>NC_056056.1:20000-2420000 GCF_016772045.2 Ovis aries
CCTAACCCTAAACCCTAACTCTTAACCCTAACTCTCTCAAACCTAACTCAAATCTAACACTGTCACTCTGACCTCTAACCACTAATGTAGCTAACCCTAACCCCAAACCTCAGCCAATGCCTGCTCATCCCCAACCTGAACCTACACACCACTATATTCCTAACCCTAAAAGATAACCACATCCCCTCTAAGGCCTAACCCTGGCTCTCCCAGCCACAGGCCTACCTTGATCCCCACCCCGAAGCTGAGCTAACCCTTGCATCTTAACCAGGCCCAGAGCAAGCTGAAGAGGTTTCAGCCTCTTCTGAGCTTTGCTCGCTGCGCACTCAGCCACATGCCCACAGGGACAGCTCGTGTGTCTGCCTCCACAGCCCCTGCATACATCATCCAGCAGCATGGTGGGGTTTTGTTTTTCATTTTTTGCTAAGTTTTATTTTAATCCAAGGACTTTGCTTCATACAAAATGTCATTGTAGAAACAACAGCAGAATCCAAAGTGTGGCTGATAAATATT
Organism: Ovis aries; assembly: GCF_016772045.2. Classification (NCBI taxonomy): domain Eukaryota; kingdom Metazoa; phylum Chordata; class Mammalia; order Artiodactyla; family Bovidae; genus Ovis; species Ovis aries. Next base: position 20,514 of record NC_056056.1, read on the forward strand.
CCTCAGGCAGCAAACTAGTCGGTCACAGAGTTTTTTTAAAAGTGAGTCCCAGCTGTGTTGCATGGTCGGGAATTCTCTTTTTTTTTTAACACTGTTCTTAAATATAAAGTTTTGCAACAAACCTTTGATTTATATCAAATATAATTAAAAATTAACAAAGGAATACATTGTATCAAAAAGTACGAAGATATCCATTTCATGCACATACTGGAATATATGTATATATGTCTATATTTTACGTGCACACATAACTGGTTCAAACTACAGCCGCTGCTTGACTGGTTCCAGGTGCAGACAACTGGCCGATGCATTTCAGATTCGGCAACTCGCTATGAGACTTTGCGGGAGATGTGATAGCTGAGAAGAGACAGCACAGAAACAAAACACAGAGTTGGGAAAACAAGACACAGTCTCCCCCGCACTCGCTGTAATCTTACCACTTCCAGGGTCTGGAAGGGTCCAAACAGACCAGCAAAGCTGTGTGGGACTAGCAAAGTGGATTCTCTGCCCAGTATGGCCTGGGGAAGCAGCTATGGTTCAGCACAGAATGAATACATTCAAAATAACATGGGCTGGGGGACCAGAGACGGAGCATCAGTACCAAGATGCACATCCTTCCGCTTTGCAACCGGAGCCAGTGACCACATGCACAGTCGGCGATTCTGGCTTTCGCTGTATTCCAGTGGAGTAAAATACTCTGTTATCTTAAAGTTTCAGAGTGTTGTGCCTTCGAGTAAGGAAATTCTAAAAAATGGTTTGGTCACAATCATGCTGAAACCCTAGAACAGGTGGCGGTCTTGTGTGTTTTATCTCTGTTAAACGTGTGTCTTTTGTTGCATAGCCCTATGGGTTAACGGCATCCACTCACTGGGACACACAGACACGCACACACACATCACACACCAAGCTTCTTCAGGAGAATCACGGGATGAAAGCCAATGAGAACACTCAAACGATCCAGCAGAGACCCTCTCACACTTCAAAACGCAGAGCACATGCCCGGATCGGCTCAGCTCGATGCTCCCTTTGTTCGCGAAGCAGAGGGTCTCCCGGTGTGTTATGGACCACATCCTCACTGCGGTCTCCGTTTTGAACGTGGCCCTGAAGCTGGAGCTCCTTATGCTGCCTGCTTTCCCCTGTCTCATGCCAGAGCCAGTGGGGGCTCAGACGCCCAGCGCAGCAGCCACAGCCGAGCTGCTCCTGCACCCAATCTCCAGCCACGGTTCAGCGTGGTTCCCATCTGCCCTCGTCTGCTCGGACCTGGGCACCTCTGCCCCTACTGTGCCACCTCCCCCTCCGCACCAGCCTCTCCCCAGTGAGCCTTCTGGGGAAAGAAACTCGCACAGCTACGGAGATTGCACCCTGCCTCCCTGAGAATCGAGTGGAGAGCGGACTGATCGCCCACACGGGCCTCTCTCCACACGCCCTGCAGCCTCTCCACTGGTCTGAGGAAAAGGGGCAACAGCCACTTCATCCCAGCTACGACCAATCTCCTGGGTGTTTTCTGCATGTTCTCCAGTACGTCCGCCTTCTACTCAGCTGCTGTTTGGAATAGTCTCCACAAAGCCCGCTTGTGGTGATGGGCCCCTGGGAGCCTGTGTGAGGGGCTCGGAGGTCAGGCACTTGGTCGAGAGCAGCGGGAGCTGGGTGGTCCTGTTGGCCGCTTGTACTGGACACAGAGCATCTCCTCGAGCAAGCCAGGAACACACATCCTGAAAGGCTGAGCTCCTCCTACAGGCTGGATGTTTTACAGCTCTGTTACTGTTCCCTTCCCCATTATTCTGGTTGGTTATTTTTTGACTGAGTACACAGAGTCGACAGAAGAGTGAAGGGTGTTGTGACTGAACACCGAAACCAACACCGAGAATGCCGTCCAGGTTTGGTCCCTGTGAGGGCTGGCTGTCGGGAGAGGGCCGTGTCTGCGCACGTTTCCAGTGCTTTTTGCCATTTCAGGCATGAAGGGCGCCCGGACTGTTGGTGTGAGGGTGCTGACGAGACCTGCTCCGTTTACCACTGACTGTCCTGAGGTCTCACCTGCTCCTCTGTTCCACACATTTGGATAAAAGATGATCCCTATGAGAGTCAGACTTCCTACGGAACGGTCCCAGCACACACCCTGGATGCTGGGTTCTTCACCGGGTCCCCCTCAGCACACACAGCCACGTCCTGTGTGGGGTCTGTGCCGAGACCCAGGGAGGCAGCGTGGGAGGGGTGGAGAGGGAGCAACCTCCCTCTACTAACCGCTCGTCCCACTGGAGGAGGAGAGACGGGGCAGGCCCTCCTCCCAGGGCTGCTGCCCACCTCGGTGCCCCGAGCGCCCCCGGGGCCCAGCGCGGATGATAAAACTCATCACCTGGACGCGCCCGCCGGGCGGTGCGGCTAGCACCAGTGGTCTTGGTCAGGGTGGTGGTAGCTGTGCCGCCCCCGGCCGCCCCCGCCCGAGCTGAGCCCCAGAGTGCAGTGGTAGCCGTTGGGCACCCGGCGGAGGGGGTGGGACTGCGAGGTCAGGGAGGACACATAGGAAGTCCGGGAGGAGCGGCCTGAGTTGGTGGCCACAGCCTCCTCGAAGGTGAGCGTGTCCTCAGGCTGGGTGCGGGCTGCAGCCTCGCTGTCCAGACGCTGCCCCAGGTAAGGGTCGGAGCCAATCCGGGAGCTGGGGGCCAGGGGCTGGCTGAGGGGGTCTCTCTGGAGCAGGGCGTTGTGTTCCGAAAGGCCACGGCTAAGCCGGCCGGGGGAAAAGGCAGGGAGGCTGGTCTGAGCCCCGGCAAAGTGGACAGGCGAGGAGTTAGCCGTTTTATAGGTGATGCTGGGACGGGGGGTCAGCGGGGTCTGGGGGAGCTGCCTCCGCCCGCCGCGGCCAGGGGTGCTAGCACCAGATGTTGACAGCAGGGGGCTCCCGTTCACGGAGCCACTACCCTGCAAGAAAACGGGACAGAGCAAACCCGAATCAAAGGGCTGGGAGCGCAGGTGGGTGAGATGCACGCGGGCGGCCCCAGGAGGGTGGGAGGGCAGTGCCAGCAGGGGCTGGGCACGCACAGGGCCAGGGAGGAGGAAAGCACAGCCCAGCCCATCTCACGCGGGCAGGGGAGAAAGAAGGCACTGGGGAGCAGGAGGGCCAAGGCCCCGCCAGGCAGGATGGGCAAGCCAGGAAGCCAGGAGCAGGCTCTGGCCTGGGAACCAGGACAGGAGAGAGCTCCCTCCCGGGGCCCGAGGGAATGGGGTGCGGGTGGGAGCATGGGGGGGACTCCCGGGGCCCACATACCTGTCTCGGGGGTCCTGGCTCCTGCCCGGCAGTGGGCGACGTGGGATGGCTGCTGAGAGAGGGCTTGGGCTGTGGGGGCTCACGGCCCCCAAAGCGGTCACAGGAGTAGAAGCGCTGCTTCTCGGAGGAAGAGGAGGAAGGCTGCCTTCGCTCCTGGGACCGGCCCCGCTCCTGCCTGCGCTCCCGCCGGCAGCCTGCTGCCCCATCCCCTGGGGGCGGCGGGGGGCCCGGCCCCGCGCTGCTGTAGGGTGCTGGCCAGGGGAGAATGGAAGTCAGCCGAGTGGCTGGGGTGGGGGGAACACAGACCTTACCCAGGCCTGGTTCCTCAGGGCCAGCAGGGTTCCCAGGGAAAGGTGGGAGGTGGTCCTGTCTCCACACTCAGGGTTGCCCATGGGGTCATGAGTTACAGAAGGGAAGAAGATCTCACAGGGATTCTTGGACCCCAACTGGAGCCACCACCCCTCGAGAGCCCCCTCGCACGCACCGCCATCTGTGTCTGCAGACAGGCTGGGCCCCTTCTCCAGGGACTTCTGCTTCCGGTCCCTGCGGCGATGGCAGCGGTGGTGGTGGTGGGGGGCGGCCTGGCTGGCTGGAGCACGGTCCAGGGCCGCGTTGCACAGATGAGCCATGTGGGGCCTCTGGGGTGCCAGTGTGGAGATGGAGCGCTTCATGGGGCTGGCATCTGGGGGTGGCTGTGGGCGGGGACATGGGTGGGCTCACAGCCTGAGAGTGGGGTCCAGCCTCCAGGCAGCAGCCATGCCGTGGGGGCTGGCGGACCACAGGACACATCCCATTGGGAGGAATGGGCCTGGGGCTCCATCCCTGAAGCAGGGCTATCTCCCCAGACAGGGCAGGCTGAGCCCCCAGGAGGGTGGGGACGGGGGAAGGCTCGTGCCTAGGAGGGCCTGGCCTGGGGAGGACCACGGGGGGTCTGGGGTTCAGGGGCCGCGAGGCCTTCCCCTCTCCCTGGAACACTCTTCCCCGCCTGAGACCCACCCTTTCTTCGAAAGCACCCTTTGCACAGGTTGCCACTCATGTGTCTGTCTTTCCCAGGCCAGGTGAGGCCCAGGCGGCCTCTGGGCCTCAAATTCCCTACAGGCCAGGGAAGGTGCTGGGGAGAGGGGCTGCGGGCCTGGCTGGAAGGGCCCCAGATGGGACCCAGGGCTGCCCTGGCAGCCGCGGCGGACCACTCTGCCAGCCCCCTGTCCCTCCAGGGCTGTGAAGCTGCTCCTCCGGGGCTGAAACCAAGACCCATGGAAACGCACTCAGCCGCAGCCACCGTCAAGGCCAAGCGCCATGGAGGGAGAAGAGGCGCCAACGCGGCACCAAGGGGAGGTGGCCAGGCCAGGAGCGCACTGAGCAGTGGGCAGAGATGGGCCGGGAGGGGCTGGAAGAGGCGTGCTCTGCCTAGGGACTCAGCCCACAGTGCACAGCCTCAACCCAGGGGCGTCCCTTCCAGGCTGTCCAGTGTCCCAGAGAAAGAACAGGGCCACCCCCTGAAAGGGGACAGGGTGGCTGCAGGAGGCATTGATTTCTGGGGGAGGGGCAGGGCGCGGTGGGGGAGAGGTGTGTCCCAGAGAGGGGGAAAGGCTAGGTCAGGGCCACGGGGCCACCTGTGGGCTGCAGGCCTTGGTGCCCAGGCAGGCGCTGAGCACAATGGGCAGTGAGGACTCTAGATGGCCTGACAACACCTCCAGAGGGTTTCCAGCGGGGCTGAGGGTGTCCTGGACACAGTGCATGTGGGAAGCTTCACCCCAGCAAAGCCCGCCCGTGGGATGCAAGCTCCTCCATGCCAGGTCTCCTCACCTCCAACCCCCTCCCACAGCCCCAACCCTCCCAGACCACCCACCTGAGTCTCTGCTGCCAGGCGGGGCATGGAGGCCGCTCGGCCCTGGCTCTCCAGCCCGGGTTGGGGCTCCCCGTCAGGGCCTCTCAGGGCCATGCTCTGCATCTGGACGTCCACAGCCTGGGGGTACAGCAGCCCCCCAGTCACACCCACCCCATCCCACTCTCACTTCCCCCACCTCCCAGCCTCAGCCCGCACGCTGCTCTCACCCGCCCTCACCCACTCTCACCCAACCCCCACCTCGGCCCCCAGCCCTGAGAGCTCTCACCGGTTTTCCTGTCTGCACCACCGGGATCTCTGTGGAGTGGCCATGCTCCAGGGGTGTCCTCACCTCGCAGGGTACCTCCTGGGTCCTCTGAGTGCCCCAGGAGACAGACTCCTTGATGCCGCCCTCTTGGGTTTGTCTATGGAGGACAGGGGATCATCCTGTTGGCCTGGAAGCCCACGGGCAATAGAACCTGGCTCCCACCCAGAACTAGGCTCCACCCTGCCAGGAACCTCCACCTTGACCCTGTTCTGGGCTAAAGGAGCCCAGAGGGATGAGACCCCTTGCGCGCGGCTGCTCCCAAGTGGAGGCACAGCAATAGCCTCACCAGGAGGGACAGGCACAGCGGGCCCCTCCACGGCTCAGAGTGGACGGGCAGAGAGGGGACCCTGACAGGGGGCAGCTGGCCGACACAGGGCTCACCTGTGTGCTGGACGCGGAGATCGTCCACAACAAGGACAAGGCCACACGCACACACGCAGAGGCACCCAGCCTGTGCGGCAGCTCACCAGCCCTGACAGCCAGGGCCGCCCCTACTCCCCGATCTGAGCTTTTCCACCCTGAGGTCACCTTTGGCGAGACTGCCTCTGGACGCCCTCCCAGCGCACGCAGCCTGCCTGCCTGCCCTCACCCTCTCAGTGTTTCAGTATGTCTCCCACACGGCCCAGCATTCGCCTGGGTTTCCGCTTGCTCTCGCGTTCAATGAAGCATCACATACACTCTCTGTCACCCAGGTTGAGTGGTAACAATCACACTCTGAGCTTGGAGGTGAAGCCTGATCACCTCAGCCGGCCACACGAATGACCTGACCCACCATCGCTGGGGTTTCTGAGAACACCCTTCCTCTTCCCAGGTTGCAAGCACCTCCCCTGTGCGTCTGGGGCTGCTGCAGCCTCGGGAGAGGCTGACCCCGAGGGGAGCACAGCCAGCAGGACAGACGCTGGCCCCAAGGCCTAGTCGCCCCGAGGCCACACCACGCTGAGGCCAGGCAGGCGCTGCTACCACCCGTCAGAGGGCTCAACAAATGCCCCCAGTGCCTGGCCCCCATAGACTGGGCCCTCTCTCGCATGCAACAAAAAGCAGTGGGAACTTATAGTGCAGAAGTTATAACCACGGGGAAAGTGACACTCATTCTCCTGAACCGAAAGCTCAGCTCAGATCAATCTACAAAGACACTGCCCCACCCCATCCCCTCCGACACACACATGTACACTCAGGATCCACTGTTTAAGTGCGCAGATGGGATCTTAACCAATATGGAGAAGGGCCACTGTCCCCGGGGCCCACGGGCACTCTTCCGGAGCATGGTTTTCCTCTGGGAGTTCCCACTCGTGCTCAGGTTCTCCCGGTGTCCTACAGCGTGCCCACCTCTGGGCTGGGCCTTGCACCACCACCGCCTGCCCCCATGCCCCCAGCTTGGGCCTGGCACGTGACTTGCCGCGGCCAGCAGGGCACAGGGGGAGGCCTGAGCGCCTGTGGCCTGCACTTCCCCTCGGGCTGCTCTCTGGCCCTGCAGTGCAGACGCACCCAGGACCCAGCCGCCTGACCGGGGACCAGGTCTGCCGCACTGCCGGGTGGGCTCCCTGAACACGGCAGTTTGTTCCTCAGCAAAAGCCACATGGCTGCCAGCCCGGGAACCCGAACTCGGGTTCAAACAAGTATCCAAAACATGCACAGGAGAAGCTGGGAGCCCTCGCCATGCCTGCTGCTGACCTTGCTGCTCTCCAGGACAGCAGACGGGTGTGAGGCCCACCCTCGGCCCCTGCCAGTGAGGCAGAGCACATCTTGTTTGGGCTCAACAAATGAGATGCTTTGGCCAACGGGATATTAGCAGATGTAGGACCCCTGGCCTGGAGGGCAGCTGAGAGTCTTGCCCTCTAGTGCAGTTCAGCCTGGCACCACCTTCTGCCCCTCGGCCAGAGTCCCATGGTGATTGCTAGTCTATATCACTTGGTTTTGCAGTCATTACCAAGAATTACTGAGGCTCAGTACCAAGAGTTACATGACATGGCAGGATCTTACCAATTTGGCTACAAAATGCAGACATCAAATGGAGGGACACCCTTGGTGGTCAAGTGGCTAAGACTCTGAGGTCCTGAAGCAGAGGGCCTAAGTTCAATCCCTGGCTGGGGAGCGAGATCCCCCGTGACACAGTGAAGAATCTGCATGCCGCAGCTAAGACGCAGCGTGAGTCGTGCTCCGCTGCTCAGCTGTGTCTGACTCTTTGCAACCCTATGGACTTGAGGGTCTTCCCAACCCAGGGATGCAACCCATGTCCCCTGCACTGGCATGACTCTTCACCACAACTCGACATGGGATACCCGAGACCTCGCACAGCCAGACAATTATATCTGCACATATAGGACCGAAATGGGGATCTGAGGGGGAAAGTCTCTTAAAGAAAGGTGAAAACACTAAATGGCCATTACCAAACAGTGGTGAGAAGCTGAAGTGGAAACAAAAGCTTCTTAATGGTCTGCAGGCAACAAAGGCCAGTGAGGAAGCAGAGGGGAGCCTCCACCTGACAGAGAAACAGGAGCACACAGCGGGAGGCACAGCTGGGACACCCGGCTGTCTCACCCAGGCGCCCCCGGGGCCGGAAGAGCACCTGCCTGTTGCTATAGGAGTGAGCTTCAGACCAACCACAGAACCAGCTCTGGTGGCCGCCTGGACCAGCTGGACCCACAGTAAAGCCACCTGGTGGCAGTGGGTGCGGGTGGGTGGCGATAAGACCCGAGGGCTCCCTGTCCTGGATCGCTGCCGCAAGGAGCCCCGCGCACCCCGGCTGGACGCCGGAGCAGCAGGGGGGAGAGCAGGTGGATCCCGAGGAGCCCTGCCCTCCTCCCGTCCCCACCCTGCGCCTGCCGGCGGCACTCACACTGCCCCACCGTTGCTGAGGGAGGCCGAGCTCTTCTGCCGAAGGAAAACACGGGCTCCTCGGAGCACAGCCGGCTGAGTCTGCTCCAGCGTGGCCTTCAGGGGGTGGAACAGGGACACGGGGCCCATCTGCAGAAGGACATGGGGAGGGGTCTCTGAGGCCTGGCAGGCACAGTGGACAAGGGCGCCACCATGTTCAGCCACCTGCCTGGACCCCCCAGCGTGGGAAGGGGATCCCTGGGCCTGCCCGGTGCCCATCAGGAACCCCTTCCCAACTCTCCTGTAAGTGACTTTAGGAGAGTCCTTTCATTTCTTTGGGCCTCAGCTTCCCTTCCTACACAGTTCGGGGACTGGACATCATCATCAACTTGGACTGCCTGGCAGAGACCACTAGAGTTGAAGGTTGAGAAGAATTCGGATATTTCGTGGCTGGGGTGTGGGCACCAGCCACCTCACATGGCCAGGGATGGATGTCCTGTAAGCTCTGGACACCAGACAACTTTAGAGATGAGAGTCTACACACGCTCGCTCAAGGTCTGGGCTGTGATGAAGTCGTCATCTTTGGAGGATGACCTCTGGAAGACAGACCCAAAATCCCCCCCACTCAGAGGCGAGTGGGACCCTCATGACACTGGGCTGTCGGGGACCCTGCCTGTGTGTCCCTCCCAGAGGACCTCAAGTACTCTTCAAAGCAGCAGCACTGCCTGCGGCCTCCGTTTTCAGCCCGCATCTCTGCCCTGGGCATGACTAGCTCTCCACACGAGGAGCTCCCTCACAGCAGCAGACAACCAATCAACAGGAGCACAGACTGGGTGGGGCTCCTGACTTTGGGGGCCGGTGAGGCAGCCACAAGAACCTCTCATCTTCCTCTTCCCACTGCACTTTCTCCAAGAAGGGGCCAGGTCCCCTCTGCCGCCAAACAACAGAAGGTGCCAGAATCTCAGGGTTACTTTTGGGACTCCTAGAAACTGGTACCTGGGCCAGGCCTCCAGGAGCTTGGTGCATCTGGTCTCTGGTGGTTTTGTTCTGCTTGTAGAAGTCGAATATCATCAGAGCTGCATACACCTTCCCCACCGTCATCTCGTCAGCTGGAGAGCACGACAGGCAAGGGAGGGAATACAGAGAAAGGGGACACGCGGGGAGGCTGGGTAAAGACTCCTGGCCCCGAGGACGGGAGCTACACCGATCCTCCCCAGGCCCCACCATGCTCCACCCAGCAAAGCACAGCTCAGTCTAACCCCAGACGTCATCCTGGCTGCTCCAACTGTAGGGGTCTCCTTTCCATTTCCCTGGATTTTCTGCAGGGAAGTCCCCACACGAAGAGTGTGGGTGACTCTTCTCAATGGAATATGGCCTTGGTATCTCCTCCCACAGCCCCTGTGCACCCACCGTGGAGACCAGAGTTCTGGGCTATCAAGGAGGTTGAGCCCTCCTCTCCAAGGTGACTCAACAGTTGCCCTCACCTAGGACTCTCGGCTCTGCCTCTGAGTGGGACATGAAAGGGGCAGGCACGGTGAGTTTCTCACCCTACTTACGTTTATGGGGTGGCACCAGTAAGTCCAGGGTCTTCTGGGGCAGATTGGCCCACACAGAGGAAATCTCCTTCCTCAGCTCTGCGTCGCACTGATGCTGCTTCGTGCCAGCTGGGGCAGGACAAGGGTGGGGAGCGGGGAGGGCTGTTAGGAGCCATCCCTTAGCCCCGCAGGGGAACAGGCAGAGGTGGGTAGGGAGAGACCTGATCCTGGGGGAAAGTTGCTGGGTAAGAAGCACTGCCGTGAGGGCTGGTCAGACAGCTCCCAGTCAAAATGTGTCTAAAGAGGTGTGGTGCTGAGCGAGAGCGCGTGGGCAAGCAGGAGTGATGGGCAGGAGTGGGGAGGGGAAGGGACGCCTCGGTGTCCCAGCCATTCATTAGTCATTCCACATTCACTGAGCACCTACCAAATGACAGGCACTGCTCTAGATGATGGCACAAAAACAAAAGAAATTGCCCTGAGGAATCACACGATTTTAACCTACAGTGGCAATAAGCTGAAAATCCAGTGAGTGGGACACAGGAGAAACCAGGAGGGAGGGATGGGAGCTGTCAGGAGGGCTGCAGTGTGGACCGTCGGGAACGGGTTCACAGGACCCTGGAGACAGAGGTGGCCAGGGAGCCAGCAGGGCAAGGCCGCGGCTGCAGGGGCAGACGTGCAGGCGGGGCTGCAGGGAGACGAAGCGCAGAGCGACGGTGCCTCTGATCTCACTTTCTTCAAGCATCACGGTTACTAAGATGCGACCGTCTATAAGAACATCCTCCTCGTCAGCTCCTCCACTCTGTGCACCCAACCGTGGATTCACCGCAGTTCAGGCAGGAGCGTGGCACTCCTGCCCCACTCCCTCCCCACCCTTTGTGTTCCACCCCTTCAACCCCGTCCAGGGCCCTGGCATCACCCACGTGTTTCCTCTATTATTTCAACTTCTCGGAACATCATACAGATGGCATCACATAATACGCTGGCTGTCGAATCTGACCTTCCACCCTGCACGATGTGTCTGAGACCCACCCATGCCAACACGCCAGCAACCTCTTCCTCAGCTGCTGAGTGAGAACCGTCTCATCACAAAGAAACACCAGTTTGCTTATCTGCCACCACCTGGTTGACACCCGAGTTGTTTTCAGTTTGGGGTGATTATGAACAAGGCTGCAGACAGCAGCACAGAGGTGTGTGTGTGTGTTTTCATGTCATCCCCCTTAGGCACAGGGTGGCTGGGCCCCATGACGAAGAACTATGAAGCTTTTCCGAAGCGGCTACATCACTGCGCCCACACTAGGGACACAGGAGCCTCAGTTCCCCGCATTCAGTGCTTAAGATTGTCTTTTTTTTTTTTTTTCAAAATTGTTTTGTCATTCAAGTTTGTTTGCTTTCTACATATATTTTAGGGTCAGTTTATAAATCTCATCTCAAAAAGCCTGCTGGGATTTTGACTGGGATGACGTCGACTCTGCATTGTCATTGGGATGGCTGATCGACAGAAGAACCGGCAATGCCGACTCTGCCAGGGCGTGAGCATGGCTTATTTATTACGTGCGCACGTACATGCCAGCATATATACTTTCAGAGTTAGCCAGCAATGTAGAAGTATTCGATGGTTTTGGTGGAACAGTTTTCAATTTCAATAGCTAACCTATAGAAATATACTTGCTTTTTAGATATTGCCCTTGCTATACTCATGTTTCAGTTTTAGTAATTTCTTTTTACAGCTTTAAACAACAGAAACACACCGTCTCAGTTCTGGAGGCCAGAGAATCGAGGTGTGAGCGAGGCTGTGGCCACCCTGAAGGCCTAATGAAGTGCCCCCGTCTCTTCCTAGGGTTCAGTGGTTCCAGCAATGCTTCAGGTGCCTGGGCGTGCAGATGCTTCTGTTTCGTTAGCTTTTTATTCTGTTCTCTGAGACTTTCTACATAATCGTGTCAGTCATGAACAGAGGCATTTTTCTTTCATCCTTTCCAACTGGCACACCTCTTATCTCTTTTTCTTGGCTTGTCACAATGGCTAGAACCTCAAGTAGGGTATTTCACAGAAACGGTGGCAGCAGACACCCTTGTCTTGTTACTCATCTCAGGGGGGAGGAGCCAGGCTTCTTTGTTAAGCATGTCATAGCTGTGGCTTTGTCATAGATACCCTTGGCCAGGCTGCAGAAGTTTGCTTGAATTTCTAGTTTACAATAGAATTTGTGTATCATAAGTGGATGCTGAGTTTTGTCAAAGCTTTTCCTGCATCTACTGAGATAATCATATAGGTTTTCTTCTTTGATATATTAAGTTGTATTGATTGAGCTCAAATTTGCATTTTTCATTCCTGGGATAAATACTAGTCATCATATTCAGTTTGCTAACACTCACTGAAAATTTTGTGGTCTTCATGAGGAATGTCTATCATTTTTGCTTGTAATGTCTTTGCCTAGTTTTGGTATCAGAGTAATGCTGGCCTCATAAAATAAACTGGAAACTACCTTCTCTTTTTCTATTGTCTAGAGGAGTTTGTATAGAATTATTTCCTCCTTAAATGTTTGGTTGACTTCATCAATGGAGCCAACTGGACCCATGATTTTCTAAGATCTTTAACTATGAATTTAACTTATTTAATACATACAGTATGACTCAGATTATCTATTTCCTTTTTTCAGGTTATCTGTTTTTGAAAGAGCCTCATAGTTTGTGTCAAGGAATTTTTCCATTTCATTTAAGTTACTGAAGTGATGCACATAGGGTTGGTCATAAAACCTCCTTGTTGTCCATTCAGTGTTAGGAGGATGTAGAGCAGTGCTCCCTCTTCCCTTCCATACATTCGTCATTTTCGTCTTCTATTTTTGCGGTCCGGCTAGCGAGAGGCTTGTTTTGCGGTCTGGCTAGCGAGAGGCTTGTTTTGCGGTCCGGCTAGCGAGAGGCTTGTTAACGTTACTGGCTTGATTTCCAGCATGACCATTCTGGCTGCTGTGTTGGAGGGAGACTGAAAGAGGCAGAAGCAGACCAGTGGGAAGGCTCCTGCAACAGCCCCAGCCCAGACCCGACAGAGAGTGATGTGGACCAAGAGGCGGCAGGAAGAGAGAGCAGACATTGCTCATGTTCTGGGTGTATTTTGAAGGTGGAGTCAGAAGATGTTGCAAGGGTTCAGAAATACGGATCAGAAAAAGGATAATAAAAAAGCAGGAGATAAAAGCGATGTACAAAGTGTTGGCCTGAGTAGCTCTAAGAGTGTCCCACCGATGGAGACAGGGAGGGGTCTGGGGAGCATCTGGAGCTCAAGGGTCAGCACGTGGATTCTAGATGCTTACTGCACCTCCAAGCAGAGCTGGCGAGTGGCGTGTGGGCTATATAAGCCTGGGGCTTAGCAGCAGGCATGGACTGAAAATACAGAACTGGAATTCACAACACGTGACCCACGGGAAAAGGTGGGAATGTGTGTCTGAAGCACACCGTGACCTTCAGAGATTGGGGGAAACAACAGAAGGAAAAGGTACAAGGGGTTTCACACAAAAGGGAGGGACTACTGCGGACAGGCTGCGGACAGCCCCACGAGGCAAGGGGAGGTTCCCGCAGAACTTGACAAGAGCAGTGCCACAGAAGCTTCGCGTCGTGAAAGCCGGGCTGCAGACTAGAGAAGGAGAAGCCAAAGGCGACACAGGCCCGCTTCTCCTGTTGCCAGGAAGGGGAGGAGGGGAAGGGAGAAGCTGATGGGGGTAGGGGAAGAGGAGAGCTTCCAAAACACAGGAACAGTAACAGCACACTTATACACTGATGAAAATAACCCAGAAGAGACAGTTGACAGGACAAGAAATAGAATACAGAATTTGGGGCATGACATCCTTGGGTCGACGATGAAAATAGTACCGAGTATGCAAAGAGGGGAGACTGGCCTCAGCTCATCCCTTTACACGAGAGAGGGCCAAGCTCAAGGGCATGGATGCAGGGAGGAAGCGCCGTGGGGGAGGGCCCATTTTCTCTGTGAAGGGGAAGCAGTCACCACGTGAGAGGGCGGGAGAGGAGGACAAGCGGGAGGTCCATCTCCTCCCTGGTCTGGTGGGGGCTTCGTGGTCCTGAGGGGGGACTAGGCTCACGATGGGGAAAGGGTGCTCTCCACCAGGTAAGGGGCACTGGCTCATGTAACGCAGGCTCCAGCACCGCATGACTGTGGTCATCTGGGGTCATCGCTTTCACTCCACCTCAGTTTCCTTACACGGAAACGGGGTCGCTGCAGCGCTAACGTGCAGGACGGTTTCAGGAGACAAGGTCAGTGTCTGACAAGGAGCCGCCCAGACAGGCCCCTTTCCCCGCCCTGGACAGCTGCCTGGGGTGGCTTTCAGCGGGGCAGGCGGCGCAGTCACATGGCCCTGCCTTGGGCCCCGCCCCCCCGCCCTCCAGGCTGCCTCTCTCACCTGGAGCCAGCTTGATCTCCAGTGCAGTCCGGATGAGGGCCATCAGCGTGGATGTGAAGTGGACGGTCATGTCGTCATTGGAGATGGGCATGTTCATACGAACCAGGCGCTGGGGATAAGGGGGCAGATCAGGCCGGGCCTCCCAGGGTTCCCAGGACCGGGAGACGTTAGGTGGATAGGAGTTTTGCCAGCATTCACACTATCCCTGGACCCCGACCCTCATCTGAGCTGAGGATTCCCTTGGCTACAGAAAGACGGCAGTCCAGGTAAATACTGTCCAGTGGGGCCAGGCCAGAAGACTGGATTCCTCTGAAAGAACAGGCATGTCTCAGCCAGAGGGATCCCAGCCCACTGCCCATGATAGAACAAGTATGTGGCCTAGGCTAAAGAGGGGCCTGGGGGGCAGGACCCCTGGGACAGCCCACAGATAGGAGCATCAGGCAAGTGGTGGGGCAGCCGGGACCGCAAGCTCAGAGGTCAGCTCCCAGTGAGGAGACACAAGCCCCGGCATGGCCTCTGTGTCTCACCATCCAGCTAGGGGCTAAGGAAGGGTGCTCAATGGCACCAGCCCAAGGCAACAAGGAAATTCTTCGAGACCAGCTCCTTACGGGGGAAGGAGCCAACAGATGTGACTGCAAGGGCCTCGGGCTCAGCCAGCTGCACAGGGGCCCAGGGCCATCCCACAGGGACACAAGCGCTCAGCCAGACTGGGGCCTGTGCAAGCTTTCTCCCTGTTTCACCATTAGGTGAACAGCCCCCTTCCCTCTCTTCCATTTTCTAGGACAGAACAGCTGGAAATAGGAGTGTGTCTATACCAAATTCCTCTGGTAACAACCAGCAGCTGTCCAGAGCCTGAGGCTTTAAGAACTTACGTGATCTCCAGGAGCAAAATGGTCTCAGATGTGTCTGGAATGTCCTGATCATGGGGTGGCCGCCTTGCTGGCCAAGTGGAGCCCTTGGGGGCACTGTGGCCCCCTGTCCTCTCCCAGCAGCCTCTTTATTCCTTACCAAGATGGGAGCTAGAGGGGGGGGTACAGGGCCACTCCATGGGGTAGGCTGTCCTCTGCCAAGCCTAAACCCTGGGACAGGGCAGCCTCTCGGCCCCTTCTCTGGGTAGGGCCACTCTACCCCCAGCACTCTGGAGCCAATCCAGTCTTCAGCCTGACGGAGGGCAGATGGCTGGAGACAAGACCCACACCCTGGCCCCTAATGCTGGCAAAGCCCCACGTGGCACCTCCAGTCACGGTCCCGGGGCCTCCCTCATCGCCTGTGCGGCACACACGGCTCCCAGAGCGCAGCGCTCCCGCAGGCCAGCACCGACGGCAGTGGGAGAGGCAGACGATTCCTCTCGAGGGGAGTCAGGGAGTCAGGGGCCAGCATGAAGGCGGAACAAGCAGGCGTTTTCCCAGAGAGGAGAGCTCTGTCCAGGGCACCTTTACCAGAGCCCCCCACCTGCCTGCCCAGGCCCCAAAGGGCCAGGAGTTTGGGAGCAGCAGAGGGGCAAGACCAGGGCGAACAGACGGGCACCTCTGCCTGGGCCTAGACCCTCTGGCCGTGGCACTCCGTGCATCCCCTGGGCCCTTCCCAACTCACCAAGACCACCTACTCTCACTCAACTCAAGGCCTCCCCTGGTCTCTTCACGCCCGGAACCTTGGACTGGGCCAGCACACCTAAGAAGGAACTCCAAAGGCTAGCCTATCACGGCCTTCCCCGCCTACCCTGGCCACAGCTGTCGGCGTGGACAGAGCTCTCCGTCTTGAGGACAGTGTTACAGCCTCGCATGCAGGGTCTCCATGCAGACTCGACATGCATGCCAGGCGGGGGAGGACCAAGGAGGACACCAGAGGCATCATGTATGGCCCAGAGGAGCCACTTAGCTCCCAGAGGCTGCGCTGAGCCAGGGGACAGATGCAGGCCCAGAATCAGAGCACAGAAACAGACAACGTGGACAGAGCCAGAGAGACGAAAGCTCTGTGGGAAGCCTGCTCAGAGACAAGGAGATGGCAGCTAGGCTCCAGATCGGTGCTGGCTGAGTCATGTAGCCACTGGGGCTGCTGGAGGGCTCTCAGGCGGGGAGTGCTAGGGGGATGGGAAGTGCTTACTCACCAAGGAGGGTGACTGGGGATGCAGGGACACATAGGAACAGACTTGGGAATGGGGCCACGTGGCCTGCTCACGTTCCCAGGGGGAGGTCTGGTAGTGTCCTCAGTTTACTCCCTCTTTGCAGCTCAGACCACTGGGCCCTCGGCAACAGAGGGGGAGGGACATGGGACCACCCAGGCCCCAGAGTTTGTTCTCACCCCACAGGACCCTCTGGAGGCCCAGGAATGAGGGCAGGATGCCTCTCTCCAGCACCCTTCCTTCTCAAGGCTCCATGGATTCATGAAGCTCTAGACAACACCCCCTCCATAGCCCACGAAGTTCAATGCATGTGGAGCTGGGCGTGGGCTCCACAGGTGCACCCTGCAGAGGCCTTGCAAGGCCAGACACTGCGGGCTGGACAACTTTGCCCACGTCAGAGGCTTGGGGGACAGAGAAGCCGAGTGTGGTCCTGAGCTCAGAACAAAAACAGCCTCTGTCAAAAAAGCTAGTTTGTCCCCTCCTTTCTGAGGAAGAGAAGGGAATGAGAAAAGGCAGCTGTTGGGCTCTGGCTCCATCTTCCTGAGCCTCCTGGGGAGCTCTCAGAGGGGGCAGCCCTATGGGACAAGGGGCCAGTGGAGAGACACTTCACAGTGTCTGTTTCCCTCTGTTTGGGAAGGAAGCGGAGAAGGTTGGGACAGAGAAAAGAAAGGAACGGAGAGATGGCAGAGCAGCAGACAGACAGACAAGCCCCGGAAGAGATGGGAGGCCAGCACAGACAGCCTGTGGGGTGCAGGGGTGGGGTCTACCTTGTACGCAACACGAGCAGGGCATTTCTTCCCCAGCCCCAGGGGCGGGGACATGTGTTTCAGCATCTCAAACATGTCATTGTAACTGATGCGCCCACTGGAGACCCGGCCCATAGGACCGAGGCAGAGTGGGGTCCACGGGAGGGTCCACGGGAGGGTCCACGGGAGGGTCCACGGGAGGGGTACGGCAGGAGGGTGGGGGAGGAAGCAGACAAGAAAAGAGCCAGTTAACCAGTGTCGGAGTAAACGCTGGAAGTCAGAACAAGCAAAACGAGGGCTTTCTGTGGGGGAGGCTCAATCCCGTCCCAGGCCCCCAGCCTCACCTCCACACTCTGGCCCCACGCAGGGAGTGAGCAGGGGGCATCTGAGCTAGGGAACATGGAGAGATGGCAGAGGCTGCATCAGGGAGGCTGTGGGCTGTCAACTCTGACTTTACACTTTCAGAAGCCATGGACAATGCCAAATGGGAAAAGAGCTGTTTCGCCACGCCAGCCAGAAGACAGCTGTGCAGTGAGCAAAGAGGCTGGCTGGGGAACCACAGCAGGAACGCCAGCTTCCCTTCATGCCTAATTTGCTTCCAAGTGAGCCGAGAGGCTTAAACATCAGAGAAAAGCCTATACGCAGGCCAGAAAAACTAGTGTGGGAGCCACACTGTTCTGCAGGGGGCCCCGTGGCTCCAGAGGCAAGGTCCGTGGGGGCAAGCCCTGTTACAAGCCCAGAGACACCCAAGCCCTGTCCAGAGCAGGGCTGCTGCTGCATCAGAGCTGAGCAGGAAACTGTGGAGTTGGGGTCGCTGGGGCGGGATGTGGCTTGGTGCCACTCTTGCAGCCTCCTCACAGCACACCAGGAAGGGCTGGGACCAACATATGGAACAAGGCTCTAGACCAAGGTAGGTGTTTAGGGTTGATGACTGTGACCTCCTTAGGCAGACTGGCCACCAGGCTGGAAGCCTCACCTCCACCCCTAGGACAGCTGCTTATGGGACCTGCTTGGGTTCCTAGAGATATGGTCAGGTTCAGGCCAACCAAGAGAGAGGAGCAACAGCCTTCTCCAGGCCAGTGGATCCACCCCAGATGGTCCTGGGTCCGGTCCTCCTCCCAAGACTCCTGGGCTCAGCCGAGCGGATCAGTCCAGAGGTGAAGCAGGAGGACCTGTCTCTGGGTCCCCACCGCCTCTGCCCTCTCCTCTGCAGGAATCTGAAACCCTGGGTTGCTGGGGCCACTGTTCCTGGTCTACCTGTGCCCATACGCCCCTCTCTGGGGCCCTTGGCCTCTGGCCTGTGTGACCATCAGCCCACCCTCAAGAGTGCAGAGGCAAATGTGGGCGAGACGGCCGCTTCCTCGGCACGGGAGCGACCTGGCCCCCTACTCCCACCAGCGGCTGGTCCTCGTCCTCAGGGCCCAGCAGAAAGCTCTGTGTGCAGTTTCACGGAGCTGCCTGCCCCCAGCCAGCTGGAGGGGTCAGGGAAACCAAACCGTCCAGAGGCTTGGAGTGTGGGCAGGACAGGGCAGGAGGAGCAAGAGGTGTCGTCACATCCACACCAGGCAGGGAGTGTGTGCTGTGTCTGCACCGCGGGCAGGGAAGAGCATTTCTGATGGGGGCTCTGAAGCAGAGAACCTTGTAGGCCAACGCACGAGGACAGCCCGTCCCTCAGCCAACGGGTGGCGCATCTCCCTTCCGATGCATCCGGCGACGGGAAAGGAAACGCCACAGGCTACGGCAACAGAGGCAGGGAGGCACGAGGAGCCCGTCCCGCCCGCCCAGCCTTGCACTGCCTGGAGGTGTAGTCAGGGGAGGCGCACCCAGCTGGGGGCCCAGGGGTGGGCAGAGGGAGTGCCCCGGAGACACGGCAGCCCGACCATCTCTAGAGCCCCCAGCAGGCAGGAGACACGCCATGCAGGCAGTGTCAGGCCAGAGTGTCCACTTCACAGCACGGCTGTCGGTTCAGCTACACCTGGGCCTCCTTCATCGGCTCTCTGACGGCCCCTTCCCTCACCCCTCAGCGCCTGAGACGCCAGGGCCTCCTTGGCGAAGCTTCTCTCCACACCTGGCCCTCCTGACTATGCCCACCTCCCTGAACTTACCATGTCCTCCCCTGGAAACTGCAGGTCCAGCTAAGGACCCCCTTGTCCCAAGGTGGGCACCCCGGCCAATGCCATTGTTTCCCTTTCCCACACCATGGCCCCATCAAACTAGCTCCAAATTGTGTTGCGTTTACTTCTGGGAAAGAGGGAATAAAGGAAAAGCCCCACTCTGGCCTCAGCCAAGTGCCTGCTAACCTCATGGACCCAAAGGATGCCCATGAAGAAGCTGGAAGCCCCGCAAAGCCCAAGTTCCCAAGACCCCATTCCTCTCTTCTCTTCTGCTGTCAAACCCCTCAGATGCCACCAGAGGAAACGTGCAGGCCTGATACCATCACTCTGACTCAAAACTGTTCCTGCTGTCCATGAAACAAAGCCAAAGGCGGCTGCTCGACCCCAGCGTCAGGGCCTTTCTCGGCCCCTCGCAGCCATCCTCCTAGCAGCTTGACAGTGTGTCCTCCCCTCCAGCCAGGCAGTCAGCTCCCCCTTCCCTCTGCCCCCACCCCTCCTCCACAGCTCCGTCGATCCTGCCCCTTCAGTTCAGCTCAGCTGCCACCTCCTCTGACTCACCAGCCTCTCCTGGCTCAAAGAGGCCCTGGCCTCACACTGCAGCTCCTCTGCCCACGGCTGGCTGGGCTGAGCAGAGCTGAGGGTGCAGGCCCCAGCGCAAGGCCCAGGCTCAGGATGCTTACTGGACAGACGGACGAGTGTGAGGATGAGCAGACTCATCACTCGGGGGTGGTCCTGACTCTCGGTCAGGGTCTCTGCACTTCCCCACGAAGTGCGGAGGCAACAGCACCAGGGAAGGCGGGGGAGGCGGCACCAGAAGGCAGTAACGCCGTGTCCTCCTCGCCTCCCACAGCATGTGTATGCACATATGCAGCACGTACATGCCCACGCATGCGTTACGAAGAGCAGGGAACAGGGGCACGCACACGCCCAGGCCTTGCATTCACACACACAGGCGCGCACACGCATGAAGATGCGCTGCCCTCACACGTATACAAGAACACGTACACAGAGGGGTGTGCCTGCCTGCACATAAACACGCTCACACACACTCTGGTGTTCACAGATCTGTGCACAGAGAACACACATGCACACGCCTGTGCACACACACATAGTATATACACAGACACACAAAAGCTTGAGAGATTTTCATAAAGTTCGCTTTTGTTTCAGGCTCCCCAAGAATACAGAGACAGCAGATGGTCCCTGGGAAATAAAGATGGTCAGGGCCCTGCGTCGGTCAGAGAGGCTAATGGAAGCCTCAAAGCATGCCCCGGCCTGCCCAGAGGAGGGGTCCAAGCCTGGTCTGCTTAGCTGTCTCCACCCAGCCCCTCACCAGAGCAGCAGGTCTGAGTGTCAGCTGCAGGCCATGTCTGCGCTCCTTCCGGACCACAGGTCGTGTGCTACCTTGCATGGTGCTTTGCTCTGCAGCGACGCTTCCATGTTGTTCCCTACTCTTCCATAAGCTCTTCACCATATTCCTGAATGCCCATGTCCTCCCGAGGCCCCAGGTCTGGCACTCTGGGTTTGGGAAACAGTCAGCATCTCTGTGCACAATTGCAAAGCTGCAGCCTGGCCCAGGTCCACTTCTTGTATGTCTTGGATCAGTTTGGGGCTGTTGGGGAGGTACTGGGTCTACAGTCCACAAAGATCTGGGGGATGTCACTCCCCCCTGGCAGCCCTGCACTGATCTTCCTTTGCCTGTTAGCCCAAATCACATTCTACACAATCTCTCTGCTTTCTGCAACACAGGTCTCCTCTGGGGAAAAATATGCCCAGAAACAGCGGTAACTCTTTCGGCCACAGTCAGGAGGGTCCTCCTGGAATGAGCCTCAGTCCTGCCTCAGCTGGACTCTCTCCTGCCCTTTGCCTGCCAAGGACCAGGTCTCAGGTGTGATCAGTCTCCCCTTCAATCCGACTGGGCCTTCCTGACCAGACAGCCCAGGAATACGCCTGAGCCTGTGAACTCCAGCACGTGCTACAGGCAAATGTGCTGAAAATGACAGGGCTCTCAAGACCACGGAAAGCCATATGCAGCGTGAGACATAACAGCAGGCAAGCTTGCTCTGCCCTGCATGAAAACTGTAAATTCTCCAGGGCAGTGAGACACACTCAGAGATGCTCTAGGCCCAGAAGAGCCCCAGGGCCCTGGCGCTGCCCAGTGGAAAGGGCCTCACACAGCACCTGTGTCCTCACTATGATGGGGTGTGAAGGCTAAGAAGACTGGATCAGAAGACTGGTGCAGGAGCCCAGCCAAGCTCCCAGCCCTTTGGGGGTCTGGGGAATCAGAAAGCTCCCTAGTGTTCCCCTTGTTGAGCTTGGATTCAGAGTCCCAGGGTCCTCCCATGAGGACAATGACCATCTCCTCCAGGCCTCCACCACACAAGGGGTGACCATACTCAGAGTCACGCAACAGGGACGCAGGCAGGCTGGGGCGCCTGCGAGAAAGAAGGGGAAGCACGCCCCGTGTCTTGCTGCAGAGGGCAGGTCCTCAGTGCCTCTTCACGTCCTGGCTGTGGAGGTGCCTGAATGCATGAGCAAGGGAACGAGCACTCGGCAAAGGACAGACAAACGGGCAAGGGGATGAACTCAACAAAGGGACAGACAAACGGGCAGTGGAGGACCCACCCAGCCGAGCTGGGCCTGAGGACAAGACGTCCAGGGGTACAGGACTCCCTCAAAAGAGACACACGTCTTCACTGTCTTCTGACCCAGTCACTCTTCAGGAGACCCTTGCTCTGGAAGCACTCGGCCCTCACTTATGAAGCAGCATGGAGAAGGCAATGGCACCCCACTCCAGTACTCTCGCCTGGAAGATCCCATGGACGGAGGAGCCTGGTGGGCTGCAGTCCATGGGGTCGCTAAGAGTCGGACACGACTGAGCGACTCCACTTCACTTATGAAACAGCAACACAGTATCAGGTCTGCACCACGACCAGAGAGCCTCAGACACGCTGGATCTTTTCTGGCAGTTCATCCGATTTCAAGAACAGGTTACCGAATACCCTCTATTCACAGCCTGGGCTGGTGACAGAGAGGCGCGCTGGCGCCTCCGGGAGGTAGCAGGCAGACGGGCCCTGAGCCCATGGAGGGAAAGAACTAAGGCCTCACGTTGTTTCTGGCCACAAAGGCCTCAGAGCTATGAGAGGGTGACGCCCTGTGACCTCTCACAACCCAGATGTGACATGCCTTGTGAGAAGACAGTGAGCTCCTGCCCAATAGGAACCTGAGTGTCACAACCCCCTGAAGACCTTCCATGACCCCCAGGCAACCTCCTAAGGGCTGGACTGCAGGCCTGAGAAGAGGCTTTCTCAGCCTAGGGAGCTGTACACAAGGGCACAGGGAGCTAGCGTGAGTATACCGCCCAGGAGGAAGCTGGACAGAATCCCGACTCCCAACCAAAACCCAAAGGGGGTCGCTCGCTCGAAACATGCCTGTAGCCGCCCGGCCCTGTGCTGAGACCTGTGGGTGGTGGGTAGCAGCCCTGAGGGCCATGCAGCACTGGGGCTCACTCACCACGCAGCCGGGTCGTACTCAGCCCAGACCCGGATGAATTCGTCCAGGTGGTGAGGCCCTAGGATGGAAGAGTCCCGCGTAAGGTACTCAAAATTGTCCATGATCACAGCCACAAAGAGGTTCAACATCTGCAGGACAGGAAGGAAAAGAGGTGACGTCCAGAAACCTCAGCCTGCCCACTGCCCTGCCCCTCCCCTGCAGCAGAAGTCTCTGTGTGAGGCAGTTAGGGCAGCAGAGGTCACTGACTCAGGCAGAGCCTGCCCCAGCTGCTCTCCCCATGACCTCTCAGAGGGCTTCCCAGGCCCCCTGCACATCGCCACCAGCAACAGCAGCATCCTTCCCTGGTTCCAGGTCCCACAGGCCAACCCCAGCCCAGGATCTGGTCCTCTGAAGGCTTTGGTCTCTACATCTGCACCATCCTCACTCAGGCCCATCAACTCCTGCTCACCATCTGTCCTGCCATCTGGGTTAATCTTCCCCATTGTGAGGTCCCCAGCTTTCCCCTTCTCACCTAAGCCTTCAAGAAAAGTGGCGACTTTGGACTTAATAACTTGAGCTCTAGAGACCTAAAACTCAGGCGTTTTGTTTTGTTTTTCTAAACTGAGTTGAAATTCACTTAACATACAAGTAAATCTACAATCCAGCGGCATTTATTGTCTGCACAGCTGTGAACCACCACTTCCCTAGTTTCGAATTTTTTTCATACTCCTGAAGAATACATGATACTAAGTAATCATTCCTTATACCTCTGTCCTCCCATTCCCTAGAAACCACCAATTTCCCTTCTGTACCTAGAAAGTTATCTGTTTTGGGTATTTCAAACAAAAGGGTCCATACAACATATGGCCTTTGTGTCAGGCTTCTTTCACTTAGTGTGATGCTTTCGAAGTTCACCCTTATCGCAGCACTTGTCAGAACTTGATTCTTGTTTACGGCTGAGTAACATTCCTTTGCAGGTCTTGTTTATGACAACTGTGGCAGATGACACCACTCTTATGGCAGAAAGTGAAGAAGAACTAAAGAGCCTCTTGGTGAAAGTGAAAGAGGAGAGTGAAAAAGCTGGCTTAAAACTCAGCATTCACAGAACGAAGATCATGGCATCTGGTCCCATCGCTTCACGGCAAATACATGGGGAAACAATGGAAACAGTGACAGACTTTATTTTGGGGGGCTCCAAAATTACTGCAGATGGTGACTGCAGCCATGAAATTAAAAGACACTTGTTCCTTAGAAGAAAAGCTATGACCAGCCTAGACAGCATATTAAAAAGCAGAGACATTACTTTGCATCTAGTCAAAGCTATGGTTTTTCCAGTAGTCACGCCTGCATGTGAGAGTTGGACCATAAAGAAAGCTGAGCACTGAAGAATTGATGCTTTTGAACTGTGGTGTTGGAGAAGACTCTTGAGAGTCCCTTGGACTGCAAGGAGATCAAACCAGTCAATCGTAAAGGAGATCAACCCTGAATATTCATTAGAAGGACTGATGCTGAAGCTGAAACTCCAATACTTTGGCCACCTGATGCGAAGGACTGACTCATTGGAAAAGACCCTGATGCTGGGAAAGATTGAAGGCAGGAGGAGAAGGGGACGACAGAGGATGAGATGGTTGGATGGCATCACTGACTCAATGGACATGAGTTTGAGCAAGCTCCGGGAGTTGGTGATGGGCAGGGAGACCTGGTGTGCTGCAGTCCATGGGGTCACGAACAGTTGAATGTGACTGAGCGACTGAACTGAACCACAATTTGTTTATCCATTCATCTGCTGATGGACATTTGGGCTGTGCCCAGAAGTAGAACTGTTGAGTCATACTATAATTCTACGTTTACTATTTTAAGGACCCACCATACTGTTTTCCACGGTGGCGATACCATTTTACATTCCCATGTGCAGTGCACAAGGGTGTCAATTTCTCCATATCCTCACAAAACTTGCTATTTTGTCTTGTTTTTTCAAATAGCAATACTAATAGGTATGAAGTGGTGTCTCATGGGTTTTGATTTGCTTTTCCCTAATGATTACTGATGTTGAGAATATTTCTATGAATTTGTTGGCCATTTGTACAGTTTTTTTTCTTTGAGAAACATCTCTTTAAGTACTTTGTCCATTTTTATATGGTTATCTCATATTGTTGAGATGCAGGACCTCTTTATATATTTTGGATATTAACCCCTTATCATATACACGACTTGCGAAACTTCTCTCCCATTCCTTGGGTTGCCTTTTCACTTTGTATAACGGTGCCCTCTGATGCACAAAAGTTTAAAATTTTGAATAGTCCATTTTTTCCTTTTCTTACTCAGGATTATGGTATCAAATCTAAGAATCCTTTGCCAAAGCTGAGGTTATGAATCTGAGACTACAATGTTTTCTTCTAAGAGTTTTATAGTTTAAGTTCTTGTCTTCAAGTCTTTATCAATTTGGAGGTAATTTCTTTTCTTTTTTCTTTTTTTTGGCCATGCCCCATAGCATATGGATCCTGTTTCCCCAGCTGGGGATCAAACGCACGCCCCCTGCAGTGCAAGTGTGGAGTCTTAGCCGGGGAGGTCCCCAGCTAATTTCATATGTGGTGAAAGTAAAGTCAACTTCACTTTTCTTTGCATGCGGGTATCCAGCGCCATTTGTTGAAAGGATTATCTTTCCTAACTAAATGGTTTCAGCAGCCTTGTTAGAAATCTTTTGACCATGTACATGAGGATTTATTTCTAGTCTCAGCTCTGTTCCTTCAGTGTGTATGTTTGGATCTATGCCAGTATAATACTGTTTTGATCTACTGAAGTTTTGGTGTCAATTTTTAAATCACAAAGTATGAGGCCTCCTATCTTGTCATTGGGTTTTTTTGTATTTAATTTTTTTAAGTTTTTCTTAAAGTATAGTTGATTTACGCTAAGTGTACAGCAAAGTATATATATGGGAGGGAGTAGAAGCACCTGGGAGAGTGTTAGAACTCAGACTCTTGGGTCCCTCTCCCAAAGATTCCAGTACAGTAAGTCTTAGAAGGTACCCAGGAATCTGAATTTCTAACAAGTGCTCAGGTGATGCTTAAGTCGTGGGTCTCTGGACCACACAGGGACCTAGAGGGTATCATCCAGCCTGACTGATACACCGATCACTGACGACAACAAGCTTACATCTCCAGCCAGAGGCCCCCACACGCCTCCACTCCCTCCCGCCCGCCGCCTGCAGCTCCCCAGCCTTCCGACTGGGGAGTGTCGTTCACTGCCTCACCCCAGCAAACCCCGGAACACAGCTCTCTTTCCCCTTTTCCTCTCATGCCCATGTTCAGTCACCAGCCACGTAAGCTCTGCCTGTACAGGGGGGCCCCCGTGCACACAGCTTCCTCCACACCCTCCCTTCTCCAGCTGTTACTTCCAGTCAGCTCCTGGCCACACACAACCTCTCCCGACCAGAAGCCAGAGTGACGCTTTAAGATGCCAAGCAGATGACGTCACTGTGCAGTCTCCCAGAGGCTTCTGCTGACTTGTAGTAAAGTCCACTCACTGCGACGTGGCCCGCTGACACCTCCAGCCTGACCGCATGCGTTTCCTGAGCCTCATCAGGCACAGGCAGGCTGGCTGGAGTGCTGGTGCTCAAGTCTTTCTAGCTGAGAACTGAGGGACAGTGCCCCACAGGAACGTGAAACCCTTTCCACGGAAGTAAAGGCAGGCCCACAGGAGCTCCTTACTCAGTGGGTCCTCTCAGGATTAACGTGGTCCTCATCTCCAGGGAAACAAGGTCCATCAACATGGAGTCAGCTTGCATGCATCATGGGTCAAAATCAGATGTCAGCAAGAGAGCAGGGGGACGCGAGTTGGTCTGAGCCAGGCAGATGTGGCAGTGGGGTGTGCACAGGGTCCGGGACTCACCAGAAAGGAGCAGAGGAAGATGAAGGAGACGAAGTAGAAGTAGGCGAAGTCACTCCCACACTCCGTGGCGTTGGCGAGCTCGTCACAGGCCCGACTGCTGAGGCAGGACAGCATGATCTCATGCCAGGCCTCCCCGGTGGCACTCCTGAGAGGAGAGCAGAGCGTGAGGCCAGGAGGGAAGGCCCAGGACTGGCCGGGAAGGAAGCCCAGGAATTTAGGAGAACTGCGTTCCCTCCCATAGGGATCCTGCATAGGTGTTAGGTCTGGCTAACAGATGCTGATTCTTAAAAAGAAACCTCTGGCATTAGATTTTCAAGCTGCTGCTAAGTGGGAAAGCACGTGTTACAGGAAAGAGATCACGGCACCGAGGTCAGCACCATGGTGAGCTCCCTCCGTGGCCTCTGATCTCCTCCCCAGCCTGTGCCACCTAGTCCTCCTGGATTCAGGACACAGTGACTCCATCCTTCCCAGTACTCAGGCCAAAGACATGGGAGTCATCCTTGCCTCCTCTCTCTCACATCTTGACCTGCCTTCAAAACCAGCCAGGCTCTTACTACCCCTACCTCCCTGGGCCGAGCGACGACCCCTTCTGAGCTGCAGCAACAATTCCTTAGCGGGACGCTCCCCGCTCAGTAGCCCAGATCAGACCAAAGGCCTCCCCGAGGACCCCCCTACATGACTGCCCAGAGCTCTGCGGACCTGCAGCTGCCTTTTCCCTGACCTTATCCCCTACCACGGTCCCCACCCACTCTACTGCAGCCACCCCCGCCTCTACTGTTTCTCGAACACACCAAGAACCCTCGACCCTGAGCAGCTACTACAGAAGCCCGCCTGTGTGGCCTTTCGCTCCTGTGCGTGAAGCCAGCACAGGGGCCAGATGCGCACCAGACTTGCAGGGGGCCCAGCATGCCGCCGTGTGGTCAGTCCTGGGCAGAATCTGGGTCCACTCCCCACTGACAATGGCCGGCTCAGCCTGTGCCAGGCCTGAATGATGAGGGCGCCCATGTGATGAGGAAGGAACAGAGGTCTTTGAGATCAAAGGTTTAAAATCAAGGCTGGCTTCATATCTTTTGTCACACAAAGCAGGATATTAATAAACAAAGAAATGAAGTGGAGGTAAGAGCTAAAGTCCAGAGAAATGACACTGCTCGGGGAAGTGTCAGCCTAAGGATGCTGTTTATCTGATGCAAAGAGTAAGGCAGAAACTCTCTCCAGGCAACTCAGTGAAGCAGGCCTGGGCTGAGCTCACCCTCCAAAAAATGAACTCCCACACCCCCCCAAATACATCTGCATAGGGTCAGCTGAGCTGGGTGTCCCCAAAAGTGGAGCAGGGAAACCTCAGGAAGGGGTCTGCTGTTTATTTATTAACTAAATATTAATTTATTATGAGGCCCCTCACCATCAATTATGAAAGAGAGCACATTTCCCCCCTCCCTGAGGATCACAGTGAATGAAGGAGACACAGTCGACCCTCTGGGCTCCACCCAGGAGTGTCTTTTTACATCAAGGTGGTGGACAGCCACAGTCCACGTGCATCCATGCCTGAGAGCAATGGCTGGGGGGCCATCCCCCACACACCTCTGCAGGGAGGCCTCTGAGCTGACACAAGTCTGTGCTCCTCAAGGCCCTGCCCTGGTGCGCCCCTTGACTGCACTCGGGAGCCGTGGGAACTGCAGCTGCTGCGAGCAACGGAGGCGGATGGAGCTGCCCTCAGATCCACATGTCTGGCCGGTTGGTCCCTTGGGCCACTGAGCAGGTGCACCCTGTCGATAGCAGCTCTCTGCTGCCCGCTTTTCCTGATCCCAGAGATCCCCGAAATCACTAAGGCGAGCTGATGGAAGCTTGGGGATGGCGCACCAAGAACGTCTCTTTCGACACCTGTCCTTCAAAACCTCACTGGGCAGCAGAGACAAGGCAGGCAAGCCAGCCCGGCCCAGGGGTCTCAGACCGACTGCCTCGGGGGCCTCCCTTCAGGCCCAGGAGCCATTAAGGAAGGACAAGCGGAAAGGGAGGAGAAACTGGGAAGGCCCACCGCAGAGAAGCCAGTATGACCAGGAGCGGCGGGCTGGGTCCATCCTGAATGAAGGGCCCCTGAGCCTGGACCCACCTCTATACAGCACACTGACGAGGAGCCTCTGGCTCTGGGCCCACCTCCACCTCCCGCAACACACCTGAAGAGCAACATCAGGGCCTGAAGAAACGTGCGAAAGTTATTGTGACGGTTGATGCTGGTGTCGTCGTCCAGAGCGATGTTTCCGAACACCTGCAGTGGAGGAGGCAGACAGCGCTGCAGACCAGTGCCGCTGGGCTGTAGGAGCCGCGGCCAGGCAAGAGACTGTGGGCGCGCACGTAGGGATGGGCCAGGACTGCCCTCACCCAGAGACCCCGACCAGAGCTGCCACTACTGCTGCTGGGGCTACAGGGTCAGGGTGTCTGGCTCCAGCAGCATCTGTGCATTTCTTTCCAGGGAAGAGGAAACCTCTGGAAAGTCTAACATGCCACTGCCCCACAGCCCAGTTCACGCAGGCTCTGGCTCTGAGTCTGTCCAGGATCAAACAGCATAACCAGCCAACGGGGGGCCCGGAGCTAAGCTTAGGTGGCTCTGCTAGACAAAAGGAGGGAGTCATTTTAAAATTCACTCTCTCATCAGTGACCCCAGAACAGTGATTACACTGATATTCTGATAGATCACTTGAAAGTTTTTTTTAACACTTTTGTGCAAACACCACAATGGGCTTTGTACCTGTTTTAATTTCTTTCTTTCATGGTTAGAAATGCAGATGAGCCCCTCACTCTGAGCAGCTTAGAATCTGGAATCCAGCTTAAGATTTATGAATTATCATATATCCATCAGAAGCAAAGATCACTGGGCTATGTTTTTGTATGCCCATAGACCAAAGCAAGAAAAACATGTATTTGTTTTAAATAATATCGGATCTCAGTAAATTTCAAGCAAGAGAACTTTCAATCTCCGAAAATAGAGTTTAAAAATCGGCTTTCAGCTAACCTTTAAGACACTGCCTCCTCCCACCACAAATTAACATTTGAGACCACCTCCCATCCCTACATCCTTCAGAAGTGCTCCTGGGCAAAAGGCATGACCAGCTGCTGCGGCGCAGGCCACCTGGGCCATGCGGATGTGCTCAAACACTCCACACTGTGCGGGCCCAGCACCCAAGCAACCGTGCCCACCGGTGCCCTGACACAGACCAGCAGGATTCCACACAAGAGCAGGGCTGCGCATCTGTCCACAGAGGGTGGCAATGCCTGGCCTCAGCCACAGAATAGTCTTCCTAAGAATTAAGTTCACAAAGTGCTTAGACTGGCCCCTGGCTCACAGAAACACTGCTAAGCGCCAACCGGCCCCTGCTGTCACGCGGTGGCCCTGCACACACCCACCTGCATGCCGATGATGGCATAGATGAAGAACAGCATGGCGATGAGCAGGCACACGTAGGGCAGGGCCTGCAGAGACACAGGGAGGGCGGCTCAGCACCCGGGGAGCCACCCGGCCCCTGCCTGCACCACACCTGGAGAGCGGACGCTGGCTGGGCCTCCGGGCGGCACCAGCCTCGGCTGACTACAGACCCAGCCCCACTGACCATCAAGCCCCTTCACCAAGTGCCCATCGTCTTCATTTACAAATCAAGTCGTGAAAGCCACTTCAGCCCTTTGTGAGCGTAAACAAGACACTCTCTGTAAAACTGGAAGCCTCCTTACAGACTGTCACAGGAACCGCGGGGGGCCACACCCGCCCTGCTCTTCCCAAGGAGCGTGCTTGGGCGGTGGGGCGGAAGCTCCCCACCGGCACAACGCGGGAGGGGTCAGGCCCCCTGGCCATGCCCAGCCTCACCTTGAAGGACTGGACGAAGGTCCAGAGCAGGATGCGGATGGTGTAGCCTTGGCGGAGCAGCTTGATGAGCCGGGCGGCCCGGAAGAGGCGGAGGAAGCTGAGGTTGATGAAGTTGTTCTGCAGGGAAAAGAGGTTGCACTCTGACCTTCAGAAGCCAGCCTCCCACAGGCACAGGGAGGCTGCTCCCCACCCACCTCCCCGAGTCACTGTGCCCCGAAGAAAAGCAGGTGAAGAGAGAGACTGCTCCACAGTCTAAGCAGCAATCAGCCACCAGAAAATCTTCCAGAGGGAAAGCTTGTCATTGCAAACAACTTCTCATGCAGCAAATCAGACATTCCCTCCACAGGGAGGGACAGAGAAGTCCTGCGAAGCAGCTCCCTGCTGCCAGGTGGGACGGGAGGCCGCCCGCAGCCAGGCCTCCGACGCTGACCGCTTCTTGCAGGACACGGCTGAGCAGCCCAGGGACTGGGCGGGCTGCCCCTCCTCAGACTCGGTGGCCATGCCCTTGTCTCCCACACGCCAGCAAGGCCCTGCCACCCGGGGCCCAGCAGAGGGGCGGACACGTCCTCTGGGGCCAGGCAGGGACCTGCAGACAAGCGCTGGCAGCACGTGTAGGTGGAGGCAGCCCTGCTGCTGCCACCCGAGAGGCCCCCTCCGTAGCCCCCAGACCGGACTCTGCTCCAGAGAACCCAAGATGTCTCGCAGCAGGCCCTCATCCAGAGGGTCTGAAGTCAAGCACAAAGCAAACTGATAATCTCTGGACTCCACAGACGACCCGGGAGTAACGCTTCCACCCTGGCCCAAGGGCACCTGAATCCCTGGCACATTCCTTTCAGGGGGCCCGGCTCTGGGCAGTGTCCCTGAGTAGAAAGGGGTGCTCAGGGGCACGGGGGGCTTCCTGCCCTGCCTGCTTAGAGACCAGGTGCCCTCTTCTGCCCACCCTCACGCAGCCTGAGAGCAGCTTCCTCACACTTTGCTGTTTTAAAATATGCAAGCAGCTCAGGCTAGACACATTGTGTTGCCAGATTCAGTGGTCAGACACAGAAAAGAGAGCAGGTGTTGGATGAGGCAGCAGCAACGGCGAGCACATGCGGGAGGTGCCAGGGCCTAGGAGGGGCGGCGGCCTACTCCAGGGCTGCCCATCTGATCTTGGCTGGGACGAGGCATCCGTCAGGGGACAGGCCTCACTCCACCCCTTGCTTGCCTCATCTCCGGGGCTGGCTTCTTTACTTCCACCCGGGACTCTGGACTGTCTGCTGGTGAGGGACATAAGCTATTCTCAGGGGTGGTGCCGAGTTTTAGGCAATGCCACAGGGGGACAGGGCAGTTCGCAGGCACAGAAGGGCTGACTGTGGCCCAGATCAGCAAGAAGGCAGAGTGGACCTCAGGACGTGATCCTGGAGGGTGTTCTCATCTGCCTGCAGCTCCCTCACTAGCTTGTGCTGGGGAAAGAGACCCTCAGGGCAGACAGGGTAGATGAGATACACCCACACTCTCTATCTGAGTCCCCTGGGCCTTGAGGACTCTCAGGTGAGCCAGCGCTCTCAGGAGGTTGGAAGGGGGACTGTTTACAGTGTCAGGGAGCCCTCTGTACAAGACAGTGAGGCACAGCAAGGGCGAGGGGCTGCCTCCTCAGGCTTCTTCACTTTGAAACCACCTGCGCACGTGGCTCTGGAGGGGCCAGGACAAAAGCACTTTGCTCAGGCAATCGGCACGACAAGATGATTCCCTGAAAATACTGGGAGGAAATAGTCTTCTGGGTAATAAAGAAGGGACGGATACCAGAGCAGACAGAGGAAGGTGCTGTCCATTCAAGTCCCTGGACACAGAGCTCAGCCACATAAGAATTCTCATTGACACCCAGGTGCCACCCATCCTCCCAGACTTTCTCCTTGGGGCTCCAGTGGGCACCTCAGAGAAGGTGGGGTTGCCAACAGACAGACAGCCCTGGAGAGCCATGGAGGAGCGTGGTGAGGCAGCTACAGATGCCGCAAGCAGTGTGATGGCCTGAGCGCGGCACGGCTGCACCCAGAGCACGGGCCGCCAGACACCACCAAGCGGGCCGCATGCTGGGCAGCGGGGGCAGCGAGCACACGGCGGCCTCCCCATGGCTGAGCACGGTCACCCCTGGCCTCCGCCAACCCCCTGGAGGTGGACACAGCCTTCCCCATCCCCCAGAGTCCACGGTTTCCGCTGTACCCTGGAGTAGACACCCCTGCTTTCACGTCAGGCCCCCCTCATCACCGCTGCCTCTGAGCGGGAAAGGCCAATGCTGCACCCCTCAACGCAGCAGCTGCTTTCCACTGAGGGGGACACTGGGCCCCAGCTCCCCTGAGGGCCTGCTTCCTCCTCCCCACGATGGCGGTGTTAGACGTCACGCCTGGGGGTGAGGAATCATCGAGAAAACTGAGACGGGAGCCACAGAGACAAGTGGGGCCCGGGCCAAGGCCCTCACCTCCTGTGTCCAAGCACCTCACTGCGTCTGGGCAGACTCACAGCAGAACAAGGGGCTCCCCCTCAGGCTGTGCGCACGTGCCAGGGGCCCCACATGTGCTGGGGAGGAGGTGCAGCCGCACGGGGAACAAGCTGCTTTCCTACTCAGCTTCGTTCTCGAGGGGACTGATGATGGGGAAGACAGGAGAGACAGAGAGAAAAGGAGTAAGCCCGAGGGGCCTGCTCCACTCAGCCAGGGCCTGACGACACCAGCAGAGCCCGTGCTAAAGATGCAGCCTGGCACTTCTGCGGCTTAAAAGTCTTTTTCTCAAAACCCAAGCTTTTCTGCTCCGATTGTGAACTGCTTCACCACGCTCACTTTCTGTTCAGGAATCTAAAATATCTGCTCTCTGCATGACCTTCCAGCCAAGGCCTCGGCTCCAGCATCCCCACGCTCCCTCAGATTTTCCTGAGACCGGAAGGAGGCGCTGTCCACACCACTTGCACGGGCTCCACACAAGCTTGCTGACCAGGGCACACAGGAATCCACTGTGCTGGATGGAGGCCCAGCTCTCCGCTGCCTCCTGGGGCAAAGGCCCTCTTCCTACTCAGTCAGGACAATCCCCCAAGGCTCGTGCCCCCTAGCCAGGCCTCCACGGAAGGTCTGTCCAGGAAGGACCCAACAGGAGACCTCGTCAGAGGTGGACCCAAGCCCACCTGGTCTGCTGGCCAACAGAGGTAGACAGAAGGGAGATGGCTATGCGGCAGAAACCATGGACTTTACGGGGAGCAGGTCCACCCTCTCATCCAGCAAGCCCCCAGCTCTGACTCCGTCTCGACACTTACCTGCCTCCCACTCAGAAGCCCCTATCTCCTCCCTTGGCCCAAGGCCAGTTCCTGTGATCAAGTGGCCCCTGAGGGCCCTCAGAAGGCCCTGCTGGACCCAGGAGCCAGGGAGAGCGCGCTAGAGGCCAGAGGGGGCGGGTACAGCTGGGCTCTGAGCACAGGAAGGCGGTGGTGAGGGTGACAGGAAGCAGAGGAAAAGGACAGCAGTGCAAGCAAACAGAGAGCTTCAAGAACTGTATAAGTCACGAAACCAACCGTTTCCTATACGTGATGTTTTCATGGATGGATATTTGCGTGTTATTTACAAATTGGGATGTTTGAGCAGCAGGCGCGCAACATACAGACGGAGACATGGTTTTCGCATTGTATGTTGGTTGGGTGGCGTGAGTCAGCAGGTAGGTTAGGGTAAATCAAGAACAAAAACAGAAAACAAAAGAGAACATGAGTCATCAACACAAGCGAAAACTCAAACTCTGAATACTTCACTGGAAAATTTTAGGATTTTGGTAAACTGCATATTTTGCTTAAAATGAACCAAATCAAAACACGTTTGAAATCTGTAGGTTACGCAGACAGAGGCGTCATTTGCATTTGTTTGTAATGCAAATCCAAAGATGACTCACAGACACTTATTTTTTTATTCCAGGCAAAGAAATCAATGTCAGTTTCACGCTGGTCTGGAGCACTCTCTCTATGCGGCCCTGGTTATCAAGGCTGTTGTTCTCTGTGGCTTTAAGTCGGGGGCGGCAACTGACACTCATATTTTTGCCTCAGGAAAAAAAAGTGCGTCCACAAAGTAACAAATGAAGTGACTACAAATGGAGAAAGGAAAACAACACAGAAATCCACAGGGCGGCTTGCTTTCATCTTTCCGCCTCCAGGCAGAACAGCAAGAAGACGGCCCTCGGAAATCAGCAGCAGCTGGACAGCTGAGCTTTGAGACCAGGCGGATTCTGAGCACTCCTACCAGACCTGCTGAGTGTGCAGGATTGAGGGAGGCTGCCCTGGAGGGTCTCGAACATCTGCAAGCTGCCCCTCAAGTGTCCAGCAGCTGCAGGGCCTCTCTCTGGAGAGGCATCCCTGGGAGACAGCACGTCTGTAACACTAGCCGCCTGAGCCACCACCCACTGCTGACGAGGCACACACGCACCCAAGCCCCGGGGCTGTGCCCTTGCAGCTGGAAGCCCAGTGTTTGGATCCTTTTTTCCAGGAGAATAAAGATTCCTGTGTCCAGGGAAGCAGAGCGCCCGTCAAAAACCACACGGGGGAACCGTTTCTGAGTGGGAAGCCCACACACAGTGGACGGGTGGCAACCAGACCGTACTGCAAGGCCAACGGCTGGCAAAACAACCTTGATTCTTATGTTAAAATGGCAGCTCTCAGCTTTCAGCCTGAATCATTAACTTCTCAAAACCATGAAACACCTCATGTAAACAAAAGAATATGTATAATTATATACATACACACACGCGTTTTAAATAAAGGTAATAAGTCATCCATATATTCATCGTCCAGCTCAAGAACTAGAACGTCCCCGTTACTCTGAAAGCCCTTCCTGTCTCTCTCTTCCCCAGACGCGGTTGTGCTTAGTCACTCAGCCGTGTCTGGCTCCGTGATCCCCGGGGATTGTAGCCCACCAGCCTCCTCTGTCCCTGGGGATTCTCCAGGCCGGAATACTGGAGTGGGTTGCCAGGCCCTCCTCCACCAGATGTAGTAACTACGCTTAACTGTTGTTAATAATTGCTTTTCTTTACTGTTTTAGCCCAAACTCTTAAAATGTGCTATACTTGTCTTTCCCTAACTCTGTGATGGGATTAGACTGTATGTAGCCTCTCGGGCTCAGGCGAGCTTAGGCTCTGGCCCTGAGCAAACACCGATTTGAGGGGCACCCTCTCGATGAGGGCGTCCTGAGCAAACACCAATTTGAGAGGCACCCTCTCGATGAGGGCGTCCTGAGCAAACACCAATTTGAGAGGCACCCTCTTGATGAGGGTGTCCTGAGCAAACACCGATTTGAGGGGCACCCTCTCGATGAGGACGTCACCCACTGCGTCAGCACACCACTTCTGCTGCTACCGCTGCTGCAGACACTGCCTTGAGCATCAGAGTAAAACCGTCTCCAGGCGCATCCGCTCAGGCACCCTGCACACCTGCACCCCGGAGGGTGTAGCTACAGACATGCCCGACCTTCCCAGACACCCAGCAGCAGCGTCCACATCCTCACCCACCGCTGGCAACATCGGAAGTTCTGTTTGACAAACCAGTAGGTGTGAAATGGCATCTCGGTGCCATTTCACTTTGTATTTCTTTGATTACAAATAAGGGTGAGCATCTTTCCACGGCCATTTATGTCTTCTGTTCTGTAAGATGCCCATCTGTACCTTCGGCTCACAGAAGGGCCTTGCACACTCTGGACACTAGCCTCCACCGGAGTCTGCAAGGCCTCTGCCCTCCAGCCCTGGCCACTGTGTGAGTGTCTCACACTCTTTGCTCCCGTGGATCTCATACCATCCCACCTCACAGGCTCACAATTCCCAGGCTTACACTATTGGCCCGCGTCTCCTCTAGCTGCCCATGGACGACTCCAGGGAGGGCAGCCGGACTGAACTCTAACATGGATAAAGTGCAGCCAGACCGTCCTCAGAAAACCTGTTCCTCACCATTTTCTCCCTTTTCAATGAAAGACCGACCACTTCTCCAAGCGCTCAGATAAAAATTCTGATGCCATCCTTGCTTCATCCCTCACACTCCCATCTGACTCATCTACAGCTCTACCTTGAACTTACACCCAGAACTTGACCATGTCTCACTGCTCCCCAGCCCCCCAGCTCCACTCTTGGCTCATGGCAGTAATGCTGGGCCACAGACACATCTTCCACGGCCCAATATCCAGTTGTCAGAGCTGATATCTTTGTTCCTGAAAGCTTTCCCAGGCCTAACATCAATAAATGATGAGTTGTTATTCAATCACTAAGTCATATCCAACTCTTTGCCACACCATGGACAGCAGCCTGCCGGGCTCTTCTGTCCATGGGACTTTCTAGGCAAGAATACTGGAGTTGGTTGCCATTTTCTTCTCCAGGGAATCTTCCTGGGATTGAACCCGGGCCTCCTTCACTGGGAGGTAGATTCGTTACCACTGAGCCACCGGGGAAGCCCAATATAGAGTGATTCTTTGGCCCCTCTACCTGTGGCAGACAATGCCTGGTGGGGATGCCCAGGGATAGAACAGCAGCTAACCTGCCAGCACCTTCCACGAGCTGCCCACCTTCCTTCCCACTCGCTTCCAGATAGCAACTCGAACCACACCCTTGTCTCAGGTCTGTTTCTAGGGCAACCCAGCTAAAACAGCCTCCGCGCGCACCTGCACACACCTCTCGACAGAGCCGCCAGGGCTGTGGCCTTAAGGCCAGATCGTGTGGCTCCCCACAAAACCCTCCAAGTCCTCCCGTCTCACTCAGAGGAAAAGCCAAGCTCTACTGACTGCACAGCCTTCCCTGTGCAGCCCCCTTGCCCCGCCCCTCAGCCCTGAGGGGGCCTCTGCTGCCCCCAGCTCGGATCGGCTCTGCTTTCTCGTGAGCCCAGCTTGCTGCCTGGAGCCGCGCCTCAGCGACACACAAGCACCCAGTCCTCACGCCCTCTGCTCTGTCTCCCCCCCAGTCACTGACACCGTGTGTCCTGCCCACTAGGATGAAACAGGAGTTTCATCTGCCCCAGCACTCAGGACAGTGCTGAGCACACGACAGGCGCCGCACGAAGATCTCAACACACACGCATGAAAGATGTGATGTGACTATGCTCTCCCTGCTCATGGACTGGCATTCCTCCTTTTGAGAAACAGAACCGCCATTCTATACAATTTTTTCCAGTTACGGCTGGTACTTTGCATATATTTTGCTTAACAATCATCCCCATCTCAAGGTCTTAGAGATAACCTCTTGCATCTCCCTCTAAGACTCTTAAAGTCTTGTCTCTTACATTTGCGTTTTTTCGTCCATTTGCGTATTTTTGTGAATGGTATGAACCAAGATCCAATCTCTCTTTTCCCC
This sequence comes from Ovis aries, assembly GCF_016772045.2. Classification (NCBI taxonomy): domain Eukaryota; kingdom Metazoa; phylum Chordata; class Mammalia; order Artiodactyla; family Bovidae; genus Ovis; species Ovis aries. The sequence goes on from NC_056056.1 coordinate 58,223, forward strand.
TGTGTTGTTCATCAGTTATGCCCACAGGGAGTCACACACCAAGTTTCCAAACACAACTGAGTCTGTGTCCAGGCTCTTGAGCTATTCCTATGCCAACACCACACTGTTTTAATTGCTACAACTTTCCAGGATGTCTGCTCACTGTCAGGAGCAGCCTCCCCACCACAGCCCCCCAGCAGCACCTTCTTCTCAAGTATCTTGGCCATTTGTGAGCCTTTCTTTTTCTTATAAATGTTAAAAACAACTTGCCAAATTGCATAAAAAGAGACAAACAAAAGGAAAAGCAAAATAATTGGTATTTTTATTGAAATTGCATTGAATCTGTAGATCAACTGGGGAAAACTGTCATCTCTATGACATTGACACTTCTTATTAACATGACGTACGGCTCCATCTATTCAGGCCTTCTTTAACACCTGTCAGTAAAGTTCGATAATTCTGCATAAAGAGATCCTGCACACACACCTTGTTGGGTTTAGCGTCGGGAGTGCTGACGTTGTAACGAAATGCAATACGCTCTCTTGAGCAATCTCACGCGTAGTTAGTTTTAGATTATCCTAGATTTCATCCACAGACGGTATGCCATCTTTGATTGATGGCAGTTTACTTAGTCCTCTTCTGAAACTTAAACATTCACTTTATTTTTTCTGTCTTATTCATTCGGCAAGTATCTATGAATACCTGCCAACTGTCAGGCACTATTTTAAGCACTGGAGTCAGCAACGAGCAAAACAGACAGAAATCCGTTCTTACGAGCTGACACCCAGCTTACTGGACTGTTGGCGTGCTGGTCAGTGCTGGAAAGAAGTAGTGGTCACAGACATCACTGTCCTTTTCTGATTTTAAAGGGAATTCTTTCCAAATTTCACCACCGTAGATACTTGCATAGGACGTTTTGGTGAATGCTCTTCATCAAGTTAACACATGCTAACAATTTTCATCATGAATAAAATCTGAAATTTATTGAGAATCTTTTCTGCATACTGTGACCAGCTTATTAACAGAGTCCTTTGACCTGTTCATGTAAATTACAGTCACAGACTTTCTGCTGTGGAACCTGGTGTTCCCGGGATAACCCTGATTGCACTCCCCCTGGACACTGCGGGGTCTGGCTTGCCTACATGCTGTTTTGAACTCTGCATCTGTTAGTGAGGATGGACTATGATCTTCCTTTCTCACCCTCTTTTTAAAGTTTCTGATGTCAAGATTCAAGGCATTGCATGATGTAGCCTCACACAGCTAGTTAGGAAATGTTCCCTCTTCTGCTCTCTAGAACATATTTAGGATTAAAATGGTCTTTCCCCATGTTTTAGGGGGAAATTTAGTGACAAGACTGTTATAACCCAGTGGTGTGAACCGTGACCGAACATGGACCCCAAGGCTGGACCTCACACCTCCAACTCTTGGAAGACTTCTGTGGGTCTGGGAGATAGCACGCACCATTGAAGAAAGACTGCTGTTTCCCATTTATCAGGTGACTCAAAGCTCCTGGGTCTCAGAGCAAGGGGAGGCTCTCTAGCAGGCCCACACTGCAGTGTCGCGAGCCTGCCACTCAGGCCACAAGCCCCAGCAGGCCCCGTGGTGCTAGGGATATCTGTGGTAGATAAACACCTGTTGTGAGGCCCTCGGAGCCCCCACATGAAAGTCAATGCAGTCACCGAGGCTCCTGGAGCAAAGATCCACGTCATCTGCAGAGACGTCACGCCTGGCTACAAGGCCCTGCAGAGACTGTCTGACCATGAGACGCCGTATCTATGGCACCAAAGTTGCCCTCAAGAGCCACGTGCTGCAGGCCCAGCAACCGCCCAGGGCACAGTGAACACGCCACATCCGGGGCCACACGGGTGCAAGTCTAGAGGCCACAGTCGCGTGACAGGAAGGCCCAGCCCAGCCTCCCGCCTCTGTCACACACGTCTCTTCTCAGGGCACCCTTTCCCAGCACGTCGTGGGATGGTCACTAAAACTGGGCAGTAACATGCAAAACCTGGTTATGGAAGGACTGGCTTGATATACCAGTACATACCTCAGCAGAGCCCCAGGCAGGGCCCCCCAAGAGACAGTGTGAGGCAGAGCTCTGAGTGGTGTGCCCAGTCTACCACGGCGTGCATGGTGTATGCGTGCGTGGTGTGTGCGTGTGTGCGTGTGTGTGTGCCTGTGTGTGTGTGCGTGGTGTGTGCGTGCGTGGTGTGTGCGTGTGTGCGTGGTGTGTGCGTGGTGTGTGTGTGCGTGTGTGCGTGGTGTGTGTGTGCGTGTGAGTGTGTGCGTGTGCGTGTGTGCATGGTGTGTGCATAGTGTGTGCATGCGTGGTGTGTGTGCGTGGTGTGCGTGTGTGCGTGTGTGTGCGTGTGTGTGTGCGTGTGTGTGTGGTGTGTGTGTGCGTGGTGCGTGTGTGTGTGGTGTGTGCGTGTGCGTGTGCATGTGTGTGTGCATGGTGTGTGCGTGCGTGGTGCGTGCGTGTGTGCGTGCGTGGTGTGTGCATGGTGTGTGCGTGTGTGGTGTGTGTGTGTGCATGGTGTGTGCGTGTGTGTGTGTGCGTGGTGTGTGCGTGTGTGTGCGCGTGGTGTGTGTGTGTGCGTGGTGTGTGTGTGTGCGTGGTGTGCGTGTGTGCATGGTGTGTGCGTGTGTGTGCGCGTGTGCGCGTGTGTGTGTGTGCATGGTGTGTGCGTGCATGGTGTGTGCGTGTGTGCATGTGTGTGCATGGTATGTGTGTGCATGGTGTGTGTGTGCATGGTGTGTGCGTGCGTGGTGTGTGCATGTGTGTGTGTGGTGTGTGTGTGCATGGTGTGTGCATGCGTGGTGTGTGCGTGTGTGCGTGGTGTGTGTGCGTGGTGTGTGTGTGCGTGGTGTGTGCGTGGTGTGTGGGTGTGGGTGTGTGTGTATGTGTGGGAAGGAGGTGTCTGTGATGAGGCAAGGACTCCAGCTTGCTCAGGCCTCTGGAGGGAACAAGGTTTGGGGCAGAGGCCCCGGCTGGACCTGGGAATGGACACTACGTGTCATGTGCCAACAGCCACCCCGGCACCCCCAGCCACAGAGGCGCTAAACCCCGTGCGCCTTGGATGCGGTGGCCAACAGGTGTCAGCAGGGCCCGCCACCAGCCCCCACTCGCACGGCAGACCCACAAAGGCAGGGACTGAGACAGCTCGGGGGAAGGCTGTGCCTGGGCCCAACAGCCAGGCTCCTCCTTAGCAAAGCTAATACAGCCACGGCCGCTACTGAACACCTGCCCGTTACAAGCAGAGGCCACCTCCAGGCCCCTGAGGAGAGCTGAACTTGGTGCTGCCAGCAGTCACTTGGCGGGAAACTTTCACCTGGAAACAGCAGTGACGGGTGTCAACAGGGACCACTCGCACCCCGGGCCAGGCCCGCCTTGGCTGATGCACTAGCGTCAGAGACGCACCAGAACGAGACTCCACAGGACATCCGCTCAGAGGAGAAAGGAGCGCCAACAGGGCGCGAGGCCCAGGACCTGCTAGCACGGCAGCCTCCACATCACTCAGGTGCCGGCCAGGTGGAATGCTGGGACAGCCTCTTGCAGGCACAGAAAAGACACTGGGATGGTGGGGCTGTCCTTCAAGACGAACGGATGGCCGATAGATATACCGCGGACCCACCCGAAAAAATGCATGGACTTAGGAAACAAGGAACCAAAGCAGAGGCGGCCCCTGTCACCCACAGGAGCCCAGGGGGGCTTTGCGCCACCATCCCACAAACTCAGGTGAGGCACATCTAGGGGCCCTGACTCGAACAGGCGGGGACAGCCTCCTCCACGGGACCCAGGAGGCCACCAAGGCTCCTGCGACTCTGGGCTCCTCACAGCCAAGGTGCAAGGGGCAGAGCTGCCCTTGCACGGGGCAGGGAGAAGTCTGTCTGGAAATCAGGGGGCTCCCGGGGGCCTTTCTAGAAGTCTCTGGGACCAGTCTGAACTGTGCCTGAAGCATCGTGGCAGCCAGAGCCACCACAGGCACAGCGAGCAGGGCCCTGGCGGGACAGCGCGAAGGCTGGCTCACCTGGTGCGACCACCAACCGGAGCAGCAGAGGGCTGGCCACAGCAAAGACCCCACGATGACGTGGGTCCCCATGGCAACCGTAGGCACCCTGTTCCTTCTCCCATCAACTCCCTCCTCCCTGAGGTCACGACCAGCGCCACCTGAAGCCAGAGACAGGACCCGACGTGGAGTGTGGGCAGAGCCGGGTGGGGCCAGGGCTGCAAGCAGACGCCCCCGCCCTGCACGTGGCCCTTAGGCCCAGCAGCACAGGCGGCGGGAGCCTGCTTTACCTGCCTCAGGGCACTCGGGTACCTGGGAATCCACACCCCAGGCAAGCCTTGAGCCGAGGCCTGGTGGGCACAGAACTCTGTAGCTCTGAGCTGTGACCCACTCTGTCTCCAGAGCCTCTAGGGAACGATCCAGCTCACCTAACATGGAGCTGGAACCTCAGCCCCTCTGGTTCTTCTCTCCCCACCCACCTCCTCAAAGCTCTCCCCCACGGTTCTGTCTCGGAACACGTCCCAAAACATAACTTTTACAAGGACCCTCACCTCACTGTCTGTTCCTAGGGCATTCACTTAAGAAACACTGATATAGATGTTTTTGTCTTTGATTCTATCAATCTGTTGTGCTTAAAGAAAACCGCTTTATGACTCAGATTATTTCAAATTTGTTGAGACATGTTCATGCTCTAGCCCTCAGTTTTCAGATATAATCCACATATTTTAGTAAGAGCTAGAATCTTCAGCATGTGTGCATGCTCACACACGCCCGTATGTGAAACAAGCCTGATATTTCAAAGTGCTCCAAATCCTTATCGGCTTTAGTTGTATTTTTTGGGAACCAGTTGTCAGGTGCATACGGATTAGATGCATATGAAATTACAAGATCCTTATCTTCCCGGTCACTTACACTCCCAGGTGATTCTCAGGCCATCAGCCTGGAAGACCTTCTGGGAACCAATTTCTTACCCAAGATAAAGCATTTGCCTACAGGACACCCAGCCCCCAAACTCGCCTCTCGGGAGGAGCTTCGTGGGGAAGCATCCTCTGAGGAGGAGCTAACCCCCAGGCCTGGAGGCACAGTGGGGAGACCACGCAGGGCCTGCAGGGGCAGGAGAGCTACTCACCGCAATCTCTGTTACTAAAATATCAGTAATACTTCCCAACACAGTGACAAAGTCAAAGACATTCCAGGCGTCTCTGAAATAGTTCTGGAGAGAAAGAAGGGCAGTTAGTGCTGGGCTGGCGGGGGTGGGGAGGCTCTGCAGACAAGCTGTAGGAGGTGGCCTCTCGTCAGGACGGTAGCAGAGGATACATGGGCTCCTTCGTGGGCAGGTGGGCGGAGCACAAGGCCACACACCCCCTCCCCTCCAGGAACAGGGTGGGGGCAGAGGGGGGGCAGAACCCGGCAATCGTTTCCCTGGGGCCCCTTCAGGGTCATATGTGCTCTGGGGGTTCAGGGAATCCCAGCTCCAAACAATGAACACCCAAAGGTTCCCTACAGAGGGCAGGCCAGAACCCAGACACCGAAAGGCCAGGAGGGGCTAAGGCACACACCAGCACTCCAAAGGCGATGATCTTGAGCACACACTCCATGGAGAACATGGACGTGAACACGATGTTCAGACACTTCAGCATCAGCTCGTACTCGTAGGGCGCGTCGTAGAACTGCCAAGGGAAAGGTGCTGTTGGCCGTGGACCCGCTGCCCCGACACACCCCACGGGGCTCCTGAAGACCTCCTGTCAGAGCACAGTGGGCAGACACACCTGCCGCGCTGGGACACCCCTCCCTGTTCCCCCGTGTCTTCCAGAACCTTCTTACGCTCTCAGCCCACGGACAACCAGGGAGTCAGGGCTGCACAGGCAGCCCAAGCTGACCGGCGCTCAGGGCGGCATCACCGCTGCCCGCGCCCCAGGAGGAGCGGGCCCTCCACGCGGCTGGAGTCGAGCCCGTGTCCACGGGCGCCCCCAGCCCACCGCGCAGCCCACGCACCTTCATCATCAGCACCACCGTGTTGAGGGCTATCATGGCCATGATGAAGTACTCGAAGGGCGGCGAGACCACGAACGTCCACGTCTTGTACTGGAACGACTGCCTGTTCTGAGGCATGTGCCGCGTCAGCGGTCTGGCACTGATGGCGAAGTCGATGCACGCCCTCTGCGCGGGAGAAGGGCGAGGTGAGGGCTTGGACGCCCTGAGGCCCCCGCACACGCCCTCCCCCAGCCGCACACAGAGCCCCGGTGAGAGAAGGCCTTCTCCAGGCAGCGCCCCAGCCCATGCTGGCCAGCGGTCCCCACACGGAAGGGAGGCCCAAGGGCCCTGGCCACACTGCCCACCAGGGAGCTGCCTGGAGATGGAGACGCAGGGAGTCCCACCTCGTTCTTCTCCAAGCTGCACTCAGACATGACTCTGTCCCCCTGCTCCTGGAAGGTGATGATGATCAAGGCCACAAAGATGTTCACAAAGAAGAAGGGGAAGACCACGAAGTAGACCACGTAGAAGATGGACAGCTCCATGCGGAAGCCGGGGCTCGGGCCCTGCTCCTCGTAGGTGGCGTCCACCGAGTGCTTCAGCACCCTGGCCGAGAGCCGACACCGAGCGTCAGGGGGGCCAGGAGCGCGTGGCCCCGGAAAGACGGGACCCGCGCCGCAGGGGGCTCCCGTGGCTGAGCCGGGGGCGGAGCCAGGCACGGCCAGGCCTGCTCCCCAGGAGAGCCGTGTCTCCCAGCAGCGGGCTGCCCCCGACAAAGGGCTTGTACTCAGGGCTGCTGGGGACCTCCAGGAGGAGGCCTTGGCTGCCTGAGGTCCCATCCCTACAAGGAGAAGCGGGAGAGGCCCCGCAGTCCTGTGCTGCCCAGCTCTCTCCCATCCCACACCAGGTCACCTACCCATACCCTGCTTCACCTGTGGTCAGGAAGCCACGGGTTCAGCAGAGTCTCCTGGCAGAGCATCGCTCCTACCTTCTGAGGGGTGGCCCTCTCAGCCCTAAAGGAAGCCCCTGCCATCCAGGGTGGCACTGAACACACGCATCCCTCAGGCTCCCCTTAACGAGGCCAGCAGCCAGCTCCTCTTCCCTCCGGTGCCCCGCCACCGAGCGAGGATTGTTAGGAGCTCATGATACTGTGCTCTGGGCTTACTCTCCGCCTCCTCCAGGCTGCCCACTCCCAGAGGGAGGGCCTCCTCTCACCAGTGAGCACAGAGCCTAGGGCGTATCTGCTTAGTGACAGGTGCAGAGTCTGAGCTCCCCACCCCAGCTGCCCCTCTCTCTCGCCTGAGCAGCCGTGAGGAGCCAGGCAGCACTCACATGGGCCATCCTTCGCCGGTGGACACAGTGAACAGAGTCAGCAGGGCCCAGAGCACGTTGTCATAGTGGAAGTCGTATTTCTTCCACTGCCGCGGCTGAGCTTCCACCTCCTCCTTCTCGTAGTCCAAATACTGGCCCCTAGGGGTGGGAATGCAGAGGGAGACAGAGGTCAAAGACAAAGGGTCTAAGCAAACCCCCGCGTCTCCTCCAGTCAACGGACCTTTGAAAAGGGTCGTCCGTTCAGGGGAGAAAGACTGGTCTCTTCATCAGACGGTGCTGAAACCACTGGGTATCTACAGGCAAGAATACGGATGCGAACCCCCATCTCACCCCATGTGTACAAACTAACTCAAAATGGACCAAAGCCCTAAATGTAAGCAGTAACTCTATAAGACGCTTAGAAGGAAATATAGGGGGCCACAGAAAAAATAGATAAATTGGACTTCGTCAAAATGGAAAGCTCTGTTTTTCAAAGGAAATCATCAGCACTCAAAATGGCACTAAAGACAGAAAACCATCTGTCTGATAAGGGGCTTTCTATCAGCACTATACTAACAGCTATTACAATCAGTTATAAAATGGATGAACATTTCAATTTTAAAAATGGATAAAAGACCTGAATGGATATTTTTGCAAAGAAGACATCAAATTATCAATAGGCACAGGAAAAGAGGCTCCACATCACGAATCATCAAGGAAATGCAAACCAAACCACAATGAGACACCACTTTATCCCCACTAAAGTGGCTACAATTACACTTCTTAAAAGGAAAATAACAACGCTGGCAAGCCCGTGAAGAAATCAGAACTCTCAGACACTGTTGGTAGGAAACAGTGTGGCAGCTCCTGAAACTGACAAAGAGAATGACCACGCAGCCCAGCAACCCCACCTCCAGGCTCATCCTCGAGAGAGGCGAGAGCACCTGCGCACAGAAGCAGCCGCACACAGTCTCAGAGCAGCAGCGTCCAGAGCAGCCCAAGCGTGGGGACGACCCACGTGCCCACCAACAGGCAGGCGGACGCACTCAGCGAGGTCCGACGACAGAAGGGACGCCATCCAACGTCAGGGGAGGGAGCCCACCGGGGCCGCGGCGGCAGAGGCCTTGCCAGCCGCGGCGGCAGGAGTCGGGCGCGGCGGGCCACACAGAGCACCCGGTTCCCTTTGCGCGCAAAGCCCAGAGCAGTGCGCACCAGGCACCAGCCTTCCCCCCGCCCCTCCCTAAGGGCACTCCTCTTGTCTGCTCAGCTGGGGCGCGAGGCCCCAGAGATGAGGAAGTGGTTTCAGCCCTGGGGCGGCCCCCAACCTTAGGGCCCAGCCTGGATCTCGAGGGTTGACACAGCGTCCAGCAGAGGCCGCACTGAGCTCCCTGAGGTGTGCAGGCAGGGAGGGCCCAGGCACGGCCCCGGGGCCGCGGAGGGGCCCGGCTCACCTGCAGTCCCGCTCCAGCTCCTTGGACTCGTCGGTGCAGTAGAAAAACTTCCCCTTGAAGAGCTGCACCGCGATGACAGCAAATATGAACATGAAGAGCACGTAGACGATCAGGATGTTGAGGACGTTCCTCAGGGAGTTCACCACGCAGTCGAACACAGCCTGGGGAGGGGCAGCGCTGTGAGGGCCGGGGCCAGCCCGGGGCCCGGCAGGGTCTGCACCGGGGGCCAGGAGGGCCCTCTTGGACCGGACGGGCGGGCAGGAGGTGCTGGAAGAGGCGGTGTGGGCAGGGGCCTGACACCACGGAGAGCCTGGGGCTGAGGCCAGCGTTAGGCCCCTCAGCCAGGCCTCGGGCCAGCATGGAGGGGAGGCACAGGGCCAAGCTGAGGGCAGTGCATTCGGGATGGGGCAGACAACCGGCGACATGAGGCCAGCTCAGGGCAGGGCTCGGGGCGCGTGCGTGGACCAGAGGGGACTCCCAGCTGCCCCCACAGCCCAGGCCCCCTGCTCTCCAGTGAGCCGCTCCCTGCCGCCCTGGTCTGCTTGTTGCTGGCTGTGCACAGAGGCAGATCCGCAACCGGCTCTCGAGGCCCTGCGGGGCACACTCCACACGTGGGCAGCTGCCGTGGCAGCCCTGGCCCTGGTGCCTCAGGCACCCTTGAGCTGCCCCTTCAACATGGGCTCTAAGCAAACCACCCCCCAGAACCTCACATCACTTAGTGTCTCCACGGCCTGCAGGTCAAAGGTTCTCCTAACATGTTACTGTACGGTCTTGGAGGACTAAGTGAGTTTAAGCACAAGCTCAGCAACAGTCAGACTGCAGCACAATTCTAAAGCCATATTCCCCAACCCCTGCTCTGTGACCCTGACCCTGTGGCCCTGACCCCTGCACCACAGCTGCTGAGGGAACACTCGGCCGTGTGGGTGCCCCTGAGTGGAGGAACAGCCTCACAAGACGTGCAGAGGAGCCCCTCGGACATGGTCACAGAGCTGAGAACCCATCCCATGCACACAACAGAGGGCCTCCCTCGTGGGGGCCTCCCCTCAGCTATGCTCATCCCCACCCAACACGGGACGCTGCAGGGGGCCAGGCAAGATACACATGTGCACCCCGCAATGCATTCCTGCACATACGTGTGCACACACACGTACACACACGCGAAGTCCACCTACAAACGTGTACACACATAGGCACACACGCACACACACAGCCCCCACCCCCTCCAGGCCCCACGCCAGACTCTCACTTTGAGCTTGGGCAGCCGCTTGATGGTCTTGAGTGGCCTCAGCACACGCAGGACCCTCAGGGACTTGATGGTGCTGATGTCTTTCCCTTTGGAGCCTCTAGAAGGGAGAAGCCACCCATGTAGACAGGTAGGGTGCACACCTGTGCCCAGAGGACTGGGGACAGGGTAGCCTTGGTCCTGAAGACGCCTCAGGCCAGTGCATCTCCCCCAACAGGCTGCCTGAGGGGACAAGGCCTGGGGCCAGGCCAGTGGCACCTGGTATCCAGGGAGAACTGAGCTTCTGGGCAGGAAGAGCTCATCACCCCAGATCCCATCATTCAGCACTCCCACCCACCCCACACCAGACTCCTCCAAACACCATGCCAAGGCCCCAGTGGGAGTAAAGGTAGGTGGGCTCCAGAACGGCAGCCCCAGCCCAGGCAGCACGTGCAAGTCTATGAGCAGTGCAGACCCATGCCCATCACCATGGAGTCTTCTGGAAGGGCTGGCCTGCCTGCCTTTCCCTGCTGGTGGAGGGAGGAAGGGTTCACACCACCAGGACTGCGCCTGATGTCAGGAAGCGCCCGGCTGACTGCCATGCAAAGGCAACAGCAGCAGGACCTATCAAGGCTGCGGCAAACGTGGGCGGGGCCCCCTCTCCACTGCCAGCCATCTGCCCTGGCAACACGGCAGCATCTGCTCCTGCAACACGGCAGCGTCTGCTCCTGCAACACGGCAGCGTCTGCTCCGGCCTCAGGAGCACTGAAGCAGACTAGCAGGTGGCTGCCTGGTTCTTCCTGGCTCCACAGCAAACCCCACTGACCTTTCATCCACCACAGGGCATTTAACATGACTCCAGTTACACAGAGACACTGGTGGGGAGACTTCCACAATACTGTGAAAGTGGTATGTAGGGTGACTATGATTGTTAGGGTTAGGTGTCTAAAGTATTGCTGGTTCATTAATGTTCTTCCAGATGTGAAGAAATCTTGTCCCCTAAGCTATCAACAATTTGGTAAGATATACCTTTGTGAACAGAGATAAAACATTTACTTTTTCTCCCTGATTCCTTCAGAATTCAGAGTATTTCAGTGAGAATTCTTACTTCCATGACAATATATTTATCTGCATAAGTTCAATAAGAACCTATTCTCCTTCTACAGGACACAATTGGAAACACTGGCCATTTGACCAAGGCTTTGACTGACAAGGGGCTGCAGGTAAAATCTGATGGCCATGTCCTTGGCTTGGTTTCCTGGCTTTGAAAGCTTTTGAGAGTTCAGTCTGAAACTCCTTATGAAAATTAGCAGCAACAAAGCAGTCTTAAAAAGAACTTCAATGATCAGTCACTCTTCTTGCAGCACTTATATAAATAATCAGGCCAAGTTTAATACAAACAAATTACTTTTACTGTGATTATCTTTGTTTTTTTTTTAAAAAAAGGGAGTATTGTAGAGAGAAAAAATGTTTGCCCCTCCATAGATATTAGATTCTAGTCCTAATACTTGTTTTTGAGGGTTTGCTATATACCTACAAACTTGTCTGGATCCTGAATTCTTCATTTCCTCAAATATCTGGCTCTGACTTAACAAACTCATGTTTCAAGTTTTCTTCCACCCCTCTAATTAGAAATCAATCAGAACAAAGACTGCCCCAAAATCTCCTTGGAAGAAACCGCACCAGGTCTTCCTCGCTACCCTGATGGCAGTGAACCTCAGGGACTTGAACCCTGAATAAATATTTCAGACCTGAAGAAGCCCCAGCACCCCCCTCTCTAGTCTGATCCCCTACACTGGTTCCTCAATTCCTGGAGCAGAGATGGGCAGCAGGCCTCAGAGGACCCCTGTGACAGTGTCCAGCAGGCCAGGCCCTGCTGGTTTCAGCAGGCTTGTGCTGGACCAATCCCAGATCCCCAGTGCCAAGGCTGGGGCTGCCTCATTTCTGTTGCTCTGCCAAGGGCTGATTCCAATCTATCCCAACTGGGTAGATCTGATTTATTTCCACTCGCTAGGAAACCCCACAGCAGTACCTGTCTTTGCAAGACATTTAGGGAGACTCCTTATTTCACGAGAGGAGATTCTCTTTCCAAATACATTAAAAAACCTAAGTGACCCCTGCCTCAAGTGGGTAAACACAGTAAACCCTGTGAATAAGCCCATCACTTGGTTAGGAGCAAATATGCACAAGATATGACCAGAACCTTCCCTTAACTCTTGAAGACACTGCAGAGTCCCCTGCTAAGACATCAGCTTCCCAGGAGACAGCCTCAGACTCCGGCCAAGGTTGGTCCTAATAACAGAATAGCCTTCGGTTATCTTTAGCGGAGCAATAAGCTGTCTATGCTTTGGCCAGCACCACCTATGGTACCTGGATTAACACTTCTGGGAGGTTGGAAATCAGTTACATCAGATCATGGAGCCAGCTACTTGGCTCAAATCTGTGACTTCTTCATGGCATCTTTCTTTGATTAGGGGACCATGACCTGGGGACCATCACTCCAAAATGCACTTCAAACATTAGGAATTATCCTGTTTATAATGCCCCTAATATGTCTGTCATATTCTCTCAAAAATTTTAAATACATGTTTGTAGCTGACAGCCACTAAGTAAGTGGTCTCCATTCTGACTGGAATGTCAGAAAAGCAGCAAAGAAAATGACCAACATGAAGATTATAACCCTAAAACTGTGATCTGTGTGAATGTCATAAGGGTTAAGCAAATACATCACGCCCTGTGGAGACCGTGTCTAAAATCAAAGCTGCAAAAGCTACACAATGGGAGCTGAGCATGGTGCCAACACCTGTGAATATAAAGTGCTGCCTGCCGTATCAGTGAACCCCGTTAAGCCATCACATTACAGCTGACAGTGAGCCCTTGCGGAATTTGGGATGGAGTCAGGATGCTCCCCATCTAGCAGTGAGCCAGCCCCCCTCAATGGGACACCCCGAGGAGACTCAGGAGGAGAAGCGCAGGACGCTGGCCCCAGATAGCTGAGGTGCACGTCACCCAGTGAGCCCGGACCCTTCTATTTCCCACATACAGGAAATACTAAGTTCCTTAAGAAGCCTGGCTTTCTTCGATCAGCAGTAATCTCTCGATGTTCTGACTCCCAGGTCTCTGTTGCAGAAACTCCTACATATCGCGGCTCAGGCTCCCCCCTTGCCTCTTCGGTACAGTCTCTCAGAGTTATCTGAGATGTTGTGTCCCAGGCATAAGTCCTCAGTTTTGTCAGCCAAATACAGGGTAACTCTCAACTTATAGGTTGTAAACTTTTTTTCAGATGTCAGCTACAAACTGGCACTTGTCATCTGCCTCTGCAATGGTTAAATCATGAGCTGCTGCAGCTGCTGACTTTCAACATCTGCCTGAAAGGAATTCCAGGTAGAGAGCACAAAGGAGGCCCTCGGCGCTCCAGGAAAAACTGGCAGAACAGCTCTTCAGGCAGATGTTTCCAGGAGTCGATTTTATGAGCCCAATTCTTGCACCTCCTCATATCTAGACAAGCACTGAAACCCTCCGTGGCGACGGCTGCTCCTCACCACCAGCAGAACCTTCTGCAAAACGTATGCGCTTGATTGCACGCGCTCCCCTTCGCCGAAATCACACATTTACTGGCCTTTCCCCTACTTCTTTGGAGCAGTTTCTCAGAGCTACCTGAAATGCTATCTCCCACGACATAGTCCTCATTTTGCCCCAAATAAAACTTAACTTGCAACTCTCACATTGTCCTTTTTTTTTTAAGTCAGCACAGTTGACACACCTAAAATTTTTATCACATCTCTCAGTTGGGTTGACAGTTTGATCAGAAGGGGAGAACTGTTTAAACAAAAAAAAAAAGAGGAGGGTGAGAGAGAGAAAGGAGGAGGAGGAAAGTGAAGGAGAAGAAGGGAGCATAAAAAGACACAGGGCCGAAGTGGAACTACCTGCCCCAGGAGAGCAGACAGGACTCAACTGCAGTCTCACCTTTCCCTGGAGGAGGAAATGGCACCCCACTCCAGCACTCTTGCCTGGAAAATCCCATGGACAGAGAAGCCTGGTAGGCTACAGTCCATGGGGTCGCAAAGAGCTAGACACGACTGAGCGACTTCACTTTCACTTTCTTTAACCTTTCCCAGGAATGAAATTTCTGGAATCGCCTGGTGAGCACCATCAAGGTAACGCTGCCTGAAGCACTCCTTTCTTTCCTCTGGTTAAACCTTGTCTGGCCCCCTGTCTACAGAGGCCTTCCGTCCGACACAGCTCCCATCATGCACAGCCTACCTAACTACTAGATGGGATGCTGCCTGTTCCACAAATCACTGAATAAACCCAATCAGACCTTCAGAGTCACTCAGCTGGATTTTGTTCTATAACAATGAGGGTCAGAGATGCTGGGCATTTCAGGGAAGCGTGGAAAGGAAAGAGCAAAGAAAGCCCTGTTTCCAGAGGAGACAAGTGGGAAAGTGTCTCAGGACATCCAACATCCTGGCAGCTGGGGTCACACAGCTCCCACCCAGAGTGGGCACTGCCCTCCAGACCCAGGTGCCCAGCCTCCAGCACTCAGTCAGGATGCCCTGCTCACCAAGGGGGGGCCATGCCCAGCCCCAGCCCCCAACCCAGCCCCCAGGGGTGAGGTGGGGACATGTGGCCGGGGACATGGCTCCTGGCAGCATGCAGCCCAGACGGTGGCGGAAGTGAGCAGGGGGAGGCATGGCGATGGAGCGGCCCACATGGGGTCGCAGCGTGCTGTGATGTGGGGCAGTGTGAGGGGACAGAGGGAAGGCATTACCCCATGAAGCTCCTACCGAGAGTCCAGCAACAGGAGACAAAGAGAAGAGAGTCAGTGAGGCGGTCTCCCCGTGGGCTCAGAGACGACCCAGCCCTCAGGGTAGCTGTCCATCGAGGAGCTTACTTACGTCTTCGTCTAGGTAAGCAACCACCTCCCCAGAATCTGCCCCCCGCTCCACCCAAGCCCCCACTCACCACCGTGCAGGGTCTGAGGGAGCTAATCTAGGCCCAGCCACAACAGGGCTGAGTGTCGCTCACTAGGAGCTACAGAAAACAGAGGAGCCCCCCACTACGGGAGATGCCCAGCTGCGCCCACTTGCACTGGCTGACCAGCTAGTGCGGCCTCCTCAGGGCACCAGGAGTCTTCTGCAGGACGCAAGAGGCAGACACCTTAAGGCAGGGCCTGCCTGTCCAACTTCAGAACCACAGGGTGTGTCAGGGATGGCAAGCCTGAGGCCCTCCCAGCCTCCCACAGGCGGCCCCAAGCGGGCGGGGCCCTCCCTGCCTCCCCACACTCATCCCGGCTCTGGGGGTGCAGTCCAGCAAGGCAGAGCAGACCCAGGTACTTACGAGAAGGCAAACGCCACCAGGGCCCCACTGACCACAATGAAGTCCAGGATGTTCCACAGATCCCGGAAGTAGGCGCCAGGGTGCAGCAGCAGTCCCAAGTCGATCATCTTTAGGGGAACAACACACTTTAAGGGACAGAATATTTCGGAAAAGAAAGGCAGAGCCAGAGCCCAGAGACCTGCGGCGAGAGGAAGGAGGCCATCTCATGTTCCATCCCCTACCCGGGGAGGGGTCACAGTCCCAGGCGCGCCTGTCACGGTGAGGAGCCGCGGCTCAGGTCCCGTCCCGTCAGGGGAGGGGTCACGGCTCAGGTCCCATCCCGTCAGGGTACTGACATGGCTCAATTGATGGCCTCTTGAAGCCTCAGCAGGCATCTGGATCTCCACGCCCTCGACCCCAGTGACTCCGCATGGCCAAGACTGGATGAGATCCTGCCAGGCCTCCAGCTCCTCTGGTGCCTGAGTGAGTCTCCCCCTCACTGGGCTGCAGCCACGCCTGCCCGGAGCTCACCACCTGCAGACCCTCGGAGGGTCGGCCCCACTGGGCAAGGAGGAGGTGCTGAGGAGCTGCCCTTCTGCAGCAGTGACTTCTGGAGGCATCTTACTGTTTCTGGGCCTCAGTGTCCTTGTTTGTAAAATGCAGTAACACCTCCCCCAGGAATTCACAACAGAAGTGGAGTGAGCATGCACAGAAGCCACCACGCAAGACCCTGAGCCACCACGCAAGACCCCCTCCCTCCTCGAGCTGCACCTGTGGGGACCCGCACAGGCCCTCGGCAACACCGAGAGAAGGACCAGGGCCGCACAGGACGGTCGTGCTTCATCTGCAGTCAAGCACCAGGGAGTCCTCTCCGCCCACCCGCTGCAATCTTTGAGCCTTGAGGCCAGCGTCTTGTCCCCACTCTCCTTCCTCTAGCTGAGGTCCCGGCCTCCCTCTCTGCTGAGACAACCCCGCACGACCCGGGCTCGTGCCACACAGGAGGGGGAAGCCTGCCTGCCTCAGAGAGAAGGGTCTCTGCCAGCAGGTAGTGGAGACCAGGCCCAGCGCTCACGAGCTCTCCTGAGGCTGATATAACACTGTGGGGAATCCTTAGCAAATGTGACCTTGTGTCTCCACAAAACACAGCCTCTGCAGGTGGGCTCATCACCCACACACGTGTGCACGCCCAGGGCACACTCGCCACATGCCTTCATCTCAGTCACGAGGGGGGATGAGCAAAGCCCTGCAGTCACCAAGGCAACCACACGTCTCACCTTTATCACCATCTCAAAGGTGAAGACGCCTGTGAAGATGTAGTCCATGTACTTCAGCACCTGGAACCAAAGAGAGGCTTTTTTCAGGGGCAGGGCAGGAAGCTTGAGCCGGGCCCAGTTCAGCAACTCCATGTCTTCTTCCAGGAGCCTGCACAGATAACCCATCGGCCTGGGGCCTATGGGCAAGGGCCATGGGGAAGTGAGGGGAGGCCTGGCCCGCGCCCATGGGAGGGGCCCCTGCAGTGACGGTCTTCACTGCATCCTGGACACACCCCCAGACACTCCGCCCCCCACTCTGCGGGGCAGTCAGGGCCCTGACAGCACCAGCCCCTCCAAGCCCGACAGCAGCACTCACGTTGTTCCTGGGCGAGTCTGTCTGCACGGGGTCTTCAGCGGCCAGGGCAATGCTACTCAGGGCGATGACCACGAGGATGACCATCTCAAAGTACTGCATGGCCACGATGTAGTGGCAGAAGCGGCGAAGCCTGGAAGGCAGAGCACGGGCCAGCAGGGCTTACGGAGGGCCTGCCCGGCCCGCCCCACAGGAGGCGCGGAGCCCTGCCGGGCGCCCCTCTGCTCAGGTGAGAGTAGCCAGGTGTCTGACCGGGAGGCGGGAGCTGCAGAAGCCCCGGGCAGGGCCGGCCACCACGGCTCGCAGGCCAGGTTGGCCTGGCCCTTTGGCTGCACTAAGTCCCACTGGGGGCCAGCCAGGGCTGCCTGTCTATGTGTTGTGGGGCTACCATGCCCTGGACAGGCCTCCAGCTCTGCTGGGGGTGGGGTAGAAGCCGAGCACCAATGGTCCCCGAGCAGCCCTTCTCGAACCCCAGTGCTGGGCGCGGCACCCTCGTCTGAGCTCACAGGGATGCGTGTGCACACCTGCCCTTCAGTCACCTGTCTGCCTCCACTTGCTAGTCAGCACCACTGATGACTACTCCGGTCTGTCCAGGTCCATCCTGGACTGGGATACAGTGGCGCCCAAGACGCCCTGGACAGCATCGACAGAAGCAGACGGGAGATGCTCAGATGCTGACACTCGCTACGACACAGCAGGAAGCAGTGACCGGGAGGCCAGCAAGGGCTCTCGGGGACGCGACGCCGAGCCTGGGCGACAAGCACAGCTCACAGACGCCACTGCCGCCCCGCAAAGACGCGCTCTCAGAGCTCCTCCTGCCTCCGCGGGCCCAGCCTCCACCGCCAGCCCCTGCCACCTCTCCTCCCACCAACACCGTGTTCCCAGGGACACCACGTCTCTGTCCCTTCCTGTCTGCTCTCCGTCCTAACCACCGCTGCCCAGCTCCAGCCCCTCACCCCCAAGCTGCTCTTCTGAGACGCTTTCCTTCCGCCCCCACGACGCTCCATCGCAGGCTTTCTTCCGTCCCAGCCCGTTTCTTTCAAAGCAACACTATCAGTCCATCTTGTGGCTGAGTTTCCACCCCTCCTCCGACCCTCAATTTCCGCTGGCCACGTGCCACCCGCCAGCTTCCCTGGGCTTCGGGGCACAGCCAGGCCTCCAGCCATCAAGCAGAAACCCTAGCTGTCATCCTTCACAACTCTGCCCCCTTCCACCTCTATTTTGCCATCAAATCCTGCAGATTCTGCCTCTAAAATTCCTCTCCAAACACTTCACTCCCAAACCTCTTCACTCTGACCACCCTCATCCAATCGCCACGACCACCTTCCAAACGGTCTCTCTGTCTCATCTCCATTCTCCCCACCTAAGGGCTCCAGTGCAGTCTGACCGAGACTCACCCCCACGGCTCACAGCCTCTCCAGCTTCTCTAGGTTTTCACGTCATCCCACTTCTCCAAAGAACACACATCAGCCCTGTGTGCCTCTGTGCTTTTCCACACAACTGCCTTCAGCTGTTCGGAGCCCTAGGTCTTTAACATTGAGACCATCACAAGCTCTCTCCACCTGCTGAGAACACTGTCTCCTTCCTCTTCACCTCGACTCTCACCCTTCAGCCGAGATCTCTCCCTCCCTCCAGGAAGGCTCCCAGACACCAGACCTCCCTGCCCTAGCTACCCACTCTGTACTCACATGACAGACACACCAGTCAGTGCTGGAGGCAGGGGCCATACCTGTCTCTACCTCCATCTCACTCCCAACCCCTAAAGAGCAAGCTCCCCACACTGGCGTGCTGAGCAGAGGAAGGAGGGGAGGGCGGGCGGCAAGAGCTGGTGGACAGACTGCTAGCTGACCAAGGGCAGAGGGGCTGGCTGGACATGGGAGAGGGATGAGGCGGCGATCCCTCGGGAGCAGCTGCTCCGCCCCCGTGGTGAGAGTTCTGCATGTGACCTGCCTGCACCCCTGCCTGGCGGGCTCCTCTCTCCTTCCTCGGGCTCCAATCCCACTTCTCCACTGCAGCGCCCCCGTGCACACCTCCAGTCCCTGCTCTGTGCTTCCTCCTGGCCCTTCCCAGCACACAGTGGCTCATGTCCCCAACTCAGTGCCCTGTCTGCTGCCTGCCTCTCCACCTTCCCGCAGCTTAGAGGACGGGCGCTCACCGGCACTGCGCATCTCTGCGGCTCCCAGCACCTAGAACACTGTCTGAACACCGGTCGAGCTACGGAAGCAGCTGGAGCAGTGTGTGGACGAGTGACATGTGGGGACTGCACGACGCAAACCGACGGGAGGCCACTGGACAGACACACGAGCGGCTGCGACGCATGCTCGTGCGCCCCAGTGGGGGGTGTCGGTGCAGCACGGAGCTGGGTGTGTGTGTGCAGAGGTGACCTACGGCTGCAGTGGGGGTTAGAAGCAAGGCCCTGGGATGCCTGTCTGGTTTAAACCCCAGCTCTGCCACTGAGACGGAAGGGCTGTATGTCTGGACGCCTTCCCTGTGGCTCCGTGTCCTTATCTGCAAAGCGAGGCAGCAGCAGAATGTGCTCTGTGGGAAGCTGTGATGATCTATCAAGATGCTAACACACATCACAGGCTGGGCCACACCCAGCACGCCTGCTGTCAGAGGCACATGGGTCACAGGCCGGGGACTAGGAGACAGAGCAGGACATGGGCTGGTGGCAAGGCTTACAGGTTGGTGGGGCTCAAGCAGAACATGGAGCTGTACGGGACGATGGGTCGGGGGCCGCTCCTCATCACGTCATCAGCTTCCACCTCCTTCTTTCCTTCTGCTTGGCTTTCCAGGTCCACGTTACCACCTACAAGCACAAAGGCCACCAAGTTAGGGGTGCAACTCATAGACTCACACCATGCAGGTAACCCCTGGGCAATATCCGCCAAGCTCCAGCCCCACAGGCTCGTGGACCCACCAGGGAAGGGCATGAGGCCAAGAACACAGCTTCACACGAGGCCTCATCTGATCACAGCCAGATTACCACTGAAGTGGGTGATGCCGGGCTGAGCCAGCTTTGAGGATCCGGCTGTCTGCTGCAAAGACCCAGAGACCCTCCCTCACCTCTCCCTCCACCAGGGTCTCTGGGGAGCAGCACCAAGCCTGGTGGGCGTCCCTGGCTGTGGACACCTTTGCCTCCCTGTGCGTGTGAATGCTCAGTCGTGCCTGACTCTTTGCAACCCTACGGACTGTAAACCCGCCAGGCCCCTCTGTCCATGGGATTTCCCAGGCAAGAATACAGGAGTGGGTTGCCATTTCCTATTCTAGGGGACCTTCCCAATCCAGGGATTAAACTCGAATCTCTCATGTCTCCTGCATTAGCAGGCGGACCCTTTACCTCTGCGCCCCCTGGAAAGCCCTCTGCCTTCCTAGGGGCTGTTAATCTAGATGCTCTAACGATATCAAAGGCACCTTCAGCCCCAGAGACCAGGGCCAGTAGGCTCTCCCATCCCAGTTCATGGCTCACGCCTCAAGAAAAGGTATCCCGGGCTGCCCTGCAGGAGGCTCAGGCAGGGCCAGCAGGCAGCAAAGAGAGGGCCTGTCTGGCTTGCAGCCACTCTCCAGAGCCTGCTGGTCGGGCTTGGCTGCACAGGACGCTGACCCAGGGAGGACGCAGCACTCCCCTCGTCCGCACCCTCGGCGGCGCCTCACTCCTGGCTCCCCTGTCCCTAAAGGGCATCTTCTGCACGCAGCACCCCTCCCCCACGTGGCAGCCATGAGTCAACTCCCCAGGGGTGAAACGGCTGTGACCCCTGTGCTTTTAAGCAGACTATGGTCTTCAGGCACAGTGCGTTCCTCACAGCACTGCTTCATTCCTAACTGTACTGAGGTATGTTTCGATTTTTCAAGTAATGATTCCTGAGACCCCAGGGGTATCAGGGAGACAGTGCACTGACTCAGAGCCAATGCCCACCACCCACCTCCCTTTTATTTCTTGGAAGAAGCATATAAGCAGAGATGAAGGTGATTCCCTCCAGTCTTCTCCCCTGACTGCTGGCCACTCTGAAGTCCCACAGAGAACGAATGGGTGAGCCAGAGGAAAGAGCCCTGGGCGGAATGCGCAGCCTGCTCGAGCGGCAGCAGCCACAGTGCTCTGTGGACTGCCAGCTGCCACCACCCAGCGCCATTCGCTTCCTGGCCGCAGGCATGGTTATACAGCATCACCTTCTAAGAAAGCAACTGGGCAATACTTACGCAAAGCCCTAAAACAATTCTGTTTATTGATTTCACTTGCACAAGATTATCTCCTAGGAAATCCAGCACACAAACATTTGTCTTCACAAAGGTGTCTGTTATCAGTTCTTTTACAATAATAAAAACTGTGAAACATAACCACAGGAGATCAGCCAAGTGTGCAACAGCCACAGGAAGCATCGTCCTGTGACTACTAGAGGGCCCATACAAATAGCTTCAATGACAAAAGCTTATGATAAGGTTAAAAAAAAAAAGGCAGGCTAACACTTGTATATACCAGATAGATTCACCTACGAAAAATAACATATACAGGGGGAGGAACACCACCAAAATGACAGGAACTGCTGTGGTCTCTGAAAGGCTTTCCAGTGACAATTTTAATTCTCTTCACTATACTGTTAACATTAAAATATTTTTTTCTCTCTGATGAGCATGTATACCTTTTAAATTAAGAAAACATTTATAAATTTAAAATCACAGCTTTTCAGACTCTTCCAGAATAACAAGTAAGCAAACTGAAGGACAAGTAAACTGGGGAAAAGGAACCAATATACACCTAACGAAGATTTTTTTTTTTCTGCGTAAAAGAATGGAACAAAGATGCCAGAGCCTGGATGGAAATACTTCTCCTGAAATAAATTTACTATAACAACAACAGAACTCATCAATAAATCAAAACAGACCAGGAAAACAAGGACAGCATCAAAACAAGAGCTACACCAACTAAGGAGATTCATTGTTGGAAACAGTTTATTTTAAAAAGAGACCTGACAGTAACAAAAAATTCATTGAAATAGAAGACGATCCAGCCCGATGACCGGATATGGGTCGTGGGAGGGGGCGTGAAGAAACGAACAGGATGTTCACTGGGAACAGCCATGAGCTGGCTGCCCGGGGACGGCACTCACCGGCGTGCGTCAGCGCCTCCAGCTTTCAGATTAAGAAACTGAGGCTCAACTGAAGAATCACCCTGTGGGGACAAGACCAACCAAAGCTGGGTAAGGCAGGGAAAGCGAGGCTCCACAATAAACCGCTCTCTCCAGGGTGCTGAAGGGAGTCCAGACAGCAGTGCCCTGGGCTTCTGGGAAAGCACAGGTAAGTCGTCTCTGGCAGGAACATCCCCCATCTGCCCACAGAATCCCCACTGACCGAGGTAGCTGTTGCCAATTTGAAGAGAACATGAGCCTAATGTCCCAAGGCGTCCACCACGCAGAAAGAATTTCTCTGCTAGAGCTATGTACCACCCTCAAGAGAACTGAAAAAGCAGCCAAACAATCCTTTTTCTATAGGGCTTCATTATCTCTTAAAGCCCGACTCAGAAAGGGTGCATTATGGTCAATTATATATGAACTCACATCATCAAACACAAGAAGAAGTGACGTAGGTGAAAGACAGCAGACATAGTCATAGATGTATAATTCCCAAGGGACTTCGGATATCAGTGCCTTTAGCTGAGGACTGTAAAAGAACTAAAGACCTAAATATAAATGTGCAAAGAAATGCTAAAAATGAGTCTTTAAAAAATGAACAAGCAATAGAAGTCTATAAAATTGGCCAGCATTTCCATGGCCTATGACAGAGAGGCTTATTACAAAGGACTCAACATCCTACTACAGCCGATTATAAAAGCAGAGCAAAAACATGTAGCTGCTTAAAGAACCCGAGAAGCTACAGTCTTTGGGAGACACCTGTGCCTGGGGGCCGCTTTCCCGTTTGCAAAAGTAGAAAGCAGCACCCTACTGGGAGGGGGAACGGAAGACTGGAGGTGACGATGACGGAATATCTGGGAATAAGGGGCAAACTCCCAGAGGGGAGAGGAGGACAGAGAAGCGAGTGCCCCCGTCAGTCCCCAAAACTCCCCTCCAGTCTCTGCTGTACTGGTGTAAGGCAAGGCTGGCCTCTACTGGGAGCAAAGGGTCTCGAGGCAGAAGCAGGGCTGAAGGCTTGATACTGGGATCCAATGCAGATTCAACTTTGCTATCATTTCGCATTCAGAGTACTCTTGGCTTTATTAGTGCTCTGGTTAAAGAGTTGCCATACCTTGAATAATTTAATAAGGCCTATTATTTCCAACTCATGGCATTTTTAGAAGCGCATGTATGATGTTACCGCAGGAAGGTGTATACCTTAGGAAGACAGAAAACGGTACTGAAGCAAAGTCCGCAACGTGAGAAATCAGTAAATCGAAACAGTCTCTATAAAGTTGTTGGGAAGGAAGAAACTTCACTCTGCATCCCTAGGTTCTTCTGACTGGTCTAAGAATTAACTTGACAAGAGAACAGTAACACGAAAAAACGTAGGAACCGCACATCCGTGAGAGGCTCAGACAGAAAGAGAACGAGGGGGGTGTGTGTGTCACCCTAAGCTAAACAGTGGGGCCTCTGAGGACGCTCATAAGACGACATGAAACAGAGCAGATTCTTGGTTACTAGGCGCTTGCCCTTCCAAAGAGACGGGGCCACTCAGGTAACACTCATCTCTGGTAATAGCTCTTTCCTGGGAAAAATCCCCAGTCTAAACTCTTCTATGTGGTTAAGGCAAGAACAGTTGTTTCTCTTGAACCCACAGGGTCTTGGCTGCCTTTAGCTCAAAAATAATTCTCACGCAAAAATGACACATTCAGGGGAGGCTTGTCCAGAGCCCTGCAAAGTCCAAAGAATAATAAACTCTATTTTGTGGGCAAAAGAAGGACTGAAATGGTGGATGCTAACGAGGAAGTTGGGAAAAATGTGACTGCAGTTGCTATTCTAAGGCCTTAGAACTTAATTTAAATATAACTATAGATTTTGTTATGCAAGCATGATAGAATTAAAGGAAAACTGCTAAAAACAGAAAAAGAATTTATAGTTTATAAACTATTAGAGAGGAAAATGTGCCACGAAAGCAATTATTCAATACTAAAGAGGAAGGAGAAGGAAGAAAAACAGGAAAAATTGGAGCAAACATCGCAGGTCCAAGTAAATTAATGATCACAATACATACAAGCAGATGGAACCTGGCTACTGACTGACAGAGATCATCCAGGTAACATGTTTAAAAATACAGTTAGATGTAGTTTCCAAGAGACAGGCCCAAAATACGAGGCCACATAAAGTCTAGAAGTCAAAAGATGAGAAAAGATATACTTGGCAAACGTTCATTTTAAAAAACCCAGGTATTAAAAAAAAAAAAAGAAAAAAAACCCAGGTATACTCACATCAGAAAAATACAATCTAAGGACTCACCATCAGAGGGCCACCACAGGACAGCAAAAAGTTCATTAAAAACCCAGGTATATTCACATCAGAAAAGTCCGATCTAAGGACACACCACCAGCGGGCCACCTCAGGACAGCAAAAAGTTCATTAAAAACCCAGGTATATTCACATCAGAAAAGTCCGATCTAAGGACACACCACCAGCGGGCCACCTCAGGACAGCAAAAAGTTCATTAAAAACCCAGGTATATTCACATCAGAAAAGTCCGATCTAAGGACACACCACCAGCGGGCCACCACAGGACAGCAAAAAGTCAGCTCCAGCGTCGCTGTTCAGTCCCTCAGGCGTGGCTGACTCTCTGCAGCCCCAGGGACTGTAACCCACCAGGCTCCTCTGTCCATGGGATTCTCCAGGCAAGAATACTGGAGTGGGTCACCATTCCCGTCTCCAGGGATCGTCCCAACCCAGGGACTGACTCTGCGTCCCCATTTCTTCTGGCCTGCAGGCAGATGCTTCACCCCGAGCTGCCAGGGAGACCCGTACATCCCTCTCGCGTGCATGCGTGCTCAGTTGCTTCAGGCGTGTCCAGCTCTTTATGACCCCGTGGACGGTAGCCCGCCAGGCTCCTCTGCCCATGGGATTCTCCAGGAAAGAATACTGGAGTGGGTTGCCATGCCCTCCCCCAGGGGATCTTCCTGACCCAGGGATTGAACCAACGTCTCTTGCGGCTCCTGCATTGCAGGCAGATTCTTTACCGCTGAGCCACCAGGGAAGCCCCATATTCTTCTTAAGCATACATAAAACATTTACAAAAGTTGACCACACGCTAAACCATAAAGCAGTCATCTCTTGTCTCAAAGATGACCCTACATGAACGTCATCATCTCCAATCACAGTACAATTAGGTTTCAATTTAAGGTAATGGTCAGAAACCAAAAGACAGATTAAGAGTTAAATTTTACAATTGGAAGGTGAAAAGTATACTTTCGTTAAGTCAAAAAATATACATCATAGGCAGTATAAATATGTCTACATAGAAAACAGCAGGAAAATTATTTGGAATAAGAGAGTGGCAACTCTGGGTGGACACAAAATCAATGGACAAAAACTGCTTGCATTTCTATATGGTACGAGCAAAAAATACAATTTTTTAAACTATACTATTTTTAAAAACCAAATGAGTAAAAAGACAAAAAGAAGGAACTTAGGGGCGGTGAAGCTACTGTGCGCGATACTGAAATGGCAGTCACCTATCCGCCACCATCATTGGAGCACACACGCCCAAGAGCGAGGCCTGCTGTACACTATGGGTTTGGGGAGAAGATGACGTGCTTCTAGGGACTCACTGACTGTGACAAACGTACCACCAGGAGAGGAATACTGACTACGGGGGAGGCTGTGTGTGCAGGGGTAGGGGTATACCTGAACGTGGACGCGAAGTCGCGAAGTCGTGTCCGACTCTTTGCGACCCCATGGACTATATAGCTTACCAGGTTCCTCTGTCCATGGGATTTTCCAGGAAATAGTACTGGAGTGGATTGCCATTTCCTTCTCCAGGGGATCTTCCCAACCCAGGGATCAAACCCAGGTCTCCCACATTGCAGCCAGACGCTTTACCGTCTGAGCCACCAGGGGGTATACAGCAAATCTCTAAACTTTCTACTTAATTTTTACCTTGAAACTAAAACTGCTCAAAAAAAATACAAATTTTCCAGGGTAACACAAAAGAGATACAAATATAAAATCTAAGTAGGTAGGTAAAAATCCTATGATCTTACATTTGAATTACAAATGCCAAAAGACTACATGGTATATTCTTCTCTCTTAAAAAGAAAAAAAGAGTCCCCACAAGCCTGAAAGCAGTAAAAATTCAGCAGCAGAGATCACATGGGTAAACAACGTCATTTCTTATTAAGGGAAGCACAGCATCTCAGGCCAGCACCTACAGAAGCAGACCGTGAAATGAGGTCCACGTGCGAGTGACTGAGGACAGACCCCCAGAAACAACTAGGTGGGAGCGAGAAAGAGCAGGGCGGAGAAGGCCAAGTGAGGGGGCAGTTTCAGATAAAGCCCCGCCACAGTATCAGCCGCTTCTTCGGGGACCCTGGGGTCTGAACTAAGCTTCAAAGTTGTCAGACCTGAAGCCAGAGGGCTGGGTTTTCATCCTCCCACACCCCTTCCCTAGCGAGGGCCACCTGGGGTTGTCAACCCTCAAAGAAGTACTCTCTCCAGCCCCCTAGGTGTTGGGACCACCTCTAGTGGTCCAGGGCAGCCCTCCAAAGAGGAGCTGAAGGTGAGGCCACTGGAGGCAGAATTACCCTGAAGGCAGGGAAGGGGGGTCTGGAGAAACAGCAGGTGTCCAGTACGCAGCCCTCCTTGGAGAAACAGCCAATTCCACGTTTGGGCAAGAAAGGAACACAATGACCCTGCAATGAGTTGTCACAGATGAAAACAGAAGGCTGTCAAAGACTGCAACAGGCTGTGAGAAGGCAAAAACACCAGCTTTAGAAAAACAAAAACAAAAGTAAAAAAAAATTAATTCATAAATAAAAATTAAAAAGCCAACTTTAGGGCATGCCCTGTCCAGAGATGGGACAATTTGAGCATCAGAACTAACAGTGAGTCCAAAGGACCTAAACACATCAAACATGTTAAAATCTAATGATTCATAAGGATAAATTTCGTTAAAGCTCTCAGTGACTGTATTTGGAGTTCCTAGGAACCAACTTGCTATTTTGAAAATTTATACATAAAGATGCAGAATGAAGCATGTATCTTGCTATATACAAATACAAGCTGCATTTCAGGGTAACCAAAAAGTTGAAGAAAGTTTTTCTTACAGAAAAAGTTGGAATAATTCAGAAAAAGAAAGCATGACGGAATTATAATCCACACTGTAAAAAAACAAATAAAGTCACAAATCTGGGTGGCAATCATCAGTGCCTACCAGTTCACTAGGGGAAGAGCTGGTGGAGAAAGTTACCCTGGATGGATCGGGCAACATCCACTGATCAACCGTAATGCTGCCCAAAGGAAACCAGTAGACGCCATGTGGCTCCTGATGGAGCGTGAGAAGAAGCACACAGCGCCTGTGACGCTTCCCTGGAGCTTTTACTCTGATCAGAGTCGAGGTCTGCGGTTCACAGACAAGGGTGATTTCACCTCCTAAGGAATACCTGGCAATGTCTAGAGACTGGTTTTTTGGGGGGTTTTTTTCGGTTGTCATAACTACAGTATGCTACTGGCATCTAGAAGGGAAAGGTCAGGGACGCAGCTGAATATCTTAAAATGCACAAGACAGCCACCACCAACAAAATTTCAATAGTGCCAACGTTCAGAAGGCCTGTTTTAGATCTAATTACCAGATAACAGGAATGCTAAGGATAGAAAAATGTGCTGCAGGACACCATGAGGCAATCAACCAAATCCAGAACATTTTAACAGGATAAATTCTACAGTATTTCAACAGATAAACGGCATGCATAAAAAAATCACAGAGAAAAACAGACATAGACAGATTAAGCTAGGTCAAATCCTGTTTGGATCCTGATTCAAACATACCAGCTGTAAAAAAGCTATTTTTCAGATAACCAGTAAAATTTGAACTCAAGAAATCTGTATGCAGGTCAAGAAGCATCAGTTAGAACAGGACATGGAACAACAGACTGGTTCCAAATTGGCAAAGGAGTACGTCAAGGCTGTATATTGTCACCCTGCTTATTTAGCTTCTATGCAGAGTACATCATGTGAAATGCCAGGCTGGATGAGGCACAAGCTGGAATCAAGATTGCCAGGAGAAATGTCAATAACCTCAGATATGCAGATGACACCACCCTTACGGCAGAAAGTGAAGAGGAACAAGAGAGCCTCTTGATGAAAGTGAAGAGGAGCTGAAGAGCCTCTTCAGGAGAGGAGAGTGGAAGAGGAGAGTGAAAACACTGGCTTGCAACTCACCATTCAGAAAAGATCGTGACATCTGGCCCCATCCCTTTATGGCAAACAGATGGGGAAACAATGGAAACAGCGACAGACTATTTTCTTGGGCTCCAAAATCACTGCAGATGGTGACTGCAGCCATGAAATTGAAAGATGCTTGCTCCTTGGAAGAAAAACTATGACCAGCCTAGACAGCATATTAAAAAGCAGAGACATTACTTTGTCGAAAAAGGTCGAAGCTATGGTTTTTCCAGTAGTCATGTATGGATGTGAGAGTTGGACCATAAAGAAAGCTGAGCACTGAAGAACTGGTACTTTTGAACTGTGGTGTTGGAGAAGACTCTTGAGAGTCCCTTGGACTGCAAGGAAATCAAACCAGTCAATTCTAAAGCTAATCAGTCCTGAATATTCATTGGAAGGACTGATGCTGAAGCTGAAGCTCCAATATTTTGGCCACCTGATGCAAAGAGCTGACTCACTAGAAAAGACTCTGACGCTGGGAAAGATTGAAGGCAGGAGGAGAAGGAGATGACAGAGGATGAGATGGCTGGACGGCATCACCGACTCAGTGGACATGAGTTTGGGCAAGCTCCCTGATGGACAGAGAAGCCTGGCGTGCTGCAGTCCATGGGGTCACAAAGAGTCAGACATGACTGAACTGAAAAAATTATTATCAACCTTGTGGGTGTACTAATGCTATCATGATTGTTAAATCCTTAACTATTAGAGGTGCTTACAGACACAGCTAACCCTAAAGTGATTGAAAGAAACCAGGAGCTACCCAGGTGGAACACGACTGGCAGCACGCGGATCGTCCCCTTGAGGCTGAGCGACAGCAAGCGGGGCTTCATCGTACTTGTGTCTACTTCCAGTGTCCTAATTTCCCATAATAAAAAGGTTTTCATGTGAGCAGCCAAAGAGAGAAGACACACAAAGGGACAACTTGGGCTAATGATTAACTTCTCAACAGAAACAGCGGGAAGCAGGAAACAGTGGAGCAGTCTCAAAAGGCTGAGAGGAAATAACTAACCACCTAGAATTTCATACAAATCGAAACTACTTTTACAAACAATTCAAAAAGATGTTTCAGGCAAACTGAGAGAAAAACTGGGAAAGGAGTATGACAAGGCTATGTATTATTGCCCTGTTTATTTAGCTTGTATGTAGAGTTCGTCATTGTTTAGCTGCTCAGCCTTGCCTGGCCCTTTGAGACCCCATGGACAGCAGCACACCGGGCTTCTTTGTCCTTCACTACCTCCCAGAGTTTTCTCAGACTCATGTCTATTGAGTCAATGATGCCATCTAACCATCTCATCCTCTGTCACCCCCTTCTCCTCCTGCCCTCAGTCTTTCCAAGCATCAGGGTCTTCTCCAATGAGTAGGCTTTTCACATCAGGTGACCAAAGTATTGGACTTCAGCTTTAGCATCAATCCTTCCAATGAATATTCAGGGTGGATTTCCTTTAAGATTGACTGGTTTGAATACATCATGCAAAATGCTCGGCTGGATGAACCACAAGCTGGAATCAAGACTGCCCAGAGAAGTTATCAATAATCTCAGATATGCAGATGATACCACTCTAAAGGCAGAAAACAAAGAGGAACTAAAGAGCCTCTTGATGAGGGTAAAAGAAGAGAGTGAAAAAGCTGGCTTAAAATTCAACATTCAAAAAACTAAGATCACGGCATCTGGTCCCTTCACTTCATAGCAAATAGAAGGCGGGGTGGCAGGGGGGTGCGGGAGCGGAAGCAGCAACAGACTTCATTTTCTTAGGCTCCAAAATCACTGTGGACAGTGGCCGCAGTCATGAAATTAAAAGACACTTACTCCTTGGAAGGAAAGCTATGACAGACAGCGTATTAAAAAGCAAAGACATCACTTTGCCGACAAAGGTCCATATAGTCAAAGCTATGATTTTTCCAGTAGTCAGGTATGGATGTGAAAGAAGGCTGAGCACCAAAGAACTGATACTTTCAAATTGTGGTGCTGGAGAAGACTCTTGAGAGTCCCTTGGACTGTAAGGAGATGGAACCAGTCAATCTTAAAGGAAATCAACCCTGAATATTCATTGGAAGGACTGATGCTGAGGCTGAAGCTAAAATACTCTGGCCACCTGATGCAAACAGCTGATTCATTGGAAAAGATCCTTATCCTGGGAAAGATTAAGAGCAGGAAGAAAGGGGAGCAACAGAAGATGAGATGGTTGGATGACATTATTGACTCAATGGACATGAGTTTGCGCAAACTCCAGGAGAGAGTGAAGGACAGGGAAGCCTGGTGTGCTGCAGCCCGTGGGGTCACAAAAGGTCGGACATGACTGAGCAACTGAACAGCAACAGCCGCCACCATCCAGGGCTCCGTTGCTCAGTCGTGTCTGACCCTTTGCAGCCCCACGGAGTGTGACCCGCACAACCGCCACCATCCAGGGCTCCGTTGCCCAGTCATGTCCGACTCTTTGTGGCCCCATGGAGTGTGACCTGCTAGGCTCCTCTGCCTGCGGGATTTTCCAGGCAAGAACACTGAATAGAATTGCCATTTCCTACTCCAGGGGATGTTCCTGACCCAGGGATTGAACCTGCATTTCTTACACTGGCAGGCGGATTCTTTACCTCTAGTGGCAGCTGGGAAGCCCTTCACTGCCATGATGCCTTAGTGAAACATATCAGAAAAAAATGTTCTTCATGCAGAAGGAAAGAAAAAAGCCAAATGGATAACCTGAAATACAAAGAGTGATAACATACAAGAAAAAATAATGAAATCAACAGGAAAATTTTAAAGAAATCTCTGCTATTTATAAATTCAAAACTGTATTGTAAATAACTAATGAATCAAATCATAATGAAACTTGGAAAAGATTTAAAAGTAAAAAATATGATGTTTCATAACTTGTAAAATAAAATTAAAGTAATTCTTAGAGTGGTAGTTAAAGTCTTAAACACCCTAGCAAAGTAGAAAAGCTTGTGTCACAGCTGGGTATTCAACCAATAAGCGGGGAAGAGATTACAGTAAAGACAAAGAAAGCAGAAAAAAAGAACTAATAAATAAGAACACAAATCAACGACAAGGAAAAGATACAATAAAAAGGTTAAGAACGCCAAAGTTGAGACTTTAGTAACCTATTAAAATTGACAACCTCTAGGGGGAAGAAAAGAGTTTATCAAGAGAAGGAGAGAAAGAGCAAAGAAAGAAGGGAAGAAGGGAGTGAAGGATAGAAAGAAGAAAATGAAGAAAGAAAATTCTGCGTGTAATGTGGCCATAGCTACAAACCCAGCAGAGACTGAAAAGAGGCTGGTTCCTGCTGATGCTGGCAGTCACACTCAGATTTAAATTTCTCTCTACACGCTCCACAGCCCACCCGGTCGCTAAGGAGAGGTGGTAAAAGCATCCACAGTGCATGCCTCCAGCATACAAGAAATAAGGGAACTACAAGCCTGAATGGACATGTCAGTGGGAAAGCAAACGCTGGCCTGAAGAATCAGGCCGGGACTGCGTGGAGAAGGGAGAGCGAGGTGGGCCCTACTGATGCTGAGCACAGGAACTCAATTTGTTCACCCGCAGGAAGAGAGCCACACACCACCCCTTCCCTGCCCAGGCAGGGAAACTCGGAGAACAGGTTTAGGACCCGCTAGGTCAGGCTGTTGCTTCTGGGGACTTGAAAGGAAGGGCCTGGAAGTACATAGCACCGTAGGTGGCAAACCTGAGAAGACAATGAGAGAAGCGAATTCAGTGGCTCAGTGATGGAAGGAAAGAAGAAACAGGTGTCCAAGATCCAGGGTCCTCCACAGAAGATCTAGAATTAGAACCGATAAACACCTCCCACTAGATACCACTGAAAAAGAAAACGGGTTTCATTGTACTAACATAAGAAAGTGTTCTTGAACTAGAAACCAACTAAGCTGCCTAAACCTCTCCCCTACTCTTCCCAAAATCACATGTAAATTTTGGTCCAAGAAATTGTAACATACTTCCTCGTCATCAGAAAAATGAACCCAACATCCATACAAAGCTTCTAGATAAGAACACAGAAAGTGAGGATGAAAACCTTTCAGGTAATAAAAATGCTCCACAAAAACACAACTGCACAGCAGAGAAAAACTTTCCAACGTGAACTAAACGTAACTGAACAAACAGTTGTTGGTGAGAAAAAAGCATCACAAATCAAATTCAAAAGCTCAAAATAAAAATGTGTGGACAACTAGATGACATGTGATGAGAGCTGCAGGAACTTAGGGGAGAAACTGAAAAAGGAGACAAACTCATCCGAGAGATAAAGTTACAGGAAAAAAAAAATCATCTCAGAAAGTACGAGGAGGCAACAGACAAGTCCAAGGGAAAATACACATGACTGAAATTATAGCCAGGGAAAAGGGATTTCAGGGTGAAATGAACCAAGAGAAACACGAAATACAGAGTGAGTTTTCAGATGGGTAAAAGAGAAATTCATACAGCAGACAGGCAAAGGAGAGTCAACATTTAAATAACTGGAACGTCTGAAGAGCAAAAATAAAACAATGTAATGTAACTAACATTTAAAACTTTAATCCCAGAAATTTTTCCTGAAATGAAATAACATCTGTCAACTGATTTTTGACAAAAGTACCAAAGTAATTCTATTGAAAGGACTGCCTTTTCAACAAACGGTAGGGGAAGAAGTGGACATCAGTGGTGGTTCAGGGGTGGGTAATAAGAACCTCAACCCTTTCTTACCTCATGCCATATGTAAAAATTAACCCAAAGACTTCAGCTTTCAGAGAGATGGAACAGAAGTACCTTCTTTCATTCATCCTCTGAGCACAACTAAAAACCCTGGACATCACATATAAGGAAAACCTAGAAGATTCTGAAAGGTGGAAGGAAGGAGGCAGACTTGCTGAGATCTTGGAACCTGAAGAACAACACAACAGCAGGTTTTCTTTTCTGAGTTTTCCCTTAAGCCTCATATATCCTTGGTTCTAGAGAAGTCAACAACCCAGAAACGCCAATAGGAAGGCTTCTGAAGCTCCCCCTAGGAACAGGGTCAGGGGAGGCACAGCCTAGCCAGGCGGGAAATGCCAACAGGAAGGCTTTCTAAAGCTCCCCTAGTAACAGGGTCAGGAAATGCCAACAGGAAGGCTTTCTAAAGCTCCCCTAGCAACAGGGCCAGGAGAGGCACAGCCTAGCCAGGCGGGAAACGCACAGCCAAAGCCACTCTACTGACACCACAGGGAAAACCTGCAGCCCTGCCTCCGCTAGCATTAATGAGCGGAGGCCAGTGGGGAGCCTAGACCTCCACACTCACCAGTCTGTAATGAGGTGCCCCAAAGCCATTTTTGCTTTGGAGGTGGCATCAGAGAGAGCCAAGTGGGTCTCAAGAGGGCCAAGTGTGAAAGCAGGGACTTTCATACCCCCCCGTGGTAATAATAAAACTTCCAAATCATGCAATGTCAGAAAAGATCATTCATGTAGCCTGGACTTCAATTCCAGAGGTAAAAAGGATCCCCTTCCCTTTATTGGCTAGAGTGCATCTTTGTGAAAAATCGATACTTTTACCACCACTCAGAGGTAATGAGACCAACCCTTGCTGTGTCAGTAGAGGCCGTATTGGGAGCAATAGCAAGGCCTCCCCTCTCTCTTGGACCAGATGGGGTCAGTGGAGGCCCAGGGGCGACTAGAGCTCCCAGTGCAGACAAGGAGCCCACTCCCACCAGGTGTCAGTGAAGGCTGAGTGAGGAACTTGCATTTCACCCCTACTTGTCAATAATGGGGCACTTCCCCAACCCTCTCCCTGTTGGAAGGGTGTCACAGCAGGCCAATAAAAACAGAAGATTTAAATAACATTCAGAGGCTCGTATACTACCAAAATGTCTAGGGTTCAATCAAAATATCACTTCTCATACCAAGAACCAGGAAAATCTCAACTTGAATGAGAAAAGATAATCAATAAACACCAAGATAACACAGATGTTAAAGCATCCATCATAAAAATACTTCAACAGATGTAAAAACACACTCAAATGAGAAAAAAACCTCAGGAAAGAAACAGAAGATATACAGAATCAAACACAAATTCTGGAAGTGAAACCAGAGTAACTGAAGGTAGAGGCTTAACAGACAGGCTCAGCAGCAGAATGGAGGACACAGACGAAAGAGCTAGTGAGCTGGGGGACAGATGATGGGAGCTCCTCGGTCTGAACAGCAGAGAGAAAGCAGACTGAGAAGACCAAACAGAGCCTCGGGGGCCTTTGGGACTGCAGCAGAAGATCTGCCATTTGGCCAACAGAGTCCTGGACAGAAAAGAGAAAGGGGGCAGAGCTGCAGACGCAGCCAAAGACACACGAATGGAAAATTCCCAAAAGCGGCGAAAAGACAAAAACCTACAAATTTAGGAAGCTGAGTGAATCCCAAACAGAATAAGCCTAAAGAAATTCATGCCAGAATACATCATAATCAAACTTCTGAAATATAAAGAAAAAAAATCTTGAAAGCAGCGAGAGAGAAACAACATCTTACCTATAGGAAGAAAACAATTCGAATGACAGTGGATTTCTCATCAGAAACCATGGAGGTCAGAAGGGTGAGGCACACGCTTTTTCAAGTGCTGAAAAAAAAAAAACTGTCAACCCAGAATTCTATACCCAGTGAAAATATCCTTCAGGAATGAAAGGAAAATCAAGACATTCTCAGATGGAGGAAAACTAAGAGAATTTTCACCTGTAGAACTACCCTAAAAGAATGGCTAAGGAAGGTCCTCCAAACAGAAATTAAGCTATGAAAGAAGAGATATTGGAATATCAGGAGGGAAGAAATAAAGAGCAATAGAAAGGGTGAAAATACAGCACACTCTCCCTTTCCTCCTGAGTTTTTCTAAATCACATTTGACAGTGAAGCAAAAATTATAACATGCATTGATGTACTTAAATATATGTGTAATTATACACGGGGAGGAAAAAGAGAGGCGAAATTTCTATACTTCATTCCCACTGATAAAAGGACAGCCCAAGTGGATTGAGACAAGTTATATATATGTAATACTTAGAGGAACCATCAAAAAACCAATACAAAGAGACACACTCAAAACTACTATAGATAAACCAAAATGGAATTCTAAAATATATACAAGTAACTCACATGAATGCAGGAGAAAGAAACCAGAGAAATAAAAAATAGAAAAAATAGACAATATGCAACAGTATATGTAAGCTATAATATAGATAATTATGCTAAACAAACTGTCTAAATACGCCTCCCCCAAACAAAGAACTCAGAGTGGATGAAAATATGACCCAACAATATGCTGTCTACAAGAAACTAACTTGAAATACAAATGTATAGCTAGTTTAAAAGTAAAAAGACGAAGAAGACATATATCTTCTGTGGAAATATTTAATTGGAAAACAAGAGTGGGTACATTTATATCAGACAGAGTAGATATCGAAGCAGAGATTTATCAGGTTCAGAGAGACATGCTGCACAGCGATAAAGGGTCAAGCTTCTCAAGAAGACAAAGTTCTGAGTGTGCATGTGCGCAACAACAGCGCTAGGAAATGCGTGAGCAAGAGTGCAAAGACTGAGCAGAGAGAGCTATCTGATCTGGAGATTTTAAAAGCAAACTGAAAATGCAAAGATGACGTCTCAAAATCTGTGAGACACAGCCAAAGCAATACTCAGATGAAAATTTACAACACTCAATGCTCACATCAGAAAAGAGGAAAATACTTGATCTAGGTTCCCACCTCAGGATGCTAACAAAGAACAAAGCAAACCCAGAGCACACAGGGTGAATGAAACAGCAGGGCGGAGAAACTGAACGCAGTCGGGAAAAGAAAAACGATGGAGAAAAATAAACGAACTAGGAATCCATCTGGGGGCTTCCCTGGTGGTCCAGGGGCTAAGGTTCCAAGCTCCCAATGCAGGGGCCCAAGTCTGACCCTGGGCATGGGGCCAGAGGCCAAGTGCCACAGCTAAGGTCCAGTGCACCCAAATAAAAAAGTAGATAAAAAAGAACTCATTTCTTTGAAAAGATCAATAAAATAAAATAAAATTTTAGTAAGACTAACAAAAAGAGACAAGACACAAAGTCCCAATGTCAAGAACGAGGAAACAGCTTGCACTACAGACCCTGATGCCATCAAAAGAAAAGGACAGCTACTGGGGAAGGAGATGGCACCCACTCCAGCATTCCAGCCTGGAAAACCCCATGGACAGAGGAGCCTCCTGGGCTACAGCCCACGGGGCTACAAAGAGTCAGACATGACTGAGTGACTAGCCCTTGACTGACACAAACAACCATACATAAATGACAACTTAAACAGAATGGGCCAGTTCCGTCAAAAGCACCAACTAATGCCACTCACCCAAGATGACTGGAAAACAAAGCCCTGTTAAGGATAATTTTTAAATTCTAATAGAGAAATGTTTCATCAGCAAATTTCTCCCAACATTTAAAGAATTAACAGCAACTCTACACAATCTCCTAAAAAATACTGTCCAATTCATTTTAAGAATCAGCGTTATTCTGATACCAAAATCAGAAAGAGTACAAAAAAGAAAACTATAGAGCAATATTTCTCATAAAGACAAAGGCCAAACTCTCTAACAAAATACTATCAAACAGATATCAGCAATATATAAAGTAATTATACATAACTTTATCCCAGGGATGAAGGCAGGTCAATACTTGAAAATCAATCAACTCAAACTACCCTATTACAGGAGAAAAGCCACATGATCACACTGACTGAGGCAGAAACTCTGATGAAATTCAACACTTTAACATAGAAACCTAGGGGAAAAAAGATAAAGGGGAACTTCCTCAACTTGAAAGAACATCTTAAAAACAAGAGACCTACAATGAATGTTATACTCAGTGGTGAAAGGCTGAGGGCTCCCTCCTCCCACAGGATGGGAGCAAGCACCGGAGGTGACTTCCAAGGGCATGAGGGAAGACGGGAAACAAAAGGCATATACATCAGAAAGTGAAAAACAAAGCTGTTCATTTGCAGGGTACTTGATTCCTTATAGTAAATATCCAGTCCATCCTAAAGGAAATCAGTCCTGAATATTCATCGGAAGGACTGATGCTGAAGCTGAAACTCCAATACTTTGGTCACCTGATGTGAAGAACTGACTCACTAGAAAAGACCCAGATGCTGGGAAAGACTGAAGGCAGGAGGAGAAGGGGACGACAGAGGATGAGATGGCTGGATGGCATCACCGACTCAGTGGACATGAGTTTGCGTGAACTCCAGGAGTCTGTGATGGACAGGGAGGCCTGGTGTGCTGCGATGGGGTCGCAAAGAGTTGGACACGACTGAGTGACCCACTGAACTGAACTGAAGGGACACTAACGGGAAATGCAAGCTAAAATTGCATGATTCTTTTAAAATCTGCTGAAAAGGAAAGCACCAACATCAGAGTCTATAGGAGACAATTAAATTAGAAATCAGAGGAAAATTCCCAGCCCTAAATAACAACACAATAAAAACTAAAGACTGAACTACACCGAGCCTCCAACTGAAGAGGGTAGGAAAGAATGCCACAGTAAAGCAAAATGGCAGCAGGGGGGAAATAACGAGAATAAATTAGAAAAAATGATTAAAAACATGATATTCACAGAACTAATAAAGATGCTGGTTCTGTTTATAAAAATCCACAAAATTTATAAACGACTATTTCAATCAAGAAAAAGGAGAAAATACAAAATATACAGGATAAAAAATGAGAAGGGGGAAAAAAACACTGAACCAGAGGAAACTGTTTTAAAAACTGAAGCCACTTCTTTGTATCCATGTAAATACACTGGAAAACCTAAAATAAAAGGATCGTTTCTAAGGAAATTATAATTTACCACATTGATCTTAGGAGGTAAAAAAACAAGTTTAAATAGACCAATATCTATTCAGAGGCAGATAAATTATCAAAGGACTGTCCAACAACAGAAAACAAACCCAGATGACTTCACAAAGGAATTACACTAAATCTTTAAAGACCAAGTAATCCTAATGCTACTTAAACTATCCCAGAAAATAAATAGAATCAAACATTCTAATTGTTTTCATGGATCAATAATAGGTATATCCTGGAGAAGGAAATGGCAACCCACTCCAGTGTTCTTGCCTGGAAAACCCCATGGGCAGAGGAGCCTGGTGGGCTGCAGTCCATGGGGTCGCACAGAGTCAGACACGACTGAGTGACTTCACTTTCACTTTTCACTTTCCTGCATTGGAGAAGGAAATGGCAGCCCACTCCAGTGTTCTTGCCTGGAGAATCCCAGGG
Source organism: Ovis aries (assembly GCF_016772045.2). Classification (NCBI taxonomy): domain Eukaryota; kingdom Metazoa; phylum Chordata; class Mammalia; order Artiodactyla; family Bovidae; genus Ovis; species Ovis aries. The sequence continues at coordinate 96,697 of NC_056056.1, forward strand.
ACGGGGGAGGCTGGTGGGCTGCTGTCTGTGGGGTCGCACAGAGTCAGATGTGACTGAAGCGGCTCAGCAGCAGCAGCAGCAGCAGCAGCAGTATCCACAGAACACCTCCTCCAGGGGCATTTCCAGCAGATCACCTCTTATTCTGATTGCTGCTGTTGTTTACTCGCTCAGCTCAGTCCAATTCAGTGGCTCAGTCGTGTCCGACTCTGCCACCCCACGAATCGCAGCACGCCAGGCCTCCCTGTCCATCACCAACTCCCGGAGTTCACTCAGACTCACGATTATTGAGTCAGTGATGCCATCCAGCCATCTCATCCTCGGTCGTCCCCTTCTCTTCCTGCCCCCAATCCCTCCCAGCATCAGAGTCTTTTCCAATGAGTCAGCTCTTCCCATAAGGTGGCCAAAGTACTGGAGCTTCAGCTTTAGCATCATTCCTTCCAAAGAAATCCCAGGGCTGATCTCCTTTAGAATGGACTGGTTGGATCTCCTTGCAGTCCAAGGGACTCTCAAGAGTCTTCTCCAACACCACAGTTCAAAAGCATCAATTCTTCGGCACTCAGCTTTCTTCACAGTCCAACTCTCACATCCATACATGACCACAGGAAAAACCATAGCCTTGACTAGACGGATCTTAGTCGGCAAAGTGATGTCTCTGCTTTTGAATATGCTATCTAGGTTGGTCATAACTTTTCTTCCAAGGAGTAAGCGTCTTTTAATTTCATGGCTGCAGTCACCATCAGCAGTGATTTTGGAGCCCAGAAAAATAAAGTCTGACACTGTTTCTACTGTTTCCCCATCTATTTGCCATGAAGTGATGGGATCGGATGCCATGATCTTCGTTTTCTGAATGTTGAGGTTTAAGCCAACTTTTTCACTCTCCTCTTTCACTTTCTTCAAGAGGCTTTTTAGTTCCTCTTCACTTTCTGCCATAAGGGTGGTGTCATCTGCATATTATATCTGAGGTTATTGATATTTCTCCCGGCAATCTTGACTCCAGCTTGTGTTTCTTCCAGCCCAGCGTTTCTCATGATGTACTCTGCATAGAAGTTAAACAAGCAGGATGACAATATACAGCCTTGACGTACTCCTTTTCCTATTTGGAAACAGTCTGTTGTTCCATGTCCAGTTCTAACTGGTGCTTCCTGAGCTGCATACAGATTTCTCAAGAGGCAGGTCAGGTGGTCTGGTATTCCCATCTCTCTCAGAATTTTCCACAGTTTATTGTGATCCACACAGTCAAAGGCTTTGGCATAGTCAATAAAGCAGAAATAGATGTTTTTCTGGAACTCTCTTGTTTTTTCCATGATCCAGCAGATGTTGGCAATTTGATCTCTGGTTCCTCTGCCTTTTCTAAAACCAGCTTGAACATCTGGAAGTTCACGGTTCACGTATTGCTGAAGCCTGGCTGGGAGAACTTTGAGCGTTACTTTACTAGCATGTGAGATGAGTGCAATTGTGTGGTAGTTTGAGCATTCTTTGGCATTGCCTTTCTTTGGGATTGGAATGAAAACTGACCTTTTCCAGTCCTGTGGCCACTGCTGAGTTTCCCAAATTTGCTGGCATATTGAGTGTAGCACTTCCACAGCATCATCTCTCAGGATTTGAAATAGCTCAACTGGAATTCCATCACCTCCACTAGCTTTGTTCATAGTGATGCTTTCTAAGGCCCACTTGACTTCACATTCCAGGATGTCTGGCTCTAGATGAGTGATCACACCATCATGATTATCCGGGTCGTGAAGATCTTTTTTGTACAGTTCTTCCGTGTATTCTTCCCACCTCTTCTTAATATCTTCTGCTTCTGTTAGGTCCATACAATTTCTGTCCTTTATCGAGCCCATTCTTACATGAAATGTTCCCTTGGTATCTCTAATTTTCTTGAAGAGATTTCTAGTCTTTCCCATTGTTTTTTTCCTCTATTTCTTTGCATTGATTGCTGAAGAAGGCTTTCTTATCTCTTCTTGCTATTCTTTGGAACTCTGCATTCAGATGCTTATATCTGTCCTTTTCTCCTTTGCTTTTTGCTTCTCTTCTTTTCACAGCTATTTGTAAGGCCTCTCAGACAGCCATTTTGCTTTTTGCATTTCTTTTCCATGGGGATGGTCGTGATCCCTGTCTCCTGTACAATGTCATGAACCTCATTCCATAGTTCATCAGGCACTCTATCTATCAGATCTAGACCCTTAAATCTATTTCTCACTTCCACTGTATAATCATAAGGGATTTGATTTAGGTCATACCTGAATGGTCTAGCGGTTTTCCCTACTTTCTTCAAGTTAAGTCTGAATTTGGTAAAAAGGAGTTCATGATCTGAGCCACAGTCAGCTCCTGGTCTTGTTTTTGCTGACTGTATAGAGCTTCTCCATCTTTGGCTGCAAAGAATATAATCAATCTGATTTCGACGTTGACCATCTGGTGATGTCCATATGTTGTGTCCAACTCTTTTGTGACCCCATGAACTGTAGGCTGCCAGGCACTTCTGTCCATTATTGGGTTGGCCAAAAAGTAAAATCAATGGAAAAACTCAAATAAACTTTCTGGCCAACCCAATATAATACTCACACTTCAGGAGAATATATGTATCTCTCATTACAATGCTGTTGAGGCTTTTTCTTGACTGATGTTTATGTAGGAAAAAGGTATAAATCCCCGAATGCAAAACATTTTCTTTTAATGCGGGGGAAAACCTTCAGGCATGATTCCAAAGTCAGTTGGTTAGCTATTAGAATCATGTGTGGATGTTTGGAAAAAGTGTGAGTTTCGCTGAAGGAGGGGTCCAGAGCTACCGCTTGTTAACAGCTATTTCAACAGTCATAATCAGGAAACAATATATTAAGTGTTTCATGTACTAATATGATAGTTTTTACTTTTCAGTGATTAACTGTGCTTGAGTTCTAGTTTAAGAAATTGGTTGGGGATTTTGAGTACAGCCAATTATAATACATTAAAGTTTTTATAGTACTTTAAATTTTCCCACTTAAAATCATGGGAAATTGGACTCCCAGTACAACATTTGATTTTTAGGAATGGATTAGTGAGGTCAGACAAGAAATGACTATACAGCATTAGTACCAAACCTCATGACACTTGAACATAGCGTAGGGAAGTCACAGAGCGCATCTCAGTACCAGTCCAAGAACCCTCCATGAAGTACAGTCACACAAGGTCCAACGTCACATCGAAAACGATGATGACCTAATGTAGTTTTTTGTAAGATTGCAAAGACAGTTCAAGATCTGAAAGCTTTTTACTATAAATCCCCACATGTAAGCAGAGACTATATGATCTCTATGGATGCTGAAAAGGCCTTCAACAAAATTCAACAGCTATTTCAGATAAAAGAATACTTACTGAAATAGAATTTAATGAATACTGTAGCATGACTTTACACACACACACACACACCTCTCAAGCCCAAAACTGTAATCTTACTTAGGGAGGCAGAAACAAGGTGAGGGGACCCACTAACACCAATGTTAGTGTCTCAGCTGGTGCAACCAGGCAGCAGAAAAGAAAGCAAAAGCAAGGAAGGAGCACCTAAGATCTAGAAAGGGATAGTTAGAACCGCATCGCAAAGTCTTCCATAATATTCTCGGGGGGGGGGAAAAGACAATCAGTGCTAAAACTCATGAACAATTTGAGAATTCAGGAAAGCAGCAGGACACAAAATTAACATATAAAAGTCAATAGCCTAAAATTCTGCTTCTAGCAGAAGTTATAATAGGGACCAAGTTAACCCTCCCATGTGAGTAACAATCAAAAACACCAAACATTAAGAAAATGAAAAGCCACTAACTGGGAAAAAATATTTGCAAATCACATATCTGATAAAGGTCTTATATTAAAATTATACAAAGAACTCTAAAAAGTCAACAATTAGAAAACAACCTAATTAAAAAGTGGGCAAAAAGTCTGTTTTCAGACCACAATGAAGTAAACTAGAAATTGATAACAGAAAGATAATTCTCAAAGTACACAAAAATTAAATAGCATACTTCTAGATAACATATGAGTCAGAGAAGAAATTCTAAGAGAAACTGTAAGATATTTATAACTAAATGAAAATGAAAACCCAGTTCTAACAAAGTTTGTTGGACAGAAAGGAACTCATAGCACTGATTTATAGCTATAGCTACATTAGAAAATAAAAATCCAAAGTCAATAATTTAGCTTCCACCTTAGGAAACTAGAAAAAGGCAAGGAATTCCAATCCAGAGGAAGCACAAGAAAGAGACAATGAGAATTAGAGCAGAAATCAACGGAACTGAAAGCAGTGGAGAGCATTAATGGAACCAAAAGCTGGTTCCTTGAAAGGATCAGTAACACTGATAAGCCTCTAGCCAGGCTAAGATGAAAGAGGGGAAACAACAATTTCTAACACCAGAAATAAAAGAGGGGACATCACTACTGATCCCATGGACATTAAAAGGATAATAAATTAATACTGTGAACAACTCTATGCCCACAAATTTGATAAACTGTGAAATAAGCCAACTCCTTGGAAGGATGCAATCTGCCAAAACTCACAGGAGAAAAAATAGATAATTTAAATACATTTATAGCTATTAAAGTGAAACATTGAATCAATAATTACCCTCTAAAACAGAAAGCACCAGGCCCAGATGGGTTCACCAGTAAGTTCTACAAAATACCTAAGAAAGAAATCATAGCCATTCCCTACAATCTCTTTCAGAAGATAGAAGCAAATCTGAACAAATTCTAGGAGGCCAGCATTTTACCCTAATACTAAAACCAGTCATGACATCACAAGGAAACTATACACCACTATCTCCCATGAATATAGATTAAAAATTCTCAAACAAAACATTAGCAAATCAAATCCAAAAAAGTATAAAAAGAATTATATACCACAACCAAGTGGAATTAATCCCAGGTATGAGAGACTGATCCAAGAATCAAAAATCTATTAATATAATCCATCACATCAACAAACTGAAAAAGAAAAAATCATATGCTCGCATCGACAGGTACAAAGAAAAACAAAAGGCATTTGACAAATCCAATACCTAGTCATCATAAAAACTCTCAGTAAATTGGAAGAGGGGGAATTTCCTCAACTTTATAAAGAATATATACCAAAAACCCTACAGCTAACATCATACTTAACGGTGAGAAACTCAAAGCTGTCTTAAAAAGATCACATACAAGAAGATGTCCCCCTCTCACCAATCCTTTTCAACAACATACTGGAAGTCCTCACTAATGCAATAAGGAAGAAAAAAAAAAAAAAAGGAAATAAAAAGTTTACAGATTGGTAAGTAAGACTAAAAAAAAAAAAAAAAACCTGTATTTGTTAGCAGATGACTTGATCATCTATTTAGAAAATCTGAAAGAATCAAAAAAACACTCCTGCAAGGTTTCAGGATACAAAGATAACATACAAAAGTCCTATATACCAACAATGGACAAGTGGAATTTAAAATTACAAACACAACAGTATGCACATTAGCATGCCCTCCAATGAAATACTTAAGTATAAATCTAACAATATATGTACGAGTTTTCCCCGTGAGGAAAACTATAAACGCCAACGAATTAGATAAAAGAGCTAAGTAAATGGAGGGGCATTCCCTGTTCATGGATGGGAGGGTTCAATATTGTCAAGTTGTCAGTTCTTTCCAACTTGATCTATAGATTCGAGGCAATCTCGATAAAAATCCCAACAAGCTGTTTCACGGGTATCAGCAAAGTGATTCTAGAGCTTTATCAGGTGATGTAAAAGACTCAGAATAGCCAACAGTTTAATATCAAAGAAGACCAAGGTTGTAGGGTCAGCATTACCCAACTTCTGGAGTGGGCTGCCATTCCCTTCTCCAGGGGATCTTCCCAACCCAGGGACCGAACCCAGGTCTCCTGCATTGCAGACAGACGCTTCACCGTCTGAGCCACCAGGGAAGCCCAAGAATACTGGAGTGGGGAGCTTATCCTTTCTCCAGGGGATCTTCCCGACCCAAGAATCAAACTGGGGTCTCCTGCATTGCAGGCAGATTCTTTACCAGTTGAGCTACCAGGGAAAGATCGAGGGCAAGAGGAGAAGGGGGCAACAGAGGATGAGATGATTGGATGGCATCACTGACTCAGTAGACATGAGTTTCAGCAAACTCCAGGAGATAGTGAAGGTCAGGCTTCCCATGGACTGCAGACTTCACTATCTTCTGGAGTCAGTGATGCCATCCAATCATCTCATCCTCTGTTGCCCCTTCTCTTCTTGCCCTCAGTCTTTCCTAGCATCAGGATATTTTCCAATAACATTCCTAGGAGATAATTAACAACTTCTGCTCTATAAAAGACATCAATAGAATCAGAAAACAAGCAACAAACTGAGAGAAAATGTTTGCAAAAGACACATCAGATGAAAGACTGGTATTTAAAACATACAAAGAGCTCCTAAGACGCAACAATGAAAACGGCTACCTGAATAAACTATGGGCAAAGGCCTTAACAGACACCCCACAGAAGAAGGCAGACAGAGGGCAGGCAGGCATACGAAGATGTCCCACAGAAGAAGGCAGACAGAGGGCAGGCAAGCATGCGAAGACGCTCCACAGCAAGTGATGTCAAGGAAATGAAGACCAACACAACCTGATACCACTGCACACCAATCAGAATGGCCAGGTTCCGGAACACTAGCAATACCAAACGCTGTCAAAACGTGGAGCAACAGAAATTCTCATTCACTGCTGGTGAGAATGCAAAGTGGTACAGCCAGTTTTGTGGTTTCTTCAAAACTAAATATATTCTTGCCATATGAACCAACCATCGTCCTCTTTAGTACTTACCCAAAGGAGCTGAAAACTTACGTCCACACAAAAATGTGCGCACAGATGTTTACAGCAGCTTTACTCACACTGCCAAAATCTGGAGGCAGCCAAGAGGCTCTCAAGTAGCTGAATGGATAAACTAAGGTGCGTCCAGATAATGGAATGCTGACATGAAGTGAAAGTCGCTCAGTCATGTCTGACTCTTTGCAACCCCGTGGGCTATATAGTCCATGGGATTCTCCAGGCCAGAATACTGGAGTGGGAAGCCGTTCCCTTCTCCAGGGGATCTTTCCAACCCAGGGTCGAACCCAGGTCTCTCGCATTGCAGGCGGATTCTTCACCAGCTAAGCCACCTGGGAAGCCCTGAATAATAAAATAATGGAATGTTCTTCAGCACTGAAAAAAAAAAAAAAAGAGCTATCAGGCCATGAAAAGACCCAGAGAACCCTTAACCTGCACGCTGGTAAGTGAAAGAAGCCAATCTGAAGAAGCCACATACTGCATGGGTCCAGCCACATGGCATTCTGGGAAAGGCGAACAGTGGGGACGACGAGGTCAGTGGCGGGAGTCACGGGCAGATGAACAGGCACAGCACGGAGGGTTTTTAGGGTACTGAGAACATTCTGTATGTGTGGCCATACAATGACGGCTATGTCCTATTATACATTTGTCCAAAGCCACAGAATGTACAATACCAAGAGTGAACTCTAATGTAACCTATAGACTTTGAGTGATTATGACGCGTCAATGTAGGTTCATCTTTGGTTAGAAAAAAAAAAAAAAAGCACCATTCTGATGAGTAATAGGGAGGCTACTGCATGTGTGGGGCACAGAGTATATGGAAATCTTGGTACCTTCCTCCCAATTTTGTTCTGAAACTTAAAATGCTCTTTAAAAAATTAAGTCTCTACAATTTTTTTCAAATAAAATATTTACAAGTGGACAAAAGATATTAATAGGCACCCAACCAAAGAAAACTGCAAGGAGATCCAACCAGTCCACCCTGAGGGAGACCAGCCCTGGGATTTCTTTGGAAGGAATGATGCTGAAGCTGAAACTCCAGTACTTTGGCCACCTCATGCGAAGAGTTGACTCATTGGAAAAGACTCTGATGCTGGGAGGGATTGGGGGCAGGAGGAGAAGGGGACAACAGAGGATGAGATGGCTGGATGGCATCACTGACTCGATGGACGTTGAGTCTGAGTGAACTCCGGGAGTTGGTGATGGACAGGGAGGCCTGGCGTGCTGCAATTCATGGGGTCGCAAAGAGTCAGACACGACTGAGTGACTGAACTGAACTGAACCAAAGAAGATATACAGATATTAAATCAGCATATTAAAAGAAGCCAACATCATGTTATTAAGGAATTATAAGCTAATAAATGAGATATCATTACACATTAGAGTGGAGAAAATTCAAAACATGGGCAGTACCAACTGTTGGAGAAGAATGTGAAGCAATAGGAATTCTCAGTTATTGGTGGGAATGTAAAGTGATACAGCCAATTTTCCAAACAACCAAGGTGTCCTTCAACAGACGGATGGATAAATAAACTGTGGTCCACCCCAACAACCAAATATTATTCAGCACAAAAAAGAAATGAGCTATCAAGTCATGGAAAGACACGGAGGAACCTTAAATGAACATGGTAAGTGAAAGAAGCCAATCTGAAGAGGCTACATACTATACAATTCCAACTATATGACATTCTGGAAAAGGCAAATGTAAAAAGGCACAGTGAAAAAAGGTCAGCGGTTGCCGGGGTCAGGGAGCAGGGGCCACACCCAGGTTTCTGTGGACGAAAGCCAGGTGGGACCCTCAAGCTAATCCAGAAAGAATCATACCCAGGGGCTCATTTTGGGAGTCTGGGAAAGCACACACACTACCACCTTGGGAGGTGAGACAACACAAGGGACCAGGGCAAGCTTTCTTCCAAGGAAACAGTGAGGAAGGGAAGGCTCACCAGCCAGAGCATCCAACCGCACTGTCACAGCCGGCACAGGGCACGGGTCCATCGGCCCCAGGTGAGAGCACCCCAGGGGAGAGAACGTGTGTGTGCTTGCGTCTGTGTGTGGACAGGTTTGCACACGCGCAGGCAGGTGGCAGCATCTGGGTCTGCCTGCGACTGTATCTTCATCTGGAACTCCGCGTCAGCTCTGCCCCTGGGAATGCTCTCTCTATTCTTGGTGCTCACGAAACACCGGTGCTCTTGCGCATAGTGTGAGGGGCTAGTCTTTGAAACCGGGAGGTTGGCATTTTCATTACCCTGTGCGTTCAGTGCCTGAACATGGTCAGCTGTGGGACTGCCGCTCCTTCAGGACCTCAAGCAAAGGCCCGGGAGGAACCGGAGAGCAGGGACCATGCAGCATGGAAGACCACCACCCTGAGACCCCCCTCCTCTCCCCTGCTAACTCCCAGCCTCAGTCTGGTCTGTGGCCACAGTTCCTGGCAGCATCGGTGCGACTGTGGAGAGCTGTAACCACACTGTGGTCTGTCTTCCCGACGGGACTCTGGGCCCCATAAGGACAGCCGGTCGCTCTCCCTCCTGCTGGGCCTCTGCACTAACAGCAGGCCTGGCACTTAGCTGGGAACTGGCAAGTATTTTTGGAAGGGAGGGGACTAAGGCTCAAGTGACATGTAACACTGACGGAGCTCCTCTGGGGCCCTGGAAAGCAAAGGGACGCTCCGCTGCGAGCAATTCAGAGGCAAGCTCTGTCCCCCGGCAGCCGCTGCGGAGCAGGAGGGGGAGAAGGAGCACAACCCGGGCCCACACGAGGGGGGCCCTGCCCAGCTGCTGCAGGGAGATACTCACTGGGAACAGCCGTGGTCTCGCCGGGAGGCCCGGTCAGCGTCACTGGAATATGCACAGCGGTGCTCAGATCCGAGGGCTGACTACCCATGCGAGTGACGTTCCGCTGATTGTCTGCATCCTCAGGCTGTTCTTCCACCTTCTCTAGACAGGTGCTGGGCAGGGCATGCACAGGGCCCACACCAGTCACCACACTGGCCTCCAGGTCACAGTGCGACTCCCTGCAACCAATGATGCTCGTCAGAGTGACGCAGCCCCAAACTCCTGTTCTATCTGCAAAACCCAGCTTCTTAAACCCCTATCCTGATCAAATAAATCCCTGACCACCTCCTCTGTTCTGATTTTTATCATCCTGAACATTCTGTGTTTTGGGATCTGAAAGGTAGGGTTGCAGCTGACTTACCTGTTCCCTGGCAAAAGGCCAGGCATGGCTGACATCACATTATGTGTACCTAACAGAACTGTTGGCAGAATGAAGAAGCCTGGAAGAGGGTGTTACCCTAAGCCACCCTACCTGGGGCCCCACCAGAGCCACGCACAGAGCTCTGCAAACGCAGACACTGCCTAGGTGGGGCTGATTCTGAGCTGCAGCCTCTGACTATGAGAGTTCTGGGCGGTCTGTGACCTGTTGGCAAGTGTGGAGATTGCTGGTCTCAGCCTAGCAGCCCCTGTTACCCCCAGGCTCTCCCAGTCACCCTGGGAATCCTGTCCCAGCCGGGGGCCAGGCTGGCTGGCCTGGGGAGGGAACAGGGCGGGGTCCTTTCTGGCTGAGGCACACAGCCCAGCCCGCTTCCATCACACCATTAGCCTGGAGTCCCCCCGCCCCGACCCCCCGGCTCGCCTGACCCTCCTTCCTTCACAGTGGTCCCCGTTTTCCTCTTCTCTCTGGGTCACCTTGTTCTTTCCAAGTCTTCCTGTTCCAAACCAGTGCCAACGACTTGGCCCTAAGCCTCCCTTGCCCCTGGGCCCCTTAGACCAGGCGAAATTTCCCTGAGCCAAGCTCCCCAGCACGCGGGTGAAAGGACCTCTCACACGGCACCAACAGGGCGGACCGTCCCCTCCCGGGGCCGCGCCCCGCGCCGACTCACCTGGGCTGGTGGTTCCGGGGCTCCTTGTCCCTGTCCTCCGCCTCGGCCTCCTTCTCCGCCTCCTCGAGCGCGGGCGGCGCCCTGTGTCGCGCTCGGTGCCGCCGGGCAGGCTCCTCGCCGCTCTCGGCCTCCCGGGGCCCGGCCCGGGGGCCGCCGCGGTGCCGCGCGCGCCGCTCGCCTTTGCTCCCGGGCGCGCCCTCCCGGCTCGGCTCCGGCGCGTGCCGGTGCGCGCGGTGGCGCCGGGGCTCGCGCTCCGCGGCCTCCTCCGGGGAGCCCCGCCGGTGGTGGCGCCGGCCGCCGTCCGGGCCCGGCCCGCGGCCCCGCTCGCTCCGGGCCTCGCGGGGGCCTGCGGCCTCCTTGCTGCGGCTGCGGCGCGGTCGCGCCCGCTCCTCCCGGGCGCCCGCGTCCCCGCCCTCCGCCTTCGGGGCGTCCGCCCTGTCCGGCTCCCCCGCCGGGGCTGCGGCCTTGTCCCGGTCCCTGTCGCGGTGCCGGTGGTGCCTGCGCGGCGGGTCGGCAGCCTCGCCGGCCTCCCCGCCCTCGGGCCGGGCCTTGCCGCCCGCGGGCCCCCGCGCCCCGTCCCGTCCTGGCTCCACCACAAGCGGCCGGTCCAGGTGCGTCTTCATGTCGGGCCGCAGGTGGCGGGAAGTGGCGAAGCGCAGCCGCTCCTCGGGGTCCATCTCGCTATACAGCGCTTCACAGCTGGCCCGCAGGTTCTGCAGCCGCAGCTGGCTGGCCCGCTGCTCCCACACTGAGCGCGCCTTGGCCGAGTTCTGCTGCCTGCTGTGGGGAAACCGCCCCTGTGAGCCCCCTGCGCTGCCTCCCGCCTCTCTGCTTCACAGGGGGAGCCACTGATGGACACAGAGCGATGGACGGATGGCAGAGGACGCAGGGACGCAGGGCGAGAGGAGGGAAGAAGGCGGCAGGAGTCCTGGCCAGCCCAGCAGAGTGGATGGGCTGAGTCGGTGGCAGATACCCGGGGCGACAGACCTCGTCCCTGTGCCCGCTGTGGGGCAGCCCGCAGACTGAGAGAGCCTCACCTGAGGTGGGGCCCCAGGCCGGGGGCACAAGGGACGCAGGGCAGCGGGAGTGGCAGGCACTAGCATGAGGTGGCAGACAGGCTTCTCGGGCAGGTGCCACCTGCCAGGAGGGCCAAAATGGGGCGAGGAGGAGGGCAGCATCCAAAGGGAGTGGGGCTGGGTGGGAGCCGCCTAAGGAGGGGCTTCTCCATCTCTCCCTCCAGGAGGAACGTCACGGGCCAGAAGCACACAGAGGGTGTTTGAGAGGGATCTCAAGCAGAGGTGGGTCATCAGGAGCAGAGGGGAGAGCGGCCCAGGCAGTGAGGGGCCCTGGGACAGCTGGCCCTCAGGAGTCGGGCAGGCACGCTCCCTGAGTTGGCCAGACCCGTTTGGGCAGCTGCCACTGAGCTCAGTGACCATTTGCTGAATGCCCAGGAACCCAGCGTCAGGTCTGGGGCTGGACACCCCCTCTGTGGTCACCAGTACCCCCTCTCTCTCGGCCCCACAGAGGCTGAGAGCTCTCTGGCACCAGGAATGGCCTGTGGCCCGGGCTCAGCCCTCACAGCACAGGCTCCTGAAGGCCCTGGCGGCCACCTGCCAAGCTCATTCACACGATCACGGGCGGGCGGTCCACAGCCCGGGGTGCATGGAAGCCCCTTGCACTCTGCAGTTTCCACTGGACAAGACCCCAGAGTGGGTAACCCCAACACCACCTCGGCCAAGTGGAAACTGCCTCAGAGGCCAGTCTCGTCCTTCCCCTCTGGAGGTTCCTGGAACCCCCTGGGGCAGCACAAGACAAGGATGCCCGTGGCATCTGGATCAGGTGGCATCTGGCCACCTCTGCCAGCCCTCACGCCCACCTCTTGTCCCCACGGCACACTGAGCACAGAGCTGTGACCCACAAGGTCCACAGCAAGTCACTGACGGAGCCAGGACCGGACGCATGCAAGGACAAGAGGGAAAGAGTGTCTGAAGGAGACGTGAGGCCTTGGCCAGACTCCAGCTGCACGGACAGCACCGCCGAGAGCTACCACCCGAGGGCCCTGGGCTCTGGGTGCAGCCACGGAGCACCACACTAGTCCTGCCCTTGGTGGGGTCAGTCCAGGTTCAAGGCGGGGAGCCGTTTCCAGGGGGGCTCCCAGGAGTATGAGAGCAGCAGAGCCTGCTGTCTGTCCCTGGGGGCCCAGCAGGGGGGCAGGCAGGAGACGCCTGAGGGACAACTGCTGGCCTCTCCGACCATCTGCCGACCACACCTTAGCTGCCCCCCAAGCCCTGACCTGCTGCCCCGTTCCCGAGGCCACCTCGCAACAGACCACCTTATCTTTCTTTGGCTTCAACCCAGAGCCCCCGGGGACCTCCCCATCCCCAGCTGGCATCAAAACAAAGGGTCCGACTCTGAACAAGACTGAACCTTATACAGTGGACAACAGCCACCAGGGGGAGTTCCCCAGGTGCCGAGGCCACGGGAGCTGACAGCCAGCCACTGGCCAGCCTCCTCATCAGCCCAGCAGCCGGAGATGGACCTGGACTCTGAGCCATATGGGCAGCAGGTGGTGGCCTGCTCAGATGCAGCCGTGAGCCCTGTGGCCTGTGCCATCTGTCAGAACACAAACAGGCCGGCAGTGAAGATAATGGGGACACGTGGCGGCTCAGGAGGAACGGCTCTGCCCTCACCCTAACCCTCAGACACAGCTCTGTCCCGCCCAGGAACCAGCTCAAGCCCACGAAGAGGCGGGTGGCCTGCTGGACTAGAGAGTGCGGCCAGGCTCCCTGCATACCTGCCCAGCCCCGCCCCCGCTGGACTGCTGCCACTGTGGGCCTCCGCCCCCTGGGACTAGCTGTGCCCACCCAGCATGCAGCACGGCTCCTCTCCGGACGTGCCTCTGGGTCTGAGCCTTGCTGAGGTGCTGCCTGCGGGCCTCTCTGTGCCCGCTCTGCCTGACACACGCACACTGTGGCCAGTAAGCCTCCCACCCCATGCCTCTCCACCAAGTTCCCAAGCAGCTCAAGACATACAAGAGACCCCCCATGCAGAGTGGCAGGCGGCTCAGACCCAGGCGAAGGCCTCCCTGAAGGAGGCCCAGGGAGGAGCCGCCCCACCATGTTCCAGCCCGGCTTGCCTGCAGAGCTGAGTTCAGCCACGTGCTGACAGGACTCAGAAGGAGCCTCTGTGGCATGGCCCTGCTTTGAGGAAGCTGAGGAAGCTGTCACCCCTAGCTGTGACAAGCAGAAGCAGCCCAGGAACAACACTGGGGTCAATCATTTGGGCCCCAGCCTCTTACCCTGTGGACGTCAGGGGCCCGACAACCAGCAGCTCTGCATTCTTGTGGCCGTACCAAGCCCAGCTCTGTGCTGCCCAGCAACAGGGGGATGGAGCTCAGGGACCCCAGGAGCGCCAGTCAGCACCAGGGCACAGAGAGGGCACCTGGCCATCCCCAGGGACTTCTAACCTGCAGGAAGAGCCCCTGGGGACGGTCAGACTGGTGTCACCCCCCCAGTGGGGCCCCCTCAGTGCTCCTGTGGCCCCACCTCAGGCTCTCCCTGTCTCTGCAGCCTTGCAAACAGGCAGCAGCTCTGCTCTCGCTAGAACTTCCTAAGGATCACAGAGACGTCCTCTCCCAGGTAAGGCAGGCTGGAGCAGGAGGGCCCCACATATGCCTTGAGCCCCTGAGGACGCTCTACTTCACAGGAGCTGCAAGGAGACAGCCCAGCGGCTCCCCGTGGTGGTCACCTCAGGAAATGCAGACCCGCTCAAGATGCCAGAGTGACCGCACAGGGGCAGACAGCAGAGAGGACGGACCAGGAGAGGAGCAGGGGCTGAGCTCGGAGAGCCTGATCCCGAGAGCGGGCTGAGCAGGATGTGAGGGCGCCAGGGCGTGCGCCTGTGTCCCCAGCGGGGCGCGGAGGGTGGTCCTGGAGCTGCCCCCTGAAGCGAATGACTTGAAGTGGGAAAGCAGAGTTAGGGGCAAAGGTGTTGGCGTGTGGTTATCATGAAGCCACAGATGGAAATTGTAGCAGAGACTCACGGTGAGTTTACGCTGGAGACAGATGAGCTGCGAGTTACAGTACCTCGAGTTTGCTTTACAAAACTGCACATGCAAGAAACAGAACAGAACAGGAGTGAGACCACCAGAGAGAGTCCTGAGAGACGCCAGAGCACGCGTGAGCCGCGCAGGGCCAGGGCAGAGGCGCAGCGTGCGTCCAGGCCGGAGGCCAGGGCCGCTTCTGTCAGAACGACACCAGCCGAGACCTCGGGATAAAGGAGACGTTGAGGGAGCGCGCACGCCCAGCAGAGCAGCAGCCACCATGGCTGGAGGGCAGGAAGGTCACCTGGAGCCGACCAGCCCAGCTCTGTGCCCACCGCCCCTGGAAGGGCAGCAGGGCCGGAAGAGCAGGCAGCTCCCGCCATGCAATTCTCGACAGCCCTCCTGGGCTGGAGGACCTGGTGTCTCCATCCCCCAACGCTGGGGACCACTAACCCCTTCAAGACGGAGCCGAGACGGCTGACACAGGGGCCTTACCTGCTTGCGGCCTTGCCTGGGCCCTGCTTCCTGACCACTGTGCTTGGCCCCCAGCCAAGGCTGCCCAGGCTCTGAGTCATTACCTCCCACTCACCACCACCCTTCCCAGGAGCAAACAGGTTCCATCGCCAGCCCATCTTCCCTTGAGTGTCTTCCTAGAAGCTTTTGCAAAATCAATAGAGAGAAACCAGAGATCTCTTTACAGTCACTTCCCTGCAAGGTAGCGTCCCCAGGGGAGGACCAGGTGGGTACCCAACTCTGCCTTCTCAAGGCTGAGTCGACAAACATGTGAGAAGCTCAGAACTACTCACGGGCCTGCTGACCCTGCATGCAGAGAGACACATGTGTCCAAGAGAGTGAGCACAGCAGTGCGCATGACCAAGTGTGCGACCTTGGGAGTGTGTGTGAGTGTGACTGAGACCGTGGACATCAAGAGTGGGTGTGAGTATGAACACGTGTGCAGGAGGGGCCACGGGCACAGCGCCCCTGAGGCAGCCGAGAACTCGGACGGCCGTGTCGGCCTGAGTGTCCCCCCTCCGAGGAGCCTGAGAAGACTCCCCTGCGGCCGCACACGCCGGGGTCCCGCGGAGGCTCAAGTGACTCGGGCACCCCCCCAGGAGGGGCCAGCGCAGAGTCTCAGGCAAGGTCCACGGAGCCCTTCAAACATCAGAGACCCTAAAACTGCGCCGAGCACCCGAGGCCCACAGAGCGCATCTCGCCAGGCCCCGTCGCCCAAGCTGCACAGCACAGCCTGGGGAGCAGGCTTGGCAGGGGACACCCTGGGCCCCCACCTCAGCAGCTCAGACAGAGAAGTGGCCGTGAGAGGCTGGTGCTGCCAGCGGAGCAGAGAGCCGGGCAGATGGACAGACGGACGCCCCGCCCTCAGATGCCTCAGCGGACGGAGGAAAATGAACAGCCACGCACAGCGGCCTCACCCCCACCCCCATGCCTGAGGCCAGACCTCCTCCAGGAAACGGGACCTCGGGGGGTCACATCAGAGCCCCTGTACGTGCATCTGAGGACCCAAAGCTGCATCCTGGGCGGGCCTGCAGAACCCACAGGAGGACCCAGGGGCCAGCTCCTGAACACACCCCAGGTTGGCTGCGGCATGGACAGGTCGGCACCAAGCTCAGAGCCTGCTGTGAGGGGAGCACCAAGTGTCCCCCAGGCCCTGGGGACACAGGGCCATAGCCTGGTTCCTGCACAGCAGCGTCCTGAACAGGGCGGGGGCGGAGAAACAGGAAGAGCGTCCAGCCCTCCCTTTCTGGTGTCCGGACAAGCTCCCTGTGGCTGTGCGGGAGGCCCCACCTCTCTGGGGCCTCTGCCCAGGTGGGGGTGGACACCCTGCCACACATTCCCAAGGAGCGGGCAGCCCTGGCCAGCAGCAGGGGACACAGGACATCGCACTCCCCTCCAGAGAAGCCTGAAGGCAAACGGTACACAGAAACCACACAAGGCCCATGCGGATACACCGCACAGCCACCGCCACATCCTCCACGCAGACTGCCAGCAGCTTACACAGTGTGGGAGAAGAGGCTGTGACAGGGAGTCCCCACGGTCGCTGTAAGCCCAGGACCAAGCAGACAGAGCAGGTGCGCTGGCCAGACAACATGACTTCAGGACAACTGGGCACCGAGGCCCCAGCAGCTGGTGGAGCAGGGGCAGCTGTGTCCTGCCTGGCTCCCTGCAGGCCCTGCCCCCGCCCCACCTTCACTCCCGGCAGGCCCTGCCTCCTGCCTTCACTCCCTGCAGGCCCTGCCCCCCGTCTTCACTCCCAGGGCCTGGGACCTCCCTTTGCTTCTTCTCCCACACAGGCCACCACCTCTGGTCACCTTAGAGACAGGCCCTCTGCAAGTGCCCTCCTAGAAAACAGGCCATGGCCCTGTGGCTTCCAAGCGAGACCGAGCTGCTAAGATGAACCTCACCCACGCATGTGCACACTTCCACAGACTCATCCCCACCAGAGCACTCAGCACTGACGCCTGCCTCACCCACGCATCTGCACACTTTCAGAGACTCATCCCCACCAGAGCACTCAGCACTGACACCTGCCTCACCCACGTATGTGCACACTTTCAGAGACTCATCCCCACCAGAGCACTCAGCACTGACGCCTACCTCATCCATGCATCTGCACACTTCCAGAGACTCACCCCCACCAGAGCTCTCAGCACTGACGCCTGCCTCATCCATGCATCTGCACACTTCCAGAGACTCACCCCCACCAGAGCTCTCAGCACTGACGCCTGCCTCACCACGGAAGGGCCTGAGGCTGCCCCGGCCCTCTGACCTCAGTCAGCACAGCAGAGGGGCGCAGCTTCAGAGCGAGGGCCCATGGGTCAGCCCCGGGAGCCCGAGGGGCTGGGAGGGTGGTGAGCGTGGGGCTGGAGGCAAGACTGGAGGCTCCAGGTGGACTCGGTCTGGCCCCAACCCTCCTGTGCTCTCTTGCGGTCACCCAGTGACCAGACACGGGGCCAGACTTTCCTGCCTCCTCCCCGGGAGCCAAGCTCCCCCGGCCACTGCAGCTTCCGGCCCTGGGCTGGGTGCTCTGCCCCAACCTGAAGCCCATAGCACAGCAGCGGTGCTCCTGCAACACGCCTGGAGGCCCCACAGAAGTCTCAGCCCCACCTGACCTCCTCTCATCAGAGAGGCCACCTCTTGACCTCTGTCCCAACACCAAAATCTCAAAGGTACTTTGGGAAACTGTGCTAAGACTCTTGGGCTGCTAAAGTACCATGTTGAATCTTTCGCCTCACAAAGCACATTTATGGAAAACTGAGCCTAAGTCAGACAGACTAATTCCTTGGAGCCGCCCAGGACTGTACAGGGGGACCGCCTTCAGCAGGCCACCCCCACCCACAGCACTGCCAACACCTTGCTCTCATCCCAGCAGGGAGCAGCCAGAGGCTCTACCTGGTGGTCTCTGCTCAAAGGCCCATCTCGGCTCCTGGGGAGGACTGTGTCCTGAGAGGCTCCCGTCAAGGCAAGGGCCCCTCCCTAGAAGCCCCAGGAGGAGCTGGGCTCTGCAGCAGCCCTGCCACCACCCCGTGACCACTCCTAGGGCCTTACGCGGCAATGGAGATGTTCGCGGCAGACATGGGGCTGACTTCTGCCACTTCTTTCGCCTTCTGCAGAGCAAGCTTCTGATTGGCCGCTTCCTCCATCTCCTCTTCGTCCTGTTTGGACAGACAGGAAAGGGTAGCTAGCTGAGAGTGCTGTGTCCACTCTGAGACCCCACAGAAGCCCCAGCCCCACCTGACCTCCTTTCGCGCCGCCAGCTCTTCCTCCTAGAGCCTCTGAGTCCTTCCCGCCCTCTGAGCCACAGGCCAGACAGCTGGCTCCTGCCTCAGCACGGCCCCCCCAGGCTCCAGACACCCCTGCTATGCCCATCTCTGCAGGCAACAGTTCCCAGTCAGCACCCTTCCCCACATGCTCACCGCTGACAGCACCGCTCTGGAGCTCCAGCCCAGGAACACATTCCCGCGTGTCAGTCTCATTCTGGCGAAATGCAAACCCACCTCTCTGTTCCCACCTGCTCCCCCTCCTGCCTGCCCCCAGCAGTTGCCTCACTGGAACGAAGTCCGTCTCTGCCCCAGAGCAGTGAGCCAGCGCAAGGGGCAGCGGGCCGCCCTGAGCCCGGGTGCCCCTCAGCACCGCCCACGGAAGCCCTCCCCAGGAGTGTCTAGCAGGGCCACCTCAAAACCTCAGAGCTTCCCCACCCAGACCCACCAGGTCACCTCCGACCACCCATCCCCGGCGGTGACTGCGCCTGACCATGGGTTGGATTCCTCACTGAGCTCCTGGAGAAGAGCCCCGAGGCTCTCTGCCTCCGGGCCAGCATGTGACGCCTGAGCAGACACCTTGGCCCACCTCTGCCCACTCCATGCAGAAGAGGATGGACCCTCCAGCCCCGAATCCACGTCACCAGGCAAAACCAAAACGTTCTGCTCCTCAGATCTCTAGGCTGAGAGCTCTAGGCTGAGTCTACAGGCCCACAAGTCTCCGTGTGGTCCAGCTACATCGCTGGGACCACCCTTATTTCCCTCAAGACCCCAGCCCCAGGCCCACCCGGCTCCTCTGGAAGCTGGCATTCCCAACACATCCCAAACATCCTTGAATTTGCTTTTAGGGGCACAGTAATGGCAACTAAGCCCCTGTGAGCTGTCTGTACATTTCCCACCATAGAGAAGAGAGCTTCCGGCTTCAGGGCCAAAGAGGGCAGCGGAACCAGGCCCACCGCGAAGCCCCCAAGGGACGCCCCTCCTCCAGCTCCAGGCTCCACCCTGGCTCATGGCCCTCAAGTCACTCGAGTGGCTGTTCTACACACTTGACATGAGTTCATTTCCACTTCAAAAACAAGTGACACCGCCGTGTATTAGTGGGAGCACAGAGGAGGGAGCACCAAGCCCCATTCTTTGGGACCCTTGGCCAGCCCAGGAGTGCCCAGAGCCTGACTCGAACAGGCCTCCACTTCCACCTCCGAAAGGGAGAGGACCCCTGAGTTAGGGCAATCTGTCCAAAGGGGCCACCACCCAGGGTGCCCAGGCACGGACACAGGGCGCCAGGACACAGCCTGTCAGTATGTCCTCCCACTGACAACCCTGAAGGGGCAGTGAGAGCTCTGACCTCAAGCTCAGGACAGCTGGTGCCAGATCACCAAGGCTGCTGAGCACCCCTGGTTCACGGGGCTCCAGAAATCCTGATGCCAGAAGCGCTCTGTGGCTGCACCAGCCCCCCCAGCCAGGGGCTTGGGCCACTCTCCAGCCGCTCCTGGATTGCGAGATTCAGTCCAACTGACTGACAGCCCTAATAGGCAGGCCAGGGGGATTCCCGACCCTCAGAGGAAGGGAGGAGTCCAGACCCACAGGCACAGCCCAGCCCAGTTGAGCGGAGGCAGAGGCGGGCGTACCCATGAGCCCCTGGGGGAACATTCTTCCCAGGGGGCCAGGTGGGGAGGCAGGGCCAGGAG
Organism: Ovis aries; assembly: GCF_016772045.2. Lineage (NCBI taxonomy): Eukaryota > Metazoa > Chordata > Mammalia > Artiodactyla > Bovidae > Ovis > Ovis aries. The sequence continues at coordinate 116,883 of NC_056056.1, forward strand.
CACACGGACGCCAGAGCCTCTGCGGCCTGCAGAGACGTCCAGAGCCCAGCTTCCCCAGGGGAGACCCCAGTCAAGCCCCAGAGCAGGGGCAGTGTTAAGAGTCTCGGGACGTGCAGGACTGAGTGGGTGGCTGTCAGGGACAGTGGGGCGAGCGCACAGGCGTGCTCCCAGCCACACGCACACTGATAGCAGGTGCGTGCCCGTGAGGGTCAGAGTCCTCAGGCCTCCGAACCACAGCCCCTTCATGCCAGCAGCCAGGCTTGTCAAAGCGCCAGCCTGAGGCTGAAACGGCGGGCGGCCTGCACCATCCGGGACAGACAGCATGAGAGGACACTGCACCATCCGGAGGGATGCCACGGGGAGACGTGTGTGATCACGTCCCCCACAGGCTCAGGGGGCGAGATGACTATTAGCTGACTCCCGCGGGGCACAGCCTGCAGAGAAAGCCATCCCGCTGGGTGCAGATGTGCTGGGAACAGACACCAGCGGCTCCTCCAGCCACCAGCCTGGCCCAGAATCCGAGGGCAGCACCACACAAGGGCAGGACCACTCGAGCTCAGCCATTCACACAGGAGAGCAGACACAGGGGTGCCCTCCCCTCCCAGAGAGGGTCACAGGGTCCCCTCACCATCTGGGGATGGACACAAGGGACCCTCTCCTCCTGGGGATGACCACAGGGTCCCCTCACTGCCCTCTGGGGTGTTCAGACCCTAAGGCCCACCTCACGATGGCTCTCTGAGAGGACATAGCCGCCACGTCACACACTGAGGCCACCGTGCCCTTCAGTCCTGAGCCCAGGGCAGCCACACCCCCACCATCCAGGCCTGCCTCTGGGCTGCGTCCCCTGTGAGCCACCTCCTGCTCCCAGGCGGCCTCCTGTTTTTCTGGCCGTCCTTCCCAGGTCCTGACTTCCCAGAAGTGGCCCTCACGGTCACCCCCCTTCCTGGCACAGTGTCCCCTGCCTCTTCAGTGCCCCCACATCCCTGCATATCCAGGACTTGAGGAGAGCCCCTGGACAGCGGCCACATGCTCCTAGCGCAGGGTCTGGCCCCCTCATGGCGCCGCAGCCCCTCCAGAGCGGCATGGACGGACCCCATCCACCCATCCTTGGGCCGCAGGTGTGCACCCGCCCACGCACCTTGGTCAGCTCCTGAGCATTGGCGAGGTTGTCCACAGCGATGGCCAGGAAGACATTCAGCAGGGTGTCTGGTGGCTCCAGCTAAGGAAGGACGTCTATGCCCCAGCGCCCCACGGGCAGGCCACGGCTTCCTCCATGCAACATCTTCCCAGGTCCTGGCCAGCCTTGCCTCCTTCCTGGGTGTCCCCCGACCCCCCAACCCTCCAGCCATGTCAGCCCCCGTCAGACACAGCCCAGCCCAGCTGCTAGACAGCGGCCCCCTAGCCTCCTTGATGCAATCTCTGGGTAGGTGACCTTGTAGCTCAGGGCCCCCTGTCTGGCAAGGAGGCATTAATACCCTGGGGCTCAAGGGAAACCACACCCCAGGGTTCCGCCTCATGGATAGACCTATGCAGGGCTGCAGCAGGCCCATGAGACAGCACACTGAGGTCAGCTGCTGCCTCCTGGCATTGCCCAAAGCCGCGGGCAACCCAGAGGCCTTGCCATGCCCAGAGAGCAGGATGAAGGTCGTGCCCCGTGGGGTCCAGCCGCAGGGAAACACTCCAGTCAGGCAGGATGGGGGCACCTGCTGCAAAGCCTCCCCAGCTGGGCTTGCCCTGACCCTGCAGAGCCCCCTCCCGACTCCAGACACAAGTCTGAGGAGCGTCCTCCACACGAGACCTTCCCTTCTGCTTCCCTGCAGACTCATTTCTACCTGGGGGAGGCTTTTTAAGAGCTTGGTGCCAAAACCTAATTATTAATTTAAATTGAAGTGAAAACAAAACAAACAGCTGCCCTCAGGCTAAAAGCTCATGTCTTTCCCCGAGTCCTCCTTTCCCACCCCACCATGGTGGGGGAGGAGGAGAGGGACCCAGGCGGCACTTACCCCCTTGCCCAGCCCACAGAGGATACAGTTCCCAAACAGCGTCAGGACAATGAAGTACACAGACGAGAACATGCCCTTGCTGACTCCACCTTGTGACTCGATCCCATGGTACATCACCGCATTCCAGTCCTCCCCAGTCAGGATCTGCGGAGGAAGGGAGGGAGAGCACCCAGGCGCATCCCATAGCCCCCAGCGCCCACACACATGCCCAGGGAGAGACGGCTGAGCCCAGGCACACGTGTGTGCACACACAGGTCCTTGGATGACACGCAAGGCAGCCCAGGGGCCTCCAAAGAAACTTCCAGAAGGGCCATGGCTGCTGGGCTGAGCCTCTACCAAGAATGGAAAGGGAGCTCTAGGGAGAGAAGGCGAGCAAAGGCAAGGAGACCAGCACTGGGCTGTGTGGGGTCAGCCCAGTGGGGTCCGCCTGGTGGGCTCCCCATGTCCCCAGCTGACAGGTCACTGCCACGCAGGTGAGGAACCCAGGGCTCAGGGGCGGCATGAGCTCTCAAGGCCAGGCAGCAGCCGCAGCCTCTGACCTTCTAGGTTGCTGCCACCTCATTAGTCCAGTGGGTCCAGGCTATGAGGGCGGCTACACACAATCCTTGCCCCATCAGGAAACGGGTCTCATTTTCATTTGTACTTCGGAAAAGTGCAAGGGGACAAGACAACAGACTCTCATGCGTCCACCACTCAAGATGGAGACTGCTGGCATCTCGTCAGGTTTGCGTCAGGTCCCATCGCCCATGATCACCCTTGACAGGCAACCGCAATCACAAGTCTGCGGTGCGTTCCCGTCGACACCACACACATGAACACACACAATATACCATGTGTGCTCCAAACGTGCAGAGAAAAGCGCCAGGCTACACACACGGTTCTGTTCATTCGCCGTCGCCTCCCTGAAGTCGACCCATGTGGACACGTAAGCCCACCGTCCCTGGAAAGCGCAGCACAGGCCCTTCCACACGTCCACCCGTCTTTCCGATCTTCACTGTGGTAGCTTCATAGTGAGCCTTGACACACAGTGGGGCCGATCACTCCACCCTGAGCTGCTTTTGCTATTGTCGGATATTTACTGTCCCACAGAATTGACATGCTGAATGCCAAGAGAAGTTCTGCTGGGATTTGAATCACTGATTAAATTAGGGAGAAGTGACCCCTTTACAACAATAAGGCTTCCCAGTCTAAAACCTTTGTTTTCAGTTCTTCAGGTCTTTTAATAACAAGTTACAATTTCACATGTAAGTCTTGCATATTTCTTGTGGATTTATTTCTGGGTAACTCACAGCTTTTGTAACTACTGTAACTGAAATCTTTCATTTTAGTTGAATATTCTAACTTAGCAATACAGGGATATAGAAAAGCTCTATCTTTCAAATGCTTCTCTTGTGTTCAGCAGCACTGGTGAATTCTCTCATTATTGCTAACTGAGTCTCTGGGTTTCTATGTAATCACATCATTTGTCTATTCCTTTCCAGTCCTCCTGTCTCTTCCTTTTCCTTATTACATTGACTTCAACTGCCTGAATACTAGCTACCCTTGGTTTTTCTTTAGTCATAATGCTTTCAACCTGTATTAGTCTGAGTTCTCCAGAGAAACAAAAGCGATGGGAGATGTCTAGGTATATCTTATCTTGTGATTATGGAGAGTAAGTCCCAAGACCCACAGCTGACGGGGAGAGATGACGGTGTAAGTTTCAGCCCAAATCTGAGTCCAAGGGCAAGAGAAACCGAATGTCCCAGCTCAAACATATTTGAGCAGCAAGAGCGGACTGTCCCTTACTCCATGCCTTCCGTGGGCTGGATGAGGCTCCCACATCTGCTTTCTCAGTCCTCCAGTTCAAACGTTCACGTCATCCAGAAACACCCAGAAATAGTGTCCAATCCAGGCATCCCATGGTCCAGTCACGTTGCACATGAAATTCACCGTCAACAATCTTCTATCTGCAATGTTTGCTACGGTCATTCTAAAATAACAGTTTTATTTAGATATAGTTCATTCAGTCGCTCAGTCATGTCCAACTCTTTGCGACCCTTGGACTGCAGTATGCCTGTCCATCACCAACTCTGAGAGTTTGAGCTCGCTCAAACGCATGTCCACCGAGTCGGTGATGCCATCCAACCATCTCATCCACGGTATCCCCTTCCCCTCCCGCCTTCAATCTTTCCCAGCACCAGGGTCTTTTCCAACGAGCCACTTCTTCACATCAGATGGCCGAAGTATTGGAGCTTCAGCTTCAGTCCTTCCAATGAATATTCAGGACTGATTTCCTTTAGGATGGACTGGTTGGATATCCTTGAAGTCCAAGGGACTCTCAAGAGTCTTCTCCAACACCACAGTTCAAAAGCATCAGTTCTTCGGCACTCAGCCTTCTTTATGGTCCAACTCTCACATCCATACAGGACCACTGGAAAAACCATAGCTTTGTCTAGATGGACCTTTGTAGGCAAGGTAATGTCTCTGCTTTTTAATATGCTGTCTAGGTTGGTCACAGCTTTTCTTCCAAGGGGCAAGTGTCTTTTAATTTCATGGTTTTAGTCACCGTCTGCAGTGATTCTGGAGCCCAAGAAAATAAAGGCTGTCACTGTTTGCATTGTTTCCCCATCTATTTGCCATGAAGTGATGGGACCGAATGCTGTGATCTTTGCTTTTTGAATGCTGAGTTTTAGGCCAACTTTCTTCACTCTCCTCTTTCACTTTTGACTTCCCTGTGGCTCAGATGGTAAAGCGTCGTCTACAATGTGGGAGACCTGGGTTCGATCCCTGGGTCAGGAAGATTCCCTGGAGAAGGAAATGGCAACCCACTCCCGTACTCTTGCCTAGAAAATCCCATGGACGGAGTACCTGGTGTCCATGGGGTCACAAAGAGTTGGACATGACCTAGCAACTTCACTTTCACTTTTCACTTTCATCAAGAGGCTTTTTAGTGCCTCTTTGCTTTCTGCCATAAGGATGGTGTCATGTGCACATCTGAGGTTATTGATATTTTTCCAAGCAAACTTGATTCCAGCTGGTGCTTCATCCAGCCCAGCATTTCCCATGATGTGCTCTGCATATAAGTGAAATAAGCAAGGTGACAACATACAGCCTTGATGTACTCCTTTCCCAACCTGGACCCGTCCATTGTTCCATTTCCGTTTCTAACTGTTGCTCCTTGACCTGCATGCAGATTTCTCAGGAGGTAAGCGGGTCTGGTATTCCCATCTCTTGAAGAATATTCCACAGTTTCTTGTGATCCACACAATCAAAGGCTTTGGTGTAGTCAAGAAAGCAGATGTTTTTCTGGAATTCTGCTTTTTCACTGATCCAACGGATGTCGGCAATTTGACCTCTGGTTCCTCTGCCTTTCCTGAATCCAGCTTGAACATCTGGAAGTTCACGGTTCACATACTCCTGAAGCCTGGCTTGGAGAGTTTTGAGCATTATTTTGCTAATGTGTGAGATGAGTGCAATTGTGTGGTAGTTAGAACATTTTTTGGCATTCCCTTTCTTTGGGATTGGAATGAAAACTGATCTTTTCCAGTCCTGTGGACACTGCTGAGTTTCCCAAATTTGCTGGCATATTGAGTGCAGCACTTTAACAGCATCATTTCTTAGGACTTGGAATAGCTCAGCTGGGATTCCGTCACCTCCACTAGCTTTGTTCGAGGTGATGCTTCCTGAGGCCCACTTGACTTTGGACTCCAGGATGTCTGGCTCTAGGTGAGTGATCACACCATTGTGGTTATCTGGGTCGTGAAGATCTTTTTTGTACAGTTCTTCCGTGTATTCTTGCCACCTCTTCTTAATATCTTCTGCTTCCATTAGGTCCATACCATTTCTGTCCTTTATTGAGCCCATCTTTGCATGACATGTTCTCTTGGTGTCTCTAATTTTCTTGACGAGATCTCTAGTCTTTCCCATTCTGTTGTTTCATTCTATTTCTTTGCACTGATCGCTGAGGAAGGCTTTCTTATCTCTCCTTGCTATTCTTTGGAACTCTGCATTCAGATGAATGTATCTTTCCTTTTCTCTTTTGCCTTTCACTTCTCTTCTTTTCTCAGTTATTTGTAAGGCCTCCTCAGACAACCATTTTGCCTTTTTGTATTTTTTTTCCTTGGGGATGGTCTTGATCATGGACGGCCTCCTGTACAATGTCAAGAACCTCTGTTCAAGGTTCTTCAGGCACTCTGTCTATCAGATCGAATCCCTTGATCTATTTGTTACTTCCACTTTGATTTAGGTCATACATGAATGGTCTACTGGTTTTCCCTACTTTCTTCATTTAACTCTGCATTTGGCAACAGGAGTTCATGATCTGAGCCACAGTCACCTCCCAGTCTTGTTTTTGCTGACTGTATAGAGCTTTTCCATCTTCAGCTGTGAAGAATATAATCAATCGGTTTTTGGTGTTGGCCATCTGGTGATGTCCATGTGTAGAGTCATCTCATGTGTTGTTGGAAGAAGGTGTTTGCTGTGATTAGTGTGTTCTCTTGGCAAAACTCTGTTAGCCTTTGTCCTGCTTCATTTTGTACTCCAAGGCCAAACTTGCCTGTTACTCCAGGCATCTCTTGACTTCCTACTTTTGCATTCCAGTCCCCTATGATGAAAAGGACATCTTTTATTGGTGTTAGTTCTAGATGGTCTTGTAGGTCATCATAGAAATGTCCAACTCAGCTTCTTCAGCATTAGGGATTGGGCATAGACTTGGATTACTGTGATACTGAATGGTTTGCCTTGGAAACGAGCAGAGATCATTCTGGCATTTTTGAGATTGCATCCAAGTACTGCATTTTGGACTCTTCTGTTGACTATGAGGGCTACTCCATTTCTTCTAAGGGATTCTTAGAAGAAATTAAGAGATAGAGTTAACATATCATATAAATCAGTCATTTAAAGTGTACAGTTCAGTGGTTTTTAGTACATTCACACATATATGCAACCGCTACCACAGTCAATTTTAGAACATTTCGGTCCCTTCAAACAGGAAGCTCATCCACATTAGCTATCCCACCTGGCTGTGGGCTTGGTAGGGGTTGCTTTTTTTGCTTTTGAGTCCTTAGTATTTTAAGTTCTTTGTAGAACATGTTTTTCATCATAATGTCGACATTTTACTTTCTACATCTATTGATGTGCTTATTTTTCTCTTTAACATGTATCGGTCAGGAAATTACATTGACAAATTACTATATTACTGAGATAAGTGAAGTTTAGCTGTGAGGTTCTACTTTATACAGAATTGGATTTGACTTTTGAATACTTTATTTCAGACTACTTGCATCTACCTTCACTGAGCAAGCGGAGTGCCTGTTGCGTGCCAGGCAACCTTCAGGCACTTCTGCGCATCAGAGGACAAAACAAAGCCCCTGCCTCACAGAGCTATGGGGGGAGAGAGCTCTGAAGTGGAGCCAGGAGGCTCAGATGGTATCTGACCTTCTGACACTTACTGTCCTAACACGCCTCCAGGACACCTGTCACACACTGAAGACACTTTGAGACACCAACCCAGAAATGCCTGGTGCTGCCATCCGGGCTACATCTGTAGAGGGCTACAGTCCAATGGGCCACAAAGAGGCAGACGTGGCTGGATGCCTGTGCACTCTCTGATAATGAGCTTTTTACGATCTTGTTATCTCAGTATGCCAGTTTCCTGTGTCACTCACTTCTGCTCTTAGCATTATTTTTTCCTGCTTTCAGCTTCTCTTTGGTTTACTCTATTATTCTTTTTTTTTTTAGTTTTTAAGATAAGTATTTAACATATTTATTTTCAGCCATTCTCTTATTTTCAGTCATTTTCTTATTTTGATAGTTGCTTCTAAGATTTTAAATCTTTCTCTAAGCATTGCTTCAAATTCATCCTCTAAGTTTTGCTAATTATTATCCAGTTCTAAGTATTCTGTGGTATCCACTGTGATGTCTTCTTCAACACAACCCTTCAGCTTCCAAATATGGGGACGAGTTTATGTGATTGTTTACTGGTGGTTTGTATTTATTTAAGTAATGCCAAGGATGTGCTCTGGGACCTCCCTGGTGGTGCAGTGGTTAAGACGCCACGTTCCAATCCAGGGGGTGCAGATTCGGTCCCTGGACAGGGAAATGTGATCCCACATGTCACAAAGTGTGGCCAAATTTTAAATAAATAAGTCAAACTTGTTTTTTATAAGAAGCATGTTCACTGAGGAGAGCAATTCTTTAGTACTTGTAGGGATTTCCTGAGTGACTTAGCGAGCGATCCGTCTCTATAGAAGTTCTCTGTGCCCCCAAACGAGCGTTTCACCCACTACCAGTTGTACAAGCTCTTGTGGACATCAGCTGATATCCTTTCTAATCTCGTCAGCTTCATTCTTCAGCTTGCTGGAAATATATATCCCTGAAAAGAGAGTGGACTTTTTATTTCTCTTCGTAATCCTGTCAGTCTTTGCTTTGGGAAGCCATGTTCTTACACTGAATCTTCCCTTTCAGTTCAGTTCAGTTCAGTTCAGTCGCTCAGTCATGTCCGACTCTCTGCGACCCCATGAATCGCAGCACCCCAGGCCTCCCTGTCCATCACCATCTCCCGGAGTTCACTCAGACTCACGTCCATCGAGTCAGTGATGCCATCCAGCCATCTCATCCTCGGTCGTCCCCTTCTCCTCCTGCCCCCAATCCCTCCCAGCATCAGAGTCTTTTCCAATGAGTCAATTATTCACATGAGGTGGCCAAAGTACTGGAGTTTCAGCTTTAGCATCATTCCTTCCAATGAACACCCAAGACTGATCTCCTTTAGAATGGACTGGTTGGATCTCCTTGCAGTCCAAGGGACTCTCAAGAGTCTTCTCCAACACCACAGTTCAAAAGCATCAATTCTTCGGCACTCAGGCTTCTTCACAGTCCAACTCTCACATCCGTACATGACCACAGGAAAAACCATAGCCTTGACTAGACGGACCTTTGTTGGCAAAGTAATGTCTCTGCTTTTGAATATGCTATCTAGGTTGATCATAACTTTTCTTCCAAGGAGTAAGCGTCTTTTAATTTCATGGCTGCCCTTTATTGTTATGCAAATGTAGTTTACTGAAGCTTTTTTCACCTTCTATTTTGACTGATGTTACCATTACACCAGCTTTCTCTTGGTTAATGTTAACTTAGTTTATCTTTTCGGAGAAGGCAATGGCACCCCACTCCAGTACTCTTGCCTGGAAAATCCCATGGCTGGAGGAGCCTGGTGGGCTGCAGTCCATGGGGTCTCGAAGAGTCGGACACGACTGAGCAACTTCACTTTCACTTTTCACTTTCATGCACTGGAGAAGGAAATGGCAACCACTCCAGTGTTCTTGCCTGGAGAATCTCAGGGACGGGGGAGCCTGGTGGGCTGCCGTCTATGGGGTCGCACAGAGTCGGACACGACTGAAGCGACTCAGCAGCAGCAGCAGCATTCATTTAATTTTAAAGTGTGTATTATTTCACACATTCAGAAAGGTACAATGAATAATATTTAAAGCTCTGTGTACCTACTCCCAGCTTAAGAAATAAAACATTAAAATGTAGCTGAAGGGGAAGGGGATTCAAGAGGGAGGGGACATATGTACACCAATGGCTAATTCATGCTGAGGTATAGACGAAATCAAACCAATATTGTAAAGCAATTAGCCTTAGATTAAAATTAATAAATTTTTAAAAATACAAAAAAGTTAAAAAAAATAAAAGCATTCAATATTTGCTTTGCGTTTCCTCATGGCTAACAGCAATGTATAAGGCAATATGGGAAAAAAATTTTAAAGCTAATAAAAAAAAAATGTACCTGAAGGTCCTTGAGTAGAAGTCCTCAGTCTCATTCCTCCTCTCCCCACACCCACCTAGCCCTGACTCTGGTGTTAATCATTCCCATGCAGGCTTTTACATTTCTACTTGTATACATGCCATAAACAATATTGTTACACAGTATGTTTGGAAACAAGATGTTTTCATCCTTATTTAACTAGTAGCATACGCTAAACCATAACGGGAAAGAATGGAAAAAAGAATATATACATGTCTGTATATGCATAACTGAGTCACTTTCCTATACAGCAGAAATTAACATAACACTGTAAATCAACTCTGCTCCAATTTTTAAAGTTAGTTAAAAAGTATCATATGATTTGCACTATTCTGAATCTTGCTCTTTTAAGAGTAACATTGCTTCTGATCCATGTTAGTATAGTTAATTCCAGGCCATTCATTCACGGTGCTGCTGCCCAGACAGAACACACTCCTCTTATCACTCTCCTGAGGAGGAGCAACGCAGAGGTCTCCAGGGTTTCACCGCCGCATGTGATGCAGCCTCGATGCTCTCGCAGGCCTCCGCACACTTGGCCAGGGACCTCCCAGGGCATGCACCCGCAACAGGAGCTCCTCCCGTGGGAGTGCCAGTGGGTTAGACACCTGACGTCAGTTTCCAAAGCGATCTGCATTTCAAATTTCCATCAACCCACCAACACCACAAGGGAATCCTCACTGCTCCACATCGTCTCTAAAACTTGGGGCTTCCCTTGTGGCTCAGCTGGGAAAGAATCCGCCTGCAGTGTGGGAGACCTGGGTTCAGTCCCTGGGTTGGGAAGGTCCCCTGGGGAAGGAAAAGGCTACCCACAGCAGTATTCTGGCCTGGAGAATTCTATGGACTGTACAGTCCATGGAGTCACAAGGAGTTGGACATGACTGAGTGACCTTCACGTCCACTTTCTCTAAAACGTGAGACCGCTAGGTTTCTTCATCTCAGCTGGACTGAGAGGTGGGTTCCATTTGCATTTCCCTGGCTACGAGTAACAGCTGACGGCTTCTACAGGCCCGCGCTTCGGCCCGCTCTCCCGCCCCGAGTCCTTCTCACACGCTTGGCCCGCTCCTGCTGCATGTCCCTGCCGCTGCTCTCCCTTTTTGATTTGCGGAAGTCTTTATTCATTTTGCTTACTCTGCTCAGTTGTTCAGGCAGGTCTGACTTTTTTTAGCCCCATGGACTGTAGCCCGCCACACTCCTCTGCCCACGGAATTTCCCAGCAAGAATATTGAAGCGGGTTGTCGTCTCCTACTCCAGGAGGCCTTCCCAGCCCACAGATGGAAACTGTGTCCCTTGAGCCTCCTGCATGGGCAGGTGGGTTTTTTTACCACTGGCGCCACCTGGGAAGCCCTCGTTCTGGTTGCTGGTTATTTATTCTGGTCACTGTTTATTGACTGATGCTGTGGAAATATCTGCTCCAGCCGATGACTTTTCTGACATTCTATGATAATTTTTGGATGCAGAAAGTTGTATTTCAATAGTCAAATTTTCCAAAGGTTTCATTTATGATCTGTGCATTTCTATCTTTTCCTTAAGAAGGCCCTCAGTTAGGAACAGTGTTCTCCTTTACATTCTAAAATTTGAAATTTGCTTTTCACATTTATGTCTTAATTCATCTGAGCTGATTTTCAAATCTGCTACGAGGTGGAAATCCAACTTCCTTTTTTTCTCTATGGATAACCAAACTGTCTGTCCCACACCATCTGCAGTGGCAACACAAGTGTTCTGAGTACATGAATATTTCATCTGTGAATAATGGCATTTTTATTTCTTCCTTGGCAATCCTGAGAAATTTTATTTCATCTTTTTCTTATTCTAGTGCACCAAGACCACTGATACTGGCATAGTCTGCTAAGAGTTTCTGTCTGGAAGAGTGCTGGGTTTCCTCAAACACACACAGAGTGCAGGGTGTGATGCAGCCCCACACACTCATCACCCAGCTTCCACAATTAGCACGGTTTGCTCATCTCATTCCGTCTGCTCCTCACTCTGGTGCTTGGCTGCGCTTTTGCTGGAGCTCAGATGCTCTTTCTGATGGTACATTCTGGAGCTCAGATGCTCTTTCTGATGGTACATTCTGGAGCTCAGATGCTCTTTCTGATGGTACATTCTGGAGCTCAGATGCTCTTTCTGATGGTACATTCTGGAGCTCAGATGCTCTTTCTGAGGTACATTCTGGAGCTCAGAAGCTCAGATGCTCTTTCTGATGGTACATTCTGGAGCTCAGATGCTCTTTCTGAGGTACATTCTGGAGCTCAGATGCTCTTTCTGATGGTACATTCTGGAGCTCAGATGCTCTTTCTGAGATACATTCTGGAGCTCAGAAGCTCAGATGCTCTATCTGATGGTACATTCTGGAGCTCAGATGCTCTTTCTGAGGTACATTCTGGAGCTCAGATGCTCTTTCTGATGGTACATTCTGGAGCTCAGAGGCTCTATCTGATGGTACATTCTAGAGCTCAGATGCTCTTTCTGATGGTACATTCTGGAGCTCAGATGCTCTTTCTGAGGTACATTCTGGAGCTCAGAAGCTCAGATGCTCTTTCCGAGGTACATTCTGGAGCTCAGATGCTCTTTCTGAGGTACATTCTGGAGCTCAGAAGCTCAGATGCTCTATCTGATGGTACATTCTGGAGCTCAGATGCTCTATCTGATGGTACATTCTGGAGCTCAGATGCTCTTTCTGAGGTACATTCTGGAGCTCAGATGCTCTTTCTGATGGTACATTCTGGAGCTCAGATGCTCTTTCTGATGGTACATTCTGGAGCTCAGATGCTCTTTCTGAGGTACACTCTGGAGCTCAGAGGCTCTATCTGATCATACATTCTTTTCCTTCGTCAGTCTGTTAAGATGGTGAGTTACAGTAATAGACTTTCTAATGTTAAATCATCTCACATTTCTAGGGTAAATTCACGTTGATCGTAAGGACAATCTTTAAGGACAGCCGGGTTGGACTGGCTCTCATTCCCCTCCTGATGTCTGTCTCTGTCTGTGTGATGGTAATAAATACTGTTTCTTCTGTCATATTGTCTTCGTCCAGCATTTTCATACCAGAATTAGTCCAGGTCCATAAAGGGGGGATCTCTTTTCTATCTTCTCTGGAGTCATCTGTATAAAGTTGGAGCGACCGTTTGTGAACAGCTGGCAGAATTCACTTGTTCAACTGCCAGCGTGGTGGCCAGGATAGGTAGATTTTTCAATCACTGTCCACGGACTGTCCCATTTCTGAGGCCGTCTGGGTTTCTGCTCCTCCCTGGCTTGCTGCAGCCCTGCCCGCGTCGCGCCTGCAGCGCTCCCAGCAGTCGGCCACGGCTCCCGCGACTCCTGGGTACGCCTCCTCCAGCTCAGACAGCGCTCTCCTCTAGAGCAACAGGAGCTGTCCTTCAGAATTTTAGTTACTTTTCCCCAACCTCCTGCCATCAGACTGGCATTCTTCACAGGAAATCCTTCTTTCTACAACAGATTTTAAGATGTTCTCTTTACTGGGCAGTGTCCAGGTCTCGGCTCTTTCTGGAAGGTCGCTGGCGCCTTCTCTGCACCTCTGAGCCGCAGTGGGCTCAGGCCCTCCACGCCTGCCAGCTCCCCCATTCTCACCAGGACCACATCAGTGTGCGGTTCACCCTCTGTTTATTTAAATAGCTGTATTTTCGCTTCCAGAATTGTCAGTTACTTGTCATAGTAACCTGATATTCTTGGTTCTGTGGCGCCCCTCTTCCTTTAACCTTTGGCCATCTGAGGGCTGAAGGCGCCTGCATTTGCCTGCCGTTTCCGTGTCTTAGGACGGAAACTCCACCTGTGGGCACGGTCGGCGCTCTTCCACGGGGTCAGCCTCACCGGGAGCAGAGTCCAAACTGTCCTCCCGCTCTACCCCACCCCCGTCACACGCCTCCGTGTGCCCTCTCCAACCCCATTCAGAGAAGGGGCTCTACCCTGGGCGCTCAGGCCACTGGCCCAGTGCCATCCTGAGGGCATTACATGCCCGTACCTGGCGATCCACTCGGCCTCCTCCAGCCCTAACTACTCTCTCAGCCACCTTAAACGGCTAGACAGTCATCTGTGTCATCTGTGGGCGCCTTGACAGAGACTTAGGCAAGAACAGCAGCGTGCTCACAGGCACCCCAGCCCTTTGAGCTCACAGGACTTGAGATGGGGTCAGGTGGGGAGTGGGCGGTGGCAGCGCAGGGTCTGAAGTCCTGTCAGGCCAGGAGAGGATGGCCCTCTGGAAGGAGAGGGCTCTCCCCTGTCCCTGGGGGCGGAGGAGCTGCAGGGCTCCCCCATGATGGGAGGGCTCAGAGGGTGAAATCACCACACTGAGTCACTCCATCAGCAAGTGGTTCAAACAGTCGGCTGGAAAGTCCCTTCCTTTGAGAGAGGGGCCAGCAGGTCCCCGCTCCTCACGCTCGCCGTGGCTCCAGCACTGGCTGAGGGCAGGCAGCCCCCTGGCCAGACTGCCCCTGGTGTGGCAGCTTCTCGAAGCCCCATCATGGGCACCCACCCCCGCCCTGGTCCTGCTTGGTCTCAGACGTGGCCAAGGGCACTGTGTGGGACAGAGATGTTTGCCTTATCACATGGAGGAGGCCCGTCGTGGAGGCACAAGGGAGCCATAGCTCTGTGACGAGGAGAGCACTCAACCAAGAGTTCTCAGGAGGGAAGGCAGAATCCACCAAGAATGGGGCCCCGACCCACGTGCCCCCAGGGGCTGTGGGGAGTGTGTGTTCAGACACAAGGAGAGGTGAGGGGCTGCTGGGCCAAGCCCCTGGAGGGAGAAGCCTGGGGACAGCTTTCCGCTGTGTTTGCAAAGGACAAAGACAGCTGTAATCAGTTCCGGGTCTCCGGCAGACAGTTCAGCGACGACTGAAGCCAGGGCCTCCTGGGGCATCCACCTGCCCCTGGCAGGCTCACTCCCAAGCCAGGTCCCAACCAGGGCCTGACACCAGAGGCCCACTATGCCTGTGTCCTTGCGGGCACTGAGGGGCTGACGGCAGGCTGCCTCCCCCACGCCCACAAAGCCCCGCGGCCGCGACTTAGTCCAGAGCCAGGAGCCTTACCTGGAAGACAGTGAGGATGGCGGCAGGGAAGGTGTCAAAGTTGGTTGTCGGAGTCTCATCCTGAAAGTTGAACCTGAGAAGAACAAGGGTCTTGGACAGACAGAGGCAGGTCCACTGGGCCCAGGAGGGTTGGCTGCTACTGCTAAGTTGCTTCAGTCATGTCCGACTCTGTGCGACCCCAGAGAGGGCAGCCCACCAGGCTCCCCCGTCCCTGGAATTCTCCAGGCAAGAGCACTGGAGTGGGCTGCCATTTCCTTCTCCAGTGCATGAAAGTGAAAGTGACAGTGAAGTCGCTCAGTCGTGTCCGACTCTTAGAGACCCCATGGACTACAGCTTTCCAGGCTCCTCCGTCCATAGGATTCTCCAGGCAAGAGTACTGGAGTGGGGTGCCATTGCCTTCTGCAGGAGGGGTGGCACCTGGAAGCTGCGTCTGGGCCAGCAGCCCTTCCTGGGGCCCTAGTGCGGGAAGCAGGGTGGCGGTCCAGCAGCACTGTCCCCTGGCCCTGCCCCTAGGGGCCCGGCCTCACTTACTGTCCCCCGAAGAGCTGCATGCCCAGCAGAGCGAAGACCACGATGAAGAGGAAGAGCAGGAAGAGCAGGCTGATGATGGATTTCATGGAGTTGAGCAGGGACACCACCAGGTTCCGCAGGGAGCTCCAGTACCTGCGGGGGCAGCCTGGTCTGAGTGCGCCAGGACACCGGGACCCCGAGGGCCATGCCTGCGGCTTCTGGCACCTCCTGCCCTGAGGGCCCCACACGCACTTTCTCCAGGGGCCCACACCCCCTCTGCACTGCAGCGCACCACCCGGCCCAGGGTGACGGCAGAGACTGCACGTTCAGAGCTGGGCTCACGCGCGCCTCCCACACCGGCTCTCCAGTCTCCCCACTTTGCAGCTACACCTGCCTGCATCCCTCAGCTCCCCTAGGCCAGCACGCAGGAAGTGAGGGCCACAGCTGTGTGTCCTAGCTGTGCAGGAAAAGGGGCCGCACTGGAGCGTCCATCAGCACCACCACCCTCAGCAAAGCCGGCTGGGCTTAGGTGTCCCCCAGGGCCCGAGCCACGTTGCACGGAGCAGCCCTCCAGGCTCAACACCCCTCCAGCCCACCCCTCAAACGCTCCTGGGGCCCAGAGACCATGACCCTCTCATTCAGCTGAACCCCTGTGCCTCACAGGCCCCCTGCAGTCTGCAGATAAGTCTTGCTGTGGGCTTGCTAGGTAATGGGTCCCTCCAGCTGCAACCCCAGGACAGCCCAAGCCCCAGGGAGACACGCCACGTACCTCTCTGCCTTAGCACTTGCTGTCCTCCACCCTGGCCTGGGGAGAGGCCTAGGACACCCCTGCACCCTCGTCCCCAGGGCTGTGTCACAGAGACCCACTACTCTCTTACTGAGTGCATGAGAGTTAATAAGAGATGGGCTAGAAGACTCCAGAAAGCCTTCTCCTGACGGGCAGGGTCTAGGTCAGGACAAGAGCCACCCACTTTCCAGAAGGAAATAGAGCTGCGAAGACGCCAGGCCCACAGCCAAGGTGCTGGCAGCACAGCGCCACCTCCTGCAGAAGCAGCGGAGGACGCAGGGCAGGTGGCGGGAGCACCCAGGAGCGTCTGTGGGCCAAGCCAGACAGGAGTCCTGTCCAAAACTCCTCAGCATTGCACCACCCTGACTTTCAACGGCCTCAGGTGTGGATTTAAAACAGATGAAAAAAGATCTAGTCCAGCCTCCCCAGGAGGCTGAGGAAGTCACTGGAGGTGCTTGGAAGCAGGCCACCTGCACAGGCTCCGTCTGGACCATCCCACAGCTGTCATGAGCTGGGCACGTGTGGCCACATGCTCCAGGCGGCCTGGCCTGGGAGCCTCAGAGCCTCAGGGTGGCTCGGGACCCACGGTGGAGTCACTATGCCCACGGTCAGCAGGGTGAGGGCAGCTCTGCTGCTGCCGTGACAGCTGCGGAGGGGAGCAGCCCCCTCCCACCGCCGCTCCGGCAGAGAGGGGGAGGCTCAGCCCCCTCATGGGCAGAAAGGAGCAACCTTCCCCCAGGGCTGAACAGCCAAGTGGGAAGAACCTGAACACACGGTCAGGGCCGCGTCCTGTCACTGAGGATGGCTGGCAGGGTCAGCCCTGAGTGGAAAAGGCAGGCCTGGGCGTCAGGTCAGAAGGTCAGAGTCCCACTGGGGCCAGGACAGCGGCTGCAAGGCAGGTAAGCAAACTTGGGGGCAACAAGATAGGAAACCTCTATCTGATAACCTCTGTTTTCTCCATTAACTAGGGAACAGTAACCATTTGAGGTTGAAAGATGGGCTCGTGGGTTTCAAGACAGGAGCCAGTGTGAAACTGTGGGGAACAAGCTAATGAGAAAGCCAGAAATGCTGGGGCTGAAAACAGCCCCCCGGATAGACCCCCGGAGCACAGGGAATCCGCCCACAACCCCGAGCACAGGGAACCCGCCCCCACCCCCAGAGCACGCGGATGACAGGAGTCCCCGCCCCCCACTCCAGAGCACACAGCAGGAACCCCCGCCCCACTAGCCCGTGGACGACATACTTGGTGACTTTGAAGATTCTCAGCAGCCGCAGCGCCCGCAGCACACTGATGCCGAAGGAGGTCCCTGGCTTGATGGCCGCCCAGACCACTTCGAAAATGCTCCCCACGATGACCTGCAACAGAGACAGGGCGGCCCAGGGCAGGGCTGTGGCCACGTCCCTCCGGAGGCATCGGTCCTGGCTCCCCTGTCCGAAGCTCAAGCCAGGTAAGTCAACGTGAGGCAGGGGCCTCACACAGAGTTCCTGCAGCCTCTGGGAGCCACAGACGGTGCCTGTCCTTCCCCCAGACGCACCACGAGGGCACAGGACACAGAGCGGGTCTGGCCTGCAGGTTTCTCAGCA
Organism: Ovis aries; assembly: GCF_016772045.2. Lineage (NCBI taxonomy): Eukaryota > Metazoa > Chordata > Mammalia > Artiodactyla > Bovidae > Ovis > Ovis aries. The sequence goes on from NC_056056.1 coordinate 134,589, forward strand.
AATCTTAAAGGCTCCTTGTGCGTGCCTCCCCTGTGGTTTATCACAGCCAGGTGACCCCTCTGGGCCAGCAAACCGCTCAGACAGCCTTAACTGTTAGGCTGTGTCCACACAGACCAGCAGACTCAGCTTCCTTCTAACATCCCGTTTGGTCTTGTCCCCTCCAAGATGTTCCAGTTCGTAACTGTATATTGTCTTCCCCCGAATATTAGGAGCCAGCAAGTGCCACCAAGGACAGACCGGGACTAGCCTGCCCTCTTGTTTCACCAAGGGTCATCCCGATCGCTGGCCACACTGGTGGACTGGGGCTTGTGGGCAAGAGGCTGCCCCCACTTCCGGTCACTCCCAGCATCAGGGTGTCTGGTGCAAGGCGCTCAGAAAGGACAGAGCAGTGGGGCTGGAGCACAGCAGAGCCCTCGCCAACGGTGCCCAGACGGAGCTCCCTCCCTGGCAGCACGCCTTGCTGGGCACACCACGGTCAGCGTGAGTGCTGTGTGCTCTTCATGTGTGTGGTTAATCCTCACCCCTGCTGACCTGGCTTCTGCAGCTGATGTGGAGAACTCCCCTGTGAACATCAGTCTCCTAAATCCCACTTTCCTGTGTGGCTCACTCATCACCCAAGGTTTGAGTCACTTCCACCCTTTTCATACCAACTACAAACACGATCGGCTTGACATCCACATCCTCACCAAGCCTGACAAACAGTGACTGATCGGGGCAGTGGCCTCTGCGGGCTAACACTGGTCCACGCCCTGCACGCCTGCTGTGCTGGCTGTACCAGCTCCGAGTCACCCAAACGCACAGCCTCCAGCTGCCCGCCTCCCCAGCCTGGATACAGCACACCGCTCGGAGGACTTCGGACCTGCCCACAGCTGCTGCGCCGCTTTGCCCCTACAGAGCGGCAAATGGGATGAGCTTGTCATGTCTGCCCTTGACACGCCAACCATCACCACCAATTTTCCTCAGCATCACACGTCCCCAGGGTTGAACGCTGCCATTTCCTAGATCTCCTTTCTTCCCATTGTCAGTCTCCCAATATATCTCCTATTTTACATTAATCCTCAAAATTTGCTCACATTGGTTTATAATTTAGGTGGCCTTTCAGATAGTCCCCAAGGGTCCCACTGCCTGGGGTTCACCCCCTTGTCCACCCCTATCCCCTGGAAGGTAGCTTGGACCTAGTGAGCCACTTTAGCAAACGGAGCCCAACAAACATGGTGGGATGGCACCTCCGAGAGGAGTTACAGGAAGACCGCGGCTTTGCCTTGGTGCCCTCAGCCCTCTGAGGACGGGGGGCAGCCTGAGCAGGGGCCCACGTGACCAGCAGCCACCAGAGTGGGCCTGGAGGACGTCTTCCAGAGGTCTGTCAGCAGCCACGAGCACAAGCTTGGAAGGGGCGCTCAGAACCTCACGAGGCACCCAGTGAGCCGCAGCCCGACTGCCAGCCCGCCGGAATGAGAGGAGAGACGCTGGCTGCTTAAGGCCCCAAACCCTGGGGTAAACAGGAACCCAGGAAGGGAAGTCAGCACCAGCTCTGCAAGCAGGCACACAGTGCTGCTGAGCCAGAGAGCCCGAGGCGGGAGTGGCTTTGGGGTCAGGGAGCAGCTCGGAGCAGCGCGTGAGCGCGCGCCTCACCCACCCTGAGCACACTCCTTCAAGGGTTCCGGACTCTGAAGACTCCGAGGCAAGGTCTGCAGCAGGGCGAGGGGAGTTACAGGAGACTACGAGGGGAGAGGCAGAGAGCCCATGGCGCCCACAGCCACGTGGACAGCAGGAGACGCGCCCCCGCGCTGGAGCTCTGGCCAGGATGCGTCCACGCAGCGCGTGCTGCTGCCCCTGGCCCACCCAGCCGAGAGGAGCGGGGCCGAGGGAAGCACTGCTGGGTAAAGAGCGGCCACACGTGGCTGGTTTGGAAACTGCTCAGCCTCCCCAGAACAAATGAGGCCTCGTCTAGAGATGGTATGCCGTTTGAGTCAGTGCCAATGAGGTGGATGAATCGAGAGCTTATCAGACGGAATGAAGTGAGTCAGAAAGAGAGAGAGAAAAACATCCTACATTAATACCAGCATAGATAGAAGCTAGAGAGCTGGCACTGACGAGCCTATCCCAGGCAGCAGCGGCAAAGCAGAGGGCGGACCTAAGGGCACTGTGTCATCCGCACGCCTGAGGCTGTTGGTCCCCCCGGCAAGCGCCGTTCCAGCCTCTGATTCAGCCAACCCAGCATTCTGCACGGTGTACTCTGCACACAGGGAGAAGGAAATGGCAGCCCACTCCAGTGTTCTTGCCTGGGAAATCCCACGGACAGAGGAGCCTGGTGGGCTACAGTCCACGGGTTGCAAGAGTCAGACACGACTTGGTGAGTAAACCACCACCCCTCTGCATATGCGTTAAACAAGCAGAGTAACAACATACAGCCTCGACGTACGCCGTTCCCAGTTTTGAAACAGTCTATTTTTCCATGTCTGATTCTAAGTGTTGCTTCTTGATCTGCATACAGATTTCTCAGGAGGCAGGTAAAGTGGTCTGATATTCCCATCTCTTTAAGAATTTTCCAAAGTTTGTTGTGATCCACACAGTCAAAGGCTTTACCATAGTCAATGACCAACCTAGACAGCATATTATAAAGCAGAACCATTACTTTGCCAACAAAGGTCTGTCTAGTCAAAGCTATGGTTTTTCCAGTAGTCATGTACGGACATGAGAGTTGGACCATAAGGAAAGCTGAGAGCTGAAGAATTGATGCTTTTGAACTGTGGTGTTGGAGAAGACTCTTGAGAGTCCCTTGGACTGCAAGGAGATCCAACCAGTCCATCCTAAAGGAGATCAGTCCTGAATATTCATTGGAAGGACTGATGCTGAAGCTGAAACTCCAATACTTTGGTCACCTGATGTGAAGAATCGACTCATTGGAAAAGACCCTGATGCTGGGAAAGGCTGAAGGCAGGAGGAGAAGGGGATGACAGAGGATGAGATGGTTGGGTGTCATCACCAACTCTATGGACATGAGTTTGAGTGAGCTCCAAGAATTGGTGAAGGGCAGGGAAACCTGGGGTGCCAAGAGGCAGACACGACTGGTCCATGGGGTGGCCAAGAGCCAGACACGACTGAGCACCTCAACTGAACTGGGCTGATAGTCAATGAAGCAGATGTCCTTCTGACCCAGCGGATGTTGCCAATTTGACCTCTGGTTCCTCTGCCTGTTCTAAAGTCAGCCGGTACATTTAGAAGTTCTTGGTTCACATACGGTTGAAGCCCAGCTTGAAGGATTTTGAGCATTATCTTGCCAGCATGTGGAATCACAAATGACAGAAAGTGAAGAGGAACTGAAGAGCCTTGTGATGAAAGTGAGAGAAAGGAGTGAAAAGCTGGCTTAAAGCTCAGCATTCAAAAGGCAGAGATCGTGGCATCCAGTCCCATCACTTCATGGCAGATAGATGGAGGAAAAATGCAAACAGTGACAGACCTTTCCTCCTGGGCTCCAAAATCACTGCAGATGGTGCAAGCCAAAGCTGCTCGGTCATGCTCAACTCTGCAACCCCATGAACTATACAGTCCATGGAATTCTCCAGGCCAGAATATGGAGTGGGCAACGTTTCCCTTATTCAGGGGATCTTCCAAACCCAGGGCTCAAACCCAGGTTTTCCACATTGCAGGCAGATTCTTTGCCAGCTGAGTCACAAGGGAAGCCCAAGAAAGCTGGAGTGAGTAGCTTATCCCTTCTCCAGCAGATCTTCCTAACCCAGGAATTGAACCAGGGTCTCCTGCATTGCAGATGGATTCTTTACTAACTGAGCTATCAGGGAAGTTCTGCAGATGGTGACTGCAGCCATTAAATTAAAAGACGCTTGCTCCCTGGAAGAAAAGCTATGACAAACCTAGACAGCATGTTAAAAAGCAGAGGCATCACTTGCCAACAAACCCAAAGCTATGGTTTTTCCAGTAGTCATGTATGGATGTGAGAGTTGAACCATAAAGAAGGCTGAGCTTGGAATAATTGATGCTTTTCAACTGTGGTGCTGGAGAATACTCTTGAGAGCCCCTTGGACAGCAAGGAGATCAAACCAGTCAATCCTAAAGGAAATCAACCCTGAATATTCATTGGAAGGACTGATGCTGAAGCTGAAGCTTTAATACTTTGGCCACCTGATGTGAAGAGCTGAATCGTTGGAAAAGATCCTGATTCTGGGAAAGATCAAGGGCAGAAGGGGGAAACAGAGGATGAGATGGTTGGATGTTATCATCAACTCAATTGACATGAGTTTGAGAAAACTCTGGGAGATAGTGAAGGACAGAGAAGCCTGGTGTGCTGGAGTCCATGGGGTCACAAAGAGTCGGACACGACGGAGAGACTGAACAACGCATGGACATGGGGCAGGGTGGCGGGGGGGAGAGGATGTCCTGCACGGAGAGAGCAGAACAGCAATACATACATTCCCGTACGTAAGACACAGCCAGTGGGGATTTGCTGTGTGACTCAGGGAACTCAGACTGGGGCTCTGTGACAACCAGGGGGGTGGGACGGGGTGGGACAGGGTGGGAGGTGGGACGGAGGTGCAAGAGGAAGGGGACACATGTACACTTACGGCTGATTCACGCTGGTGTGTGGAAGAAACAGACACAGCATTGTAGAACAATTACCCTTCAATTAAAACAAACAACCTTTTAAAAAAGAGAGACATGACGTGGTCTAAAAATGAAGCCAAGGGCACAACAGCGCCAGGCGTGCGACACCCCAAAAGATGAGCCGTGGGCCTCGGAGCACATTCCGCGACTCTCTAGCCTTTCAAGGGGGTATAAGGTGAGACTCCAAATGGGCCCCATGAGTCCTGTCCTCTCCGGGACATGGAACGGTGTTGGCCTTGGCCATTTCAGCAGCAGCTCAGGCCAAGGAGGCTGATCTCTAAGAGCGCTGTAGGTACGGCTTCCGTCCAACCGGGGGAGACCTAGGAAGACACACCCCACTGCACGCTGAAAGGTTAGATGCGCAGAAGCACCACCAACTAGGGCCAGAGTGCAGAGAACAGAATGGGGCTTATGGATTCCCCAAATTCCACGAAATATGAAGCAGGTCAAGAAACCTCAGCTAGAATGCTTACCACTTTTAAGGAAAGAAGACCAGGGGCTCCCAGACCTAAAACAAGGAAAGGGGACCAGGGGGCACCCAGACCCAGAACTAGGAAAAGGGGCCAGGGGGCGCCCAGTAACAGGAGGGAAAGGGGACCAGGGGGCCCCCAGGAATAGAGCTAGGAAAGGGGGCCAGGGGGCGCCCAGGCCCAGAACTAGGAAAGGGGGCCAGGGGGCGCCCAGACCCAGATCTAGGAAAGGGGGCCAGGGGGCGCCCAGGCCCAGAACTAGGAAAGGGGGCCAGGGGGCGCCCAGTAACAGGAAGGAAAGGGGCAGGGCACAACTTTTGAAAGAATGGCATAGCTCATGGACACAACATAAACCAACTAGAATCAAATGGGACCAAGAAGTCAGACAAGACGAAGCCTTGATCTCAATCGGCAGGTGAAATGAACACCCAGAGGCGCATGACAGCCCCAAAGCACTGTCAGAAGACCAAGGAGTGGGTGGTGGCCCAAACCCTGGAAATCTCCATTCCTTCCCAAAGTTGGAATAATTCTCCCACCCATTAGCATATGAAATTACCCAGCCTATAAGAACTAATCACACCACTTTTCATGGGCACACTCACCCTGTGTGATGGCCCACACTGTCTGTAGAGTGTGTTTCTCTCTGAATCTGAACAAATCCACTTCTTACCTATCACTCTGTCTTTCACTGAATTCTTTCTGTGATGATACATCAAGAACCTGAGCTTCATTAGGTCCTGAAACCAGGTACTGTGGGTTTTGCTTGGGTTTGAGTCCAGCACTTGGGTTCAAGGCCCCATCTGGGGTAAATGGTTTCAATCCCAGACCAAGAGCTAGGAAAGGAGACCGGGGGCGCCCAGACCAAAAACTGGGAAAGAAGACTCAGAGGGCTCCCAGTCCAGGAAGCAGGAAAGGGGCCCCCGGGGACACCTGGACCTAAGACCTGATTGGGGATTTTCCCAATGTTTGCTGGACTCCAAGCAGCCCTTCCGTATGTCCAGTGTCCCCATTTTGAACAGGGAGGTGTAGAACAGCTACCCCTGCCCACCCTCCACTGTATGCAGGGCGTGGGGCTGGATACCTTGTCTCTCGCATTTCGTGGCTCGAAGATCTAGAGAAACTGTGGAGCCTCCACCAGACCTGGGTCCAATTTGGATGATGAGATTCTGCCTCTGAGCTGATGCTGCAGTAGGGTGAGGCGGGGCGCGGGGAGTGCGGGTGAGCGTATCTTACGCAGGAAGAAGCTGGATCAGCAGGCCTTGGCAGGCAGCCCCGAGGACGGCCCGCACAGACCCCCGGATCCTGGCAACATTCTTCCCCGTGCAAGGAGGGCTGGCCTGCTGACTCCCTCCTGACAGTACAGTAGCGCCGCTGACAGCTCCTTCCCCTGCGACTGCTTTCTGCAGCCTCCGTCTGGCACTCGCGTCGTGAGTTACAGTGTGGTGAGGACACGCGAGCCGCTCACGGAGAGGCCGCGGCTCTGGGGGCACGGCCGGTCACCCTTCACAAGCCAGTCCTTTCAACAGCCTCTAGTGGGCCTGAGCGTAACCCTCCAGCCCTAAGTAAGCCTCAGGCGAGCTGCACCCCTGGCTTCAGCTGGACTGCGACCTCGTGAGGGCCCCCAGGCCACAGGCACCCTGTCAAGCCACACCTGCACTCCTGGCCCTTAGGAACTGTGAGACAATAGATACTGTTCTGAGCCGGTAAGTTCCGGAGTAACTGTTAGCTTATGTGCGAATTAGTCCCTGTCCTGGGACCTAGCCGGTTCCCAGATGACCCTCACTCTGAAGGCTCTTCCCCGACTGGGTCCCCTCTGCCTGCATTTGCCAAGCTTTCTCTTTTCCTTTGTAACCAAGAAGGAAAAGGAGCAGAAGCGCTGGCTCGCTCCCAACCGTCCACCCCGGTCACAGGCGCCGTGTCCCGAGAGCGCTGAGGCGGTCGTCGCCTTCCCCGCCCGAGCGCAGGCAGGGTGGCAGGTGCGCGGCCACCGCCCCGGGCTCCGGTGCGGACCGTCCTGCATACGAGCTGGGCAGCCCCGGGCCCATCGCAGTGTCCCCAGTCACTCACGCGTGAAGTGAGTCGCGAGGACCCGACACACTCTCGGGCTGCGCCACGTCGCGGAGAGGGAAAGGCAAACTCCATTTCAGGTTGAAGCTTCCCTTTGCCCAAGGTCCAGCCTCCCTGCCTGGCTACTGAGAAGGCTGCAGAAGGGCAAGACCTCCCTGGGCTGAGGCCTGGCCGCCTCCCACTCAGGCCCTCCACCAGGTCAGAACTCTGCCGCACGCAGGCGTCAACAGCGCCCATCCTCGGGCTCTGGGGCCAGCACAGGGCAGCGCCCTGCACAACTGCAGGGCCGGGAAGGGGCTTCCGCGCTTGTCCACGGTGAGCCTCAGAAGCACCTGCCTTCCAGGTCTCCCGCAGTGCAGAGGCTGCTGAAGGGACCCGGGACCACTGCTCCCCTCCGGCCTCCCAGGAAAATCTGGCACATGTGTCCAGGCCTGCCCAGGCCAGACCTGCAGGATGGGGTCAGGACCACAGCCTCCTTGAGCCTCCATGGGATAGCAGCAGCACATTTAAAAGATCGCCTACCAAGCACAGAGGAGGCCACAGAGGCTTGAGCTGACCTTGGGACCACAGACAGGTCAGGACGGGAATGAGGCTGCCCCGTGGCCGACACCCGCACCGGTAAGGACCGGGCCAGGACAGGCCTCCCCTGTTGGCAGGCTGCCTTTCCTACTGGGGACAGACTGTGCTCCAGACCCCAGCTCACGCTGGGTATGGCATCGTGGGGGTGGGCTGCGTGTGCCCTCAGGCCAGGACACGGTGGGCCCACCTGGACCCACAGCAGGCATCCCTGAGGAGGAGGCTTACTCACCCCAAAATCGAAGCAGTTGAAGGACGACCGGAAGTAGCTCCTGGGCCCCAGGCCGTACATCTTCAGGGCCATCTCTGCGAGGAAGAGGCCCAGGAAGACAAACTCTGCAAAGTCTAGAGAAGCCGGAGAAGAGGGGGGTTGGCTCGCGGCCTCCTCCCGCCCAGCTCAGTCCAGACCGGAGGGCACCAGACCTCTGGGCTGATCCAGCGGGCAGCTTCCAGGCCTGGTCTGCGGCTCTGAGCTCCAGCCTCAGCCCAGGACAAAGCAGCGAGCAGAGAGGACGTGACGCACAGAGGTGCTCCTTCCAGCTTGCAGGCGAGGGCCCAGGCTCCCAGGACCAGGTTCAGGAGTGAGCTCTGGGTCAAGGGCCCAAGTCTCCCAGGGGACTTAGGTGGTCAGGCAGGAGGCACCCAACCCCCTGGAGATGCTGGATGGCCTTGGACCCTCCCTTCTCCTTTCAGTCTCACTCCCTGACCCACACGCTGACTGCAACTGGAGTCCCTCTGCGAGGACCCTGGGCCAAAGCGCCAGTTTCTCTGCAAGGACCTCCCTGACCCTCTTGGACTCACAGCACCATGTTTGGTTTTAACTCTGTTCACAGGCTCACCCCACTAAAGGCAAGCATCCTTACCACCTAACACCCCCAGACCCCCATAGTACGAGTCTCCCAGGAGGCACCCACACTTCCTAGGGGCCCTGGGGAGTCACACAGAGACCCCTGTGGGTGTGGTGCCTTCAGCTTCCTGCAGGCTGGGCCCGGCAGGTGGCTGTGGTGAGCAGGGCCCGCTTCAGCCCAGGGATCCTGCTGCTGGTGGTGCTGACCCTGCTGCAGGGCTGAAGGGAGGCCACACTGGACCCGAGGGTCATCCTGGGAATTCAAGGCCCAGAGACACTACTCCAACCCAGCCTAAGGGGAGAACAAGCAGGGTCAGAGCAAGAAGAACAGTCCAGAAGCTGTCTGAGACCACAGACTGCAGGAGACACAGCAAGCTTAGCCCCTGACTGGCTGGCCAAGCCAGGAATTCCAGGGATCAGAACAAGGTCGCTGTTTTTCATCCTCCGCCCAAAGCTGGAATCCATGCATCATTTCAGAGTGAGCCAAAGGCACTGTGGCCTCTGACCTGGGGCCAGGGAAGCAGAGCAGGAAGGGCAGAGCCCCCACGGGGGCCAGGGGCACAGGGGTCCAGCCACCAGGCAGCCACCCGCCCGGCGGCCCCAGGGCCTCTGGCAGCCAGACTGGTTGGGAGACTGGCCCTCAAGAAGCTTCTGTTCAAACGGAAGGTGGAAGAGAGGATCACACACGTCCTGCCCTCCGTGCACACCCTGAAACTGTTCTCCCCCATGTGCTGCACAGACACACAGGCCTCCCCAGGCAGCTCTGCAGCAGCTGAGACCCCAAATGAGCAAAGACAGCAGCTCCACTGCCCACTGGGCAGCGTGCCTCACAGAAGTGTGATGGTTCATACAGCCCAGGAAGGTCTCAGGTAGGCGACCCAGGTACATGGACAATCACCACCTGCCTGGCCTCTGAAGCCAGTCCAAACGCCAGCAGGGTACCCGAGCCGTGCCCAGGATGAGTAAGGCGATGGCACAGCAGCCCTCCTGGAGAAGCCATGTGACGGCTGTGCCCTGAGTCCAGCTTGGAACATGAGCCCCTTGGCCCCTGCACTCCAGGGCCTCACGAGGGGAGCTCAGGTCTTGGAAGGAGAGACCGCAGAGGCAGGGCCCCTAGCTGCCCCACCCAGACCTTGGAGCTGAAGCTACCCAGTGGCCCGTCTTGCTCCCCTTTATTGGAACCAGCCCAGGAAGTGCTGAAAGGGAAGCTCTCCAAGAAAGGGGGCACCTGGAACACAGCCTCCACAACACGCCCACTACCCTCAGCTTCATATGCTCAGCCTCCCCTCAGGGGCCAAGAAAGGGCGTCCACATGTTCCCTCCTAAAGTACTCATTCAGCCTGCAGGCCCTTGCGCTGCCCTGAGCTGGCCCCAGAGACAGCTGACCCCTCCCTCCAGGAGGTCATGGGCTCAGGGAGCAGAGCAACTACATTACAGTGTCTGCGCTGTAACAGGAAGACAGCAACTGTGGGGACAAAGGGACAGAGGAGAGGGTGGCCAGGTCCATCCGGCCAGGCCCAGGAGTTCACGGCATGACAGCATCCACTCTCAGGACCCCTTCACCATCTGGGCATCAGTCTCGGGGTCCTTAGTGCCTTGGGGGTGGTGCATTTGACAGGCAGACAGCGAGGTACATGGCCAGCCTCAGGCCAGGGCCCCATAGTGAGCTCTGATGAAGGGGGCTCTCCTAAAGGGAGCCCCCACTTCTGCCTCTGCCTCCTGCAAGGCCTGCCCTCCCAGGCTGGGTCCGCCCACCTCAGCTTCAGCCCAGCACTGAGCAGATGCCTCCAGACCCAGCCAAGGCCACCCTTCCCTCCAGCCATTTCCCCTGGGGGAGGCTGATGAATGCAGGCGTTTCCAGGAAACCACAGAGAAGATGAGGCAGTGAGGGGGCAGATTTGCAGCCAGGGACGCCTGCGGCCCAGCCAGCACCTAGGCACTTCCAGCCTCATGCTCCTGACATCAGACACACAACCAGGCCGTGCAGGCCCCCTCCAGCCCACTCACTGGGCAAATCTCCAGGAGACAGGAGCAACCGCAAGACAGACTGGGTACCACCGGCTTCTTGTAGGAAGAAAAGGCCTAGCTCGGAAGCCCCAGAGAGCAGCCACACCACTGCCCGAGTGAGGAGGAAGCCCTGGCTCCCCAGCCCCTGCCCAGCCCCCAAGGGTGGGATATCACAGCCTGAGGACTCAAGGAGATTGAATTCAGTCCCAGGCCAGATCCCACACCAAACCATGGGCCCAGGACACGTGAGTCAGGGGCAGGGCACCGGTTCAGTGCACACACTTTGGCTCCCTGGCCTGCCCTCCCCACCTGGGAGCCAGCCGGGGCCCCTCCTGCTTCTCCTCTCTCTGCCCATTCCCATCATGCCAGCAATGGATTGCAGTCGAAGTCTGGGAAAAGCCTGGAGCCAGCCCCCAACACAGCCTTCCCCATCCACATTTTCGGGTGCTCCGGGGGGCCATCCATCCAGAGCCCTAAAGAGCCCAGCAGCAGCAGCCTGGCCTCGCGGTCAGAGCTGCCCAGGCTCCGTGCAGCTGGCCTGCTGGGGGCCGGGCCTGGGAGCCAGGAGGGTTCTCGGGAGGAAGGCTCTCCTGGGCGTCTAGGCGGCCGCACGCACACAGGGAGAGGGAGACGGAGGGGAGAGAGCGAGGCACGTGCAGAAGCCCGGAGCAGGCTGTCTCCAGATCAGCCAGATCAGCCACTAACACGAGTGGCTGACCCGGGGAAGGGGGGGGGGGGGCCCCCGACCGCAGGACAGAAAGCACTCACACAGCGTCTCTGGAGGGCTCGCGAGGCAAAACGAACAAGCAAGCCCTTTTGTTGCACACGCCCTGCAGGGCCCTTGGGTGTGAAGGAACCTGGTCCCTAGGAAGGGGCCTCAGCTCTTCACGTCCTTGGAACTATAACCAGGGCCAGACAGGTCACGACCCAGAGCCCCTGCTGTATCCTGAGGCTCATGGACACGTTTGCAATAATCCCTGGTCAAGGACACGTCCAGATCCAACCAACCAAGAAGAAAAACGGAAACAACTGGAAGAGCCCTGGGAGACCCCTGGGAACCAAGACTTTCCTCAGGGATCCAGGGCAGACGGACCCCTTAGCTCCAGGGTCGAAAGCCCATAGGGCAGGAGACATCGTCCCAGTTCCCCAGACCCCTCACTAGTTTCCCACTACACCGACGGACGGGGTCTGACCAGACCAGCCCAGCCTCCTGGAACCTGGGCCCAGGCCTGGGCACATCAGGCCTCCAGCAGAGACCCCCGGGGCACTGTGGTCGGCACAGGGGTCCTACCCAGGGCACCCCAGTGCCACAGGCTGCGGGCTGGAAGCGTTCCCGAGGAGGCGGGCCCCGGGAGGGCTGGGCCCAGCTACGTACACAGAGCCGTGGTGAGCCGCTGGGGCTGCTGGTAGTGCACGATGGCCACGCACAGCGTGTTCAGGGCCACCACGCACAGCACCGCCCAGTAGAAGCTCTGGGCCTTCACCAGGCGCCGGATGAAGAACCGGAACATCTTCTCCTTCCTGCGGAAGTATGACGAGCTCTCCGTCTTCCCGCTCTTGAGACTGGCTCGGGCGAAGGGGGACCCTGCAGGAACAGGGGCTCGCTGAGGGTGTGGGGGACCACCGGGCCCCAGGACACACTCTCCCTCTGCCAGTGTGAGCCCTGCAGACGCACCCTCCAGGACATGTGTCCCCCGCCCACAAGGACACTTGCTCTGGCCTGGCTCAAGGCACCAGCTTCCATCTCGGGTGCTGTGTGCGTCAGATCCACTACCAACATTGGGCTAAAGGGCCCTGCGCCCCTGGAGTGGCTCCTGGCCACACCCCTGCTTCACAAACGAGGGAACCAAGTGCCGGGGCGGTCTTCCTAGCTGCTGGGCCCTGGCTGGGAGGCCTGCAATGAAGCAGGCCAGTGGTCCCCAGCGCCCCGGCCGCCTCACAGCAGGGCAGTCCCCACGCTCCCAGGGTACTCTGATTCCTGGCGTTACCTGGGGAGCCCTGCTGCTTCTGGCCCTTCCTCCCTCCATAGCTCCGGGGCCAAAAGCCACTGACCGCCTGCTTTTCTAGCAGTTGCCTTGGAACACAGCCTAGCTCCTTCATCTGTGTCTGGCCTGGCTGCAGACTCTGGCCCACAGAGCCCAGAATGTCTGCCCAGGAAGCTGCTCCTCTGCCCCGACTCACCCGCCAGACCCAACTGCCCTCTCCCGCTCCCATGCACACAGCGCCTTCACTGCCCCCCAAGGGGAGTGCCTTCCCCCCGGCTCCTTCTCAGCTCCGAGGCCACCCTTCTCTAGGCTCCAGTAACAGGCCTCAGTGCCCCAACAATCACACCCTAGTGCCAACTGCACTGCGCGGGCTTTGCAGTCTGTTCTTTGCCCGAGCCCCAGATCAGACTGAGCTCTGGGGGGCAGGGCTCCCCGCTGCGCCCCCAACCCCTGGTGCCATGTGACAAGGGCATGAGCGGGCATCATGGGTGCCTGGGGGCTCTGAGTGCCCCCAAGTGCTCAGACACAGGCGGCTCGGAACCCCTGGCCTAGCCGCAGCCCCTGGGGAAGAAGCATGGAGCATGCTACACAATGGTGGGCGTGTTTGCACAGGGGGGTGTGAGTGCGCAGACTCAAGAGCATTTTCAGGCTGGTGTCTTCCTGGATTCACTAAATGAAGATGGGCCGAGGCCTCTGGAGCAGCTACATCACACAGAGACGCTGTGCACCAGACACAAGGCGGGTCCTGAGGAGCGCCTGCCAGCCAGCCCTTGTCAGGGGGAGCGGGGCCCTAACGCGGAGCTCCCAGCACTCCAGAGGCCGCACCCACGCCCCACCCTCACCTGCGGAAGGCGCTGCTCCAGCACAGCCTCTGGCTGAGCCAGGACACAGCCCCCAGTCCGTGACCTGACACCAGCCAATGCCGGGTCCTCGTGACTGGCTCATCCAACACGGCCTCTTGGCCAACCTTGCCAAGGGCTGCAAAATGCCAAGGCCACAGCCAGACACACCCACTCCCTCCTCCAAGACAGCCACAGGGCAAAGAGGGAAGACAGCACAGGCAAGGAGAGGCCTGCACACAGGCAGAGCCCACACAGACCCACTGGGGACCCACACACTCAGGATCCCCAGACACTGCCGTTTAGAGACAGTCACACACATGTGCTGCCCAGCACACCCCGATGCTGACCACACCCCCAAAGACACACTCAGATCCACACAGGCGCACCCCTGCGATCACACACAGGCCCACTCGGGGAAGGCAGGTCAAGAGAACATGTCACCCAAGAACACACTTTGTGCACACACGTGGCCAGTAGGACAAGCAACACACTCTCCAGGGAGACTCCCTGCGGGACAAGCCCCGTGAGGCCAGCTGGCCGCGCCCAGAGAGGGCCTCAGGGCTGCTGTCCTCTCACACCCCGGGACCAGGGGGCCTCAGGGTGTCCAGGGCTGGGTCCCTGAGGACAGGCGGCACTTCCCAAGAGCAGCGCCTGTGTGCTCACAGCAGCTCTGGCGAAAGGGGGCGTCTGCAGGAGAAGTGAAAATGTGTCACAGTCAGAACCCCTGCTTTGGGCGGAAACCTGCAACATCAGGACTTCCAGGTTCGGTGCGTTTTCCAGGTTCCGCTTAATCAGCATGTATTCTTCACGATAAAAAGGCTTTTTCCACAAAAAATACACATCTTCAAGCTGGGGGCAGTTGAGAATGAATGAGCTATGAATGACAGCAGAATTAAGCCCCAGGTAGAATGGCGTGGGTGCCTGTGCACACGTGAGGTCTGTGCACTAACCCAGGCGGGGTCTCATTAGTCAACATAATGTCTGCGCCAGCCCCGCTGAGCACCATCCCTTCGACGACTGCCCTGAGTGGGGCACAGAAACACCGGGCAACCGTGACCTGCCCCTGCCCCCACCATCCCACCAGGGCACAGGCACAGATCACAGGTGACAGGCAGGCAGCGCAGGACGCCTTCCTGTTTAGCGGCTGCATTCCTTGGTGTGGGAGGCAGAAGTGATGTGGACTGGACTCCAGGCACGTGGCCATGCACCCTGTCCGCCCGATAGGCACATGGCTGGCACACCCTCGCAGCCGAAGAGTCCTCACTGGTAACAGATACGGGGTCTCACGGGGTTCTGGGGGTTAAAGAAACCATGCAGGCTGACCCATCAGGCCTCAACCAGCAGCCAGCATGGAGCTGCGGGGAACCCAGGAGGTGCCAGGCCCTATATCCAGACCCGAGGGAAGCAGACCACCTGAGGGCCCGAGTGCAAGGAGCCCCTTGGGCTCTGCAGGATCCCAGATATGGCACAGAGCCAAAGCCACCAAGATGAAACCAAGAGAGAAAATGAAACTCCTCCCAAGTCATTCAGCAGATGAAAAGAAAGACGTTCACTCTTTAAAACGCAAACTAGGAGCCTGAAGATGCAGCAAAGCCATGTCTTAGATAAACAGATACAGGAAATATAAGGCGGAAGAAATCAAAGGAAAAGGCTGAGAGACATAAAGGAGCAAAGGAAGCGGTAACACAAAGTAACGGGAATTCCAGGAGCAAAGAGAAAAAGGAAAGGAGGCTGAGTAACTGAACAAGTGGAAAAAAACATTCCTCGAGTAGGAAGACCTGAGCTGCAGGCCGAGAGGCCCCCTGGGCTTCAGACCCCAGGCAGAGGGCATTCCAGGAGCGGCCGCATCTGCAACCAGGACACCAGGAATAGGGCAGTGAGCCCCGCAGAACAAGAGAGACAACCACAGCAGCAGAGGCTCTCTCGTCAGGAGAACAACAAAGGGCGCCTGAGCCTGTGCAGACGCCAGTCACCCGCCTACACGCCGCTAGCGGGGCGCCGAGAGACAGCCGAGCAAGACAGAGCGGAGCCCGCGGGCCCAGCGGCCGCAGAGGAGACAGCACCCACGCGGCCGCCCGGTGGGGAGGCCGAGGCAGGCCCACGCCCGCCCAGGGCGACCAAGGGCCTGGCGACAGCGGGAACTAAGTCCCCAGGACATCTCCCAGCAGGAACGGGGAACAAGGAGGGGAGCACTGCAGATGCTCGCGGGGCTGAGGGTGGGGCAGAGAAGCGCGAAACCCAGCGATTCAGTTATGCAAGCACTACACCTCGGCGGTAAAGAGGGTAGGAACCAGGAGGGCAGTCCAGACGATGCTGCTAATTCTGGGAGCAGGGGTGGAAGGCCATCATTTGTGGAACAGAAGCAGGAAGAATCGGAAATTAGCAGAGGGGAGAGCCTGATGAACAGCAACCTGGTCTAAGGGCAAAGCAGGAAAGATAGAGACCACAGTATCAACACCGACACCAAGTGCCAAGGAGGAGGGGAAGAAGCCACGGATGCCGACCCTTGCGCTAAGCAGAGACAGGCTGGGCTCCCCCATTAGGAACAAAGACCACAAGGCTGGGTTAAAAAAAAAAAAGCAAAACCCAGTTACATGTTGTTTGTAAGAAGAACACTGAAAATACTTAATACCATAAAGAGTTGAAAATGAAAGGAAAAGCAAAGATACCAAGAATGCGAACTAAAACCCCAAAATAATGGCAGCAATGAAAAGTAAGGCGTTTGCTGTCAGACAAGAGATTGTCCAGTGGAGGCAGTGAATGGACAAAGAAGGTTCTGTGCGATGATGGAACACACGATTCACACAGAAGAGGAAACAGCCATAAAAATATACCGCGGCCAAACGTGTAAACAGAAGCCAGGGAGCGTCAAGAAAACGCAGCTCAAGGCCACGAGACTTATCACCTCACAGTTGTCAGGATGGCTACTTCCAAAAAGACAAAAGACAATGTTGGCGAGAACATGGGAAAACTAGACCTTCGTGCTCTGTTGATGGGAACGCAAATGGAGAGCCGCACTGTGGCTCCTCAAAAGTGGAACTGAAACCACCTGATGGCCCAGCAAGCCGGCTGCTGGGGAGACCACCTCTATCTCTGTCTCTCTATCTTGGGCTGCCCGGGTGGCAGCAGTGGTGAAGAACCCGCCTGTCAACGCAGGGGACATACGAGGTGCGGATTCAATCCCTAGGTTGGGAAGATCCCCTGGAGGAGGGCAGACAACCCACTCCAGTGCTCTCGCCTGGAAAATCCCACGGACAGAGGAGCCTTGCAGGCTACAGTCCACAGGGTCACAAAGAGTCGGACATGACTGAGCGAGCACAGCATGCATCTGTATCTGCATCTATAGAAAGAAAGGTCTCCAAAGCAACTGAAATCAGAATCTTGAAGAGATCTGAGCTCTCCCATGTTAACTGCAGCACAATCCACAACAGATAAGACATGGAAACAACCCACTGCCCACCGACAGCTGAGTGGACAGAGAAAATGTAGTCTGTATGCACCACAGAACACTCTTCAGCCTAATAGAGAAGGGAACTCGGCAATATGCACCACACGGAGGGGCCTTGAGGATGACATGCCAAGGGAGATGAGCTACCTTCAGAAAGACAGATGCTTCGTGAGTGACTGCACGCAGATGAGGGATCTGAACCAGTGAAATTCATTAAACCAGAGACAGGACAGTGGTGACCAGTGGGGCTGGAGGGCTGTGAACAGGACCAGGGTGCTGGTGAAGCGGGATGGACAGGCCCTGCAGACCTGCTGCCCAGCACAGCACCCGTGGCCAACAGCCATCCACCACACACCTGAAACGTAAGAGGATGGGTCTCACGATGTGCTCCGATCACACACACACACACACACACACACACACACACACACACACACACACTTTTAAGAAAAAAATACAAAGAAACTCATTAATAAAAAATGAAGTGGGAATGTTCTAAACACCTCTTTCAGAACTGAACAGATTTAGGAGATAAAACATAAAGACCTAAAGAACTGGAAAACACAATCAACAAAGCTGACTTTGAGACACACACCCTGATAACTCTCAAAAGCGGAGTGTACACAGAGCATGCTTCTGTCAATGAAACTTTCTAAAGTCAGTCATGAAGTTGGAATCTGAAAACTTCTAAATATAGAGATTTACTGGCCACATTTCCCAATCATTATCTGATAAAATTAGACATAATAAAAAGATGGTCAAAATATTGCTGCTTATAACTCAGAAGCACATTCCCAGATAAATTTTGCCTCAAGAGGAAAGTAAAAAAATTGTTATCTGGAAACCAGTACAGAGGGGAATTCATAACAAAGCTCTGTGCAGAGGGAAACACGCAGCCTTAACTGCTTTCACTGTTAAAGAAGAAAGAAAAAAGAACAAGTTATACATTTTAAGAAATCAGAAAAATAATAATAGAATAAATCAAAATAAAGTAGAAAGATAAACCTAATAATGACTAAAAATAACAATAATAAAAATGAAAACAAAAAAATAAGGAAATCTACAATCTGTTTATTTTAAATCATCATTAACACATACTAGGCTTACATGATCCTAACTAAGAAATTAGAAATCGAAGATAAATATACTGTCAACCAGGAGAAAGCAAAACCAAACTCGACACAGTCTAGTCAGCCTCAGAGCTTTAAGCGCCTTCTGCAGCCGGAATGCCAGCCCCTAACACACAGAGTGCCCAGCTGACGCCCCACTGCATCTCCAATGTGCATCTCAAACTCAGCACAAACTCGGAACCAAATTCTAGTCATTGTCCCCCCAAACGCATGGGTTTCCAGTCCCACCCTCCTGGGCAGGGCTCCTCTGTGGACACTCCCTGCAGAGCTGTCCTTGATGTCTCTCTCTGCCTCATCTCCACATCCGACTCGTCAGAAATCCTGTGGGCTTGTCCTCAAGATAGATCTAGAATCCAACTGCTTAGTACCCCCGCCCCCAGCACTGGGGTCCTCACAGCAGCCCTTGACCTGGTCCTGCCCTGCCCTCTCTGCATGGCGGGCAGTCTTCAGCACCCCCCTGCAGCCAGAGGCCACCCTCCTCTGCAAACCACCATGGCAGCAGAGTCCACACTGGGCTCCAGACCCCCCGGGGCGCTCGTTTCCCCCCCCCCCCCCGCTGCCCCAGCCCTCCACTCTGCTCCAACCACACCGGCCTCCTGGACTCTCCTGCCTCCGGGTCCTCTCACCTGTCTAGGGATGTTCTGTGTCCTGGTAAGCTCACCTGCTCATTGCTTCGCTTTTTACTCAAAGGTGACCTTCTCAGGGCCTGTTGTAGCCACTCTATTTAAAACCCCTACATCCTCAGACCCTTTGAGCCCCTCTTTCTCTACTTTTTTCCTTTTCACACCTAGCACTGGAATGGGAGCTCCAAAGATGAAGGCTTCTGAATCCTGTTCAATGCTATAGCCCAATGCCTCAGGCACCTCCCAACACATCTGGGCACTTAGTATCTGTTGAGTGAATGGACCAGCAAAGAACCGAATGAAGGAGAGACAAGAAGAACACAAGAGAGCTCTGCATGCAGTTCTATAGAAACAAGCCTGAAAGGCAACAAAATGGAATATTTCGGGACAAAACGCAACACTGGCCCATACTCTTTTCCCTGGTGGCCCAGACGGTAAAGAACCTGCCTGCAACGTGTAAGGCCGAGGCCCAGTCCCCGGGTTGGGAGGGTCCCCTTGAGAAAGGAGTGGTTACCCACTCCAGCATTCTTGCCTGGAGAATGTCATGGGCAGAGGAGCCTGGCAGGCTACAGTCCATGGGGTCACAAAGAGTCAGACACGACTGAGCGACTAACACATTCTTTTCATTTCTTAGCTAGATGGGTTCACATTTTTATTTCACCTTTAAAGAAAATATAATTTAGGTGTTATTTAAACTATTCCAAGCTACAGGAAAAGATTTTTTACCTCTCTAATTCATTTTACAAAATCATAATAAAAACTTTTTTAAAAAACTTTAGGTAAAATAAGAATACAGGGACCATTTAAATATTAACACTCACTATAAATTTGAAAAAAATTAAAACTCAGACCCACAATATATATTGGTCTATTAACAAACACAAACAACCCAACAGAAAAGCGTACAGTACATGAAAAGTCACCAACACCCAAATTCAAATGGGAAAGAAACACTTAAAAAGAGGGTCAAAATCACTAGTAGTGAGTGAAATGAGAATTAAAATTGCCAGAAAATACCACCTTATAATCATCAAATTCCCCTCAAACTGGGAAAAGTCGAGAGTAGCTGCAACCTCCAGGCAGGACGAGAACAGAGGTGTTCCTGCCCTGGGGTGAACGTGTGATCCCAGACCCTCTGCACAGCGGGCAGCGGCCGCCCTGGGAGGCGCCAGCACAGCCTCCCTGCAGCAGCCCTGCTCCTGGGACCCAGCCCACGGGGGCGAAAGCTCTGCTGAGCAAGGACAGATGTTTAAGCAGCTGATTGCAGGGTAGTGGACAGCACACCAGGGACGCTGTGAGCACCATACAGGAGCAGATCCTAATTAGACCAGCTGGTCAGGGCGGGGGCGTTCCAAAAGGCACCGACGGGGAAATTTTGTATAAAACTGTTCGGCCAAAAAAGGTCCGTCTAGTCAAGGCTATGGTTTTTCCAGTGGTCATGTATGGATGTGAGAGTTGGACTGTGAAGAAAGCTGAGTGCCGAAGAATTGATGCTTTTCAACTGTGGTGTTGGAGAAGACTCTTGAGAGTCCCTTGGACTGCAAGGAGATCCAACCAATCCATTCTGAAGGAGATCAGTCCTGGGTGTTCACTGGAAGGACTGATGCTAAAGCTGAAACTCCAGTACTTTGGCCACCTCATTCGAAGAGCTGATTTATTGGAAAAGACTCTGATGCTGGGAGGGATTGGGGAGAGGAGGAGAAGGGGACGACAGAGGATGAGATGGCTGGATGGCATTGCCGACTCAATGGACATGGGTTTGAGTAGGCTCTGGGAGTTGGTGATGGACAGGGAGGCCTGGTGTGCTGCAGTTCATGGGGTCACAAAGAGTTGGACACGACTGAGCGACTGCACTGGACTGAACAGGAACTGGATGTCTGTAAAGTGAAAAGACTCCAGAAGTCCACAGCATGTGTGTGCGTGTGTATGTGTGTGTGTGTGGGAAGGGGGGCTTCAGTTCAGTTCAGGTGAGTTCAATCGCTCAATCGTGTTCGACTCTTTGTGACCCCATGAACCGCAGCACGCCAGGCCTCACTGTCCATCACCAACTCCCGGAGTCCACCCAAACCCATGTCCAGCAAGTCAGTGATGCCATCCAACCATCTCATCCTCTGTCATCCCCTTCTCCTCCTGCCTTCAGTCTTTTCCAGCATCAGGGCCTCTTCCAGTGAGTCAGTTCTTCACATCGGGTGGCCAAACTATTGGAGCTTCGGCTTCAGCCTCAGTTCTTCCAATGAGTATTCAGTATTGATTTCCTTTAGGACGGACTGGTTGGATCTCCTTGCAGTCCAAGGGACTCTCAACAGTCTTCTCCAACACCACAGTTCAAAAGCATCAATTCTTCAGCACTCAGCTTTCTTCACAGTCTAACTCTCACATCCATACATGACCACTGGAAAACCATAGCCTTGACTAGACGGACCTTTGTTGGCAAAGGAATGTCTCTGCTTTTTAGTATGCTGTCTAGGTTGGTCATAACTTTCCTTCCAAGGAGTAAGCGTCTTTGAGTTTCATGGCTGCAGTCACCATCTGCAGTGATTTTGGTGGTGGGGGGCGGGAGGGTGGTACGAGTATTATCTGAGATGAGCATCTAGAAAGGGGAAGGATAAACCCCAAACTACTGACATGGGCTTACTGAGGACAGAGAATGGGGAGTGTAAATAGATAAACAAATACACAAATGACTTATTCGAGAGCTCAGTCTTCCAAATGTAACAAATAATGGGAAGCAGCTCATTCAACTCAAGTCCACTAGGGACCGCTGGAGATCAAGGAGGTGCAGTCTGGACCTGACTTGGTGCCTGTAATGCGAAGCGGTCATTGCCAAGTACACCCCCTCCCCATGCTGCCAAAGGTGGAGGCCCAGGGCCGGGTCCTCCTTTCCCACAGAATGCACAACCTCAGGGCATTCAGTGGGAAAGGCCCAGGCACTTCAAGGTGCTAGGATTCTGGCACCAGGCTAAGAGGAAGGGAACTAAAAAGATGAAAGAACCAGGCTTCCCTTTCACTCTTTGAGAAGCAGGGGATGAAGCCAAGGCCTCAGAGGCAGCAGACCCAAGGAATATGGGAGATACACAGAGCTTACAAGAGAGATAAAAGAAACTTTCAGTCCCTACAGCAGCGACGCACGCAGTCCGCAGCCTCGGGATGTGCCAGAGGTCTCCAGTCCACACAGGACAGCAAAGCCAAGAACAGCCAGCCGGGAGCCAGCAGTGTGCTGAACTGAAGGAGCAAGAGGCAAAGAAGAACTCCAGGAGCCATGCGTGCAACCCACCTCAAGGCCTGGCCCCAGGAAGACATCTCTGCACCGGGCGCCCTCCCTCCTGCCGTCTGGCAGACACACCAACCTGGGGCTGGCCGACTGACTTGGGGTGGGGAGACGTTGGGGAGGGAGGGAAGGAGGAGAGCCAGGGTGGCGAGGAGGGAGCGGGCACACACCCCACACAGCACACCCCCACAGACTCACCCACAGCACAGAGGTCTGCAGAGCGGCCCTCTCCCTCCTCCGCATGGATCAGGTCGTTTCGGCTCCTCTTGGCGGCTGCTCTCTTCAACACTGCTTTAGGCAAAGGGTGCGCAGATGGCGTGAGTGCAGCCCGGCTGGCCGATCTGCCTCAGGGCTGGGCTGTCTCCCAGTTGCCCACTCCCTAATCTCCAGGAACCAGCAGCCTCTGCAGATCCCCCCTCCTGAAGCCAAGGCTGGTGGCGGGAAGGACGACGCCTGGCCCCCATGGCCCCTCTCGGTCCTCAGAGCAAAAGGGACAAGGGATTTTGAGGTCCTGCTTGTCCTTCTCTCCATGATGATGTCCGTGGGGAGGCCTGGCTACCATGGGGACCAGGAAACTTCCAAGCAGGGCAAGGCCAGGGCTGTAGCCGGCTGCCCTAGCAGCCCACACTCCGAGGGCAGGTGAGACAAGAGAGATGAGCTCAAGGCCGCAGGGGAACCAGCGAGACCTGCTCAGGCCCCAGGTGTGGGCCCCGCGAGGCCATGGCACCCTGTCAGGCCCCGTCCTGAGCAGCGGGCACGAAGACGGCAGCCTTCCTTCCTGCCGCTGGGGCTGCGCTCGCCCTGTCCCCGCTCTGGGGCCCCATGTTGCACTAGGGGTCTTCCACGGCAAGCTGGGGCCAGAACCATCCGGAGCCCTGGGGTCAGACACGGCTTGGTTTAAAACCGCAGCCTTCTAGAAGCAGTGCGGTTCCCCCCGAATTTTCCAGGATGATTTGAAGCGAGCTGAGGAAGACTGAGGGACTGGATTTTCACTTCTGTTTCACTGTAACAGGGGCACCTGTGAACTCACACAGTCACGAGTCCGCCGCCGTGCTGGACCACACGGCTCGCAGGCTGTGCTGTGAGCACAGGCTCCTGAGGCCCCGGGCTGAACCCACTGCGGGCTACACCCACTCTGGTCAGGGCCCACAGCTCCCCAGGAGCATCCAGCTGACCGCCGCGTGCTGCTGACCCACACAGAGCCTGCCTCCGACACGCAGGCACCCGGCAGAGCAGAGGCATCATGCCTCACGTGCAAGCGCACGCGCGCCGCGGCCCAGTGGCCCCCAAAGCCCAGAGGCCAGGCAGAGAGTGCTGACGGCAGCCACCTACCATCCAGAGGGGACTTCTCCTCCGCGTTCTTGTCCTCCTCGGCCAGCATGACTTCCTCTGCGAGCGAGACACAGCCTCAGGCCGAGCCCTCCCGTGCCCACCCCTGACGAGGGCTCGTTCCCCAGAAACACAGCAGAATGGAGGCGAGGCCCTGCCTGCTTGGCCTTCCCACTTCCAGAAGCCACTGTGGCCACGGCTGAGCTCATCCCACTGAGTCGGAGCCCTTGGTGTGTCCCACAGACAGGGTGCCATGAAGAGGGCCTGGCTTGCTCCCCCCTCACATGGCCCTCCTGCAAGCAGCCCCCACCCCAGCAGAGCTGGCTCCTGGAAGGCCCTGGAGTGGGGGCAGGGAGCCAACAGAGCCCAGGCCAGGAGCGCCACACAGCCCTGTCCTCACCGGCCTTGAAGATCCACTCCAGGTACCCGTTGAGCTCCCGCTCGATCTGCTGCTGCCGGCGGAGCTTCAGAAAGGCCCGGCGGTTCTCCACCCGCTCACGCTCCTTGGCAAACTCTCTGTGATGAGCAAAGCCAGGGCGGGAGGCAGATCAGATGGGTATAAGCTCACCTACAGGCCCTACCTGTCTAGCCAGAGACACCAGGAACCAGGAAGAGGCCGGGACAGGGGCAATGAGCCACGGGCCACCCCTCCAGGCGGCTCCCACCACCCTGGCCTCTGCCCACCTGAGCACTGACAAACCCCAGGCAAACGCTCCCTGCTCCGGCCCCTGCGGCACACAGGGACAGCTCCCCAGTGCCCCAAGAGGGACTCCACCGCTCCCGGCCTAGAGCAGGTTTGGGCGCACACCCTCTGAGTGCGGGGCCCTGTCCTCTGGACAGAGACGTGCAGAGAGCTCATGGACAAGAACCCTCCAGAGGACTGCCACGTTTCTTCTTCGGCTGGTCCAGACCCTCAGCCATGCTAGAAGTGGGGCAGGGAGGAACCAGACCAGCTCAGGGCGGCCAGAGACAGGGAGACAGTCCAGCGCTGTGAGGTCCCTCTGCAGCCCGGGGCCCTCAGCACCTGCCCCACCTTAGCGGAGCTTCTAGGCTCAAAGGGCCGGAAGGAAGCCCTGCGCACACACACCACACACATACCACACGCGCACACACCTTAGCTCAGGTGCCCAAGTGCAGGCAGGCGTGCTCCAAGGGCAGAAGAGCGTGCTGTTCTCCCTCAGGAGCAGCAGCTTCTGGGCTCGACAGAGGGACTCCTCTCACAGCCCTGGCAGGGAGAGAGCTCGGCTCCGACCAGGATGGACCCCGAGCCTGAGACCACCATCTAGCAGGGCCTGAGCCACCTCAGCCCTGGCCATGAGAGAGGATGGCTCCCTCCTGGACATCTCACCCCGCCCAAGTCCGGACTGAAGAGCTGCATGGCCCCTCACGGTCTCCCCACCAGGCCAGCCCCCCGGCCACACCCGAGTGCAGAGGCCTGAGGGCAGGACGGGGTGAGACCACACTGCCCGGGTGGCCTGAGAGTCATCAGCAGCGGCTGACCCAGCCGCCGGGCACCCAGTGCTTGGGGGCAGCTGTGAGCCTCCCCTCCCCAGGCTTCTGCCCCTCCAGGAGGAAGGGCTGTGAGCGGAGCGACCCATTCTGCTTCTCCGGGTGCTGGGAAGGTGAGAGCCCAAGGCATGGACAGGAGTGAGGCTGAACCACCTCCAAGCTGGCCTCAGGCAGCCCTCGTCCAGCCGAGACAGAGTCACACGTGTGGTGATCACCAGCCTAGGCGGCCGTGCAGTCTCCTGCCTTTCTGGGGCTGGAGGAGAACCCTGGGGCCAGCTGAGACCGGTCAGGAAACCAGCACCCGCAGGTGGGGGAAGGGCTGAGAGACACCAAGTCCGCGGGCCTCCCCCAGGCTCCACGGGCTACCCCCATCCTCCTCCTGTGCTCCAGAGCATCCCTGAGCAGGGCCCACGCGTGCCCTGCCAGCCTCCCCACCTCC
This sequence comes from Ovis aries, assembly GCF_016772045.2. Classification (NCBI taxonomy): domain Eukaryota; kingdom Metazoa; phylum Chordata; class Mammalia; order Artiodactyla; family Bovidae; genus Ovis; species Ovis aries. The sequence continues at coordinate 159,749 of NC_056056.1, forward strand.
TCACAAGCCTGGCGGCTCCAGCCCTGAGCTCCCTGCATCACAGACCCCACACTCTCCGCACCTCCACTCCAGCAGTTCTCTGACTGCATGACCCTCCTTGCCAAGCTGGTCCCCCTGCGTCTCAGTGGAGCTGCCCCCTCCCCAGACCCTCCTCTGGGCCCAGGCCTCCCATGGCTTCCCCATCCCAGCTCAGACTGCAGCCTCCACCTGACAGGGAGCTCCAAGCATCCCTGGGGCTGCCCCGGGCAGAGAGGCTCGGAAAGGCACGTAGTGACAATGAGAGCCTCACAGGAGGGAGCGAGGCAGGGGCACACGTCAGAGCCGAGCAGGGCACTGGCCCAGACACTGCCCTTTCGGTGGCGGCACCTTCTCAGACAAGAGGACAGCTGCCCGTTGGGTCCCCCAGGCTCTCCCCAGCCTACCTCATGCCAGAGGAATGGCAACACTCCCCCCCAGCTTTACAGGGATCTGATGCCCAGGTGGGGCAGGGTGGCACGGCCAAGCCAGACGCCCTCTAGCTCTGTCCACACAGCCTCCTCAGCCCCGGAGGACAGTGGGAGCCCCAGACACCAGCCCCGGTGGTTTCCTGAAGCCAGCAGCGCTTCTCCAGCCTCAGCCGCATGTAGGCCAGGAGGGCGCAGTGGGCCGCAGGTTGCTGCACCTCTTTCTCCAGGAGGGAACCTTGCCCTGCGCCCTCACTTGTCCTCTCCGTGAGGTCAGCAGGGACAGGTGCCCAGAGAGGAGGGTAAGCCGGGGTCAGGGCTGGGGCGCAGGCCCGGGGCCGCCGCATTCCTTCTCCAGTGTTGCGGCCGAAGGCTCTCTGGCCCCCGGGGCTGCTCCTGCAGAAGCCCCCCCACAAATCCAGGTAAGAGGCAGCGGCAGCCCCTCCCGACTCAGAGGCCGGGGCGAAGGCCAAGAGCTAGAGGCGAGGAGGCCAGGGGGGAGGTCCGATGGCAGCCCAAGGGCAGGCTCGCTAGAGCTCAGGGCTCTAGGAACAGCCAACCAGGGCCAGGCTGGCCCCGCCTCCCCCACACCACCCAGGCCTCGTCCAGTCCCACCACCCGGCCCTGGCCCGCAAGCACAGAGGCGCACGCAGCGGCGAGGCCCTTACCCTGAGAGCACGCCCAGCACCAGGTTGAGCATGAAGAAGGAGCCGATGATAATCAGGGGCAGAAAGTAGAGCCAGTTCCAGGTGTTGCCGGCCGCGTCGTTGGTCTGGAAGCAAGAGCAGATGAGCAGGACGGTGGGCAGGACAGCGCCCCGGCTTCTCGGTACCAGCAGAGTCAGGCACGGGTGGGGCCAGACAGGAAATCCAGACTACACCTGCCTGCCCTTGCCCCCTCCAGGATGGGGGCCCCCAAAGGACCCAGGAGCTTTGTACTCCTGACCTGTCCAGCAGCACCAAGAAGCCAAGGGCTTCACCCCCCGGGGGCCCCACCTAGACACCTCCCCTCCGCCTCCCAGGCTGCTGGACACACCTGGCAGCTTCAGAGACAATCCTCCTCTGTGAAGCCCAGGGACCCCCAGGTCCAAGTCCGATCTGTCTCCTGCCACACCCACAGTATAGCGCATGGAGCCTGGGCCACAGCCCGTCAACAAGCAGGCAACTCGCTGCTGTTGCCCCCAGGGAGGAGCTGAGCCTGACAGAACCCCGCTCTCGGGCCGGGTCTAAACGACCCGACGCAGGGGGGCTCCCGCCAAGCCTTCGGGCTTTTAGAGCACGGCCCACAAAGGGATAAGGCTCTCTCCATCCGATTCTTTCCCACTGTTGTTTTGTTTTCAGGGGCCTGAGGGAGACCTCTTTCTCCACACGAATCTGCTGCTAGAAGTGAGCCAAGGGGGTGGGCAATGTGGGCAGGCAACCACCGGGCCCCCTGCCCCTCCGCTCAGAGGCAGCTCACGAGCCAAGGGCCAGGCCTGAGCAGGACAGGGGCAGTGGGCGTCCTGGCCCTGCCCTGAGGCTGGGCTGGCGTCCAGGTGCCGCTGCTGGGACCACTGTCCTCCAGTGGCCCCAGCCTGGGCAGAACTGCAGACTCCACCCCTGCAAGTCCTGAGGCCCCTGCCCGCCCGCCGCCTGTGGCTTCTGATTCCTGGACGCTGACTCCAGGCTGGCTGCCAAGGACCCCGGGCCTTGACCAGAAGGGACGCTCAGATATCTGACTTTGCTCGCTACCCCTGTTCGCTGACCAACCTCTGCCAGCTCCAGACAGAGCCCAACCTAAGGGCTACAATGACCGCCAATGCCGCCAGCCTCCCTGAAGGGCACCCTCAGAACCAGCTTCCTTCTAAGGAAAGGAAAAACGTGCTGCCGCCTCAGCTCCTCCCACCCACTCGGTCAGGGCTTTGGCTCCACGATGCCCACTAATGGACCATTTCCACCGGAAGCCAAAGTACCCTGTTCTCGTCTTAGGGAGCAAACAAGGCCTTGCACTTCCGGGAAGATGGAGCAGACAGTCTTCCCTGTTTCTCCCACTGAGTACGGGTAACAACCTGAACATTATATCTAGAGCAAATATACATTTCACAGAGGACTCTAGAAAGGGGAGAAGAGAAAGCAGATCAGCCAGGACCTCTGGACACACGATGGGTTCCCTGTGTTTCTGTCTTGTTTTTCCCTCATATACCCCAGACCTGGGGCTCTTAAAACCTACAAGCTGGAAATGCCAAGAGACACAGACAATAAACACAGCAGCAAAGCCAGGGTGCGCGCCCTCCCTCTCTCCCTCTCTCCCCCGCCCCTCTCTCTCCCCCTCTCTCTGTCTCTCCCCCTCTCCCTCTCTCTCCCTCTCTCTCCCTCTCTCACCAAAGGGCCAGGAAGGGGGCCAGCTAGTAAGACAGACAATGACTGCACTATTCCAGCCAAACAGGGCAGGAAAAACATGACGCCACCTCCACCCTGGTCAGCAAAGACCCAGGAGGAGCTAGACAACACCCTCCCCAGACTCTAACAAGGCAGCAACCAACCTCCCAACACCCTTAAACCACCGACATTTCAGAGAAAGACAAGTAGGGAGGTGGACATCCTCCCACGGCCCCCTCCCCACCCTACCTCTGTGATATCAGTCGGGGCCACACAAAAAGCCTACACTTCCACCCCCAGGCGGCAGCGACAAGACATACTACCCGCTCCCTATGAGACGCTGCTGCCAGAGTGGCCCAGGGGAAAGTCAGACTTTCACCATCACCCAGTAATGAGGCCACACACGCACCCCCCCCCCCCGACCCAGCACGTAATGTGCATGGACCATGTGGAGAGCAGAGACGAGGCACGCCTAACGCTCCCAACCAGGGAAGCACCCCAGAGGCACGTTGGGAGGCAGAATTCCCACTCCACCGGCAGAATGAAGAGCACCCACACAATGCGTCAGTGGAGGCCAGGTGGGGGAACCAGCCTTGTACGCCCACCTCGCAGTAGCAAGGCAGCAACCCCTGCTTCTCTTGGCAGAAGTCAGAGAAAGTCAGATAAAACAGAGGGTTTAAATAAGATCCAGGGTCTGAGAATATAATGCCAAAAATGCTCAGCTTTCAATTGACACTCATTTGCCAAAACAAGAACCAGGAAGAGCACAAACTGAATTTTAAAAACAACCAAAAAAACAAAAAAATAGATGCTGTGAAATAAAGAAGAAAAAGCAAACAAAAGAATTAGATGCTGTGATGGCTAATTTCATGTGTCGACTTGACTGGGCCATGGGGTGCCCAGATGTCTAGCCAAACATTCTGGATGGTTCTCCACGTGTGCTTCTGGATGAAATTAACATTTTAATTAATAAAGCAGATAGTTCTCCATAATGTGGTGGGCCTCATCCAATCAATTCAAGGACATAATACAACAAAAAACTGACCCTCTTTGAAGTAAGAGAGGATTCTCCCAAGAGAACGCAGACTTCATCTGCACCATTGGCACTACTGGGCCTCCAGCTGCCTGCAAACTGGAGCTGCACCACCGGCTCCACCGGGGCAGGAGCCTGCCAGCCCACACTTACTGCACACTCGCACCTGAGAGCCTTCATAATCACATGGGCCGGTTCCTAATAATAGAGATCTTTCTCTCTGTCTCACACACACGCACACACACACACACACACACACACACACACGTCTTGTTTGCCTTATCTCTCTGGAGAACCCCCAGAGATCACCAACACTAAGATGACAGAGATGATAGACGTATCTGACAAAGATTTTAAAGCAGCCATTGTAAAAATATTTCAAAGGGTGATTGTATGCACATTTGAAACACATATAAAAAGTAGAAAGTCTCAACAAAGAAATAGTATCATCAAACAAATAAAAGGTACAATGAAGAATCAAATGGAGAATTTAGAACTGAAAAATACAAAAATCAAAATTAAAGTCTCAATGGAAAGGCACAACAATACAGACACCAAAGGAAAGACTCGATAGACGGTGAAAGAGAAGAAGAGCAACTACTCAGTATAGAGGCAGACTTTAAAGATCAAATAAGAAGGAGCAGAGCAGAGCCCCAAGAACATGGGGGTCAACGAGAAAACATCTGACAGTCACAGGTCACAGCAGCTCACAGGTCACAGGTCACAGCAGCTCACAGGTCACAGCAGCCGAGCTCAGGAGAGAGGGGAGAAAGCCAAACAGTACTCAAAGAAACAATGGCTGACAAACCCCCACATTTGGCAAGGGACATCAACCTCTAGAGTCAAGAAGCTGAGTGAATACCAAACAGAATAAACTGAAAGAAATCCACACGATATTTCATTGTCAAATCAAGAAAAACTAAGCACAGATTAAACATCTTCAAGGTGGCGAGAGAAAAACGGCCCCTTGCTTATGGAGGGACACAATTCAAAAGATTTCTCCTCACTAACCACTGAGGCCAGAATGACGTGGCACACTCCCTTCCAGGTGCTCAGAGAAAGAAACCGTCAGCCAACACCTGCACCCAGCAAATGTGCCTTCAGGAATGAAAGGAACATCAAACATTCTCTTAACAAAAGCAGGGTGACTGGGAGAAATGTCGCCAGCATATCCACCCTAAGAGAATGACAATGACAATCTCTAAGCAGAAAGTAATGATTTAAAAAGGAATCCCTGACCACTGAGAAGGAAGGAAAACAATGAAAAGAGTGAAAATAAGGGTGGAGGTGGTGGCGGTTTAGTCGCTAAGTCAGGTCCGACTCTTGCAATTCCATGGACAAATGAGCCTGGCAGGCAGGCTACATTCCATGAGAGTCTCCAAGCAAGAACACTGGAATGGACTGCCATTTGCTTCTCCAGGGGATCCTCCCAACCCAGGAATGGAACCTGGGTCTCCTGCACTGTAGGCGGATTCTTTACCAACTGAGCTACAAGGGAACCCCAAAAATAAAGTTAGATGGATTTTATTCGTCCTTCTGAGTTTCCTAAATTATGTTTTCACAGTGGAAACAAAAATTGTAACACACTGTGGTATGGTTATAAATATATGCAGAGGAAATGTTTAAGATGATTGTATTATAAACAGGGGAGGATAAAGAAATGTAAAGAAGGGGTATATATGTCACTTGAACTGACACTATTATGACACCAGTAGATTAGAATAAGATATCAGTTGAATTCAGTTCAGTTCAGTCGCTCAGTCGTGTCCGACTCTTTGCAACCCCATGAATCGCAGCACGCCAGGCCTCCCTGTCCATCACCAACTCCCAGAGTTCACCCAAACTCATGTCCATCAAGTCGGTGATGCCATCCCGCCATCTCATCCTCTGTTGTCCCCTTCTCCTCCTGCCCCCAATCCCTCCCAGCATCAAAGTCTTTTCCAATGAGTCAATTCTTCACATGAGGTGGCCAAAGTATTGGAGTTTCAGCTTTAGCATCAGTCCTTCCAATGAACACCCAGGACTGATCTCCTTTAGAATGGACTGGTTGGATCTCCTTGCAGTCCAAGGGACTCTCAAGACTCTTCTCCAATACCACAGTTCAAAAGCATCAATTCTTCAGCACTCAGCTGTCTTCACAGTCCAATTCTCACATCTATACATGACCATTGGAAAAACCATAGCCTTGACTAGACTGACCTTTGTTGGCAAAGGAATGTCTCTGCTTTTTAATATGCCATCTAGGTTGGTCATAACTTTTCTTCCAAGGAGTAAGCGTCTTTTAATTTCATGGCTACAGTCACCATCTGCAGTGATTTTGGAGCCCAGAAAAATAAAGTCTGACACTGTTTCCACTGTTTCCCCATCTATTTCCCATGAAGTGATGGGACAGATGCCATGATCTTCATTTTCTGAATGTTGAGCTTTAAGCCAACTTTTTCACTCTCCTCTTTCACTTTCATCAAGAGGCTCTTCAGTTCCTCTTCACTTTCTGCCATAAGGGTGGTGTCATTGGGATATATGAGGTTATTGATATTTCTCCCAGCAATCTTGATTCCAGCTTGTGCTTCTTCCAGCCTAGTATTTCTCATGATGTACTCTGCATAGAAGTTAAATTAGCAGGGTGACAATATATAGCCTTGACGTACTCCTTTTCCTATTTGGAAACAGTCTGTTGTTCCATGTCCAGTTCTAACTGGTGCTTCCTGACCTGCATATAGGTTTCTCAAGAAGCAGGTCAGGTGGTCTGGTATTCCCATCTCTCTCAGAATTTTCCACAGTTTATTGTGATCCACACAGTCGAAGGCTTTGGCATAGTCAATAAAGCAGAAATAAATGTTTCTCTGGAACTCTCTTGCTTTTTCCATGATCCAGCGGATGTTGGCAATTTGATCTCTGGTTCCTCTGCCTTTTCTAAAACCAGCTTGAACATCTGGAAGTTCACGGTTTACGTATTGCTGAAGCCTGGCTTGGAGAATTTTGAGCGTTACTTTACTAGCCTCTGAGATGAGTGCAATTGTGCGGTAGTTTGAGCATTCTTTGGCATTGCCTTTCTTTGGGATTGGAATGAAAACTGACCTTTTCCAGTCCTGTGGCCACTGCTCAGCTTTTCAAATTTGCTGGCATACTGAGTGCAGCACTTTCACAGCATCAACTTTCAGGATTTGAAATAGCTCCACTGGAATTCCATCACCTCCACTAGCTTTGTTTGTAGTGATGCTTTCTAAGGCCCACTTGACTTCACATTCCAGGATGTCTGGCTCTAGGTGAGTGACCACACCATTGTGATTATCTTGGTCGTGAAAATCTTTTTTGTACAGTTCTTCTGTGTATTCTTGCCACCCCTTCTTAATATCTTCTGCTTCTGTTAGGTCCCTACCATTTCTGTCCTTTATCGAGCCCATCTTTGCATGAAATGTTCCCTTGGTATCTCTAATTTTCTTGAAGAGATCTCTAGTCTTTCCCATTCTGTTGTTTTCCTCTATCTCTTTGCATTGATCGCTGAAGAAGGCTTTCTTATCTCTCTTGCTAGTCTGGAACTCTGCATTCAGATGCTTATATCTTTCCTTTTCTCCTTTGCTTTTCACTTTTCTTCTTTTCACAGCTATTTGTAGGCCTCCTCAGACAGCCATTTTGCCTTTTTGCATTTCTTTTCCATGGGGACGGTCTTGATCCCTGTCTCCTGTACAATGTCGCAAACCTCTGTCCATAGTTCATCAGGCACTCTATCTATCATAGAATAAGATATACAGCAACTACTAAAAGAGCAGAGATACACTTAAAAACAGCTGTTGCTGCTGCTGCTGCTAAGTTGCTTCAGTCGTGTCTGACTCTGTGCGACCCCATAGATGGCAGCCCACCAGGCTCCCCCGTCCCTGGGATTCTCCAGGCAAGAACACTGGAGTGGGTTGCCATTTCCTTCTCCAATTCATGAAAGTGAAAAGTGAAAGTGATGTTGCTCAGTCATATCCAACTCTTAGCGACCCCATGGACTGCAGCCCACCAGGCTCCTCTGTCCATGGGATCTTCCAGGCAAGAGTAAAAACAGCTAGGTAAATGAAAATGAAATTTTTTTCCAAAAAGGCATGAAAAAGAAAACAAACAAAAAGCTAAAACAAACAGCAAATAAAAAATAAATAAACAAAATGGCATATGTGAGCTTTAACATATCAATAATTACATTATATGTTAATGCTTTGGATAAATGAATTAAAAGACAAAGAGTAGCTACTGAATTTAAAAACATGACCCAACGTTGTTTTGTCTACAAGAAACTCATTTCAAATATAACAATTTAGGCAGGTAGCTCAGCTGGTAAAGAATCCACCTGCAAAGCAGGAGACCCCGGTTCGATTCCTGGGTCAGGAAGATCCTCTGGAGAAGAGACAGGCTATCCACTCCAGGGTTCTTGGGCTTCCCTGGTGGCTCAGATGGTAAAGAACCCGCCCACAATGCGGGAGAGCAAACCTGGGTTCGATCCCTGGGTTGGAAAGATCCCCTGGAGAAGGGAATAGCTACCCACTCCAGTATTCTGGCCTGGAGAATTCCATGGACAGAGGAGCCTGGCAGGCTACAGTCCACGGGGTTGCAAAGAGTTGGACGTGACTGAGCGACTTTCACGTGATAGATAGGCAGGTTGAAAGTGAAATATGGAAAAAGAAACATCACATAAACATGTGTCAAATGAAAACTGTAGTAGCTATATTAAATTAGATAAAGGAGACCTTAGAACCAAACAATGTCTCCAGAGACACAGGAACATATACAGGTTTCCCCACAGTCTGAAAGCAGTGCCTTCCTATGAGCCTTTCTAAGCCACAATGGTGTAAAGCAAAGAAATAATCAGTCACCACAGGATACCATGTGCTAACAGATACAGAAAAGAAACTGAGATAAAGCACAGATGCTCCCAGACACAGCGAAGTTATGGCCTGTCTGGTGCTGAGGCGCTAGTGTAGTGCCCAGGGATGAGCTTGGCAGTGCCACTCTTGCTGCTTGGGGGGCACACTGCCACTATAATAGCTTGCTCCAAAACAAACGCTGAATACTATTTTCTCTTTTCACCTTGTTTCACAAAAGCATAAATCCTCCACGGGTTTCTTTTGGTTAGTGGGAAAAAGCACTAATGTACGTCTTTCATAAAACTGAAGTGGCATTAAGAGAACTTTCAAAAATTGGGGGATATATTATAATGATAAAACGGTCAGTTCATCAAGAAGACATTTAGAGATTCTAAATGTGTAGATGCCTAACAAATGAACTGTAACACGCGTGAAGCAGACGCTGACAGAACGGAGAGGAGAAACGGCAAGCGCACAACCACAGCTGGAAACTCCAACACCTCTCTCTCAGAAACTGGTAAGGCAGCCAGACAGGGGGTCAGCAAGGGTGAGAGAGAGCTCGCCATCAGCCAACAGGATTTAGCTGACATTTATACACACAGCTCACAATAACAAGTTACAAACACTCTTCTCAAGTGTACCCGACACTTATGCGGAGACAGACCATATCCTGAGCCATAAAAAAGTCTCAATAACCCTAAAAGAATTGAAAAGTTTTTCCAATTTAGTATGCTCTCTAATCCTAATAAAATCAAACAAGAGACAAGTAACAGAAAGATGATAGGAAACTCTCCAAACACATTCTAAATAATGTATGTATCAAAGAGGAATTCTCCAGGAAATTCTAAAATTCTGAACTGAATGAAAATGAAAATATAAGACATCAAATCTGAACGACATGGCTAAAGCAATTGTAGGAAGGGATTTGTGTTACTAAACACTTTACAAAAGAAGGAAAAGTCTCAAACCAATAATCTAAGCTTCTCCTGAAGCATTTAGAAAAGGAAGTGCAAAACGAACTCAAATCAAGCAGAAGAAAGTGAACAACGAAGATAAAAACAGAAACCAACGAAGATGAAAATACAAACAATAGAGAAAACCAATTTTTGAAAAAGTTCGCTCTTGGAAAACACAGTAAAATTGACATACCTCTGGCAATACTGAGCAAGAAAAAGAGAAGACATAAATTATCAATATCAATAATGAAACAGGGAACCACACGACTGACCCAAGAAACATTAAAAGGGTGATTGAGGAACACTGCAGACAACTCTAAATGCATCAGACGACATGGACGAAATAGATTGATTTTTCTAAAAACACAAATCACTACAGCTCACCCAGTATAAAATATAGTCCAATAACTATAAAGGAAAGTGATAGCATGATTTTAAAACTTCCCCTACGAAAGGACAGACATATTGATCAATGAAATAGAACTGATGATCTAGAAATAAACTCATATTTATGATGCAAAATTTCTTAAAATAAATATGCCAAGGCAATTCAGTGCAGAAAGTATACTCTTTGCAACAAAGGGTGCTGAGACAAGTGGCTATCCACAGACAAAAAAATCAAATTGGACCCTACCACACATCAAAAATGAAGTCCAAATGGATCACAGACCTAAATATATGAGCCAAAACTATAAAACACAGGAGTAAATTTTCATCACTTTGGGTTAGGTAAAGGATTCTTAGATATGACACCAAAAGTGGAAAGAAAAACCAGGATACTTCACGAAGTGTGAGAAAATATTCTCAAATCATCTGAAATATCTGGTAAGGGTCCAGTGGTCATAATGTATAAAGAAATCTTACAGGTCAATAATAAAATGACAAATAACCTAATCTTTAACTGGGCAAAGGATCTGAATACATATTCATCTAAAGAAGATAGAAAATGGTAGACAGTCATGTAAGAGACGCTCAGCATCATGAGTCACTCAGTTCAGTTCATTTCAGTTCAGTCCAGTCGCTCAGTCGTGTCCGACTCTCTGCGACCCCATGAACCCCAGCTCGCCAGGCCTCCCTGTCCATCACCAACTCCCGGAGTTCACTCAGACTCATGTCCATCAAGTCAGTGATGCCATCAAGCCATCTCATCCTCTGTTGTCCCCTTCTCCTCCTGCCCTCAATCCCTCCCAGCATCAGAGTCTTTTCCAATGAGTCAACTCTTCGCATGAAGTGGCCAAAGTACAGGAGCTTCAGCTTTAGCATCATTCCTTCCAATGAACACCCAGGACTGATCTCCTTTAGGATCGACTGGTTGGATCTCCTTGCAGTCCAAGGGACTCTCAAGAGTCTTCTCCAACACCACAGTTCAAAAGCATCAATTCTTCGGCACTCAGCCTTCTTCACAGTCCAACTCTCACATCCATACATGACCACAGGAAAAACCATAGCCTTGACTAGATGGACCTTAGTCGGCAAAGTAATGTCTCTGCTTTTCAATATGCTGTCTAGGTTGGTCATAACTTTTCTTCCAAGGAGTAAGCGTCTTTTAATTTCATGGCTACAGTCACCATCTGCAGTGATTTTGGAGCCCAAAAGAATACAGTCTGACAATGTTTCCACTGTTTCCCCATCTATTTCTCATGGAAAATACAAATCAAAGCTAAAATGAAACCACTTCACTTCATGGTTGGCTGGTTAAATTTAAAAATGAATTTTACTACGATGATTAAAATTAAAAAGACAGACAAGTGTTGGTGACATGTATGGGTATGCTCAGTCACTCTGTCACGTCTGACTCTTTGCAGCTCTGTGAACTACAGCCCACCAGGCTCCTCTGCCCCTGGGACTTTCCAGGCAAGAACACTGGAGTGGGGTGTCATTTCCTGCTCCAAGGGATCTTCCCAACCCAGGGATCGAACGCTCACCTTCTGCACTGACAGGCGGGTCCTTCACTACTAGTGCCACCTGGGAAGCCCAAGGGCTGGTGAGGATGTAGACAGTTTGGAACATTGGTACACTCCTGGCGGGGTGTAAAATGTTGCAACCACTTTGGAAACCAATTTGGCAGTTCTTCAAAAGGTTAAACACAGAGTTACCGTATGACCCAGAAACTCCACCCCTAGGTGCACATCTAAGAGAAACGAGAACAGACTCCACACAAGGTTCGTGCACAAATGTCCACAGCAGCAGCATTCCTGATGTGAACCAGCGGAGACAGCCCCAAAACGGCCACCTGACGAAGTACAGACAGAAGCGGGGCACCCACACGACGGAACCACCTTTGATAATAAAGCAATGAAATCCTGATGCTTGCATAACATGGAGGGGCCCTAAAAACACAAACTCCCACATCTTGTAGGAGTCCATTTGGATGAAATGTCTGGAATAGACTAATATAAGGAGACAGAATATATTAGTCTTTGCCAGAGGCTAGGGGAATGGAGGAATGGGAAGTGACTACTAATAGATACAGGGTTTCATTTTTAGTTGATGAAAATCTTCAAAAAGTAGTTCAGCTGGATGCAGCTGAGCTACTTCAAATCCTAAAAGATGATGCTGTGAAAGTGCTGCACTCAATATGCCGGCAAATTTGGAAAACTCAGCAGAGGCCACAGGACTGGAAAAGGTCAGTTTTCATTCCAATCCCAGAGAAGGGCAATGCCAAAGAATGTTCAAATTAGCATACAATTGTGCTCATTTCACATGCTAGATTATGCTCAAAATTCTCCAAGCTAGGTTTCAGCCAACAAAGGTGTTGTGTTTGTTTTTCTTTTTTGCCAACAAAGGTCCATCTAGTCAAAGCTGTGGTTTTTCCAGTAGTCGTGTACGAACGTGAGAGTTGGACGATAAAGAAAGCTGAGCACCAAAGAACTGATGCTTTTGGACTGTGGTGTTGGAGAAGACTCTTGAGAGTCCCTTAGACTACAAAGAGACCCAACCAGTCCATCCTAAAGGAAATCAGTCCTGAACATTCACTGGAAGGACTGATGCTGAAGCTGAAACTCCAATACTTTGGTCACCTGATGTGAAGAACTGACTCATTTGAAAAGACCCTGATGCTGGGAAAGACTGAAGGCAGGAGGAGAAGGGGACGACAGACGATGAGATGATTGGACGGCATCACCGACTCCATGGACGTGAGTCTGAGTGAACTCCAGGAGATGGTGATGGACGGGGAGGCCTGGCATGCTGCGGTTCATGGGGTCGCAAAGAGTCGGACACGACTGAGTGACTGAACTGAACTGACTGAGGTTTCAGCAGTTCGTGAACCAAGAACTCCCAGATGTAGCAGCTGGATTATAGAAAAGGCAGAAGAACCAGAGATCAAATTGCCAACATCCGCTGGATCATAGAAAAATCATGGGAATTCCAAAAAAAAGACTCTACTTCTGCTTCACTGACTATACTAAAGCCTTTGACTGTGTGGATCACAACAAACTGCGGAGTATTCTTAAAGAGATGGGAATACCAGAACACCTGACCTGCCTCCTAGGAAACCTGTATGCAGGACAAAAAGCAACAGCTAGAACTGGACTTGGAACAACGGACTGGTTCCAAATTGGGAAAGGAGTACGTCGAGGCTGTATATTGTCACCCTGCTTATTTAGCTTATATGCAGAGTACATCATGAGAAATGCCGGCTGGATGACTCACAAGCCCGAATTAAAATTGCCAAGAGAATTATCAACAACCTCAGACATGCAGATGGCACCAGCCTTAAGGCAGAAAGTGAAGACAAACTAAAGAACCTCTTGATGAAAGTGAAAGAGGAGAGTGAAAAAGCTGCCTTAAAATTCAACACTCAAAAAAATGAAGATTATGGCATCCAGCTCCATCACGTCATGGCAAATGGATGGAGATAAGGTGGAAACAGCGCCACGCCATCTTCTTAGGCTTCAGAACCACTGCGGATGGTGACTGCAGTCACGAGTTGAAAGATGCTTGCTCTTTGGAAGAAAAGTTATGACAAACCTAGACAGCGTATTAAAAAGTCAGAGGCATCGCTTGCCAACAAAAGCCCACATAGTCAAGGCTGTGGTTTTTCCAGCAATCACATACGGATGTGAAAGAATCGGTGCTTCTGAATTATGGTGCTGGAGAAGACTCTTGAGAGTCCTTGGACAGCAAGGAGATCAAACCAGTCAATCCTAAAGGAAATCAACCCAGAATATTCATGAGAAGGACTGCTGCTGAAGCTCCAATACTTTGGTCATCTGATGCAAAGAACCAACTCATTAAAAAAAGAGCCTGATGCCAGGAAAGACGGAGGGCAAGAGGAGAAAGGGGTGGCAGCGGATAAGATGGTGGGATGGCATCACTGACTAGATGGACATGAGTTTGAGCAAACTCAGGGAGACAGTGAAGGAAAAGGAAGCCCGATGTGCTTCAGTTCATGGGATCGCAAAGAGACAGACACAGCTCAGCAACCAAACACAGAAGCAGGTGCGCAGACGCAGAGACTTGCGGTTGTGAGCAGGAGGGGGAGGGAGAGGGGCATGCTGGGAAGTGGGGGTTGGCAGGTGAGAACGATAAGGCTTAGAATGGATAAACAACGAGGTCCTACGGGATAGTGCAGGGAACTATATTCAACATACTGTGATAACCTGTAATGGAAAAGAACATTAAAAGAATGCATATATGTAAAATTGAGTCACTTTGCTGTATATCAGAGATTGGCGCAACACTGTTAAACAACTATGTGTACATATACAGTCTACCTTGAGAAAATATCAGCAAATAGAATTAAGCAGTATAGAGAATAATTGTACACTATGAGCATACGGGTTTATTCCAGGAATGCAATGTTGGTTCAATGTTCAAAAGTCAGTCAGTGTAATCCCCCATTAACAGGCGAAAGGAAAAATCACACAATCATAGCAAAGCAGAAAAAGCATTTTACAAAGCTCAACACCCATTCATGATAAAACTCTCAGAAAAATAGGAATCCAAGGACTGACTCGGCTTGATAAAGAGCATCTGCGAAAAACTGACTGAACATCACAGCTTAGCAGGGAAAACTGAGTGCCTTCCCCCTGAGCTCAGGGGCACGGAAAATATGTCTGCGCTCACTACACCAAGTTAATTACTGTGATGGTGGACGTTTCAGCCACTGAAATCAAGCAAGAGCCAGAAAATAAAAGGCATACAGGGGAACTTTCCTGGTGGTCCAGTGGTTAAGACTTCGCCTTCCAATGTAGGGGGTACAGGTTTTATCTCTGCTTAGGGAACTGGACCCCACATGTCTCATGGCCAAAAAAAAAAAAAAACCATGAAATGGAAGCAATATTGTAACAAATTCAATACTTTAAAAAATTAAAACATAAAAGGCATACAGGTCAGAAAAAAAGAAACTATTCCTATTTAGAAATGACACGTCTATCTATATAGGAAATCCCAAGGAATCGCCAAAAAATCTCCTAGAACTAATAAGTGAGTTCAGAAAGGTCAGGAATATAGGATCGACTCACAGAAATCAGTTGTATTTCTTTATATGCTTCTGTGCTCAGTCACTCAGGCGTGTCTGACTCTTTGCGACCCTGTGGCTCATCTGTCCATGGAGATTTCCAGGCAAGAAGACTGAGTGGGTTGCCATTTCCTCCTCGGGGGACCTTCCCGACCCAGAGATCAAACCCTCCACTCTCGTGGCTCCCGCTCTGGCAGGCGGGCTCTTTACCCCTCGCCACCTGGGATACTAGCAATGAAAATACATGCGGACACCAAGACTTAAAATACAATACCATTTACAATCTAACAAACATACACAGGCCTCGTATGCTGGAAACTATAAAGTTCTGATTGAAGAAATCAAAGACCATCTAAACAAAGGCAGAGGTGCTCCGTGTCACGGGCTGAAAGACCCAATACGGTAAAGATGCCAGTCCTCCCGAACTGAATGAAACGGGAGGAGTCTACCTGGCTTAAACAGTTTATAGCACAGCTGCAACACTGAGGGCTGTGCGGCGCTGGCAGAGGGGCAGACACGGAGCTCGCTGGAACGGAGATGGACCCACGCACGCATGCCCAGTGGGTTGTCTGCAAAGGTGCAGACTCAATTCAGTGGAGGAAATACAGCATGTCAACAAGTGTTGCTGGAGGAACTGGGTGTCCAAAACCCGGAGAAAGGGAGGAAGAAGGGAGAGCGAAAGAGAGAAAAAGGGAAGGAGGGAGGGAGGGGGCGGGGGGGCATACCTCAACCTAAACTCCACACTTTATACAAAGATTAACACAAGAAGGATCACAGACTTACATGTAAAATAATAAAAATGTTAGAAAAAATACAGGAGAAAATATTTGATTTAGCACTAGGCAAAGAGTTATTAGAGTTTATGCCAAAAACGCAGTCCACAAAAGGGAAAACTGCTAAACAAGACTGTATCCAAATTAAATACGTCTGTTCCTTGACATGTCAGGTGAGGAGGATGAACAGCCAAGCTACTGACTCAGAGAACATTTTTGCAAACCGTGCATCTGACAAACAATTCACATCCAGAATATATACCGAAACTGTAGAGCGAAAGAGCAGTCCAGGCCATGAGCGAAAGACAGGGAGAGACATTTCCCTGGAGAAGACGCCCAAACGGCAAATCAGCACGAAGAGAGGCTCAGCTCATCGGCCACTGGGAAACCCGTGACGGCACGCCTGCACAGCCAGAGTGGCTGAAGTTAAAACACCGAACATCAGGAAGGAGATAGGAAAGCTAGGTCAGTCAGACACTGCTGGTGGATTCAAAAGAACGCAGGTCTTTGAAAGGCGTTAGTTTCCTAAAAAATTAAACATACAACCCAGAAATTGTACTCTTGAGCATTTAACCCAGAGGAATGAAAACTTTCATTTGCACAAAAGCCTGCCCACAGGACTTCCTTCCCTGGCGGCTCAGTGGTAAAGAATCTGCCTGCCAATGCATGAGACACGAGCTCAATCTCTGATCCAGGAAGGTTCCAAGTAGCTATTGAGCCTGCGCTCTAGAGCCCAGGAGCTGCAGGAAGGTTCCAAGTAACTACTGAGCCTGCGCTCTAGAGCCCAGGAGCTGCAACCGCTGAGCCCACTGGCCACAGCTCCTGAGGCTGCACACCCTGAAGCCCGCTCCACAGCAGAAGCTGCCGCAACAAGAAACCTACGTACCGCAACGAGAGAGCAGACCCCAACCAAGACCCAGCACAGCTAAAAATAAATAGATTTTTTTTTAATCTGCCCACAAACATGTAGAGCAACTTTATTCATGATAACCCCAAGCAGAGACAACACACATGTTCTTTAACAGGTGGAGTATTAAACACTGTGGTCCACTCACAGCTTGGGGACCACTCAGCAAAAAAAAAAAAAGAAAGAAAATGAAGACACTGCTGACATGCAATAACCCAGATGTGTCTCCAGAGAGTTATGCTGAGGGGAGCATAGCCAATACCCAACAGCCAATACACAGGGTCTGGTTTCATCTACATAACGTTCTTGAAAAAGCAGAATTATCGATGCAGCAAAAGGCAAGCGCTGACCAGGGGTGAGGGTGAGAGAGAGGCGGGCGTGCCCATCAGAGGGCAGCGGGATGCCCTGCCAACGGGCCATTCTGACTCCCCTGCAGCAGGGTCCCCGTCCTGGTTCTGCAGGCAGTTGGCGGAAGCAGGCAAAGCGTACATGGACTCTCTCCGTATTAATTCTTACAACTGCATGTGAACCTACCTTACCACAAACAAAAAGTTTCATTTAAAAAAAGAGCCAGCTCCCACGTGTCCCTGCAGGTGCCTCACTGCCCTGCCATCCTCACCTTCAATCTTGGCCCCTGTAACCTGTGCATTCCGAGGCTCTATTCCCACTAACTGCGCGTCTCCTGGGACTTCTCGGCGACAGCTGGTCTGGAATCACTCTGGAAACGCAGTGCTTGGCTTCCAGGACACGGCACACTGCGGGGCTCCGGCGCCCCTCAGGCCCGCCTCGCGCTCTTCGCTGGCTCCTCCTCTCCTACTTGGCTTCTGGATGTTGGGAGTCTCCCGACAGCCAGAGGCTCACACAGCTCCACGTCTAGCCATCTTGCGTCTAGCTCCACACATTCACACTGGGCATCTCATCCTGTCTTGTAATTTGAAACATCACCCGTGACTTCACACATGCACCCTCAGGCCTGCTGTCCCCCCAGACTCCCTTCTCATACACTCAACTGTATACTCAGCACCTCCACTTGGAGGAAACAGTGTGTTCAGCTTCCTAGGGACAAAGCAGAGTTCTCAGTGTCCACCACAACGTTCTGCTAAAACAAAATTCCACAATCACCTTTCTCCCCTTCTCAGTAAAAGGCACCACGTTTCCTAACGGCTCAAGTCACAGCATCTTTGATCCCTCTTTCTTTCACATCAAACATCACATGGAGCCAGTGAGCAAGTTCGGTCTGCACTAACTTCAAAACGGAGCTTTTCCCCTACACATCCAAGGTCCCTTCCCCAGATCCCCACAGAGCCAGTGCGATGCACAGATGCAAGGCCACCCGCCCCTAACCCTAACCCTAACCCTCCTACGGTCCCTCTGCACAGTCACAGCGCGGGTGAGAATGCGGGTGGGTCCTGCGACAATCGACGCAAGCAGAAAAGGCTGCACTCAGCCATCGAGCGCCCCGTCCCAGCTGCCGGCCTTCTCTCCGAGACCATCGTCCCTCCTCCGCCGGCCTGCACAGCCGGCTGCTTCCAGAGGGAAAGGACAGCGCGGCCCTCCCTGCC
Organism: Ovis aries; assembly: GCF_016772045.2. NCBI lineage: Eukaryota > Metazoa > Chordata > Mammalia > Artiodactyla > Bovidae > Ovis > Ovis aries. Next base: position 178,085 of record NC_056056.1, read on the forward strand.
CACCGCGCCCCGCACTGTCCCTCCTTCCAGGGCCCCGACCCCCGCGCTGCCGACGCGGCGCAGTGGATGGGGGGACGGTCCTCCTCGCACGGGGCCCACTGTCCCGAGATAACCCACCTCTCCGGCCTGCCGGGAGCCCGCAGCTGCCTCACCCCTCACCGCACGCTTGTGCGGGCTCTTTCAGGGCCCTCTGGCCACACTCCTCGGAACCCGGACGGCCGTTTCTCCTCTAGACGGGGCCCCGCCTGCCGCCCGCGCCGGCGCCTCGGCAGCCGGCCTCCGAGGCCCCGAGGCCCGCTCTCCCCAGGGGCGCAGGCGCCCCCCGCCCCCGCCCGGGCGCAGGCCGGAGGCGCCGCCCCTGGAAGCCCCCGCCGAGGAGCAGGCGGAGGCGACCAGCGCCGGCCCTGGGCTGCGGGGAGAGGCAGCCGCTCGCGCCGCAGAGCGCTCTCCAGACGCCCCGTCTGCGGACGTTCCCGGGGCGCGGGGGCAGGACTCTGCGCTTCCGCTGCCGAGGGCCTGCGTCCAACCCCCGGCGCGGACAGAAGAGAACAAAGCCTGTCCGCCCTCCAGCTACTGGCCCCGTAACCCCTCCGCGTGCAGCAGGCTCCGCGTTCTCAGCCACCGGCTCCGGGCACCAGGCCCACGGCCCACACCCTGCACGGCGTGCGGTGCCCTGAGGGCTCCCCAGCCCTGCCCGCAGGCTCTGCGTGTCTGGCTCCCAGACCCCACAGACCTTGCTTTCCCAGCGCCCCCGACCTGCCACCCCTGCCCCTCACCCTCCTGCTCCCTCCGCAGAACTTGCCGTTACTGGCTGGCATTACTTGTCGGAAGCCTCCCGCTGCCACCGTGCCCGCAGCGTCTGCACCCAGTGTGCCCCCTGGAAGTCCGTGTCAGGGGAGCCTCTGGGGCCCTTCCCGACCAGCGCCTCCCACCCACCCCACCTCTGGGGGCACAGGCCCACCAGGCTGAGTCACCTGGGCAGTGGCCAGGTCCCATGGCTCACATGGTGCCCCGCTCAGTGGGGCTGGCAGGGATGTGGCCATCTCCAGCTATTTTTAGGGTTTGTCTTCGTGGAAATTGTTCCCGGATTGGCTGCAGGGAGAGCACGGCCAAGCTCCTCATCACTGCCCTTGTTTGTTTCTCCCTTGATCAAACCAAGCCTGGCATCAGACACGACTCCGTCTCCAAGGAGGGCTCTGGCTCAGTGGACCTCGGGCCAGCTCTTCCATAACTCACCCTCTGCCACCTTCCTGCCCAGCCGGCACTTACCAAGCACTGCCAGATGTCCAGCCCTGAGACCCACCAAGTCTCCATGAACTCTAAGACGAGTCTCAGAGCAGAGGATTCCAGCCTGTCCCTCCCATCCTTGTTCATGCCAGAAGCACGTGGCTACTCCAGAGGCTGGCGGCCCAAGCCCCATCCCCAGTGCACAAGTGACAGGTTCAAAGTGAAGTACCTCACACTCCACAAAGTCCCCTCCGCAGCTCCCAGGCACAACATACCCTCTAGCTACCAAAACACAGCAATCCACCAGCCAGACCTTCCAAAATTCCTGTTTCAAATGCACTGTCTTCCTCCATTTCTTCTAACTTAACTGTCCTCATGCCCACTGTCACAAGACTCTAGAGGGTAGCTCTGTGGGGGTGGGGGGGTCATCACACAAAAAAAGACACTGAGAGCTACCCAGGAGTCCCCAAGAAGAGCCTCAGGTGGAGGGGAGGCAGGCATGAGACAGGTCATCAGGAAGCCCCAGAGGGCATTATACCCAGCTTCTGTCCACAAGCACCCACCCCCAGACCACCTTACACTGCTGGGCTGGACAAGAGTTCTAACGACAGGGGAGACGGGGAGGGCGAGCAGGAGAGCAGGAGGGAGACTCAGAGGGGAGCAAGCAAAGATGTACAACACAGTTCCCACCCCCAGGACCCTGGTTCCCATCCCAGCATCCCCCAAACCCCACTTCCCAACCCCAGGACCCTGGTTCCCATCCCAGGATCCCCCAAACCCCACTTCCCACCCCCAGGACCCTGGTTCCCACCCCCAGGATCCCCCAAACCCCACTTCCCACCCCCAGCATCCCCCAGATCCCACTTCTCTCCCCCAGGACCCTGGTTCCCATCCCAGGATCCCCCAGACCCCACTTCCCACCCCCAGGACCCTAGCACAATCAGTGCACCCTCCCTGCACCTCAGCCCTCCTCCTCCTGCTCACGGGGCAGCAGCCTGCTGCCTCAAGCCCAGAGCAAGCTACCTAGCTTCTCCGAGCCGCACTCCCACGCCTGCATGCAGGGCCCCCGTCACCAGCAGTGGCAGGTCCATCTTCTCTGGAATTGTTTTTTCTAACCTTCACCACCCAGCCCTCACCTTCACTTTCAAAACAGAAGTTGCCTGGAGACTGCAGAGCCCAGGCCCGTGGCCCTGCAGGGGAGCTGCCCGAGGGAGCCTGTGTTCCACCCTGGGGGAGAAGGGAGCCAGGGGCTGGACAGAAGCCTCGCCCCAGAGGGGCCCGGGAGCTCCTGGACCAAGACTGGACTCACGTTGTAGAGGATGTCGGTCCAGCCCTCCATGGTGATGCACTGGAACACCGTCAGGATAGCGAACAGGATGTTGTCGAAGTTGGTGATGCCGAAGTTGGGGCCCGCCCAGTACTCCCGGCACTCGGTGTCGCCCTCGCACAGCCGCGCCGGGGCCTCCCTGCCGCACGGGAAGTCACCCACCGGGTCTGCGTCTGCGAGGAGAGGAGCAGGCAGGGCTGTGCTGAGGAGCGCCGAGCTCGCCACCCCTGCTGGGCCTGCGGGGCCCAGAGACCTCATCACGGGAGAGCGGGGCCAGGCACCAAGGGAGACTGCCTCCTGCCGCCCCTGCGCCTGCCCTGCCTCCGCCCTCAGCCCCACCCTCAGCCCCACCCTCTCAGGAATAGCTGGCCACCCTCTCCTTCCCCACAGACACTGCCCGTCACCATGCAGACACGCTGGGAACGCGTTCACCTTAAAATCAACAACAGCCAACTCCTAACCTGCCCGTCCTATCGCCACCGCCCCAGCTGTCCCACAGCCAGACCTCCACCCAGACTTCCCCAGCACGTAGGCCTCATCACTCTGGAGCCAGAACCAAGCTGGACGGAGCCCTGCCTCCCCGGTGCTCCTCAGGCAGGGTGACCCACACAGGCCCAGGGCACGGCTGGGCCTCAGGGCCCAGGTCTCCTGGCACTGGCCCCAGCAAAGGGGATGCGCTCTTGCTGGCAGCCAGGAGCCACACAAGAGATGTTCAAGAAATCACAGAAAACCAGGGCGAACCTCTGGAATAAGGAGGCAAGCAGCTCATGCTAATCCCTCCCTCCCAAAACCTAAAGAAAAAACGATTCTTAAAAAATGCATACCAACACATGGAAGAGCTCTCCTACCAGGAAAGGGGAATTTAGGGATAGCTAGGGTGGGAAGCAAATAGTCCCAGATTTAGAAGGCAAAACTGATCACACACGCTTATCCCTTTCCTTCCAATTATCTTACTATATGCTCTAAAGAACGCCAGGAAGTCCTTGTGTGTCTATTTGCAGACAGTTGTATTCTCTGTGAATAATGAGTTTTACTTCCTCCTTTCATATTCCTCTTGGAGTTGTTGTTCTTTTTCTTGCCTCACATCACTGGCCACGACCAAGGCTACATGGATCAGAAGTGGCCGTGTGTGCCGTTATCTCATTTCCCACTCCAAAGGAAGAGCTCTCACGACTGATGACAAAGTGTGATGTCTGAAGGGAGTTTTAGGAAGTTTAAGAAAATTCCCCTTATTTCCAGTTTGATTAAGAGGGTTTTTAAAATTATGAATGATTTAAACTTTAATAAAAACTTTTCCTGCCTCTACTGAGAGGATCACACAGGTTTCCTCCTCTAATGTGTTTGTAGCTCAAGGCACAAACCTTTGTGTCACCCTCAACTCTTCACTTTCTCTTACTCCACACACAATTGCCCGGAAAACCCAGATGGCCCAGCAGGCCACACTGCAAAGTATACCCAGAGCATGACAGATGCTAAGAGCCACACCGGCTCCCCGGTGCTCTGCGACAACGAATGTGCCTGCCAGTGCGGGAGACGTGGGTTCAATCCCTGGTCTGGAAAGATCCCCGAAAGAAGGAAATGGCAACCCACTCCAGTATTCTTGCCTGGGAAATCCCGTGGACAGAGAAGCCTGGCGGGCTACAGTTCTTGGGGTCACAAGGAGTCAGACACAACTTAGCGGCTAAGACAACACCAACTGCCAACAGCCCAGCCCCAGCCTCCCTCCACCTCTCCTGGGCTGCGACTCGACCCTCGGCCTCTCCCCTGTGTGATCTGCCTCCCCAGAGCAGCCCGCACCGTCAGAGGGTACCAGTGCCCACTCAAGGCCCCACTGCCCTCCCGCTTCTATAGGAATAAGATGCAGAGCCCTAGCATGGCCTGAAGGCACATGGTGCCCCTGCACTCACCGCTTCTCACTCTGGCCTCTCACACTTACTAGGCCTTGTAACCAGAGCTTCTGGCAGGCTGCTGAACGGGCTCCCTCTCGCCGCACTCAGGCCGCTGTCCGACCATCACCCTGACAGAGAGGCCTCCCCAGGATACTCTCTGCGAAACAGGCCCCAAATCATTCTGTCTCAGATGCCTTTCTTGTTTCCCTCCTAGAAGTTACTACAGTCACTTCTGTCATTAATCCGTGTGTTTGCATTTATCAGATTCTCGCCTGTGTCCAGTTCCTCTGTCTAGCACCTAGAAGGCCCCCTCAGGGCCCAGAACAGTGAGTCTCTCCAGGACGAATGAGTCTGTGGCCCTCCTCTGGGTCCAACAGGCACTCCACGGCCTCACCTGTGCTGTTGGGGAAACAAGCCTTGTGGAATTTGCCCATGTAGAACTCGAGGCCAATGATGGCGAACATGAGGATGGCGAAAAAGAGCAGCAGCCCGATCTGCAGGAGCGGGACCATGGCCTTCATGATGGACTTGAGCACCACCTGCAAACCTGGGCAGAGCAGGGGAAGCAGGCAGGTCAGGAGCACAGTGGGCAGAGCGGGAAGAGGGCTGCGGCGTGGACAGAACAGCCAGAGCCTGGGCGGGCAGGGCTGAGAGTCCTGGGCCAAGCGTGGAGCAATGAGCGTTCACGAGGCCAAAGGACAGAGCTGGGCCCTCCAAGCGGGGGACAGACAGGGAGTGGTGGGAAGCGGGACGGAACAGTGAGCGCCTCCACGGGGTGGAGCTGAGCGTCCTAGAGGTGGGGGACAGAGCACAGGGGTCTTATGGGGAAGTGGACTGAGCAGAGTCCCAGTCAGAGGGAGGGACGGCGTGTGGGGTTATCAGTAGGAAGTACTGACGAGAACTCTGAGTCTGTGGAGGGCTCAGGGTGGAGCAAAAGCGGAGCGTCCTGATAGGCAAGAGGAGGAACTCCTGGGAGCTGAAAGCAGGGCATCCTGGGAGGGAGAGCAGGGCATCCTGGGAACTAAGAGCAGGGGATTCTGGGAATGAAGAACAGGGGATGCTGGAAGGGAAGAGCAGGGGATCATGGGAACTAAGTGGAGGGGATGCTGGGAATGAAAAATAAGGGTTCCTGACAGACCCACTCCTGAGGGAAAGGAAAGCAGGAGGACTACTCCCAAGGAGAGTTTTACCACTGACTGTAGGGCATGAGTATGTCCAGGCCAGGGGAACCATCCCCACTGCCAGCCTTGAACTCGCTCCTGGGTACAGGCCTGAACTTCTTCCTGGCAGGGTCTTGGGGCAGTACAGGCAGCTGACCAGCAGGCTTCCTTGCAGTGGGCTCAGGTGACACAGTTCTGGGCCTGCCACCCGGGCCCTGAAGGAAATCCAGACTCCCACTGGCCTGGAGGAACATGGGCCCAGGCGCTCACCACTCTCAGGGCAACCTGGCCGCCCTCTGCCCTCACGCGGCCTCTTAAGCCGCCCAGTCCTGGAACACGCGTCCTACCCGGGTCTCAGGTCTTGACAGCCCCGCCTAGCCTGAGCCAGGAGAGAGGCCCTCTGCAGCCTCTGAATGTGTTCCCTGCCCCACCACCTTGGCTCATCTCTCATCTGCCCTTTAACCCCAGGAAAAGAAGCAAAGAGCTGGAAATACAGCGAAGGGTGTGAGAGGAGCGAAGCTTCCATGGAGGAAGCCAGGTCACCCTCTAGTCTTTCAAGGAAATGGGAGAGAATGGAGAAGGGCTGTTTCTGCCTTCTTCAAGCCTGGTTCCCTGGGGCTAAGGGTGGCAAGCTCAGAGTCACTAGAGGGTCCGGAGGTCAGGACCTCGCTATGGCTGTGGCGGGGGTAGGGGACAAGGTCAGTTTCCAGGTAGGCTGGGCCTGATTGCTTTTGCCAGACTCACTTGGAATCCCAGACACCAGCTTCAGGGGCCTCAGCACACGCACAGCCCGCAGCGTTCGCAGGTCAAAGTCAGTGCCAGCTGTGGCGAGGATCCTGGCAGGAACAGAGACAAGCGGGAAGTAAGGGCTTCTGCGTGGTGCTGAGAAGAGGGCACGCCCCTCCCACCACCCACGTCCTGTCTTCCAAGAGTGGTGACATCTTCATGCCTGTGTCCCCCGCTGTCCAAGCACCAGAGGACCAGGCAGGGGAGGCCAGGAACTGCATTCAGACATCCTCGCCAGTAATGCCAGTGATTGATTTTACCAGCACGACCATCCTTCCGGGCATCACCCCTGAGAGAACACGTGGTCTCTGGTCCCCGGCCCGGCCTTGAGTCTGTCCTTGAAACGAGTCCTAGCCTGAACCGTGTCCCCAGGCAGCCCCAGCTGCACTCCAAGCGCCTCATGGGCGATGGTGATCCTGGGAGCCGAAGAGTGAGCCTGAGGGGCTTCTGAACAGAGGCCTCAGGGCCCTCTCCCCACGCTACCACAGGAGAGCACCGGAGTGAAGGGTGGAGAAGGCGACCGAGGGCTCAGAAAGCCCCACTAGCGTGCAAGCGTGCCCCATGTCTCCCATCTTGAAGCAGAAGATTCCGTGTCTGCCTCCTACCCCAGCAAACTTCTCTGCGCCCTTCACTCCAAAACTCATTCAAAGCGTCAGTCCTCGGTCTCCACTGTTAACTCTTCGGCCTCTCTTCAGCTTTGTCCAACTACATTCTCACTCCCACCATTCCACTGAAATGTTTTGTCAAGCTTTCTTGCCAATATCAATAGTTAAGTCTCCTATGAATGGTTTCTTCTCTTGCCCATTGGCCAGCTCTCTCATTTCCTTCTTGACTCCCTGGGAGTCCCTTTGTCAGCTCTGCCCCCTCTACTGGACTGAAACTTGAACACGTCAGGGCTCACCATTCAGAATCCACCCAATAGCTTTGAATGCCACCGAAAGCATACTACTCCCTAATTTATATCTGGAACTCAAATCTGGAACTCCGGGGTCATATGTCCATCCATTTGCTTTTTTCAACATTTCCACTTGGATAGCAAAAAAAGCATATCACACATTAATAAAACGAAAGAATGTTTTTTAAAACTTTAATGTGAATATTAAAGCATGTATTATTTTTAAGTTCAGGGTTGTTTCATGATGGCAACTAGAGAACTGTTTGCTCTCTCTCCCAGCCTTGCTTCTCCCACAGTGTCCCTCCTCTCTGTGAACAGCACTAGTCAACAGTCACATAAGCCAGAACCAAGGCTTCCTACCTGACTCCTCGCTCTCTCACACTCCACACCCAACTCACTAACAATCCTGTTGACTCTACCTTTAAAAAGTCTTGGACTCTCAGTGAAAAAGCACTGTTGCCTGCCCCTCTGCCCCCAACTCTAGAGACACAGCAGTAAGGAATAACATTTGAGACGCGGCTGGGGTAAAATAAGATGAAGTGGTGGGGGGGGAGAAAAGAAGGGCAACAAGAAAATCTATTCAAACCAGAATTCCATAGCACATGAGAAAACCCAATACCAAGAGGGATATTCAACCACTGGAAGATAAGAGCTAGAACTTTTGGGAAAAATAAATATTTATTTAAATAAAATGAATAATAATCATACTCTAAGCTGGAGACATAGTTGGAGAGTATTAATGGTTTAGGAAACAGTATGAAAGAATCACTCACAAACCACAGACAGAGAAAGGAAAAAATGGCAGAAATGAAATTATTCGGAGGTCAGACCATGTACCTAACACACATCACATGTGGGTTCCAGAAAGGGAGAATAGAGGAAGTGTGGTGAAGAAGCAACATTTGAAGAGATAACAGATGAGAAATTTCCAGAATTAAAGGCTTGATTTCCCAAATTTAAAGTGTATTAGGGGTACAATCAGATAAATAAATTCATCCAACCAGAAATGGTGTGACTAACTACAGACATCAAGCATAAAAAGAAAGTATTAAAGGCTCCAGAAAGAAAGATGAAGCACCTAGGAAAGAAAAATGAAGGTTATAAGGAGAGAAAACGTCACCTCAGGAAAAAAAAAAAAGAGAGAGAGGGAAAATATGCTAGAAGACAATTAAGTAACACCTTCAAAAAGCAGCAGGAAAATAACTGACATCTGAGAGCCTTATAACTAGCTAAACTGCGAGAGAAGCGTGATGGCAAAATAAACATATTTTCACAGATACAGTGAGTCACCACCCCGGAGCCTCAGTAAAACAACACAGGACCTGAGCCCAGAGGGAGAGCACCGTATACAAGAACAGTGGTAGGCACAGAAAATAATTTTTAAGTAATTAATTACTCATTGATTTTTAAAATTATGATGTACAATTTTTCACTATTTTCTACACACAAAACTAACAACCCGGGCAATAACCAAACTATTTACAGAAGGGGCTGTTCCGCTTATAGCTGCATCAGATCACGACATAGAGGCTAGACCGCTCTTCACTGCATTAGGCCAGAGGACGGCAAACGTTCTCTGAAAAGGGCCAGCAGTAAACATTCAGACTTCGTGAGTCATAAGATCTCTGTTGCAACTACTCAGCTCTGCCATGTAGCATGAGAGATACCGTATAAATGAATGGACAAGACTGTGTTCCAATAAAGTTTTATTTATAAGCACAGGTTGCAAGGCAGTTGGGCTGTGACTGTTAAACAAATGCGTGTGGGCATGCTCAGCCACTCGGTCGTGTCTGACTCTTTGCAGCCCTATGGACTGTAGCCCACCAGGGTCCTCTGTCCATGGGATTTCCCAGGCAAGCGTACTGGAGTGGTTTGCCATTTCCTCCTCCAGGGGATCTTCCCAGCCTGGGGGCTGAACCCATGTCTCCTTCCTGGCAGGCGGACTCCACCACTGAGCCACCTGGGAGGTGCAGACTAACGTATGGCTATGAATCTGTCGTTAAAATGTTGAGGGACTTTCCTGGTAGTCCAGTGGTTAAGACTTCAGCTTCCAATGCAGAGGGTGCAGGTTTGACCCCTGGTCAGGGAGTTAAGATCTTTGTGGCCAAAAAACCAAAACATAAAGCAGAAGCCATACTGTAACAAATTCAATGAAGACTAAAAAATGGTCCACATCAAAAATAATTGTAATAATCAATTAAAAATAAAATTTAAGGATACCTAGTAAATGGATAGAATTACAGTCTATTTCAGAACCAGTGGGGGTGTAGGGGGAAGGTGTGTAGGAAACAGATAATAGAGAACATTTAGTCAAATTACAGAAATCAGACAAAGACTCCTCAAAAAAGGCTAAGAAGGAATATAAAAGAAAACATAAGGCATTAGAATTAAGTCCAAATATATCATAAGATATATAAATGAATTTTAATTTCTTATTAAATCATAGATTATTAGATTGATGCCGGGAGCCAGTGTGAGGAATCCCGCCCGTGACAAGGTCATGAGGAAGGAAGCTGACATACGCAAGGCGTGCTCAGACTTCAGGGGCCCCTCTGGAAATTCCTAAGCATGTACCCCAACAAAAATCTGCCGGCTTTTGTGCTCTGCTTTTCCACTCTTCTGACATTTTCTGGAAAAAGTCAATTCAGGGCTTTAGTCTTCTGCATTTGAAAGAGTGTTTCAATCCAAAAAACCCTCTGATGGCTTTCTAGCCTGCCTGCAGGACTCCTACAGCTGCGCATGTGATTGTTTAAGGCCTCCTGACCGCAGGAGGCACAGGAAGCTTAAAACATCCTAGGAATGTAGGAGCTTCCGAGGAGTCAAAATCTTTAGAATAGGACTGATTAAAGGTTTCATTTGTTGAGTCAATATTTGCTGCCAAATTTTCACATCCTTTAGTTGTAGATATAGTTAGAAAAACAAGTAGTAGACCTTGTGTTAGCAACATTAGATCTTTGAGTTAAGTACCTTCTTTGTTATATCCCACTGCACCTTTGTTCTATAGAGATGTAACTTTAATGTTAATGCTTTAAGGAGATGTAGATTAAAGAAAAACACTTCAGGGGAAACAAGATTAACATTCATTAAGGAAGAGAGCCAAAAAGTGTTAACAAGCCTCTTGGCCAGAAGATAATGTAAATCACCTGAGACCTTTTGTATACCAAATGATGTATAGAAAGAGCCTGAGCTGCGAACGCTACATAATCTTGTGTTACCCATTGATCTCTGTGTTTTATCAAAAGTATAAAAGGCCTTCTGAACAATAAAGGATGGGGCCAGCTCCAGGGGCCAGGGGCCAGCTTCTTGGACCAGCTTCTCTAACTAGTCTCCCGGCCTGGTTTCTTGGGGCTCTGGCTCCCCCGTGTCTCTCTCTCTTTCTTCTTCTCTCTCTTTCCCTCTCTCTGCTCTTTACTTTAACTTCAGGCTGAATCTCCACCTGGAGCGCGGAGGCTCGCCAGGTCTACTTACTTGCCCCGGCTGTTAAGACCCGCGAGAAAGGGTGCTTAAGGCGAGGCACCCTTAGATATTCAAGCGGGCGCCGGTGGCCCAACGTAGATGGTGCAAATTCCTTGTCTGGAATTTTATTGGCCTTCCGCGTAAACCAAGCTATTCAGCCCTCTTCCTCCACTTAATCTTCTTACTACACTATAGTTTCTTAATCTAATCTTTCATTAATAAGTAAACAAGTCTTTCCACGCCGACGCCGTCCACCCTTCGAATTCCCTGGCTCCACCGGGGCTGGACCCCGGCAGATTGGGGCTTTTAAAAGTCCAAACATATGCTACTTACCAAAGACATACCTGGAAACAATGCAGAAATGTTGAAAATAAGCAGATTTTAGAAAGTATACACTAGGTGAATGGCACAGGAAACAAAGCTGATATATAATACTACAGAAAAAATATAATTTAAAAACAATATTAACGATATTAAGACTAAAGAGAGATATAATACATAATAATGAAAGCAAAATTATATCAAGGAATGTGGTTATCATTAATTTTCATGCATCTAACATCATAAAATCAAAACAAAGAAAGAAAAAATGAAAACTCCTCCAACTTGGTTGAAGATTCTTGCAAAGCTCTCAACAGAACCTGAAGGACTCAACACCAAAATGCAGCAACGCTGTGCACGATTACAGCAGAATCAGCATCCTGATCATTCTATCGTTCTGACTCCTGTACCCTCCAAATACTGCTTTATCTGTCTACCTACCTATCCATCAACTACAATCTATCTAGTTTTCTATGAAAATGAGTTCCTAAAAAATAGAAAATATATATTTTTAGAGTACACAGGAATAGCTTTGAAAGTATTCTACATCACAAAAGAAGCCTCAGCAAATTTCAAAAAGTTAGTGACTTTTATTATTGCAATTAAACTAATGCAATTAAATAATAATACAACAAATGCAAAGGAACAATAGGAAGAAATAGAGGAGACACTCGAGCGGAAAAGACGGGAGGTCTCTTCAAGAGAGTTAGCGACACCACGGGAACATTCCCTGCAAAGATGGGCACAACAAAGGACAGAAACGGTGCAGGCCCAACAGAAGCAGGACAGGTTAGGGAGAGCGGCGAAAACACACAGAGCTGCACAAGAGACCTTCACGACCCAGACAGCCACGGTGGCGTGATCACTCCCCTAGAGCCGGACACGGGAGTGTGAAGTCAAGTGGGCCTTAGGAAGCATCACTGCAAACAAAGCTAGTGGAGGTGATGGGGTTCCAGCTGAGCTGTTTCAAATCCTAAAAGACGATGGTGTGAAAGTGCTGCACTCAATATGCCAGCAAATTTGGAAAACTCAGCAGTGGCCACAGGACTGGGAAAGGTCAGTTTTCATTCCAATCCCAAAGAAAGGCGATGCCTAAGATGTTCAGACTACCACACAATTGCACTCATCTCACATGCTAGCAAAGTAATGCTCAACATTCTCCAAGGTAGGCTTCAACAGTATACAAACCAAGAACTCCCAGATGTCCAAGCTGGATTAAGAAAAGGCAGAAGAACCAGAGATCAAATTGCCAACATCTGCTGGATCACAGAGAAAACAAGAGAATTCCAGAAAAACTCTACTTCTGCTTCACTGACTATACTAAAGCCTTGTGGATCACAACAAACTGAAATATTCTTAAAGAGACAGGAATATTCTGTATAATAGGCTCCAGTTTCATCCACCTCATTAGCACTGATTCAAATGTACTCTTCTTAATGGCCGAGTAATACTCCATTGTGTATATGCACCACAGCTTTCTCATCCGTTCATCTGCTGATGGACATCTAGGTGGCTTCCATGTCCTGAGAGGGTGAGGGTGGGATGATTTGGGGGAATGGCATTGAAACATGTATAATATCATATATGAAACGAGTTGCCAGTCCAGGTTCAATGCAGGATACTGGACGCTTGGGGCTGGTACACTGAGTCAACCCAGAGGGATGGTACAGGGAGGGAGGAGGGAGGGGGGCTCAGGATGGGGAACACATGTATACCTGTGGCGGATTCACGTTGATGTACGGCAAAACCAATACAATATTGTAAAGTAATTAGCCTCCAATTAAAATAAATGAATTTATATTTTCTAAAAAAGAGAGAGACAGGAATACCAGACCACCTTACCTGCCGCCTAAGAAACCTGTATGCAGGTCAAGAAGCAACAGTTAGAACAGGACATGGAATAACAGAATGGTTCAAAATTGGGAAAGGAGTACATCAAGGCTGTATATTGTCACCCTGCTTATTTAACTTATATGCAGATTACATCATGAGAAATGCCAGGCTGGATAAAGCACAAGCTGGAATCAAGATTGCTGAGAGAAATTTCAATAACCTCAGATATGCAGACACCACCCTTGTGGCAGAAAGTACAGAGGAACTAAACAGCTTCTTGATGAAGGTGAAAGAGGCAAGTGAAAAAGCTAGCTTAAAACTCAACATTCAAAAAACTAAGATCATGGCATCTGGTCCCATCACTTCAAGGCAAACATGTGGGGAAGCAATCGCAACAGTTACAGGTTTTATTTTGGGGGGCTCCAAAATCGCTGCAGACAATGACTGCAGCCATGGAATTAAAGGACACTTGCTCCTTAGAAAAGCTATGACAAACCTAGCCAGCATATTAAAAAGCAGAAACATTCCTTTGCCAACAAAGGTCCATCTTGTCAAAGCTATGGTTCTTCCAGTAGTCATGTATGGATGTGAGGAGTTGGACCATAAAGAAGGCTGAGCACTGAGGAACTGGTGCCTTTGAACTGTGGTGTGGAGAAGACTCTTGAGAGTCTCATGGACTGCAAGGAGATCCAACTAGTCAATCCTAAAGGAGATCAACCCTGAATATTCAAATACTGGAAGAACCGATGTTGACGCTAAAGCTCCAATACTTCGGCCACATGATACGAAAAGCTGACTCATTAGAAAAACCCCTGATGCTGGGAAAGATTGAAGGCAGGAGGAGAAGGGGACGACAGAGGATGGGATGGTTGGATGGAAAGACCGACTCAATGGCGTGAGTTTGAGCAAGCTCCAGGAGGTGGTGAAGGACGGGGAAGGCTGGCGTGCTGCAGTCCATGGGGTCCCAGAGTCAGACACAAACTTGTTGTTGAGCGACTGAACAACAAAAAAGAATGCTACTATAAAAACTCATTTTAAAAGAAAACTTGCATTACAGAAAGCTTCAAAATGTACAGCTGAATAGCTCATTAATGAAAGAAGTAACAGTAGACATTACCAAATACGCAGACTCACCGACAACAAAGCACTACTTAGCAAGCATGCAGGGCTCGAGCAAAGTGATGCCTTAGGGAGAACTGATAAGCTTAACTGACTGTATTTTTCAAAGATTAAAATTAACAAACCAAGTATTGCTATGTCTCAAGAGTCTTAGAAAAGAATAGCAGAGTAAATTTAGAAAAAGTATAAAAATGGAAAGAACAGACATGGTGAGAATAAAAACTAGAGAAATAATAGAAAGCTGAGTCCTTGGAAGTCTGATAAAATGAGCAGGCTTCCGGCAAGAATAATCAAGAAAAAGCGTGAGCGTGTGCACGTACACAGACACACACGTAAGCAAATGCACCTAGTGTGTGCATGCGTGCACACGTGTACACACACGCGTGCTCACGAGTGCGTATGCACACCGGGAACACAGCCACAGGCGAGAGAAGGCTTTAGAACCACAGGAGAATATTGCTAGCAATTCTATGCCAATAGATGCTGAAACTTGGATGAAATGGGTGTATCTCCCTGAAAAGCGAATTACCGAAAGTAACTGGAGTAGCTAAATCTGAATGAGCCATGAGCAATCATATTAGTTTTCTGTTCTGTAAAAACGTATCCCAAAACTGGTGACTTGGAACAGCACCCCTTTATCAGCTCACAGTTCTGTGAGCCAGAAGTCAGGCCCATGTGGCTAAATGCTCTGCCGTGGGCCTCATGAGGCTGAGGTCAAGGGCCCGGTCAGCTCCATCCTCATTGGGAGGCTCAGCTACGGAAAGAGGCACTTTCCAGCCCCTTCAGCACGTCGGAAGAGCATTCTTCCTTGCAGCAGGACAGAGGCCCTTTCCCTGTTGTCACCCAGGCACATCTCTTCCCCTTGGAGGCCACCCTCAGGTCCTTGCCACCTGCGTCCTTAACGGTCCCTGTCACACTTCTAAACACTCTGACTCTAGGAAGAAAAGTCTCTTTAAAGGAATCATCTGATAAGGCCAGTCCCACCCAAATAACCTCCCTTTGGGTTAACTCAGGAAGGGAAAGTCGCTCAGTCATGTCCGACTCTTTGTGACCCCATGGACTGTAGCCTACCAGGCTTCTCAGTCCATGGGATTTTCCAGGCAAGAATACTGGAGTGGGTTGCCATTTCCTTCTCCAGGGGATCTTCCCAACCCAGGGATCAAACCTGGGTCTCCCGCACTGTAGGCAGACACTTTGCCCACTGAGCCACCAGAGGCCAACCTAATCATCACCTAATCACAGGAGTGATATCTCACCACACCCACAGGATCTACCCGCATTCAAGGGGAGATGACTGCTCGGGGGCAGGCAGGGACCAGCATCCTGGAGATACCTTAGAGTTTGTGCCTTCCAAAACCATTTAGAAGAATCACTTCGGATTCAGGCTTCCTCGTCAGAGTATCAGATCCAGACAATTTTACAAGTGTGTCCCTACAAACATTCAGAGAATGGATAATTCTACATTAAACAAACTGTTTCAAGAACAAAAATATAAGAGAAGCTCCCAACTCATTTTATGATGAAGGTATAGTCTTGATATCAAGACTGTAACTATAACTCAAAAAGATACATGCACCCCCAATGTTCATAGCAGCATCATTCACAATAGCTGAGACATGGAGGCAAGCTACATGTCCATCGACAGAGGCATGAATAAAGAAGATGCTGTCTATTTACACAGTATCAATCTACTCAGCTATAGGACCTAGAGATTATCGTACTAAGTGAAGTAAACTAAACGGAGAAATGCAAATGTCACGTGATGTCACTTAGGGATCTTAAGAAATGATACAAACGAACTTTCATGCAAAACAGACAAGACTCACAGACACAGAAAACAGACTCAGGGTCACGGAAGGGGAGAGGCGAGGGGAGACTGGGGTTAGGATTAGCACATATACACGAGCAGAAACATAATAGATGGCCAAACTCAGGGTCACGGAAGGGGAGAGGCGAGGGGAGACTGGGGTTGGGGTCAGCACATATACACGAGTAGAAACATCATAGATGGCCAAACTCAGGGTCACGGAAGGGGAGAGGCGAGGGGAGACTGGGGTTAGGATTAGCAGATATACACGAGCAGAAACATAATAGATGACCAAACTCAGGGTCACGGAAGGGGAGAGGCGAGGGGAGACTGGGGTTAGGATTAGCACATATACACGAGCAGAAACATAATAGATGGCCAAACTCAGGGTCACGGAAGGGGAGAGGCGAGGGGAGACTGGGGTTGGGGTCAGCACATATACACGAGCAGACACAGGACAGACGGCCCGCAGAGGCCCGCCCTGCAGCCAGCACTCTCTAACAGCCTGCACGGGGAGGGGCTCTGGAGCCGCAGACAAGCCTGTGCGCGTCACGGAGCCCTCTGCCAGCCACTGGAGCTCACACAACACTGCGAACCAGCCAGACTTCGATTAAAAAAGAAAGTTTCTTAAAGACTGGAAAAGGCGAGAAAAATTACACACGTCTCAGTTATGAACACAAGCTTTAAGCATCAGAGTGAGTGAAATGCAAAGGCACATGTTTTAAGAGAGCAAGCGTGTGATGGCCAAACGAGTCGTCCTAAGAGCGACTCAGAAGCAGAGCCTACTGACGCCGTCCGCCGCACGGAAAATAGCTCATACAATCACGCCAGCATTTCCAGAAAAGTCACTGGATAAAACTTCGGAATCATAGCAGAGGGAGCTCAGCCTGGTGCCCTGTGACGATGCAGAGGGGAGGGGTGCGAGTGGGTGGGAGGGGGACTGGAGAGGGACGGACATGTGCCTACTTACGACTGGTTCACGGCGCCGCACAGCACAGAGCAACACAGCATTGTTAGCAATTTTCCTCCAGTTAGAAGTTTTTAACGCTGAAAAATGTTCAGTATCATTCACGATAAAAATAATCACAACTGAAAATTCCCTAAAATGCCGATGCGTGCTGTGTGCTTAGTTGCTCCGTCGTGTCCCACTCTTTGCAACCACATGGATTACAGCCCACCAGGCTCCTCTGTCCGTTTCGGATTCTCCAATCAAGAATGCTGGAGTGGGTGGCCATGCCCTCCAACAGGAGATCTTCCTGACCCAGGGATCGAACCCAGGCCTCCCACATTGCAGGTGGGTTCTTTATCCACTGAGCCATCAGGAAAGGCCAAAATGACAATAGGCATCTAATAAAACCATGAGGAGGATTCCTGCTTACATTCAGGGATAACACAAAAATACCATTTATATCACACAGAGGCCCTAGCCAAGGTAAAATCACACAAAACAGAAATAAAATGTATGATTTTAGAAAGGAGGAGACCAACTGTCTCATTCACAGATATTGTGATTTCTACATAGAAAATCTAAAACCATATACAATATTTAGGAGGCTTATGAAATGCCAAATACATAAACAAAAATAAATTACTTTCATTTACAATTAGAAAAGAGAAATTTTTAAAGCTCTCATTCTAATGGACATGAGACTCCTTCCTGGGTAACAAAAATGCTCTAAGATTAGTGGTGATGGCTATGCACCTCTACGACTATACTGGGAACCACTGAATTGTCTACATTAAAAGTGTGAATTTTATGGCATGTGAAGCACATCTCGATAAAGCTGCCATAAAAACAGTGTTTAAAATAACAACAAAATCTATAAAGTATCTAGGAATAAGCTCAATAAAATAAATGTAGTAACTTGATAATAAAAGTCCTAAGACATTCTTGAAGAACAAAGGGATGACAGAGATGAACCATATTAATAGATGGGACAATCTGACATCTTTAGATGCCCCTTTCCCAGAATTAATCTACAGATTCAATGAAATCCCCCAAAAAAATCTCATGAGATTTTATTTGTAGAAAATCCACCAAAATTTACCAGAACTCATGAACTCAGCAAAGTTTTAAGATATGAAGTCAACACAGAAAAATAGGTTGTATGCTATACACTTAAAATGAACAACTTAAAAAGGAAATTTTTTTAATCCATATACAACAGCACCAAAAAGAATAAAATACTTAGGAATAAAATTAACTGAGGAGGGGAAAGACTTGTATACACTAAGAACTACAAAACAGTGGTGAAGAAAATTAAAGACCACGAAACAAAGACATCCCATACTCATCAGGACTTCCCGGTGGTCACCTTCCAGTGCAGGGGACTCGAGTTCAATCCCTGGTCGGGGAACTAAGATCCCACATGCTGTGTGCTGCGGCCGCGGAGCCCGTGCACTCTGGAGCCTACACCACCCAGAGAAGCCAGCACCTTAACAAAGAGCCCGCCAGCAGCAGCAAAAGCACCTGCAGGCCTCAGCGGACGTCCTGCGCGCCACACCCAAGAGCCAGCGCTGCCAGGTAAACAAGCATACTTTAAAAGAGGGAAAAAGACATCCCCTACTCATAGATTGGAAAACAGTATTGTTAAGATGTTAATACCCAAAGCAACCTATAGCAAACCCTATCAAAGTTCCAATGACATTCTTTGCAGAAACAAAAAAACTCATCCTAGAATTTATATGGACTCTCAAGGGACTCTGGGCAGCCCAAACAGTAGAATAATAACCCAGAAACAAATCCTCATATATACAGCCAATTGATTTTCAAAAAGAATGCCAGGGCCATTCAGTCTGGAAAAGACAAGTCTCTTCACCAAATTGTGCTGGATAACCTCCTGCAAAAAATTAAGTTGGACCTATATCTTATGCAATATATAAAAAGCAACTCAAAATGGATCAAAGATCTAAATGTAATACCTTAATGTGAAGTCAAGTGGGCCTTAGAAAGCATCACTACGAACAAAGCTAGTGGAGGTGATGGAATTCTAGTGGAGCTATTTCAAATCCTGAAAGATGATGCTGTGAAAGTGCTGCACTCAATATGCCAGCAAATTTGGAAAACTCAGTAGTGGCCACAGGACTGGAAAAGGTCAGTTTTCATTCCAATCCCAAAGAAAGGCAATGCCAAAGAATGCTCAAACTACCGCACAATTGCACTCATCTCACACAATAGTAAAGTAATGCTCAAAATTCTCCAAGCCAGTCTTCAGCAATACGTGAACCGTGAACTCCCTGATGTTCAAGCTGGATTTAGAAAAGGCAGAGGAACCAGAGATCAAATTGCCAACATCTGCTGGATCATGGAAAAAGCAAGAGAGTTCCAGAGAAACATCAATTTCTGCTTTATTGACTATGCCAAAGCCTTTGACTGTGTGGATCACAATAAACTGTGGAAAATTCTGAGAGAGATGGGAATACCAGACCACCTGACCTGCTTCTTGAGAAACCTATATGCAGGTCAGGAAGCAACAGTTAGAACTGGGCATGGAACAACAGACTGGTTCCAAATAGGAAAAAGAGTACGTCAAGGCTATATATTGTCACCCTGCTTATTTAACTTCTATGCAGAGTACATCATGAGAAACGCTGGACTGGAAGAAACACAAGCTGGAATCAAGATTGCCGGGAGAAATATCAACAACTTCAGATATGCAGATGACAGCACCCTTATGGCAGAAAGTGAAGAGGAACTAAGAAGCCTCTTGATGAAAATGAAAGAGGAGAGTGAAAAAGATCATGGCATCTGGTCCCATCACTCCATGGGAAATAGATGGGAAACAGTGGAAACAGTGTCAGACTTTATTTTGGGGGGGCTCCAAAATCACTGCAGATGGTGACTGCAACCATGAAATTAAAAGACGCTTACTCCTTGGAAGAAAAGTTATGACCAACCTAGACAGTATATTGAAAAGCAGAGACATTACTTTGCCGACTAAGGTCCGTCTAGTCAAGGCTATGGTTTTTCCTGTGATCATGTATGGATGTGACAGTTGGACTGTGAAGAAGGCTGAGCGCCGAAGAATTGATGCTTTTGAACTGTGGTGTTGAAGAAGACTCTTGAGAGTCCCTTGGACTGCAAGGAGATCCAACCAGTCCATTCTGAAGGAGATCAACCCTGGGATTTCTTTGGAAGGAATGATGCTAAGGCTGAAGCTCCAGTACTTTGGCCACCTCATGCGAAGAGTTGACTCATTGGAGAAGACTCTGGTGCTGGGAGGGATTGGGGGCAGGAGGAGAAGGGGACGACAGAGGATGAGATGGCTGGATGGCATCATGGACTCAATGGACATGAGTCTGAGTGAACTCCCGGAGATGGTGATGGACAGGGAGGCCTGGGGTGCTGCGATTCATGGGGTCGCAAAGAGTCGGACACGACTGAGCGACTAAACTGAACTGATAACATTCAGAAGAAAATATGTGAGAAAATCTTTATGACACTGAATTTGGCAATGATTTCTTGGAAATGACACCAAAAGCCCGAGAAATTAAAAAAGACAAAAATTGGATTTCATAGAGTTTAGCCCTTGGTGCATCACAGGAGCGAAAAGACAAGCTACAGGGCGGGGCGGGGTACTCGCAAGTCATCTACCTAATCAGAGGCTAGTGTCCAGAGCATATTGAGAACCCCTACGGCCCAACAACAAAGAACACCCGACTTAAAAATAGGCAAAGGGCTTGAATGGCCATTTCTTAAAGAAAAAACACACATGCAAATGGCCATTGAGCACATGAAAGGGGCTTAGCATCACCAGTCATTAGGGCAATGCAAACCAGAACCATAATAAGATCCCAATTACGCCCACTAGGGTGACTGCTACTTAAAAAGATGAAAAGGCTGCAGTGCTGGGGAGCGCGTGCAGAGACTGGAACCCTGTGGATTGCGGACGGGATGGAGACTGGTGTGGCTGCTGTGGAGACACGACCCCTCAAGAAGCTGGAGACAGGACCAGCATGCGATCCAGCGGCTCCACGCCGGGGCATGGCCCACAGGGTCTGAAACAGGGTCTTAAAGGGACTGATCTGTTACACCCAGAATCACAACAGCGTTATTCACAAGAGCTGAAACATGGAAGGAGCTCCTGTCCTCACTGGATGAATGGAGAAGCACATATGCCCCGCACTCATGATGGGATATCGTTCAGCCTTAAAAAGGAAGGGAATTCTAAATCATAATGAAACTTAGGTGAGCCCTGAAGATATTATGCTAAGGGAAATAAGCCAGTCACAAAAAGACAAATACCGCAGGACTCCCCTTTAGTGAGATAATCAGAGCAGTGAAAATCATAGAGACAGAAAGCAGAATCGCAGCTGCCAAGGTCTGCAAGGAGGGAGAGACGGGGCTGCTTTAATGAGGAAGAGCTTCACATTCCCAAGATGAAAAGAGCTCTGGAGGTGGATGGAGGTTATGGCTGTTCGATAATATGAATAAGCTTAATACCACCGAACTACACACTTAAAAATGAATAATATGATCAATTTTAGGTTATGTGTATTTTGTCATGATTTCTTAAATTGTCAAATAAAAGTAGGCCTACGTGCAAAAAGCAAACTTTAAAACTTTGGAAAAACAAAACAAAATCATGTGGAAACATTTCTACAACTAGAGGTAGGGAAGGGTTTCTAAAGAGCACGCAACAATGGCAACCCTAAAGTGGCGCGCTGATAAATCTGACTGCGAAAGCTGTGCGCTGCAAAAGATGCAGAGAGGGTGGGAGGCAAACATCTGCAACGGAAAAGCGACAGAGGACTGGCTTCCGGAACATACAAAGCATTCCTATAGATTCATATGGAAACCACAAATCACCCGTGAGAAACACAAGCAAATTACAAAAGAGAGGAGATGTTCAAAACCACTGCCAGTCAGGGGAACCCAGACTGAACTAGCAGAGAGGCCAGTTCACATCCGCCACTTAGCAAACAGCGTTAAGCTGGTGACGCCAGACAGCAGCTCAGCTGGCAGAAGAGAACCTGGAGAGTCATTAGGGAGCATGCGGCCACTCCTAGACAACTTTTAAGCGAGCACACAGACCAGACTTGCCATACAGATGCTTGCAGAAACGTGTGCAAGGCGTGTGCGTCGCAGCGCTTGTCTGCCATAGTGAAAAGCGGGAATCACCTACTGCTTATCACACGAAGACAGGAAACGCTGGCGATGGGCCAAGACTGCAGTGAAATGCGATGAGCACATAAAATTAAGGAGACTGCGTGTATTAACACAAAAATGCCCAGAGCAATGTGAAGGGGCAAAAAGGCAAGCTGTGAAGCAATTGTGCACCTATGCACAAACACATACTTACACTCACAATTCAAACCACACACACAAGACCGCATGTTATCTACGGATATGGACACATCTAGTAAAAGCTGGCATTCCTCTGCAATCACTGGGTAATGAACACAGATCACTGTCTCCATTGGAGGTAAAAGGAAGGACAGATAGAGAGAGCTGGTTGAGGGATTGTAATCAGAAGACTTCAGTGGTATCTGTAATGCTTTGTTTCTCCAAGAGAAACCTCTGAAGCCAGGTGCCAACTTACAGGGAGATGCGAGGGAGGGGAACGCACGCTTTAAAACAACTCACGGGCACGCTACCCTCGAAAGACATGAACGATCCAGAGAAGGGCAGTGGAGCAGCTCCACGGCCATTCCCAGGAGGAGAGAAGCCACACAGAAGGAAAAGCATCTCTCCCTGGCCTGTGGCTTCCTGCTCCCAGGCACCAGGACACACGGGGTCATCACAGCCCAGACGTGTCAGAAGAATGGCCTCAGAACCATGCCGCCGGGACACACGCGGCACAGACACCGGTTTCCCCGGTGTTGTCACGGCCCGTGAGGCAGGAGAACAGCTCTCAGTTTTTTAGGAGCTCTAATATTTTCAGACCCAGGCAAGAATGTCCATGATAAGAAGAAACACAAGAACACAAAATCTACCCAAACGATGTAAGCAGCCCCATGGAGTAAATCACAACCCCACTGCAGCCTGAAGGCCCGTGTGAGAGGCCCTGCCTTGGGCTTCAGTGCTGGGGGAGGTCCGTCCTCAACCGCCAGGAAAGTTCTCTGCAAAGGCAACACGGCCGCAGGGGATGGAAATTCAGCCTCGTTCATTCTGAGATGACAGCTTCCTCAGTGGATCAGCAACGCAGAACTCCCAGGGAGAATCAGAATCAAACACAGAAATGTTTATGAAAATCAAACTTTCTGCATTATTATTACGGTATTATTACTTATCAGAACACATCAACACGCTGAAGGGGGTTGAGTTTAGCACCACGTTAGCCCTGTGATTCTAATTTTTTAAGTGTAATGGGAAAATTGATTTAGATGTATGATTTCAAGTTGAAAACTTCATAAGTTTCTAAAAAGTATCGAAACATTTAAGCAAATGTATGATTCACCATATTTATAGTCGAATATGCTGGATATACAATACTTAGGAAGATCAAGTTAGAATAAATTTATAAATGAAATATAAAATGCTTCACATTAACTAAGCATATGAAATGGAATAAAAAGCCCACTTGGAGTCTCCTTGAAACTGACTGTTAAACATTGCAGAATGTGTCATTTGCGTTTCCTTATTAACTCTCTGCTTTGATGGTCTGTCCGCTGGTGGGAGTGGGTGCTACAGCCCTACGGCCACTGTGCTGCCGTCGGCGTCCCCTTTCACGTTCCTGAGTCTGCCTTCTGTGCTGAGGTGTCCTATGTGAAGTGCACAGACGCCTACAACTGTCACGTCCTCCTCTTGGGCTGACCCTCTGACCGCTAGGTAGTGTCCCTCTTCGTCTCTTCCGACGGTCTCCATTTTAAGGTCTATTCTGTCTGCTATGAGGACCGCTGCTCCGGCTCTCTCCCGACTCCAGCTGCGCGGGCAGCTTCCACCCTCTCACTTTCAGTCTCCATGCGTCTCTAGGTCTAAAGTCAGTTTCTTGCAGACAAAACATATGTGGGTCCTGTTTCTTCATCCATTCAGCCAATCTGTGTTTTTTGGTTGGAGCATTTAACTCATTTATATTTAAAGTGATTATTGCTAAATATGCTCCTCTTGCCATTTTTTTGCCCTCAGTCAACAGAAGAGTCTGAAATGCAGTACTTGGGTGCAATCTCAAAAACGAAAGAATGGTCTCTGTTCATTTCCAAGGCAAACCATTTAGTATCACAGTAATCCAAGTCTATGCCCCAAACAATGCCGTAGAAGTTGAAGCTGAATAGGTCTATGTGGACCTACAAGACCTAGAATTAATACCAAAGAAAGACGTCCTTTTCCTCATATGAGCCTGGAATGCAAAAGTAGTAAGTCAAGAGATACCTGGAGTAACAGGCAAGTTTGGCCTTGGAGTACAGAATGAAGCAAGGCAAAGGCTCACAGAGTTTTGCCAAGAGAACACACTGGTCACAGCAAACACCCTCTTCCAACCACACAAGAGAAGACTCTACACAAGGACATCACCAGATGGTCAACACTGGGATCAGACTGATTATATTCTTTGCAGCCGAAGATGGAGAACCTCTACACAGTCAGCAAAAACAAGGCTGAGAGCAGGCTCAGATTATGAACTCCTTATGGCCAAATGCAGAATTAAATTGAAGAAAGTAGGAAAACCACTAGACTATTCGGGTATGACCTAAATCAAATCCCTGACGATTTGAAGAAGAAAAAAAAAAAAATCCCTGACGCTTATACAGTGGAAGTGACAAGAGATTCGAGGGATTAGCTCTGACAGACCGAGTGCCTGAACAACTAGAGATGGAGGTTCGTGGCACTGCACAGGAGGCCAGGATCAAAACCATTCGCAAGAAAAAGAAATGCCAAAAGGCAAAATGGTTGTCTGAGGAGGCCTTACAAATAGCCGAGAAAAGAAGAGGAGTGAAAGTGCAAGGAGAGAAGGCGAGCCATATCCATCTGAATAAAGAGGCGCAAAGACCAGCAAGGAGAGATAAGACAGCCTTCCTAACTGATCAGCCCAAAGAAACAGAGGAAAACAACAGAACGGGAAAGACTGGAGATCTCTTCAAGAAAATCAGAGATACCAAGGGAACATTTCATGCAAAGATGGGCACAATAAAGGACAGAAACGGTATGGACCTAACAGAAGCAAAAGATATTAAGAAGTGGTGGCAAGAATAAACAGAACTATATAGAAAAGATCTTATTGACCCAGATAACCATGATGCTGTGATCACTCACCTAGAGCCAGGCACCCTGGAGGGCGGCGTCAAGAGGGCCTTAGGAAGAATCACGAATAACAAAGCCAGCAGAGGTGATGGAACCAGCTGAGCTGTCTCAAATTCTAAAAGCGGATGCTGTGAAAGTGCTGCACTCAATATGCCAGCAAATTTGGAAAACTCAGCAATGGCCACAGAACTGGAAAAGTCAGTTTTCATTCCAATTCCAAAGAAAGGCAATGCCAAAGAATGCTCAGACTACCACACAACTGCCCTCATCTCACACACTAGAAAGTAATGCTCAAAATTCTCCAAGCCAGGCTTCAACAGTAGTCGAACTGAGAACTCCCAGATGTTCAAACTGGATTTAGAAACGGCAGAGGAACCAGAGATCAAATTGCCAACATCCATTAGATGATAGAAAGGCAAGAGATTTCCAGAAAAACATCCACTTCTGCTTCATTGATGACACTAAACCCTTTGACTGTGTGGATCACAACAAACTGTGGAACATCCTGAAAGAGACGGAAATACCAGACCACCTTACCTGCCTCCTGAGAAATCTGTATGCAGGTCAGGAAGCAACAGTTAGAACTGGACATGGAAAAACGGACTGGTTCAAAATTGGGAAAGGAGTACATCAAGGCTGTATATTGTCACCCTGCTTATTTAACTTATATGCAGAGTACATCATGAAAAACACTGGGCTGGATGAAGCACCAGCTGGAATAGAGATTGCTGGGAGAAATATCAATAACCTCAGATATGCAGATGACAGCACCCTTGTGGCAGAAAGCAAAGAGGCACTAAAGACCCTCTCGATGAAAGTGAAAGAGAAGAGTGAAAAAGCTGGCTTAAAACTCAACATTCAAAAAACAAAGATCATGGCATCCGGTCCCATCACTTCATGGCAAATAGATGGGGAAACAGTAGAAGCAGTGACAGGCTTTATTTTCCTGGGCTCCAGAATCACTGCAGACGGTGACCAAAGCCATGAAATTAAAAGACACTTGCCCCTTGGAAGAAAAGCTGTGACCAATCTAGACAGCGTATCAAAGAGCAGAGACATTACTTTGCCAACAAAGGTCCATCTAGTCAAAGCTATGTTTTTTCCTGTAGTCATGCATGGATGTGAGAGTTGGACTGTGAAGAAAGCTGAGCACCAAAGAATTGATGCTTTTGAACTGTGGTGCTGGAGAAGACTCTTGAGAGTCCCTTGGACTGCGAGGAGATCCAACCAGTCCATCCTAAAGAAAATCAGTCCTGAATATTCATTGGAAGGACTGATGCTGAAGCTGAGGCTCCGATACTTTGGCCACCTCATGGGAAGAGCTGACTCACTGGAAAAGACCCTGATGCTGGGAAAGACTGAAAGCAGGAGAAGGGGACGACAGAGGACGAGGAGGTTGGGTGGCGTCACAATTCAATGGACGTGAGTTTGAGCCAGCTCTGGGAATTGGTGAAGGACAGGGAGGCCTGGCGTGCTGCAGCCCATGGGGGTCACAAAGAGGCAGACACGACCGAGCGACTGCACTGCACTGCATCTATACGGAATCTAGAAAGATGGTACTGATGAATTTATTCACAGGGGAACAATGGAGAAACAGACTCAGAGAACAGACTTATGGACACAGCAGGGGCGGCGGGGAGGGAGGGTGGGAGGTATGGAGAGAGGAACATGGAAACGCACATTACCATGGGTAGGGTAGACAGTCCACGGGAATTTCCTGTGTGACGCAGGGAACCCGAACAAGGGCTGCGCAACAGCCTAGAGGGGTGGGATGGGGAGGGAGATAGGAGGGAGTTTCAGAGGGAGGGGACATATGTATCCTTATACCTGATTCATGCTGGTATTTGGGACAAAACAAAATTCTGTAAAGCAATTATCCTTCAATTAAAAAACAAGTAAATGTTTTTAGAACTGCAAAACGTATACACATAAATTTTCATCAGCTGAATCTTAAAAATGTTAATATCTTTACAGTTTTATTGATAAGTAATTGGCATACATCACTATAAAATTTAAGGCATACAGAACAGTGACTTGATTTCCATATATTGTAAAATTATTCCCTCAGTAAGCTTGGTTAATATCCATCATCTCATGTAGATACAAGGAGAAAGAGAAAAAAAATCCTCTCTCAGGAGCTACTGTCTCAAGAGCCTTCTTCAGTTCAGTTCAAGTTCTGTCGCTCAGTTGTGTCCGACTCTTTGTGACCCCATGAATCGCAGCACGCCAGGCCTCCCTGTCCATCACCAAATCCTGGAGTTCACACAAACCCATGTCCATTGAGTCAGTGATGCCACCCAACCTCCTCATGCTCTGTCGTCCCCTTTTCCTCCCGCCTTCAATCTTTCCCAGCATCAGGGTCTTTTCCAATGAGTCAGTTCTTCACATCAGGTGGCCAAAATATTGGAACTTCAGCTTCAGCATCAGTCCTTCCAATGAATATTCAGGACTGATTTCCTTTAGGATGGACTGGTTGGATCTCCTGCAGTCCAAGGGACTCTCAAGAGTCTTCTCCAACACCACAGTTCAAAAGCATCAATTCTTCGGCGCTCAGCCTTCTTCACGGTCCAACTCTCACATCCATACATGACCACTGAAAACACCATAGCTTTGACTAGGCAGATCTTTGTCAGCAAAGTAATATCTCTTCTTTTTAATACACTGTCTAGGCTGGTCATAGCTTTTCTTCCAAGGAGTAAGCATCTTTTAATTTCATGGCTGCAGTCACCATCTGCAGTGATTTTGGGCCCAGAAAAATAAAGTCTGACACTGTTTCCACTGTTTCCCCATCTATTTCCCATGAAGTGATGGGACCGGATGCCATGATCTTCGTTTCCTGAATGTTGAGCTTTAGGCCAACTTTTTCGCTCTCCTCTTTCACTTTCATCAAGAGGCTTTTCAGTTCCTCTTCACTTTCTGCCATAAGGGTGCTGTCATCTGCATATCTGAGTTTATTGATATTTCTCCCGGCAATCTTGATTCCAGCTTGTGCTTCTTCCAGTCCAGCATTTCTCATGATGTACTCTGCATAGAAGTTAAATGGGCAGGGTGACAATATACAGCCTTGACGTACTCCTTTTCCTATTTGGAAACAGTCTGTTGTTCCATGTCCAGTTCTAACTGTTGCTTCCTGACCTGCATACAGATTTCTCAAGAGGCAGGTCAGGTGGTCTGGTATTCCCATCTCTCTCAGAATTTTCCACAGTTTATTGTGATCCACACAGTCAAAGGCTTTGGCATAGTCAATAAAGCAGAAATTGATGTTTTTCTGGAACTCTCTTGCTTTTTCCATGATCCAGCGGATGTTGGCAATTTGATCTCTGGTTCCTCTGCCTTTTCTAAATCCAGCTTGAACATCAGGGAGTTCACGGTTCACGTATTGCTGAAGCCTGGCTTGGAGAATTTTAAGCATTACTTTACTAGCATGTGAGATGAGTGCAATTGTGCGGTAGTTTGAGCATTCTTTGGCATTGCCTTTCTTTGGGATTGGAATGAAAACTGACCTTTTCCAGTTCTGTGGCCATTGCTGAGTTTCCCAAATTTGCTGGCATATTGAGTGCAGCACTTTCACAGCATCATCTTTTAGGATTTGAAACAGCTCAACTGGAGTTTCATCACCTCCACTAGCTTTGTCCATAGCAATGCTTCCTAAGGCCGACTTGACTTCGCGTTCCAGGATGTCTGGCTCTAGGTGAGTGATCGCAGCTTTCTTACAGATCATATACTCATGTGAGCCAAGGTCACCACTCTGTACATCAACTCCCCAGGCCTTATTTATCTCATACCTGCAACTGTTTATTTATCTCATAACCTGTACTTTACAACAATAACAACTCCAATTCCCCTGCCCCACCTCCCTCATTCTGAGAACCACAAATATGACCTCTTTTTCTATAAGTTTGGGGTGTGTTTGTTTTTAGATTCCACATATAAGTACAGTATTTGTCTTTCTCTGTCTGATTCATTTCACTTCACATAATGCTTTCAAGATTCATCCATTTTGTCACAAATTGAACATAAATTTTCTTTAAAAGAATTGCAATTTTGGATTCATCACTTCAACAAATAGAATCCTGATTTTTAGAAATTAAAAGTTTTCTATGCATAAAATCCACTCTCAAGAGTACCAAAAAACCCTCGTGTATCATGGAGGATTTCCTTTTAAGTCAGATAATAAAATAAGAATCATTGCCATAAATCTCACTGAATCTTATTTCAAGAGTTCTGGCTAACATAACAGAATGTGAATAAGACATAAAGAAAAGAACAGATACACTGATTATTTCTGGAAGACACGGACAAAACTCCCAGGAAGTTGGTTGAGAGCAGTTTCTCGAAGGTGACCTAAATGAGAAGGAAGAACAAGGAAGACGGGATCAATGCATATGTGTGGCTGATAACGCAGGAACCAACACAACATTGCAAGGCAACTGTACTCCAATTTAAAACGTACGAATAAAATAAGCTGTGTACAGAGAGAGAGCCAGGCCCCAGGACCGCAGGGCCAGCACCCCTGGGAGACGTCGGGGGTGAGCTCTGGGCCACGGGACCTCAGGGGGTGGGCCCGGCACGGAGACCGCAGGAAACCCTGCGGCGACTCTGACGCACACTCGCGCTGGGCGGATGCTGGGCAGGAGTGTCTCCCTGAACCCCTTCCTGCAGGTTCACAGATCCCACTCCCCACCCCCAGCCTCTAGACAGAAAGTACCACAAAGCCTTGAAAGAGAAATGCAGCGCAGACCAATCCTAGGAAGGAAGAAAACACAGGCACAGAAGAGCGATCTGCAGACACCGTCATCAGAGTGAGAAATCCAGGCCGAAGAAAATCAAAACCTGGCTGTAAGCCCACCATCCATCAGCAAACAGAGACCAGCTCAGCTCCCCTCAGCAAACTGTAGGGACCAAGCCCAGGGCTAGGACCAGAGCACAAACCCCCCGGAGCAGGTGTGGCAGCAACAGGGCTGGTCAGAACCTAATGAAGCAGAGCTCCTCACTCTCAAGGGCGCACACACACACCACGAGGAGTAACTCCAAACCGTGAATGGCTACACGAGGGAGACTGCAGGACCGTACTTGTCAGGAGCTGGACACAGACTAAGACACACGCTACTCCTGGATAGACGGACAGAATGCAGGCTTTTAAAACCTGACTCTCCACAAGTCAACTCAGAGACTCTCGACAACTGAAGCAACCTCCCAGAAGAATTCTTCGGACTTTAATAACATGATCTCGAAATTATCTAGAAAACTAAATAGGCAAAATGTTAAATAAATATTCAGAAAAGAAAAGAGAGAAGGTCCTGTTTCATGAGACACTGAGATATTACTTTGAGCTCAACTCCTGGACCACAGGCCAGATGGGTTCGAACCCAAACAGAAGCAGCACGGGTAAGACGCAAGAGCCCTTCAGTTCGTGAAAAAGGGCGCACAACCAGATGACGGGAAAGTTATCCACAGAGGAGATGAACGGTCGCCCATCTTCTAAGCATTTGTCTAAAGGAAACAGTCAGAGCTATGGCACAGATGTATAAGCTTTTTGGTCTTTTCTATAAAAGCAAACTTTGAAATAACTTAAACCGTCAACGAGAGGGAGGTGACCGGCCGGCCCCACGTCTCCTGTGCACCCTCAGCTGCAGGGCACACAGACGGCCCCGGCGGCCTCGTGCTGCCCTGCACGAGCCAGGCTGCCCGCGAGGCAGCAGAGCACCCTGTGCCCCCAGGGCAGGGCACCAGCCGTGTACTCACCGGCCTACGCACAGAAAAGGCTCAGGATGACAAAGCTCAAGACATTAGCAGTGGTTATCTCAGGGCGGTGGGCCTATGGGCCGTTTTTATTCTTTCCGATAGGAGCGTTTTCAAGTGAGAAAATCAATATTTTCACTTACATGGCAAAGAAGAATGTGTACCCTACAATGAAATTGTTTAAGATAATAAAACAACTTTGAGGCACTTTAATTAAAAATGATATATTGACAACAATAACAGAAGGGTGATCATAGCATACATCTTTGTATTCAATATGCGTTTTCTGGGTGCCTGTGACTCCCAAAGCCTTAGGCTCTGGACGCTGGAGAGCAAGACAGGAGGTCAGCCTGGGGGAGGGGAGCAGGACTGGCTTGGAGCTGGAGGCCTTCCTTCTGGGTCACACCCAGCAAGGCTCCGGGTAGGAGACGCATGCTCGGTGTTAGTGAAGAAGCCCCGAAGTTTCCAAAACGAAGCAGCAAAGAATCCACGCATGGAACTCGTGAAAGGAGACACGAAGCAGCAGCGTGCAGACACGTCCAAACCATCAGTCACGGGAGCAAAAGGCCAGACAGCAGCGAGGCAAGGCCTCGCCCCCAGTCCATCATCAAGAGGGCTGGAAACACAGCGCCGAGCAGTGGCAGCATAGACGTCAAATTTAAATGGAATCGGTAGGGATGTTGGAGGAGGGCATGGCAGCCCACTCCGGTGTTCCTGCCTGGAGAACTCCATGGACAGAGGGGCCTGGCCGGCTCAGTCCATGGGGCACAGAGTCAGCCACGACCAATCAACTAACACGCACACACAGTAGGGATGCAAGCTAACGCATCACACTGCAAACCACCTGCAAAACAGAAGGCCATAAGATGCTTAAACGCGTCGTTTAGTCCACTCTGGGAATCTGCCCCACTGAAATAACCAGAAAAAGAAAGAAACCAAAGTTGAAAGATCAACATCACACTGTTGGACCATAAAGAAGGCTGAGTGCCGAAGAATTGATGCTTTGGAATTGCGCTGGAGAAGACTCTTTGAGAGTCTCCTGGACAGCAAGGAGATCAAGCCAGCAGCCCTAAAGGAAATTAACCTGGAATATTCACTGGAAGGACTGATGCTGAGGCTGAAGCTCCAATATTTTGGCCACCTGATGCAAACAGCCGACTCATTGGAAAAGACCCTGGTGCTGGGAAAGATTGAGGGTAGGAGGAGAAGGGGGTGAGAGAGGATGAGGTGGTTGGATGGCATCACCAACTCAATGGACATGAGTTTGAGCAAGCTCCTGGAGATAGTGAAGGGCAGGCAAGACTGGCGTGCTGCGGTCCACGGGGTCACAGAGAGTCAGACACGACTTAGTGACCGAACAACGGCAACAGCACCATCTTTGTGTTCAGTGACAGTGAAGCCTGGGTGTTGGTCACAAACAACACACCAGACCTCATGTGTCTGTGAAATGACGTTAAAGGAACAGATGAACTGATCCCTGGGTGAACCTTAGAAATACTGCACTATGTGAAAGGAGCCAGATGCAAAGGGCTGCTCAGTGACGGTGCTGATCCTCGGGCCCCTGAGCACACGCTCACCAGCTCGTGGCCCCTGCAGCCCAAGCCCCAGGCCCACGGCCCTGCACACGGAACGGCAGGGCACGGAGACACGGCGTGGACTTGGGCACACACAAGCGTGAGGCACACACTCAGACACACAGCCCCACAGGTACACAAGCAGCCGGTGTGGACGGCAGGAGCCACGGACACACTGGACCGTGATCATCATGGAGCCTGGACCGTGGATGATCAGCAGGGACCAGAAACACGTGGTGCAGACACTCCAGCCAGCCCCTGCCTGGGGACCCCTCACAGGCACCCGAGGCAGGGGCTCCCGCCAGGGAGAAAACCTGGGGCCACTAGCTGCAGTGTCGGCCTGGGGCCGGACCCTGACCCGAGCACCGCCAGCCCGGATTCTGAGGTCCCCAGCTGGGTCTTTGAAGCTGCATATTCACCATCTTGCCTGTGTTGGGTCACCCTGCCTTTCCACATCCGCTGTATGATGGGGGGTTACCTCTGCCCCTCCACAAGCCAAGCTGGGAGCCCTCCCTGAGGCCCCCAGTCCATCAAGTCTGACAAAGAGAGCAGAGACGCCTGGACTGCCCACCCCACACAATTGCTGTGGACATCCCTCTGACTCTCAAAACATAGCAGTTTGGACAACTCAGCCAGAAGGGTCTGGCATGCGGCCTCCTTGGAATTGTTACTGCTGTCATGGGGGAGGGGTGGGGTGGGGCTCCAGGGAAAGGCCAGGAGCGCATTGAGGGAGGCTTGCACCTGCTTGCCCCAGCCCTGGCTCACCCTGGGCGGGCACACAGTCTCCAGGTCAGGCCCATGCCCAGGGGGACACAGAGCTATGGGCAGACATGCAGCAAGGGCAGCACCATCTCCAGGAACTTCTTTGTCACTGACTTTCCAGATGCTGATTCTTGCCCAGGAGGCTGAGGCAGTTGCCATGGATACAGCCTCCTGGTCTCAGGCAAAGGTGCCTCAGCCTCCACCATGCTCCCCACTCCAGCCCCATCCTGAGCTGCGCATAGAGCGCAGGGCCCTGCACTAGTGGCCCTGAGCCCGCTCCAAAGCATAGAGACTCCGGGCCAGGCTGAAGAAGGGTCAGCCCTGGCAGGTGCAGGCCCCCAAGCCAGAGAGCACGACATTCACAGCTCACTCAAATAGAAACATCACAACTGTCTACCTCATATCAAAGACACTCGGAGGTCAGCACCGGTAGTCCCATCCCACAGAGGAAGAAACTGAGGTTCAGACGGCACATTCAAGTGTCCAGGCTCCCGACCCAGGAAGAGGAGGAGCTGGGGCGTGCCCAAAGCACAGGAAAGTCCAGCCGAATGTTCTCACCCCCTCCCACCCCTCCTCTAGGGCCAGAGGGCAGGTAGGGGCCACACAGAGCGGACACCAGGGGCTCCAGGCCCCCAGCCCGTCTGGACACGGCCCATGCGGGCACTGGCTGACTACCACCCATCTGGACGCAGCCCATGAGGGCACTGCGCCCTTGGACTGGCTGAAGGGCTCCGTCCAGCGTGAAAGAGGCCTGCTACTTTTGTCGCCTGCAGCAAAGCTCTGGCCGGGGAGGCCTCACCCACTGCAGCCACGCACACCCGGGAGTGGGTGCCTTTGCGCCGCTGCCATCAGACCCTTATTTCAGGGTCGACAGTAAGCCTCCTGCGCCCCTAAGGGTCAGGGTGGCTGGTGGTTACGAGCCTGGACTTGGGCTTAGTCTGGAATCTGCACTGGTTCCTGCAAAACGTCTGAGCTTCTCTCAGTGTCCAGTCGGTAAAGTAAGAGTGTCCCCTCCTCCCTGTAAAGATGAGGGGCCCTGCCAATGATGGTTGGGCGGGGAACCTGCACTTCTACTCCACGAAGAAGTGACAAAGCGGAAAACCCTGTCTCCTCACTGAGAAGGATCAGAGACCCAGCTAAAACAGGGTTAATAAGAACCAGAGTCTCAGAAAAACATGTGGAGATGTCCAGGTTTCAATCATATCTCATTCATCAAAAAGCCAGGAAGAGTTCAAATGGAATGAAAGAGGACAACCATAAATCCTGACACTTGAGATAACAGAGGCCCTAACATTTTCTGCAAAGATTTTGAAGCAGTTATGACAGCCTCTCCACAAACAGCCACTGACATGCTTGAAACAAACAGACAGAAGAAAGTATCCTGAACAAAACAGAGAAGAATTCAATGGAAATTTTCTAACTGAAAACTACCGTAGCCACTGTGAAAAGCTAAGAGGATGGGCTCAACGGTAGACAAGAGGGAACGTAGGGAAAAGCCCTCAGGCCCAGAGACGGAGCTGGGGGCAGGGGAGGAGGGGCCCCCAGGGCTGTAAAAGCCGATCAGAATCGCAGGCAAGGGGAAAGGAGAGGAACCTCCCACAAGCCATAATCTTTGGGGAGGGTCTGAAATATCCCCAAATGGAAGAAACGTGGCAGAGAGGCACAGAGAGCGATGCTTTTGGAAAGAACGGTGCTAACAGGCCTGCTCAACGCAGAGCTCCCACAAACCTCCAGGTTTTAAAAAATGCACTGTCTGCAATAAAGTGAAGCTCAGTAACTGCTGTGTGCCTGTATACACTCAACAATGGGGCCACAAGATGTGTGAAGCAAAACCACGGCGATGCAAGGAAAATAGACAAGCGCAGTGTACGAGCGGAGGCCTCAGCACCCACCTTGCCAGCTGACAGAACAGGCAGACAGAGGACCAGCAAGGACACAGAAGACTCATTAACACCTTCAACAGAATCGAATCCACATTTACGGAACATGCCACACAAAAACAGCCGTAAACATGCTCTTGCCAAGTGCCCATGAAACATAAACAAAGACAGACCACATCTTGAGCCCAATATAAACCTTACCAAATTTAAAATACTCAAAATCATAGACTGTGTTCTCTGACCACATGGAATCAAGCTAGAAATCAGTAACAGAAAGATACTGGAATATTTCCAAACATTTAGAAAATAAATAACACATTTCTAAACAATCTATAGATCAAAGAGAAGTCTAGAGAAAGTTTAAGAACACACGAAGCTGAATTAAACTGAAAATTGAACATACTGAAATGTGTGAGACACAGCTCAAGCTGAGAGCTGAGAGGCGCCCCTAATACACCGCGTGTACACGAGAGAGACGCCTCAGCCCACTGACCTCGGCCCCTAATACACCGCGTGCACACACGAGGAGAGGGAGACGCCTCAGCCCACTGACCTCAGCCCGCCACCAGAACGGAGAAGAAGAAGAGCAAAACAAACTCAGAGCAAACAGAATGCAGAGAGTAATAAAAACAAGGGCAGAAAATAGTAAAATTGAAAAAGAATTTTAATTATTGAAACTAAGAGCTATTTCCTTGAAGAGATCAATAAAACCGACAAACTCCTAGCAAGACTAACCCAAACCTCCCACAAGAGAGAGAGACTGAGAGAGAAGATATGAGCTACCAACATAAGAAATGAAGCAAGGGCTGTCACTAGAGATGCCGCACGTGTGAGAACGATAAGGGGCCACAGTGAACAACTCTACACTCACAATTTCGACAGTTTAGACTTAATGGATCATGTCCTCAACAAACATACAAACTACTTCAACATACCCAATAGGAAATAGACAATTCAAATATCCCTGTAACTATTAAGGAAATTGAATCCATAAGATTTAAACTCCCTAAAGACAAATCTCTAGGCCAGCTGGATTCACTGTAGAATTCTACCAAATATTTAAAGAAGAATTCACAGCACTTTCACACAATGGCTTCCAGAAAATAGAATGGGGAAGAAACACTTCCAAATCCATTTTTGGAAGCCTGTATTATCCTGATATCAAAGCCATACAAAGACTACCCAAAAAAAACCAGCAAAACAAAGCAAAAAAGGAACCGACAGATCAATGGCTTCATGAATGCAGATGCAGACACCCTTAAAAAGTATTAGCAAATGCAATTCAGCAGAATATGGAAGGGATTACACACCATGACCACGTTCACTCCAGGAAGTAAGTCTGGTCCAACACTCACAAACCAATCACTGTAATTCACCATATTAACGGGCAGAGGAAGAAAAGGTCACGTGAGCACATCAAGGTAGAAAGGACATTTGATAAAGTCTGACACTGCCAAGTGGAGGAGACGGCAGCCCACTCCAGCGTTCTCGCCTGGAGCATCCCGGGGACGGGGGAGCCTGGTGGGCTGCCGTCTAAGGGGTCGCACAGAGTCAGACACCACTGAAGCGACTTAACAGCAGCAGCAGCAGACGTTGACAAGAGGAAAGCTGATTCATGACAAAAGCTCTCAGGAAAAAAGGAATAGAGAAGAACCACCTCAGCTTAATAAACAGCATCTACCAAACCCTACAGCAAAGTGACAGCGCCCAGCTCTTTGCAACCCCATGGACTGTCGTCTGTGGGATTCTCCAGGCCAGAATCCTGGAGTGGACAGCCTATCCTTTCTCTAGCAGGCCTTCCCGACCCAGGGATCGAACTGAGGTCTCCTGCACTGCAGGCGAGTTCTTTACCAGCTGAACGGGGGAACCAGCACCCTACAGCAGACACGGTGCTTCACGGGAGGGGTATGGATGCTTCCTCCCCGGAAGCGAGGCAAAGGTGCCCATGCTCTCCCTCAGCGTAGCACTAGGAGCCCTGGCTGATGCAGTAAGAGGGGAAAGGGACGAGAAGGCGGGAAGAAGAAAGACCGTTCCACTTGCAAATGGCACACTTGTCCACACAGACAACTCCAGAGAATCCTTAAAAAAATCTCCTGAAACTAACAAGTGCATTCAGCAGTTACAGAAATAAAGACAAATACAACATTAAAAAGTGCATTGCTTTTCTACGTAGCAACAGCAGTGGACATTTGAATGCTGAAATTTTAAGTTTTACACCATTTGCACACACATAGAAATAAAAGAAAACTTTTAGATGTAAATCTGACAAAACATGCAGAGCTCTTGAATCCCAAAAACGGCAAAATGCAGAGGGAAGAAACCAGTAAGGTCCACGTGAACAAAGAGACATGCCGTGTCCACAGACTGGAAGACTCAACGCAGTAAAGACACTAATTCTCTGCAAATTAACAAACCGATGCTATACAACTCCTATGAAGATTTTGTATATATATTGACAAGATTATTCCAAAATTTATATGGAAACAAAGAAACTGGAATAGCCACAACAGTTTTTTAAAAAGAATAAAGTGGGGGGAATGAGTCTGCCCAGTTTTGAGACTTAAATAGTTCTAGTAATCAATGCAGTGTAAATCTGGTAGAGAGATGGACACAGATGGATGGAACAGAAGCAGGCCCGTGTGCACACGGCCAGCTGACTTCTGACCGAGGATCAGAACACTTCAGTGGTGGAAACACTTCACAGCCTTTTCAGCAAGTGGCACCGGAGCACCTGGACACCTACCTGCAGGCAGAAAACTAACAAAACAGAATCTCAGCTGAAAGGAGCCTCACTCCTGAAACAAACACTCAGGAACAGACCCCAGACTGGCGTGTAAAATATGGAATCATAAAACTCTCATGGAAAAGAAGCAGGAGAAAATCTTCATGACGTAGGTCTGGCAAAGAGTTCTTAGACTCAAAACCACAAGCCCTATCTATAAAAGGGAAAACTGATTAACTGGACTTCATTATGATTTAAAGCTTTTGCTCTGCAAAAGTCCCCACACAAGGATGAAAAATAGTTAACCACAGATTGGGAGGAAATCAGCTAGTACTTAACAATGTAATTAGAACCTGAACAGAATACCTGAACTGACATTTCACCAAAATGGAGATACAGATGGCAGACAAGCCCATGAAAAGATGTCCAATATCAGTGGCCATTGCTGCTGTTGCTACTAAGTCGCTTCAGTCGTGTCCAACTCTGTGCGACCCCACAGACAGCAGCCCACCAAGCTCCCCCGTCCCCGGGATTCTCCAGGCAAGAACACTGGAGTGGGTTGCCATTCCCCTCTCCAATGCATGAAAGTGAAAAGTGAAAGTGAAGTCGCTCAGTCGTGTCCGACTCCTACCGACCCCATGGACTGCAGCCCCCCAGGCTCCTCCGCCCGTGGGGTTCTCCAGGCGAGAGCACTGGAGTGGGTGCCATTCCCCTCTCCAATGCATGAAAGTGAAAAGTGAAAGTGAAGTCGCTCAGTCGTGTCCGACTCCTAGCGACCCCATGGACTGCAGCCCCCCAGGCTCCTCCGTCCCCGGGGTTCTCCAGGCGAGAGCACTGGAGTGGGTGCCATTCCCCTCTCCAGTGCATGAAAGTGAAAAGTGAAAGTGAAGTCGCTCAGTCGTGTCCGACTCCTACCGACCCCATGGACTGCAGCCCCCCAGGCTCCTCCGCCCGTGGGGTTCTCCAGGCGAGAGCACTGGAGTGGGTGCCATTCCCCTCTCCAATGCATGAAAGTGAAAAGTGAAAGTGAAGTCGCTCAGTCGTGTCCGACTCCTACCGACCCCATGGACTGCAGCCCCCCAGGCTCCTCCGTCCCCGGGGTTCTCCAGGCGAGAGCACTGGAGTGGGTGCCGTCGCCTTCTCCTGTCAATGGACATTAGGGGAATGCAAATCAAAACCACCACGAAATGTCAGGGAGACAATGGGCAGTGACGAGGACCAAAGTGCAGACGTGCGCGACAGCCTCAGAGAGCCACCCTGGCGAGCAGAGCCAGCCCCAAAGGCACGGCTCCATTAACCAGTGTTCAATGCTTGCGAGGCGACAAGGCGATGGACACGGCTTCTGCATCACGCTCGTCAGGGATTAAGGGGCAGTGAGGCCGGAGGCAGTGGGAGCAGGCACAGGAGGGCGACAGGGCGGGTCCTGCTGGGGATGGAGTTTCTGTGTCCTCACTGGGCCGGGGTCACGCTCCGGTTGTGGGGTCACGCTACGCACCCTCAGCACCCTCTGTGTATACTGCAAACCTGTGATGAGCTCAAGACAAGACATTTCATTTTTCACGAGGGGATGTTAGCAGTAGTATCCGGCTCAGGAAGGTCATGGGACGATCACATTAGAACAGCAGCCAGTACCCAGGAGACTTCACGGAAGAGCCAGCTTCGAGCTTCCGTTCTCCCCTCCTGGTCTGCTCGCCCTTCTAGCCCCACCTGCTTGGTGTTTCGCCAGAGGGCTCTGCACCCACGTTGCCCACTTGCCAGGCCAGGGGCCCAAAGCAGCACAGAAATGGGCGCACCACCCCAGGGGGCCTCACCCCATGGAAGGAGCCACCTCACGGTGACGAGACCCTGGCCACACAGGGGTCTCGCTCGTGCCCAGGCTGCGCCCCTGTGTCACTGTGCTGCAGGGCTGGACAGTGGAAACACCAGGCCCCAGGACTGATCAGGAGATGGCAAGAAGGGCGCTCTCACTTCCTGCCCATTCCCTGCCCCCACACAGCACTCGCAGAACCAGGGTCCCAGGCAGCAGGTGTGGGGAGGGGCCGCAGGCAGAGAGGGCGGGTGGTGCTGGAGGCCCCCTCGGGGATGCCCACCCTCAGACAGGAGGCTGCATGACACCCAGGACACCCTCTGACCCCCCATGGGCTCCGCAGTGCCCTCACCCAGCCCCTGCCCCAGTCCAGCCTACAGAGGGTCCAGGGGAGTGGGCAGCCCTGCCTTCAGCCACCTCAGTCCACAGTCCCTGCCGTCAGACCCCAGAGGCTGGTGACCAACCATGAGGAGTGAGAAAGGACCTACAGACAACTCACCTGGGCCCAGCACACCACAGACACCGCAGACCCAGACTGGCAGCCACGTGGATGCCCGGGACCAGTCACGTGCTACCTGCGCCCATGGGGGCCGAGGAGGGTTCCCGCTCCCCTGCTGGATTTCAGTCCCACAACCCTCGCTGTGCACTGGGAACCGGGGCACCAAGGCTCATCGGAGGAGCCTGGAGTCTGAGCTCAGCCTGTTGCAGACTAACCTGTGTTCCCCCAGATTCTTCTGTTGAAGCTCTGACTCCCAGTGGGACTGTATCTGGAGATGGGATTCTTGGGAGGTAAATGGTTAAGCCAGGTCCTAAGGATGGGCTTTAATTTAAAGGATTAATTTAACAGAGCAGGAAGAGACACAGAGGCCTGTGTCTGCACACAGAGAAGCACCCCGGGAAGACACAGTGGGGAGGCAGCCGCCTACCGGCGGGAAGACTCCTCACCCAAGGCAGCCCGGTGGGCACCTTGATCTTGGACATCCAGCCTCCAAAGTGAGACAGTGAACACCTGCTGTTTCGGCCCCTGACCCCCGTCTCAGGCATCTGTGCAGCACCCAAGCTAAAGGGAAGGTTCTGCCGGGGAAAGTCCACCTGTGGAGCCGGCCAGGAGGGAAGCCCCTGGGACAAGAGCAGGGCAGAGAGGCTGCCAGGCAGAGAAACACAGACCCACATCCCATCCCGCCGAAAGCCCCAGGTGCATGGGCTCTGATACTCTGGGAGCAGAGAGGGAGCCACCAGCTGGCATGACGAGGGCTCCGAGAGGGGCTCCCCGGAGGGGCTGAGACCTGGAGAAAGTGGGGCACAGTGGGGCGGCCAGCCGGGTGAAGGCAGGACACCCAGGGGCCTGCACAGGCGGCCTGCGGGGCGTCCGCAGGTTCCAGGTCTGTGTTACTCAGACGGGCTGTGGCAGGGGAGGAAGCGGCCCCTCCCAGCAGCCCCCCACCGCTCAGCCGAGGAGGACCTGCTCTCCGGCCTGTCCCAGTCCAGGGACTGGGACCGGCGCTGGCTCCATTAGCAGCCCTTCCCACCGCCTGTGAATCTGCAGCTCTGGGCTCGCCAGCGTGAAAGGGGGTGAGGGGAGGCGCCTGGAGGTGAACAGGAAGGCAGAGGCCAGGGCCCAGCTGCCCCACCCGCCTGAACAGCTGCAGAAACATCCACTGGTCACAGGCAAGCACTCCCACTCCCACCAGGCATGAACTTGACCTCCCGTGACCTCTGCACGCACACCAGGCACAGGATACCTGGGTAGATGAGCAGCCGCTCCCTGCCACCTCTGCAGAGGGTGGGCCTCCCTGGCAGCTCAGATGGCAAAGCGTCTGCCTGCAGTGCAGGAGACCCAGGTTCAATCCCTGGGTCGGGAAGATCCCCCGAGAAGGAAATGGCAACCCACTCCAGTATTCCTGCTTGGACAGAGGAGCCTGGCAAGCTACAGTCCACAGGGTTGCAAAGAGCTGGACACGACCACGCCTCTACAGAGGCATGCCGGGCTCAGCACGCTGCTGGCACCAGCGGCAACCACCCCGGGGCCCAGCACCCAGGACCCTGCAGTGCAGCACAGCGGAGCTCCGGGCCCGAGGCCGGCAGCCTGCAGCCCCTGTCCTGCCTGGGTCACCAGGCCCTTAGAGCCGGGCGGAGGGGGCTCCCCTTCAGCACATGGGGTGCCATCTGCAGGCGTCAGTCGGGAAGGGCCTGGCTCTGGCTCCCCACAGCCCTCCAGGAGTGGGTGAAGAGCCCTAAAGTGTAGGAAGAAGGGGGAGGGGAGCCAGGAGAAGAGATACTGAGAGGCGAGCAGTGGAGTGAGCCGCCCTCAGCGGACACCCAGCGGCGGGGGTGCAGACGGAGGGAGGCAGGGAGCCCCCTACCCCTGCCTCTGGCGCCAGCACGGGGCTGGCAGCCCAGTGGGGCCACTGGCAGGAGGCAGGCACCTGGGAGCCAGGCAGACACAGCGGCCAAGCCTGTTCTGAATTATCAGCGATGCCTCAGGGATGCTGCCTGGGGAGAGTTTAAAGATGGGGTCCCCAACAGCCTCCCTCTGCCGCTCCAGGGGCCACTGGTCAGAACTCAGGCCCCTCCCCTGTCCCAGCAATTCCCAGCCTCAGGTGCGGATAGAAGAGAAGGTCCAGCAAGCCCCAACCTGAGCAGCATCAGAGACCCCGCCTGTAGGACCACATCACGGGACAGAGGAAGAGCCCACACAGGCGGCTCCGGCCCCAAACATGAGCTCTGAGGTCATGAGCCGAGGTCAGTCCGCCTCCAGACCCAGTGTCACTGGGCACTTGGGGCTAGGCACAGTGCCCTTGGCTCCCACACGTGGGCACAGGCCCACTGCTCACCTTGGCCCTCACCTGCTGGACCCCTCCTTGCCCAGGGCGGTATCCCCCAGGGCCCGGCCTCCTGGGACCACATTCCCAAGCCCTCCGGCAGCGGCCCCAGCCAAGCCCAGGTGCTCAGGAGGCAGGGCAGGGCGTGGACACAGACGTCCCTCCCTAGGCAACGCGGGAAGCTCAGGCCAGCGACAGGAGACCCTGACTTCTAATTACATGTCCTGGAAAGAAATCCCAGCTTAATTTGGAGTAAAATGAGATGCTGTGGTTAGAACTGTCTGCAGGGAGATACCTGCCAGAGCTGGGACAGACCTCTCCTCCCCTCAAGGGAAGCTCCAGGCTGAGCCATAACTGGCAGGGGACTCTGGGCCCAAGTCTTCATGGTCTGAGAGGACCCTGCCCCGATTCCCAGCTGCAATCAACCCCTTGGGACCAAAGGCTGGTCTGGGGGCTCCCTGGGGGATGGGGAGTGCAAAGGTGCAGGGGTGGGCTCAGCAGCAGGTAGGGCAGGCAGGCCGCATGGGTGCTACACGCAGGGTGCCAGCAAGTGTCCTGAAGACAGCCGAGCGGCAGTGCCCCCCACAGCCCAGCCCTGCCCCAGCCCACCACTTCCTCCTGGGCACTGCTCCCCACCGTCAGCACCCCACCCAGGTCAGTCCCTGCACCCAGAGCCCCAAGCGGCCCCCACGGCCTCCCAGCATCTTTGTCCCCTGTCCCCTCCCAGGTTCAGGACGCCCTGAACCCCCTCCCACCTGCTGCTCTGCTCAAGGTCCTTCCTGAACCCCACGAAGGGGAACTTCACCCCCACCACCCAGCTTCCTGCTCGTCACTGCACTTCACACCCACATGGATGGGCTGCTTGTCGCCTGTGTCCCCGGGAGATGCAGCTCCAGGTCTACTGCTGTGTCCCTAGCAACCAGGGCCCTCGACAGACACCTTCCACACGAACGAGGGGATGGGCAGCCAGCCAGAGGGTCAACGTGAAGAGAAAGGAAGGTGACCAGCCAGGGGAGCGCAGGAGAAAGCGCGAGGCCGTGCTGCGGCGCCCTCACTCACTCTGCCCGCAAGCCCATCCCTCCATCGCACTCCGCCCGTTTCCCATGCCAGGCTCAGCTGACAGGCATACACTCTCGGCCCATCCCCGCTTTCTCATCTGACAACCCAGCACACGCACTGGGCTCCAGCTCTGGTGTGCTGCAGTCCCAGAGAGGTGAGAGTGGACCCCGGGGTCCCGGCTGCCCTCGTCCACCCAGACGTCGCTCCGGCACTTCAGCTGCGCCGCCGCCGTCCTGCTCCAGGGCCATGCTGCGGCCCCCGCCTGACAGAACCTTCTGCCCCTCCCCTCCCTCCCACCACTGCCCAGTTCTCTGCCCGGCTTTGCTGAAAAACTCCCCCAAGGTGGAAGAGCTGCCCTGGGTGCCCACCACAGGCACTCCGGGCCTGCAGGAGCCTCCGCGCAGGCCATCCGCGAGGACCCTTCACCTGCAGGCTGCCTGCCGCTGCACTCGGCGGCCCACCCTCCCGGCACCCCTGCTCGAGAAGGACGTGCCCCTCCTCCCTAAAACACCAACCCCAGCCACCTCACTGGCCAGCCCCACCTACCAGCTCTGAGTCCCCAGGCTCACCCACGGACAGCTCCTTCTCCAGACCCCGCCGTGGGGGTCCTGTCTTATCTCAAGCTGTCACCTGCGTTCTGGTACTGACACCGTCAGCCGTGGCCTCTCACCACACAAACAGAGGGTGCAGCCCCTCACTACAGAGCCTACCCCAAGCCGCAGCCGGCCAGACCACACTGCGTTCTCTCCAACCCCTTTCCTACGTGGGAACGCGAAGCCTGTACTGTCAGTGAGGCGTGGTCTCCACAGCACACCCGCCTCCAGGCCCCACGATGTGGCCACGAGCCTGTGCCTTCTGCCCTTGCTGAGCCTCTGGGCACCTAGAGGAAACAGAAGGGCCAGGGAGACCAGGTCCCCTGAGAACACAGCCCACAGAGCAGGGACCGGGGGGTCTTGCTCACTGCTGTGTCCTCAGCTCCAACTCTGAATAAACAGCAATCAAGGGATGACCAGTGGGCAGGGCAGCAGCAGACGAGGGCAGCTGAAGTGGCCGGAAATGTGCAGACAGGGGACTTCAGCCAGGACAGCCCCTCCCCCACTCCATGGGCAGGACTGGGCGCTGCATCGCTCTCCCCCAGCAAAGCCAAGGGTGTGCCCAGGCACAGTTTACAGGCGAGTGTATGAGGTTAAGAAGCTTCCTCAACACAGGGTAGGGCCACAGGCCGATCCAGGGCACCTCCCATGCCCGCATGCCAGCCCCAGAAGCAGAAGCAAGCCCAGCTGGCCTCGGGGACAAGTCAGGCTTCACCAGGCAACATGGCCTTCCCTGTTCACCATGGGGCTTGCAGCCCTCTGAGTGCCAATTAAGTAAACCCCAATTAAAAACAAGAAAGTAATGAGGAGCAATGCCCCCATGGCTACCCTCAGGCTCCTCAGCTCAGGAGGGTCAGGCTCTTCTCTGGATTTCCCAGGCCCAGCACTCCCCCCAAACAGACAAGGGCCCGTTCTATCATGCACCACACACACACATATGCC
The DNA here is from genome assembly GCF_016772045.2 of Ovis aries. Lineage (NCBI taxonomy): Eukaryota > Metazoa > Chordata > Mammalia > Artiodactyla > Bovidae > Ovis > Ovis aries. The sequence continues at coordinate 222,986 of NC_056056.1, forward strand.
CACAAGCGTGCACACACAGCTGTGCACACACACACACACGCACACATATGCCCACAAGCGTGCACACACAGCTGTGCGCACACACACGCGTGCACACACACGCGTGCACACACACACATGTCCACAAGCGTGCACACACAGCTGTGCGCACACACACACGCGCTCGGGTGCACGTGTGTGCACATACGCACATGTGTGCACGCGTGTATACACATGTGGGCGTGCGTGAACAGACACACAAGTGCACGCACACGTGTGCGCGTGTAAATGCATGTGTGCGTCTGCACGTGCACGCAGGGACAGATGCGCGTGTGTGCACTGCTACACGCGTGTGCACATGTGCGGGTGTGTGCATACACAGTGCAGGCATGTGTGTGCATGCGTGCATACACACGTGTACACACACGTGCACGTGCACACACATCGCCAGTCCCCAGGTGCCGCAAACAAGAGCAGAGAGCAGCTCCCCCACGTGACTCTGGGCAACATGCGAGCCCCCATGGCACACAGACCACCTTCCCCACCTGGGGGCTTCCCTCCCAGCCCAGAACAATCCCTGCTGACAAGGTGCAGAGAGAGGGAGCCTGGAAACCGTCGGTGCCAGCTCCCAGCCCTCCTCTCACACTGAGAGCAGAGACTTCACGACCCAAACAAGAAGCACAGAACAAACAAAAAGAGAAAGGCAAAGGAAGGGAAAGAGAGAGAAAGCAAAACTCCTGAAAAGGAGACACATCGAGAGGCAAAGAAATAGAGAAGATGAAGACGAGATAAAAGAGCAGAGACACAGAGAAGCTCAGAAATGGGGAGACAAAGGCCAAGAGATTAAGAAAGGGAGAGAGAGAGAGAAAGAAGGGGAGACAGAGACACAGTGAGGGCGGGGAGGGATGGGGCGCACGTGAAAGTGAGAGATGGAAAAACAGATGGACTGAGGCCAGCATCTCCAAGCCCAGGCTGGGGGCACAGTTACGGTCTTGGGACCCTTGGGATCCCCCAGCTGGGGCTCCGGAAGGTGAGCCATCCTATTCTCTCCTGTGCCCAGGAGAGTGGTCAACAGGCAAGAGAAAGCAGCTGCCCTTGGAGGTCTCCCAGCCCTCATGGGGGGACCAGGCTCCCTGAACCTGGAATCCAGATATGTTTATTGGAAGACTCAGGGGTCCTGCCAACGGGTTGGTGCGGACCTCCCTGCCATGCTCCCAGCAGCCCAAACAGCACCATGGACAGCATCCCCAGGGGCCGGTCCGACCACCCTCACCAGCTCCCAGGTGGCTCAAGCACAGAGCACCCGAGTTTCAGTCGCCCATTAATTCAGCAGACATTCCCTGACCCTCCTGGGGGCCCGCCCCGAGCTACGCTCTGGGGACACTCTAAAAAATAAGACGTTCTCATCCTCAGGGACACGGGCCTAGAAGGAGAGAGACGTAAACAGCCCGTAACATTTGTCGGCAGCCCACACAGTGCCCAGTGGACTACAAGGCGTACCCTGCCCTCCACGGGCCCACACTTGCCACCACGCCCCATCAGTGGGACCTCAGAGGGCTCTCTGGACAAGCCCCTGCGGCCGCCTGCCCTCAGCAGGTATGGATGGTGAGCACCACACGGCAGGATGGCACGCCTGCCAACGAAAGGCTCCCTGCCCCCTTCCCTCCTTGGTCACTAGGGAAAATGGCACAGATTAGGAAGTCGCCCAGCCTATGGTATCCAGCGTCAATAGTGCCCATCTGATCAGAGCTGGTAACAGGCTGGTGCCACAGGCGCAAAGACCAGGAGGGGAGCTGAGGCATGAGGCCCACCGGCCCCTCGGTCATCTCCAGGGAGAGACCCTCTGAAAGCTAGGCACCTGGGTTCTGGCCTGTGCTGGTCATGCCACCGCTGCTGCCACCAGCAGCACCCCAAGCAGACCGAGAGCTGGCCTCCGGGGATGGGGCAGGGGACTGAGGGGGCTTGCACCGAGGGTCTTACTGGGAGCCCAGCGGCCATGCAGCCAAGTCTGTTCACTCTCACAAGTAGCACAGGAGCCCTGGCCACAGCTACCTGCCCCTTGGAAGGAGAGTTCTGGGCCACAGTGGGGCTCCAAGCCTCCCTGGGACCACAAAGCTCCAGGAGGAGCGGCTGCAGTCCCTGGGGCGGGGCCTCTGGGACCTGGGCTGTGCAAACAGGTTTCTGGAGCAAACTCCAGGCACTTACCCCCACCCCAGCCAGAGGTGGAGGGCAGCCCAGAGCCGGGGCAATGGCAGCTCAACCTCAGAACAGGGCAGAAGCCCTGAATACCATCAGGCAGGTGGAGAGACTGAGGCCCTGAAGGCTGGGGGCCCTGTGATGAGGAGGCTTTCTGCCCACTCTCCTCCCCCTCCCCGGCCCAGCCTCAGGTGACTTTCTGGATCTCCTGGATTGCTTGGGAAACACAAGCCGCTAACTATTAGAGTCTATTTGAGAAGGAAAGTGGGGGATGGGACACTGATTAAGCACCTTCCTGGAACCAGAAGCTGTGACTACAGAGACACAGCCTCACCAAAGCACAGAGCCAGAAGCACCTGTCCACGAACGCTTCAGGCAGGAGACTCGGACACACACGTGTGCCCCCAGGTCACGGGGCGAAAGAGGCCAGGCTGCAGCCCAGGACTTACAAAATCAGGCCCAGAGCCCTTCCTGCCCTGCGAACCTGACCCAGCACCAGCAGCTCCGCAAGCAAGCTCGGCCGAGGACTAATCTCCTCGACGGCCCCTCAGCCGAGATCACAGCCAGGCTCTTCCCCGGGAAGAACAATGCCTGTCCACCAGCACCCACCCATGAGGACCACCAAGAAGCACCGGCCCCCAGTGTGGACACTGCTGCCCAAACCCGCTCCCTGCACGGGGCACCCAGGCCAGCACCCACCCAGTGAGGACCACCAAGAGGCACTGGCCCCCAGTGTGGACACTGCTGCCCAAACCCGCTCCATGCACAGGGCACCCAGGCCAGCACCCACCCAGTGAGGACCACCAAGAGGCACTGGCCCCCAGTGTGGACACTGCTGCCCAAACCCGCTCCATGCACAGGGCACCCAGGCCCAGCACCCACCCCGTGAGGACCACCACGAAGTCCATGACGTTCCAGCCGTTCCGCAGATAGGAGCCCTTGTGTAAGGCAAAGCCCAGCGCGACGATCTTGATCCCCGCCTCGAAGCAGAAGATGCCGATGAAGTAGGGCTCCGTGTCGTCCTAGAAGCACAGAGCAAAGTCACCACTGCCCGGGCGCAGCCAGCAAGGCCCCCCAGCCCTGCCACGACACCCCCGACGGTCCTTTCAGCACGGGCCTCGGTGCTCTCTTCCCGGCGCCCCCAAGGCACAGGTGGCCCTGTCCCCAAGGCCAGTGACACCCAGTCACGTGAGGAGGGGCTCCCTCCCCCGACACCCTGCTGCAGAGTGAGCAATAGTGTGAATAACAACACGTGAGGGCTTCCTGCAATCGCCAGGGCAACCCTCTTATACCACCCCACAGGCACTGGGCACTGCTATCCCCCCATCCGCGGGGGAGCTGAGGCGCAGAGAGGCCAAGAACTGGGCCACAGACTCGCAGCTTGTCAGAGGCAGAGCCAGACTCCAGCCAGAAGTGACCTGGGTCCCACCCTGGGCTGGAACCACAGCAGGGACCACGCCCAGCTCCCTGGAGCACAGCCCAGGACCCACTTGCTCACTCAGTACACACCTGCTGGATATTCAAAACAAGCACGTTCTGGGGCAAGCAAGCACAGTGGGCCTCAGGGAGCCTCTGGAGGGCAAGGCATTCAGCTGGGTGATGGGGACAGGAGTTCCAGGTGGAGACGACAGAGAGCAGAACTGGGACAGGGGGGCACAGAACCCCAACGGCCCGGGCCCGCCTGGTGCCGAGCACATGAGGACGGGCTGTGGGGACTTGGGGAGCACTGGGACACCACACGCTGGGGGTGGGGGGCAGGCAGAGCCTCTGTGCAGGTGACCCCATGAGCTGGACCAAGTGGGCACTGCAGGAGGAGGGCCAGCAAGGGCAACAGCCTGAGCGCAGACCACGGACCCAGAAGGGGACAAAGAGGAGGCAGGCAGGTCCTGCTCTCAGGACGGTGGGACCTGCCACCCAGAGGCTGCTCGGCCAGGGAGAGGGCTGGCCTCCGGGCCCAGGCGGGGAGAGCCAGGCTGACTCCTGTGGGGCTGCCTGTGCCCTCCTCCCCCAAGGAGCCTGGCCTCTAGGGCTCTCACGTCCAACCTGGGGAACCCTCAGCCCGGCCTCCAGGCCCATGGCTGCTGGTAGCAGCGTGCAGCAAAGGCTGCTGCCCCCAGGGACCAGGCAGTAGATCGTCCACCATAGCCCAGCTCCCCCATCTTACCATCCTGATGCTGACTCACGAGGATATTCCCTCCCCAACGCTTCTGGTCTGGTTTAGCCAGAGGGTCCCCTTTCCTCAAGAGAAGAGGCTGCCGACCACCGACCCTGAATAAACACGGGGCCCCCGCAAACATGTGCAGAGAAACTCTGGGCTTGCGGGAGAAGAGCCGGCCAACACGAGGAGATGGGGTGGGGCCCCTTCCCAGACCCCTTGCCCCCAGCCCCACCCCTGACTACACTCGGCAAGGGCTGGCTCGGGGGAGGGATGAGACTGCGAGCTGGGGGCTCCAGCTAAAGGCCACGTGGGAAGTTGACGGGTGGGTGGGAAGCAGAGCTGTGGAGGCCCCACCCCAAGGCAGACACCTCTGCACCACGAAGCCCCTCTCAGCCTCCGGCAGCAACACCAGCCTCCAGACCTGATCTTGGACCACCACTGCGCCGGCTCCTCAGGCCCTCTGTGTGCAGCCTCCATCCATCTCAGGGCCGCCAGGCCTTGCCGGGGTGAGCACATTCTGCTCAACCCCCAACCCTTACAAGTGTACAGACCCCATTACCACAAAGCAAACTGTCCCTCACGTGTGAGGCTGAATGCTCGCTGGCCCACTCAAGCCTGCTCCCCAGGGAGAGGGCCCGAGCCCGACTGCCGTGCACAGGCCTCCCTGCCCCTGCCACCCCCGCCTGCTTCCCTCTGGCCCCACCCCTGCCACGCCCTGTGGCCTGGCATTCGAGGCTCCCTACCAGAAACCCCAGTTTCCTCTGACTTTCACCCTCTTCTCCAGCTTTCAGAATGGGCACCACCACCAAGCCTACAGCAGGTCAGGGGCCCCCCCACCGGCAGGAACCTGGGGCACAAAGAGGGCGAGTGAGCCTGTCCAGCTCCATGTCTGGGCAGGAGTCACCCACGGGGACCACCCTCCACTCTGTCAGGATGCCCTTCACAACCCTCCCCATGCAAACCCACGAATGAAACCCCTCAGCCATTCTTGTGCCTGCAGAAACAGCCGACCCAAGAACCCCCACCTCTCGGCTGGCCACCCTGGCTGTCACTTCTTTGCCTTCTCGCGGTGCCCACCCAAAGCAGAGCACCCCCAGGGCAGCCTACTCTGTCTCCTCTGCTTCGCCCCTTGGCCTGAAGTTCAAGGCCAAAGCCGAGCACAGAACAGGCTCTGCTTCATCGATGCTTATCTCTGCTGAAGTAAAGGAAAGAAGTACGGAAGAGCAGTCGCTCACCAGAATGTGGATAAAAGGGTTCAGCCTCTGGAGTGTCTCCTTCTTTGGGGACCCCAGGACTGCAGCACTCTCCAGCCGGGCCCCAGGCTCCCCCTCCAGCCCCTGCATGTGCTTTTCCTTCTCTCTGCTCTGAAGCTCAGTCTCTCAGGCCCCAGTGAGCCCACATCAAGCCCAGGCAGAGGGGCCAGGGCAGCTGGGATGCTGGGGGCTAGAAGACATAGCCTCACCTTCAGAATGGGGCTTGCCTCCTCAAGCAGCACCCTGCCTCTTGCCTCCAGATGTCCTGACCTAGCACTCTGGTTCCTGTGGGCTCAGTGCTTCAACAGGGGAAACACGGGGTCTGGGAGCTCCTGGTAGGAGCAGATGAGAACTATGTTTGGGGATGTTTGGGAAGAGAGCCTGGGAAGGAGTGCATCCCATGGGAAGCAAAGGCCCCACAGGGAAGGAGTCCCAGGCAGAGCCAGAGAGGGAGATAACCAGGACTGCACCTGGGCCAAAGCCCACCACAGCCCTGGAGGGAAAGGGGCAGCCCAGCATTCCAGACCCTGGGCCACCGTGAAGGCCCCTCTCCCGTGCCAGCATCAGCTCTTAGCTTCTTAGGTGTAGGGAGAGCTAGTGTCACTGGGCAGAGCAGCTGCTAGCTAAAATGGGCGCCCTCGAGCCACAGGCCCCCAGCGGGGGCTGGGCGGGCTGCCCCATTCCTCCTGACCCTTGAGGGAAGTGTTAGCTTCCCAGACTACCCAGTCCGAGGGAGCCGCCCCTTCACGGGTCCTGAAGAGTCGCCGGAATCAGACAAGCTGCCGCCACAGCACGCCCCGCCCTCAGGCCCCGCCGCCACAGCACTCACCAGCCGCTCAGACATGGGCGTCTTGTCTCCGTCTGGGAGGTGCTGCTCCAGCGCCAGCACGATACAGTTGGCGATGATGGTGGCCAGAATCATGTACTCAAACGGAGTGCGTGGGTTAAGGACTGGCCAGGAGGCGCCAAAGAGGAGAGGCGAGGAGGCCAAGACCGGCAGCGCGCAGTGCAGCAGCCGGGCCCGGCCGCCTCCAGAGGGGCTGAGAATGACCGGGTCCGGAGCCCACCCCACCCTTCCCGGCCCCATCCTCCCCCATCCTCCCCCATCCTCCCCCATCCTCGGGGCGCCGCGAGGGCCGCCTCCGCAGTGGCAGCCGTCCGCCCCTCAGCGCGTCCCCGCGGCCGTCAGCACCGCGGACAGCGCCCCTTCGCGGCTCCGCCCGACTCCCGGCCCCTCAGCACGTCCCCGCGGCCGTCAGCACCACGGACAGCGCTCCCTCCGCGGCTCCGCCCGACGCCCGCTCCCCGAAGGAGGGGGCCGTGAGCCCCCCGCACGCGGCAGAAGGACCCCGCGCAGGCGCACACTCCTACCGAAAGACACGCAGCCACATGTACCTAGACAGGCACGTGAATACCCATGTACTGAGAGTCCCGAGCGCACGCACGCGCAGCACTGGGTTCACGCTCTGCCCTCACACACTCAGGCACCTGCAGTCAGGCGCGCGCACGGGCTCGCCTCCACCCGGCGCTCACACCTACACGGACACCGATTCGCCCTCGGGTGCCCTCCAGGCTGGCCACGCGCTCTGCGCCGGCATCGAGGGAGAGAAGGGACGAGCTCAGGGGCAGGGGGCTCCGCCCAGCGCCCACCCCGCTCCCGCGGCCGCCGCCACCACGACCACACACAGACACAGAGAAACACAAACACGCACGCACACGCGGCGCGCCGAGAGGGCCCGGAATCCGCCCCGCCCCCTCCTCGCCGAGCGACCCGATGCGCCTCTCCCCAGAGCGCACCCTCCTCCAGCCCCGGGGAAGATGGCCACTGGGCGCAGCATGCGGCCGGACCCCCGCCCCCAGGCCTCCGGCCCAGGCCGCCCCACCAGACCCCGCGAGGCGCAGACGCCGGAAGCCGCGCCCCGTCCCCGTTCCCGCGACCTCGGGAGGCCCTGGGCCCCCACCCGGCCCGGCGCCCGGCAGGATATGGCCACTCGGTGATGCGCTTGGCGTATTTGCGGACGACGTTGTCCTCGCTGAAGACGAAGAGCGAGCGGTTGACGGTGAAGCAGTTCTGCTTGACCGGGATGGGGTTGTACAGCGCCATGGTCCGCGCGCGCTGTGCGATCGACTGCTTGTAGAGGACCCGCTGGCCCGGCTGCAGCCCCCCGGGGCCCGGGCCGCCCGCAACGCCGGCCCCGCCGCCCCGCGCCCGCTCCCCGCCGCCGGGGCCCCCATAGCGGCCGCCCAGCTCGTCCCCGAAGCGGACCATGGCTCCCGGGCGCTGAGCGCATCCCCCGGCCCGGCGGCCCCGCGGGGATCGGAAGGCGCGAGGTGCGCCCTGCGCTCTAGCGGAGCAGCCGCGGAGCCGCCGGACCCGCACCAGACCTCACCCGGCCGGCAGCCGCCGCACCCGACTCCGCCGCCCGCGCCACGCCCTATATGGGGCCGGTCACGTGGCGGCGCCAAGCCAATCCGCGCCCGCCCCGCCCGCCCGGATCGCGCCCGCCCCGCCCCCAGCTGGCCGCCCCCGCCCTGTGCCCTAGCCCCGTCCAGCCGCCGGCCCTGGGGACCGCGCCTGGGCCCCCGGGTCCTCCCGGCTGCGCGGGAGCGGCGAGTGTGCGCCCTCCGCGCTTCCCGCGTCGCTCCCGGCCAGCAGCTGGCCATATGCTGCCCTGGGCAGCTGAGACGAGGAGCTGGGCGGGGCTGAGAGTCCTCGACGGCCAGCTGAGCGGCGCAAACGACACCCTCCCCGCCACCCGCCCCCCCCCCGGAGGCATCGCCGGCTCCGAGATGCTGCCGCCCAAAGCGGGGAGAGGGAGACCCTCGTTCCCCAGGTTTTCCACACTTCACTCCTCCCAGCGGCCACATCGCCCACTCCCCTCCCCCTCGCTGTGACCACCGGGCTCTTCCAAGAAGACGTTGACTCCCAGGTTCTCTCCTGCCTTCATTTCAGGGTCTTCGGTGTCAAAAGAGAGGATGCTGTCAACTCCTGGCTTCGGGTTTTCAGAGTGCACAGCCCCCTCCTGGGCCTCTCCTCCCTCAGCCGTGTCCTAGACCTTCCCGTCAGCACACACCGAATCAAACCTCAATTCAGAGATTCCTGCGTTCCACTGTTCCCTCAGAAAATTTAAAGAGAGCTTGCTATTCAGGCAGCATCTCCACCAAGCACTGTTAGATGCCAGGTGCTGCGCTCCCGGCTCTGCCTTCAGGCAGCAGGCGTTCTCACACAAGGGCAGTGCTCACACAGGGCTCATTCGTGCCCAGCCTTGCTCTCCTGGATTCACACACTGTTTGCTCATCTGGACCTCACAATGTTCAAAGAAGAAGCCTTTCCCGAATCAGCGACAGAGGCGGTAAGTCAGGCGTCCCTTCCACCGGTGCAGGAACAGCCAGTCAGCACCACCAGGGCACTGGCGGCAAGGCTGTGAAGACAGAATCGGAGCAGGGAGGACGGCTTTCAGGAAACGGTCCCTGAGCGGACCCGAATGTGAGATGAGACGGGATGCTGAGTGCAGACTCGGGGAGGGCACCTCGGGGCCAGGCAGATGAGGTCTGGCCTCTAGCTGCTGTCTCCAGCGTGATGGGAAGTCAGAGGAGAGTTAGGACATTTGACTCCTTCTCTAAAAGGGCCCCTCTGGCTGCTCAGTGGGGAGCAGACTGCAGGGGTGCAGTGTGTCATCACCTGGGCAACCCAGCTCCCAGGTGTCAGTGACTGTGCAATATAGCTTCAACCTCACTTAATCAAAAGTCACAAAGCACGCCGTTTCAGGAACACAGATTCCCCCCGTCTCTCTTCCCTCCTAACGTCACCATGCACACTTTCTGTCCTCAAGCTTGTCACCTCACAGCCCAAGGTGGCTGCCATAGCACGAGGCATCATGTCTTTATACCACCATCTCAGACAGGAAGGAACAGACGTGTAAAAAGGACTTTTTTAAAAACTATAGTTGATTTATAAAGTTGTGTTGGTTTCTGGTGTATAGCAAAGTGATTCATTTATATCTGTATAACAGTTCACATCTGCTAATCCCAATCCATCCCTCTCCTCCCCTCCTCCCCACTGGCAACCACAAATCTGCTCTCTCTGAGACTGTATCTTCTTCATGCCACATTTCAGATTCCAAATGTAAATGACATTCTGCGGCGTCTCTCTCTCTGTCTGACTTGCTCAGCACGGTCACTTCTAGGCTGCGGGGGGCACTACGTCGTTTTCATGGCTGAGTAGTATTCCTCTAGATTTTCTGTTTCAAGATGGCGGAGTAGAAGGGCATGGGCGCATCTTTTCCTGCAAAAACACCAGAACCGCAACTAGCTGCTGAGCAACCATTGACAGGAGAATGCTGGAACCCACCGAAAGGAGACGCCCTACAACCAAGGGCAAGGCAGAAGCTGCAGCAAGACGGTGGGAGGGGCACAATCACATTTAAAATCAAACCTCATACCCACCAGCGGTGCTTGCAGGGTACAAAGAAAAGCTTGTGAGCACCGGGACAGAGGGGAAGAAGCAGGACCCTCACGAGCCACTGAGCCAGGTCTGCCTTTGAGCGTGTGTTTGCAAGTCTCCTGCAGAGGCGCGGGCCAGCCGTGGCCTGCCCAGGGACGGTGCTGCAGGCGTGGCGCGTGGCACAAGTCCTCTTGGAGGAAGCCGCCGTCATCCCCACTGTAGAGCCGCCGGCTTCAAGACTCAACATCCGGAAAATGAAGACCACGGCGTCTGGTGCCGTCGCTTCATGGCAGACAGACGGGGAAACAGTGGAAACACCGACAGACCTCACTTTCGTGGGCTCCAAAATCACTGCAGATGGTGAGTGCAGCCATGAAATTAAAAGACGCTTGCTCCTTGGAAGAAAAGCTATGACCAACCTAGGCAGCGTATTAAGAAACCAAGACATTACTTTGCTGACGAAGGGTCCCTCCAGTCAAAGCTAAAGTTTTTCCAGTAGTCATGTATGGATGTGAGAATCAGACCATAGAGAAAGCTGAGTGCCGAAGAATTGATCCCTTTTGTGGTGCTGGAGAAGGCTCTTGAGAATCCCTTGGACCGCAAAGAGAGCAAACCAGTCAATCCTAAAAGAAATCAACCCAGCATATTCGTTGGAGGGACTGATACTGAAGCTGAGGCTCCAATACTTTGGTCACCTGATGCGAAGAGCTGATTCCTTGGAAAAGACCCTGATGCTGGGAAAGATTGAAGGCGGGAGGAGACGGGGACAACAGAGGATGAGATGGTTGGATGGCATCACCGAGTCCATGGACATGAGTTTGAGCAAAGTCCAGGGGACACGGATGGACAGGGAGGCCTGGCACGCTGCAGTCCATGGGGTCGCAAAGAGTCAGACACAACTGATCAAGTGAACAGCAACAACCAGTATTCCACCGTGTATGCGTGCCACGTCCTCTTTCTCCGTGCACCTGTCCATGGACATCCAGGTTGCTTCCCTGTCCTGCCTGTTGGGAACAGTGCTGCTATGAATGCAGGGCTGCGTGTCTCTTTTCAGATCAGAGGCTTGGGGAATATATCCAGGAACAGGATTGCTGGACCGTGCGCAGCTGTCCCCAGTGTTTTGAGGACGCCCCAGACTGCTTTCCAGTGGCTGCACCAACTCACATTCCCGCCAACAGTGTAGGAGGGCTCTTTTTTCCATACCCTCCCCAGCACTTGTTATTTGTGGATTTTCTGACTGGTGTGTGGTGGTACCTCACTTGTTCTGGGTTTCATTTTTCCAATAAGTAGCGTTGCTGAGTATCTCTTCATGTGCCTATTGGCCATCTGTCAGGACATACATTTCAAACAAATGATATTGTTTTATAACAAAGGAAAGTTCTCTCAGAGGCTCCCCAGAAAATTTATCTTCAAACTTCACTGGGCAGACCAGGGCCATGTACCACTCCTGGCTTCAAGAGGGTGGGCAAGTAAAAAGTACGGCAGTGAGAACCCGGACCCCCACCACCCACGGAGGTGGGGAGATGTAGCTCCAAGGAACGCCAGGGCTCACTCCGCTGGGAGTTGGGGGAAGGCCTGTCACAGAGAGAGAGGGGATGCCGGCCTGGAGATTCTCACGGAAGCCCAGAGAGGGGTGTGGCGCCCAGTGGTCCCCTGCAGAGCTGACTGAAGGGCTGCTGTGTCCATCGTGAGATGTGAAAGAGAACTGCCGACTGATGCTCTTTGCCGAGACGGGATTGCTGGTCACGGGGCTCTGTATTTCACACAGAAGTGGAGAGGCTGTGTCGGATATCGTGACGGAAGCTCAGAGGAGAGGTCACAGCTGAAATGGGACTCTGGACGCCACGTGGAGAATCCTGTCTGCCCCTCACCCTCCACCCCGCCCACTTTGCTCTGTGCTGTGTGCTGTTACCAAGCCAAACCTGGGTCAGCTCGGCTGCAGGCAGGAAAGTCAGCCTACTAACAGCGGGCTGTGGTGAAGCAAAGTGCAGCGGTTATTGCAAGGTGTCTGGGATGGGGCCCAACAAGGAAGCTCAGGCTCAAAGACCCCAGATCCACAAAGGCTCTCAGGGAAGGAGTTTTAAAGGCAGGACGAAGGGCAAGGGTCTCAGCGTGTGTGAGCAGCTTGTACACACTCCTGGTTGGTTGGTGGTGAGATAACCAGGTGGTATTTTGGGAATTAGCATCATGAACCTTCTGGTTCCAATTGTTGTGGGGTCTTCGTGCCGACAGGCAGCAGTCAGTTAGCCTCTCCACCTGGCAGGGGTTTCAGTGCCTGCAAGCAACCCAAGGACATGGCTCAGGGTGTTATCTACAGCCCCTGAGGAGGAGCGAAAGGGCCTCGACTTTGTTCTGTGACTAAATTGCTGTCTCCCTGGCCTGCTCCCTTCTTTTGGCATTTTCTCACTTATCTGATTAAATTTGCTTTTCTGGATATCAGAGAAGGCCTAGGAGACGGAAGCTTTCCTACAAACAAGAGACGGGGGACCCAAGGTGGTCTGTCCCTGGGAAGACCTCCAGGGCCCTTCCTGGTTGCATGTAGACCACAGAGCTCATTCCCTTGGCCTCCGGCTCTTGGTGCTGCTTGGCCAGTGTTGAGCACCATGGGCAGCTGGAGGCAGGAAAAAGCGAGGTCAGAGTCCGTTCCCCCTGCCCCTCCACTGGCCACCTGGGCTGGGCTTTAGGCCCCAGCTGAGGGCCCTCTCCTGCCAGGCACCCCCTCCCCTCCTTTTCTCTCTCCAGGCCCAGGTTTCCACTCCTGCCCCTTGTTCCTGCCGAGGGTGACGCCAATGCCTGGGGTTATCAGTGCTTTCCCTTGAGGTTTCACTGCACCCTGCGTGACTCATGGTAGTCGGTCCCTCAAACGTGCCACCTGCCACATCCCTGCCTGAATCAAAGCCGTCATCATGGAGGGAGTAATGCTGATAGAGAGATGGGGCCCCTGGGGTGCTCAGCAAGATGGAGCAGATCAAAGGGAGCCAGAAGGAGCCCCAGAGCCCTCGGAGGGGAGGAACGCAGAGTCCAGTGTCCCAGGGCCGTGAGTGGGGCAGTGTCCACTGAGAAGTCACAGTTATCGGCCAAGTGCTGTAGAGAGATCCGGGCAGCTGACTTTCCTTGGCATGAAAGACAGAGGTGTCTGTTCCCTTGAGAAACGCATTTCCCAGGAGAAATGGGAAACAGCCTGAGTGGAGTGAATGAAAGACGGCGGCTCATGAGGACGTGATCCAACAGGTGGACACAGCCAGCTCATGAGGACGTGATCAAACAGGTGGACACAGCCAGCTCATGAGGACGTGATCCAACAGGTGGACACAGCCAGCTCATGAGGACGTGATCCAACAGGTGGACACAGCCAGCTCATGAGGACATGATCCAACAGGTGGACACAGCCAGCTCAGTGGGTTTCCCCCAAAGCAGCAGACGTGGAGCCGCTGCTTTGTGGGTTATTTGGGGAGCGGGTGTTACTGGACTTCGTGCGCTGGCTGGAACGGCTCAAAAGAAAGACAAGTTCCGGTTCAACAGAAAGGCTGTGCCATGCTTTCTGGGGCTGTTGGAGGTGAGACAGCCACTCCTGAGCAGAAGAGCAAATGGGACTTACTGCAGGGACAGCAGGCTGGTTGGTTAGTGGGGGCATGGGAGGGGGCTGCTTCTGGGTTGTGATCTATCTTCTCAGTGAAATTGGAGGCCAGATCTGAGCTGAGACTGAGCAGGCGCATTGAGGTTGGATGGTGGAGGAGTGGATGTGAAGGTCCACCCGGGGGAGGGAGAAGGGCCCACTGCTGCGGCCGCGGGGGCGGGAGGGAGTCGGGGCCAGGCTGAGCGACTGCTCACTCCAGGCTCAAGCACACTTGTCCCGCCTGTGGCCTGTGACTCGGGGTCTCCTGCCCGCCTCCACCCTTCCTGGCAGGGGCCTGGGGCCCCTTCCCCATCCTGCTCACCTGGAACCCTCGGGGATGCCCCACAAGGCGCCAGCACTGCAGAATTTCACATGCCAGGCAGAGGGTGCAGCCACCACCCCCCAAGAGGTCCTCAGGGGCCAGGTCGTTCCTGCCACGTGCTGGCAATGGCTTTGCAACCAGGCTCCACTGTCCTCCAAGCTGGGCCCCCACTCCCAGAAGGCGGCAGGGCCCTTGCCCACCTTCCCCTCTGGCGCACTTCAACTCCCTCCCCTCTCTTCCCCCAGCTTCACCGAGATGCAGTTGACATGCAACACTGTGTGGGTTTGGGCGCATGACGTGACGATCTGACGCACGCACACAGGCATCGGGAGTGACGCAGTAAGGTCAGCTGGCTCACCGCCGCCCGTCACCGCACGCTGACTGTCTGCTTGCTTTGGAGTGAGAAGGCTCCAGATCTGCTGTCAGCTTTCAAGGTCCCAACGCAGTATTGTTGACTGTAGCCACCCACACGGTGCACAAGATCCTCAGAACTTACAGCCGCAGTGTGTTCTTTGACCAAAGTTTCCCCATTTTCTCCACTCCCCAGCCCCTGACAACCACCACTCTGCCCTGAGTCCAGCTTTTTGATGTCTGGCCGTCATGGAGGTCACAGAGCATTCGTCTCTCTGTCTTACTTTCTTCACTCGGCACAATACCCTCAAGCTGCATCCATGTTGCCACGAATAACAGGGATTCCTTCTTTCTATGGCTGAACGTACTCCACGTATTTCGGTGTGTGTGTCTATGCATCTCACTCCTTTGTCCAGGCACCCATCGACGGGCACTCAGGCTGCTCCCACGTCTTGGCTGCTGTGACTGATGCTGCAGTGAACACGGGGACACCGCCTCGAGGCCCTGGCTGCCGCTGCTGCTGCTGCTGAGTCGCCTCAGTCGTGTCCGACTCTGTGTGACCCCACAGACAGCAGCCCACCAGGCTCCCCCGTCCTGGGACTCTCCAGGCAAGAACACGGGAGTGGGCTGCCATTGCCTTCTCCGTCGAGGTCCTGGTTGCCTCTGGATAAATACCTGGAAGTGAAACTGCTGGGTCTCACGGTGGCCCCACGCTTACTTTCCTGAGGTGTCTCTATATGTTTTCTGTAGTAGTGCACCAATGTGCATCTCCACCGGCAGTGCTCGAGGGTCCCCTCTGGCCACGTCCTCACCGACACTCGCTGCGTCTTGGCGTTTTGATAGCCACTCTTGCTGCTGTTCAGCTGCTGTCGTGTCCGACTCTGTGACCCCACGGACTGCCGCGCGCCGAGCTCGCCCTTCCGGCAGCTGCGATGGTGCACTGTGGCTTCGCTCTGCATCCCTGATTCTTAGTGACGATGAACAGCTTCCTGTGTGCTTGTTGGCTGTTTCTGTATTGTCTGTAGAGAGACGTTCAGAGCCTTTGCCCATTTTTAATTGGGTTACTTGGGGTTTGTTTTTTTGCTGAGTTATAGGAGTTCCTCAAATGTTGTAGATATTAATCAGCAATCAGATATGCGGTGTGCAAGTAGCTCCACAGGCTGCCTTCCAGCTCACTGACGGTTCACTGTGTGGAAGCTTCTCGACTGACACGGCTGCCTCGTCGGCTTCGCTTTTGTCTGTGCTTTTGGCGTCATATTCGAACAGTCTTTGCCGAGACAAGCGTCAGTGAGCTTTTCCCCCATGCTTTCTTCTAGGAGTTTTATGGTTTCAGGTCTTACATTGAAATCTTTAATTCAAGTTAATTTTTGTGAGTGCTATAAAATAGGGACCGATTTTCACTCATTTGTATGTGAATATTGTTTTTCCAACCCCATTAACTGAAGAGACCAAACTTTTCCCGTTGAGTGTTCAAGTATACTTTCCGCTCGTCAAACATTAGCTGACTGTGCACGCGGGGGTTTGCCTCTGGGCTCTGGATTCTGCTCCGTCAGTGTCTCTGTCTGCCTTTCAGCCGCGGCCACACTGCTTCGACTGCTACAGCTTTGTAGCGTGGCTTGGAATCAGGAAGTGTGATCCCTCCGTCTTTATTCTTCCTCGAGTTTGCTTCAGGTATTTGAGGTCTTTTGTGATTCCATGTAATTGTAGGGTTGTTTTTTCTGTCTCTACCAAAACTGCCATTGGAATTTTTAATAGGGATTATGTTGAACTTATAGACGGCTTTGGATAGTTGAGATGTGGGCAGTGTTAACTCTTCCAGTCCATGAACAGGAGGTCTGAGGATGAAGGGTCATCCTTCCATTTATTTATGTCTTCTTTGGTTTCTTTCATTAATGTCTCATAGTTTTCAGTGTACAGGTCTTTCACCTGGGTAGACTTTATCCCTAAATATTTTGTTGTTTTGAAGCTATTGGGAATGTGATACACTCCTCCTCTAAGTCTCACCTCCATCGCTAGGTGTTGTGTTCCCATACGGAGAGCTGAGTAGGGAAAACTTGGAGGAACTTTTGTCTCCATATAGAATTAACGTTTAAGGGTAAGCAGCTCCTGAGGCCAGAGTGGCTCTGTGAAGGAGACGGACACCCGTCCCTGCAGCTGGTCTGCATCCCCTCAGATACGCGTAGGGGCGCGCACACGTAGGGGCACGCGCACAGACACACATGTGTATGTGTGATTTTACATGGGCTTCCACAGTGGCTCAGCTGGCCAAGAATCCGCCTGCAATGCCGGAGACCCTGGCTCGATTCCTGAGTCAGGAAGATCCCCTGGAGAAGGAATAGGCTCCCCACTCCAGTGTTCACAGGCTTCCCTGGGGGCGCAGACGGTAAAGAAGCCACCTGCAATGCAGGAGGCCTGGGTTCGATCCCTGGGTTGGGAAGATCCCTTGGAGGAGAGCTTGGCAGCCCACTGCAGTACTCTTGCCTGGAGAATCCCCATGGACACAGGAGCCTGACGGGCTACAGTCCGTGGGGTCACAAAGAGTTGGGCAGGATGGAGCGACTCGCCACACAGAGTTTTACGTGCTTTTAACTTTGTTTTCTGGCTCCAACATCACTGCAGATGGTGACGCAGCCATGAAATTAAAAGACGCTTACTCCTTGGAAGGAAAGTTATGACCAACCTAGATAGCATATTCAAAAGCAGAGACATTACTTTGCCGATTAAGGTCCGTCTAGTCAAGGCTATGGTTTTTCCTGTGATCATGTATGGATGTGAGAGTTGGACTGTGAAGAAGGGTGAGAGTCAAAGAATTGATGCTTTTGAACTGTGGTGTTGGAGAAGACTCTTGAGAGTCCCTTGCACTGCAAGGAGATCCAACCAGTCCATTCTGAAGGAGATCAACCCTGGGATTTATTTGGAGGGACTGATGGATGCTAAAGCTGAAACTCCAGTACTTCGGCCACCTCATGCGAAGAGTTGACTCATTGGAAAAGACTCTGATGCTGGGAGGGATTGGGGGCAGGAGGAGAAGGGGATGACCAAGGATGAGATGGCTGGATGGCATCACCGACTCGATGGACATGAGTCTGAGTGAACTCCGGGAGATGGTGATGGACAGGGAGGCCTGGCGTGCTGCGATTCATGGGGTCGCAAAGAGTCGGACACGACTGAGCGACTGAACTGAACTGAGCTGAACCTTTGTTCAAATACTAGGCAGCGCCTCCCATCTGAATTAGGGCCCCATACACCTCTCCAGCCCGCCATCAACCCCTATGTCTGACGCCCTCCCTAATGGCCCCCACTTCCATGTCTACTTTCTGAAATTGAACAATGAGTGCATGCGTATGATAAAGCACGCATAAGGATTAAGGGATAACAACACTGGAAATTCCTGTGAAAGTACCAGCCAGCCCAGGAAACAGACCCAGGAGACCCTGCAAAGCCCCTCTGTGCCCCCCGGGACTCATACTCCCCAAAGAGGTCCCCACGGCCCTCAGCTCCCCCTCCACTGCACCCTCGCATCCATACAGTTTCACACGCGCTTACCTTCGTGCACACAGGCCTCTGATGAGCATGTCACTGAGTTCTCCTGGCACCTGATGCTGCCCTAGCAGCTCACAGGTCCCACTGGTTTCACGTGCCCAACTGTCTGGTGTGATCGATATTATTGACAACCTGAATATTTAAAGCATCTCATTTGGGGAGCTCCCCTGATAGCTCGGCTGGTAAAGAATCCGCCTGCAGTGCGGGAGACCTGGGTTCGATCCCTGGGTTGGGAAGACCCCCTGGAAAAGCGAAAGGCTCCCCACTCCAGTACTCTGGCCTGGAGAATCCCATGGACTGTTCAGTCCCTGGGGTCACAGAGTCGGACACGCCTGAGCGACCTTCACTACTTGTCTACTACGGCTGTTAACCTGCATTCCCCTGACCAGTAGGAAGCGAGCAACTGCTCCTGTGTTTATTACCTATTTAACCTACCGCTTGGTCAAAGTGCCCGTGCCAGTCTTATGTCCACTTTCCAACTGGACCATCTGCTTCGCATTCACTGCACAGATGCTGTCTAAGTGCTGTGGGGGTGAAGCTTCGTCAGATGCCTGTGCTGCGAATCCTCTCGTCCTTTTCCCGGTTAAGAGGTCTAGCTCATTTCTTTATTCCCGCTCTGCTGGGCCTCCGTTGCTGGGCACGGGCTTTCTCTGGCGGCGAGCTGGGGCTACTCTTGCTTGAAGCGCATGGACTTCTCGTCGCGGTGGGTTCTCTAGTTGCTAAGCACAGGATCCGGGCCCATGGGCTCAGTAGCTGTCACGCACTGACTTCAGTTGGCCCACAGCGTGTGGAATCATCCCGGATCAGGGATCAACCTGCGACTCTTGTGTCTCCTACACTGGCAGGTGGATTCTTTACCACTGAACCACCAGGGAAGTCCTCTCTCCCACTCGACACGCGGAAGTCCTCAATGGTAATGTGTCTAGCGGTGTTCAACTTTCCTTCATACCGTGCTTTCTGAATCATAGAAAATGTTTCCTTCATGAATGCTGTGAAGATATCCTCTTGCAGTTCTTTTAGAATGCTGAAAATACAGTCTCCTATCTTCTGAAATTTGCATGTTTGCTTTTTGGATTTCAAACCACGTGCAAATAATCTTTCTATATGATGTGATGCAGGCGGGAGTCCACTTTGCTTTTTATGTAATTAAATTGTCAGAACATTGTTTCTGAAAGTTATCCTTTCCTCCACTTCAGTCAGCTCTGTCATGTCAAAACTTTGTAAATGTTTGGATCTGTTTCTGGGCTCCCAGTTCTGCTCTGATGATCTGTTTGTCTATCTCTGGGCCAGTACTATACCATATTCGTCACTAAAGCTTTTGTTGTTGTTCAGTAGCTAAGTCATGTCTGACTCTTTGTGATCCCATGGACTACGGGACGCCAGGCTCCTCTGTCCTCCACTATTTCCTGGAGTTTGCTCAAACTCACATCCATCAAGTCAGTGATGCCATCCAGCCATCTCATCCTCAGTCATCCCCTTCTCCTCCTGCCCCCAATCCCTCCCAGCATCAGAGTCTTTTCCAATGAGTCAACTCTTCGCATGAGGTGGCCAAAGTACTGGAGTTTCAGCTTTAGCATCCATCAGTCCTTCCAAAGAAATCCCAGGGCTGATCTCCTTTAGGGTTGACTGGTTGGATCTCCTTGCAGTCCAAGGGACTCTCAAGAGCCTTCTCCAGCACCACAGCTTGAAAGCATCAACTCTTCAGTGCTCAGCCTTCCTTGTGGTCCTGTTCTCACATCCAGGCATGACCACTGGAGAAACCACAGCCTTGGCTATAAGGACCTGCGTTGGCAAAGCGACGTCTCTGTTTTTCATACGCTGTCTTGGTGTGGCGTAGCTTCTCTTTCAAGGAGCGACATCTTCAACTTCATGGCTGCAGACACTGGCCGCGGGGACTCTGGAGCCCAAGAGTTTGTGTATTTTTATTTATTTGGCCACGCTGCATGGCTTGCGTGATATTAGTTCCCTGACCGAGGGACTGAACTGGGGCCATGGCCGTGAAGGTGCCAAGTCCTACCAGCAGACCCCAGGGAACCCCCCGTCTGTGTAACTGTCAGAACCAACCTGTTGAGTCGCCACACACACAGTGGACTTTTGACAGGATTTGAATGGAATCGATAGATTAGTTTGGGGCGAATCACACATTTGTGATACTGAGACTTTCAGCCCAGGAGCAAAATATGTATCTTCATTTATTTGGATGGTCTTTGGTTCATTTCAATAAAGTTTACAGCTTTCTCCATGAAGATCCTGTATATTTATGAGATTTATTCCTGGGTATCTGTTTTCACACTGAAACAAGGGCTCCACCTGGAGTTACATGTTCTGTTGCTCACGTTCTGGGCAACGGTTCTCAGCACACAGCAACATTGCTAAATTTTCTGATCAATAATTCACTGTCAGATTACTTTCTGTGTAGATAATATTGAAAAATGTTTCATCCCATCTTTTCCAATTACTATGTGCTTTGCTTCTTTTCCTTACATTTCTGTGCTGGTGCAAGTCCAGAAATGAGACTGTACACATCTGTCTTTTTCCTCATCTTAAATAAAATACTTTCAACCTTTCACCATTGTGAGGCGATGCTCTGCTATGCTCTTAAAAAAAAAAACAAAACCCCGACCCCCCCGCCTTACTACACAAGAAATTCTCCAGCCTTAACGTCTAGTAGTCTTTAGGATGGAGAATTCTATCAAATCGTTTTTCTGCACTGAGATGAGGATATAGTTTTTCTCCTGTGTAGGTGACTTACGCTGACTGACTTCCTAGAGTTAAACCAACCTTGCATTCCTGTGGTAAACCCAGTGTGGTCGTGACTGATTGTTATTACACGCTGCTGAAATCTGCCCATGGGCTTCCCAGGGGTGCAGCGGTCAAGAGTCCACATACCAGTGCAGGAGACGCAGGAGGCGTGGGTTTTTGATCCCTGGGTCGGGAAGATCCCCTAGAGTAGGAAACTGAAACCCACTCCAGTGTTCTTGCCTGGGAAATCCCATGGACAGAGGAGCCTGGTGGGCTAGACCACGGAGCTGCAAAGAGCTGGACACACACGCAGGATGTGTGGTTTGCTAATCATCTGCTGAGCTGTTGCAGATGTCTCTGAATTCCTCTCTTGTACTATTTTTATTAGATTTTGGCTTCATGGTTATGGCAGCCTTGGGGAGCACTGCTATAAAGCATCTGTATTTTGAAAGTTCAGCTGAATGAACTGAGTCGCCTGATGTTTTCACTGTGATTTTAATTACTGACTCTGTTCAAGGCTAGTCAGTTTTCTATGTCCCCCCGGGCCAGTGCTCATCCAGTCGTGTTCTTCTAGAAATGCACTGGCCTAGATTTGTTCACTGTATCCCCGTAGCCTGTCCTGTACCTCTGGGTTCTGTCCGTCTTCCTCTCTCTCTCTCTCTCTCCATCTTGCTGAGGTTTACCACTTGGTTAATCTTGTCAAATGACCAAGTTTTGCTTGGCTGATTGTCTCTATCATGAGCTTGTTCTCTATTTCATTAACATCTGCTCCTAACGTTTCCTCTCTTCTCCTTCATTTTAGGGTTTTTCGCTCCCTCAGATGACTAATTACTTGTCAGCGTTTCTTAAGACACACACACACAGAATTACTCTTTTAAAGAGTAGTGGCTGTCTTGAACTTGCGCTTTGCTGCCCCAGGTGCAGGAGGCCCAACTGTATACTGGACCACTGCCTGTGAGCCCACGGAGCTCCTGGGGGGGCGCCCAGCTCCAGTGTGGGGGCCTGATTCCTGGATTGGGGGGCCCAGCTCCGGTGTGGGGGCCTGATTCCTAAAACAACTGTATACTGGACCACTGCCTGTGAGCCCACGCTGCTCCGGTGTGGGGGCCTGATTCCTAAAACGACTGTATACTGGACCACTGCCTGTGAGCCCACGCTGCTCCGGGGGGGGGGGGCAGCTCCGGTGTGGGGGCCTGATTCCTAAACTGGGGGTCCCAGTTCCTGTGATGGGGTCCCAGCTTCTGTGATGGGGTCCCACCTCTTGTGCGGGGTCCTGGTCCCTGGACCGGGGGCCCAGCTCACAGCAGCTTCACCAAGTCAGCCTTAGACGCGCAGGGAGCAGGATGTCCCCGCCGGACTCCATCCCTTTCCCGTCACTGGGAGTCAGGGCTGCGTCAGTCTGCCAGCCTTTCCTACTCCTTCCCAATTTATATCCAATGACAATAATGTCTAGTCATCATCATGTAACAACATCTAATAAAATCCTGGTACATTTAATCCCAGCTCTATCTGAGATGAACCTCGAAGACATCACCCTAAGTGAAAGAGGTCAGACAGAGAAGGCCACCCATGCGTGCTTCTGCTTTATGAGCAGTTTCCAGGGAAATCCAAAGAGACAACGAGGGGACTACAGGTTGCCAGGGGAGGCGGCAGAAAGAGAGACTGGGAACATGCTCCCAGCGTCTTTTCTGGGTGATGGAAATTTCCTGAAATTAGATAGTGCTGAACCGTGAACTTCCAGATGTTCAAGCTGGTTTCAGAAAAGGCAGAGGAACCAGAGATCAAATTGCCAACATCCACTGGATCATCGAAAAGGCAAGAGAGTTCCAGGAAAACATCTATTTCTGCTTTATTGACTACGCCAAAGCCTTTGACTGTGTGGATCACAATAAACTGTGGAAAATTCTGAAAGAGATGGAAATACCAGAACACCTGACCTGCCTCTTGAGAAACCTGTGTGCAGGTCAGGAAGCAACAGTTAGAACTGGACATGGAACAACAGACTGGATCCAAATAGGAAAAGGAGTCCGTCAAAGCTGTATATTGTCACCCTGCTTATTTAACCTATATGCAAAGTACATCATGAGAAACGCTGGGCTGGATGAAGCACAAGCTGGAATCAAGATTGCTGGAAGAAATATCAATAGCCTCAGATATGCAGATGACACCACCCTTATGGCAGAAAGTGAAGAGGAACTAAAAAGTCTCCTGATGAAAGTGAATGAAGAGAGTGAAAAAGTTGGCTTAAAGCTCAACATTCAGAAAACTAAGATCATGGCATCTGGTCCCATCACTTCACGGGAAATAGATGGGGAAACAGTGGAAACAGTGACTGACTTTATTTTGGGGGGCTCCAAAATCACTGTAGATGGTGACTGCAGCCATGAAATTAAAAGATGCTTACTCCTTGGAAGGAAAGTTATGACCAACCTGGACAGCATATTCAAAAGCAGAGACATTACTTGGCCAACAAAGGTCCGTCTAGTCAAGGCTATGGTTTTTCCTGCGGTCATGTATGGATGTGAGAGTTGGACTGTGAAGAAAGCTGAGCTCCAAAGAATTGATGCTTTTGAACTGTGGTGTTGGAGAAGACTCTTGAGAGTCCCTTGGACTGCAAGGAGATCCAACCAGTCCATTCTAAAGGAGATCAGTCCTGGGTGTTCATTGGAGGGACTGATGTTGACGCTGAAACTCCAATACTTTGGCCACCTGATGCGAAGAACTGACTCACTGGAAAAGACCCTGATGCTGGGAAGGATTGGGGGCAGGAAGAGAAGGGGACGACAGAGGATGAGGTGGTTGGATGGCATCACCGACTCAATGGACGTGGGTTTGGGTGGACCCCGGGAGTTGGTGATGGACAGGGAGGCCTGGCGTGCTGCAGTTAATGGGGTTGCAAACAGTCAGGCATGACTGAGCGACTGAGCTGAGCTGAACTGCTGGTTGAACACCACTGTGTATTCAAAGTCAGTGAACTGTACGTTGTGAATGACTGAAATGGTAGGTGTTATATGACGCTTATTTTACCTCAACAGAAAAATGTAAACAGAAAGTGTGAATAATTTTCTAAAGATAAGGATACATGGGTCCCTTCCATCTCTCTGGGCTTCCCTTGTGGCTCAGCTGGTAAAGAATCCGCCTGCAGTGCAGGAGACCCTGGTTCAATTCCTGGGTTGGGAAGATCTGCTGGAGAAGGGACAGGCTCCCCACTCCAGTGTTCTTAGGCTTTCCTTGTGGCTCAGCTGGTAAAGAATCCGCCTGCAATGCGGGAGACCCAGGTTTGATTCCTGGGTTAGGCAGATCCCCTGAAGAAGGGAAAGGCTACCCACTCTAACCCTAACCCTAACCCTAACCACAGTCCACGGGGTCACCAAGAGTCAGACACGGCTGAGCGAGGTTCACTTTCCACGTCTCCACCGCAGTCATCTTCCCCGGTGCTCAGCCAGTGGTGTCGACTACCTCGTGACTGCCCCCTGCAGCTCTGCCCGCGTCACAGCTGCCCGCGGCTCCTCTGTGGTTTCCTGGGGCACTGGACCTGCCACTCCGGGCTCACTGCTAATCTGACATCAGCCCCGTGGCCCATGGGCCCCTCAAAGGTGCCACCTGCTGTCCCCGAGCCCAACAGATGCGTCCACCCAGCAGATATAAGCCAGAGCCCACCTCACCAGCGACTCCCGGCGCCCGCTGGCCTGCACTGGGCTCCCCCTGCCCTCACCCCACGGAGCCCTCGCGGCGCCCACCGCCCCTGTCAGTCATGGGGCTGCAGGCAGCACTCCCCCGCCAAGCGCTGCTGAGCGCCCACGGCCACGCCCGGCTGTGACACCTCCTCTCTCTCCAGACCTGCGAGCATTCGGGGCAGTCAGCCCCCGCTAAGGGTCGCTCTATCCAGGTAGCTCCCAAACCTCGTCTCCAGGGCGGATTTCTCTCCTGAGCGCCAGACCTGGGGATCCACCTGTTTCTAGACATTTTCCCAGGAGACACGGGCGTCTGAAAGGATGAAGGAAGAAAGCTGACCAAAATGTAGCGAAAGTTAGTCTATCAGTGCGAATAAGTAAGACGAGGACACGGAATAAAAGAACAGTCCCAACAGCGTGAACACGGACGGTGATCGAACGGCACAGCCCGTAGAGCCCTGAAAGGGAGCTGCAGGAACATGGACGTGAGCAGACTGCAGGAGAGCAAGCACGGCTTCCAAGCTTCGGGCGCAGGGACACCCAGCCGGGAAGCTGCGTGCGGCCGACAGCAGGGTCACCTGGAGACGACTCACCAGCAACTCCGCGTGGCCACGGGCTGAAAACCACCGACCCAAAGGAAAATGCTGCTAAACCGGATTACAGAAGGAAGTGGAATCTTGTAAGGCAGAAGCAATAAAGAGCCTAAAAGCTGATACACATTTTTTAAACAACCCATCATAAACAAAGCAAATAAGCACATTTAGAAAATATTATTGGACTTCCCCAGTGGTCCAGCGGCTGGGGATCCACCTGCCAACACTCTCCGACAGTAACTGCAACAATATCTTTTTGGATCCGTCTCCTAGAATAATGGAAATGAAACCAAAAATAAACAAATGGGACTTAAATTCAAAAGCTTTTGCACAGCAAAGGAAACAGCAAGCGAAGTGAAAAGACAAGGCACAGAGTCGGAGAAACTATCTGCAAACAACTAGGGATTAGTCACCAAAATTTACAAACAATCCCTGATGCTTAATAGCATCGAAACGAACAACCTAATCAACAAATGGTGACAGGACCTAAATAGACATTTCTCCAAAGAAGGAAATACAGGCGGCCAAGAGGCACTTAAAAAGATGTTCAACATCGCCAATTATTAGGGAAATGCAAATCAAAACTACAATGAGACACCACTTCACATCAGCCAGAACGGCTAAGATCAAAAAATCCACTAACAATGAATTCTGGAGAGAGTGTGAGAAGAAGGGAACCCCTTAAACTACTGGTGGGAACGTAAGTTGGTGCAGCCACTATGGAGACCAGTACGGAGGTTCCTTAAAAACGTAAAAATAAGAGCTACCATGCTGCTAAGTCACTTCAGTCGTGTCCGACTCTGTGCGACCCCATAGACGGCAGCCCACCAGGCTCCCCCGTCCCTGGGATTCTCCCGGCAAGAACACTGGAGTGGGTTGCCATTTCCTTCTCCAATGCATGAAAGCGAAAAGTGAAAGGGAAGGTGCTCAGTCATGTCCGACTCTTCGCGACCCCATGGACCGCAGCCTACCAGGCTCCTCTGCCCATGGGGTTTTCCAGGCAAGAACACTGGAGTGGGGTGCCGTCGCCTTCTCCGAGAGCTACCATATGACCCTGCGAAACACTCCTGGGCGTATATCTGGAGAAATATCTGATCGGAAAGGGCACATGCACCCCAGTGTCCACTGCAGCGCTGCTCACAGCAGCCACGACATGGAAGCACCTGAACACCCAGCGACAGAGGAGTGCACAGAGACGCGGTCAGTCAGTCAGTGCAGCCACCCGGTCGTGTCCGACTCTCTGCGACCCCATGAACCGCAGCACGCCAGGCCTCCCTGTCCATCACCAACTCCCGGAGTTCACCCAGAGTCATGTCCATCGAGTTGGTGATGCCATCCAGCCATCTCATCCTCTGTCGTCCCCTTCTCCTCCTGCCCCCAATCCTCCCCAGCATCACAGTCTTTTCCAATGAGTCAGCTCTTCACATCAGGTGGCCAAAGTATTGGAGTTTCAGCTTCAACATCAGTCCTACCAATGAACACCTAGGACTGATCTCCTTTAGGATGGACTGGTTGGATCTCCTTGCAGTCCAAGGGACTCTCGAGTCTTCTCCGACACCACAGTTCAAAAGCATCAATTCTTTGGAGCTCAGCTTTCTTCACAGTCCAACTCTCACATCCATACATGACCACTGGAAAACCATAGCCTTGACTAGATGGACCTTTGTTGGCCAAGTAATGTCTCTGCTTTTGAATATGCTGTCCAGGTTGGTCATAACTTTCCTTCCAAGGAGTAAGCGTCTTTTAATTTCATGGCTGCAGTCACCATCTGCAGTGATTTTGGAGCCCAAAAAATAAAGTCAGCCCCTGTTTCCAATGTTTCCCCATCTATTTCCCATGAAGTGATGGGACCAGATGCCATGATCTTAGTTTTCTGAATGTTGAGTTTTAAGCCAGGTTTTTCACTCTCCTCTTTCACTTTCATCAAGAGGCTTTTAGTTCCTCTTCACTTTCTGCCATAAAGGTGGTGTCATCTGCATGTCTGCGGCTATTGATATTTCTCCTGGTAATCTTGACTCCAGCTTGTGCTTCTTCCAGCCCAGCGTTTCTCATGATGTCCTCTGCACAGAAGTTAAATGAGAAGATGTTCTACGTATACACAGCGGAACATCGCTCAGCCATTAAGAAGAATGAAGTGATACCATCTGAAGTAATACCCAGGACTGTCACAGTGAGTGAAGCAGACAGAGGAGGGCGCTCACGTGACGTTCCATATATGTGGAATCTGAAAAGAAATCCCACAGATGAACTCACTTACAAAGCAAAAAGAGACTCACAGACTCAGAGGATGAACTCACGGTTGCCAGGAAGTGTGGGAATAAAGATAGATCGGGAGCTTGGGGTGGACATGGACACTCTGTGCTTCACACGGATCGCCAGCAGGGCCTGCTGTGCGGCACGGGGAACTCTGCTCAGGCCTACGTGGCAGCCGGGCTGGGAGGGGCATTCGGAGGACAGTGGATGCACGTGTACGTACGGCTGAGTCCCCTCACTGCTCACATGAAACAATCGTGAGATCGTTGGCTGGCTCTACCCCGGTACAAAATAAGTCTTTAAAGAAAAGGAGCTGCCTGCAGTGCACAAGGCATGGGTTTGATCCCTGAGGTAAGAAGATTCCTCGGAGGAGAAAAACGCCACTCACTCTCGTTTTCCCATCTGGAAAATCCCATCGCCAGAGGAGCCTGGTGGGCTACAGTCCATGGGGTCGCAGAGTCAGACACAACTGCGCGACTATCACTCACTCACTAGAAGCTTTCGGGACCCAGAGGGACCGCTGATGCAAATGAGAGAGGACTGGGAGCAAGGGCTTTGGAGCGCACTGCCTGGGCCAGGAGGCCCGCCCGCAGCCCTTCCCGTCTGTTTCATCATCCGTTTTAGTTGGGGGGTGGGGACAACTCCCACCACATAGAATTCTCACGAATTAAATGGTCATGTACGTAAAGCACTTTAGAATAGCACCTGGACGTAAACAAGCGCTGTTCATTTTAAAACAGTAAGAGGTTTAAAATATTACAAATTGTCGTCACTATTTTCTTTACATAAAATATCTGTAAGAATATTCATGAAACTGTTCACAGGGATTAATCTGAGAGAGACATTGGGAGTGAGCTTTTCTCCTTCCCGTACTGCATCCATAATTGACTTTTTCTATTTAAAAACATGAAATGATAAGGAAATAATACATACGCGAACAGAATAACATCACGGAGCAACACAGCAGAATAACAGGGAGTGCGTGTGTGTGTGAACGTCAATTCAGTGGGTGCGGTTTAAGATTTGCGAGAAAGGAAAGGTCAGTCAATAAACGGTATCAGAACAACTCGGTACAGTTAAAGCTGTGGTTTCCCCAGTAGTCAGGTATGGATGTGAGAGCTGGACAGTAAAGAAGGCTGAGCGCCAAAGAACTGATGCCTTCAAACTGCGGTGCTGGAGAAGACTCTTGAGAGTCCTTGGACAGCAAAGAGATCCACCCTGACTATTCATCAGAAGGATTGATGCTGAAGCTCCAATAATTTGGCCACCTGATGGGACAAGCTGACTCACTGGAAAAGGCCCTGATGCTGGGAAAGACTGAAGGCAGGAGAAGGGATGATTGAAGATGAGATGGTTGGGTGGCGTCACCAACTCAACGGACACGAGTTCGAGTGAGCTCCGGGAGCGGGTGAAGGACAGGGAGGCCTGGCGTGCCGCAGTCCATGGGGTCACAGAGAGTCAGATGCAACTGAGTTTCTGAATGACAAAAATAATTTACTTTCAAGTTGGAAGAAAATATAATTGTGTTATTCCTTTGCTTCTGGCCACAGTGAAATTGCGGGTACTGGATAACCATCCTGTCATAAAAACTGTAAAAATGGGCAAATATATGTGAAACTATTTTCAGGCACTGGAAAACAGAGAGTCCAGGATACTGATTCCTGGAAAAAGGAAGACACGGGCACGCAGCCCACACTTGCCCTGGCCCAGCTGAAGGGGCGACTCCCCACCCCAGCACAGGAGGGGGACCAAGCAGCGTCACATTCTCCTGGCAAGACTACGAGACAGGAGTCAGAGTCTGGGGATGCAGCGGGGCGGACACCGGAGATGCAGGAGCGAGCGGATAAGGAGCTCCAGACACCCACGCGGCGGGCCGGGGCCTCGGGCTGACAGACGCCCTGCATGAGCAGGGGCTCCACGGGACGGGGCCATCCGCGTGCTAGCGAGGGCGGAAACCCTGCCGCACCCCCTGCTGCAGAGGCCGCGAGTGCGGAGGCCCCTGGGAGCGTGGAGCCACCCTCGCCCTAAATTCACGGCCACTTTGGACCTTCCTCCGAAAAAGACGTAAGATAAAGACTTGAGATGACCAAGCTTATCTGAAAGTAAAGCCGCTGTCTGCCAACGCTTCCCAAAGACAACAAACTCCCGACCCTTACC
Organism: Ovis aries; assembly: GCF_016772045.2. NCBI lineage: Eukaryota > Metazoa > Chordata > Mammalia > Artiodactyla > Bovidae > Ovis > Ovis aries. Next base: position 252,267 of record NC_056056.1, read on the forward strand.
ACAGGGTTCACACTGCCCATCATCCAGGTGAAAATTATTGCCCACGAGAAGCAGTGTAGAAACACACGTAACCAGGAGAAAGATCAGCCGACAGAGACAAATAACTCGACAGGACTGACTCAGACGCAGCGAGAAGCCGTCATGCGCACACTCAGCACGCTCAAATGCCGAAAACGTGGACACGATGAAGCCGCAGAGAGCAAGTCCCAAAAGAGAAACTGAGGCCACAGAAGAGCCAAGCGCCACGCCCAGGACAGGAGGTCGCGAGAAAGTCGTGGACGGGCTCAACAGACGCGACTGCACAGCAGCCACGGGCGACTCGTCAGAAGCAAGGCCGGAAAGGGAGGGTGAACTTTCAGCCTAGGACTTCAGGCCCACTGAAATCACCGCGAAAACTGAGATGGAACAAAGATACTTTGGGACAAAGAAAAGATGAAAATATTTTTTGCTAGAAAAATCTATGCTAAAATTTTTTTTAGATTTTTTTCAGGCTAAAGAAAATGGCAGTGTTTGGAAATCTGGATTTGCAGAGAAAGGCGAGCACAGGGACCTGTGCACGCACAGAACGGAAACGCCTTTTCCCTCATTTCTGGCTGCTCTAAAAGGCACCGCACTTCCAGTTTCAGGCCTGACATGGAGGCTTCTTAAGTGGATGCTCCCAACATTACAGCAAGAAAAAGGCTGGAAAGCCTGGAACCAGTGGCTGTCCCCGGGAGGTCACAGCACGGACCACCTCCTGGATTCTGGAGACAAGCAGGTGTAGACAGCCCTGGCCAGATCCACTCACTGGACCAGAAACCGCTGGAGCCACACGTCGGTGGCAACACCGAGTCACTCAGACACGTCACCAGCGGCAGGGAGTGAGCTCAGCTGGGAGTGGGAGACCCCGGGCCCGGCGCCTCGGGGGCCTCACTCTCGGGGGCGCCTCTGGGGGATCCACCAGGCTCTCACAACAAGGAACCAAGACCTCCCTTGCGCTTCTCCTGGATGAAGGGGAAAGCAGCCACCTGAAACACACACAGCGTGCCCTTCACAATAGCTCGGGAAGCCCAGAATACACAACAAACCAATGCCAAAAGCCACATTTAGGCAGAAAAGCAAGACCAGAGAAAACTCTGAGAGCAGCTAGGGGAGTGGGGAGAACAGCGAAGCTACACAGGAGCTAAGGCAAGACCCACACCAGCTTCTCCTCTGAAACCACACAAGTAAGAAGGGAGTGCAAGGAAGAAGGGCTGGAGGCAAGCCCCTGCCAGCCCAGAACTCCATCCCTGCTGCTGTCCAGCCGAGCCCAATTCTGCGACCCCACGGACGGCAGCACAGGCTTGCCTGTCCTTCACCATCTCCCGGAGCTGCTCAAACTCATGTCCACTGAGTCGGTGATGCCATCCAACCATCTCATCCTCTGCCAGTGAAATAATCATTCAAAAGTGATGGAAAGGGACTCCCTGGTGGCCCATGGTTAAGGATCCGTCTGCCAAAGCAGGGGACACAAGTTCAGTCCTTGACCCGGGAGGGTCCCACATGCCACGGGGCAGCTAAGCCCGAGCTCCGCGACCCCTGAGCCTGTGCCCCAGAGCCAGCGCTCTGCAGCAGGAAGCTGGCACCACAGCTAGACAGGCGCCCCCCTCGACACCAGAGGAAGCACGCGAGCAGCCAGGAGGGCCCAGTGCAGACAAAAATAAACGAGTGTGCTCTTAAAAACTGAGGGGAAACTAAGACTCCCACACGAATAAAGCCAGAGCTTGTCACCGGCAAGCCTTTGTGCCCTCCGATGGGTGAGGATGAGCAGCTTGCGGGAGCTCCCCGATGGGAGGCACTGGCTGTGGGGGAACCTGGGACTTGCTGTGGTGGGCAGGGCCGTGCTCAGTAAATCATTCATGCCATTTCCTGCTGAACAGTGAGGCTGTGTCCCCGCCCTGTAGCCAAACTATGGTAGGGGTAACGGCAGCCTCCTCCAAAAGGGCTTACGCCAGCAGGCACGCGCCCAAGGACTCCCGCAGTCAGCGCCCAACCCCGCGGCAGGCCACTGTCGCCCGCGCCGCCGCCAGAGACCCCAGCCCAGGCAAGTCCGGCTCGGGCTCCAGCGGCACCACTGCCCCCCTCCTGGGTGCTGCCGCACTGAAGGCTTTATTTGTGCCCTCTTATCCTATCCATCAGAGGGAAGACGGCATGAAAACCAGAGTCACAGAAAACTAACCAAACTGATCACACGGACCACGGCCTCGTCTAACTCAGTGAGCCATGGGCAGGCCATGGTAAAGGGTTCTGACAAAACCTGGTCCACAGAGAAGGGAGTGGCAAACCACTTCAGCGTCTCTGCCTTGAGAACCGCATGAAGTGTATGAAAAGGCAAAAAGACAAGACGCTGGAAGAGGAGCTCCCCAGGTCTGTAGGTGCCCAACACGCCGCTGGAGATCAGCGGAGAAACAGCCCCAGAAGGAGTGGAGATGGAGCCAGAGCAGAAACAACGCCCAGCTGTGGATGCGTCCGCAGGTGAAAGTGCAGTTCAGCGCTGTAAAGAGCAGTGTTGCCTAGGAAGCTGAAAGCTGGTCCAGGAATCAACGTAAATTGGAAGTGGTCAAACGGGAGACGGCAAGAGTGAACAGCGACAGTTTAGGAATCGGTGAACTCAAATAGCCAGGAATGGGAGAACGTAGCTCAGATGACCACGTGCGACAGGCCGGCCGGGAATGGGAGAACGTAGCTCAGATGACCACGTGCGACAGGCGGGCCGGGATCCCTGAGCAGAAGCGGAGGGGACCTCACAGCCAACAGAAGAGTCCAAGGGCAGCACTTAGAGGCCCTCAGACATGGCGAATGGCCTCCGCTTGTTTCCAAGGCAAACCTGTATCACAGGGACCTGTATCACAGGGATCCAAGTCTATGCCCCAGCCGCCAGTACCGAAGAAACTGAAGCTGAACGGTTCTGTGAAGACCTACAAGACCTTCTAGAACACCCAAAAAGGTGTCCTTTTCATTATGCAGGACTGGAACGCAGAAGTAGGAAGTCAAGAAACACCGGGAGTGACAGGCAATGTTGGCCCTGGAGTGGGGAATGGAGCAGGGCAAAGGCCAACAGAGTTCTGCCAAGAGAACCACTGGTCGTAGCAAACACCCTCTTCCAACAACACAGGAGAAGACTCTCCACATGGACATCACCAGATGGCCAACACCGAAATCAGACTGATTATACTCTTTGCAGCCAAAGATGGAGAAGCTCTATACAGTCAGCAAAAACAAGACCAGGAGCTGACTGTGGCTCAGATCATGAGCTCCTTATTGCCAAATTCAGACTTAAATTGTAGAAAGTAGGGAAAACCACTAGGCCATTCGGGTATGACCTAAATCAAATCCGTTAGGATTGTACAGTGAAAGTGAGAAATAGATTCAAGGGATTAGATCTGATAGAGTGCCTGAAGAACAATGGATGGAGGTTTGTAACATTAAAGAGGAGGTGGTGATCAAAACCACCCCCAAGAAAAAGAAATGCCAAAAGGCAAAATGGTTGTCTGAGGAGGCCTTACAAATAGCTGAGAAAAGAAGAGAAGCGAAAAGCAAAGGAGGAAAAGAAAAAAAGATAAACCCCTCTGAATGCACAGTTTCAAAGAATAGCAAGGAGAGATGAGAGAGCCTTCCTAAGTGAACACTGCAAAGAAAGAGAGGAAAACAATAGAATGGGAAAGACTACTAGAGATCTCTTCAAGAAAATGACAGATACCAAGGGAACATTCCACCCAAAAACAAGTATAAAGGACAGAAATGGTACGGACCTAACAGAAGAAAAAGATACTAAGAAGAGGTGGCAAGAATACACAGAACCATACAAAAAAGATCTTAATGACCCAGATAACCACAATGGTGTGATCACTCCCCTAGAGCCAGACACCCTGGAGTGTGAAATCAAGTGGGCCTTAGGAAGCATCACTACAAACAAAGCTAGTGGAAGTGATGGAATTCCAGCTGAGCTGTTTCAAATCCTAAAAGATAATGCTGTGAAAGTGCTGCACTCAATATGCCAGCAAATCTGGGAAACTCAGCAGTGGCCACAGGACTGGAAAAGGTCAGTTTTCATTCCAATCCCAAAGAAAGGCAATGCCAAAGAATGCTCCAACTACCGCACAACTGCACGCATTTCACAGTTTAGAAGGTGACGCTCAGAATCTTTCCAGCCAGGCTTCAGCAGCACGTGAACTGAGAACTTCCAGATGCACAAAGTGGATTTAGAAACGGCAGAGGAACCAGAGATTGAATTGTCAACACTCGCTGGATCACAGAAAAAGCAAGAGAATTCCAGAAAAACATCTATTACTGCTTCATACACTAAAGCCTTTGACTGTGTGGATCACAACAAACTATGGAAAATTCTTCAAGAGATGGGAATACCAGACCACCTGACCTGCCTCCTGAGAAACCTGCCACCTGTATAAGGTCAGGAAGCAACAGTTAGAACTGGACATGGAAAAACAGATTGGTTCCAAATTGAGAAAGGAATACATCAAGGCTGTACATTGTCACCCTGCTTATTTAACTTATATGCGGAGTACACCATGTGAAATCCTGGGCTGGATGAAGCACAAGCTGGAATCAAGATTGCCAGGAGAAATATCGATAACCTCAGATATGCAGATGACACCACCCTCACGGCAGAAAGTGAAGAAGAACTAAAGAGCCTCTTGATGAAAGTGAAAGAGGAGACTGAAGAAGTTGGCTTAAAACTCAACATTCAAAACTCTAAAATCATGGTGTCCGGTTCCATCACTTCACAGCAAATATATGGGAAACAATGAAACAGTGACAGGCTTTATTTTCTTGGGCTTCAAAATCACTGCAGGTGGTGACTGCAGCCACGAAATTAAAAGACGCTTGCTCCTTGGAAGAAAAGCTATGACAACCTTAGACAGTGTATTCAAAAGCACAGACATTACTTTGTGGACAAAGGTTCGTATAGTCGAAGCTGTGGTTTCTCCAGTGGTCATGTACGGATGTGAGAGTTGGACCATAAAGAAGGCTGAGTGCCAAAGAACAGATGCTTCTGAGCTGTGGTGCTGGAGAAGGCTCCTGAGAGCCCCTTCGACTGCAAGGAGATGAAACCAGTCCATCCTGAAGGAGATCAGCTCTGAATATTCATGGGAAAGACAGATACTGAGGCTGAACCTCCAGTACTTTGGCCATCTGACGCGAAGAACTGCCTCACTGGAGAAGACCCTGATGCTGGGATAGACTGAGGGCAGGAGGAGAAGGGAAGGACAGAGGATGAGATGGTCGGATGGCATCACCGACTCGATGGACACGAGGCTGGGTGAGCTCTGGGGGCCGGTGATGGACAGGGAGGCCTGGTGTGCTGCAGTCCATCAGAGAGTCAGACACGACTGAGCGACTGGACAACAGACCTTTGTGCAATGAACGGCAAACGAGATTCTACAGAGAAAAGGAAAACAGCCCCGATGAGGCGGTCAGGTCTATGGGAAGAGAGGCCAAGAAGGAACAAATCACGAGACTCAAAGCTGTGATTTTCCTAAAATCTTGAGCTCAGCTCAGTCCAGTCGCTCAGTCGTGTCCAACTCTGCGACCCCACGAATCGCAGCACACCAGGCCTCCCTGTCCATCACCAGCTACCGGAGTTCACTCAGACTCACGTCCATCGAGTCCATGATGCCATCCAGCCATCTCATCCTCTGTCGTCCCCTTCTCCTCCTGCCCCTAATCCCTCCCAGCATCAGAGTCTTTTCCAATGAGTCAGCTCTTCCCATAAGGTGGCCAAAGTACTGGAGTTTCAGCTTCAGCATCATTCCTTCCAAAGAAATCCCAGGGCTGATCTCCTTTAGGATGGACTGGTTGGACCTCCTTGCAGTCCAAGGGACTCTCAAGAGTCTTCTCCAACACCACAGTCCACAAGCCTTAATTCTTTGACACTCAGCCTTCTTCACAGTCCAACTCTCACATCCATACATGACCACAGGAAAAACCATAGCCTTGACTAGATGGACCTTAGTCGACAAAGTAATGTCTCTGCTTTTGAATATGCTATCTAGGTTGGTCATAACTTTTCTTCCAAGGAGTAAGCGTCTTTTAAATTTCATGGCTGCAGTCACCATCTGCAGTGATTTTGGAGCCCAAAAAACTAAAGTCTGACACTGTTTCCACTGTTTCCCCATCTATTTCCCATGAACTGATGGGACCAGATGCCATGATCTTCGTTTTCTGAATGTTGACCTTTACACTCTCCTCTTTCACTTTCATCAAGAGGCTTTCCAGTTCCTCTTCACTTTCTGCCATAAGGGTGGTGTCATCTGCATATCTGAGGTATTGATATTTCTCCCGGCAATCTTGATTCCAGCTTGTGCTTCTTCCAATCCAGCATTTCTCATGATGTACTCTGCATAGAAGTTAAATAAGCAGGGTGACAATATACAGCCTTGACGCACTCCTTTTCCTATTTGGAACCAGTCTGTTGTTCCATGTCCAGTTCTAACTGTTGCTTCCTGACCTGCATACAGATTTCTCAAGAGGCAGGTCAGGTGTCCTGGTATTCCCATCTCTCTCAGAATTTTCCACAGTTTGTTGTGATCCACACAGTCAGAGGCTTTGGCAGAGTCAGAAAAGCAGAAGCAGATACTTTACTTGCAATTTAGCCGTGCAGTGGGCGACTACAGCGTGGAGACAGGACTGGAAAGGCAGCGGTGTTGTGGCAGATGGGAGACGAGCGTGGGGTGCTCTGGCCTAAGGGGTCTGGGGCTGGGGCAGCAGGGGCTGGGGCTCTTCCTGGGCGATGACAGCGTGAATACTGTGATGATGGCCGCGTGTGACTGTGACCACGTAAACGCCACTGGGAGGCAGACCGTAAGGGGCACGGGGCTGCACGGAACGCGCTCGTCTTTCCATCGAGCTGTGACAGTGCCAGCAGCTGGCCAGTGGAGAGAAGCAGCAGGGCGCCGCGGGGCACAAGCTCCAGGGGCCACAGGGCGCCGTGGGGCACAAGCTCCAGGGGCCACAGGGCACCGCGGGGCACAAGCTCCAGGGGCCACAGGGCGCCGCGGGGCACAAGCTCCAGGGGCCACAGGGCGCCGCAGGGCACAAGCTCCAGGGGCCACAGGGAGCGGCAGCAGGGCGGGCGGGCCCGTCTGGCTGGAAGGCAGCCCTCACGCAGGCGGCGGCCTGGGCGAGAGTGGCGGAGAGCGGACTGCGGGCAGCTGAGTGCAGAGCAGAGAGAGACGCGGCCAGCAGGGTCGTGGGACGGGCCGAGCAGGACGCTGCCTGCGAGGTGGGGAGGGCTCGAGGGGAGGGCGGGACAAGCGAGCCGGCAGGCGGACGCGAGCAAACCAGCGGAACCAGAACCAGACGGCGCAGGGAAGGCGCCAGCGAGCCCGGGGCGCCTCACGCCCGAAAGCGAGATGTGCTCAGCGACAGACAAGACATCTTGAGACGGCGCCGCCACGTCCAACCTTTGACATCTCAGCTACTGAATAATGGGTGACGGACTGTGACTGTGACCTGCTGGATGTCACAGGAACACGTGCGTGTGTACCCCCAGGAGTAACCGGAAAGTCTGGTGAAGGATGGGATCTTTCCCCCATTAAGTATTTATGAATTACAATACGAGAACAGAAACTGTGGGGAAGGCTGAATCTCAGGCCAACGGTCTCAAGCTCGCATATCAATAAATGGACCAAACCCAACTCGTGGGCCAACCAGGAGACCACACCAGGACCCAGTACCCTGTCGGACGTGGCCCTGCCCAGACGCAGCCCCGAACCCGCCCCTGAGGAGACAGGAACAGACTAAGGACTTTTGACGAGAGCACCAACCCATCCTCTTCACGGTCAAGTCCATGAAAACAGGCCGATGGGCCTGCTCTGGCTAAAATACGGGAGACGAGACAGCCACAGCGAACGGCTGAACGGGCAGGGGCTGCCCAGGGTCTGAGGGTCACCACGGGGACGGAGCATCACCACCCGGGTGCCGGCAGTGCTGGGGCCTCGAGGAGGAAGAAATCCGTTCCCTGATGACTCAGCGAGAAAACGCTGTCTGTATTATGCTCGCAGCTCTCCATAAATCTGAGATGGTTTCAAAATTTTAAAGTATACATTAAGCCAAGGAAGATAGATACAATAGAACCCACGGCGTATGATTCCAATTACAGAAAGGTCTAGAGCAGGAGCTGTTGGTCTGAAGGGTCAGGCAGGTCAGTGCCCCCAGGGCAGCCGGGTGGACAACGAAGGGGCAGCAGGGAAGCCTGAAACAACGAGGACAGCCACGGTGTCCTGACCGTGGACAGAGCCACCCAAGCACAGACGCTTAAAAACTCACGAAACACAGCGCTTCCCTGGCAGCTCAGCTGACAAAGAGCCTGCCTGCAACGCAGGAGGCCCCAGTTCACCCCCTGGAGCAGGGACAGGCCGCCCACTCCAGTACCCTTGGGCTTTCCTGGTGGCTCAGATGGACCCCTGGGTTGGGTAGATCCGCATGGACAGAGGAGCCTGGCAGGCTACAGTCCACAGGGTCACAAAGAGTCAGACATGACTGAGTGACCTTCACTTTCAAGAAACACTTAAAACGGGTGTGTTTTCTGATGCGTCAACTGTACCCCAATAAAGGCTTTTCAAGTTTAAAAACAGAGGCTTCCCAGGTGGCGCAGCGGTCAAGAATCCGCCTGCAACGCGGGAGACCTGGATCCAATCCCTGGTTCAGGAAGACCCCCTGGGAGAAGGAAATGGCAACCCATCCTGGTATTCTCGTCTGGGAAATCCCACAGACAGAGGAGCCGTCCACGGGATCACGCAAGAGTCAGGCAGGACTGAGCAACGCAACGGCACCAGTGTGGCAGAGGGCCTGTCCTGGGCTGTGTGAGTGACCCCACACTCGGCAACGGGCAGGCCAGTGCAGCTCGGCCGCCCAGTCGTGTCCGACTCTCTGCGACCCCATGAACCGCAGCACGCCAGGCCTCCCTGTCCATCACCAACTCCCGGAATCCACCCAAACCCATGTCCATTGAGACGGTGATGCCATCCAGCCATCTCATCCTCTGTCGTCCCCTTCTCCACCTGCCCCCAATCCCTCCCAGCATCAGAGTCTTTTCCAATGAGTCAACCCATCGCATGAGGTGGCCGAAGTACTGGAGTTTCAGTTTTAGCATCATTCCTTCCAAAGCAGTCCCAGGGCTGATCTCCTTTAGGATGGACTGGTTGGCTCTCGTTACAGTCCAAGGGACTCTCAAGAGTCTTCTCCAACACCACAGTTTAAAAGCATCAATTCTTCGGCGCTCAGCTTTCTTCACAGTCCAGCTCTCACATCCATACACGACCACAGGGAAAACCACAGCCTTGACTAGAGACCAATTAAAACATACACAAGACTTAACAGACACTTGGCAAAGGAAGGCACGCAGGAGGCAATGAGCTTCCGGAAAGTGCCCAGCATCACGAGTCAGCAGTGGGTGCCAATGAAAGCCACAGTGAGATCCTGCAGGACAGGCAGACTCAAAGACCAGCGTTCAGGCTGACCCAACAGGCCCGTCTCCAGATTCACCTGGAACACACAGAAGGCCCAAGGATGCTCACAGCAGCTGCAGCGACAGAAGCCTCCAAACACAAACAGGCGGAGGACAAACAAGCCTGGCGGTTCCTGCCGCGGACGCGCCTCAGGAAGAGGACGGCAGCGGAGCCGGTGCGTCACGGGGCGCGGCTGGCAACAGCTGAGCAGAGCAGCTCGGCAGGAAGAGCAGCCTGCAAGTCCGCAGACGTGAGGCTCAGAACAGGGCCTGCGTCTCAGAGGCGGGACCAGCTGGGGGGACGCGGACGGGGAGGAGATTTCTCGGGGATGCAAACAGCCTGCACCTCCACAGGAGAGGGTCATGTGGGCAAAGGCGTGGGTCAGAGCTTGCTCGGCTGCACACAAAAGAGCCATGCGCCTGGCGACAGAGGTTAGGCGTGTCAGCCCCTCAGGAGTGTCTGACCCCTTGCAGCCCCGGGCACTGCAGCCCGCCAGGCTCCTCTGCCCATGGGATTCTCCAGGTGAGAACATGGGAGTGGGCTGCCAATCCCTTCTGCAGGGGCTCTTCCTGACCTAGGGATCAAACTCAGGTCTCCTACACCGGCAAGCAGATTCTTTACCCCCTCAACCACCTGGGAAGATTATTCTTCCATATTCATGTCTAAGGTCTTTCACACCACATACCATATAAATCCCACCTGGATTCAAGAGTTAAACTTGCATTAAAATACTGAACATGTACTGGAGAATATTTGATCATTTTTTTGGCCACACCATAAAGCATGATGGATCTTCCGACGGGTGGTCAAGCCTACACCCTGCAGTGGAGACACAGGCCCCACGGGATACACAGTCCATGGAATTCTCCAGTCCAGAATCCTGGAGTGGGCAGTCTTTCCCTTCTCCAGGGGATCTTCCCAACCTAGGAATCGAACCAGGGATTCCTGCACTGCAGGCGGATTCTCTAGCAGCTGAGCCACCAGGGAAGCCTTACAATACATAAAGAGACGACACGAATCAGTAAGAGAGACACAAACAACGCAATCAGACTTCACAAGGCAACTCACACGGGAGGGAAGGCCCGCCTGTCATTAACGAGACGCTCGGTGTTATCAGCAGCGCAGCAGCGGCACTCAGGTCCTTTTCTTCCGACAATCAGAGGGTGGTGCGGGTGGAGGGTAACCGCACAGGCTGAGGAAGCAAGACAAGGCTTGGAACCCTCCTTTCTGCACGTCTACATCAGTGGAAATGGGAGCAGCTGTCAGGAAGCGTAGGGGATGTTGTGGTCTAGACCTGGGCAGGGGCAGCCACAGGGCTGGGCAGGCCGGGCACAGGTACCCCCCAAGGCAGGCGGGGGACGGACAGGTCTGCCCTGAGGAGTGAGCAGCCAGGTGAGACCCTCACACTCTACCCATGTGCCCCCCACCCCGCAGGAGGCCTCTGGCCTGCCCCCATGCCCCGGGCAGCCCCTCACAAGAGCGTCTTGGCGGTGAGGGCACCGAGGGGCGGTGCAGACTCCGCAGGACCAAGGAGCACACACGGCTGCCCGGCACCCGCTGCCAAAACGGCCCGTGGGGACCCCCACACACAGGCCTCCCCTGCACCCCGAAGTTTGCAACTGGACTGCGTCTCAAGTCAACAAACAGCTGCCTGGGCCCTGCCCCTGCCCCGGCACAGAACCAGCGGACACTCTGGCCCCTGGGCTTGGAGCCTGATCCGAGGGGCACAGCGGGCTGCGATCTGAGCCTGAGGCCCAGCTGCAGGTGGGCCCTCCAGCCAGCACAGCCCTGCTGGGGTCCAGGCGCCCCCAGGAGAGAAAAGCAGCAAGTCCCCAGGGAGGAGAGTGCTTCTCACGCAGACCAGTCTCAGCTCAGTCCCCCCGGCTCCACACACAGGGCCTCGGTCCCCGTCCACAGGGAAAACACCCTGCTTGGACTGTCTGTGAAATGCAAGTTCTGGACAAATACCTGAAAGTGTCCATCTGAATGATTTCTGTGTATAAAAGGCAGAGTATCCAGGCTGTCTCCTGAGTTTGAAGACGAGGTTTGGGACCAGAGGTTCTGTAGAAGCCAGCCTGCCCAGTAGGAGGGGGACAACCCCAGCTCTGCCGTCTCCAGCCTCCCTGCGCCCGTCCCCTGCCTCCCCGCGCCCGTCCCCTGCCTCCCCGCGTCTAACTCCAGCATCACCGCGTCCGGAGACCCACTTCCAGCCTCTGGAGCACTGGACACACACAGACGCCCCCACGCACACGCACAGATACACACAGCCCGCTGAGGGCTGCCTGGGGAGGGGCAGCCGCATCCTGCTCCAGGGACGGGGGCTGCAGGCCCACCTCCTCGGACGTGGCACAGGGCTGGGCCTGCCCGCTGGTCCCCAGGGCTGCGTGGGAACCACAAGCACCGTGTGACGCCCGCAGGAAGCGTGGGTGTCTCGCAGGAACCAGCTGAAACATGATACCATGATAAAGCCTCATTTAAAGTACTTCTTTTTTTTTTTTTTTATTGATTTCATTGAAAACAGAACAAGAAATGGTCTGAGCCAAAAGACTGCTCTTGGAACTGTCAAAAACATTTTAACAGAAAAAATAAACATGGCTGCATTATGAATGTTTTAGAAGAGTTGCACAGAAAACCCACTGTTACTGCACTAATTACAGTATTTAAAAAAGTATATGCCGAAAAAAAGGATATGACCTGGCAGGCCATCACACAAAAGGTGACGGCAATTTTATTCACACTACAAGACTAACGTTTTAAAAAAAGTTTCCTGCATTTCACCCTAAAGCCGCTTTGTTCTCTTTACACAGCTGGCAGTTCATTTTCACATGGTGAGTAGGAACCACACCAGAATCAGCACCGTGGTCTGTGTTTTTGTGTTTATTTTTCGTTTGTCCTAACGTCCAATAATGGTAGAAAATAAATCAGTTTACTCATCATCATAGCATGTGGCTTAGAATCAAGAGGAGGTGCGGGGCCCCGGGGCCACGGCCATCTCGCACCCCGAGCCGCATCCTCGGAAAGAAACGCGTGAGAGGTCTGGTGTATAGGGCTAGATATAGGATTTCTTTAAAAAGCAAACCCACGTTTTCTCCAAAGTCAGCAGCGGCTCGGCCCCGACCTCGCAGGGGCGGTGGGCACGGGGTCTGTGCTACCCAGAGCCAGCACCAGCCACGCGGGCCACGGTGGGCCACACGGAGAGTCCGGGCGGACAGGGCACGGCCCCAGCCCGGCAGTGAGCCGGGAGCGACGGCGCGCAAGGGGAGACGAGAAACGTGGAGCAGAAAGACCTCCGTCGGGAACTCACGGCGAGGCCGGCGAGGAGCCCAGGCGTCCCCGCCCCCCGCGGCCCCGGGCAGGCCAGCCGGTCTCCCGCACGCCTCTGCGTCCTCCCCAAACCACAGCGAACGGCGTCCACTCGGGCGCCGGGCAGCGCTCTCATAGCGGGTCGGCGGGCGAGGAGCTGGTGTCGGGCAGCCCGTCCTCCTGGGCGCCGGCCTGCCGCTGGGCCAGCGCGGCCCCAGAGTGGCGGCACTTGGGGGAGCCGCAGAGGCAGCTGAAGAGCTTGCCCTTGATGTCCCAGAAGCGCTGCCCGTAGTCGAAGCTGCGGAGACAGAGAGAGCCGGGGTCTGGGCCTGCGCCCCTGGGCCCGGGCCCCGCCCGCCCCCGCCCGGGCACCTACCCCAGCTGCTCCCCGGCCTCAATCAGGCGGGTGCTGAAGAAGGCGATCCGCGGGAAGCGCAGGTCCTGGTGGGACATGAACACGCGCACGGGCACCAGATTGGGCTCGCAGTGGTGGTTGATGAAGCGGCTGACGTTGCCGTAGAAACGTGCGTCGATGCAGTACAGCTCTCCGTCCTGGGGGAGAGACGCGCTGAGCATGGGGCAGGCGTGGGCACCGCTCCCCCGGCCCCCCAGCCCCAGGGCTCCCACTCGGTGAAAACGAGCGCAGACCCAGGATTCACGTGGACGGCGCCCCAGGCGCCCAGAGAGAGGCCGGGGTCCAGGGGAGCCATGAGGCAGCACAGCCCCTCAGGGACCTGGTGACGGAGGGGGAGGAGCACCGCCCGAGAGGCGGGCCGAGGTGCACCGGGCAGAGGGACAGACAGACAGGGAGACAGAGGGAGAGAGACAGGGACAGAGAGGAGGCTGATGGGAAGGGGGACGGGGGGACGGGGGGAGAGATGGGGGGACAGAGGGGAAGGGGACGGGAAGGGGGACAGGAGGAGAGATAAACGGGGGACAGAGTGGGAGAGGGCGCGGGGACGGGGGAGAGAGGGGAGGGGGATGGGAGGAGAGAGATGAAGGGACGGGGGAGGGGGACGGGAAGGGGACGGGGGGAGGGGGGAGAGACGGGGGACAGAGGGAGGGGGACGGGGGAGAGAGGGGAGGGGGACGGGGGACAGAGGGGAGGGGGATGGGGGGAGAGAGACGGGGGGACAGAGTGGGAGAGGGCGGGGGGACGGGGGGTAGAGGGATGGGGGGACAGGGCGGGAGGCTGCCGGGTCCCTCCAGAGGGGACTTAGCCAACAGGAGCCTTCAGGGCAGTGGTGACCCTGTGGGCACAGACAGTGCCCAGGACCCAGGCCTGACCTGACCCTGAGAAGTGTCTGGCCTCACCACTGAGCCCTGAGAAAGCCGCGTTTCCCCTGGAAAGACCCAGGACACAAGAGCGACGCTGCACCGGGAAGGGCCACACGGCAAGGGCCCCCGGCCCGAGCCCCCGGAGAGGGGCAGGGGGCCCTGAGCACCGCTGTATCTGCGCGCCCGGACCTCCCACGGGGGGTGCAGGGCCACAACTGGGCCCATTCTGCCCCCTCTCCTATGGCTTTGCCCACAGAGGCGACAGACGGGAATCCTTGCGGGAAGGGAGCTTCCTGAGTTAAAGCAGAGGCTCAGGGGCCACAGAAGGAGTCCTCACCCCAGGTGCGGGCGGAAGGGGCACAGGGCTGGCCCTGAAGCAGTGAGGGCCCCTCAGACGCAACCACCACACCAGGACACAAGGCGGCCAGGCCCGCCTGAGCCTGCAGGGCCTGGGCGGCCCCCAGGGATGCAGGACTCCTTGGGGACGAGCGGGGGTTCCTCTGCCCACTGGTCCCCAGTTCCAGCCCCGACACCCCCCACGCTTCCCACAAGGTGCGTCCTGGGCGCTTGGCCGCCCATCCTGCAGGCCAGACTGCACATTGGGTCCTGTAAATTCCCTTCACAAGAACCACCGCGGCCCTCCCACAACAAACATAGCTCAGGTCTTTAAAGTACGGCTTTTCAGATGAACGTATTGCTCTTTCAAAGCGTCTCTGATCAAAACCACCCACACCTGGTCCTGCAGCACAAACGTGGTAGGGAGGGAGCCTGTGCCCACTTGAAACCCCTGCATCACAGCTCTGAGGTGCTGCGTGTGGGCACCCAGGGAGCCAGGTTATATGGGCAGAGGACAGGTGGGTGGGCGCTTGGAAGGTTCCAGAACAGCAAGGAGACGGGCAGGTCCACAGCAGGATACCTGTGTTGTGACCCAGGAAACACCCAGATAGCAAGGCCAGAAAGTGCCCTGCCGCTTCGGACAACGGGGGAGTGGGGTGGCGATGAGCGTGCAGCGGGCGCAGGCATTCTGCACACCAGCGCTCCGGGATGCAGGCGCCCAGCGGGGCGGGCACGCTGAACGCCAGCACGCGGGGGCGCAAGCCTGAGCTGGGGCAGCGGGGGCTGTAGGCGCACCCGTGCCCTGCCACACGCCCAGAATGAACGTGTCCTGGGGCCAGACACCCAGGCCCACGCGGGCTCGGCAGGGCAAAGAAGAGACCTCTGGCCGCGAGCATGGAGGCCTGCAGGGCAGCCGCTCCCTCTGAGGGGCACTCCGCCAGGGGCCACTGGGGACCCAGAACGGCCCTCCTCCCATCTCCCGACAGTGACCGCACACCCGCCTGTCAAGTGCTGCGAGAATCAGATCAGCAGCCTAGCCTGCAGAGGGAGAGGCAGAGACCGAGGCAACGAGGCAACAGCGGACAGAGAACCCCAAGGGGTCGAGCTTCGAGGCGAGGTCGCCCAGGGCGGTCCTGGCTGTGCTGCGGGCCGGGCGGCAGGGCGGGGCTCACCACAGGGGCGGCTGAGCCCGACTCAGAGGGGGCAGCTGCAGCTCGGTCCCCGCAATGCGACCACGCGCTCCCAGAGGAGGGAGCCTACGCCCTGATGCCCTTCAGGCAGGTTTGGAACCCAAACAAAAACTAATCAGGAACAGGAGGCAACAGGCAAGCAGGATGAAGACCAGCAGGAACCTCAGACGGCAGACACACCGCAGGAACCCCGGACACAAACAGATCACAGGAACCTCGGACGCCAGACACACCGCAGGGACCCCAGACGCCAGACAGACGGCAGGGACCCCAGACGCCAGGAACACGGCAGGGACCCCAGACGCCAGGAACACCGCAGGGACCCCGGACGCCAGACACACCGCAGGTACCCCGGACGCCAGACACACCGCAGGGACCCCAGACGCCAGACAGACGGCAGGGACCTCAGACGCCAGACAGACGGCAGGGACCTCAGACGCCAGAGACCCCAGACGCCAGACACACCGCAGGGACCCCGGACGCCAGACACACCGCAGGGACCCCGGACGCCAGACACACCGCAGGGACCCCGGACGCCAGACACACCGCAGGTACCCCGGACGCCAGACACACCGCAGGGACCCCAGACGCCAAACACACCGCAAGGACCTCAGACACAGACTGCAGGGACCCCAGACGCCAGACACACCGCAGGGATCCCAGATGCCAGACAGACGGCAGGAACCCCAGACGCCAGACAGACGGCAGGGACCCCAGACGCCAGACAGACGGCAGGGACCTCAGACGCCAGAGACCCCAGACGCCAGACAGACGGCAGGGACCTCAGACGCCAGAGACCCCAGACGCCAGACACACCGCAGGGACCCCGGACGCCAGACACACCGCAGGGACCCCGGACGCCAGACACACCGCAGGGACCCCGGACGCCAGACACACCGCAGGGACCCCGGACGCCAGACACACTGCAAGGACCCCAGACACAGACCGCAGGGACCCCAGACACAGACAGACCACAGGGACCCCAGACGCAGACACACCGCAGGAATCCCAGATGCCAGACACACCGCAGGGATCCCAGACACAGACAGACCACAGGGACCCCAGACGCCAGACACGGACAGACAGGGACCCCAGACGCCAGACACACCGCAGGGACCCCAGACACAGACAGACAGGGACCCCAGACGCCAGACACACCGCAGGGACCCCAGATGCCAGACACACCGCAGGGACCCCAGACGCCAGACACACTGCAGGGACCCCAGACAGACCGCAGGGACCCCAGACACAGACCACAGGGACCCCAGACACAGACCGCAGGGACCCCAGACAGACAGACCGCAAGCAGGTGGGGGCGGTGCCCAGAAGTCGTGCTGGGGCACGCGTGAGCCACTGCAGGCGACCAGCACAGCTAGGACGCGCCGCATAAGCATGTAAGAGTACAACCGGGGTGTGGTGGCCCACAAAGTGGAATTACCCTCTGTATTACTCCAGCAAGTACGGGAGAGACTGCAGGAGCAGAGGATTTCAGCAGATGCAAAAAAGCATGGAATACAGCCTCCAGCCAATCACGTGACTCCTGCTGAACTTGCCCCAGAGCCCTGAGCACCCACAGCCCATGGGAGCCTGGGGTCTGGAAGCGTCCTTCATCCACGGCAGGAACAGTGGCCCAGCCAGGAGGGGACCGTCTGCTGGTGAGGGGACCGTCTGCTGGTGAGGGGACCGTGTCCACTTAGCAGGGTGCTCAGAAGACACAGCCACACCGGGAGGGCATGGGAGCAAGCGCCTGGCTTCACCCCGACCCACAGAGGGGAGCTTGGAGGCTCAGGCTGCCGAGAAGGACCTAGCACTTGAGGGCCCCCGCTGGCAGCACGTGTGAGCTCCAGCAAGTTCCCAGGTCAGCCCTAACGA
The DNA here is from genome assembly GCF_016772045.2 of Ovis aries. Classification (NCBI taxonomy): domain Eukaryota; kingdom Metazoa; phylum Chordata; class Mammalia; order Artiodactyla; family Bovidae; genus Ovis; species Ovis aries. The sequence goes on from NC_056056.1 coordinate 269,734, forward strand.
ACCCAGGAGCAACTCAGGAGCCAGGGTAAGGCGGAGGGCAGATGCGCCAGAGCACAACCCCCTGGAAACCAGGGCCCAGAGCCAAGAAGCTGGAGTCCAGCGACCCCACCAGCCCGAGAGGGAGCTGGGGCACAGAGGACCGCCCCCCCAGTCACGCGTGTGACCCTTGGTGCACACGGAGGCTCGTCCCGCGCACAGGGCCTCCACCCTTGCTGAGAGGCGGGCTCGGGCTGCAGAGCTGCATCCCAGCCCCACGCTCAGGAGGCTGGAGAACAGGCACGGGCCCGCCCGGTGACCCCACTGCACACGCCTCAGCCCAGCTGCCTGTGGGCACCCCCACACCACGGTCCCACGCCCTACCCCTAGGGCTGCATTACCTTGTTGTCAAGATCAAAGAGGTAAGAGTCTTCCTCCCGCACGTCCGCTTCCGAGTCAGAGATAAGCTCCCCAACGTACCTGTGGGTCAGGGCGGGGTGGTGAGAACACGGCACCCGGGAACCTGAAGGAGCCCCACGCAAGGGCGACCTGCCGTGGCTCAGCAAGGACTGAGCCTGGGCCCCAGGGTACGACACAGAAAGCCTCTGACCAGGGGTCCAAAGTGATCATCCCGGGGGGTCACGAGGCCCTGACAGGCCTTCTGAAACGAGCCCCACGCTGGGGAGGAAGTGCAGGCCTAAGAGCAGCCGGGGCAGGGGCTGCCCCCACACGCGCCACACAGCCGGCCTGGGCTCTCCCGGCGCCCCTCCCCAATGCTGCCCACCCCCAGAGACTGCAGGGGCAGGCCCGGGAGATGCCCCCCACCCACCCCGTGACCGCAGGGGCAGGCCCGGGAGATGCCCCCTCACCCACCCGGTGACCGCAGGGGCAGGCCCGGGAGACGCCCCCCACACCCCAAGACCACAGGGGCAGGGCCGGGAGAGCGGCACTCACTTACTCGCAAACAAAGGTGCCCAGCGGGATGTCCTGCAGGGACCGGACGCCCCAGCCCATGTTCTGTGTCCGATAGAGCTGCAGCCTCGCCCTGGAAAACACGGGTACATCCCAGCTCACTCCACTACGAGTGACACGCACGGCTCGGGAGCCAAGGACAGAGAACACCACCTTCGTGTCTGGAGACGTGTCAGCGCCGGTTGAGGGAGCAACACAGGCTCTGAGTGACCCCAGGCCCCGCTGCCATGCCCTTCATGCCCCCAGGACGCAGGGGACCTCGGCCCCGCCCGCCCGCCCGCCCTGTGACCCCAGCGCCCAGCACGGGACCAGGCTGGCCGAGCCTCAGCTGTGACAAGGACCAGGCGGGTGAGCAGCCTGCTGGCCCCGACTGGAACGCAGCTGGGTGCTGGGCGTGGGCGGCGTGCCAACGGCGAGGCTGAGCTGACCTCTGGGGGCGGGGGCCGCTCCCGGCCCCGAGAGTCTGGGCATCCACCCGCCATCTCTGTTCCAGAGCCCTCAAGGGAGACGGGCAAGTCCGTCCTCTCCCCAAGCACCTCCAGCCACACACAAGGACACAGGGGCGTGGGCTGCTCACACGGCGCGGCAAGTCACCTACTGTTAACAGGCCCCAAAATACTGAGGCCGCGCACGCTCAGCTCTACTCACACAGAACGCAAATCTGTCCCTATGACCTCAGACTGTTCAACTCTATAGCATTTCACAGAAAAAGCTCCATGACCATAACCCCAAGGTCTGGCTCTGGGTGGTCAGCAGACACACGTCTAAGTGACAAGTGTTACACCGGACACCACCTCCACGACACCCAGGGTGCAGTGCAAGGGAACCCCAGCGTGCACACAGGCTCCAACTCGTGAGCCTGGACCAGGCGGCTCACAGCAGGCCTGGCTCTCGCCTTCCGGCCGTGCGACTGGAACCCACATCTGAGCAGGTGGGCAACACAGCTTCTGCTCTTTACATCAACGTGTAAGACAGGCCGAGGCTCCGAGGAACACACGTTCTCCCGTCTGTGGACACACGGGACACCCCTGAGCTGCCTGCGGGCCCAGCCCTGCGCCCTTGGCCGGGGGGCTCACCTGAGGCCGTTCTGCACCACGCGGTTGCGGCACGTCCTCCAGCAGGAGCAGGCGTGGTTGCACTCGAACAGCAGCGGCGGCTCTGCCATGTTGAACTCGGGCAGCAGCCGGCCATCCTGGGCAGACACAGAAGCACTCGCCACCCACAGCAAGGCCTCCACGGACGAACACGCCCCCGGAACGCTGGCTTCCGCCCGGGAGGACAGGAAAGGCCAGGGGAAGCCTCTGGCCAGGAGTCCATGTGGCTGGTTCCTGGTCCCTGCCTGGCCCCCCGCCCACCTTCCCGGCACCCTCTCAGCCTCCCGAGGCCCCCGAAGCCTGCCCTGGGGCCTCCCGCCTGGATCGCCTGCCCATACCTCCTGCCCCTCTGCAAACCCCCGTTCTGGAGGGAGCCAGCACGCCATGAGCCGCCGGGCTACACCAGGCAGAGTCTGGGGCCCTGGCAACTTCAGAGACCGTTCTGACTGGTCTTCCCTAATGACGACCCTGTGCCAGCAGCCTCCACGTGGGGCCTGTGTGCCCTCCCCCGCCCAGGACACCCCGCTCCTGCCCCCAATAAACCAAAGTTGGGGGGGTTCCTGCCTCAGCAGCGCCCTCCTAGCCGCGCAGCTGCCTCTAGTCAGGCTGGGGACGCCGCCCTGGCCCCAGCCCCACCCTACCAGGACACGGGCCCTGCCCCGCCCCCAGCCTGGCCCCCAGCCCCCAGCCCCCAGCCCGTGGGCTCACCTTGCCGTACCAGCAGCGCATGCTGAGCTGGCCACACATGCAGTTGCTGGATGAGCAGTCGTCGACGCACACGCAGTACTGTGGGGAGGGCGAGTCAGACGGCAGCCCGCCCCGCAGCCCCGCCCCTCGGACCCTCCGCAGAACGCCGGGGCCTGGAGCCTCCCCCAGGGAAGGAGGAGCAGAAGACACCAGGGCCCCCGCATGGGGCCTGCAGGAGAAGGGGGGGCCGGGGGCCTGGGCACGCGACCCCAGGAGCTCGGAGAAGCAGGACAGACGCTGGATGGAGTGGCCAGAGCCGAGCCAGCAGAGCCAAGGCCTCCTGCCACCAGCAACCCCTCCCGCCACCCAGCAACCGCCCGGACCAGGGCCCCTGGCCGACCTGCAGGTGGGTGATGTTCCTGTCGATGTTCATGGGGGACGTCACGCAGTTCTGAGACACGTACTTGTAGTTGCTGGGGCACGGCTCGCCGTCCACGCCATTGACACAGGGGATGGGGATCCGCTCATAGCCCCGAGCGATGTCCCTGCCGCAGGGGGCGCGTCAGCTCCGGGCAAGCCCGGCTCCCTCCCGTACCTGCGCCTCCCGGGAGGGCGGTCCCAGCCGCTCCTCACTCACCTGCTCACCGTCTTCTCCACCGGGGTGGGCCTGTCGGGGGCCGCGTCCCGCAGTGCCTGGCTCACCTGCAGGGCGCTCCACACCTGGGAGTTGAGGCTGGCGCACTGCAGGGGTGTCTCCCCCTCCTTGTTCTTCAGGGTGACGTCCGAGTCCCGGGACAGGAAGAGGCTGCACAGAGAGCAAGTGCGCAGGACACTCAGCCCTTCCGTCCAAGACTCAAGGACGAGACGCACGCAGCGCGCCCACCCGTGAAAACACGACCCGCCGTCCAGTCCGAGACGGCACAGCCCGCAGACCAACGCCTCCAGCCACCACGCAGACGCAGCCGCCTCCCCACGGTAACTAGGGACGCATTCGACTTTGCTCAGCTCTTCCGTTAAAGGGCCCTCGGGATGAAAGGACAGCTACGCCTCTTGGCCACAAGCTCAGTCAGCACGTGGCAGGCGATGCCGTGGCCTGACTCAGGGAGGGGCCGACAGGGCGCCAGAGCTCGGCGCCCCCAGGCACCGCATCCCCCAGGCACCGCATCCGAGAGGGCTCAGGCTCTGCGGCAGGGGCACCCCTCATCCCAGAACCCCCGTGCGGGAAGGACGGGGCCGCACGGCACTGAGCTTCCGCCTGGAGCGGAACAAAGGCTCTGGCAAGTGGGGCTCCCGGTGGCCCGTCTGCCCTCACAAGGGTGCCGCTCCTGTGGGCCTGAGCAGGGAGCCGCCAGGACAGCAGATTTTCACCGCAATCCTCCCGAGCTACACTGACCGCAGGCCTGACGGGAGAGGCCCGTCCGCTGCAGCAAGTCCCCAGCGCCCCAGAGCCACTCACACGACACAGGCGTAGCGGTCCTCCCGGGCCGCGATGTGCAGGGGCGAGTCCCCGTGGATGTTCACCGCGTGAAGGTCGCACCTGGCGGCCAGCAGGATCTCGGCGATGTCCACACAGCCCGAGAAAGCCGCCCAGTGCAGGCAGATGTTCTCCTCCTGGGCGGGGGACACGGGGGTGAGCCCCAGGGCCCTTAGGCCAGCGACAGAGGCTTCCTGCCGTTCCGTCTCGTTTTTATTAAAATGTACGTCATTATAGTGCAGAGTAGGTTAAAAACAGAAAACATCCTCCTGAATTGGGCGAACAGGACACACCATTAGGGCCAATTTACTTGCTTTTTAAAATTAGATTCCTTTTGAAACAGTTACGACTGCAGGATAGAGTGCTGCTTGTATAAGATTTGAAAAAGGCAAATCTGATTAATTAAAACTTTATTTCACAAAAAACTAAAACCTTTAAATGACGCAAGGGAGAATTTGGAAGTGCCTGTGCCGTATGTGAAATACACGAATTGTCACACATAGACTACTCCCGCGATAGAACCTACCACGCTGTCTGTTAGAAGACTACAATTTTTAAAAAAAACACAAATATGAAAAGGAAAATAAAAAACACTATCAGGTAACAACGGGAAGCAAACCTAAAAGTCAAGACAACGTCTAAACGAGAACCTCAGAGGATCCAACCTCCCGCTCGCGGGCCCCGTGCACAGAGAGCCCGCCCAGAGCGGCCGCGGCCCCAGCTCCGCCCCCAGCCCCCGGCCCCCCCAGCCCCGCCCCCAGCCCCGCCCCCGCTCCGCCCCGGCCCCAGCTCCGCCCCCAGCCCCTCCCCGGCCCCAGCCCCGCCCCCCGCTCCGCCCCCGCCCCGCGCTCCGCCCCGGCCCCGCCCCGGCCCCAGCCCCGCCCCCCGCTCCGCCCCCGCCCCGCGCTCCGCCCCGGCCCCGCCCCGACCCCAGCTCCGCCCCCAGACCCCAGCCCCCCCCCCCCGGCCCCAGCCCCGCCCCCCGCTCCGCCCCCGCCCCGCGCTCCGCCCCGGCCCCGCCCCGACCCCAGCTCCGCCCCGGCCCCGCCCCCGGCCCCCAGCCCCGCCCCCGCCCCGCCCCCGCCCCCGCCCCCGCCCCCGGCTCCGCCCCGGCCCCGCCCCGACCCCAGCTCCGCCCCCAGCCCCCAGCCCCGCCCCAGCTCCGCCCCGCCCCCGGCTCCACCCCGGCCCCGCCCCGCCCCCCCCCCGGCCCCGGCCCCGCCCCGGCCCCAGTCCCCCGCCCCGCCCCGCCCCTGCCTCCCTTGCAGACACGCCCAGCGATGCTCCCGCTGCCCTTTCCGGCCTCTCTGCTGTGCAGGCAGAGGGCGCAGTATGTCCCGGAGGCCAGGCCCTGCTCCACCCAGTGCCCCATCCCCACACCTCGTGCGTCCCAGGCCTCCAGCTCAGCCGCCTCAAGGAAGCCGGCAGTGGAGCGGAAGCTGACGGGCCAGGGCCTGCCCCCCTTGCTGAGTCCACAAAGCGAAGGGCCGACCCGCTGTCAGTCCCGGGTTCCTCTCCCCGCTTCGCTCTCGGAAGCCCCTGCGCACACTACGGGCTCCTCAGTGAATCAGAGCCCCCCAGGGGCCTATTCCCACTCCTGCGTGAGAACTGAGCCTGTCCCAGCGGGGGAGGTACCTGAGCCCCGCTACCTCACAACAGGCCCACACATCTGGCGTGTGTCCAGTGAAGGAGGGGCAAGAGGGGCCACAACGGGTTTACCCCAACCCACACCTCGGTGGAAACACAGGCAGGAACAGTTTTCAGGAGCTGGACATCAGGCGGTGAAGGGCTGCACCCAGAGCGGGCAGCGAGGCGGCCGTCTCAGCTCCAGATCAGGCGGCCCCAGGCTAAGGCGGCCGCGGGGGTGAGGGGAGAGAGGGGCCCGCGAGCGCGGACACGGAGCAGCCGCCATGGAGGAGAGGCCTGCGAGCGCGGACACAGAGCCCACAACCAGAGAAGCGACGTCCAGAGTGAAAAACCACCTAAGCAAAGGAGGAGGGCTTCGGTGAGCGGCGGAACAATTCTCGAACACAGGGAACCAGAGCCCCCCCAAGCGGGGTGGGGCAGAGGCAGCTCTGGAAGAAGTGAGCCGGAAGCTTCCGGGTGGGTAACGCCCCCTGCAACAGGCCCGGGGGCGCCATGAACCCTGAAGGCACACCTCCATGCACACACCACCAGGCACCTTGTAGTAAAACCACCAGACCCCAGTAACAGAGACAACCTTGAAAACCCGAGCGTACAGAGGCGCGTGACACACGGAGAAGCCAGGAACGGCCGCCAGCAAGGCCTCCCCACTGGAGGCAGGCGGAGCCAGGACTCAGGGAGGCGCTGAGACCAACCGCCATCCACAACTCTTCACCCAGAACACCCTTCAAAAGTGAGGGAAGGACTCTGCAGGCAGCAGGGAGCTGAGACCACCACCAGCCCCCCAGCACGGCGGGAGATGCTGGCGGACCTCAGACATGCAGAAGGAAACGGCAGTGGACACACGGGCCTGAGGGAGAGGGGACTCGGGAGCCGGACACCAGGCTCATCGTCACAGCCTTTCCCAGAGGCCACTGCTGCTTAAACAAACAGCACCATATTCTGCTGTTTATTTAGTAAAATACTCGAGAGGACCAGCACGAAGCTGGGGAGGGAGAAACGGAAGCGGCCACTGGGAGGTTCTCCTCACAGGCCCTGAAGCGGCATTCGTCAGGAGGGCGCGGCCCAGCGCACGGACAGGGCCCAGGCCCGGAGGGCGCAGCATGGCCACGGGGCAGAGCCCATGGAGGGGGGAGGCCCACACACACCAAGGAGAGCGAGCCCAACCCCACCCCCTACTGTGCCCGAGCGGCAACACCGAACCCTCGGGACACAACCGGAGACGCGGAGTGGCCGGGTGAGGCAGGGATCTCACACGTGACGAAGAACCCACCCGCCAACGCAGGTTCCATCCCTGGCAAGGGAAGATCCCCGGAGAAGGAAATGGCACCCCACTCCAGGACACTTGCCTGGAGAATCCCATGGACGGAGGGACCTGGTGGGCTGCAGTCCATGGGGTCGCAAAGAGTCGGACACGACTGAGCGACTTCCCTTTCACTTTTCACTTTCATGCATTGGAGAAGGCAACGGCAACCCACTCCAATGTTCCTGCCTGGAGAATCCCAGGGACGGCGGAGCCTGGTGGGCTGCCGTCTATGGGGCCACACAGAGTCGGACACGACTGAAGCGACTTGGCAGCAGCAGCCACACAGAGAAAGTAACTGATGGACTGAACTGAGAGTGACAAAGCGTGCTGCCTGACACAGGACTTCTCCCTAGAATGTGCAGAAGCTCTCCACACCTGAGAGCAAGGTTACCAGTCCAGTAAAACTGACCAAAAGACCTGAAAAGAAGAGCAAGACCCAGCATGGTGCGGAGCGCGCGGAGCAGGCAGACCCGCCCACCGGGAAACACTCCCCCTGCAGGGCTGGCAGCATCCAGGAGAGGCCACAGCCCCGCCAGGAGCCTGGCCACAGCCCACACAGGACAGACGAGCAGGCGGCTCCATGCAGCCAGAGGCAGCCAGGCCGGCACCCGGGCGGCACTGCAAGGAGCAAGGCTAAGAGGCCTGCTCGGCGACAGAAGGCAGCAGCCTGGCTGTGTCCGGTGTGGGGGCTGGTTATGTCTGGTTAAGAAGAACTAGCTATGTCTGTTGTAGACGGCTGGTTCTCAGGTAGCTGGTTATGTCTGGTTAAGAAGGACTAGCTATGTCTGTTCAAGACGGCTGGTTCTCAGGCATCTGGTATGTCTGGTTAAGAAGGACTAGCTATGTCTGTTCTAGACGGCTGGTTCTCAGGCATCTGGTATGTCTGGTTAAGAAGGACTAGCTATGTCTGTTCTAGACAGCTGGTTCTCAGGCATCTGGTATGTCTGGTTAAGAAGGACTAGTTATGTCTGTTCTAGACAGCTGGTTCTCAGGCATCTGGTATGTCTGGTTAAGAAGGACTAGCTATGTTTGTTCTAGACAGCTGGTTCTCAGGCATCTGGTATGTCTGGTTAAGAAGGACTAGTTATGTCTGTTCTAGACAGCTGGTTCTCAGGCATCTGGTATGTCTGGTTAAGAAGGACTAGCTATGTCTGTTCTAGACAGCTGGTTCTCAGGCATCTGGTATGTCTGGTTAAGAAGGACTAGCTATGTCTGTTCTAGACGGCTGGTTCTCAGGCATCTGGTATGTCTGGTTAAGAAGGACTAGTTATGTCTGTTCTAGACGGCTGGTTCTCGGGTATCCGGTATGTCTGGTTAAGAAGCACTGGCTCTGTCCGCGTAAGGCATGTTGGGTATCTCCAGTTAAAGGCGCATCTCGGGCCCTGGGGCCCAGCCCTGTGGAGCTGGCAGACGTCCCCAGCCGGCAGCGCCCTTGGGCGGGGGGGTCACTGCTCCCAGGCCCGGTGAGGGGGGGTCTTCCTGCAAAGCAGCCACCGCTCCCATCCTGCCTTCTCATGGCCCACTCGGGGCTCCGAGCAGAGGGGTGGGTGTGCTTTCCTGCGTTACTCTATCGTCAACGCCGTGAGCTTGTGGCCAGCTTCCTACTCACAGCTCTTGTGACTCTGCAAAGGTGGACACAGCTCCACGAGCACAGCCCGTCTGGGTCCCGGGAAGCCTGACCCTCGCCTGGGAGGCAGCACAGCCCCCCAGCCCCACCAGCCCCTGCTCCTGGGACCCCCGAAACCTTCCCGAGATGAGAACCCCCTTCAACTTCATCAGAAGTGCCCGGTGCTGCTCGCAAGCACACAGCCCCAGCAACACACAGCCCAAGGCTGCTCCCAGAGCGCCTGGCACCTCAGCACCTCGGCCCAGGGGTGGCGTGCCTCGGCCCGCCGTCCCCACCACAGACACAGAGTCCGTTTCTCTGCGCCCCTGGAAACATGGCTCCACCCGGGGCGAGTCTCGGGGCCACTCGGGTCACACCCAGCTCCGGGCTGACCCCGGAGGCCACGCTAGGTCAGTGCACGCTGGCAGCTGGACGGGAAGAGGTCAGGGCGGGCGCTAGGACGTGGCCTCCATGACCAAAGTGCCTGCAGCCACCCTACGTCCACCCCTCCTCCAAGGCGACTCACGTTGTCCCGGATGTTGATGTCGGACCCCTTGGAGAGCAACAGCTTCACGAGGTCCACATGCTTGTACTCAGTGGCCCAGATCATGGGCGTCCAGCCGCCGTCATCCTAGTTTCAAAGAAGGAGAAAAACCTATCACAGCCCCTGGGTCTGTGAGGAGACACAGAGCCAACACTCAGGACCTGAGAAGTGACCCCAGGGAGGAGGCAGGAGTGGGGGCCCTGACCCGAGGCCCCGTCCTGCTAAAGGAAACCGAGGTTCACAGCACTGCCCGGGGACCCTGGTGAGCGCAGGCAGGCCACACACCTGCCCACCCGGTGGCCCCAGGACAGACCACGCATGAGGCAACAACTGCAGACACCAGATCAGACTGGGAGGCCGTGAGAAAGGCAGGGGGCAGAGGCCCACCCAGCTGACCCCGCCCACGGGCGAGGCTACAGTCCTGCCCAGCCAGCTGCCCCTCTACCCTGCCCCCACCCCACTCAGTGGTCCTGGGGGTTCATTTAAACCAGGAGCCACTCTGAGCCAACAAGAACCACGTGGCCAACTCCTCCTCGGGCGGCCAGAGGTTCACTCCCTGCCAACACAACTTGCTGCCTGCTCCAGTCACCGCGTCTTCCCGTGGACACACTTGGCCTCCACGACGGAAGTGAGACAGTGCCCACAGGCCTGCTGCGGGACTGGGGATATGGCACGGCAGCACAGCCCAGCCTGCCCAGGTGAGAGATGGACCTGAGCCAGGGGAAGGGGGCCCGCAGGGTCACAAACCTCACTGCAGGGAGCCACCGCGCCCACGTGCAGGGTCCCGGGGGCGGGAACGGGTCCCTGAGAGTTGAGAGGACCCTTCCTTGCACCCTCACCTTCTCCCCCAGCCCCTCACAGGTCAGGAGATGTACACGGGACCTGCTCTGTGCTGGGCACTGCAGGACACCCCAGGGTCCTGACAACAGCTGGACAGACAGGCAGACGCAGACACACGGGAAGAGACAGAGCGTCCGACAACAGCCAGCACTGGGAGGGAAGGCGAGGAGCCACGGGGCAGCTTGGCCCACGGAGGCTGGGACCCTGCTCGAGCGGCAGTGCCTGGAGACGGGCCTCTAGGCGGCCAGCGAGCCAGCGAGCAGGCCAGGAGGTGGACAGGGCTGAGGAGAAGAGGCCAGGTCTCCAGGCCCTGCAGAGGTGGCCCCGGAGGACAGGTGGGGCCGGGACCATGGCGAGGACTCGTCTCGGGTCTTGGGGCCAGGCCCATGAGGCGGCATCGCAAGCGGACAGGGCACGTACCTGACAGTTGACGTCCATCTGTCCGTTTGAGAGCAGGTACTGAACCACATCGTAGTGGCCTTTCTTGGCAGCCAGGTGCAAACAGGTCGAGCCCTCTGCGTCCTGTAACACGAGAGCCGTTGAGGTCCCAGGAGCCCCAGGGCGCTGAGCTCCCCCCGCCTGATGCCCCACGGAGACCGAGCCCAGAGCACGTCAGCCGGCGCGGCTGCTGGCTGGCCTTTGTCTCCACCTCCCAAGAACCTAAATCTACCTCAGCCACGGAACACCCAGCACCAGAGCCACCGCCCACCCCCCACCCCAGCCCACCCCCCGAGGTGAGGGCAGACCAGGGGGAGCGCCGGCCTGACCTACACTCGCAGGTGGGAGCCACCCGAGGCTTCCACTACATGTGCGTGTCCAGAAACGACTTCGCATGCTAAGCTGTGACGTGCAGACAGACACCTTTCTGCCATCCACACTCAGTCCCACATGCTGAGGGCGCCGCCGGGCGCACCTGCTCGCTCACACTCACGGACTGGGGCAGCCCAGCCGTGTCGCTGGTCAGGGAGGACTGGGCTGCTAGGCCTTCCTGTCGCGCAAGGCACACCAGGCGCTGCAGCGTGTTTCCCGGGAGCCCTGTGACCCTGACCCGGAGACCCCCGCCCCGCAGCAGCGGCGTGCACGCCTCCCCGGGGGCTCAGCTGTGGGCTCCACAGGACGCCACGGCTGGGCGCAGGGGGCTGCCTGGCCGCCCTCCCCCTGCAGGAGGCCCTCCACACTGTGCGGCCCCTCCCATCTCTGTGCATCTTCTGTTCAACTGAAATGTGGAAAAACCTTTTTCTCTTTTTGCTACAGACCATTTTTCAAAGTTATTGAATTCATTGCGACACTGCCTCTGCATTACCATCTCTTGATTCTGAGGGATGTGGGATCTCAGCTCCCTGACCAGGGGCTGGACCTGCGCCCCTGCACTGGAAGCTCGAATCGCAGCCACCGTGCCCCCAGGGAAGGCCTGGAAATCCTGAATTCTATCGCTCTCTGCAGCGTCCGCCTCTTTTGTATTTTTTTGTGTCCTGCTGAAGAAACCGTTCCCGATGCTGGAAGCAAAGGTAACCCTCCCTCTTGGCCTCTGAGTGCTCTGCGCCCTCGCCTGCTGCGCCCGACTCCTGTTCACCACACGCCTGACGTGCCCTCCCCCTGCTCGCTCCCGCTGGTGGGTGTGGGAGCGTCCTCTGCGTCAGCATGCCGTTAGCATGCTCTATGCACACGTTAGCACGTGCTCTGTCTGTTCATGTGTGCTGTGTTCACGTGTGCCGTGTGTCAGTGCGCTCTCCATGTGTTCCCGTGTGCTCTCCGTGTCAGTGCGCGCGCTCCGTGTCAGTGTGTGGCCTACGTGGTCACTGTGCTGTCAGGGCGTGCTCGCCACGTGTTCATGGGCTCTCTATTCCCGTGTGCTCTCTGGTGTGCTCTGCGTGTGTTCCCGTGTGCTCTGCGTGTGCTGTTCCCGTGTGCTGTGGTGTGCTCTGTGTGTGTTCCCGTGTGCTCTCTGGTGTGCTGTGTTCCCGTGTGCTCTGCGTGTGCTGTGTTCCCGTGTGCTCTCTGGTGTGCTGTGTGTTCCCGTGTGCTCTGCGTGTGCTGTGTTCCCGTGTGCTCTGTGGTGTGCTCTGCGTGTGTTCCCGTGTGCTCTGTGGTGGGCTCTGCATGTGTTCCCGTGTGCTCTCTGGTGTGCTCTGCATGTTCACGTGTGCTCTGTGTGTGTTCCCGTGTGCTCTCTGGTGTGCTGTGTTCCCGTGTGCTCTGCGTGTGCTGTGTTCCCGTGTGCTGTGTTCCCGTGTGCTCTGTGGTGTGCTCTGCGTGTGTTCCCGTGTGCTCTGTGGTGTGCTCTGCGTGTGTTCCCGTGTGCTCTGTGGTGTGCTCTGCGTGTGTTTGTGTGTGCTCTGCATGTGTTCCCATGTGCTCTGCGTGTGCTGTGTTCCCATGTGCTCTGTGGTGTGCTCTGCATGTGTTCCCGTGTGCTCTGTGTGTTCCCGTGTGCTCTGCGTGTGCTGTGTTCACGTGTGCTCTGCGTGTGTGGCACTGTGTGCTCTCTGTGGAAGCGCGGCTGGCTCTCGTCCGTTCACCGGCTCAGCGTCTCCTCGGGCTGCAGGGCTTCATACTCCGATGCTGGACGGCACTCCGACGCGGTCAGGGTCAGACAACCGTCTTGCTGGGGTCCCACCTGGTTTCACTCTCTTTCCCGCTTTCCAGTCACAAAAGCACTTTCCAAGACTCCACTTTACTTCCTCTGCTGCCTTTAAAAATTTCTTCCTTAAAGCTACGACTCTTTTAAGTTACTCCCCAGTATTCTGCAGGATCACAGCTTCCGACTGTCCACGGCTCAGAGCAGCGCTGAGCCCTCCCAGGACTGACCCCGAGGGCCATGCTCACGCCCCTCCACTGCCCCCAGCTCCCGCTGTCGTGTCGACGTGCCCGTCTGTGTAAACTCCATCTCGCAATATTCTTCTTCCTTTTAACAGCCTTCACCTTTTAACAAATTTTCTGATTCACCGTTTCTGGCATTTTCATTATTCCAAGGATGAGATTTTCCCCCCGGCTTTACTATAAATCTGCTATTAAGTTCTGTCAGTTTTTGTACACCTGGAAATGTTTTATTTCACAACTGCTTCTGAAGGACACTTTTACTGGCTGCAGCATTCTGGGCAGACATGTTTTTGGAGTTTTTTTCCCCTTTCAGCACGACAGGACATCACTCCACGGTCTCCGGGCCCCTGTGGCTCCAGACGGGAAGCTGGCAAGCACACGCAGCGCTCGCTTGCGCGGGCTGTGCTGGGCTGCTCTTCTCGGGCCGCATTTAGGCTTTCTGCCGTTTAACACAATGGGTTTTGGCGCAGCAGCCTGTGCTTTTGTCCAGCCTGGGGTTTGGTGAGATTCTTGAACCTGGAGGTTATTTTTCATCCAATTTGGAAGATTTAGGGCCACTTTTCCTTCAGTATGTTTCTTCCAGTGGGTCTCCGTCCTCTCTGGGACTCTAACCACACCGGCGGCTCAGGCTGTTTCTCAGGCAGAGTGTCTTCTGTGACTGGTCTTGGGACCAAGGGCCCTTCTTTCCATGGCACCCAGAGTCCAGTGGGGCTCACTGGTGAACTGCCCACTCCAGACCTGCGCCAACCACTCGCTCTGCGGGTACAGCCACTCCTACGAAGCCCTCAACTCTGACCTGCCTCTGCAGCAGTGCTTTGCTTGGGCACTGGCTCCAGTGGCCGGGCCAGGAAATTGCCCCCCCAGCCAAGCACGAGGCAGAACTCACGCGCCCGCCCTGATGGGGACTAACACTCACCTGCAGGTGTTCAAAGAGCAGCTACAGGGCGCCAGACCTCAACCCACCAAAGCACAGGACCAGATGCTGCCTTGAAGCCACACCCACGACCCACGCAGCCGTGCTGCTGCTGTTCAGCTGTGGGGTCGTCTCCGACTCGGTGGCCCCATAAACCACAGCACGCCAGGCCTCCCCGTCCTCCACTATCTCCCGGAGCTTGCTCAAACTCATCTCCATCGCTTCAGTGATGCCATCCAACCATCTCGTCCTCTGTCGTCCCCTTCTCCCCTTGCCGTCAATCTTTTCTAGCATCAGGGTCTTTTCCAACAAGTCAGCTCTTCACATCAAGTGGCCAAAGTATTGGGGCTTCAGCTTCAACATCAGTCCTCCCAATGAATATTCAGAGCTGATTTCCTTTAGGATTGACTGGTGTGATCTCCTTGCTGTCCAAGGACTCCCAAGAGTCTTCTCCACCACCACAGTTTGAATCCTTCAGCACTCAGCCTTCTTTATGGTCCAACTCTCACATCCGTACATGACCACTGGAAAAACCCTAACTCTGACTGGTCAGACTTTCGCTGGCAAAGGTCTGCCACAGCGTTCTCCAGGTCTGCCACAGCGTTCCTTCCAAGGCCCAAGTGTCATTCAGGCTCATGACTGCAACCACCCTCCGTGATTTCGGAGTCCAGGAAGATAAGGCCTGCCACGGCCCCCACTGTTTCCCCTTCTGTTTGCCTTGAAGTGATACGACCGGACGCCACGGTCTTAGTTTTCTCAGTGTTGGGTTTCAGCCACCGCGTTCACTCTCCTCCTTCACCTTCATCAAAAGGCTCTTTAGTTCCTCTTCACTTTCAGCCCTTAGCGTGGTATCACCTGCATCTCTCGAGTTATTGACATTTTTCCCAGTAATCTTGATTCCAGCTTGTGGTTCCTCCAGCTCAGCATTTCACATGGTGCACTCTGCATATGTAAACAACTATATACAAAAAACTGTTTACTTTGACAGAAGCAAATTAAAATAGTAAAAAAAAAACCATTTTTGCAGTCGAATCGTGAGTATTTTTTTAACTGTAATGGTTGGTGTTGGTAAGAGTGCAGGGAAATGAGGTCTCACAAACTTCCAGATGCATTTAAGAAAGAGGGACCAAAAGCCTTAAAAAATCATTATGTATCTTGATCCCCAAAATCCTTGTCCAGAAAAATCTGTCTTAAAACAAACATGTGAAAAGACCTAGCTGTGAAATGCCTGCTGAGGCGCTGTCGTGATAAAACCGGATCATCCACATACTCCACTAGTGAGTCTGGCAAAAATGATACGAACTATATCATGAAATGTAACACAGCCCCTGGAATAATGTTATAGAATAGCGTTTAATGACAGAAAAACAGAATTTGACGGAAAAGGAGCTGATCGGTGAGTATGAACTGCAGGGTGACACTTTCGGTAGAAGAATGTGTATTAATGTGAAAAGCCCTAAGATTCAACACTTTCATCGCTACTATGTGTGTGTGTGTGTGTATCTGACCTAAAACTTGCCGTTCTAACCATGTCAGCCACTCCATGGCCTCGCTAATTGCTCTACGAGCCACACAACCACCACCACTCTGTTCCCGGGACCTCGGAGCAGCCCAGGCAGGAGCTCGGGCGGCACCACTCAGCCCGTCCCTGCCCTCAGCCCGGGCCCGCATCTCCACATCTGCTGGTCAGCTTCCTCGCGGGAGCGGGGCCGTGCGGCGCCCGTCCTTGCGCGTCAGCTCCTCCTCGGCGTCGCACCCTCAAGCACACCCGTGCTGCAGCCTGCGCGGGACTCCCCTTCCCTTCTGAAGACTGAGCAGCGCTCCGCCTCAGGGACGGGCCACGCCCCCGGCTTACCCGCCCACGCCGCGGGGCCCTGCGCTGCACCCACCTTCTGGAAACCGTGAGCGCCGCCAGAAGCAGGCGTGCACACACCTGCCTGTGTCCTCGCTCCCTGTCTCCTTGAAGACACACCCTGGACTGGAATCACCAGATCATGCAGTTGACACCAAATCTGTGACTTTTCTGAGGAACCGCCAGACTGCTTTCCACGGTTTCTGCACCGCTTCACATTCCCACCAACAATGCGTGAGAATCCCAGCCTGTCCACAGCTTTGCTGGCACCTGTCTTCTGACATTTAGACAACAGTTGTCCTGTGGGGTCTCACTGCAACTTTGAATGCCTTTCCCTAATGACTAATGATGTTGAGCATCTTTTTATGTGCCAACTGGCCGTTCAAATGTAAGCATCTTCTCTGCAGAAATGTCTGCTCAAACTCTGCCCACTTCTGAGCTGGGCTGCAGTCTAGCAGCAGGACATGTTTCTATGGCCTGGAGAGCGAGGCCCAGCAGACACGGGACTGGCGAATGCTTCCCTCCTCCGGGGGTGGTCTCTCCATTCTCCTCTGAGGGCCACAGGCCTAATTCTGTGGCGTCTAAGCTGCCCACGCTCCTCTCGTGGTCTGTGCTCCGGAGTCATGTCCAAGAAGGCACTCAAGCCCAGAGCCACATGGGTCTCCCTGTTTTCTGCCAAGTGCTTCACAGTTCTCGCTCTTGAACGTCGGTCTCTGACCCCCCTGGGTTAGCTTATGAAGGCACAGAAAGGGGCCCAGCCTCACTCGCCTGTGTGTGGCGTCCAGGTGCCCCAGCACGTGTGGTGAAGGACACCCTTTCCTGCCACCGGATGGTCCGGGCCGCAACAGGAATCACCCGATCGCGCCTGCAGGGCGCACTGCAGGCGCCCTGTGCCGTCCCACACGCCCGTCTCTGCACGGCTCTCCATCCGCCGCTCCGTGCGTCCGCCTCGAGGCAGGCACCACACTCTGGACCACTGCAGCTCTCGCCCAAGTTCTGAAGTCAGCAAGTGTGAGGCCTCCAGCGCTGCTCTTTGGCAAGACTATTGTAACTGTTCAGGGTTTCCCTGTAGAGAACAGTGCTGGGACTCTGACAGGAACTGCACTGACCTGTAGGTGGTTCTGGGCAGTAAGACTTTCCAGTGACAGAGTCAGCACTCGGCGCCCACAGATGCAGAACCACAACACGGAGGGCTGAAGGCCACACAGTCTCATCAGGGGACTGGAGCGCTGGCGGGCTGTGATCTGCGGGGGCCCTGGGATCCACGCCCTGCAGGTAACAAGGGGTCAAAGCACCGCCTGCTCCTGCTCCATGAACACAGGGCAAGGGTGATATCCATTCACCGGTGCCTTCTTGAGTCTCCTTCAGCGTTCTTCTGGTGTGTGAATCTTTTGCCTCCTTGATTAAGCTTATTCCAAAGTTTTTTCTTCTTCTTGATGCTACTGTGAATGGAACTGTGCTCTTAATTTGCTTTTTGGATTGTTCACAAGCATAGAAATGCAACTGACACTTACGTGCTAACTTGATATATAAACTCTCTCACACACACTGATCAGGACTGACACGTCTCCGTGTGGACTCTTCAAGACTTTCTGTGTGCTGTCTGTGCACAGAGACTATTTTTCTTCCCCTTTCCAACACGGAGGCCTTTTTCTCTTTCCCCAGCTGTTGTCAATGTTCAGGTGCCAAGTCACGTCTGATTCTTTGTGACCCCATGGACGGCAGCACACCAGGCCCTGCCCCTCACCATCTCCCAGAGTCTGTCCAAGTTCATGTCCACTGAATCAGTGGTGCCATCCAGCCATCTCACCTTCCGCCGCCCCCTTCCCACCCTGCCTCCGGTCCTCCCCAGCATCAGGGTCTTTTCCGATGAGCTGGTTCTTTGCATCAGGTTGCCAGTCATTAGAGTTTCAGCGTCAGTCCTTCCAACGACTGTTCAGAGTTGATTTCCTTTAAGACTGACTGGTTTGATCTCCTTGTTGTCCAAGGACTCTCAAGAATCTTCTCCAGTATCACAATTCAAAAGCATCAATTCTTTGGCACTCAGCCCTCTTTATGGTCCAACTCTGACATCCATACATGACTACTGGAAAGACCATAGCCTTAACTATACGGGCCTTTGTCGGCAAAGTGATGTCTTTGCTTTTTAACACACTGTCTAGGTTTGTTATAGGCGATGGCACCCTACTCCAGTGTTCTCGCCTGGAAAATCCCATGGGCGGAGGAGCCTGGTGGGCTGCCGTCCATGGGGTCACTATGAATCGGACACGACTGAGCGACTTCACTTTCACTTTTCACTTCCACGCATTGGAGAAGGCAGTGGCAACCCACTCCAGTGTTCTTGCCTGGAGAACCCCAGGGACGGAGGAGCCTGGTGGGCTGCCGTCCATGGGGTTGCACAGAGTCGGACAGGACTGAAGCGACTTAGCAGCAGCAGCAGGCTACAGCTTTCCTTCCAAGAAGCAGTCACCTTCTTATTTCAAGGCTGCGAGCACCAGCCACAGTGGCTTGGGGCCCAGGAAGAGGGGATCTGCCGCTGCTTCCGCCTTTTCTCCTCCTGTCTGCCACGCAGTGACGGGACCGCATGGCGCGATCTTAGTGGTTTTAACACTGAGTTTTAAGCCAGCTTTCTCACTCTCCTTTCACCCTCATTAAAAGGCTGTTTAGCTCCTTTTCACTTTCTGCCTTTACAGCGGTATCATCGGCATAACTTGAGGTTGTTGGTATTTGTCCTGGCAATCTCGACCCCAGCTTGTGCTTCACCCAACCTGGCACTCTGCACTGTGACAACTTTCCGGAGTAAGGGCTCCAAACAGCAGGCGGAAGAGGGGAGGTGCCCACCATGAAGGATGGCACCGGACCCTCCACACACAAACCCTCACGGGTGCTTGTCTGCGGCAGGCTCCGTGGAGCCCGCGCTCACGGTACTTCCCACGAGTAAACTGCCGCCGGGCAAGCTGCACTGCCTACTTCCAGACACCTGTGGGTGCCCAGTGGCCGCCAGTCCCTGAAGGCGCCCCAGGGAAGCGGCCCTGCTCCTCCTCACAAGGAGCGCTATGGGGAGCGGGGTGCGCGGCAAGTACCTTGGGATCCACGAGGGCCCCGGCCTTGATGAGGTACTTCACTGCGTCCAAGTGGTTGTTCTCGGCGGCCTCCATCAGCGGGGTCCTCTGGTCCTCGGAGCAGGTGTCGATGTTGGCGCCCGCCTGGTGGGAAGAGGGACAGACACTCAGCCTGCAGCCACACCCCGGGAGGAAATGCCCCCAGGTGCACAGGGGCTGATTCGGTCTCTCTGCCGTCTAAGCCTGAGGCTCCAAAGTGATTGTTCTATTTTCTGCCAAGAAGAGCATTTCACTTCTCATTTAACTTGGTAAAGATAGCAACATCACTGACAACCCCTTAGAAATAAGAAAGTGAGACCCCAGCGCAGACAAAGAAGAGGCGAGGAGAGGGTCTCCGCAAGGCGGGGCCAGGAGGTGAGGGGACCAGCTTGCAGTGACCTCGGAGCTCTTTCTGGGCTGTTCTAATGCTCGCTAAAATAAACTGAACAAAAATTCATCTCCAGCATGTATTTTCTAGCAGTGGGTGTACTTAAAACTCATGAGCGAGCAGGAGTCCTTGGGTAAATCCTGCCTGAAACTGCGGATGCCTGAGGTGAGCTGTCCACTGAGAACAGACTATTTGGCAGCTGGGCCTTTTCTGCGTCGGGAGAAACTGGCCCGACACGCAAAGAGCAACACCTGCAAGGCTGTCCCTATTATCAGCAACTGAAACACAAGAGCAACAGTTTAGTGAGAAATCAACGAGCAGACAGAGAAGGGCGCACGGAAGCCAGGGGCTGAGCAGCAGGGGCTGGAAGGAGACCCACTGGCCTCCAGGCAGAGCCACAGGCGGGACGGGGCAGTGGGTGGTAAACGCGTGGTAAACGCGCGGGACACCGGTCCGAGCCCATCTGAGGGCGAGGCGGAGCCAGGACCCCATAGCAACCTGGAAGAGCACACAGGTGAGGGGCCGGCAGGGCGGAGGCTGCTCGGGGCCCAGAAGGCCGGCGTGAGGCCAGCCACTCTGCCCGGGTGCACAGGCAGGATGAGCCTCTGCCAGCAGAAGACCAGGCAGTGCCTGTGACTCGGGACACACACCTGGCAAGACTCCCCCAGACCCCCAGCCACCCTGAGCCCTCAGAGGGTGGGCAGCCCCAAAGGGAGGGTCCAGGTCTGAGGGCTGCACAGGCTGGTGGCCAAGAGCGGAGGCAGGGGCCGCGCTGCAGGGGCCAGGGTCAGAGGAACATCTCCCTGCCCAGCACCGAGACCCCGGGCCTGCAAGGACTGGCGCTCCACGCGCTTGTCTGAAACCTGAGGCGGTCAGTGACCCACCCCACCGGCAGCATGGAAGCCCCACACAAGGATGTGTGGGCGGCCCAGGGCCACAGCAGGGAAGCCAGCCCGAAGGTGAGCGACCTTCCAGGGAGAGGTGGGGCGCCCGGGAGACAATGCTAAGCTATCTGAGACACGGGAGGAGGGGGACGGAGGGTGAGCCCCCAGAGAACAGGGTGGCACGCGTCAAGGCAACAGCCGCTGCTCTCCCCTTCCCTGGGCCCCGAGGCTGCGAGGACAGGCACCTTTCTGACCGGAAGACTCCCGGCTCACAGCCGACACCAGGTCAGGGCAGAGCAGGTGAGAGGACCTGATCAAACCTCCTAGAGGGACGGACGGACACAGAGCCAGGACAGACAGACGTGCAGGAGAGACGGACGACCAGCAGGAGAGGCCAGAGCAGGGGCCGGCGTGGGGACAGCGGGCGCGGCCAGAGGCTGGGACGGGCCCAGTCCACGGCAGCGCGTGGGAGGCGGCCCCCGCTTGGGCCTCTCTAGTTCCGTGGCCACAGTGCTGAAGCTGCCTAGTTGGGGCTGCTTCCACTGAGACCTCGGCGTGGAAATGAGTCAGACCAACAATGACCAAAAACACTCTTCACAGGCGACCCCCTACCCTGACCACAGCACGAGTAAGGGCGCTGCCTGGCTGCCTGGGGCCAGGAGAGGGCACAGGGCCGCGGCTGGGGCCTGCCGGGAGGAGGGCACAGGAAGCAGGCACGCAGGAGAGCGGGGCCTCCAAGAAGCAGCGCTGTGGGATCCAGGGCGAAGCAGAGTGAGCCCGCCCACCACGCACGCTGGGGCTCTGGGGAAGGGCGGCTCGCCTTGGGAGTGCGCAGCCCTGGACACCGCTCAACTACGCACTTGAGAACCTCACCTGAGACGTGCCCGGCCGTCATACCCCCAGGCTCAGACAGACAGTGCAGAGTCGTAAAGATCGCTAACGTGTGAAGCGTTGTTTTTCCTAAACCAGCTCCTTCTAAACCAACGCGTCACGTTTTTTTCTGCGACAGTTCACAACTCAAGAGAAGCCGCGCAGCAGCACACAGCACTCCTGCGCTCCCTCCCAGGACGGCGGCTCGATCACCGCCCGTGGGCAGAAGCAGGAATGGGCAGGGGGGCAGCGAGCGGGCCCCAGGGTCTCAACGACCCCTTAGCTTGTGGCTCTTTGAACGAAAAAAGGCAAACAAGTCACACCATGTGGAGTTCAAAGGTGGACAGAGCTCAGCCGTGTGGCCGAAGATGCCTGCAGGGCAGTGAGCCCACAGAGACACACACGCGGTCATGATGACGCCAGCCTCAGAGCCGCCTGAGGAGGGGACACAGTGCTTCAGGGGAGAAGCAGCCCAGGCCGGTTCCCTCTAGAGCCATTAAGATGAACCGAGATGCTTACATTTTAGACTCTTCTTTATTAATCACACAGGCCTTCCTGGCGGCTCAGCGGCAAAGAATCCGCCTGCCAATGTAGGACTCTTTACACCCTGAGTCAGAAACATGCCCCGGAGAAGAAAATGGCAACCCACTCCAGTATCCGCGCCTGGGAAGTCTCGTGGACAGAAAGGCCTGGTGGGCTGCAGACCACAAGGTCACAGAGAGTGAGGCGTGACTTAGCAGCTACACAACAGCAAGCACACGCGCACACACGCATTTTAATGTACAACCAGCGGGGCCTCCCCTGGCGGCTGGGTGGTGCCGAGCCCACCTGCCAAAGCAGGAGGCACAGGCTCACTTCCTCACCTGGGCGACTCCGTGCACCCCGGGGCCACTCAGCCCGCGTGACGCAGCTCCCGAGCCTGAGCTCGAGCGCCGGGGCTGCAACAGCGGGGGCCTCGCACCTCAGCTACCCAGGCCCAAACACTCAGAGCTCGCGCTCCACAGCGAGAGAGGCCCCTGCAGACGCCCAAGCGCCACAACTAGAGAAGAGCCCGAGCAGCAGGGAAAGCCCAGCTCCGCTCAGCACAGTCTCGCTCAGCCGCGTCCGACTCTGTGCGGCCCGTGGACCGCAGCACGCCAGGCCTCCCTGTCCACCACCAACTCCCAGAGCTTACTCAAACTCACATCCATTGAGTCGGTACTGCCAAAAAAAAAAAAAAAGACAGATAAATAAATGAATTTTTTCAAAAAGGTGGAATTTCCCTAGTGGCTCAAACAGTAAAGCATCTGCCTGCAGTGTGGGAGACCCGGGTTTGATCCCTGGGTTGGGAAGATCCCTTGGAGAAGGAAATGGCAACCCACTCCAGTATTCTTGCTTGGCAAATCCCCATGGACAGAGAAGCCTGGTTGGGCAACAGTCCCTGGGGTCACAAAGAGTCGGACACAACTGAGCGAATTCACTTTCTTTTCTTTCTTTCAAAAAGGTTGGGGGAAATAGGTCCTTTCAAAGGAGTGCAGAGCCACCTCCTCTAAAGGAAGGAGGAAGTCAGAAGAGGCGGCAGCAGAACCCAGCTGCATGCTATTTAAACGGGTCCGTCCAAACGAGCCTCTGGCGTACCCAAGCCAAAGCTGAGAGGGATGTGACAAGCGGGTCTCAGGCGTCAGAAATCTAAACCAACAGGTAAACCTACTGCACATCCACGCAAAAGCAGGCTCCACACTGACACACAGCCCTACCCTGTGTGCACAGCGCAGGCGGGGAGGCGGGGACAGGACGGAGCTGCCGCGGCCACACACAGGCCAGCGGGTGGCGACAGGGGCCCCGAGGCCCCAGGGGAGGCACACCGTGCCCCCAGGCCCAGAGCACTCCTGGGGCCCCAACACGAAAACTGCCAGCTGACAGGCCCAACCAAGAGCCCCCCTCCGGCATTTCAGCCCTTTCTCTTTCACATAAATAAGCCAGCACCAGGCACTTGGGTAGAACCTGAAATGAGAAAGACGAGAACACGGAACAGTTTCCGACGCTGCAGGGAGACGCAGAGGTCACTGAGAAGGGTCTGTCGGGGAGCAAGAGGAGACCCAGGGGTTCACACGCGGCAGCACAGGGGGACCCCCAGAGGAGCCGAGGGCCCCGTGGAGCAGTGCCAAGAAGGCGGGCTCGAAGGCTGCAGGGCTGGAGAGGAGGAGCGCCAGGCACATGCAGCGTGGGCGCTCAGGGAGACCCAGAGGTCACTGAGCAGGGTCTCTCGGGGAGCAAGAGGAGACCCAAGGGTTCACACGCAGCAACACAGGGGAACCCCCAGAGGAGCCGAGGGCCCCGTGGAACAGTGCCAAGAAGGCGGGCTCGAAGGGCGCAGAGCTGGAGAGGAGGCGCACCAGGCAAACGCAGCGTGGGTGCGCAGGGAGGGCCCCAGAGCCCAGACAGAAAGACCCCAGACTGAGCTGGGGGCTGAGCAGCGAGTCTAGACCCACAAGCAAAAGGAAATGTCCTGAAGGATCCAGAGATGAAGAACCAGCTGAAAGGTGGCCTCCAGGGAACCGAGGTCCCACGGGGGCCTGGGTTGAGCGGACCTCCCAGAGAGACAGCGCTCAGAGTGGGCGACGCACGGCCACATAACACAGAGGCCAGTGTGCCTGCTGCGTGGGGGGTGCCCCTCATACAACCAAGGAACATTCACGGGACCACAGGATGCAAGCTCTCACTGCAGGAGGTGGGCAGAGCGGCACGTGCGCGCGCCTCGGCTGAACCCCCAGCCCGGGAAGTCAGCGACATGAAGCCCCAAAGCGAGCGAGAGCCAGTCGGGAAACACTGAGAGACACAGAGCCCTCAGCGCAGCAGCGCCCGGGCCCCGGCCGGCTGCCGCCGCAACCCACAGCCCACCTGGATAAGCATATGGCAGATGTCCACGTGGCCAGCCTCCGCCGCGGCGTGCAGGGGCGAGCGCTTGTTCTGATGCTCCATCTTGAAGTTGGGATCGATCCCGTCAACTGCAAACAAGCAAGAGGCGCCGATCACTCATCAGGCACGACCCCAGCACCCAGGCAGGCCGGTCCAGGGTGGGGAGGTCCCGGGGCACAGCAGGCAGGCTGCGGTCAAAGGCCCCAGCACCTCTCCCATGTCCCCCAGCCGGCCTCTGCCCCAACATGAGGCTGGAGGGGCCCCAGGATGGACGCTCCATGGGAGCAGGACCCCCAGGCCAGGCCCTAAGGGGACGTGATTGCTGAGCGCAGCTCCCAGCCTGGCATGGACACGGGCCATGAGGTTAGCCCCACAACAGTGAGGCGACCTCAGTACTACACAAGGTCTAACAGGAAAATGATAAAAACTGCCACTTTGGTCAACATAAAAAATACCCTTTTCTCCCCCAGAACAAACTGCTACGCTTGTTTCTTGACTTCCTATCAAGTACAGAGATTCTGCATCCACCTTCTCCAGCCCAAAGCACTGAGCTCAGAAGCAAAGCACTGCCTGCTCCTCAGCCCCCGGTGGGTCAGAACCACAGCGGCAGGAGGCCGCTGACAGCACGGGTGTCCTGGGCTGCTCTCTGCACAGAAGACGCAGGCGCGTGCACACAGCACGAGCCCGGCTCGCTGTCCGTGCCGCTACCGACTCCACAGCACTGCTTAACAATCACACGCCTCAGCCCTGCTAATTCCAGGCAGACACTCCCACCGCCATGACTGACCGAGCAGGAACGTGGCCAACACGCTAAACCCGGGGGCGGCCTGTGTGCGCTGAGCAGAGCAGCGGACAGGGCGGGCCAGGGCGGGCCCGCGAGGACGGACGCGAGGACAGGCCCGCGAGGACGGACGCGAGGACGGGCGCGCTCGCCCACCTACCCAGCATGAGCAGCACCTTCTGCAGCTCCCCCTGCCGCGCCGAGAAGTACAGCTGCTTCGGGTGGAAGCGGAGCTTCTTGGGTCTGTAGAGAGAACGCGGGTCAGCGGTGAGCACAGCTCCCCCACCACACACGTGCAAGCGGGCACACACATGTACACACGCGCACCCACACGCCCCACCTGCAAGCTGGGGAGGTCTGGATGAGGCCCTTATGCCCAGCCTTCCAGGTGAAGCTGCCACATCCACCAGGTGCCTCACGATAAGGACACTAGGCGCGCGTGGCCACCTCCTTCACCTACGCATGGGAACAGTGCCTGAGGCCTCGGCATTCCACACGGGGCACAGGGCGGGCTGCTGCTCTGCAGCATGAGGTCGAGGGACCCCTGAGTTGGTGGGGCAGGGTATCCCACCCAGCTACACCCCTCCTGCTCAAGTAGAGTCTGAGCCTGGTGAGGGGGCAGGGCACCCAACAGTCACTGTGAGACCAGGGCCAGACACCAGGCTGGAGGCGGACAGAGAGCCGTCGGGACTCAGGACCGTGTCCCACGACACAACCACCCAAGGACAAGACGGGACCCTGACACTCCAGGGAGAAGCCACACAGCCTGGCTACAGCCCTGAGCCCGGGGTCACCTGTGCGGTCACCCGTCAGTCACGGGTTGGGGGCGCCAGGCCCTCCTGCAGACACCCAGGTGGGCTGCAGGAGTCAGGAGCCGCAGGCAAGACCAAGAGGGCGCCTGCTCCAGACCCACCCTCACAGACGAGCAGCCTCAGAGCAGTGGCGGCCCTCCGGCCCTGAGGTCAGAGCTCCGGCCAGCAGCGTCTGGGACGCCTCGCCGGCCTCCGGGACTGCCCTCACCACGCCCTAGGGGGTACGCCGTGACAAGCTGCAACTGGTGTCCGTGGTTTCCAGAGTAACAAGGGGTGCGTCAACAGCCCTCAGGGCAGCTTCAGCGACTCCTGGGAGCGCCTGCGGGGGTGCACACGGCGGGGACGTGTGGCCTCTGCGCGCACAGACGCTGGCAGACAGGGACACCCAGCAACGCAGTGCAGGCCTCATGCAGGAAGACCCGGGGAATGGAGGCTGCAGGAAGGGCTTACTTCTCGGAGTCCAGGGCGATGAGCGCGCTCTCCAGGGTCTCCTTCCCAGGCCCCTGGGAGAGGCCCGGCGCCGGCTTCCCCAGCCCAGCCGGCCCTGTGGGGTCGAAGCCCTCCGGCACCTGGGGGGCCAGGCTCTGCGGCTTGTCCTCCTCTGAGAGCAGGGGGCCAGCAGCACTTCGGGGAGGAAAAAATAAGTGGAATTCTGAGTTTTAGAGACATGCAAACTTCCCCCTCTTATGGAAACCTATGAATACACAAAATAGGATCCCCTCAGACCCCCAGCTGAGCTGCCCCGCAGAGACAGAAAATGACCTCGGGCTCACCGACTGTCTGCTCCGGGCCCAGAGGGAGGCGCCAGACGCAGACCAAACCCCCGAAAACAGAGGACACTCAGAAGTGTGCGCAGCCTTTCCTGGACTTCTGGACAATGCTCAAGTTTGCTTTAGAGAATGAACTCCAGGTTGAATCTCAAGTGCACTGCCTGACCAACACAAGGAACACCTTGGAATTTTGACTCAAAGAGCACTACAGATTAACATAATCAATTCACAGAAATATGATGGCATCAACACCATCCCAATACTAAGTTCTGAATGTTTACAACCTGAGCCTCTTAGCCTTCAGCGGATCTTCAGCCACAGGTTAGGGCAGGTCTGAGTCTGCTGCTGTTCTGAAGGCTCTCCTTCACCCTGGCTTACAGCTGGACAGGCTGGTGAGGACAAGGCTTCTGATACCTTTTCTTAACTGACCATCTGGCCGACTGACTCCAGTCAGCTCTGTGAGTTCTTCAGTGTTCCCACTACTTCTTTTAGGAAGAAAGCTGTATGTCTGCAGCACGAACCCTTCTCTTGTAGCCTGTTCCTGTGCGTTCAGCTAGGGCGTCCAAAACGCGACACAGGACAGCAGGCGACACAGCAGCTGATGCCGTGTCCACACCGTACGCGTGCACACAGGTCCACGCAGACAGGGGCAGCACACACAGGTGCTGCTGTCTCAGGGAGCACTGCGCTTCGGCACAGAACGCTGACACACATCGCCGAGGACACTGAGACACAGGTTCACACACGGGCGAGGGTGTGTGCAGAGACGCGTGCGCAGTGCAGTGAGCAGACACAAGCCACCGTGCCTCCCAGCCTCGCGGGTCAGAGCTCACGGCGGCGCCAGCAGGGAGGCCCCTGGCGGCCGGGGGCACGTACCTGCCCGTGGTGGTGTCGGCCCTGCCCTCCGCTACACAGCTCTTCTCCTGCCCGGGCACCAGGGTCGCCGTGGACGTCGTGTCTGCCTTTGCGATGGTCACCTCTCTGGCCTTGGAGGTCTCCTCCCCACAGTGGGGGCAGTAGCTGGCATCATTGACTCGAGAGGCACAGGCTTTGTGGAAACGATGAGAAATGCTGCTCTCAGGCTGACATTCCATAAAATTACCCTAAAGAGGGGGGGCAACAAGTCATTCTAACTGGGACTAAAATGCAGAAAGGGAAGGGAACCCGAGCACAGGCACGCGCGGGGCAGGAGGCCGGCGTGCGGAGGGGAGACGGCCTGCGGCCCTGCACCCTCCCGAGGCGTGTCCACTCGCGCCCTGCTAGAAGCGGAGGGCATCCCCACCCCGCGCCTCGCTCTGCGCGCGCGGCTCAGGGGCTGAGCCGTGTGGAGACCCATGGAGGACACACCCGGGAAGCAGACTCACAGCCCTGAGAGCCGGCAGCAGCCCTCAGCAGAGCCCACCCAGCCGCAGGCTGCGCTCTGGGGTAGAAAGCAGGACCTGGGGTCACCTTTCAGCAGAGGCATGAAAGGATGTGGAGGACAGGGAGGACACGGAGCTGTGGCGTCCGGAAAAGCCCCAGGAGAGAGGCTCTCGGCCGGGAGCACAAGGGGCCATGCGGAGCCCGTCAGCCAAGAGAGGGCCTGGGAGCGTCTGTGGCCAAGCCACCAAGGAAGACGGCCCGGGGCCCTGCAGGGGACGACACGGGGGCAGACGCGGGGGCGGTGGGAGGGCAGCTGGGGGCCTGGCGCCCTGGAGCAGGGCGGCACTCACAGCCGTGCAGAAGTGGCCGCAGCCGGGGCAACACTGGTGCTTCACCATCCGGCCCCGGTGGTCCTCACACAGCACCAGCAGCGGCGCCTTGCTGGACGGACGCATCAGCTCATGCTTCACCACGCTGTTTGTGCACCTGCCCAGCTGCAATCGGGAGAGACCAGGTCAGCACGCCACACCCAGCACGGGAGGGGGGTCAGGAAAGCAAAGGGGGCAGGCGGTGCGGTCCTCCACGTCCACCCAGCCCCCCAGAAGAAACGGGTCGCGTGACAACGGATCCAGTGAGAGTCAACGCCCCCCCCCCCGCCCCCCGCACAGAAATCAGGAGCGTGCTGGTTCACGACGGTGCGTGTCAGAGACGCACGCTGAGAGGCAGCCTTAAGCGTGTGGATGACGCCTCGGTAAAGTTCACAGGAAGGAGATGAGGGAACCGGCTCTGAGGGCGTCAGCCATTGAGGCCGAGGTGGCCTGGGCATTCAAAGAGAAGAAATATTTTGGGGAAAGTAACCGCAGCTTAAGAATTCCCTGGAATCCCACAAAAAAACCCAGAGCAATTAGACAGCAAAACCAAAACCAGAGATAACACTTAAAACCAAAGGCCACAGGATGCAGGTGGGGAGGGTGGGCCCTGAGACACCAGGGTCCCGGCAGTGACAGGGCAGTACCCCACGGGCCAGGGACAGGTGGGAGCCCGAAACCAGAAGGGCCTCCCGGCACCCCAGGAGAGCGGGCAGCCTGGGAGACGCTGTCCAACCCCAGCGGGCCCAGCCTAGGAGCTGGGGCCAGCACAGGCCAGCCGCAAGGAGCCCTCAAACCCAACCTCCAGTGAGGGCACACGGGAACCTGGGCAAAGCTGAGCTGAGCGAGCAGGACAGGGCGAGAGAGAGAGGGGGCTGGAGAACGGTGGCTGCAGGGCCCCTGCCTGCAGCGTTCTCGCTTGCGCCTCACAGCGGCTGAAGGCCCGAAGAGCTCTGCCCAAGCACAGTGCACCCATTCCCGGTGGCCATGTTAGAGATCAGGAGAGGAGGACTTAAGTATGACTTTATTTTAAAATGACAGCAACCCTATCGCATAAAGAACATCTTTTAGACGAAAATCATCTTTAAGCTGTTCGACGAGAAACGCGCCGCTGCTGTATGTTGTTCCCAAGATGCTCCGCAGTCGGGTTTAGTAAGGCAGCCAGGTCGCGCGCCTGCCTCTGCGCTCAGAGCAGACGAGCGCGGACGCTCTTCTCCGCCTCCACAAGGGGGCTCCTCAGAGGGTCTGCTGCGACGCGCGCACCTCAGCCCACCGCCCACTGATCTCGTGCCCCTACCCGGAGACCATCCAGGTGTCCTGACTGTGAGTGACTCTGTAACACCGTGGAAATCACTCGTTCCCCGAGTCACACAGACTGTGCACGCGTGAAAGCGCTCCCGTGCGCTCTGTGAAGCAGCAGAGAGAGGCAGTTCACTTTCTAAGTATCTTTTCAAAAACGGTCTTCATAACGGCCTTTCGGTATCACTGTGAAATGATGCTCTGAGTCCAAGATGAACAGGGCCCTGCAGGCCCAGGGGCTGCAGGGAAGCTTCAATAATCACAGTAACACAAAGACGAAAGCCTGCTGAATCTGCTTAAATGCGTTAGCTCACGATGACAGTTTAGAAGCAGAGCTGGTCACCCTCCAAAAACAGAGAGCAAACCCATGGCCTCAACGACCAGGAAATGAAGAGAAGGCTCTTCCTCTGGGATGCTCTGCTGTGTAACATGACGAGATGGAATGACAAGGTCCCTATGAAACCATCCACTGCTAAGTGAACAGTGAGCAGCAAGCTTCACACTGTGAAGCCCTGAGGGGGCGCGGAACATGGGCAGTGCGACTCCACAGCTCCAGCGTCAGAAGGAGAGCCCAGACAGCGTGCCTTAGCTGGGGCGCACCCCCTCCACTGAGCCAGGCCTACCTGCGTCTCAACTGCAGACAGGCGGGCTGGACGCCCTGTGCGTCTGGGAGCCGCTGACTCCAACCACAGGGTCCAGTGGCCCGGCCGTGCCACAGAGAAGCACAAAGGACAAATGGGCGGCAATGTCCAGAGACACCCACGTGGACGGCGAGACCATTCAGAAAACACAGAAGCCAGGCAGCGGGCACCCGGGGCCAATCCCGTTTCCTGCCCCTGGTGTGGCTACTGGCGTGCCCGGCACCTGAGACAGACTCATCAGGCCGAACATCTGACCGGTATTGTTTTCTGGATCAATTTCCCAGGAAAAGACCCTGAGTTGCTAAGATGAACTTTGGGGAATGGCAGCAGGGAGGGTCAGCGGAAGCACTGGCTCGTTATTTGGAAAAGCAGGAAGAGACATCACTTCTTACTCTATGAACACAGGACGGGCCCGCCTCAGGGCCCAGCAGCCCCGCAGGTGAGGGGGCCGCCTGCCCCAGCGACACCGCGGTTGCGGCAGAAAGTATGGGAAGCTGCCCAACTGCTCACCCGGCAGCGCTCAGCAGCGCTCCAAGGGCACAACTGCACTGCAGGGAACCTGCGAGCCAGGGCACCGACGCACCCCTGCCAAAGCACTCTGGCCAAACCCAGCTGGGCGCAGGGACCGCCACAGCACCGAGATGAGTGCCGGCCTCCAGCCCTGCGACCTGGGACAAAAGGGACCGACCAGCCGGGAACACCCCCGGCCAGGCAGGCGCAGGGCCGCAGGAGGCGGCGGAAGCTGCCTGCGTTTGGCCGGAGCAGAGGACACGCATCCAACCTTCCACAGCGCGTCGCGTGGCACCAGGAGCCGCTGCTGTCCCTGCCCCGAGACACGCTGTGACGCTGGCGCAAAGCCAGGAGCGGCGGCGGCTGGCCCCGAGCGGCGGCGTCAGCGGTCAGCTGCGAGACTCTCTGTATGGGAAGCTCCTCTGAAGACGATGGGCGGGGCCTCAGCCGTCCACGTCCAAGTTCACAGCAAAGCAGGACAGCCTCTGGGAAGCGCGGCCTCGGCAGGGCAGCACCCACGGCCACGGCCGCCCCCCGCCTCCCAGCACGGCCCCACGAACGGCCCGCCTCCCCAGGCGGCCTGGCGCGGCCGGCTCACCTGGTGGTCCACGCTCTCTGTGGCCATGCACTGGTTGTTGGCCAGGGTGGTGATCTCTCGGCTCTTTGGGGTCTCCATCCGGCAGCTGCAGAGGGGCACCTCCTGGAGGCCGTCCGTCTCGCCCGCGTCAGGACCGTTGGCCAGCCCTGCAGTCACAGCAGACGCGTGAGTGTTGCTGCCACGCCACCCGCCCAGATGCTCCGCTACACTTGGGTCACCCGGCGACGGGGTCCCTGCAGACACGCTCACGGCGGCACACAGGGAGCCCAGGCCAAGACTCCACTCCCCACGAGGAGCGTCCTTGTCTTCCCTGCTCGGTTTCAGAACTGCGGCCACATGTTAAACGCTTGGTCCACTTAGAAGGGGAGCTTCCCTGGTGGCTCAGGTGGTAAAGAATCTGCCTGCAATGCAGGAGACTGGGTTCAATCCCCGAGTTGGGAAGATCCCTTGAGGAAGGGAATGGCAACCCACTCCAGTGTTCTTGCCTGGAGAACTCCATGGACAGAGGAGCTTGGCGGGCTACAGTCCATGGGGTCACAAACAGTCTGACACGACGGAGCGTGACTCCTTTGCCTTCAAGGCATTTGGTAGCATCCGGAGGCATTTTGGGTCTCCCAGGTGGCACTAGCGGAAAAGGACCCGTCTGCCAACGCAGGAGACATGAGAGATGCAGGCTCAGTCCCCGGGTCAGGAGACTCCCGTGGAGGAGGGCATGGCAGCCCACCCCAGCGTTCTTGCCTGGAGAATCCCATGGGCAGACGAGCCTGGTGGGCTCCTGTCTATGGGGTCGCCAGGAGTGGGACATGAGTGAAGCAAGCTAGCACCACCTGGAAGGGTTTAGAGGCAGCCTATTTAGTGATGTCCCACCATAACCGCACAGAGACCTGGCTTATCCGGCTGAATGACGGACATGTGGAGAAAAACAAAGCAGAAAACCAGGATCACAGCAAGCCTTTCGGGCACAGCAACATCACCCCAACCTGCCTGCAGGCAGGCAAGGGGACAGCACCAGGGAAACGGGGGCCGCAGTCAGGCTGGCTCCTGGTGGGGACACAGGCCAGTGGCCAGAAAGAGTCCTCAACCCAGCTACGGCTTCCAAAGGAAGGCAAGTCCCTGTTTCTTCTTGCGACACAGCCCCACCGCCCACTCCTCTCCCTGCGAGGGAGCCAGGCCGGGCCCAGGACACGCAGGACCCAGGCCTAGCCCTGCCCCGGCAGCAGGAACAGCCGGCTCATGCAGGAACTAGGCCGGAGGGCGACTCTGAGACCCCAGGGGTCTCGTCCTCGGTGCCTCCCAAGCGCAAACGGAGGGGTGTGACCCACCTGCGGAGACCCCAACGCTGCTCAGCAGACTGACTCTGAGCCCAAGGCACGGGCTGCAAGGCCAGGGTGAGGGAAGGGCCCGCCAGCAGCCCAGGCAGAGGAGCTACAGGGCATCAGACAGACGGGTCCCAGCGGACCCCGTGCATGCCCACCGGCTGTGGCCGCCTGCCCACGGCCCCAGCCAGCCACTGGGGTCAGAGCAGCACCCAACCCCAGCTCGGCAGACCCGTGGGCACGGATGATGGCCACTGCCCATCCTAACGCAAACACTCTCTGGGCTGGAGCTGGGACCCCATGACCAAGTTGGTCCCCGCCTTCACGCAGGTCCAGGTCACAGGGCTCGCTGCCAAAGGTCACAGGGCTCGCTCCCTGACCTCCTGTCCAGCCTCGGGCTCCACAGCTGCCTCCTCAAGGGTCTGAAACTCCAGGACTGAATATATACAACTGGAGACCCCGACTTGTTCCTGCAAAGCACCAGCTCTCCAGATAGCGCGTGACTGGGCGGCTGCCGGCAGGGCTGGCGCCAGGGGAAACACCCCCGAGAAGCACCTCGCCCGGCGCCTGGCAGCTGCCTCTTCTCCTAGGGCAGGGCTCCCCCCAGCGTCGCCCTCACTCGGAGGCGCTGAGCACAAGCACTCGGAGGCGGAGGCCACCGCCCCTCAGCCCGGGGCTCAGCCTGGACGGCCGCCCCCGCCGCACTGCCCTCGCACCGCCGACCGCGCACGATGTGGCAGGATAAGCACTGCCTCCTGCAGGCGTCCAAGGGAGCACGTTCCGGAGACAAAGCTAGGAACGTTCAGCAGCAGGGAGCACACGCGCCACGCCAGCGGGAAGGAGGCTGTGAGCGGCCACTGGCTGGCTTCTGCCACGTCTGCAGCGAGAAGAAAAGCCGCTGCTTCTCTGAGGGATAAGCCAAGGCTTTCTTCCTAAGCTACAGGTGTAGCTTCCTAAGCTGGACCAGTAACCCGAACTCCCCCAGTGCTCACAGCTAAAGGCCACCCACTCGTCCTCTCCAGAGTGTCTGGTTGGACGCCACCAGAAGCCACACCCTTCAGCCACGAAGGTCCATGAGACAAAGCTAACAGGGGTTTACATTATCCCCAGACTTCAAACTGACTTCCCCAAAAGGCCAAACAGCTGTTAGCTTCTTTTCCAGATAAAGGTTTTCGGATGGTGGGAGTACACGGCCCCAGTGACAGGACCCCAGCGCCGTGGAGCGAGAACCTCAGTGAGGGACCCAGCCCCAGACACGCACCACGGGGCATCTGAGCACCAGCAGCTCGACACCAATGCGGGCACACATTTCCGCAAGCACTGCTGGAGTCTGAGGCCACGAAACAGTCAGGTTACGCAGAACGCTGCCACCCGCAGGCAGAGGCGCCTCCCGTGGGGAGCCAACAAGAGCTCGTGTGGCCCGTGGGACTGCCGCCCCGGCAGGTGTCTGCACCCAACCTCTGGGGCACGGCGACCGGTACCACGTCCTGCCCACGTGGCATCCAATGTGCCCTCCCCCCACTGGCCCCACCACGCACGCGTTCACCTTCTGTGTCAGAGGTCAGCACACCCTGGACATGGAGATCCAAGGAGTCCAGCGGCACCTCCACGTACCCCCCGCCGTCGCCAGGCGCCGTGGGCTCCACACTGCCCGAAGACGACGCAGAGGCTTCAGAACCTGCAACCAAAGGTGCCCTCATCAAACGGGGGGCTGGGGCCGCATCACCACCCCGAGGCCCAGAGGCTCACCAGCCACGCAGATCACACACGTGCGCGTGCAGAACATACAGACGCTCGCCAGGTACACGAATCACGCACACGTGCACGAGAGACATACAGACGCTCGCCAGGTACACAGATCACACACACGTGCACACGAGACATGTAGACGCTCGCCAGACACACAGACCACACACGCGCGTCATACAGACGCTCCCCAACAACAAAGATCACACACACGCGCGAGAGAGACATACAGATGCTCGCCAGGCACACGGATCACACACACGTGCGCACGAGACATGTAGACGCTCGCCAGACACACAGACCACACACGCGCGCGTCATACAGACGCTCCCCAACAACAAAGACCACACACACACGTGTGTCATACAGATGCTCGCCACACGGATCACACACACGTGCGCACGAGACATGTAGACGCTCGCCAGACACACAGACCACACACGCGCGCGTCATACAGACGCTCCCCAACAACAAAGATCACACACACGTGCACACAAGACATACAGACCCTCGCCAGCAACAAAGATCACACACACGCGCGAGAGAGACATACAGATGCTCGCCAGGCACACGGATCACACACACGCGTGTCATACAGACGCTCCCCAACAACAAAGACCACACACACGTGTGTGTCATACAGATGCTCGCCACACGGATCACACACACGTGCACACGAGACATGTAGACGCTCGCCAGACACACAGACCACACACACGCGCGTCATACAGACGCTCCCCAACAACAAAGACCACACACACGTGCACACGAGACATACAGACCCTCGCCAGCAACAAAGATCACACACACGTGCGTGTCATACAGATGCTCGCCAGGCACACGGATCACACACACGCGTGTCATACAGACGCTCCCCAACAACAAAGACCACACACACGCGAGAGAGAGACATACAGATGCTCGCCACACGGATCACACACACGTGCACACGAGACATGTAGACGCTCGCCAGACACAGATCACACACACACACCCGCCCACACTTCTCCTGCCCGGTCCTATTTCCACTCGAGCTCCCCAGGGATGGAGCAGAGGGGTCAAGGAGAGCAAAGGCGCAAACACACGCAAACGCCTTTCTCTACAACCTCATGAGCTGGATTAAAGCTGGCAAGACAATCTGAGGGCACAAGCAAGGACTGCGCACGCATCTGCACTAGTTTAAAGTAAGAGAAAAGCCGAATGGCAGGCTTGAAAGACCAGCTGCTGTGCGGCAGCTAAGGACGCCCCAGACACACAGCGTCACTAGGAGCCTGCCCGGCTCAGGCAGCGGGCTCCAGGATCCACAGGGAAAGGCTGGAGGGAATGTCCATCCATGAGAACGGGGTTTAAGGAGCCCCTCACCCACCAGAGGGCAACGCACTCTGAACATGCCAACAAGAGGCAAGTATGCAAGTGAGGAGCCATCAAGGGGTGGGGCCTCCTGTCTATATGACCCATGAGGCCACCTGGGTATCAGTCATCGTAAGGGCATCTCACTGAAGAAGTCTGTGAAAATGGGCATTTACACAGCATAGTTAACACCTCCAGCAAAGGGCAAATGCCCACAGTGCACAGACAAGCCACTGATGTTATTTCAATGATGGGAACTGTCAAGGCTATGGTTTTTCCTGTGGTCATGTATGGATATGAGAGTTGGACTGTGAAGAAGGCTGAGCGCCGAAGAATTGACGCTTTTGAACTGTGGTGCTGGAGAAGACTCTTGAGAGTCCCTTGCACTGCAAGGAGATCCAACCAGTCCATCCTAAAGGAAATCAGTCTTGGGTGTTCATTGGAAGGAATGATGCTAAAGCTGAAGCTCCAGTACTTTGGCCACCTCATGCGAAGAGTTGACTCATTGGAAAAGACTCTGATGCTGGGAGGGATTGGGGGCAGGAGGAGAAGGGGATGACAGAGGATGAGATGGCTGGATGGCATCACTGACTCGATGGACGTGAGTCTGAGTGAACTCCGGGAGTTGGTGATGGACAGGGAGGCCTGGCGTGCTGCAATTCACGGGGTCGCAGAGAGTCAGACACGACTGAGCGACTGAACTGAACTGATATGCTTTGGAGAAGTAAATGGCAACCCACTCCAGTGTTCTTGCCTGGAGAATCCCAGGGACGGGGGAAGCCTCGTAGGCTGCCGTCTATGGGGTCACACAGAGTTGGACACGACTGAAGCGACTTAGCAGCAGCAGCAGCAGCAATACGGAAGTTTGGTATCCAAATACCCTGAGTCCAGGCCAGTCTGCACCCAAATCTCAGGCAGGAAGGAGCTGACCGCCTGCAGAAATCACCACCCACCTGAGGAACCCCGGTAGACTGTACAATTTTAAACACTTTACAAAGGAAATACAGTTCTAACTCCTGCTTGAATAAATATTCCGACAGGCATTCTGCACGCTATACCCAAGATGATGGCGATAACGCTTTCATCCCAAAGACCCCGGACTGTTCAGCCTTGGGTCTCCAGTGGCTTCTGTCAGCCGACAACAAAAACACAGGGTCTGTGATCTCGGCTGACGATTCAAGGCAGAGAGATGAGGAACCATGAGTGAAGGAGAGGAGCTTCAGGGACGACATGGTGCCACCCGACCCAGTCTCAGAGCGCCTGCCACATGGGGCCGCCAGCGGCCCTCTGCGCTTCGGGGGCAGCTCCACGACCTGCTTCTCTATCGGAGAACTGAAGCCATGCAGCACTGCCCACCAGCAATGACGCGGACAACCCACTGACACGTGGAGAAGCCAAAGAGAAGTGCCCTCCACGAGCGGGCTCCACGGCGCTGGCCCCAGGCGAGGACCCCGCAGAGCAGTGCCGGCCACGAGGACTGACTGGGGAGGGGTCTCGGCCAGGCACAGGGCGTGGCAGGGCCTCCTGTCACAGGTGACAGAGGGCTCACCAGCCCTGCTCCGGAGCACTGCACACCCCCTGCGGCGTTCAGTCTTCCACAGCAAAGCTGCAGACAAGGCCTGGGCCCCTGAGCCTGAGGCCATTCCCCTCCCAGTCTGCCTGAGACAGAACCACCCCCTGATCAAGGGGACTGACCGAAGGGCTGAGCAGCACTTTGTGGCCCAGGACACCAAGGGCAGGGCACAGGGGGTGGGAGTGCGGCCCGCAGGCAGGAGGCCACCGGGCAGGCCCCGCTAAAGCAGCCCCAAGGAAGTCCTTGCTGGGGTGTTCGCTGTCCTAACAGTGGAGTAGTCCAGGTGAACGCAGCC
Source organism: Ovis aries (assembly GCF_016772045.2). NCBI lineage: Eukaryota > Metazoa > Chordata > Mammalia > Artiodactyla > Bovidae > Ovis > Ovis aries. The sequence goes on from NC_056056.1 coordinate 307,024, forward strand.
CTGCGCAGACCCCAGTGCCGAGGCGCACGGCTCCGGGCCTACCTAGCACAGAGCAGGGCTTCTTTTTGCTTCTCCGCCTCCTCTTTCTCGCTGGCTTGATCCAAGGGCTGTCAGGCTTCCCCTTCCTCTTGAGGAACTTCTTCTTGACACTGGACTCTGAGCTCTGGGGAGGGGGGGAGGACAGAAATGCAGAGCATGGGCTCCAGGCACAGAGGCTCCGGCTCCTGCCCTGTGGCCAGCACTCACCCGCAAGACCCCGCTCACTCCCAGACGACCCCTTCCAGGTCACATTCTTAGAGATGCCCACGCTTGTCCCTAAACACACTCCAAGCCCGGTTACTTGAGCTTCAGCACAAAAAAAAAGTAAATGGGAGAGTTCTACCAGACACTAAAGCAGCTCAGTAAGGGAATCCACTTTCAATCACACACACCCACTCGCTTTGCTCAAGAGAAAAGGAACAAAGCCTCGGTCTGCTTCAAGTCTATGTCCAAACGAGCCAGAACCCAGAGAACAAGCAGAGACTGTCACTGCTTATGGCACGTCACGATTCCTGAGTGTCCGCATCTCACACCTCCACGCAGGCAGGATCTAACTGCCTCGAGCCAGACAGACAGAAAGCCAGCCCACAGAACACGCTGCCAAGTCTAACGCGCCCCGCTGGCCGTGGATGAGGAGACACTTAAGGGCCTGTGCTGGCGAGACCCTGAGACACGGCGGCGGCTCAGCGCCGGCGCGAGAGCCTGATCCCGGAGCCGGGCCCCGGCGCCCCGCGCCTTCGCGCAGCGCCCAGGGAGGAGCGCGAGCCCCACGGCACCAGGGCGAGCCCCAGGGAGACACATGCCTCACCACGGCGCCGCCCTCGCGCCCTGCTCTCAGCCCGCACGTGGCCGCCGTCTCCCTCTGAGCCCTACCCTGGCTGGACAGACACGCCAGGGGCGCCGACCCCGCCCTCGGCTGAGCCCCGCCCCGCCGGCCCGGAGGCCCCTCCCGGCCCCGCGCACAGCCGCTCCACGGGCACGTCCCCAGGGCGCGCGCCACGCGTGCACGCGGGAGTTACCAGGTCGGACTCGTCCCCGTCCTCCTCCTCGTCTGCAGTGCCGGCCGACTCCTGCTCCTCTTCAGACTCGCCGTCCACCTGAGCAGCCACGCGGGGGCCCAAGAGAGAAGAGAAGCCAGTGAGACCCTCTGGGCGCAGGCACCCGGACCCCCGTGCCGAGGGGCTGCTGGGGCGCCCGCGTGCCCGCTCCACACCGAGGGCCCAGCTGGGGGGCGGCCCTGGCGTGGAGGAGGGCATCAACTGTACACGGATCAATGCGCGTGGCAGACAGCAATTAGAAAGGACCAGCGCACTCAGCACACACGAGCACAAAGCGCAAAACCGACCCGCCCCCGCCGAGGGCCCAGGCCACGGCCCCAGGCTGCAGCTGACGCTCAGACCCCTTCCAGGCGGGCACGCGCGCCCAGCCTCCGGCGGCAGCCCCCGGCAGGCTTCTCTGAGTCCCTTCTTCTAAGGAGAAGCATGTTGCAGAATCCCTCCCGTCACAGAACAGAGGTGCCCGTGCTCACCGCCCCTACTCGCAGTGGCCCTGAAGCCTGTGTGCACCTGCGCCCGCCTCTGCCCTGCACACACGCAAGACTCCCCCCCCCATCAAGGGAAACAGTAGACACGGGCTCCCACCGCAGCCGGCGCTGGGGGAGGGGGGTGCCCACAGCCCTGGGCTCTCCCGGCCCTGCCCCTCTGTTTCTCCCTCTGAGTCCGGGAGACCACACCCCTGGCCCATATCTCCCCTGGGTCCCTGCTTTCTAGTAACTGGGAGCTACACACCCACAGGAGAGATCTCCTCTGCCTGCTAAACACACGCCCAACATTTCCCTACCAAGTCTTACGGGCTTTGCTTCTCCTCTTTCTTTTTATATAAAACTTCTGAGATTCCAACCAGAGGAGCCAGGCCTCTCCACTCCCCCATTCACGGCTTCTGGGCTCGTGTCTTACGCCAGTAAGCCTTCATCTGAGATTAGAAACGTGGTTTCCAAAGCTTTTTCCCCACAGCTAAGTGTTTTAACTCTTTTCTTAAGGCATGAGCCCTCGTCCCTCCCCTGGAGGCATGGTCTTAACTGCTGGACCACCAGGGAAGTCCCCGTGTGGGCCTTTCAAATCTTCCGGAATTTGCTTCTTAAGTAACAGGTCTCTGATCTATACCTACCCTTGTACACAGTGGTCTGAGTGTGCTCAGAACCGTGAGATCACCACCCCGTGTGTCTGGAATGGAGCCCACGTCTCCTGTGCCCCAGGACCCGCTCATCAGCCTCCACTCTGCTGCCAGTCATCCCGGTAACATTCACTGAGAAGCTCACGGCTCTGCCCCCAGCTGGAAGCCCAGCTCTGACAGTGGCCGCCCCGTGTGGTGCCTGCCCGGCCCCACCAAGCCCCGTCCTGCCAACCCCACCCCTGTTCCCGCCGTGACACCCCCACATCAGCTGGCCCCACCAAAGGTCCTGTGAGGATTCTGATGAATTCAAGGATAACACGGGGCAAGAGAAATTACACAAGGGATCTCCTCACTCGGACAAACTATGGGTCATTCCGTGAACTTACGTTTCTTTAAACCTCTCTCAGCAAAGTTGTACGACTTTCCCCCTACGGGTCACAGCCGTCTCTCGTGAAGGTTACTGCTAGGCACTCTGGCGGTGTCACAGGATGGCAGCTGCCTGGGGGTGACGCTGGCGCTGTGTTCCGAGTCCTCAGCTGCCGAGGCCGCCCCAGGACCGTCGGGAGCGGCAGCCCCCGCACAGAGGCCCGGCCGCGCCGTCCTGACCTCCCCGGTCGTAAACGCCAGCCGGCGTCCTGGGCGTCCTGCTGACAGGCTGTCCGCACGTTCCCCGACTGGCAGGACCACCCACGCTCGGCTAACCGGCTACAGTGCCTGCTCAGCTGGTTTCCTTGGACATTTTAGATGAGGATTATATTGTCAGCAAACTCTCTCCCTTGTCCTTTTAAATATTAGTGCTCCCTTCCGGCTTTCACCTCACAGCTTCGCAGCAAGAATGACCAGCTCGGAGCGTCCGTGTGAGGGGGGACGGGGGCTACTGCCGCTTTTCAGTCACTGAGTCAGGTTTAACTCTTTGCGACCCCGTGGACTGTAGCCCACCAGGCTCCTCTAGCCATGGGATCTCCCAGGCAGGAACCCTGGAGTGGGCTGCCACTCCCTTCCCCGGGGGTCTCCCTGACCTGGGGGCCACACTGGGGTCTGCTGCGTCAGCAGGCGGGCCCTGACCGCGGCTGTCCTTCACTCGTGTTTGTGACGGTTTAAAACTTCCGCCGACACATACCACTTTCTCCTGGCACCTTCAGTCAGCTCTGTTTAAATAGCTTTAAACTTCACTGGGTAGTTTTTTACTTTAAAAACAGTGAGCAATGGAACTACCCACTAAAACAGGCAGATTAACAGCTTCTAAAACCCCTGCTGCAGGACTGTCGAGGGAGGAGTAGGGGTCAGTGGACGAGAATCCCCACGGCGGCCGCAGGGACCAGCTGAGGCCTGGAGAAGGGCAGGGAGGGCAGCAGCGTGGCGGTGTCCGGGACGCAGACCAATGGGCACCCGCGGGGCCGTGGCAGGCAGAGGCCACACGGGGCAGGGGCCCAGCCAGCAGGCCAGAGCGCCAGGGACAGCGCACCCTCCCGCCCCGTCCACCCAGTGCTGAGACCAGGGCACCGAGCGTCGGTCACCAGTGAGGAGCAGGGGGCAGCGTGCCGGCCGCGGGCACAGGGGCTCCTTTCCTACAGATCGCTCTCGTAAGAAGACCAACCACACAGATTAATAGCTGAGTTCCCAGCAGGCATTTCACAAGAGAAGGCGTCCACATGGCAAACGCTCCAGGACGCCCCCAACCTTCTCGGGGGCCAGAACTGTGGTGTGGATGTGCTCAGCCCAAGGCCCACGTGAAGCGCGCGGCCCCCCGGCGGGTGGAGAGCACAGCGACAGCCGGGCTGGAGGGGGCAGCCCCACGCTGCCCCCAGCACCCCTCCTCCCCCAGAGACTCCTCAGAAAGCCAAGGGCTTGGGGACAGCCAGCCGGGGACACAGGCGCAGCAAGGCTTCCGCAGAGGAGAATGAGAAAGGCAAGTGAGCCCCAGCGCCGAGATGGCCCCGCAGGGGCTCGGGGACCCCGGGCCACCTTCAGACACCCTCACACGACAATACGGAGGAACCAACAGCACGGGCGAACCCCCCAGCCACACCTGAGTCACCGGCTCCACTCAGAAACAGGGGCGCCTCGGCCCCGCCCTGCAGGCTGACCCGCGCCCCGGCCCGTCCACGCGGCAGCAGGCCAGACCCCAGGACACAGCCTCCAGCAGGTCCTGGGACGGGGCCCACCCCGTCCCTCTGAGGCGTGGCTGTGACTGGCAGACGGACACTGAACTCAGCGTTTAAGCACATTCCGTCTCAGGCCCGGCCCGTGTGCCTCTCGTCTCCCCGTCTCTGAAGAGCCGCACGTAGACCCACCGCAGTCTGTTACCATCACTGGCCTATGCAGACCTGCCCCCACCATCTTACTTCATTTTCCACATTTTCTTCTTGATTTTGCTTTTGTTTTCCTGATTCTTCTGTTAGCTTGATACTCATTTGATTTTTTCCCCCTTTGTATTAACGTCTAGACAGTGTTACTGAGTGTCTAGATTCTTCCTGGAGGAGGAGGACTTCCATCAACACTGAGAATCCAGAGACAGACTTGGATCCCAGCGCCGCGTGCGAGCGACACGGGCGGTCTCGTCGCCAGGGGAGCAACGGCCGCCGGCGGCCTTGCGGCCTGGAGCCCGGCCCCGGGGCCCGCCGAGCCAGCCTCACTGAGGCGGCCCCTCCCCGTGCGCCCACCGGCTTTGGCTCTGCCTCACGTTTCATCACAAGTTCAGTGTGAATCGAACAATCACACATAGAACACTGAGCAATGAAAAAACAAGAGATAGCTTACATCGATTTATGCAGAATCGCCAAGGACAAAGGCCTGTACGTTGGAATTAGAACCCAGGACCCAGAAATCACGCAGAAGCAGCCTAGTGTCCCTGAGCTCTGGTATCAAAGCCAAGGCTGGCAGCCTAGTCCTTCGAGCCACTGGTCAGCAATGCACGCACACCACATTGCCCCGGCCACAGGCATGCAGAGAGGGGGTCACACAACAAATCCTGATGGCTAGTGACCGTGAGGGGCTGCCTGGCCCGCCTGGAACAAAACACAGAGGTGCAGGGACACGCTGACACAAGTCCGCACCTTCCCACGCACTGCAGCCAGCGCCCTGGGGACGTCCACGACCCACCGAAGGGGACAATCGTGCCCCGAGTGTCCCCGTGACAACAGGAAATGGCTCGGGGAGGAGGGAGCAGGGGGCAGACAACACCTGCTGAGGGGCCCAGAGAAGCGCACGGTGCCATGAGGAGGGACCTGGGCACCCGTCTGACCCCACTGCAGGCAGCACAGGCCTGAGAGCGCGCCCTCCAAACACCACTCTAGGGGCCAGGAGGGGCTTCCCTGGTGGCTCAGCCAGTGAAGAACCCGCCTGCAATGCGGGAGACCTGGGCTCAATCCCTGGGTCGGGAAGATCCCCTGGAGAAAGGAAAGGCTGCCCACTCCAGTGTTCTGGCCTGGAGAACTGCATGGACTGTGTCCCACTGGGTCACCAACAGTCGGATACGACTGAGCAACCTCTCTCTCTCTCTGTCTCTCTGTCTCTCTGTCTCTCTGTCTCTCTCTCACACACACACACACACACACACGGGCTAGGCTGAGCAACCTTCTCTCTCTCTCTCTCACACACACACACACACACACACATACACACGGGCTAGGCTGAGCAACCTCTCTCTCACACACACACACACACACACACGGGCTAGGCTGAGCAACCTTCTCTCTCTCTCTCTCTCTCTCTCTCACACACACACACACACACACACACACACACACACACAGGCTAGGCTGAGCAACCTTCTCTCTCTCTCTCTCTCACACACACACACACACACGCGCGCGCGCACTAGGAAACTGCTTCCTCCTATGATCCTACAGGAGAGAGAAAAAATAGCAAATAGTATCTTAAGTGATTTTAAAATTAAAATCTCTAGTGTTAGCATTTTCTACCAATTTATTTTTGAATAATTACACCTCAGGGGCTGGGACAACATTTAAAATTTTGCCCCCAAACCTCCTGGACAAGTAGAACTGGCCTAAGTGGCCACAGTGATTCTCAAAGTCAAGCAACACCAGAAAAAGACAAGGGAACATCTCTTTCTGCTCCACTGACTCCACTAAGGCCTGTGACTGTCCGCATCACAGCAAGCCGAAACACTCTTCAAGAGATGGGCGCAGCAGACCGCCTGAGCCGCCTCCTGAGACACGCGCAGCAGGTCGAGAAGCAGCAGTTAGAACGAGACGGGACAGTGGGCTGGTTCAAAGCTGGGCAAGGAGTGCGTCAAGGCGGTACAGCGTCATCCTGCTCACTCACGTGCACAGCGCATCAGGCTTGGCTGGGTGACTCTCAAGATAGCACCAAGCATGCTGGGAGGAACATCAACAACCTCAGGGATGCAGATGATACCGCGCGAATGGCCGAAAGCAAAGAGGATCTAAAGAGCCTCTTGATGAGGGTCAAAGGCGAGGCTAAACATGCTGGCTTAAAGCCAAGACCGTGGCATCTGACCCCATCACTCCACAGCAAACAGATGGCGAAAGTGGGAACAGTGGCAGCCTGTATTTTCTTGAACTCCCAAACCACTGTGGATGGTGACTGCAGCCATGAAACTAGGAGACACCTGCTCGCTGGAAGAAAAGCTATGGCAGATGTAGGCTGAGCGTTAAACAGCAGGGGCACCCTTTGCCAACAAAGGTCCATAAAGGCAAAGGTATGGTTTTTCCCGTAGTCATGTACCGATGTGGACCACAAAGAAGGCTGAGCGCTCAAGAACTGATGCTTTGAAACTGTGGTGCTGGAGAAGACTCTTGACAGTCCCTTGGACAGCAAGGAGATCAGTCAGTCCTAAAGGAAAGCAATCCCAAATATTCACCGGAACGACTGATGCTGACGCTGAAGCTCCAGCACCCTGGCCACCCGATGCAAAGAGCCGACACACTGGGAAAGACCCTGATGCTGGGAAAGACCCTGATGCTGGGAAAGACTGAGGGCAGCCCGAGAGGCGGGCAACAGAGGACGAGACGGTTGGACGGCACCATCGACGCCATGGACATGAGTATGAACAAACCCCGGGAGACAGTGGAGGGCGGGAGCCTGGCTCGCAGCAGTCCACAAGGTCGCAAAGGACCGGATACGACTGAGCGAGCAATGGGGCACTCCCGAACTCCAGAGGCTGAAAGAAAACCCTTCACACACATCAAAATACACCCACGGGGCTACCGCAAAGTGCAAAAGGCAGCCGACAAAATCGTACGCTTCCAGAAAGTCGCTGCTGCCAAGCTCACCGCCTCGTCTCTGCCCACCCTTAGTTCAGAGGAGCTCGTCAGACACGGCGTCTGTTTCACACAAAGATGGCCCAGGGTTTCCTCAGACGCACCGGACACACAGCGGTGACGGGAAACCCAGGGCTCTGCATCTGCCTGACTCTCAGCCACGGCTGCTGCTGCTCCTCCAACTCGTCCGTCCCCCGACCAGAAGGCCCGGACACCGAGAGCCGCTCTGCCCAGATCTCCTCCCGCTGCCCGTGGGGACCGCCGCACCACCCCGGACGGCGCACCGCCAGGACCACCACTCTGCACACCCGACCGCCCCACAGGCCTGCCACAGCTAGGCACTCGCCCCTCCGGGAGAACGGAGTCCCCACCTGCAGGAAGCCCGCACCCGGGGCAGGTGCCCAGGACACCAAGCCAGGGCCAAGGGCGGGCTGTGCAAGCACTGGGTCGGCACAGCTGGCAGAGCAGTCCTCTACAACACTGTCCCTGTCACTCCAGTGCCTGGAGGCAAGACCCTCACTGCCGGGAGCGCTGCCCAGCAAGACAAGCAGTGCTCTGATGAAAACAGACTGTCCAAAGACCCAAGAGAGACGAAACCCGAGAGTCGCAGCCAGAAGCAAGCAGGGCTTTCTTAAGGCCCTGAAGTGCACACGGCCTCTAGCCCCTCACCCAGGACTGAGGTCGGGTGTGCGTGCCACCCACCTTCTGGCTGCGGTCAGGCGCCAGCACGCCGTCCTTGGAGGCCCTGCCATCCTCAGTGGGGAACGCAGCTGCTGGCGGGCCGCCCTGGTCCTCATCCTCATCCAGCTCCTCCGAGTCGTCCTCCTCCGAGTCCAGGTCCAGGCTCTCACCATTCACGTGGAGGGAGCCGTCACTCAGATCCTTCTCCCCCTGGAAGAGGACAGAGTGGGCATGGCAGGGGCTGCCCTGGAGCAGAGCAGAGAGGCGGAGGGCCCCCCACAGCCTGGCACACCCCTTACCTTGGAGCCCCCCGTGGAATGAGTTATACTCTTAAACATCTCAATCACCGTCCTCTGCTTCAACACTTTGGTCTTTTTCTTAGGAACCAGGCTATAGGTCCCCATTCTTCGCTTTTTCTTCCGAGATACTGCAGCTGCTAAAACAAAAGGCAAGCAAGCTAAAAAGAAAAAAAAGTCAAAAGGGGACAAGAGAAGAAAAGAAATGCCATTCAAACGTTTTTAAAGGCAGGCTGATCACCAGAATATCATCAGCACCCACAACAGTGTCGTAAGTTGCACAGAGAAAGCAGAAACCCCACCACGGACCACGCGATCTGTTCACAAGGGACACTGAGCCGCGCAGAGGGCACTCGCGAGCCGGCTGTGGCAGACAGGCCCTGGTCACCAGGACCCTCCGTCCTCGGTCAGAACCCCACGACTGCTCAGCGGCCTGTCCCTGCACACGAGGGCGGGCGGACAGGCCAGGAGCAGGGCTTCCAGGCAAGTGCAGCAGCCGCAGGACCAGGCAGGGGCGGGAGGGCTTGTGGCCACTGACGATGTTCTGGGCAAGGCAGCCCCGGGTTCACTGCTTTGGAATGAAGGTCCCTACGATGTTTTCTTTTTGTAAGAAGTTTCAAGAATTGTTTTTTTAAAAAATCTGAAAACCACTGCTTTCACATGGAGGAACTCCTCCAAAGGACAGGGAGAAATGCCTTACGTTTAAGTTCTATGAAACACGGGAAGGGGACACTGGAGAAAAAGACGGCTGTTCATACGGGGGCCAGGACACAAGAGCCGTCAGCACGCAGCCTGCAGGGGAGCGCATGGAGACACGATACCATCCACGCACGCGACGGGCACAGGCGAGCCCCGAGCAGGCCTCCCGGCGATCTTGGGAGGCAGGCAGGTTGTGAGCTTCATGCAAATCTGGAGTTTTCCCAGCATGTGCTGAGGCTGAACAGCACACACAGGCCCTCCAGGGTTCTCACCACTGTGACTTAAAGTGGGAACAAGAAGGGACAACTTGAAATCGTGATTGTCCCGGGCAAGTGTAACACGGACAGGAGGTGGCACAGAAGGAGAGGAGGCGTTTTTGAAGGACCAGGCCACACGGGCACCGTCAAAATCAGCCACGGCCACGCGGCAGAAAGGCCACGGGCAGAGCAGGGGAAACTGTGCCCCCCGAGGAGCAGGGCCACAGGCTGCAGGAGGGTCTGGGCACCAAGAGATATTCACAATCCTGAGCCTGTGGGGCCCCATCTTCCGCCTGCAGAGAAGGCAGGAAGGGCTCCCGTGGGAAAGCACTACAGTCTAAGCGTTTCTGCTTAGAGAGCTTGTCCTGAACGGATGAGGAAGTGACAGAGCTCAAACGGAGACAGTCCAAACTCTCCCCACCCCTACGCTCTCCCCTCCCCACCAGCACCATTGGGCTTGCAGGGTCTTACTTCCCTGACCAGGGATTGAACCCGCGCCCTCAGCAGTGAAAGCATCAAATCCTAACCCCTGGACCGCGGGGAAGTCCCCGATCTTTGCTTTTCAACAGAAGCACCAGCTCCTGACATTGTTGCCGAGCCCCACACACACACAGGTGCCGCTTCACAGAGAGCTGCCGGTCCATCTGGCTGAGACTCTATCATTACTTAACAATAATACCAAGGGTGGTGGGAAGACAGACTGACCCTGCTTTCTAACCACCACTGCATTTCAACAAACAGAACATGAGCTCCCTGGTGACAAGGCTGGGCCCAGGACCAGGAAGGACAAGACGGGCCGGGTCCACCTGGAGGAGGCAGGAAGTCCTCAGAAGCGAGGGGACTCAGGAGCCAGCCTAGCATGACAGTGATGGACAGGAGACGCACAGGAGGGCCCACGAGCTGAGACAGAGGCACAGCTGGAGAGGGAAGCCCTTCACTGCCCCAGAAGCTCCAGGGAAGGCGGGAGGGGACGACAGAGAGGGAGGCCGCGCTGGGCGGTCAGTCCCGGAGGATGTCCCCAGACGCCCATGCCACCGAGCGGGAGGAACGGACCACACAGTCCTTTAGGCCCCACCTCCTGAGACACACAGGATGGTGACCCGGGGGTCCCCACCCCCAGGGGGACACAGCGAGGACATGGGCCTCGGGGGCGGTCCAGAAGACAGCTGAGACCGCAGGGACGCTCCAGGGGACGGCGGGAAACACCTGGCCAGAAGCACCTCCCAGGCGGCCATGTGAGAGGGCGCCACGCGGCGCAAGCACGCAGCACGGGGCCCAGGCCTGCACTGCCATAGCGGCCAGAGGCGAGCGCCCCCGCCGGGTGACTGCGCCCGTGGCGAGACGGGGGCTCCGCCACAGAGACCCGGGTCTGAAATCAATCTACTGACAGGCAACGCGAGGACGCCCCAGCCCGCACCGGGGGCCCCTCGCAGTCGGAGTGCCCCGCGCCTGCAAGCCCAGGCCTGGCGGAGAGCCCATCTGTCCCGAGAAGTGCAGTCTCCAGAGGGAGCGGGCTCCAGGGCTCTCCCCCCGCAGCCCCCCAGGAGCCATCCCTTCTCCAGGAAGGCCCACCAGGGACCTGGCGTGCCCACCTCCAACGCAGGAGGGGCCGGCCCACGCACCAGGCCCCGGCACTCAGCCCCTGAACTGACCGCCACCCCAGACCTAGAGCGCCCACCCCACCGAACCACGGCCGCAGACCGTCCGCCTGAAAGCGACCTTCGTCGGGGAGCTGGAGGGCGGCGGAGGCAGCGGAGGCAGCGACGCGGGCCGGGCGAGGGCGGAGCCGGCGGACACCCCGGAGCGCGGCGGGCCCCTTGTACCTGTCTGGGCCTTCGCGGTGGCCACGTAGCATTGGTTCTGAGGTAGCGACTGGTGAAGGGACGGGAAGGGGGGTGAAAGCTGCTGGCGTGCAGACTCCGAGGCGCCCCTGCTCAGCTCCTCTTTCGGCTCCTCGCGGTCGCGGGCGTCCCGGCCTTCCCTGGGGTCCTTACTCGCCGCGGGCTTCAAAACAGAGACAGCCAACAATGACACACAGGCGGCAGTGATGCTCGACCGACAGACACGCGACTGACAGACACACGGGCGGCCCCGACATACAGCCGACACCGACGCACAGGCAGAGACGAGCCGGCGGCAGCGACGCACAGCCGGCAGACGCGCCGGCGGCAGAGACACCGGGGGCAGAGACACCGGGGGCAGAGACACCGGCGGCAGAGACACCGGCGGCAGGGACACCGGCGGCAGGGACACCGGCGGCAGGGACACCGGCGGCAGGGACACCGGCGGCAGACGCACAGCCGGCAGACGCACCGGCGCGCAGGCCGGCGGCACAGGAGCAGCCGCCTCCGTCCCCAGCCCCAGCGCGCTGGCGGCGCGGGGGAGAGCAGGGTCTGCGTCTCCAGGGGAAGCGGCAGGGAGCTGGCCAGCCTGTGGCCCGGGCGACGTGTGTGACTCGCGAGAGACGCCCCGGAAGCTCTGAGGAAGCGCCTTCCCCTCGGGGCGCCCCCCGGAGGGCTTCACCCCACGGCTTCACCGCGCCACGCCTCAAGGTTCTTTTGCTGAGTTTTGCCCACGTCCTCAGTGTCCTGGCCTCAGCCTTCCCGGGCGAGGTCAACGCCGGCACCCCCACCTTCACTCCAGACGCCACGCACGTGCCCCCACCGCACGCGCCCCGAGTGGCCGGCAGCCTTCGGACGGCCGACCTCGGCCCGACGCGGCTGAACTGCAGGCGCCTGCACCCACAGCAGGCGCACGCCCTCAAGACACAGGGCTGGGAAACGGGGCAGCCGCCTGCAAAAGGGTGCACGCAGGGGACCCTCGCCTTACTCCACTGACAGGTGAACTCAACGCGTCAAAGGCCTCAACGAGGAAACTTGTAGGGAAAACAAGGCGGAAGAGTCACAGCACTGGGCTTGGGGATGCCCCCTTCGATGTTACAAGGGCACAGGCAACAAACGGAAAAAAGATACATCAGACTTTAGTAAAAACAAAAATTTCTTACAGATCAAAACTACCACGAGATGTCTACCCCTAATGTCTGGCAGAACGGCCATTATCCCAAGACGGCAAATCACAAACGCTGGAGAGGACGCGGAGAAAACGGAACCGCAGCACCGGGAACGCCGACTGGGGCAGACACTACAGGGGCTCCTCAGGAAATTAAAAAGAGAACCACCCCATGATCCAGAAACCCCACTCCTGGATATTCGCCCCCAAATCCCCCAAGCACCAGTCCCCAAAGGTAACTGCGCCGCAGGCTCACCGCAGCACTGTCTGCGGGGCCTCGACGCACAAGCAGCCTGGGCGCCGTCCACAGGAGACGGGTGCAGGGACGCGGGGTTCAGCACCCACAGGGGCACCCTGCCCGGCCGCAAGGAAGGACAAAGCCTCGCTGCCAGTGACGGCGCTGGCTGGGCCCAGAGGCGCGCCGCCAGATGAGGCGGGGAGACGGACACCACGATGCCTCGCACACGGAGAACCCAAAAGCAGAAAGCATCAACACACACACGACAAGAAGCACACTCACAGACACGGACAACAGACAGAGGGCCGAGACGGCGGGGGACGGACAGAGCAGCCGGAGGGGACTGCGAGGCGCAAACTCCAGGAAGTCATGGAGGCCTAACACACAGCATGCAGGGTACAGCCAACAACGCTGGACAATAACGGCACGGTGACTAACTGTAACGAGACTTATCCTGGTGATCATTTTGTAAAATATAAAACTGTTTAATCACTATGCTGTATACTTGAAACTAATATAACATTGTAACTCGATTATACTTCAATTAAGACTCTTTAGATTTCTGTGCCTCAAAGGCAACCAACAGAATGAAAAGACAACCTGCAGAATGGGAGAGAACATTTCCAAAGCACATATCTGACAGAAGGTTCACATCTAGAATATATAATAACTCCTCATCCCAACAAAGAACTTGACTTAAAAATGGGCAGAGCATATGAAGAGAGATTTCTCCACAGGAGACACACACAGGCCCACAAAGCACAGGAAACGACGCTCAGCATCACTGACCGTCAGGAAGACAACTCAGAACGGCAGCGGGGCCACCTCGCACTCCTGGGACGGCGTCTATCAGCGACAGAGAGCACCACGTGCTGCCACGGGCCTCCGCGCTGTTGGGGGGGGGGGGGGGGGGCAGAGCGCAGACGCCGCGGACAGCAGCCCGGCGGCTCCTCCGAGGGAACGGCACCGCCGCCCGGTCCTGCGATCCCACTTCTGGGCGCCCTCTCAGGAACCGAAAGCAGAGGCCAGAAGGGCTCTTTGTACCAGTGGGTCCACAGCAGATGAGGGAGGAGGCAGCCCAAGAGCCCGACGAGGGGGAGTGGATAAACCAGGTGTGTGTGTGGTGTGTACACGGACACGCAAGCAGGGCAGTATCGCTCAGCCCTGAAAGGCAGGGATGCACTGAGATAGTGCAGACGACCCTCAAGGGCCCTGTGTGGCGTGGGATAAGCCGGACGCTAAAGGACAGATCCCCGTATGAAGGACCCTTGTCCCATCGCTTAAAGGACAGATCCCCGTATGAAGGACCCTTGTCCCATCGCTTAAAGGACAGATCCCCGTATGAAGGACCTTTCTCCCATCGCTTCCTGGCAAACAGATGAGGAAACAATACGAACAGTAACAGACTTTTCTTGGGCTCCAGAACCACTGCAGACAGGGACGCAGCCGCGAAACTGAAAGACGCCTGCTCCTTGGAAGAAAAGCTGCGATCAACCTGAACAGCATATTAAAGAGCAGAGATATTACTTCGCCAACAAAGGTCCCTCTAGTCAAAGCTATGCTTTTTCCAAGAGTCATGTAGTCATGTATGGATATGAAAGCTGGTCTATAAAGCAAGCTGAGTGCCAAAGAACTGATGCTTTTGAATTGTGGTGCTGGAGAAGACTCTTGAAACTATTTTGGACAGCAAGGTGATCCAACCAGTCCATCCTAAAGGAAACCAGTCCTGAAAATTCATTGGAACGACTGGTACTGAAGCTGAAACTCTAATACTTCGGCCACCTGATAACAAAAGCTGACTCATTGGAAAAGACTCTGATGCTGGGAAAGACTGAAGGCCGGAGGAGAAGGAGACGACAGAGGATGAGATGGTTGGATGGCATCACCGACTCGATGGACATGAGTTTGAGCAAGCTCCAGGAGTTGGTGATAAGACAGGGAAGCCTGGTGTGCTGCAGTCCATGGGGTCGCAACGAGTCAGACACAACTGAGCGACTGAACTTGAACTTGTTTGTATGAAGGACCAAGCACCACTGATTCTGTCAATCTGAGACACAGAGTAGATCCGGAGCGGTGGGTAGGTGTGTGTGTGTCTATGTGTGTCTGTGTGTGTGTCTGTGTCTCTGTGCAGCGGGGGTGGGGCAGAGCCAGAGCTGGAGGAGAGGAGGGGAGGGAAGTGACTGTAGCAGGGACAGAGGGCCAGTCTGGGGAGAGGAGCAAGCTCTGGGACGGCAGGGTGACGGCTGGGCACTTAGACATGGCTACAATGGTAAATTATATGTTCAGTTCACTTCAGCCGCTCAGTCGTGTCCGACTCTTTGCAACCCCATGAGTTGCAGCACACCAGGCCTCCCTGTCCACCACCATCTCCCGGAGTTCACGCAAACTCACGTTCATCGAGTTGGTGATGCCATCCAGCCATCTCATCCTCTGTTGTCCCCTTCTCCTCCTGACCCCAATCCCTCCCAGCATCACAGTCTTTTCCAGTGAGTCAACTCTTCGCATGAGGTGGCCGAAGTACTGGAGTTTCAGCTTTAGCATCATTCCTTCCAAAAGAACACCCAGGGCTGATCTCCTTTAGAATGGACTGGTTGGATCTCCTTGCAGTCCAAGGGACTCTCAAGAGTCTTCTCCAACACCACGGTTCAAGAGCGAACTCGAGTCAGTCGAGGAGCCGGTCTACACAGCGTGCCGGCATGGGACACCAGGGCCTCCCTCACCTCCTTTGTGTGAACAGGGGCTAGTGTAACCCTGAGCTGGTGAGTCTGATGGTGTGAACACCACCACCCAAAAGGAAACTGGTTTTGCCTCGCGTGGGGACATGAGGCCGCCCAGCTGTGAAAAACCCTGCATTTTTAAACTTTTAACGAAAGGTAGATTTCCTGTCATAAACATGCAGCATGTTTGTTTCCAAAACTCGATTTTCAATAAAATATGCTTTCCTGAGAAAATGGAACAAGACTGAGCAGGGTCTGGAGAGCAGAAAAGCCAGGAGTCGGGAGAGGCCAGGTATGGGCCTGGGAGCCAGGAGGGCCCCCAGTCTCCACAGCTCCAGTCCCCTCCTCTCGCAGGGCTCTGGGAAGCAGGAGTTACCAGTGTGTGAAGGAGGTGAGCATGGCCTTCAGCAAATCAGCTTCTGAAGCCTCAGCACCCTCCTCTTTCCTTTCCCTGCAACAGCCTGAGTGTGCTCAGCAACTGCCAACCGAATGATGAGCGCTGCGACTGACTGTGTGCTAACAGCGGCCGCAGCCACTCCACGGGACACAGCTACCCTCAGATGAACGCTACGGTCAGAGGCGTTTCCTCAAGTTGAATTTCACGCCGCTGTTTTTCCCTGGAGGAACGCGACGGCGACAGTCAACACTTTCGGGAATAACCTGCGGTGGAGCAGAATTCTACAAGTGGGGATGGGGTCAGAGCGTAATTTCAGTGAGATACATAAATAACGTAGAATCCTCCGACATGCATTTTAAAATCGATAATGGTGGTCAAAAAAACGGTAGGCAAATAAATAAACTTCACCTTAAGCCTCAAGTCTAATGCAAACCTAACCCACGACAGGCCACGCGCTTCAGGCTTCCCGGGCGGCTCCGCGGCAAAGAGTCTGTCTGCAAGTCGGAGACCCAGGTTCCGTCCCTGGGTCGGGAAGATTCCCTGGAAAAGGGAACGGCAGTCTACTCCAGTATTCTTGCCTGGAGAACCCCATGGACACAGGAGCCTGGCAGGCTATAGCCCATGGGGCCACAAAGAGTCAGACACGATTGAGTGACTAACACACACACATATACTTAAAGTTCACATAACACCAAAAAGCTACGAAAGTTAGAGAAAATCTTCAGCATTTAGGGCTAGCCAAAGAGCTTTTAGGCATGCTACCAAAAACACAGTCTTCACAGAAAAATACTATATAAGTTCTATTTCTGCCTTATTGACTATGCCAAAGCCTTTGACTGTGTGGATCACAATAAACTGTGGAAAATTCTGAAAGAGATGGGAATACAGACCACCTGACCTGCCTCGTGAGGACTCTTATGCAGGTCAGGAAGCAACAGTTAGAACTGGACATGAAACAACAGACTGGTTCCAAATAGGAAAAGGAGTACGTCAAGGCTGTATATTGTCACCCTGCTTATTTAACTTATATGCAGAGTATATCACGAGAAATGCCAGGCTGGGTGAAGCACAAGCTGGAATCAAGATTGCTGGGAGAAATATCAATAACCTCAGATATGCAGATGATACCACCCTTACGGCAGAAAGTGAAGAGGAACTGAAAAGCCTCTTGATGAAAGTGAAAGAGGAGCGAAAAAGTTGGCTTAAAGCTCAACATTCAGAAAACTAATATCATGTCATCCAGTCCCATCACTCCATGGGAAATAGATGGGTAACAGTGGAAACAGCAGCAGACTTTATTTTGGGGGGCTCCAAAATTACCACCACCATGAAACTGAAAGATGCTTACTACTTGGAAGGAAAGTTATGACCAACCTAGACAGCATATGAAAAGCAGAGACATTACTTTGCCAACAACAGTCCATCTAGTCAAGGCTATGGTTTTTCCAGTAGTCACATACGGATGTGAGAGTTGGACTATAAAGAAAGCTGAGCACTGAAGAATTGATGCTTTTGAGCTGTGGTATTGGAAAAGACTCTTGAGAGTCCCTTGGACTGCAAGGAGATCTAACCAGTCCATCCTAAAGGAGATCAGTCCTGGGTCTTCATTGGAAAGACTGATGTTGAAGCCGAAACTCCACTACTTTGACCACCTGATGCGAAGAGCTGACTCATCGGAAAAGACCCTGATGCTGGGAAAGATTGGGGGCAGGAGGAGAAGGGGACGGCAGAGGATGAGATGGTTGGATGGCATCACCGACTCAATGGACACGAGTTTGAGTGAACTCCGGAGTTGGTGATGGACAGGGAGTCCACAGGGGTAGTAAACAGTTGGACACAACTGAGCTGAACTGAACTGTTTAGGTTGAACTTCATCAAAATGAACAACTAAGTCTTCAGAAGCGCAAGGATGAAGCCGGGCTGCAAGCCAGCACCTGACAAGGGAGCAGCCCGACGCCCCCAGAGCAGGGGCGCCGGCCCAGGCGCAACGTGCACGCGCGTGCAGCGAGGCTGTAACGGCGCAGCCCAAAACTGAGGGCCTGCCAAATACCCTCGGATGGGCGAGCGTTACAAAACACACACAACTTGTCAACGTGCAAAGGAGGGCCCTGCAGACACAGCCTGCTGAGGTCGGGGGTGCAGAGTGAGGAAAGAAACATAATCCTGCGTTATGGAACATCTGAAATGATGCTCAACAGACATGCAGGAGGGTGACGGCGGGGTGACCACAGAGGGCGCCTCGTGGTGCCAGGCAGGCACACAAGCCCACGATGCTGTGCCCTGGGTAGTGCCCCGGGTCCCTCTGCACCACCTGTGTGGCTCCCTGAGAAGAGTTAGTTAAAGGGTTTTTACATTTTGGCGCCTGCAAAGAGCAGAAGCCGTGCCAGGGCCAGCCACTGCATGGGCAGTGGCCCAGCTCCCAGCACCTCCAGCCCAGCCACAGAAGGCAGGGGGTGGGCAGGGGACAGCGAGCCACAGCACCAAGGTGGGCACACTCCTGGCGGGAAGGCTTTGGAGGGAAACCGCCCAGGCAAGAGGCGCCGAGGCCAAGCAGAGCCCCACGTGAGGAAACGGCAGTTCAACCAAGACTACAGAAGACCTGTAACTATCCTTTGAAGGATAAAACAGAAATGTAACTGAGCGCACAGATATTCTTAACTTAAAATCTAATCATATACACTGGATATGAAAAAAACAACTGTCAAAATGGAAAACATCAACGTGTGAGAGGACCACCAAGACAGAAGCGCCGGGGACACAGGAGGGAGACGGACAGGGTAATGAGCTGCTGCAGAGGCGGGGCTCGGGGAGGAGGCGCCGGGGGCGGGGCTCGGGAGGAAGGGATGGAAGGGCGGGGCTCGGGGAGGAGGCGCCGGGGGCGGGGCTCGGGAGGAAGGGATGCACGGGCGGGGCTCGGGGAGGAGGCGCCGGGGGCGGGGCTCGGGAGGAAGGGATGCACGGGCGGGGCTCGGGGAGGCGGCGCCGGGGGCGGGGCTCGGGAGGAAGGGATGCACGGGCGGGGCTCGGGGAGGCGCCGGGGGCGGGGCTCGGGAGGAAGGGATGCACGGGCGGGGCTCGGGGAGGAGGCGCCGGGGGCGGGGCTCGGGAGGAAGGGATGGAAGGGCGGGGCTCGGGGAGGAGGCGCTGGGGGCGGGGCTCGGGAGGAAGGGATGGGAGGGCGGGGCTCGGGGAGGAGGCGCCGGGGGCGGGGCTCGGGGAGGAGGCGCTGGGGGCGGGGCTCGGGGAGGAGGCGCCGGGGGCGGGGCTCGGGAGGAAGGGATGGAAGGGCGGGGCTCGGGGAGGAGGCGCCGGGGGCGGGGCTCGGGGAGGAGGTGCTGGGGGCGGGGCTCGGGAGGAAGGGATGGGAGGGCGGGGCTCGGGGAAGGAGGCGCTGGGGGCGGGGCTCGGGAGGAAGGGATGGGAGGGCGGGGGTCCGGGAGGAGGTGCCGGGGGCGGGGCTGGGGAAGAGGTGGGGGTGGGGTGGTTCCGGGAGGAGGCGCTGGGGACACCGCAGAACCCTCAGCCTCAGGTGCGCGTCAGGCCGTGGGGAGCCACGGAAGGCCCTCAGGAACCAGCAGGCGACGCGCCCAAGGAACTCCGGGGTGTAACTGCACACCTGGGAGCTGACAGCTCTCAGCAGCTCCAGGCCTAACTGCCCTCCCCACTGCCTGCTCCCCAGGGAGGCTGGTGGGTTCTGAGCCTCCCAAGAAAGTGACTCCCAAAGAGGGGGAGGAGCAACCCGTGGGCTGGGCACACCAAGGGAAGCCCCGCAGACAGGCTGGCAATCACCCGCCAGGACCCAGCTGGCAACCCTGGCGAGTGACGCCCTCTTCCCGGCCTCTCCCCTCCACGAAACCAACAGCAGACAGACAGGAGAGGCCCTCCCAACAGGGACGTGTTACCAGGCCCGGGATGGACTTCGGCATGGTCTTCCGAGCCCTGTGGACCTTGATGTCGGCGCCCGGGGCCGGGGCCTTCTTGTCCTCTGTGTCCTTGCTGCCCTCCCCAGGCTTGGCTGGCACAGCAGCCGGCTGCTGGGGGAAAGCACCGGGAGTCCTCCCTTTGCCAGCCCCACCAGGAAGGGTCTTCGCCGCATGGCCAGGCAGGGAGGAGGCCAGGGCGCTGGCCACCCGCAGTGGCGGCTCAGACAAGGGGGCCTTGCCAAGGAAGTAGCCGTTGCTCCCGACGACAGGACTCTGGGGGAAGCCGTCAGAGCGGATGTGGTTCTGCCTCCCCAGCTCGGGGTCTCTGTCCAGAATCCCATTCTCCGCTATCCGGGCCCCCGGGCCGGCCCCCTCCTGCGGGCTGCCCCGCGTGCTCTCCTGAGGGTGCTTCACAGCAGCCGCGTGGCCACTGGCGTTGCTCTGGTCACAGGACCCGTTGGTCTCCCCGTCTGCAGCCACCGGGGCCTCCCCTCCCTGCTGTTCCGCTGAGCCGTCATCAGCAGCCATGGGTGACCCTGCAGAAAGAGAACAAGAGTCAGGGGTGCCCACCTGCGACCCCAACAGAGTCCCACTGCTGTGCTCACAGGAAACTGTCTACTTCACGGACAAACATCTGACTTTAGACGGACTACATACAAAGCACAGCACAGTCACTGTCTCAACAGTGAGTTGATGGAGTGGGCGACAACCTGTCCCCGGGAGGGAGGGCAGTCTGCCCCGAGCCCCAACCGAGGAGGGGGCAGGGCCACGGTCCTTGAAACAAACACCCGCTTGTCTGTGAAATACTTTTTAAAAGGCTTCAAACATGTGACACAGATGTAGTATCCTCCAGGAACAAAGTCACTGCTGGAAAACAAAACTGGGGAGGATTCAGACAGAAAACAAGGTCTCCGGAGCCGCTGCCCAAGAACAGACCTGAAGAAAACAGGACGCGTTCCGTCTGTCGGTCAGGAGCTTAACAAACCTCTGGTCTCTGAAGCTCATCTCCTCCACAGCTTGATAAACAAAGCAACCCACGTGCCACCAGCAGGAGAAAGCCTGCAGCTCCAGCACTGGGTGCAGGGGACAGAGGTCATGTCCAGGAGCCCACCACCCACCAGCCCCGTCCCCAGGTAACAGCACAGCGCCCCCACAAGCCCATCACAGCAGCACTAGCCCCTGGGGCGAGGCCTGCACTCACTGCTGCGGCCTGAGCACAGAAGCCAAGTGCAGTAAGCACAATCGCAATCGATGAACGGCTATTAATTTCTCAAAATCCTCAGCAAAACAGAATAGGTGAAAAACCTACTCAGCTTGGAGAAGCCCACGTGCCAATCTACTGCAAACGTAAACTTATTCAGAAACGCTACACGGATTCCACGTAAGACCAGGAACAACGTCAGGACACCTAGTAACACCACTAAGGTTTACACAAGAGTGGGGTCCCAGGTGGCTCCACAAGAGCAGAGATGAAGTGAGAGGCCTGGCAACAAGGGGCGAGCTCTCCTGCACACATGGGGTGCAGAGGCACGTCAAACAGGGGTGCAGAGAGGCTGCCAGACCTGAAATCAAGCGCAAATAACAAGGACATTTTCCTACGCCAGCCTTAACTTTGGGGAAGAAAATATGAGAAAAAATAAGATAGCATTCACAAAGGCAGAAAACTATAAAATAGGATATAAAATTTAACCAAGATCATGCAAGGCCTCTATGGAGGTGGCAAAAATACAGAGATGCGTGTCACCTCAAATTAACCCTCCAAGTTCAGTGATACCCTAACTGAAGCTCCAATCAGTGTACTGAGGAACTCCAAAACCTTACTTTAAAATGCGCGGGGAAAGCAACTTAAAGAAGGAAGCTGGACCCTTGACTCCCACCATATACAAAAATTAACTGAAAATGCAGCCAAGATCTAAGTCTAAGATGAAAACACAGATATAAGTCTTTATGACTTTCTATGAAGCAACGGTTTCTCAGACGCTGTAACAGAAGCGCAGGCAACCAGAGAAAGCCAGATAGACCGGACTGCGTATCGTGCTTCCAAGAACACAGTCAAGAAAGGGAAAAGAGTACCTGCAGGTGGTTGTTCAGTCACTAAGTCGTGTCTGACCCTTTGTGACCCCACGGAACTACAGCACGCCAGGCTCCCCTGTCCTCCACTATCTCCCAGAGTTTGCTCAAACTCACGCCCACTGAGCTGATGATGCTACCTAACCATTTTATCCTCTGCGCATCAGGTGGC
The DNA here is from genome assembly GCF_016772045.2 of Ovis aries. Classification (NCBI taxonomy): domain Eukaryota; kingdom Metazoa; phylum Chordata; class Mammalia; order Artiodactyla; family Bovidae; genus Ovis; species Ovis aries. The sequence goes on from NC_056056.1 coordinate 328,940, forward strand.
CAAAGTACAGGTTGGAAGGCAGTATTTGCAAACCACGCATTTGATAAGGAACTTGTATCTTAAATGTATTTTGAAAAGCCTCTGACAATTCATCAATAAAAGTCAATACCCCACCACATGACCCAGCAACCCCACTCCTAATCATGGACCCTGAGGAAACCAAAACTGGAAAGTTCACACGCATCCCACTGGTCACTGAAGCGCTATGCACAACAGCTGGAGCAAGGGGCCGCCCCACGCCGGGGCCAGCGTGAGGAACTCCGCCTGTGGCCCAGGTGCCCGTCGACAGGCGCGCGTAAGGGCTCTGCCGCGCACACACAATGGGATGCTGCTCAGCCATAACAAGGGCTGTATCTGAGTCAGTTCTAATGAGGTGGATGAGCCTAGACTGAAGTTAGGTCAGAAAGGTAAATTCTAACACATATATACAGGATCTAGAAAAATGGTACTAACGAATTTTTTTACAGGGCAGCAATGGAGAAACAGACAGAGGACAGACTTACGGACACGGGGAGGGGCAGAGGGTGAGATGTACGGAAAGAGTGGCGGAGAAACTTACATGAAGTATTAGTATTAGTCGCTCAGTCGTGCCCGACTCTTTGCGACCCCGTGGACTGCAGCCCACCAGGCTCCACTGTCCATGAGATTTTCCAGGCAAGGATACTGGAGTGGGTTGCCATTTCCTTCTCCAGGGGATCTTCCCAAGGGTTTGAACCCGGGTCTCCTACACTGCAGGCAGATTCTTTACTGACTGAGCTACAAGGGAAGGGAAACTTACATTACCATATATAAAGTAGATAGCCGAAGGGAATTTGCTGTGTGTCTCAGGGAACTCAACCTAGGGGGTGGGGCGGGGAGGGAGATGGGAGGGAGGTTCAAGAAGGAGGGGATATTAAGTAAACCTATCGCTGATTCGTGTTAGGGTTTGACAGAGAACAGCAAAACTCCGTAAAGCAATTATCCTTCAATTTAAAAATAAAAAAAATTTTTAAAAATCAATAACCAATTTTATGGGCAAAGTATCTGAACTGACATTTCTGCCAAGAAGATATACAGAAGCTAAGAAGCACAAGAAGAAATGCTCAGCGTCAGCAGTCAGCAGGGGGACACACCAAACCCGGATGGCTCTGACCAGAAAGACAGGGCCGGTGAGCCGGTGCTGTGGGGCTGGGCGGAGGGCAGCCACCTCGGCAACCAGTCTGGAGGCTCCCGGGAGGAGCCCAGGGCTGGGCTCAGGGGGCCGCGCGTGAGGAGGAGCCCACAGCATGCACCCTCAAGCTCTTTAGGAAAAGGCCTAGGAGGGCGGAGAGGGGAGGAGCCCACGGACGGCAGCATGCCAGGGGAGAGGAGAGCACAGCCGGAGGAGAGCGCCGAGGCAGGGCTCCAGGGGTCCCGCATGGGAGCAGAGGGGCAGCAGGACAGTGGGTGGGTGGCTGGAGGCAGCAGAGAGGGGCTGTGGGCTGCACCCCCAGGCGTGAGTGAGGCAGTAAGCAAGGCAGGGCCACGGATGTCCGTCCATCAGCGCACGCCAGGCACCTGGGACCAAAGGCAGACACGAGCTGGCCCCCAGGACCGGCTTCCGACCTGGGAAGGGGTGGGGCTCCAAGACAGTCTTGGGAAGCAAGGGCCCCCAAGCCCTCCCACCCGGCCCCAGAGCCCCAGCAGCTCTCCTGGAATCTGACACGCTTTGATCACGTGCCGTCGCCCACACAACCCTGCCCTGTGGCCTGGGCCCCGGGTCCTTCCTCCCAGCGTGAGGCTGCCTGCTGCCAGCCCCAGCCCAGGGCCCACACTCTGCATCCCCCACAGGCACCCTCAGGCATGCACGCGCGGTCACAAAAGAGGACCCCGTGCATGTGAAAGGTGAGAGAAACGCTGCCCGCGAGGGAGCAGGGCCACCGGAGTCCCCGTCACAGCTCGGGACGCACATGCACGTGGCCGCCAGCCCGGGGCCCAAGGTGCTCCCCGCCAGCAGGCCACCTGAGGCCACGTCCTGGGAGGCTCAGCCACTGGACAGGGCGCCCCGGGCCCCCGCAGGACAACGGCCCCCGTCTCCCTGCATGTCTGCCAAGATGGCCCAGCCTGCGCCTGGTGGAGTGGCTGCCCACACACAGCAGGCTCGGCCCGGCGTCTGCGTGCCGAGGCCAGGGCCCGGCTGGGCGTCCACAGCCGCAAGCTCGGGTGACCTCGGCCCCCACCTGGTCTCGTCCCCAGCCGAGAGGCAGGCAGATGCCCGGGGCAGGAGTGCAGCGGGCCCCGGGTGCTGCCGTCCAGCCAGGACGCTGCTCTCAGGAGGGCCACCGGCAGGCTCGGGTGGGACAGTGGGCTCACCTCCCACGGTCGGTCCCAGCGCGGCCCCATGCAGGGCAGCCAGAGGCTCCCTGGGCACCAGGCGCTTGCCAGCCTCCCTCCACCGCTGGGCAACTCGGGGGGCTTCCAAGTCTAGGCACCTCGTGCAGCCGCCCCTGCTGGCCCTGGTGCCCTGGGGACTGGGACCTCTGCCTCCCAGCAGGCCGGGAGCCCGGGCCCCGCCCCAGGGACCGCCCTGCGGCCCCGGCGCCCTTACCTCCGCTCAGCAGCTCGGCTCCCAGGCCGCAGTCCTGCTTGGTCTCCCCCTTCGCCGGAACCGCCTGCGGAAGAGAAGCAGTCGTCAGTCGCACTCCACCAGAGGACCCCGGCCCACGGGCGTCGCACTCACATCAGAACCAGCCCAGCGAGGACGGCGGACTGGGCCCCTTAGGCCCGTGAGGACGCCCACGACACGGGCTGCAGGGGGAGAGGCCGGTGCTGCCAACAGGCCCGGGAGACTCCAGGCAACAGAGGGCCCCGCCCTCGCACTCCCAGATTCCGGACCAGTGGTCTGGAACCCAGGGGTTTCCAAAGTGGGGGACGCTGGGGTCCCTGAAGACCCCTAAGGACCGAGGACCAGCTGTTCTACAAGCCACGTGCACACGCACCGGGGGCGGGGGGGGCGGGCAGCACTGCCGAGCCCAGGCGCCCAGACCACAGCTGCTGGCACCCGGGTGGTCAGCCGCTCCCGCGGGGCGCCCCGTTACAGGGGCAAGCTCCGTCCACGGGCTCAGGGGCCTGCAGGCCGGCCCCGATCCTGAGCGCCTGTCCTGTGCCGGGGAAGCCAGTCCAGGGGGCGCGGAGCACGGCAGGGCCCAGGCGACAGGGCCAGGGACAGCAGGGTGACCCCCCCGGAGCCGGCGAGCAGCGACGGGCGGGACGGCAGAGGCACCTCTGTGCTCGGGGCCACAGGGGCCTTTCTCAGCCAAGTCCTGGGAGCTGTGCTCCAGAAAGGGGTGAAGACACAGACACGTGACCTTCAGCAAGAGCGTGGGGGGCCGTGCGGGTGTGACGGGGGGGCCGTGCGGGTGTGACATTCGGAGGGCTGTGCGGGTACCACCAGGGGGGCACAGCTGTGGGCATCTTCCCCAGCTCTCTCAATAGCCTGCATTCCCCTCATTCGGGGCCTGGACGACAGCCTGGTCTGCTGTCGCTGGCCAGCCACACGGCCCCACCGCAGTTAGGAAGCCAGAGCGTGGACAGGCACCAAGGAAAGCCAGAGGCCCCAGGAGGCAGGAGCAGATCCTGACGGGAAGGCCTGACACGCCCTCCTCATCAGGAGAACCAGCCTTCGGCCGGCAAACAAGCCCGCGCTTCGCACCCTGAGGCCGGCCCCCCCACCACCAACCTGCTACTTTGGGAGGCCCAGCCACACCCCCTCAGGCGGCCACACCTGTTCCCCGACGGTCCGCACCTGGCACACCCTAGCCCTCTGCCCCCAGCACGTGCGCTCAGGGAACACCCAGCCCAAACCATAACAAAACCCGAACCAAGCAAAACGCGGGCTGAGACCTGAGGCCTGCCGGCTCCCCTCCAGGCAGAGGCTGTGACAATCCCCACGGGGTGAGGTGGCAGGTAAACCCGGCCCTGCTCTGCAGGAGGAGCCTCAGCCCACCCCAGGCGCGCCTCCAGAGCGCTGCTCCAGCAGCGTGAGGCCCTGGGGCTTCGCACAGAAACCATCCCATGTGCTGCCTCCATGGAGAGGACGAGGCTCACAGGAGAGAGGACCAGCTGGGGGCAGCCGGGGCATAGAGCAGCTCAGGACCTCGGGCTAACCCAAGAAGGAAGCGCCGAAAGCTGGCGGGCCGTGCCCAAGAACAGGACAGACTGGCGGGATGCAGCTCCCGAGCGTCAGGATGAGTAATGACGGGAGCGATGGCTGAGTGAACACCGGCGTCGACAGACAGTCAGCTCAGCCGCGTCCGACTCCGCAACCCCGTGGACTGCAGCACGCCGGGCCTCCACGCCCATCGCCGAGCCCTGAAGCTTGCTCGTGTCCATCAAGTGAGCAACAGGAATAGCAGCTGACAGCCCAACAGGGTGGCTCCTCCTTACCCGAGATTCCACCCACTGACGGCGAGACATGCTGGGGGTGGAAGCTGCGACTCCAATTCGTGGAGAAGCTTCACGAGAAACACGACCTTCACAGAGTCTCCCAGTATCTCCCGCAAGACTGTCCTTAGGTACCGGGGGCACCTGCAGGCTCTCCTCAAGCCGGGTCGTCACGGACAAAGGGGCAGGTCTCTGGTCTCCTGACACCCAGCCCTAGGCTTCTGGAAAGCAGCGCAGGCCCTTGGGTAAGGAAGACAGGGAGCTGGAGACCAGAGGAGCCAGGAGTCCCCGCAAGTCCCCAGGCAGAGTGCGAAAGCACCCTGAGAGGTTATCATGACGACTGCACACCCGGCCACCGGGCGCCATCTCCGCGTGACCACGCGACGGCTGTGCACAAGGTGACCAGACGCCGTGTCCACATGACCACTGTGTGTGCAATGACTGGGGTGCCGTGTCCAGGGGTGACCACGTGTGACCACTGATGCCTGTACGTACCGTGACAGGCACTGTGTCCTTGTGGCGACACGGCTGTACACACAGGGACTGGGTGCCCCATCCACGTGTAAGCACGTGTGAGCACGTGTGAGCACGTGTGAGCACGTGTGAGCACGTGTGACGACGCAACAGCTGAGACTGGGGGCTGTGTCCGCATGTGACCACACGTGACGAGATGACTGAATATACACACAGAGACCAGCGTCGTGTCCACAGGTCACCACGAGTGACCGCGAGAGGACTGTAAGTACAGCAACGACCAGGCACCGTGAAGGTGTCCTCGTGTGACCACGCGGCTGTTCACACAATGAACGGGTGCTGGGTCCACGTGCGGTCGCTGTGACAGCTGTGTGCAGACCAGACAGCGGCACCGTCACGCTCTGACAGTGAGTCAGGACTGCCCTCGTCTGCGTTAGGAGGTGGAGCTGGCTCCAGGCAGCGCAGAGGGGACGCTGCACACGCGCCTGTGGGTGTGTTCACACGGGGGCGCGTGTGAAGGACAGAGTGGAGGTCGGTAAAGACAGGCGGGCATCGCTGTGCTGACCTTGGAACTTTTCTGTATGTTCGAAATTCTTTCAAAATAAACTGTCGTAAAAAGCAGCTAGAAAAGCCTTCAGACGAGGAGCAGGCCGTGCACCGCGGGCTCAGAGGCCAAAGCCGAGCATGAGGGCGGAGGCGGCAGCGAGGACTTGCGGCAGGAGCGCAGGCTCCGTCCCCAGGGCCCTGGCACACTGGACAACGGCTCCTGCGGCTGGGGCGGGGCCCTGCCCCGGGCGGCCGGGGGTGAAGGGCCTGGCGCCCGACGCGGAGCCCACAGCCCAGGGTGCTCAGCGCTCACACCACACCCACGTGCACGGGGGCTCCTCCGGCTTCTGCGCCTGCACCCCGTGCGGACGGGGGCCAGGACACACACAGGCCCCAGCGCGGCTGAGGGACCCATGTCCCGGAAAGCGCATGACCAAGACGTAGAGACACGGGTGGGGCTGGGACCGAGGGGCCAGCGGGCCCAGGAGCCAGGAGCCACAGCTGCGTTCACCTCAGTCAGCACAGGGGTCTCAGTTTGCCCTTCCTGAGTCGGGAAGACGAGAAGCTGGGTGACCCCAGGCTGGGAGAGGTGGCGCCTCCCGGGAGTGTCACCTCCCGGGAGCGTCCTTGGCTGCCCCCTCAGTAACGCCGCCATGACCCACCCCACCAGGTAGGGCAGGGGGGCCAGCTGCCTCAGCCCAGAACCCCAAGTCCCACTGTCCACCGAGGGCGGGGTGGGACCACACCTCGTCTCCAACCGTGGCCTCACGTGGACGGACCCCGGCACCCCTCAGCCCATCACAGCTGCCCCCCAGCGCCCACCACCCACACTCGTCAACCCTCCCTGAAACAGGAGGCCTCGGGGGCCCGAGGCCCTTCGGGACCTCACCCGGCAGTCTCACCGACGGTGCCAGAGCTGTGCTGTCGGCGCCTGAGCAGGAGTCAGGACGGTGGCACTGAGTGGTATAGGGACCGAGCTCATCCCCACTGCAGTGCCACCACCGACGCCACCTCTGGGCCCCGGGGTCCTTGCTGGCAAGAACGGGGCGTCTGGAGATGAACCAGAGCGGGCACAGCTACACAGCCCAGCACTCCCACGAACTCAGCACAAACCACCCACCTCCGGCCACCACCACCAGCGACATCTGCCCACAAAACTAAGGTTCATAACTCCCCCGAAAAAAGGTCTGCTTTAAGGATATTCTGTAACACACCTTCTAATCATGCCAGAGTGAGCCCGTTTCACCCTGCATCTACCCGAAGGCACCCAGGAACGCTGACACACATGGCGTGCCAGGCCTGGGCAAGAACGGATCTCGGCTACACCCGTCCCCACTCAAAGCCCAGCACTGCTGCTGGGGGCACCGGGCAGAAGGGGCACGCACAGTGTGGGGCAGGGGGGAGGACGGACAGGCAGGTGGGCAGGACGCGGCTACAAGAGGGTGAGGGTCCTCACGGGGCTGGAGCCTAAGGTGCTGGCGGGTCTCCAGTGAAGGACAAACCAGCCCGTCAGATGAACAGAAAGAGATGCTCCAGAGAAAAAGAATACTCTCTGGGCCTGAAATGTCTGCACAAGCCTCTACCTAACAAAGCCTGTGCGAGCCTCTCCTCTAATGCTGCTGGGCCTTTAAAACTCAAGCTGCCAGCAGCCAGTTTTGCATAAAAAGGAACAGCAGCACTCAGTCACAAGCTCACAGAAGAGAAATGATTTCACTTCTCTCAACCCTGTCTAGCTCTGTCCCAGATCGAAGCAAAACAAAATGATGGGTTAAAACAAAGTTTTCAGCCATAATCTGACTTTAAATTAGGACTTCTCCGTTTATAATCATCTACCTGATTGGACCTAACAGAAGCAGAAGATTTTAAGAAAAGGTGGCAATAATACACAGAACTATACAAAAAAGATCTTAATGACCCAGATAACCACGAAGGCATAATCACTCACAGACCCAGACATCCTGGAGTGCAAAGTCAAGTGGGCCTTAGAAAGAACCACTACAAACACAGCTAGTGCGGGAGATGGAATTCCACTTAAGCTGTTTCGAATCCTTAAAGATCATTCTGTGAAAGCGCTGCACTCAATACGCCAGCAAATCTGGAAAATTCAACAGTGGCCACAGGACTAAAAAAGGTCAGTTTTTACTCCAATCCCAAAAAAAGGCAAAGCCAAAGAATGTTCAAACTACCACACAACTGCACTCATCTCACATGCTAGCAAAGTAATGCTCAAAATTCTCCAAGCAAGGCTTCAACAGTACGTGAACCTAGAACTTCCAGATGTTCAAGCTGGATTTAGAAAAGGCAGAGGAACAACAGATCAAATTGCTAACATCCGGTGGATCATCAAAAAAGAAAGAGAGTTCCAGAAACACATCTGCTTCTGCTTTCTTGACTACACCAAAGCCTTTGACTGTGTGGATCACAACAAACTGTGCAAAATTCCTAAAGAGATGGGAATTCCAGACCACCTGACCAACCTCCTGAGAAATCTGTATGCAGGTCAAGAAGCAACAGTTAGAATCAGACATGGAACTGCTTCCAAACTGGGAAAAGAGTATGTCAAGACTGCATAACGTCACCCTGCTTATTCAATTTCCGTGCAGGGAATATCGCGCGAAACGCCGGGCTGGAGGAAGCACAAGCTGGAATCAAGACTGCTGACAGAAATGCCAATCACCTCAGACATGAAGACAACACCGCCCTTATGGCAGAAAGCGAAGAGGAACTGGAGAGCCTCTTGATGAAAGTGAAAGAGGAGAGTGAAAAAGCTGGCTTAAAGCTCAGCATTCAGAAAACTAAGGTCATGGCATCCGGTCCCATCACTTCATGCAAACACGGGGAAACAACGGAAACAGAGGCAGACTACTTTCTCGGGCTCCAGAATCCCTGCGGACGGCGAATGCAGCCACGCAATTAAAATATGCTTCTTCCCTGGAAGGAAAGCTACGACCATAAGAAGCAGAAACGTTACTTTGTCGACAAAAGTCCATCTACTCAAAGCTACGGTCTTTCCAGCAGCCGTGTATGGATGTGAGGTGCTGTCTCTCAGTCATATCTGACTCTGTGCGACCCCACGGACTAGAGCCCCCTGGGCTCCTCTGTCCATGGTATTCGCCAGGCAGGAATACTGGAGTGCGTTGCCATTTCCTTCTCTGCAGATGGGAGAGTTGGACCATAAAGAAAGCTGAGCGCCGAAGAATTGATGCTTTTGAACTGTGGTGTTGCAGAAGACTCTTGAGAGTGCCTTGGACTGCTAGATCAAACCAGTCCATCCTAAAGGAGATCAACCTTGAATATTCACTGGAAGGACTGATGCTGAAGCTGAAGCTACAATACTTTGGCCACCTGATGTGAAGAGCTGACTCACTGAAAAAGACCCTGATGCTGGAAAAGACTGAGGGCAAGAGAAGGGGGCAACACAGGATGAGATGGTTGGATGGCATCCCCAACTCAGTGGACATGGTTTGAGCAGACTCTGGAAGATGACGGACAGGGAGGCCTGGCGTGCTGCAGTCCGAGGGGCCAGAAAGAGTCGGACACGACTGAGCGACTGCACTGACCGACCTGTTTGTGAGAGAGTGAAACACGCTCGCACACACGAGCAACCACACACGCTGGCCCCGCGCTGGGCCTGACCTCCTCTCCCAGGAGACCACACTCCACCCTTCAGAACATCCGCGTCACATCCTATCTAAGGCACTGACGTGCCTGGAGAAAAAAGACAGAAAGCTCTGTGAAGTTTCTTACTGAGATGCCAATGGGCAGATTTCGATACACACAATCATTTTCAGTTGGTAAGTCATGTCCAGCTCTTTGCAACCCCATGGACCACGGCACAACAGGCTCCCCTGTCCTTCACCATCTCCCAGGGCTGGCTCAAGCTCATGTCCATCGAGTCGGTGATGCCATCCAACCATCTCATCCTGTGTCACCCTCTTCTCCTCCCGCCTTCAATCTTTCCCATCAGGGTCTTTTCCAATGAGTCAGTTCTTCGCATCAGGTGGCCAAAGTATTGGAGCTTCAGCCTCAGCATCAGTCCTTCCAATGAATATTCAGGACTGATTTCCTTTCGGATGGACTACTTGGATCTCCTTGCAGTCCAAGGGACTCTCAAGAGTCTTCTCCAACACCACAGCTCAAAAGCATCAATTCTTTGCCACTCAGCCTTCTTTACGGTCCAACTCTCACATCCATACACGACTACTGGAAAAACCAAACCCTAAGGGGAAAAAGGCATCCCAGGAGGTGAGACAGAATCCGATCCCATGCTTGACGTGTAAAGCCAACGGCAGGTCCAGCCACCAGGGCAACAGGCACTACCAGCTGCCCAACACAGGGGCATCCAGCGATGTCGGAAGCTTGGATAAACGGCAAGCCATGTTTCAGCATCAGTAAGTGTCCCTGAACTTCCAGCGTAACTGGGCACCCTGTATCCTGACTTCCTGAACCTGGCAACCCTCCACTGAGTCTGTGAGAATCAGCAAGAAGCACAAGGACCCTGGGTTTCTGGTATTCTGAGATGGTGATTTACATTTTCAAAAGGCAATATTCTCTGCCCTATGAAATCATACTCCTGAAACAAAAAGAGAAATGTTAAACAAATAATTTCTTCATAAGAGAACAGAACACAGAAGAAAATAAAATTCAGAGGAAAAAAAACAAAGGAGTCGTGAAGTCCTTCTCTAAGGTCTGCAGGCACTCTTACGGGAAACAAAGAGCAGGCCCAGGCCAAGGCCTCTGCCCAGGATCCAGCCCAGCGGCGGCCTCTGCCCTGAGAACCACGCGGGCGCCAATGCCAGCTGGGCCATCCGCCCACCCGCACCCCCTAATTTTAAACTATTACCATGTACCAATTTCACAAGCCAGTCATCAAGACACTTGGGAAAGAAAGAATGAATCCTTTCAACATCTCACATATTTTTTCCCCTCTTTTGTCTGTTTTTCCCCTTGACAGAAAAAAAAGTTCCTAAATTTGGAAAACACAATTAATACCCAATGTGGCTGCATACAAGGCATTTCACTGACTCTGAGACAGACGGCTCCTTGTCGTCTGCGGCTGGGAAGCCGGCTGCCCGCGCTCCCGACGCCCCTCTCCCGACACCCGCGCTCCCGGCTGCGGCTCTCCCGATCGATGCCCGCGCTCCCGACACCCCTCTCCCGATGGCCCTCTCCCGGCTGCGGCTCTCCCGACGCCCCTCTCCCGGCTGCCCGCTCTCCCGACGCCCCTCTCCCGACGCCCGCGCTCCCGGCTGCGGCTCTCCCGACGCCCCTCTCCCGGCTGTGCATCTTCACCAGTCCCCCACGCCCCGCAAGGCCGACGCTTTGGACTGAACAGAACCCGCGCGGCAAGTGCAGGCTGTGCTGGGACGCAGATCTGAACCAATCAACCATAAGGTGACATTCCGACAAGATTGGAGGGAAATCTTAAAATGGTTAGATGCTGTGAATTACTGGAATTTTGTTAGGTCTCAGACGGCAAAGAAGCTGCCTGCAATGTGGGAGACGCAGGTTCGATCCCTGGGTGGGGAACATCCCCTGGAGGAGGGCATGGCTACCCACTCCAGCGCTCTAGCCTGGAGAATCCCGTGGACTCCGTCCATGGGGTCGCAGAGTCAGACACGACTGACCAACTAATACTTTCACTTTCTTTCAGTAAATGACATACAGTTATGTTTAAAATGTCTGCATTTAAAAAACAAAACAAAACAAAACACGCTCCGAGTACAGAGGTGGAAATTTCATGACCCCTAACGCATGTTGCAGAGACCTGCCCAGCCACAGAAAGCAAGGGAGACGCAGGCCGTGCAGTGAGGTCACTTCTGTCAGAGGTGGGAACCCACTCTTCACGGGAGTCCGGGGGCAACAGCAGAGACCCGCGTGGAAGCGGAACCGCACGCGCCCCCTCACAGGGTCCAGCGACACCCCAGGGCCTGGCCCGCTCAGGTGCTGTGCCGTGGGATCGCCCACACCCTCCACCAGCCGAGGAGACTGAGGCACGCCTGCAGCCAGGGACACAGCGTGCCTGATGGGCCCCAGCCAGCTCACTGGGTAACACACACAAGTGCGTCACAGACACGTGTGCAGAGTCTGCTGAGAGACAGACAGTTCAGTCCAGGCGCTCAGTCGTGTCCAACTCTCTGCAACCCCATGATTCGCAGCACGCCAGGCCTCCCTGTCCATCACCAACTCCCGGAGTCCACCCAAACCCACGTCCACTGAGTCGGTGATGCCGTCCAGCCATCTCCTCCTCTGTCGTCCCCTTCTCCTCCTGCCCTCAATCTTTCCCAGCATCAGGGTCTTTTCCAGTGAGTCAGTTCTTCGAATAAGGTGGCCAAAGTATTGGAGTTTCAGCTTCAACATCAGTCCTTCCGATAAATACCCAGGACTGATCTCCTTTGAAATGGACTGGTTGGATCTCCTTGCAGTCCAAGGGACTCTCAAGAATCTTCTCCAACACCACAGTTCAAAGACATCAATTCTTCGGTGCTCAGCTTTATAGACCAACTCTCACATCCATACACAACTACAGGAAAAACCATAGCCATGACTAGACGGACCTTTGTTGGCAAAGTAATGTCTCTGCTTTTTAATATGCTGTCTAGGTTGGTCATAACTTTTCTTCCAAGGAGTAAGCGTCTTTTAATTTCAAGGCTACAGTCACCATCTGCAGTCACCATTTTGGAGCTCAAAATAAAGTCTGCCACTGTTTCCACTGTTTCCCCATCTATTTGCCATGAAGTGATGGGACAAGATGCCATGATCTTCGTTTTCTGAATGTTGAGCTTTAAGCCAACTTTTTCACTCTCCTCTTTCACTTTCATCAAGAGGCTTTTTAGTTCTTCATTTTCCGCCATAAGGGTAGTGTCATCTGCATATCTGAGGTTACTGATATTTCTCCCGGCAATCTTGATTCCAGCTTGTATGTGCTTCTTCCAGCCCAGCGTTTCTCATGATGTACTCTGCATAGAAGTTAAATAAGCAGGGTGACAATATACAGCCTTGACACACTCCTTTTCCTATTTGGAACCAGTCTGTTGTTCCGTGTCCAGTTCTAACTGTTGCTTCCTGATCTGCATACGGATTTCTCAAGAGGCAGGTCAGGTGGTCTGCTATTCCCATGTCTTTTAAGAATTTTCCACAGTTTATTGTGATCCAAACAGTCAAAGGTTTTGGCCGAGTGAAAAAAGCAGAGCCAGATAGCCACCCCCAAATCCAGTCATCCAAAGGTGAGGTCCCGCCACAGCCTGGCCCCGATCCACAGCCGGCCCAGGCAGCCACCACTGCCTCCGCCTCTCGAGACCGCCCCGTCTCTGCCACCCTCCCACCCCGGCGAGGCCCCATGCCTGACGGCGCATGCAGGCCGGAGCCGGGCCCTACCCCGCCCCGCCGAGGCCACCGACTCGCAACCTTCAGGCTGTCCTGGAGCTGCACACCTATACCCGCTTCGGAAAGCCACCTGGCCCCGCCCACACACACCCAGCCCCTCCCCCAGGGCCTCAGCTGCCACGGGGGCCCAAAGGCACAGCAGCCAGCAGCCACACCCCCGGCGCAGGAGCCCAAGCTTGCGGTGCACACACCTCGCAGCAAGCATGCCCTGCACACAGCCAGAGAGCCTGCAGCCGCAGCTAAGGCCCAACGTGGACAGAGAGAGAGGCACTCTTTAAGCAGGAGTCTCGGTCGGGCTTCACTCCTGCGCACCGTCAGCAGGCTCGACGCCTCCTCACCAAGCACACTCGACCCGGCTCCCTTCCTGTTCCAACCCCTGAGGTCACTAGTAGCAGGAACAGTCCATCAGCTCCTTTTCTCACTCCAGTCTCGCCCCTCTTCAATCTTCACACCTGCTCTGCAGTTCAAAAGCCACCTTCTAAAACTGTGGCCCCCTGCATCTTCTCAAAACACCCAGTGCCACCCCGTCCATGAGCTCACACTCACATCTAACAGCACAGAGAATCCCAAAGCAGCCACTGGCCAGATCCAGACCCAGCCCATCCGTGTGCTTCCAGCAGCTAAGAGTGGCTTTCGTATGTGTGACGTGTAAAAGTAAAAAAGCGTGTGTATCAGAAACCACGAGGAGCACGCACAGATGGCCTTGCCAGAAGAAGTCTGCTGAGCCCTAATCCAGCCCAACAACTTTCAGGGCCAAATCAGCCTGCCAAACACCCCAGGGCGCCAACCTACGGCATCAAGCTACTCAGCGCTCCCAGGTCAGAGCCGTGGTCTTGGCCTGCACGCCCTTCACTCAGCTTTCACCCCGAAGGTCCAGCTCTGCACTGAGCCCCACAAGGAACTACAACTCTGCCAACCTCGCTGGACAGGGAGACCCCAGGAAATGCGGCGGACTTACTCCCCCAGGTAAGCCCTAGCACCCAGCCTAACAATGCTCCAGGATACGTGTTCCACGTCACGTGTCCCAAGGCTGTTTGATGAACACATTTCAAGGGATGATGGACCACAAAGTGCAGGCCTGTAACATCAAGTGGGAAGTCACGCAGTCACACGAAGACCGCAGAAAGCAGAGCCCACCACACCTGACCGACCTGCACCTGCCCTTTGAGAGGAAACGAGAAAACAAAGGAACAAAGGGGATGCTCTGCAATGGGGGCAGGGAGCATCCTGGGCTCTCTGCCAAGGACGGAAGCGGCTTGTGCAACGAGGGGCCTGGACCAGAGGGCTGGTGAGCGGCGAGGGGATGGGACGCGAGGGGCTGGTGAGCGGTGAGGGGACGGGACGCGAGGGGCTGGTGAGCGGCGAGGGGCCTGGACCAGAGGGGCTGATGAGCGGCGAGGGGCCTGGACCAGAGGGCTGGTGAGCGGCGAGGGGATGGGACGCGAGGGGCTGGTGAGCGGTGAGGGGACGGGACGCGAGGGGCTGGTGAGCGGCGAGGGGCCTGGACCAGAGGGGCTGATGAGCGGCGAGGGGCCTGGACCAGAGGGCTGGTGAGCGGCGAGGGGCCTGGACCAGAGGGCTGGTGAGCAGCGAGGGGCCTGGACCAGAGGGGCTGGTGAGCGGCGAGGGGCCTGGACCAGAGGGCTGGTGAGCGGCGAGGGGCCTGGACCAGAGGGCTGGTGAGCAGCGAGGGGGCTGGACGTGAGCGGCTGGTGAGCGGCGAGGGCGCTGGACACGAGGGGCTGGGAGGGTAGCAACTCCACCACACGCTCTCTGACAGACGCCTGTCCAGACTGCAGTCCTGCCTGGTGTCAGAAGACACTCAGAAGCTGTTTCCCAAACCGGCTCTGTAGAGACAGCACACAGAGCCCGTCCACCCCGGCCCTGCTGCCTCCAGGCCCTGCGCCTCTGCCCCAGGACGGGCACTGAGCCCTCAGCGGGGACCAGCACGCCAGGACGCTCCCCGCCGGCGCCCCCTCTGTGGCCGCTGCTGCTTGCAGCCCAAGGAAGGTCTCACGCTGGACCGAGGGCACCGCCGGGAACAGTCACCAGGGACCCGCGTCGGCCGGGCCCCGCGGCTGTCACGGGCACCAGGCGGGCAGCGCCGCCTCCCTAGAGAGATGCTCCTTCCCACAGGCACAGCCGGAGCCGCGGGAACGCGGTCATTTTCTCTCCTCTCCCCGTTACTAATGTGATGGGAAGGGCCTTCCAGTGTTTTGATGAGAAGAAAGCTTCCAATCCACTGAACAGCGGGCAGCACGAGCGAGCGGTAACTGACCACCCCCCTGGGCCGGGGCTCCCGCAGCCCCGCTCCACACTCCGTGCAGATCACGGGAGGGGACACAGAGCTGGATGGAGCTGATACATCAAGGAGGAGGAGACACGGCTCCCCTGCGCAGACCTGAAGCACCTCCCACGAGACACCGGAGGGGAGGGCCCCTGCAGGGCCGCCAGGCAGACGGAGGTGGGCCGAGCCTCTGACGGGCAGGAGAGCCCCAGGCTTCCTGGGAGGAGGGCCGGCCCCTGCTGAGCTCTGACTCAAAGGGGGCCCGGGACCAGGACCCGCGCCACCCTCAGAAAGGCGGCGGAGGGCCAGCCACAGCCCGGCTCGGCGGGACGGGCCGCCATCTGGTGGTGAGGAGCGGAAGTGCAGGCTACGTGCAGAACACCAGAGAGATCCACTTCCCATCAGAAAGGCTCCTGCAAGACCAAGTTCTGATCTGATTCGAGGTCTTTCTCTAATCTTTCCACAATACTGCTCTATAATGGGACTGCAACAACATGGGAAAAACACACACACATTCACAGCTGAATTTCCTTCAAAATCCCCATTTGACAAAGGATTGAGCACAGTGGAGACAGTGAGCCAAAGGACGAGAAGGCTGTGGAGCCCGCAGCGCAACAACACGGAGCCCGCTCCCATAAGAATGAGCGCCCGCCCATCAGAATGAGCACCACTGCAGACCCAGCTCGCCTCCAGCACGCCCCCAGGCCACTGCCGGACCAGCACGCCCCCAGTAGCTCTGAGCAGCCCAGCCCAGACCAGCTGACAGAGGGTCTCTCCCTGTCTCTCTGGGTTACAGCCACTCCCTGCCTACATTAGAAATCAGAACTGGGACAGTCCCCCGCTTTCTTTCAAAATAACAAGAAGCCCACATTAACATACGATATATTTATGGAAAACAAAGTGGAGTCGCTCAGTCGTGCCCGACTCTTTGCGACCCCACGGACTGTAGCCCAACTGGCTCCTCTGCCCACGGGGTTTTCCAGGCAGGTGTGCTGGAGTGCGCTGCCATTTCCTTCTCCAAGGGGATCTTCCTGACCCAGGGATAGAACCCTGTCTCGCGCACTGTAGGCAGACGCTAGGGAAGTCTACCGCTTTTCAAAACAAAAGCACAGGGAACTCTACGCACTGTCTTGTAACAGCTTGGAAAAAAATAGATGAATGGATAAATAACTGAGCCACTTTGCTAAAAAAAACAGTAGAGACAAGACCGGTGTTGCTTTACACGCGTTTACAAGCTGCCCTCCTGGCTTCACAGAGCACCGCTCACCTCCTGCACACTCGCCTCTTCTACAAGCTCATCTCCTGCACACTCGCCTCTTGCACTCATCTCCTGCACACTTGTCTGCACTCATCTCCTCCGTGTTCATCTGCACACTCGTCTACTCAGCACGCTCATCTGCACGCTCATCTGCACACTCGCCTCTTGCACTCATCTGCACACCAGTCTCTTGCACTCTCATCTGCACTCGTCTGCACACTCATCTCTTGCATGTTCATCTGCACACTCGTCTACTCAGCACACTCATCTGCACACTTGTCTCTTGCACACTCATCTGCACACTTGTCTCTTGCACGCTCATCTCCTGCACTCTCCTGCACACTCGTCTGCACAGTCGACTCCTCTACAAACTCATCTCCCGCACGCTCGTCTCTCAGAACCTGCGTTCTGTGCTCAGGACCGGGCGAGAGGGGGAGGCAGGTGATGGTGGACCTGCGGCTGTGGCAGACCCTGGGCTCTGCTCTCACTGCACAGGGGTGTGGACAGCGCTCCCTGCATGGACGGACGATGACTGAGTGGGGCTGGCGCTCAGGCGCCAGTGAAGGAAGGGGGGCTGGTGCAGCCTGGTTGGGATGAGGGCTGAGGCCTGGGACCATGCACTGCAGGGGCGACCTGATGCGTCTCTTGGGGCAACTCTGTTTCCACAGAGCATTATTCCACTCGGGGTCATCTTTCTATTAATTTCTTTTTCTACTGTAAAACTAATAAACGTTCATTATTTTTTTTTAAACTCATATTCCAAGAAACATTTTTAAAACCACTATCAATCCCAATCCCATAATTCAAACACCCACGTTAACTACTGGTATAGTTCCATCTGTTTTTTCCCCAAAATTTCATAGGAAATTTAAATTTGGGTTCATCTGTAATGCACACAAAATACTAAGAACCTGTGTGTGGATCAAGAAGCAGGAGTAAGAACCAGACATGGAACAATGGGCTGGTTCCAAACGGAGAAAAGAGCTGTCAGAGCTGCGCGCTGTCACCTGCTCCCGCGGGAGCCTGGGGGGCTGCAGGCCATGGGGTCGCTAAGAGTTGGACACGACTCAGCAATTTCACTTTCACTTTTCACTTTCATGCATTGGAGAAAGAAATGGCAACCCACTCCAGTGTTCTTGCCTGGAGAATCCCAGGGACGGGGGAGCCTGGTGAGCTGCCGTCTATGGGGTCACACAGAGTCGGACACGACTGAAGTGACTCAGCAGCAGCAGCAGCAGCAGCCGCGGAGTACATCATGAGAAACTGGGCTGGAAAAGGCACAAGCTGGAGTCAAGGTTGCTGGGAGAAATGTCAATAGCCTCAGACATGCAGATGACACCACCCTTATGGCAGAAAGTGAAGAACTGAAGAGCCTCTTGATGAAAGTGAAAGAGGAGAGCGAAAAAGTTGACTTAAAGCTCAACCTTCAGAAAACGAAGATCATGGCATCTGGTCCCATCACTTCATGGCGAACAGATGGGGGAACAGTGGAAACAGTGGCTGACTTTATTTTCTTGCGCTCCAAAATCACTGTGGACAGACTGCAGCCATGAAATCACACACCTGCTCCTCATAAGAAAAGCCATGACCAACCTGGACAGCATATTCAAAAGCAGAGACTTCACTTTGCTGACAAAGGTCCATCTAGTCAAGGCTATGGTTTTCCAGTGGTCATGTATGGATGTGAGAGGTGGACCATAAAGAAGGCTGAGCACCGAAGAATTGATGCCTTTGGACTGTGGCATTAGAGAAGACTCTTCAGAGTGCCTTGGACTGCAGAGAGATCCAACCAGTCCATCCTAAAGGAAATCAGTCCTGACTGATGCTGAAGCTGAAGCTCCAATACTTCAGCCACCTGATGTGAAGGACTGACTCACTGGAAAAGACCCTGATGCTGGGAAAGACTGAAGGCAGAACGAGAAGGCGACGACAGAGGGTGAGATGGCTGGACAGCATCACCGACTCAGCGGACAGGAGTTTGACCAAGCTCCGGGAGACTGTGAAGGACAGGGAGGCCTGGCATGCTTCAGTCCAAGGGGGTGCGAAGAGTGGGACATGACTGAGCGACTGAACACAATCACTCCTCCCTTCCTGAATGTGAACGTCACGGGCTATCGAGAGGCCAGGAAAGAAGGCTGAGGACCAACCAGGGGGGTTGGCAACACCCAGGTCCATGGTGTCCTGCTTGAACAGGCTCAAAGGGCAGGTCTGGGAGGTCCTGGAAACAGCAAAGGTGGAATGAAGTCTAAGAAACGGGGATTTCATTTACAGGAAGGTCAAGAGAGCTGGACCATGAAGAAGGCTGAGCACCGAAGAATTGATGCTTTTGAACTGTGGTGTTGGAGAGGGCTCTTGAGAGTTCCCTGGACAGCACAGCGATCAAACCAGCCAGTCCTAAAGAAAATCAACCCTGAATACTCATCAGAAGGACCGATGCTGAAGCTAAAACTCCAATATTTTGGCCACCTGACTGATGCAAAAAGTCAACTCATCAGAAAAAACCCTGACGCTAGGAAAGATGGAAGGCAAAAGGAGAAGAGGCTGACAGAGGATAAGATGGTCAGACAGCATCACGGACTCAACGGGCATGAATTCGAGCAAACTCCGGGAGACGGTGAAGGACAGGGAAGCCTGCTGGGCCGCAGTCCAGGGGCTGCAGAGTCGGACACGACTTCAGCACTAAGCAACAGAAGGCACGCATGCACAAACGCCCCCATTTTCAAAGCCAGGACGATGAGCGTTCAGGCTGAGAAGCAGCCGAGACGCCCCCATTTTCAAAGCCAGGACGATGAGCGTTCAGGCTGAGAAGCAGCCGAGACGCCCCCATTTTCAAAGCCAGGACGATGAGCGTTCAGGCTGAGAAGCAGCCGAGACGCCCCCATTTTCAAAGCCAGGACGATGAGCGTTCAGGCTGAGAAGCAGCCGAGACGCCCCCATTTTCAAAGCCAGGACGATGAGCGTTCAGGCTGAGAAGCAGCCGAGACGCCCCCATTTTCAAAGCCAGGACGATGAGCGTTCAGGCTGAGAAGCAGCCGAGACGCCCCCATTTTCAAAGCCAGGACGATGAACGTTCAGGCTGAAAAGCAGCCGAGATGCCCCCATTTTCAAAGCCAGGACGATGAGCGTTCAGGCTGAAAAGCAGCCGAGATGCCTACGCTCCCAAGGCCTCTGTGCTGATGTCAGAAAGTAGAGCCGAAAGCCGCCATCCCCAGCACACACACTGGGCAGGGCTGCAGACACAGACGGGCGCGTCTGACACGCCCCACGGTTCTCAAGTTCCAACCCAGGCAGGTGGCACCAGCCCGTGTCCCAGCTGCCACCTCCTATCCAAACTGGGCCCCTCACCTGCAGGCGCGCAGGCCCTCCTTCCACTCGGAACCCTTCCTTTCTGGCCCTCTCCCTGGAGAATTAGCCTGTCTCTCTCCCAGAGGCTGCAGGATTCTTTTCCAAGATGGACCAGAGTCAAGACAAACTTAAAAGGATTTCAGCCCAGGGCAACACTGTCCACAGTAACACAGCAGGACTAGCAAGGATAACTTTAAATTCTCCAGCAGCCCTGTTAGAAAGTGTCAAGAGGAGTAATTAATGTAAATAAATGTTATTTAACCCAATACACATCCAAAATGTTACCAGCTCAACATGTAACTAATATTAAAAAAAAAAAAAATAGCATCCTGCAAAAGCACAAAATGTCTCAATAAGCCTCTGAAATCCAATGTATACTTCACACATAAAGGACATCTCAGTTGGGGTGGAAAATTTCAGATGTTCAAACATCACATGGGGCTCATGGAGGGGGTGACAGGCACCTCTCCACTCCAGCCTGAACAAGTGCAGAAGCCAGCCCACCCCAGATTCCACCTGCCTCCCGGAGCTGGGAGAGCCGGGTCTCCGCCGGCAGCAGGAAGGGGTGCCAGGAGCCTCCTCCAGCTGCTCGACAGGCAGGCGCCTCCCCGGGGCTGCTTCCACACCTTCTCTCTCCGTTAACAGCAACCTATTAAAACTAAAAAACTAATACAGATAATAAAGCTGTGTAACCATGAGACTTTCTCAAACTAGAACACAAGGACCTTGCCAGAGACAAGGCACCATGTTCATTCTCCCCTGACCCTCGATCAGAAGCTGAGACACAGGGCGCGAAACGCTGCTACAAAGACAGACAAACAGAGGAAGGAGGGGCTGAGCACAGTGCTCCTGTCCACGCGCGGAAGCCGTGAAGACTCAACCTCGGCCAATTCAGTGCAGTCCAGTCCAGTTCAGTCGCTCAGTCGTGTCCGACTCTCTGCAACCCCATGAATCGCAGCACGCCAGGCCTCCCTGTCCATCACCATCTCCCAGAGTTCACTCAGACTCACGTCCATCAAGTCCGTGATGCCATCCAGCCACCTCATCCTGAGTCGTCCCCTTTCCCTCCTGCCCCCAATCCCTCCCAGCATCAGAGTCTTTTCCAATGAGTCAACTCTTCGCATGAGGTGGCCTAAGTACTGGAGCTTCAGCTTTAGCATCATTCCTTCCAAAGAAATCCCAGGGCTGGTCTCCCTCAGGATGGACTGGTTGGACCTCCTTGCAGTCCAAGGGACTCTCAAGAGTCTTCTTCAACACCACAGTTCAAAAGCATCAATTCTTCAGCGCTCAGCCTTCTTCACAGTCCAACTCTCACATCCATACATGACCACAGGAAAAACCATAGCCTTGACTAGACGGACCTTAGTCAGCAAAGTGATGTCTCTGCTTTTGAATATGCTATCTAGGTTGGTCATAACTTTCCTTCCAAGGAGTAAGCATCTTTTAATTTCATGGCTGCACTCACCATCTGCAGTGATTTTGGAGCCCCAAAAATAAAGTCTGACACTGTTTCCAATGTTCCCCCATCTATTTGCCATTAAGTGATGGGACCGGATGCCATGATCTTCGTTTTCTGAATGTTGAGCTTTAAGCCAACTTTTTCACTCTCCTCTTTCACTTTCATCAAGAGGCTCTCTTGTTCCTCTTCGCTTCCTGCCATAAGGGTGGTGTCATCTGCACATCTGAGGTGATTGATATTTCTCCCGGCAGTCTTGATTCCAGCGTGTGCTTCTTCCAGCCCAGCGTGTCTCCTGAGGTGCTCATGGTCACATTCACACACACACACACACACACACACACACACACACACACACACAGAGGTCACGCAGTCTATCCACCCACAGGCCAACTGCGCCTCCTTCTCCTATCACATGTTGTTAGACAACAGAAACCACCTAGAACGGTGCCAGGTGGAGTTGCGGTGTTCGGAAACCAAGAAAACCTACAGTCCCACCTTCGAAAAGCCTACAGTCCCACCAGTGCGACGATGATAAAGAAAGCTTACGTAAAGAAACCAGTCATCAAAGTACAAAGTAAGTGTTCTGACAGAAGACAGGGTGCCCGGAGTCAGAGGGGGCTCCGTCAGAGGCCGCAGACCCCGGCGCACCGCCTGTTGCTGGAGAGCCTACACGCCAAGGGTGGCTCCGTGTTCTTAAATGCAGTAAAGGCCATGTGAGACTCAAACCCAGGACCCACACACAGCAGCGCACAGCCAGCTCCCACGCCAGACACACCTAGGGCTGCCTTCATCGCAGGCAGGGCTCAGCAACAGCAGGCAAACGCCTCCTGCCGAGCGCCACCGGGTCACCACGCCCGCTGAATCCGTCACGTGAACACAAGGGGAGGCGCGGCTTCAAACACCGAGCGCCATGCTCCAATCCCTCGGTCGCTGTGTGTATCTTGCAAAGACATTAGCCAGGGTGAAACAGGGCAAGGCACACACCACAAAATTCACAACTGAAAGGAAAACAACCAGAAAAACCAGAAAATTCAAGAAGCGCAGCAAACTCCAAATAAGATAAACTCAAAGAGATCCTCCCTTAGACACATGATCTCACTGCTGAAAGCCAAGGCAGAGAACCCCAAACGCAGCCAGACAGAAGCGACCCCGCTCTGTGCACAGGGGCCTCCACGAGACTGCCACTCACTCCTCAACAAAGCCCAGGAGGCCCGAAGGCAGTGGGATGACCTCTAACGCATCAGAAGAGAAGACTGCCAACCGAGACGCCTACGCACACCGAAGCCTCTTCATAAATGAGACAGGAAACGAAGCATGCCAAGATGAGCGAGAGGGAGTGCGTCGCGAGCAGACACATCCCACGTGAAATGTTAAGGAGTTCCTTCACACTGAACCAAAGGACTCGGGCAGCAACACAAATCCACACGCACGAAAGGAAGAACGCCGGGAACGGCACCGCACAGGCAGGCGTGGAGACAGCGCGCGCGGCCCTGAGCCGCGGCTCTTTGCTCCCCCACGGGACTCAAAGGCCAGCCGTGCGAAGCAGTGGCCGCCAGTCTGTGCGGATGGGATGCAGCGCGCAGAGCTGCGGGCTGCATGACAGGGACAAAGCAAGGGCGTAAGAAACGGGGCTGGAGGACGGTGAGGAAGGCTTCCAGTCGCTCAGTCGCGTCCGACTCTTTGGGAACCCAGGGACAACGCAGTCCGTGGAATCCTCCAGGTCAGAATACTGGACTGGGGAGCGTTCCCTCCTCCAGGGGATCTTCCCAAACCAGGGGTCGAACCCAGGTCTCCCGCACTGCAGGCGGATTCTTCACCAGCTGAGGAACCAGGGAAGCGCGCTTTTCCTGTGTCTCATTTTTTACTGGAGCAGCTGATTGACAGTATCGTCAGTTCCAGTTACACATCAAAGAGATTCGGTCATACACACACGTGTTTTTTCTTTTGCAAATTCTCTTCCCAATCAGGTTGCTACCTAACACCGAGCAGAGCTTCAGGGGCTGCGCAGCAAGTCCTTGCCGGCTTTCCAGTCTGAACGCAGCAGCACGGCCATGTTGGTCCCAAACTCCCTAACCATCAGTTCTCCATACCCCTAGGGGCAAACTTTCTGATATATACTATTTTAATAGCACTAGTATAATACAAAGTAGATTGTTGTAAGTTAAAATATTAAATAATAATGCTCAGGGAAATAAAGAATAACTACAGTCAGACAACAAGGGAATTAAAACAGCACACTGGAAAACCCCTAACATCAAAAAAGAAACCGATGGAGGGAAAGAGGAGCAACAGATGGAAGACGTTCAGAAAACAGGCGCCGAGCAACGCAGACCTGCCTGTCCAGCAACTGGGATGGACGCAGACAGACTCTTAACGGAAATGAACTTGTTCATTCATTTGGCTGTGCCAGATCTCAGCTGCTACCCACGGGATCCAGGCCCCTGTACTGGGCAGAGCCCCAGCCATGGACCGCCAGCGAGTCCCCAAAACCGCCTTCAAAGCGAGAAATGCTGCCGGAGCCGAAGAGGGACATTCCACACAGAGACAGGCAGCAGGCAGATGTGGCAGCGTGCGCGTGCGCGGCTAATGGCGAAGCGAGAGCGCGCCAGAAACACCCCTACTTCTGCTCAGTGGCCATGCTAAAGCCTCTGACCGCGTGGACCTCAACTGCGGAACACGCTTAAAGAGACGGGAACACCACACCGCCCGACCTGCCTCCTGAGAAATCTGCATGCAGGTCAGGAAGCAACAGTTTGACCCGGACATGGAACAATGGACTGGTTCCCAGTCGGGAAAGGAGGACATCAAGGCTGTATATTGTCACCCTGCTTATTTAACTTCCATGCAGAGCACACCATGAGAAACGCCGGGCTAGAGGAAGCACAAGCTGGAATCAAGATTGCTGGGAGAAATATCAAAAACCTCAGATATGCAGGTGACACCACCCTCAGGGCAGAAAGTGAAGAGGAACTAAAGAGCCTCTTGATGAAAATGAAAGAGGAGAGAGAAAAAGCTGGCTTAAAACGCAACATTCAGAAAACGAAGATCATGGCATCCAGTCCCGTCACTTCATGGCAAATAGATGAGGAAACAACGGAAACAAACTTACCATTTTGTTTCCAAAAATAAAGTGACAGAGTTTATTTTGGGGGGCTACAGAATCACTGCAAGATGGCTCACTGCAGCCGTGAAATTAGAAGATGCTTGCTCCTTGGGAAAAGAGCTATGACCAACCTAGACGGCATATTTAAAAAGCAGAGACATTACCAACAAAGGTCCGTATAGTCAAAGCTACGGTTTTTCCAGTGGTCATGTATGGATGGGAGAGTTGGACCATAAAGAAGGCTGAGCACCAGAGAATTGATGCTTTTGAACTGTGGTGTTGGAGAAGACTCTTGAGAGCCCCTCGGACTGCAAGGAGATCCAACCAGTCCATCCTAAAGGAGATCAGTCCTGAATATTCATTGGAAGGATTGACGCTGAAGCTGAAGATCCGATACTTTGGCCACCTGATGCGAAGAACTGACTCAATGGAAAAGACTCTGATGCTGGGAAGACTGAAGGCAGGAGGAGAAGGGGACGACAGAGGACGAGATGGCTGGGTGGCACCACCGACTTGGACATCAGTCTGAGCAAGCTCCAGGAGCCGGTGATGGACAGGGAGGCCTGGCACGCTGCCGTCCATGGGGCTGGAAAGAGTTGAACACGACTGAGCGACTGAGCTGAACAACAAAGTCTCAGAATATGTGATGCGGACCCTGGCATAGCTGAAAGGAAAAGCAAGGCCAGCAGGAACAGTCGGCGACTCCGAACCCTGCTGGCAGCAACCGACAGAGCTGCCAAAGGCAAACGAGGGCGTGGGGAGAGAGGGTGAGGAGACTCGAGACTGGGCACCCCCACCCGACACAGCGCAGCCGCCTGGACGGCGCGGGCCACGCTGAGGAGCGCAGAGCAGGCTCTGAGCCATTCGGAGTCTAGCAAATTCTAACAGACTGATAGGAAAGTTCGTCCTCTGGCCTCAATGGAACTAGAAATCAAGAAGACCGGGTAGTCCAGGAAATACCTAAACACTGAGAGATTAAACACTGCAATTCTAAACAGCCACGGGTCAAAGCAAACAGAACACATTTTGAGCTACAAAAAAAGAGACCACGATGCACGGAAGCTCACAGGAAGCGTCTTGCTCGTTTCCGAGGGCTGCCATAACCGGACACCACAGCCTGGGCTGGTTATGACACGAGAGACTGCCTCACAGGCCTGGAGGCCAGAAGCCCAGCTGGGCCACGCCGGCTCTGACGACTCCAGGGGAGCTGCCTCCTGCCAGCCAGAGGTGCTGGGCACTCACCCTGGGCAGACAGTCGCCTCCCCCAGGAGCCCCCCCGCCCCGCCCCGGTCCTCACTCCGCAGGCCTGTGCTGGTGGCTCCCCTCTCTGAGGAGACACCTGCGCCCGCCCTGCTCAAGGCCAACCTCATCTGAATTCATCTGCTATGACCCTATTTCCAAACAAGGCTGCATTCTGAGATACTGGGAAGTCAGGACTTCAATATACCTTCTGAGGAAACTTAAGTCAACCCAATAACACAGGAAAGAAACACTTTGAGGGAAATGATAGTTTTAAACCCCTGTATCAGAAAAGAACTCATGCCAAGATCCTAAGCTTCCACCTTAAGAAACTAGAAACAGGGGGCCTTCCCTGGTGGCCCAGCAGCTGAGACTGAGCTCCCAGTGCAGGGAGCCGAGGTTCAATCCCTGGTTAGGGAGCTAGATCCCACATGCTACCACTCAGACCCAGAGCAGCCAAATAAACAAATAAAATTTTTAAAAAAAGAAACTAGAAAAAGGAAAACGAATCCCAAAGCAAGCAAAAGGAAGGAAATCAAGACCAGAGCAAAAATAAAATAGGGAGCAGAACAGCAATCAGGAGCCAATAAAACCCAGAGTTACCTCCTCGCACCTTCAACCCAACTCAAACCTCTGACTAGACTGACCGCGGAAGCAAGGCGGCTCAGATACTGAAGTCGAGCCGGAAAGCGGGCAAGCTCCCCGGCGGCCCAGTGGGCAAGAACCCACTGCCGATGACGGGGACGTGCGCCCCTCCCCGATCTGAAGACCCCGGGAGCCACGACCTCTGAGCCCGAGGTCTGAGCCCACGCTCCACACCGAGAAGTCCGCGCGCCAAACCCAGGGCAGCGGCACTGCCACGACAAGCGAAAGGCCACAGCAGCCACGGAGGCCCAGCACAGCCAAACAAGGCAACAAGCAAGACCACTCTTTACAAAAAAGCAGCTGGAGACTCAGCAAACGGAAACATCACCCGAATTCATGGACTGGAAGCCTTCAGATGGACACACGCCAAGCTGATCTACAGTCACCACAGTCCTGATCACAGTCCCACAAGGCTCTTCTGCAGGCATCAACCTGCTCCGAAATTCCTAAGGAAGCAGGAGTCTGGATAAGACTGAAAAGACCTTGAAAAAGAAGAGCTAGGTCAGAGGACTCACCCCTCCCCATCTGTTTCACTCATGACATGAGCACAGAGGTCAAGACCAGGCGGCACCAGCAGCAAGGCAGACACACAGGTGTGCAAACCGGGCCTGAGCTGCCAGAAACGAGCCTCACATCCGTGGCCAACAAGGACGCCTCCACATCTCAGTGGGGAAGGAAGAATCACCAGTGAACAGCGGTGGACCAGCTGAGAGCCACACACAAAAGAATCAGGGTGTGCTCCCGCCTCGTATCAGATACCAAAGCACCCCCGAGTGAAAACCTAAACGCCATAAAACCCTTAGAAGGAGACAAACGGCATGGCGTGAGTATGCAACTATACGGCGCCAAGAGTTCAAGCGACCAAAGGAAGAGAAAATTAACTGGACTTGCCACAACTAAAACCTGTTGTGCTTCCAAGGACACACACACACACACATCAGAAAGTGAAGACAACCATAGAATGGAAAAATTTTTTTGCAAATCATTATTACCTAGTAAGAGACTTGGGCCAGAATACAGAAAATCTCTCACAACTCAGTAAGCGAAAGACAAGCAAACTCAAAGTGGGCACAGGGTGTGAAGGCAAGGACGTGGAGACCCCGGATCTGCCCTCCGCTGCGCAGTCAGCCAGCCAAACGCTGAGTTACCGCCTGACCCAGCAACTCCAGCACTAGGCACCCAAGAGGGCTGAGTGAAGAGGCCCACCGCACAGAAGCGTGTGCTCAGATACGCACAGCAGCCAGAAAGTGGAGGCAGACCCAAAGCCCACCCACTGCAGACCAGCAACAAGCGCGATACACGCACACAGCGCCCCCTTCCTCGGCCGTCAAGACGGCGTCCGGGGCCAACACAGCCCGCAACGCGGACGCCCCTGTGCTGACGAGGAGGCAGCCACGCAAGGCAGTCACGCGTGATGCCATTCATAAATTCCCTGGTAGCTCAGCTAGTAGAGAATCTGCCCGCAACGCAGGAGACCCCGGTTCAATTCCTGGGTCAGCAAGATCCCCCGGAGAAGGGACAGGCTACCCACTCTAGTACTCATGGGCTTCACTGACAGCTCAGACAGTAAAGGATTCTCCTGCAACTGGGAGACCTGGGTTTGATCCCTGGGTGGGGAAGATCTCCTAGAGGAGGGCACGGCAACCCACTCCAGCGTTCTTGCCTGGAGAATCCCCACGGACAGAGGAGCCTGGCGGGCTGCAGGCCGTGGGGTCGCAGAGAGTCGGACACGACTGAGTGAGTAAACACAAGCGCGTATGATCCCCTTTACGTGGAGCCCCCAGAACGGGCAGGTCCGCAAGGACAAAGAGCAGCGCAGCGGCTGCCAGGGACTGTGGGGAGGGAGCAGGGAGTAGCAGCTCACAGGCGCAGGGCTTCCTTTCAGAGTGACAGACACGTTCTGCAATTAGTAGCAATAGCTTCGAAAAGCAGTAAAAAGTGCTGAACAATACTCTTCAAATGCGGAGCTTACGGTGCGAGTAATGCCCTAAGTCCAAAAAGACCACGTTTCTGGACTGACTCTGGCATCCGGCAGAACCTGCCAGCAGGGAGACATTTTCAAAGAGGAGGAACAGAAAACAGATCTTTGCTCAAGTTCAGCATCGGCCGATGAGCATTTCCGACAGATCCTGAGGATAGGGGACCAACTCCAAACCCAAGCGCGTAAACCATCACCCAAAATGGTCACTGTGATGGATCACCAGGGAGGCAGAGAGAAGCAGTCAATCATCAATGCTGAATTTCGACTTTGGTCAATAAAAAATTATGAAATTATCTTTGATTTTGCTTCGTGGTGCCCAAAGCCTAAAATATTTACTATCCAACCTTTCCAACCTCTGAAACCAACCGTGCCTGGAGCTCACCTCAGCCCTGTCTGCGCCTGTTTCAGTGACTGGCACCACCCTCCAGTCTGGAGCTCAAGAGGAAGCCAGCGTCTGGCGCAGGCTTGGGGCCCAGGAACCATCCTCGGCCACCTCAGCACCCGTGGGATCGGCTCTCACAGGGAAGGGCCTCCCCATCTCCCCAGGACTGCTGCCCCACTGCCGCGGCTGCTCCACAAGCCCCTCTGCGCACAGCGGCCAGGAGACCTTCCCACCACGCACACCTGCGCCCGCCACCCACTCCCGAAGCTCGCCACCGCCCTTGGGACAAGGACGAGAATCCCTCTGGGCTTCTGATCGTGGACCAGCCACCTCGACTGCCCGTGCGCCGTGCTGGGCTGTGCCCAGGATGAGGAAAAAACTCCCACAAGGCATTTACACGAGTGTCTCGCACCATACACACTCGTAACTGCCCAGCTGCTCCCAATTCACCCCGCTATCCCCACACAACGTCTTGCTGGATTCTCAAACCCAGAGGGCAGAGCACCCTGGCCCCCGGTGAGGGCTGGCGCCGGGGTCAGCAGGACTCCCTGCCCGCCCGCAGCAGGTCTCTGAGCTCCACCGCGGCGCAGATTGGGTTTCGTCCTGGTGACTCAGCTTCTCTGTGTGTTCCAGGACCAGGGTGGAGGGCGATTCTTCCCGCTGGCATCTCCAAAGTACCCTCTGCAATTTCTTCTTGACCTTGGGACGCCCTGCACAGCACCTTCCCACAAGGGCAGAAGAGGCTCCAACACCCCCAGTCACGTGGGGGAGTCCCCGAACATCCAGAGCGGGTGACAGGCAGCACCTGCCACGCACAGGCAGCGCCGCAGCCGCCCGCGCCACACTGCGCGCCCAGACCACGTGCAGGCAGCGCCACACTCTGCGCCCACCCGAGGCGCCCAGCACACGCGCGGCGGCCCCGCAGCCCGGCCGCCCATCTCTCCGCGCCGCTGCTGCCCCGCCCTGGCTTCCCGGCCCCGCAGCCGCCCCCGCAGCAGGCCGGCCTCTCTCCTGGACTCTAGACCACCATCCCGCGCCCGACCTTCCCCTCTCCAAGTCCAGCAGGCACCTGGCCCTCCTGTCTCAAGAAACGACAACTGTGCTCCTGTGGGTGCTCGCTTCCTCCACACCTCCCTTCTTGCTCTTCTTTGAGACGCACACAGTCGGGCCTATTCTTAGCACCTCAGCTGTTCCCACCCTCGCCTGAGCCCTACCGCTCACCAGCCGCCTCCAGCGTCTCCGGCTGCGCCGCGCCCCCCACCCCAGCCCGCCCCAGGCCCACCCCCACCCGTCTCTGTGCCCCAGGGCCCCTCCAGAGAACATCCAGCTGCCGAAGGCCTTCAGGACGGTGAACAACGAGCCCCGTCCGGAGCTCACATCGGCTGCTACACGGAAGGGCCCGCTGCCCAGAAGTGCTAAGCTCCTCACGTGCCGTCCACACTGGAGCGAACAGATGGCAACGCCGCCTGCAAAGTGTTCGCCGCCTGGATGTGGCAAAGAGCATGAAGCAAGAGCAGGCCAGCAGCGCTCCAGGGCAGAGCGCACGCAGACCCACGGGGACAGCTCATTTGCTGACTCCCTCAACACGCTGGCAAACACTTCACACTCGCTCCTGAACATCAGGATCTGGAAGTTCTGGTCTTGATCTTAAAATCCACGCCAGGAAGTCCTTCCTCCACTGGGGCACCCAAGAGTCTGCATGCGTTGACTAACTGCTCGTGAGCTGACGCAGGTCAGAACGAGGCACTGCTTACAGCGTCAGAGCTGCCAACAGAGCTTCTGTCCCGCGAAATCCACGGCGTGTGCACACACCAGACGGGCAGTGTTCCCCGGCTTCAGGGTCCATCCTAAGACACGAGGCGGGTAGGCGGACCTGGTCCGCACGCCCAGCCCACCTCTGTCCGTCCTCCCTTCTGCCGACCAGTCCCTGAAGCCTCGGGGGGGACGGAAGGGTCCTTGCCTTCGCCTGGGCAGTGGGAGGGGTCAGGCGAGCTCCCCCTCAGCCCGCTGTCCTAAGTCCTCGTGAGACCCCCAGGTGCCGGGCCTCCACTGCACTCCAGGGACAGCGAGCTCCCCCCCACCGAGGGCTGGGCACAGTCCTGCTTTGGCCCTGAAGGCTCTCAGACCCCTGGCTCTCTGCCCAGCAAACATGGGTTCTTTCAGATCCTGTCCAAACGACACCTCCCAGCAAAGTCCTTGCTCACCGCGGCGTCCAGCACCCCGGTACAGAGGACACACAGGACCCCTGCCCCCTGATCCTCTGGAACACCCGCCGTGCCGCTCCGCCCTCAGGTGCCGGCACCCACAGGGAGCGCCACACCAAGCCAGGACTCTGAACCAGGCAGGGAGGCCGCCCTAAACCTCAGTTCAACACGACAAGGGATGACGGACAAAACCTACAGAAGCAGACACACACCCAGAGCAGAGGCCTGACCCGAGCCGGGGGAGGCGGCCCACACAGGGCAGGAGAGCGGAGCGGTCACGGGGCGGACCGCACCCTTACACGGGGGCTCTGCCCAGGCCGCCTCAAGGGCCCTGGGTACTGCCGTCTCGCCTCCCCACAAAGAGCCCAGGCTGGGCACAGGCAGGAGGCACCGTGACTCTGCAGTCACAGCCACGTCCACCACCAACAGGGCTCCCTGAGTAGAGACTCAGGCCAGCTTCTCACGGTGGGTGCTCCGCAGAAGCTTCTCTGCCCCAGAAAGGAGAGAGATGAGGAGACGAGAGCCACCCATTTCCTCCACACAGAGGTTACAGGGCAAAAGTACGCGATCTGAAGCAAGAGAACCAGAAACATAGCAGATATGGATAAAGGAGAAGCCTGTGTCTGACGGCACCAAGTACCAGGAGTGCTCTGCACGAGGCTCAGACAGCTCCCGGCTGGAGGCCAAGACACAGCCAGACACGGGGCAGCAAGGTCGGGGCGCTGCCGCGCGTGCAGGCCCTCGCCCCGCGTGC
This sequence comes from Ovis aries, assembly GCF_016772045.2. Classification (NCBI taxonomy): domain Eukaryota; kingdom Metazoa; phylum Chordata; class Mammalia; order Artiodactyla; family Bovidae; genus Ovis; species Ovis aries. Next base: position 360,404 of record NC_056056.1, read on the forward strand.
AGCGCCACGCACGGCACGGACTGTGCCCCCTCCGCTCCACGCGGCTAGGATAGCGTGTGAGTAGGCAGGCTTGGATTTAACTGCTTCTCCAAGCTTCAAAGAGGTCTCACCGTTTACTGACCTTTGACCAAACTCCACAGCATCTGGCAAGACGCACAGACAAGACTCCTCTGTGAAGTGGAGAGTGGGACGGTGGCCCCATCTGACGGAGAAGCCGTTGGGACGGAGTGGAAAACCCCACGGAGCTACTCAGTAGAGGCTGAATTCCTAACGCACACTAGAAAAGCAACGCTAGACACTGCCAAAACGCGTCCCCTGCTCCGCCCCAACTAAAACCTTCCGAAAAGATCGAAGTGCATTCACGAGACCAAGTAGACCCTGCAGGCTCAATGGCAGGACCCACCCGGTCACACAAGACTCACCCCCAGGAAACAGCAGCTCCACCACTGCTGGCACCTGAGACGGGCCAAGCTGCCCCACTGTCCACTGGGCCCACCAAGCAGGCATCCACTGCGAAAATTCCCACATCCCACAGCCTCCCCCCAGCCCTACCGCCCCCTCCTATGGGCACTCTAAGGCCAGGGTGCTTCTCCCACAGGCGTCTCTTCACCAGAACACCCCTCAGCCCAAGCACTGGGCCCTGCACACTGCAGGGAAGCAAGCGCCGTGTGTGGAAGGGCAGACCAGAGGAGGCGGTGTGATCGTCCACACACCTGCTCTGAGCCAAGTGCCTGGCACGTGCAGCCACCACAGACCCCAAGGGGGGGGCTGTCCCACGTGGCGGGGAGCGGACGACAGGCTGTCCCACGTGGCGGGGAGCGGATGCCGGGCTGTCCCACGTGGCGGGGAGCAGACGGCAGGCTGTCCCACGTGGCAGGCTGTCCCACGTGGCAGGGAGCGGATGCCGGGCTGTCCCACGTGGCGGGGAGCGGACGACGGGCTGTCCCACATGGTGGGGAGTGGAAGGCAGGGGCTGCGCCGTGCGCCAGCGGTCAGCGTGCCGCTGGGGTGGCCACCAGCCACCTGGCAAACAGCCCACCATCCCCACACGACATGGGGCCTCACTTCTGGGGCGAACACCCACAGCACCATGCAGGTGGGGCCGTGAGCGGCCCCTCCACCTTCCCTGCCTCTGCGCCCCATTCCGTGGGGGGACACACCTTCAACCCTGGAGAGGTGAGCGTGGCGGCAGGCAGGAAGGAGGTTCTGCAGGACAGGCTTCGAGAGCCGCACAGCTTGCTTTCCCTCATTTCCGCCAAGGCGGCCGTGGGCTACGAGGAGCACAGGGTGGCCCTCCCAGTAGACGGCGCTGTTCCCGGGCACAGCCACACACGGGGTGAGGGGCCCTGACCCCTACACCTCACACGTTACACACGCAAAGACAATTCCACCAAGGGCAAGCTAGACCCGAAAGAGGCAGGAGTAACAAGGGTCGGAGTGAAACTTCGAAAATAGAGGCTACCAAAACCGACCGGGTTCCCTGGCGGTCCACTGGTCGGGACCCCGAGCTTCCCGCGTCCGGGACACGGCTTCGGTCCCCGTCCCCGGCCGGAGAGCTAGGACCCCGCATGGTGCACGGCAACCGCCCACCTCCCCCACACAAAACTAGAGAAGAAAACCGGAGACTGTCATCAAAATCAAAAGCTGATTCTTTGAAGAGATAAAACTGACATAAATTTAGCTAACCTGCCTGAGGAAAAGAAGACTGGAAGAAGATAAAGACCTAAACAGACGAAAAGAGGCGCTGTGTTCACCGACTATCAGACTAAGTATCAGGGAGCAGTGCTCCCTGACGCGAGCCACAAAGTCCAGGCGATCCCTACAGAACTCACGGGAGGCCTTCTGCATCTGTGGACAAGCTCACCCTAAAACTCACAGGGGACTGCAAAGGACCAGAGGAGCAAGAACCGAGCTGGCGGACCCACACTTCCAAGGTGCAGTGTGCAAGACGGTGCGGTACTGACATACAAACCAGGGAACAGCCACTCAGAGTCCAGAAAGGAGTCCCAGCGTCTGTGGCCTGCCAACTCACAGCAGAGGCGTCCAGACAATCCTGGGGGAGGACTCCAACCACTGGTTCTAGGACAGTTGCATCTCCACTGGCCAAGAATAAGGTTGAACACGCTCCCTCACACCATGCACAGCGTGTAAGTCAGAATGGATCCCAGACCAAAGTATAAGCCTTAAAACTACAACATAAAACTCAGAGGAAAGCGCAGCGCTAACGTCCTAACCGTGGATCTGGCAATGGGCTCCCAGACACGCCACCAGAGAGAGGCAGCAAAGGGAGGGAACACAGACTCACCTCCCACAACAGCTAAGCCACCTGCACCTCCAGCAGCCCTCTCAAGGGGATGCCCTGCTGGCCCAGTGTCGGGGTCCGCCTGCCAACACAGAACACGTGGGCTCGGCCCCCGGTCCTGGAAGAGTCCACGTGCCCCGGGGAGCTAAACGCAGGAGCCACACTCCCGAGCCCACGTGCCCACCGCCTGTGCTCCATGAGAGAGGCCACTGCGATGCAGAGTCCACGCGTGCACCAGAGAGGAGCCCCGTTCACACCAGGGGAAGCCCATGAGCTGCAGCAAAGGCCCAGCGCACCCACAAATACACACTTTTTCAAGAAGATACCTACAAAATGGAGGGAAGCGTTTCCTAGTCGTTTATCAATAAGGGGTTTGTATCCATAGTCTTTAGTGTATAGGAAATGTTTACCACTCACCACGGAAACAATCTAATTGAAATGGGCAAAGGATTTCTGCAGATATTTTTGTGAGGAAGATAACACAAACGGGGAAACCCAAACCAGCAGCAGCGTGAGAACCCCCACCAAATCCAACAGGGTGGCCGTGGTCAGAGACAGTTAACAGCAAGTGTCTGCAGGCACGTGGAGCAGCAGCGAGCCTGGCACACTGCTGACAGCAACGACGGTGCCACAGCTGCTGTGTAGCACAGGCGAGCGGTTCCTACCCAGAGTGACCCCACACCCAGCAATTCTGCTCCTCGACAGACACCCAGAACAAGCACACACATCCACACACACACGTGTTCACAACCGTTCGTGGCAGTGCTGGTCACCACAGCAAAGAACGGGGACAACGGGTCAGTGCATGAACAGAACACGGCTCACCCCTGCAGTGGGGCATCACCCGCCAGGTAAGGGACAGGACATGCCCCAGCAGGAAAAAGCTTACAGAGGCACATTCCAGAAGCATCTCAGCAGCACAATCACCAAGCATGCAGGGACCAGGACCACCCTAAGAAAGCGCCTGCCGAAGGAGGGGACGCGGGTGCAACCCCTGGTCCAAGGACAAGGAGTGGAGAGGGCTGCATACTGTCAGCCTGCTTATTCAGCTTCCACGTAGAGGACATCATGAGAAACGCCGGGCTGGAGGAAGCACAAGCTGGAATCAAGACTGCCGGGAGAAATGTCAATAACCTCAGATATGCAGATGACACCACCCTTAGGGCAGAAAGTGAAGAGGAGCTAAAAAGCCTCTTGATGAAAGTGAAAGAGGAGAGTGAAAAAGTTGGCTTAAAGCCCAACATTCAGGAAACGAAGATCATGGCATCCGGTCCCATCACTTCATGGCAGATAGATGGGGAAACAGTGGAAACAGTGGCAGACTTTATTTTTGGGGCTCCAAAATCACTGCAGATGATGACTGCAGCCATGAAATTAAAAGACGCTTACTCCTTGGAAGGAAAGTTATGACCAACCTAGATAGCATATTCAAAAGCAGAGACATTACTTTGCCAACTAAGGTCCGGCTAGTCAAGGCTATGGTTTTTCCTGTGGTCATGTATGGATGTGAGAGCTGGACTGTGAAGAAGGCTGAGAGCCGAAGAATTGATGCTTTTGAACTGTGGTGTTGGAGAAGACTCTTGAGAGTCCCTTGCACTGCAAGGAGATCCAACCAGTCCATCCTGAGGGAGACCAGCCCTGGGATTTCTTTGGAAGGAATGATGCTAAAGCTGGAACTCCAGTAGTTTGGCCACCTCATGCGAAGAGCTGACTCATTGGAAAAGACTCTGATGCTGGGAGGGATTGGGGGCAGGAGGAGAAGGGGACAACAGAGGATGAGATGGCTGGATGGCATCAACGACTCGATGGACGTGAGTCTGAGTGAACTCCGGGAGTTGGTGATGGACAGGGAGGCCTGGCGTGCTGCGACTCATGGGGTCGCAGAGAGTCGGACACGACTGAGCGACTGGACTGAACTGGACTGAACAGGCGTAAAGAAGAGGCCATGTTTTGTCCCCAACTTGAAATAAGAAACCCGATCAGTGACTGAGCGTTTACTGCCTGAAGGAATACTTGCTCTAACTGAAAGAGTCACACATGAGGTACAGCTAAGAACTGCTTAAAAATACTTAAGGATGGACTCGGGGTGCTCATGAGGAGACGACAGCTGACTCGGGGGACAGGAACATGGGGTGTGTCTGACCACCACGTCTACATCTGAGCAGGTCGGAAGAAGGTCCACAACAGAAGCGCTAACGTGCCGCCGTGTGCACGTGTCCGCATACACAGTAACTGCAACGCTGGTGGCCCGCCAAGAGAAGGACCGAGCGCCTCGGGGACAGGAGAGGGGGGTGTCTCACTCCATACTTCTAGAATCGAACCGTGGAACCAACTCATCTACTCAGAACAAACTCAAACACACGTGCCTGGACTCCGCCCACCCGGGGCCAAGCGTGCTCACTGGCCCCTGCTCCCTCCAGCTCCCACCCAGCCACTCTTCAGCCAGCAGCCAGGACCATCTTTTTAAACATGAATTCCTAAAACAACCCCCGCCGATGTCTACAGCACTCTGGAGACCACCAACATGCCGCCACAGTGACAAGGCCCTCAGTGGCCCAGCCCCCACCTGTCCAGCTTCAGCTCATGCCGCTCGCCCCTTCTGACCAGTAATATCACCATGAACAAAGGCTGCAGATCCACCCAGCTCATAGCCAAGGAAGCTGGGCTGTCTACAGAACAAGCACCTCCTGGCTACGGAAAACGCTAAGCGACACAGGCCCACGAGATGGTCTGTGAAAGGGAAGTGCTCACGACACACACTCACGGATCACCACCGCTCGAGGCACAAACTCGCACACTCAGACCAGAAGCAAACAGACGGCAAGCGTCCGGCACCCACGTGCTTCCAGGCCTCAGCTTCTCTCGTAGCTGCTATTGCTGCTGAGTCGCCCAGTCCTGTGAGACGTGCTGCGGCCCCAGGGACTGCAGCGCGCCAGGCCTCCCTGCCCCTCACCATCTCCTCAAGTTTGCCCAAGCTCACAACCATTGCACCAGTGGTGTCATCCAGCCATCTCACCCTCTGAAGCCCTCAATCTTTCCCAGCGTCGGGGACTTTTCCAATGGGATGGCTGTCTGCATCGGATGACCAAAATACCGGAGCTTCAGCTTCAGCATCAGCATCAGCATCAGCCCTTTCAACGAGCATTCAGGGCTGATTTCCCTTAAGACTGACTGGTTTGATCTCCTTGCTGTCCAAGGAACTTTCGGGAGTCTTCTCCAGCACCACAGTTCAAAGGCATCAGTTCTTTGGCACTCTGCCTTCTCTACAGCGCAGCTCTCAGCACCGTACGTGACCACAGGAAAGGCCGAGCCTTGACTATACCGACCTTTGTCGGCAGAGTAACGTCTCTGCTTCTCAACGCGCTGTCGAGGTCTGTCAGAGCTCTCCTGCCAAGCAGCAGCCGTCTTCTGGTCTCCTGACCGCAGTCACCATCCGCAACGGTTCTGAGCACAAGGAGAGGGAATCTGTCGCTGCTTCCACCTTTTCCCCTTCTGTCTGCCGCGAAGCAGTGCGGCCGGACGCCACGGCCTTCGTGTTTTTAATGCTTGCCCTTAAGCCGGCTCTTTCACTCTCCTCCTTCATCCTCATCAAGCAGCTCTTTAGTTCCTCTTCGCTTTCTGCCGTTACAGCGGTATTTTTCTAACTTTTCTAAAATGCCTATTTTTTTTTCCTTCCGAGATGTACAGCCGAGCTTTGCCCTTCCATCTCACATCTCACCTCCTTAGGACCTCAGGCGAGCTTGTCTTGCTCAAGGAGCTTCTCCCAGCCGAGTCTGCCTGCAGCAGGCAGCACACAGCCAGGCCTTTTCCTGTGTACTCTCAACTGACTCCAGCTCACTTCCTGTTTGGTATTTGCTCTATCACACTGTTAAATTTCGTGAAATCAGACACCAACCTCATAAACTTGCATATCCTCTTACACGGTGCCTAGACTAGCACCTCATGGCTCAGCACTGCCTACAGACCCCTTGGAAACAGCACTTTAAACACACCCTGATCAGAACTTACAAATCCATTAAAAGTGGGATGCAGAAAGCAGTCCAAAAACTGTTCCAAAGCAAAATATCAGCTGACAGTTATGTTAGTGGCAAAGTGACTTACACAGGAAATGCCACCTTCGAAGAGTTAAAAGAACCACTTCAATTTTCGTTCTTTAAGATCCAAAACCACTGAAGAGTTTTTTGTTTCTGTTTTAATAAAGGAAAATACCAGAAGTTAAGTAAAGTGGGACGGCAAGTGGGCAGCTCCGGAGCTGATGCCCTCTGCAGCGCACCTGTGAAGCCGGAACAACTGGGCCCCCTCGCCACTGCCTGTGTGGTCCGCTGGGAGCAAGGCCAGCTGGACCCAGACCGCCCGCCCACCGAGACAGCGGCATCCATCACACGCGGAAAGTCCAACGAAAGGCAGAGGACATAACGTTCCTAAAGAGGAGAGCCCAAACTATGGTTCCCATAAGCTAAATTATTCTAAAAGGCGAACTCCATTAAAACGTGGTCAAATACACAAAGCGGCTTTGGGGCACAACGGGAAGCAGAGGCAGGGAGCAGGGCTCTGGCCCTGATGCGGCGCCGACCACGGCAGGGTCTCCGACGGCCAAGCTACCCACAGAGGTCCTTCTGGGCCTCGGGGCTGGGGTACGTGCACCGCCCGTGCCACCCTCTGTGATGACCCAGAGCCGCAACCTGCACAGAAGACCCGAGGCGGGCAGCCCTTCCCGCAGGACAGCGGTGCTGGTAGTGCAGGCGGAACTTCTCAAGACTGACTGTAAATGTTTCTGGTTGCTGGATGCAGAACAGACTCCCCACTCCTTCTCTTATCAAAGACCAGCCAAAGACAAGAACAGGAAAGAGAAACATGCACCCCACCTAGGAGACACTTGGAACCGCTCCACAGAACATGGCTGGGAAGAGGACGGAGGCAGAAGGAGCCGGAGCCACTCCCCAGAGCAGAGGAGGGGGACCCGCTGCCAAGGGGCAGGCTGGCCGGCGGAGCTGTGGGAAGGGTCTGAGAAGGGGTGCGGCCCAAGGCTCCAAGTACAGTCCGCAGCCCCTCCGCACTCTCAGACGAGCACTTCTGCACAGCCACAGGCACCAGACGGCACCACACTTGGGGCGAGCGGCACAAGCAGGGAAAAGCAGGGGCGTCAGGCAAAGGGAGCCCCTCCCTGCCTCCCTGCCCCTTAATCTGGCTCCAGCAGCCATCCAACCAGGCAGACAGAAGGCTCCCCTCTGAGGAAACCAAACCAGAGGACAGCAACGTTTGGAGAAGAGCCAACGAAACACGAGTCACCACCCTCCAGTGAAAGCGACAAGGAAACAAGCCCCCCAGTAACTCAGGTTTCCATTTTCAGTGTTTTATTCGTCAGGACGAATAAACAGCCAAGGGGCACCAGAGACTGGGAGAGGGTTTCCAGCACGAAAGAAAGAAACCAGGGCACACGGGCGCAAAGAGGCGGGCACGGCAAACAGAAGACACGCAGGAAGCAGTCTCTTCAGCTTCCAGAATCTCACCTGTAGTTTCAAAAACCGAAATTAAGACGTAAGCAAAGATGCTGTATACACAAAACAAGAACAGGAGGTATTTAAAAAGGAACAAAAAACAGGAAAGAACACGATAACATGAAAGCAGTTACAGATTCTTAACAACTGGAAAATTGTCAAAAAGACTCTCCAAAAGAACAAAAAGATCAAGAGATGATGAAAACATTTTAAAAACTAGAATATGAAGTACAGGAAGTCCAACGTTCAAAGAAACTGGAAACAGAGCTGGTAGAGGACTACCCCAAACACGTAACACAAAAACTCCCGTAAACTCAAGGACCTCGGTCCCCAGACCCCAGGCCTACTGAGTGCTCTGCAGGGTGAATGAAAACGCACTACAACGAAGGCATTTCATGAAAACGAGGAAGATCAAGGACACAAGGATCCTGAAGGTTTGATGTGGGAATATGCTTACGAACAATTAAGAATCAGGCTGGCGCGTTCCCCGGCAGTCAGGACTGCATGCTCTCACTGTGGAGGACTTGGGTTCAATTCCTGGTTGGGGAACTAAAATCCCACAAGCCATACAGTGCAGCCAAGAAAAGAATCAAACTACAGAGTTCTCAACGGCAACAACAAAGACTATGAGATACTGAGACGCCAAGCCCAGCCAGACTGACTTTTTAAGTGCGGCGGCAGAATGGAAGCACTTTCAGACAGGCAAGTCCCAAAGTCTTGGTCCCAGCAACTGCTTACTGGGAAGCTCCTGCAGACTGCTCACCGCCTCAAACACGTAGGCGCACAGGGAGCGCCAGAGGCAAGGGGCGGGCAGAGCCCCAGGGCGGCGGCGGCGGCGGGGAGTGCAGGCCCGGAAACAAGGCCCTCGGCTGGGCTGGAGCGCTGTGGCGAGGGCTGCTGAGCCGACAAGGCTGAGGGGTAACAGGTTAAATTAAGGAGCACTTTACAGAATGAAAGGAAACGCAGACTGAACCACAGCTGGACACACTACACACCTAGGGAATCAGGCAAATGAAAAGTCAAGCGATCATTAACTCCAAGGAAATAAAAATGTCTGTACAAGGAAAGAGATCGAATTGTGTGCGGTCCACCGTCCAGCTCAGCACAACAACCACCCGAAGATCCTGACAGGGATTTAACCACAACTGTGCGTTACCCAAACCAGAGAGAGTACAAGAAAACTGAAAGCTCTGCGGGAGCCAGCAGATTACCCATAAAACTGGTGAAAAAAGATAAGGCAACACAAGCGTATTGCTTAGTAACACAAAGTGAAAGTGAAAGCCGCTCAGTCCTGTCGACTCTGCGAACCAGAATTCTCCAGGCCAGGGAATGGGTGGCCATTTCCTTCTCCAGAGGATCTTCCCAACCCAGGGACTGAACCCAAGCCTCCTACACTGCAGGCAGACTGTTCACCAGCTGAGCCACCAGGGAAGCCCCATAAGGTAAATGCCGCGGAGAGTCGAGGGGCCGCTGCCTCGAGAGGGGACGCAGCTTCTTTGCCACCTTCAGGCACTACCTGACTTTCAACCATGCACGTGTGCGTCTCTCTTAAAAAACACAAGAGAAGAGACTCGCAGCAGCCACCCTGCTAGAAACGCAGAGGAATTTCCTGGGAAGGCCCTCCTGCTGAAAGGCAGCATCTCGCTGGGTCAAAAGCCTGAGGTGACCCTGAACACACACTAAACCGAAGGAGCACCCACTCAATAATCCACAGAACGGAAGACAAATTCCAAAAGCGCGTTTCAAAATCCACAAAACGAGGGGCCTCTCTTCAGTGTGAAAAAGTGGCCTTTTTCCAGGTCGAGGAAAGAAAAAGTAAGCATGCAGGCAGATAAATTCCAAATGCCCACCTTCCGGCGTAATCATCTGGCCGTTAGAGAACCCTGACACAGTGCCCATTTCCCTGAGTTAGTGGCGACACCTGACCCCATGCCTAGCCACTGTCCAGCCGTCCCTCCCACCTCCACAAGAAGCACTGAGGACCACCCACCGAAGCCGAGCTTTCATCAGCTAAAAGTGACCACCACAGACACAGCCCACGGGGCTCTGCAGCCACCACTGCATCCGTCTTCTGCACAAGCTCTGTGCCCTGGGGCTTCACCGTGCCTGTTCCCTACTGTGCCAACGGGCATGTAACTGTACCCACCTCAAAGATGACTGTCAGACTTCAGTGAGGGAATTCAGGCAGCTAAGGCAGGGCTGGACACAGGTAAGGGCTTAGGAAGCACAGGCTTGTCACTGCCACTGGCTCAGGCAAGCCCTCTAGTCAAGGCTGCCTGTGGAATCAGTGACGTCTGGGCCAACGTGTTCATCAATTATTAATTAAAAACCTACTATGTGCCAGACACCAAACAAGGGCTTACTGGATAACTGGCTGGGCCAAGTCACCCAATCGCCCCAAACCTCGCTTCCCATGCCAGTTAAACAGGAAATGGCAGCACCAACTGCACAGAGCAGAGAAAGCGGGACAGGACTCACCTAAGGGCCTGCAGTGCCTGGGACCCAGAGGATGCTCAAGTGGTACCGCGGTCACTGCTCCTCCTGTCTCCTGCCAGCGACTGGCGGCTATCTAATTCGCCTTTTCCGTTTCGCTCAGCCTGACACACTCCTGAGTGCTGCAGGTGCTAACAGACACTCTTCACGTCGAACTCAAGAACTTTCTCGCACGTTCTCAGGTTACTTACCTCCACACCCGCCAAAAATGCGAGAGAGAAATAAAGAAACGTTAAAAGACTGTGCATTACCTGGACAGAACTACAGGTCCTACACACCAGATCACTGTAACAGAGTCTCCTCACACACCTTGGCTTCCTGATCTTTACAAGTCCCCGCGGTTCTTACCACACAGAAAACCTGGAGTAATTCCACAGAAAAACTGCTAGGTCATCACTTTCTTCCAAACTGGTCCCTCGTGTCAGCCCGGATAGCGCCGTTCCTGCCTTTCCCCAAGGCACACCGCCTCCCGCCGGCTTCTCCCTTCTGCGGGAACCTAGCGGCCCATCTTAGAGTTTGCTTTCTCTGCTGCCACGAGCCAGGGAAAACTATTCTCGAGAGCGAGCAAACGGGAGGCCAGAAACACTAACAAAGGGAGGGCAACTTTTTACATCCAAAGCCCGCGGGAGCGGTTTGCCTGGAAACACACCGAAGTCGTGCGACCGTACTCCTGACAGCCACGGAGCCGGCAGCTTTGTCCGGGGAGAAGAGCGCCGGCCCGGCCAACTTTTTCCTTCAAGACCCAGCCATCCTCCCCGGAACAAAGTGAAAGGTCAGCGGGCGCAGGAGCGGCGCCGGGAGCGCACGGCTTCGCGTCGCCCGCGCCGCCAACTTGGCGGGCTCGCCCCACTTTCCCTTTTGTCCTCCGCCCCTCCCGCGGGGCTCCCGGTCGCGGCCCGAGGCCCGGGGCCGCGGCGCGCCGGGCGGCGGCCCTCCCCGCGCCCCCGCGCCGCCCGCGCGCGCCCCGCGCCGCCCGCCCGCCCGCACAAAGCGCGCCCCGCGCGGCGCGGCCCGGACGCCCGGCCGCCTCGGCCCGGCCTCGGCCCGAGGCGCGGCGGCGGCGGCGGCGGCGGCGGGGAGGCGCCCGCCCGCGCGGCCCGCGCCCGCCCGCGCCCCTGCCCGCGCGCCCGCCGCGCCCGGCCCGCCGGCCCGCGCCGCCCCCGCCGCGCCCGCGCCCGCCGCCGGCCCGCTCCTCACCTCGGCATCGGCGGCGGCCATGGCCCGGGCCCGCAGCGTGGCCCCGCCCCTCCCGCGCGCCATCGCCCCGCCCGCCCCTCGCGGCCCGGGGCGGGGCGGGGCCGGCCGCGCGCGTCTGCGCCTGCGCGCGCCCCCGCGCCTGCGCACTGCGGCCCGGCGGCGGCGTCCGCGGCGCGGGCCGGTGCGGGCCCGGAACCGGGGCGGGCGGCGGCCGCGGGGGCGGGGCCGCGCGGAGCGGGCTTCCGGGGTCGGCGCGGCTCCGGACGCCGGCCCGGCGCGGCCCTCCTGCCCGCGCGGTCCCCTTTCGCTCTGCGTAGGCGCTCTGGCGGGCCGGCCGGGGGTGCGGAAGGACCCCTGACCTCTCACCCCGGACACACATCGGTTCCGTCGGCCCTCGCAGAAGGCGGACCCCGGCTTGCGTGCTAGGGCGGTGCCCGCGCAGGGGGTTGTGCACGGGTGGGAGGGGTGCCCCAGTTGCGGCTGCGTCCGGTGAGGGAGAAGGGCCCGGCTCCGGGCCGGGGGTGCCGCGGGGCTGGGGCGCGCCTGTCCTGACCGCGAAGGCGGCCCTGAGCGGGAGGGATGAACGCCCCCTGGGGAGGGCTGCCCTCGTTGGCGGCGCTGCCTTGCGGGAGGCGTCTCAGTTAGTGCGGATGCCCTTGCGCCGGTGCTCGGCCGGGGGAATTTCCGGACTCTGGGGAAGATGCTCTGATTCAGGAAGATGCCCCGTATACGGCTGCGCTTTGGCTGGGGACAGTGTCCCATGGCGGGGGGGGGGTGGATTGTCTCTTTGGAGGGCGCTCTGGTTAAGGAAAATGCCCGGCTTGTACAAGGGAAGTGGGATTCTCCACTGTGGAGGTGGTCCCGGTTGGGCAGCCTCTCGGATCACCCCAGCCTTCCTGCAGGCCACCCAGCTATGCACAGGGTGAGACCTTTCCCGCGCACCCAAGCAGCCTTCACTGGACAGCGCCACACAGACTGGCCTGGGCCACCCGCTCCGCATGGTTCCACCCGTTTCTTCCATCCCTTGGGAGTTGAGAGAAGACTCAGACTGAAATTGCAGTTCTCTGGCCGGGCTTCACGACAGGAACTGAGGAGGTCCCAAGTCAGAAGCTAATCTGAGTCTGGGCCTCGGGGCTGTGAGGGTTCAGTCTCGTGGAAATCTGGCATTGAGAGGACCCACAGCTGCAGAGGAGGCAGCGGACGACCCTAAGTACCGACGAAGCCTTCCCCAGGTTTAGGGGGTGGGGGGCGACCTAAGCCAACTTCTGACAGGCCGGGAACCCCAAGCACTGTCTGGAGCCTCAGGAGGGGCGGCTCAGGGCTGTCCTCTGGCCTGCACAGCCAATCTAGCCTTCGCCGACACCTGCCTCTCTGGTGCCATCTCCGTCTCCACTCCTGCCTTGGGCCCTAGTCTGCCCCTTCTCTGAAACACTTTTTTTTCTCAGCTATCTCACTTCTTGACAATCCTTAGGTCTTAAATACCACCTCTTCAGGGAAGTGTATCCTTGCACCTGCTTAAAAATACTACTGCACCCCAAACCTTCCTTATTTCACTCCGTAGCATTCCATTGCCATATTGTCTGTCTTCCCCACTAGAATTCAAGTCCCAAAGGTCAGCGATTTTTGTTTGGTGTGCCCTAGTACCTAGAACAATGTTTGGCAGGCAGGAGGCAAATATTTGTTCAAAGAATAAGAGTTAAGATGTGGGAGAAAGTCTCTTACCAGGCAAATATCGACCGTGTCAGAAGTAGGCAATGCTCCCATTTTGCAGGGTCAGCCCAACCCACCCTAGGCTAGTATTATCCCTGCTCACTGATGATGCATTACGTTTTGCCCCTGTGACTATCAGGTCAGTCCTGAGAGGTGGCCGTCATTTTTATCCACGGTCTTGTCGGTGTGCAAAATAAAAGGGGGTGGGGGTGCCTTCCACGTTACACGACTGTCAAGAAGCAGGGATGGGATTTGAAACAGGCTGTCTCGACCGTGAGGCTGCAGCTTCCAGCGGATTTCCACAGGCCACCCTGCCTGCAGCATGCTCCGTGCTCTTCTCCAGTGTGCATTTTCTCCTCGTCCCACAAATAGAGTCAGGTTTTAGGGCACATGGCTGCCTGCACATTCCCAGGTAGGGTGGCCAGTGGGATTTGCAAAAGCGATACTGCTGTCCCCCAGAAAGCGGGAGGTGCAAGCCTGGCGACCCGGATGGCAGAACTGCCGCCTGAACCAGCCTGAACAGAGGTGTCGCCCCCGACTTGAGAATGACAGCTGTGCCATCTCCGGACTATTAAATGTGCAAGAAATAAACTTCTGTCATGTTCGGGGGGGGGGGGGCACACGACTTGTCCCCTTATAGTCCCATGAGCTTATCATAAAGTTAATTGGCACACCTAGCCAAAGTGACTCCTTCACCACACGGCAGAGCTGGATTTTGAACCTGAAGTCTTAACACCACCTCCAGGGTCTCCCAAAGCACACCAGGATCCTGGCTCTGCAAGACTTTTACAGGTGCTCGGGAACTCTGCAGAATGCCTCTTTGGGAAACCCTGCCTTTTTATTTGTCCCTGGGTTCCTTGCATCCTAGACAGCAGTCCTTTGCAGACCTCGGGAGCAGGCTTGTGTGTTCACACGTGGATGCGAGTGGAGAAGCTGAACCCCTCCGAACTAAGACTTGGCTGCGGTGCCAACAGGGACAGATTTTGAGGGCAAGGGACTTGGGGAAGCCTCACCCTGACTGGATTTCCTCTTGCGCACGAAGTCTAAACTGCATTGCCTGGAGTGATTGGTGCTAACAAAATGGAACAGGGGTGGCCTTCTCGCCTTATCACAAAGCCACTTTAAGTTAACGCTGAGGCTCCAGACATGCAAGCTGCCTCCGAAGTCACGTCCTGAAGTAGAACCGGGAGGCCAAACGCCAGCCCCAGCCCTTGTTAATCGCCACTGCTGCTTAGCCCGAAGCGACCAACAGCCACCGTCTGGACCAAGACGCCCGGAAGTATAAGTGACCCAGAGAGGAAAGACTGGCACGGATGGCGAGGGTGGGGCCGAGGGGCGTGTCCTGCATGGAAAGGCGGGTGGGCGGACCCGGGGAGAGGCGTGGTGACGAGGGGCGTGCCCAGCGGGAGGGGCTGGGCACACGCCCCAGGTCCGGGGCAGCCAACTCCTCATGACCCTGTATACTAGCCCACCAGGCCCTTCTGCCGGTGGGAATCGCCAGGCAAGAATACTGGAACGCGTTGCCACGCCCTCCTCTAGGAGATCTTCCCAACCGAGGGATCAAGCCCATGGCCTCTTGCGTCTCCGGCACTGGCAGGTGGTTCCTTACCGCTGGAGCCGCCTGGGAAGCCCGATACCCGCTGCTGGCGGGGAAACACAGACCCCGCAGAGGAGGGCCCCGACAGGCACTGTGCCCAGCGCTACAAACGAAGCACTTTATTTACACCGCGTCTCTCTAGGCCTCAACCCCCTGGGAGAGGCCGACTGCTGGGGAGCTGAGGAGGCTGGCCGGGGCAGAGGCTGGTCCAGAGGTAGAGGCCGCGGGAAGAGTGGGCAGCAGCGGGTCCTGAGTGGGCCGGGCCAGGCCAGGAGTGAAGGCACGAGGTCCTGGGCGCCCAGTCCCAGGGCAGAGGACCGCCCGTCCAGAGGAGCTGGCGTGGGGTCAGCTCCCCGGGGTCAAGCCAGGGTCCACACCACCACAGCTCTGCTCATAGGACGGCGGGGCCTCTGCAGGGAGACAACCAGGTCTGCACAGGGCCCGGGGCACTCCCTCCCCCCCAGGCCCCAGGCCCCCACTCACCATAGGGGTAGCCCCACGAGCTATACTCCGGGGGGAGGATCAGGGTGCTGGAGGTGGGCACCGGACCTCCAGAACCCTCTGCAAAGTAGGGCACAGTGGCACCTGTGGAGATGCACAAGGGAGGTGGCAGAGGGTGCGGAGCAGGGCTGCCATCCTGAGGACGGGGTTCTGGGGCACCATGGGGCACAGAGCCAAGGGCTGCATGCGGCTGCTGCTGCTGGGAGTGGCTCTTGGTGGAGAGAGAGACAGGATCCGAGAAGTGAGGGCCACTGGCCACAGCCTCCGCCTCCTCCTGGGGCGGCGCCGAGGGTACCACCAGGCCGGGGCCTGGCTGGGGGCTCAGTGGGACGTGGTTCACAGCGATGTTCCCGATGAAGACCGGGAGTGTCACGACAGCTTCCGGTTGTTTCAGGGAGACCTAGGGAGGTTGTGCATGTGAGGAGCCAGGCCACGGCCCATCCTCCCTCCCCACCCCTGACCCCTACCACCTGCAGATAGTAGTCCACGTGGATAAGGCTGCAGCCCGGCAGGGCGGACTGGGGCAGGGCGGGCACCAGAACCTGCTCCTGCCACTGAGCCCGCCGCCAGGCCTTGACGCCGGCCCCCTCCACCTCGGCGATGGTCCGCACATCGTAAATCCAGCGCTTGGCCTTGTAGGACACTTTCTGGGGAAGGGCCAGCGTGTGAGCCTGAGCAGGCCAGCCACCCGCCCCTCCTCTGCCCCATGGGGACGGGGCCCAGCAGCCGTGGGGACACTGACCTGCAGCAGACTGGCCACCACCGGGCTGGTGTCCTTGCCGGACTGGTTCTCAATGTCTGCCTGCAGCCGCAGCACCTGCCCTACCACGTAGCCTCGGAGGTCGGTGCTGGCCGTGAGGACCACGCTGCCCGTCTTCACCAGCTTGTAGGAGAACTTCTTGGTGGTGGAGGCCACGTTGGGTTGCTTGGCAGGAGAGCAGGGAAGGGGTTTGGCGGGTGTGAGCAGACAGGATCCCCAGGGCCAGCTCAGAACTGAGGCTGCTGCTTCCACAGGCCGCC
Organism: Ovis aries; assembly: GCF_016772045.2. Taxonomy (NCBI): domain Eukaryota; kingdom Metazoa; phylum Chordata; class Mammalia; order Artiodactyla; family Bovidae; genus Ovis; species Ovis aries. The sequence goes on from NC_056056.1 coordinate 376,722, forward strand.
TCACCTGTGCTGGGGACAGGGCATCAGACAAGGGTGGCAGCCACCCGGGAGGCCACTGCCCAGGCTCACCTCGATGTCCGGGATGCTGTTCAGGTTCAGGGGACTCAAGATATAGAACACGCGGCTGCACTGGTGATCCTTGGAAAAGCGTGGTGTGTCGACGGTGGCCCGCACCTGGTGTACAATCTTCCCGAAAGGGCCCTCAAAGGACGTGGGAGCCGTGGCTGGAGAGAGACCAGGGACTAAGGTCCCACTGTCCCCCACCTCCCACCCGCCCTCGCCAACTGCCACCGCCGGGCCGGGGCGGGCTCTCACCAGGAAGCAGGAACTGGAAGGGGAAGCTGTGCTCTCCAGCAGGCAGGCTCCCTGAGGACACGAGAGAGGTGGGGAGAGGGGACAAGGCGCCATCACAGGGCCCAGGGCAGAAGCAGGCCCTGCAGCCGACAAGCTCCCACTGCACCCGTCCAAACCTGGGAGGAACTGGCCCCTTCAGCCCCAAGCCCCCAGCAGGCAGTGCCCTGTTCCTGCCACAGAGAGAAACCCTGGGAGAGGGCAGGCCAGCCACGGGGAGGCCAGAGGCAGGTGGGAAAGTAGGGGGACAGACAGACCCATCTCAGTGGGAGGAGGTGAGGGGTGGGTTCCAGACTCACCCTTGTCGGCCAGAGACAGGGCACTGTTGAAGTAGCTCTCCTCCACCACCCAGGCCGAGTCGTTGGCCTTGTTGGAGACCCTGCAGGACCCCGTGCAGGTCACGCGGATGGCTGCAAGGCGGGGACCGTGTGAGTCCCAGGCAGGTGCTGGCGTTGGGCCCTCCCTAGCCCCAGCATAGGCATTCAGGCAGGACTGATGAGACCCAGGATCACCCAGCGAGGCTCTGGGAAGGCCAGTGCGCAGCCGGCTGCCCTCCAGAGGACACTGATGAGACCCAGGATCACCCAGCAAGGCTCTGGGAAGGCCAGTGCGCAGCCAGCTGCCCTCCGGAGGACACTGCCTGCCTCTTCCACTTCCCGAGGTGCTCCCACCGAGCCGGGGTGCTGAGGCACAGGGCTCCACTCGTCCTGCAGTCCAGAACAGGAAGTCCCTGACGGTCACCCCAGTTGACCCCTGGGCAAACCCCAGCCCCTTGACCCTGCACGAGACCCTAGAAAACCCCTTCCCTACATGGGAAGCTTAAGAAACCTTTGGTGAACAGAGGCGGGTGGGGCAGCTGACCTTCAACCCCACCTTCCTGCTGCCTCACAGGCCTGTCAGTGAGGCTGAGAGGCACCCCTCCAGGCACCAGGAAGCTACCTATTAGCCCTCCTGCAGCAGGAATGTGGTCAGACTCGCCTGAGAAAATAGACCAGCAGTCTGGCACGCCAGAGGGTGGGGACACCTTGGCTCCCGGGCCAGAACTGCCCAGGAGCGCTGATTTCTGCATGGAGGTGGCTGGGCCTTCCCTCTGCTCCCAGGGGAAGCCCACAGACAGGAACCAGGCAGCAGGTCACTGCCCCTGTCCAGGCCGTGCTCAGGAACTCAAACTGCTCAGTCCAGAGCCCGCTACCTCAGTCAGAAGGCTGTGGCTGGACCGGCCGCAGCCAAGGCTGGTCACCGGAGAGGACACCACAGCTGGAGGCCCGCAGGCCAGGGGGTGGGGACACAATGACAGGTAGCCCCACGGCTCCCTCCTTTCCTTCCTCTCCCTGCAAGCTGAGTCAAGACCAGAGATTTAGCCTGTCTGCCAGCCGCCCTTCCTCCCCTGAACTGAGGGATTAGTGAAGGAAGGCAGCTCGGAATCTGATACCTTCCTGACGTAGCCACCAGGCAGAAGGAGACGTCTCGAGTGCCCGGGCTGGGGGAGGCAGTGGCACCAGCTCTGTCCCCGGCTCCCCAGCTGGGCCCCACCTTGCTGACAGGGGACAGGCCTGCTGCGGGTCACCCACAGTGCGCTGGGCTGCCCTCCAAGAACCCCTGGCTCCCCCTCCGCCCCATCGGCACTTCCAGTGACTGGCCTCAGCCTCCATGCCAGCGCAGAGTCACCGCCAGGACCTCAGCCCTAATTTCTCATCTCTGCTCCACCGGCCATCCCCTCCAAGGGCCAGACCTGGAACTGTTCTCTCTGGAAGTCCGAAGGCACACCAGCAGCGCGCCTGCAGACCAGCACAGCCCAGGAGACGCAGCAAGGAACAGACAGAAAAGCGGAAGCCGGCCTGGAAGACGCCCTAGCGGAGTCCAGACACTGTACTGCTTGAAACTCCCCGTGGAGAAGGCGTCCCCCCCACCGGCAAATCAGGCTGCCCTGGAACGCTGGGGACGGCAGAATATGCTGGAAGAAGTGCAGTGGTCCCTAGGCTGGCCTGGTGCCGGCTGGGCACTGTCAAGTGACCCCAGTGGATGGACAGGGAGCTGAAGAACCACCCAAAGACTTCGGCCCAAAATCTTGACTCACAACAGCATGAGTTAAAATGGTTGCTTTAAACCACTTAGGTTAGGGGTGATTTGCTACTTAGGGGTGACTGTCGCATAGCAGCAGATAAAGGAACAGCTGTCTAACCTCACTAGAACTCAAGGAAACTCGGATGGCTTCCCATTCTAACCCATCAGGTTGGCAAATGTTTGACAGGTTACAGACGGGTCTAACAGAGAGACCCTTGCTTACGGCGGTCAGACTGTCGGCCGACACGGGGGCCTGGATGCGAAGCCGACAGATCTCTGCAGATTTTACACACAGGTTCCAGGGCCCAGCAGTTCCCCTTAGACTACCACCCTGTTTACTCAGGCGCCCCCAGCGATGTTCCTCATAACGGCAAACCAGCTAGGCACGGCCTCCAGGTCCAGCAGCAGGGCGGATAGACCAGGCACGTGCTCAGGCAGAACCCAGCCCCAGCATCAAGGTGAACAAGCTACGGTGGCGCCTGGCCCCGAAAAACAGGCCGACCCTTGGTTGTCCCAGGCGGGCATGAGCTGCTCAACCTTCCCCACGGTCGGGCCACAGCCTCCTCTGCAAACAGGCTGAGCCCTCTTCGGGGACCCTGCCTGTGGGAGCCATCACCAGCCTGGGGTCAGACGGCCCATCCCTGTGCGTGCTGTCCTCCGCAGGGGAGCGGTGGAGACGCAGGGAGAGCCTCAGGTCTCCTCGGTCCTCCAAGGAGGACCGTCACATGGATCCTGTGCCAGAGTGACCTCTGGAACTTCTTGAGCCAGCATGCTCACCTGCCAGCAGCCCTCCTCCCAGGCACCACCTGCAGTCTGACCATGACGATCTCTGTGTCCCCACCTCCGCCAGCTCCCACAGACCTGGGTAGCCCAGCCTCCGCCGCACCCTCTCACTGCAGCTCTGGCTGGAGAGCTGCTTCCTTCTGTCCCGTTTCCAAATCTGTAACACCTGAGGAATGACGAGGCCCACCTCCCAGTGTTCCTGGGACTCAAGGACTCGTGTGTTGGTCCTTGGGAAGTGGGAAAGGCCTCTGGCCCAGGATGAGAGCCCAGTGAGTCGCCAGAGCCAGGGGCTGGCTGCTGCTGTCGCCCAGGCATCGCCCTCCCCTGTTGAGAGCAGAACACAGGCCAGCCCCGCCTGACCCCCGCCTGACCCTCTGACTGGGCTGGACCCAGGTTCCAGGGAAGCACCTCCTTCCCCAGCTGTCTTCCACATGAGCCCCCAGGGCTGACTGCAGATCAACATGGAGTCTCCGTAGCCAAGTGCTTAGAGGCCTGCCTCCTCCCAGCCTCCATGTCCTGCTGGGGGCCTCCCTGCTGCATCACTGGCTGGTTGCAGGAGCTCAGTTCAGTTCACTTCAGTCGCTCAGTCGTGTCCGACTCTTTGCAACCCCAGGGACTGCAGCATGGCAGGCGTCCCTGTCCATCACCAACTCCCAGATCCTACCCAAACTCATGTCCATTGAGTCGGTGATGCCATCCAACCATCTCATCCTCTGTCATCCCCTTCTCCTCCTGCCTTCAATCTTTCCCAGCATCAGGGTCTTTTCCTATGAGTCAGCTCTTCGCATCAGGGGGCCAAAGTATTGGAGTTTCAGCTTCAACATCAGTCCTTCCAATGAATATTCAGGACTGATTTCCTTTAGGATGATTCCATTTAGGAAGGAAATCCTAAGGCTCCTGCTCCTATGGATGCAGGAGCTCAACAAGTATCTTTTGAGTGAAAGTTAAAAACAACCATGGGGGCTTCCCTGGTGGCTCATCTGGTGAAGAACTCACCTGCAAAGGCGGGAGACGAGGATTCGATGCCTGATCCAGGGAGATCCCACCTGCCTCGGAGCAACAAGCCTGAGCACTGTGACTACCGAGCCTGCACTCCAGAGGCCGGGAGCTGCAGCCCGTGTGCCCCCGGAGCGTGCGCCCCCCCGAGCCTGCGCCCCCGGAGCGTGCGCCCCCCGGAGCCTGCGTCCCCCGGAGCCTGCGCCCCCGGAGCGTGCGCCCCCGGAGCCTGCGTCCCCCGGAGCCTGCGCCCCTGGAGCCTGTGCCCCTCAACAAGAGAAGCCGCCACAGTGAGAAGCCCAAGCACGGCAACCAGGACACAGCCGCTGCTCGCCACCAGCAGAGTAAAGCCCGTGCGGCAGTGAAGACCCAGCACAGCCACAGACCAACACGAAAGTTAAAATTAAAAGCACAGCCCGTCCTCTCTCACCCCTCGGCCTAGCCCTGGGGGCAGCCTGGATAAAGCCCTCTCTGGCCCGAGGCCCCCGCTCCGCTCGGAGCACCTTACAGTCAGGACCATCAGCAGGGTCTCCAGCCTGCTGTGACCCAGCTGTCCATTTACCCACATCCCACCCACCATGTGGAGGCTGGAAGGCTCTGCCCAGCCCAGGTTAGTCGTGCACAGCTCAGGCCACTCCTCCACTATAGTTACCCTGGACCCCAGCTACGGGGGACGACAGGTCAGCAGGCGGTCAGCAGGCCAGGTGGGGAGCTCCACGTGGGATCTCATAGGGTCTGTCTGTCCTCAGGCCACAGGCCTGCCCCTCCTTTCTGTGCCCCACCGGCTGCACTCACCTCTCACCACCAGCTTGTGCCCCAGAGAAAAGATGCGCAGGCCGCGGAGCCCCTGCCAACCACACCTACCCAACCAACTCAACCCCAAACTCCAAGTGTGGAGACATTAAAAGCGGGGGGAGGGGGGGGGCACCTGTCCAGGATGAGGCAGTAGCTGCCCAGAAAGGAGGACAGTGGCTCTCTGTCCTCAGGGGCACCCCATGTGCTGGACGGTCAACCCCACAGGCGAGCCTGGAGGTCCAGAAGGAAGCCCCTGCAGCTATGGTTCTGGCCAATCAGCCCGAGGTAGAGAAGCGCCCCAGGACGGACACACCACACAGCCTCACTCACCCTTAGCGCGGGGCTCATGAAAGAGGCCCAGCTCCCAACTGCGTCCTCCTCCACCGCCCGGGTGTGAGGTCCCCCAAAGGGCCCCGTCCACACCTCAGGCAGCAGACCAGGCAGGCGCCGTCAGGGAGCCCTAGCAAGGGCCGCCGCAGCAACCGGATCCCGGGTCTCAAAGTCCCAGCTGTCTGCACCAGCAGAGAGACCGGATCGGAGGGCTCAGGTTCGGGTCCCAGATGCTCCCTGGGTTGGGCCCTGCGGCGCGCGGGGATCAGCAAGACCCTCTCAGCCCTCAGGGCCTGGCTGGGTGTCAGCAGGGCCCCGCGGCCCGGCCGGGGACCCGCACACTCGGGGGGCTGCCTGAGTGTCTGGGGGAGAAAGCGAGCGCGAGCCGGGCTCGAGGGGAGGGCCCAGCAGGTGCGGGGCGCAGTGGATCGGAGACCCGACAGGGAAAGTCAGGTCGGAGGCGTCGCGGGTCCAGGTCAGAGCGGCCTTCGGCAAACCAGAAGGGCTCGAAGCCGCGGCCCCGAGTCTGGCCGCCCCTTGGCGGAAGGACAGGAAGGGCAGATGCGGAAGGACTGGGCCACCCTCGCTTCCCTGCTCCGCCCCGCCCGGCGCCGGCCTCCCACCCCGCGGCCCGCCGCCCGCCCGGCGGCCCCGCAGCCCGCCGCCCCCGGTCGGACGGGAGCCCCCGGCCTCAGAGGTCCCGCGCCCCGCGCCCGCTCGGCCGCTCCGGGGCGCCGCCCGCTCGCCGCAGGTGCGGCCCTCCCCGGACCCCGCGCCCACCTCGGAAGGGCAGCGGCGCCGCCAGGCGCAAGCGCACGGCCCCCACCAGCGGCTCCCCCGGGCTGTAGACGACGCGGCCGTGGTTCAGGCGGACCTCGAAGAGCTGCACCCGCCCCATACCGCGGCCCTGCCGGGCGGCCGCACTGAGCCTCCTTCGCCCCCGCCCCGCCGGCGCCGCGGCCGCCGCGCTCCCAGCCCCGCCCTCCCGCCAGCCCCGCCCCGCCAGCCCCGCCCCCGACACGCCCCGTTTGCCCAGGCCACGCCCCCATCGCCACGCCACGCCCCCTCCAACGTTCGCACCCCGCTCGCCGCGCCCCCGCCACGCCACGCCCCCGCCACGCCCCTCGTCGCCGCGCCGCCTCCCCTCCAACGTTCGCAGCCCGGCCCCCGCGCCCCGCCCCTTAGCCTGCCCGGCCACTCCCCGGCCGTTCCCCCCTCTGGTCCCCAGCCCTCCCTCCCCCGGGCTCCCCAACGCCCCCGCCCGCTCCAGCCCTGCCCCCAGCCGCGCCCGGGCCGGCCCGCCCGGCCTCTCCCCGCCCACCCGCCGGCCCGCCTGGCGCAGCTCCAGCGCAGCTCGCGGGAGCCCGGCGCACCTGCGCCCCCCGCCGCCCCACCTGTCAAGGGGCGGCCCGGGCCGACCCCCATCCCAGGCTCCGCCCAGGGGTCGCCCCCGCCCCGCCGGAGGTCTCCAGGCTGGGCTCGCGTCCCGGGCGGTGGGCGCTTGGTCGGCCGCGAGGAGCGGGGCGTGGTGAGGGGGTGAGGACAGAGAAGGCGGTGCTGGGCGCCTCCTGGCTGCGTAAATACCGGGTTGCTGTAAGGAGGGCGTCAGGATGATGCCAGGTGTTTGTCCAGAACAGCTAGGCGGAACGGGTGGCATTTTTTGATGGAGACACCGGCCTCGGTACAAGCTATTTTGGAAGAAAATCATGACCGGCAGAGGCGCCCGTCAGGCACCTGAGTGAACTGGCACTTCTAGGCATGAGTCGGGGGGGCACGAAGGACGAAAGATTCGTCAGAGACATGTTTGTACCTGGTGACTCTATTCAGGACGCTGAAGGCATCAGAATCGGGGTTGAGAACCGCAGAAACCTAATCTAGGCCTCCAGCGACAAACAGAGGCCTTAGCCTTATAGGCTGAGGGGTCCCCGGAGGCCAGGGAGATCCTGAGACCAGGGCTCTCCAGGGCTCTCTCAGGCTCCAGACCCACTTGGCCCACCTGGGACTCTGATGACGCAAGAGCGAGCCTCTGATTGGCTGGCCTGACACTTTGCTGTCAGGGGCGTGCAAATGGGGGAACCTCTGAACCAGGAGTTTGGGATGGTGAGGAATTGTGGGAAGCCCGAACATGCTGAATATCCATGGCAGAAATCAAAGAGGAAGTGTTTGAGGAAACAGGGAGAGAGAGTGTGCTGGCTGCTGCAGAGATGGAGGCAGAAACAGGGGCCTTTATCCCAGGTCACCTCTATTTCCCGCAGTTGGCCCCCAGTAGGGCTCTGCACATGCCTTACTCCGACCCTCCCCCACCGTCCCCTCCAGAAGCTCTGCTGCTATGTCCTCCTGTCCACCGCCACCACCTGACATCCCATTCCTCTAAACATGCCTTTCCTCTTGTTCTCAGAACCCAGGCTTCTCCTGGCAGCTCTAGAGTACAAATGCTTCTTTTCAAACAATGCGTCTACCTCTGGGCCTGCAAGTGGGGTCAACTCCTGGCTCTTTATGACTGCCTCCAGACCATTTGCCCCTTCACCCGACTAACTTCCAGCTGTAACTCTCATTTTCTCAGAGTAATATTCCAGCCCCCACCCCTAGCACTGTTACTGTTACTTTCAGAGTCGAGGCCCACCTCCCCTTATTCTTCGGTGATTTCAGCGCCTGACACTCCCTGTCGCTCTCTCCCCGGTACCACCGGTGCTGGAATTCTGACCCCAGAGTCTGCTCAGGCTTCCCTCCAGTTTTCATTCCTGGCCTATATCTGAACATCTAGGATATGTTGTAATCAGCTATGGCAAGGTGACAGACACAGAGCCAACTGCCTTGAAAGAAGAATTCAAAGCTTGCACTTCCCAAGAGGGGCAAGCCACTCAATGCAGGGCCGCCTGGGGAAGCACCAGTGTCAGCTGGGAGCGGGAGGAGGGACGAGAGCTTGGCCAGAGCCTTGCCTGTGTTTCCAGTGGGCAGGAGGGAGGCAGGCAACTTTCCGCAAGCTGAGGATTGGGTAGTGACTAATTTCAGTGATCTACTGTTGTCCACTACCTGGCCCTGGGTGATTGGCCTGGTGTGCAATGAAAGGAGGTGGTTGGGGTGTGGGCTCTGGACCGGTCGGTGTGCATGTGAAAGCTGTGTTGGCAGGTGAGTTGTTTGCTGTCTCTAGGAATTAGCCAGGCTGGGAGGGGCAGTCTCTCCCCAGCCAGCAAGGCCCTCAAGATGTCAAAGCATCAAAGATACAGAAAATAAAAAGCATGATCGACGCAGTGCTCATCCCCTGAGTCTGTCCTCCGAGAACCCTCCCCAGCAGCCTCTCCTGCAGCTTAACTTTTGTCTGAGCAGCGTCTCCCAACAGCTCCCCTCACCCCTTCCCACTCCCACTGTGGCTCCCGTCAGCAGGTGGACTCCATCGCCTCTTGTTGAATGGGTCCGGCCCCTTGACTTGCTTGAACTGCCAGGAAGAGAGATGCCGCACGACTTTCAGGCTCTAAGGAGGGCTCGCAGCTTCTGCTTTCATTCCCCGAGGATCCTGAGGTCCCCGTGACAGTATCTGGCTACTGCTCTGGAGTGATCCCCTGGGGGTGGGGGAAGCCAGGACGTGAGAGTCAGACTTCCCATCTCACTCCCACACCCTGACTGAGGCTGCAGCAGGGACCCCGACTGTCCCAGCCGTCTAACGAGCCACCCCAATTCACTGCTTACTCTGAAAACGAATGGTGGCCTCCTGCAGAAGGTCCCAGGCATGCGCGACTGCACTCAGGGCCCCGACCCTGCAGCAGGCCAGCGCACGCCCACAGCTCCGCTGGAGCCTGCTGGACACACACAGCTAAGTCTGGGTCCGTCTCCTGCGGGGTCACGGCCTCCTCCTCCCAGGGCCTGCTGTGCACCAGGGTTTGTTTGTGCCCTCCACGAGACTGTTTCCGAGGCCTGTGTAAGTTCTGTAATCAAATCCCACTGGCCTCTAAAGTCACATTCCCTCGGTGTTCTGAGTCCTTTGCCAGATTCCCGGGTTGGGAAATCTGTTGTGGGTCCTAGAACTTTCTGAACAGTACGAGAATTTCTGTGGTATAATTGTTCTGCAGTTTGTGGGTCGTCTGCTCGGTGGCTCTGTGGTGGGTTAATGGTGACCCCCCGCAAGAGGCTTATGCCACAGGCCGTCTGGCCCAGGGCTCCGGCACCCGGAGCCCCCGCCCATGTGGCAGGCCACTGATGACCTGCACTTCTGCAGGAGACACTCAAACACAGTTCTGGCTCAGTCTCTGGGGTCTCTGGGTCCTGGTGCACATATGGTTTTGTTTGAGTCCTCCAAGCGTCTCTGGTAGATATGGGGTTTGATTCTAAATGAGATTTCACCGTCCTATCATCTTGCTGGGGCTTCTCCTTTGCCTGTGGATGTGGGGTATCTTTTTTTGCTGGGATCCAACATTCTCCTGTTGACGGTTGTTCAGCACTTCAGCTCAGTTGCTCAGTCATGTCTGACTCTGTGCAACCCCATGGACTGTAGCAGGCCAGGCCTCCCTGTCCATCACCAACACCCAGAGTTTACTCAAACTCATGTCCGTTGAGTCTGTGATGCCACCCAACCATCTCATCCTCTCTCGTCCCCTTCTCCTCCTGCCCTCAATCTTTCCCAGCATCAGGGTCTTTTCCAGTGAGTCGGTTCTTTGCATCAGGTGGCCGAGTATTGGAGTTTCAGATTCAGCCTCAGTCCTTCCAATGAATATTCAGGACTGGTTTTCCTTAGGATGGACTGGTTGGATCTCCTTGCAGTCCAAGGGACTCTCAAGAGTCTTCTCAAAAGCATCAATTCTTCGGCTCTTAGCTTTCTTTATAGTCCAACTCTCACATCCATAATGACTACTGGGAAAACCATATCTTTGATTAGATGGACCTTTGTCAGCAAAATAATGTCTCTGCTTTTTAATATGATGTCTAGCTTGGTCATAACTCTTTTTCCAAGGAGCAAGTGTCATTTAATTTCATGGCTGCAGTCTCCATCTAAGGTGATTTTTGAGCCCCCCAAAATAAAGCCTATCACTGTTTCCATTGTTTCCCCATCTATTTGCCATGAAGTGATGGGACCAGATGCCATGATCTTCGTTTTCTGAATGTTGAGTTTTAAGCCAACTTTTTCACTCTCCTCTTTCACTTTCATCAAGAGGCTTTTTAGTTCCTCTTCACTTTCTGCCATAAGGGTGGTGTCATCTGCACATCTGAGGTTATGGATATTTCTCCCGGCAATCTTGATTCCAGCTTGTGCTTCCTCCAGCCCAGTGTTTCTCATGATGTACTCTGCATAGAAGTTAAATAAGCAGGGTGACAACATACACCATTGACGTGCTCCTTTCCCTATTTGGAACCTGTCTGTTGGTCCATGTCCAGCTCTAACTGCTGCTTCCAGGCAGAGCTGGCTCTTCAGCACTGAGCCGTAATCGTGGCGTTCCTGCAGCAGGGGATGCGCGCGGCTCCTTCTGCTCTGCTGCCTTAAGGGTTAACCTCGCCTCCACCACAGTTTGGTCTCAGGTCAGACAACAGGGAGGGACACAGCCCCCCCATCAACAGAAAATTGGATTGGAGATTTACTGAGCAGGCCCTGCCCATCAGAACAACACCTGGTTTCCCCTGAGTCAGTCTCTCCTAACAGGAACCTCCTTTATCTTAACCCTAAGCCTCTTATGGGGTTCTCAAGGCAAGAATACTGAAGTGGCTTGCCATTCCCTTCTCCAGTGGACCACATTCTGTCAGGCCTCTCCAGCATGACCCGCCTGTCTTGGGTTGCCCCACGGGCATGGCTTGGTTTCACTGAGTTAGACAAGGTTGTGGTCCTAGTGTGATTAGACTGTTCAAGTCTATGCCCCAACCAGTAACCCTGAAGAAGCTGAAGTTGAGCAGTTCTATGAAGACCTACAAGACCTTTTAGAACTAACACCCAAAAAAGATGTCCTTTTCTTTATAGGGGACTGGAATGCAAAAGTAGGAAGTCAAGAAACACCTGGAGTAACAGGCAAATTTGGCCTTGGAATGCGGAATGAAGCAGGGCAAAGACTAATAGAGTTTTGCCAAGAAAACGCACTGGTCATAGCAAACACCCTCTTCCAACAACACAAGAGAACACTCTACACATGGACATCACCAGATGGTCAACACTGAAATCAGATTGATTGTATTCTTTGCAGCCAAAAATGGAGAAGCTCTATACAGTCAACAAAAACAAGACTGGGAGTTGACTGTCGCTCAGTTCATGAACTCCTTATTGCCAAATTCAGAGTGAAATTGAAGAAAGTAGGGAAAACCGCTAGACCATTCAGGTATGACCTAAATCAAATGCCTTATGATTATACAGTGGAAGTGAGAAATAGATTTAAGGGCCTAGATCTGATAGAAAGAGTGCCTGATGAACTATGGAACGAGGTTCGTGACATTGTACAGGAGACAGGGATCAAGACCATCCCCATGGAAAAGAAATGCAAAAAGGCAAAATGGTTGTCTCATGAAGCCTTAAAAATAGCTGAGAAAAGAAGAGAGGTGAAAAGCAAAGGAGAAAAGGAAAGATATAAGCATCTGAATGCAGAGTTCCAAAGAATAGCAAAAGAGATAAGAAAGCCTTCTTCAGCGGTCAATGCAAAGAAATAGAGGAAAAGAACAGAATGGGAAAGACTAGAGATCTCTTCAAGAAAATTAGAGATACCAAGGGAACGTTTCATGCAAAGATAGGCTCGATAAAGGACAGAAATGGTATGGACCTAACAGAAGCAGGAGATATTAAGAAGAGGTGGCAAGAATACATAGAAGAACTAAACAAAAAGATCTTCACGACCAAGATAATCGTGATGCTGTGATCACTCACCTAGAGCCAGACATCCTGGAATGTGAGGTCAAGTGGGCCTTAGAAAGCATCACTACAAACAAAGCTAGTTAGTGGAGGTGATGGAATTCCAGTTGAGCTATTTCAAATCCTAAAAGATGATGCTGTGAAAGTGCTGCACTCAATATGCCAGAAAATTTGGAAAACTCAGCAGTGGCCACAGGACTGGAAAAGGTCAGTTTTCATTCCAATCCCAAAGAAAGGCAATGCCAAAGAATGCTCAAACTACCGCACAATTGCACTCATCTCACATGCTAGTAAAGTAATGCTGAAAATTCTCCAAGCCACGCTTCAACAATATGTGAACCATGAACTTCCTGATGTTCTAGCTGGTTTTAGAAAAGGCAGAGGAACCAGAGATCAAATTGCCAACATCCTCTGGATCATGGAAAAAACAAGAGAGTTCCAGAAAAACATCTATTTCTGCTTTATTGACAATGCCAAAGCCTTTGACTGTGTGGATCACAGTAAACTGTGAAAAATTCTGAAAGAGATGGGAACACCAGACCACCTAACCTGCCTCTTGAGAAATCTGTATGCAGGTCAGGAAGCAACAATTAGAACTGGACATGGAACAACAGACTGTTTCCAAATAGGAAAAGGAGTACGTCAAGGCTGTATATTGTCACCCTGCTTATTTAACTTCTATGCAGAGTGCATCATGAGAAATGCTGGACTGGAAGAAACACAAGCTGGAATCAAGATTGCTGGGAGAAATATCAATAACCTCAGATATGCAGATGACACCACCCTTATGGCAGAAAGTGAAGAGGAGCTAAAAAGCCTCTTGATGAAAGTGAAAGAGGAGAGTGAAAAAGTTGGCTTAAAGCTCAACATTCAGAAAACAAAGATCATGGCATCTGGTCCCATCACTTCATGGGAAATAGATGGGGAAACAGTGGAAACAGTGTCAGACTTTATTTTTTGGGCTCCAGAATCACTGCAGATGGTGACTGCAGCCATGAAATTAAAAGATGCTTACTCCTTGGAAGGAAAGTTATGACCAACCTAGATAGCATATTCAAAACCAGAGACGTTACTTTGCCGACTAAGGTCTGTCTAGTCAAGGCTATGGTTTTTCCTGTGGTCATGTATGGATGTGACAGTTGGACTGTGAAGAAGGCTGAGCACCGAAGAATTGATGCTTTTGAACTGTGGTGCTGGAGAAGACTCTTGAGAGTCCCTTGGACTGCAAGGAGGTCCAACCAGTCCATCCTAAAGGAGATCAGCCCTGGGATTTCTTTGGAAGGAATGATGCTGAAGCTGAAACTCCAGTACTTTGGCCACCTCATGCGAAGAGTTGACTCATTGGAAAAGACTCTGATGCTGGGAGGGATTGGGGGCAGGAGGGGAAGGGGACAACCGAGGATGAGATGGCTGGATGGCATCACGGGCTCGATGGACATGAGTCTGAGTGAACCCCGGGAGTTGGTGATGGACAGGGAGGCCTGGCCTGCTGCTATTTGTGGGGTTGCAGAGAGTCGGGCACGACTGAGCAACTGAACTGAACTGAACTGAAGCCTCTTATCCTTCTCTGTCAGAGGGCAGACAGACAGAATGAAAACCACAATCACAAAAAAACTAATCAAACTGATCACATGGGCCAGAGCCTTGTCTAACTCAATGAAACTATGAGCCATGCCATCCATGTAGGACCACCCAAGACGGGTGGGTCGCGGTGGAGAGGCCTGACAGAGCGCGGTCCCCTGGAGAAGGGCTGGCAAGCCACTGCAGTGTTCTTGCCTTGAGAACCCCATGAACAGTATGAAAGGCAAAATGATAGGATACTGAGAGAGGAGCTCCCCAGGTCAGTAGGTGCCGAATATGCTACTGGAGGTCAGTGGAGAAATAACTCCAGAAAGAGTGAAGGGATGGAGCCAAAGCAGAAACAATACCTAGCTGTGGATGTGACTGATAATGGAAGCAAGGTCCAGTGCTGTAAAGAGCAATATTGCATAGGAACCTGGAATGTCAGGTCCACGAATCAAGGCAAATTGGAAGTGGTCAAACAGGAGATGGTGAGACTGAATGTCAACATTCTAGGAATCAGCGAACTAAGATAGCCTGGAATGGGTGAATTTAACTCAGATGACCATTATATTTACTACTGAGGGCAAGAATCCCTTAGAAGAAATGGAGTAGCCCTCATAGTCAACAAAAGAGTCTGAAATGCAGTACTTGGGGCTATCTCAAAAATGACTGATCTCAGTTCATTTCCAAGGCAAACCATTCAGTAGCACAATAATCCAAGTCTATGCCCCAAACAGTAATGCTGTAGAAGCTGAAGTTAAAAGTTTCTATGAAGACCTACAAGACCTTCTACAACTAACACCCAAAAAAGAGGTCCTTCTCATCATGCAGGACTGGAGTGCAAAAGTAGAAAGTCAAGAGATACCTGGAGTAACAGGCAATGTTGCCTTGGAGTACAGAATGAAGCAGGATAAAGGCCAATGGAGTTTTGTAAAGAAAATGCACTGGTCATAGCAAACACCCTCTTCCAACAACACAACAGAAGACTCTACACATGGACATCACCAGATGGTCAACACCAAAATCAGATTGATTATATTCTTTGCAGCCAAAGATGGAGAAGCTCTATACAGTCAGCAAAAACAAGACCGGGAGCTGACTGTGGCTAGGAATGTGAGCTCCTTATTGCCAAGTTCAGGCTCAAATTGAAGAAAGGAGGGAAAACCGCTAGACCACTTGGGTATGACCTCAATCAAATCCCTCATGATGACACAGTGGAAGTGAGAAATAGATTCAAGGGACTAGATCTGATAGAGCGCCTGAAGAACAGTGGACAGAGGTTTGTGACACTGAACAGGAGGCAGGGATCAAGACCATCCCCAAGAAAAAGAAATGCAAAAAGGCAAAATGGTTGTCTCATGAAGCCTTAAAAATAGCTGAGAAAAGAATAGAAGTGAAAGGAAAAGGAGAACAGGAAAGATACACCCATCGGAATGCAGAGTTCCAAAGAATAGCAAGGAGAGACATGAAAGCCTTCCTCGGTGATCAATGCAAAGAAATAGAGGAAAAGAACAGAATGGGAAAGACTAGAGATCTCTTCAAGAAAATTAGAGATACCAAAGGAACATTTCATGCAAAATGGGCTCGATAAACGACAGAAATGGTATTGACCTAATGGAAGCAAAAGATATTAAGAAGTGGCAAGAATACACAGAAGAACTATACAAAAAAGATCTTCATGACCCAGATAATCACAATGGTGTGATCACTCACCTAGAGCCAGACACCCTGGAATGCACAGTTAAGTGGGCCTTAGGAAGCCTCACTATGAACAAAGCTAGTGGAGGTGATGGATTTCCAGTTGAGCTATTTCAAATCCTAAAAGATGGTGCTGTTAAAGTACTGCACTCAATATGCCAGAAAATTTGGAAAACTCAGCAGTGGCCACAAGACTGGAAAAGGTCGGTTTTCATTCCAATCACAAAGAAAGGCAATGCCAAAGAATGTTCAAACTACCGCACAATTGCACTCATCTCACACACTAGCAAATGCTCAAAAATCTCCAAGCCAGGCTTCAGCAGTACGTGAACCATGAACACCGAGATGTTCAAGCTGGATTTAGAAAAGGCAGAGGAACCAGAGATCAAATTGCCAACATCTGTTGGATCATTGAAAAAGGAAGGGAGTTTCAGAAAAACATCTGCTTCTGCTTTATTGACTATGCCAAAGCCTTTAACTGTGTGGATCACAACAAACTGTGGATAATAGCAGACTGCCTTACCTGCCTCCAGAGAAATCTGTGTGCAGGTCAAGAAGCAAAAGTTAGAACTGGACATGGAACAACAGACTGTTTCCAAATCGGGAAAGGAGTACTACGTCAAGGTTGTATATTGTCGCACTGTTTGTTTAACTTATATGCAGTATATATCATGAGAAACGCTGGGCTGGATGAAGCACAATCTGGAATCAAGATTGCCGGGAGAAATATCAATAACTTCAGATATGCAGATGACACCACCCTTATGGCACAAAGTGAAGAAGAACTAAAGAGCCTCTTGATGAAAGTGAAAGAGGAGAGTGAAAATTTTGGCTTAAAGCTCAACATTCAGAAAACGAAGATCATGGCATCCGGTCCCATTGCTTCATGGCAAATAGATGGGGAAGCAAATGGAAACAGTGAGAGACTTTATTTTGGGAGCTCCAAAATCACTGCAGATGGTGACTGCAGCCATGAAATTAAAAGATGCTTGCTCCTGGGAAGAAAAGTTATGACCAACCTAGACAGTGTATTAAAAAGCAGAGACATTACTTTGCTGACAAAGGTCCATCTAGTCAAAGCTATGGTTTTTCCAGTGGTCATGTATGGATGTGACAGTTGGGCTATAAAAAAAGCTAAACACCAAAGAATTGATGCTTTTGAACTGTGGTGTGGGATAAGACTCTTGAGGGTCCCTTGAACTGCAAGGAGATCCAACCAGTCCATCCTACAGGAGATCAGTCCTGATTGTTGATTGGAAGGATTGATGCCGAAGCTGAAACTCCAATACTTTGGCCACCTAATACAAAGAACCGACTCCTTGAAATGCCCCTGAGGCTGGCAAAGATGAAGGCAGGAGGAGAAGGGGACGACAGAGGATGAGATGGCTGGATGGCATCGCTGAGTCATTAGACGTGAGTTTGAGCAAGCTCCAGGTGTTGCTGATTGGCAGGAAAGCCTGGCGGGCTGCGGTCCATGGGGTCCCAAAGAGTCAGACACGGCTGAGTAACTGACCTGAGTATTGCGCCAATCATTGAGAAAGCAAGAGAATACCAGAAAAACATTTACTTCTGCTTTACTGATTACACCAAAGCCTTGACTGTAGATCACAACAAACTGTGGACAATTCTTAAAGAGTTGGGAGTACCAGACCACCTTCCCTGCCTCCCGAGAAACCTGTGTGCAGGTCAGGAGGCAACAGTTAGAGCTGGACATGCAACGACAGGCTAGTTCCAAAATGGGAAAGGAGTAGTTCAAGGCTGTATATTGTCACCTTGTTAACAAGTTTCACTTCACTTATTTAACTTATATGCAGAGTACATCATGTGAAATGCCAGGCTGGATGAAGCATAAGCTAGAATCAAGATTGCCCCAAGAAAGATCAATAACTTCAGATACGCAGATGACACCACCTTTATGGCAGAACATGAAAAAGAACTAGAGAGCCTCTTGATGAAAGTGAAAGCGGAGAGTGAAAAAGCTGGCTTGAAACTCAATAAAATGAAGATCATGGCATCCGGTCCCATCACTTCATGGCAAGTAGATGGGGAAACAATGGAAGCAGTGACAGACTTTATTTTCTTGGGCTCCAAAATCACTGCAGATGGTGACTGCAGCCATGAAATTAAAAGACGCTTGCTCCTTGGAAGAAAAGCTATGACCAACCTAGACAGCATATTAAAAAGCAGAGACATTACTTTGCTGACAAAGGTCTGTCTAGTCAAAGCTATGGTTTTTGCAGTAGTCACGTATGGATGTGAGAGTTGGACTATAAAGAAAGCTGAGCACCACAGATTTTTGAACTGTGGTGTTGGAGAAGACTCTTGAGAGTCCTTTGGACTACAAGGAGATCCAACCAGTCCACCCTAAAGGAGATCAGTCCTGGAGATTCATTGGGAGGACCAATGTTGAAGCTGAAACTCCAGCACTTTGGCCACCTGATGCAAAGAACTGACTCCTTGGAAAAGACCCTGATGCTGGGAAAGATTGAAGAAGGGAGGAGACGGAGGTGACAGAGGAGATGGTTGGATGGCATCACCTACTTGATGGATGTGAGTTTGAGTAGACTCCGGGAGTTGGTAGTGGACAGGGAGGCCTGGCGGGCTGCAGTCCATGGGGTCCCAAAGAGTCGGACACGACTGAGTGACTGAATGAGCTGAGAACTCGGCTGCGTTCAGCCAAGAGGCTCTTCTACTTTGTGTGGTGTCTGTCCAGGTTAAAATGACCTAGATATCGTTTTTGCTGGTGCCTGACACCTTGACCCGTGTGGCTGGGATGGCGGTGGCTGGTCAGGTTCCCCTTCCCTGAGGCCTCCCCATATGATTTGCTTCAGGGTCTGCACAGAATGAGGATTTCCAGGTAGTGAGACTGTTTACCTGTGGGCAGGCCCCCGAGAGGGAGGAAGATGCAGCTGTCAGTCCTCAGACCTGGCCTCTCAAGTCCCAGACCTTTCTACCAGTTTATGTGTGTCAGAACAGTCAGAAGAGGGAGATCCCTGGCCGGGGTTCAATCCCTGGTCGGGGAGCTAAGATTCCGCAATCTGTGAGTCACGGCATAGGACTGTTACAGGAGGGGAGGAGCTGGATTGACGGTGACGGTTTGAGACAAACGGGCATGCCAGCCGTCAGCAGGAGAGCCGACCAGCTGAAACCGATCTCACCCTGGAGCCAGAAAATCAACGGCTGTGTTAAGCCGCTGAGTCCTGGGGTTGTTCGTTACGCAGCAGCACGCATCTGGGCCAGACAGTGACATTTAGAAGTGAGAGCCTGCCAGTCACAAAACCCTGAAATGTGGCTCTTTGGAGCCAGGCAGCAGGCGAGCCTGGCAGTCAGTGAGGACTTCCATCCCCAGTGAAGGACAGAGAAGGGCAGGGCTGGGTCAGGATCGGTGGGGAAGTGGAAGACCACCCGGTGCTAACAGGGCAGACAGAGGCCAACTGGTTTCTTTCCGTCATTTATGCTAAAGTAAAATAAAGAAAAGACAAATAAACTAAGCAAGTAATGTTCCATGTCCCACCAGAAGCTGGAGGAAATATTTCAAGTCGGGTCTTACAACTGGAAAATAAAAATATTTCTCAATCCCAGTCTTTCCAGGTAGCAACTGTCCTCAAGGTAAGAAATGGCATGCTGCGGAGGATTAAACCCAGGGCACTGCCAGCAAAGCACAACTTCAGGGTTAGAAGAAATCAAGGATGTGGTATATGACCCTTTGTTAAAATTGCTGAAAGAGCCCCGGGGGAGTGGACCTTCACATACGCTCTGAGCCACACGAAAGGGCTTCCAAGTGTCTTGAGGGACGGAGCACACGGCTCGACCTTGACGTTCACAGCAGAAAGGAGCCTCTCAAAGATATTTGCAGGGTGGCTTTTGTCTAATAAAATCTGTTATAATTTGATACCTAGAAAATCTGCAGTTTTTTTTAACAGCTGTATCTGCTTAAACTAAAATGGATGATGTTCAAAATAAAAGAGGCTTCTGGGCCCTCAACTTTCTCCAGAAAAGAAGCAGGCTGAAGAGGCTACTTAGGCTGCAAACATTTCCCCGTGGAAGAGGATGCCTGAGGGGCAGGGCAAACAGGCAGAGAGAGAAGCCCACCCCAGAAGAGGGAGAGGGAGGGCATCACTCGCCCTTAAAGGAGCATTGTGACCTTGTCCGCTGCGTTTCAACCCTGCCGCGTGCGTGTGGCTACAGGGAGCACGCCGCCCTTTTCCTTTTTGAACCGGGTGTCTATTTACTTTTCCTGTGCTTCCCCATGGAATGTGGGTCTTGCAGGGGCAGGTAACTTGCTTCTGGCTTTGCTGCATGTCGTAAGCCAAGAGCAGTAGCAAGGTGTGGTTCTGGGGTCTTCATGCAGGAGGAACTTGAATCATTAGGGGCCAGAGTGTGGACCGGTGGCGCCCGCCCCCACCCGCCATAAGCTGTGCTTTCCAGAACTCGTGCTGCCGTGCACACCCCTCCCACACGGATTCCAGGCTTGCCGGCAGGACTTGCTGTGGCCAGCGGATACTAGCAGGGGAGATCCGAGCAGAGGTCCAACAGGGCCTGTCACGTAGAGTAGAGCCTCCACGCGGTGAGCGGTGCAGCTCTCCTGGCTAAATAACAGGACACCCCGCCCAGGGCAGGCCACAGGGAAGAGAAATGTGCCCCAGGTGAGTTCTCAGCTGGCTGCAAATGAAGGAAGGGCCCCCGACACTGGGTGGCACGGAAGATCCCCTGTCAGTCACACAATCGTGCAAAGTAATATAAGCTGACGTGGTTGGACGCCAAGAAGTGTGTCACACAACAGCAGATCACAGAGACATGAGCGTCCCCGGCACCTGCAGCCTCTCGCGAGTCTGCGCAGCTCTGAACCCCTTTCCATCTTTGCTCACCCCTACATCAGCGGTCCCCGAAGCCCCCTGAGTGCCCTGGGCAGGCACGGGGCCCAGACTCTTAGGCGTCTCTGTCCGTGCCCTCACCTCTCCACACTCGCCGGGGTCCCCTCCGTCCTGGCTGCACCCAAATCTTCCTTCGCCTTGCTTTCTCAGGAGCAGCCTGGATAGACTGGAGACACGCAGCTACCCTGACTGGGCAGATGACACTGCCGGGCCCGCTGCTGTCTTCTCCTAGCTCCATCCTCGTCCTCTCTCCTGGGACCAGCTCCCTTCTCACCTTCAGCTGATGGCCTCCTTCTCATCAGAGGAGAACCCCCCAGCTTCCTACATCCACACTCCCTTCCCTCAGACTCCCCTTGGAGCTGTGGCTGGGCGAACCGCCTGAGCAGTCCCAGGCCAGCCCTCCCACTCTCCTCTCGGCCACGGCTCACCTCTTCTCCTCCACGGGCTCATTCCCGCTGGTGGAAAGCCTGCTGTTTCCTTTCCCACTACAAAACCAACAGTTTCTCTGGACTTGCCTCTTCTTTCTCGCTTTGGTCGTTTCTCTGCTCCCTTTCAGCCAGAACACCTTGAAGAGCAGTTGGTCCCGAGGCATTCCCTTCCATTCCCCCTCGGCCCCCTCAGGCCGGCTTACTCCTCCGCCACGGACACGTTAAGGTGACGGGCGCCCTCGCTGTGCGTTCTGTGCAAATCCGGGATCTCTCAGCAGCACTGGGCAAGGCCGATCTCTCCTTCTCAGCCTAGCACTGTCAGCGCTTGGCCCACTGCCCTCTCCTGGCTCCCCTCCTACCTGACATCCTCATGCTCTGGACCAGCTCCTCCTTCCAGCCTCCCTTCCCCCTTAGCATGAGAATACGCAGGGCTCAACCTTTCCCCCTCTATTTGCATTTCCTCCCATGGTGAGCTCGTCCAGTTGTACAGCTTTAAGTAGGAGAAATACGCTGGTGAACATCAGTCTATACTCAGGTATCCGATTGCCTTATAACCTTAGCCTGTGGCATGAGGAATAAATATATTTTTATCTTGCTAAGCCGCTGACAATTTAGGGTTGTTTGTTACTGCAGCATAACCAGGGCTATCCTGACTGCCGTCAAAGGTGGCCCCAATACCATCATTTCTTAGTCGGGTAAGCTTGCATTAGCTCCCTAAACGTCCTGCCTGCTCCCACCCTTCCCTCACTGTCTGCATCAGCTGCCATGATGCACTAAAAAGCTATTCCTCCTTTCCTATCCTCCAATGGCTCCCTTTTCTGAGTGTAAAAGTCACAGTGCTCCCCAGACCCCACACCCTTCCCAACCTCCACCTCTCTGGCCATGTGCCCTGTTGCTCTGATGCGTTCATTGGCTCACAGAGACCGCCTCCGCTTTTCAAAAACGCCCAGCTGGGGCCAGATTAGGGCCTTGGCACTGGGCTCTCCCCGCTGCTGGGGATGCTGTTCCCCTGGAGCCCGCAGAGCTCACCCGCTCTCTCCCCCCCAGTTTGCTCAGGTTACTTGGCAGTGAGATCTACCCCGCCTCCACTTTCCCGGGGCCTCCAACTCCCTGATGCTGGTCTACTCGTTTCCCCACAGCGTTGATCACTTTCTAACAAGGCGAGTAACTCGCTGGTCATGGGCCTTTTCTGCCTCCCTCGCTAGAACAGGAGCAGGGGTTTGCTTGGTGCACCGGTGTAGAGCGGTTTCATTGGGGGTTGGGAGCGAGAGCCATTTGGAGTGGTTGCCAGGAGACAGGTATACCCCCAACCCCCGACCCCGAATCGTCAGGTCTGGGAGTTCCTGTTCGGGAAGGATTTGGAGCAGGCTTTTCAGCGCCCCTTCTCGAAGCCCAGGGAAGGATCGTGTCGCACAGGCATGGGCTATGGGATCCTGATCCCGGCCCATGCGCGGAGGCGGCCAGGGAGAAGGGCGGGCGCAGTTCCCGGTCAGCCAACAGCGCTCGCTGGGCTCCCACGTTCCGAGGGCACTGGACCCAGCCACGGAGTCATACGGGCCCCGGGACTCCGGATCCGCGAATCCACCCCGGCCTCCAGCCCTCTGTCCAGGGACTAGTCACAGGGAGCCGCAGCCAGCCCCGACCTGCAGGGCCCGGACGGCCCAGGGTGCCCAGCCAAACCGCCCGTTGCGCGGGCCGAGGCCGGGCTCGGGGGTCTGCGCTGCGAGCGGGTGGCGCACCCTCCCGCACAAAGCTTCCCGCGAAACTGACGTAGCGCCGGGCGGCCGCGCAGGCTCCGCCCCCGGCCGCGCCCCTCCCCGGCGCGCTCGCCGCGCCCCAACGCGCCTGCGCACTCGCCCTCCCGCCACTGGCTGCGGCGTGGCGGCGCGCGCCGGCCGGCGCCCTGCGCGCCGCGCGATTGGCCAGGCGGCGGCGGGCGGGGGTGTGTCCGCCGCGCGCCCCGCCCCTGGCTCCGCTCGCGGAGGTGCGCGCGGCGGTGGTGGCGGCGGCGGCGGCGGCGGCGCGTGGCAGGTCCGGCGGGCGCCCGGCGGCGGCGGCCCGACCCCGGCCCAGCCTCGTCCCGCCCGCCCGCCCGCCTGGCCCCGTTCCCGGCCCCCACTCGCCCGCCCGGCGCGCCGCGGCCCCGCCCCGGCACCTCCCGAGGGAGCGGCGCCGCCGGCCGAGCGCAGGCCCGGCCATGACCGACTTCAAATTGGGCATCGTGCGGCTCGGCCGGGTGGCCGGAAAGGTGCGCGGCGCGGCCTGGGGCCGGCGTCGGGCGGGAGGCGTGGGGCGCCGGGCCGGGGCCGAGGGCCGGGGCTGGGGTGAGGCTAGGGGCTGAGCGGCGCTGGGGGGCGCGGGCGCGGGCTGGGAGTCGGAGTCGGCGTCGGGGGTGCGAGGCTGGGGGCGCAGGGCCCGGCCAGCGCGGCGGGACGCACGGGCACAGGCCCTAGGTTCGCCGGCGGCCTGGTTCCTGGGGCAGCTTTGGTCCAGTGCCGGCTCCGGCCGTGCGCCGTGGGTCGAGGGCTGCGGCTGTGCCTGCGGCCGCGGGGAGCGCAGGCCCTTCCGGGGCAGCGCGCTCGGTCTCCGGCGGCCCCTGCGGGTCCGTAGTGAGCTTCGCGCAGGGCTCGGGCTGCTCGCGGCGGCCCCGTCGGGCTGAGCCTCAGTTGGCCTCGGCCGAGCGGGGCCTCCCTCTGCTTCTCTCCCTTACCGGGCCCCGCCCTCCGCGTGTTCGAGGCTGGGGCTTCCTGGCACCTGTGGGCATTGAGGCTTGGCTGTTTCCAGGAGCCGGCCGGCCGTGCAGCTGAACCAGCCACGGACCTTACCCTGGATGGGAACCCTGTTCCCATCACCAGCGGCGGAAGCTTCTGGTGGGAGAGAGGAGCAGAGGCAGTCAGATGAAGGTAAAGCCGGTTCAGATAACTAGTAAAAAGCTCTCCAAGCGAAAGTGAGACTGGTCCATTTCGGGGACCGTTTCCTGCCCTCCCGCAAAGGGCAGTCACTTTCTAACTACGGAAGGGTGGGCTCCTTATTAGCCTTGCGATCTCTGCAACTCAGCGGTTGTCTGCAGTAATGCCATCCTTTAAAACTTTTACTTGGAACGTGTTAGACGAAGAGATAGGAGGGACAGTTCCATGAGCACCTGTGTGCCGCCTGCCTGATGGTTGGAACCTTCCAGATATTCTGCTTCAATCCCGGGGCCCTGCCTCTATTCTTGTGACACCGTGGTCTCGGACTGGGCTTATGGACACATTGACACGCACAGCTTAGTGGATGAGCAGTTAGTTCTCAGGCACTTCTCATGGCTAGTCGTGAGCAGACGGCAGGTGGGGCCTGGCGCCACAGCTGTGCGCTGTGCTAAGTGGGGAGAGAGCGGCCTTTGGCACATCTGCCTGCCTTCAGGGTGGATTGGCCGCTCTGAGCCCGTGAGGGCTGCTCCTGCCTACTGTTAGTGCCCTGTGCTGATTCCAAATGTGACGTCTTCAAACGTTAATTTCCAGACCAAGTATACGCTGATAGATGAGCAGGACATCCCGCTGGTGGAGGGCTACTCGTTCGAGGTAAGGATTCTGCTCCTTTGCTGGCCTGCCTACGGTCGTGCCAAGGGGGGTCATGAGGGGTAGGTCTTCACCCCTGTGACGTGAGGCAGGCCCTTGCATGTGAGCTGCTCAAGCAGGCGGGTGAAGCCCTGTCCAGAACCCTGGTCTCCAGGGAACCTGTCTGTCAGTGTGGACCCCCCCCCCCCACCGCCTCCGTGATGCTTGCTGTCTTTCTCACTTCCACGTTGCTTGCAGGCTCTTCCCAAAAAAGAGACAAATGGTGCCATGTCTGTGATTGAGTTCAGTCGGATAAACTGCTGTGCCCAGGGAGACTGTCCAGGACTGCCCCACCTCCTCTCCAGCCTCGGCCTCCTGCAGGGCCCGGTGCCTTTGTTCTTACCTGGCTGTTTGGGCTCCAGTCCTCACCTGCCTGCTCCTCCCTCCACCCTGTAGACCCAGCCCACTCCTGTCTCACCCTTCACCCTTTTATGCTTGCTTGTTCCAGGGCTTACCTTTTTTTTACTGGATTAGGGACTTTTTTTTTTAAGGGTAGGGAGATTTATTTCCCTGTGTCCACGTCCACAGTATTTTGCAAAGAGTGGTTCTTAAGTGTGTCTTGCCTTCATGTAGGCGGGTACTTCTCCGTGCCACGTGTCTGGAAGCCTCCAGAGACCACCAAGGTCCCAGGAACAGGCCTGGCCTTTGTCCCTCTGGCTTGTTTCCTTCGTTTTTCTAAGAGGAATTTGGAATGTTGTGGAGAATTGCAGGCTTTTTAACAGAGCTTTTTCTTGTTTCTTCTCAGGCCCGGATGGAAGTAGACGCAGATGGAAATGGTGCTAAGATATTTGCATATGCCTTTGACAAAAACCGAGGGAGGGGGTCGGGACGGCTCCTTCATGAGCTGCTGTGGTAGGTGTTTCCAAGCTGCTGCTTCCCTTTCTGGGTTAGCACCAGCCTTGCGGTGCGAGGGGCTTGGGCAGCCAGAGGCCCTTCTGCCTCGTCGACAGATGATACCTTGCCCAGGCCTCCCAGTCACGTCTTTGTCATTGCCCCTGCCTGGAAGGATGGCTGCTCTGCGTCCCCTGGCGCTGGCAGGGTGGCCTGAGAGTCTGTAGGCCATGTGCCCTTCCTGCTCCCAGCACTCGGGCCACAGCGCCTCTGGAGGCGGGTGGAGTCTGGCCCCTTCTAGGTCCCTTTGAGCTTGGCGGTGGGGCACGGGGAAGAGCCGTCCTCCCTTCTGTGTGAACGCTGAGGTTCCGGAGTGCTTGGGCCCACTCAGCGGTGTCCCCCAGGCTGTGTGCGAGGTGGCTTGGGGCTCCACCTTGGCTCCCTGGAGCCTAGCGCTCAAGTCCAGGGGCTGGCCTGTCCCCTTTGGGCCACAGACCGGCAGACTTGGGTTCCCCTCAGCAGCCGTGCTCCCGATGGGCCAAGGGCCATTCAGTGCGCGTGGCTGAGACGAGGGGTCGGGGAGCCTGTCTGGAGCACTGTCTGTTTCCTAGGGAGCGGCACAGGGGAGGCATCGCCCCTGGGTTTCAGGTGGTGCATCTCAACGCCGTCACTGTGGACAATCGCCTGGACAACCTGCAGTTGGTGCCGTGGGGCTGGCGGCCCAGAGCCGAGGAGGCCTCCAGCAAGCAGAGGTAGGTCGTCCTGGGGCCTGGCAGTGCGGCCCCGCCAGGCTCGCTGCCAAGGGAGGCTGGCTCGGCTCTGGCTCTGCGGCTTCTGTGGGTCTGGGAGTGCTGGTCATCTCCCTCCAGGTGTGCAGGCAGGACAGTGCCTCCGAGGTCAGCTGGGCAGCCTGCGCCCCTCCTTGGTCCAGACTCCAGTGTTAGAGCCTGATCCTGACTAAGGGGTCCTCACGTGGCTCTTGAAGGAGGCAGAGCCTCCTGACAGTTAGTTAGGGTTCTCATCCTCCTGGGGATTGTGGTAGTCTACACTTGCGGTTGCAAGTGACAGAAACTGAGCCCAGTTTGGCTGAAGCAAAAATAGGACCCTTGCTGGCTCCCCTGCTGAGATGTGGCAAGCCACAGAACCGCCTGGAGGTCTCAGGAGCGGCCACCAGGGCTGCACACTGACTGCTCGGCAGCGGCCCGCGGCACTGAGGAGTTGCTTGCTTCGGAGCACTTTTCTGCTCTGCTGGGGATAGGACGGTGGTTTCATCAGCAGAAAGGAAGGTTGGGGATGCTCTGGTGGCCCAGCGGTTAGGACTTGGCGCTTCCGCTGCGGCGGGCCCGGCTGTGAACCCGGGTGTGAACCCGGGCTGGGGAGCTCAGAGCCCACAGGTTGCATTCCTGTCGTTTACTCGCTGAGTCCCGTGCGACTCTGCGGCCCACGGACCCCACACGCCAGGCTCCGCGGTCCTCCACTGTCTCCCGGAGCTTGTTCAAACCCACGTCCATTGAGTCGGTGATGCCATCCAACCATCTCATCCTCTGTCGCCCCCTTCTCCTGCCTTCAATCTTTCCCAGCATTGGAGTATTTTCCAATGAGTTGGCTCTTTGCATCAGGTGGCCAAAGCACTGGAGTTTCAGCTTCAGCATCAGTCCTTTCAAGGAATATTCAGGACTGATCTCCTTTAGAATGGACTGGTTGATCTCCTTGCAGTCCAGGGGACTCTCAAGAGTCTTCTTCTGCACCGCAGTTCGAAAGCATCAATTCTTCATTGCTCAGCCTTCCTTATGGTCCAGCTCTCACATCCATACATGACTATTGGAAAAACCGTAACTTTCACTACAGACCTTTGTTGGCAAAGTAACGTCTCTGCTTTTGAATATGCTGTCTAGGGTGGTCGTAACTTTTCTTCCAGGGAGTCAGCGTCTTTTACTTTTGTGGCTGCGGCCACTGTTGGCAGTGGTTTTAGAACCCAAGAAAATAAAACCTGTCACTGCTTCCACTGCTTCCCCTTCTATTTGCCATGAAGTGATGGAACCGGATGCCATGATCTTCGTCTTCTGAATGTTGAGCTTTAGGCCAAAATTTTCACTCTCCTCTTTCACTTTCATCAAGAGGCTCTTTAGTTCTTCACTTTCTGCCGTAAGGG
Source organism: Ovis aries (assembly GCF_016772045.2). Lineage (NCBI taxonomy): Eukaryota > Metazoa > Chordata > Mammalia > Artiodactyla > Bovidae > Ovis > Ovis aries. The sequence continues at coordinate 404,000 of NC_056056.1, forward strand.
TGGTGTCATCTGCATATCTGAGGTTATTGCTATTTCTCCTGGCAATCTTGATTCCAGCTTGTGCTTCTTCCAGCCCAGCGTTTCTCATGATGTACTCTGCATGTAAGTTAAATAAGCAGGGTGACAATATACAGTCTTGACGTACTCCTTTTCCTAGTTGGAACCAGTCTGTTCCATGTCCAGTTCTAACTGTTGCTTCGTGACCTGCATACAGATTTCTCAGGAGGCAGGGAAGGTGGTCTGGTATTCCCATCTCTCTCAGAATTTTCACGTTTGTTGCGATCCACACAGTCAAAGGCTTTAGCTTTAGTCAATGAAGCAGAAGAAGGTGTTGGTTTGGAATTCCTTTGCTTTTTGTATGATCCAGCAGATGTTGGCAATTTAATCTCTGGTTCCTCTGCCTTTTCTAAGTCTACCTTGAACATCTGGAAATTCTTGGTTCATGCACTGTCGCCTCACTTGAAGGGTTTTGAGCATTACCTTGCCAGCATGTGAGATGAGTGCAATTGTATGGTAGTTTGAGCATTCTTTGGCATTGCCTTTCTTTGGGATTGGAATGAAAACTGACCTTCTCCAGTCCTGTGGCCGCTGTTGAATTTTCAAACTCTGCTGGCATATTGAGTGCAGCACTTTCACAGCATCATCTCTTAGGACTTGGAATAGTCCAGCTGGAATTCTATCACTTCCACTAACTTTGTTTGTGGTGATGCTTCCTAAGGCCCAGTAACTTCACACTCCAGGATGTTTGGCTCTAGGTGAGTGATCACACCATTGTGATTATCTGGGTTGTGAAGACCTTTTTCGTATAGTTCTTCTGCGTATTCTTGCCGCCTCTTCTTGGCCTCTTATGCTTCTGTTGGGCCCTTGGCGTTCCCGCCCCTTATCGAGCCCCCTCACACGGCTGTTCCCGCGGCGTCTCCAGTTCCCTTGCCCAGCTCTGCAGCCCCTGCCGTCGTGTTGGTTTCCTGTGTCTTTGCATTGTTCCCCTAAGAAGGCTTTCTTGTCTCTCCTTTTCTCGGGAGCCCTGCATTCAGCTGGGTGTACCTTTCCTCCTCTGCCTCTCACTCCTCTTCCTTCCTCAGCTCTCCGTAAGCCCTCCTCAGACGACCACGTCGCCTTGCTGCATTTCTCTTTCTTGGGGATGGTTTTGGTGACTGCCTCCTGCGCAGCGTGGCAGACCTCCGTCCATGGGTCTGCAGGCTCTCGGTCTATCAGATCTAACTCCTTGACTCTGTTCCTCACTTCCACTGTACTATCATAAGGGATTTGATTTAGGCCATACCCGAATGGTCTAGTGGTTTTCCCCACTTTCTACAATTTAAGTATGAACTTGGCAATAAGGAGCTCATGATCTGAGCCACAGTCAGCTCCCCATCTTGGTTTTGCTGTCTGCATAGAGCTTCTCCATCTTTGGCTGCAAAGACTACAGTCAGTCTGCTTTCAGTGCTGACCGTCTGGTGGCGTCCATGTGTGGGTCAGCCTCTTGTGCTGTTGGAAGAGGGTGTTTGCTGTGACCAGTGCGTCCTCTTGGCAAAACTCTGTTGCCCTTTGCCGGGCTTCATTCTGTACTCCAAGGCCAAGCTTGCCTGTTACTCCAGGAATCTCTTGACTTTCCACTCTAGTACTCTGATCCACTATGATAAAAAGGAGCTTTTCTTTGCTGTTAGTTCTAGAAGGTCTTGTAGGTCTTCCTAGAACTGTTCAAATTCAGGTTTCTTCATCATTACTGGTTGGGGCATAGACTCGGATTACTGTGATGCTAAGTGGTTTGCCTTGGAAACGAACAGATCATTCTGTTGTTTCTGAGATTGTACCCAAGTACTGCGTTTCGGACTCTTTCGTTGACTGTGAGGGCTACTCCATTTCTTCTAAGGGATTCTTGCGCACAGTAGTAGATACAATGGTCATCGGAATTCCATTCGCCTATTCCTATCCACAGGTTGCATGGCACAGCAAAAAAATAAAATAACCCAAACAAAAGGCTGTGTCATCAGGACGAGTGTAGGGGCGGCTGAGCGGTCGGCAGGCAGGTGGCTCAGCACTCGCACGAGAGCACGGCGGGCCTGGGCCAGCTCTGCCGCGGACCGCTGCAGCCGCCGGGGGATGGCCCCATGCTGCCTCACAGCGCTCTGGGGCCCTGCCCCGAGGGCCCTCCCTGTCGGTCATCCCAGGAACCAGCTGGTCAGGGTCGCTGTGGCTTGCCAGCAGCGATCAGCCTGTCCGCAGTCCCGCACGTGCTGGGGCCCAGCTGTCCTGAGGGCGGCCTGAGCTCCCCGCCGCCCGGTGCCATGTGCCCTCCCGCCTCATCCGTGGCCTCTGCCCGGTAGCTCGTGGTGGGAATCGGCCCCTTCAACTCGGGGGTCCCCGGACCCCTGGTTGCTGCCCTGGCGTCACCCCGGTGGGCACAGGGTGGCCCAGCCAGGTGGAATGTGCGCTAGGCAGAGGAGCAGTGTCCTCCCTTCCCGTCTTCAGACGCCGGCTGGGGCTGAGCCTCCCCTCCCGTCGGCCTTCCAGGGCCTCACTAAGGAGCTCGGGAAGCACCAGCGTTCTCCCCCACCCTTACTCTCACCCCTTGCTTCTTTAAAGAAACCTTTGTATTGTGGTAGAACACGGCTGACGCCGCTTAACCCCTTTCGAGTGTGTTTCTGTGGCGTTGAGCACACTTGCAGTGCGGTGCAGCCGCCGCCACCACGGCCTCCGGAGCCGTCTCCTCTTCCCAAAGGCAGCTGTGCCCTGACAGAGCGCTGCACCCCCGCCCCCAGACCCCCGAGCCCCGCCGCTCCACCAGCCGCGGGCCTTGATCCCGGCGGAGCGGGCTGGCGGCACTCGTCCTCCGGTCTGGCTCCCTCACGCCTCCTCACGCACGTCCGCAAGACTCGTCCGCATCACGGCCTGTGTCAGAGCTCCCTTCTTAAGGTTAGTTAGGTAGCACTCCACTGTGTGTGTGCGCGCGTGTGCGTGTGCGCGCGCGTGTGCACATAGGCGTGCGCGCGCGTGTGCACATAGGCGTGCGCGCGCGTGTGCGTGCGTGCGCATAGGCGTGTGTGCGTGTGTGCGCATAGGCGTGTGCGTGCGTGCGCATAGGCGTGTGCGCACATAGGCGTGTGTGCGCGTGTGTGCGTGCGTGTGCGTGTGTGCGCATAGGCGTGTGCGCGCGTGCGCATAGGCGCGTGCGCGCGTGTGCGTGTGTGCGCCTGTGTATGCGCGCACACACCTGGTTTATCCACTCCCCCTCGTCGGGCTCTTGGGCTGCCTCCTCCCTCATCTGCTGTGGACCCACTGGTACAAAGAGCCCTTCTGGCCTCTGCTTTCGGTTCCTGAGAGGGCGCCCAGAAGTGGGATCGCAGGACCGGGCGGCGGTGCCGTTCCCTCGGAGGAGCCGCGGGGCTGCTGTCCGCGGCGTCTGCGCTCTGCCCCCCCCCCCCCCCCCCACAGCGCGGAGGCCCGTGGCAGCACGTGGTGCTCTCTGTCGCTGATAGACGCCGTCCCAGGAGTGCGAGGTGGCCCCGCTGCCGTTCTGAGTTGTCTTCCTGACGGTCAGTGATGCTGAGCGTCGTTTCCTGTGCTTTTTGGGCCTGTGTGTGTCTCCTGTGGAGAAATCTCTCTTCAAAACTTGGTTTTTCAGTTGAGCTGCAGAGCTCTCTATTCAGGGTGGTGCAGGGTTTGCAAATGTTCTCTCCCCTTCTATAGATGGCCGTATTCTACTGGATTTTCGATGCACGAAAGACTTGAGTCTCCACACCTTGTTTCACAAAATACTGGATTTTTTGATGCACGAAATACTTGATTTCCACACCTTGTCTCACGAGCCTTTTCTCTTCCTTCCGTCACCGTGCCCTTGTTGCCGCGCCCCAGGTCGTTGCGTGTCTGATGCTGCGAGGCCTTGTCCCGGGTTTTCTCCGAGAGTTTTGCTGTTTGGGGTCTTACATTTAGGCCTTTTTTTTTTTTTTTAACTTTTTTAAGCTGAAGTACAGGTTTACTGAGGTGGTTTAGTGGCAGAGAACCCACCTGCCAGTGCACGACACACAGGTTCAGTCCCTGCCTGGGTCAGGAAGACCCCCTGGAGGAGGGCCTGGCAACCCACTCCGGCATTCTTGCCTGGAGAGTCCCATGGACAGAGGAGCCTGGCGGGGTCGCAGAGTTCATGGGAGTTCATGGGGGTTCATGGGGTCGCAGAGTCAGACACGACTGAGCGCGCGGGCATAGCAGATTCCCAGTGCTGTGCCAGACCCTTCCGTTTTTATCCAAGTCCCTCTCGGCCTGGCCTCCAGAGACAGCAGGCGCGTTGGAGGGGCTGGAGCACCCACCCCATTGCTTTCGCGGGGCAGCAGGTGCCTCCTTTGAAGGCCGGCCCCAGGGGTAGGCTGCTCCTTGCTTTGGGTTTGACCCGTCCGCTGGTACCTGCGGTGGTGGGGCAGGTGTGGGCAGCTCTGAGCTTCTGGCCCCGTCCAGGCAGAGAAGCCGTCGGGGGGTGGAGAGTAGCTGCAGCACCTAGAGGGTGGGTCACCCAGATCCCCAGGTCTCTCCAGGGGCAGATTTGAGCACCTCTGGGGCTGCGAGCAGGAAGAGAGGTGGCCTGGTGTTGCCCAGGGCGGGCTGAGCCTGCAGCTGAAACCACGTGGTCTCCAAGCCTGTCGTGTGCGCGGCTCTCACGGTGTTGGGAAGACTGAGGGGCAAGACACACACAGCCCTTCCTGTGCCTTTTAGTGAGAGAGGAACAGGCTGAATCCTGGGTGTTATGGGGAGGTGAGCCGGTGGGCCAAAGGACAGTCAGACTGTTGGTCACAGTTGGGGGGGGGGTGTCCTGCGAAGGGGAGGCAGCCGGTCCACCCTGGGGTCACCTCCTGTAACTTGCGTGCCTTGCCCCTTCCTGGCCAAAGGGGCCTGAGACCCCGTTTCTTTTGTTAAGGGAGCAAAGCCTATACTGGCTGGCGATTCAGCAGCTGCCCACAGACCCCATAGAGGAGCAGTTCCCGGTGCTGAGCGTGACGCGGTACTACAACGCCAACGGGGACGTGGTGGAGGAGGAGGAGACGTCCTGTGCCTACTACGAGTGCCACTACCCCCCCTGCACGGTGATGGAGAGGCAGGTGCGTGCCGGCCGCGCCCGGGGCGGCGCTGCTCCCCGCGGGCCGCCCGGCCGGAGCCGGGCCCTCCTGCCTCGGCGCGGGCGGCCGGGCCCCCCGGGACCGTGCGTGACCGCCCCGGGCTCCTCTGTGTCCTTTCAGCTCCGGGAGTTCAACATCTGCGGGCGCTGCCAGGTGGCGCGCTACTGCGGCTCGCAGTGCCAGCAGAAGGACTGGCCAGCCCACAAGAAGCACTGCCGGGAGAAGCGGCGCCCCTCCCCGCACGAGCTGGAGCCCGAGCGATGACGCGGCGGCCGCCGGCGGGCCCGGGGTTCCCCCTGCACTGCCCCTGCCCCCGTCCGCAGCCAGAGGCTCCCCCGGAGCAGAGACAGCTGGGAGGGCCTGCCGGACGCTTCTCATTATTTATATGTTAATATGTTTGTAAACTCATGTACAGTTTTTTTGGGGGGGGAAGGCGGGAGGGTTCAGAAGTACAAATCGGGTCGTTTGCTGTAACGCTCACTGGGCGGCCGGGCCAAGGCGGGCGGGGGACAGCAGGCACAGTAAAGTGGGGCCGCCCGCACCCTGGCCGTGCTCTGCTCTCTGCCTCAGGCGGCGTCCGTGGGCACAGATGGCGAGGCTGCCCCCAGGCTCGGGAGACGCGTACCCGGCGGCCAGCAGGGGCCGCCGTTGTCACCCACACCCCGGGCACTCAGGGCGGGGGGGCCCCCGTGACTTGAAGCTTGCCTGGGTGCCCAGCGTCCTGTACACCTTGCTGAGCACCCCCAGGGGCCGCACGCGGCTGTGGCGGCAACCCTGGACCGCCCCGGCTCACCCCCAGCCCCACACGGCCCCCCAGGCTCCCCGCTGTCTGCCGGGACGCTGTGCGTGTGCCTGCCTGACCAGGGCCAGCTCCTGGGTGGCCTTTGGTCTGTGAGCTGAACTTTCCATGGCTGCCTTTGCAGAGCTTGGAGGCTTCTTGGACAGTGTGTCTGGAGAACAGGACTGAGGAGATGGGGAGCAGGCGGGCACCTCAGTCCCAACACCAAGGGAGGGCTTTTCTTCAAGGGAAGGGGCCCAAGTGCCCACGGGTTTTTGCTGAGAAGACCTGGCTGCCGTGGAGGTTGGCCGTGGTGCCTCTTCCAAGTTCAAGTCTTTGCTGCAAGGGGGTCTGCTCCAGGTGCCCCAGACCGCCAGGGGGCTTAGCAAACTGTTGGGGAAGAGGATATCTGTGATTCTGAGAGGCAGTCCTGCAGACCACAGCTGGCCTGAGGTCCGGGAGTGCTGTGCGGCCAGCATCCTGGGGTCATCCTGGGGTCATCCTGGGGCCGCGTGTGCTCGATTCGCCTTCAGAACCAGGCTCCTGGGATGAGCGCTGGCCTGCAGGCTGTGTGTCCCACCTGTGTGCTTGGGGGAGTGGCCAGCTTGGCCCTCCAGCCGGTCTCTCTTTCCCGACCAGCACTGACTCCCCTGTGGTTAGCTGCTGCTGCTGCTAAGTCGCTTCAGTTGTGTCCGACTCTGCGACCACATACACGGCAGCCCACCAGGCTCCCCTGTCCCTGGGAGTCTCCGGGCAAGAACACTGGAGTGGGTTGCCATTTCTTTCTCCAATGTATGAAAGTGAAAAGTGAAAGTGAAGTCGCTCAGTCATGTCCAACCCTCAGCAACCCCATGGACTGCAGTCTTCCAGGCTCCTCCGTCCATGGGGTTTTCCAGGCAAGAGTACTGGAGTGAGGTGCCATCGCCGCCTTGTGGTTAGCTAGTCCTCAGAAAACTCCACTGGAATGGAAGTGCTGGAGTCTGCTGACCTGGAGGACGTCATGCTGGGTGTTGACCTCGGGTGCTCGTTGCTGTGACTCCTGGCTCACCTGGAACTGCCGTGCTCTGGGGCTCGCTGGCAGCTGTGGGGGTGGGGGTTGTCGGGGGTGCGGCGGCATAGCTGGTGGCTGTCCCCTCCTGGTGGTGCTGTGTCTTGTGTTGCTTGGCAGACTCTGAGCCTGGGCTGGTGCAGGGCCCTGGGTGGAGCTGAGAGGGTGGCAGAGGGCTTGCTGTCACTGCCACGGCCCCTGGAGCAGCCGCCCCAGGAAGGTGCCCTGGCACCCACAGGCTGGCTGTATCCCCTTGCTTCCCCTGTCGTTTATTGGATATCTGGCCCCTGGCTCTGTTCTGACGGCCCCGACCTCTTGACTTGCAGCCACACATCTGAGAGCGACTGAGGGTCCAACATTGACGGCTCTTGCCTGTTAGGAGTGAGGCAGGGGGCTGCCTGGCCTGCCTTCTGCACCAGATTAGATCAAGGTGTGTGGGTCAGCCACTTCAGGGTGCCCTCCTGTGTCCTGCCCTTCTCTGCTTCAGCTGCCATCCGAACAGCTGACCTTTCACAGCCGTAGAAACCGCCTCAGACACCACAGGCTGGCCACCCAGGCCTCCATGTGGACTTCAGTCTTGTCCCATTCCCTGCAGCTGCTGTAACGGGAACACAAGCTGGGTGCTTTGAAACAATGTAAGGTCTGGGTCCTGCACACCCGTGTGTGGGCAGGGTGGTGCTCCCTCTGAAGAGTCCAGGCTCCTCCAGCTCCCAGTGGCCTCAGGCAGCCCTTTCCTTGCAGAGGCTTCATGCCTGCCAGGCTTCTCCTGTGGGTGTCTGTAACAGACCACATCTCCTCGTAAGGCTGCTAGTGAAACTGGATTAGGGGTACACTAATGGCCTTAACTGGATGGCCTCTGTGAAGACCCTGTTTCTGAAGGTCACGTTCTGGGACGTTGCAGATAAGACTTCAGCATGTCTTGGGGGAGGACACAATTCAGTCTGGGGGAGAGTGAAGGACAGGGAAACCTGGCGGGCTGCAGTCTGTGGGGTCGCAGAGACACAGCTTAGCCGCTGGACAGTAACAGCATTCATTCATAACAGTGACACTTGCCTTCCCCAGACTTGTGCTGTAGAGTCAGGTTTCGTTGAATGGTGCCAGCACATAACGCAGTTTTCCAAGTCAGAGAGTGAGTGTGCTGGGTGCCCTCCCCTGCACCGTGTGTCTAATGGGCACGGACCCCACCTGCCCCTGGGGCTCACTCTCTGCTCCACGCCCTCTGCTCACCTTCCTGCTCGCGGCTGGGCCCTGGGCCCACCCTGTCTCCGTTCTCTGCGGTCCTGGCAGGATTCTGTGTCCGCTGATGCGCTGCACTTACCGCCCACAGGCAGGTAGCTCCCTGCGGTGGACATGACCGGGGAGAGGGAGGGCAGCCTGTGCCCAGGCTCTTTGGGTCAGACCCTGGATGGACTCTGCTCCGCTTTCACAGTCCGGCCCTCAGGTGACTCCGTGCCGCACGCTCGGGTGCGCGATCCCGGGCCGGCCTCGCCGCCGCGCGGGGCACGCGGGGCGGGTTGAGTCTGCCGGCCAGCAGGGGGCGCGGGAGCGCGGCCTCGCGGGCGAGTCCGTGGGGCAGGAAGTCCCTCCCCGGAAGAGGCCCGGCGTCGGCGGCGGAAGTGGGAGCCGCGCCGGCCACCCGGCTGGGCGGCCCGCGTCGCAGAGCGCCCGCGCTCGGCGCTGTCAACGTGGCTTCCTTACTCAGCCGCTGCCGCGCGCTGCCCGCCACCACGGCCGCCGCCGCGTCCTCCGGGGGCGCGGGAGCCGACGGCCGAGTCCAGCTGTTGCAGGCGGTGGACACGGAGCTCACCGTGGACTCGGTGGAGTGGTGCCCGCTGGCCGGCTGCAGGCACTTGCTGGCGTGCGGCACCTACCAGCTGTGGAAGCCGGAGGGCCGGCCCGCCGACGGGGCGTGCCAGGTGCGCGGGCCTCCTTGCTTCGGGCCTCGGGCGGTCTGCGGCCCCAGGTGGCCGTTCCCAAGCGGCTCGAGTCCCCGACTCGAGCTCCTCTCGAGAAGGGCGAGGAGAGGCTCCTGAGAGGCAGAGCCGACCGCAAGCGTCGAGACCTCTCTGCTCTGCAGCGGTGAGGCTGGAGTGGAGACATCTCGTGTGGAGCCACACGGGGTGGACGCGACCTTGGCCTGTGGCCGGAATGTCAGACACGGCGTCCTGAAAGCGGGATGTCGTCTGTTTGCCGGCGTGGCCCAGGTTGTGGGTGAAGTCTAGAGCAAAGAGAAAAGGGGATGTCACAGGAGCTCTACCTAATGCCTTGAAGGCATCCACTTACGCGGATCCAAACCTAAGCATTTTTAAGAGTGAAAGCTGGCACTGGGACCGTCCTAGGCAGGCAAACTGTGTCCCAAGGGAATCCTAACCACAGCTCCTTTCTGTCGGCCCCTTTAGAAGAAGCATTGTATCCTAATCCACCTACTCGTTTATCACATACAAGAGAAAAGACATTTCTCCAGCTCAGAAAATCAGTTCCCGAGTGTTGGCAAACCTCTTCTTTCCCTGTCCCTTTTGCCATCCTCTGGGTTCCTCAGTGTCTGTTAAGGTATTCAAAGAACACGTGCATTTTTTTGTAGAGTGAACTGGGTGTGGCCGAGCCTCCAGTTCGTTTGGGCCGTCTCTACCTGTACAGTTGCAATGAGGACAGGTCTCCCTGCCCCCTGGTTGAGGTCCAAAGAAGAGACACTTCTGCGATCCTGGACATGAAATGGTACGCATTTGGTAACAGTCCCCCTTGGTTGGAATTTGTCATGAAAACCTGATTGTTTAGTCAGAGGAGCCTGATGCCTGGTGGCATCAGACAAGACAGGGAGGCATCTGCGTGAAGTTGGGGTTCATTTCCTGTCCTGTCTTTTCCTGCCTGTGGAGGCTGCTGTAAACTTGGGGTTTATTTCTTTTTTCAGTTTCCAAGCCGTACAGGTACTGTTGGTCTGTTTGGGAAGCAGTGCTGATTTTCTGCTTCATAAACTGGAGGATCTTGTAGGAACAGAACTGTAGGCTCCAAACTGGTTTGGGAACTGAAATCTGTAACAGTGAGTCACGGGGGTGCCTGTCGTTTCCCTGTACTCCGGGCACATCCTGTGTTCTGACTGGCACGTGCATTCTCTCCTAGGTGTCACGTTCCAGTGGCTGGCCATCCCGTCTTGGGTGTGGCGGATGCTTCTGGGTCCATAGAGCTCCTCCGCTTGGTGCCATCTGAGGTCAGTGACTGGGCCAGGCTTAGTGAGGGGTCCAAGGAGCACGGAGGGAGGCTGTGCTGAGGCGATCTTTTTCTAGGATGATCTGTTCGGTGGTGAACTTTATCGTGAAATGTTCTAAGGTAGCACACAGTTCACAGGTTTTAAGTTCACGGGTTCTACGTCTAACTCCCAAGAGGAAGACACCTTGTGTGTCGCCAGCAGAGGAGCTGAAGCGGCAGGCAGGCCCTTTAACCTGACAGGGGGCCCGAACGCCCTGTTAGGAAAAAGCCTGGGCAGCATTCTTGGGCTGGCAGTGCTGGGCAGGAAGAGCAGTGTTTCCTGGGGCGGAGTGGTGTTTATCATCAGTAATTAAGAGAGCATAGGGTTCCTCTGGGCTTCCCCAAACATGGCACGGTGGGTAAGAAATCCGCCTGCAATTCAGGAGACGTGGGTTTGATCCCTGGGTCAGGAAGATCTCCTGGAGGAGGGCATGGCAACCCACTTCAGTTTTCTTGCCTGGACAATCCCATGGATAGGAACCTGGCAGACTGTACTCTGGGGCCACAAAGCGGCAGACACAGCTGAGCAGCTTAGTGATGTGTTGTCCCCCGGGCGTCTGACAGCAGTCCCATGTCACGCGTCTGTAGAACGCCTGCGTGCTGGGGGCGGGGGCAGGTGAAAGAAGGAGCCTGACCACGTCTTGGCTCACGGGCGAGGGGAGTGGAGGGGGCGGCGCTGATGCAGGCGCTGCGAGTGGGCCTTGGGGCGGGCCCAGCTGGCCTCGGGCCCACGGCGCTGAGCGCTGGTGAGGACGGCCTCGCTCCAGACATGCCGAGAGCGGCAGCCCTGTCAGGAAAGACGGCAGGGGTTCCTGAGGAGAGCTGCGCTCAGAACCAGGGTTGCAGGCAGGAGCAGGAAGACCTGGGAGGCAGCACAGCTGCCCTGCAGAGAGAGTCCAGCCCAGAGAAGCGGCGTGTCCATGGCTGCCTGTGTCCGGGCAAAGTCCCCTTTGTCCTGTCCCTGGAGGCCCTGGGTGATGGGAAGCCGCAGCGGCAGCGCTTCCAAGAGGCTGCGCGGGCGCCATGCTCGTCTCCAGGAGGGCCTGGGCAGCAGAGAGGCCCGCTTCCCCTGAGCTCTCGTGTGTGGGCAGGCCCTCCTTCAGCAGTGAGGGCTCCTGGAGCGGGCTTGGCAGTGTTCCCAGGCTCTGCTCGGCAGGGTGCCTGAGGACTCGTTCACCGGAGTGGGGCACCGGGGCCGCTCGCTCCCCTCTGACGTCTTCCTTCTCTCTAGCAGGACACTTGGACGCTACAGCCCTGCTCCCGCTTGGCCCTGGAAAAGCAGTGTCTCGCCTTGTCCTTGGACTGGTCCACTGGGAAAGCTGGGAGGTGAGGGCCAGCGGAGGTGGGCCTGAGTCTTGGCTATTTCGTGTGAGAGGCAGAAGGAAAGCCACCTTGCCGGCCGTGTTGTGGCTCTCATGCCTGGGAGTGTCACGGCCAGCCCTTATCCTGAAAGAGAAAGGGGGCATGTTTTCACCAGGCGAAGCCGACCCTAGTCTATTTTGACAAGCTCATGGCAGCTTCGGTTTCTGCCCAAGCACGCCTCTTAGGAGGCTTGTTCACATACCAGGGCCTGGAGAGCCTCTCTCTGCTGTGTTTTGGGGGCATAACGTGTCCCTGCTTGGGAACCACAAGAGGTGAGGAGTTTAGGGCAGTGAATCGATTTCAGCCAAATTCTCCATTGGTTCCTTGTGTCCAGGGCCAGTGACCAGCCCTTGAAAATCATTAGCAGCGACTCCAAAGGGCAGCTTCACCTCCTGAAGATCAGCGAGGCAGGGCCCGGACTGCAGGCTGTGGTCGCGTGGCAGGCCCATCAGTTTGAGGCCTGGGTTGCTGCTTTCAATTACTGGCAGACGGAAGTCGTATACTCAGGTTGGTACCCTCCGCTGAGTGCCCCCTTGAAGACTGGCTGAGGGTGAGGGGCGGGAGGGAGCAGAGGAGACACGGGTCACCGGGCGATTCCTCCGGCCGTTCGTGGAGAGCACACTTGGGGGCGGAAGCTGAGCTGGTGCTCACAGAGCTGTCCTTGTAGAGCGAAGCGCGGTTTGCCCGGGCACCGCGGGCTCTTGGGGGGCGCTGCTCCCCCTTGGGAGCCCCCCGACGCTCGTTCCCCGGGAGGGGTCCTCGCCCTCCTTCAGAAGTCCAGTCGGAGACCCTTGCTTGCTGCCTGATCATCTGGGTCAGTGCTGAGCGGTCGTGTTGGGTCTTAGGCTTGCATGTCCCCTTTCGGAATGGCTTCCCTCCCAGGGCAGGCCGGCGGCAGGGAAGGCCGGCTTCCTGGTGGTGTACGTGGTGCGTCTGGATGGGCTGGTGACGTGGGCACCGGAAGCCCCTTCCACCCTAGTGGCCGCGGAGGGCATGGGGCTCTGAGAGAAGACAGCTGAGGGCTGCAGAACCCGCAGAGGCTGGAGAGCAGCCGAGGCCTCGTGTCCTGTCTGGGTGCTGGTGGCATGCCTTGCTCACCGCGAGCGGTGTGGCCTGGAGCCTCATGCGGAGGAACAGCGCGCTGCCCAGCCCAGGGGGCAGGTCCGTGGGCCTGTCTGGTCGTACCCTGCGTCCCTCCCGGGCGTCAAGGCTGTGCGATCCGAGCGCCGCTTCTCCCTGCGGCCACGCACCCTCCGCCCCGCAGGCTCGTCCCCGCGCCAGCCCGCCCTCTGCCCAGCGGGCTCATCCTGCACCAGCGTGCCCTTCGCCCCGCGGGCTCGTCCCGCGCCAGCGCGCTCCTGGTCCCGCCCGTGTCCTCTCCTCGCTCCGCATCATCGCCCTCCTGACTCTGTTACTGCGTCTCCACAGACACTGCGCTTCGCTGGTGGGAGCAGACCTTGCTTCTGAGCTCTGGCTGCGTTGTCTTGCCAGCTCCCTGCGCTCACGCTGGGGTGCTCGCCAGCGCTTCCCTCCGCGGGCTCCGGCCATGCCTGGGTTCCCGTGTGGCCCTGCCGTGCCCTGCACTCCGGGACAGGGTCTGGGCACCCAAATCAGGTGTCTCTGTCTGCTCGCCCCTCCTGAGAGTCTGTGTCTTGGTTTTGTCTTCTGAGCATTTCTTGGAATTGGCTGTATCTCTCTTACTCTCTTTCTACTTGTCACGACCACGGTCCCACGCTGTGGTCACGGCAGAGCGCCGAGCAGTAGCCTGCGTCGGTCTGCGCCTTCCTGGCTGGCCCTGTTTCGAGTGATTTCTGGGTTTGAGTGGTGACTGGGTCTGTGCCTACCTGGCTGGCCCTGTTTTGAGTGATTTTTCCTTGCTCTGTCTTCTTTTCCTCAGCTCTTCTGTGTTTCCTCTAATCTTAGTTTAGCCTTTCACGGGTTAATCCCACTTTTCTGGCAGGGCCCAGCTGAAAGTCTTGTCTTTAGAAACACTGTGTGTTCAGTCCCTCGCTGTTGGCCTCATGGCGCCCTGTCCTCTTCCTGTTCACTAATTTTTTGCTGCATCGCAGGGCACATGGGCTCTTAATTCCCCGACCAGGTATCGAACCTGCATCCCCTGCATTGCAAGGCGGATTCCTAACCACTGGACGGGCAGGGATGTCCTGAAACCACTTTTGGTTTTGTGTTTAATGCTTATTTTCCCCTGAAAGGGGATCTCTTCTGGAGTTTTCGCTGTTGCACCCTTGAACAGACTCAGGGAGAACAGTAAGGACTTGATTTTCTGAGCTCTCGCTCATGGATTGATTCTTCTGCTTTGAGGCTTAGCTAATTCAAGCCACAGTGGAGTGAGACAATGTTTTAACAATTCGAGATCAATTCATTCATCCAACAAGTGTCTGTTGAGCACCAACCACGTGCCGAGCACTGTCCCAGGGGCTTGGGAGATTCCTGTGAGGAAGATAAAGTCCCTGCTTTCAGTGAGCTTCCAGCGCTTGGCGGAGACAGACAAGGAATGCCAAGTGTAACACGCTTGGTGGTGAATACACTTCGGAAGGAGGGAGGTTGGACAGGCAAGGGTATCGGGTGCCGTGGGTGGCACAGACTGTCCTGTGGAGCCTTGTGTGTCTCGAGCAGTTAGTGTGGAGCAGGAGGCGAGGGGTCACAGAGACAGGGCGCTGGGCTGAGGCCCCGGGAGCGCGCCGGCATTTGCTCAGAGTGGAAGGGAGCCGTTGCGGGGTGTTGGACAGAGGAATGTTTTCTGGCTTAACATTTTAAAATTTAAGAGGATCCTTATCATTCTAATGAAAGAAAATGAAGAGGAACTACAGAGGCTGTTGATGAAGATGAAAGAGAAGAGTAAAAAAGCTGGCATAAAACTCAGCATTCAAAAAGCAAAGATCATGGCCTCTTGGCCCATCACTTCCTGGCAAATAGATGGGGAAAAAAGGGGAAGCAGTGACAGACTTCATTTTCTAGGGCTTCAGAGTTGCTGCAGACAGTCGCTGCAGCTGCAGAATTAAGACACCTGCCCCTTGGAAGGAGAACTGGGACAAACCTAGACAGCGTATTGAAAAGCAGAGCTGTCACTTTGCCAACAAAGGTCCGTGTAGTCAAAGCTGTGGTTTTCCCAGTGGTCATGTACGGATGTGAGAGTTGGACCATGAAGAAGGCTGAGCGCCAAAAATTTGGTGCTTTTGAACTGTGGTGTTGGAGAAGACTCTTGAGAGTCCCTTGGACTGCAAGGAGAGCCAACCAGTCCATTCTAAAGGAAATCAGTCGTGAATATTCATTGGAAGGACTGATGCTGAAGTTGAAACTCCAATACTTTGGGTACCTGATGTGAAGAGCTGACTCACTGGAAAAGACCTTGATGCTGGGAAAAACTGAAAGCAAAAGGAGGAAGGGGCGGCAGAGGATGAGGTGGTTACACAGCATCACTGATTCTGGGCATAAGTCTGAGCAAACTCCAGGGGATAGTGGAGGACAGAGGAGGCTGGCATGCTGCAGTCCATGGGGTCACAGAGTCGGACACGACTTGGTGAGTGAGCAACAGCCTTAGCTACTGTGTTGAGTGTAGGCTGCAAGGGCTGAGGTTGTAGGCTAGGGGGCAGTGAGGGGTGAGGTGGGGGCAGTGGAGAGGAGGAAGGGTGGGAAACTGCTGCGTGCAGGCCGATCAGTAGGAGCTCCTGGTGGAGCATGTGGAGTGTGAGAGAAGGGAGCCCGGCATGTAAAGAAACCACAGCCAGCTCTCTTTACGGCCCTGCCACGGAACGGCAGCTTGTATTTGAGGCTCACCTGCAGCTCAGTACCGGGATGGTGGCTTCTGCTGGTCCAAGGACACAGGTCGCGTTCACCGCCATCCCCGTCTGTGGTGCGCCCGGGAAGTGCTGGTGGGTGGGTGGTGGGCGGCGGGCGGCGGGCGGCGGGCGAGTGGCGCATTCAGCGCGGTTGGCTCTGTGGTTGGTCTGCTCCTTTTTGTCCTCTCTGCCCGTCTTCCTTTGGGACACTGTGTCCGTCAACGGTGCTGCTTCTCTTCAAAGACTGGCTGTGCACCAGGGCACCGACTCCCCTCTCGTTTCTGTTGCTTCAGTTTCCTCAAAAGAAGCCCTTCTCCTGCGAGGTTACCAGGGACCTTTCTCTTTAAAACACACGGAAATGTGTTGCCAGGTGCAGGCGTCTGCGGAGCCTCCTGCAGACGCGTCTGTTCCGAGCGCTCGGACGCGGCCATGCTGGCTCCTGGCTGCGCGAGCCGGAAGGGCTGAGTCTGTGTGGCTGGTCGCTCTGCGCCAGTGCCTCTGTCTGCCCTTCGGGTGAAGGCACGGTGGCGGCACAGCTGGCTGCCTCTGGGGCTCGCGTGCCTGTGTGGAAACACCCTCACAGACGTGACTGCGCCCTGAGAAGCAGCTGGTGCCCGTCCTCAGCGTGCCTCCTGGCCAGCGGGGGCAGTTTCCATTTCCGTGCAGGTGGGGACGATGGCCTCCTGAAGGGCTGGGACACCAGGATGCCCGACGCTGCCACCTTCAGCAGCCGCAGGTGAGTCCTCGTGGGGCCAGCCCCGCCCCATCCCATCCCCGTCCTGCCCTGGGCTTCTGTTGGGGAGCTGCGGGGCGCCTGCTCAGCCCCCCGCCCCACCCCGGGCTTCTGTTGGGGAGCTTCAGGGCACCTGCTCAGCCCCCCGCCCCACCCCGGGCTTCTGTTGGGGAGCTGCAGGACGCCTGCTCAGCCCCCAATCCCACCCCGGGCTTCTGTTGGGGAGCTTCAGGGCACCTGCTCAGCCCCCTGCCCCGGGCTTCTGTTGGGGAGCTGCGGGGCACCTGCTCAGCCCCCCGCCCCACCCCGGGCTTCTGTTGGGGAGCTGCGGGGTGCCTGCTCAGCCCCCCGCCCCCCGCAGACACTCCATGGGCGTGTGCAGCGTCCAGAGCAGCCCCCACCGTGAGCACATCTTGGCCACAGGAAGGTGAGTCCCAGCTGTGGTGTCTGACCAGCCCGCTCTTTGAACCAGAATGTGGGCGTTGGGGGCTCAGGGAGGGACTTTGTCCTGGAGGGGCAGGTCTGGGTCTCCTGTGAGGGGTGCCCTGCCTGCGGAGCCCCCGTTTCCCGCACGCTGGCTGAGATCTGCGGGTTTCAGCTACGACGAGCATGTTCTCCTCTGGGACATGCGGAGCCTGCGGCGGCCGCTGGCGGACGTGCCCGTGCAGGGCGGGGTGTGGAGGCTCAAGTGGCACCCGTTCCAGCGTGACCTGCTCCTGGCGGCCTGCATGCATGGCGGCTTTACGATCATCAACTACCAGATGGCAGCAGGTGAGTGGCCTGCCCACCAGGCTCCTCTGTCCTGACATGTTCCCGGGTTACCCGGCCTTGCCGTGAGGGTGACTCCAGAGTCTCACCTTCAGCTCCTGCTCTCTAACCGCGGTCCTCGCCTGACCGGCTCTGTTATCTGGGTGCCTCTGCACCAGTGACACCCAGCCCCATCGGGGCCTGGTCACTGCTGCGGACAGTTCGGGCTCAGCGGCCTGCACTCCAGACACGCTTCAGCCGCTGCCCCGGTTCTTTCTCCTGCTCCAGGCAGAACCAGCAGGCGGACTGGCCTTCCTCTCACCAGGGGTCCCTCACGTTTTCTTCTCTTGAAGCCCCACCCTGCCTTTGCCCCCATCCCCCCGCCCGGGGTCGTGTCCCCTCCTCCGTAGGAGCAGGTGGCCGCCTCACCCTCACGCACTCCCGACCGTCTCTGCCGGCGGTGGCCTCCAGGCTTCCCTGTCTGAGCCCTGGGCTCTGCTCCTGCCGTGTCGCTGCCCTTTGTCCTGTGGGCGCTCTGGCGGTTCTCTGCCCTCTCTTCTCTCTCTTAGTGCCGGCCTCACAGTGATAGATTGCCTTCTAAACACTGCTCACTGTGTCCCATGAGTTTGGTGTGTTGTATTTTCGTTCATCTCAAACAGTGTTTTCCAGCTTCTCTGTGATTTCCTCTCTGACCCACTGGTCACCGTGGAGAGTGCTGTTTAGTTTGCACATTTTTCAGAGCATCCTGAGTTTCTGGTACTGAGTCGAGTTTTGGGGTCACTGGGACTCACCGTGGCCCGTCTGCGGTCCGTCCGGGGAGGACCGTGTGCTCTCCCCGTCGGGGGCGGGCACCGCCTGTTCTTGGTGGCTGTCTGCTTGTTCGTGTCTGAAAGTGGGCAGCCAGTGTCTGCGGTGCTGTTCATGTTTTAATTGGACCGCAGTTGCTTCAGCGGTCTTGCTGGTTTGTGTCTGTGTCCTCCCTCACTTCTGTCAGCTTTTGTTTCAGAGGCGTGGGGGCTCGCTAGCTGTGTGTGTCCGGTCGTGCTTGCGTGTGGTCCTGCTGTGTTGACTCTTCTCATCACAGGACGTCGCTGTTCGTCTCCAATAGCGCTTGTTTTAAAGCCTCGGTCGTCTGACCCCAGGAGAGGCGCGCACGCCTCCCCCTGGGTGCTGTGTGCTGTCAGCCTGCCCGTGGCTGCGAGTCCGTAGCGAACGCACCGTAGCTTGCGCGCTGCTGTCGGGCCTCCCGGAAGTGGCGCTCTGCCCTCCGAGTGGGGGGCTCGGCGGCCGGGAGATGCCGCTTTGTCCCTTTGTTGCCGGTGTTGCTTTTGGGCACGTGGCTGAGGTGGCGCCTCCCTTTCCGGTCACGCGGGCCCACTCTGGGCTCCCCCTCTCCCACGCCCTGGACAGGCTGCTCCTCCAGGAAGTCCTGGATCTTCTCAGCAGTGAGTGCACGCACACGTATGTGTCTGCGTGTCTGCATACCGGCACGCACACGTGCGTGTCCACGTGTGTGTGCACACGTACGCTCACGCCTGTGTGTCTGTGTGTGCGGGTTTCCCTGCACACACACGTGTGTGTCGGAGCCTGAGTTCACGCTGAGACCTCCAGCTCATTCCGGCAGCGCAGCTCTCCCTGCTGCCCCTGTTCTGCGCGACCCTGGCTCTCAGCAGGTCCTCGCTCTTGTGCCCGAGCCTGCGGAGCTGTCGGCGCCACAAGCAGCCCGACGCACCTCAGGGCTCCGGACGCCCTCGCCGTCCTGTTTGTTCCTTAGCTTGGTGCAGCCGCTGTGCTGTGTTCAGGATTCACTTGGACTAGAGCTGTTTCTCTTTCTGTGTGGCAGTCAGTGTGTGAACACAGTTCAGTTTGTTTCTTTTTTTGAAGGATGTTTTCATTCATCCTCATTGACTTGGTTTTCCTTTTGGATGCGTGAAAACATTAAGTGTTCTAGAAATGAAAATTCCGTTAGGGACTTCCTGGTGGTCCAGACTCCATGCTTCCACTGCGGGAGGCGTAGGATCGGTCCCTGCTTGGGGAGCAGAGGCCCCGCACGCCATGGCGCGCTCAGCCTCCGGGAGGCGGCGACAGGCAGGGACGCCCGGGGCGCTGCAGTCCGGGGGTCAGAGTCGGGCGCGACTGGGCGCCTGAACAGCAGCAGCAGCAGAGGCCCGGCTTCTTCTCACGCGGCTCCCACTCGCCTCTTGCAGGCAACCTGTCCGTTAGGTCGGGGTTACAGTTCTGTGTCTCTTCGCAGAAGTCAGCACGTCTGTTCACATATCCATGCTTCTCCTCTGGCAAGAAAAGACGTTCCGCGTGGACTCGTGTTTGCTTGTTTCGCTTTCAAAGCACACCCTGGAAATCGCTCCTTATGGGCTCACAGAGTTTGGGGGTTTTTTGAGTTACATAGCACTCCACTGAGTGGGTATACTCCAGTTTCTTCCAGTTTTCTGTCGGTTATTTGGGTTACTTCTAATATCTTATAATTACAAAGAGTGCTTCATATATGTTGCTTTGCGTCTGTGTTTCTGCTTGCTGGAGGTGTGTCTTAGGGTCAGTGCCTAGGTGTGGGATTGCAGGGCCCACAGACTGATATCTGTCTGACTTCATCATCTCACCAGCCACGGATGAGAACCCCGCTTCCCCACAGCCTTGCCAGCAGAATGTGTCCCAGCTTTGGAATTTTGCATCTGATGGGTGTGGAATGACTTTGCACAGTAGCTGAGATTTGCATGTCCCTAATTAGGAGTGAAACTGAATACATTTTCGCTTGCCTGAAGGGCTGGTTTCATAGTCCTGTTTTTCTGAGCTCTCTTTGGCTTGTTTTCTCTCTGACTCCTGGTCTTTTTCTCCCTTGGTTTAAAGAGTTCCTGTATTAGCCCAGGTATTAGTGTCATCAGCCCTTAATCTGTTTTATGTCGGAAATAATTTTTCTGTTTCTTACCTTGATTTTGCGTATAGTGTTTTTTCCTGCCATACGAAAGTTGGGGTTTTTTCAAAAGTGCAATCAGATTTATAGTTTTTTCATTGAGTCTAGGTTTTTGAATCTCAGTTAAAAAGACAGCCAGGTTCTAAAGGAATTCATCACTGTTTTCTCGTATTTGTCAGACGTCATCTTTCTACAATTAGGACTTTGACCCGAGGCCTACTGTGTGACGTGTGGAACTGTCCCGACGCTGTTCCTGGAAAGCCCGTCCTCCCCCCGCCCCCGCCCCGGTGACTCGAGACGCCAGCTCTTGTGTGCAGGCACCTCCCGGACAGACGCTGCGTTTCGCGCCTTCTCTCCTGCCCCCCGGCTGTCTCAGTGTTCACACCTGTTCTTCAACCACGGAAGCATTCAGGGCGTTTGTTAGAGTGGGCTGCCTGCCCCCTCTAGGTCTTTCTCAAGGGCCTCCTGACTATTCTTAAGTTTGAACTTGAGTGTTGACTTAGCTTGTCCCAGAAAAAATTGTTTATTGGTTTTTTATAGGGATTGCGTTAAATACAAATTAACTTTCCAGCTGACTTATTTGTCATCTGGGATCTTATTCAAGAAAAGGGACACCTTCCTGTTTGTTCAGATCTGCTCTTGTATCTTTGTAGCTGTTCATTCTCTGGGCCGTGTCTGATTCTGTGACCCCGTGGCCTGCAGCACGCCAGGCTCCTCTGTCCTTCACCATCTCCCGGAGCTTGCTCAAACTTGTTCGTTGAGTTGGTGATGCCATCCAACCATCTCATCCTCTGTCGTCCCCTTCCCCTCCCGCCCTCAATCTTCCCAGCATCAGGGTCTTTTCCAGTGAGTCAGCTCTTGGCATCAGGAGGCCAAAGTATGGGAGCTTTAGCTTCAGTCCTTCCAGTGAACATTTAGGGTTGATTTCCTTTAGGATTGACTGGTTTGATCTCCTTGCAGTCCAAAGGACTCTCAAGAGTCTCTTCCAGCACCACAATTCAAAAGCATCAGTCTTTTGATGCTCAGCCTTCTTCATGATCCAGCTTGACTACTGGAGAAACCACAGCCGTGACTATATGGGCCTTTGTTGGCAAAGTGATGTCTCCTCCTTTTAATACACTGTTTAGGTTTGTCGTAGCTTTTCTTCCGAGGAGCAAGTGTCCTTTAATTTCATGGCTACAGTCACCATCAGCACTGATTTTGGAGTCCAAGAAAGCAAAGTCTCTCACCGCTTCCACCGCTTCCCCGTCTGCTTGCAGCGGCGGCGCCAGATGCCATGGTCTTAGCTTTCGAATGTCGAGTTTTAAGCCAGCTTCTTCACGCAGCCCTTTCACCTCCATCCAGAGGCTCTGCAGTGTGTCTTCACTTGCTGCCTTTACGGGGGTGTCATGTGCACACCTGGGATCGTTGATATTTCTCCCAGCAATCTTCATTCCAGCTGGGATTCATGCGGCCCCCCATTTCGCATGATGTACTCTGCATATAAGTTAGATAAGCAGGGTGACAGTGTACAGCCTTGATGTGTTCCTTTCCCAGTTTTGAACCCGTCCACGAGAACTAACTTTTCTTCTGTGTGCATACATCGTACATTTCTTGCTAACTGTATTCCTCAGTAACCTAACGTTTTTGTTGCTCTTGTAGGCGGGCATTCTCTTCAGTGTATCTTCTAACTAAATTGCTGTCTATCTGAAAGTTGTTGGGTTTTGTCGGTAGGTTCACATTCTGACAATTATAAACACGCTTCCGTTAGTCTTGCTATTGATTCCTTGGGTTTTGCAAGTAAACATGGTGTCATCTGCAAAAGATTAGAGTTTTGTTCTTTATTTTCCCAACTGAATGCCTTTAGTTATTTTCTCATTTAACTTCATTTACTGGTGTCTCCAGTACAATTTTTAAAAAGAGTGGAGGACATCTTGCCTTATTCCTGACCTTGAAGAGGGGCCCTGCTAGTTCCCATGTAGTTTGATGATATATAAGGACTAAAGTGTGTCCTTGGAAAGAAGGTGAAAGCGTTAGTCATTCAGTCATGTCTGACTCTTGGTGGCCCCATGGTCTGTAGCCCACCAGGCTCCTCTGTCCATGGGATTCTCCAGGCAAGAATACTGGAGAGGGTAACCATTCCCATCTCCAGGGGATCTTCCCCACCCAGGGATCGGACCCGGGTCTCTTAATCGCATGCGGACTCTTCACGTCTGAGCCACCTGCCCTTAGTATTCATCAATTTCTGTTTTCTTGAGTATTTTTTAAAATCAGGAATTGTTGATTTTTTTTTGTCAAATGCTTTTATACTATCTATTGAACTGTATTATTTTTCTCCTTGGATACATTTATATAGTAAATTTTGTTTATGGGTTTTCTAATATGGAATATATATTCCTGGAATAAATCATGCTTGGTTTCGTTTTTAGTTGTCAAAGTAGTTTTTTTTTTTTAAATTAAAAAAATTTTATTTTATTGAGGTATAGTTAACTTACAATATTATGTTTCAGATGTATAATATAGCCACACTCCAGTCCTCTTGCCTGGAAAATCCCGTGGACGGAGGAGCCTGGTGGGCTGCAGTCCATGGGGTCGCTAAGAGTCAGACACGACTGAGTGACTTTCGTTTCACCTTTCACTTTCATGCATTGGAGGAGGAAATGGCAGCCCACTCCAGTGTTCTTGCCTGGAGAATCCCAGGGACGGGGGAGCCTGGTGGGCTGCCGTCTACGGGGTCGCACAGAGGCGGACACGACGGGAGCGACTTGGCAGTGGCAGCAGCAGAGAATGCAGTGACCCACAGCTCTAAGAGTTGGGTCCCGTTCACAGTTGCTCTGAAACTTTGGCTTTATTCTCTGGGCTGCACAGTTCAGCGCAGCCGCTCAGTCGTGTCCGACTCTGCGACCCCGTGGACGGCAGCCCTCCAGGCCTCTCCATCCATCACCAACTCCCGGAGTTCACTCAGGCTCACGTCCATCGAGTCAGTGATGCTGTCCAACCATCTCATCCTCTGTCGTCTCCTTCTCCCCCGCCTTTAGGGTCTTTTCCAGTGAGTCAGCTCTTCGCATCAGGTGGCCAAAGTACTGGAGTTTCAGCTTCAGCATCAGTCATTCCAATGAATATGCAGGACTAATTGCTTTTAGGATGGACTGGTTGGATCTCCTTGCAGTCCAAGGGACTCTCAAGAGTCTTCTCCAGCATCACAGTTCAAAAGCATCAATTCTTGGCTCTTAGCTTTCTTTATGGTCCAACTCTCACATCCATACATGACCACTGGAAAAACCATAGCTTTGACTCTATGGACTTTTGTCAGCAAAATAATGTCTCTGGCTTTTAATATGCTGTCTAGGTTTGTCATAACTTTTCTTCCAGGGAGCAAGCATCTTGTAATTTCATGGCTGCATTTGCCAACTGCAGTGATTTTGGAGCCCAAAAAATAAAGTCTGTCATTGTTTCCCCATCTATTTGCCATTAAGTGATGGGACCAGATGCCATGATCTTAGTGTTTTGAGTGCTGAGTTTTAAGTCAGCTTTTTCACTCTCCGCTTTCACTTTCATCAAGAGGCTCTTTACTGCCTCTTTGCTTTCTGCCATAAGGGTGGTGTCATCTGCGTGTCTGAGGTTATTGATCTGTCTCTTGGCAATCTAGATTCCAGCTTGTACTTTATCCAGCCCTGTATTTCACATGTATGTTTTTTGAAGAGATCCTTTTCTGGGGCGGCTTTTGTTACACGTCATGCGGGAGCTTAGTTCCCCTATGAGGGTTCGAGCCTGCACGCCCTGCGGTGGAAGCGCAGCCCTAAGCGCTGGGCCAGGGGAGCCCCTGTACAGTATATCCTGGTAGCGTATTTGTTTTATATGTGATAGTTTAGGTTGTGACTTGGTTTACCAGATTGCACAGCGGGAAAGAGGGATCGAACCCGGGTCTCCTGCACTGCAGGCAGATGCTTTATCCTCTGAGCCACAAGGGAAGCCCCTGTACAGTATATCCTGGTAGCGTATTTGTTTTATATGTGATAGTTTAGCTGTGACTCGGCTTACCAGATTGCACGGTGGGAAAGAATCTGCCAGTGCAGAAGACGGAAGAGGCGTGTGTGGGTTCAGTCCCGGGGTTGGGAAGGTTCCCTGGAGCAGGAAATGGCAGCCCAGTCTGGTATGCTTGCCTGCAAAATTCGCCTGCACAGAGGAGCCTGGTGGGCTCAGTCCAGGGGGTCACGGGAAGTTGGACACAATGGATGCACATTGCTTGTATCTTGTAACCCTCTCTCTCTGTGTTGCCCCTCCCGCCTTCCCTCTCCTCACTGGTAACCACCGTTCTCTGTGCTGTGCTTAGCAGCTTAGTCTTGTCTGACTCTTTGCAGCTGTAAATAATGCTGCTGTGAACATTAGAGTGCTTCCTCAGTGGCTCAGATGGTGAAGAATCTGCCTGGAATGCGGGACATCCAGGTTCAGTCCCTGGGTCGGGAAGATTCTCCTGAAGAAAGGAATGGCAACCCACTCCAGTATTCTTGCCTGGAAAATCCCATGGACAGGGGAGCCTGGCGGGCTGCAGTGTGCGGGGCTGCAAACAGTCGGACACGGCTGAGCGAGTGTCTGCCTTCTGTCTGAGCATCCGCGGGCTTCCCAGGTGGCAGAAGCTACCTGCCAGTGCAGGGGACACAGGAGGCGTGGGTTCCATACCTGGGTCGGGAAGGTCCCCTGGAGGAGGAAATGGCCACCCACTCCAGCATGCTTGCCTGGAAAACTCCATGGGCAGAGCAGCCTGCTGGGCTGCAGTCCATGGGGTCTGAGTCGGGCATCCACACACATGGACACTGGGGTGCCTGTATCTTGATTGTTTTTCAGTTTCTTAGGAATAGAATTGCTAGATCATATGGTGGGTAGGTCTGTGTGCAGTTTTTGAGGAACCTCCGCACCACTTTCCGGTGTCTGTGCCGGTGTACGTTTCTGCTGACAGTGTAGGAGAGCGCTCTTCTCCAGTCTCCCTAACATTTGGTATTTGTGGTCTTTTGGACGATGGCCATTTCGACAGGTGTCAAGTTATGTCTCATTGTGACTTTTCTTTGCATTTCTCTGATGATTAACAATGTCGAGCATCTTTTCAGGTGCCTTTGGACCATCTGTGTGTCCTCTTTGGAAGACAGGTTATCTTTTCCAGTGTAGTATTGCATTCTGGTGCATACCTTGTTTGGGGCTTTCAGTAATGTTCAAAGATGACACAAATTTTCTTTTATGCTATTTATCAGCACTGTGTTTCGTTCATGTGAAAATCAAAACAAAAATGTGAAAAAAAATCTTTCATCGTCTCTTGAATAATTTATACGTCATTTGGGTTATCGTTATATTCAAGATGCGGTGAAAATTCTCCTATGACTATCTGGGCCTGATTTATTTTTGAATGATGATTCTGTTAACTTTCTCTGTGTTTTTTCTGTGAAAGTTGCTTTGTTTATGCGTTATGTCTCTACTGGGGTCAAAACTCCCTAGCAGGTATTCGCTGCATCGAGTCTCACTTTGTATAGCCACACACACAGGCGTCCGCCCTAGTCAGCAGCGTGTGCACTGTCTCTTTTAAGAAGCCACTTTGCGTTCCGTTTCCGCCGTGTCGTCGCTGTTCCCCGCCTCGCCAGCTCCGTTAGCTTTGCTTCTTCTCTCCTGCCTCCTTAGATCTTTTTTGAGTTGGGACTACAGTCCACTTACGTTTGTTGCTTTGCTTTGTATTAAGCACTTTTATGCCTGAATTATCCTCTGATTTAAGCGTAGTTTCAGGTTCTGATACACGGCGATTGTGCTTTCGTCTTTATGAAGAACTCTGTGACTCCAGCTTGTTCTTCCCCGTCTGTCCGAGTGTGGTTAGTAGGTGGTTTTAAGCTTCCAGCTGGAGACGCTTCTTGTGTGTTCTGACCACATTGTTGACTTTGTTTCGGTGTGTTCTGATCAGCACGGCGCATACTCTCTCCTTCACGGAAGCTTCCGGCCGCCTGCTGCCCCGCGTGCTTGCTTAGCACTTGCCGCAGTGCCCTGAGCAGCAGGCGTGCTGCGTTACCGGGTGGAGCTGCCTGTGGCAGGAGGCTTTGTGTCCGCCTGGACCACGAGTGGACACTGCCTGTGGTTGTTGGATGTGAAAGTATCGTAGGCCTTTACTGTGCCAGCGACCCTGCCTCCCAGGCCCCCAGATGTTCACAGCAAGGGGCAGGCGGTCTCCTTGGAGCTTCCTTCTGTGGTGGTGCCAGGTGCCTCTCTGTGCTCCGGGAGAGCCCAGCACCGGGCTTCTCTCCGGAGCCCCTTCTGCTCAGGCAGAGCCCTGGCTTGGGGAGGAGGGTCTCTGGTGCATTGGTTGTGTCCTTGGTCTCTTTCCTGACGCCGGCTTTGGGCTCTCCTCTTCACCGCTCACTCTGGTCACGGTTCAGAGGCTGATCACGACTCAGTGCTGTCGCTTTGATCCATGCACCGGGGCCGCCGCTGTGGTGTCCAGGCGACTGAAGACCGAGTGGCCGGCCCCTGGGCCGTCCAGCTGGTGACAGTTTTTCCAGCCCCGGCTCACTGGCCAGTCTTCTGCAGCTGCTTTTACCAGCCTCAGCCTCGGCCTGGACCCTTGACCAGCTCAGGTTTGCTGACGCCGCCTGTTTATTTTTAGAATTTCTGTTTATCCATTTTTGGCTGTGCTAGGCCCTCACCACAGTGCAGGCCTCTCTCTGGTTGCGGAGAGCAGGGCCTTCTCACTGTGGCGGCTTCTCTTTTTGCGGTGCACCGGCTCTAGGGCACGCGGGCTCAGTGGTTGCAACGCTCGGGCTTAGCTGCTCCACGGCACGTGGGGTCCTCCAGATCAGGGACTGAACAGTTTATCCCACACTGGCAGGCAGGTTCTTCGCCACAGACCACCAGGGGGCCCCTCGTCATCTCTCTCCCTGGTCACGGGTCCCTTTTCACCCTTTCTCGGCGACGTTCTGTCCAGAACGAGGCCTGACATTTTCCAGTCTTGCCCTTCATCTTCAGAGTTGCCATAGCAACTCACCACAAGGACAGCTGCTCAGGCAGTGAATGACTCCTTTCCCAGTTCAAATCCAGACTCTCTAAGGGAGCTCTGTGTGCCGGGACACTTCTGACATGTTGCCAGTTCCAGACGACAGCTCAGCCCCACCCACGCTTGCGGATTCTCACACACACCAGGCTTCCCTGCGGTGTGCGTCACGGGGTCCTGTTCCCTCCACTTCTGACGCGCCCCCTTCCCTCTGTCTGGCTCACGCTGAGTCCTCAGGCACCCTGGATGGAACCTCCGTGGCGCAGGCTGCCTCCTCTCGCAGGCACAGAGTGCATTCACTGCAGGATGGCCTGCCCTTCTCTGCCTGCCCGTGTCTCGGCAGTCCTCTGCGTGACACACGGTGGTGGTTCTTGGAAGTTTCTCTTTGAGGGTGGGCAGGGTCTGTTGGGCGTGGGTGATGAGAGTAACTGGCTAAGTTTCCTGTGTCCTCCCATCTCACTCCAGAGGAAGAGCAGGACGCAGTCTCTCTGTCCTACCCCTTGCCCAACTCGCTGGTGTATGGAATCGACTGGTCCTGGCTCCACTTCTGCCGTCTGCCACAGACCCAGCCGTCCTTCCCTGGCAGCGACCGAGAAGCCAGAACAGCAAACCAGGACCCTATCCTGAAGGCTGCAGACCCGTCACCAGCACCCTCTTCGGAGTGTCTAGCTGACAGTGATGGAGTGGGTGGCACCACACACCAGAATGGGAGCAAGCTAGAGGCTCCTCTGCAGACAGAGGACGAGGATGGCCAGCTGCCCACTCCAGGGGTCAAGATCTGTGACTGCGACCAGGATCTGGAGGCAGCAGACTTTGACATCAACCTTCTGGCCACTTGCTCTTTCTATAATCATGTTCTTCACCTCTGGAAGTGGGAGAACATCTGAGCTGGGGAAGACCTTGCTTGGTTTGAGATGGTAAAGACAATTTCCACAAATAAAACCTAGAGTACATCTTTATCTTTCCTGAGAATGAAGTGACCCCAGACTATCTCACTGTATGGGGCTCACTGCATCTGTGGAATTTTCTCAGTAAATAGAAAACCTATTAACCTCTCAGATAAACCTTATCTGCTGGGCCCTTCAAAATGGTGTCTCTGTGGCAGCAGGGGGTGGGGTGGAGGGGCTTGGTTCCTAGCTCTCAAACTTGTCAGTTTCCTGTGTTTTGACTTTCAGTTCTTAGGACTTATATAAGCAACTATTTACATTAACTAAAAATTTTAAAGCTACTTTATAATACCAAAGTAGTTTGTTTTTGTGTTATATTAGTAGTTTTATATGAACATTAAAAAAAGATCATGGCACCAGAAGTGCTTGCATAGCCTCCTGTGCAAATAACCAAAAAGAAGGGTGTATTGCTTTAGCATAGCATAAACTGGAAATGTTAAGTCCTGTGGTGGATTAGTCACGCTTCCTCACAGTGGCGTTAAACCTGGACACAGCTTAACTCCAGAAGTCCTGGGCTTGGGACTGATCTGCCTCCCACAGGCCATTCCTCCTCTCTCCGGAGGAGCAGATGTGGAACTCCAGGCCACTGTGGAATCTGTCAACTCCGCAGCACCCACTGATAGGATAGGTAGGTGTTCTGAGTCAGAAAACAGAAGCTTCTGTTATTTCCTGATAGAACTGTCAGCACAGGTTAGAACGTATTACTGTCGAACCCTCCTCCAGTTTGTTTTAGGATATTTCACTTAAGGATTAGTTAAACAGAATTAGGGTCTGAGGAATTATGCGCTGGAACAGAACACAGAGGAGAGAGAGGCTACAGATTATTAGGGAAATAGCAGTTTGGCAGCAACTTCCCGTGTGGCCTTATCTTTAGGTTTGCCCCAAGGCGGGGAGGTTGACCAAAATAAACTGCTTTGGGGCCCATAAATGTGCTCATTGGTTGTTCCCTGGGGTGAGCTCGGGGTGAATGACCTAGTGCTGTCATGTGGCTGATCTGCCTCGTGAACTCTCCCTCCTGCAAGCTGAGCCGCAGGTGCTGGCCTACTCCCCTCGCGGTGGGGGTTCTGGGTGGGCTGGAACCTGAGAACGTCGCCTAGGTCTCTACGCCTTAACCTCACACGTGGCGTGCTTCCTTTACACAGTGGCCAGATGCCCAAACCAACACGATACGGTAGGCAAGGTCTTTAATACAAGCGAAAACGAGGGAACCGCCTCTCCACCCGCCACCCCGGAGCTAGGCTGGGCGAAGAGGGTCCGAGTCCTCGGTCGCAGGCACATCCGGCGCGGCCGCCGACCACTCCTAGCGCGGGAAGTTCTTGGGATACAGCTGGAAGAGCTTGCCTTCCTGCGTGGGCTCAAAGCCGTACCGTTCTAGGCGCTCGGGGTCGAAAGTCCCGGCCCTAAAGTCCTTCTCGATAGCCGGCGCCGCCGTCTCCAGAAAGAGCTGCTTGGCCGTCAGGGGAACGTCCGTGCCCTCCGGGGCGCGGTAGTTCACGTAGGGCTTGAGCTTGAAGCCGGCCAGCTCGGGCACCACCAGCTCCGGGACCATTTCCTTGACCAGCACGAACCTGCCGCCGCGACCGTGGAAGCCGACGCCCTTGGCACCGCGGCTCTTGTAGAAGGTGCGCGGGCCCCGCTTGCTGGTCCACTTGCTCATACGGTCGGCGCCCCGCACCAGGGCGCGAGCCGCCCCGCTCAGGAGGCCCATGGCGAGGCCTGCGCACAGCCACCACGCCGCTGCCGGTTCCAGCCGCCTCGGATTCCGGCCCCGCCGCGCTGCGCTTCCGGCGCCTTCCGCAGCTTCCGGCCCCTCCGGCCCCCGCGCCGCAGGAAGAGCGGCTCCGATTGGCTGCGCCGTGTCGAATCTGCAGCCTCGGCCCTGGGAGGGGGCGGGACCGGCGGCGGCCCGGCCAATGCGCGGGGAGATCCCTCGCCGGGGTGGGGCGCCAGGAGCGCGGCCGTCGGGGGCGGGGCTTCGAGGCGGCGCCGGACGACGGGAGGTGGATATCGGGAGCGCGGACGTTGGGGGCGGGGCTTCGGGGAGGCGGGACGGGAGCGCGCGGTGCCGGTGAGTCGCCGCCTAGCGCCGCGAAGTGGCCGGCCTAGGGGTCTGAGTCTGTGAGGAGAGGTAGCCATCGTCTCCCCCAGCCCGCGCCGCGACGACACTGCCCCCAGGGCCGCCGGCGCCCCCAGCCCGACGTCCGTCATCTCGACCCCCGCTTAACTCGACGCCTCCCAACCCCGACGCCCCTCAGCTGGACGCCCCTAAACCCGATGCCCCCAAGCCGGGTGCTCCTCAACCCGACGCCCCTAAACCGAGTGCCCCCTCCACCAGACGCCCCCCCAACCTGAGAGCCTTCAACCGGACGGCCCCTTACCCCCTACCCTCCAACCCTGCGCCCTCCCTTAACCACGCCCTCGCTCCGCTCCATGCCTTCAGCCCCGCTGCCCCCGGCTCCCCAGTTCTCCTGGACTTGACCACCTTCCCTCTGGCCCCACGCTGTGGAGCAAGCGGAGCAGCTGAAGGCGCTTCCGTCGTGTGGCAGGTGCTGGGGGCTTGAGCTTTTGTCCCCCTTGAGCCTGGTGGGCACCGGGAGATGGGACTGGGCAGGGCTGGGCGGTAGAGCTGGGGTCTAGGAGCTGCTGGTCCTTGAAAAGACGTCTGAAAAAAAAGTTTCCCACAGGGCACAGACCAGTAAGCAAATGCAGGTGACTCTGCACCTGCCTTCTGCTCCCTGACTTGTCTGGGTGGGATTTTGGAAGAGATAAACCCTCCCTTGCTGTGGCCCTTCTAAGAGAGCTGGGAGCCACAGGGTGAAGGCCCTAGACATGGCTCCTTCTCCTGGCAGAGAGGTCAGGTGTGCAGGGCTGCTCCTCACGTTCACCGCAGCCGGGACCAGCACACCCACCTCCAGGGCCCACCACACTGGGTGGAAAACCCTGTGCCCAGCCCACTAGGGAGGGTCTGGCGCACAGCCTGCGGTGGCCACACACCCCTACCCCTACCCAGCCTAAGCCTCCTCGCCATGGTCCTGGAACTCCCGGCTGCACTAGGCCTTTGCCCAGATGCCCACACTTGTCTTTGACTGGGAGAGGAGCCCGGGGCTTGGCAGCAGTTCCTGGTTCCTTGGGCAGCCACACCAGGGCTGTTTACAGAGAGGCAGGTGGCTCCCTTTGCTTGCTCCCTTTGTTTTCTCCATGGAGAGCACAGTGCTTCATCAGAGTTTTCCTGTCAATAGACATGTAACTTAACGTGGACAGGAATTCAGGGAAGGGCTGGGAGGTACCGCATTGCACGTGAGCCTGAGGTGGGACAACCTGTGCCTTCCTTGGAACCAGTCTGTCTTCTTTTGTTTCACTTTTTAGCCATGGAGCAAGAGGAGGACACTGGCCCAGAGGTACAGAACCTGAGGAGTCCAGTGAAGAGTCAGCCTGAAAATTCCCAGTGTGGCCGCTTCTGGACAAGGAGAAAGCTGCCCTGCAGCAGCTCCTTGAAGTCGGCTGCCTGCGGGAGTGGCGTGTGGGCCTCTCTTCCCCTGTCAGGACTGAACCCCTCCCTCTGTTCCTCAAGGTCACACTTGTCAGTTCCTGCTTCCTTTTAGGAAGCCTGCTTGCTTTGAGGTAGGGCCTTTTTCCTGGGGAACATCTGTAGCCGCATCACAAGGACTTTTATTCCTAAACCAGAAAATTAGATGCATTAAAACAGCAGTGAAAAGCTGACAAGTCGGGGACGTCAGCCACTAGAGGCTGTATGAATAGGTGTGGGTCGCTCTCTCGACTGTCCCCCCGGCTCCTCCCCTCCCCCCGCCTCCGGGGGTGGCTGAGCTCAGCGGACACACTTACGAGGAGGGTGCCTGTCTGCCACCCAGTGGAGGTGGTCTCTAGCCAAGCACACAGCCTGGGCCAGGAGGGCCTGGGCACCTCACTCTGAGGCAGAAGCTCCCACTGCTTCCTCTGCTTTCTGAGCCAAGTTCAGGGGGTTGAGTCTTTGGATCACTTCCTTGTTCTGTCTTGATGTAACATTCTGCTTTTGAAACAGTTTTCTGAGTGCATTGATCTCCTCGGGTTTTCTGGCATCAGCACTGTCTGTGATCCTGGCTCTGAAGGATCAGGCAAGCTGCTTTAGTCCTTGGCACTTGTGTAAAAGCTTGACAGAATTCACACACACACCGCCCCCCTCCCTCAATCCATCCTGTTCCTGACTGCTTGGAAGGATGTGAGTACCGGGAGGAGTGGAGCGTAGTTGCTTGTTTGACTGGTTTCTTGTCTTTGCAGGGAACCTGCCAGCATCCCTGTATAGGAGATCCAGGCCATCTGCCCACTCACCGTTCCACACTCACTGTTCTCTCTTGCATCCCTGTCTTTCTCCTGGGGTCTGGCTTCTGAATCTCCTTGTTAACTCCCTCCCTGGGAGCCCTTTGCTGTTCTGTGCTGGATTTAATGTTCTCAAGATCCAGCTGGCTCGTTAGGGTTTCTCAGCACTGCTGCTGTGTGGGCGCGCGTCCGCCCTTGGGCTAGCAGCATGAGGTCCTCCTTGTGATGCGCGGGCACTGGAGAGGAGGCCTTTGCACGCCCCCGCCAGCCAGGTTTGCTCCTCTGGACTTGCATCCCGAGGAGCGGGGAGGCTGAGAATGGAGGGCTCAGATGCCCGGCGCATTTGCGGTCAGTGCAGCGCAGCTGCTGGCCCTGCCCAGCTGTCCTGGGGGCGGGTAGCCCTTCTCCAGAGCAGAGCGGGACCCGGGCCCCTGCCTCCTGAAGGTCCGCTTCGTTGTGGAGGTCTCCAGGGCTGCCAGAGTTTTCCCTGACCCACAGCTCTGTTCTTGCTCCCTGAGAAGCCAGGGCTGTGCCCATCCTGGCCCTTCCTGACTGCAGGCTTCTCCCGCAGGTGGGCTTCTATCTGGCCACCCTATGGTCCTGGGGTCTGGAGCTGATGGGGCAGCATTCCCAGTCCACCATGGTAACCACCTCACTGCTCCCGGGTGATGGGCGGGCCCCAGCATCTGTGGCCCCCTTCGCCCTTGGCCGCCCGGGCCCCTTTGTGTCCAGCCTGTGTTTGGGGTTGGGGGGTCTTGGTGCCTTGCTGATGGGTGCGCTCTCTATGACCTCACCCAGCTGCTGGGGATTGTGATTGGAGTCTTCCTGGCCCTGGCCCTCATCGGCACCACCATCTTTTTTGTGTACAGAAGGGTTAGCCAATTCCGTGAGTATCTTGCATGAGGCTGTGGCTCCAGTGGGGGAGGGAGAAGAGGGCTCGAGAGGGTGGTAGGTTCAGGTGACTTTCCCCATGTTTTAAGCTCCCACAAATAGCTCTCAAGGCATAGTGGCTTTTGTTGAAAACTGCCGGCCTGTCAACAGCTCGTCAGACCCATGGAATTTAACTGTCCTGAGCTCTCTCGGCTCTCATTTGAGACCCATGGAATTTAACTGTCCTGACCTCTCTCGACTCATTTGCAAGAAGAGATGAAGTCCCGCTTCCTCTGCCTGGGTGTGTCACAGCCCAGAACAAGATGCTGTGTGGCACAGGGTGGGCAGGACGAGCTCAGTGTGCACCTGTGCTGGCCCACCTGTGCTCAGGCAGCCCCTTGGTGCCCCTTGCAGGACAGGTGCAGCCCAGTCCTCAGTACAGGTTCCGGAAGAGAGACAAGGTGATGTTCTACGGCAGGAAAATCATGAGGAAGGTAACTCACGCTGCGGGCCCCTCCTCCCTCAGAGGGGTTGGCTTCAGACTGTGCCTAGGGCCATGCAGGGCCCCGGGGCTTGGGGAAGGTCTGGGGCGGGCACAGCACCCAGAGAGGAAATAAGCCAGGAAGGAGGGCAGAAGCCCCTCCCAGGAGCATCCCCGAGTGGGTCGAACAGAAGGTCCTGGCTCCGATGTAGATTGGTGGGCCTCCCATGACTTGGGGCCGGGCCCTGCAAGGCGGAAACTCCCAGGCCTCACTTGCCAGTGCCACAGCCGTCTTGGGGATGAGCAGCCTTTGCTGGTGGGCCCCATCCCCTCCCACCCACTGAGGACAAAGGGCTCAGCAGGCTCCCAGAGGTTTACTGTGCCACAAAAGCACGCTTGAAACATTGGCTGACATGTAAAAATCTTTTGTTTGTTAATTTTCTCTAGA
The DNA here is from genome assembly GCF_016772045.2 of Ovis aries. Classification (NCBI taxonomy): domain Eukaryota; kingdom Metazoa; phylum Chordata; class Mammalia; order Artiodactyla; family Bovidae; genus Ovis; species Ovis aries. The sequence goes on from NC_056056.1 coordinate 437,802, forward strand.
TGCACAGTTAGTGTGTGTTCTTTGTAGAAGAACTTGAACTGTCAGACGAGGAGTCATGGGTGTCCCTGGGTGGCTCCTGCTCTTCAGGGTCAAGTGCTGTGAGAGGGAGGTTGGTTCAGGCTGCCGTGTCTGCCGGGGACGGCCCTGGGACGTGGTGTGCAGGCTGCTGCAGTCTCGCGTGGGGCTACACGGAATGACCTGCGAGCAGGTCTCAAGGCACTCGTGCGTGGCTAGACCTGGGGCTGTCCACGGATGACCCCACTGGGGACTCTGTGGTGGCAAGCTGGATTTGGTCTAAGGAAGACAGGAACGTGGTCTGGTGGGGCTGGAACCCCTTGGGGGCAAGGAGGAGTCACGGTGATGACACTGACAACCGCAGCCAGCACCTCGGGGCAGACACGGCTTGGGAGCTGCCCAAGGGGGTCGGCTGACGCCTGGGTAGGAGCCAGGCCCTTTGTACTCCTTGGCAGCGCTGTTTGCGGCGGTCTGGTGGGCCTGGACTGTGAGGGGGACAAAGAGCTGTCCAGGCTGGGAGGGCGTGCAGGCGCTGGGGCTGCATGTACCAGCGTGACGGGTGTGAGGAGGGCGCCGGCCTTCCAGGAGAGGGACGCAGGGCCGAGGATGTCGGAGCTCTCGGGGCACCGGCTGTCTGGGCGCGTGGCCCTGTGTCCTCCCTGTCAGCAGCGCCAAGGAGGTTCCCTGTGTCCTGGGCAGGCGAGCAGATGGGGTCAGGCCGGAATGCTAGTGTCAGGCCTGCAGGGGCCACGTCCTGAGGGCTGGAACCGACCCTGAGACTGGGAACTGGATCCCACAGGTCTCCGAGTCCAGACTTAGCCGCCCCCTTTCATTCTGCAGGTGACCACGCTTCCCCACACACTTGTGGGGAACACAGCTGCCCCCCGGCAGCGGGTGAGGAAGAGGACCAAGGTGCTGTCTTTGGCCAAGAGGTACTGGGAATGCCCTTCAGACCCGTCAGGCCCCAGCTGCCCTCCCCAGTGGGCTGTCTGTGGCTTCCCTGCTATGGGGCTCACAGCCTAAATGCTCTCTGCTCTATTTTTTAATTTTAAAAATATGCAGTAGCTTAATCTGGCTGCATCAGGTCTTGGTCGTGGCACTCAGGCTTTGTTGCTCTGTGCCATGTAGGATCTTAGTTCCCCAGCCTGGGGTCAAACCCGCGTCCCCTGCATTGCAAGGTAGATTCCTAACCATTGGGCCACCAGGGGAGGTCCTTGCTGTCTGCTTTTGAGCCCCTCTGGGCCTCTGCTCCAGGCGTGTGCCTCTTTGCTCTGTAGGATCCTGCGGTTCAAGAAGGAATCTCCTACCTTGCAACCAAAGGAGCCCCCGCCCTCCCTGCTGGAGGCTGACCTCACAGAGTTTGATGTGAAGAATTCTCACCTGCCGTCAGAAGTTCTGTACATGCTGAAAAACGTCCGGTAAGAGAGAGGTGGGCCTGGAGGCTTTCTGTGTGCTTGCCTGGCCTCCGAGGTGTCCTGTCCCTGCGGCCACCGGTGGTTGTGTCGACAAAAAAAAGTCAGTAAACAGCCTGTAACAGGAACAGTCAAGAGTTTTATTTGAGCCAAACTGAGGACTGTAACCTGGAAGACAGCCTCTCAGACAGCTCTGAGGAGCTTCTCCAGAGAAGCATGGTTTTCAGCACTGTTTTATATCTCGTCTGAATGAAGAATGTTAAACTAGTAGGGATGCATTCCTTCAGGGTATCAGAAAGAAATCAAAACCAGGTCCGCACGCACACGGCGAGTCAGTGTGGCATCGGCACCTGGGAAGGGAGTCTCGTCGTGAAAGGAGCACCAGGATTGACGGCCCAGGGTGGGGGGCACTGAGCCCTGACTTTTAGCCTGGGCGTTCCTTACTTCTGCCAAGTGTTCAGTTCAGATCAGTCGCTCAGTCACGTCCCCATGGACTGCAGCACGCCTGTCCGTCACCAACTCCCGGAGCTTGCTCAAACTCAGGTCCATTGAGTCAGTGATGCCATCCAACCATCTCATCCTCTGTCGTCCCCTTCTCTTGCCCTCAATCTTTCCCAGCATCAGGGTCTTTTCCAGGGAGTCAGCTCCTCGCATCAGGGGGCCGAAGTGTTGGGCGTCCCAGCGTCAGCGTCAGCAGTGTGCCCTTCAGCAGTTAAAGCGGATGCACAGTGTGTGTGTGATCAGCCACAAACAGGACGTTCTGTCTAGAGAGCATAAAGCGGGCGTCCACGCGTGGAGCAGCCGGAGCGGCCTCGCACGTGATGGCCCCTTTCGTCGCTCGGCAAAGCGTCTGTCCTCCGCTGTCACTGCCCCCTGGTGGCGAGCAGAGCCTCCTCGCCGGTCCTTTCCCATGTGCGTCTGCCTCTCAGAGGCTCTTCCTTCAGGACGATACAGAGCGAGTGTGGGAAGTGAGTGGCTGGATGGAAGATTGACAGTCTGGCTCCCCGTCTCTCCCTGGAAGCCCCAGCTCCTCTTTGCAGCTCTTCACTCACTGCGCTTGGTTACAGACCTGCCTGAGAGTTCTCTGAGCTCCTGGGACAGCAGCTGATGGCGATTCCTAGACCACGGGCTCCTGCCCTGCTGGCAACCAGGCGCTAGTGCCGCAGGCTCTGTGGCCCTTGGGAGCTCTCCCTGTGGTCTGGCCAGCAGGGAAAGTGGCCTCTGTCCCTCCCCCCACTTCCTGAAGGTGTCCCACGTGTTCTGTTTTCTGTAGGGTCCTGGGTCACTTCGAGAAGCCGCTATTCCTGGAACTTTGCAAACACATGGTCTTTGTGCAGCTTCTGGAAGGCGAGTACATCTTCCGGCCGGGGGAGCTGGACAACAGCATCTATGTGGTGCAGGACGGGCGGCTGGAGGTCCGCGTCCAGGACTCGGTGAGCGCCCTTGGCGGGGCGGGGGCGCTGCTGTGTGGGCGCTCAGTGGTCTGCCCTCTTGAACATTTCTCAAGTCTTCCACTGAAAAGTTAGTGCGAAAAGTTAGTGTTGTATGTAGACAGGAGAGTCATATGTTATTTCTCCAGCAAAATATATGCGGTTGAATACAGTTAAAGGCCAGCCTGCACAGCAAAACCAGGTCCTTTGGGTGGTTCAAAGAGGTAAGGCCTTCAGCTGGCTCACATGAGAAGTGTCCACTCCTTGGCCCACCTTTTGGGATTTTGCCAGTCCTGAGTTCATCGAAAACTTCTTCCATATTCTGAGGTGGCAGGGCCTGTAGTGGTTGTCGTTGAGTTGAACCATTGGTCCATTCAAACAGGTCCCTAAACACTCCAACTAGGAGTGAAAAGTTTGTCATGAAGCCGTCCCCCTGCCTTTCTGCTGAGCATTCCCGAGTGAGCTCCAGGATGCTGGCGGAGTTTTGAAGTGTGAAGGTGGAGTAGTGCGGCCGTGAACATGGCACTTTGCAGCTGGCTTTCGGTTCTATGTTGTGTGAGCAGCTGCTGCTCCACGTGCTCCCCGTGGCGGCGCTGTGAGCCTCTGCGCCTGTCCACAGTGGGGCTGGGCAGCACCCCCTTCTGTCTTCAGGCTGGAAGCGGAGCTGTTGCTCTTTGCCCTTCCGGGTAGTTTTCTACGGCTGCTTCTGTCCTTTCTAGTTTTCTCTGGTGCAAAATCCAGTGGAGCACCCGGGTTACTCTCAGGAGGGCCGGGGCAGCTGAAGGCCTTCCAGCTCCAGTCTGCGCAGCTGTCTTCTGCACATTCCTTCACGCCTTCCTCATGGGTGGTGAGGCGGCCAGAGCACCTCAGAGAGAAATGCGGAGGGCCAAGCTGAGGGCCTTCGGAGTGCAAAATCTCAAGCTTGAGTTGTTCGGAGGAAAAGACACGTTGGACCGCAGCTGCCCTTGACGCGGCATGTCAGCCTCCCGGACGCAGGGGCTGCATGGTGGCTCACATCATTCCCAGTGCCTGAGGGCCCCTCAGTGGGTGGGCACTGATCTGTAAGATCAGCTGCGTGCTTGTCTTATTTTCAGGTTTCAGGCTATAAATAATTTTAACTGTAAGAAAATAATTAAGGTATTAATTCAGCTGGAAGCTAACTCCTCGCTGCCTGCTTCTGTTGAATTATGTGCTTAAATCAGAGTTGCCGGGTGAGGGGGGATCTTTAGACCAAGACTCCTGGGTACTTGGTTTATTTGCCTGGTGGTAGGTGACCCAGGCTTCCCACCATAGACAGTAAACCCTGGACTGCATGGGGTTGTCCCCATCCCTGGCCACGTGAACTTCCCACCTGTTGGGCCCTGGGTGGACCTGACCCAGGACGGCTCCTGCATGTCCTTCCAGCTTTTAGATCACAGTGTTGTCGGGGTACAGGTCTCGTGTAGCTTTGTCTGTGAGTGACCTGGGGAGATAATCAGAAAGGACATGCTTTCATCCAGTCTCCTCTGGTGGCGGGGGGGCCTCCATGTCATCTGCCTGGCAGGCCTTCCCAAGAGGGCCAGAGCCTTTGGCCCAGATGGAAGGGCTCCTGGACTGTGACCTGTGCCAGGTTTGAACAAGTTCAAAGGTATTTTTCTGGGTCACCCTGAGATCAAGTTCCTATCCTAAATCACCAGCATTGCCTGGTTTCCTTTCTCCTTTAATCCAGTGGGAAAAAAATATGTCAAAATGCCATCATGTATACTGAGAATAACTGCGTTTTTTCCCACAGCCTTTTAGTTAGGCCCACCAGCTCTCTCAGGCAGATCGTCCTGGTGCTGACAAGACACAAGGCTGAAGGCCAGGTTGGGCCTCCCTGTTCCTCTTAGTCACCCTCGTCTTCCTGCTCTCGTTCCGCACTTCGACAGGGTGCAGCCTCTGCCCCACACAACCAGTGGTGGGTGGCGGCTTGCCTGGCCGGCCTGGCCCCGCCATGGGTGGCTCTCCTCTGCTTTCCAGGCGCAGGACGGCACTGAGGTGACAGTCAAAGAGGTTCTGGCTGGAGACAGCGTCCACAGCCTCCTCAGCATCCTGGACGTCATCACCGTGAGTGTCTCTGCTCCCCGGGTCTGCCCGCACTCGCTAGATGGCGGGTCCGTCGGCGCCCAGGCCAGCTCTCCAGTGACGGGAGGGCCCCCCAGTGGGCGGGGCCGTGCCTGGAGCGGCCTGGGAGCGGCTCTGACTAAGGGTCTGAGGGGGCTCGGTGTGGGCTTGTGGGCTTTGGTGTCTCTTACGTGGTCAGTTTTTGGCCTGAGCAGCATGTGCTCGGGCTCCAGGCGTCACAGGCATAAAGCGCCACAGGATGAAGGCGACGTCTCCTGTCTTCAGGCCCTAAGGCCCCTTCCCAGGAGAGGCCCTTTCTGGATCTTCTGTGCTAACACGTGTCCGTCGTGATTTCTTCAGCTCTTGTGCTCTTCATCAGAGCCATGAACGGCCTTGTGTGGACACTGTTTCCCGAGTTTGAAGGCCAGTCTGTAGGGCAGATCCTTAGGAGACTCACTGGATCCGAGGGCGCTGCCTCCAGCCACAGACACCGGAGAGCCAGGCCCGAGAGGGCGCCTCCCCCCCAGTGAGCATCTCACAGCTGGTGCTTGCTGGTTGCCTCGCTGTGTCCCACGGTTTACTGGACCCGGGGTGGGCAAGGTGCAAGCGGGGAAGCTGGAAGAAGGTGTGAGGAGGAGCTGCTGGCCTGTGCGTTCCCTCTTGACCGGCGTAGAAGGCGTGGCAGCAGACACACTGTGCTCCCTCTTCTCACGGTTGCCCCGGGGGCCCAGCTGCAACACACCGCAACATGGACATGATGTGGCCTTAATGCTGCCTCAAGGGCTTTTCAGGGGGAGCTTATGTATGTTTACAGGACAGAAGTGGCCTGTGGCCAGGTGGGTGCCTCGTGACGTGCCTGCGCAGTGCTGTAAGCGATCTCAGCCGCAGCACAGCCGTGCCCGGACAAACCGTGGGGCGGGAGTGAGAGGCCCTGGGCATGAGAGAGCCTGAGCCCCGCCGTCTTGGCGAATCGGGTCTTTCTTCACATTCCACCTCTTCAGGGTCTCTCGCCTCATAGTCTGTGCACAGTCGTCTTCTGCAGCGTTCCTGTGGTGAATGACACTGACTCTTGGGTTTATATCTTGCAACAGTAGTAGGGGCTGCAACAGGAAACAGCGCTCGTCACCCAGGATATAACCTGGACCTCACATTACTTGTAAAACCCCCACAGGCACCAGGCCATCCCCTTCAAGAAGGAGGTTTCTGTGGCGCTCACAGTCCACCCTCATGATTACACTTTTGTAAATCTGAGGACACAGCCTTTACAGCACATTGTTCTGAATCTACAGCGCAGGACACAGCCTTTACAGTCTGCTGCCCTAAATATACATCATTTGGCCACCAAGCCATCAGTGTGTGCACTGGGACCAAGAGACTGCTCCAGCTTGCCGTGAGTAAGGCTGCGCTCGGCGCCAGTGTCGGCCAGGACCAGTGCTCTCTGTACACTAGCTGGTGGCCAGTGGATTGCAAGCTCTGCATGGGGCCTCCAGTCCCTGCTTGGGCTCTTTGGGTGGGCACGATGATTTGAGCCCTGTTCAAAGCAGAAAAGGGCATCTGAAGGAACACCCTCGGGTGCCATATAATCTTCTGAGCCACCCATGTCTCTTGCTGTGGGCGCTTCGACTGCTGTCCACTCTCAGTTGCACGGGTGGCCTTGCTAACAAGCAGGGACCTGAGTCTCAAAAGTTCTACACCCTTTGTCTCAATGAGGGGCGAGGGGTTATAGATGCCAACTGTTCTATTTCATCCCCAGAACAAATGATAGCATCCACCCCTGTGTCCCAGAGTCGCAAGAGCCGCTGCCGGGGCTCCCCTGCTTCTGCTAAAGCTGCTTCCCCAAGTCCAGCACCTCGGCCTGAGCGTATGGTTGATGCATTGTGAACTCAGTCACACTGGGGGCCCCTGGCGACGCCCCTGCCAGGCCACAGGCTGCTCATGCCTCACTGTCTGCAGCGCACCGGGCCTTGCTGACACGCAGGGGCCCGTGGTCTCATATTGCTCATCGTCACCACCTCTTCTGTGATTGTGGCTTTCATTCTGTCTTATCTCTGATGGATGAGGTTAAGAGGCTTGTGAAAGCTTCCTGGTGGGAGGGATTGGTTGTGGGTAAAACTGGGTCTTACTCTGGTGGGCAGGGCCACGCTCAGTTCAGTTCAGTCGCTCAGTCGTGTCCAGCTCTTTGCAACCCCATGGACTGCAGCACACCAGGCCTCCCTGCCCATCACCAACTCCTGGAGTTTACCCAAACTCATGTCCATTGAGTCGGTGATGCCATCTAACCATCTCATCCTCTGTCAACCCCTTCTGCTCTCAATCTTTCCCAGCATCAGGGTCTTTTCACATGAGTCAGCTCTTTGCATCAGGGGGCCAAAATACTGGAGTTTCACCTTCAACATCAGTCCTTACAATGAACATCCAGAATGGACTGGTTGGATCTCCTCGCAGTCCAAGGGACTCTCAAGAGTCTTCTCCGACACCACAGTTCAAAAGCATCAATTCTTCAGCGCTCAGCTTTTTTTGTAGTCCAACTCTTGCATCCATACTTGACCATTGGAAAAACCATAGCCTTGACTAGACGGACCTTTGTTGACAAAGTAATGTCTTCTGCTTTTTAATATGCTGTCTAGGTTGGTCATAACTTTTCTTCCAAGGAGTAAGCGTCTTTTAATTTCATGGCTGCAGTCACCATCTGCAGTGATTTTGGAGCCCAGAAAAATAAAGTCAGCCGCTGTTTCCACTGTTTCCCCATCTATTTGCTGTGAAGTGACGGGACCAGATGCCATGATCTTCATTTTCTAAATGTTGAGCTTTAAGCCAACTTTGTCACTCTCCTCTTTCACTTTCATCAAGAGGCTGTTTAGTTCTTCACTTTCTGCCATAAGGATGGTGGTATCTGCATGTCTGAGGTTATTGATATTTCTCCCGGCAATCTTGATTCCAGCTTGTGCTTCTTCCAGCCCAGCGTTTCTCATGATGTACTCTGCATATAAGTTAAATAAGCAGGGTGACAATATACAGCCTTGACGTATTCCCTTTCCTATTTGAAACCAGTCTGTTGTTCTATGTCCAGTTCTAACTGTTGCTTCCTGACCTGCATACAGATTTCTTAAGAGGCAGGTCAGGTGGTCAGGTATTCCCATCTCTTTCTGAATTTTCCAGTTTATTGTGATCCACACAGTCAAAGGCTTTGGCATAGTCAATAAAGCAGAAATAGGTGTTTTTCTGGAACTCTCTTGCATTTTCGATGATCCAGCAGATATTGGTAATTTGATCTCTGGTTCCTCTGCCTTTTCTAAATCCAGCTTGAACGTCTGGAAGTTCACGGTTCACATATTGCTGAAGCCTGGCTTGGAGAGTTTTGAGCATTACTAGCGTGTGAGATGAGACATAATGTAGCATTATTGCAGCCACAGGGGCTTTCCAGGTGGAGCTTATATCTGTTTACAGGACAGAAGCGGCCGGTGGCCAAGTGGGTGCATCATGACACACACGCGTGGTGCTGTCAGTGGTCTTAGCTGCTACATGACCACGTCACAGAGCGTGGCGTGAGGGCGAGAGGCCCTGGGCTGGGAGGCCGGACCACCGCCATCCTGGCGGATTTGCTCTTTCCGTACACTACTCCAACAGGTTAAAAAAATAGCATCTCATGTTAGCTTATCATTTTTAAACTTTGCATGATGGAATATTTCAAACATGCTCAAAAATAGAATAGAAAAATTAGTTTATCTCTGTCACTGGCTGCAAAGGCTCAGCTCAGTGTGCCCCGTTTCCTCCCAGCTAACTGGAGTTGCGTGTTTAATCCTTTCTTCTGGTCAAAGCCTACTTACAGGAAGCAAGCCTGCAGCGTATGCGGCTGCTCTGATAGGTGCGTGCCCCTGTGCCACTGGAAAGGTGTGTTTGATTTTAATCTTATCCTTGGAAGTTACATCTTTTGCTCTTCTTTTTAGCTGTGTACTGAGGCAACCTGTACTTCAGTTTCCCCAGACACTGCACAGAGGGGTCTCTGGGGCAGTTCAGCAGAACCATGGCAGGGCTGCTTCTGTGCCGGCCTGGGAGTCTCGGGGCTTGTGTGATGCTGGCCCAGCCCTAAGCTGTGCATGGTGAGGGTGACAGGCTCCAGATGGAGGCTCCAGGGGTGTCCGCTGTGCTCAGCCTGCCCGTCGGACCAGTACACATGCGTTGAGCTGTTTGGGGCCGGGGGGGAGACGTGCGTGGGACCCGGGTCTCCGTCTGCTCCCAGGACCTGACCTGCCTTTAGCACATGCTTGGCCAGGGCTGAGAGGGACCCCACCCACTCTGAGCAAACCTGCCTGCTTCCTGCCTGGGGGCAGCCCCTGCCTGGAACCTTGTGCTGGGAGAGGGCACCCGGGTGTGCCAGTTGGGCCATAGGACGGTGGTTCTGTGGGGTTCGGGCTTGAGTGTCTGAGTCTGTGAGGTGTGCTGTGGGCCTGGAAGGTCTAGACAGGCTGGCTGTCATGTGGGGGGGCTCCTAGATAAGAATGAGAGAGGAGCGCTGGAGGCTCATGTCTTACCTCTCGGTCTTGATCCCGATCCCATTGTGACTTCTGGGCTGAGCACCCTCTGTGGCAGCTCCGCAGGCTGTGTGCTGAGAGCAGGGCCAGGCTCCTGCTGTCTCCCAGGCGCTGGGTCCCCTCGGCCCGGGGCCCCCGCGGGCTGCTGTCCTGTCCACACAGTGCCCCCGGGGCAGAGAGCGGGGAGAGGGGGTGTTTGGAAAAAACACGTCTGTACTGAGTTAAATTGGACATCATTTTCCCCTCACCAAATGTGCATTTGTGACTTAAAATTCTTTTTATTTGTTCTTATCAAAATAACCTGAACAAATTTAACAATGTTGCTGATGTTTTGTGAAGTGCAGCTATCCACTCCGCCACCCTCTCCCAAGAAAGGCCGCCTCCAGCTCTTTGAGTCCCCTGGGCGCAGCTGCGGCTCTTGCTGCTGTACGACTCTTCGGTCTCGATTTTGCTCTGACTTCCCGCTGCAGGAAATGTCCTGCCTGCCTCACCGCCCTGCTCCTCTGTCGCACCTGTGGGCGTGGTTGGCAGCTGAGCCTGCAGAGCCTGGAGGTGAAGTTCTGTTTCGTTCCCCTGGAGTTGACAGTTGCCTCACTGCGGTCGCTTAGTTTTCTGTGCGTGGCGTGCGCTGCTGCCCCTGTCCAGGAGTCCGTGAGTCGGGGAGCGACCTCCGGGTCCGCAGGCTCTGTCCCCTGTGAACTTCTGGGGCACTCGGCCCAGCCCCCGCCCCGGGGAAGGGCTCCTTCCTTCCTGGGCAGGGCTCCCGCCTCCTCTCCTGAGCTGCCTGTTCAGGTGGAACAGACCCTCTGTTGCTTCCTGAGAAGTGTGCAGGGAGGGTGGGTTTTGAAACCTCACAGACCTAGAATTGTCTTTATTCTGCACTCCCTTTATCTTTCTATTGTACTTTTAAGGAGATTTTGTTAACCTTACTTTCCAGATCTTCCATTGAGATTTTAATTTCTGTCATCATTTTCTATTATAGAAGTCTAATTGACTTATAGTGTTGATTTAATTTCACATATACAGCAAACTGATTCAGCGATACATATTTTTTTTTTCAGATTCTTTTCCATAATGGTTTATTACAGGGTATTGAATGTACTTCTCTGTGCTATAGAGTAGGTCCTTGTTGGTTACCTATTTTAAATATGTCGTTCAGTTGCTAAGTCATGTCCAATTGTTTGTGATCCCATGAGCTGCAGCACGCCAGGATCCTCTACCCTCTGCTATCTCCCGAAATTTGCTCAAATTCATGTCCATTGAGTCGGTGATGCCATCCAACCATTTCATCCTCTGCCTCCCCCTTCTCCTCTTGCCCTCAATCATTCCCAGCATCAGGGTCTTTTCCAGTGAGTTGGCTCTTTGCATCACGTGGCCAAAGTATTGGAGCTTCAGCTTCAGCATCAGTCCTTCCAGTGAATATTCAGGGTTGATTTTCTTTAGGATTGACTGGTTTGATCTCCCTGGAGTCCAAGGGACTCTCAAGAGTCTTCTCCAGCACCATAGTTCAAAAGCATCAATGTTTTGGTGCTCAGCCATCTGTACGGTTCAACTGTCACACTCATACGTGACTGCTGGAGAACCATAGCTTTGACTAGACGGGCTTTTGTTGGCAAAGTGCTGTCTCTCTGCCTTTCTTCCAAGGAGCAAGCGTCTTTTAATCTCACGGCTGCAGTCACTGTCCGCAGTGATCTGGGAAAAGCCCAAGAAGATAAGATCTGCCACTGCTTCCGCTTTTCGCCCATCTGTTTACCGCGAAGTGATGGGACCAAACGCCATGATCCTAGTGATCTGAGTGTTGGGTTTTAAGCCAGCTTTTTCACTCTCCTCTTTCACTCTCATCAAGAGGCTCTTTAGTATCTCTTTACTTTCTGTCGTTAAGAGTGCTATCATCTGCATATCTGAGGTTATTGATAATTCTCCCAGAAATCCTGAATCCAGCTTTTGGTTCTTGCAGTCTAGCATTTTGAATGATGTACTCTACATATAAGTTAAATAAGCAGGGTGACAGTGTATAGCCTTGAGATACTTCTGTCCTAATTAGGAACCAGTCCATTGTTCCATATTTGGTTCTAACTGTTGCTTTTTGACCTGCATACAGGTTTCTCAGGAGGCAGGTACGGTGGTCTGGTATTACTGTCTCTCTAAGAATTTTCCACAGTTTGTTGTGATCCACACAGTCAAAGGCCTTAGCATAGTCAATGAAGAAGAAGTAGATGTTCTTCTGGAACTTTCTTGCTTTCTCCATTATCCCGCAAATGTTGGCAACTTAATCTCTGGTTCCTCTGCCTTCGAAACCCAGCTTGAACGTCTAGAAGTCCTCAGTTCATATACTGCTGAGGCCTGGCGTGAAGCATATACTGCTGAGGCCTGGCTTGAAGCATATACTGCTGAGGCCTGGCGTGAAGCATATACTGCTGAGGCCTGGCGTGAAGAGCTTTGAGCATGATTTTGTTAGCATGTGAAATGAGCTCAACTGCAAGGTGGTTTGAGCATTCTTTGGCATTGCCCTTCTCTGGGATTGAAATGAAAACTGACCTTTTCCAGTCCTGTGGCCACTGTTGAGTTTTCCAAACTTGCTGGCGTATTGAGTGCAGCACTTTCACAGCACCATCCTTTAGAACTTGAAATAGCTCAGCTGGAGTTCCATCACCTCCAGCAGCTTTGTTCATAGAGGTGCTGCCTCAGGCCCACTTGACCTCACACTCCATGGTGTCCAGCTCTAGGTGAGACCACGCCACTGTTCACCTGGGTCATTGAGGCTCTTTTTTTTTTTATAGTTCTTCTGTGTATTCGTGCCACCTTTTCGTAATCTTTCCTGCTTCTTTTGGGTCCCTACTGTCTCTCTCGTTTATTGTGCCCATCTTTGCGTGAAATGTTCTCCTGGTATCTCTAATTTTCATGAAGAGATCTCTAGTGTTTCCCATTCTATTGTTTTTCTCTATTTCTTTGCATTGATCACTGAGGAAGGCTTTCTTATCTCTCCTTACTATTCTTTGGAACTCTGCCTCCAGTTGGGTACATCTTTCCCTTTCTCCCTTGCCTTTCGATTCTTTTCTTTTCTTAGCTGTTTGTATACTCTCCTCAGACAGCCACTTTGCCTTCTTGCATTTCTTTTTATTTGGAATGGTTTTGGTCACTGCCTCCTGTTCAGTTCAGTTCGGTCGCTCAGTCACGTCCTACTCTTTGCGACCCCATGGACTGCAGCATACCAGGCCTCCCTGTCTTAGCACCAACTCCCAGAGCTTGCTCAAACTCATGTCCATTGAGTTGGTGATGCCATCCAACCATCTCACCCTCTGTCGTCCCCTTCTCCTCCTGCCCTCAATTTTTCCCAGCATCAGGGTCTTTTTAAATGAGTCAGCTCTTTGCATCAGGTGGCCAAAGTAGTGGAGTTTCGGCTTCAACATCAGTCCTTCCAGTGAACACCCAGGACTGATCTCCTTTAGGATGGACAATCTCACGAACCTCCCCATAGTCCTTCAGGCACTCAGTCTGCCAGATCCAACTCCTTGAATCTATTCGTCACCTCCACTGTATAGTCATAGGGATTTGATTTAGATCATACCTGAATGCTAATGATTTTCCCTACTCTTTTCAGTTTAAGCCTGGATTTTGTAATAAGGAGCTCATGATCTGAGCCACAGTCATCTCCCAGTCTTGTTTTTGCTGACTGACTGTATACAACTTCTCCATCTTCAGCTGCAGAGAATGTAATCAGTCTGATTTCAGTCTTGACCATCTGGTGATGTCCGTGTGTAGGGTCATCTCTTAGGTTGTTGGGAAAGGATTTGTTATGACCAGTGTGTTCTCCTGATCAAACTTATTAACCTTTGCCCTGCTTCATTTTTGTACTCCAAGGCCAAACTTGCCTGTTATTCCAGGTATATCTTGACTTCCTACTTTTGCATTCCAGTCCTCTATGACGAAAAGGAAATCTTTTTTTTTTTTTGGTGTGTGTTCTAGAAGGTCTTCTTTGGCATCAGTGGTTGGGGTATAGACGTGGATTACTGGGATGTTGAATGGTTTGCTTTGGAAACAAGCAATCATTCTGTGGTATTTTAAATATAGTAGTATGTATATGTTAACCCCTGGCCCTAGCCCTCCGCCTCTTCCCTTTGGTAGCTGTAAGCTGTTCTCTGTGTCTGAGTCTGTTCTGTTTGTGACTGAGCCCGCCTGTGGCATTGTTTGGCTTCACGTGTAGGTGATGCCGTGCGGTGCTTGCCTCTCCCGCTGACTCACTGAACCTAGTATGGTCGTCTCTGGTTCAGCTGTGTTGCTGCTAATGGCAGTGTTTTGTGTTTTCTTGTGACTGAGTGGCATTCTGTGTGTGTGTGTGCGGACACGCCACACACCGCGTCTCCTGTAGCCGTTCATCTGCTGATGGACGGACAGGCTCCCCGTGTCTCGACTGTCGCGCACAGTGCCGCTGTGAGCACTGGGCTGTGTATATCTTTGCTAACCAGAGTTATCTCCGGATCTTTGGCCAAGAGTGGGATTGCTGGGTCACGTGGCAGCTCTATTCTTAGTTTTCTAAGGAACCTCCGTGCGGTTCTCCATAGTAGCTGCACATTTACACTCCCACCAGCAGTGTGGGAGGGCTCCCTCTTCTCCAGTCACATTCTTTATTTCGAGAGCTTTCTTTCCTCTCAGTATTTTTTATGGATGAAGTAAGACGAGATCTCCTTTGCGCCCTGTGTCACCTCTGGCTCCTCTGAGTGTCTCGTCTCTGCTCATTTGTTTCCATCTCTCGGGGCTGGGCCTGCCGTGTTAGCAGCAGTCCGGCTATGTGAGAGGGAAGTCCACGCCTGACCTGGCCGCGCAGCCGGTGCACGTGAGCTGTGGGGCGTGTGCTGCTCGTGTACCGTGTGTCTGGAGTTTTGTCCCTTTTGAACACTTCCCTGCAATCCTGCCTGCCCCATTGTTGTAATTTTTACAAATTTGTTATGAAATATTTCAGATAGACAGGAAAGCAGGCAGGAAGCAGCCGTGTCAGCTGTGAGCCGGGTGAGGCAGCAATGGCCCTGTCACTCAGGCTGGCCGTGGGCTCCTGGTGCCACCCCGCTGCCCTCCCCCCTTTCCGAGGAGGCAGCTGCTCTTCTGCCTTTCCTCTGATATTCTGCAACGTGTGGCGCGCCTGCTGTGGCCGGCTCGTCCGCGGTGTCGCACCCTGCGCGGTTCTGCAGCGCCCTGCTGTGTGGGGGGCACCGGCATGCATCCCTCCGTGGAGGCGTGTTGTTGCAGTTCTGTTGTCCGCTCGCTGCCCTTTGGTCTCCTCGTTGTTGGCTGACAAGCTTTTGTGATTGTTTGCTCTGGTGGCCAGGGCCAGAGAGAGCATTTGTAGGCGTGTAGGTGTGTGCCAGGCCTGTGCACACCCCTGCAGCTGTCGCCCCTGCGCTTTCAGAGTTTCTCGGTGAGGTTGAGGGCATTGTTTTCCTAAGTAAACAAGTGCGTTTGAGCTGTTTTCAGTGTCAGCTGTTGAGCTGTCATTTTCTCTTCCCGCCCTGCCCTTAAACACACAGACATGCTCACAGATACAGACACACACGCTTTTTTCCCCGATTCTGGAACTGATGAGAGTCGCTGTCTGTCAGGGCTTCTGGGGTGGGGTTGTGGGGGTGTCCACCCCTGTTTCTCCCGGGGTCTCCTGGCCGCGTGGCTCCCTGGTGAGCGTGAGACATACCGCCAGCACAGGTCTTGTAGAGCTGGCCTGGAAGCGGAGTGGGGTCGTGTCTGAGAGCGACCCTTACCCCTGTCAGCCCACGAGGAGTTCGCCCGCGCCCCACAGAGCAGCCGGGGGTGCGTGCGCATCGAGGGCCGAGCCGTGACCTGGCTTGGCCTCTGCCTCTTCCTCCCAGGGCCTCTGGAGCTGGCCCCCAGGCCCTGTGTTGGGCGCCTGGCAGGTGGCTGCTCTGTGTTGCTTGGGGCTCCTGCTGCTTGTGGTGTGGTCGTGGATCTTCTGTGGACCAGCCTCCGCTCTCTCTTACTGTTTTGAACTCAACCTTTTTGGTTGTCATGGGTTTTGAGCGCTGCCTTATAGCTAGTTGGCTTACAGTGTCACGTTAGCTCCCCTGTGCGACAGAGTGGCCGAGCCATACTCGGATGCGCGCCGCTTTCCCTAGGTCCCTTTTCTTCACAGGTTATTGCGGCCGCTTGAGTGCTGCTCCCCGCGCCGTAGAGTCAGACGTTGTTTCGTCTGCTTCATACACAGGGGTGTGTCCGTGTCCATCCCGAACTCCTGCTTTATCCCTCCCTCCGTTTCCCTTTCTGTGGTCGTAAGTTTGTTTTCTATGTCTGTTTTCTGTGACTCTGTTTCTGTTTTGTAAACAAGTTCATTCGTATAATTCAAATAAAAATTCCACATATACGCGGAATTCATTCACCTGGTTAATTCCGTGATCTCTGTCTTGGACTTCCTTTACTTAGTAATCCCTAGGTCCATCCATATTGCTGCAAGCGGCATTGCTTCCCTCCTCTTTATGGTTGAGTGGCGTTCCGTAAATGCTTCCCAGGTGGCTCAGTGGTGAGGAATCAGCCTGCCAAGCAGGAGACACAGCTTCACTCCCTGGTCTGGGAAAGTCCTCTTGTCAAGGAAATGGCAACTCACTCTCGTATTCTTGCCGGGGAAATCCCATGGACAGAGGAACCTGGCAGACTACACTCCATAGGGTTTCAAAGAGTTGGACATGACCCAGCAACTAAACAGCCACAGTATCGCATTGTGCATACATGCTCCACTGTGTATACATACTCCACATTGTGTTTATATACTCCACTGTGTGTATATATATATATACTCCACTGTGTGCATACACTCCATTGTGTACATGTCCTCCACTGTGTGTATATAGGCCACACCTTCCTTATCCGTCCGTTTGTTGATGGACACTTAGGTTGCTTCTATGGCCTGACTCTTGTGAATAGTAATGCTGTGAACATTGGGGTGCATGTATCTGTTTGAGCTTTGGCTTCTTTGGATTCATACAGGGACAGCCTTCTCAGTATAAAGGATCTGAAGCAGGCAGAAAGGACTTCAAGGCAGAAGCAATATAACTAAGCCCAAAACACACCGAGGACCCCTTGATCTGGAGCCCAGTGTTCCCAACAAGCAGGGCTGTTTGGAGAAAGGGGCATTTTCCATGTTCACTCATGGACAGTCAGGTCAGGAGACTGGACATCCACTAGGTTTTATCTGTGTGAGTTCTTTTTTGCAGGGCATTGCATACAAGTAAAGCAGGGCTGTCCAACAGCAGCAACAGTGAGCCTCACCACACAGGCGTGCTGCTCTCTGTGGCAATTTATTAAGCTTCTTCATTCTGGCTTTCAAAGAAGAGAGACATAGAGATTTTATTTTTAATAAGAATGAAATAGAATTCCTGCTCTGCCGTGGCAGAGTGATGCTACCATAGCCTCTCTCTCCTGCTGGTTACAACAGAAACTTTGGGTAGAATGCAAAGCAGTTACCCAGGAATCTGAAAATAAAAGTGGGCAGGTCGCGGTTGGGAGCTGCAAACAGGAAGAGCAGCCCAGGGACGGTCGCTTCCCCTTCCGTCTCAGTGCTCTGTCTCAGGGCAGCCCGATCCCGGGCTCTCGGTGTGGGAGAGAGTGGGGGTGGCTCTTGAGAGTCTCAGGGCGGACAGACAGCAGCATGGCACAGGCCAGGCACGGCCGTGAGAACCCGGCTGAGATGCAGCCTCAGCCCAGGTCTCAGACCGAGGGGCATTGGTGCCAGCAGAGCCAAGCACTTGAGGCATCACCCAAAAATCAGAGATGCAGGCCTCCAGCCCCACACAGCAGTGGGATGGGCCAGGGAGTAAGACAGAACTCATGGTCTGAACCCAGGCAGCTTGATAACTTGCTAAAAATTTCAACATTCCCCAGAAAATTGGAGCCTAACCCTAGATACATCAGTAATAATGTTGAATGCATCAATTAAATGGTGATCAGTTTAGATAGAAATACCAATATCCAGCTACATGCTGGCTTCATAAAACTACTATAGCCATAAAGACTTAGGTAGATTAAAAAGAAAAGAATATGATAGACTATATCATGAAAACTCAAAACCAAAAGGCTGCATTAATGTTAGACAAAGTAGACTTCAGACCACAGAAAGTTTCTGGGGTGAGGAATACCACTCATCAAGAAGATAGAGCAACCCCACATGTGTATTCTCCTAAGAATGGAATTTCAAAAGTGGAGCAGAAACTTATAGATGTGAAAGGAGAAATGGATCCCTAGTTATAGCTGATGACTTCACTCTTTCAGTGATCAGTAGGATAGGTAAACAGAAAGTCTGCAGAGATGTAGCGAATCTAAACAGCACCATCGGCCTCCTCGCTTAATTAATTAAGTGAACATTTATCGAACACTCATCCCAGCAATAGCAAGTACATTCCTTTCATGTGGACATGGGGCACTCACAATACATACTGTTAATATATTCTGGGTCTTAAAGCAAATGGTAGTAAATGTCAGCAAATTTGGAAAACAGTAGTGACCAAAGCACTGGAAAAGGTCAGTTTTCATTCCAATCCCAAAGAAAGGCAATGCCAAAGAATGTCCAAATTACCGCACAGTTGTGCTTATTTCACACACTAGGAAGGTAATCGGAGAAGGCAATGGCACTCCACTCCAGTTTTCTGCCTGGAAAATCCTATGGACGGAGGAGCCTGGTGGGCTGCAGTCCATGGGGTCGCTAAGAGTTGGATACGACTGAGCGACTTCACTTTCACTTTTCACTTTCATGCATTGGAGAAGGAAATGGCAACCCACTCCAGTGTTCTTGCCTGGAGAATTCCAGGGACGGGGGAGCCTGGTGGGCTGCCGTCTGTGGGGTCGCACAGAGTCGGACACGACTGAAGTGACTTAGCAGCAGCAGCAGGAAGGTAATGCTCAAAATCCTTCGAGCTAGGCTTCAACAGTACATGAATCAAGAACTTCCCGATGTACAAGCTTTATTTAGAAAAGGCAGAGGAACCAGAAGATTAAATTGCCAACATCTGTTGGATCATAGAAAAAGGGAATTCCAGAAAAACATCTACTTCTGCTTCATTGACTATGCTAAAGCTTTGACTGTGTGAATCACAAAAAACTGTGGAAAAATTCTTAGATAGGAATACCAGACTACCTTACCTGCCTTCTGAAAAACTTGTGTGCAGGTCAAAAAGCAACAGTTAGAACCAGACATGGAACAATAGACTGGTTCCAAATTGGGAAAGGAGTACATCAAGGCTGTATGTTGTCACCCTGCTTATTTAACTTACATGCAGAGTACATCCTGTGAAACGCTGGGCTGGATGAATCACAAGCTGGAATCAAAACTGCTGGGGGAAACACTAACAGTCTCAGACATGCAGATGACACATTCAAATGGCGGAAAGTGAGGAGGGACTAAAGAGCCCCTTGATGAAAGTGAAAGAGAGTGAAAAAGCTGGCTTAAAGCTCAACATTGAAAAAACCAGGATCACGGCATCCAGTCTCACGACTTCATGGCAAATAGAAGGGAAAAGTAGAAGCAGTGACATATTTTCTTTTCTTGGCTCCAAAATCACTGTGGATGGTGACTGCAGCCATGAAATTAAGAGCCACTCGCTCCCTGGAAGAAAAGCCATGGCAGGTCTAGGCTGTATTGAAAAGCAGAGGCATCCCTTTGCCAGCAAAGGTCCGTGTGATCAAAACGATGGCTTTCCCGTGGTCGTGTACCAATCTGGGCTTCCCTGGTAGCTCAGCTGGTAAAAAATGTGCCTGCAATGTAGGAGACCCCGGTTCAATTCCTGGGTCAGAAAGATTCCCTGGAGAAGGGAGCCGCTACCCACGCCGGTATTCTGACACGGAGAGTTCCATGGGCTGCGTCGTCCCTGGGGCACGACTGAGCGGCTTTCGCTGTCAGGTACCGAAGTGGGCGTTGGTCCATAAAGAAGGCTGAATGCCAGAGAACCAACGTGCTTGAACTGTGGCACCGGAGAAGACTTTTGAGAGCAAGAGTCTTGGACAGCAAGGAGCTCAAACTAGTCAATCCTGAAGGGAATCAACCTTGAATACTCATTGGAAGGACTGTTGCTGAAACTGAAGCTCCAGTACTTTGGCCACCTGATGCAAAGAGCTGACTCATTGGAAAAGACCCTGATGCTGGGAAGGATTGAGTGTAGGAAGAGAAGTGGGCAACAGAGGATGAGATGGTTGGATGGCTTCAATGGACTTGACTGGCTCAATGGACTTGAGTTTGAGCAAACTGCAGGAGATAGTGAAGGACAGGGACCAGGCAGGCTGCAGCCCATGCCTGGCAAAGTATTGGAGCTTCAGCATCAGTCCTTCCAATGAATATTCAGGGTTGATTTCCTTTAGGATTGACTGGTTTGATCTCCTTGCAGTCCAGGGGACTCTCAAGAGTGTTTTCCAGCACCACAGTTGGAAAGCATCAGTTCTTCCATGCTCAGCCTTTATGGCCGGAGGATAGGTAGAGGCAAATTCCCATCCAAAATGCAGGCAGAGGCTTCTTCCTCTTTCAGGTAACTGACAAGGGTGGTAACTGACATGGTGGTATGTGTGAGCGCTCCCCCTTACAGGTCAGCCCCCACTCCAACTCTAGCTGCGGTTTTGGTAAATAATTCCACAATATTTAGCAAGGAAGATGAAAACTTTGTTCACACAAAATCCGGTATGGAAATATTTAGTTTTATCTGTAATTGCCAATACTGGGAACAGCCCAAATGTCCTTCACCCACTGGATGCATAGGGCTTCCCAGGTAGCTCAGTGGGTAGACAGTCTGCCTGTGAAGTACGAAGCGCAGGCAGGTGGGAGCCTGAACTCCAGTTCCGGAAGACCCCCTGTGGGAGGACAAGGCGATCCGCCCCAGCATTCTTGCCTCAGAGCCCTGTGGACAGAGAATCCGGCGGGCTACAGTCCATGAGGTTGCGGAGTCAGCCATGGCGGAGGCAGCTGAGCACGCAAGCACGCGTACGCCAGGTGCGCGAGGAAACTGTGATGCGTCCGCAAAGCAGGCTGGTTCCCGCCAACAAACAGCACAGACTCCTGGCATCCCAGCAGCACGGTGCCCCTCGAGTGTGCTGTCTCAGTGGGAGCAGCCTGGCCCAGTGTGATTCTGCTTATGTGGTACTTTGACAAAGGAAAACACCAATTCAGAGAAAAGCTGGTGGTTGCCTGGAGCGGCTCTCAGAGGAGAGGTGGTGGCATGGCTCAGAACTGCGAGCCAGAAGGGGCCAGGCCACTGCCTGGGAATGATGACAGGCTGAAAGAGGCAGCTTTGCTGTCACACACCCGCCGGTTCCCAAGTGGCGCCCAGCCGGTCCTCGGCCACCGGGAGCTGCGCTGGTGGCCAGGCAGGGCTCAGCGGGCTCGTTGGGTGGGTGATCCTGGCTCCTAGGCCTCGCCAGAGGCCAGGAGAGCGGGGAGCTGAGAGCTGTGATGCTTGAGGCCGCACGCGGGCTGAGGGAGCCAGGCTCCAGGCCTCGGGGCGGCCGGCACGGGCTGACTGGGGCTGTCGTTGCAGGGCCATGCGGCACCGTACAGAACGGTGTCCGCCCGCGCTGCTGTCCCCTCCACCATCCTCCGGCTCCCGGCTACGGCGTTTCAAGGAGTTTTTGAGAGATATCCTGAAACTCTGGTGAGGGTGGTACAGGTGAGCCACTTCTCCAGGCCGTCTGTCTGGCGCCCTGGCCGTCTCGGGGGGGGCTCAGGGCCGAGGCCCTGAGTATCTCATCGGTGTACTGTGTCCCGGGGCCACGAGGCATGTCCACAGTAGTGGAAGTGCCTTCACTGGCAGGACTGAGTGCTAGCGACGTGGGGCTCATGGTGGGTGTCGGAAGAACTAAGATGTTTTTCTAAAACCTTGTAATACATATTTTGCTGTAAAAATTAATATTGATAGCTTCAATGCAGTCTTCAGATTGCCTACCATGTCCCAAAAGAACTCTTGTTGTTATTAAATGTCTTGATTTGAAGTAATTTTAGAAACTTGCAGAGGCAGTGCAGGTCCCTTCTGCCCCGTGCCCACACCTTGCATGCAGGCTGGGTTGTCTCCACCAGGGGCTCTCCGGCCCGCGAGGTTGGCAGGCTCAGCCCCTGGGGAGGCCCGTCCCGCTCAGCTGGCTCGTCTCTCTGCAGATCATCATGGTGCGGCTGCAGAGGGTCACCTTTCTGGCTCTGCACAACTACCTGGGCCTGACCACGGAGCTCTTCAACCCCGTGAGTGTGCCGGCCTCCCACCATGGGTCCTCGGGACAGCTGCTTCTGCCTCAAGGGGCGGGCCAGCAGACAGGCCGGGGTGGGGTCTCCTGGCCCAGTGCTGAGCTTGTCCCGGGGACACGCTGCCTGTCTGCGGCCCCGTGTCCACACGGCTCCCCTCTGGGAGGGCCTGTGGTTTGGCCAAACTCCGCTTCTCTGGTCCCCCTGTTCTGTGTGCGTGGTTGCCCTCCCAGCTTCTACCTGACCTGTGCTGAGCCGACATCCAGCAGCGGAGCTGTGTCCCTGGCCTGCCCCTTGCCCTGGGCCCCTCTGAGGGCACCTGGGGCAGCGTGCCCTGCCCTCGACCCTGCCTCAATCAAGGCCAGTGGATTGAGCTAATGGCTGTGGGGTGGGAGAAGCTGCTTCACCCCCTCAATTCTGGTGAGCGGTAAGTGCCGGGGTCCAGCCCTGGTGGATCCAGGAAATTCGAAGGTGGGGACGGTGTCGGCATCCATAGAGATAACTTATTTAATTACAGATAGAGAGGGATTAGAAGATGAGCAGAGAAAAAGAGGCTGAATAACTTGGTTCACATAGGATACCAATCACCACCTACGCAGGCCGCAGGCGTCTTCCCGTTCTCCCGAAGGAGAGGAGGCACTGAGGGCCGCCCACCGCCCCCCCCCCCGCCCCGGTCCGATCTTAGAAGCCCAGGCAAAATTAATAGGCTTGGTGGGCACCCATGCACCAGATGAGAATTCGGCCAGAAAATAGTAGGAGAGAAAAAGGGGCTGAATAACTTGGTTTACGTGGGATGCCAATAAAATTCCAAGACACAGAATTTGCACCATCTACATTGGGCCACCGGTGCCACTTGAATATCGGAAGGTGCCCCTCCTTAGGCTCCTTCTCGCGTGGGCTTGAAAACCGGGGCAAGTAAGTAGACGTGGCGAGCACCCACACTCCAGATGGGAATTCAGCCAGAAAAACAGGGAGCAGAAAAGAATGACGTGGGGGAATCAGTCTTTCCGGAAACTGATCCCATTTCTTTATTTTTGGGTTTGCTTAGATACGTTTCGTTACACATAGGGATGAGTACAGACTCACGGGGGGTAGGGGGGAGTGGTCAGCAGTCCTGACCTTTATCAAAATCAGGTGCTTCACACAAGAAGGTCTTAGGGATTTTACATCATCTTCTAGCCATGAGGCCTGCTGACATTTTACGACCCTTTCTTTCTGATAACCAAAAAACTTGTTTCTTCCAAGGGTGTTTTTTTTCTTAAACCAGGCACCATCCTCCAAATAAAGTTACATTCCTATAGGGTGAGGGTGTAGTGAGTTACAGTCAAGAAAGGAATTTATTTAACCCAAAGTTAACATGATTAATCTTAAAGGTTAATACTTATTTCTCCTATATGCTTAAAGGTTAATGCTTATTTCTCCTATATGCTAGTTATATTCATTATAAGGGCAGGGAGCATGGAGATTTAGCAGCAAACATCAACCCAACAAATGAAAATCCTTTCACCAATGTTCCCCTTAAGATCTATTTAGTCTTAACATAGTGATAAAGTTACATTTTTACATAGCAAGGACACAGTGATTTATAACAAAGTACAGTGATCTATTCCAAAAGAGAAAATTCATTCACTCAAAAAGTCTAGTATTGCTAACCTTAAAAACTACTATATTTCCTTTGCTATATTCCAGATACATTGATTAATATATTCCCAGTGCCTAAGGAAATGGTGGCCTGGTGGCAATCATTGACTCAACAATGAGAAAAGCCCTATGCTAATTAAGACTTTAAAAATACTCCAAAACTCTCTGTGCTGTTTATGGTTGAGAGGTAGTAAACAATCATGTGCGTAGTGGCAGGAGTATGGATAATCCTGTCACACAAGCTAGTCTGTCAGCAGAGGGGTTTGACCTAAGACCCTTGTCACACCCAGGGCAGGGAATTAGCAGCAATTATTGGCACAACAAATGAAGAACCCTTCACCAATATAATTCCTAACCAACCCACTATACTAATAATTTCCAACTCCTCAAAATAATTTGCCTTTAGTAAGAATAAAACATCTCATGCCTCTCAGATTGGGAGGCTGTAAACAATCACATGTGGCCAGACGAACCTATACACGATGGCTAGATAACCTTCAGAGGAGTCCTAAGCTGAAACACTCTTGTCACGCCCAGGAGTTTTTATTGCCTTGGAGCTGCACGTTTACTCCTTCTCTGAGAGAAACGGTTATGGGGGAGAGCCCCCCGTAAAGTCAGAGGTGTAGGTGAGAGCATAAAACAGACTGGTTTTGGGGTTAGATGCTCGGGAACAGGGGGTTTCCTGAGGCTTGATCACGCCTTTGCGTATGCCAAGCCTCCTTCCTCATGACCTTTGCCATGGGCGGAGTTCCTCACGCTGGCTCCCGACAGGTAAGCATGATGTGGGGGCCAGGAGGGCCCGGAGCCTCATGAGCCACACTCCAGCGGGCCCGAGGGCCTGCAGGCTGAGCGAGTGTTCACTCGGCCTCCACACCACGCTTGGTGCGCTCCCGGTTCTCCCGTCTCCCTTTGCTGATACTTTGGGGCATGTCCTGTGTTTCCTACGTTGCCTCATCTTAATGAAGTGTATTGAGGGTCTGACGGTTTTGACCGCTATTTAAACCTGGTGGAGTTTGCAAGACGACAGCAAGCTGGGCCTTTCTTGCTTTAAGCCCTCCTCTTTCTGCGTCCCCGGTGCCCTAGTAGGTCACTGCCTCCCTTCCAGTCGCCAAAGCCTGGTGCCTCCCCGCTCAGGGTGCTGCGCCAGGAGCGCTCCTGAGGCAGCCCTGCTTCTCCCCGTCTCAGGAGAGCCAGGCCATCCCGCTCGTGTCTGTGGCCAGCGTGACTGCCGGGAAGGCCAAGAAGCCGACGTGCTGCAGTCTGGAGGAGAGGCTGGAGAGGCCACCTCGGTCCCAGGAGCCCTGTGGCCCAGGTTCTGCCCGCCCCGGGGCCAGCCTCCTGCCCTCAGTCACCAGCTGTCCCGCCACACACATCCTGCCCCTACTCCTCCTAGGAGAAAACCAGCCAAGGGCGGGCCCCCAGCTTTGCCTTCTGCGTGCACTGCTCTGAGCACTCGGGGAGCGTGGGTTTGGGGAAGGAAGCTGTTGACTGGGCTTGTCTCCTGGGACCCCCCTCTGGGATGACGGTGACACACAGGCACACTGACTGCCCTGGGCTCTCCCTATCCATTTAAGAATGAGGAGCGGGGGCCGGGGGGCAGGCTGGCCAGGCTCTTTGAGGGTGCTCAGAGCTGGGCGGCAGACCTGGGAGGGCAGCCGGGGCTGCCGCTCACTTGCCACTTGCCTGAGCAGGCGGGCACGGGTGATGGGCCAGACAGGTGCGGGTGACGAGCAGCTGGCCTGCGGGGGCAGGGGGCAGGGTCCGCCGGGAGCTGTCTCAGGCCCCCAGTCGTGCGGCCTGTGCCCTCTGGGAGCAGAGACCTTGCCTCATTCTGGCTCCTCCCAGCAGATCATGGGGGCAGCCGCGCCGCAGTCTGTGGGCCTCTGCCCAAGAGGAGCCACCCCGTCCTGCTGCCTTCTGTCCACGAAGAGGTGGCGGCCAAGCTCAGCCAGGCCCAGGCTGGCATCCAGGCCTCTTCGGCTCCTGCAGGTAAAGGGCCCTCTGACCCACCCAGATGGCCAGCACGCTCTGGGTCTAGGGGCCCCTGCACCTGCGTCCTGGCCTCCGTGGAAGCCTCAGTGGCCCTGCATCCCTCCCCCAGCCTCCGTGTCCAGGGTGTTTCCCCAGCTGGGCCCTGCACAGCCCTGCTGTAATCGCTGCCTGCTGCCCTCCCTTTGCCCCTGAGCCGGGCGGTGCTAGCAGGCTGCTGCCTCTGCTGTCTCCCTGGCACCCCAGCCATCGCCCAGCTTTCCTCCCCGTGAGGTGCCTGCACCGGCCCTCTCTGCTGTCTGCTTGGTCTTCCTGTCGGGTCTCGGCTGCAGAGAGGGCTCCTTGTGACCTCTGGTCAGCAGCCAGCTCTCTTCCCTCTCCCGGGCACCTCCCTGATGGGGACCTTTGCTGTGACCTCAGCTGGCTGATGAGACCTGCAGTGCGTGCTTGCCCTCGGTGTGTCCCAGCTGTGGGACGCTGGTGGTGCCCCCCGAGGACGGCTCTGTCTTGTCTTCACCTGTGTTTCCTGGGTTGCTGGCAGGTTGAATCGTCTGGTGTGCCCGAGAGCTGTGTGGGTTCCCTCTTTAAGAGTTACCTGTTTATATTCTTTGCCCATTTTCTGCAGGGTTTCCTGAATTTGTTTTGTTGGTTTGCATAAATTTTTCTTATGCTCCAGATAGAGATCTCCCATCAGTTTTAATGTCCACGTCCCTTCTCCCGGCCTCTGCTTTTGGGACAGAGACCCTTGGTGTCTGTATCTGGAAACCAGCTGTTGCCCTGTGGCTATGTTCTGGGTCTCACTTGCTTCTCCTTCTTATTGGATGTAAACACACTCTTCTGGATTCTTGTCTGGTGGCTTTTCAGCTTCACTTTCCATGTGGAAGTCTTTCTTTCCTCATGGCTCCCTCTTACGTTATATTCAGGGTAGGAAATTCAGCTTTTTCTTTCTCTGTCTAGTGGTAATTTACCCAGCACCACTCACAAAACAATCTTTCAGTTTTCTGGTGCATTTTCTAGGGCTGTCTTCATTCGGCATCACCTTTCCTTTCTGTGTCTACATAGCTTTTTTTTTTAGTCAACTTTCTTGAGGTAAAATTAACTCACCATAAAATCCACCCTTTTAGTTATTTAGTTTGGCCGTGCCACGTGGCTTGCAAGGTCTTAGTCCCGAGCCAGAGGGTCTGAGTCTGCATCCTCCACAGTGGAGTGTGGAGTCCTGAACACTGGAACGCCAGGAACGTCCCAGACTGAACCCTTTTAAAGTTCACAGCTTTGTTGGTTTTCAGTAGTTTCACGGAGTTGCACATCAGCCTCCACTACCTAATTCCAGCACATTTTCGTCACCTGGTAGAGAGACCCCCGGCCCATCAGCCGTCACTCCCCAGCCGCTTGCCACCACTGCTTTTGTCGGCGGATGTGCCTGTCCTCGGTGTTCCATTACTTGGAGCTGCTGCTGAGGGGTCTTCATGTCCTGTCTGTGTATCCATCTGCTTCTTCACGATTAGCAATCGGCGGCGATTCTTCATCTTCACAGGCTGTTCATGGTCAGGTAGTGTGCATACAGAGCGTGCAGGCCCTCGGGGACTCTGGATGAATCTGCATGAACCGAGCCCCCCGTGAGGCCAGCACCCAGAAGGGGCCCCGGTTGGGCGCCCCGCAGTTCCTATCAGCAGTGGTGCGGTTATCATCCTGTGCCCTCGCGTCCCCCTGACCTCTGAACCCTGAGACTGGCTTTGAGTCTGGCTTCTGCTCAGCCTTGTTTGTGGCCTCCACGTGCCATACGGCAACACACCATTCTCGGTGTGAAGCGCTGTCTCGCTGTGAACACACACGGCACCCGTGTGTCTGTGGGACGCATGTTACCTGTGGAGCTGCCGAGTGACGGGGGCAGGTGTGCTGTGTTCAGCTTGGGAGGTGCTGCCAGGGGTTCCTAGTGCTCACCTGGTTATACCCTCACCAGAGTCACAAGACTGGTTGCTCCAGTCCACACAGTCCAGGACACGGCCACCTGCCACGTGTGGTTGTTTGTGTTTAAATTCCAGCAGTCTGATTCTCAGCCCCACTCAGGTGCTCACTGGCCTCGTTTGTAGGAGGGTCAGCACACAGGCGCGCCGCTGGGAGCCGTGCGGCTCGGTGGTCCCGGCGCTCCCAGGAAGCCTTCCTTTCTCGTTCGGCCCCCGTGTGCCCTGCACCCAGGCCTTGCTGTGGCTGTCGCCCCGTCTTTCTGGTGACTTGTGAGCCTGAGGATCCTCCATCTCCTTGGGGGTGGGGTTTTTATTGCCCGCTGGGAGCCATGCGGCTCGGCAGCCCCGGCGCCCCCAGGAAGCCTTCCTCTCATTCAGCCCCCGTGTGCCCTGCACCCAGGCCTTGCCCTGTCTTTCTGGTGACTTGTGAGCCTGAGGATCCTCCATCTCCTTGGGGGTGGGGTTTTTATTCCCTTTTGGCCCTTTTCGCTTGATTTTCCTTTCATTTTCTTATGGATTTGTACGAGTTCTTTAGATATTCTCTGTATGAGCTCTTTGGTGCATGTATGTATTAAAAATATTTTCTGATCACTTTTCTCTCTCTTAATAGTATCCTTTGATGAATAGAAATCTTTTAAGAATCCCATTGATCAGATTTTTCCTTTTGTGGTTAATATATTTTGTGTCCTGTCTAGGAAATCTGCCTGTAAGATTTGACATTTTCTCTTTCATGTGGAAGTGAAAGTTGCTCGTGTCCGACTCTTTGCTACCCCACGGGATTCTCCAGGCCAGAATACTGGACTGGGTGGCCTTTCCCTTCTCCAGGGGATCTGCCCAACCCTGGGATCAAACCCAGGTCTCCCGCGTTGCAGGTGGATTCTTTACCAGCTGAGCCACAAGGGAAGCCTAAGAACACTGCAGTGGGCAGCCTATCCCTTCTCCAGCCAGTCTTCCCCACCCAGGAATCAAACCGGGGTCTCCTGCATTGCAGGCGGCTTCTTTACCAGCTGAGCCACGAGGGAAGCCTGTATCTTTCATACTCACCTAGAACTGAGTCTTCTGTCTGAAGTGGGTGGGGTTGGGATATATTTCTTCTATGTGTTATCCATTTGCTCCACCATATTAAAAACATGTTTAGTGATTTTTTTCAAATAAAATAAATAACAGATAACTAAAAATAATAGCAATCCATATATAACAAAATCTGCATGCGGCGTATCCAGTTACACGAATATATCTAGCTGACGCCCACATAGGGACAGACTTGCCTTTCCTCCGGTCTGTGCAGATAATGCTCTCTTAGAGGACGTGATTCTGGCAGAAGTCTGAGATATGCTCAGTCATCCCTCGGCTGTCATGAGAGATTGCTGAAAGAACCTGCAGTGGGTACCAGACCCAGGGCCCTCGTGGGAAAGGGTGCAGTGCGGTCAGATGGCCCCTCAGATGGGCCCTCAGGTTCCACACCCACAGATTCAACCAACTGCAGATCGAATTCCATAAACTGGCAAGCTGTACTCAACATTTTATCTTTATTTTTTTATTTTTATTTTTTTATTTGGCTGCCCTGGGTCTTAGTTGGAGCATGTGGGATCCAGCTCCCTGACCAGGGATCAAACCTGGGCCGCCTGCACTGGAGCTCAGAGTCTCGGCCGCTAGACCGCCAGGGAAGGCCCTGTGCACAGCGCTGTAAGGTCTCATGGGTTGTGTGAGTGTGACAGCGGGCCAGTGAGGAGGAGCATGACTTTCCACATGTGCGTGTTTATCACGGGGAGCGTGGTTCTTCAAATAGGTACTGGTATCGTGATGCTTTGACATTGATAATAATAATATAATAGTATAGCATATTGGTATATATAATAATAAGATATTATGAGTGCATATTTCTTAGGATGGACAAAAGTGGTTATTAACTGCTGTGTTTATTTTAAACATTTCAAAACCTTATTAATATAAGAAAATCTCAATACAGATTTAAATATTTTCCTATGAAACATAATGTTGAAAAAATTAGTGGAGATTGGTCTTTGTAGGGGGCTTCCCTGGTGGCTCAGATGGTAAAGAATCTGCCTGCAATGCAGGAGACTCGAGTTCGATCCCTGGGTCAGGAAGATTCCCTGGAGAAGGGAATGGCTGGTTCCTGTTAGTAATCCATTTTCTACCTTTTCATACGAGTACAAACTGCGTTCATTTGCCCCAGGTATTGAGGCAAAGTGGAGGTGAAGTTGCTCAGTCGTGTCCAACTCTTTGCGACCCCGTGGACTGTAGCCCACCAGGCTTCTCCGTCCATGGGATTCTCCAGGCAAGAATACTGGAGTGGGTTACCATTTCCTTCTCCAGGGGATCTTCCCGACCCAGGGATTGAACCTGGGTCTCCCGTATTGGAGGCAGATGCTTTAACCTCTGAGCCACCAAGTTGCTCTCAAACTGTAGGCAGACCCACAGCTGCTCCTTCCCGCCTCCCAGGTTCACTGGCCCCTTGGGAGTGGCCCGCCGTGCTCCTCCAGCTGTGCCTGGGACTGGGCTTGGCCGTCCTCTGCATGGCGTGCGGCTGTGGCCGCAGCTTTCTGCGAGTGCCTGAGGCTGCTCTGTGTCTAGGGTCACCTACGGCCGTGCACTCAGCCAGCCCTGCCCTGGGTGGGTGCTCAGGACCTGGTGTGCACAGGGCACCAGCGCGGCATCCTGAGTCTCCCCTCCATTTGCAGGTGCCGCCTCAGACCTGAGGATGGTGTGTGACCGAGCCCGGGTCCCGCCGCCCACAGAAGAGCGCCCCGGTGGCGCGGTGGCCAGCAAGGTAGGGAGCTCCCCGCCCCACCCCTGCGCTGGAGCTTCCTGCTGGCCCGTCTTGGGTCAGGTCCCGGGCTGGCTGGCTACCTGCACCCTTCTGATCACGCTGCCTGTGTTCTTCTCCAGTCCAAGAAGAATGTGGTTGTTGCAGAGACCCCATCGGCTGTCCTCCCCAACTCGGACGGTACCTTGGATGAATCTGTTGCCAGCAAGAAGACAGACTCCATCCTCAGAGCTGCCACACAGGACCTGCTCACCCTGATGAAGCTGGATGTGCGTGACCCCGCTGCCTCCTCTGGCTGGGGTGGGATCGGGGGGGCTTCTGCCTGTCCTGGAGACCCTGTCCTCGGAAGTCCTGCTTCTTCAGGTGACCCCGCTGCCGCCTCTGGCTGGGGTGGGATCGGGGGGGCTTCTGCCTGTCCTGGAGACCCTGTCCTCAGAAGTCCCGCTTCTTCAGGTAACCCCGCTGCCGCCTCTGGCTGGGGTGGGATCGGGGAGGCTTCTGCCTGTCTTGGAGACCCTGTCCTCAGAAGTCCCGCTTCTTCAGGCAGCTGTTCCAGAGTAGGGGTGGCAGTGGCTGCCCCTTCCCCCGGGCAGGGCTCAGGACGGCATCCTGATGGTCCTGATTTGGTGTTCCACAGACCCCCTCCCAGGGCAGTCTGGGGTCCTTGCCCTCTGGGTGTCCACAGGGAACAGGGCGCCACTCAGGATGCTAACAAAGGGTTAGAAATGTGTGTTCATCACTTTCATGGTTTTATTTGTCTTTTCCCTCCACATAAAGAGTTGTGCGTGCCTTCTGAACAGAAATGTATGAAGCCACCTCGTCCCAGACTAGACTGTTAGTGCTCCCAGCCACGACCCCTCTTCCTTCCGGGGGACGGCTCCCCAGCGCCCACATGTGCGCTGGGTAAAAGGGACGCGTCCTGTGTGTCTTCCAAGTCTGCGCCCACGCTGCTGCCTGAGCCAGAGGCTCCGTCCATGCCAGTGCTGAGCTCAGTCACACGCGGGTCTGTGTCCCCTCCAAGCTGGTGGGTGAGGGCTCTGTGCCAGCAGTCAGAATTTGGGGGCTTTTCCATTTTAGATAAAAGCGGGGGTGTGGGCTTGGGTTTCAGCGTTAATGCGATCTCCTTGGTGCTGGTGGGACTGCGTCTCTCACATCTCACTGTCTCTGCGTCTGGTGGGGGAGCATGTGGAGCCTGCTGCCCGTCTGTCTTTCACTGTTAGGCGTCTGGGGTTTCTTTCCAGTTTCTGAACGAGAGTCCTGTGCTGCGTAGGTCTTGCACGTGGCCATCTCTGGGATTTGCCTTTCTGCCTTCTGAATGGTCTCTGGTGGACAGAAGTTTGTAACTACAGTGCAGTCAGCACCGCTTTTTTCTCTTATGGTTAGTGCTTTCTGTGCCTAAGAAACATTTCCTTACTTTGGGTTCATAAATATTTTTATATATTGTCTTCAAAAAGCTCTGCTGTCACGCCTTTCTCAGGTTTTAAAGCGGATGGGATTAATTTTTGTGCGGAATGCAGGGAAGGACTGGATTGATGTGCTTTTGCTCACGACTACCTGGCTGGCTCAGAGTCATGCTGTCTCCAGTGTCTCTGTTGGGATCTGGCCTGACTCCTCTGCGGTTTCTGTCTCGCTTCTGGCGCCACGCAGGGCAATGTCCTCCTTGAGCCCCAGAAAACAGGGATGGATGGGGGCCTCCCACACCCCTCAGCTCATGGGGCCTCCCTGGGCGGGAACTGGGAACTTTCATGAAGGTTTTGCCATCGGCACCCGTGCACAGCACAGCCCCTGAGTGGGGCAGCTTTCGGGCCAGCATTGGGGCACACGGCGCCTCCGCCAGACTGGTCCAGATGCTGCCGCGTGCCAGGTCCCGGGCGGGCAGAGGGAGGCCGCGGCTGGCGCGTGACTCCCCACCTCCTGCGGGGCTCAGCCTCCTGAGGGGCAGCTCGCGGCTCCTGGGCTGAGTCCCGGGGCAAGGCAGCAGCAGTGCTCTGCCTCCGGCCTGAGCGTCTGCGGAGGAGGGCGTGTTCGTCTTCCCTCCTTTGAGGAGAGCTGTCTCCTTGGTGCTGTCAGGATAGGCTCTCTCGGATCACGCGGTGTCGTTGACAGAACTGAGCACGGGTTTCTTGTTACTCGTCTTGCACGAGACTCTGTGGGCTTCTTTGGTCTGTCCCTCTCAATCACTGTAGGCAAATTATCAGCATTATCTCTCCAAGTATTGCCTCTGTCCATTTCCTCTCTTAGCCCTCAAGACTCGAACGAACGTATGTTCTCGTTTACCCGTTATGAATCTTGCCCTTTCTTCTGCTGCTGCTGCTGCTGCCAAGTCGCTTCAGGCGTGTCCGACTCTCGGCAGCCCACCAGGCTCCCCCATCCCTGGGGCTCTCCAGACAAGAATATTGGAGTGGGTTCCGTTTCCTTCTCCAGTGCGTGGAAGTGAAGTCGCTCAGTCGTGTCCGGCCCTCAGCGAGCCAGTGGACTGCAGCCCGCCAGGCTCCTCTGTCCGAGGGATTTTCCAGGCTAGAGGACTGGAGTGGGGCGCATCGCCTCTTCTGCTTTCTTCTGCGTTTTCGTCATAAAAGTCTTTGAAAGAAGCGTAAATGTCGATGTTCTTATTTGAGTTCTATCGGAAGCAGGCCTGCCGTTGCGCCTGGGACTGAGTCCGAGGCTGGCTCTCCCATCACCGTGCCGGCAGGCCCGCTTCTTGGCTCTGCTGCCCCGAGCCCAGCTGTCACGCGCCTCGCCCGCTTGCATGCCTGTTGCTGTGGGGTCCCGCCCTTGGGGTCGCTTGGCCTCGTCTGTCCCCTCTGGCCCTGGCTTGTGGTGTCTCACCTCTGACTGGACCTGGTTTTCCTTGGCAGCTGTGTGCTATATGTAGTGTTTATTTGTGGGAATTACAGGAGACCAAAGGTGGCTTCATTTCCTTCAGAAAGGCGTTCTCTTTCCTTTTGCCAGAAGTCTGGGCCAACCAGATGCCCCAAAGCTGGACTTCAGAGTTCCTCAGTTATGCTTAAAAGTCTGTTTATTCCGTCTAATCCATCAATAAAACGTTCATATTATTTTAGTCGATATTTTCTTAGTCTCATTTTAATAATTTTAAACAAACTTCTTTGTATTATTTTATTTTTCATATTCAATAATTGGTACATCCAGGATTTATTTTTTATGTTCCTATTCATTATAGAAAGCTTTAGACATGTAAAAAGGTAGTGGAAATAACCTTACGCACCCCATGTACCTGTCACCCAACCAATAATCCTCTGCTCGCAGCTGGTCTCTTTACTACTCTGTTCCGAACCCCTCCTCCAGTTATCTTCTGCCTGGAAGATTTCAGACACTGTATTGTGCCACATCGTCCCTCTCTGAAGGTTAAGGACCCTGTTTCAAAACAGAGCCGTATCACCCTCACAGTTCAAGTGCTGAAAGGCCTCAGAACATAGTCCACTCCACCAGTGTTCATGTTTCCTCAGCGGTCGTCAGGAAATGGTTTTTCCCACTATTAACAGTTGTTTACAGCGGATTTTATCTTTTAGAGAAGAGCAGTTTTAGGTTCACGACAAAATGAAGCAGGTGCAGGGGCCTCCCGTGTCCCTGCTGCCCCCGAGAGTGCGCACCACCTCCTCTGTAATCACCGGCCGGGACACCCGTCACAGTTCGGGACCCTGCCTGGCGATGTCGGCACCGAGCCCAGGGTCTCCCGTGGGCTCACTGCGGCCGTGCCTTCTGTGGGCTCGGATCCCGTGGGCTGACACGTGCCCACTGTTGCGGCTTCACGCGGAGCGGTTTCGCTGCCCCGAGGCCCCCGTGCTCTCCTGCTGATCCTCCTCCCCAGCCTCCAGCGACCCCTGCCCTTTTTCTGGTGCCGTGGTTCAGCCTTTCCCAGAAGGCCGCGGAGCTGGAATCCTGCCAGGCACAGAGCACGCAGCGTAGGGCGCCTTTCCAGATGGGGTCCCCTCCTTAGGAGCTTGCGTCCGAGCTGCTGCCGTGTCTTTTCATGCTTCGACGGTTCGCGGCTTTTCCGAGGTTAACAGTGTTCCGTTGTCTGGACGGGTCAGAGGGCATTTGTCCATTCATCAGCTGGAGAACATCTTGCTTCCTTCCAACTTTAGGCAGCTACGAGTGAAGCTGCGGTATGTGCCTGTGTAGACCTGAAGTTTTAAGCTCATCTGGGTAAACCCTCGGGGTGTGGAGGCAGGACTGTGTGGTAAGAGTGTATTAGATGCTTGGTTTCGTGAGGAGCTGCTGCACCGCCTCCCGCACTGGCTCTGCCGGGTTCCCGTTCCTGCCAGCAGTGAGCGAGTGGCCCCGCTGGCCCTTCCCCACCAGCTCTCGCCGTCGTCAGTGCTGCAGGTCTTGGCCGCCTCTATGACCGGGTAGCGACAGCTCGCCGTTTTAATTCGCATCTCCCTGATGACATATGATGGGGAGAATCTTTCCACGTGCTCATTTGCCATTTGAGATTCTTCTTTGGTGAGAGGTCTGTTAGGGTCTTCGGCCCCTTTTTAAAACTTATTGTTTCCTTATTGTTGAGTTCTGTGTATTCTTTATATTTTTACATAAAAGTCCTTTATCAGATGTGTCTTTTGCAAATGTTTTCCGCCCATCAGTGGTTTGTCTTTTCATTCTCTTGACAGTGTCTTTCACCGAGCAGAAGGTTCTAATTTCAGTGAAGTCCGTCTCATGAATTCTTTCTGTCGTGGACCGTGGCTATGGTGTCACACGTGTGTTGCCCCTCACACAATCCCAGGCCATTCAGATTTGCGCCTGTGGCCATCTTCCTAGGGTTTCTGTAGCGTTCCACTTTATATTTCGGTCTATGATCTGTCTTCACTTTTCACTTTCACTTTCATGATCCATTTTGAGTTAGTTCTTTAAAGAGTCAAGTTCTGGTCTGTGTCTGGATTGATTTTTGCATGTGGATGTCCAGGTGCTCCAGCACCATTTGTTAACAAGGCTTTCTCTTCTCCATTTAACCATTGCCGTTGTTCCGTGTCGAAGACCACTTGGCTGCACTCACTGGGGGTCTGTTCGGGGCTCTGTGTTCTGTTCCACTGAGCTCTTTGTCAGTGTCTCTCCAGTACCCCCGGTCTCGGTAACTGGCTCTGCAGCAAGTCTTGCAGTTAGCTGGTGTCAGTCCTCCAGCTTTGCTCTCCTTCAGTGTTGTGTCCGCTGTTCCGGGCCTTTTGCCTCACATGCGCCTTGCGATCAGTTTGTTATGTCCACAGTATAACTTTTCCAGCGAGTCGGCTCTTTGCATCGAGTGGTCTGAGTATTGCAGCTTCAGCTTCAGCGTCAGTCCTTCCAGTGAATAGTCACAGCTGATTTCCTTTGGGATTGACTGGTTTGATCTCCTTGCTGTCCTTGGGCAGGAGGAAAAGAGGGTGACAGAGGATGAGATGGTTGGATGACATCACTGACTCAATGGACATGAGTTTGAGCAGACTCTGGGAGACGGTGAAGAACAGGGAAGCCTGGTGTGGTGCAGTCCATGGGGTCCCGGAGTCGGACGTGACTCAGCAACTGAACAGCAACGATAGAATAACTTTCAGTGATTTCAGTTGAGATGGCACTGACCTACAGAGCAAGCTGGAAGAGCTGACATCATGACAATATTGAGTCTTCTTTTCCATAAACATGAAATATTTTTCCAGTGATTTCATTGTTCTTTGAGTTCTTTCGTTGAGTTTTAGTTTTCTTCATAGAGATCCTGCACGTGTTTTGTTAGATTTATGCTTAGCTGTTTCATTTTGAGGCATGCTAATGTAAATGTTATTGTGTTTTTAATCTCAAATTCCACTTATCCATTGCTAGTATATACGGAAACAATTGGCGTTTGTGTGTTAACTTTGCATCCTGTAACCTTGCTGAAATTGCTTATTAACCTCATGCACAAAATTCTTAGTTATAAGAATTTTTTGTTGTTGATTCTTTTTTAAATTTTTTCCTGTAGACAATCACATTATCCATGAGCAAAAACAGTTTTTACGTCTTCCTTACCAGTCCTTATGCCTTGTATTTCCTTTTCTGTGTTACAAGAAATGTTGTATACTGTTGGCAAGGAATGAGTTGTATACTGTTGCCTTACTCCTGATCTTAGTGGGAAGGCTTTGATTTTCCCACCAGTGAGCATGCTGTTAGCTGTAATTGTTTTGGTAGATGGTCTTTATCGAGTTGAGGAGGTTCTCCTCCGTCGGATTCACTGGGCGTTCTTACCATGAGCGAGTACTGCGTGTGTGCTTGCTCAGTCGCGCTGCCATGTCTGACTGTGTGCGACCCCATGGACTGGAACCCACCAGGCCCCTCCGTCCAGGGGCTTCTGCAGGCAGGAATGCTGGCGTGGGCTGCCGTGCCCTGCTCCAGGGGATCTCCCCACCCAGGGGCTGAGCCCGCGGCGCCAGTGGCTCCCGCACTGGCAGGGGCGCTCTTCCCCACCAGGGCCGCCGTTCGTCAGATGCTTTCCCTGCACTCACTGGAAGGCTCTTGTGATTTTCCTCCTTTAGCCTGTTGACGTGATGGCGTCACTGATTTTTGACGGTTGGACCGGCCTTGCGCACCTGGGATAACCCCGCTTGGTTGTTGTGTGTAGCCCCTTCTGCGTGTTGTTGGGTTCGCTGTGCCGAGCGCTCTGCTGAGGACCTTTGAACCTGCTCATGAGGGAGCTTGGCCTGTGGCTCCCTCTTCTTGGGACGTCTTTGTCTGGCTTCTGTGTGAGGAAGTGCTGGCCTCGTGGAATAAGCTAGGTGGTGCCCCGCCTGCTGCTGTTTTCCGTCCTCGAACGTTTGGTAGACGCTGCCAGAGAGCCCTTCCGGGCCTAGTGCTTTCTGGTTTTGAGGGTTATTAATTATTGACTTAATTTCCTAATAAATATAGGCCTGCTCAGGTTGTCTCTCTCTCCTTGTGTGAATTTTGGCAGATTGTGTCTTTCAGAGAATCGGCTGATTTGATCCAGGCGGTCCGCGTTGTGGGCGCAGAGCTGCTGTGGGGTCCTTTACGGTCCTTTGATCTCCACGGCATCTGCAGTGATGCCGCTGTTTCGTGCCTGAGGTTAACAATTTGTCACCAGTCTCTCTTTTTCCTTGGCTAGCTGAGATAGAGGTGGTCGCTTTTTTCGGTCGCACCACTTGGCACGTGGGGTCTTCATTCCCCAGCCAGGGATCAAACTCGCGCCGCCCACATCGCAGGTGCAGAGGCTTAGTCACCAGAAGTTTGAGGCTTCAAACTCCCAGGGAAGTTTGAGGCTTATCAATTTTATTGATCTTTTCAAAGAACTAGGTTTCAATTTTGTTGATTTTTCTCTATTGATTTCCTGTTTGCAGTTTCATTGATTTCTGCTCTCAGTTTTACCATTTCCTTTTTCCTACTTACTTTGGATTTAATTTGCTTTTCTTTCTTTGGTTCCCTAGCCGGAAGCTTAGATTACTGACATCCGCTCTTCTTTTCTGGCTTGTGGTCAGAGCTGTAAATTTCCCTCTAAGTATTGCTTTCGCTGCATTGCACACACTAAGTTGCGTTTTCATTTTCGTTTAGCTCGGTATATCTTAAATTTCCCTTGAGAGGTATTGCGTGACCCATGCGTTACTTGGACCTGGGGTGTCTAACCTCCAAGTGATTGGGGCTTCCCAGCTACCCCTCTGCGCCTGGCCTCTAGCTCACTTCTGTCGTAGCCCAGGAGCAGGTACTGCATGACTTCTGCTCTTCTAAGTCTGGGAGGAGGCGCTTGTGGCCCAGAACACAGCTTCCGCTGGTGAGTGTTCCATGTGAGCTTGAGAAGACGGTACAGCCTGCCGTTTTCGCACGAACGAGTCTGACGATCCGTGGTGTTGTTAAGCTCGGCTGCATTTTTGCAGATTTCCTGTCTGCTGGGTCTGTTGCTGGTAGAAGCTGTGGAAGACTCCTGCTGCATAGTGGATTCATCTGCTTTCCTTATAGCTGGATCAGTTTTTGTCTCATGTGCTTTGATGGTCTGTTGTTAAGCATTTATGCATTATGTATCGGACTGTTACACAATGGAGACAGTGGCAGACTTTGTGTTTTGGGGCTCCAGAATCGCTGCAGATGGTGACTGCTGCCATGAAATTAAAAGACGCTTGCTCCGTGGAAGAAAAGCTGTGACAAACCTAGACAGCACGTTACAAGGCAGAGACATCACTTTGTCAACAGGGGCCATGTAGTCAAAGCTGTGGTTTTTCCAGTGGTCGTGCCTGGATGTGAGAGCTGGACCATGAAGAAGGCTGAGTGCTGAAGGATTGATGCTTCTGAACTGTGGGGCTGGAGAAGGCTTGGCAGTCCCTGGACTGCAAGGAGATCCAGCCAGTCCATCCTAGAGGAGATCAGTCCTGAATCCTCATTGGAAGCACTGATGCTGAAGCTGAAGCTCCAATACTTGGGCAACCTGATGTAAAGAGCTGACTCATTAGAAAAGGCCCTGATGCTGGGAAGGATTGAAGACAGGAGGAGTAAGGGGACGACAGAGGATGGGATGGTTGGACAGCATCACTGACTCAATGGACACGAGTTTGAGCGAAATCTGGGAGAGAGTGAAAGACAGGGAGGCCTGGCGTGCTGCCATCCACGGGGTCAGAAGGAGCTGGACGCGACTGAGGCCTGAACAGCAGCATTGGACCGTCGTGTCTTCTTGGAGAATTGACTCCTTTATCATCGTGTTAATATAACACCCTTCTTCACCCCCACAGCACTCCTTTTCCGAAGCCTGACTGCTCCTGTCTGCAGCTCCTGTAGCTCCTCCTGCTCTCTTTAGACGAGTGCTGGTGTGGCGTCTTTCCCTGCCCACCCGCGTCTCCTGCTTTGGGCTCACTTTTGTGTCTGGCTGTGTCAGGCCTTAGCTGCAGCGCTTGGTGCCTTTGGTGGTGGCGCGTGAACTGTTCGGTGCGGCCTGTGGGATCTGTTCCCTTACCAGGGTACAGAACGGACCCCCTGCATTGGGAGCACAGTCTTAGCCACTGGCCCACCAAACAAGTGTCCCCGACCCACTTCAGTCCAGTGCAGCCGCTCAGTCGTGTCCGCCTCTTTGTGACCCCGTGGACTGCAGCACGACAGGCCTCCCTGTCCATCACCAACACCTGGAGTTCACTCAAGCTTGTGTCCGTTGAGTCAGTGATGCCATCCAACCATCTCATCTTCTGTCAACCCCTTCTCCTGCCTTCAGTCTTTCCCAGCATCAGGGCCTTTTCCAATGAGTCAGCTCTTTGCATCAGGTGGCCAAAGTGTTGGAGTCTCAGCTTCAACATCAGTCTTTCCAATGAACACTCAGGACAGATTTCCATTAGGACGGACTGGTTGGATCTCCTTGCAGGCTAAGGGGCTCTCAGGAGTCTTCTCCAACACCACAGTTCAAAGACATCAGTTCTTTGGCACTCACCTTTCTTTATAGTCCAACTCTCACATCCATACATGACTACTGGAAAAACCATAGCTTTGACTAGATGGATCTTTGTTGACAAAGTAATGTCTCTACTTTGTAATATGCTGTCTAGGTTGGTCATAGCTTTTCTTCCAAGGAGCAAGTGTCTTTTAATTTCATGGCAGCAGTCACCATCTGCAGTGATTTTGGAGCCCAAAAAAATAAAGTCTGCTACTGTTTCCCCATCTATTTCCTGTGAAGTGATGGGACCAGATGCCATGATCTTAGTTTTCTGAATGTTGAGTTTTAAGCCAACTTTTTCACTCTCCTCTTTCACTTTCATCAAGAGGCTTTTTAGTTCCTCTTCACTTTCTGCCATAAGGGTGGTGTCATCTGCATATCTGAGGTTATTGATATTTTTCCCGGCAATCTTGATTCCAGCTTGTACTTCTTCCAGTCCAGCATTTCTCATGATGTACTCTGCATAGAAGTTAAATAAGCAGGGTGACAATATATAGCCTTGATGTACTCCTTTTCCTATTTGGAACCAGTCTGTTGTTCCATGTCCAGTTCTAACTGTTGCTTCCTGACCTGCGTACAGATTTCTCAAGAGGCAGGTCAGGTGTTCTGGTATTTCCATCTCTTTAAGAATGTTCCACAGTTTGTTGTGATCCACACAAAGGCTTTGGCATAGTCAATAAAGCAGAAATAGATGTTTTTCTGGAACTCTGTTTGTTTTTTCAATGATCCAGCGGATGCTGGCAATTTGATCTCTGGCTCCTCTGCCTTTTCTAAAACCAGCTTGAACATCTGGAAGTTCACGGTTCACGTATTGCTGAAGCCTGGCTTGGAGAATTTTGAGCATTACTTTACTAGCATGTGAGATGAGTGCAATTGTGCGGTAGTTTGAGCATTCTTTGGCATTGCCTTTCTTTGGGATTGGAATGAAAACTGACCTTTTCCAGTCCTGTGGCCACTGCTGAGTTCCCCAAATTTGCTGGCATATTGAGTGCAGCACTTTCACAGCATCATCTTTTAGGATTTGAAATATTTACTTTTTCTTAAAGATTTTTTTGGGATGTGGACCGTTTTTTACAGTCTTTATTGAATATGTTACCATGTTTCTTGCTCTATGTTTTGCTCTTTTGACTGTGAGGCATGTGGGGTCGTAGCTAAGAACATGCAGTAGCGTTGCACGTGAGAGCATGTCAGGGCCGCGGGGCGACCGCCACAGGTGCAGCACGGGTAAGGGGGAGCCAGAAGGAAAAGCGGCGTTCACCGTCTGTGTCCGCCGTATCCACCCAACCGCAGATCATGCAGTATTATATGTATTTATTGAGAAAAATCCACGTACACATGGACCTGTGCTTCAAAGCCATGTTGTTCAAGGGTTAGCTGTGTAATAAACTAGTAAACATTAGTGTTTTCCTGAGTTACGTGAGCCACTCTGGCAAATTACAGTTGTGGGAACTCCTGGTTTGTTGCCAGCTTGGCGGAACCGTGGGCAGCCTGAGGACCCTCTGCTTGTGGTTGGTGTCTGGAGAGGGGGCAGTCTGGTGGGACTGAGCGCTCGCCCTGTGGGTCTGGTGACAAATGCAGGGGGTTGGTGTCCGAGTTGAGGCGGGACACTTGGTGTCTGAGGAGTTGGAGGAGGGTTTGGTGTCAGAGGTGCTCAGTGTGCAGCCAGAAAGAGGGTTTCCCTTTAGACACTGCACTGCTTCGTGGGTAGTGTGAGTGCCTGTAACAAAACAGTCCCGCTCTCCCTCGCACCCCTGTGCGTGTCCCTGGCGGCGTGCATTCCACGCTTGCATGAGCCACGTCATCTAAAGCACTGTTGCTAACGTCACTGTAAACAAGCTTCCCTGTGAGACGAGGAGCGACTCGGGCTTCGTCTTGCCTTGACTTTTCCTCTCCCAGAGCTCTCCCTCCTGTGTTACGCAGACCTGAGTTTCTGACCTCCATCGTCTAACTTCTCTCTAAGGAGCTTCTTCCAGCATGTCTAGGTCTGCAGGTGACGTGTTCCCTCAGT
Organism: Ovis aries; assembly: GCF_016772045.2. NCBI lineage: Eukaryota > Metazoa > Chordata > Mammalia > Artiodactyla > Bovidae > Ovis > Ovis aries. The sequence goes on from NC_056056.1 coordinate 479,250, forward strand.
TTTTGTTTCCTGAGAACATCTGCTTTTCCTCCCTTTTGAAGAACAGCTTCACAGGGCATAGACTCCTACGTTGATGGGTTTTTCTCTCAACACTCTACCGTCTTCCTGCCGGCGTGGTTTCGGAGAAGGCTGAGGTCGGTCTCACCTTCATTCCTCTGCGGATCCAGTGCTGCCTCTGGCTTCCTCCAGGGTTGTCTCCTTTGGTTTGCTGTAGTTTGCATCTGGGATGCCCAGTGTCGTCCTTTGCTGTCCTGGTCGGTGTCCTCTGAGCTCCCTGGGTTTGTGGTCTGGCCTGACACTAGCTTCATGCACTGTTGCTCCAGACGCTTCTCCTGCCCCTTTCTCTCCCTTCTGGCATCCCCGTCACGCCCGCCGTCCCTTTCACGGCTGCTCCCTGGCCCTTGCATGTTCTGTCCTGTTTTCATCAGCCGTTTCCTGTTCCTCTTCTGTTTGGAGTTTGCTGTTGGTATATCTTCGAGCTCAGACTCTTCCCTCAGCTGTGTCAAGGCTGCTGATAAGCCCAGGAGAAGCACCCTTGGTTTCTGTTACAGTGGTTTTGGCCTCTGGCGTTTCCCTCTGTTCTTCCTCACAGTTTCCATCTCTCTGTTGACAGTGCCCATCTGTTTTTACATGCTGTCTCCTTTTCCGTTAGAGCCTTAGCATGTTCAGTTCAGCTCAGTCCAGGCGCTCAGTCGTGTCCGACTCTTTGCGACCCCATGAATCGCAGCACCCCAGGCCTCCCTGACCATCACCAACTCCCGGAGTTCACCCAGAGTCATGTCCATCGAGTTGGTGATGCCATCCAGCCATCTCATCCTCTGTCGTCCCCTTCTCCTCCTGCCCCCAATCTCTCCCAGCATCAGGGTCTTTTCCAGTGAGTCAATTCTTCACATGATGTGGCCAAAAGTATTGGAGTTTCAGCTTTAGCATCAGTCCTTCCCATGAACACCCAGGACTGATCTCCTTTAGGATGGACTGGTTGGACCTCCTTGCAGTCCAAGGGACTCTCAAGAGTCTTAGCATAGTACCCATAGTTATTTTAAATTCCAGTCGGATAATTCCAACGTCCTCGCCATGACTGGCCCTGGTGCTTATTCTGTCTCTTCACATTATTTTTTTCCTGTTAGCATGCCATGTGATTGTCCCTTGATAGAAGGCATGTTGTGCCAGGCCTTTGGTGACGAGGTGCTGAGGCGTGTGGGCCTGGGGGCCGGGCCTTCGGTGACGAGGTGCTGAGGCTTGTGGGCCTGGGGGCCGGGCCTTTGGTGACGAGGTGCTGAGGTGTGTGGGCCTGGGGGCCAGGCCTTTGGTGACGAGGGGCTGAGGCGTGTGGGCCTGGGGGCCAGGCCTTTGGTGACGAGGTGCTGAGGCGTGTGGGCCTGGGGGCCGGGCCTTTGGTGATGAGGTACTGAGGCGTGTGGACCTGGGGGCCGGGCCTTTGGTGACGAGGTGCTGAGGTGTGTGGGCCTGGGGGCCGGGCCTTCGGTGACGAGGTGCTGAGGCTTGTGGGCCTGGGGGCCGGGCCTTTGGTGACGAGGTACTGAGGCGTGTGGACCTGGGGGCCGGGCCTTTGGTGACGAGGTGCTGAGGCGTGTGGGCCTGGGGGCCAGGCCTTTGGTGACGAAGTGCTGAGGCGTGTGGGCCTGGGTGAGGTCTCGGTCTTCGTGTGTCTGTGCTTCTGGACTGTGACCGTCCCTGGTGCGTCTTGGCTTCACCCCTGAGCTCTCAGGGAGACGGGGTGGTGGGCGTAGGCTGGCACTGGCGTTCTCCCCTCACCGGCGGTGAGGCTCAGGTGGGCGCCAGCACGCGGGGCTCTGGTTGCCTAGTTCCCCCTGAGGGCAGGTCTTGTTGGCCAGCTCACAGTGGTTCCTTTCCCCTCCCCTACTGGAGGCCCAAGGCAATTTTTCTCGGCTGTTTTCTGGGGAACCTGGTCGAGCGCCTGGAGGAGAACCTCACAAGGCTGAGGGCCTGTGACCTATCCGTGGAGTTTTCATCTCTCAGACTTGTTCCTTCAGCCTCCACACTTGGGGCCCATGGAGGTTTCCCTCTGTGGGTTCGTTACTGCACCCCCACCTCTCCACGGGGAGAGGCGAGCACGTCTCTCGTGGGTCTGAGAGCCGTTGACAGGAGAAGGCAGTGGCACCCCACTCCAGTGCTCTTGCCTGGAAAATCCCATGGCTGGAGGAGCCTGGTGGGCTGGAGTCCATGGGGTCGCTAAGAGTCGGACACGACTGAGCGACTTCACTTTCACTTTCACTTTCATGCACTGGAGAAGGAAATGGCAACCCACTCCAGTGTTCTTGCCTGGAGAATCCCGGGGACGAGGGAGCCTGGTGGGCTGCCGTCTCTGGGGTCGCACAGAGTTGGACACGACTGAAGCGACTTAGCAGCAGCAGCAGCAGCAGTTGTTAGGAGGAGTGGAGTCTTCCCAGCTCCCTCCTAGCTAGACCGGAAGCAGCGGAAGCAGCGTGTCTCCGCGTCGTCTCCAGCCTCCTGTTTCTGGCTGCGGGTCAGGGTCTGCGTGAGTCCACGTGCTGCTGGCGGCGCTTTCTCTTCAGTCTCTCTGGAAAAACAAAAAAACGCAACCAACTTTTATTATGACACCGCACAGGACAGAGCAGAGGAGAGCAGGGCGGGCCGCCTCCCACAGAGCCGGGGAACTCACTCAGCCGCAGTTGTCTGCCCCCTCTGTGCCCCCTGCACAGCCACGCCCAGCGTCCCGTTTAGCAAGGCTTCGTTCGATATTTCCTCCCGAAAAGACACAGGCTGCTTTTAAACACAAGGCAGTGTCCTGTCCCCGCCCCCAGATGCAACAACAATTCTTCAGTCTTTTCCTGTCCAGGTTGCTCCTGAAGGTGCCGAGTGGTGAGGGCTGGTGGGCTCTCAGGCCTCTTCCCTAAAGCCCCTGTCGTCCTTTATCCAGAGACTTCGTCGTCCTCGTGTCTGACAGCTGGGCTGGCCCCCGCCCCCCATGGTGGGGGAACCGGGGCACCGGTCTCGCTCTTGGTCAGGAGGCACATGGCATCCATCTTTCTCTGTGGGTGTCGGCTGGCAGCCCCAAAGCCCGGGCTTAGACTCCCGCCACCTTGGCTTTGCAGGGCTGGAACTAGTGATGTAGGTACCGTACCTGTCCTCTTCCCAGGCGGTGCTAGTGGTAAAGAACGCGCCTGCCCATTCAGGAGACATAAGAGACGCAGCTTCAGTCCCCAGGTCGGGAAGGTCCCCTGGAGGAGGGCGTGGCACCCCACTCCAGTATTCTTGCCTGGAGACCCCCACGGACAGAGGAGCCTGGCGGGCTATGGTCCATAGGGTTGCAGAGAATCGGACACAACTGAAGGGACTTCGCACGCACGCACGCCTCTTCAGAGGTGACTAGTGAGTTTTCTTGACGTTTCTGTTCCATTGTGGCTGTGAACTGTAAACACAGCTGGTGTTTCCATGCCCTTGGAACTCACTTTGCGGGTTTTTCTCCTCACAAGACCCTGGGTGTGCTCCTGGGTGTGCTGTGAAGAGCCCCTAGCGCAGCTAGCAGGGAAAGGGCGCCCGCCCGGGACGCTTGCCCGCCAGGCCTGCGCCCCGCAGCCAGCCAGCCGCCCCCTCGCGCGGCTTCGCAACGTGGCGCGCGCGGCTGCGTTCTGCTCTCGCACTGATTCCGTCTGTCCTGTGCCAACGGTTCCAGCTTGTCGCCACCCTCTAGGCCTGTCTCCACAGGTGGTCCTCCGAGGTGATACCCTGAGGCTGTGCGCCTGCCTGGGGGGCCATGTGCAGCCTCCTCATAAGCTTGTCTCTCTGCGCTCCCTGTCCTGACCCTGTGTTTCCGTTTTTAGGACCCTTCGCTGTTGGATGGCCGGGTGGCGCTTCTCCATGTCCCAGGGGGCACGGTGGTGCTGAAGCAGGGAGACCAGGTGAGGGAAGGCGGAGTCTGCAAGAGCGGCCCACCCAGGACCCAGACCACCCAGACCCCAGACCACCCAGACCACCCAGGACCCAGACCACCCAGACCCCAGACCATCCAGACCACCCAGGACCCAGACCACCCAGACCCCAGACCATCCAGACCACCCAGGACCCAGACCACCCAGACCCCAGACCATCCAGACCACCCAGGACCCAGGACCCAGACCCAGCACTGGTGCTGGCGCTGGGCAGACTCAGAGCAGGCAGCCTCCGTGTGGCCCTCTGGACCCAGTGGACACACGGCGTGTGTCCAGCTGTCGCGGAGCGCGGAGGGGCTCTTGCCCTCAGGCCTGTGCAGCCGTCTGCAGGCCTATTGAGGGTCAGTGAGCCCGCCCTCTTCCTGGGGTGGCTTTGTCCAGCCCAGTATGGGTGTGTCCATCTGCACACCCATGTTGCTGTTACCAGTCTCACTCAGGAAGTCAGGTATAGGAGGAAGCACTGTGTGTGCCCAGTCCTCAAACCTGATATAGATGGAAACTAACTTTGTTTCTCATAAATGAACGTGGGGCTTCCCAGGTGAGGCTAGTGGCCGGGCCAGTGCAGCAGATGCAAGAGAGCTGGGTTCAGTCCCTGGGTCGAGAAGATCCCCTAGAGCAGGAAGTGGCAACCATTCCAGTATTCTTGCCTGGAAAACCCTATGGACAGAGGAGCTTGGCGGGCTACAGTCCATGGGGCTGCGAAGCGTCGGACACGGCTGAGCGACCACAGATGCGTGTAGTTTCTGATCTCTAGAGCCCTGCTCTGCTGGGTGGCAGACGCCGTCTCTCCGGCCTCCTGTGGTGAGGCCCTGTGCCGGCTGGGAGCAGGAGCCCTTCGTCTGCTGGTCGCGCAGCAGTGGTGAGGAAGGCCTTCCCTGCTGTGAGAGCCGCTGGCCTGGGTCCCCTTCCTGGGCGGGCTTTCCCTGGAGCACGGCCCCCCAGGCCAGCGCGGAGGAGGTAGACCACCTCGCAGCCCTGGAGGGCTGGGTCGTGGGCAAGGAGAGCCAGCCTGGTGGGGACCCTCCCAGGCCTCTTCCCCTCCCCTCTGTCCTTTCTCTAATTCTCTGGGGACAAGACAGGGGAAAGGCCTGTCCTTTTCCTGAGGGAGGCGGGCTGCTGGTTGGCCCCCGGCCATCGGGCCCTGTGGGAAAGCCTGTCCTGGGCCTGCCACAGCACCCAGTACCCTTGAGAGGCTACGCTGGAGCAGGGGCCGCCTCCGCCTGCCCCCAGCTCCTAGAGCCCTGCGGGGCCTGGCACAGCCTGCTTTTCACTTTTTCCATTTCTGACACACTGACCCTTTTCTGCTCAGACCAGGGAGGGGGTCCCACGGGGTGCGGTGAGCAGATGAGGCAGGGTCCTGACGGGTTACATCAGGCTGGTTCTGCAGGCCCATCTGCGGATGCTGGGCCCTGAGAATCTGTGCTGTGTGCCGGGGCGGGGAGTGGGGGGGTGGGGGAGGCTGTACAAGGGCCGAGCGCGCGTCTCTGCCTTGCGCGGTGCCGAGCTGCTGGTGTGTTTGTGCGAAACAGCTCGAAGTGTAGATGCCTCCGGGGCTGGGCGGCTGCCGTGGGCCAGAGGCGCAGAGGGGGCTCGTGCCCTGTGGCTGGTGACGAGTGACAGGACACTCCCAGCGAGTCTGGGCCGGGGCCGGTTGCCGGAGCCGTGCAGGCGAGGGCAGCGTGGTAGCCTGCCCACTGCTGGCCCAGGCTCGGGCGCTCTGCCAGCTCCGCCAGCTCCGCCAGCGTCTGTGTTTTGTCAGGACACGAGCATCCTCTTCGTGGTCTCGGGGCTGCTGCACGTGTACCAGCGGAAGATTGACAGCGAGGAGGACACGTTCCTGTTCATGGCACGGCCTGGTGAGATGGTGGGCCAGCTGGCGGTGCTCACGGGCGAGCCCCTCATCTTCACCATCAAGGCCAACCGGGACTGCAGCTTCCTGTCCATCTCCAAGGCGCACTTCTACGAGTGAGTGCCCCGCTGGCCGCGCCTCCGCGTGGGCCCTCGTGGCCCTCGAGCGTGTCCCCTCGAGCGTGTGGCCCTCGAGCGTGTCCCCTCGAGCGTGTGGCCCTCGAGCGTGTCCCCTCGAGCGTGTCTGCAGTGTGCGTGCACGCCTCCGCGTGGGCCCAGGGCTTGTGACGCTGTCTGTGCCGTGTGCCTGTGTGTCCTTCCGTGTCTGTGTGTGTCCGTGTGAGCGTCCACGTGTGTGCACTCACAGTGGTGCCTTGGCTGATGTTGCAAGGGACCCTGCGCACCAGCCCCTTCCCTCTGAATGTGAGGCTGGTGTCAGCTGCTGTCCTGACATCCCCTGGGGTCCTCGGGAGCTCCCACATGCCACCCGAAGCAGAACTTTACGTTTCCCTGACCTGTCTCAGAGACTGGTGACCTCATCTGCCCATTGCTTGGTGGAGTCTCAAGCCCCCCCAGGCCAGCATGCTCTGTGGTCCAGTGCAGCCAGGAGCTGAGCACGCCCCTGGCCCTGCCCTCCAGAGGCCACCACACCATAGCGGGTACCTGCGTGGCTCCACACCCCCAGCCTGGTTCACAGTGGCATCAGGAGACAGTGGCTGACGTTTCTGCTGGACCCAGTGGCTTTCTGGGCTCCAAGCCTCCACAGTCTCTGCCACTGACCCCTCAGCCACACCCTCCCCGTGCACCCTCACTGCTCAAGTGTTCTGGCACATCCTGGGGGGCTGGGGTTTTGACCCACTGCGAGCACTGGGCCCTTACGCGTGGCATGTGCCCCAGGACACTGTGGGCGGTGACGACTACTGTGGAGCGGTTCTGACAGCCCTCCCAGGGTCGCTGCCCACTGGGCGTGCCCGGGGGGCTGGGGAGCAGGTAGCTGACCAGGGTCTGCGCTCTGGCTTCACCCTTGGCTCAGTGGGCATTGTGATAAGTGGGGACTGGGGGCACCCGCGGCCTGGAGTGACGGGGTGGAGGCCGGCAGGACCAGCCGGGGAGCTGGGGCAGGGGATGACTCCAGGGTGCCCGCAGCATCATGCGGAGGCAGCCGGCCGTGGTCCTGAGCGTGGCGCACACCGTGGTGAGGCGGGTGTCCTCCTTCGTGCGGCAGATTGACTTCGCCCTGGACTGGATGGAGGTGGAGGCCGGCCGCGCCATATACAGGTGAGGCCCGCCTCCTGGCCACACCGTGTACAGGCGAGGCCCGCCTCCTGGCCACACCGGGTACAGGCGAGGCCCGCCTTCCCAGCAGCGGGCGCAGAGAAGGGCCGCTCTGCTCTGCCTCGGGGGTGACAGAGGCAGAGGCCTCGCGGCTGCTTCCTGACTTCCATGCCCACACTGCCCTCAGGCGCGCGCACCCTCTTCACTGGCACAGTCTTCTGCAGGGCCCAGCGGAGCTGCGTGGAGACAGCATCCGTGGAGATGTTTGTGTGCCAGGTGTGGGCTCAGATGGGCAGCCTCAGGCCCGTGTCCTAATGGCTGAATTCAGGCGTCCACGCTTGCTGGGTCAGACCTGGCTTCAATTCAGTTCAGTCGCTCAGTCGTGTCTTTTTGCGACCCTATGAATCACAGCACGCCAGGCATCCCTGTCCATCACCAACTCCCGGAGTTCACTCAGACTCACGTCCATCGAGTCGGTGATGCCATCCGGCCATCTCATCCTCTGTCGTTCCCTTCTCCTGCCCCCAGTCCCTCCCAGCATCAGGGTCTTTCCCAATGAGTCAGCTCAGACCAGGCTTAGAGCTACCAGTCTTGATGGTAAACTAAGATCATTATTTAAAGTCGTTTATTTAAAAATCACAATAAACCCTTTACATGTTAGTATACATATTTTTAAATGGAAAATAACGATTTTCCAAAACAAAAAAATGTAGTGAGAAGAATAGATTCCTTTTTCTGTTTTGCTAAGTTTCCTTGGTGGCTCAGACGGTGAAAGCAGCGTCTGCCCGCAGTGCGGGAGACCCAGGTTCTGTTCCTGGGTCGGGAAGATCCCCTGGAGAAGGGAATGGCAATCCACTCCAGCACTCTTGCCTGGAAAACCCCATGGACGGAGGAGCCTGATAGGCTACAGTCCATCGGGTCCCAGAGAGTCGGACACGCCTGAGCGACCTCACTTCACGCTTCTGTTTCGCTGCCTCTGGTGGCCAAGGGCTTCCAGCCAGGTGCCCCGCCCGCCCCCACAGCCTCTGTCCCGCAGGCAGGGGGACAAGTCCGACTGCACCTACATCGTGCTCAGCGGCCGCCTGCGCGCTGTGATCCAGAAGGACGACGGCAAGAAGCGCCTGGCGGGCGAGTACGGCCGTGGAGACCTCGTGGGCGTGGTAGGGCCGCCCCGCCCTCCTCTCCCCTCCCCTCCCCTCCCCTCCCCTCCCCTCCCCGCCCTCCTCTCCCCTCCCGTCCCTACCCCTCCCCTCCTCTTCTTTTCCCTCCCCCTTTCCTTTCCTGCTCACGCTCCTCCCCCTCCCCACCCCTCCCCCTCCCACACACCGCCCCCTCCTCGCCCACATATGGCCCCTTCCCGCCCCTCCTCCCTTCCTGCCCCTTCCCGCCCCACCACGCCCCCGCTCCTCCCTTCCTTGCTCCTCCCCCTGCGCCCCGCGCCCATCCCTCGCACCCTTTCTTTGCCCGCCTGGGGCGCCCATCTGGGCAGAGGCACAGGCAGCAGAATACACAGGAGTTGCTTCCCACAGGCCGCCATCCAGGAGAGCAGGCCTAGGGTGGGTTTGGCAGCCACCTTTCAGACGGTGGTCCCTCTGAGACCCTGAGGCCCTCACGGGGAGGATGAGGCCCTGGCCTATCTGGGCTGCTGGTGGCAGGCCCACAGCTCTCGCTGATGCTTCCTTCTCCAGCGCAGGGTGCTGGGTGAGCCCCGTTTCCTCCTGCTCTGGAGGGGCCCTGGGACCCTGCTCTCAGGCCTGCCTCCGGGCCCTGGGGTCAGCCTGTGGCCATAGCACCAGCTCCTGTCCCCAGGTGGAGACGCTCACCCGCCAGGCCAGGGCAACCACAGTGCATGCTATTCGGGACTCAGAGCTGGCCAAGCTTCCTGAAGGGGCCCTGAACTCCATCAAGCGCCAGTACCCGCAGGTGAGGGCTGTGCAGCTGTGAAATCAGAATGCCAAAACCTGGTCAAGACCAAGACTGCTCCCATCAGGCAGGCTGCCGGAGGGGGGCCTGCCCCCGCTTCCCCAGACAACCGTCCCCGCCGGCTTCAGGGCAGGACCGCAGTGCCTGGCAGTCAGCCGGGAGGCAGAACGAGGGCAGCCTGCCCTGCTTCTGGTTCCTGATGTCACTTCCCTGCTTCTGAGTCATGAGAGTGCAGACAGGGAGTGGAGAGCCTGTGCCTTCTTAGCGCTTTGGAGGGGGAGGCAGGACTGCTGCTGGAGGGTCACAGGAGTGGCCTCTCTGAAGGCTCAGGCCTGATCCATCCCCGTGAGCCCATGTGTGAGCAAATGAAGCAGCCCCCGGGTGATTTATGAAGCTACTGTGACTTTAATATCAAAACATGATAAAAATAACACAGAAAACGGATGATTTCTTTTAGTACCATAGTTATAGCATGTCAACTATTAATGCGATAAATGGTGATGGGGTAAGCTGACAACAGGCTCTTTCCAAAACTGACTCTGCATGGCGCGCAGGAGCCACGAAGGCAGGTCTCCTGCACGGTACCTCCTCTGCCACCTTGCCAACTGCAGCAGTTAAAACCTTCAACTGACTTTATCCTCACGCAGAAGCGCTTAGAAGTGAATTATACATACTTTGACATTTCAACTTTATTTACTTGAGTCTGCAACTCAAAAAAATGAGAATTAATATAACCAAAATAGCATTATTATATTTAAAAGGTAATTCTTCGTGGATATCAGGTGATACCAGCCCACGTCTGGCCAGAGCCGGCACTCAGCACCACACAATGCGTCTTGGCTCTGGGGAGGCCCCTTGTGGTCTGCCTTTGGGGATTGTGGCTTCCCCATTTGTCCTGTTTCCTCCCTGAGGAAGACAGGGGCAGCCAGCCCGGGCAAGGTTGCAGGCCACATGCCTGCCCACCCGCCTGTGACCAGACAGCGGCTGTGTCACCATCTGCTGCCTGGAGCAGTTTACAGCCGAGGCAGTTTTGAAACCGTGGGTCTAAAGTGCTTGGCTTTGTGGTTTACAGTGTGTGGTTGAAGCCTCTGTTCTTTCTCTGCCCCCAGGTTGTGACTCGACTGATTCGCCTCTTGGGTGAGAAGATCTTGGGCAGCCTCCAGCAGGGAGCTGCGGCAGGTGCGTGCCCAGGCCTGGCACCTGGGAGCCCCGCCCTCCCCGCCTGGAGCCCCTGCCTACCTTGAAACTCCCCCTCACGCAGTGTTAGTTAGAACTTTTGTTTTCAGCTGTCAGACAGGATGTTTGAAACTATTCCCTCATCCTGGTGTTCCAGGCTTCCTCCTGGTGTCCTCTCCTTTCTGTGTAAAGAGTTCCTTTAATAATGGTTCTTAAATTCTCTGAATTTTCCTACATCAAAGAATGTCTTTAAATTGCCTTCGTTCTGAAGAATACAGGTTGCTGGATGTGCTATTCTGTCTTAACAGCCCTTTTATTTCAGCACTTGGAACATTCGCCACTTCCCTCTGGCCTCCGTTATGTCTAAAGAGAAACCCAGACTTCAGCTTGCTCTTAAGTAGGCGTGCGTTGTTTCTGTCTGACTGTGTTCAAGATTTCCCCTCATCTTCAGTGTTTAGAAATTTGACTCTGGAACGTTTGGGCATAAATTCCTTTGAGTTTATCTTGCTTGGGGGTTTGCTCACGTTCTTGAATCTGCAGCTGTATTTTATATACATATGTATGTATGTGTGTTACTGCCACGTTTGGGGAGGTCTCAGCCTTTATTTCTTCAAATGCTCTCTCAGCCCTGTATTCTTTCTTTTCTGGAAACTCCGAGATGCAGATGTTAGACACCCTGTTATCATCCCCAAAGTCTCTGGGGCGTCGCTTGTGTTTTACCAGTTTTTCTCGTCTGATGCTCAGACCAGGCGGCTTCTTTCGATCTGCCTTCAGGCCTTCGGCTCTCTCCTGTCTTCTTGACTCTGCTCCCGACCCCACGCAGAGCGGCTTCCGCTTCAGTTGTTGTATTTCTACATTTGCTTCAAGACCACCCTGATGGCTGCTTCTGGCTAGCTGTGAGCCCGTTTCAGTGCCTTGTCAAGGCCTCCAGAGTCTGTGCCCTGTTGTCATCTTTGTCTTCTCCTGTTTAAGTCGCTGTCTTCCTGGCTTTTGGTATGCCTGGTCATTTTGGATTGCATCCCGTATTTCGGGTATTATGGTGATCTGGTTCCCATTTAAATCTCTTACTCTTGCAGACTCTCAGTGTGCTTGTATTCAGGGCACGTCCTGGCCCTCCTCCCGGCTGTGTCTGAGTGCTGACCGAGTTCCCCAGGCCTCTGCCTCGCTGCACTGGCCTGCTGCGCTTGTATGCCCCCCCGAGCCAGCGTGAAGGCTGGCGGGTGCACCGCTGCCTTGCGCTCTCAGAGCCTCTGCCGTGCGCGTCTGGCCAGTCTCCCAGGTGGGCTCCTTGGGGGTGAGCCCAGGACCTCGCCCAGGGCTTAGAGGGCTCCGTTCTCCATGTCCCCCTCTCTGGGCAGGCTGCTGCTTCTGCTTGCTAGTGCTGGTCTTGGAGAGTTGGGGCTCCACCCTCTGTGTCTAGAGCCCAGGCAGGGTTTGCTCAGGGCAGAGAGCCCTGGAAGGTCTCCTGGGAGGCAGCCCCTCTGGGGGCGGGAAGGCCTCGTGTGGCGTGGCTGGGTCAGGGCCTGACACTGCCACTCTACCCCAGTGGGGTGGGCCTCCCACGAGCTGAGGCCCCTGGCCAGTCTGCCCTCCTCTCAACGCTCCTCTGGGCCGCCTAAGAGCTGCGTCCAGGGGCTTCTCGTAGCTGGTGGCCGCGGGTAGGTGGGATGTGCTGGCTCCATCCCCTTGGCCAGAACCAGAGCATCTCGCAGCTTCTTAAAAGCTATCAGGAGCTGGCAATAAATTCCCCCTCTGGGCCTGTTGCAGGTGGAAGGTTCTGATGTCACAGGTCACTGGGAAAGAGAGAGAGGAAGGGACTCCCCACAGAGAAGCTTCAGGAAAGCCAGGGACGGGCCCTCTGCTGCCTTGTGTGCAGCCAGCAGTGGGCTCACAGCCCTCCCTCCTCTTTCCCTGTCCCACATTAGCTCTTGGGAGCCCTGTCTCTGCCTCCTGAGCCTCCACGCTGGCTTCTGGGTCATGCCTTGTGGGGGACCCACCCTCCTCCCTAGGGCCAAGACCAGCAGTCAGAAATGGGCAGAACTGGGCCTTCCTGCATGGCCATGCCCTGCCTGGTGAGGTCTGTGTGGGAGCTGGGCTATGGCAGTGGCCGGGCAGGGGAGCCAGGAGGAGAGCCCTCAGCGTGCCCAGGCCCCAGAAGGCTGGAGCCTGGCTGGGGTGTGGCCGGCAGGAAGGGGGAGGCTGCCCCCCCAGCCACCTCCAGGAAAGCAGGAGGTGCCGCCAACCAAGAAGGGGCTACTTGGTGATTGGAAATAAGCTTCAGCCAGGGATGCGCTGGTGGAGGGTAGTGACCTCGTGGACATACGTGCCTGCAGGTCCATCGCTGCTGCTGTGGGGCCTCCTGGCCTCACGACTAGAGAATGGGGAGCCTGTGGTCCTAAGGACCCAGCCCTGACCTCCGGCGGGCGGTTCTGTGCCTCACCCCTGGGTCTGGAAGCCTGTGCAGATGAGGCAGTAGGAAAGGGTCGTCATCTGAAACTCAGGCCGTCACTGTCTCTGGAAGAGGTGGTGGGAGAACTCCAGGAGAGGGTGCAGCCAGAGGACGGGTCCTCCCCTGGCCCACCCTCCACCCCTTTGCATTTTCTCTGGGCCCCGCAGTCTTCTCTGAGTCTGTTCCTGTGTCTCCTTCAGGGGGCCAGTCCTGATGTGTATGAGACGCAAGGGCACCGCGGTGCGGTTCGCTTTCGGCAGGAAGGCCAGGGCTCTAGTTGTGGAGACCAGGGCAGACCTGGGTGCCCGAGTGCCCAGCCAGGCTGCTGGGGCCACACCATCACCTGGAAACACTCAGGGGCACTGAGGCTGTCCCGGCGGCAGCCGGCTCCTCAGGCTAGCGCACACCCCTGTGCTCTGCAGGTCACCAGTTTGGGTTCCACACTGTGGGCAGCAAGTGGGACTCGGGGAACCCTGCCAGCAACCTTTCCACAGTGGCCGTCATGCCAGTGTCGGAGGACGTGCCCCTCACTGCCTTCACCCTGGAGCTCAAGCATGCCCTCAGCGCTATCGGTAAGCCCTGCCCGAGGCCACCTGAGGTCCCTTGGGCCCCCTCCTCCTCCTGCCTCTCAATCCTTCCAGGTTCTCCCGAAAGAGCGCTCAGCGTTGCCCGCAAGGCTGATAACCCTGGGTGGGGCTGGGGGTGCGGCGCTGGGGAGGGGACTGTCACAGTGAGACAGAGCCTCCGGACAGTCGTGATGGGGAGGCCTGACGCCGCAGGAGCTGGTACGAGTCGCACTGCACTCCTCCCAGCTGACCCCGCAGGGGCCCCTGAGCCCCACAGAAGCCCGCCTTGGGGTGGGTGCCTACCGCTGCCCCGCCGCTTGGAGAGCACACTGCAGTGGCTGGGGGTGGCTGACAAGGCGGGGCACCCTCAGTTAGGGTCCGGCAGCTTTCGTCTTGCTTCCAAGCTCCTGACAGCTGGGGAGTTTGGGGCTCAAGAACAAGAAACTGAAACCCTGGAGAATTCTTAGGAATTCTCCAAATCATAAAGCATTCCATATTCTTAACACTTTGCTCGTGTTTTATGTAACTGTGAGTGATCTTAGTGACAGACAACAGGACGATCTTCTGAGACAGGGCTATTTTAATGGCTTCAAGGGTAATAGAAGGCGTTGAATCAATGCCAAACAAAAATGATTTACAAAATTGACTATTATACACATTCAGTGTTTCAAAGTAATTCTCCAAGTGAAAATTTAAATCACAGAAAGCGCTAATGTCCATTAGTCTTGGTCTCTGTTTCATAACAAATGTTCTGGATCTGGAAACCTCCGTTTGTTTTCAGTGAGGTCGGTCAGACTGTCCAGGGCGCATCAAAAGACCTGCAGTTGTGCGGGACAGATGTGCTGATTCATAATAATAGCTTGTTCCCTTTGAAAAAAAACTTTTATTTTGAAATAATTATAGACTCATAGCAAGTTATAAAAAGAGCAAAGAGGGAGCCATATGCCAGCCCCCACCCCGGTTATGTAACCACAGCACAGCCTCCAGGCCAGGAAACTGGTGTCCGTGCAGTGCACTCACGCGACTGCATGTGTGTCCCTGTGAATTCCTGTTTCTGCGCGAAACTGGGGTCATAACGGTCTGCACTGAACTGTTGGTGGCGTTGGGTGCCAGTGACGTCCCAGTGATGTGAGGAGGAAGCAGCCTCCTGCCTCGCTCCTGGTCTTGGGGAAAAGCTTTCAGTCTTTCGTCTTTGAGTAGGGTGTTCGCTGTCAGTCTCTCACGGATGGCCTCTTGATATGTCAGGAAGGCCTCTTCCTGTTCATATTTTGCCGAGAGTTCGAATCATGAAAGATGTTAGATTTCGTCAGTGCTTTTCCTGAGTCAGCTGAGATGATCGTGTTTCCCCCTGTGTTCTGTTAGTGTGGTCTGTTACACTGGCTGATACTCACGAATTGAGTCGTCCTTGCACTCCAGGAGTGAATCCCACTTGGTCTGGTGTGTAACCCTTTTCTACCCGCTGAGTTTGGTCAGCTCGGCTCTCATGGAGGGTTTTGCACTGTCGGGGTAGCTCGTCTGTAGTTTCTTGGGGTGTCTTGGTCCCACCGTGACTTTGGTAAGGGAGTACTGGTGCTAGCCCCATGGAATGAGTCAGGAAGTGTTCCCTCAGAATCAGTATTTTGGAAGACTTTGAGGAGGGCTGTAATTAATTTTTCTTTTAATGTTTGGTAGAGGATTTTCCCTGGTGGTCCAGTGGTTAAGAATCGGCCTGCCAATGCAGGGGTGACAGGTTCCTGCCTGGTCCGGGAAGACTGCATGTGCTACAAGGCGGCTCAGTCCATGCGCCACGACTACGGAGCCCAAGCTCAGGCCTCAGTGCTGCAGCTCCAGGCTGCGTCCCGCAGAGCCCAGGCTGCTCAGCAAGGGAAGCCTGTGCCCCACAGCCAGAGAGTGGGCCCTGCTCGCCGCAGCTGGACAAGGCCTGTGCCCAGGAGCGCAGCCCCCGCGTGGCTCTGGGCATGTGTTTAGTTTGAGATTCTTCTGGTTACTTAAGGTACAGAGCCAGCTGTTGATCAGGGATCTTCCTTCTTCCTCAGAGGCGGCATCTGCAGCTATAAACTCCCCTCCTAGCAGGGCTTTCGCCGTGTCCTGCACATTCTGGAATGCTGTGCTTTTGTTTTCATTTGTTTCAAGATATTTCCTCATTCCTTGGTGATTTCTTTGACTCATTGGTTGTTTAAGCATTTAATTTCCATATATTTGTGAATTTTCCATTTTTATACCATTGTGATCAGAAAAGATACTTCATGTAGATCCCATCCTTACCGGCCTCCTGAGGAACTTGCATGCAGGTCAAGAAGCAACAGCTAGAAGAACTGGATGTGGAACAACTGACTGGTTCAGAATTGGGAAGGAGTGCATCAAGGCTGTGTATTCTCACCCTGCTTATTTGCCTTGCATGCAGAGTACATCCTGCTAAATGCCGGGCTGGATGAACCACAAGCTGAAATCAAGATTGCCAGGAGAAATGTCAACAAACTCAGATATGCAGATGACACCACCCTTATAGCAGAAAGTGAAGAGGAGCTAAAGAGCTTCTTGATGAGAGTGAAAGAGGAGAGTGAAACAGCTGGCTTAAAAGTCGCCATTCAGAAAACTAGCATCACGGAGTCCGGTCCCATCGCTTCATGGCAAACAGAAGGGGAAAATCTGAAAACAGTGACAGGCTGTAATTTCTTGGGCTCCAAAATCACTGCAGATGGCGACTGCAGCCATGAAATCGAAAGACACTTGCTCCCTGGAAGAGAAGTTATGACGTCACTTTTCTGACAAAGATTCGTCTAGTCAGAGCTATGGTTTTTCCAGTGGTCATGTATGGATGTGAGAGTTGGACCATAAAGAAGGCTGAACGCCCAAGAATTGATGCTTTCAAATTGTGATGCTGGAGAAGACCCCTGAGAGTCCCGTGGACTGCAAGGAGATCAAACCAGTCAAACCTAAAGGAACTGAACCCTGAATATTCATTGGAAGGACTGATGTTGAAGCCCTAATAATTTGGCCACCTGATGGGAAGAACCAACTCCCTGGAAAAGACCCTGATGCTGGGAAAGATTGAAGGCAGGAAGAGAAGGGGGCGACAGAGAATGAGATGGTTGGATGGCATCACTGACTCAATGGGCATGAGTTTGAGCAAACTCCAGGAGATGGTGGAAGATGGGGCAGCTTGCCTGACATGCTGCAGTCTGTGGAGTTGCAAAGAACTGGACCCAACTTAGTGACTGGACAACAACAACAGAAGGCCTGTGGCCCAGCAAACAGCCTCTTCTGGAGGAAAGGGAGCGTGCATGGTGTGTTGTGCTGCTGGGCATTTGCAACTGTGAGGCAGTGTCCCATGTAGCTTGAATCTGCATTTCCCAGCAGCTGAAAAGTCTGTCTTGCGGCCACTGGGATCCCTTCTTCTGAGTGCCTGTCAAGTTGCCCACTGTTTTGTGGGGCTGTCATCTTTTCCTTGTCAGTGGGCAGTCTGGATACAGTTGCTTTTTTCGGATGAAAATGCAGATATGTCTCCTTCTGTGGCTTGCTTTTTTACTCTTTTACTGGTGTCTTCTGACGAATGCTTCCTAGGTGGCACCCGTGGGAAGGAATCCACCTGCAGTGCAGGAGACACAGATTCCAGCCCTGGGTCTGGAAGACGCCCTGGAGGAGGAGACGGCAGCCCGCTCCAGGGTCCTGGCCCAGAGACGCCCGTGGACTGGCGGGCTGCAGTCCACGGGGTTGCCAAGAGTTGGGCATGACAGCACGCATATAGTTCACTGACTTTGACAAATGCAAGTTGTTAATTCTAATATGGACCAATTTATTCATCATTTTTTTCCTATATTGTTACTGAATTTTGCATTTTATTGAAGAAATTTCATCCTACCCCCAAGTCATGAAGAGGTTCTTTTAAAAACATTATGGTATTACCTGTCAAGTTTACGATCCACTGGGGATGGTTTTGATTATGGAATGAGTAGAGTCAGGATGCATTTTTCTGTAGGCTCCTCAGCTGACCCAGAGCCCTCACTCAGAACCTCTGGACCCTGCCCTGAGGGTTCCTTTGCTGAAAGGTGATCACATCTGTGAAGGGTGTTTGTAGAGAGAGGATCTCGGCCGATGGCCTTGTCTTCCAGCTTCAGGGTGTCAGCCACTTCCTCTGGCTTCCGCAGTTTGGAGGAGAGGCTGTGTCACAGCCAGGCTGACAGTGACTCTCCAGGCCTGAGCAGCCCCCGCAGAGCCGACTCGGAGGACCTGGGAGTCGCCCTGTATCCATGCACTACCCTGGCCCTGTCCATGGCCTGGGCCTTAGGCAGACCCCTCCCAGGGACAGGCTGGTCACCACATTCCCAACTGGCCAGGGCTGTAGCCAGCGCCTGGCGAGCCCAGAGCACTCCTAGGGGCTCCACACTTTCCCAGGGGCCTCCTCAGAACCCTCGAGTCCAGGCAGAGGCCTAGAGCAGATGTACACCGAGGGTCAGAGAGAGTAGCCCCATCCCTGGGGCCTCAGGCAGGGCTCCTCGGTGTTCCCGCAGCAGACACGGCTTGCCTGTCCCGTCTCGTCCTAGACTTCTAAGAGGTGAACCCAGGAGTGCCTGCCCTCGCCAGCTGAGAGCCCCTCCAGCCCCGAGAGGGCTCCCTCTCTGTCAGGCCCTTGTGGGTGCCTGACCCCCGAGGCAGGAGTCCCGACCCCCAGAGGAGTTGCTCCCCCACTTCCACAGGCTTCTGCCTTGGAGTCAGAGCTGCTGCCCTGCAGGTTAGACCAGTGTCCACCTCACAGCCGCCACCCTGTGGTTCAATCCAGTCACTCAGTCGTGTCTGACTCTTTGCGACCCCATGGACTGCAGCACGCCAGGCCTCCTTGTTCATCACCAATTCCCAGAGCTTGCTCAAACTCATGTCCATTGAGTTGGTGATGTCATCCAGCCATCTCATCCTCTGTCCTTCCCTTCTCCCGTGGTCTTTCCCAGCATCAGGGTCTTTTCCAGTGAGTCAGTTCTTCACATCAGGTGGCCAAAGTACTGAAGTTTCAGCTTCAGCATCAGTCCCGCCAATGAATGGTCAGGACTGATTTCCTTTAGGATTGACTGGTTGCATCTCCTTGCTGTCCAGGGGACTCAAGAGTCTTCTCTAGCACCACAGTTAAAAAACATCAATTCTTTGACACTCAGCTTTCCTTATGGTCCAACTCTCACATCCATACGTGACTACTGGAAAAACCATAGCTTTGACTAGACAAATCTTTGTCAGAAAAGTGATGTATCTGCTTTTTATGGTCATAAGTTTTCTTCCAAGGGAGCAAGTGTCTTTCAATTTCATGGCAGCGGTTACCATCTCCAGTGATTTTGGAGCTCAAGAAAATAAAATCTGTCACTGATTCCCTTGTTTCACCATCTGTTTGCCATGGAGTGATGGAACCGGACGCCGTGATCTTAGTTTTTGAATATTGACTTTTAAGCCAGCTTCTTCACTCTCCTCTTTCACTTTCATCAAGAGGCTCTTTAGTTCTTCCTTGCTTTCTGCCATGAGGTGGTGTCATCTGCACATCTGAGGTTACTGATATTTCTCCCAACAATCTTGAGTCCAGCTTGTGCTTCATCCAGCCCAGTGTTTCTCATGATGTACTTTGCATGTGAGTTAAATAAGCAGGGTGACAGTATACAGCCTTGATGTACTCCTTCCCCGATTTGGAACCAGTCCATTGTTCCATGTCCGGTTCTAACTGTTGCTTCTTGACCTGCATGCAGATTTCTCAGGAGGCAGGTCAGGTGGTCTGGTATTCCTGTCTCTTTAAGAATGTTCCACATTTTGTAGTGATCCGCATAGTCAAAGGCTTTGGCATAGTCAATAAAGCAGAAGTAGATGTTTTTCTGGAATTCTCTTGCTTTTTCTACATTCCAACGGACGATGGCAATTTGATCTCTGGTTCCTCTGCCTTTTCTAAATCCAGCTTGAACATCTGGAAGTTCTCAGTTCATGTACCAGCTTGGAGAATTTTGAGCATTGTTTTGCTAGTGTGTGAGATGAGTGCAATTGTGTGGTAGTTTGAGCAGTCTTTGGCATTGCATTTCTTTGGGATTGCAATGAAAACTGACCCTTTCCAGTCCTGGGGCCACTACTGAGTTTTCCAAATTTACTGGCATATTGAGTGCAACACTTTCACAGCATCACCTTTTAGGACTGGAAATAGCTCAGCTGGAATTCTATCACCTCTACTAGCTTTGTTCGTAGTGATGCTTCCTAAGGCCCACTTGAATTCCCGCTCCGAGTGTTCCACCCTGTAGAACACGCCCTTATTTTGTACGCTGTCACGAAAGCAGACACTTCCAGCTAAACACAGGCAGTGACTTCCTGTCTCTCCCCTTCTAAGTGTAAGCCCTCAGGGAGGCCAGATGCCGCTGCAGGGGGAGCCGGGGCTGCTCCTGCTGCAGCAGGGCTTCTTCACTCTCAGGGCGGTCCAGCAGCCTTCCTGACCCTGAGGGCCACCGTCTCTCAGCTTTTGTCCCCACCCCTGGCAGCCCTCCTGGTGGAGCAGATGTGTCTGTGCGGACAGCAGCTCCCTTCTCCAACAGATCTTCCTGACCCAGGAATCGAACCAGGGTCTCCTTCACTACATGCGTGTTCTCTACCAGCTGAGCTATCAGAGAATCCCAAAGGGACGGTGAAAGTCACTCAGTTGTGTCCAGCCCTTGGCAACTCCATGGACTATACAGTCTGTGGAATTCTCCAGGCCAGAATACTGCGTGCGTAGCCTTTCCCGTCTCCAGGAGATCTTCCCGTCCCAGGGATCGAACCCAGGTCTCCCACACTGCAGGTGGATTATTTACCATCTGAGCCACCCTGTAGATGGAAGAACAAGCTGACCCCAGAGACAGCGTGTGAAAGCATGCGTCTCCATCCTGGTAAACCGCATCTGCTGGAATCCAGCCAGCTGCTGACTTGGGTTGGGGAAGTTGTCTGATTTCGCATTTTACAAGCTTGTGCTTCCCCTGCCCCCAACACACACACAGTTTCAGAGCTGCAGAAATTCAAGCCCAATGTGTACAGAGGAGGAGACAGGCTCAGAGAGGCTGCCTGTCCCTGCACCTGGCGTAGCCCTGCCCTTGGCACACTGCAGGAGGGTCACCTGCCCGGAGGGTCTCCTCAGGGCCACAGGCACTTCCTCGAGAGCTGTGAGAGGTTTACTGCTTTCCCGAAAGGCAGATTCCCGGAGGAGGAAGGGCCTCGCCTGTCCTCCAAGGTGGGCGGCCCGCAGTTTTCTGCATCTGGTGGTGGTTTTTAGGCCCTGCCCTGCTGCTGACCAGTGACAGCATAAAACAGCGCCTTGGCTCCGGTGCTCTGGACAGGTACGAGGCCTCCGCGCGGGAACAGCCTGGCCGAGCCCGGCCTCCTGCTCTCAGGGGGCCCTGCCCAGCCATGAAACACACCAGGTGTCTGTGCCTTCCAGTATCCACGAGTACCGGCTGTCCAGCTGGCTGGGCCAGCAGGAGGACATCCACCGGATCGTGCTCTACCAGGCCGACAGCACGCTCACGCCCTGGACCCAGTGCTGCATCCGGCAGGCGGACTGCATCCTCGTCGTGGGCCTGGGCGAGCAGGAGCCCAGGGTCGGCGAGGTGAGCTGGGGTCGGGAGCGCGGCAGTGGGCGGGGCTTCGGCGGTGGGGCTGGGGAGTGGGCGTGGTCTCTCGGCAGCAGGCTGGGCAGGTCCTGGCTGGCGTGGCCCTCTCTTTCCTCAGACCCGGGTTGAATTTTTTTCTTTGAATGAAGTATTTCAAGAACTCAGGAAGGGATGAATAGTAAGAGCAAACACCCAGACATTTGCTCTGCACATTTTGAAAACATTTTGCTGTGTTTACCCCTGGTGGTGTTTTAGCAGGAGCAGGCAGGTAGCTGTGATTTTTCCAGTATCATGTATGGATGTGAGAACTGGACTGTAAAGACAGCTGAACGCCAAAGAACTGTTGCCTTTGAACTGTGGTGTTGGAGAAGACTCTTGAGAGTGGACTGCAAGGAGATTCAACCAGTCAGTCCTAAAGGAAATCAGTCCTGACTATTCATTGGCGGGACTGATGCTGAAGCGGAAACTCCAATCCTTTGGCCACCTGATGTGAAGAACTGACTCATTGGAAAAGACCCTGATGCTGGGAAAGATTGAAGGTGGGAGGAGAAGGGAAGGACAGAGGATGAGATGGCTGGATGGGATCACCGACCGATGGACATGAGTCTGAGTGAGCTCCGGGAATTGCTGATGGACAGGGAGGCCTGGCATGCTGCAGTCCGTGGGGTCACACAGAGTTGGACACGACTGAGCTGATGGACAGGGAGGCCTGGCGTGCTGCAGTTCACGGGGTCACAAGGAGTCAGACCGACTGAGTGCCTGAGCTGGACTGAGACAGAGGCCGTGAGGCAGCCAGCAGCAGCCCCGGTGGCCTCCTGTGAAGCCAGCGCCTCGTCTCACTCTGTGTGTATACGGCACTGTTTTTATGTGAATAGTGTTCTACTTTATGCCATCTTTGTGGGCTGCTTGTTCAGTCACTAAGTTTTTTGTTCAATCACTAAATTGAATCAGACCCTTTGCAATCCCGTGGACTGCAGCATGCCAGGCTTCCCTGTCCTTCAGTGTCTCCTGGAGTTTGCTCAAATTCATGTCCGTTGAGTTGATGATGCTATCCAACCATCTCACCATCTGCCACCTCCTCCTTTTGCCGTCAATCTTTCCCAGCATCAGAGTCTTTTCCCGTGAGTCGGCTCTTCCCGTCAGGTGGCCAAAGTATTGGAGCTTCGACTTCAGCAACAGTCCTTCCAGTGAATATTTAGGGTTGATTTCCTCTATGATTGATTAGTTGGATCTCCATGCAGTTCAAAGGACTGTCGAGAGTCTTCTCCAGCACCACAGTTTGAAAGCATCAGTTATTTGGCACTCAGCCTTCTTTATGGCTTAGCTCTCACATCTGTATGTGACCACTGGAAAAACCCTAACTTTGACTAGATGGACCTTTGTTGGCAAAGTGATCTCTGCTTTCTAATGCATTGCCTAGGCTTGTCATAGCTTTCTTTCCAAGGAGCAAGTGTGCTTTAGTTTCATGGCTGCAGTCACTGTCTGCAGTGATTTTGGAGCCTAAGAAAATGAAATCTGTCACTGCTTCTCGTTTTTCCCTTTCTGTTTGCCATGCAATGATGGGACTGGTGCCATGATCTTAGGTTTGTTGAATATTGAGTTTCGAGCCAGCTTTTTCACTGCCCTCTTTCACCCTCATCAAGAGGCCCTTTGGTTCCTCTTCACTTTCTGCCATTAGAGAGGTATCATCTGCACATCTGGGGCTGTCGATGTCACTCCTGGAAATCTTGGCTCCAGTGCAGCATTTTGCATGATGAACTCTGCATATGGGCTTCCTGGCTGGCTCAGAGGTAAAGAATTCGCCTCAGTGCAGGAGCTACGGGTTTGATCCCTAGGTCAGGAAGATCCCCTGGAGAAGGGCACTGCAGCCCACTCCACTGTTCCTGCCTGGAGAATCCCATGGACAGAGGAGCCTGGTGGGCTGCAGTCCTTGGGATCACAAAGAGTCTACACGACTAAAGGGGCTTGGTAAGCACGCATACACGCTGCGTGTAAGCTGAATAAGCAGGGTGACAGTACACAGCCTCGCTGTAGTCCTTTCCCAACTTGGAGCCAGTCAGTTGTTCCACGTAAGGTTCTAACTGTTGTTTTTTGACCTGCATACTGGTTTCTCAGGGTGCAAGTAAGGTGGTCTGGTATTCCCATATCTTTAAGAAGTTTCCGCAGTTGTTGTGATCCACACCATTAAAGGCTTTAGTGTAGTCAATGAAGCAGAAATAGACGGTTCTCTAGAATTTCCTTGCTTTTTCTATGATCCAACGGGTGTTGGCAGTTTGATCTCTAGTCCCTCTGCCTTTTCTAAGTCCAGCTTGTACATCTGGAGGTTCTCAGCCCGCACACTGCTGCAGCCTGTGCCGTCTCGACTCCCCCTTCCTCTCAGTGCTCACGCTCCTGGGTTTTCTCCGTGTTGTTTTCCTCGTCTCATGGCTGTTTAGTCTCTGTTTGTGAACGCCCCACCATCTGTCTGTTCCGTCAGTGGACTGCAAAAATTCTTCACTGCACACGTGTGCAAGGGTGTCTTCAGGGCGCCACCTAGAAAAGCTGCTGAGCCAGAGGCTGTGTCTTCAGGTTCACAGAGCTGCCAGACCCCACTGCAGTCAGCGGTGCTGCCAGGCAAGGCCTGGGGCCCCGTGCTCATCGCCCTGCACCTGAAGTCCCACCGTCTCCAGCTTCCCGGGCGTCAGGTGGAGTCATCACCTCTTTGCTTTGTGTCCGTCCTCTGTGCTCACCTCACGTTCCGCCCCGTCCTGGGTCAGCTACAAACTTGTCGTCTCTGCTGCGGGTTCCAGTTCTGCCAGGAGCGGCGCCCCTTTGCCGAAGAAGGTTGCAGCGTGTGTTCACGAGGCCATGGTAGAGAAGCAGAGGGCGGTGCCCTCCCTGCCTGCAGGCCCCCAGAGCTCGGCGGGCACGCAGCTGCAACCCCCTGGGCCCGGCTTCACAGAGGAAGGGCCCAGCACACTACAGCCAGGCCGGTGCCGCAACCTGTGTGGGCTGATGGGCGAGGGGGTGTCCAGCCTGGGGCCGCCGTCGGCCGGGGCTCTGCTGGGCTGGCTGACTCACGCTCCGCTCTCCCTCAGCTGGAGCGGATGCTGGAGACTTCGGCCGTGCGCGCCCAGAAGCAGCTGGCACTGCTGCACCGGCAGGACGGGCCCGCGCCAGCCCGCACCGCGGAGTGGCTCAACATGCGGGGCTGGTGCTCCGGCCACCTGCACCTCTGCTGCCCTCGCCGAGTCTTCTCCAGGAGGAGCCTGCCCAAGCTGGTGAGCTGGGGCCCCGGGGCCTGCCTCCCGCCCTCCCTCCACCTCTGACCCCAGCCTGCAGCACTGATGGGGCTCTCAGTTCTGCTCGAGCCTGACTGTTGTGTGGCGGCACCGCTGATGGAGGAGCCCCCACTTGGTGCCAGAGCTGAGCCCAGGGGCCTCAGGTTGGCCCTGCCTCCTCCTTTGGACAGAAAAAGCCGCGAATCCTGAGGCATCTCTTCCTTGGGGTCCTCACCCTGGAGACTGGGCACGGGCCACAGTGGGAGCGGGGCCCCGCAGCACGGTGGACACAAGCTGACTGTGGTGTCGCCGCCCAGACATTCAGGCCCCGCACACCCTCTGCGTGGGGTGGTGGTGGCGGTGAGGCCCAGGGCCATGGGGCCCTCCCAGGCGAGCCCAGGCACTGAGGTGCTGACGGCTCAGCTCGGAACCACCGGCGGGTCCTGGAGACAGCTTTGGGTCAGGAGTTGGGGAGAGCAGCGGGTTAGGTTGGCTCTCTCTGCTGGCCTCTCTTATAGGTGGAGCTGTACGAGCGGGTCTGCCAGAGGCCCCCGGACCGGCACTCAGACTTCTCCCGCCTGGCGAGAGTGCTGACCGGCAACGCCATCGCCTTGGTCCTTGGGGGAGGGGGAGCAAGGTGAGTCCCTCTGCTTCCCATGCCCTTCCCTGGATGTGGGTGTGTGGATGTGTGGGTGTGTGTAGCAGCATGGGCAAGAGTGTGTGTATGTGGCTGTGTGTGTGGGCATGTGTGTGTGTGCGCATGGGTGTGGCTGTGTGTGCATGGCTGTGTGTGTATAGGTGCAAGGGCGTGGGTGTGTGTGCGTGGCTGTATGTGTGCATGGGTGTGGGTGTGGCTGTGTGTGTAGGTGCAAGGGCATGGGTGTGTGTGCGTGGCTATGTGTGTGTGTAGGTGTAAGGGCGTGGGTGTGTGTGCATGGCTGTGTGTGTGTGTGTGCATGGGCATGGGTGTGTGCATGGCTGTGTGTGTGTGTGCAAGGGCATGGGTGTGTGTGCGTGGCTGTGTGTGTGTGTAGGTGCAAGGGCATGGGTGTGTGTGTGGCTCTGTGTGTAGGTGCAAGGGCGTGGGTGTGTGTGCGTGGCTGTATGTGTGCATGGGCATGGGTGTGTCTGTGTGGCTGTGTGTGTGTAGGTGCAAGGGCATGGGTGTGTTTGCGTGGCTGTGTGTGTGAGTGGGTGTGTGCATGGGTGTGTGTGTGTGCATGGGTGTGTGCGTGTGTGTGTGTGCATGGCCGTGGGTATGTGTGCGTGGCTGTGTGTGTGTGCATGGGTGTGGGTGTGTGTGCATGGGCGTGGGTGTGTGCATGGCTGTGTGTGAGTGGCTGTGTGTGTGTGCATGGGCGTGGCTGTGTGTGCGTGGCTGTGTGTGTGCATGGGTGTGTGTGCATGGCTGTGTGTGAGTGGCTGTGTGTGTGTGCATGGGCGTGGCTGTGTGTGCGTGGCTGTGTGTGTAGGTGTGCAAGGGCATGGGTGTGTGTGCGTGGCTGTGTGTGTGTGTAGGTGCATGGGATGGGTGTGTGTGTGCGTGGGTGTGGGCATGGGTCCCTGTGTGCTTCCCACGCACAGCTGTGACCCTCCATGAAGGCCGCAGGAGAGCATGTCTCTTCCTGATGGCCCCCTCTTTCCTCTGGCCTGCAGGTGAGCCTCTCTTTGCTTTACGAAACAGGGATCTGCTCTGTTCACGACCCTCTGAAGCAGCCTTTAGCTCCTTGGGCTGGTGGGTGGGTTCCTTTAAGGATGTTGAGCCCAAACAGCTTGAACCCCAGGTTGTCCTGACACTTGCTGCCCTTCTCCTGACATGTGTTAAAGAGAAATTTACACCCGGGGCAGAAATGGAGCGGCAGGTGTGTGGTGAGGGTGCAACAGGTCCAGGCCGCCGGCTGAAGCAGCGGTGTGCGGAGGGGTAGGGCAGCATCTGTACTGGACCCCTGCCCCCCGAGGGCGGGTCCCAGGGCCAGGGTGCCCTGCAGGCTGGAGCTCACGCCCCTGGCCGCGATGGACATCAGGGCACTCCCTGGGCTGGCCGCCTGTCCCTGAGGCCCACTGGAGGGGCCTGGCTCACTACCTCCCTTGGCCAGAGGACACCCCTTCCAGAGTGAGCTGGAGGAGAGAGGGGCCCAGAGGGCGGACGCCCTGCTCAGCTCCTCCACTCCTCGGCTAATCATAGCTGGATGAGGTCTAAGAGAATGCAGATGAGCCTCAGAACTGCTTGTCTAACTGGACTCAACACTCCTCGCTTCCCTAGGACTGGAGATGCTGGGGCTCGAAGCTCTGGCCCGAGACCCTTAGGGAAGGGATGGACCCTCAGGGAACGGATGGACCCTTAGGGAAGGGATGGACCCTTAGGGAACAGATGGACCCTCAGGGAATGGATGGACCCTCAGGGAATGGACGGGCCTTTAGGGAAGGGACGGACCCTTAAGGAAGGGAAAGTGGGGCGAAGTGGTCTGCTGCTCTTCTGGGGGACCCTGCCCCCAACTCCAGCTTCCTTCCTGGTTTCATCTTCCTTCACAGCACGTGTTGCTGCCTGTTGCCGCCTCGCTCTAAGGGCTGGGCTGGGATCAGGACCTCAGGCTGCCGGGAGGGACCCCATATGGTGACGCTGGTGCCCTGAGTGCGGCCTGGACTGGGGTGGGGCTAGTGAGCTCTGTGTCTGTTCCTCTTGGGTGATTCAGAGGCGGCATCAGTGCCATGTTTTTTCGTGAAAGCTGAGTTAGTGGGCCTGGAAACCAGGCAATTTGCTTAGAATTGCCAGGTGAGGGGGCACTCGGGTGCTTTCTGTGGGCTGGGGCAGCGAGGCGCCTGGAGCAGCTGGTCTGCTGCAGTATTTTTAGTGAAATTTACTCAAAGTGACGTCTAGTAAGGCGCTGTAGTGTTTCTTACCTCTTCTTGCTGTTCTTTGGAACTCTGCATTCAGATGCTTTTCTCTTTCCTTTTCTCCTTTGCTTTTCGCCTCTCTTCTTTTCACAGCTACTTGTAAGGCCTCCCCAGACAGCCATTTTGCTTTTTGCATTTCTTTTCCATGGGGATTGTCTTGATCCCTGTCTCCTGTACAATGTCACGAACCTCCGTCCATAGTTCATCAGGCACTCTGTCTATCAGATCTAGGCCCTTAAATCTATTTCTCACTTCCACTGTATAATCATAAGGGATTTGATTTAGGTCATACCTGAATGGTCTAGTGGTTTTCCCTACTTTCTTCAATTTCACTCTGAATTTGGCAATAAAGAGTTCATGATCTGAGCCACAGTCAGCTCCTGGTCTTGTTTTTGCTGACTGTATAGAGCTTCCCCATCTTTGGCTGCAAAGAATATAATCAATCTGATTTCGGTGTTGACCATCTGGTGATGTCCACATGTAGAGTCTTCTCTTGTGTTGTTGGAAGAGGGTGTTTGCTATGACCAGTGCATTTTCTTGGCAGAACTCTATTAGTCTTTGCCCTGCTTCATTCTGCATTCCAAGGCCAAATTTGCCTGTTATTCCTCTAGAAATTTTCTTGAGAGCCGATGCCGGGAGCGTGCTTGCAGAGAGCATGCTGGCTCTGTGCACACTTGCAGGACAGTCTGGTTGTGGGACTCTGGGTGGAAGTGGTCTCCCCGGGAGTTCTTTCTATTGTCCGTGTAGCTTCTAGGATTGCTGTGAAGTCCCATGTCATTTTGTTCCCAAGGCCTGTTCCCTCTGGGTCTTGCAGGCAAGTCTCTTCATTCTTGTGTTTCTGAAAGAACTTGAAGTGCCTGGGTCTCGCAGTTTGAGCCTCTCTGAGCATATCGGTGCTCGCCTGCTGAGTTTTCCTCTCTGCTGGCCTGTGTCTGCCCGGCCCGTGAGCTGTGTGCCTCGTGCTATCTGTGTGCCCCGGCTGCACCGGCTGCATCGCTGCCTGGACTCTGGGCTCCTGTCCGCGGCGTCTGGGTTGTGTGCTGGGTTTGGTTGCTATGCACAGGATGGCTGTCAGCATTTGCACGCGAATCTTCCTTGTGGGATAACACCTAGGAGCAGACCGCCTCTGCCTGGAGTAGTTGAATGTATCCAACACCCCAGAGGCTGTGAGGGCCCGGCTGCCCACGCGTCTGTCACCCTTGGCCTTGTCGGGGCGAGCGTGGCCACACTCCCGGTGCCGCTGGGGCCTGGTCTGCATCCCTGAACTCGGGCTCCGGGGCCTCCTTGCCCGGCGGCGTGTCCTCTGCCGTGCTGCTGGAGGGGCTGTGTGTGGTGTGGATGCAAGTCTTCTGCCAGATGTGTTTATTGCTGAGACCGTCTCCAGTCTGTGACTTTTGTTTCCTAGTGGCTTTTTTTGAAATTTATTTTTTAATATGAATTTATTTATTTTAATTGGATGTTAATTACTTTACAATATTATATTGGTTTTGCCATACATCAACATGAATCCACCGCGGGTATACACGTGTTCCCCATCCTGAACCCCGCTCCCTCCTCCCTTTACCATCCCTCTGGGTCGTCCCAGTGCACCAGCCCCAAGCATCCTGTATCCTGCATCGAACCTGGACTGGCGATTTGCTCCATATATGATATTATACATGTTTCAGTGCCATTCTCCCAAATCGTCCCACCCTCGCCCTCTCCCACAGAGTCCAAAAGACTGCTCTATACATCTGTGTCTCTTTTGCTGTCTCGCATGCAGGGTCATCGTCACCATCTTTCTGAATCCCACATGCATGCGTCAGTACACTGTATTGGTGTTTCTCCTTCTGGCTTACCTCACTCTGTATAATAGGCTCCAGTTTCATCCACCTCATTAGAACTGATTCAAATGTATTCTTTTTAATGGCTGAGTAATACTCCCTTGTGTATACGTACTGCAGCTTTCCTAGTGGCTCTTTTTGATGAGCTCATTTTAACCTGGTAAAGTGGGATTTCCCGGGTTCTTACAGTTTAACTTCTGGGGCTCGGGGGGCTCTTGCCGGGGCCTCATCTTCTCGAAGTTTGTGGTTCTGGGCCTGCAATCCGCCCACAGCTGCCGCCTCTGAGTGGCAGAGCTCTCGGTGGGTGAGGGTCTTCTCCCTCATATCGCCCCCTCCCGGCTCAGCTGCCACGGCACCCGGCTCAGCTGCCGGCACCTGCCCACGTGTGGGCTGCTCTGGGGCCTGCTGTCCTGACCGCACCGTGCGCCCTCGCCCTCGCCCTCGCCCTGGCTTTGCGGGCGCCTCTGTAGGAGACCATCAGGCAGTGTGACCCTTCGCCCTCCCTCTCCCTGAATGGTCTTGGTCGTCCTCACTCCTCCGCACCTCCGCGTGGAGCTTAGAACCCTCCGGGCATTGCATGGGTGTGTGCTGTTGTAAGTGGTCTGCGTTAAATTTCACTTTGCACTGTCTGTCGACGGTATGCAGAAACACAAGCGATGTTTGTAAATACGCCGTCTTACAACCTCGGTGAATTCACTTCTTCTGTTTCCTTTTCTGTAGTTCTTTTGCATTTTTTATACATACAGTTACGTCTTCCAAGAATAAAGAAAGTATTTCCTCTTTCTTTGCAAAGTACGTACATGCCTTTGCTTCTCTTCTCGTTTGTTGCCCCGGTTAGAGCTTTCCGCAGGTCTGAGCAGGTGTTGAGCGAGCTGTTGCCTTGCCTGCAGTGTCAGGACCACACCCCCTTTAATGGCTGAGTGCCGCGCAGCTCCTGGTCTCTGAGACGCCCTGTACCAGACTGAGGGCGTGCCTTCTGTTCTTAGCCGACCGAGCTTTTATCACGGGGGCGTGTTTTTCTGGGTCTGTGGGATTCTGTGATTTACTTCTTTATTCTGTTGATACGATGGATCACACTGAGTGATTGTAGCGCTGCCTCCTTGGGACAGACTCCGCGGCCTGTGGCCCTACCTTGCCGGCCAGGCGCCCGGGTCCGTGGGAGGCGGGCTGTGCTTGTCCTCAGCTGAAGTGCAGCCAGGCTTGTTTGCCGCCTCCTCTGTTGTCTGGAAGGTCTTATGTGGCTCCTGCTATTCGTCCTTATGTTGAGTACAATTCACTAGTAAAACCGTCTGGACATGAAATTTTGTGAGGATTCAAGAATTAAAAATTCACTGCTGTGATGGTTATAGGGCGATCCGGGTTCTCTGCTTTTAGGGTCGGGTCTGGGAAGCTGTGTCATTCATAGCTTGTGTTATGAACGTGTCCATTTTATCTGATTTTCCCTACTTAAGGCACAAGGTTACTATTAACTTCTTAACTGGAGCGTCTGTACGACGTTCCCTTCTTCAGTGTTGAGGTTACGACAACCGCCTGTCTCCCTCCTTCCCTGCCCCACCCCCACGTCTCTCTCCCCCTGCTTTTACTTTTCTGGATCAGTCTTACCAGGAGCTATCAACTGAATTCATCTTTTCAAAGCACCTGCTTGTAGTTCTCGGTCCTGTCGATTATGTTGTTTTCTGGTTCGTTCATTTCTGGTCTTTATTATTTCCTTAATGTTGCCCTCTTCGATTTAAGCTGTTCTTTCTTTCCTGACTTATGGGCCCGCAGACGCTGTCTGAGAAGGGCCGGGTGGCAAGGCCGCAGCCTCCCAGCCAGCTCGGGCGGGCCGCAGCTCCGGGTGCTGCCCCTTGGGGGTAGCATGCCTTTTTGTTCTCAGTCTGGTCTAAAGTTTTCCTCACCTTGAGGTGAGGGAATGGTGTTGCTTTCTGCATTTGTGCTCTGCGTTCAGAGTGCTTCTGGAACCCAAGGCTCGGCGTCGGTCGTCGGTTCTGGGCCTTCCCGCCCTCCCTGTCTCTCAGTGTCACTCTGTCCGCTCCTGCCGTCTGTCCCCACGCCCGCTGCAGTCCTGGGGCCTCTGCTCCTGCCAGGTGCTGTTTCTGGCTGTGTGGTGGGCACCCCACAGACGTGGAGACATGAGCCTTCGCCTGACCCAGAGCCAGCCCCAACGCCCCCACGAGGAGGCTGAGCGCCAGCTGCTGCTCAGGAGCACCGCTGCTCCTGTCCGAGTTGCCACCGTTGCCCCACTTCCCACGATGTGTGCAGGACGTGGGCGCTGAGGGGTGGGCAGGACAGGACGGCCGTCCTGGGTCCTGGCGGGCAGAGTGGGCGCTGACTTCCTGCTCCTGTCGGTGTAGGGGCTGCGCGCAGGTGGGCGTCATCCGGGCCCTGACGGAGTGTGGCATCCCGGTGGACATGGTCGGAGGGACGTCCATCGGGGCCTTCATGGGCGCCCTGTACTCGGAGGAACGCAGCTACAGCCAGATCCGCATCCGGGCCAAGCAGTGGGCGGAGGTGAGGCCCTGCAGCGGCTCTGCAGCGTGGCTGGCCAGCAAGGGCTTCGGTGCTGGGGCCGGGGGCTCTGGCGCCTGGTCTTGCAAAGGTGACTGAGGACGTGCACCCACGGTACACCGTGCTTCCACGCCCACCGGGGCACCAGTGCTGGTAGGCAGGTGGGGGAGGCCTGGCCTGGGGATCTGTGCGGCAAGGGCAGGGCAGGGCAGGCCGCACAGCTTGAGACCTGCCCGCTCCAGTAATTCCTGCAGACCTGGGGCTTCGGGGCTGCCCTCTGTTGCCTGGCAGCTGGCCCTGAGGTGTTCGGGCTTGGCGTGTGCGGTAGATAGAGGGGGTTGGGGGTGGACTCCGGAAGGGCTGGGTGGGCCCTGGGCTGTCTCCCTCCCTGGGTGTGTGAGACCCCAGATGTCAGAGAGTAAGAAGTACACGTTGTGGATACAGTGGGCCCGTAGTGAACGGGCACCAGAGGACAGCCCGGAATCCAGGGCCGGGGCGGAACAGAGGGGCGTGTCACCCACCTCCTAAGAGCTCTGTCTGGAGAGGGGGAGCAGGACGGAGCCCAGGCTGAGGCCGTGAAAAGGCTCAGAAGCGCATTCTCATTTTTGAAAGAAAAGGAGCCGGTCGCGCTCTGTGCAGAAGCTCTCAGAGCGGGCCGTCTGCCCAGCACATGTCCCCGAGGCTCCTGTCACTGAGGACAGCCTGCAAGGGCAGTGGCCCCAGGGGACAGTGAGGCTCCATCCTCAGTGAGGGACCAGAGACAGCCGGGCAGGCCTCTCCCTTCTTGGCCCTGCTGGTCTGGGGCTGTGGGAACAGACATGGAGCTTCGGGCCTGATGGCTTGCCATCCTGAGTGTGTGCTGAGCCTGCTGGGCAGCCCTTGCGCGGGTGTGGGGCTGGAACCCGCGGGCCGCCCTGCGGCCCTGCCTGTGGGCCCGTGGAGGGGCGTGGCGGGGCGGTGCTGAGCAGGGGCTTCCTCAGGAGGGAGAGCCCGGGGATGATGCCGGGCCGCCTGGGTCCCTGTCCTCCAAGAGCACATGCGCTCCTGCTCATCCTGGTCCCCACGTGAGTGCCTGGGCACCTGCCCCCTCCACCTGCAGCCCCTGCCTGAGCTGTCCCCTCCCGGGTCTGTCTGGGGAGGGAGGAGGCCCCTTCCTCCTCACCCCGAGCCCTGAGGGGTCAGGCGCTCCTGATCCTGTGCTCACAGGCCGAGCTGTCCAGCCTCACTGAGGAGGGCAGGCCTCTGTTCCCCGGTGTCCTGGGGCTTTGGCAGTGAGGCCCTTGGCAGGGCCCTGCTTCTGTCGGGGGGATGGAGCGCCTGCCCTGGCACCCAGGCTTGGGCAGCGGTGGGCATGCAGCCAGCCCTGGGCCTGGATGGCCTCATCCCAGCATGCCCAGAGCCGGCCCTTCTGAGCAGGCAGCAAGGGCCCAGTGGGTCAAGCCTGCCAGGGGTCAGTGGCTGCTCCCTTGGGACCTCCAGGCCCTGCCACTCAGGCTGCGGTGTGTGCTCCCCCCAGACCCTGGGTGCTTCCAGGAGGCCCCTGTTCTGCTTGTAGGAAGCAGGGGTGCCCGTGTGCCCACTCCCTTCTCCTGACGCAGGTTCTTGGTGGTCCCGCGGGGTTGGCTGCTGCCTGTGCCTACAGGCAGGGCTGTGCATCAGTTCTCCTTTGCGGGGGCCTCACTTGTCCCCTGTGTGCCCCCCCAGGACATGATGTCGATGGTGAAGACCATGCTGGACCTGACCTACCCCATCACTTCCATGTTCTCGGGGGCTGGCTTCAACAGCAGCATCTCCAGCGTCTTCAAGGACAGGCAGATTGAGGTGCGGCCCTGGCGAGGACTGCCTGGGAGCCCTAGCAGAGTCCATGGTCTCCGGCTGCCTGGGTCTAGATGCCCTGGGCCCTGAGAATCAAGGGCTGGCAGCCTGGGTTGGTCCGTCTGAGTCCTGTCTCCTCACAGGACCTGTGGATCCCGTACTTCGCCGTCACCACAGACATCTCCGCCTCGGCCATGCGGGTCCACACGGACGGTGAGTGCCTCCTCCCTGGACGCACGTTCCCAGCCGGGGCGGAGTGGCTCCAGGGAAGGCGTGCCCCCCAGACGAGGCAAGGGACTCGGGGAGGTCTGAACAAGATGACTCTGCTGCGGGCCCGAAGGCTACAGGGTCAGTGGAGGCGGGGGCAGAGTGGGGCATGAGGGTCACGGCAGTGTATGGATTGCACTCAGGGTCTGGCACTGCTCGAGGGGGGTCCCTGGGAAGGCCGGCCCATGGTGGGCAGCTGAGGGCCCTTTTCCAGGCCAGAGTGTCGGGGAGCCCTTGAAATGAGTCTGGTTGGCAGTGAGGGGGGTGGCAGAGCCGGCAGCAGGTCGTAGCCAGAGGAGGCGTGGGGAGCCCCGGAGCAAGGCCAGCCCCGCCAGCTCCTCCTCCTCCAAGGGTGCCCAGGAAGGGTGTCCTCTGCCCGGCCTGGCGCCCTCTGCCAGGCCAGGCATGCGGGGGCTCAGGGCCTGTCTGGGCGAGGCTCTGAGCTGCTAGCAGCGGAGGTCTGCTCCCCTCTCCCCGCCCCCCCCCCCGCGCACCCTTGCAGGATCGCTGTGGAGGTACGTGCGTGCCAGCATGTCCCTGTCGGGTTACATGCCTCCACTCTGCGACCCCAAAGACGGGCACCTGCTGATGGATGGGGGCTACGTCAACAACCTCCCAGGTACTGGGCGGGTGGGAGGGGCGCCCACCTGCCTTGACCCCATGGCTCCGTGTGCCCGTCGGCGGGGCAGTGCAGGAGGCACGCAGGCCCGCTGCCGGCAGATGGCTCCGTCGCTGGCTCTGCGGCGCTCAGAGCTCAGAGCAAGGCCAAGTGGCGGTCGGTGCAATTAGGGCCCATCTGTGCCCACAGCGAGAACTAACAGCCTGCAGGTGTCGCGGCTGCTGTGGGCACAGCCCCTTCTGGGGCACGCCGGCCACCTGTTGGACAGCTCTGCACTCACCAGCCCCTGCACAGGCCCCGGTGTGACAGTGGAGAGGAGACCCGCCCCCAGGCCCGCGTGCTGCCCCAGCGCCTCTCAGGCAGGCTCTGCCCCTACCCCTAGCTCTACCCCAGCCTCCCCTCAGCTGTGCTCCCACCAAGGGCTCTGCGCACCTGTCCCCACTGGTCACCGGGCCACCTCCTCCCCAGCGGATGTGGCCAGGTCGATGGGGGCAAAGGTGGTGATTGCCATTGACGTGGGCAGCCGGGATGAGACAGACCTCACCAACTACGGGGACGCGCTCTCGGGCTGGTGGCTCCTGTGGAAGCGCTGGAATCCCTTGGCCACGAAGGTCAAGGTGGGCCCAGCCTTGCCTGCTCTGGCCCCTCCTCCCCACGCCCTGGTACCCACGTCCCTGAGACCCTGAGACGAGCAGGGAGAGAGTAGTGTCTTCCAGGCTCTGGGCCCAGCGAGGGATGGTCCCTGCCTGCCTGGGACCAGCTCTGGGGAGGGGGACATGCGTAAAGGCTCCAGACCCCATGGTGGAGGCCCAGACCCCTCCCCGAGGTCCAGCAGAAGCAGTCTCCCCATGGGGAGGGCGGGAATGGAGGGGCCAGGGAGGACACAGTGGCTGTGCCCAGACGGAGGCCAGGAGCCCTGAGGGGACAGGACAGCCACACTCAGTGTTGCGGCCCGGCAGGTGCTGAACATGGCTGAGATCCAGACACGCCTGGCCTATGTGTGCTGCGTCCGGCAGCTGGAGATGGTGAAGAGCAGCGAGTACTGCGAGTACCTGCGCCCCCCGATTGACAGCTATGGCACCCTGGAGTTCAGCAAGTTTGATGAGATCTGCGTGAGTGTCCAGGCCGGCTGCGCCCCCGGGCCTCCTGGCGCGCCCACTCCCATCATGGGGTTCCCCTGTCTGTGCAGGAGGTGGGGTACCAGCACGGCCGGACAGTGTTTGACATCTGGGGTCGCAGCGGCGTGCTGGAGAAGATGCTGCAGGACCGGCAGGGGACGAGCAAGACGAAGGCGAGCGACGTGAGTGCCCGAGCAGGCGGCCGCGCCCCCGCCGAGGCCCACCCCCTGGTGCCAGTCCTCCCCCTGCGGCACCTGGCACCCCTGCTCGGCCAATCAGGAGGGCAGGTGCCCCCTGTCCCTGGCAGAGGCCTCTTCTGACTCTCCCCCGGGAAGTGCTCTGCTGGGAGAAGGCTGCTGGAGTGGGACTGCTCAGGACTCCACCATCACCCACGCAGGGTCGCAGAGAGGGCGGGTGCAGTCAGGAGCAGGTCAGATGGCCTCTTCACCTCCGCCCCCAGGTCCTCACCTGCCCCAACGCCTCCTTCACGGACCTTGCTGAGATTGTATCGCGTATCGAGCCTGCCAAGGTGGCTGCTGGGGACGGTGAGTTGGCTCCCGAGACATACATGCCCAACAGCTGAGGGTGGTGGTGGCAACGTCCCCTCCTGACCCTCACTCTCAGTAAGCTGCCCTGGGCACCAGGCTGCCTCTGGCAGCCCCTAGACCTGGTTGGCTGCACAGCAGGACCCCTGCCCGTGTATGGCCCCCGCCCCTGCTCTCAGGAGGTGGCACACATGGCCCTGCTCTCTTCCCAGATGAGTCTGACTACCAGACTGAGTATGAGGAGGTGCTGCTGGGAGGCTCCAAGGACCCGTATGCTGACTTCCAAGGCGCCCCAGCCGACCAGGGCTCCGACTTGGTGAGCTGCCTGGACACCCTGTGCCCCTTGGCTGAGCCACGCGCACTGAGGGCTCCAGAGCAGGCCAGCTGCTCCCTCCCTGCTGCCCTCCAGGGTTGCCCCCACCTTGACCTTGACCATGTGCTGTTTACTAACAGGAGGATGAGCCCTCACTTCGGCATCAACACTGAGGTCTGGCTTCCCCACAAATACCCGAGGACTCCTCAGCACCCCAGCTCTCTGACTAAAATGGGGAGAAGTTTCCACCCTGAAGCCAGCACCTCCCGCGGCTCCGTCTCAGAGTGCCTAGCTCCTACAGCTCTTCCAGCCTGCCAGGGAGACCCGCTGGGGCCCAGTGTGGAGTGCCACTCTGGGGCCACTCTGCCCTGGCCTCTCCTGGAGGGTCACTGGCCCTGGCATCGCCTGCACACGCAGCAGTCGTCAGGGCTGTGTCAGCCCCTGTGGCCTCTCGTGCTGGAGCCCTCGTGTTTCTGCTTTGCCTATCAATAAAGGCAGATCTGATTATGCGGGACATGTGGTCCCTGTGCTGAGGTCCCTGGGGCTGGGGGCCTCGCCAAGATGGGCAGCTCACAGTCCTGACCCTGGAGGGTACAGTGTTGCCTGCCTGCCTGTGAGGTCACTGCGTGGGACCCTGGGACCCGAAGCCAGGCAGGCAGGGCACCCAGGGTCGGGATGGTGCTGGTATCCGCCTAACGAGGCATGAAGCCCCCGGAGCTCTCAGGCGTCGCGTTCCTACTTCGTACACACAAGATTTTTCCCTAAGATGACCTGGGCACTTGGCTTTTCAGATCATTAAATAGCGCCAGGGACTCCTTTTGTACAAAAAAATAGATCTGTCAAGCCTTTGACTTTGGGGTCCACGGTCCCTGCAGGTCTCCGAGCGGGGCACGTGGGTCTGCGAGACCAGGGAGCCCCTTGACCAGAGGGCCTGGGACCCTGTGCCCAGGGGTCCTTAGGCCTCGGTTTCCCGGCTCCGGAGGCAGAGCCGAGAGGGCAGAGCCGCGGTTGGTCCCAGCCCCGCCCACTGCCGGCGGGGCGGGTGGGGCTTCACTGGGCCCCGCCCCGCTCTGACGCCAGGTGGGCGGGGTTTCCACCTCCCTGACGTCGCGGTGGGCGGAGCGCCACCCCCGGGCCTGGCCGTTCAGTCCGGTGCGGCGGGGCGCGTGGAGGGCCCCGGAGCTGCCATGCGGGTCCCGAGCCAGAGCCCGAGCCCGAGCCCGAGCCCGATCCTGATCCCAGTCCTCGGCGCGGCGCGGCACCCTCGACGGAGGCGGCGGGCGCGGGGCGCGCTCTGAGGCCTGGGGATGCGCCGCCGCCTCGACCATGGGCGCCGTCGCCTCCCGGAGGAGGGCGCTAAGAAGCGAGGCCATGTCTTCGGTGGCGGCCAAAGTGCGGTGAGTGCGGCGGGCCGCTCTCCGGGGCCAGCGCCGCCCCCGCCCCGTCCCCGTCCCTGCAGCATGCGCGTAGCCGGCGCCCGCCCCGACCTCCGTTCGGCTCCCCTCTCTGAGGTTGCGGTGGGCGAGGTGCCCGACCTCACGACCCCCACACGCACTGGGCGGCCGGGGCTGGAGGGAAAGCAGACCCAGGCCCCGCCTGCAGGTCCAGCCAAGACGCCCGGGACGCCAAGGGTCCCCGGAGCTGCGACCTGCCAGCCCTGGGCGGTCTGAGGTGGGATGGGAGTGCTTGCTGGGGATGACCCCTGAGCCCTCCCTTGCGGGTGCAGAGGGCGTGGGTGGGGGGGTGGGGGCGCCAGAGTGGGCGGTGTGCCCTGACGGCGCACTCCGCTGTCCACCCCCTCAGAGCAGCCCGAGCGTTTGGCGAGTACCTGTCCCAGAGTCACCCCGAAAACCGGAATGGCGCAGGTAGGGGCACGCGACCCGGCCCACCCACAGCTGCCAGTCTGGGGGAGGGTGTGCTGCCTTCTGCCCCGCAGACACAGCCCTTGCTCACTGTGTGCTGTGAGCGGGCAGCTACCGCCCTGCTGGGCTGGCTTCCTCACGCCCCCTGCCCTCCCTGGCCCAGAGCCCCAGGAGGAGCTGCGAGTCACTCATCACCATGGCACCCACCCAGCCTGGGCCGTTGGCATGGCAACAGGCCTCCTGGCACCCCCCAGGGCTGGCACCAGTGTCTCTGGGGGCCAGCTGGTGGGGGGGAGGGGAGAAGTTGGCACTGGGCACACGGGTGCGGTGGCAGGCTGGGAGGTGGCCTGCCTGTTCCTGCCCCCCCCATCACCGCCACGCACAGGAGAGGGGCTTGGGGCCCCGATGGAAGTGAAGTATGAACCTCTGGGGTATGGCACAGCTCAGAAAGCCCTTTTGTGAAGTTGTTAGGGCCCAGGGTTTGGTCAGCGGGCCAGGCACCCGCTGGGTGTTCATTCCCTGCCTCCAGAGCACCAGGAGACGGGAGGCAGGACCAGCAGGCTGCAAGCTCACCTGGCGCCTCTCCCCCAGACCACCTGCTGGCTGACGCCTACTCTGGCCACGACGGGTCCCCCGAGATGCAGCCGGCCCCTCAGAACAAGCGCCGCCTCTCCCTCATCTCCAACGGCCGCTATGAGGGCAGCCTTCCGGAGGAGGCTGCCAGCGGGAAGCCGGCCGGCGAGGGCCCCCAGCCCCGCGTGTACACCATCTCAGGGGAGCCGGCCCTGCTGCCCGGCCCGGAGGCCGAGGCCATTGAGCTGGCTGTGGTGAAGGGGCGGCAGCAGCGGGAGCAGCGCCCCCACCACCACAGCCAGACCCTGCGCGCCAGCCCGGGAGGCAGTCACGAGGACGTCAGCAGGCCCTGCCAGAGCTGGACGGGCAGCCGCCATGACTCCAAGGAGTGTCCCGGATGCGCCCAGCTCGCCCCCAGCCCCGCTCCTCAGGCCTTTGGGGTGGACCAGCCGCCTCTGCCTGAGGCTCCCGGCCGCCGCAAGAAACTGGAGAGGATGTACAGCGTTGACCGAGTGTCTGGTGAGGGGCTGATTGGGGGTCCGGGCAGCCTCCTCTGCAGCAGCAAGCGCCAGGAGGCCCAGACAGTGCAGGGCCCCCCAGGCACCGCCCGCAGGTGGCGTCCTGCCACCATACCCCGTGCCCAGCTGGGCTTCACGGCTGGCTTCAGGCTTGCTGGCACCAAGTCATGCCAAGCGTGCTTCCTCCCCAGCAAGGGGGCCGGGAGAGTCTTAAGGGTGGAACAGGCAGCAAGCCTGGCTGAATGGAAAGGTGGGGCTGCCTTCCGGGAGTCCTGGGGGACAGTCCCTGCCCTGGCACCCACACAGTGAGACTCCCGCTCACCAAGGGGGCCTGGCCAGCTAGTGGGGCTCCCCACCAGGATTGTCGAGCAGTGCGCATGGCTGAGCAGCCCTGGAGGCCTGCTGTCAGGAAGAAGCCGCCTGGGACATTCAGGTGGCCCCATGCTTCTGGGCTCCAAGCCCGTCATTTCCAG
Organism: Ovis aries; assembly: GCF_016772045.2. Taxonomy (NCBI): domain Eukaryota; kingdom Metazoa; phylum Chordata; class Mammalia; order Artiodactyla; family Bovidae; genus Ovis; species Ovis aries. Next base: position 518,606 of record NC_056056.1, read on the forward strand.
AAGAGCAGAATTCTACCTGGCAGACCCGCCATGTGCTCTCCGGGCACCTCTGGAGCCTCCAAATCAGCAGCTCAGTGGGGCATCAGAGCACAGGCCAGGGGTGCAGGCATCGCCAGGCCCTCGTGCTCCTCTGAGGAACACAGGCCAGGTTCTGGGACAGGGTCAGGGAAGAGAATAGAGTGGCCTTCGCCAACCCTGTCTGGGGGGTATGGGCCCCCTGGGAAGGGTCAATCTCCCCGCCTGATGAGGGCCTCCACCAGGAAGGTCTGGGAGAGGGAAGGGCCGGCCACATGGACCCCAGAGTGTCTGGGTGGCAGAGAAGGCCCTGGAGCCCCAGGAGAGCCTGCAGCCGTGGTCCCTGCCCCGCCCCTCTGGTGGGAAGGCTACGAGTCAGTGCTCTTCCTGGGCACCGTGGAGGCCGGCTGTGCTTTCCGGGGAACACGTGTCCGCTGTGGGCAGCAGGGGGAGAGCCAAGTGAAGACGAGCGTCAGGAAGCCGCTGAGCTGTTGCGGCTTGAACAGCTGAGCGGGCCTTGGAGCCTGCTGGCCCGGCGCCAGCCCCACTGCCCCGGGATAGGTCTAGGGAATCCTGTGCTCAGGAACACCGCCCCGCCGGCCCCCTCCAGGCAGGTGGGGAAGGACTCAGGAACTCCTAAGCCACCCTAGTCACTGCCCCCTTGGCCTCTTCCAGATGACGTCCCTATCCATACCTGGTTCCCCAAGGAAAACCTCTTCAGTTTCCAGACAGCAACCACAACTATGCAAGCGTGAGTTGTTTCTGCCGTGCGCGGGGCCCAAGCCGGGGCCTCTTCCTGCTGTTCAGGAGCTCCTGCCTGGAGCCACCTGGGCGGCCGCTCCCGAGCGCCCCCGTTCCGCCCGCTCTGCCTGAGTGTCAGCCTGCAGGAAGGCGGCCCGGCTGCTCGTACCCCACCCCCACCCCGTCCTGTCTCCACTGCCCTGTCGCTTGCGCGGTGCCGTCTCCTGGGGAGCGGGTGGGGGGCTGCGGCTGATGCAGTCACCAGCAGGGGTGTTTCTCCCGGCCTGCTGCCCAGCTCTGCCCTTGCACACGCTCCAAACAGCAGCCTCCTTGCATTTCCACGCACCGCAAGCGATCACAGCTTAGTCCCCTGGGGGGCGTGCTCTTGACCTTCACCCAGCTGGGTGTTCTGTTGAGGAGTTCCCTCTGGGGCGGCACTCTGCTGCAGGGTCCCCAGCTCTGAAGATGCTCCCTGCAAGCTGCCTTGGGGCGTGCACTGCCGCCCTCAGGCTGAACGGGGGCCACTCTGCTTCGGGTCCCAGCAGAGACAAGGCACACAGTCAGGCCTCTGAGCAGCATCTGGTGGCCTGGGCCACTGTGACCTCAGCATCTGCTGCCCTTTCAAGGATTGGCCCGTGGCATAGCAGGCACCCTGGGGTGCCTGTGCGGGACCCTTCGAGTCAGTGACAAAAAGGAAACTAGCCCCGTGGGGTCAGAGGTCTGAGGGTCTCTGCTCACTGTGTCTTCTCCCTCACGCTGCCATTTCCCGCTGCAACTCCAGCATCTCGTAAGTACCGGGAGGACCTTGAGCCTGAGGGCATGGTGGTGGTCCCTGGGGAACTCTCCCACCCCCAAGTAGGTTGGGGCAGGCCAGGGACCTGGGCCTTGACCAGGAGGGCATGCTGGGTCCTGGCGAGCACCGAGCTGCACCAGGGCCTGCTGGGAGCTGGGCTGAGGACAGGGCGAGGCAGGCTGGGACCCTCTGTCTGGCCCAGGGCCCTGGGTGCCTGCGGGCCCCACACTCGAACCTCCGTCCCCACGTCTCTGTCCCTCCCGCCTGCGGCCAAGGGCAGTGCTGACTCGTGGCGGTTTCCCAGGGTGTTCAGGGGCTACGCGGAGAGGAAGCGCCGGAAACGGGAGAATGATTCCGCGTCTGTAATCCAGAGGTAGGGCCTGCCAGCCACTCGCCACCAGGGTCTGTCTCTTGTCTGTTCTGGTCGAGCCTGGGCCCCCCAGTCCAGCGGACCTGATGGGGAAGGGCGGTGGCGACCACTGGCCTGGCCCTGCTCTGGGGACGCGGCAGGCAGGAGGGGTCACGTGGCCTGAGCTCCCAGGCCTGTATGTTGGGGACGCACTGAGCTGAACTGCAGCTAGCAGGCCCGCTCGTGCCTTTCTCGGGCCCTTCAAGCCCAGAGCTGTGGGATCAGCAGGCAGGCTTTCCCTCCTAACCCCTGCTCACGTGTGTCCAGGAAGCTTGACTGTCTGTCTTGCAAGTGGGGCCTTGGCAGGACGCAGAGTTTGGGGTTCAAGAGACCTTCCTCTGAGGCGGCCTAAGGACACAGCATCAGGGGTGGGGGCATCTGCTGGCCTCAAGCCTCCCCTCCCGATGGGGCCTGCCCTGCTGCCTTGGCAGTCGTGCACAGGAAGCAGGAACTCTTGACTTGTTGGGAAGGGGGCTGGGGGTGGTCGGGGTGTGCCTGGGTGCCCGGAGGGGAGGGAAGGGTGGGCAGCAGGGGTGGGCGGACAAGTGCACGGGGCCACCAAGGGGGCTGTCCTGGGAGGAGGGTGGGGGCGGCAGGAAGCGAGATGACCTTGCCTGTGTGCCGGCAGCCAACAGGCCGGGAGGTTCGGGGAGGAGAGGGACCCGGTGGGATTGGCCTGTGAGAGAGCTGGGGGCGCCGGGAGGGCACCCCTCACAGAAAGGGACGAAGTCGGGGAGGGGAGCCGGGGGGAGCACGCCCACCCCTCCTGGCGGCCCTCACCAGCACCCCCGTGCTTCCACCCCTAGGAACTTCCGCAAACACCTGCGCATGGTCGGCAGCCGGCGGGTGAAGGCCCAGAGTAAGGCGGACGGGTGGGGGGGCGCTGCTCTTGGCCGACTGGGGCTTGGCGTGCGGCTCTCTGCGCCCCCAAGGCGGGTGTCCCCCGCGGGCACCTTCCCACCCCCAGAGTCCGCCCAAAGGGCAGGGCCCCGCCCCTTCACGCAGACTCCGCCCCGCTCCTCCCCGCCGCGTTGCAGCGGCATCCTGCACGCTCCAGACCCCACTGGCCTGCGTCCTGCCCAGCCCCCGGCCCCAGCTACCTCGCGTGGCTGCAGGCCGTGTCCCTAACGGGCTCTGCTCTCACTGCAGCGTTCGCCGAGCGGCGCGAGCGGAGCTTCAGCCGGTCCTGGAGCGACCCCACCCCCATGAAAGCCGACACCTCTCACGACTCCCGAGACAGTAGGTGCCTGGCGCCGCAGGCCGGCCCACCTTCCCCAGAGGCTCCCCTAGGCCCCCAGCCCCGCGCTTCCAGCACCCGGACGGCTAGGCTTCTGCGCTTACGCTGGACTCAGTTTATCGGGCTGAGGGGGGCGCTCTGACATCTCCAGTCTTCTGGGTAGGGGTAGCTAAGGGCCAGGGCTCGCTGGCTACCCAGCCTGGTGCCCCTCACGCCGGAGACCTGCAGTACCTGATCTCTCCCTGGCCCAGACGCCAGGCACACGGGGCTGGAGCTGACACTTGCCCCCCGGCTCCCACTGGCCTTGCCCTAGGGCCCACAGCCTTCCCTGCCAGGCAGCGTCCAGCTGGTGGCAGCAGCCCGCTTGCCCTCAGCTTGGCTCTCTTGCCCACCCTGGGCCTCTCGCTGGCCTGGAGGACCCTCTGGGACCCGGCTTGCTGGCTCTGTCCCCTGCCCATCTCTGGGGTTGCAGCCAGAGTACTGCAGTACGGCGGGTACTGCAGATGGTCCTCAGCCTGGTGGCACGTCCTGCCCTCCAGGTAGTGACCTGCAGAGCTCCCATTGCACCTTGGGCGAGGCTTTTGAGGACCTGGACTGGGAGACTGAGAAGGGCCTGGAGGCCGTAGCTTGTGACACTGAGGGCTTCGTGCCACCCAAGGTCATGGTGAGGCCCGGTGCAGCTACTGCTCAGCGGTGGGGTTGGGGTGGGGGCTCCAGGACGGCCAGGGCCCTGAGTGCCTCCCCTGTCCGCAGCTCATCTCCTCCAAAGTGCCCAAAGCTGAGTACATCCCCACCATCATCCGCAGGGACGACCCCGCCATCATCCCCATCCTCTATGTGAGTGCTCCCAGCTCCACCTCGGGGTCGGGTGGGGGCACTATCCCCATCCTCTACGTGAGTGCTCCTGTCTCAGGGTTGGGTGGAGGGGCACTGTCCCCATCCTCTATGTGAGTGCTCCCGGCCCATTTCAGGGTCGGGTGGGCTCTATCCCCACCCTCTATGTGATTCTCCCAGGCCCATCTCGGGGTCGGGTGGGGGCACTATCCCCATCCTCTGTGTGAGTGCTCCCAGGTCCATCGCTGGGTTGAGTGGGGGGCACTGTCCCCATCCTCTATGTGAGTGCTCCCAGCCCTGTCTCGGGGTCAGGTGGGGGCACTATCTCCTCTGTGTGAGTGCTCCCAGCTCCACCTCGGGGTCAGGTGGCGGCACTATCCCCATCCTCTACATGAGTGCTCCCAGCCCCGTCTCGGGGTCGGGTGGGGGCGCTATCCCCATCCTCTATGTGAGTGCTCCCAGCCCCGTCTCGGGGTCGGGTGGGGGCGCTATCCCCATCCTCTATGTGAGTGCTCCCAGCCCCGTCTCGGGGTCGGGTGGGGGCGCTATCCCCATCCTCTATGTGAGTGCTCCCAGCCCCGTCTCGGGGGTCGGGTGGGGCGCTATCCCCATCCTCTATGTGAGTGCTCCCAGCCCCGTCTCGGGGTCGGGTGGGGGCGCTATCCCCATCCTCTATGTGAGTGCTCCCAGCCCCGTCTCGGGGTCGGGTGGGGGCGCTATCCCCATCCTCTATGTGAGTGCTCCCAGCCCCGTCTCGGGGTCGGGTGGGGACGCTATCCCCTCCTCTGTGTGACTGCTCCCAGCTCTACCTTGGGGTCAGGTGGGGGCGCTATCCCCATCCTCTACGTGAGTGCTCCCAGCCCCGTCTCGGGTCGAGTGGCGGGCACTGTGCAAGAGGAGCTCTGATCTGGAGTCTTGTCTCCCCCAGGACCACGAGCATGCAACCTTCGAGGACATCCTGGGTATGTGCCCTCTGACCCCTCTGCCTTCTGATCTCCCAGCGGCGGGGGGGGGGGGGGGGGGGGGGGGGGGGGGCCCGCAGTCAGACGTTGGGGGCAGCACTCACACCCCTCCCTCCGCAGAGGAGATAGAGAAGAAGCTGAATATCTACCACAAGGGAGCCAAAATCTGGAAGATGCTGATTTTCTGCCAGGTGGGCTCAGCCCTCCCTCCCGAGGGCGGGGCAGGGGCGGAGGGTGCCGCCTGCAGGGACGCGCACGTTTGCGTCTGCACGTGTTGGTGGAACAGTGGTTGGACACCCCCCAGCGTGCAGTCCCATCTCGCTAACCGCAGACACTCACAGGGGGGCCCAGGACACTTGTATCTGCTCAAGAACAAGGTGGCCACCTTCGCCAAAGTGGAGAAGGAAGAGGACATGATCCAGTGAGCAGAGCGGGGCTGGGGGCAGGGGGCGGGGTCTGCTGGGGTGCCGTGCCCCCTTCTCACTTGGGGGTTGGGCTGGAGGCTACCTGTGACCACCCCTTCCCCACCAGCTTCTGGAAGCGGTTGAGCCGCTTGATGAGCAAAGTGAACCCTGAGCCGAACGTCATCCACGTCATGGGCTGCTATGTCCTGGGGAACCCCAATGGGGAGAAGGTACAGCACCCCACTTCTCTGCAGACTCCCTTTCCGTCTCAGCTCTCCCAGAGAGATCCCCGTGCCTGGCCTCACTATCTGGGGCTCCTTGCTCCCCAGCCCCACTTCCCGCCCCCGCCACCCCCTCCTGCTCTGCCTGCCCTGAGAGCCCGCTCCCTCCTTTCAGCTCTTCCACAACCTCAGGACCCTCATGACTCCGTACAGGGTCATCTTCGAGTCGCCCCTGGAGCTGTCGGCTCAAGGTGAGCGCTGGGCTGCCCGCCGCAGGGTGGCATGCCCTCGGGGCGGGGGGTGGCATGCCCTCGGGGGTGGTGTCCCCGCGGGCGCGGGGCGGGGCGGGGTCCCGGAGGCGGGGCTGAGCGCGCCCTCGCCCCTCCCGCCTCAGGGAAGCAGATGATCGAGACCTACTTCGACTTCCGGCTGTACCGCCTGTGGAAGAGCCGCCAGCACTCGAAGCTGCTGGACTTTGAGGACGTTCTGTGAGGGGCGGGGCCGCCGCCCGGCCGCCCCCTCAGGCCGGCGCCAGGCTGGGCCGCTGCGAGCTGCCCAGTGCCGCGTGGGCCCCGGTCTTCACGGCCACTTCAGGGCATCTCAGACGTCGCTCAGGTTCCCTCCCAGGGCTCCGGTCCTCACGGCACCGCGGGTCTCAGCGGCCACCGTCCCCGCGCGCCGGAGGAGCCCCCGCGGCTGGCGGATGCTGCCCGGGCCTCGCCTGGAGGCTCAGCACTGGGGCGGCGCCTCTGCAGGTTCATAGAAATAAGTGCAATTTTCTACAACCCCGGGACAATTCAAAGGGAAGCAGCGCTACTAGTTAACTAGTTAAGTGCTACGTTACTAGTCACGGCATAGATCACCCGGCTCAACGCGTGTCCAGGACCCTCTGCCTCAGCTCCCCAGCCCTGCCGTATCCGATCACCAGCACCAGGGCGGCCGTCTGCCCGGCCTGGCTCCGGCCCGGCCGAGTGCCTGACGGTCTCTGCTTGCGCTGCCCTCGCCCCTGCTTCCCTGACCGCGGCGCCGGCCCTCGGCGGTACCGGGGGCAGCGGGGACACGCCTTCCTTTCACTCGGAGGGTGCCCTGGGTCGAGCCAGGCCCTGCCTGCTCCCCGGCCCCCCTGCACCCACCCGGCTCCCTGCTGCTGTCCGGCTCAGCTTTTGGCGGCCGAGCTCTGAAGGCCTCTCCCGGTGCAGGGGCCCGGGGTCTTGGCGGGGCCTGCCAGGGCTGGGTCCTGGCTGGGGAAACCCTTGCCACCTGCTGCATGGGGGCCTGGACCCAGCTTGGCCTGAGCGAGGGTGGGGCAGCAGCTGGGCTGTGCACACACAGCCTGCCGTGGCCCAGTGGGCGGGCCCTTGTACATAGCTGGCGCTCGGGGGCTGGCCCCCCTGTGCAGAGTCTGGTCTGAGACACCCGGCTGTGCCCCCCGTCGGGAGTGGGGGCTCGTGCCGGGCTCTGAACAATGTACGACACCCCGTAGAGTGACATTAAATCTGACCCTCCGCTGCGGCCACTGCGTGGGTCTCTGTCAGCACCATCCACTGCCTCCCTGGACCCAGAAGATTCTGGGCCTGCTGGTCTGAGCTTGTTGCTGCGGTGGCCGCCTGCCCCTCAGTCCGGGCCGGGGGCTGCTAGGCCTGCCCCACCAAGGGCATGCTCCGTAAGAGGTCTAGGGAGGAGGCTCCCAGGGCTCTGAGAAAGACTGGGAAAGAGGAGGTCCTTGAGAGGCTGCCGGCGGACGGGTGGTCTGCAGATGAGGACAGGGACACTGCACCCCACAGCCTCTGCCCCACCCCTGCACACAGAGCTGAGGGCCACGTGGTCAGCAGTGCGGCCACAAGGGGAGCCCAGGAAGTGACCACAGGGCCGGCTGGCCACCCTCATGCGTGCCCTGTGCCCCCTGTACCCAGTGACCAGGATGTTGTTGGGTCCAGCCAGGCCTGGCTTCCCTGGAGGCTCCTGGTCCAGTTGCCTGTGGGCAGATCAGCGGGCGCCAGGTGGGTTCATCCGGGCTACCAAGGGCTGGGGAGGGTGGGAGGCTGCCCATGCAGCCCAAATGAGGGCTGGGAGGCCTGGAGCCCCAGGGACCTGGAGGCTGGGGGGCCGGAAGCGGGTGATGTCGCCAGGAGAACTCACGTCCAGATGAAAATCTGGGCAAGGGACCAGGCGGATAGCCCTCCAGTGCGACCTGCCCACCTCACCCTAGGCTTAGGAGGCACGATGGCTGTGTCGCCTGCAGACCTGACCCGGGGCTGCCAGAAGCTTTGTCACATGCCCCGCCCCTCTCCTGACCTCCCACGGGGATGCTGGAGTCGATCTGGGCTGCTTCAGCAAGTAGGCTTGGCCCACAGTCTTCAGGGTCACCTGGTGGATCAGGGCTGGGCAGGGTCTGCCCTCGGAAGACTTGAGGTCTTGCATTTGGTCCACGAGCTTCCCTCCCTCACGCACAGAACCACCAGAAGCGTGATGGGGAGGAGGCATCGAATCTAGAAGGCACCCAGGAGCAAAGCGGGGTAAACACGGAAAGCATTGTGGGGAAAGAGCAGGCAGTGGGTGGCAGGCTTGGAGGCAGGCTGGGTGAGGGGTGCCGGAGCAACCTCAGGTCTGCAGCCTCTGCACACCCACCTCAGCTGGGAGCAGCCGCCGCCAGGGGGCGCTGGGGAGAGGTAAGGGCTCCCCTGGGGGCTCGGTGGGAGTCCGCCTGCCAGGAGATGTGGGTTCGATCCCTGGGTTGGGAAGATCCCCCGGAGTAGGAAATGGCAACCCACTCCAGCCTTCGTGACTGGAAAATTCCATGGACAGAGGAGCCTGACAGGCTAGCGTATGTGGACTGCAAAGAGCTGAACATAAGTGGGCAGCTGAGTCTGCGTGCACAGGAGATTAAGGTCCTTCCCATGCGAAGGGGTTTATATATTAACAGAGAAAGAGACACAAGCCAATAGGGGAAGGGGGTGGAGGGCTGCACTGACAGCTAACAGAGAAAGAAACCAAATGGCCTATAAAAAGCCAGTGAAGGGAAAGAGACGTGTCCTGCCTGCTGGTTTTGCAAACATTTTAAAGGGTCTGAGTCACCCTGGGCTGGTGACTGTGTGGGGAGGAGATCATGTTAATTGCTGTAGACTTCTTGGAAAGCAATCTGACGGTAGCTCTTAAAGCGTCACTGGTGAACATGGAGCCAGCACCCCCCGCTGGGGCCTCCTGCATGGGTGTCCATGTGCCGCAGCTCATGCCGTCGACGGGGCCGGCCAGGTCTCGGGGACGGCTGCCCTAGAAGCACGCCATTCCCAAGTGGTGTTTTGAGGGAGAAGGATGGTTGGGCTTGCAAGAGGCCTGAATGTTCTCCGTTTAAACTGAAGAGGTCAAGCTCACACAGATGGGGTGTGTTCCTCTCACCTCCTGGGACACGTGGGCCTTTTTAATTACCCGGGCAGGCCTGCTGTCCAGCCGTCACCTCCTGGGACAGCATGGGCGGAGGTGGCCCTGGCCTGCCCTCTCTGCCTTCCTGCCCTCTCCAAGCCTTGCAGGGTGCACACCCCAGCCCACATGGCTACACTCACCCCCACAACCCCACACGGTGCCCCCCACCCGCCCGATGCCCTGCTCTGGATGTGTGCCCCAGGGCACGGAGCCGCAGCACATTTGCCTTGTTTAGAACCTTCCATCACCATCAGGATGAGACTCAGACCCACCATCTGCCCTGCTCCCAGAAAGGACACGCTGTGCCAACAGGTCCTTCAGTAGGTTTGTGTCCAGAGTCTCACACGAATTCCCAGGGAGGAGACAGAGATCAGGATTAGGAAGGCAATCATCAAAGCCACGGTGGGAGGCACCCTCCGTTGGTCCCAGCCCTTGCAGTGGTCACTAGACTGGGCCAGGTCTGACAGAGAACCAGGAAGACTGTCACGTGGACTAGACATGCTGTGTATATCAGACAGGGCTCAAGGGCTGGGAAGGGAACTGTCGATGGGGGTGGGAACCAGGGATCTGTAGAGCACAGGGAAACCACCTGCAAAGGTATTTATGAGTCTCTGGCCTTGCTCCCGGGGCTGCGTGGGCTGGATCCAACCAGCACCTGCAGCAGCGGCCCAGCCCACTCCCAGACCCACCCCGAGAGTGTGGCTGAATCCCCAGCACTCTCCACAGGCCAGAGACAAGACCTCAGTCTCATAGAGGGTGCTCGAAACATTACAGACGGGAAGAGCCATGAAGATCCTGAGCAGCAGACACAGGCTGCCGGCAGGTGTGAAGAGAAGCCGCGGTGTTGGCTTTATCTGCAGAAGACTTGGAAGAGCTGCTGTACAGATGCTCAAATAATAAAACAGCCTGTTGTTGCCGGGAGCCAGCATGGGGAATCCCGCCCATGGCAAAGGTCGTGAGGAAAGGGGCCTGACAAAACGCAATGCAGGATCAGGCCTCAGAGGTCCCCCTGGACTTTCTCGAGCATCTGCCCCCAAAACCAGAATCTGCCTGCCTCACTGCATTGTTTTCCACCTATTCTTCTGACATTACAGGGGGCCTGTCCCCAACCACCCTTCTCTGGAAAAAGTTAACGTAGAGCTCCAGTTGACAGTCTCCTGCAAATGAAAGGGGTGTCTCAGCTCAGACCCCTCTGACGGCTTAGAGCTCCCGTTGACAGTCTCCTGCATATGAGAGGAGTGTCTCAGCTCAGACCCCTCTGACGGCTTTCTAGCCTGCCTGACAGGCTTGGCCGGACTCCGACAGCGGTGCACGTGGGAGGCACAGGAAGCTTAAAACATGCTAGGAGTGTAGGGGCTTCCGAGGAGTCAAAACCATTAGAATAGGGCTGATTAAGGGCTTCATTGTTGAGCCAATACTTGCTGCCAAGTTTTCATATCTCTTATTTGTTGATATAGTTGATATATAGGAAAAACAAGTAGCACCATAGATCTTTGAGTTAAGTACCTTCTTTGTTATCACCAACTGCACCTTTGTTCTACAGGGATGTAACTTTATTTAGTGCTTCGAAGGGGATGCAGATTAAAGAAAAACACTTCAGGGGAAATGCGAGTAACAGTCATTAAGGAAGAGAGCCATAAAGTGTTACCAGGCCTCCTGGCCGGAAGAGAATGTAAGTCACCGGAGAGCTTTTGTGTACGGGAAGACATGCAGAAGGAAAGCCTGGCATCGCTATGATAAGGGTCAGGGCTGCTGCCCCTGCAGGACCCTGCATCTTCCATTGTGTGACACTTAGGGCATGTGAGCACCTTTTGAAAATGACGTTATGCGGTTTTTTGCACAAGCTTGGCCTCCCCCATGTCGACTCTCTCTCTCTGTTTCTCCCTCTCCCTCCCTCTCTTTTTCAGGCTGTTCCCTTGGAACACAGAGGCTCACCGTGTCTACTTATTTCCCCGGGCTTCTAAGGCCCGCGGGAGAGGGAGCCCAAGGCAGTGCACCCTCCGCTATTCGAGCGGGCGCCAGTGGCCTACGAAGACGGTGCAAGTTCCTGGTCTGGAGACTTTATTAGCTTTCCGTGTAAACCAAGGAATATCAGCCTCTTTTCTCCTCTGTTTTTTCACTACATTATTCTTTCCTAATCTCTCTTTAAATTTCCAATCAATCTCTCTTCGCCGACTCCGTCCCCGCTTCGATTTCCCTGGATCCACCAGGGCAGGACCCCGGCAAGTTGTTATCAGCAACGTGGGTTTATTTGGGAACAGGAAATAACTGGAATGCAAGACGACCAACTAAGGGGAGCAAGACCCGAGAACAGAAGGGAGACGGCTCTCTCCTAGAGGAGAAAGGGGGTTGGAAGGGCTGTTCTAAACAGAGAGCCCATTGGAGGAAGCCGGGAGCCGGAAGTGTGGCGGCTTCCCATTGGTCGCACTGCGACAGCCTCTCATTGGCTGAGCTGTTGCCGGGCGGGGAGAAAACCTCCCTCCCGCCTGGGGCGCAGGTCTGCCCCCTCCAGTGGGGTCTGCGATCGAGGCTGCGCCGCAGGCCCTCGGGGCTTCCCCGGGCGCTGGTGGTAGAGAGTCCACCTTCCGGTGTAGGAGACCTGGGTTTGCTCCCTGGGCGGGAAGGTCAAGGTCCCCCCCACCCCCACCCCCCACAGTTCTCCCGCCTGGAGAGTCCATGGACCGAGGAGCGGACGCCGGTCCGGGGGTCGCCAAGGGTCTGGCGTGACTGAGGCCGACCCTCGGCAGGGCTGAGAGCGCCCCCTTCTGGCCTCGCGGTAAACAAGGCTTCTGCTGGCTAATTTTCACACTTCCCCTCCGTGATGAAGATTTCTCTCTAAAAGCGTCATCAACACATTTTTTTAAATGGATGCAGCGACTTTTTGTCAGTCAGGGCCAGGGAGGACCTTTCCTGGATATCATGTCCCTCTTGGAAGAGAGGTTGGAAAACTCTGGAGGGCACATTCAAGTAACAGGGGGAGGCCAGAGCTCTCAGGGATTTCCCTTCTGAAGTCTGTCTTAGAACAGTGGATCCAGCAGGGGCACGCTCGGCACGGAGAGAAATAAGCACTTTGAGAAGGCACGGAACAGGAGTGAGCATGAAGCAATAGCTGATGAACTTTTCCCCCAAACAGGGAAACTTCAAGGACTTCTTATTTATTTAAATTGAAGTACAGTTGTTTACAATATTGGGTTATCAGGGACTTTTTCATTCGAAAAGGACTTCGTCAGTCATACAGGCTGCAGGTTACAGATCCAGTCCGTGAAGCTTGATAAGACCGCAGAGTTCGTTAATAGTCCAGATGAAAGAGAGAGATGTGTGTGAATTTCAAACCAGCTAACAAGCCTGGCTCTGGCATCTGCTCAGATGTGGTCTGCTTCCGTTCTGGGAAATCTTCACTTTCAGGTCACCAGTTGGTGTGCAGCCTCATTCCAGGGTGGATACTCTCTGGGTGTGTCACTTGGATCCAGAGTCTCTTCCCTGGAGCCCGGCAGCGCAGGCTGGTGAGCAGGGCCTGACTGGGGCCTTTCCAGGGAGGCTGAAGGGGTCCTCCTGGGTTGCAGGCGTGATGCTCGAGCTCTTCATCTCTCAGGAGCAGCTGTGAAAAGATGGCCCTTCCAGAGCACAGTTGTTTCCAACAGAGGCAGTCAGGTCTTTGAAGCATTGAAGTACATTTCCCTGTGTCCGCCCTGGGTCAAAAGGGGCAGGTCTCAGGCACACCTGAGGTCTAGTGACTGTCTCAGAGGGTGAGGATTCATGAGTTCCAGCAGGAGTGGGTCTGAGAGGGGTACATGGCGGTGCTTTTAGAACAGTGGTTGGAGAGGCTCTGGAAGTGTTGCCCGTTGGGTTTTAAGTGCCGTTCGTGCCCTCGAGTCACCCTGTGAACTGGAGAGTGAACGACAGTCAGAGCGAAAGCCGGCCAAATGGCGCAGAGTAGTCACTCCCAGACTGGCGACATGGGTGCCCGGCCACTCTGGTTTGAGAGGGGTTCCCCAGGGAAGCATCGTCTTTCCTAACAAAATGTTAGCCTGGGAAGAAGCTGTGGCCTGTCTTCACGGCAAACCTTTGGTCCAGTGAGGAAACAGACAGATCGCGACAAACGTGTTTGAATCAGTGAGGAGAGGGAGACAATATGAAATACATTTGCCAGACCTCCAGACGCTCCGTGAGGCAGTTCAGTCTCTGGGAGCGAGTTTCCCTGGATTGTATTTGGACAGGTGGGCAAGCCAGGCAGGCACTTTCTGAGGCCTTGTTAGCACCCACCAGTGCTGGCTCGTGGCGGCCCTCACCCTGTCAGCGGACCTGTGGTCTGGTGCACGCACCAAGGAATGCAGCCTTAGGATTCCTCCTGAAGCTGGACTGGTGTTTGGCCCAAGCTAGAGTTCTTTTTGGAGAAGGCAATGGCAGCCCACTCCAGTGTTCTCGCCCGGAGAATCCCATGAACGGAGAAGTCTAGGGGGCTGCAGTCCATGGGGTTGCAAAGAGTCGGGCACGACTGAGCGACTCCACTTTCACTTTTCACTTTCACGCATCGCAGCAGGAAATGGCGACCCGCTCCAGTGTTCTCGCCTGGAGCATCCCAGGGCCGGGGGAGCCTGGCGGGCTGCCGTCTCTGGGGTCGCACAGAGTCGGACACGACTGACGCGACTCAGCAGCAGCAGCAGCAGCAGCGTTCTTTCCATGGAACCAGCGGTCACTGGGGCCCAGTGCTGTTCGTCTCTTTCTGAGGCCGGTTGTTGCGCGTTTCTAGCCGGTCTCCTCAGACTGTCGTTTCGAGGAGCATCTCTGCAGAGACGGTAACAGAAGCCTGGCCAGTGGTTCCCCTGAGATGAGTGTAGTTGCAGGAAAGATCAGTGAGATGGGTTCTCAGCCTCTGGGGAGCCGCGTCCGGGGTGAGTCACGCCCAGGGTCTTGGTGACGGCCAGGCGGCTGGTGAGAGCGTGCCATCCGTTAGCTTCAGGCAGAAGAGCCGTTCTGAGTCTCGCCCGGCAGCGGAAAGGAGCCTCGCTGCTTCCCTGAGCACCCAGGGCCCCGGGCCGCCCCGAGCCGCGTGGACCGTGGGTGCGGATGCGGTGGGCTTGCCCGCGGCCACAGCGCAAGCCTGACTAGAGCCTGCAGCTCAGCCCGTGGGGCCCAAGCAGCCGAAAGGGACGGCGCCGCCTCGGCGGGGAAGGGGCGCAGCAGCGCGCCCAGCACGGCCTCTGCGGTGTCGGCTCAAGCAGGAGCCGCGCGAGCCGGGCCAGGCCGCCCGGGTGGAGGAGCCCCTGCGGGCCCCCGGAGGCGGCAGTGACTGGCGGGCGCACAGGCCTACGGTGTTCGGTCAGAGAAGGAGGGGGCGGCGTGCAGGGCCGGGGGCTGTGACATCGTGGAGGAGCTGCGCGCGGAGCCGGGGCGGCCAGCCAACACGCGTGGCGTGCCCGACAGTTCGGGGCCTCCTACTGCCTGGGGTGCAGGGACGGTTAAAGGGGTCCCGGGACTATTTCTCTGGTGGCCGTGACCGGAAGGACAGCGGGAGGAGCGGCTCTGAGACGAGGGGCCGTCCCCGAGCCGCAGGGCCCGGCCGTGACACTCGACGGGGCGCTGACTGTCCCCAAGTCCCCGAGGACGCTCTCTCCTCACAGGCAGAGACGGGAAGGGAAGCTGACCACCAGGCCGTCGCGGGCCAGTAGTCTGTTAAACTTCTCTTGGAACTCTCGAAGGAAGGGCACCTTGATCTTCCCAAGTAACAGTCAGCTTTGCACTCGCCATAGAGCACACGGAGGCCGGCCATGAGAGAGGAGTTTGGTGGGTGAAACTGGAGCGGATTATGCAGAGTGAAGCGAGCCAGAAAGAAGAACACCAAGACAGTGTACTAACACATAGATACGGAACTTAGGAAGATGGCAATGATGACCCCGTATGCGAGACAGCAAAAGGGACGCAGACGTGTAGAACAGACTTCTGGACTCTGAGGGAGAGGGCGAGGGTGGGATGATTTGGGAGAATGGCACTGAAACATGTATACTATCATGTAAGAAACGAATCGCCAGTCTATGTTCGATACAGGATACAGGATGCTTGGGGCTGGTGCATGGGGATGATCCAGAGAGATGATATGGGGTGGGAGGGGGGGGGGGGTTCAGGATTGCGAAGTCATGTACACCCGTGGCGGATTCATGTCAATGTATGGCAAAACCAATACAGTATTGTACAGCAAAATAAAGTAAAAATAAAAATTGAAAATAAATACAGAACAAAGTGAAAAAAAGAAAAGAAAATTATGGTTAGCAAATGTTGTCGATGGGTGAGAGGCCAAAAGGTGAAGGCTGGAATAAACTTATATATAAAAAAAGCTCAATTATAACCTCAACATAAACATAAGTACTTTTTTGAACAATGAGTTTTAAATTCTAAAAAAAAAAAAAGAAAGAGAGAGAGGGAGAAGTTTGGAATTCGATTTCAGGAGTATCCAGGTAACCCAAGTAAAACCTCATGACTGGGGCTTAGTTTTTGGCTTGGGAAAGTTCAGGATGCCACAAAGTGTACCTGGATCCAAGTGCTACCCTTGTTTCAAGATCAGGTTCCCTAAATATCTATCCTGAGTTTGAGGAACCTCAGTTTTTCCTTGAAGACTTTATGTCCCTTTAAGACCAAAAGTTTTAACAGGGGGATGATGGCTTCCTGTGAAGACATTTGAGGAGAGCAGAGAAGCAGATTTCCTGTGTAACTGGCCCCTGAAAGATGGGGTTTGGGGCACCCACCCCCTGTGCAGTTGAAAATCTGGATGCAAGAGACCCAGGTTTGATCCCTGGGTCAGGAAGGTCCCCTGGAGAAGGAAACGGCAACCTGCTCCAGTATGCTTACCTGGGAAACCCCGTGGACAGAGGAGCCTGGCGGGCTACAGTCCATGGGGCCGCACAGAGTCGGACACGTGGGGGAACGGAGCACAACCTTCCGGTCAGCCCTCTGCCTCTGCGCTCACAGCAGGAGAGTCAGCCGGCTGCAGGGCGTGTGGCACAGCAGCCCAGGAGTGGTTTTTGGGAAAAAATACATATACGAGGACCCACACGGTCCAAGCCCATGTTGTTCAGAGGGCAACTGTGTATCATAGCAAAGTCAAGCCTTCAAAAAGCACTATGCCACCAGGACATCTTTTAAGATTTATGGGAAAAAAGAGGGTTTTTTGGTGACACCTGGGGCATCACTGTCCAGGTGCGGTATCATCCCTCCCGGGTGGAGGCGGGAAGGCGCTGGCTGGCTGTACCAACTGGAATGCTGTTGTGAGCACTGCGTAGGCCGGTTATGGTGAAATTTTGCTTTCAGTAGGAGTAGGTGCTTGCAGAGGGTGGGGGTTAAGAACCACGGGATGCTGAGGGGCAGCAGCGTTGATTATGGCCTGCGGGTCCTGGACAGACCTCCAGCCTCAGCCCCTGGGCTTTCTCACAGGTTCTGCTCAGTAGTGTGCGCGGGGTGGGGAGGCCCTGAGCCCTGGAAACCGGTCACGGGCCTTAAACCTGGAGGGGCTTCTCTGCTTAAGGGTGTTGGTTCGTTCTGGGGAGAGGATCTGAGGGAGTTTAATTTTAGTGTTGACTGAAAGAGCTGTGGGTTTGGCCAATATCTTTCAGAGTTGTTGCCCGTAAGGAGGGTGGTAGCTGATTCAATAGGGACAAAGGGTCAGTGTCTCCAGAAACAGCTCCAGGACTGTGAGAAGCAAAGCAAAGGCGATGGAGGGTCATTTAGTTCACCTGGCTGACTGTTTTGATCGTTACTATGACATCCTAGAATCATTTCCCTTTCGGGAGAAAGAAACTCCAGCGTGATATTTTCTAAGACATCTCAGCCTAATGAATGGATAGCGCCACAAGCCTGACTGTTGCGCCCACCAGCTGGCTCGGGGCAGGCTGCTGCAATTACTCGGTGGAGTCCTCTAGTGAGCGCTCTAGCCTCTTGCCAAAAGTTGGGGATTGCTTCTCTAAACCCTTTCAGGACGTTCCCATCAGGCAATTTCATCCAGTGTCTGGCTTGTGCCTGCCCACAGGCATTTGCCCCTAGAGTGTTCTTGCCTGGAAAATCCCCATGGACAGAGGAGCCTGGTCGGGCTACAGTCCATGGGGTCGCAAAGAGTCGGACACCACTGAGCGACTTCACTTTCTTTCTTTCCACAAGCACATGGATCTGGAAACCAGGCTGACAGGTTTGGGTAATAATGTTAAATTCTTGAGCAAACCTGTGGGGCTCCGCCGCGACTTTAGGGGCCTCTGTAGGGCTCAGTCTGGCCTTAGACCAGGGAACATCAGTTTGGGATTCGTTTGGATCCTCAGGAAACTTAACTTGAAACGAGCGTGTTCTGAATTCATGGCTACAAGCGGGGAAGGAGCGGAAGGGTGAACTGGGCGTGTAGAGTTGGCCCGCGCACACTGCCGTATTCAAAGCAGATGGCCAGCAGACGACCAGCAGACGACCGAGGGCCTGCCTGCAGCTCGGGGAATGCTGCTCGGCAGTCGCGATAGCTGCCTGGGAGAGGAAGTCGAAAAAGAAGGACACCGGCGCACTTATCCCTGAATTGCCTGGCTGTGCCCTGAAGCTCACACAGCGCCGGCAATCAACCGTGTTTCAATGTAAGACAAAAGCTAAATAAAGGGGCAGATTCTGATAGGTTCAGAGGAGGAGGAAGTGGGGAGAGGTTTATGTAAAAAGGAAGCTCAGGGACAGAATTAGAAAGAGGCAGCGGAGGGCAAGGAGGAGGTGCAAGCGGAACAGAAGGGACCGAAGAAGGTGGGGTGGAAGGCTACTGAGCACACGGGCGGGGGGGGGGGGGGCGCTGAGCACACGGGGCTGAGCACACGGGGCGGCTGAGCACACGGGGCTGAGCACACGGGGCGGCTGAGCACACGGGGCAGCTGAGCACACGGGGCGGCTTCGTCCAGAGGCAGAGCAGGCGGGAGGGGAGAGGCCTCAGGAGCCATTTTGCATTCCTCAATTATCTGTTTGCCTCAGTTAATTTAAAAATTGTATTTTGCTAAGAGGCAATTTTATAATCTTGATAACACTTAGAAACCTCAAAGTACCAATAATAATAGGAATTCCATATAGTTCTGAAAATTTTTAGAGCATGGCTGTCCAATTTATCTTTAAGAAAAGTAAGCTTGGGAAATTTAAGAGTTCCCCCTACTGACTGTTAGTGTTCTAAGTTACTTTTGGTAAAGTTAGTCCATTTAATTAGAAGTGTGCCTGCGGAGGAACCACAATTTTTAAACATAAAGCTGTCTGAAGGGGTCGGAGGGGGCACCATCAAAACATGTAAATGGCGAGAATCCCTTATCTTAGAGATTTTTCTCTACAGCAAAGGAAAAACATTTCTGAATAGCACAGTTCCAATAGGGATAACTCAGTCCCAGGAGGGTTAGCTCAGCTCCAGTAGGGTTAGCTCAGTCCCAATAGGAATAGCTCAGTCCCAGGAGGGTTAGCTCAGCTCCAGTAGGGTTAGCTCAGTCCCAGGAGGGTTAGCTCAGCTCCAGTAGGGTTAGCTCAGTCCCAAAGGAACTGGATGGAAGACTTAGTGGCACAGTTTCCGCAGGAACAGCCTGGTTTCAAGAGATAGAGGCCAGAGCACCAGACAAGTGCTCTAAGAAAAGATGAACCTTTTAAATACAGGATGAAGGCTTCAAAAATGGTATATCTCAAATAACTCCTGGAGAGCCTCAAAACAGAGAAAGAGCGGAACTTGAGTCCAGGAGCAAACTGACCTTAAACTCCAGGGTCAGCGCAAAAGCAGTGAGCCCCGGGCTCTGAGAGCTCACACTGCACTGGAGTTTCCCGGGGTCCTTTCTGGATCCCACTTCTGACACCAAGTAATGTTGACCTAAAACAGTTAAACAGCCAGTAATTTTACCAGCAAAAATGGTTTGTTTGGGAATAGCAAAGAGTTACAATTCAGGCTGTACATCCTATGGTGACCACAGGTCATCCCAGAGAACAAGGAGAGGGGCTACCTTTTACAGAGAAGGGAACTTGTGAGGGGCTGTTTAAAGCAAAAGACTCCACTGCAGGAAGCTGGGGTTGAAACTGAGGAGACGGTGAAGTACAGACAGCCTCAGATGAAGGAAAACTGAGAGGATTTGAAGGCAGCAGAGCTGGACTGAAGAGAATGAAGGGAGATTCTTCAGACATGAATCAGTCAGTTCAGTCGCTCAGTCGCGACCGACTCTTTGTGACCCCATGGACTGCAGCACGCCAGGCCTCCCTGTCCTTCACCATCTCCCAGAGCTTGTTCAAACTCATGTCCATGGAGTCGGTGATGCCATCCAACCATCTCGTCCTCTGTCGTCCCCTTCTCCTGCCTTCAATCTTTCCCAGCATCAGGTCTTTTCCAATGAGTCAGCTCTTTGCGTCAGGTGGCCAAAGTATTGGAGTTTCAGCTTCAGCATCAGTCCTTCCGATGAATATTCAGGACTGATTTCCTTTACGATTGACTGGTTTGATTTCCTTGCAGGCCAAGGACTCTCAAGAGCCTTCTCCAACACCACAGTTCAGAAGCATCAATTCTTTGTCACTCAGCTCTCTTTATGGTCCAACTCTCACATCCATTCATGACTACCGGAAAAACCAGTGTTCCAAGAAGGAAACTTGGAACACCGGGATTCACAAGAGCAACAGGAGTGATGTTTCCTCCTCTCAGGTTCTTTCAAACACGTTGGAAGATAAGAGCAAAAGTTGGGGCATTGTTCCGGGGGAATCTCAGGGTCAGTTAGTGTGATGTGCAAGACAACTGTAGCCCGAAAGGCGGCAGGGAAGGCGGCGGAAACACCACGCGAAGCAGACACAGCCGAAGCCACAACAGGAAGATGTGACGGGCACACTTAGAAGCGCTCCTAACGAGCCAGACGCAGGCAAGAAAGCGGGGGCCGGGGGGCGGAGAGAGCCCACCAAAATAGTGAAATGCTAGAGTAAGTTCAAGTTACTGTCTTGAATTGAATTCCAAATGTCAAGTGGCTTGCCTGATAGCTCAGCTGGTAAAGAATCCACCTGCAATGTGGGAAACCTGGGTTTGATGATCCCTGGGTTGGGAAGATCCCCTGGAGAAGGGAAAGCTACCCACTCCAGTGTTCCCATGGGGTCACAAAGAGTCGGACATGACTGAATGACTTTCACTTTCTTTCACTTTCAATTGACTTACCAAACTAAAGTTATCCGTAATTACAGCAGGTGTGAATGGATTTCTCTCATAGCCTAGGAAAACGCAGGGTTTAGGAACTGAGAACCAGAAACAGATGGAGACCAAGCATTCATTTCTCATGATAAATTACAATTTCTAAATCTTCCTTCAAATGTAATGATACAAGGATGAAAGGTGACAACGTGCAAATACGAATCAGAAGAAGATAGAAGCGAGCGGGCTTGTTAATGCCGCACAACAGAAGCTTTGGGACAAAGAGAATTACCGAGGATAAAGAGGATTATAAATTGTTGAAACTGACAATTCTTCAAGCAGCCATAACGATTCTAAAAGTATGCACCTAAAAAGAGAGCTTTAATAGAAAAAACTTTTTGAAGCAAAAATGGGCAGAACTAAAAGTAGAAATAGGGACTCCCTGGTGTCCCTGGCTAAGGCTCTGAGCTCCCAGTGCAGAGGGCCTGAGGCTGATTCCTGGTATGGGAACTGGATCCCACAGGCTGCAATCAAGAGCTTGTGTGCCACACTAAAGACCCCATGCACCACAAGGAAGATCAGAGGCCCCGCGCGCCGCAGCTAAGACCCAGTGCAGCGGGAGGAGCAAGCGTTAAAACAGAAAGAAGAAATAGGCAGCTCTGAGACTTCCCTCACGGCCCAGCTGTGGAGACCCAGCTCCCACTGCAAGAGGCGTGGGTCTGATGCCCGTTCAGGGAAATACGATCCCACATGCTGTGCGGCGTGGCCAAGAAGTGAGGAAGAAGAGGAAGCAGACGAACTCTCAGTCAGTCATAGCTGGAGTCAGCAGAACTTTGGGCTTCCTCAGTGACTCAGCGGTAAAGAGTCTGCCTGCATTGCAGGAGACTCAGGACACGTGGGTTCAATCCCTGGGTCGGGAAGATCCCCTGGAGGAAGGCTTAGCAACCCACTCCAGTATTCTCGCCTGGAGAATCCCATGGGCAGAGGAGCCTGGCAGGCTACCGTCCAGGGGGGTCCTGTACACACAGCAGAGCTTCTCTCTCAGTAAGAGATAAAGCTTATAGACAGATCAGCAAGGATATAAAATAAGTGAATAATACTATGACCAGCTGGACACAGTGTCATTCACAGCACAAGCCACACAGCAGCAGCAGAGTGTATCCTTCCCAAGTGCACAAGGAACAGCCAAATAAAGCATGTCCTGATTAAAAAAAAAAAAAAACTGAGCAAATTTAAGACAATCAAAAACATAAAAGCATGTCCTCTGACTATAATAGAATTAGAATAGAACTCAGTAAGAGAAAGATGTCAGAAAACTCTTTAATCAGTTGGGAATTAAACACCGAAATCCTAAATAACCCATGGATCAAAGAGGAAATCGAAAGGGGAACTTAAAATATTTTTAACTGAAGGCAGTTAAAATGCAGCATGTGAGAAAATTAAGAGACGCAGCTGAAACGGTGCTTAGGGGGAAATTTCTGGAACAAATGCTTACATTGGAAAAGAAGTCTCAAATCAGTAATCTAAGCTTCCACCTTGAATTAGAAAAGAAAAAGCAATGTGAACCCAAATCACGCAGGAAAGAGGGAATAAACGTCCTGCTCTTCGCAGAGCCGTGGGCTGCAGCACGCCAGGCTGCTCTGTCTGCCAGTGTCTCCCAGGGTTTGCGAAGTTCGTGTCCACTGAGCGTCGGCGATGCTTCTAGCTATTTCACTTTCTGTCGCCCCCCCCTCCTCCTGCTCTCAATCTTCCAGCATCAAGGCCCTTTCTCCGGGTGGCCAGAGTATTGGAGCTTCAGCTTCTGTCAACAACCAGTGACTATTCAGGGCTAATTTCTTTTAGGACTGACTGGTTTGATCTCCTTGTAGTCCAAAGGACTCTTAAGGGTCTTCTCCAGCATCACAATTCGAAAAGCATCCCTGCTTCGGCACTGAGCCTTCTTCATGGTCCAGCTCTCACATCTGTGCATGACTGCTGGAAAACCATCCTTTGACTCTGCGGGCCTTTGCGGGCAACGCGACGTCTCCGTTTCTCACACACTGCCTAATCCGTCACAGCTTCCCTTCTAAGGCTGCTGCCACTGCACACAGTGGTCTTGGAGCCCCCCCAGAATAGAATCTCCCAGGTCCTACTTTTCCCCCATCTATTTGCCATGAATGATGGGACCAGATGCCGTGACCTTGGCTTTTTGAATGTTGAATCTCAAGCCAGCTTTTCACTCTCCTTTCTCACCCTTATCAGGAGGCTTTTTAGGTCCTCTGCACTTTCGGCCATTACAGTGGTGTCATCTGCATATCTGAGGTTGTTGCCATTTCCCTTGGCAACCTTGATTCCAGCCTGTGATTCATCCAGTCCAGCATTTTGCATGAGGTGCTCTCCACACAAATCGGACGGGCAGGCGGACAGTAACACAGCCTCGAGGCACTCCTCCCCCGATTGTGAGCCCGTCTGTCGTTCCGTGTCTAGCTCTGCTCCTTTCTGACCTGCACACAGGCTTCTCAGGAGACGAGTAAGACGGTCTGCTATTCCAGCTTTAAAGACTTTTCCACAGTTCCCTGTGATGCACACGGTCAAAGGCTTTAGTGTAGTTAGTGGAGCAGAAGTAGATGGTGTTTTGGAACGCCCTTGCTTTCTCCGTGATCCAAAGAATGTTGGTAATTTGATCTCTGGTTCTTCTGCCTTTTCTAAACCCAGCTTGTCCATCTGGAAGTTCTCATTTCACATACTGCTGCAGCCTAGCTTGAAGGATTTTGAGCATAATCTTATTAGCATGTGTAAGAGCAGAAATCAAAAGAATGTGGAAACCAAAAAAAAAAAAAAGAAGAAAGAAAGAAAAAATTGTGAAACAAAATAAAATTGATAGACCTCTAGCAACAGCAACGGCAAAAGCAATGGCAGGCCCAAAGACAGTATCAGGAGTGAAAGAGGCCTGTCACTACAAACAGGGCAAGCAGATAGGAAAGGAAGGCTCTGGGTGATTCTTTTGACACAAAGTCAATAACTGGAGTGACGTGGACCAAGTCCTCAAAAGCCACAAACTACCTAAACCCACGCATCACGAACTGGATAGCTTGAATAGCCTTATCACCACTAAAGAAACTGAGTCTGCAATTAAGTATCTTCTGAAAAGGCAAGTCTCAGATGGTTTCACTGGAAATCACACAAAACATTTAAAGACGGAAGACTAGAAATCCCTTCCAGGAGATGAAGGGGGAAGGAACCTTCAGCCCAGCTCTGTGAACATAGCTGCAGAAATCCTCCAGGTACACTCACTGTTCTGCTCTGTGGAGTCGCTGCAAGCCCCAAGTCAGCCAACACTGAACCACTGCTCCCGGGGGAAAGACAGGCTCAGATTCCCGAAAGCACAAAAGTACAAACAGATGGCTCGAAACTGACCGTGAAAAGGACACTTGTTTGCAGCGGGAGCTGAAACAGAAGGTAGCGTCGCCTTGTTGAACCCCGGCTGAGGACGCGCGGGTCGACTCACTCACGTGTCCACTGCTCCGCCCGTGCCCACAAATGCCCACTGAGGCGATTACAAAAGCAGTTTGAGGTTGTAGGCAAAATTGCAAGTACAAAATCCTCAAATAATGAGACCCGACTGTGTTAGTAAACAAAATCCAGTAATATAAAAAGAAAATACTGCACCACAGCCAAGTGACGTTCATCCCAGCTCAGTAGCCAAGAAAATCAACGCAATCCACCACACCATGCTCAAAGAAGAAAAGTCACAGGAACGTACGAATGGATGAAGACAAGCCCGTGATGAAGCACAGAGCCCCTTCGGGATGAAAACTGGCAAAGGAGACCCCTGCAACTAACGCCGTGCCTCAGGGCGCTTCCGGCTGGGAAGCGGCTCCCGCCTCCACGCAGCGCGGTCGGCGAGCAAGGGCAGGAAGAGGGGCGCTCGAGGGCGGAGGCGCCGCTGCCCGCTGCCCGCTGCCCGCGTCCATGCCTGCCACGCCTCAGGGAGCCACAGACCCCTGTGACCAGCAGGTGGGCTTGGAGAGGCGCTGGATGCGAGGTGCACCGCAAAACCAACTGCATCTACCCACCGCCGGTAAATGATTAAAAACTGAATTTTAAAAGGTACCGTTTACGTAAAACACAGGCTCCCCACAAAGATGGAATGCTTTGGTGTAGACCTAACAAAACGTGCTGGATCGGTATTCTGAACACTAGGAAAATGCTGATGAGACCCTAAATAGAGAGAAGATAAACTGTGCTCGAGGATTGAAAGGCTCAAAATTGTAAAGATACCAATTTTCCACAAAGTGATCATAGATGTTTCGCATAACACCAATGAAAGTTCCAGATTGTTTTGTACTTAATGAGGGGCTGACTATAAAGTTTACATGGAAGGGCGTAGGAACTACATGTTTCTTCTTTCAAGCATGTAGAATGTTTATTTCCATCCTACTACCTCCAAAAGAGGGGCTTCCCTGACGGCTCAGCGGTAAAGAATCCCCCTGGGAATGCAGGAAGCCCGGGGTGCGATCCCTGGGTTGGGAAGATCCCTTGGAGGAGGAAATGGCAACCTGCTCAGTATTCCTGCCTGATAAATCCCGCGGACAGAGGATCTTGGTGGGCTACAGTCCCTAGGGTTTCAAAGAGTCATACACGGCTGAGGAGTAGGCATGCAGGAACTGGAATAGCTTAAACCATTTTGAAAAAGAAGGTTGAATTTGGAGGACCCAGACCGCACAGTATTGACTGTGGCTGCATAATCGAGGCAGCATGAGGGACGAGAGACACAGAGGAGGAACGGGCCCTCAGCGCAGGGCCGTCTACACGGAGGTGCAGAGTGGTTCACAGAGAAAGGGTGGTTTCCTTAAATTCTATTGAAGTATTGTTGTTTATGATGTTTCACTGGTTTGGATGCTGAGTACTACGCTGTGTTATGTTCACCCTGATAGCTCAGTTGGTAAAGAATCCATCTGCAATGCAGGAGACCCTGGTTCGATTCCTGGGTCAGGAAGATCCCCTGCAGAAGATCCCCTTTTCCATTCTGGCTTATCACAGGATACTGAATATAGCTCCCTGGGGTGCACAGCGGGACCTTGTTGTTCCTCTGTCCTGTAGATAAGAGTTTGCCTCCTCCAACCCCAAACGCCCAGCCCTTCCCTTCCCCCTCTCCCTCCCCGCTTGGCAACCATGGTTCATTTCTGCTTCACAGGTTGATTCGCACCGTGTTTTAGACCCCACACGTGAGTGGGAGCATATGATACTTGTCTTTGCCTTTCTGACTTGCTTCCCCTAGTATGGTGATCGCTAGGTCCGTCCATTTGCTGCGAACGGCATCATTTCCTTCTTTTGGATGCTGGGTGCTACTCTACCGGATACATAGGTATGTGCAGGCACCACAGCTTCTTTGGAAAAGATGGTGCCAGTGCCTCTGCCATCCACACACAGAAGAGGCGGATGTGGCAAAGTCACACCTCTTACAGAGAACGATTCAGAATGGCATCGTTCGACAGGAGACTTAGGGAGAAAGAAGTCTCATGACGGCGGTTAGGCAAAGCGTTCTTGGTAACAACACAAAAAGACCATCCACAAAAGAACACGCTGATAAATTTGACTGCATCAAGAAGTTAAAACTTGCTCTGTGAAATGCACAGCTAAGACAAGGTACAGACTGAGAGAAGGCATTTTGCAAACCTCACACAGGAGAAGGCGCTGCACCTAGAATATATAGAGAGCTCTCTAAACGCAACAGGAAGTAATCGATCAAAAGGCGAGACACTTCGCCAGATGTGGGGAGGCACTCGGCCCCCAGCCCCCTGTGTGAACGGAGGCCGCAGGAGGCCTGACTACACATCGGATCGGCGAAAGGAAAAGCTGTGACGCGAGCGCTAGACCGCTGCAGAGGAACCGCGGAGGAACACGCTCTCAGCTGGAGGTATCCGGCCAGGGCCTTGGATCTGTTTCTCTTCGTTTGCTTGGCTGCGCTGGGCCTCTGTTGCCGCGCGCGGGATCTTCACTTTCGGCGCACAGACTACTCGCTGCCTTAGCTGCCCAGTGGCGTGTGGAACCTTAGTTCCCTGACCAGGGATCAAACCCACGTCCCTGGGGTCCGTGGGAAGTTCTGAGGTGACCCCAGCGGTCAGTCTCCAGGTGGGCAGGGAAGCACAGGTGCCGTGAAGCCTGCGTGTGCTGGCCCACGGCCGCGCCTCGCGGCCGGGGAGCGGGATCCCGCGGCCTCCAGCGCTGGGGGCTCAGCTCCCTGGGGCAGCCCGGCTCCTCGCAGGCCTCGGGAGCTGCCAGGTCTCCCCTCGAGCTGAGGGAAGACTCCCTCACAAGGACAAAACAGCAGCGAGGGGAGCCGAGAGCGGGGGGCTGGGCCGGGCTGTAGGGAGTGCTGGGGGCCCTGGACTCGTTCGTGTGCACAGAGAAGCGGCAGCCTCACTGTACGCGGGGCAGCAGCCTGACCCTCCCCCGCCTGCCTTCCGGCCTTTGGCCTTTGCTCGGGTTGAGTCCTGGGCCTCAGGCCTTTGCAGTCACCTGACTCCGACCTGCCCTTCGCGCAGTCCTGGCGCCGTCCTCTGCTGGGGAAGGGTGGGGTCAGCGGGCAAAGTCCGAGCAGCTCCCAGGAGGGACCCCGCTGGGCGGGGGCCAGGTGGTGACCCTGGGTGGGGGCAGGCGGCAGGGGCCGCCACCTGCCCAGCGGTGACCAGGCTGGGGGGGCGGTGACGGGGGTGGGGTGGCAGCAGGCGGACAGCGCTGGGCAGGTGCCGGAGAGCCAGTGGCCGGTCCAGCTGCCTCCTCGCGGCCTCCCACTGCTCATCGACAGCCCAGGTGAGGGGCGCTCAGGCAGTGGGGGTGTGCACCCAGCTCCTGCCCACCCCCGGGAGCTCAGGGCACTGTGGGCCCTGGAGGTGGGTGTGGGGTGGGGTCCTGGTGTCCCTGGTTCCTGCCCGTCTCTGACGTGGCCTGCGGCTCAGGGACAGAGGCTGGGTCCCGTGGGGACGGCGACTCAGGCAGGTCACCCACCCTCTCTGAGCCTTGGTCTTCCCCCCTTAAAACGGGAACATGACCTCGCTCGGAGGCCCCACTCCCACGCTGGCTGGGGGCCCAGGGCCCAGCGATCGGCCAGGAGGAGGATACCTCCGGGAGCATCTGTGTTCCTGCAGACACGGACGCAGCACAAAGTCCACGACCTCAGGGTCCTGGTGACCTGACCACTTCCTCTGGCAGCGCAGCCGCCGGCCCGAGGCTCCCGGTGACGCCTGTGCCTGGGCCCCACTCAGGGACGTGGGGTGGGGCTGGCGAGGCCTTGGACGCTGAGCCGGTGCTCAGCCCCGGGCGAACCTCACTGCTGGGTCAGCATGGGCCCACTGCCGAGGGTCAGTCGTGGGGGTGGGAAAAATGTCAGAATCAGATCAGAGAGGCGCAAGGTCGGGCTTTTAAACAGAAACCAGGTGCCTCCTCAGCCCTTTGGCAGAGACAACGCACTTCCCAGGACCCTCCTGACCTCGGTCACCAGGCTCCACTCGGGCAGCTTGGCAACAGTGGGATGGCCAGGCAGTTTCCTGTCCCAACCTGGTTCAGGCCTGACCTCAGGGCTCTTAGAAAACGCCCTGGGAGAGGCCTGGGGTGGGGGCTGCAGGGAGGAGCCTGGTAGGTGGGAGAGTTGGGGTCCTGGATCCCTGAGGTCAGTGTGGAGCTGGGAGTCCTGCCCGGTGGGGGATGGGAGGGGAGCGGGGTCCTAGGGGCGGGGAGAGGGGCTCCCAAACAACACCGGGGGGGCTCTCTGGCCCCTGGTGTGACCCCAGCGCCCCCTCCGCGCTGTATGTGGCTGGCTAGCTTGCCGGACCGGGCATCCTGGCGCCTGGCCCCTGCAGCCCGTCTGATGCCATGCACGGGGCGGGCACCCTGGCTCTACAGTGTGGTCCTTGGCCCTGCCCATTGACCAGTAGGAGTGGGCCGCCTGAGCCCCGGGGAGGACGAGAGGCGCTCCAGCCAGCAGAGTCGGGGTGCCCCCCGCGGCCCCACGGGTGCCAGTGCTGCCCCCACCATGGGGCTGACCTGGAAGCAGCGGGTCTTCACGGCTCTGCTGGGCACCGCAGCGGTCTCAGGCCTCACCGCGCTGCTTCTCATCCTGGTGGGGACCATCAACGTCCTCCTGCCTCCAGACACCAAGGTGTGCCCCGGGCGCTCCCGGAGAGGCTGGGCCGGGCCGCGCCTGCCCCCATGCCCTCCTGACCCTGGTGTCACCCCCAGTTTGGGATCGTGTTCGACGCTGGGTCCTCCCACACGTCCCTCTTTGTGTATCAGTGGCCGGCCAACAAGGAGAACGACACGGGCATGGTCAGCCAGGCCCTGGCCTGCCAGGCGGAAGGTCAGTGGACAGTCTGCCAGTGGTGGGCGGGGCTGGGAACTGCTGGCCGCTGCCCGCCTGGGCTCTCAGCTGGTCGGGGCTTTGGGAAGCGGTGGTGCAGGCTGGAGCCATGCAGCAGGGAATCGACCTGAAGGAAAAGGGCTCAGAGAGCTCCGTGGGTCATCCGAGGGGCCCAGCTGGTCAGTGGGTGCTGGGCCAAGGCTCCGGCGCGGGCCTACCTGAGCCTCTCCCCGTGTGCCTCCGACCCCCTCCTCCATCTCCTGTAAGGACGCTGGTCCTCGGGTTTAGGGCCCACCCAGGGAAGCCAGGCCATCTCGTCTTCAGGCCCATAGCTTGATTGCACCTGCAGGGACCTTGTCGCAAACACAGTCCCCTTTGCAGGCTCCGAGAGTGAGGACAGGGACTCGTCTTTGCAGGGCGACCTTTCCACCTCCCTCAGGCCCGCTCAGCTCTGCCAGCCTCGGGGCCTAGGGCCTCACCCTGGGTGCTGTGTTCCAGGGTCTGGAATCTCTTCCTATGCCTCCAACCCTGCACGGGTTGGCGAGAGCCTGCAGGGCTGTCTGGAGGAGGCGCTAGCACTGATCCCAAAGGCCAAGCATCACGAGACACCCATGTTCCTGGGGGCCACTGCCGGCATGCGGCTGCTGAGGTGAAGGGCTGGCGTGGGGTCCACGTGCCCCTGGGGCTGAGGCGCCACCCAGGTCGGTGAACAGGGGCAGCTCCTGCCAACTCTGCCCCACCCTCCCTGTGCAGCCGCAAGAATCGCTCGCAAGCGGAGGACGTCTTTGCTGCGGTCAGACAGGCCCTGGGCCAGTCACCGGTGGACTTCCGGGGCGCAGAGCTCCTGACGGGGCAGGATGAAGGCGCCTTTGGTTGGATCACCATCAACTACGTCCTGGGCCTGCTGGTGAAGGTGCCACAGGGCGGCCCCAGGGCGGGAGGGCGTGGGGGGAGGGGCCGTGGCCCGTGCGGCCGGGCCGGGACTCAGTGCCCCCCGTCTGTGCCCAGTACTCCTTCTCTGGAGAATGGATCCGGCCCCTGGAGGAGACGCTGGTGGGCGCCCTGGACATGGGTGGGGCCTCCACCCAGATTACCTTTGTACCCGGAGGCCCCATCCTGGACAAGACCACCCAGGCCACCTTCCGCCTCTACGGTGCCGACCACACCGTCTACACCCACAGCTACCTCTGCTTCGGGCGCGACCAGGCGCTGAGCAGGCTGCTGGCAGAGCTGCTGCAGGTGGGCTTGCGTCCTGGGGGGAGGGCGGGGGCCCAGCCAGGCTGGGGCTCCGAGCGGATCTGTCCTCCTGCAGGCCAGCCCGGGCCTCCTGGTCCGTCACCCCTGCTACCACAGCGGCTACCGGGGCACGCTGGCCCTGGCGCCCCTGTACGAGTCGCCCTGTGTCCCGGCGGCGCCCCCGGGCCTCAGCCAGAACCTCACCGTGGAGGGCACGGGGAACCCCGGGGCCTGTGTCGAGGCCCTCCGGAAGCTCTTCAACTTTTCCAGCTGTGACGGCCGAGAAGACTGTGCCTTCGCCGGGGTCTACCAGCCCCCCGTGCAGGGCCAGTTCTACGTGAGCCCCCTGAGCCTGCCCTCGGGGCCCAGCTTCCTCCTGGAGGCTAAGGGTCCCAACCCCCGGCGCCCTTGGGGAGCCTGGGACCCCGGGTGGGGAGGGTTAGGGCTGAGCCCGGCTCACCCTGGGCCCCGCCCACAAGGGCACGTGGCCCCACCCACAGGCTTTCTCCAGCTTCTACTACACCTTCCACTTCCTGAACCTCACCTCCAAGCCGTCGCTGAGCGAGGCCAACGCCACCGTCTGGCAGTTCTGCCGGCGGCCCTGGAAGCTGGTGGGGGCCCTGGGCTGCAGACGCACCAAGGGGGGCGGGGGCGCCTCAAGCGGGACCTTCCCGGGGCGGGGGTGGGCGGGGGGGGTCAGGAGAGGGGCTCACTGGGCTCCTGGCCCCCAGGTGGAGGAGAGCGCGCCCGCGGACCAGGACCCCTGGCTGCGGGACTACTGTGCTTCGGGCCTGTACTTCCTCACACTCCTGGTCGAGGGCTACGGGTTCAGTGAGGAGACCTGGGGAGGCATCGAGTTCCGCCAGCAGGTGCCAGCTGGGGGGTCTGGGGGGCCAGGGAGGGGCGGGGCTCCAGGGCCGAAGCCCCGTGGCCCTGACCCAAGCCCGGGCCGGGGTGTGGCCCGCAGGCCGGCGGCACTGACATCGGCTGGACGCTGGGCTACATGCTGAACCTGACCAACCTGATCCCAGCTGAGGTGCCCGCCCAGCGGCGGGCGCAGAGCTTCGGCGTCTGGACGGCCGGGGTCGTCTTCCTGGTGCTGACACTCGCGGCCACACTGGGGGCCGTGGGGGTGCAGCTCTTCTGGATCCAGGACTAGGCCAGCGGCCCCCGACGCCGGCTGCCGAGGCCCAGAGCCCAGCCTGGCCACCTGGGCTGGCCCGTCCCCGTCAGGAGCCTCGGCCCTCGGCCCGGGGGCTCTGGCCGGCCATGAGATGGCCCCCTTCTCCCTCCGGGGTCGCCCTGGCTGTGGGGGCTGTGGGGGCCCCGACCACAGCCCCGCGCTCCCGGCACCCCAGCCTGTTTCCCGGGACCCTCTGCACAGAAGCCGGGCGTCGGGACCCGTGCGGCACCTGGACTGCTGGTGGGAGACGGGCATAGGGCCAGCTCGGGCCTGGGGCGGGGGTGCCTGCCGGAGCCAGAGGAGCCCGCGCTTCGTGGGGGCTTGGCTGTGGGCCATGGGGTCTCCGGCAGAGCCGGTGTCCAGCTCCGTGGGGTTCTCCCGAGCGGTCCACCCGCACCCCTGGAAGCCCGGTCAGGCTGAGACAGGTCGCACGTGGGAGGCAGATGCCTTTATTAAACCCTCCTCGCCACAGCCTCCTCCGCCGAGCTGCTCAGGCGCGCCGCGCGGCCGGGACAGTGAAGCTCTTGGGGAAGATGCCGGTGCGGCCATCACAGTGGCCCTCCAGCCAGGCCTGGTCCACTGCGGGCGTCGGGTCGTTACTGCGTCTGCGCGCAGACCCCGGCCGGGCACCCCCCAGCCCGGGCAGCGCGGGCGCTACCTTCGCACAGGACGTCCACAGTGTCTCCTGGCTGCAAGGCCAGATCCTCGGGCCTCTGGGCAGAGTAGACGTGCTGGGCCACCACCTGGTAGAGGACCGGCCGGCCGCCCACTCCCTGCGGCAGGGCGAGGGCTGGAGGGTGAGCTCAGCCCCGGGAGAAGGGCCGGCCGCCCCCTGAGCCCACCCCGCTCACCCGGCACTGCAGGTGCAGACCCCCAGGGCCGGCCGCGTCCCGCCAGGCCCTCCGCAGCGCCTCCTCCCCAGAAAGGGGCACCCAGCGCCCGTCCTCGCTGGGGTCTTGGTAGCTGCAAAGAGACACCTCAGAGGGGGCCGCGTGGGCGAGGGGCTTCGGGGGTACTAGCCTCTGATGGGCCCAGCCCTCCTGCAGGGCAAGGCCGAGAGGTGGCCATCCCGGAGGCCCCTTCCCGCCCCGCCACGCCGTCCCAGCCCACCTGAGCTGGGCACGCTGGGCGTGGGGGGGCAGGGCCTCGCTCATCAGGGCCCGCAGCCTGGACAGGTCAGCTCCCCTCGGGGCCGTCAGGCTCAGGGTGAGAACGCACTGCACGGTGACGGTCGCCAAGGACTCAGGGTCCCCCGGAGCTGCTCCCTGGGTGCAGGAGAACAGTGGCTGGGCCCCAAGGCCCCAGGTCCGGCCGGGGTGGGCTTCAGGCCCAGGGGGAAGGGCAGGGGCGGAGTGGGGGGCGGGGGCCACGGACTTGGGAGGCTTCCTCAGCTGGATCGGAGCGGGGCCTGGCCTCGGGGCCCTCACGTCCCTGGGGAGTGGGGGTGACGTGACAGCTGCTGGCTCTTACCCCTGCGCCGGTGGGCTCCTCGGAGGAGCCAGGGCTGGGCTCCCCAGCTGCCAGCAGCCCTGCAGGGAGAAAGGAGGGGGGAGCCAGGGAGCCAGGTGACTGCTGTCCTCTGAGGGGAGCCAGTCAGAATAGGGGCTGCTGGCACCCTGCTCCCGGGAACCACAAGGTCACCAGCTTCCGCTGTGGAGGACCCAGCAGCTCCCAGCACTCCCCACAGACGCCTGCCTGGGCCCTGAGAACACCCCGCCCCCCAGGGGGCCCTCACAGCCCGCCCCGCACGGGGCCTCACCTGGAGGAGCCTGCTGGCCAGCGTCCTCCCCGTGGGCACTCTGCAAGGAAAGCCACAAGCTGGGGCTCTGCTGGGCCTCAGGTCCGGGCAGAGGGTGGGGGCGGGGGATCTGCTGGGCCCAGCAGACCGGGGGGTGAGGGGCACAGCCTGCAAGATGGCCCGGCTGGGCAGGAGGCCACCAGCCCAGCCCTGCCACGGGTAAATCTGGAGCATGAACCAGATCCCTGTGACCGGAGATGACAGACCGGCCGCCGTGCCTGTGGGCGCGGAGCTGTCTTCCCCTGGCCCACCAGGAGGTGGCAGCTGCAGCTGAGACCAGCCCGGGAGGCTGGGGCTGAAGCCAGGGACCCGCTGGACATCACTCTGCGTCAGGGCCGCAAGCCTTGGGCATGCTGCGGGCGGGACGACACAGAGCCCCCAGCCCAGGCCGCCTGACCCACGGATGGAGACCCCGACTTCAGGATGGGTTAAGTGGGCTGTTTGCACATGAAGCATTAGGATTTACCGGCTGCTGGAAGCAGTCAGGGAGCTGCTGCCGTTCCGTCTGGAAGGCCTAGCGCTCAGCACAGCAGTGATGAACCGACGGCTTTCAAGAGCACTGATCAGCCCAGCGAGTGAGCCGGGCCTCAGTGGATGAGGAGGGGGAAGGACCATCTCGTTCTCACCCGAGCCCCTTGATAACGTGAATGTGCGAGGCTGCTTTCTCTGTGGTTAACTCTAACTTCCTCACAGCGGCCTCACGGCCCCTGGCATGCCACCCCTCAAGGCACACCTGCCCAGCACACCTGCCCTGAGAAGCCTGAGCCAACCCCTCCTCAGCTGCACGCAGCCCCTGGGGCATCTCGGAGAGTCCCGCGTCCAGCAAGGAAGGCCGGGCGCCCCAGCTGAGGGGCGGAAGCCTCACGGCTCTGAGGCACACACTGCAGCCCCTCCCGGGTCCAGGGTGGGGAGCACCCCCAGCTCCCCGCGGGGCACCTATGAACGTCCGTGTGTCCCTGACTCCTGGCATCTGGTCGCTGCGGCTGGCTCCCACCCGGCCCCTGGCCTGCCTAAGGAAGCCGGAGCCCTGTCCCCAGCAGGTGATGAGGCAAGCTGCCCGGCCTGAGATGCCCCGCTCGGGCTGATCCCCAAGCCCAGCCTGGGGCGGGGGTCTTGCAAATGCTGTGGCCTCTGCCTGCCCCGCCGGGGCTCACCCACCTTGTGGGTAACCAGCGTGCCGTGGTCGTGCTGCCCAGCCTGGCCGGAGCTGACCTCCAGCTCCACGTCAGCGGGTGTCCTGGGGCTGCAGGGGGTGTCAGCTCTGCCGGGGGCAGTGTCACGGGCCCTGGAGGGGAGGGGCCCTCGTTCCCAGGCCTCCCCCACGGGCAAGGCCTCGTGGGGGGTGGGCCTGCAGAGCCCCGAGCTGGAGAGGAGCACCCCACTCAGAGGGCCGCCTGCAAGGCTGCGTCTAATGGCTTTTCCTGCAGCCTGTGGCCAGCTGCACCCCACCGGTGCCTCTGGTGCCCCCCCGGCCTGAGCGGGGGTGGGCTCTCCCCCTGGGGGCAGGATGCGCTCAGGACAGATGGGAGGGCTGACTGAGGTGGGATGCCCCCCACCACACTGGGACCCTGGACAGTCTGGAAAGGGGACAGGCCACACTGGCCCCTGGTCCCTGGCCCTGAGTGGCCGCAGCGGGTCTGCCCAGGAGCTCCAGCATCAGGCCAGGAGGCAGGCCTCGCAGGGCCCCTGCTGATAGGAGAAGTGGAGGCCAACCCCTTCCTACCGTGCAGCAGCCCTGGGCCTGGCTTCACCACGCACGTCCAGAACCTGTGGGCACAGACAGCTCCTGCTCAGGACGCAGACCCCCAGGAGCCCCAGGGGCCAGGGGGCAAGGCTGCAGGATTTTCACCGGCTCTCACCAGGATGGGCTACCCCCTAAGTTTAGATCGGAGGGACATGGGGAGCCCCGGGGAGAGTTCAGGCACCCCTAAGGGTAAAGAATCCAGGAGGCCTGGACCTGCCAACGCCAGAGGAGACACGGGGGGCGGGAGGCGGCTCGCCTACCTGTGGCTGTGGCGGGGCGACCCCGTGTGAGCCGGCGGGGAGGGCGGAGGCCAGCACCTGTGAGCAGCAGCAGGGGCGGCGCCTCAGCGGTGCCCGGCCTGCTGCCCACCTGCACCCCCGAGTCCCCGCCTGCCTGGTGGGCCTGCCGGAGCCTGGCTTATCTGTGTGACTTATTTTCAGTACTGCTTTTAGAAGGTTCTTATTTCGTAGCAACAGCCACATCCTGCGGCAAGGGCTCCGAGTGGGTGGATTAATGCAGCTCAGAAGCACCTCCTCCAGGCAGCCCTCCAGCTAAGACACCCAGTGCCTGGCCCTGGGTGACTGGGGCGTCAAGGGCCCGGGCCACAGCTAGAGACCAGAGTGAGCCTCCCTTTGTGCACAGGGAGCCCTCTTTCCCCACACACCAGCCCAGCCTGGGGCAAGCTGCATCCCATCAGCCGGCGATTTTGCTGGTGCCACTTGCCCGGACCCCGGGCTGGGCAGAGGTGGCCAGGCCAGACCTCCCTGTTCCTCCAGGTTCCTGCCCCCTGAGGCCGAAGTGCAGGGCGAGGTTGAAGCCAGGAGAGCGAGGCTGCGGCTGAGGCAGGCAGGGCTGGGCCGGCTGGGGTGCGCAACGGCTTTCAGTAGCTCCGCCTCCAGGTCCCAGGACTTACCCGTGAGCACTGCTGCCCCGGGAGCCTTGTGCCCCCTCTCACCCCAAGGCCTCGATGGCCCCAGTGCTCCGGACAATGTGAGCTCAACAGGGCCTGGCCGCCCGCCCTGCGGCCTGCTGGAGCCGCTGGCCCCAAGGCCTGGGCCCAAGCAGAGAGAAGCCGCCTCCTTTTACCTTGGCCTTGCCCAGGAAATCCACAGGCTCCAGGTGCTCCACGTGCCGCCTATGGGGCCGGAAGACCTCACCCCTGGGGACCTGCCGAGGCTGCAGGGGGACCTGTTTCTGGAGGGGGCCGGATAGGGGAGCCCTGAGCGCTGGTAGCCGCCCGGAGCCTCAGAGCAGGACGGCCCACTCCCCAACTCTCACGGCCTGTGGGAGTCCCATCCCCCGCAGGGCACACAGGCCCCCCACCTCCAGACTTTTCTTTATCTCATATAGTTAGTCTTGGGGGGCTGGATGGATGTGAGCCCCAAAACTGCAGGCTGTGGGCCTGGCAAGACCCCCCGAGTCAGCTCAGGAGCCTGGCTCCCCTCGCCTGCCCCCCTCGCCTGTCCCTTACCTGCACTTGGCCCAGGGCGATGTCCAGGTCGTTGCGGACCCCTTCCGGCCCCTTGGAGATGGCGTCCCCCAGGCTGCAGGCGGCCTCTGTCCAGAGCCCCAGCTGGCTCTGCACTGCAGCCACATTGAACAGCACCTGAGGGCAGGGGGTGCGGGTGGGGGGCGAGGTGATGGCAGGTCCAGCGTTCCCCTCCCCCGCAGGGCCACCATCTGGCCCCGCACCTGGCCCTGCACTGGTCCAGCCCCTGAGCTGCCCAGACACAGTGGCCCGGGGCTCTTCCAGGTGCCCCCTGGCTCCCGCCCCAGGGTGGGCTCTGCCTGGCTGGTTTCTCTCTGGACCCCCCAGCCAGAGCCAACCAGCCCTCACTGCTTCTCCTCTGCTCTGAACGTCAGGCCGTCTCCCGTCTTCGGAAACATCCGCTCAGCCTTCACGCCTGTCCTGAGTTTGGCCTGACCCCCTCCTGCCCGTGCTGCCCTGTTCCCTGAACCCCCAAGAGTCTGGGGCACTATCTGAGGGGCGCCTCTTGTCCGCCCCTTCCCGCCCGAGCTGGGGGATAGCAGTCAAGTCGTCCAGTGCTGCCGGGAGGACGGAGCGCCGCCCGGGACAGCCCCGTCCCCACGCTCTGCAGGGACTGTGCGCTCCTCGGCCCGCTGCCACGGGTCTGCCCGGGCCACGGATGCCAAGCCCACGCCCCGCCCTACAGGCCAGGGCTGGGGCCTGGCCCACCCTGGTGGGACTCCCCCCATGGCTGACCGACCAGACACTGCAGCTCCCAGAGGCTACAAGGCGGCCTGTTTCTGGGAGCGGTGGGGGAACCTCCCAAGCCTTTCTCTCAGTGCCGGCTACTTCCCAGGAGGCCAGGAATTGAGCCAAGCACCAAGCCCAGGGCAGGGACGCCAGGGCCCACTGCCAGGCCAGCTCCCGCCCTGCCCACCCCGCCACCTCTCGCTGACCTCCAACACTGCCCTCTCCTGCTGGGATTTTGGGGGCCCTCTGGCCAGAGGGAGCACCTCACTTAACTCGGGCCCACCTGCACAGTGACAAGATGACAGGGCCCAGAGGGTGGGGCCAGCCCTGGAAGGACCCCCCGGGCTGCCCGCCCACAGACAGCCCCCAGGGCCCAGCCACACGGCCTCCTGGTGGCCCGCTCCCCGCACACTCACCTCCCAGGCTTGCAGCTTGAACCGCAGGCCCAGCTGGGTGTAGTCAATAGCGGTGTTATCCCTCAGCTGGGCCAGGGTGCGCTGGAAGTCGGACAGGGCCTCCTGGAACCTGTGGGCAGTAGGGGAGCCTGGTGTGGGGGCCCTGGGCGGCCCCAGGGCAAGGGCTCCACCTTGGCCCGGACCCGGCCCCCGCCCCAGCCCCTCCTGCAGCACGGGGGCAGCGGCGGTCGGCAGGCCTCAGCACACGGGGTCCACACAGACGGGCTGTGCAGCATGTGGGCTCCTCCACCTGCACCGCAGGCCCTCTCCTGAACCTCGGGGTGCAGAGTGCCCTGCCTGCTTCCGGGGTCTCCGTCCCACAGGCCTCCCCACCCCGACCCCGGCTGGATGCCCCAACCCCAACCAGGATCCTCATTGCCCCGGGGCAGGCTTCCGGGCTGATGAGAAGGAGGTGACCCCAGAGCCCGCCCACCCTGTGTAGCGCCTTCTGTGGGCGCCGGGCCTGCCCTGCAGCTCTGATTCCTTCTCTGGGAAGGGCCTGGCACAGAGAGCCGCGTGGGCAGAGGACCCCCCGCCAACCCCGCCCAGTCCTGGGATGCACCATTCCTCCAGCCTTGCCCTGGGTTTCCCGAAGGCAGAATGGGCAGAATCATGCCGTCCCTGCAGTCCAGGGGGTAGGAACGGAGGAGGGGAGCCAGCAGAAGCGGTCTGTGACCCTCTTCCAAACAGAGCCCAGGGTCACTGTGCAGCCCGGCGTGGGGACAGAGAGACACGCCCCCACGTGAGCCCGGGGAGAGCTGGCCAGAGGAGGTGACCGTGGGCAGAGAGGAGCACAGGCAGGACTCTGCAGAGACGAAGGGCCGTCAGAGAAGGAAGAGGGCACGTCTGTGTTCACCTCTCCAGCTGGAAGTTGGCCACTCCGCGCTGGAGGAAGCCAACAGCCAAGCAGGCGTCCTTAGTCACCGCCCGGTCAAATGCCTGCGGACAGAAATGTCTGTGAACTGCTCAGGCCTGTAGCCCCGTCACCACCGTGTCACAGATGGGGATGCCCAGCAGTGGGTCAAGGAAGCCCGTCGGCCACATGACCGTCACCTGTAAGAGAAAGCCTCCCTCGCCTGCCCAGGGGCCTCTGGGTCCAAGGGGCGCAGGCGTCACGGCTTCAACGCAAACCTGCCTGGGCTCCCCAGGTGTTTTCTGATGGCTGCTCGGGGGTAGTTAGATGGCGGCACAGACCAGCTTGTTAACCACGAGGAGGAGGAAACGCTCCAGCACGTTGATAATAGTTACCTCCACGGAGGGAGTTATGTTAAGACTGTTGTCTCCTTCAAGCCCTAGCTTTGGTGGTTCACACAAAAAGACACACGTTTCATCTATTAGAGTCAGAAGGAAGAACAGCACGAAAGCCTTAATGTGCGTGTGAAGCCCAGCTCTTCCTGAAACTGAACTCAGAAATGATGCCGTCTGTTCCTAAGGACAGCAGCCATCAGGCAGACGCAAGCAAAAGGAGTGCACCCAGCAGCCACCAAGTTAAACACAGGCAACTGGAGGGTGTCACGGCCCCGCTCTAACAAACCTGGCCGAGCGCGGGCTTGTCGAGCTGAGTCTGACCGAGGCTGAGGGTCAGCACTCGGGCACTGATGTGGCCGCTCAGCACAAGGGAAACCCTTTTATCCTGCCACATAGAGTGGCCAGATAGGAGCTTTTGGGGGGCTCCTGCCAGAGACGGAGCCCCAGCTCCCCTCACCCTGTCCAAGTCAGCTTTATTGATTGTAGCCGTTCCATTTGCTTTTTAAATTTTTCCAACAAACATGCCTCTGCTACTCCATCTCCGATTAGGGTGGAGGAGAATTTAACGTGCACACCCTTGGCCTGGAACCTCTGTCCCCTCTTTCTGATTAAATCGAGGTTTAGGGGAGGTAGTGACTGGACTGGCATCATTCCACTGACCCCGTGGTGTCCAGGGGTGACATCCCCATTGCTGGATAACATTTTAACACTGACATTGCTGCTGAGATAACTGTAGATTCGAACACATATGTGAGGAACAACAGGGCATGCCCCTTGGACGTGTTTTCGGTTGACGTCGCCGTTGGCCTGGACAACGCGGGAACCTGGCTCTTTCTGGGGGCCCTTGGGGACCCAAGCAGTGAGCAGGGTGCTACTGCTTTTTGTCATCACCCATGGGATGTGCACCACTGTGATGAACCTGGAGGCTTGAAGGGCAGGGATGGCCCTGCCAGGCCCTCAGCAGAGGCAGGTGTGTGTGTGTGCCCGTGCATACATCTGGCTCTTGGTTCTGCTTTGGGGAGTGGGTGGGGGACAGGTGAGCACACGGATCTGGGGTTTAGGCCCCCAACCAGAGTCTGTCTCCTGGCCATCGCCACGGGCACCCGTGGCAACCCTCCGGCCCCATCCAGCCTCGAGCCTCTGTAGGCACCTTAGCACCTCCATCAAGAGCACCTGAGCCAGGGCTCACTTGGCCTTTCCACAGGACCGCAGAGCAGGGCAAACGGCCCCCACAAGTGGAGGCTGTGCTGGAGCCTTGCGACCCCATCCTGGCCCTGACGCAGCTCCACAGGGTCCCCCCGGACACACACAGGTCCCACCTGCTTAGGTGTTCGCTGCAGCAGAACGCTGGGGTGGGGGGAGTCTCCGGGTGGCCATCAGGGAAGAAGGGTGGGGGCCTTGGGCTCGCCCCTGCAGCTATCGCACCACGCATTGCCACCCCACCCCTCCAGCCCCCGCCACCAGGAGCAGAGAGCTGCATCCCCTGAGGTGAGGCCTCTGCGACAAAGCCTGGGGTCCCCCTGGCTCACCCGCAGCGCGGCCTCCGGGTCTCCGGCCAGCAGGTGCACGCAGCCCACGTTGAAGCTCACCCTGGCGGGCGGCTCCGAGACGCTCGAGAAGAGGCGCAGGGCGCAGTCCCAGTCCCCGCGCGCCACAGCCTGCGCGCCCTGGTGCCAGTCGCGCAGCAGGTCCCCGAGCGAGGCCATGGCGGAATGGACCTCGTCTGGCCCACGCGGAAGTCGGCGCTTCCCGGCCGGATCGCGGGAGGCGCAGGGGGCGGCCGTGACGGTCTTGCCGCAGGGGTGCTGGGGGAGAGGACCGCGGGGCCGGGGCCCCGGAATCCGGAGACCAGCGCGGGCCGAGGGAGCCCTTCGAGGCGGACAGAAGGGGCGAGGGCACCTCCGGCGCCAGGTACCAGGTGCGGGCGGGGCGGAGCGCGGAGCGCCAGGTGCCTCAGGTGCGCCGGGAAGGCCCGCAAGCCCCGCCCCGCAAGCCCCGCCCCGCCTGACCACGCCCCCACCGGAGGCCCCGCCCCGCCCCGAGTCGGCCCCGCCCCTCTGGACTTCCGCCCCGAGCTCCCGCGCCGGCGCTCTCCCGCCGCCGCTGCCGGCTCGGAGTCGGCTTCGGTGCGCTGGGGAAAACCATCCGGGCCCGCCTCTGGCGCCGCTGCCGCGGCCGCGCCAAGGTTCCGGGCGGCCCCTGCCGTGTCAGGTAAGGGGCCCCGCGGCCGGGCCGTGAAGCGGTGCCGGGGGCCTCGCGGGCCGGCGCTGGAGGCGGGCGCCGCTGGGAGGGCCCGGCGGCGGGTCTCCCGTGGGCCCCGGGTCGGCGCCGGAGGGGCGGCTGGGGGCGCGGCGCGGACGTTGGCCGCGGCCCCGGGCCGACGACCCTGGGGGGGCGTCTGTCAGGCCCTCAGCCCGCCGGGCGCGGCCCGAGACGCTCGAGCCCGGCCCGCGTCGGTGCCGCGCCGTGAACCCCGGAAGCCCCTTCCTCCCCGCCGCGAGAGCGGGAGCCTCCAGGGCCGTGCGCCCGCCCTGGGCTGACGCGGGCCGCCCTGCGGCGCTGGGGCTCTGTCCCGGCGGCGCCCTCTGCGTCCCGCGCGGCCCACTCTCAGCCCCGCGGTGCCCCAGGGCCTTCGCAGAGGGCGGCCGGCGAGGAGGACGCGCCCCTGCAGCTGCGGGGGCTGCATCTGCCTGAGGCGCCCGCGGGCTGGGGGAGCCGCAGCGGCCCTCCTCCTCGGGGGACCTGTCTTGGCTCTTTCGGCCTTCAGCTGACGGGATGAGGTCCACCCATGCCACGGGGGGTCTGCTTTCTATCGCTTTGTCCACTGTTTTAAATGTTGATCTCATCTGAAAGATGCTTTCACTGCAACATGTGACTCTGACCAAACACCTGGGCACCGCGGCCTTTCGAAGCTGACGCAGAAATGTTACCGTCAATGCAGGAAGCCTGGAAACTCTCCCGGACACAGGCTCTGCCCTTATGCCCGAGCATCCTCCAGGGTCTGGGGAGGTGTGTGTCCTGGGCGGCTGGCAGAGAGCCACCTGCCTCCGATCTGGGCACCCTCCCTGCTCAGTTGGGGCTGTGACTCTGCTTCCTTCCCTGAGGACAACAGTTGCTGAGGACAAGCCAGCCTGGCTGTGAGACGATTCTTGTCAACTGGGAAGGCCTCCTGGGCCGTGCAACCCCGAGGAGGCTGCTCTCTCACCAGTGGGGCGCTGAGGTTCCCAAACTGCTGGCCTGGAGGTGGGCAGAGCCCCCACCTCTCACGTACTCCTCTCCTCCCCGAATTCCCGTGTGGACGCTCCCTTCCTCAGACCAGACCTCCTGGCCCCCGGCCTCCCACAGCCCTGCTACGGGTCCTCAGGAACCTCGCAGCCCTGAGGATTTCTGAGCTCAGCTGCGCCCTCCCACCTGCCCACTTGGGCCTCGTTTTTCCTGCAGCCCCCTACCCACACCCATCCTTACAGCTCGTGCCCTCTACCCACAAACCCCCACCCACCAGTTCAGTTCACTTCAGTTGCTCAGTCGTGTCTGACTCTCTGCAACCCCATGGACTGCAGCACGCCAGGCCTCCCTGTCCATCACCAACTCCCGGAGCTTGCTCAAACTCATGTCCATCAAGTCGGTGATGCCATCCGACCATCTTTTCCTCTGTCATCCCCTTCTCCTCCTGCCCTCAATCTTTCCCAGAACCAGGGTCTTTTCCAATGAGTCAGTTCTTCACGTCAGGTGGCCAAAGTATTGGAGTTTCAGCTTCAGCATCAGTCCTTTCAATGAATATTCAGGACTGATTTCCTTTAGGATTAACTGGTTTGCTCTCCTTGCCGGCCAAGGGACTCTCAAGAGTCTTCTCCAACACCACAATTCAAAAGCATCAATTCTTCAGTGCTCACCTTTATAGTCCAACTCTCACATCCATACGTGACCACTGGAAGAACCATAGCTTTGACTAGACGGACCTTTGTTGGCAAAGTAATGTCTCTGTTGCCAAAGTAATATGCTGTCTAGGTTGGTCATAACTTTTCTTCCAAGGAGTGCCCCCCAAACTCTTGTCCAGCCCCTGGTCCCTCTGTCTGGGCAGGAGAAGCCTGGCCCCGCTGGCCTGTCTCTGTCCACAGTGGCCGCGAGCCTCAAGTGGGTCACGTGGCTCCTGCCCTGATGGCTCGCCCTCCCTGGCCCCTCCCTGGGCCCAGTGCCTTCCCTTCCCTCCTTGGCCTCACCTCCACCCATCCTGCCTCCCAGCTGGAAGGGGTCCCCGGCGCCTGCGCCCCAGATCTGCCTCCTCCCTCGGAGCACTGCCCTGTCCCCAGGATGTCTCCCTGGGGTGCCCCCCCAGGTGTCATTTCCCCTCTATGCAGACGTCCTGTGTTTCTTCCCACCTGAACAGAAGGCCCCCGCCCTCAGCCCCCGCGTCTCCTTGCTCCTTTACAGCCAGACTCCTTTTGAGAGTCGGCAGGACCCAGCGTCTCCATCTCCCTTGCCGGGCGCTTTTAGGTACTGAGATGCGCTTCACAAATCAGAAAGCTCGCTGTTGAATGTGCAATTCCATGCTTTTGTCAGATTCACAGAGCTGGGCCACCGTCGCCCCACGCATGCCCCGCTGCAGCCCCCCGCCCCGCCCCCATCATCCCTGCCCCCGGCGACCCGCCGTCCAGTGTCTGGGTTCACCTCTTCTGGACCATTCGTATGAACAGAGTCACAAAGCGTGTAGGTTTCTATCTGGCATCTTCCCCTCAGCATCGTGCTTGAGGTCTGCACACGTCGCAGGAGGGTCAGGGCTTCGTTCCTTTTCAGGCTGAGTCACTTCCGCTGTGTGGATGGACCCATTTTGTTGATCAAACGGACCCCCGCGGGGGCGCCTGGCACCTGTGAGTCGCGCTTGTG
This sequence comes from Ovis aries, assembly GCF_016772045.2. Lineage (NCBI taxonomy): Eukaryota > Metazoa > Chordata > Mammalia > Artiodactyla > Bovidae > Ovis > Ovis aries. The sequence continues at coordinate 561,874 of NC_056056.1, forward strand.
TGCGGGTGTTTCTGCAGCCTTGTGCTCTTGGGTGCACGCCCAGGAGAGGCGTTGCTGGGTCAGGCGCTCCCTCGGCGCAGCTCTTTGACCATCTTTCCATAATGCTTCTTATTCTTGATCCTGCCGGGGTGCCACCCAAACTCCTGCCGGGGTGTCTGGCGGCCTCCTCGTGACCCCTCCCCCCTCGGCGCCTGGCCTCTGGGACACATATCCTTTGGGTCTCCTGTATTCCCTGCCCCTTCCACCTCCTCTGGGCACCTGCTCCCCCAGGTCCCATGAATTACCCTCTGGCTGTCCTCTGTGCCCACTAATCTTGTGTTTTTCTATTTTCACAATAAAAGAATGAGAAAAGGGACTTCCCTGGCAGTCCAGCGGTTAAGACTCCACATGTCCAATGCAGCGAGCACAGGTTCAGTCCCTGTTCGGGGAACTAAAATCCCACATACCCTGAGGCACGGCCCCCAAAAATAAAGATGAAAGAGGTACCATTGCTGTGCCTGCCCCTGTGGTACTGTAGCTCTGCCCCCTGGTGGCCCAGAGCTGGAAGCAGCCTAGGTGCCCCTCGGGGGTGCTGGCCAAGCAGCGCCTGCGTCCACCACAGGAGCCCACTCTGCGAAAGGGTCGGGCACTGGGCACTCACAGCGACGCGTGTGTGTCTCAGGGGAGTGTGCCAAGTGAGCGCAGACGCACAGAGGCCAGACTGTGTGGTTCCATCCGTGCAACTTGCCTGAAGTGACAGGCGACGTGAGCAGAGATGCGCCCAGCACTGCCGGGGCCGCTCGCAGTCAGGGCCTCGGGGCGACTGCAGGGGCCAGCGAGGGCTCTCCTCCAACCCACACGGCGCCCTGCTTGGGATCTGGGGTGAAACATAGATGCGACGTCTCTTTATTATTTCTTACAAGTTATCTCGAAATGAAATGTTTAATTAAAAAATCCTTAAGAAGAGCTCAATTACAAGTTTTTCTGTTTTACAGATACCCTGAAAGTTGGAGTGATTCAGTGACCTCTAAGGTTCTTCCAGCTCTGAAGAAGGTGGTTCGGAAACACTTCGTTGTGTCTGAGCTGAAATCTACTCCCCAGTAGCAGTGGAGGCGTTGGGAGCGGCTTCCATCAGGACACTGTTCCAGCTCTGGCTGTGAGAGCTCCCGGCCGCTCACATCAGCAGCGCTGCTGAGACCGTTTGGAGCACACAGCTCACGCGTGAGTGTGTGAGGGAACACACGCTAGAGGGAGCCCAGGAGAGGGAACCGCTTGCTGAGGTAAGGACTCAGCTCAGAGGCCAGCTTAGCGCTGGAACTTGCTTCCCAAGAAACTTAATAGCTGGTTGATTCTGGAGCTCATGGGTCAGTCAGATGGGCAGGAGTTTTGGATATTTGGGAATTGATTTTAGCCCAAGACAAGAGGTTGGGGTTGTTGTTGTTGTTGTTGTTGTCCCCTTTTTAAACAATGGGCACATCCAAGGAAAAAGCCAAATGCCACATAAGATTCTTCTCTCGGAAAATAAATGGAGGCTCACGCGTGACAGAGGCACTTGGTGCCCAAGGTCACCGTGCGGAGCCTGGTCCCCGGGTGTGCCCGCCACACGAGCCCGTGACCCAGTGCTGGGCGGCCACGTTTCCTGGGGGCTCAGCACACCCGCCACTTCCGCCGCTCACGGGGCACCGACCGTGACCCCGGGTACTGAGGGCCCGGCCCGCCCCCGCAGGAAGCCTTGTGGAAGGGAAGGCAGCATGCCGGGAGGGGCGTGCCCAGACGGAGCAGGGCTTCCCGGCCGCGCAGTCTGCACACCAGGCAGCCGTGCTCAAGCGGCTCAGGATTCGTCTCCTGGAGGTTCGGAGCTGAAAGGAGACTATAACCCGGGGAGCTTGGGCTGCGTCTCCAGGGAGCCGGGCGTCGGATGCCCTGGACCTGCAGGTGGCTCCTCACCTGTCTCTGCTCTCACAGACGGAGCCCCTTGTGCAGTTTCAGAGCAGAGGCCACGCCGCTGCTGCTCCCCGGCCAGTTCCCACTGGCAGGCCCCCTGCACAGCTGTGTGGCACCCTGCCCACGACAGCTCTGCGGCCAGGGCGCATCCCCAGGCTGTGCCCCATCTCCAGAGAAGCCAGAATGCGAGGAAGGGGAAGGAAACATGACGTGAACCGGCAGCGATGAACCTGGAGCCAGAAACAGCCTGAAAAGAAGCGTGTGTCACGTGGAACGAACAGAGCAGCAAGCGAGTGCTGCCCCAGACGGGCAGGTGTGGCTTCTGGGGTCCAGAAGGAGGGGCCAGCCTGGGGGCCTCCAGGGAGGAGGAGGGCCACCCAGCGGGAAGAGGACCGTCAGGGCTGTTACCACAAAAGGCAAATCCAAGAAGCCTGCATTTAACCAGAAAGCATTCATCTCTGGTGGAGGGCAAACCAGGCCCCCCCACCCAAAGTCAGAAATAAACAGAAGAAACAGAAGGAAGCAGGCGGAATTAATATAGAGAAAGACTGAGAATGAAATGATGCCGTTTGCAGCGACGTGGATGGACCGAGACGTCATCATACCAGGCAGAGTAGGTCAGAGACAACAGCACGTGACGCCTGTTACAGGTGGAATCTGCAGTGTGGCAGGGATGAAGCTGTCAGTGAAACAGGAGCAGCCTCGCAGATGTAGGTGCCAGACCTGGGATCACCTAAGGGGGAAGGGGGGTATAAGTTAGGGTTCTGAATTAACGGGTACACACAACTCTACATAAAACAGATAAACAACACGGGTCTATTTTCTGTACAGCGCAGAGAACTATATTCAGTATCTTCTCATAATCTGTATTGGAAGAGAATCTGAAAATATATATATAACTGAAGGAAAAAAGAGAAAAGTTAATTAAATACTTAAATCAGGAAGTATAAAATTAGTAAAACCAGAAGCTAGTTCTTTTTTAATTTTTGGCCATGTCGTACAGCTTGAGTCCCAAAGAAAGGCAATGCCAAAGAATGTTCAAACTACCGCACAATTGCACTCATCTCACATGCCAGCAAAGTAATGCTCAAAATTCTCCAAGCCAGGCTTCAACAGTACATGGACAGAGAACTTCCAGATGTTCAAGCTGGACTGAAAAAAGGCAGAGGAACCAGAGATCAAATTGCCAGCCTCTGCTGGATCATAGAAAAAGCAAGAGAATTCCAGAAAAACATCTACTTCTGCTTCCTTGACTATGCTAAAGCCTTTGACTGTGTGGATCAGAACAAACTGTGGGAAAATTCCTAAAAGAGATGGGAATATCAGACCACTTTACCTGCCTCCTGAGAAACCTGTATCCAGGTCAAGAAGCAACAGTTAGAACTGGATATGGAATAGCAGACTGGTTCCAGATTGGGAAAGGAGTATATCAGGCTGTATATTGTCACCCTGCTTATTTAACTTCTATGCAGAGTACATCATGTGAAATGCCAGGCTGGCTGAATCACAAGCTGGAATCAAGATTGCCAGGAGAAATATCAATAACCTCAGATATGCAGATGACACCACCTTATGGCAGAAAGTGAAGAACTAAAGAGCCTCTTGATGAAAGTGAAAGAGGCGAGTGAAAAAGTTGGTTTAAAACTCAACATTAAAAAAATGAAGATCATGGCATCCAGGCCCATCACTTCACGGCAAATAGATGGGGAAACAATGGAAATAGTGACAGACTATTTTGGGGGGCTCCAAAATCACTGTAGATGGTGACTGCAGCCGTGAAATTAAAAGACGCTTGCTCCTTGGAAGAAAAGCTATGACCAACGTAGACAGCATATTAAAAAGCAGAGATACTACTTTGCTGACAAAGGTCCATCTAGTCAAAGCTATGGTTTTTCCAGTAGTCATGTATGGATGTGAGAGTTGGACCATAAGGAAAGCTGAACGCCAAAGAACTGATGCTTTTGAACTGCAATGTAGAAGACTCTTAAGAGTCTGTTGGACTACAAGGAGATCAAACCAGTCAATCCTAAATGAAATCAGTCCTGAATATTCATTGGAAGGACTGATGCTGAAGCTGAAACTCCAATACTTTGGCCACCTGATGCGAAGAACTGACTCATTGAAAAAGACCCTGATGCTAGAAAAACTGAAGGCAGGAGAAGAAGGGAACAACAGAGGATGAGATGGTTGGATGGCATCACCAACTCGATGAACGTGAGTTTGAGTGAACTCCGGGAGTTGGTGATGGACGGGGGAGTCTGGCATGCTGCAGTCCATGGGGTCGCAAATGTCAGACACAACTGAGTGAACTGAACTGGGAGAACTTTAGAGATCTTAGTTTCCCAACCAGGGGCTGAACCCAGGCCGCAGCAGTGACAGCACCGAGTCCTCCTCACTGGACCACCAGGGAGGTCCCCCAAAACTAGCTCTTTGGAAAGACCGACGACCTAACCTTTCGCTAAGAGTGATTAAGGAGAAATGAAAGTGAACAAAATTCTGAACACTCACGAAAGGTGAGAACCACACACATAAACAGCATATACACGGAATCCTGATGTTACCTGATAAACATGGGAACCTCCTTGCAAATTGGGGCCTCCTGTCAGAACAGGCCTGGGGGGAGGGGGGCTTGGAGTAGGCGGTGGGCGAAGACCAGCCGGGCTCAGAAGTGCTCGCCGTCTGGGCCCAAGGTCTCTGCCCCCAGCCCTGGCTGCAGCCTGGGTCACCCCGAGGCAGGACCACCAGCCGCCTCTTGAGATGGCAGGTGTGCCTGGCGGCATGGAGAGCCGGCGACAGGAGAGGCCTGCCTTGCAGCTCAGACTCCTGGGCGCCCGGGTGGGTGCCCACATCCTCTCTAGAGCCAAGAGTCCATCGTAGTTTAACTGTCAAAAACAACTTTGTGGTTTGATTATTTCCATGACTACGAGGCGGCGTGTGTTCATTGTGTAACACCTAGAGGATTCGGAGAGTGAAAGAGACTACCCAGAGGGCCGGCGGGCGGCCCCGGTGCTGAGTGGGCCAGGGCCCGAGGCCCTTTGTTCGCCGCAGCTGCTTTGGTGACAGTTTCGTGCCACATGGGGAGGATTTGTCCCTGTGACATTAAATAGTCAATGTAAAATGCAGTTTTTAAGGTGCTTCCCAGGTAGCTCAGTGGCAGAGAATCTGCCTGCAACGCAGGAGACTGGGGTTTGCTTGCTCCTTGGAAGAAAAGCTGTGACCAGCCTCAATCAGGACAGGCAGGGAGCAGGAACCTCCTCCCAGATGGTGGGGCTGCTGACCGCTGGTCTCTACCCCTGCTCCTGCCGCTGCCTGGCACCCAGTGAGAGGGTCCTGAAGAGCTTTGTGGCCCAGACTCCCGGGGCTGGCCTCTGCATGCTGCAGGGGAAGAGCTGCGCCGTGGGGGGGCGGGGCGGTGATCCAGGGGGGCCAGAGGCCACCGGCACAGTGTCCCTGAAAGTCACTGTCTGAGTTTAGAGTTGGCGACTTTGATTTTTAAAGAGAGGAACAATCCTGAAGTCAAATCAAGAAGTTAAAAATCCAGCCCCTGGGAAAGAGGGAGTGAGAAAAACAGACTGCCCAGTGTCGCCCAGTGCTGGCGAGGAGGCTGCGTGAAGACCCACCTGAGGGGGGAGTTTCCCACGGCTGCTGCCCTCGAGGTGCCCACAGGTTCCCCAGAGTCGAATGCCAGCCGCATCTGGCCTGGCACAGAGAGAGGCCAGCAGGCATCCACATGGGCCATGGCTGGGTCCACAGCAGATGCCCTGCAGTGTGGACAAGCCCTGTCCTGAGTGGACGGAGCTGGAGGAGAAAGGATGGCTCTGTTTTCACGAGGTGTCCTGACCAGGTGGAGCCGCCAGGGCTGGGGCGGGGGCAGTGATCTTCCGGGAACGATGGCTCTGGGTTAGAGGTGACGGCTGGCCACGCCTGAATATGTTAGAGATGCTGAGTTGTACGCTTTAAGAAGTCAGTTCCACGGTCTGTGGATTACATCTCCATGAAGCTTTAAAAGCGTCACTGAGATGAACGCACACTCGCTGAATTCCCTTTGAGGGCCGCCCCCCCCCCCCCCCCCCCCCCCCCCCCCCCCCCGTCCCCCCCCCCCCCCCCCCCCCCCCCCCCGTCAGTGCTGCTGCTTCGCTGAAGAGGCCTGAGCCGCCCCATCCGCGGGGCCCAGCCTTCCGCCCCTTGTCTCGGGGGTCGGGGCAGCCCTGGGGGGGTGACCCCGTCCTGCACTGGGACAGCACGGTGACTCCTCAGCCATTACGCGGAGCAGTGGCTGAGGATCCGGGCATCCGCCCGTCCTGCCGAGGCCCCGGTATCGCGGTGGGGAGGCCGCCGGGGCCGCCAGGGCCACCCTCCTCCCTGGTCAGCGGCGTTTCTCCAGAGCAGTGTGTCCAGCAGAATTACCTGAGCCACAGATGTGCCTTTAAATTCTGTGAAAAGAAAGACGCAAGCTCCTTCTAATGGCACACTTTATTTACACCTAGTGCGCCCCCCGCGCTCCTGGTCTCGAGCGCAGCCGAAGCGGAGAAGCCAGCCGTTCTCTGCTGGCGCCCCAAGCGTGTGCGGCGGCCTGGCCGGGTTGCGGCGCGCAGGGGGACGGGCGAGCTGGGCGCCTGGATCCGCGCTGAGCCCGCCCCGCCGCCGAGCTCATGCTCGGTCCTCCCGGGGAGGCGGAGCCTGGGCCGGCAGCCCCCTCGCCAGGCCCGCGTGCCACAGCCAGCGCCCGTGTTTGTGGGAAACAGAGAGGTGGCGAGTGCCGAGTGCAGCGCTGACGTCCATCGCTCCCCGCGGTGTGGAGAGGCCTCGTGCTGCGCTCTCCTGGGCCGGGCGGTGGATGGGCGGTGGACAGAAGGCCTGGGCCTGGGCGGCAGCGTGGCTCCTGCGGGGTCCTGAAGCCCTGCTGTCTGGCTGCTTGAAAGGAGGTTTGGGGTCAGGAACTCGGGCCCTCCTCTCCTCGCGGTGCCCCCGAGCCAGGCCACGTCCTCCACGTCCTCTGGGCTCCCGCGGGGTCTCAGGCTTTGCAGCTAGGGCTCCACCCGTTCACAGAGCCGCTTTGAGCGGGATGAAAGGCCCAAAGGACGCACCCCAGCCTGGCCTGGCCTCCTGTGGACGTGAGGGGTTGAAGAGCCGGTGTGGCGGGGGGACGGGGGCAGGAAGGGACACGGCCACGAGCACCTGCTCTGAGCCCCCTCCTGCCTCACACGGGGGGCTGGGGGCTCCGCTGGAGGCGGCGGCAGCCCCGAGGGTGGGCCTGCTGGAGTCCTCTTTCTCCTCTGGGTCTGCTCGGGCCTGGCTGAGGGCAGAGTTCAGGACGCGTCTGCCTGAGGGGCCAGCCGGGTCAGCGTGCCAAGCAGGAGGGTGGAGGCGCAGCTGGGGGCCCTCATGGCCTGGAGTCTGCAGCATCCCAGGCTGGCTCCCAGGTGGACAATGCAGCCGCCTCTCAGGAGGAAGCAGTCTGGCCTGCAGGGCTCCTCTCTGGAAAGCCCCGTCCCCTCCTCCGGTTTGAGTCCACTTCTCTGTGGGTTTGGTGTCTGGCACGGGCTCCCTGCCCAGGTGTGGGCCGGAGCTGAGAAGCAGGAGCCTTTGGTGTGAGCCGGCATCTTTGAGGCGGACGGTCACACGCCGGGGCTCCCTGCAGGGATGCGGCTCAGCCTAGCCCCTTTCAGCAGAATCGCAACCTGAACGAGTTGTATTCGGTGACTCTGATTTAGAGAAGGTACAAAACCTGGAGGTGGTGCTCAGCCAGGGCCTCCGTCCCTGGGACGGCCTCTTTGCCTGGTGTGCGCTGCGAACCCAGCACCACCATTGCAGCTTGCTTCATTTTAAAATGCGGTCAGTTTATAAGGGCTGCAGTGGGGTGAACTTGAACTTGGCAGCTGCCCGCTGTTTTCAGTCTCAGAAGCACGTAGCTACTGATTTCAGATTCTGGGGCTCGGGGACAGACCGGAGCTGAGCTTTGCTGGCCAAGGCAGGTCTGGGTCTGTCCGCCTGGCCTGGGGCTGGCCTGAGAGGAGAGCCCATCGCCTGCCGCACGTGGCCAGGCATTGGCAGCGCGCCCTGAGGGAAGGTGGGAGAGTGGCCCCGCAGGAGGAGGTGGCAATATACCCACAGCGAAACCTTGGAACCGGAGAGGTTAGTCCTAGTTGAGAAGATTGGAAAACACACCCTCCCGTGGCAGGGCCACTGGGTCATCTGCCCCCTTCCTGGTTGTGGATGCTCAGCCATTCAGTCGTGTCCGCCTCTGTGACCCCGTGGACTGCAGCATGCCACGCTTCCCTGTCCTTCACTGGCTCCCAGGGTTTGCTCAGACTCATGTCCACTGCGTCAATGATGCCGTCCAGGCGTCCCATCCTGTCGCTGCCTTCCCAGCATCAGAGGCTAATGAGGCGCCTCTTCGCATCAGGTGCCCGAAGTATTGGAGCTTCAGCATCAGTGCTTCCGATGAATATCCAGGGTTGACTTCCTTCAGGGTTGACTGTTTTGATCTCCTTGCTGTCCACTGGGACTCTCAAGGGTCCCAGCACCACAATTTGAAAACATTCAGGTCTTCATTGCTCAGCCCTCTTTAGGTCCAACTCACGTCTGTACGTGACTACTGGAAAAACCATAGCTTTGACTGTATGGACCTTTGTCGGCAAAGTAAAGTCTCTGCTTTTTAATACACTGTCTAGGTTGGTCATAGCTTTTCTTCCAAAGAGCAAGCATCTCTTAATTCCATAGCTGCAGCCACCATCTGCAGTGATTTTGGAGCCCAAGAAAGTAAAGTCTCTCACTGTTTTCATCTTATCCCCAGCTATTCGCCAAGAAGTGATGGGACCGGATGCCATAATTTTAGTTTCTTGAGTGTTGACTTTCAAGCCAGGTTTTTCACTCTCCTCTTTCACCTCCACCAGGGTAGTTCCTCTTCACCTGCCGTTGCAGTGGTATCATCTGCATATCTGACCAGCAAAGTCGATGCCTGCAGTGGAAAGAAGGCCATCGGGGCCTTGCGCTTGGACAAACCCCGACTGGCTCACGTGGGAAGAGCCGAGCGTGAGGCGTGGAGCCCTGCTGGGCCCGGCTCCCCTGGAGGGCGGGGCTGGGCCAGCGGGTCCCTGGCTGGTGCTCGCCTCTGCGCGTCCCCTCCGTGTCCATGTCCAGCTGCGTCTGGTTCTATAACCCTTTGGACTGTAGCTTGCCAGGCTCCTCTCTCAGAGTTTTCAGGCTGCTGGTCTTTACTGCTAAAATAAAACCTCCATTTGTTCACAGAGGAAATGTCCCTGGGGTCACACAAGGGTGGAGTGGCCTGGGGGCTGGACTGTGCCGGGAAGGGGGGTGCTATGGGCTGGAGGCCCTCTCAGAAGCCCCATGGCCCCCCATGCCTGCAGCCGGACTGGAGGCCAGGAGAGGAGGCCTGTTTGGAGTTTCCTTAAAGCAGCCGACTGCTCTCAGCCGTGCACGGGTCCCAGTCTCAGCCCCACCAGGAGCTCGTTGCTTCCGGGCTCATTGGCTGGGTTCGTGGGTGGACGTGGCTGTGTGCTGTGCAGGGTCAGGTTTCCAGAAACAGCCAGCAATGGTGTTAACCACATGGAGCCTGCCTGGCCAGACATGCACTCAGCCCGGGGGCCTGGGTGCGGCCTGGCCGATGAGGGTGAGCAGAGGAGGAGCCAGGCTGGGCTCCTAGGGAGGGGCCTTGCACCGTCTCCAGCCCCTCCTGTTGGGGACCCTCTGGCTGGCCCCAGGGTTACCCCCCACCCCAGGCCAGACAGGTCCCAGAGGTGGTGGGGTCACAGTGGGGTCACAGGCATAGCGGGCCGTGGAGCTGGACCAGCCTTTGTGCCTGGCGCTGCCCCAGGGCCCCAGGGGACAGACAGTGGACACGCCAGACAGGAGGGTGAGGGGTGTGAGCAGCACCTCCCCACGTGCAGGACACACTCGTCCCGCTCCGCCTTGGCTGGGCCCCAGTGTGGGCAGGACCCCGGGACGGCGCTGCCTGCTGAGGGGCCCGGAGGCCGGCTCTGGCCTTGCCTGGCCACGCAGCACTGCTCTCCCCTCCGGGTGCGAACACCTGCCTGCGCCCCCCCGTGGGTGCCCTGAGGTTGTGGCAGCCGAGAGAACCGGTCCCCCAGCCCCCCAGAGGCGGGTGCTGTGGGGAGGGGCCTCTGTATTAGAGACCCCAGCTGCCAGGAGTGGCAGTCCTCCCACCCCGAGTCCTGCCAGGGTTGGGCCAGACTTGGCGTGGGAGGTGGGCAGAAGGCATCTGGGATTAGGTCCCAGCAAGGGGTAGGCAGGGGCGGGCAGCTGGGTTTTTCCCAGTGGTGCCTGGGCAGACGGCCAGATTGCCTGCCTCACTCCAGGTCCATTCAGGTGCCTGTAGTCAGGGGGAAAGCAAACGCTGAGGACAGAGGTGGGAAGAGGCCTGTCATGAGCTGAGGACTGGCTCCAGCCCCTGCAGAGCCGGGAGGCCCAGGGCTGGAGACAGGGCCTCGGGGACATCTGCATGGGGCGGGTGCCCAAGACCCCAGGTGGGGAGGGAGGGTTCCTTCCCGACAGACAGACTGCCCCTCCAGGCGCCGGTGGCCCCAGGGAGGCTCTTCCCAGGAGTGCCTTCCCCCCGGCCCAGGCAGCCGTTCAGGGCCTGCAGGGTAGGCCGCGGCCCTCAGACCCGAGGAAAGCGTCTTAGAGGAGAGGGGCCGTGAACAGGAGGGAGGTGTCCATACGGACCAACAAAGCGCACGGGAGCCACCATGTCCTCGGGGTGAAGGGAGACGGAAGTCGGGGATGTTATAAAAATTCCGATAGTAGGGATGAGAAATTAACGAAAGAGTGGCGAAATAAATTTCCAGAAGCCTCCCCCAAAGGCAGAGAAGAGGAGACACAAGGAAATTAGAGGGTCTTCCAGGAAGCCCAGCATCCAAGTCAGAGCGACCCCAAGAGCAGAGAGCCCAGGGCGCCTAGCGGACCTCGCCCGTCCACCCCTCCTTCTGGCACCTGCATGCTGGCAGGGACGGCCCCCCAGGAGGGGAGCGGAGTCCCAGCTGCAGTCGGGGCAGGCGGTTCAGAGCTCACAGCACCACGGGAAGGACCGTCACTGTCACCCCTGGGGATGGCTCCTCACCCACAGCCAGGCTTCTGGCCGGGCTGGGGGCCTGTGAAGACACTCGCAGACAGCCGAGAGCAGCGGAACACCCTCCTAGCTGTTATTCTCAGGAAGCTCGTGGAGGATGGGCTCCTCTAGAGTCAGGAGGAGACTGAGAAGATGAAGGCTTTGAGGTCAGGGGTGCAGGACGCACCGGGGAGATGCGGGGCAGGAGGTGCCGGGCTCATCCTGCGCCGCCGGGCTGGAGAGCAGCCGTCCAGACCGAGACAGGCGGGCAGAGGCTCGGGAGGGGCGGCCGCTGGGAGCAGGCAGCCCTCCTCCAGCTTGTCTGAACATCCTGGAGAGGGCTGTGGTGCTCACTCTCTTTCGTGATGGCTTTGTAAGGAATCCAACAGGGAAGGAGTGGCGTCACTTTTTTTCCTTTACTCTTCCCCTCTCTTTAGATAGGATAATTTCGACTGCGTGCTCAGTCGCTAAGTCGTGTCTGACTCTTTGCAACCCCATAAATGGTAGCTCACCAGGCTCCTCTGTCCATGGGAATCTCCAGGAAAGAATACTGGAGGGGGTTGCCATTCCCTTCTGGAGGGGATCTTCCTGACCAGGGATCAAACCCGGGTCTCCTGCATTGCAGGCGGATTCTTTACCGTCTGAGCCACCGGGGAGGCCCTAATTTCTATTGATCTGTCTTCAGATTCCCTCACTCTTTAATCTGCCATCTCCAATCTACTGTCAAGCCCAATCGGTGGATTTTCCATTTCAGTTATTATCCTTTCACGCTTTTTATTGGAGAATTGCCATTTAGTTCTTTTATGCTGTTGTGGTTTAGCCCAGCTCTTTTTTGCAACCCCGTGGACCGCAGCCCACTGCGCTCCTCTGTCCGTGGGGTTTCCCAGGCAAGCATACTAGAGTAGGTTGCCACTTTCTTTTCTAGGGATCTTCCTGATGCAGGGACGGAGCTGGCATCTCCCGCACTGGCAGGTGGACTCTTCACTGCTGAGCCGTCAGGGGTTCCCGTCCTTTCACGCAGTTACGCGTGATTTCCATTTCTGCCTCTCTGTCTCATGAAGATCGTATTAGTCTGTAACTTTTTGAACATGATTTTCATTCGTCCTTTGAACACAGTTATAATAGTTGTGCTAAAGTCTCTGCTAAATCTGACCTCTGAGCCGCCTTCGGGTTGCTCTCTGTCATGGGCTTTCCTGTATTCCTCCCCCTTACCTATGGGTCGTACTTCCCTTTGTGATTTTTATATTATCTACTGAACATCGTGAATGATACATTGTAGGGACTGTATTCTGTTACCTTCATCTGAAGAATGCTGAGTTGTTCTAGTGAGCAGGCAGTTTCTGATTACCTTGAGCTGGTGAAGGGGGCATAACTTGGCATTCCATTCAGTCAGTTCAGTTCAGTCACTCGGTCGTGTCTGACTCTGACCCCATGGACTGTAGCACACCAGGCCTCCCTGTCCATCACCACCTCCTGCAGCTTGCTCAGACTCTTGCCCATCAAGTCAGTGATGCCATCCAACCATCTCATCCTCTGTCGTCCCCTTCTCCTCCTGCGCTCAGTCTCTCCCAGCATCAGGGTCTTTTCCAATGAGTCAGTTCTTTGCATCAGGTGGCCAGAGTATTGGAGTTTCAGCTTCAGCATCAGTCCTTCCAATGAATAGTCAGGACTGATCTCCTTTAGGATGGACTGGTTGGATCTCCTTGCAGTCCAAGGGACTCTCAAGAGTCTTCTCCAAAGCTACAGTTCAAAGGCATCAATTCTTCAGCGCTGAGCTTTCTTTGTGGTCCAACTCACATCTGTACGTGACCACTGGAAAACCGTAGCTTTGGCTAGACGGACCTTTGTTAGGGTAGATCTTTATCTTGGAGAGGTTCAACCTACAAAGTGTCCCATGCACTTGCTGGGGCTTAGGGGCCTGGTTACATGGTTGGGTTGGCAGCGTGGGTCTCCAGTGGGTCTCACTCACTGTGGTCACTGGGATGGATCCCTGTGTGAGCGGCACCGCTTGATCACTCATGTCTCTGACGAACTCTTGGCCCAGGGACAGCTGCCTCTGGGAGCTCTGGGGGTCCTGCATTCTCACCTGCACTTCTGGCCCCAGCAGCCCCCTCCAGCTGGTGCCTGGGCCGCAGACTCCTCTACTCAGCGGGAAGTTCTGCTTGCCAGGCTCCAGGTCAGTGGTCTTAGCTGGGCTACTGCCACCAGCTGGGAATCGGCCCATCCCTCCCCAACCCTGGGCATCCCTCGATGGCAGAAAGCACACTTGTACGTGGCCTCTTGTCCAGAAGCTGGCCTGGAACACGCCCAGTGGACACTGTTTGCAGCGGGAGGTGCTCCGGCCTGGCACAAGTCTGGAGCAAACAGACGAGGCAGAGAAGCGCCCGGAGTTGGCACCAGCTCAGCCGGGCTCTGCTTCGGCTCCTGTGAAGACTCGGTGGAAATCCTCAGAGAGCTGTTTCCAGGCTCACGGGGTGGGGGTGGGCTCCCACCTTGAGCTCGGTCAGTCAGCGTAAGACTGGAGTCAGGAAACAGCTGTATCGGCCTGGTAGAGAGAAGTTTGTCAGTAAACGTCCAAAGCTTGCGGGAGTGGTGGCCTGCAGGGCGGCGGAGTGGGTTGGGGAGCACACGGCACAGAGGGCGGGTGGGGTCCCCTTGACCCAGGGCTGCGTCAGGACCCGGGTCTAAACAGGCGCTGCGACAGTCTCGTGATACAAACCACACCTCAAGTGAGGACAAACTGGCCAGTTTCCCTAAGTGTGGGGGGAAAATGCATGTTGGCGGGAGCCTGTTGGCCACCTGGGAACGGCAGTGCTTTGTTGTCGGCCTGGATGACTTAGAGCTGGCTGCGCCCCTGGGCAGGCTCCAGTAGGGAAGCTGCGGCCGCCCGAGCCCCTGCCTCCCAACCACAGAGGTGGGCCCTGCGTGGCTGCCCTTCAGGGTCTCTCCCTTGTGTGTGGAGCCTGCAGCCTGACTGCCCGTCTCCACTGGTCTCCAGCAGCTCCTGCATCTTCCCTGAGAATGGACCCTGGAGACCCCGAGGAAAAGCCTGCTGCCACTGACCCCGCCGGTGAGCCCGCTGGTGGTGAGTCCTGTGGGTGAGCGTGTGCCCCTTACAGCCCCAGGTCCAGCGGGGCAGTGCAGGGCGGGCCATGGGGTGGGTGTGTGGGGTCTCTGCACGGGGCAGGGACACCAGGTGGGAGGCATCGGGGCAGCGCGGGCCTGGGGCCCGGAGACCGGCCCGGGTGTGGGTGGGGCAGGCCGCTGGCTTCCGCCATGGCCTCCTGCCCCGGGGGCCGTGGGCACACCGCCCGTTGCCTGGGAAACGTGACCCCGTGGTTCCGTGGCGGCCTACCTGCTGGCCGCTTGCCTGATGGCTAACACTGACGGTCAGCCGTGACTGGACAGAAACTTGGGAGAAGGATGGAACCCACGTGTGGGTGGAGCTGGGTGGGCAGGGGCGGGTGGATTTCTCCGGAGCCTTCACTGCGCCCCACACCAAATATGGACACAAGGCGTCTCATCCGTCTGGCCAGGAAGGCGGGGGCAGGGGGACCGACAGGTGTCTGAGGAGCAGGAGCGCCCGCGCTGGCCCCCACGTGGCCCCGAGAGAGCCGGGGCCCCCGGCCCTGGGCCCTCCTCCAGAAGCCCCGAGCTCCTCTCGGGCAGCATCTGTGGGCTCAGCGGGGCTGCTCTCTGCGCGCCTGCTGTGTGTGTTGCTGTGGGTGGGGCAGGCGCAGGACCACATGAAGGCTGCTACGAAGGCCCCCGCCAGAAAGACAGGTGGCGACACGGGAGAGGAGACGAAGGCTGGAGAAGCAGGGGCTCCTCCCAGGCCAAGACCCTGTGTCCAGCTGGAGAGAGGTCCCCTTCCTGCCACCCTGAGCATCCTGAGGGGCCGTCTCCCTGCTGGGCTGGGTCCCTGAGTGGGCACACTATGGGAGGGGAGCCTCCAACCTATGAGCAAAAGGGCGGTGCCTTCAGCAGGTGATGTGACGGAGCTCTGGTCCAGCCTCTGTGCCCACACACCCAGGGCCCAGGGCATCTCCCTCGGGTCCTCTGAGGCACATGTGCTGCTCCAGCAGACTCGCCAAGGGGCACCAGCAGGTGCCTTCACACTAACCCTAACAAGTGGGCTCCACCGCTGCCCGAGTGTCCTCAGCAGGAACACCAGGCTGTTCCCCAGAGGCCCCCATTATGTGACGTCTTTGGGCCTTAGAGCCCATCCTGCTGGGAAAGGGGATAAGACACAGTCCCCCCATCAGACACAGTCCCCCCATCAGACACGGTCCCCCTGACAGACACAGTTCCCCTGACAGACACAGTCCCCCCGTCACACACAGTCCCCCCATCAGGCACAGTCCCCCCATCACACACAGTCCCCCCGTCACACACAGTCCCTCCGACAGACACAGTCCCCCCATCAGGCACAGTCCCCCCGTCACGCACAGTCCCCCCGTCATGCACAGCCCCCATCACGCACAGTCCCCCCATCAGGCACGGTCCCCCCATCAGACACGGTCCCCCCATCAGACACGGTCCCCCCGACATACACGGTCCCTCCGACAGACACAGTCCCCCCATCAGACACAGTCCCCCCATCAGACACAGTCCCCCCATCAGACACGGTCCCCCCATCAGACACAGTCCCCCCGACATACACAGTCCCCCCATCAGACAGGGTCCCCCCATCAGACAGGATCCCCCCGACAGACACAGTCCCCCCATCACACACAGTCCCTCCGACAGACACAGTCCCCCCATCAGGCACTGTCCCCCTGTCACACACAGCCTCCCGTCACACACAGTCCCCCCGTCACGCACAGTCCCCCCGTCACACACAGTCCCTCTGACAGACACAGTCCCCCCATCAGGCACAGTCCCCCCGTCACGCACAATCCCCCCGTCATGCACAGCCCCCATCACGCACAGTCCCCCCATCAGGCACGGTCCCCCCATCAGACACGGTCCCCCCATCAGACACAGTCCCCCCAACATACACAGTCCCCCTATCAGGCACTGTCCTCCCGTCACACACAGCCCCCCGTCACACACAGCCCCCCCATCAGGCACTGTCCCCCCGTCACGCCCCATCCCCCCGTCACGCACAGCCCCGTCACGCACTGGCCCGCCTCAGGTCGAGCACCTCACAGAGTTAGGGTCGTTCAGTGCACAGAGGCTTCTGTCGGCAGCCTGCACTCAGGTTTCCCCCGTGTCTTCTCGCAGCTCGGTCGCTCGCCTCTCCGCGCTGTGTGATGTCCCATCGTCTGGAGGGAGCAGAGTGTGTGTGTCCGAGCGCCGATGTTTCCACTTTTCTCTGAGCTCTGTGGCCTTACAGGTGCCTTCAGTCTGCTCTGCACTGGCATCACCCCACGCCGTGTCAAGTGGACAGGGGGCTCCTCCGGGTGTCTCCGTTTCAGGGGGACGTTTTCATCACTGAGGCCTCTGTTTGCTGAGGGTTTTCATAGACACCTTTAAGCTGCATGAGGACGTTCCTTCTCTTCCTAGTCTGCTGGCTTACATCTTCAACTGTGACTAGAGTTACTGCTCACAAGTTACCGCAGTTGCATGAGACACTGGGTCCAGGGCGAGGGTCGGGTGGCTTTCCTCCTGTGCGGCAGTGTGAGCAGGGCAGATACGCCTTCCGTGATCAGCCAGCCTTGCTTTCTGGGACAGACCCTCTTGTGGCCTCTGGGGTTCCCCACGGCCCCCGTCTTCTTTGCGAGCCCATGTCCTCAGGACCCGTGGCTCAGGTCTCCCGTCTTTCCGTCCATCCGTCTGACTCCCTGTGGAGCGACTGCTGCCCTTTGCCCTTTGACTCTCCAGTGGCCTTGCAGGCGCGGCCACCTGGGCTCCTGTCCCCCTGGGCGTCGACCGATGGTCCCGAGTCTGACCCCGAGATCCTGGCTAAGGGCCAGATGGTCCTCCTGCCTGGGCTGGGGTGGGGGCACCCCGGGAGCACCGTCCCCGTCGGCGGGCCTCACGCCCACCCTCCCCGGGCTCTGGGCCACGGCCCCTGACGGGAAAGAACCAGGTTTGTCCCCAGCTTCTCGGGGGGCTGGCCAGGTGACAGCCCACACCTGTGCAGCAGAACTTGCAACGCAAGATGCGCTGGGCCTGCAGGCTCAGGCTGGGGCAGCGGGTGGAGGTGGGGTGGGTTGAGGGGGAGGGGCTTCGGAGGCTGGGGGGCTGCAGTGAGGGGGAGGGCGTGGGGAGCGGGAACCCCGCTGGCAGGGCAGAGGGTGAGGAAGAGGCCCAGCAGGTAGGCAGCCAGGGGGCGCTGGTGGCCACGGGCAGCTCAGAGCTGGTCCCCAGGCCCTGGCCTCAGAAGCAGCTTCCTTTCCCAAGCCCAGAGCAGGCAGCGGTGACCTTTTCCAGACAGCCGGCCCTCCTCGCCCCTAACCTGGGACCTGGCCTGAGGGCACCGGCTCTTCCAGCTTGAGAGTCACCTGGACCCCCGCCGCCCCGGGCAGCACTGGGCTGAGCAGGCACCCACTCCAGGACCCCACGCCCCACTCTGCAGCAGGGGGCGGGGAAGCTTTGGGGCTCGGTTCTGGGTGGAACTCTCCAGGGGCAGGACAGGGCAGAGGGAAGACGGGGAGGCAGAGGCCGGGACTGCGTTGGGCCTCAGCAGGGGCCAGAGGCCAGACAGTGGACCAAGGATGGGGGGGTGCCCCTCAGCCAGGTCAGTATCACAGGCCTCCCCGCTCACACGGACCAGGGGCCCACTGGGGCGGGAATGCGAATCCGGGCTCCCTGAGCTGAGCTGGAAGCCCCCCAGCGGGCACTGCGGGAAGCCCCCAGGCCTGGGGAGCAGGCCAGCCCTGGGGAGGGGCCGCAGGGCTGTGCTCCCCGCCACACGCAGCCTCTCCACAGCCCTGCCCTGTCCCCCCAGGCCAGGACCCGTGCCTGTTCCTGCAGACCCTGCAGACGCTGTGGTCCACTCGGGACCTGCGACAGGTGAGCTGCCTCGTCGAATGTTCTGGGGGTCACATGAGGTTGGGGCTGGGAGACAAGGCCTGTTGGACGCACGGAGCAGGAGGAGAGGGCAGTACCCACCGCCAGCCTGCGGGCACCAGGGGGCACCTGGCGGGCCTCGCACTCTGCTGCTTCTGCACGAAGGCCCAGAGGACAGCCATGTGTGTGGCCTGGCCGGCAGGCAGCCAGGGCCTTCCGTGGTTCTGGGCCCTGCACACTGGGCCCCACGGAGGCCCTGCAGGGCGGCAGCTCTGCCTCAGCCCCCGGGTGGCACCGGTATTGCCCCCCCGGGTGGCACCGGTATTGCCCCCCCAGCCGCTCCTCCCTGCACTGAGCTCCCTTGAGGCCCCAAGGAGTGAGGCTGCCCTGGTCCCCGGGGGGTGCGGGAGCCATGCGTGGCTGGGGGGGTGCCCATCCTCTCAGGGCCAGCCTGGCCTCCCTACCCCCACCCCCCACCGACCCCATGACCCCAGGGCTGGTGAGCTCCAAGGCGGCTACAGGCCTTCAGGGGAGGCCTGTCTGTGAGCCGGAGAGGTTCACGGGGCTTCCCAGGGCACAAGGCAGCCCCTGCGGGTCCAAGCTGCGTGGCCTCGGGCAGGAATCCGCCTGCCGCCTTCCCCGCCCCGCGTAGGCCTGTGAAGGGCCGGCTCCGGCTGTTATAGCTGGAGAAACCCGGTGCTTCTGCGGAAGCCAGAAGCTTCTTGAGTTCCCGATTCCGTGCCTGTGGCTCTGAGGGCGACTCAGGAAGCTGGGCCGCGGGGCTGTGAGGCCTTCCCATCGAAACACGCCTGCCTGTTGCGGGGGGGGGGGGGGGGGGCGACTGTGTTTCCTGTGGGGTGGAGCTGAAGCAGCTGGGGGGAGCCACCCGTCTGTTCCCTGAGGCCGGGCGCCGCAGGGCTCCGCCTGGGCTGGGCCGGGGACTGGGAACGTGCGGTGAAACCCAGGTCTCCCTGGGGCGACTCATTCCGGACCTATTTCCCGGGGGAGTGCCCGCTTCCTGTGCGTCAGAGGTTTGGGCCGAGGCCCCTCCGGTTCCGTGACCCCTAGGGCGAGGGCGGCACGGCCCCTGCCCCGCCCCTCTCCAGGACTGGCCTCCGCCTCCGGCCACTGGACACCCCAGCGGTGGGCCCAGGCGCCTGCTGCCGATGCCGCCTCTCCCTCCCCACCTCCGCCCGAGCCTGTGGTCTTGGTTTGATGTCTCAGGTTCCGCCGTCCTTCCTGCTGCCCGATTCTCACTGCGACTCCGTGACCAGCGTGCTCCTCATCTCCAGAGAGACGCGGGGCCGCCTCCTGGCTGGGAGGCCCCTGACCGTGCTCTGGCTCCCATAGGGCCGGGCTTGTCCTGTGGTCATTTGTGCAAATGCTCCGAGGCCCCTGTTTGGGGCTGGTGTCCCACCAGGAGAGCACGCACGCCCACGCTCCAGAGCGCACCCTGGGCCCCTGCTCAGGGCCAGCACACGTTGTCCAGTGTTGTGAGACACACGTGAGGCTTGAGGCCCAGCGGCGAGGCGGGGGTGGGGTCCCTGCAGGGCCTCGAGGGGTGGGGTGGACGCCTGGGCTGGGCTGGGAGGGTGTGGGGGACGCTGCCCCCCCAGCCTCCAGGGCGGCAGCGGGAGGTGTGGTGGCTGAGCCCTAGGGGGTTCAGACTAGCAGGGGACGCTGGAGGCCAGCGCAGCCCAGGGCAGGGGCCTCAGGACAGGACAGGGTCGCAGGGCTGACCCTGCAGGACTACTGGGAGCTTTGCTCTGTGAGGAAAGAACTAGGACGCGACAGGGTCTGTGGTCTGGCCTTTCAGAGGGGATCAGCCGGGAGAGGAGGGGCAGCGCTGAGGCCTGGGGGCAGGACGGGGCCAGGCGGGAGGCCTGAGAGTCCCCCGGGGGGAGCCGGGGTGGGGACAGGCAGGGGAGGGCGGTGCCCCCCACATGGGGCCTAGGCCTGCACTCTGGAGACTGCTGGGAACGCTCACTCCTGGGCGCACCCCAGCCCCACGGGGCAGGAACCCGGCTGTGCTAACAGGCCCTCTGGGCTCTGGCCCAAGCCTGCTGCAGTGCCTTCACTCCTGAATGTGGGTAGGAAGGAGGGGCTCTGCCCAGGTCCCAGCTGGGTGGGGGTCAGGAAGGGGAGGGGGGCCAGAAGGCGGGAAAGAGGGAGGGAGGGATCAGCCGGAGCCTCAGAGCCGGGCCTGAAGGGCCGTCGCGTGGACGCTGCGCCCAGCACGCCCAGGAGCGGGGCGAGGGGCCAGACGTGAGCCCGGTCCGAGGGGCCGCGTGGCTGGGGACGCCGGGCCCAGCGTGTGCGATCCCCCCACGGCCGCGGCCTCAGCTTAGAGCCTCTGTGTCTTGCCCTTCACTTAGGGCTGACTGCTCTTCTCTCTCGTAATCTCGGATGTGTTTGTTTTCTGTCTTCATTCCCAAGCTGGTGTCTTGTTGTCCTTTACTCTTGGAGCTTTGATCGCCCCACAGTGGGTGTTCCTCGTGAGTCCTGAGGTTTTCACGGGAGCTCATCTCAGTGCAGCTCGTCCTTTCTGGTGGCCAGGGGCCAGGCCCAGAGGCGTCCCCAGGACTGACCTCCCGAGCACACGCACAAGCACCCTGGGGGCCCTGCCCTGTGTGTCGGCACCCAAGGCCCGGCTGGGGTCTCCCCTGTGCTCACTGCGCCTCGCGCCCCTCAGACCTGTCCCTTCCCGGGGTCTTAACAGACAGAGCGTTCACCTGACGCTCCAGAGAGAGTCCGCGTTTCGTTCTCCAGAGCCCTGCTGAGTGGCCGGAGAACAGCGGTTTAGTCACAAAGACGTGAGTGGATGTGGCTCCAGGAGCGTCCTGGGGAGCCCGCCCGGGGCAGGGGCCACGGCCATGCTCCTGCTGAGACCTGCCACCCGACGGTGGCCCCTGAGCCCCGGGCTGGGCACGGCAGAGGTGTCTGTGGGGGAAAGGCTCACGCAGACAGGAAGCGGGTGACGCCAGGGGCCTTGGGCCGAAAGAACGCTTTCCCAGGTGAGAGCGTCAGAGGGCAGCAGGGCCCAGGTGAGAGCGTCGGAGGGCCGCAGGGCCCAGGTGAGAGCGTCGGAGGGCGGCGGGGCCCAGGTGAGAGCGTCGGAGGGCCGCAGGGCCCAGGTGAGAGCGTCGGAGGGCCGCAGGGCCCAGGTGAGAGCGTCGTCGGAGGGCATGTGGTGGGGGAGCTGAGATGCGGGCTTTGTCAGGAGGGCCCTGGGGAGCTCACGGGGCTTCAGGGAGGTCTGCACTCTCTGGACCACACCAGAGTAGATCCGGGCGTCCCAGGGCCCTCCATGATTGCACCTCGGGAGCCAGTCCTGCAGACCCCCAGGGCGCAGCTCCTGTCTCGACACGGCCGCACGACGGCCATGTCCACGATGGTCTCGGAGAAGATGGGGGGGGACTGCCCTCTCCTCTGGGGTCTCAGGGAAGGTGAGGGAATGCCCGCTCCTCTGGGTCTCGGGGAGAGTAGGGGGGACTGCCCACTCCTCAGGGGTCTCAGATAAGGTAGGGGGGGACTGCCCGCTCCTCGGGGGTCTTGGGGAAGGTGAGGGAATGCCCGCTCCTCGGGGGTCTCAGAGAAGATGGGGGGGACTACCCACTCCTCGGGGGTCTCGGGGAAGGTGAGGGAATGCCCGCTCCTCGGGGGTCTTGGGGAAGTTTGAGGGGGACTACCCACTCCTCAGGGGTCTCAGGGAAGGTGGGGGGGACTGCCCGCTCCTCGGGGGTCTCAGGGAAGGTGGGGGACTGCCCGCTCCTCGGGGGTCTCAGAGAAGGTGGGGGGGACTACCCACTCCTTGGGGGTCTCAGGGAAGGTGGGGAGGGACTGCCCTCTCCTAGGGGGTCTGGGAGAAGGTGTGGGGGGACTGCCCACTCCTCAGGGGTCTTGGGGAAGGTGAGGGAATGCCTACTCCTCGGGGGTCTCAGGGAAGGTGGGGGGACTGCCTGCTCCTCGGGGGTCTCAGGGAAGGTGGGGGGGGGCTGCCCGCTCCTCCGGGGTCTTGGGGAAGGTGCGGGAATGCCCGCTCCTCGGGGGCCTTGGGGAAGTTTGAGGGGGACTGCCCGCTCCTTACAGGTCTTGGGGGAGGTGCCCAGCCGTTTCTGCTTCGGGTGTGAAGCAGTGTCTCTCCCCTGACCCCTTCTCTGAGTGCTTTAGGTTGGGGGCCCTGTGTCTGACAGCAGCAGGACGGGGCCCCTGGAAGCTGCTGCTCTGCAGGGCTTTTCGGGGGAGGGGGAGCGAGCTGACCCCTGCTATTGAGGGTAGAGCCCCGGGCTGGCCAGGGAGCAGGGCCTGACCTCCGGAGGACGCGCCACCTCCCGTGCCCTTCCCAGGCCTCTGCGGGTTGGCACGGGAGAGTCCGTCCAGGGGGAGACCAGACACTTCAGAGGGAAGAGCTGGCCCTGTGCTCTGCCCGTCTCTGCGAGGGGGGGCTCCGTGGGCTCACAGGGTCCTCGAGGCAGCCTTCCTCCTGGCGACACTCCGCACTCAGCGCCCTGACACCCCGGTCCCAGGACGGGGGCTTCCTGGAAAAGCCTTTCTTCTTTGGGGCCTTGAGCAGGGGGGTCTCTTCCTCCAGCCCCTGCCCTGGCCCATGGCTGCCTGCACACCCTCTGTGGGGCTGGAGGCGAGAGGCTGGCCATGCCCAGGGGCCCTGCTGGTCACGTGAAGGACGCCATGACGCTCGCTGTTCCCCTGGACGTGGGTGGTGGAGACACACGTGTGCTTGTTTCGGTCGTTCAGCTCTTACGTGTCTCTAGAAAAGCAAACACGGAGAAGGCGACGGCACCCCACTCCAGTGCTCTCGCCTGGAGAACCCCAGGGACGGGGGAGCCTGGTGGGCTGCAGTCCGTGGGGTTGCTGAGGGTCGGACACGACTGAAGTGACTTAACAGCAGCAGAAAAGCAAACAAAAGGCACTTTCCAGTTTGGGTTTTTCTTTCCTTTTTCTGGGCCTTCCCTGGTGGCTCAGTGGGTAAAGCATCTGCCTCCAATGCGGGAGACCTGGGTTCCATCCCTGAGTTGGGAAGATCCCCTGGAGAAAGAAATGGCAACCCACTCCAGTACTCTTGCCTGGAAAATCCCATGGAGGGAGGAGCCTGGTAGGCAACAGCCCGTGGGGTTGCAGAGGCAGACACGACTGAGCGGCTTCACCTCACCTCACTTTCCTTTTCCTTGTTAGGCCCACTGCCACGTCCCAGGCATGCCACACAGGCGCTCAGGGTGCAGAGGGTGCCACCCAGCTTCTGGCCCGAGGGTCAAGCCTGGCCTTTGTGGGACCACCTGACTGGCCAGCCCCTGTGTCCAGCCCCTTGGGGCAGCTCCATTCTGGTGGGAGGGCTGGCGTCCCTCCCAGTGGGGCCTTGCGTCTCCACAGCTCCGGGAGGAAGCCTGGAAGGGGTTCGCCACCCTGGACGACCCGCTTACCACTCTCCTGGACATGCTGGAAGCCAGTCGGGGCTACGGGGGACGGGGCCCCTCGCTGGAGGCCTGGGTGGCCCGCGAGCTGGAGCTCTGGCTACAGGCACAGCCACGCCCAGAGCCCGCCCAGGTGAGCCCCACCCTCTGCCCACGGCCTGTTCCCGAGTCGCACCCCTTCTGACCCTGTCCAGCCCTCCACATGGGGGCCCACACCCACCTGACCCGGCTCCGGCAGCCCACAGGGGGGTCACTGATGGTGGGTGGTTCTCAGGGCCTCTGACAGGCACGTGCCAGGCAGGCTCGACTCCCTTGTTTGTGCCCCTGCCCACCCGCAACGTCCACCCACCAGCCTGAGGCTGCAGGCGCTAGCTGCCCCGCACTGGGCCCGCCAAGGCTTCAAGCCCCTGGCCACAGCTGCCGCCTCCGCTGAGGTCGGGTCTGGGGCTTCCAGGGCGGCCGAGCACTGAAGCCACTGCAGGCCCGTGCGGTCCGGCTCCTCACCGAGGGCCCCCCCAGCCTTGTGGAGCCGCTGGTCAGCATCTTCCAGCTGCAGGACGCAGACCGAAGCCCCGTGCTGGCGCACATCCACCGGCTGCACCAGGAGGGCAAGTTCAAAGAGGTGAGCAAGCCCTTCCCTGTGGCTCTGGGCCTCTCTTCCACGGGCCGGGCCTCCACGTGGGCCCGCGGGCTAGGTGAGAGCCAGGCTGGGTGTGAGACGCCCACTCTGGAAGTGTCCCCTCCACCATGGGGGCTGTGTAGGGGCTGCAGGTCTGGGGCGCAGGGGACCAGCCACTCCGGGACCAGCCCAGGTTCATGCCTGGTGTGAGGGTCCTGGGCGCCCCTCACACTGACCATCTGAGAGGTCTGGGCACAGCCCCCCACATCCTGCCTCATCTACAGTACCTGCCAGGGTCCTTCCTTCCCAGGTGTGGGCAGGGGCGGGGGGCAGGGATGGGAGATGCTCACCACAGCCTCTGCCCACCCAGGCCACCCCAGGGCCCAGGCCGGATCCTGGGCCTGCTCTCTCCTCCTGCCCCTGCCCAGACTTACTCTTGCTCACCAGGCCCCTGTTGGCACAGCCTGGAGGCAGGGAGCCCGCGGGCAGGAGCCGAGGCCCCTCTGCTTGAGGACAGGCCCTCCCTGCAGCCGCGGTTGCGGCCAGGATGGGCTGGGGGACCGGCCACTTTGCTTCTGGGCCTCGGTGTGCAGGTGTCTGGAGAGTGTCTGCCGTGGAGCCGGGGGCCGGCACTCTGGGTGGGGTCCACCCGTGCCTGTTTGCTGGGCCACTCTGGACTGGGTCCGGGGAGTGGTGGGGACCCTGTGAGGCACAGACTCCCTCGGGCCCTGCCAGGTCCCCGCTGTCACCATCCTGCCAGCCCCAGCCCCTCAACCCCGCCGGGGACCAGCCCTGGCACAACAGGCGTCCTTTTCAGAGGATCGGGTGTGGGAGGTCACGCCGGCCTGGGCCCAGACTCTCAGTCGTGTCCGTCCAGTCAGGAGCTCCCAGTGCGTGTGATGCGTGTGGCTGCGGGCACCGAGGGCGGGTGTTTTGCTCCGCGGTAGGAGGCAGGGCTGGCTCCCTCGGGCGGGGGGCGCGGTGGGCTTCGGAGCGGAGGCCTCTGGGAGGACTCGGCGCGGGCTGGGGGTGGGGCGGGGGTTTGGAAGCTCGGTGGTTTTGCTGATTCCTCTGTGAGCAGAGCTGGCTCTCATTTAAGCCCAGAAAGTTCCGAGAGGAAGAGGGAGCCCCGAGGTCGTGCTCTCGGTGTCCCTGGGCGGCGGGTGTCTGGCGATGGCTCCCTGCGGGGTTGGTGGGCGGGGCGGCGGCGGGATGAGCGGCGCGGGGCGGGGGTGCCGGGCGCCTGGCTGAGATCCCAGCGGCTGCAGCGCCAGAGGTGCGGGTGCCGGCTCAGAGGGGCCCTCTCCCTGGGAGATGAGTCCAGCGTCCAGGGGTCCAGGGCTCGCCTCCGCCGCTGCCTCGTGGAGCCCAGAGACGAGCCCACACACCGGGGGACGGTGTTGCCGGCGCCCAGGAGGTCCCAGGCCCACCCCGCGCCCCCCTCCCCGACGGGGAGGCTCCTTGGAACGGAGGCGCGCGGCGGGCGGAGGACGCGCGGGCACAACGCGGCGGTGCGGGCCGGCCTGGCGGCCGGGCCGCGGGGGAAGAGGCAGGCTGGTGTGTTGCGTCTCCTGTTACACTCCGGCCTTTCAAAGAGCGTCTGGACGGCTGAATGCGCCTCCCTCGCTCTCCGAGGCAGGACTGGCACACAAAGAGCGCTCTTGTCCGGCGCAGGCCCCTCGTGCGAAGAAAGGCCATTGTCCCGAGCGGGCCGGCCCGGCAGGCGGTGCACGCTCCAGTGCCCGCGCCGCGCCGCCGAGGGGCCGCCTTCAGGCCTGTCCGCTCGGATTAGCGGGGACTCACGGCTTCATGTGCTGCGATATTTCATGTCGAGGGCGGTGGCGGGCTCCGGCTGCGTGAATGCCCGCTTTTGTCTGCTGAGTTATTTTATTTACGTTTTTTAAACAGCTTATCAAGGTAAAAAGATAGCTTTGCTTTAAAAAAAAAAGAAAGAAAAGGTCCCTTGGCAGAAAGCCCGTGGCGAGCAGTGGAGGTGGGAGGCAGGTCGGTCCTGAGGTCTGGGACCCGGGTCTGGGCATCTGCCCCAGCCCCTGCTGGCCCGTCAGGGTCCGGCGTGCCTGCCCTTCCCGCTGTCACTGTTGCCGCCCCAGCCCGTCCGGTCTTAGTTACTTTTCACCAAAGCTGCAGCTCTGGGGCCTGAGCTGGTTCCCACTGCCCCACCCTGACCCCACCCAGGGCAGCCCTCTTCTCAGCAGCCAGCTCTGGGGTTCCTGGGCGGAGGTCAGTGATGCCGGCAAGATGCTGGGGGGCCCAGCTCTGGTCTCGTCCCCTACCCTCCTCCCACTGTGGCTGTCCAGCCTCGCCTGGAGCAAGTCCCAGGCCCCTGGGTCAGCGGGCGATTCCCCTACCCTCAGGGCCTGTGTGACAGACAAGTGAGCCGTGAGCAGCTTGGCCCAACAGAACCAAGGTGGGGCTTCCTGGAGGAGACGGTTCTGCTGCCAGCCCTCCCCCCAGTGACCGTGGAGGCTGGGCAGTGCCGTCAGGGCACCCGCCCGTGTCTGCATAAGGCCACACGGCCCCCGCTTCACCCTGTGCCCCCCACAGCCTCCAGGACACAGACCCCCCAGGGCTGAGGGGCAGAGAAGACCCTTCTCAGCCAGTGCCTGGGGAAGTCCATGGCCTTCCAGGCCCGGTGCTCCGGCCACACCCTCGTGTCCATGCAGGCCGCCTGGCCAAAAGAGGGCAGCCTGGGTGCACAGAGAGCTCCGCCAGGCGTGCTCAGGGGCTGGCTGCCGCGGAGGAAGCAGGCAGAGGAGAGGGGCCCCCAGACCCTCTGGGGGCGTCGTCCTGTGCCCAGGGGTATGCACCCCTCACGGGCACGCCTGACCACACACCTGGGCGGATGGGGCCAGACTCCGAGCACTGCCTGCCCTGCTCCTCGGCCCCCACACTCTGCCCTGCCGGTGGGCACCATGTACCAGGGCCCTGACTGCAGGCCAGTGTGTGAGCCACCCAGGCCAGGTCGGCCCAGTGGGCACCTGGGCCTTGCTGTCTCCTGGGAAGGGGAGGGAGGGGGGAAGGCTGGAAGGAGAGAAAAGAGGGAGGGAAGGGGGGTGCAGCCGACAGAGAAGGGCCTGGGGCAGGCGGACTCTGCAGGCTGTCCTCCCGCTGCCCTGAGGGGCAGTGCCTGGCCTGCCCTTGCCCCCACTGGACCAAGACCCCGGCCATCACCCGAGGCTGCCCCTCCAGTCTGAGGCCAGCTCTGGGGCTCAGAGGAGTTCTTGGATGGGGGTAGCCTGCTGAGGAGCCAGACCCTCAGGTGATGGACACCAGCCCCCTGGGAGAGTGGTGAGGGGCTCCCCTTGCTGCCTCTGCTGTCCTCTCTCAGGCCACTGCCTGGGGCCTGGCCTGGAGCGTGGGAGATTCCCAGGCCCCCAGTCCTCCCACCCACGGCCCTTCTCCAACTGCGGCCTGGCCTGACCGAGCCAGGTCCAGATGCTGGCCCTGCGGGAGCCTGGAAGCCGGACACTGCTGGTCGGGCTCTAACGGCCTGGGGTCTGAATATGGGGTGCCCACCGTGTGCACTCTGGCCTTCCTGAGCATGTTCCAGAGCCCCCTCAATTTCCTGAGGGTCTTCTCCCCAGAAGAGGTCAGAGCATCCCGTGAGGGTGCAGGGACGCCTGGGAAAGGAGCCCACCAGCGGACACCTGGCCCCGCCCCCGGCCCTGCACCGGCTCCTCCACCTGGGCCCACCCCAGCCCCGCCCCCAGGCCTTCGTCCCCTTCCCTGGCCCATCACCTCCCCCATTTTGCCTTTCCCCCTCCCCCAAGCTCTGCACCCCTCTCCCCTGGCCCTGGGCCCCCCGCGGCCTGGCCGAGACTGAGCTCCTGGACTCCGGCCAGGCCGCGGGGCACCAGGTCAGCGCCGCGCAGGGAGAGGCCCCCAGCCCCGCGCCCCCGCCCCGCGATCCAGGCCTCTGCCGGAGCTGCCTTTCCCAGGCCGCTATTTTGGGCCTTTCTGTGAGCTGCGGGGGGCGGGGCCGGGCCGCCTGGCCAGTTATTTTTGCTCATAATGGGAGCGCGATGTATGGAAATTATTAATAGCAGCGCGGCCTGCGCTACGTGCGGGCACTCAGGGCTGCCGCGTCTTTGCCGAGTCCGGGGAGGGTCGCTCGCCCAGGACAGGGCAGACGGCGCAGTGCGCACCCTGCCCCATCCGAGTGTCTGCCTGCGAGCCCGTGGCTTCAGAGCGGCTTGTTCTATGGATCCCAGGGCAGCTCTCTGCATGCCCCCGAGGCACCGACCCCCCGGCCTGCCGCCCTGGACCTAGGGTCAGCGCGCTCCATCCAGCAGACTCTGAGTTGCTTTGGGGCGCACGCTGTGGCTTATGGGAAGCGCTCAGAGGTCCGGAGGAGCCTCGCAGGTCATGGCTGCCGTCCCTCAGGCGACCAGAGCACACAGAGCCCCACCGACCCTCCCCGGAGGTGCCCAGCAGCTCCTGGGCCGGGGGTTGGGGGGAGCGCCCAGGAAAAGTGGGGAGAGCAGTCCACACCCCACCAGGCTCTGTGGGTGGGTGATGGGGACCCGACTCCTCCCTCCGCCCTCCACCCTCTCGTCAGCAACCCCTGGCCCAGGCCCCTGCCCAGCAAGCACCTCGAGGCCCCATCTACGTTGAGCCCTAGCTGGGCGCGAGGGGGCACAGGGGTCATTCCAGCCACCCCGCAGCACACATGGAGCCTGGCCAGGGACAGGGGCTTGTGGGCTGGGACGCTTCCTGGTTCCAGGCCCCTCGGCCTGAGGCCACACGGCTGGAACTGGATAGGCCCGGTGGCTGTCCCTGCAGTGACTGGAGGCAACTGGGGGCAGTGGGGAAGGGTGGCAGCCTCCTGTGCACACGCCTCCGCACACAGGCACTGCCTGTCCCCCTGGGCCCTGTGTAACCCAGGCCTTCTGTTTCCCAGGCCATCGTGCTGGGCACGAAGCTGCAGCTGCAGGCGGACCTCGACGTTGAGAAGGTGCGAGTCTTTCTCAGATAGATCAGATCGTGTCCAGACCCCCAGAAGCGTGGTTTAGGGAGGGTCCCCACCACTGAGCTGTGGGCTTTGTTCGCACAGGTGGAGCTGAGGTGCTGGAGGGCAGGAGTCACAGGTGACCACCTGATTACGTGAGGAGGGGCAGGGAGGGGCCAGTGAATGCCTGTGAGCTGTCCCCAGGCGCTGGTATAGCATGCTCAGAAAGCAGCCAGTCACTAGGGGCATACCACGCCGTCTTCTGCTCTGGGGTGGCCTGAAGGGTTCTCAGGAATGGGAGCTCCCATGAGGACCGCGCTCCTGGAGCCCTGGCCTGGCAGATGGGCCCACGTCCCGTCTGGTCTCCAGACAGCCTGGCCTATGTGACCACATGGCGGAGGGGAGGGCATGTGAGGAGACTTCTGCAGGGCCACTGGGAGGGGACCTTTTGAGATCTGGTTCTTTCAAGGGGAGTGGCCAGTATCTCCCAAGGCCCAATACCATGCCCAGGTGCTCCCTTGGGGCCTCCTAGGGGCTTGGGCAGCTTAGGGGGTCTTGTGTGTGTGCACCAGGCCACGTGCCGGTGCCATCTCAACACAACAGGCATTTCTGGGCCACCAGGGCCATGGCCGGTGGTTGATCTCCACCCTGCTCCTCCCCAGCCCAGAGCTCACCCACCGGCTCAGGGACAGCAGGGCCCCCCCAGGAGCCCCCGGGCCCGTTTGAGCCTCTGATCCTTCATGGTGGAGGTGAGGGCGACCACCAAGCCCCCAAGGGATGGCCTAAGGAGCAGCAGGGCCTGTGTGTGCACATGTGTGTGGGCATGGGTGTGTATGCACATGGGTGTGTGTGTGCACATGGATGGGGGTGTGTGCACGTGCACTGGGGAGGGTGTGTACACACATGGATGGATGTGTGTATGTGCGTGCACTGGGGGGGTGTGAATACACAGATGTGTGTGAGTGTGCATGTGTGCGTGCACTGGGGGGGGTGTGAATACACATAGATGTGTGTGCAGGGGCCCAGGCATGGGGCACAGCTCGGAGCAGGGGGTGGGCCTTCACGAGGCCTTCAGACACGGGGCTGGGGCCCTGAGCTCCCCAGGGGAGGCGAGTTGCGCAGACCCGCCTCTGGGCCCTTTGGCGCTGACGCCCTGGCCACTCCCTGTGCTGGGCTGCAGGTGAGTCTGGGTCTTGGCTGCAATGGAGCCGCAGCCTGAGGGGCTGTCTCCCCGCAGATGTGTGCGCCCCTGCTCCTGCAGGACAAGGTGGACCTCACAGAGCGCTACGTGGACAGCTCACCCCTCCTCCAGCAGAGGCTGCTGGCCCTCATGGACTCCTGGTGCCAGCCCGGCTTTGACATCAGGGTCGTCGCCAGGTGAGCTCCACAGGCCCCAGGGTAGGGGTGAGGCTCGCCGGGCAGCAGGTCCGTGGGGGCGCCGCCACACACCCAGCCCGCCCTCACCCACCTGCGTCCCAGCCAGTCAGCAAGGGGCCCGCTTCTGGAGCCGAGGGCCTGACTGCGGCAGCCATGGCCAGAGAGGCTTGACTGCTCCGAGTCAAACAGAAATCATTCTCCCCGGGGGCCCTTTGCTTACACAGTCCTGAGGTCGCACCTCTCATCCAGGCCCTGGCTCCTTCATTCCTTCCTTCATCTCATTAATCTGTCTGGAGTGCTGGCAGCCACAGAGAAAAGGCTGCCTGCCAGCAGGGAACCTGTGTGTGTGTGTGTGCGTGCGCGCACACATATGAGTGTGTGTGCGTGCGTGTGTGTGTGAGTGTGCGCACACATGAGTGATTGTGCATGCGCATGTGTGCATGTGTGTGAGTGTGCGCACACGAGTGTTTGTGTGCGCGCACATATGAGTGTGCGTGCCCGCGCATGTGCATGTATGTGTGAGAATGTGCGCACACACGAGTGTTTGCGTGTGTGCGTGTGCATGTGTGAGAATGCGCACACATATGAGTGTGTGTGAGTGTGCACACATACGAGTGTGTATACGTGTGTGCACACAAGTGTGCATGCACATGTGTGCATGTGTGAATGTGCGCACACGTGTGTGCGCGTGCGTGCGTGTGCACACGTGTTTGTGCGCGCATGTGCGTGTGTGTGTGCACACACATCTGAGTGTTTGTGCCTGCATGCATGTGTGTGTGTGCCTGCGTGTGCCTGTGCCTGTGTGTGTGTGTGTGTGTGTGTCTGTGTGTATGAGAGGCACAGGGTGTCACCTATGCGTGGGCACCTGGAAGAAGGACTTCCTCCCACCTCCCTGGGAGTGGGTGAGGGGAAGCAGTGCTGAGGCTGCCCAGGCTCCCTGGGCACTGGTCCATCAGCAGGCGGCAGCGTTGGTTCTCCATCTGGGTGCCCTGTCCTGGCACCACACAGCCCTGACCATCTCACTTGAGAGTCAGGCCTTGGGCTCTGGTGGCAGGTCTCCCCGGGCCCTCCCTCCCCTGGAGCCATGGGCAAGCACTCCCATTTCTGGGTTTGTTTTCTCATCCAGAAAATGGGGCTGATTCTCTAGGGGCTGCTGTGACTTCAGCTCCTACGAGATGGATGAAGCAGCGGGCCAGACACACGGCATGTGACTGCCGTTGCTCTCATTGTGTGTCAGAAAGGAGAGAGAAACAGCTGGAGCAATACGTGTGCAGAAGGGGAGGGAGGGAGACACAGGCAGAAAGTGGGAGGACCCTCAGGGTTAGATTTGACTGCAGATATCAGCTTAAATGAATGATTTTTAAAAGATGTTCTCATTCTGTGCCCTGAAAGGGTTCAGAAGCAGTGACACCCTGTAGGAATGAGCACATCCAGCAATGAGATCTTGGCTCCTAGACACCATTCTCCACTGAAAGAAACAAGGGCTCTGTGGGGAAGAGGCTAAGAATGAAAACACTAAGAGTGTAAAAGACGGTGACAGAGCACAGCAGCTTGGATTTGTAAAGCTGCATGCGTCTCGGCTCAGATGGCTTCACTAGCGAATCCTTCAAATATTTAAGAAGAGACCATACCAGTCTGACAGAAATTCTTCCAGAGATTATTAAAAAAAACCCAGCACATCCGACCATGTTTTATGCAGAAAGATGCGGAGGAAAAGTTTCCTTTACACTGTTATGCCAGCTAGTACACAGAAAGGAACAGTCAAGTTCGGAACAGCCATCTTGTAACTCCCAGTAAGATAGTTGATTTAGGCACAGATCATAAAGAGACGCTAAGACAGGAGGATACGAATACAGATCACCCATATCGGAAATGAAAAGGGTGGCATCACTACAAACTCTGCAGACAGCAAATGATGTTAAGTGTTTGCAACAATGCAAGTGTATCTGACAGCTTAGATGTCCTAGACCAAATTCTTGCAAAGCATCGCTGACAAAACCGAAAAATGGAAAATTTGAGCAGTCCTTTGTAGTTTTCCGTCACTCAGTCGTGTCCAGCTCTTTGCAACACCATGGACTGCAGCACGCCAGGCGTCCCTGTCCTTCACCATTCAGTTAAATAAATTGAATCGGTAGTTTAAAACTTCATCACAAAAAAACTTCAGGCTAAGATGGCTTCACTAGTGAATTCCTTCAAACATTTAAGGAAGAGAGCGTATCAATCTTACAAAAAATATTTTCAGAGACTATAAAAAGAAAGCACATCCCAGTATGTTTTATCAGCTAGGTTAAGCCTTGGTACTAAAACTTAAGAAGGACATTAGGAGAAAGAAAAGTTACAGTCCAGTGCGTCTCATGAGCACAGATGAAAAAATACTAAAAAAAAAGTATCAATCAAATTAGTTGACGTGTTAAAGTGTTAATCAAGAAAAATGAATATACAAGCTCAGACTGTCGGATAATATTAGCAAATTCACATCTGATAAAGGACTGTTATCCAAAAATACAGAAAGTTCTCTTAAAACTCAGCAGTAAGAAAACAAACAACCTAATTTAAAAGATGGACCAAATCCCAAATAGATGCCTCACCAGAGAAGATACGCAGATGATGCAGAAGCCCATGAGAAGATGCTGTACATCACAGATCGCCAGGGCAATGCAAATCGAATCATGAACACACACCCCATTAGAATGCACAGAAGCTGACACCACGCACCCCTATTAACATGGAGAAAAGCTGACACCACGCACCCCTATTAACATGGACAGAAGCTGACACCACGCACCCCTGCTAGCATGGAGAGAAGCTGACACCACGCACCCCTATTAACATGGAGAAAAGCTGACACCACGCACCCCTATTAACATGGAGAAAAGCTGACACCACGCACCCCTATTAACATGGACAGAAGCTGACACCACGCACCCCTGCTGGCATGGAGAGAAGCTGACGTCACCGAGTGCTGGTGAGGACGTGGAGCAACAGAAGCTCATCGCCACAAGTGGGGGTGCAAAACGGTGCGGCCACTTTGCAGACAGTCTGGTGGTTTCTTACAAAAGTAAGCACGTTCTCATGTCACACCAAGCCACCATGTTCCTTGGTATTTACCCAAAGGCACTGAAAACCCCTGTCCACACAAAAGCCCGCACCTGAGAGCTCATAGCAACGCTATTCGTAGTTGCCAAGGCCTGGAGGGAACCAAGATGTCCTCCAGTAGCTGACATGTGGGCGCGCTAAGTCCCTTCAGTCGTGTCCGACTCGGTGCCCCCATGGACTGTAGCCCACCAGGCCCCTCTGTCCATGGGGTTCTCCAGGCAAGAATGCTGGAGTGGGTAGCCCTGCCCTCCTCCAGGGGATCTTCCCGACCCAGGGGTCAAACCCGCGTCTCTTACATCTCCTGCGTTGGCAGGCGGGTTCTTTACCACTAGCGCCACCTAAGAAACCCCCAGTAGCTGGAGGGATAAGTAAGCTGTGGCCCAGCAAGACAGCTGAATACTGTTCAGAGCTAGAAGGACACGTGCCCTAAAGTCGTGAAAGGATGCAGGGGAACTTGGATGAAGATTACAGAGTGAGAGGAGATCCTGCTGCGTGACCTTCAGCAAAGGGGCCAAACTGCAGAGACAGTTAGGGGATTAGGGTGGTGGCTTGTGGCTGGGGCTGGGGTCTCAGGTGTGCACATACGCATGGGCCCGTCAGCTGTGCACCCTTCATAGGTCCGCCCGATGTGCCCGTGCGTGCCTCCCTCAGCTGTGCCCGCGCGCGTGCCTCCGCCCGGTGTGCCTGCGCACGTGCCTCCGCCCAGTGTACCAGCCCGCGTACCTCCACCCGGTGTGCCCAAGCATGCCTCCCTCAGCTGTGCCCGCGCGCGTGCCTCCGCCCGGTGTGCCCGTGCACTGGGTCACTGGCCTGCCCCGCTGCTGTCTGTGTTGCCTGTCTGGCCGCCGTGGCCTTGCAGCAGCCCTGAGTCAGACGGGGGCCTCCCGTGCTTTTCTTCTCCATCAGAGTCCTTGTCTTATTCTGGACCCTCTGCACTCGTATATGGATTTCGGAATCAGTTTGTCAGTTTCTACCCCAAAAGGCTGCCTGTGCAGAGGGACCCAGTCAGGACTCAGGGACCTCTGGCAGCCTGCCTGGAGCCCAGAGGAAGTTGAAGGGCACATGATGAGTATGAAAGCTGTAACTGAGAACTTCAGAGAGATTCCATGTCCAGAGTATACCCCACAGCTGTGCAAAGAGTGCCTTCGGGACTCAGAGCAGACTTGTCCATAGAAGGGCGATGGCAGGACGGGACTGAAACTCAGTAAAACGTTTGGAAGATTCTTGCTAGCCTTTCCAAAGCAGGAAAGTCAGAGAGGAAAGGGTTTTTTTATTTAAAAAAAAAAATAAGCCAACAGATTCTGTCAAGATCACCCAGCATCCAAATAATGGGGATTCCAGACAGAAAGAGGGGAGTGTGGAGGAATTCACTCCAGACACGGTCCTGAGAGGATGGGGAGAGACCCACACCAAGGACCCAGACCTTGAACCTTCAGAAAGAGCGGGAGTCGTGCCCTGGGTTCCTGGAGCAGCAGATGCCCAGCGCAAGGGGAGTTGCTTCAGACTATCAGCCCTCCAGTCCAGTGTGAGTTGAAGGGCACTATCCCCAGGTCCATTCCTGGCTTCTGGGAGCTGCCCGCGGAGTCACTTTGCCACAGCCTGGAGGCAGGAGAGGTGCAGTGCGACCCAAACAGGGAGGTGCCGTCCTCTTTGCGGTGGGGAGGGGAGTGACTCGTCCTCAGGACAGGTGGCCGAGGCAGCAATCAGACCGGCAAGCATGAACCCACCACCAGTCATACTTGCGTGGCTATAATTCGGTGAAAGCAGCTGGTGCCCAACGAACTGGACCAAGGATGCCGTGTCTGGGGAGGGGAGCCTTCCATGGTGAGGCCTCCGCGCAGAGTGCCTAGAGCTGAACCCTCCAGACGTCACAGGGCAAGATGGCTCTTGGAAACACGGGGCGGATCTGAGCCATGTCAGAATTGTGGAGCAGGGGACTGTGATGGGCTGCCTTGCTCTGAGCCTTGTAGGAAAACTTGGCTTCTGAACTGTGCACATGTATGATGCTGATGAAAATTAAGACCTTGAAATGTGTCGGCTGAGAGAAAGCAGTGCCGACCAGAGCCGTGTGTCTCCCGCAGGCGGTACCCACAGGCGACCCTGCGGCTAGAGAGGCTGAGCCCCAGAGCCCTGGGCCGGCAGGTGCTGCGGCTGCTGGAGCAATACCGCCTGGGCCCCGGTGAGTGAGCCCCCCACACGCTGCTCGGGGGCGGAAGCTGGGTGGGCGCTGCTGGGGTTCCAGGGCCCACCCCCCCCCCAGCATTCGGTCTGGTCGGTGTCTCTTCTGGTCTCTTCGCTGCCCTTAGCAGCCTCTCTGCCCTTCTGGGCTGCCCCCGGGGAGTCTGGGCCTCATGGGTGAGGACCACCGAGCCTGCATAGCACCTCCACCCCTCCCCCACGGCGAGCGCAGCACCCTCGTCCTGCGTCTCAGGGACAGACTTACTGGCGGTATCTGGCTTCACGTCATGAGACCATGGAAGCTCTTCTCGCTTCCGGCCTGTGAGTGTTCGTCGGAAACGGAGGTGGAATCATGTCAGGTCCCCTTTTTGCTCCCAGAAGCCAGGAATGGACCTGGGGATGGTGTCTTGGGGAGATGCCATGTGCTTCCCCTCTGGTCTGTTACTGTGGCGGGTTGCATGGACTGACTGCGTAACGTTAGGTGATCCTCGGGTGTCTGCCACGGCCGAGTCTCCGCCAGGTTGCGTTGCCCTCTACACTACCAGGTCTGGCTTGCCAACCTTGCTTTAACTTAAAGGACTTTGCATCTGTGTCCGTAGCTGAAGCTGGACTCAGACTTCATCTTCCTGAGATGTCTGTTTCCGGCTTTGTGTACAAGGTAACGCTGGCCTCTGAAAACACAGTGGATGTCCTTTCTTTTCACGGAGGGTGTTTGTAAAAGTTGGAATTCTTTCTTCCTGAGAAGTTTGGTGGAAATGACCTGTGAATCTCGATTGCCTTTCCAGATGGAAACAGGACTCTTGACTCAGCTGTGGTTTTTTCAAGGACTTTGTTTCACTTATGGTTCCAAGTGTGCTGCCGTAAGGTGTCCCTAGTAAAGTAACATTCCACTGTGCGCTTATAACGTAGCTTCCACCTGTGGATAAACACTCAGGTGGTTTCCATGCCTCTGCTGTTGTGGATGAAGCTGCAGTCAGTGTAGGGGTGCAGATATCTCTTTGAGGTTTTGGTTCCGTAGCCTGTGAATAAACGCCCAGAAGTGGAATGGCTGGGTCGTATGCTAGTTCCATCCTTAACTTTTTTGAGGAAACGCCGCAGTGTTTGGTTTGCATTCCCATCAACAGTGCACAACGGGCTTCCCTGGTGCTGTGGTTAAGACTCTGCACTTCCACCACAGAAGGCACAACTTTGATCCCTGGTAGAAGAACTATGGTCCTGTAGGCTGAGCAGCCAAAAAAAGGCACGAGGACTCCCGTTTCCTCACATCCTCACCCGCATTTGTTATTTGTTGGTTTTGATGTGGCGGTTCTGACAGTTGTGAGGAGGTGCCTCTTTGTATTTTGACTTGCGTCCCCCTGGAGGTTAGGGATGTTGAACACCTTTTCTGGGCCTGTTGGCCATCTCTGTATCTTCCTTGGGAAAATGTCTCTTTAGTTCCTCTGCTTGTTTTTTAAATTCAGATTATTTGGGCTTTTTTTGCTACTAAATTCTATGAGTTCTTTACCTGGCTTGACTATTAACCTCTTATCTATGCATAGTTTGCAAATATTTTCTCCCACCCCAGAGGTTTCCTTTCATTTGGTTGCTACTGATTCTGTTGCCCTGATCTTGGTGCTTTGATCCTGTCAGCTGTGTGCCCTGCTCAACCCGCTACACTGAGTCTTTCTCAAGTATATACCCCAGGTTTCAGTTATGTATTCCTTCCATTATTGTTCAGCTCGAGATTTAATTTCCAGCATGATTCTTTTCTTTGACCTAGAGAGGAGCTGGCAGTGTGATTGTCATCTCCAGGCTGTGACATTTTGGTTTTCCCTTCACCTCACTGTGATTGGAGGCCGTGCTCGCTGTGATGTCAGCCCTCTGACTGGGCTGGAATGTGTTGTTGAGAAGAAATCTAGCTTCTCACCTTTGGAAGCAGTCTCTCCTCCTCTGGACACTTTTAGTATCTTCTCTTTGTCTTTGGTGTTCTGCAGTTTCACTGTGAGGAGGCTCATTGGAGGTTTCTCTGTATTGTTTTTACCTGGGAGTTGTGGGACTTTGGGATCCATGGGTTGGTGTCTTCAGTCTGTCCTGGGAGTTTTCGGTCATTATTTCTCTGGATATCGCCTGTTGCCCCTTCCTTGCTCTGGTCTCTTCTCTGCGTTCATGTTGAGTCCATGCTGTTTTGCTGTGTGGCTGCCCTCCTGGTGTGGACCTCTGAGTGGACAGACCCCGTGCCCTCTGTGAGGGGACGGCCAGACGTGGTGCGGGGTGGGGCCTGCTCGCCCCTCTGCCCTGAGTGCACCCAGCCCTCTCTTCCTGGGCCTGGATCTGGGTGGAGCCCAGGCATCCGGCAGAGGCAGCAGGGCCCGCCCGAGGTGGGTGGCTGAGTCTGGCTCACCTGCACCTTTTCCTTTAAAAGGTCTGTTTCCCAGAGGAGTGTGTGGGCCTAGATGAACCAGGCGGCACAGAGGGGGCCTGAGGGGGACACTGTATCCATAGGCTTTTGACAAAGTATCTTATTGGCAAAGTGATGTGTAACATTGCAGAAACTTCAGGAAAGCAGGGTTCTGTCTCCACTGGAGGGAGACTTAATTCTGCAACAGTTCTGGCTGCCTTTTCCCCTCCTGACCATCCCCTCCTGCTGCGAGCAGTTCATCCATCCGCCCCTTCCTCCTGCAGTCTTGTCCCCACCAGCCTGTGGGGCACGGGTCTGAAGCCCTTGGCATCCTGCGTTCCTGCCCCGGCTGGAAAGGGGAGAGAAGGCTGCTGGGTGGTGGGCAGGCCCTGGCCCCAGGCAGCCCTGACCTCTGCACTCTTGGACAGCGCCCCTGCAGTGAGGGTGCTCCCCGAGCTGGTTGCAGGGTGCTGGCTGGGGTGGCCACAGCCCTCCAGAACAGGGGGTCCTGGTCAGGGTCCGGTGGAGGCCTGCAGGTAGGCAGGCTCTGTGGTCAGCAACCCCCCCAGACCACCAGGCTTCGAGGACAGCTGGCCCCGGGAGGGAGAAGCAGCAACTGGTTGGAGGGCGGGGTGAGCGGACCGTGGGCACCCTTCCCAGGCCGCCTTGGACTCTGAACAGAATGTGAAGGTGAAGTTGACAGGTCCGCATAGTTTGTAAACACAGAGCAAGATGAGCCCCTTTCTCAAGAAACTCATGTTGGGGCGTGGGGAGAAACAAAAGCTCCAGCTGCCTGGAAAAAATGCAGGAAAGCCCCAAGAGGTGCCGATCCAGGAGACCCCAAGGGAGGGCAGGCCGGGGGCTCTGGTGCCTGGCCCGGGGCGGGGCGCCTTCCTTTACAGCCAGAGTGAAGGCCTCTTGCGAGGAATGTGCTGGGTTGGGGGGGGACAGGAAGACAGCGGGAGCCCCCCAGCCCCAGCCCGCACTCGCTTGTCCACCCAGCCCGGCCGGGGCCCACCCTCTCTTTCAGCCCTGTGTCCCAACGTGGCCACTCAGCAGCGCCTGGCTGCCCTGCGGTGCCTGTGCTACAAGCGGCTGGTGGAGGTGCGTGGCCCGGGGCGGGGCAGAGGGAGCTCTGAGGAGGCCTGCTCTCTGCTCCCGGAGCTGCTGATAGAAAAGCTCACACTGGCGCCCACTTTTGCAGAGAAGCATATCCCGGGAGAGCTGGGCTGAGCTGGTGCAGGTGAGCTCGGAGGTCCCGGCACAGGATGACCCCTCGTGGGGCAGGGTGGGGCACAGTCAGAATCGCCAAGAATCCAGGATGCTCCCTCCCTGCCGCCCGTGGACAGAGCTCCCAGGTGCTGGAGGGAGAGAGGTTCACCAGGAGAAGATTCTAGACTGTCCTCGGGCGCCCTGCTCGCCATGGCTCTGTGATCCGAGGCCTGAGGTGCCCACAGACCCTGAGGAGGAGGCAGCTGCCCCTTGGGGTGATACAGGGGCCGGACTGGAGGTCCAGTCCCAGGCCAGGGACTGCCATCCCCTCAGGACACTGGCCTGCAGCCTGTGTCCCCAGTCCTGAGCTGGAGGCTGGGGCCATCATGGTGCAGAAGCGTCCCCAGCTCTGGGCGAAGTAGCCTGGGAGGAAGGTGGGCTCTTGGGGGGCTGGGGGGCCTTGTGCGGGGCACTCCGCAGTGGTCAGGAACCAGGGACCCTCCTGCTGAGCGCCCGTGCGGGGTCTGCCAGTGGAGGGCGGTGCTGAGCCACCCCCGCCCCTGCCCTCCCCCCAACCCGAGTGACCGGCCGGTGCTGGTGAGTCATCAGAGAGGAACGCGGACCCCCGGGCAAGGCCCGGAAGGCCAGTCCCCCCTGGGTGCCAAGGCCGAGCCGGCCGGAAGGGCAGCGGACATCCTGAAGAATGTGGAGGGGTTTCCACATATTGTCGTCCACGTGGGAACCCGCAGCCTGCGGGAAGCGGCCACCGAGGCTGCTGGGGACAGAGCCGTGTGGGGAAGTGGCCCCGCCTGCCGGCCAGCAGGGGCTCCTCAGGAGGGTGGGGTCCACAGTGGCCTGTGGCCCCGAGGAGCCCCCACCCCCACCAGGACCTCTATAGGCCGTGTGGGCCTTCAGACAGATGGACAGACAGACAGGACACGTGGCCTCATGAGCCCTCACGGCCCCTGCCTCCCTGAAGACAAGTGGAGGCCCTGCGGTCTCTCCTCCCCCAGCACAGTGGTGCCAAGGCTGGGGGGGGGGGGCGGTGAGCAGGTGTGCAGGGGAGATGCGGGCGGAGACGAGGGCCAAGGAGAGGGTGCCCTGGGAGGCGGCGCTGGCCCAAGCCAGCTCGGCCACCATGAGCCTCAGCCATGGGGACCGCTGGTCTCCAGAGGAAAGCCTCCTCTTTATGAAGGGTCTCAGGGCCTGAGAGGGGAGGTCGGGACCAGGCGTGAGGGGAGGTGGGGACCAGGCGTGAGGGGAGGTGGGGGCCGGGCATGAGGGGCGGTCGGGGCCGGGTCTGAGGGGCGGTCGGGGCCGGGTCTGATGGGAGGTGGGGGCCGGGCGTGAGGGGAGGTGGGGGCCAGTCTGAGGGGTGCTCTTGGGCTGGGGGCTGACAGGATGGGCCCGTCCCTCGGGGCCAGCCCCGTGGAGCAGCCCGCACCCCGTCCCCCAGGGCCTGGTGGGGCAGGACGAGTGCCTGCAGGGGCAGCTGCTGCGGCTGCTG
Source organism: Ovis aries (assembly GCF_016772045.2). Lineage (NCBI taxonomy): Eukaryota > Metazoa > Chordata > Mammalia > Artiodactyla > Bovidae > Ovis > Ovis aries. Next base: position 602,606 of record NC_056056.1, read on the forward strand.
GCCTCTCAGGAAGATGTGGCCGCAGTCGCCCAGTGTGCCCTGGACCTCTCGTTGCCTGAGGAGCGACTCCCAGCCACAGTAGTGGCGGAAATGAGCCAACTTAGGCTCCAGGAGAGGTGAGCATCCCCCAGGCTCTGGGGGAGGGGGACCAGGAGGAGGACACGCCCTTGGGCCCCAACCCTCGGAAAGTGACTGGAGGCTGGCAGTGAGAAGTAGGGAGGGCCGCGGAGGGGCGCAGGGCACGTGAGCGGCCTGCAGACACAGGCAGGTCCTGCCCCTCCTCAGGCTCCAGCAAAGACCCAGCGGCCGGGTGCCTCAGCCGGGCCACATAGCCCCCGGAGAGAACCCGGAGGGGCCTGGGGACCTGGCTGTTCCCAGGGTGCGAGGGCAGAGGCGTGGGAAGCAGACCCCGAAGGCCCCGGGCACATACTGGCCTTGAGGGCTCCCCTGGCCCTGCAGCCAGCTGGGGATGTCCAGGGGGGCACCAGGGGCTCTGCAGCTCTGCTCCTCCCCAGGACCGACAAGGCATCTTCAGAGGACAGGCGGGATGACTGCTACCGGCTGCCCATTGCCAGGGAGGACATCCACTTCCTGGCCTCCTGGGAGGAGCTGGCCAGGCACGAGGACACGCTCCTGCAGGTGTGTGCCCAGCCCCTAGGGTGGCTGGCGTCAGGGGCTGCTCACCATGACCTCCGGGGGCTCCAGCCACACTGGCATGCACAGCTGGGCAAGCCCTCCCCACCGAGGCCGCCTCCCCTGGACTGCAGCGCTCGCCTCGCCGCTCCAACCAGCCCCTCTGTCTGCAGCCAGGCCAGGTGGTCGGTGTGGACCTGGAGTGGAGACCGTCTTTCGGCGCAGGCGGCCGGCCCCGGGTTTCACTCATGCAGGTGGCCGTGGAGGGCCGTGTGTTCCTGCTGGACTTGCCCCAGCTCTCGAATCCTGCGGGAGGGCAGGCACCCCGCGCCTTCTCCCAGCTGGTGTCTCGGCTGCTCTCAGATCCCTCCATCACCAAGCTGGGTGAGTAGCACCCGCCCTCGCCCCAGCCCTGCGGGACCTGGGGGACTGGCCTCTCCCTTGGCCCCCGTCACAGCGGCATCCCCCAACTGCAGGTTACGGGATGGCGGGGGACCTGCGGAGCCTGGGTGCGTCCTACCCAGCCCTGGCGCAGGCCGGGCAGCAGCTGCAGGGCGGCCTGGACCTGCTACAGGTGCACAGACAGGTCAGCACTGGGGGTGTGCTGGGGGCTCCCTGCTCTGCGGAGCTGCCCACACAGCGGCGCCCGGCAGCGGTCTCACTGAGGACTGGTTCCTGCCTGGCCCCAGCCCTGATCCCTGGCCCCAGGTCACCAGGGACCCAGAGTACAGGGTCCCCCAGGAGAGAGTGTTGCCACACATCCCCACACTCCCCAGGGTGAGCCTGGCTATGCCCCTGCCTCCAGGATTCTCAGCACACCCCTGGGGGTTAAGATGTGGGCCCCAGAGCTGACCGGTGGGCGGGTGACCCCGGCCCTCAGGCCCTGAGACCCCGAGACAGCCTGCCTGGGCCTCCGGCACCCCCTCTCAGGGCACTGTCCATCATGGCGGGCACAGGGCCTGTCCAGGGGCCCCCGTGGGGCAGCCGGCCGTGTGTGGTGCTGTCCGCCCCCCAGGTCAAGCGCCTTACCCCTAGGGGTGCTGTCTTGCAGCTGCGGGTGGCAGACAGGCCAGCCCCGGCTGTGGACGGGGCTGCAGGGCCACGGGGCCTCAGCCTTTTGGTGCAGCAGGTGCTGGGCAAGCCCCTGGACAAGACACAGCAGCTCTCCAACTGGGACCGGCGGCCACTGGGAGAGGGGCAGCTGGTCTATGCAGGTGGGCACCCCCTCTCCTGCCCCGCGACCCCACATGCCCCACACTGGAGGCTGAGGCTGACCTTGCCCACCCTAGCTGCGGATGCCTACTGCCTGCTGGAGGTGTTCTGGGCGCTGTGCAGAGAGCCTGCCCGCTTCCACCTGCCAGGGGCCCTGCCCTGGAGCCTGGGGCTGGGACGCAGCAAGAGACGCGGGACTTGGGAGCCACCCCCGCAGAAGGCCTTGGCCTCCCCCTGGCAAGTAGGTGAAGCCCCCTAGGCCCTTTATCAGGATTCTCATGGGAAGAACCGCTCTCCTTAAGACTGGGACCTCACAGGGCTGGAGACCCGGAGTAGGGGTTGGGGAGAGCCATCTGGGGGCTTGTGTCCATCCACACTGGACCCTCTGCCCCAAAGGAAGGGAAGCAGGGGGTTAGGGTCCTACGAGAGGGGGGATCCCCAGCCTGGCATGCCCCCCGCCAACATCCAGGGCAGCCTCTGGCTATGTCCCTGTGTGTCCCCGAGACCCTGGCACGCTCCAGTGTGCACCCCACCCCCAGGAGACATGTGCCAGCCCCCTGAGGTCCTGGGGGGTCTAGGGTTGTGTTCCTGGCTTCCCTGCTTTTCTGACATGGCTCACAGGAGCTGAGCGCCCTGGGAGCCCTCCCTCTCCGCCTGCCCCCTGCCCCTTGCCCACATGGGGGGTGGGCTGCTGAGCCAGGCTGTATTGCAGGAGCACTCGCCTGAGGCCGAGGCCCCCGAGGTCCCAGCCCGGGCCTTCCGCGTGGTGTGTGACAACATGCTGGGGGGGCTGGGGCGGACCCTCCGCTGCCTGGGTGTCGACGTGCGGGTGCTGCACTCTGGTGAGGACCACCGGCAGGCCGCCGAGGTGAGCGGGCCCGGGGGTGCGGGCATGTTCGTGGCGGAAGCAGCGCCCCAGCTACGTGCCCCCCACCCTGAGGTGGGGCAGGGCTCCCCCGGTTGCCGGGTTGGTTTGTTGCTGTCCGGGCCTGCGGTCTACAGGCTCCTGTGGGGGGGTGGGCTGGTGCGCGCAGGAGTGAGGACGTGACCGGTGAACGCTCTTTACGGGGTTCGCTGAGATGCAGTCCCCTCTCCCCACAGTTCACTGTGTGCTTTGCGCAGCTATCTCCACCGTGGGTTCTAGGCCCTGTTCATTCCCCCGCCCGCAGTGAAGCGGCCCCCTCCAGGCTCCGCCCCGTCCCGGCCAGGCTCCGCCCCTGACCAGGCTCCGCCCCCTCCAGGCCAGGCTCCGCCCCCGGCCCTGCAGCCTGAGTTCCGGCTGCTCCGGATGTTGCGTGCCAGGGGACTTGTTGCTCGTGGCCTCTTGGTCCTGGCTGCTTTCACGAACGTGGTGTTTCCCAGGCTCGTCTGCGTTGTAGCATCTGTCAGAGCGTCAGGCCTTTTTACAACCAAATAACATTCCATCGGATGGACTGCAGTGGATCCATCCGCCGGGCAGTGATGGGCACTCAGGCTGTTGTGACTTGCGCAGCCACGAAAGAGTACCGAGGCGGCCAGGTGGACATTGCGTAGTTACGTGTGGTTTCTCTTATGTGTTTGGACACCTTCTTCTGGGAAGGGTCCCCAGGCTGAGCAAGCGGGTGACTGGGGCATGGGGTGGGGAGGGCATGGTGGGGGGAGTGGGGTCTGAGCTTGGCAGGCGGCCCTTCCCTGAACACTGCACAGCCCGCTGGATGTTTCGGCAGCCTTCCCACCCCTGCTAACGAGGAAGCTGGGGCCGGAAGAACAGAGGGGCTGCAGAGGTAGGGCTGAGCCAGGAGAGAGCCGTCTGCCTCCCGAGCCGGCCCCCACGTCCATGAGAGGCTGTCCACCTTCCTCAGCCCTGGCCCCTCACAGCCAGCTCTTCCGGAGGCCTGGTCCTGGCTCCCAGGGAAGGAGGCGTGATCGTGTTAAGAGTGGCTCTGGCCGCTGTCCCTGTCGGAAACCCTTCAGTCCTCCTGCTGGGGGTTGTTTCTAGCTTACAGAGGCTGAGATGAGAAGGCCAGCCTGGCTTCCTGAGGACCCCAGACGAGACGTCAGCAGTCACGGGGCAGAGAGCACAGGGCACCCCAGAGCCTGGCCACGCCCATCCCCACAGAACTCGGCTTGAGTTCACGCTTAAGTGGCTGCAGCCCCAGAGACGAACCAGTGGATACGGGAGCCCAGAGTCGGTGCTCCTGTAACAGGCGCCTCAGACGCAGCAGGGCCGCGGGAGGGGCAGAGTCCCAGACCTGGACTAGAGCCAGGGGATTGGACCTCAGAACCTGGAACATCGCAGTCTTGAGGCCGCAGGCCGCGTGCCCTCCCGAGGGGTGTGGCAGGTGAGGGGCTTCTTCCTGGGAACACGGCTGTAGCTCCAGCCCCTGTGGATACGGACTGACTCTGCCCGCTTGTCCCCTCGGCCTTGTGCTTGGAGTTCCCAGGGCCTGTCCTCATGCCTGCCCTGCCGTGGGTGGGTGGGGGGTGATGCTGTCACCTGCGTGTGTCACTCACGAAGCGTTCTGGACAGCGGGGCAATGTGCCCGCCTCTCTCGCACCTGTGGCGCTCTCTCGCGCAGGTGGAGCCCTCTGGCATTTCCTGGAGAGACTGTCTCTAGCCAGCGGCCCACCACGCCCCTGGATGTCCTCTCTTCTGTGGCTCTTTCCCAACCACGCACTTCCTGTGCAGACTCCCGAGGAGGTGACCTGGCTGTGTTGTTCAGCAGGGTTACCCTGTGGGTTTTGTTTTCTGTGATGAGCTCCGTTAACACTTCAGTTCAGTTCAGTTCAGTCGCTCAGTCATGTCTAATGCTGCGACCCCATGAATCGCAGCACACCAGGCCTCCCTGTCCATCACCAACTCCCGGAGTTCACTCAAACTCATGTCCATCGAGTCCGTGATGCCATCCAGCCATCTCATCCTCGGTCGTCCCCTTCTCCTCCTGCCCCCAATCCCTCCCAGCATCAGAGTCTTTTTCCAATGAGTCAACTTTTCGCATGAGGTGGCCAAAGTACTGGAGTTTCAGCTTTAGCATCATTCCTTCCAAAGAACACCCAGGACTGATCTCCTTTAGGATGGACTGGTTGGATCTCCTTGCAGTCCAAGGGACTCTCAAGAGTCTTCTCCAACATCATAGTTCAAAAGCCTCAATTCTTCGGCACTCAGCTTTCTTCACAGTCCAACTCTCACATCCATACATGACCACAGGCAAAACCATAGCCTTGACTAGACGGACCTTAGTTGGCAAAGTAATGTCTCTGTTTTTGAATATACTGTGTAGGTTGGTCATAACTTTTCTTCCAAGGAGTAAGCGTCTTTTAATTTCATGGCTGCAGTCACCATCTGCAGTGATTTTGGAGCCCCCAAAATAAAGTCTGACACTGTTTCCACTGTTTCCCATCTATTTCCCATGAACTGATGGGACCGGATGCCATGATCTTCGTTTTCTGAATGTTGAGCTTTAAGCCAACTTTTTCACTCTCCTCTTTCACTTTCATCAAGAGGCTTTTTAGTTCCTCTTCACTTTCTGCCATAAGGGTGGTGTCATCTGCATATCTGAGGTTATTGATATTTCTCCCGGCAATCTTGATTCCAGCTTGTGTTTCTTCTAGCCCAGTGTTTCTCATGATGTACTCTGCATAGAAGTTAAATAAGCAGGGTGACAATATACAGCCTTGACGTACTCCTTTTCCTATTTGGAAACAGTCTGTTGTTCCATGTCCAGTTCTAATTGTTGCTTCCTGACCTGCAGACAGATTTCTCAAGAGGCAGGTCAGGTGGTCGGGTATTCCCATCTCTTTCAGAATTTTCCATAGTTTATTGTGATCCACACAGTCAAAGGTTTTGGCATAGGCAATAAAGCAGAAATAGATGTTTTTCTGGAACTCTCTTGCTTTTTTGATGATCCAGCGGATGTTGGCAATTTGATATCTGGTTCCTCTGCCTTTTCTAAAACCAGCTTGAACATCAGGAAGTTCACGGTTCACATATTGCTGAAGCCTGGCTTGGAGAATTTTGAGCATTACTAGCATGTGAGATGAGTGCAATTGTGTGGTAGTTTGAGCATTCTTTGGCATTGCCTTTCTTTGGGACTGGAATGAAAACTGACCTTTTCCAGTCCTGTGGCCACTGCTGAGTTTTCCAAATTTGCTGGCATATTGAGTGCAGCACTTTCACAGCATCATCTTTCAGGATTTGAAACAGCTCAACTGGAATTCCATCACCTCCACTAACTAGCTTTGTTTGTAGTGATGCTTTCTAAGGCCCACTTGACTTCACATTCCAGGATGTCTGGCTCTAGGTGAGTGACCACACCATCTTGATTATCTTGGTCGTGAAGATCTTTTTTGTACAGTTCTTCCGTGTATTCTTGTCACCTCTTCTTAATATCTTCTGCTTCTGTTAGGTCCATACCATTTCTGTCCTTTATCGAGCCCATCTTTGCATGAAATATTCCCTTGGTATCTCTAATTTTCTTGAGGAGATCTCTAGTCTTTCCCATTCTATTGTTTTCCTCTATTTCTTTGCATTGATCACTGAGGAAGGCTTTCTTATGTCTTCTTGCTATTCTTTGGAACTCTGCGTTCAGACGCTTATATCTTTCCTTTTCTCCTTTGCTTTTCGCTTCTCTTCTTTTCACAGCTATTTGTAAGGCCTCCCCCAGACAGCCATTTTGCTATTTTGCATTTCTTTTCCATGGGGATGGTCTTGATCCCTGTCTCCTGTACAATGTCACGAACCTCTGTCCATAGTTCATCAGGCACTCTATCAGATCTAGTCCCTTAAATCTATTTCTCACTTCCACTGTATAATCATAAGGGATTCGATTTAGGTCATACCTGAATGGTCTAGTGGTTTTCCCTACTTTCTTCAGTTTAAGTCTGAATTTGGTAATAAGGAGTTCATGATCTGAGCCACAGTCAGCTCCTGGTCTTGTTTTTGTTGACTGTATAGAGCTTCTCCATCTTTGGCTGCAAAGAATATAATCAGTCTGATTTCGGTGTTGACCATCTGGTGATGTCCATGTGTAGAGTCTTCTCTTGTGTTGTTGGAAGAGGGTGTTTGCTATGACCAGTGCATTTTCTTGGCAAAACTCTATTAGTCTTTTCCCTGCTTCATTCCGCATTCCAAGTCCAAATTTGCCTGTTACTCCAGGTGTTTCTTGACTTCCTACTTTTGCATTCCAGTCCCCTATAATGAAAAAGACATCTTTTGGGGGTGTTAGTTCTAAAAAGTCTTGTAGGTCTTCATAGAACCGTTCAACTTCAGCTTCTTGAGCATTACTGGTTGGGGCATAGGCTTGGATTACCATGATATTGAACGGTTTGCCTTGGAAACGAACAGAGATCATTCTGTCATTTTTGAGATTGCATCCAGGTACTGCATTTCAGACTCTTCTGTTGCCCATGATGGCTACTCCATTTCTTCTGAGGGATTCCTGCCCGTAGTAGTAGATATAATGGTCATCTGAGTTAAATCCACCCATTCCAGTCCATTTTAGTTTGCTGGTTCCTAGAATGTCGACATTCACTCTTGCCATCTCCTGTTTGACCACTTCCAATTTGCCTTGATTCATGACCTGACATTCCAGGTTCCTATGCAATATTGCTCTTTACAGCATCGGACCTTGCTTCTATCACCAGTCACATCCACAGCTGGGTATTGTTTTTGCTTTGGCTCCATCCTTTCACTCTTTCTGGAGTTATTTCTCCTCTGATTTCCAGTAGCGTGTTGGGCACCTACTGACCTGGGGAGTTCCTCTTTCAGTATCCTATCATTTTGCCTTTTCATACTGTACATGGGGTTCTCCAGAGAAGGCAATGGCACCCCACTCCAGTACTCTTGCCTGGAAAATCCCATGGACGGAGGAGCCTGGAAGGCTGCAGTCCATGGAGTCGCTGAGGGTTGGACACGACTGAGTGACTTCACTTTCACTTTTCACTTTCCTGCATTGGAGAAGGAAATGGCAACCCACTCCGGAGTTCTTGCCTGGAGAGTCCCAGGGACGGGAGAGCCTGGTGGGCTGCTCTCTATGGGGTTGCACAGAGTCGGACCCGACTGAAGTGACTTAGCAGCAGCAGCATGGGGTTCTCAAGGCAAGAATACTGAAGTGGTTTGCCATTCCCTTCTCCAGTGGACCACATTCTGTCAGACCTCTCCACCATGACCCACCCGTCTTGGGTTTCCCTGCTGGCATGGCTTAGTTTCATTGAGTTAGACGAGGCTGTGGTCCTAGTGTAATTAGATTGACTAGATTTCTGTGAGTATGGTTTCAGTGTGTCTGCCCTCTGATGCTCTCTTGCAACACCTACCATCTTACTTGGGTTTCTCCTACCTTGGGCATGGGGTATCTCTTCACGGCGGCTTCAGCAAAGCGCAGCCGCTGCTCCTTACCTTGGACGAGGGGTAAGGAGCAGCGGCTCCCTTAGCACTTATCAACATGCTTTTAAAGAAAGCCAGCACTGCTGGCGAGGGAAGGGAGGAGGCTCCCGCCCCCGCAGCAGAAGCTCGGGGACTGTGTCTGCGCTTGCAGGGAGCAGACCTTTCAAGGATGAGCCTGGGTACTGGCCAAGGATCGGCCAGGCTGCACTAAGGTGCCTCCCAGCCCTCCTGCTGCTTGGGGTCAAGTGTGAGTGAGGCGGTAGAGTCCGCCGAGCAGAGAGCCATCCGGCCAGCAAAGAGGAACCGGGCGTGACGACTGGGGAGGTTCGCAGCCCCAGCAGATGCAGGCAGAGGCCAAAGTTCAGTGATGGATGGCTTCCCCGGGCAGGAGCTGAGGAGCACGCAGTCTTGCTGAGCAGCCACCTGCCTGGTGGGAGCCTGAGTGGGAGCAGGTCGACCTGGGCGGCCGCCGCTCCGCTCAGGGTCTGCCTGATGGCCCCACCCTCCCCTAACGTCTGCGGCCAGTTCCTTGCAGCAAACCTCAGTGTGCCTCTGGCTGGCCCCGCTGGCCCCGGGACCCGACGGACAGGGGCACCAGGACAGACACACATCCCCGAGGCTCATCTGAGCGGCTCCAGTGTCCTGCACCTGGGCCACTGACCTGGTGGATTTAGGGCGCTGAGGACCTGTCTCCACGGGTAAAGGGGTCACTAGTGTCCCTGGCCTTTTGTGGCCTTGCTCCTCAGAACGTGGCCGTGGGCTTCCCCATGGAGGCCCTGCAGGAGAGCCCGCAGGGCTGGCTGGTGGGCCGGGAACCGTGCCCAGGGCTCCGTCCCGTGAGCGGCCGAGGTCGCCGCTTCACTGTCCTTTCCACCAGTCTCGTCAGCAGGCAGTCACGTCTCACAGCACTTTTGCTCACCTTTCTCCGGGTGTCGGTGAAGCCAGGCAGCCTTTCTTGTGTTTGCTCGCTGCCTGTGCCCCTGTGAAGGGCCCCGGGCGGAAAGCCGCAGTTCTGACCCTGGCCTCGGAAGGCCCACTGGGCTGGCACAGTCGGCCTGCAACACGTGATGCTGCTCTATTTTCTGCTGATGCGCAGAACTGCATGGACCTTTAGCTCTTAGTTGCTTGAGAATTGATCTTACCTTGGAAACCTCGCAGAAATCTCCTCAGTTCTACTGAGTTGGCTGTTGGTTCTTGGGGTCTCCTTTGCCGACAGACCATCTGTAGACAGGGATAGTTTCATTCCTTCCTCCCCAGTCTTTACAGGTCTCATTTCTGTCCCATATCCTCTCACAGCAGTCGAGGCCTCCCTGGTGGGGTTAACAGATGGAACTGTGGCCGGCTGTCTCAGTTCTGACTTAACGGGCTGTTCCTCCGTGACGTGTGGCGGCTGCCAGCCCCCACAGCAGGATGCAGGCTTCATGCCTGCTGCGCATCTCGTCATGAAAGAAGCTGAGTTCTCCCTGATGCTGCCTCTGCAGCCATTGAGATCGTCCCTGTGATCTGCGCATGTGACGAGCCTTTTCAGTTTGGAGCCAGCCTTGCATTCCAGTTGCGCCCAGCCTGCCAGCGTGTCACGTGGCTGGACCTGTCTTCAGGACCATTCTGACACAGGATTTCTCCTGCTCACCATCTTCTCTTCTGCTTCATAAACAAGCTGGGGAGTTTTCCCTCCTCTGCTTTCTGCTACTTTGAGTGATATTTGGATTTTTCTCTCAGACACTGGCTGAGTTCCTGCAAGGCCACCTCAGCCTTGTGTTTTGGACGGAGGAATCTAGGAGTTTCTGATTCTTTTTATTTAATAGTTTTAGGACTGCTTAGCCGACTGCATCTTCTTGAGTCGGTCGGCAAGCCATGCCTTCCTCTGGAGTGTGCCCCTTTCGCTCGGGGCTCCAGGGGCGAGGCAGGTCTCGCTGCCCGTGAAGCTTCGCCGGGCCTCGCCTCGATCAGCCTCACTCTGGCTGCTGTCTCTTGTGCTTTGCCTGTCTCCTGATCGCACACAGTGCCCGTTGCCTGGATGAGTCCCTTCAAGTAACTGGTATCTGGCTTTGTTGATCCTTTCTGTTGCATTTTTGTGTGTGTGTTTATCTCATTAATTTCTCTTTTTATCTTTATAGTTTCCTTCCTTTTGCTTACTTGGGGTTATTTCCAAGAGGAGTGCTTAGCTCTTTAATTTTCAGCCTCTTAAATCTTACGATGTAAACATTCAGGACAGTAACTTTTTCTTGAAGTAATATCTTCACTGCATCCCATCCATTTTGATATGTAGTATTTTCATTACTTTTTAGTGCTAATAGGTTTTGAGTTTTGAATCTGCGTTCAAATTACTTATTTGAAAGGCTGTTTTTCAGTTTCAGAAAGCTGGGGGTTTCAGAGCTCTTTGGCATCTTTTACGAATCGGCTTCTAACCTAAGTGGATCGTAGTCTGTATTCTGCCGATTTAGATGTTTGTGGGGACTAGCTTTGTAGCCAAGCAGACGGTGCTTTTTATAAACGTTCCACGTGGACTTTAAGAGGCCACAGCCTCTTCCAGCCACGTTCACGTCCCTCTCTTGCTTCGGCAGGCTCAGTAGGTCAAGCTCACTCACTATTTCCGCAGATCCTCTGTATCTTGTTTTGTCGCTTTTCTGCCACTTCTGCCAATGAGCAGGAGAGCTGTGCCGAAGTCTCCAGGGGACACGGGGCTTCTCAGGTTCTCCTCGCGGTCACGTGCGCACTCGCGTTGCCTGCTGGGAAGTCGCTGTTAGTCGCACGTGCACACGGCCTCCAGAGTTCTCATGTCTCCCTGCTGGGCGAGATGTCCTACGAGATGAGCCTCTGGCTGCACTAGCAGCCTCGCCTGAGGTCTGGCCGAGCCGCCACGGGCGCCGTCCCACGGACGCCGTCCCTCCAGCACCCTCAGGGCGGGCCTTGCGCGTCCGCGTCTCGCCCTTCTGCCCTCAGCCTTCCTTTGCTCCTGTGATGCATTGTTTCTGGTTTTACAAGGTCTGGTCTGCCGGTCTTTGTTTTCCAGCCCGTTCGTTCCGTCCGCTTGCATTCGTTGTAGCTGCTCGTTTGTGTTTGGCTGGAACACACTGATCTCTTCTCTCCCCCCTGCTGTTTCTGTTCTTTTTCCTCCTTTGGTTCTTCTGTTCTTTTCTCTTTTTCGCCCTTGTTTCTATTTTTCCCTCTGTTAATTTGAAAGTCACAAATCCTATTTCTGTTCTTTTAGGGGTTAGCCTGGAAATTTCAGCATGTATATTTGAGTTAACAACGTGTAAAGTTAAAATTAATCCAAAGATTTCAGATCATTTTAGCTTTCTCACCTGCTTTCCATCTTACTGTTATTTTCCAATATTTTTAACACATGGTGGTTTTTCTTAGTTTTGCAAATTAGACGTTACATTTCTTTTATGTATTCAGTGACTCTTAGAATTCATGGTGTATGGACATGCGCAGGCACTCCGAGAAAAGGCGAGCTCTTTATGAAGGGATTTCCTTTGCTATGACCTTTCACTGGGGCCGCTTTTCCTTGAAAATTCGGTTTCCTCTCTCTCCTGAAAGGGCGTGTTGCTGGCTCTGTGACTCTCTCTCCTGAAAGGGCGTGTTGCTGGCTCTGTGACTGTGGCCTGACAGGACTCTGAGAAGAGCCCTCTGCTCTTGCCGTTGCTGTTGGACAGCTGCCTCTGTCCTGTCGCTCTTGGTTCTGTTCTTGACGGCCCTCTTGTCTGGATCTTTCTTCATATTCACCTCAGTTATGTGTGTTTGTTTTCAATCCTGTTTTTATTCATCACACAGATGTGTCTTTGTTTCCACTACAAAGTAACCACTTGCTTCATTGCTTTTTCTCTCTTATTGTGGTAAAATATATATAGCGGAAGATTGATCATCGTAACCATATCTAAGTGTACAGCTCAGCGACATTAAGTGTGTGCAGTGTGTGTGGCATTGCCACCATCTATTTCCAGAACTTTCAGCTCAGACCGAACTTCTGCAGCATTAAATAGTCGCTCTCCATTCACCCCTCCCCCAGCCCCTGGTAACTGCTGTTTACCTTCTTCCTCTATGAATCTAGCCCCTCTAGGGACCTCGCTTAAGGAGAATCATACAGCATTTACCCCCTTGTGTCTGGCTAGTTTCACTGAGCGGAATGTCTTCGGAGGCCATCCATGCTGTAGCCTGTATCAGGTCTCACTTCCTTTTTAAATCTGAATAAGTTCCATTGTGCGTGTGTGTGTGTGTGTGTGTGTGTGTGTGTGAGATCTGCTGATGGACACTTGGGTTGCTTCCATCTGGCTATTGTGAATATGCTCCTGCTGTTCACTGTGATGAGCAAGCATCTGTTCACGCTTCTGCTCTCAGCTCCTGTGGGTCTGTACCTGGCCGGGAGATCGCTAGGCCGCACGGTGATGCTGTGTCTGATCTTTTGGGGCACTGCAGCGCTGTCCCGTGGCAGCCGCACCGCTTTACATCCCCACCAGCAACGCGTAAGGCTCCAGACTTCTGTACATTCTCAACACTTATTTTCCTTTTTAAAAATAAAAACCACCCTAACGGATGTGATCCCCAGTGTATCACATTTCCCTGATGACTCATGTTGAGCATCCTTACGTGTGCATACTGGTCATTTGTGTGCCTTCTCTGGAGAAGTGTATTTTCTCCAGAGAAGAAGAAGGGCAAGGTCCCTTGCCCACATATTAACTGGTTTATCTGCTTTTCCTGCCGTTGAGTTGTGGGAGTTCTTTATATATTCTAGATGTTAAGCCCTGAGCAGATATATATCTGCAGATATCTTCCCCGTTCTGTGGGTGGCTTTCCGCTTTCTTGGCAGTGTCCTGTGATGCACAAGGCTTCTAACTTTCACAAAGTCCAGTTTATTTTCAATTGTGTTGTCTTTGCTTTCAGTGCCACAGCCAAGAAATTGTTGCCAAATACAACGTCATGACTCTCCCTGGTGCTTCCTTCCCAGAGCTGCAGTGTTCAGCTCTCACGCTAGTGAGCTGGCCCCTCACACTCTCCAAAGATAACACACGAAAAGGAAGCAAGCTGGACACGTCACAGCTGTCACGTCGTTGACGCGCACTGCGCCCCTCGTGGCTTGCAGGGTGGATCCTGAGCCCCTTTGGCGTGATCCTTGTAGACTCTGATAACTTCTTTGCTGTCTCATCTAAAGAGATGCTCCAGCTCCTCAGATCTAGAATCAGCTACTCCTCCGAAGCTCCCCGGTTCCTTTTAGCACGAGCCCTGTCTAGGAGTCAGCCTGCATGAGGGTGCTCAGAGCTGCAGGGCTGGCTCTCGTTTCCAGGCCTTTGCGGCGGGCTGGGGATGAAGTGCCTCTAAGTGTATGTAGCACCTATTAAGGGAGCCGAGAAGATCCCCTGGAGAAGGGAATGGCCGCCCACCCAGTGTTCTTGCCTGGAGAATCCCCGGACAGAGGACCCTGGCGGGCTGCAATCCATGGGGTTGCAAAGAGTTGGACATGACTGAGCGACTAATGAAACATCCATCAAATATATATAACTCCCATCCGAAGTTTTCCATTCAGATCTAGGGTTTCTTGTGTGATCTGCTTAGCTTTCTCCCGGATCTCCTTTCTCTGAGCTGGAAAATCCTACCACCACACAGCATTACCCGTCTGGCTTACGTCACAATCCACAAACGTCTCAGAACAGCCGTGGTGGTGTGCCTATCACCAACGGGTGTCACTGCAGGGTGTCTTCCAGTTCGGTCTGTAGCCCCAGAGTCGCCGGGTCAGTTCACTGTGGCTTCGTGGCATTTGGAGTATTTCTCTATTTGTGGTTCGTGTGTCTCATCTCTTTGGGGTTTATAGAAATGGCTTTTTAAATTTAACCTCGTTGGCGGTTCGGTTCGCATGTCTCAAGGCCAAATCTATCACGGCGCGCGGTGCCCAGGCTCGGTGCAGGAGCCCGATGGCTCTGACGGTGAAGAGCCTGCCAGCAGCACAGGAGGCCTGGACCCGATCCCCAGGCGGGGAAGATCCCCTGGAGAAGGAAGTGGCTGCCCACTCCAGTGTTCTTGCCTGGACCAGAACTCCAGGGACAGAGGAGCCCGGTGGGCTGCAGCCCATGGGGTCACAAAGGGTCGATCACCACTGTGTCACCGATACTCCCGCTTTCTGTTACTTTCAGATGCAGGAGAGGCAGTGAAGGGGGGGGTGGGGGCAGGGGGGACGGTGGCGAAGGTTGGGGCAGAGGGGCCTGGCCCTGGGAGTGGGCCTGCAGCCTCACCTGCTGACTTTTCCTCCTGCACAGGTTGCCAGGCAGGAGGGGAGGGTCATCCTGACCTCGGGGCTGCCATACCACAAGGTGAGGACCCGCTGGCCCAGGCTGCCCACCCCTGCCCCTGCCCAGGGCAGACTGGATGCTCCAGGCTCACCTCAGCTGGGGGGTGGGGCCTAGCTTCCACCCCGCGCGAAGGCTGCTTCTGCCCGCAGCTCCGGGCCCAGGTCGGGGCTGGGCGCTGCCTGGCAGTGGACTGCTCCCTCAAGGCCCAGCAGCAGGCGAAGGCCATCCTCAGGCATTTCAACGTGCGTGTCACCCCCGCAGACATCTTCAGCCGCTGCCAGGTGGGTGCCGCGGGCCCCAGGCTGGGCGAGGGGCCAGTGTGTGTGGCCCAGGCTCTGTGACTGGTGAGACCCTGTGTGTGGCCGGGCCTTGGTTTTCTGCTCGGCGGAGCAGTACCCCGATCTGTGCATTTCCTCCCAACCCCTTCCTCTGGAGGAGGGAAGGTGCATGTGTGGTAAAGACCCCAGGGCGTCGGGGGAGCCTGCAGGCACTTTTACCAGCTTTTCACAACCTGTGCTGGTGCGTCGTCTTGAGAAAATGGAGTTGGGGCACTGAGAGGACACCCCACTGGCACCCCAGGGAGCCGTGGAGCCTTCAGATCTGTGAGGGTGGTCGCTACCCTTCGCAGGAAGAGTCCGGGCCACATCCCGGCACCGCTTCCCTGCCCCAGTGGGGGCCCCGTGGAGGGGCCAGGCTGCAGGACACCCCAGGGGTGGCGTGGGGCCAGTTCAAAGGAAGGGGGCAGAGCTGCACCCTGGTGGGGGGAGCAGCCAGTGCCCCCGGGACAGGAGACAGTCCTGGGGGCAGCAGGGCCCAGGGAGGCGCGGGCTCTGACCCGGCTGCCGTGGATGGACAGAGTCGGGGCGTCCTCACCCTGAGTGGGGAGGTGAGGGACCTGCAGTCAGTGGAGCATCTGCCCAGGTGAGCGGAGGCGGCAGCCGGGGGGGCGAAAGTGGGTGCAGAGGGTCCAGGACACGCCGCAGGGTGGGGCCCGGATCCCAGGTTTGCGGCTGAGGCCCAGGCCGTCGGCAGGGCAGTTCTTGGGTCTGGGCTCTCAGGAGGCTGGTCTAGAGGGCGGGCCAGGTGCACCAGGCTCTCCGGGTAGGCGCTGGGGAAAGGGGCTTCCTGCCTGGCTGGGGTCCTGCCAGCAGCGTCCCTGTGTGGTAGGTGTGCGTCCCACATGTGGTCAGCGGGCAGTGAGGACAGAGGAGGGCAGCCACAGGGCTGCTGGCAGGGGGCGGGCACCAGGCAGAGACCGTGTGCCCGTTGTTGGCTGCAGCCTAGGAGGGAGGCGGGGTATCGGCACCCGGTGGGGCTTCGTCGGGAGGGGTCCCCTGTGGAGCCTCTGAGGCCCAGGGCTGTCCAGCAGCCTCCAGTGGGGCTCAGCTGCTGAGGAAGGGTGGGCTGAGTGCACCCCAGGGCAGGACCCCCACCCGGTGGCAGACCGCTGTCCAGGGGTGCCGCAGCCATGTGCCGGGACCCCAGGAGGCAGGCGCGGCCACACGCAAAGAAGGGCCCCTGAGAGCTAGGGTGCTTGAATCCGCATGCAGCCTGTCAGCACGCAGGCGTCGGGGGCCACGCGGGCGTCGGGGGTCACGCCAGCGGCTCCCACCACGGTCCTCGGCAGCGCCCAGTGCCCGTGAGTGGAGAATGCTCCCTGCTGAAGGGCAATGCCTGCCCCAGGGCAGGGCGCCTCAGGTAACACACCCCACCTCCCCCCGCCCCAAGAGCCCCCTAGCCATGAGACTCCCAGCCTCACCCAGGAGCTCAGCCCAGCACGGTGGCTGGGAATGACTTCCCTTCCCGGCCCAGCTCAGTGGCCTCCCCACTCCCTGTCTGAGCTCGCTCCCGGTGCCTGAGCCGGCTGGCCTCAGGGCCTCCCCCAAGTGGACAGGGAAGCCCAGGCTGCGTGGACGCCCCGAGTTGATGGCCCGAGGCACAGTGACCACTGGCTCCATGCGACTGCGGACCCTGCCCTGCCTGAGGCCACAGCCCCGGCCTGCCTGGCCCCTGAGCCCAGGTGAACATCCGAGGGCACTGGCCACTGGCCAGCAGAGAGCTGCACGCATAGGACTGACCGAGGGGGCACCTCCGTGTGGTTCTCGGCCAGCAGGGTCCCATCCTGTGCCCCCGGGGCCCGAGCTCCCTGGACGCTGGCTCAGAGCCACCACCGCCCCTGCCCAGGCCAGAGCTTGGCCGCCTCCCTGGAGAGCTCCCGCCGCCAGGCTGAGTTTCCATTTTCTTTTCCTTCCTTCTGCTATTTTGGTGCTGTTCCCAGAGGGAAAACCCACTGGACACACGAACCGTTCCCAGAGCCCGCTGGCCGCTCTTGGGGCTGCACATCAGGGTATGCGGCGGGAGCGAGTGAGGCTGGAGGGGTCAGTGGGCCTGGCCGCACGGGGGTGGCCCCTGGCCGTGGGGGGGGCAGCCCGCCCACCCCAGGTCCCAGAGGGCGAGGGGCGCTGGATCCCTCCAGCAGGGCAGGGTCATGACCCCCGGAGCTGGTGACTGGGGCCTGGGACCGTCCATCGGGAATGTCCGCCAGGAGGACGTTCCCAGTGCCGTCTACCCTGGGAAAGGATCTTATCAAAGAAATTTAAGCTTAAAAAAAGTCCCAGAGCAGGAACCCAGGCATGGTCAGGCATAACATCTGTTTTACCATCCCTGCAGCCCCCTCTTCTGTGGTGGGGAATGGGCTATGCCCCTATGAGGGGTATCCTGGGGGTCAGTGACGCTGGCCCCGGAAGTGGCCTCTAGGAGGACAGTTACCCCACCTCAGGGGGGTGCTCTCAGCAGAGGGTCCCCTCGGGGGCGGTGCTGGGGGAGGAGCCTGCAGCCAGGGTCAGGGCCTCGGGGCGGGGCCTCCGGGGTGGGTTCACGGCCCAGGAGCCCGGAGCTGGGCAGAGGCCGTGGGAGGGAGGAGGGTGCTGCCCGGGCTGATGTCTGGTGGGGAGCCGGCTGAGCGAGGGCTCTCAGGGCCTGAGTGGCCTCCAGCGTCCGCACCACACCTGGGAGGCCCACAGTGACGGGGGCCTGGAGTCTGGACACAGGGGCCAGCAGGTCACCGGTGCCCAGCCGTCCCCAGGCATGGAGACCCTCCCTGTGTCCTGAGGGGCAGCAACAGACGTGGGGACGGACAGGAAGAGGCGGCAGCCCTGACCCCACCCCCACCCCCCACCCCCACCCCCCCCCCCCGCCTTTGTGCTCTTCGGCCCCCAGCCCCGTTCCCACACTCCGTGCCCCCGGGGTCACACAGGCACAAAGGCTGCAGGAGGAGGGGCCCCACCCTGTGCAGGCAGGGACCTGGGGCCACTGGCTCCCGAGGCCGCAGGAGGGGCCTGTCACAGGCCTCCAGGGCGGGGGGGCTGACGGGCCCAGCGTGCCCCCAGACTCAGGATGCCAGCCAGGGTGCAGGGTCATTGGCAAGCTCAGCACAGCCCCCCGAGGGGGCACTCAGGTGGGCCCCGCAGATCGCCCCAGGCCTCCCCACAGCCTACAGGGCCACCTTCTCAACGCACTCCTCCCCTTCCGGGAATGCCCCGGGTCCACTGGAGCCCAGCCTGGGTCCCAGCACTTGGCTCTTGGGGGACCTGAGGACCTGGACCCCCATGGCCCGGGGTGGCCCACTTCTTTATGAAGGCCCCATGGCTGGCATGACAGCAACGCCCACACCCCTGCACTGAAGTGGGCTGCCTCAGGTGCCAGCCAGCCGGCTGTCTGTCAGCGTACCTGCTCCACGTGGACCTCACGTCCTCCCGCAGGGCTCCCAGGGGCCCGTGTTGTCCAAGACATGCGAAGAGGCCCCTGGAGTGGCCGGGGCGGGGGCCCGGCTCAGTGCCCGGGAGGACCCAGCTCACTGGAGGTGCCCTCCAAGCACCCACCTCCTGGCTCCCTTTGTCCTGGGGCCGCTCCTCTCTGGACTTCGGTCCTGACCATGTGCTCCTGAGAGGGGCCCCTACCCCCTGTCTGGGGTCCCCCCGGGATACACCTCCTGGACGCTGACAGGTGCTCACTCTAAACGGGAGTCTCGCTGTCGTCGCGCTGGGTCCCCGCTGCCGTGCGCAGGGCCTGCTCCTAAGCTACGGTCCTCAGACGTCTGACTCGGGGAGCACAGTGTCTGGGATGCAGGCTCCAGTGGCTGTGCTGCGTGGGCTCCGCGGTCCGGAGGCATGCAGCATCTTCCCAGACCAGGGGCTGGACTGGTATGACTGTGCCCTCGGAGTTCCGGCTTTGAGCAGGTCGGCCCTTTTTGAAAGTGAACGTCTGGGGCTTCCCTGGAGGCCCAGATGGTAAACAGTCCGCCTGCAATGCAGGAGACCTGGGTTCAGTCCCTGGGTCAGGAAGTTCATCCCCTAGAAAAGGGAGTGGCTGCCCGCTCCAGTGTCTTGCCTTGAGAACTCCATGGACAGTGGAACCTGGCAGTCTGCAGTCCATCCGGTCGCAAAGAATTGGACACAACTGAGCAACTAACCCTTTCACTCCCCTTGCTTTGCAAGGCAGATTCCTAACCACTGGACCACCAGGAAAGCCCCAGAGGGTCACTGTTTAAAAGGGCTGACCCGCTCAAAGTGGGCACTCCGAGGGCACGGCCTCACCCGACAGAGGACAGCTGTGTAGCCCAGAAGGGCCCAGTGCCTGGGGTGCCCGGGTCCTGGTACACAGACCCGTGAGGTGGACACGGTCCCCAGCCATGACCACTGGCCCCCGCCAGGCCAGCGTGACGTGGGCCTGAGGGGAGCCGGTGTGGGTGGGAGAGGACAGGCAGGCCTCTGGGAGCCGCCTGGTACCCTTGGCTCCATCCTCAGGCCCGGGGTCAGTAAGGCACCTTGGTCAGCAAGAGGGTACCCGAGAGTCTGGGGGCTCCTGTTCCTCTGCACCCTCCCCCAGCCCACGTCACTGCCTGAGCCAGCCACGGAGCCAGCAGGAGCCCCTGGCCGGGTGTGTCAGAGTGTCAGGCCCTTAGTCGTGACTGACTCTGTGATCCACAGACTGCAGCCCACCAGGCTCCTCTGTCCGTGGAAATCTCCAGGCAAGAACACTGGAGCGGGTTGCCATGCCTTTCCCCAGGGGGTCCTCCCCACCCAGGGACTGAACCCAGGTCTCCTGCATTTCAGGCAGATTCTTTACCACCTGAGCCACCAGGGAACCCCACACACGTCAAAGGCCAGCTCTAAACCCACCGCTCAGTGAGCTCGAGAGAAACAAACAGGGAGGGCAGGGCCCTGAGGGCCTGCCTTCCTCAGGGTGAGGGGCACACGGGCCCAGCCGGAGCAGCAGGGAGGGTGGAAGAGGGCCCGTCTCAGTGTGAGGGTCCCCTGTGGCCAGGCTGGCGGGAGGGCGGGAGACACCCTCCCCCAGAGGCCAGACTTCACAGCTCAGGAGCCAGAGCCGGTGAGCACAGGCCTCGGGGTCTGCAGGGGGTGGCTCGTCGCCAGCAACCCTGTGTGTCCACTCGCTGCCCACAGCTGCTCCTGCAGGGGACCCCCCCCACCTCTGCTGCTGGGGCTAGTGCCAGAGAGGGCTGGATGGACGCAGGGGCCTGGCCACTGTTCCCTCAGCCCTGGATGGAGCAGGCAGGACAGGCTCGGGGCCTCGGAGTGTGCAGCCCTGGTTGGGTGTGGGAGGGTCCTCGCGGTGACAGAGTGAGGCCTGCCGGGCAGTCACGAGCCCGTCCATGTGCTAACAGGGCAGTGGCCTTTGGCTAGATGGCCCGTGCGGGGGGCACCCGCGGGTGGGCAGGCACCAGGAAAGGCACACGTCACCCCACCCTACCTGGCCACCTTTCCCTCCCTGGCCACACAGAGTAGTTGGGGGGAGGGGACCCCTTCCTGCCCCCTCCCAGGCAGCCCCTCCGCCCACCCACCACCCTGAGCAGGGCCAGTCATTGGAGGCACATCTGGGGCAAGGGTGGCCCCGAAGGTCTCCAAGGGAGCCAGGGTGGCTGGTGGGGTCTTGACCTGGGTGGGTAGGGGTCTTGGTGAGCCCACAGCCAACCCGGAACGAGGAGCCTCAGGAGAAGGTGGGCAGTGGGCATGGGAAGGTGCACTGTTGGGGTCCCTCCGAGAAGTGGAGGAGCTGGGCTGGGCAGAGCAGTTGGTGGTGGAAAGCGGTCCTCTCCGGCTTGGCCTGACTCAGTAGCCCTGGGAGGGGCAGGAAGGGAAGGACCGGGGACCCCCAGCTACCTGGCTCCTGCCAGCCTTTGCTGACCTCACTGGATCCCACATGTCACCCCAGCTATGGGTGCACCTGAGCAGGTGCTCTGTCCACCAGGCCTGCCAAGCCTCAGTTTAGATGCCACCTCCTCCAGGAAGTCTTCCAGGTCCCCAGCACAGTTCCTGGAGTACCACCATCCTTTGGAGGAAGACTCTGGGGCGCCCCCTCCTTGGTCTGTGGGTGACAGGCCGCCCCCCACTGTCTGAGGGCCAAGCCCTACTTGCCTGTGGCGGGGGCACACGGGGGCGGCCCCTCCCGGACTTCCCCAGCCCGCACCCCTCTCCCGCCGGCTGGCGCCCACCCCCTCCCACACGGCCCTGGGCGGCTGTGGTCCCCCGCCCCACCTCGCCCCGCCGGCGGCGCGGGAAGGCGGGCGGGCGGGCGGGCGGGCGGGCGGCCGTTTGCTTTTGAATCCGGGCCGGGCGCCCTGAGTGGCCCTTTCAAAGGCCGGCGGGGGCGGGGGCCGTTCCCAGGCGCGCCCCGCCCCCCGCGCCGCCCCTCCGCCCGCTTTCCCACGCGCCCGCCGCCGGCGGTTCTCACGGCCGCGCCCCTCCCCCGTCTGGGAACTGCCCGCGCCTGCCGCGACGGGGGTGCCGGGGAGCCCCGAGAAAGGGGTGCCACCCGGGCTCCTGGGGACGGCGAAGGGGCACGGCCGCCCGGGGGACCGCTGGGAGGGGTCGCCTAGAGGGGTTGCTCAGGGAAGGGTCTCCTGTGCTCCCAGTGGGGTCCTGGGGGGCCTAGGGGCACATAGTGCCTGGTGGAGTAACCGGGAGCCGCGGGAGGGGCTGTGTGCCGCCTCGGGAGTTGCTTGGGTGGGGTCCCAAGGACCTGCCGCCCAGGGTAGACTGAGGGGGCCCCAGGGGTGGGGAACTGCCCCAGGACCTGAGTCCCGCCGCATTCTCTGACCCAGATTGTATTTGAGTGAACCTGGGGCCTGTGGCTGCCCACCCGCCCTGGCCTCAGAGACACTGGGGGTCCTGGCCATGCCTGCCTGTCCCCTGGGAACAGTGAGCTCTGCGATGCCCCTTCCCTGCGTTGGGGCCCCGGGCTTGGGAGCAGGTCCCGGGCAGCCCTCACTGGCGCTGTCCCTCCTAAGGGCCCAGGCGGCCGGTCGCTGGACTTGGCGAAGGCAAGGACAGAGCCGGTGGGCGGGAGCAGCCAGCACACTCCCACCGGCGGTCTGAGACCTGCGTGCTGGCCCCAGTGGGGCAGGGGCTGCGACCGTCCACTGTGAGGGGCCGGGGGGCTTCACCACCCACCTGGGCCATGCTCACAGCCCTCTGCCTGCCTGGGTGGGTGCCTGCCTCCAGGTGAATGGACGTGGGGTCTTATCCTGGCGGCCTGAGCTGTCAGCCCGCTGTCCCCACACAGTGGACCTGGGTTGGGACTGCGGCTGGGAGAGGAGGGGACAGCTTGAGAGGATCAAGGCACCAGGGGGGCGAGGAGGGACCCCAACCACAGCCCAGAGCCTGAGGGCGGGGCTCAGACCCACCCTGGTCCCAGGCGGGGGGCGGGTGGGGCGACGCTGGCCAGGCTGCCCCTCAGTCAGGCCCCTGTCATGCAGGCTGCTTCTCGGACCCGTGCTTATCTTCCGCGGCACCAGACGTGCTTTCCTCTCATTGTCCCCAGTGCCCGTCCCCTCCCCATCCGCCTGCAGAGGCAGCACTCCCGTCACAGCTCCTCCCACCCCACGGTGGAGGCCCGGGACACACCTCTGCACCCCGAGTGTGAATGTGTGTGTGCATGCACCGGAGGGCATCTCTACTCCTGCAGACTCGTGTCCTCACCTGACACATGGACATATGCACACACAGACACAGGTGCACACACGCACAGGGACACACAGAGACGTGTGCACACACAAGGACACACGTGCATACGCACATGGGGACACACATGCACACACGGACATGCGTGCACACAAGGACACGTGCACACACACAGGAACACACTTGGACACAAGAACACACGTGCATACATGGACACAGACATGCACACACAACACGTGCACACGCACACAGGGATACATGCACACACGGACACAGACATGCGTGCACACACAAGGACACACAGACATGCACACACAAGGACACACAGGGACACAGACACGTGCACACACGCACACGGGGACACGTGTGCACATGGACACGCACAGACATACGTGTACACATCAGGACACGTGCACACGGACACATGCACACAGACACACATGCACACACGGACTCAGACATGCATGCACACACAAGGACACAGAGACATGCACACACAAGGACACAAACGGACACAGACACGTACACACACGCACGCGGGGACACACGTGCACATGGACACGGACATACGTGCACACAGGGACAGACACATGCACACACAGACACGTGCACACGCACATGGGAACACGTGCACATGGAATCGCACAGACATGCACACACAAGGACACATGCACGCAGATGCACGTGCACACGGGGATACATGCGCACACGGACACACACAGACATGCGTGCACACAAGGACACGTGTGCACACACGTAGACATACGTGCACACAAGGACACGTACACACGCATACTGGGACACACGTGCACACGGACACAGACATGCGTGCACACACAATGACACGTGCACACGGACACAGACACATGCACACAGGGACACGTGCACACAGGAACACACACACACAAGGACACATGCACACGGGGACACACGTGCACATGGACATGCACAGACACGTGCACACAAGGACACGTGCACAGACGCACACAGGGACACACACATATGGACACACAAGGACACACGTGCATACACAGACACACACAGCCACACTGAGGCGGGTGCTCTTGCACCCCAAGGACCCGGGTGCTTCCAAGGCACCCTCATGCAGAGAGGGATCCACGCCAGCCCAGAGCTGACCCCATTGTGGTCTCCGGGGCCCCAACCCGGCTCTGCCCCCTGGGGTGCCGACAGCGCTGGAGGCCGGTCCCCCACCACCCTGCCTGCGGCCCCCAAAGGGGCTTGGCCATGGCCGGGTGGGGGAGGGGCTGGGCCTGTGGGAACTGACCTCCCTGGGCCGGGGGACAGGGCAGGCATGGAGCGGCCCCGCGGGGCTGCCAGCCTGGGTCTCCAGCAACGGGGACAGAGGCGCCGGCGGGGGACTGGAGCCTGCTTCACGGGTCAGGAGAGCCCTGGCTGGGGTTTCAGACCTCCCCAAGCAGGCCCCACCCCAACCCCACACCTCCTGGGAGGCCTGGGCTGGGCCCTGCTGCCCCCACGTGTTGTGGTGGGGAAGGGGTCACCCCCCCAGTGCCTGAGGGCTCAGCCAGGGTGGTGGAGGGGCAGCAGGGTTCCCAGCCCCCAGCCCGGGGCCAGGGCTGGTCTGGAAGGAGGCGCGCAGCTCTGCCTGGGCACTCGGAGCTGACAGATGACCCAGGGCCCCTCCAGAGCCGCCGGACAGCGTGGGAGAGCGAGGTGGAGGGCAGACCCAGGCAACGCCTAATCGCTTCCTCCATCACCGCCAGTCCATCCACAGGGTGTCGGGCCCACCCCCCCCCCCCCCCCCCCCCCCCCCCCCCCCCCCCCCCGCCGAGGGGTCTTTCATACCAGCCCTTTGTCCCTGCGCCCAGCACCATTTGTTGGGGCGGCTCTGGGGGGTCATGGTGCACAAACCGGCCCAGGGGGCCCTCTGGACCCAGCGGTCTCAGGACCTCAGGCAAGGATGGGGGGTGGGGGAAGCTTGACAGGGACCAAATGGGGCCCGGAGCCTGGGAACACACTGGTGTCCTGCAGCTGAGGCCCGCTGCATCCCCAGGCCTCTGACACAAGTGAGAGGCACTTGCCAAGTGCGCGGAAAGGCATCTGCAACCCCCCGCCCCACGGGTGCTTTTCTTGCCGCGTGGTTGTGCGAAGATGATGTTTATTTTTTCTGCTTTTTTACCCTTTGCTGTAAATTTGCTCTAAACGAGTACGGAACAGGTATTGTTCTAGAGCATGTCGTAGCTTCTCAGCCCAGGCCCCCATCTTCCCTGCCTGTGGGGCCTCCAGGGCCTGGGTACCAGACTGACCTCATCTCCCATCCTGGAGGGCCTGGCTCCCGCTGGGGGTGGGCAGCGAGGCCTGTGGGGTTCGCCAGGGCACTGGACCACCGGGAGCGCAGTCCCAGCTTGCCGCTGGCAGGGCAGGGAGCCTTGCCAAGGTTCTCAGAAGTGGATCCCTCCACTAGGCTCCCAGCCTGTGGTCCTGCCCCCTCAGAAGCACTGGTTCCGTCTCACGCCCTGTGCCCTGGCGGCCCCGTGTGGCCCGCTCCAGCCCCCGACTTGGCCCAGGACTGGTGGAGGCCTAAGGGTGTTCACAGGCAGTTTGCACCAGGCTGTGTGCGGCCCGTGGCAGAGCATGGGTGAGGGGAAGGCCACTGGCACCCACGCCTGGCCTTCCCGCTGGCCTCTTCGGCTCGGCCAGGCCCTCAGTGGCAGCCCTCCCCCGGTCCTGACCCCAGCGCACCAGCCGTCCCCGCCCAGCGGCACAGCACACACCGTGGGCCCTGGCGTGTGTGTGCCCTGGGCTGGTGGGAGCAGGCATGCCTGGAGACACGTGACTCGGGGCAAACCCGGGGCCTCCCTCTCGGCAGGCGCTGCTGGATGCAGTTGCTACCCCGGCCGCTGCGGCCAGGACTCCTGGGCTCGGAGCTGAGAGCAGGCTGCTCGTGGACAGGCTCCCAGCACCTCTCCAGCCGCCCCTCCCCAGCTCTGTCTCAGAGGCTCACAGACATGCCAGGCCATCGCGGGCAGGGATGCCTCCCAAGGAAGTGGCCGGAGTAGCCCCTCACCGCCCTCCTAGGGCTGTGGAGGGCGGGCTGCCCAGCGCACCTGCCTGGCTTTGGGTCCTGGGCCACCACCAGCCCCCTGGGCCGGTCCCTGCTGGCGGCCTCACCCCGGGGAGGCAGCCTCCCTGACGGTGGGCTCCAGACCCTGCCTAGGAGGGCCTTAGTCCTACCCGGAGTCGGGCGGCTCAGTGGGCATGAGCTCCAGACAGCCTGAGCGCTGTGGGAGCCAGGCCCAGGCGGACCCCGGGACAGGGGAGTCAGGAGCCTGCCCACCCCTCCTGCCCCCACTCACCCGCCTGACCAGGCTCTAGGGGTGGAGGTCCGCCCTGCCCTCAGGCCTCCAGCCTGGATGGGGTCTCAGACACCTCTAGGGACCCAGGAGACCACACTGTCCGGGGCACCCACAGTCCCCACTGGTGTCTGACCAGATCCGCTGATGTCCAAGTCTGGGGTCTGCACAGCCCCTGCAGGGAGTGGGCCCAGCTCAGACACCACTTGCCTACGCCTGCACAGCGGGCTGAGGCCCCTGCCAGGTTGGGGTGCCTGCCCAGCGGATGGGTGACCGTGAGCAGGTTTCTCAGCCCCTGGGAAGCTCCTTCAAGAACAGGGGTTTGGAGGCTCCATCCTCCCCCATGGGGCAGGGGGACGGGCCGTCAGCCCCTGACTGGGTGGGTGCTCAGCCCCTGGCTCCGCTCTGGGTGCCGAGCAAGGGTGGCTGGACTCTTCGGGGGACAGGAGATGGACAGGGAGGCCCTGAGTACCGGCCCTCCTGCAGACGGGGACCGCAAGACAGGGCGGGCAGGCGGCTCGGAACCGGCTCTTCCAGCTGGGCGTGGTGGTGGGGGCAGGGGTGACCGCCAGGCCTGGCCGTGGGCAGCGGCCGTGGGAAAGCCGGCACCGGCGCTTCCCGAGGGTGGGGCAGGCCTTGCGGGGCACCGGGCGTTTGTCTGTGCGTGACTCAGCGTGAGCTGGCGCCCCGCCCCGGCTGCGCACTGCCGGGTCCTGGGAAGACCGCAGACCCCATCAGAGGACCCCACCCCACCGGGCTCCCGTACCTGCTGGTGCTAACCCTCTGGGGGCCCCAGGCAGCAGCCCAGCCCAGAGACCAGCTGGCCCGCCTCTTTCCAGCTCCTTCCTGGCTGGGCCTGGAGTGCCCACGGGCCTGACATGCAGCCGGGGCTCCGCCCACGCTCCTGCCCAGTCGCCCCTGGTACCTGCAACCAAAAGGGAGCAGCACCCAGGTGTCTTCCTGCGCCGGAGTCTGGCCGGGGGAGGGGAGGCCCTCCGGGGGGCTCTGGGAAATAGACCCTGCCCATCTGGCACCTGCCCACCCCTGGCTGTGATGCTCGAGGCCCAGCTCCATGATGAAAGGCTTGGGGGAAAAGAGGGCATGTGTGGGCGGGGCAGGAGCCCCCCAACCATGGCTCCAGGGGCCCCCACCACTGCCCGCCCCAGGCACTCCACCTCCAGGGCACTGACAGGGCTCACCAGGTGAGGGGGGTGCCAGGAGCACCAAACAGGAGCCCTCCCGTGGACCGGCTCAGCCCCTGGCTGACAGGGCGCCTTTGTGTGCCCGTCCGGGAGCCGGTCAGTCCCCCGCCCCCTGCCCCCCGCCCCCCGCTCTCCCGCTTGGCCCACCTTGCCTGCCCCTGGGGACCCTGTGTCTAGATCCCTGCCAGGCAGTGGCCGTAATGAAGTGATGGGCTAGCCGCATCGGGAAGCCCATCCCACCCCTGGGATGGTGAGGTCGGGGGGGCTGAGCCAAGGTCTTCACGGGAGCTCACTGCACGTCCTAGACCAGGACCCTGCGTGGCTGGGCTCCTGCCCTGCACGTACGCTGTGCCCAGCAGGCTCCAGATGGTGCCAGCCCCCGGGGGGAGGCAGGGCCAGGTGTCACAGAAGCATGGACGCCGGAATGGCCCTGGCTTGCTCCAAAGTGGGCTGAGGAGTCAGAGCAACTATAGGGCCGCCCCCCTTAACTTTCTAATGCGGGGCCTCCGTCCCTCACCAGTATTGAGCCATCGGGGCCCGGGCTTGGCGCTGGGGTTGGGGAGGACCGCTGGTTGGTGGCAGAGCCCTGCAGGGGCTCAGGAGTTGGAAGAGGCCACTCCGGGCCAGCTCAGAGCCCATGCAGTGGGGGAGGGCTCCCCGGAGGTGGTGTGCCCCGCGTCCTGTGGCGAGAGGAAGGGAGATGTCCTGTGTCTGTGAAACCCCCTGGGCTGGGCCAGAACCACAGGGAGTACAGGGCTAGGGGCGGAGGGGCTGCAAGAATGCCCCGCGGCCCCAGCGCCTCCTCTGCCCCCCAGGCCTGCAACTGTGACCAGTACCTGAAGGTCTCCAAGGACGTGATGAAGCAGCTGGTGCGGCTCAGCGTCCACCCGGGAGGCCCTGGTGGTGCCAGTGAGTGGGGCTCTGGGGTCTGTGGGCGGCAGCCCTGCCGCTGGGTGCTCCTGGGGCTGACCCACTTGGGCCACCAGGGCGGTGCCCACAGGCGGGGGGGCGCCAGGAAGGGGACTGGGGCTTCTGGCCCACGGGACCTGCAGTGCAGGCCCCCAGGGCCTCTAGGGTCGTGTCCCCTACCTTTTCCCCAGTGGGCCCTGCTCAGTCACCCCGACACACTCATGGAGTGTACCTGCACACATGCAAAGACACGCTTTCAGGCAGAGACACGCTCAGCAGCACACACGCTCACATGCCTGCCTGTGCACGCTCAGCCACGTGCACGCTTATCCCTGCCTGTGCATGCTCGGCCACGTGCACGCTCACACGCCCGCCTGTGCACGCTCATCCCTGCCTGTGCACGCTCATCCCTGCCTGTGCACGCTCGGCCACGTGCACGCTCATCCCTGCCTGTGCACACTCATGCCTGCCTGTGCACGCTTGGCCACGTGCACGCTCACACCTGCCTGCCCTTGTACCACGGGCCTCGCTGGGCAGCAGGCTGAACGTTGGGGAACCTGGGCCCCCGGGAAGGCGGGCGAGCCCCGGGTGTCCAGATCAGGGGCCCAGCCTCAGCTTCCCTGCGTGGAGGGCAGGCGGGAACGGAAGAAGGGCCTCTTGGGACAGCCTGAGGAGGGAGCCTGAGCCCAGGGCCCCTCTGCACAGTTGGTGCCCCTGGGTGCCATCTTCTCTGCTGGCCGCTCCTGCCCTGCCCGCATCCCTCGAAGTCTCAGGGCCGCCCACACAGTGGATGAGCGATGGTGATGGCCAGTGTCCAGCCCTGGGCAGCTCTCTGCTCTCTGCAGAGCGGCTGCAACTTGCTTGAGGCGGGGGGAGGGGCAGGACATGAGCAGTGGCCCCCGTAGGGGCCCCCAACACCCCAACTGGAGGTTCGCCCTGGCCCTGGGCAGTACCCCTCGGCTGTCAGCTGAGGCCTGAGGTCGTGGCCTCGCTGGGCCCCATGGAGGCAGCAGGACTGGGCGGGGGACCACCTCCATTCAGCCTCCGGCTGCAGTTCATCTGGAGCCATCTGCAGGGTGACGTTTGCCGAGCAAATTACCAGGGTCAGCGGGCCTGGGCGGCTTCTCCCACCTGCTGGCCAGTGCCCTCTGCGGGGGTGGGGCCTCCCACGGGGTCTCTCCTGCACCCGGAGCCCCCACGGTCCCCTGGGCCTCTGCCCACCCCGCCCTGCCCCATGCTGGTTGGTTGCGAAACGCGCTCCTTGGCAGTGGGCTTATCTGCTCATCGCCACAGATGGGCCGCCCCCGCGCCGCCCGGCCCGCGGCTCTCAGGCCCCCAAGTGCCCTAATCAGCCGATCTTGTGCCCAGAACTTGTTTCCCAAGGACCTTTGAGCCCCAAGAATGTCCCAAGGTGTGAGTTCCCATGGGAGGGAACTGGGCTGGCACAGAGCATCTTGGCCCCCTGCCCTTTGCCCTCTCCCTGCAGGGTGGGGGCTGAGCACTCGGGGGTGCCTTCTGGGTGCTGGGGCCCCCCGCCCTTCCCTGGGACTGACCCTGATTTCCTTGACTGACAGGCACTGAGGGCCCCCACAGCGATGGTGAGCAGGAGGCAGGTGAGCCCTGAGCCACCCACCAGGGACACGAGGGGTCCCCGGCATCTGGAGCCCCGGGATGGGGGGAGGGAATGGGCCTGTGCCCCACGGGGAGGGCCAGGAAGGAAGAGGCCAGTCCCCCGTGACCCAGAGGGTTCCTAGTAGGAGAGGCAGGGGGCGGGCGAACAGAGTGGGATGGGGGCCGCCTGCCTGCGGGCAGGGCTCAGGGTGGCCGCTTCCATGTCCAGGCTCAGCCCCGGAGGAGGCCCCCGGGGGCTGCTCCTATGACCCCCCTTGCCGCTGGCTGGAGGACGCAGATCTGCAGACCCGAGTGCCAGCCACGCTGGCCAATGGCACCCAGCTGCAGCTGGCGGGCGTCCCGGCAGGCGTGCTTCGGCGGCCCGGGCTGCGGCATTTCTACTGCTGCACCGGCTGCGGCAAAGTCTTCTGGGAAGGTTCCCACCTGGCCCGAGTCACCAGCAACTTCCGAGAGGTCCTGGAGGGCGCCCCCCGCCCAGCCAGCGGCCCCTCCTGAGAGCGGGGCCCGACGCCTGGAGTAAACATGGCAGACGCTGCACAGCTGGTGGCCGCGGGCTCCTTCCTCTGGTCTCCGCTCACCCCTGCCCCGCGCTCGCCAGCCCCTCGCAGCCTGAGCGCTGGACCCAGGCGGCCCCCCAAACCTGCTGGAGCTCAGTGGGTGGGAGGTGGGGGTTCCCCCACTGCGCTGTGACCGTTTCTGTCGCCCCCTCCACCACGCATCCCCCAGGATGAGGGCCAGGCCCCCAGGTCCTGGGACAGGGTCTTCCCTGGTTTCCCCCAGCGAAGCTGGCCGTAGCTCCCCTGGGACTTCAGACTCTTGCAAGCACAGGAGGGGGTCCTGGGGGACAGAAAGGCCCCCGCCCAGCCAGGCCGTGACCCTGCGGGGCCTCAGCCGTCGGGCTGGGCAGCCCCCGCTCGGGTCTTTGCCATGTAGAAGGCCCTGAACACGCGTGCGTCGGAGCCTCGTCATCACAAGGCAGGAAGTATCTGCGCTCTCGCCCAGGGAGACACAGGCTCAGACCCTGCGCTAATCCCCTGGGGGCCCGGGGTGGGCACCCGGGGGGTCTCCTGCGAGCAGCAGGCCTGGGACCAGACCACCGCCTGCCCTCGCCTGCCTCCCCCTGGCTCAGCCCCAGGAATGCGCACCCACCCTGGCCCACATCCCTTTCCTGTCCTTCCTGCCCAGAGCGGAAACCAGCGCAGATTTGGCTGCAGGGCTGGGCGTCTGCACCCTCTGCCCCGCCCCGTGTTCCTGACCACGCCAGGGATGGCTGTGGCCTCTGAGCCCCCTGGGGTGTAGCCCCCGCCATGTGCCGGGCACAGACTCACTCAGCCCCCCAGCAACGCTGGGCCTCGCTGGGCCAGGGCACACTCCACAGATGGGACGGGCCACCCAGGGGCGAGGGCGGTGTGCGGGGCCGTTCTGCCCACCTGGCTCTCGTCTCCCCTGAGGTCACAGGGCCTGGGCTGGACATGGGTGCCAGGGTGAACGGGCCCCCACGGGGGCAGAGACCCTCTGCAGCTGGGGTCCTGCTTCCAGGAGCAGAACCTCCGGCCCCATGTCCTGTCCTGGGACAGCGGCCTCGACCACTCCTCCCCCACAGGATTAAGAGGAAGCCGGGGGGGGGGGGGGGGGGGGGAGGGCAGGGGGGAGGGGGTGTCCCAGCCAGCTGCGTCCTGGGGACTCTGCCCTGACTCGCAGCCCCGGACAGAGGCCACGGCCACAGGCTCAGGGCTGGGCCATGTCCCTCCAGGCCCTCAGACGCATCTGCCCCAGCCCCACTCAGCACTCCACGAAGAGGACAGGACAGCTGAGCACGACCCGGTCCTCAGGCCGCACGGCCCCGCCAGGCCTGCCTCCCGCTGCCAGGCTGGCTGCCGTCCGTCTGGGGGCTCATAGGCTCACTGCTAGCCCGTCCAAGCCCCGGCCCCCTCCCCGGTCCTCGTCCTGCGGGAAGCATCCTCCACGCCCTGTGACCGGCCGGGCCCACTTTGGGCTAGGGGTCAGAGGCCGGGCCGGCAGGGTGGGCTGTGCCCGGGTGCCAGGCCGCGGGGACTGTCTGCCGCAGTTCCTGCCCCGGGCTCCTTCCTCCGCGGCCGCTGGCCCGGGGCTGGTGTTTGTTATTTGATCTCTATCCTCGCGCCCTTCTACCAGGTGTCTGGGCTGCTGGGAAGAAACGCTCTCCTCTTTCCCACGCTCCCCGACACATTTTAATGAATTAGCTGGAGGCCCCGCCCCGCGGCCCGAGGCCCGCTCAGCCTCCCTCCCCTGCCGAGCGCATTAAGGTGGCCGCGGCCTCCCGGCCAGCGCCCCTTCCGCACGGTCCTCCCCGCCGCCCCACCCAGCCCTCCCCAGCCGAGGGGCTTCCCAGCACCCACTGTTCTGAGCCTCTAAAGGAAAGGGGTCCCTGGGGGAGGAGGCCACCCTCTCCAACCCTGGACTCCTGGGGTCACACCCCCGGGCCAGCTCCCAAGAGGACGTCGGTCCAGCCTTCTGGTCAGCGTTGGGCCTGTCGCCCCAGATCCGAGGTTGAGGGCTTCTTCCCAGCCGGTGAGCCTCTTGCCTATTTGTGGAAGCGACGACATCTCCAAGGAATGTCATGGACACTGGGGGCTTCTCTGAGCCCCAGGACAGGGCCTGGCGGGGTCCCCAACCCCCGCCTCCCCGCCCAGCACATCATTCGGAACAAATGTCCTCCTTTTGGACCCGTCCTTCAGCAAACATCAGGAAGTGCTTCCGGGGGCCAGCGCCCCCACGCCCCTCTCAGGTCCTGTCCTCGGACGGGCAGCTCTGGGCACATGGTGTGTGGACCACGGCCACCCCGGGCACAGTTCCCCTCTGCCACGGAGAAGCAGGGGCCATGGGCTCCCCGCGGACAGGGTGGCCATCACCCCAGCCCCACAAACGAGCAGAGGGCTGGGGGTCGTGTGATCGTAGGGCTACACCTGTCTGACCCACGCTGAGGCCGGGGCGGGGTGGGGGTGGGGGTCTGGCAGTGACCCCAGGCTGGGCTCCCGTGGCCTCTCTGGCCACACCGTCCCTGCCCGGGGGCACCGAGCTGACAATTTCATGCCCCGAGGTGGTGGCCTCACGTTCCCACACTGAGCTCACAGGGCCCCTTTGTCTGCCGCCCGCTGCGGGTGTCAATGGGACTTTTCTCCCAGGCTCTGCTCCCGGGCCCAGCGGGGTCTCCAGACGCTCTTCTCCAGGCCAGGGGGGCCTGAGCCCCCCACCTGGGTGGGGCCTCGCTCTGTGAACCCACCACCTTCTGGGGATGGGCCTGGGCACAGCCGAGCAGGCAGATACACAAAAAACACAGACGCAACCAGCAGGAGGTCCTGCCTGCAGAGTGGCGGCCCCTCCGTGCTGCAGGGTTACCCCTCCCCACTCCGGAGGCGAATATGGGCCTGAGTACACAGAGCCCAGCGCCTCCCTCCCAACCACAGCTTGTCTCTGGGGCTGGCGGGGAGGGCAGCTGGAAGTGGACAGGGACCCCCACTCTCAAGGTGGTCAGCTCAGCAGCCACTGACCCCAGGCCCCCTTAGTGGGCCCAGGGACGTGTCTCTGCAGGATAAGTGGGCAAAGGAGGGGCTCCCCCAAAGCAGCAGCACCCCAGTCATGCCAGGGCCAGGCTGAGTACAGGGCCTGGGCTGGGTCTGTGCTCAGCTCAAGGCATAACCACCTGTGTAGTGGGGAGCACAGCTGAGCAGAGGGGCTGGACCACCAGCCTCGGGAAGAGCAGGGCACGGGGCCTGGGCGGCTCTGGCTACCAGAAGGACCCCAGGCAGGGGCAGCCGCCTCACCCACGTGGGTCTCCAGGCCTAGGGGACATGGGACAGACACCCACCGAGTTCACCACCAAACAGGGCCTAACAGGGTGGTCTCCCCAGCTGCCTCCCAGGAATCCCAAGTGGCCTCTGACTGCCCCAGGCCGACTGCTCTGAGGCTCATCCCTCCTTAATTTCCAACGACCACAGCAGAGCTATAAACTGAAATTCTAATGAGGGAATTTGGCGGCAGTGTTAGTGCCTGTCAATAAAAAGCGGGTTTACTGTTTGGAAGTGAGTCATTTCAGAGTTCCCTTTCAGCGCAGCATTGGCACCTTACCTGGGACTGCTCACCTGGCCAGGCCTCACCCGGCCCAGTTCCTGCGGATGGGGTGGCCCGCGAGAGGAGGTAGGCCCCTCTACGGCAGTGTAGCTGACTGCCAGGCCGACCCCAGCCCAGGGGCCACAGACCCGTTTCTTCTGGGGCAGGGCTGAGAAAACCTCAGGGCCTGGCTCCTCTTGCCAGTCAAGTTAGGGAGCTAACGGGGTGACCGAGGCCCCCAGGGGAGCGGTTCTCCAGCGGAAAGGCCCCGCGTGGCTGAGGTCACAGTCCCGAGGTGTCCTGGAGTTGTCTCCCTGGGGGAAATGTGTCCTACGGGCCGAGCTGGGCAGGTCTCATCCCTGCGAGCGCCTGGGGTGCTGGGGGCGCGGAGGGTCCGCGGCCAGCACTCCAGGAGCGGGGAGCGAGACTGGGGGTCTCTAGCCGAGCCCTGCGCTCCCCCGCCCCCGTCCGAGATGCCAGCAAAGACCCAACCAGAGGAGGCGGCCCTCGCGCCCCTCGGGGTCGCGCCCGGCCCCGGGCTGGGCCTGGCCTGTTCGCGCGCGGACCTTGGAATTCCCCGGGTGGCTGGAGGGGGCGTGGGCGGGGCGGCGGCGGGGACGCGGACCCCCGCCCACCCGCGGCCACCTGGCTCCCAGCCCCGCGCCACCGGCGGCCAGCGCCCCCTGCCGCGCGGCCGCCCCGCCGGACACGCCCCTCGCGGCCCCGCCCCGCGCGGGCGCTGCCCAATGGGCGGGCGGCGGGCGCGCGCGTCACGGGCGCCCATTGTCAGGCGAGTATAAGGAAGGTGAACGGCGCCCGGGCGCGGCGGGCGGGCGAGTGCAGCGGCGCCTGGCGAGGCGCGTGCAGCCGCAGCCCGAGAGCGCAGGGACCGGGAACGCGGCGCCGCTGCCCCGGCCCGGCCGGCCCCGCGAGCGCAGCGCCCGCCCCCGTCGCCCGTCCGCCGGGCGCGGCTGGATGTGGCGGGGGTCCCGAGGCGCCGGCCCCCGGCCCCCAGCGCCCGGAGCGCCCAGGGGTGGCGTGCGGGGCCCGGGGGCGCCGCGCCTTCCATGCGCCGAGGCGCGCCCCGAGGCAGCCGGGGGCCCGCGCCGAAGCCGCCGCCCGCGCTGAGCCGCGGCCCGCGCCCGGCGGCAGCATGAGCCAAGCCGAGCTGTCCACCTGCTCGGCGCCGCAGACGCAGCGCATCTTCCAGGAGGCCGTGCGCAAGGGCAACACGCAGGAGCTGCAGTCGCTGCTGCAAAGCATGACCAGCTGCGAGTTCAACGTGAACTCGTTCGGGCCCGAGGGCCAGACCGCGCTGCACCAGTCGGTCATCGACGGCAACCTGGAGCTGGTGAAGCTGCTGGTCAAGTTCGGCGCGGACGTCCGCCTGGCGAACCGCGACGGCTGGAGCGCGCTGCACATCGCCGCGTTCGGCGGCCGCCAGGACATCGCGCTCTATCTCATCACCAAGGCCAAGTACGCGGGCGGAGGCCGGTGATGCCGGCCCAGACCCCGGCCCGCACGCGGGCCCCGCGCGTCCTCCGTGCTGTACCTTCCCGCCAACTACCTCGGTGTGCGCCCGGCCCTCGGCGCCCGCGGCCACCACGAGTCCGGCGCGCACGTCCGTGCCCACGGGGGCCGCGCCCGCCCGCCCGCCCGCGGCCGGGGGCCAGGGCCGCCTCCCCCCGCGGGCACCGGGGACCGGCCGGGGCGCTTCCCACGGCCCCGCCCGCCGCCGCGCGGGTGGGGGAGGAGCGCGGGCCCCAGCCCCTTTGAAATTTGAGTCTCGCCACCAGCAAGTTCGGAATCCCGAGACACCGGATCCTCCTGCTCGAAATGTTTTCTCCTGAAGGTGGAAGGACCCGTGGCCGACGCGCGACGGAGGAGACGCTCTGCGGTTCCCGTGGGCTCCAAACTATTTATCACGTGTGTGCATATTTGTGGGTGATGTTTGTGCGCCTGAATTTTGTGTTTGGAAAATATTGTGCGTGGTCAATGTGGTTAAGGGGGGGGTGGGCGGGGAGATGTACTTTTTTTTTTTTAGTCTTAAAACTAAAAACTTGAGTTTTGTCATTTCTTGGTTGCA
Source organism: Ovis aries (assembly GCF_016772045.2). Taxonomy (NCBI): domain Eukaryota; kingdom Metazoa; phylum Chordata; class Mammalia; order Artiodactyla; family Bovidae; genus Ovis; species Ovis aries. The sequence continues at coordinate 638,328 of NC_056056.1, forward strand.
CTGAAAATACCGCCCAGCCTGATGGTTCCCCCGCGCTGCTCCGTCCCCTCCGGCTTCTCCCCCTCCGCTCCTCTCCTCCGCCCGCCCCGCCTTCCCCTCTCACACACACGATTCCGCGTGAGTTTTGGAAGCCCCGGGCCCCCCTCCGCCTTCTCCGGTGAGAGGCCGCCAGCCGCCAAGCCCGCCGGTTTTCAGAGCTCCCGTGGGAGCCTGGGTGCTCGGGTGTGGCGGTGACGGAGGTGGGGATCAAGCCTTTCTAGTTAGTTCTATTATAGTTAACAGTCGATTGCACACTTTTTTAAAAAAAGTAAATGGATTTGCCACAATTAAATGTCATAACATTTATGACAATATAAAATATTAACATATTTTAAGCCAAGTTTTAGGTGTATTTTTTAAATCTTGGTTATAGACCCAATTTTAAAGGGCGTTGTATCCAGCGTTGTGAAGGCAACTGTACCCATATTTATATTTTTATAAAATGCCTATAAGACTGTGAATCTCTTGTGCTACTTGCCGAGTGAGCTGAAGGGCCGCTTTACCCCCTCTTCAGTCTCCCAGAGCTTCCAGGACCCGATTCGAATCCGAAAGCCCTGCCAGGCGGGAGGGGCCGCGCGAGGACCCAGGCCGGAGGCCGTCCCTCTGCGTCACTCTTCGTCCCGAAAGGCGCCCTTCCTGGTCTCCGAGGTTCCAATTTTCTATGCAACCCCACACCCCTTGTTGTTTTGATCCTGAGAAATAAAAGGGAGGCTGAATTATTCAAATTTAAATGAGGCTTCCCCAGGGTAGAAGTGCTGCTGACCCTTCGTGCAAAAATGGGGAGCACTTGAGGACACAGGTGGGTGGAGGCCCTTTGTGCGTGGCTGGTCAGATTTGGGCAGTCATCTGTGGCTTTTTATAAAACCTTGTGTGAGAAGAATATATTGATAATGTCAGTGAAAAGCAGACATTGAAATTGAGGCACAGATTACTCCAAAAGGAGTTTTTCTGTATATTTTTTTCTAGATGCAAATACCTTAATTATGTTAATTAATGTTAAGACTTTCTAGGCTTACGTGGAAGCTGTGTATGGGTCCCGGTGTGATCACTTCTAACTGGATGAAGTCTGCAGCACATTCCTGAGTGTACGATATAGACTTGTAGCCCAGCATGAAAAATTTATAAATAAATAAATTTTTCATTGACGTTTTTATATTAAAAAGAAGTCTGTTGGTTCTTGGGCTTGGCACGGAGTGAGAGTCAGGCTGCGACGTGCTGTTCGCAGTGACGACCGCGTGGTGCTTGGCTTGTCTCCACCGCCGGACGGAGCCTGGGAAGCTGGCTCTGGGCTCAGCCCTGAGGCACCGCAGTGGCCACGCACAGGGCTTGTGAGGACCCCGCCTGCCCACCTTCTTCCAGCCGCAGGAGCACCCCAGGGCGCCCAGAGCCGCTTCCTCTGCTCCTGGCAAAGCAGCCAAAGCCTCCCTTTGGGAGTTCTGCTTGAAACTCCCCCCCACCCACCCCCAAAGCCAGCCTGCCAAGGCGCCTCTTGTCTCCTCGCCCCCAGCTACTGTGGGTTTCTGCTGGACCACCTGCTGCACAGAAAGGGTACCCTTTAAATGTGGGGGAGCTTCTGATGACTGTAAGGCCCCTTCTTCCCCTCTGGCCCTAGTGCCTCCTGAGAGTTAAGGCCAGCATGCCCCAAGCAGCCACTCCCCCAGGGCACAGACCCGGAAGGCAACTCTGGTCCACCCCTGGGGCTGGTATAGGAGGGGCTTCAAGGGACGGACAGCCACCCCCTACTCCCCCAGCCCTCCTCCCCCTGCAAGAGCAGCCTGCCCAGAGGGGATTGAGAGAGCCAGGCCTCGAAGTTTTAACTTGGCTGCCACTCGGGAGTCACAAGGAGACTTGTTCTTGTAAATCTTTCAGACATCCCTTCTAGAAGCCTGAGGGCGTTGGCTTCCCCTCAGGAGGGTTACAGCTTCCCCTCAGGAGGGTTACAGCCACATTTTGTTCCCAAGACACAAAGACGCATTGTCATTCCCCTGTTCCTACTTTGCACCTCCAGCTCTGTTCTGCCCTGAGGATTTCCCAAGGGAATTTTCAGTTGGTTAAACAGACATTCGTGGACCCCCGGCTGGTGTTGGGCCGATGGGCCGGCTCCCTCCTAAGACACCACAGAGACGACGGAATATTTGACGCAAATGAGCCCCCAGGGGAGGTGGTGTCCACCTAGCCGCTCAGGCCCAGTGAGATGGTCTGTCCTGGGGGGAGGGGTGCCTGGCCCCAAAGGAAAAGGTGCTGCAAGAATTTGGACACTGTTGGGGCGTCCGGCCTGGGCACTACCTGGCCACCCAAGTGGCTGGAACACGTCTCCACTTCCCACGCTGACACCACAGGAGAGAGTCAAAACTATCAACAATCGAAGAGAGGGCGCAGGCCCCTGACGCGGGCCCCCAGCTGAGGGGTCAAGGGCCGGGCGCTCACTGCGGGGCGTTGGCCAGCGCTTCACCTGGGGTCCCCACCACCCCGCCTCAGGCTTCAGATGCGGGAACAGCTCTTTAAGCCTCTTGGTGGCCCGGGTGACAAAGAGGTGCAGTGAGCCCCCCCCCCCCCCCCGCCCGGCCTCCAGGATCCCACGGTGTGTGCGAGGTGTGTGCGAGCAGGCCAGGCCTCCCGGAGTGGCTGCCGTGGAGGAGGCAGGCAGACCAGCGACCAAGGGCAGGGCCGGAGCCCTTCTCCCGGCCAGGACTGCTGGCAGCTCCTGGCGACTGTCAGGCTCTCTGACCTAAGCCCGGCGGAACTCAGGAAGTGTTTACTGTTGGAGGGGATGCCAGAGAGACCAGGAAATGCAGGCAAATGGTCAGCCAGAAAGAGTGATGTCCAAAGCCAGTGGGCGTGGGAGCCAGGAGAGAGCCGGCCAGAGCTGAGAGCCGAAGCAGCGGGTGAGCAGGGCGAGGGGGCCGGCGGCCCTCCGGCTCTGCCCCGCAAAGGCCCTGCGGTCAGCACAGGGCGCTCAGCTCTGACCTGCCGGAGGCAAGTGCCTCCTCGGGCCGCATGGAGCCTGACGGAGGAGGCCGGCCTACACCCGGCTTGCCAGGCTCTGGGGGCAACTGAGAAACAAAGCCCGGGGCCAGAGTCTGCCGGCGCGGCCCCGGGAGGTCTGGGAACCGCCGCGGGCTCCGCCCGAGAACTCCCGGGCACCCCCTCCCGGGGCTCCTGGGTTTGGGGAGGCCCCTCCCGCCCCGCCCCGCCGCGGCGGGCCCGGGCTCCCCTCCTCTCTGCCCGGCGCATTCTTCTGCTTGGCTGTACGTCGGGTCGTCGCGGCTCGCGTCCGTCTGTCGATCTTTCTTCTCGCGCCCCCTCCAAAGCCGCGGGCCCCATTCATTCGCGAGGCCTCTGCCCTTTCCTGCGCGCGGGTCCGCTCGGCGAGCAGCTGCTATGCTAATGAGGAGGGGGCGGGGCGGCGGGGAGCGGGACGGGGGCACCCGCGGGGGGCCGGCGCGGCGAGGCAGTGGGGGGCGGCCGGGGGGCGGCCGGGGGGCGGCGGCGGGCGCTCCCAGACGCCCGGTCTCTGCGTTCAGAACCCGCGGGGGCGCCCGCCCCGCGCACCCACTCGCGGGCCGAGGCGTGCGCGCGGTAGAGAGCAGCTGTCGTCTTGCTCTGGGGTCGCGGCCTGGGGAGGCCGGCTGCTTCTGGCCGACGGCCCCGCTGCCCCCGCGCCCACCGGTGCGCCCCTCGCAGGCGGGGGACTGGGCCGGACGCGGAGCCCGACGGCCCCGCTGCCCCCCCGGCCCGGGTGGTTGGATGCGGGCCCTCCCGAGGCGGTGCCCCGGGGCCCGGGTCGCGGCGAGAGGGGACGGGGCGAGACGGCCGGAGGGGACGCGCGGCGTCCGAGGGGCGACGACGGCTGGAAGCGAGTGGCCTCTGAAGCCGGCTCTCGGGGCCGGGGCGAAGCCGCCGCCGGCCGGGCGCCCACGAGCGCGGCCGGCGAGCAGCACCCAAGGCCCGGCTCGGACCCGGGCGGGGAGGCCGGCGGCGCGGGCTGTGCTGCCGCCTCGCGGCCGCCGCGGACACTGCGCCAGGGGCCGGGGCTCCCGGGCCGCGCAACCCCGCCTGCCGCGGACCCGGCCCGGGGGTCCCCCGCGCACCCGCGACCTCGTCTTCTCCGAGGGGCCCGGGGCAGCTCCTGCTTGGCCGGGACTCGACGGTCAGGTTTCGAGCCGAAGGCGGTCGGGGTGGGCGCAGGCCTGGCTCGGGTGCCCGCGGGGGACAGCGCCCTGCAGGCCCCGGTCAGCCGGGCCAGGGGGCACCTTGTGGAGGGGCGGCCGCGGAGGTCCGCTGCCTGGCGCTAGGGCGCTGGAGCAGGTCGACGGTCCAAGGAAGGGGCAGCTGTGCTGACCCTATTGATGGACATTGAAAAATGCACAATTTTCAGTGTCCTGAGCTGAGTTTTATTCGGGATCTTAGGGAACACTGTAGTCCCGGAGACAGTTTCCCATAGTTCTGAGTGAGGGGCTGCTCCCTAACAGTGCGGGAGCATCCAGCATCCTTGTAACCTGGCCGGGGGGGGGTGGGGGGGTGGGGTCGGGGGAGCCCCCGGGGCCGCGGTGGGGGGGTGGGGGGGGGAGGTGAACACCGGTAGTGCTGCAGCCAAGCACACATCTCAGTAGAAGGTAGCTGGGAGCACTGATGATTTTCTCGTTTTTCTATGTATGGAAAGACAAAAATCTCTCAAGTTTTCCTGAAATATACCTAACTCTCTAAGGGGCCTGCTTTCCCAAAGCACAAAGTGCCTCAACCTGTCTTGCATCCTGAATTCCTTTCAGGGTGCACTGTAGGTCCGTGACTGCAGTGGCTGATGACCTGGTCTTTGTACAACCCATCATGGCTTCTACAGGCCCCGGAAGGAGACCCAGGCCAGGGCCCGGGGAAGTGAGCCCATCACGGCCCTGGTGGAGTGACTGGCTATAGTGTGCTGCTCTCCTATTTGGTCAAAAGGGGAAGGAAGGACATTCCAGGGCCCCGGGCCACAAAGAGCAGACAGTCAGCAGGACAGAGGATGAGCCCAAGCCCCGTGGACAGGGCCACTCACTTCAAGACATGGACTGCATCCGTCAGAACCATCAGGTCCAGCTGTGGGGGGCCAGAGGAGCATCCGCAGAGCCTGGGGCCCCAGCAGAGGGGCGGGTGGTGGGCACGGCTCCAGGGGTCAGGGGAGGCTGGCCCTGGGACTGCAATCTGCTGCCCATCTCCCTGCCCCTCCTCCATTCCACAGAAAGTGTCTGTGCTGGGCATGACCGAGGAAAAGACCTCTCTCTGTCCAAACTCTTGCCTGGCTCAGAGGTGGGGCCTAGAGACCAGGTTTACCCCTGGTGGGTGAACTCTGCCTCTCCATGTCTAGGGGCCCCTCACTGGTACCCTGTGAACAAGACCACCCCAGGGAGCCAAGCCCAAGCTGTCCTACAACCTTTCCGAAGGGATACGATAATGTGTAAGCCAGACAGAGTGTATTTCTCATCCTGAAGTCAGAGTAGCTGGAGCTGGGCTGGTATGTGTGCCGTTAGGGTGCAGACTGCCATTCTGCTGGGCAGGCCTTTCATTCCCATGGCTCAAAACAGCAGCCCTTATCCAGCCATCAAGACTGCATTCCAGCCAACAGTGAGCAGTGGGGGAAGGGCGGGGAGGGGGAGCGGAAGAGGCCTGGGCCTGCTCCTTCCAGGGCACTTCCTAGAAGCCTCTTTCGCTAAATCTCCTCACATCCCATTGGCTAGCACACAGTCACATGACCAGCCTCGCTGCAAGAGAGGCTGGGAAGGTAGTGTTCATTCAGTGACGCCCGGCTAGAGCAGGCCGGAGGAGCAAGAGTTGCGGCCGTGGGGTGCTCTGCCCCTGCCCGTGGCAGCGGCGTCCGGGCCCGGCCGTCGGGCGGGCGCGTCTGCGTCCCGTGCTCTGCCTTCTTCTTGCCCGACGGGAGGTTTCTGCTGAAGAACTTTCTAAGAATTAAAACTGTCCGACGATGGACTTAACAGATGAAACGCGGAAGCGCTCCTGGTTGTGGGCGAAAGCCAGCCTCGTGGGCACTGGGAGCCACACCGCCGGCCGACAGATCGCACTTGCCCCGCCCCTTGAGAACCCCGAAGCAGGGGGCGCCCGTCCGCTCCTCCAGCGGAGAGCTGAGGCTGCAGGTCCGGTGAACAGTGCTGCTGCGTGGCCGTCGGGAGGCGGGAGGCCGGGCCACGCTCGGCGCGCCCTGCTCCTCGAGTGCCCAGGGCAGGCCCGGGCACAGACGAGGGCCAGCCTCTGCGCCCTGCTGCCTGTTGCCGGTTCGCCCGCCTCCTGCTCCCTTATCTCAGGGCAAAGTAATGAGTAACCCAGGACTTGGAGTTCTCAAGGTTATTTTGTCAATAAAGGTCTCCTTCTCAAGTATCCCAAGACGTCTTTTGGGGCTTCTTTTCATTTTAATCAAGGTTGAAAGAAAATCGTTAAGTTTATCATTCACATCCCTAAAAATCAGCTTTACTGTGGTGTAATCTACATACAATGAAACGCAGCCATTTAGAGCGTGATGAGCACGGACAGACGTGTGCACCCAGACAATCCACACAGCCAAACACAGGGCATTCCCCTCAGCCCCCGTGTTCCTCCCGCCGGCTCCCCCTGCCCCAGGTCACCTTAGCCCTCCCAGAGGGCTACAGGGTCACCTACCACAGGACTGCCGTGGGCACTCCCTGGGTTTCTGACTCCCTCTGCCACGCTCACTGGCTTGTGGCAGTGACTTTGGAGAGGGGAGTAGGTCTTTTTCTTTTCCCACTAGAAAAATCTGGCTGATACCACACAAAACAGGATAGTTTTCATTGGTAGTATTTCTGGAAATAGAATTGTCCTAAATAAAGGTCCAGGCAGCACAGGGGCCCCTCAGAGGGCCCGGGGAGGGTGGGCACAGGACCCCCCTCCCCTTACATTTAGAAAACACTCCATTCCTGTCCAGCACTCTTGCCTGGAAAATCCCATGGACGGAGGAGCCTGGTGGGCTGCACTTCATGGGGTCGCTACGAGTTGGACACGACTGAGCGACTTCACTTTCACTTTTCACTATCATGCGTTGGAGAAGGAAATGGCAACCCACTCCAGTGGTCTTGCCTGGAGAATCCCGGGGACGGGGGGCTGCCGTCTCTGGGGTCGCACCGAGTCGGCCACAACTGAAGTCACAGCAGCAGCCGCCATTCCTGTCTCTTGGGCACTGAGCCCTGAGGACTGGGACTCTGACCCCAGGGTGCTTTTAGACAATCATCTCATCAAGTTAACGTTCAGAAAATAAAACATTACCCTGGGCATTTATCCAGAAAAGGTGAAAACTCTACTTCAAAAAGATACATGCACCCAGTGTTCACAGCAGCACTATCATTTACACTAGCCAAAACACGGAAGCAACCTCGATGCTCGTTCACAGAAGGATGGTTAAAGAAGATGCGATACACACACACACGCACGCACACACACGCACACACACACACGATGGAGGATTACTCAGCCCTAAAGAAGGATGGAATATTTGCAGCAATGTGAATGGACCTAGAGATTATCATACTGTCAGACAGGGAAAGACAAATATCATACGATATCACTTACATGGGGAATCTGAAATATGGCACAGCTGAACTCATTGACAAAACAGAAATAGCCTCGGTTCAGTCGCTAGGTCGTGTCTGACCCTTTGCAGCCCTGAGGACTGCAGCATGCCAGGCCTCCCTGTCCATCACCGATTCCCGGAGCTTGCTCAGACTCATCTCCATTGAGTTGGTGATGCCATCCAAGCTCCTCCTCTGTCGTCCCCCTCTCCTTTCCTCCAACCTTTCCCATCTTCAGGGTCTTTTCCAGTGAGTCAATTCTTTGCAGCAGGTGGCCAAAGTATTGGAGCTTCAGCTTCAGCATCAGTCCTTCCAATGAATATTCAGGACTGATTTCTTTTAGGATGGACTGTTTGATCTCCATGCAGTCCAAGGGACTCTCAAGAGTCTTCTCCAGCACCACAGTTCAAAAGCATCAATTCCTCGGCGCTCAGCTTTCTTTATGGTCCGACTCTCACATCCATACATGACTACTGGAAAAATCATAGCTTTGACTAGACAGACTTTTGTCAGCAAAGTAATGTCTCTGCTTTTTAATACACTGTCTAAGGTTGTCATAGTTTTTCTTCCAAGGAGCAAGTGTCTTTTAATTTCATGGCTGCAGTCACCATCTGCAGTGATTTTGGAGCCCCCAATAATACAGTCTGTTTCCACTGTTTCCCCGTCTATTTGCCAGAAGTGATGGGACCGGATGTGATGATTTTAGTTTTTTGAATATTGAGTTTTAAGGTAGCTTTTTCACTCTCCTCTTCCACCAGCATTAACAGGCTCTTCAGCTCCTCTTCACTTTCTGCCATAAGGGTGGTATCATCTGCATATCTCAGGTTATTGATATTTCTCCCGGCAATCTTGATTCCAGCTTGGGCTTCATTCAGGCCGGCATTTCTCATGATGTACTCTGCATAGAAGTTGAATAAGCAGAGTGACAATACACAACTTTGACATACTCCTTTCCCCGTCTGGAAGCAGTGTGTTGTTCCATGTCCAGTTCTAACTGTTGCTTCCTGACCTGCATACAGGTTTCTCAGGAGGCAGGGAAGGTGGTCTGGTATTCCCATCTCTTGAAGAATTGTCCAGTTTGTTGTGATCCACACAGTCAACGGCTTTGGCATAGTCAATAAAGCAGGAGTAGATGATTTTCTGGAACTCCCTTGCTTTTTCTGTGATCCAACAGATGTTGGCAATTTGATCTCTGGTTCCTCTGCCTTTTCTAAATCCAGCTTGAACATCTGGAAGTTCTCGGTTCAGGTACTGTTGAAGCCTGCCTTGGAGAATTTTGAGCATTACTTTACTAGTGTGTGAGATGAGTGCAATTGTGAGGTAGTTTGAACATTCTTTGGCATTGCCCCTTGGGACTGGAATGAAAACTGACCTTTTCCAGTCCTGCGGCCACTGCTGAGTTTTCCAAAATTGCTGGCATATTGAGTGCAGCACTTTCACAGCATCATCTTTCAGGATTTGAAACAGCTCAGCTGGAGTTCCATCCCCTCCACCAGCTTTGTTTGCAGTGATGCTTCCTAAGGCCCACTTGACTTCACACTCCAGGATGTCCGGCTCTAGGGCAGTGATCACACCATCGTGATTATCTGAGTCATTAAGATTTTTTTTTGTATAGTTCCTCAGTGAGACTCACAGACATAGGAAATGAACTCGGGACTTCCCTGGTGGTCCACTGGCCAAGACTTTGGGCTCCCAATTCCGGAGGCTGGGGTTCGATCCCTGAGTCAGGGAACTAAATCCCACATGCCACCAATAAGAGTTCCCATGCAGCAACTAAGGTCTGACACAGCCAAATAAATCATGACTTAATTTAAGAAAACAGAAGATGATCAACCACACTTCAATAAAAAGTAATTATTTTTTAAAAAAGACAAACCCCTACAAACCACTGTGCATGAGTTGGATAACTAATAAGAACCTGCTACACACGACAGGGAATTCCCCCCAGTACCGTGTCATGGCCTATTTGGGGAAAGAATCTAAGAAAACACCACAGTGGCGATCGATGTGTGTGTGACTTGACTCACCTTGCCATACACCTGGGACTACATTGTGAATCGACTGCACTCCAGTAAAATTTTTTTTAAATAGAACCAAATAAAAAAGACAACCCCCCCCCCGGTTTTAAATGGGTAAACCTGGAACAGAGACTTCATACACACCCGTGCATACGTGCTAAGTCACTTCAGTCGTGTCCGACTCTGTGTGACCCTATGGACCGTAGCCCGCCAGGCTCCTCTGTCCATGGGATTCTCCAGGCAAGAGCACTGCGGTGGGTTGCCCTGCCCTCCTCCAGGGGATCTTCCCGACCCAGGGATGGAACCTGTGGCTCCTGCATTGCAGGCCGATCCTTTACCATTGAGCCCCCGGGAAGCCCTCGTGAGCACGCACAAACACCAATGCTCAACAAGCACGTGAAAAAGCACTCCGCATGATCAGTCAGCAGGGCGAGGCGTATGGAAACAGCAGCCAGACGCTGCCTGAGGCTAGACTGGCTGAAACAGAAAGGCCCAAGAGCGCCCGGCCACGCTGAGGGCTGAGCCCACCGCGCACACCCACCGCAGGAGGCTGTGTCAGACGGAGTCATCGCCGTGGAAAGCCGTCTAGCCGTTCTCACAGAGGCAAGTAGCCACCTACCCTTTGACTCCAAAGAAATAAAACATAAGAACACAAAATACATACAAGAATCTTCGTAGAAGCTCTATTCCTTAGCACCCCAAACATCTGTCAAATTGTCATTTTAAAAATGCTCAGACATTCCTATAAAGGACCACAGCTTAGCAGTGGGGAGCTGGGCATCGATGATGCCTTCATGTAATTCCATTTCTACTAAGCTCTAGAGGTTTTATAACAGACAAAACCACCCTCTGGTGGAAAGTAGCTTCCCTGGCGTGGGGCGGGTGATGAAGGCTCAGGATCCTTCCAAGGTGGCAAGAATGTTCTCTATTATAAGTGATGTGGGTCATAGATACCCGGATTTGTCACTGGTGTGCACACACTGGCATCTCACTGTCTGTTGATCACTCCTCAGTTTAAATAAAAACACCAGAATGTGGTGAACCCACATAATAAAGTCCTGTCACTTCCAGTTCAGTTCAGCCGCTCAGTCGGGTCCAACTCTTTGGGACCCCATGGACTGCAGCACACCAGGCCTACCTGTCCATCACCAACTCCTGGAGCTGCTCAAACTCACATCCATCAAGTCGGTGATGCCATCCAACCATCTCATCCTCTGTCACCGCTTCCTCCTGCCCTCAATCTTTCCCAGCATCAGGGTCTTTACCAAGGAGTCAGCTCTTCCCATCAGGTGGCCAAAATATTGGAGCTTCAGCTTCAGCATCAGTCCTTCCAATGAATGTCAGGACTGATTTCCTTTAGAATTAAGTGGTCTGATCTCCATGCAGTTCAAGGGACCCTCAAGAGTCTTCTCCGACACCACAGTTTGAAAGCATCAGTTCCTCAGCGCTCAGCTTTCTTTATGGTCCAACTCTCACATCCATACATGACCACTGGAAAAACCATAGCTTTCACTAGACGGACCTTTGTTGGCAAAGTAATGTCTCTGTTCTTTAAGATACTGTCTAGGTTGGTCATAGCTTTTCTTTTAAGGAGCAAGCGTCTTTTAATTTCATGGCTGCAGTCACCATCTGCAGTGATTTTGGAGCCAAGAAATAGTCTGTCACTATTTCCATTGCTTCCTCATCTATTTTCTGTGAAGTGATGAGACCGGATGCCATGATCTTCGTTTTCTGAATGTTGAGCTTTAAGCCAACTTTTTCGCTCTCCTCTTTCACTTTCATCAAGAGGCTTTTAGTTCCTCTTCACTTTCTGCCATAAGGGTGGCGCCACCTGCATATCTGAGGTTATTGATATTTCTTCCAGCAGTCTTGATTCCAGCTTGTGCTTCATCCAGCCCAGCATTTCGCATGATGTACTCTGCATATAAGTCAAATAAGCAGGGTGACAATATACAGCCTTGACATCCTCCTGTCCCAATTTGGAACCAGTCTGTTGTTCCATGTCCGATTCTAACTGTTGCTTCTTGACCTGCGTACAGATTTCTCAGAAGGCAGTTAAGGTGGTCTGGTATTTCCATCTTTTTAAGAATTATCCACAGTTTGTTGCGATCCACACAGTCAAAGGCTTTGGCATAGTCAATAAAGCAGAAGTAGATGTTTTTCTGGGACTCTCTTGCTTTTTCTGTGATCCGACAGATGTTGGCAATTTGATCTCTGGTTCCTCTGTCTTTTCTAAATCCAGCTTGAACATTTGGAAGTTCTCAGTTCACATGCTGTTGAAGCCTAGCTTGGAGAATTTTGAGCATTACTTTGCTAGTGTGTGAGATGAGTGCAATTGTTCAGTAGTTCGAACATTCTTTGGCATTGCCTTTTTTGGGGATTGGAATGAAAACTGACATTTTCTGGTTCTTTGGCCACTGCTGAGTTTTCCAAGTTTGCTGGCATATTGAGTGCAGCACTTTCACAGCATCATCTTTTAGGATTTGAAATAGCTCAACTGGAATTCCATCACCTCCACTAGCTTTGTTCATAGTGATGCTTCCTAAAGCCCACTTGACTTCGCATTCCAGGATGTCTGGCTGTAGGTGAGTGATCACACCATCGTGGTTATCTGGGTCATTAGGATCTTTTTTGTACAGTTCTCTGTATTTTTGCCACCTCTTCTTAATATCTTCTGCTTCTGTTAGATCCATACTGCTGCTGTCCTTTATCGAGCCCATCTTTGCATGAAATGTTCCCTTGGTATCTCTAATTTTCTTGAAGAGATCTCTAGTCTTTCCCATTCTGTTCTTTTCCTCGATTTCTTTGCATCGATCGCTGAGGAAGGCTTTCTTATCTCTTCTATTCTTTGGAACTCTGCATTCGGATGGGTATTTCTTTCCTTTTCTCCTTTGCCTTTAGCTTCTCTTCTTTTTTCAGCTATTTGTAAGCTCTCCTCAGACAGCCATTTTGCCTCTTTGCATTTCTTTTTCCTGGGGATGGTCTTGATCCCTGTCTCCTGTGCAATGTCACAAACCTCCATCCATAGTTCTCAGGCACTCTGTCTATCAGATCTAGTCCCTTAAATCTATTCCTCACTTCCAGTGTATAATCATAACGGATTTGACTTAGGTCTACCTGAATGGGCTAGTGGTTTTCCCTACTTTCTTCAATTTAAGTCTGAATTTGACAATAAGGATTTCATGATCTGAGCCACAGTCAGCTCCCAGTCTTGTTGTTGTTTTTTAATTAATTTATTTTTAATGCAGGATAATTGCTTTATAGAATTTTGTTGTTTTCTGTCAAACCTCAACATGAGCCAGCCGCAGGTGTACATATATCCCCTCCCTTTTGCACCTTCTCCCATGCCCCACCCAGTCCCACCCCTCTAGGCTGATACAGAGCCCCTCTCTGAGCTTCCTGAGCCGTACAGCAAATTCCCGCCGGCTATCATTTCGCATAAGGTCATGTAAGTTTCCGTATTACTCTCCACACAGCTCACCCTCTCCTCCGCTCTCCCCGTGTCCATGAGTCTATTCTCTACGTCTGTTTCTCCATTGCTGCCCTGCAAATAAATTCTTCAGGACCATTTTTCCAGATTCCTATATTTGCGATAGTGTATGATATTTCTCTTTCTCTTTCTGACTCACTTCATTCTATATAACAGGCGCTAGGGTCATCCACCTCATCAGAACTGTCTCAGACGCCTTCCTTTTTATGACTGCGTAATAGCCCACTGTGTCTGTGCACCACAGCCTCTTTATCCGTACGTCTCTCGGTGGACGCCTAGGTTGCTTCCGTTCTCCGGCTGTTGTAAATCGCGCTGCAGTGAACAGCGGGATACATGCGTCTTTTTCAGCTTTGGTTTCCTCGGGGTGTATGCCTAGGAGTGGGACTGCTGGGTCATGCGGTGGTTTTATTCCTCGTTTTTGGAGGAATCTCCATACCGTCTCCCACAGATGCATCAGTTTACATTCCCACCAACAGTGCAAGAGCGTCCCCTTCTCTCCACACCCTCTCCAGCATTCACTGTTTGTAGACTTTTTGATGATGCCCATTCTGACTGGTGTGAGGTGACATCTCATTGTAGTTTTGATTTGCATTTCTCTAATAATGAGCAATGTTGAGCCTCTTTTCATGTGTTTGCTAGCCATCTGAATGTCTTCCTGGATAAATGTCTGTTTAGGTCTTTTGCCCGCTTTTTGATTGGGTTGTTTGTTTCTCTGGTATTGAGTTGTATGAGCTGCTTGTATATTTTGGAAATTAATGCTTTGTCAGTTGTTTCATTTGCTACTATTTTCTCCCATTCTGAGGGCTGTCTTTTCACCTTGCTTAGAGTTGCCTTTGCTGTGCAGAAGCTCTTAAGTTTAATCCGGTCCCACTTGTTTATTTTTATTTTGTTTCCATTACTCTGGGAGCCGGGTCATAGAGGATCTTGCTTTATGTCATCGAGTGTTCTGCCTATGTTTTCCTCCAAGAGTTTTATGGTTTCTGGTCTTACGTTTAGGCCTTTAATCCATTTTGAGTTTATCTTTGTGTTGGTGTTAGGAAGTGTTCTAATTTCATTCTTTTACATGTAGCTGTCCAGTTTTCCCAGCACCATTTACTGAAGAGGCTGTCTTTGCCCCATTGTATCTTCTTGCCTCCTTTGCTAAAAATAAGGCACCCACAGGGGCCTGGGCTTATTTCTGGGCTTCCTGTCTTGCTCGTTGGTCTGTATTTCTGTCTTTGCGCCAGTGCCGTGCTGTCTTGGTGACTGTGTCTTTGTGTCTAATCTGAAGTCAGGAAGGTCGATTCTTCCAGCTCCATTTCTCTCTCTCAAGACTGCTTTGGCTGTTTGGGGTCTTTTGTGTTTCCACATGAATTGTGAAATTTTTGTTCTAGTTCTGCGGAAAATGCCGTTGGTAATTTGGTAGGGATCACACTGAATGTAGATGGCGTCTGGTGGTACAGTCGTTTCCCCAGGAACGTGGACTATCTCTCCGTCTGTCTGCCATCTTTGGTTTCTCTCATCAGTGTCTCATGATTTTCCGCGCAGCTCTTTTGTCCCTCAGGTAAGCTCACTCCTAGATATTTCGTTCTTTTTGTTGCAGTGATGAATAGGACTTATTCCTTACCTTCTCTTCTGACTTTTTGTTGTTAGTATATAGAAATGAAAGTGATTTATGTGTATTGATTTTGTATCCTGTGACTTTGCTGAATTCACTGATTAGCGCTAGTAATTTTCTGATCGTATCTAGGATTTTCCATGTACAGTACCATGTCATCTGCAAGCAGGGATAGCTTTACTTCTTCTTTTCCAATATGGATTCCTTCCATTTCTTTTTATTCTCTGATTCCTGTAGCTAGGACTTCCAGAACTATGTTGGAGAATAGTGGTGAAGGGGGACACCCTTGTCTTGCTCCTGATCTTACAGGGAATGCTTTCGGTTTTTCATCATTGAGAATAATGTTTGCTGTGGGCCTATCATACATGGCTTTTATTATGTTGAGGTAGGTTCCTTCTATGCCCAGTTTTTGAAGAGTTTTAAGCATAAATGGGTGCTGAATTTCGTCAAAGGCTTTCTTCTGCATCTGCTGAGATGATCAGACGGTTTTTACCTTTCAGTTTGCTAATACGGTGTACACATTGATTGAGCTGCATATACTGAAGAATCCCTGCAGCCCTGGATACCCTCCCTGGCCACGGTGTATGAGCTGCTGCTGGGCTGTCGCTCCCTGCTTTCCACCGTTCCCCTGAGGGCTCTGCATCTCTGTTCATCGGCGACGTTGGCCTGCAGTTCTCCTCTGTGTGTCTTCACCTGGCTTTGGTGTCAGGGTGCTGGTGGCCTCGCAGAATGAGTTTGGAGGTGCTCCATCCTCTGCAGTGTTTGTGAAGAGTTTTAGAGGGACAGCCATTAGCTCTTGTCTAAACGTTTGATAGAATTCTCCTGTGAAGCCATGAGGTCCTGGCCTTTTGTTTCTTGGGAGACTTTTTTAATCACAGCTTCAATTTCGGTGCTTGTAATTGGGTTGCTCATAATTTCTATTTCCTCCTGGTTCATTCTTGAAAGACTGACCTTTTCTAAGGGTCTGTCCATTTCTCCCAGCTCATCCACTCAGAGCCTCTCACAATCCTTGGCACTTCTGCGCTGCCTGCTGCAGCCTCTCCTTTCCATTTCTGATTTTGTTGATTTGATTCTTGTCTCCTTTTTTCTTGATGAGTCTGGCTAAAGGTTTGTCAATTTTGGTTGTCTTCTCAAAGAACCCGCTTCTAGTTTTATTCATCTTTGCTGTTATTTCCTTCATTTCCTTTTCCATTCGTTTCTGGTTTTATGATTTCCTTCCTTCTGCTACTGGCGGGAGGGGGGGTTGTTCTCCTTCCAGTTGTCTTAGCTGTGAAGCCAGGCTGTCTATTCAGCGTCTTTCTCGTTTCTCGGCGTAGGGCCGCGTTGCTGTCGAGTCCCCTCTTGGAGCTGCTTTTGCTGCACCCGTAAGTTTTCAGTTGTCATGTTTTCACTGTCATTCTAGAAATTTATTTCCCTTTTGATTTCTTCAGTGGCCTGCTGTTTATTTAGAAATGCATTGTTTAATATTCACGTGTTTGTGTTTTTACAGCTGTTTCTTGTATTGATATCTAGTCTCATAGCATTGTGGTTGGAGAAGACGCTGGATCCGATTTCAATTTTCTTAAATTTACTGAGGTTTGGTTTGTGCCCCAAGATGTGGTCTAGCCTGGAGAATGTTTCACGTGCCCTTGAGAAGGTGTGTTCCGCATTTGGACGGAATGCCCTGAAGATATCGACGAGATCCACCTCACCTAATGTGTCATTTAAGGCCTGTGTTCCCTTGCTGACTTTCTGCTGATGGTCCGCCCGTCGGTGCGAGTGGGGCGTGAAGGTCCCCTGCTGTCCCTGTGTCCCTGTCAGTTTCCCCTTTGACGTCGGCCAGTGTTTGTCTTATGCACCGAGCTGCTCCCGTGTCGGGTGCGTGGCTATTTGTGATTGTTCTGTTTTCCTCTTGGGCTGATCCCTTGACCACCATGTACCTTCCTTATCTCTTGGGCTCTTCTTTATTTTAAGGTCTATTTTGTCAGATATGAGGATTGCTACTCCAGCTTTCTTTGGCTTCCCATTTGCATGGAAGATATTTTTCCATCCTCTTGCTTTCAGTCTATATGTGTCTTTCGGTCTGAAGTGGTTTCTTGTAGTCAGCGGATATGTGGGTCTTGTTTTTGTTTCCATTCAGCCAGTCTGTCTTTGGGTTGGAGCACTGAATCCGTTCACATTTGAAGTTATTATTGAGGTGCATGTTCCTACTATCATTGTCTTAATTGTTTGGGGTTTGATTGTGCAGCTCTTTTTCTTCTCTTGTATTTCTTGACTCTAAGTCCCTCTAACATTTGTTGTAAAACTGGTTTGGCGGCACTGAATTCTCTTAACTTTTGCTTGTCTGAAAAGCTTTTGATTTCTCCATCAGTTTTGAATGAGATCCTTGCCGGGTAGAGTAATCATGGTTGCCGAATTTTCCCTTTCAGTACTTTAAATATATCCTGCCATTCCCCTCTGGCCTGCGGGGTCTCTGCTGAAAGATCGGCTGCTAAGTGTGTGGGGTTTCCCTTGAATGTGGCTTGTTGATTCTTGCTGCTGCTAATATTCTTTGTGTTGAGTCTTCGTTAGTTTGATCAGTGTGTGTCTTGGCGTGCTTCTCCTTGGGTTTATCCTGGATGGGACTCTGTGCCTTTGGGACTTGATTGACTATTTCCTTTTCCATGTTGGGGACGTTTTCAACTCGACTCTCTTCAAATATTTTCTCATACCCTTTCATTTCCTCTTCTTATTCTGAGACCCCCTATAATACAAATGTTGGTGCGTTTGATATTGTCCCGAAGGTCTCTGAGACTCCTCAGCTCTTTTCGCTCTTTTTACTTTATTTTGATCTGCAGAAGTTATTTCCACCATTTTATATTCCAGCTCACGCATCCGTTCTCCTGCTTCAGATAGTCTGCTATTGATTCCTTCTGGAATGGCACCCACTCCAGTGCTCTTGCCTGGAGAATCCCATGGACGGAGGAGCCTGGTGGGCTGCAGTCCATGGGGTCGCTAGGAGTCGGACACGACTGAGCGACTTCACTTTCACTTTTCACTTTCCTGCATTGGCGAAGGAAATGGCAGCCCACTCCAGCGTTCCTGCCTGGAGAATCCCGGGGATGGGGGAGCCTGGTGGGCTGCCGTCTATGGGGTCGCACAGGGTCGGACACGACTGCAGCGACTCAGCAGAGCACAGAGTGTTTTTAATTTCAGTGATTGCGTTGTTTGCCTCTGTGAGTTTATTCTTTAGTTTTCCTAGGTCTTTGTTAATTGATTCTTGCATTTTACCCACTCTGTTTTGGAGGTTTTTTTTTTTATCATCTTTCTTATCATTATTCTGAATTATTTTTCAAATCGTTTGCCCACTTCCTCTTCATTTATCCGGACTTCTGCGTTTCTAGTTTGTTACTTCCCCCGTGCAGTCTTTCTCTGCCTTTTCATCACTTTCTATTATTGTGTTTGAGGTCTCCTTTTCCCAGGCTTCAAGGCTGGATTCTTTCTTCCTTTTGAAGAAAGATTGGTGCAGTGGTTTGTGTAGGCTCCTTATGGAGTGAGATTTGAGCTGAGTTTTTTTTCCCCTCCGATGGGCAGGGCTGAGTGAGGGGGTGATCCTGTCTGCTGATGACTGGGTTTGTATTTTTGCTTTGCTTGCTGTTTGGATGAGGCGTCCTGCGCAGGGTGCTGCTGGTGGTTGGGTGGTGCTGGGTCTTGTGTTCAGGTGGCTTCCTTGGTGTGAGTTCTCACTGCTGATACCCCCAGGGTTAGCTCTCCAGTAGTCTGGGGCTTAGAGTCAGTGTTTCCACTCCAAAGGCTCAGGGCTCGATCTCGGGTCAGAAACAAAGACTCCACAAGTGGTTTGTTATGGCTTTAAGTGAGAGTAAAGCGAATATTCAGAACCAAGAAACCAAAGATAAACTCCAGACAAATGGCAGCTACAAAATCAGGCAAATAATGATGGAATATACACGTATGCACATACACGTATACATACACACGTATACATACACACATATACACGTATGCATATACACATATACATATACACATATACACATATACACGTATGCATATACACGTATGCATATGCATATACACATATACATATACACGTATGCATATACACCTATAAGCAAAACCAAAAGAGTCCAACAAAAATAAAGTACAATAGATTGGCCTGGTGAACAAAGGGAACCAAAAGTTATATCTACCAGTTAAGAACAAAACCAACCAACGCACAAACTGGAAAATATCCTACAGCGAGGAAAATATGTTGAGAGGAAAGGAAAGAAAGAAAAGAAAGAAAGAACAGATATGCAAAGTTACATAGAGGTAGATAAGATTTATAGGCATTAAAGATTAGCTTCAAGGAGAAAAGAACAGTAGGAAAGGCAAACAAGGGAATAAGCGTAGAAAAAATAATAATAAGTTTGAAAAAAATTTTTTAAAGAGGAAGAGGAAAGAAAAAAAAAAGGAAAACTCCACAGAGCTCCAACAGCCTAACGTACAGGCAGAGATTTATAACGACAATAAAAAGTGTGATTGAAAAGAAAAAAGAAACTCTAAAGCTTACTTAAGTTTCATAGTGCCAATAAAACTGACAACTACAAGAGGGGGGAAAAAAGAAAAAAGGAGGGAAAAAGAAAAAAAATCAAAAAGAAACTACAGAACAAGTCAAGACATAAGAATAATAAATGTTTCTCTCGAGTCACTGCTGTCAGCGTCCTTTCCCTCGCTGGCAGTCACAGTCCACCCCAGCTCCCCAGGATGCCCTCCAGCGCTGTGCTGGTCTCTGGACCTGCTGTGGGGGCAGCTCAGATTCTAATCTGGTCCTGCTCCTGTGCGTTCTTGCCTCCAATGTCCGCAGCCATCAGAACTAGTGCGTTTTCTTTTGTGGGAGCTCCTAGTGGCCTTTTATATGTTCCGTAGACACAGAGTCTGCCTAGTTGATGGTGTGGATTAAATCTGCAGCTTGTGCAGCTGGCGGGAAGGTTTGGGATCTTTGTCCTTAGCCACACTGGCCCCGGGTTTCACCTGCGGTTTCATTTCCCCCTCTGCACGTGGGTCGTCCTCTGGGCTTCGCTCCTGCGGCCGCCCTGGAGGGCTTGGGTCTGCCCCTGTGAGGCCCGGGTGCAGAGGTGGCGCGGCTGCCTGGGTCTCAGGGGCTCTGGCAGCACCAGGGACTCAGGGGAGTTGGCAGCAAGGGCAGCAGGAAATACAGAGCTCTAGACGGGCGTGGCAACCAGTATCGGCCAACACGCTCCAGTATTCTTGCCTGGAGAACCCCCTTCTCCCTGACAGGTGCCTGGCAGGCCACAATCCACAGGGCAGCAAAGAGTTGGACACAACTGAAGTGACCCCGTGTGAACACATACAAGACGGTTTTTGCCTGTGGCACCCTGCCCCAATGAGGGCTGAGCGTGAAGGTGGCACGGCTGCTTGGGTCGCAGGGCCCCTGGTGGTGCCCAGAGAGCAGCGGCACGGGCTGCCTCCACTGCAGGAGCTACGGGCCGATCTTTCTTCGAGCCTCTTGTAGCTGGCGATCAGAAGGTCTCTTTGGCCAGTCTTTCTCCACAGCTCTGCCTGTTCAGGCACGTGGGGGGCTCCCTCACCTGGGGTCCTTCTCTGTTGTTTGGCATGTCAGGCACATAGAGGGCCCCCCGGGTGGGGTCCTGCTCCGCAGTTCAGCGTGTCAGGGGTTTGGCGGGCCAGCCTCTCTGCTGCTCAGCTGCAGGTGCTGGCTGTGGGGAGAGGCTCTGGTGCTGGCTGCACCCCCTGCCCCTGACTCAGCAGCGTCGCCTGGCTCCACGGCTGCCTGGCTCTCCTCCACAGGTGTTTCCCACCACGATCTCCTCCCTCACATCCCCTCGACCCATCTCTCCGCAGTCAGCAGCAGCCCTCGCCCTGGGGTTGCTCCACGATCCCTAAGCTCCAGCTCCCAGCCGCCGCACCTCCCAAGGGGCCTGCAAAGCGGTCCAGGGTGTGTGGCTGCAGCAAGGACTGTCGATTCTCATTCCGCTTCGGCTGCCACAGATCAGCGGCTTCACTCTCAGCCTTCAGTGTTTCTCCTCCGACTCAGACAACTGCCCTGATGTGGGGATCGGACCCCCGCTTCAGTCCCCCCACCCGCCGAGGGCAGGTCCGGTCCTAGCAACACTCCTGTTCTCCCCGCCAGCTCCTCCACCCCACCGAGTTTTGCGAGGTTCTGTGCACTCTCTCCTGCTGGTCAGGCCCTCGGTCGGCTCTCGGCTGGTGTCCCACTCGCACTTCTGGGTCTGAAGCCGCGTCCCTGATGTGTCCACGCAGAGAGACGTGCTCCACATCCAGCTGCTCCTCCGCCATCTTGCACAGCCTGGTCTGCTTTTGCTGACTGTATGGAGCGTCTCCATCTTTGGCTGCAAAGAGTACAATCAGTCTGATTTTGGTGTTGACCATCGGGTGATGTCTACGTGTAGTCTTCTCTTGTGTTGTTTGGTGGCTCAGACGGTAAAGCGTCTGCCTGCAGTGCGGGAGACCCAGGTTCGATTCCTGGGTCAGGAAGATCCCCTGGAGAAGGAAATGGCAATCCACTCCAGCACTCTTGCCTGGAAAATCCCATGGACGGAGGAGCCCGATAGGCTACAGTCCGTGGGGTCACAGAGTCGGACACGACTGAGCGACCTCACTTCACTTTCACAGTGCGTTCTCTTGGCAAAACTCTGTTAGCCTTTGCCCTGCTTCATTCTGTACTCCGAGGCCAAACTTGCCTGTTACTCCAGGTATCTCTTGACTTCCTACTTTTGCATTCCAGTCCCCTATGATGAAAAAGACATCTTTTTTGGGTGTTAGTTCTAGAAGGTCTGGTAGGTCTTCACAGAACCGTTCAGCTTCAGCTTCTGCAGCATTACTGGTTGGAGCATAGACTTGGATTACTGTGATATTGAATGGTTTGCCTTGGAAACGAACAGAGATCATTCTGTGGTTTTTGAGATTGCACCCAAGTACTGCATTTCAGACTCTATTGTTGACTGTGATGGCTACTCCATTTCCTCTAAGGGATTCTTGCCCACTGCTGCTGCTAAGTCGCTTCAGTCGTGTCCGACTCTGTGCGACCCCAGAGACAGCAGCCCACCAGGCTCCCCCGCGCCTGGGATTCTCCAGGCAAGAACGCTGGAGTGGGTTGCCGTTTCCTTCTCCACAGCAGTAGATATAATGGCCGTTTGCCTCCAGTCCATCTTAGTTCACTGATTCCTAAGATGTTGATGTTCACTTTTCTGTTACTATAGTCCATAATAGTCTTGAAATATTAAACATATGAGGAAACAGTGATTATCAGGTGTTTAAGCAACAGCAGCAGCCACACTGTGTCATACGGGCAGACTTTCGTTTGCTTTTACCCTGGAAAATACACACCAAGACGCAAAAAAGACTATCACATAAATGATTTAGAAATAAATATTTTTTAAAAAATGTGTGAACTCTCTACATATGAAACAAGAAATCACTGCAGAGGAGTTTTTTAAAGACGCAGACTCATAGACGCTAAGCCGAGCTCAGAGGAGAGAAGATTCGCTATTACAGTTATTCACAGGTTCCATGAAACCCTAATCAGAATCCTCAGGGTTCAGGAAGAGCTTGACAGGCTGATTCTAAAATTGTTGTGAAAAATACAAAGGCCCGAGAACAGGTGGGGACTTGGTGGGAGTAGGTGCTGCCCGAGACCCCAGACTCAGCGCTGCCCACACAGTGGGCCCGAGAGGTGGCCCAGGGTCGGCGAGACCCGGCTGATGCCAGAAGCCGCCTGGCTCAGGGCACACTGAAGAACACATCGAAATTACAACAAAATTCAACCCCACGTCGCATGACACACAAAACTCAATTGGTCAGGGAGGTTCGCAGGCCAAGCAGCTCTCATTCTTGAGCATAATATGGGTGCCTGCCTTCCTGCCTTCAGGGGTAAAAAAGGATTTCTTAAAAAGGACACAAAAAGCCAGAAAAAAGAAAATATAATAGTAATATACATGAAAAAAGTAATATACATGAAAACATTAAAATCCGGGAACATCTGTTCATCAGCTACAGGAGAGGAAAGACAAGGAGGAGGAACACACCAGCAGCAACAGGCTCGTCTCCAGAACCCACGAACGTGTGAAAAGCGGAAGGGTTCACTGTTCATTCGTGTCTGACTCTGCGACCCCGTGGACTGTAGCCGCCAAGCTCCTCTGTCCGTGGGACTCTCCAGGCAAGAACACTGGAGTGGGTTGCCATTTCCTTCTCCAGGGGATCTTCCTGACCCAGGGATCGAGCCTGGGTCTCCTGCATTGCAGGCAGATTCTTTACTGTCCAGGCCACCAGGGAGGCCCCCCAGAACCCGTGAGGCATTTAGAAAACAGGAGAAAAAAGGCAGCCTACTGTACAGCGCTGTCAGCGCTCAGCACCTGGCGGCAGCCCGCCGTGGGAGAGGGCGCGTGCCCACACACAGGCTGCTGCCCGCCGGACGCCGACACGGCTTTGCAAATCAACAAGGCTTTAACAAGAAAAACGTTTTAAGAAAGAAGAAGAAGACAACCGACTTCAAAATGTTTAAGAAACTTGAACAGGCACTTGATAAAAGTCATCCAGGAAATGCAAGTAAAACCTCCAGGCGACGCCTCTACAACACCGACTGTCGACGGTCGGTGCGGCTGTGGCTTGAGAGGGACTCTCCCAGGTGCTGCGGTGACGCCACGTCTCCTGGGACAGTGCAGCTTAGTGACTGAGACCCCAAATCCACTCCCAGGTATACACACAGTCCTCCTCCCTAGGGCTGCCCTGACAGCGCCCCAAGCTGCGTGACTTACACAGCATAGACATGTTACCTCTCGGCCCTGGGGGCCCGGCGTCCCGACGCCGCTGCGGATGGCCGGCTTCCCCCCCGCCTCCCTGCTGCACACGAGCTTCGCAGGTGGCACGGTGGTGAAGAGCCCACTTGCCAGCGCAGGAGACACAAGAGACACGGGTTCAATCCCTGGGTCAGGAAGATCCCCTGAAGGAGGAAATGGCCACCCACTCCAGTGTTCTTGCCTGGAGAATCCCATGGACAGAGGAGCCTGGCGGGCTACAGTCCGTGGGGTCACAGAGAGCAGGACACTCTGAGCGCTCCCCTCTGTGCATGTCTGCCTGGGTCTAAACTTCCCATTTTTATAAGGACGCCAGTCACGCTGGATGAGGGCCCACCTCAAAGTCCTCAACTTAATTCGATTACCTCTGGAAAGACCTTTTCTCCAAATAAGGTCATATTCTGAGGTGCTGGGATTTATACCAACATATTAATTTTGGGGGGACACAGTTCAAGGCATAAGAGTACCCAAACTGCTGTGCATGCCCGTGTGCAGAGATGTGTGCAGAAATACTTACGGTGGCGTTACAATAGCAAAAATACTGCAAACGTCAAGTACCGGCAGCGTGGCGGATGGAGAAGATGCCTAAAATGAGATGCTTGCAGTGACGGAAATGGAAACTCGGCTGCACGTCGCAACAGGGGTGCGTCTCCCAAGCACTGTGCTGATCCGGGCCCAGACACAGTAAACACACCGCGTGGCCCCATGGGTGCGGAGTTCTGCCCACAGGCAGAGCGGAGCAGAGGTGGAGAGGCATCCAGAGTGGAGGACTAAGGAGCTCAGAAAGCCTTTCCCGAGGAACCTAGCACACAAGGAGAAACTTCAGGACCTTGGGAACTGATCAAAGGCATCGGGAATGCTTATTCAAGAAATACGGTGGGGGCTCAGAGAGCACCCATGGGAACCTACAGCAACTTTGCTGGGGTCGTCCTGCCACACCTCCCCCCAACTGTCCTCACACGGGAGAGGCAGCTGGACAGGCCACAGGCGCAGCTGCCCCACTGCTGGGGCTGACCTGCCAGGGAGTGACCCGAGAAGATCTGTTACCAGCCAGGTTGGCCGCGGCAAGACTAAAGCCAGGAGACACGGAAACGGGAAAGCGTAACACACACACAAGGGGGAACAGCCACTAAAAGCTGTCTTCGAGGGAGCCCCCTGCGGCCTACTGGTTAAGGGTTCCAGGCTCCCACCGTCACGGCCCAGGTTCAATCCCTAGGCAGAGGTCTAAGATCCAAGCCATGTGACTCGGCCAAACAAAGAAAACTATGTTTAAAAACAAACCCAAACCTGTTTCTGAGGGAGGGTGGATGTTGGACTCAGCACAAAGGGACTTCAAAGCAGGTATTTTAAGTATTTTCAAAAACAGAAATGATGAAAGAGGAATTATATTTACATTTCTGAGTGTGTGTGTGTTGGGGGGGGGGGGCGCCTCCCTGTGGCTCAGCAAGTAAAGAACCTGCCTGCAGTGCAGGAGACTCGGGAGATTCAGGTTTGACTCCTGGGTCAGGAAGATCTCTTGGAGGAGGAAATGGAAACCCACTCCAGTATTCCTGGCCGCAGAATCCGTGGACAGGGGCGCCTGACAGGTTACAGCAGAGGCAGACACAACTTAGCAGCTAAAGCAACAACAACAATATGGACTGCAGATTATTCACAAGCGCAAAGAAGCTGAAAAGGGCACCTGGTCTCTTCCGGCCGCCTGTCTGAGACTCAGAATGTCAACGTGGGGTTAAAAGCTACAGCACAAAAGTGACTTCCCTGTGGCCCAGTGGTTAAGACACTGTGATTCCAACGCAGGGGTTGCAGGTTTAACCCCTGGTCAGGGACCTAAGATCCCACGTGCCATGCAAGCCAAAAGTAAAATGAGTAATTTCTGAAAGGCTGCAGCGCACAGTGGAGGCCGGGACGCGGAGCAGACGGCGCTCCCGCTTCTGACACCTTGGGCAGACCCCAGTGAGGCCGAAGCCCCAGACCTGGAACCACTTCAAGACCCACCTGGACGTCAGCCCCATAACTGGACAACTTGAATTCCAAATGGGTCGCCAGACTTGCCCTCAGTGACTGTGGGCTATTTCAAGACCTGCAAAAGGAGACGCTCATTTCGAGAAAAACTCTATGCATTTTGCACATTCCGGAAAACGTATCCCCACAATGCTCCTGTGGGTGCATAATCCCATCACTTCTAGAAAAAAAACTGAGGAACCCTATAGCCACCCAGTAGCCTCCAAAGGCGAGAGGGTGGAGACCACCAGTTCACACCCCCGGACAGTCACCAGGCGCTGGGCTAGTCTCCCTCCCGCTCCTCTGGCACATCGTGTAGCAGAAACGCTGCCGAAGGTCACGGACGAGCCCCAGAGCAGCACGCGGGGGGCGCGTGTTCACGTACAGCTGAAGCGGCGCAGCTTTGAGCGCGGAGGAATCTGGCTGCGGGCGCTGCTCTCCCGAGCTGTACTGACCCCTTCTGGAGGCTCTGAGTACTGCAGCTGCGCCGATGGCTGCAGTTCGTCCGTCGAGGCTCCAGGGGACCCAAGCCCTCCCTGCGGCTTCGCCGGCAGTCAGGGTTTGTGTGCAGAGCTTCACACCGGAAAGACCCAGGTGTGTCCGCAGCTTCCACTGCGGGCTCCATCGTTTTGGCTTTGATTGATCCTTGTGCAGCAAGAACTGACTCCCAGCTCGGCATTCTAAAGAAAACGTCCCTGTGCGACCCTTCATCTCAGCCACTGACGCTTCCGGAGCAAGTCTGAGGCTTCGCCCCTGGATCTTCAAAATGCTTTTGTGGACTTCCATCATTTTTCACTGTTTGCAAACATTTCTTCAGTAAGAGAAGATGCTTTGGTTCTAAAACTTTCAAGACTGAAAATAATATTTCTTTGTAATAAGTGATTCAAAGACAAAAGAAAGTAAATGGGAATCTGGAGATAAAAGACAAATTGAAATGAAAAATCCACAAGATTCTGTCAAGAACGACTGGACATCCCCATGAAAAAAGAGGTAATCTAGACCTAAAACACACCCTTCATGAAAAGTAACTGATGGTGGATCAGACCCCAAGGTAAAACGCGAAACTACGAAACTTCTTCCAGGTAACACAGGAGGAAATCTAGATGACCTTTAGTTGGGCGATGACTTTTGATATACAAAACCAAAGGCACAATCCATGAAAGAAAGAATTGATAAACTCATTACTTCATTAAAATTAACACCTTCTGTTCTGGGAAAAACACTGCAGATAATAAAAAGACGAGCCACAGACAGAGAATATCAGCAGAGACATCAACAGATAAAGAACTGTTATTAGAAAAACCCTGCTATCCAAAACATACCGAGAGGGACATCCTTCGTGGTCCAGTGGCTAAGAACCCGCCTGCCGATGCAGGGACACAAGTTCAGTTCCTGGCTGGGGAGGAGTCCACATGCTCTGGGGCAGCTAAGCCCGCGTGCTTCAGCTGGAGAACCCGTGAGCCAGGATGGAAGGCCCTACATAACACAACGCAGGTCTCGCCTGCCACGACTAAGACCCAAAGCGGCCCCAGAAAAGAAAAGACAAGAGAGGGCCGTTATCCCCAACCTGATCTCTAGCCTCACTGTGATTTCCATCAAGACCTGGAAGCTTTTTTTCATTTCCCCAGAAATTGACAAGCGAAGTGAAAGTCACTCAACGTGTCCGATTCTTTGCGACCCCATGGACTATAGTTCTCCAGGCCAGAACACTGGAGCAGATAGCCGTTCCCTTGGCCAGGGGATCTTCCCAACCCAGGGATCGAACCCAGGTCTCCTGCACTGCAGACAGATTCTTTACCAGCTAAGCCACTAGGGATGCCCAGAAATTGACAAGCTGACCTTAAAACTGGGCTTCTCCGGTGGCGCTAGTGATAAAGAACCCGCCTGCCAATGCAAGAGACATGAGAGGCCTGGGCTTGATCCCTGGGTGGGGAAGATCCCCTGGAGGAGAGCACGGCAACCCACTCCAGTATTTTTGCCTGGAGAATCCCGTGGACAGAGGAGCCTGGCAGGTTATACTCCATAGAGTTGCAGAGTCAGACACGACAGAAGTGACTTAGCGCACACAACCTTAAAATTACAGAGAAAGGCAAAGGACCCAGAACAACAGCAACAACAACAAAAATCTTGAAAAGGAAGAGCACAGTGGGAGGACTCACATCTCCCAACTGGAAAACTGACCACAAACTTAAAGAATCAAACAAGTGTCTTCTGGCATAAGGTCAGACATACAGATCAATGGAAAAGAACTGAAATTCCAAAACCAAATCTGTACGTTAACGGCCAATTAACTTTTTACGAACGTATCCTGACAGTCTGGTTTCCATTTCTGTTTATTTTTCTGGTGGGGGCCCCACACCGTTTGGTGTGCCGACCCTTCTTCCCAGAGCAGGGGTCCAGCCCACGCCCCCTGCAAGGGGCGTGTGCAGCCGTAACCACTAGACCACCAGGTGTCCCAGGAGGCACAGTTTTGTCAGCTTGCTTGGGCTACAACCTCCAGTTATTCAGTCAAAATATACCATAGGTGTTGCTATAAAGTCCATAATCCGTTGATTCCAGGTAAAGCAAAGGGTCCTACATGACCTGTTACTGTTTAGTCACCCAGTCGTGTCTGACTCACCTGCGACCTCCATGGACTGTACCCACCAGGCTTCTTGGTCCGTAGGATTTCCCAGGCAAGAATACTGGAGTGGGTTGGAATGGGTCCAACTCAGTTCTTTAAAAGCCCCTAAGAGAACAGCTGAGGCTTCCCTGAAGAATAAGAAATTCTCTCCATGGATAACTCATGCCAGAGGTTCAGCCTGCCATTTCCAGCACCTGCTCTAAGTCTTTTTAACTTGCCTAGATGGCCATCTTGCCGATTCCTAGAAACTAATTCCTTAACACATATCCCCCCTGTCTCTCTTTCTCTGGTTGAACCGTAAGTGACACAGGTGTCAAGAGAACTCGATGAGGAAAGCATACTCTTTTCAAAGAATGGTGCTGGGAGAATTGGATATCAACAGGGAAAAAGATTAATTTAGACTCACCTCACAGTTCAGTTCAGTTCAGTCGCTCAGTCGTGTCCGACTCTTTGCAACCCCATGGACTGCAGTGTGCCAGGCCTCCCAGTCCATCACCAACTCCTGGAGCTTGCTCAAACTCATGTCCATCGAATCAGTGATGGCATCCAACCATTTCATCCTCTGTTGTCCCCTTCTCCTCCTGCCTTCAATCTTTCCCAGCATCAGGGCCTTTACAAATGAGTCAGTTCTTCGCATCAGGTGATTAAAGTATTGGAGTTTCAGCTTCAGCATCAGTCCTTCCAATGAATATTCAGGACTGTTTTCCTTTAGAATGGACTGGTTGGATCTCCTTGCAGTCCAAGGGACTCTCAAGAGTCTTCTCCAGCACCACAGTTCAAAAGCATCAATTCTCCAGTGCTCGGCTTTCTTCACAGTCCAACTCTCACATCTATACATGACTACTGGAAAAACCATAGGTTTGACTAGACAGACCTTAGTCGGCAAAGTAATGTCTCTGCTTTTGAATATACTATCTAGGTTGGTCATAGCTTTTCTTCCAAGGAGTAAGTGTCTTTTAATTTCATGGCTGCAATCACCATCTGCAGTGATTTTGGAGCCCCCAAAAATAAAGTCAGCCACTGTTTCCACTGTTTCCCCATCTGTTTGCCATGAAGTGATGGGACCAGATGCCATGACCTTAGTTTTCTGAACGTTGAGGTTTAAGCCAACTTTTTCACTCTCTTCTTTCACTTTCATCAAGAGGCTCTTTAGTTCTTCTCTGCTTTCTGCCGTGAGGGTGGTGTCATCTGCATATCTGAGGTTATTGATATTTCTCCCAGCAATCTTAATTCCAGCTTGTGCTTCATCCAGCCTAGCATTTCTCGTGACATAATCTGCATATAAGTTAAATAAGCAGGGTGACAATATACAGCCTTGATGTACTCCTTTCCCTATTTGGAAGCAGTCTGTTGTTCCATGTCCAGTTCTAACTGTTGCTTCCTGACCTGCATACAGATTTCTCAAAAGGCAGGTCAGGTGGTCTGGTATTCCCATCTCTTGAAGAATTTTCCACAGTTTGTTGTGATCCACACAGTCAAAGGCCTTGGTGTAGTCAATAAAGCAGAAATAGATGTTTTTCTGGAACTCTCTTGCTTTTTCCATGATCCAGTGGATGTTGGCAATTTGATCTCTGGTTCTTCTGCCTTTTCTAAATCCAGCTTGAACATTTGGAAGTTCATGGTTCACGTACTCTTGAAGCCTGGCTTGGAGAATTTTGAGCATGACTTTGCTAGTGTGTGAGATGAGTGCAATTGTGTGGTAGTTTGAGCATTCTTTGGCATTGCCTTTCTTTGGGATTGGAATGAAAACTGACCCTTTCCAGTCCTGTGGCCACTGCTGAGTTTTCCAAATTTGCTGGCATATTGAGTGCAGCACTTTCACAGCATCATCTTTTAGGATTTGAAACAGCTCAACTGGAATTCCATCACCTCCACTAGCTTTGTTCGTAGTGATGCTTTCTAAGGCCCACTTGACTTCACATTCCAAGATGTCTGGCTCTAGGTGAGTGATCACACCATTGTGGTTATCTGCGTCATGAAGATCTTTTTTGTACAGTTCTTCTGTGTATTCTTGCCACCACTTCGTAATATCTTTTGCTTCTGTTAGGTCCATACCATTTCTGTCCTTTATTGTGCCCATCTTTGCATGAAATGTTCCCTTGGTATCTCTAATTTTCTTGAAGAGATCTCTAGTCTTTCCCATTCTATTGTTTTCCTCTATTTCTTTGCATTGATCACTGAGGAAGGCTTTCTTATCGCTCCTTGCTATTCTTTGGAACTCTGCGTTCAGACGCTTATCTTTCCTTTTCTCCTTTGGCTTTCACTTCTCTTCTTTTCTCAGCTGTTTGTAAAGGCCTCCTCAACCATTTTGCCCTTCTGCATTTCTTTCGTGAGGATGGTCTTGATCCCTGCCTCCTGTACATCACTAAACTCCTGCACAGTTCATCGGGCACTCTGTCTATCAGATCTAATCCCTTGAATCTATTTCTTACTTCCACTGTATAATCATAATGGATTTGATTTAGGTCATACCTGAATGGTCTAGTGGTTTTCCCTGCTTTCTTCAGTTTAAGTCTGAATTTGGCAATAAGGAGTTCATGATCTGAGCCAAAGTCAGCTCCTGGTCTTGTTTTTGCTGACTGTACAGAGCTTCTCCGTCTTTGGCTGCAAAGAACATAATCAGTCTGATTTTGGTGTTGGCCATCTGGTGATGTCCATGCGTAGACTCATCTCTTGTGCTGTTCAAAGAGGGTGTTTGCTGTGACCAGTGTGTTCTCTTGGCAAAACTCTGTTAGCCTTTGCCCTGCTTCATTCTGTATTCCAAGGTCAAGTTTGCCTGTTACTCTCAGTATCTCTTGACTTCCTGCTTTTGCACTCCAGGCCCCTTTAATGAAAAGGACATCTTTCTGGAGTGTTAGTTCCAGAAGGTCTTGTAGGTCTTCATATAACCGTTCAACTTCACCTTCTTCACCATTAGAGGTCGGGGCATAGACTTGGATTACTCACCTCACAGTTTATACAAAAATTAGTACAGAATTGATTCACAGACCTAAATGTAAGAGCTAAAACCATAAAGCCGCATGGAATAAAACATGGCAAATCTTTATGATCCTGGATTAAGCAAAGACTTAGCTACAACAACAAAGGCATGATCCAACATAGAAACAAATTAATAAATATCACTTTATAAAAATTAAAAACTTCTGTACTCCAAAAGACATTTTTAAGGGCACTACCCAGTATCTTGTAATAACCTTTAATGGGAGAGAATTTTAAAAAAGAATATACATATATTGAATCACTTTGCTTTCCATCTGGAACTAACACAACATTGTAAATCAACTATATTTCAATAAAAACCTAAAAAACAAAACACTTAAATTATTTAAAAAACTGAGAGAAAATATTTACAAATTATGTAGCTGGTAAAGAGACAGCTAAACTATATAAAGACCTCTTGCAACTCAATAGTGAGGCAAACAACTCAAATAATAGAAACGGCTGATAAGGACATGGAAAGATGCTCAGCACCGCTGGTTATTAGGGATGCAAATTGAAACCACACACTAGTATCACTGTAATAAAAAAGACTGGCAGTAGCAAGCTTTGGCAAGGATTCAGAGAAACCGTCACCCTCACACACTGCTGGTGGAATGGGAAACGGCAGTCACTCTGGAAAGCAGTTAGGAAGTTTCTTCAAAAATTACACCCACAAAAATTTATATGACTCAGCAATTCCACTCCTTGATATTGGTTCAAGATAAATGAAAACACATGTCCGCACAAAGGAATTTTTGGCTACTGTTCGTTGCACCATTTATGCATAAAAGCCAAAGAATGGAAACAGTGCCAATGTCCATTAAATGGTGAGTGAGTAAAGGAAGTGCCTTTGATCCATTTAATGGAATCCTATTTAGCAACAGAAAGAAAGACACCATCTGCCAATATGTCCTAGGGCTAGGTGGAACCTCAAAAACGTGCTAAGTGAAAGAAATCAGACAAAAAACCACAGAAGATTCCATTTGCATGAAATGCGTTTTCAAAAGGGCAGCCTATAGAGACAGACGAGGATGAGTGGTTTTCAGAGAAACAGGTGGAGACAGGGACTCGTGGGAAATGAGCAGGACAGCTCTTTCTGGATGACGGAAACGTTCTACGCCTGAATCGCAGTGATATTTGCACAATTCTGCACACTCACCAAGAGCCAGTTCCTTCTGTTCAGGCGCTAGTCGTGTCCGACTCTGACGCCAAGACTGCGGCTCGCCAGGCTTCCTTGGGGTCCACCATCTCCCGGAGCTTGCTCAAACTCATGTCCGTCTAGCTGGTGCTGCCAACCAAGATTATCTCATCCTCTGTCATCCCCTTCTCCTCCTGCCTTCAATCTCTCCCAGCATCAGGATCTTTTCTATGAGTCAGTTCTTCGCATCAGGTGGCCAGAGTATTGCAGCTTCAGCTTCAGCATCAGTCCTTCCAATGAATATTCAGGACTGATTTCCTTTAGGATGGACTGGTTGGATCTCCTTGCAGTCCAAGGGACTCTCAAGAGTCTTTTCCAGCACCACAGTTTGAAAGCATCAATTCCTTGGTGCTCAGCTTTCTTTATGGTCCAACTCTCACATCCATACATGACTACTGGAAAAACCATAGCTTTGACTAGATGGACCTTTGTTGGCAAAGGAATGTCTCTGCTTTTTAATATGCTGTCTAGGTTGGTCATAACTTTCCTTCCAAGGAGTAAGCGTCTTTTCATTTCATGGCTGCAGTCACCATCTGCAGTGATTTTGGAGCCCAAGATAATAAAATATCTCACTGTTTCCACTGTTTCCCCATCTATTTGCCGTGAAAACAGGCCTGGATGCCATGATCTTAGTTTTCTGAATATTGAGTTTAAGCCAGCTTTTTCACTGTCCTGTTTCACCTTCATCAAGAGGCTCTTTAGTTCTTCACTTTCTGCCATAAGTGTGGTGTCATCTGCATATCTGAGGTTATTGATATTTCTCCCAGCAATCTTGATTCCAGCTTGTGCTTCATCCAGCCCAGCGTTTCTCATGATGTACTCTGCATCTAAGTTAAATGAGCAGGGTGACAACATACAGCCTTGACGTACTCCTTTTCCTATTTGGAACCAGTCTGTTGTTCCATGTCCAGTTCTAACTGTTGCTTCTTGACCTGCATGCAGGTTTCTCAGGAGGCAGGGAAGGTGGTCTGATATTCCCATGTCTTTAAGAATTTTCCAGTTTATTGTGATCCACACAGTCAAAGGTTTCAGCATAGTCAATAAAGCAGAAATAGATGTGTTTCTGGAAGTCTCTTGCTTTTTCCATGATCCAGCAGATGTTGGCAATTAGATCTCTGGTTCCTCTGCCTTTTCTAAATCCAGCTTGAATACCTGAAAGTTCTTAGTTCATGTACTTTTGAAGCCTGGCTTGGAGAATTTTGAGCATTACTTTACTAGCGTGTGAGATGAGTGCAATTGTGCGGTAGTTTGAGCATTCTTTGGCATTGGCTTTCTTTGGGATTGGAATGAAAACTGACCTTTTCCAGTCCTGTGGCCACTGCTGAGTTTTCCAAATTTGCTGGCATACTGAGTGCAGCACTTTAACAGTATCGTCTTTTATGATTTAAAACAGCTCAACTGGAATCCCATCTCCTCCCCTAACTTTGCAGTGATGCTTCCTAAGGCCCACTTGACTTCACACTCCAGGGTGTCTGGCTCTAGGGGAGTGATCACACCACTGTGGTTATCAGGGTCGTGAAGATCTTTTTTGTACAGTTTTTCTGTGTATTCTTGCCCCCTCTTCTTTAGCATCTTCTGCTTCTGTTAGGTCCAGACCATTTCTGTCCTTTATTGTAGCCATCGTGGCATGAACTATTCCTTGGTATCTCTAATTTTCTTGAAGAGATCTCTAGTCTTGCCCATTTTATTGTTAAAAATCAATTAATTTTCCACTTAAAATGGGTAAATTTTGTGGTATGGAAATGATACCGCATTCAAACTGTTTTTATTTTTTATTTTTTAATAAACAGACAAGAAAACTACAGCATAAAATAGAAGCTCAACCGGACTGATTGAGGCTGTGAACTTAGGGGCTGAAGCACGCAGAAATGAGGTGGTGATCATCCTGAGAGGTGGGCGTTACAGAGCAGGGTGGGAGAGGGTGTGGGGCGTGTCAGTGAGTAGAGGGGAGGCCAGCAGGTCCAGGAGCCTCTGTCCTATTTCCTGACCTGGGTGGTGAGCACACGAGAGTTTGCTTTACATCAAAGCTTTATTTTATTCCATTTTTGGCCACACTGTATGGTTTTGTGGGATCTTAGCTTCCCCACCAATGACTGAGCCTGAGCCATGGCCGGCGGAGCACTGGGTCCTGTGCACTGGGTCCTGGGCACTGGGTCCTGGGCACTGGGCTGCCCAGTCGGCACACACTTCGCTTCACACACGTTTCTTGATGTGTGTTATGTTACACAACAATACCAATCAAAGATGTATTATTTCTGAGAATAAGTCAAGCAAAAATGAGCAAGGCCTGTCTTCAGCAAATTAGAGACTCTACTGAAAGACATTCAATCAGGCCTTAATAAGTGCCAAATAGTGTAAAGGGATCGTTATGTCCCAAATTGATTTGTAGAGTCAATGCAATTCTGATCAAATCCTAAAAGGCTTTTCAAAGAATCTGAGAACTTCCCTGGAGGCGCAGCGGTTAAGGCCCTGCACGCTGCGCTCTGCTCAGGCTCTGCAGTGCCGAGGGCGCGGGCTCTGTCCCTGGCCGGGGAAGTTGTTCTGCCATGCCTCCAGACGGCCCCTCGGTTGTCACGGCCCCTGCCAACCCGCCCTGCTCCCCGTGAAGTCGAGCTCCCCGTCCTGTTCTCTGGGTTTGCCTTTGGTCTGACACTTCTTATACCCTGAATTGCAACTCCTCTGCTGTTTTCAAATAGACTTGCCTTTGCTGGTAAAGTGACTGGCTATCACTTATCAAGGTTGATCTACATGGTGTCAGAAGTGGGATCTGAAGGAGGTGAGCCCCAGGAGACTATGGACCTTGGAGCTGAGCGAGCTCCTCATGCTCATCACTCCCCTGGGTCTCGTCCTGGACTCCACTCTCCACTCTGTCTGCGTCTTGAGCTCTCTGACTTGTTCGGGCTCTGGAACGGCTTTGTCCTCTCATGGGGAGGCTTCATCCTTTCTGGGTCAAGGCGCCATCCTTGGTGAGGACTGGGCTGTCTTCTGGATAGTGCAGTAGTGACATTATTTGGGGGATGAGCTAACTGGAATCCAGTGATTTGTCTTACTCCTTTTGGAATCTGGTCTAGGACTCCAGCAACTTTCTTGGGCTTCCAGAACTTAGGGAAAAGGATCCTGGGCATCCAATCCCTCTGAGGGCAGCCTTCCCTCAGGGGTTCTGGCAGGTCCATGTTTAAAAGCTTGGACCCTGACAGGCTCTCCCCCCGCAACATGTTCATTTTTTATAAAGTGGGCCAAACAAACTAAAAGTAATCTGGAGTTAAGATGGCCATTCCAGGGAACTTCTGACCTTCCCAAACTCATTTTTCTTAAGATTCAATTGGAGCGCTGTGGTTCTAAAATTAAACAAAAGGAATGGGATATTTATTTTCATTGGTACCTGGAAATTTCCAAACGTGCGCAAAAGTCTTAATTGCTTGTTTGCAAGGTAACATTTCTAAATTGCCTGAGCAGCTGAAACACTTGGAAAGAAGAAAAGTTTCCGACGCCTCGGGCTCCTTGAGACCCTCCTCCCCCAGCGGGTTTGTCTCTGGCGCCCTCTTGTGTCGTCTTCATTTCCTTCTTCTCAGACTCCGCCCCTTTGTCTCAGACTCCACCTCTTTGTCTCAGACTCCACCCCTTTGTCTCAGACTCCACCCCTTTGTCTCAGACTCCGCCCCTTTGTATCTGACCCCCACCCCCTTAGTTTCGTCCTCTCCCCTCCGCTGTGGAAACCTGCCCCTTTAAAATCAATCTTCTTAGGATCCTACTGCTAAACCCCTAACTATGGAGCAAATAAATAACCAGAAAGAAACATTAAAATAGCAAATGCCTCGATTTCTTCTAATACACAAATATACTCCAAAACTCCTAGGAGAAAACTCGCTTTCTGTTACTGTTTGTTGAAATCTTGCTAAGTGATGAATGATGTTTGTAAAGGGGAATTTTGTTTTAAGTTAGTCCACCTTAAGGGGCGCCATTAAAATGGATTCCAAACGTCCTGATGGACCTCACCAGATGGTCAACACTGAAATCAGATTGATTACATTCTTTGTAGCCAAAGATGGAGAAGCTCTGTACAGTCAGCAGAAACCAGACCAGGAGCTGACTGTGGCTCAGATCGTGAACTCCTTATTGCTAAATTCAGACTTAAATTGAAGAAAGTAGGGAAAATCACTAGACCATTCGGATATGACCTAAATCAAATCCCTTATGATTGTACAGTGGAAGTGAGAAATAGATTGCAGGGACTAGATCTGGTAGAGAGAGTGCCCGATGACCTATGGACGGAGAGATGAGAACGCCTTCCCGGGCCGCCCCGGTCACCCTCTGCGGTGGCCGCGCTACCTGTGGCGTGTGCTTCTCTTGGTGTCTGATTAAATTCACTTCTCACCAAAAGGAAAAAGAAAAAAAAGAAAGCCTTCCTCAGCGATCAATGCAAAGAAATAGAGGAAAACAACAGAATGGGAAAGACTAGAGACCTCTTCAAGATTAGAGATACCAAGGGACATTTCATGCAAGGATGGGCTCGATAAAGGACAGAAATGGTATGGACCTAACAGAAGCAGAAGAGATTAAGCAGAGGTGGCAAGAATACACAAAAGAACCACACAAAAAAGATCTTCACGACCCAGATAACCACGATGGTGTGATCACTCACCTAGAGCCAGACATCCTGGAATGCAACGTCAAGTGGGCCTTAGGAAGCATCACTATGAACAAAGCTAGTGGAGGTGATGGAATTCCAGTTGAGCTGTTTCGAATCCTAAAAGATGATGCTGTGAAAGTGCTGCACTCAATATGCCAGCAAACTTGGAAAACTCAGCAGTGGCCACAGGACTGGAAAAGGTCGGTTTTCATTCCAATCCCAAAGAAAGGCAATGCCAAAGAATGTTCGAATTACTGCACAATTGCACTCATCTCACACACTAGCAAAGTAATGTTCAAAACTCTCCAAGCCAGGCTTCAAGAGTATGTGAACCATGAACTTTCAGATTTAACTGGATTTAGAAAAGGCAGAGGAACCAGGGATCAAATTGCCAACATCCGCTGGATCATCGAAAAGGCAAGTGAGTTCCAGAAAAAACACCTACTTTTGCCTTATTGACTAGGTCAAGGCCTTTGACTGTGTGGATCACAACAAACTGTGGACAATTCTTAAAGAGATGGGAATACCAGACCACTTTCCCTGCCTCCTGAGAAACCTGTATGCAGGTCAAGAAGCAACAGTTAGAACTGGACATGGAACAACAGACTGGTTCCAAATAGGAAAAGGAGTACATCAAAGCTGTATATTGTCACCCTGCTTATTTAACTTAGATGCAGAGTACATCATGAGAAACACTGGACTGGAAGAAACACAAGCTGGAATCAAGATTGCCGGGAGAAATATCAATAACCTCAGATATGCAGATGACACCACCCTTATGGCAGAAAGTAAAGAACTAAAGAGCCTCTTGATGAAAGTGAAGAGAGTGAAAAAGTTGGCTTAAAGCTCAACATTCAGAGAACGAAGATCATGGCATCCGGTCCCATCACTTCACGGCAAACAGATGGGAAAACAGTGGAAACAGTGGCAGACTTCATTTTGGGGGCTCCAAAATCACTGCAGATGGTGACTGCAGCCATGAAATTAAAAGATGCTTACCTCTTGGAAGGAAAGTTATGACCAACCTAGACAGCATATTAAAAAGCAGAGACATTACTTTGCCAACAAAGGTCCGTCTAGTCAAGGCTATGGTTTTTGCAGTGGTCATGTATGAATGTGAGAGTTGGACTATAAAGAAAGGTGAGCACTGAAGAATCGATGCTTTTGAATTGTGGTGTTGGAGAAGACTCTTGAGAGTCCCTTGGACTGCAAGGAGATCCAACCTATCCATCCTGAAGGAAATAAGTCCTGGATATTCATTGGAAGGACTGATGCTGAAGCTGAAACTCCAATACTTTGGCTACCTGGTTTGAAGAGCTGACCTTTGAAAAGACCTGATGCTGGGAAAGATTGAAGGCAGGAGGAGAAGGGGACGACAGAGGATGAGATGGTTGGATGGCATCACCGAGTCGATGGACATGAGTTTGAGTAAACTCCGGGAGTGGGTAATGGACAGGGAGGCCTGGTGTGTTGCAGTCCCTGGGGTCGCAAAGAGTCGGACACGACTGAGCAACTGAAATGAGCTGAACTGAATCCATATGAGTGAACTGCTTAAGTGTTTGTAAAACTCTCACGGAAAACCAACGGCTTCTATGTTTCGTTCTCCAGACGCAATGGGTCCCTTTTCTCCTCCCCTTTAGACTGTCATACGTGCCTGTGCGCCAAGCCGCGCAGTCGTGTCCCGCTCTCTGCGACCCCATGGACTGTAGCCCGCCCGGCCCCTCTGTCCATGGGACTCTCTAGGCAAGAAGACTGGAGAGGATTGCCAAGCCCCGCTCCTGGGGCTCTTCCCGACGCCGGGACTGAACCCGAGTCCCCTGCGTCCCCTGCACTTGGCGGGCAGATTCTTTACCACTCGTGCTGCCTGGGAGGCCTAAGCAGTCTGCGCCCCACGGTTTGGTAAAGTGCATCTTTCCATCAGAGGTTGGCATCTACGTTTTTCTCCCTGCCTGGCCCCTCTAGAGTTCTGAAACTGGCACTGAATATTAGTTCTTCATGACAGTGGACATATTCGCACAGGTTTGCTGGGGTCTGTTCTCCCTGGAACAGAATACCCAGTGCACGTGGCTCCTGCCTCTCTGACCCACAGCTGAGAAAGGGAGAAGCGGTTCTGCACTGCTTCTATTGAAAATAACCAGCGGGGGTATGGCCTGGTAGTCCAGTGCTTAGAACTCCCCATTCTCGCTGCCAAGGGCCTGGGTTCGACCGCTTGCTGGGGAACTAAGATCCCACATGCCGTGTGGTGAGGCAAAAAAATTAAAAGTGTAAGAAGATAACCAGTTGGAATTAACATATACACACTACCGCACAGAAAACAGATCGCCAGCAAGGACCTCCTCGGTAGCACAGAGGGCCGTACTTCGCTGTACATCTGAAACTAACAGATCATTGTAAATCAATCATATGTCAATCAACTTGTTTTAAAACTCAAAGAAGAGAAAATCACTGGGCTCTGGCAGAGCACCCCTTTTGCTGTGCACTCTCGGAAGATCAAGACTCCCACACAATGCCCCAGAGGCTGGAGGTCCTAGAAAACGTACCCCTAAAAGGACCCCCTCTGGCCTCGCCTGAAGGGCACTGCCAGGGCCTGGTCACTAACTGCTGTGCCACCCAACTCCAGGGAGGAGGCTCCAGGTCGTGTCTCCAAATCCCAGCTGGACCTGCACGCCGTCTGCAGACTTGAGGATGAACGCCCGTCAGGACCCGAGGCAGGGGACACCAGCTGCCCCACAAAGTCTGGACCCAGCCTGCGCACAGCCCCACCACTTCCCTCCTCGGAAGGACCACCCCCTCGTTCGTACTTCCCAATCCCTGGAGGAAGGGGGCTTCCCTGGCGGCTCAGACGGTAAAGAATCCGTCTGCAATGCAGGAGACTTGAGTTCGATCCCTGGGTTGGGAAGACCCCCCAGAGAAAGGAATGGCTACTCACTCCAGTATTCTTGCCTGGATAATCCCATGGACAGAGGAGCCTGATGGGCTACAGTCCATGGGGTCACAAAGAGCTGGACATGACTGAGTGACTAACACTTTCCTTTCTGGAGAAGGGGGCCACCTGGCTGATTGCCCGATTTGCTATCGGAAGTCTCAGCCCACCCAACGAAGCAAGGACTCTTTGGTTCAGTCTAGGTCATTTCACTGGAGCTCCAGACGCTGCTGTCCGTCCAGCAGCTCCTTGGGCCCATGTGATACAGCTAGGAAGCCAAGCCCGCCTAAATGTATCCTGATAGAGCTAGGGAGTTGAGCCCACCTAAATATTCCTTGCTTCAATGTGACCTGACTCTGGGATGGGGAAATAAGATCTTCTGAATGCCTGCATGGAAAGTTCTATGGAGCTGCCCATGCAAGGTGAGTCACCTGTAGATTTGCTGACACACCGGCATATCTAAGGAACTTTCTGGTGTGTAACCACATCTCTGAGCCTCGGGGAAGTGACGTCAGTGCCTCTGACTGGTGAAGGGAATCAGGTTCCACCACGCTTGTCGAAGTTCTGTGTACCTACACTCCATGCGTGCGCCCCCTCCTGTGGCAGTTTGGGGGAGAGCCATTACGCCTGGGCAGCCTCCTGTCTTGATGGCTGGGAAACGGAACGGTGTGCCCTTTTGTGCCCACCGTTCTGTTCACCCTGCATAACTTGAACGGAAGCCTCACGTGGATCCATCCCGTTAAATGTCTGTAACTGCATTAAGCAGGAATTTGCAGGAGGCCCAAGGACTGCAAGGAGATCCAACCAGTCCATCCTAAAGATCTGTCCTGGGTGTTCATTGGAAGGACTGATGCTGAAGCTGAAACTCCAGATGCGACGAGCTGACTCATTGGAACTGACCCTGATGCTGGGAGGGATTGGGGGCAGGAGGAGAAGGGGACGACAGAGGATGAGATGGCTGGATGGCATCACCGACTCAACAGACATGGGTTTGGGTGAACTCTGGGAGTTGGCGATGGACAGGGACGCCTGGCGTGCTGC
This sequence comes from Ovis aries, assembly GCF_016772045.2. NCBI lineage: Eukaryota > Metazoa > Chordata > Mammalia > Artiodactyla > Bovidae > Ovis > Ovis aries. Next base: position 679,254 of record NC_056056.1, read on the forward strand.
AGTTCACGGGGCACAAAGAGTCGGACACGACTGAGCGCCTGGACGGAGCTGAGATTCTGCCTCTGTCTCTGTAGGACGAGCCTCCCTCCCGTGGACGGAAGTGAGCACCAGTGAACGTGTGTGTGTGACTGATCCACGTTGCTGTCCACCTTTCCCTGTCAGACGGTAAAGCATCCGCCTGCAATGTGGAGACCCAGGCTTGATCCCTGGGTCGGGAAGAACCCCTGGAGAAGGAAATGGCACCCCCCTCCAGTGCTCCTGCCTGGGAAACCCCATGGACGGAGGGGCCTGGTAGGCTACAGTCCACGGGGCCTCAGAGTCGGACACGACTGAGCGACTTCCCTTTCGGTTTCCCTCTGTAGGGAGACCCTTCCTCCCGTGGACAGGAGTGAGCACCAGCAAACGTATGATCAGGAATCCCTCCTGGACGCGAGGAGAGTTAGCCGACTCCAAGGCAGTCTCGGCTCAGCCACGGTCACTAACCCATCGGCCACAGTGGTTTTGGATAGACGCGTGCCTGTGAGCACTACCTGCTGAGCAAGCAGGTGTCTGCCACGGCAAACTCCTCTTCCTGAAACGGTTGAAAGCCTCTGGGGAAGTAGGGACCCAGAGAGAAAATCAAAGAGCAAGCACAGCGGCCACAGCACCGTCACCCGGCAGTCCGCTCTTCCGGGTGTGTCCGACTGGATGCCTGCAGGTTTGGCTCCGGTTTAGAACCAGCTTGCAGTCTGGGCATCCCCGGGAGCCCCAGAGCTGGGAGGAGGGGCCTTTCGGGGCAGGACGTGCTCCCTCCCCATCCCTTCCTGCTAGGGCCCAGGGTCTGCGTGCTGGCTGGACAGGCCGGCCACTTCCCTCTGCCTGGAGGGTCCCTATCCCCTCCTGGACAGACGGCTCACCGTCTGCAGCTGACCACCACAAAGAGGGCGGGTGAAGGAAGGGGCTCTGACCCTGGGGGACCCTCAGCGAGGGGCCTGTCAGGGGCTCTAGAGGTATCAGCCCCTGTGGGCCTTGAGGTCTCATGAGGGCAGGGGCCAGGCTGAGTGCGGAGGTGGGGTCTGGAGCCCCTGGCACAGCCCCCTTCATGCTGGCAGCACCCCCGCCCCCTCCCCGGCCCCCTTCTTGGGTCGTTGCTGCTCCCCAGTTGCATTCCAGGCCCCCTGCCTCCCGGGTTGCACCTTCCTCCCAGTGGGCTGCTCCAGGCTGACCCTGTGCCCATCAAGGAGCAGTGCTGAAACCACCACGCCGGCCCCCTTGGGAACCCAGCATAGGAGGTGGCCCAAAGTTCAGCGCTCACCGCCCCCCTCCCCTAGGAGCCACCGAGGCTCCTGCAGTCTTGCCCCTGCTCCGAGGCCGGAGCCTGGAGGGCCTGAGGCTGGGGAGGCGCCAGGCTGGTAGCAGCCAGGACGGCAGGCACGAGGCCCGGCCCCAGGCCTGGGGCACACTGGGGCCCAGGGAGGGGGCCCTGTTAGAGGCCTCCCAGGAGTCCCGCACCCTGGAGCCGGTGGGGCAGCGGGGCGGGCAGGACCCCCCACGTGGGCCCCCCGCCTACTTGGGTCACCCCCCTTCTGGAGCATTCAGGGGGCTCCCCTGGATCAGCTCATTGGGTGGAGCGTCCACCCAGCCCTTCTCCTCTCGGGGAGCCCCTGGGCCCAGGAGGCCGTAAGTCCAGGCCGGCCCAGGTGGTCCTGCCTGGGAAGTGGCCAGGAAGGCGGGGTGGGGCGGGTCCACGCGCGCGAGTGCGGTGCGGCCGCTGCAGGTGCTCTGGAGTCGTGCTCATATCCAGCTCTGCGGGGACCACTGTGAGACCCCCGGGGGGCTGCTCGCTCTCTGTGGCCATCCATCCACTAGACCACAGGGACAGACGGCCCACTCCTGGGGTGTGGGCCTAGGGGACACACTGGCGCTGGAGATGCAGGCTGAGTTACGGACCAGCAGGTGGCAGATGGGGGCTGAGGGGCTCGGCACTGGCAGAAGAGGTCAGAACTGACCCGGCCCGGCCCCCCCACTCCAGGTCCCAGCGTGAGCCGGTGGCAGGCTGCTGCGGACAGATTTATTCGGGCCTCACAGGCCACAGCAAACCCGCAGTCCCCCCCCTCCAACGACCACGGCCACAGCGATGTCCTGTGGTGCCCGCCGTGAGCCACCGTGTCCAGGCGCGCCTGCGCTACAAGAGGTTGACCGCGGCCACCACCTGCTTGCAGCCGGTGACGGCGAACTCGCGGCCGGCCACGCGGTAGTAGCTGAGCTGCGCGGCCAGCAGCTCGGCGCGGGCCTGCTCGGGGAAGAAGCCCTCCCCGGCCATCTCGTCCCGGAAGCAGTTGACCACGTCCCGCTTGTCCAGCAGCAGGAAGGGCACGATGGCCGCGGCCTCCCACAGCGAGTGCTGGCGGACCAGGAGTGTGTGCAGGCTGGAGCGCAGCTCCTCCTCGGCCGCGCGCAGCTCATCCGCCCCGTCGGCGCGCCCCGCGCGGGACGCGTTCTGCAGCACGAAGCGCGTGACCTCAGCGCCGCCCGCGCCGCTGAGCAGCACGTAGACGGCGTTGTGGAAGCGCGGCGGCCGCTGCGGCTGCAGGAGGCCGTGCAGCTCGTCCAGCAGCGCCGGCGGCAGCAGCTCCGCGTCGTCCAGCACCAGGAGCGGGGTCTTCTCCTCCGCCTCGGCCCGCGCCAGCACGTCGGCCACGCGCCGCGCCAGCTCCTCGCGGCAGCCGGCGGCGGCGCGCGGCTCGGGGCAGTGGTGGCGCGCGTGGTACTGCAGCACGAGCGCGCCGTCCTCCAGCACCGCGCGGAAGTGGCGCGCCAGCAGACGGCCCACGTGGCTCTTGCCCACGCCGCTGGGCCCGTGCAGCGCCAGGAGCAGCGGGCGGCTGTGCACGTGCGTGGCCAGGTAGTCCCGCAGCAGAGCCACGAGGCGGCCCACGGCCGCCGGCTGCCCGAACACGGCGCGCTGCAGCGTCTTCTCCAGCCCGTCGAGGTCATAGCGCAGCGCGTTGTCGTCCAGGTTCTCAATGGCGTTGAGCACCTGGAAGCCCACGATGGCCACGAGCAACAGCAGGCAGCGCTGGGCGCGGCTCTGGCGCTCGGCGCGCGGCCCGAACTTGCGCGACGTCTCGGGGTAGAGCACCAGGCGACTGCGCCGGCGCCGCTTCCGCGCGGGTCTCGACGCCCGCTCGACCGGCCCGTCGAAGGTGAAGAACTGCGGCTGCTCCTGGTGGACGCGCGGCGCCGCAGCCCCGGGGTCCGGCGCCACGGCCGGCGGGGGCGGCCGCCGCTTGCGCAGGAGGCGCACTTGGTGGCGCAGGCGGACGACGGCGCGCACCGGGGCGATCACGCTCGGGCTGGGGGCGACCGGGGCCGGGGGCTCCGGGCTGGACTGGCCGCGGTCCATCGTGCAGGGGCGGCGCTTGGCATGCAGGTCGCCCTCCCTGCAACAGGAAGGCGGGATGGTCTGCAGACTTCCGCCTGGCCGACTGGGACTCTCCCTCGGGATCTCACCCCCGCCGCGAGGCCCCCGGAGGGCGGCCCGCTGCCTGGAGACCGGGACCAGCCTCAGCCCAGGAAACGCCTCCCCGCGGGGCCCCAATGCAAATCTCTCGGGTCCTCGCATAAACAGCCTCGGGCCTTGAGGAAGTGCCTGCGCGGGGTGGGGGTGGGGGGCACAGTTTATCGGCCGGCAGGCCGCCAGGGCTTCCTGGAGGAGGAGTTCGTGCCGGCCAGGCGCCAACTAGGGGTAAAGCAGGGTCAAGGCCGGCCCCGCCCCTGCCGCCGCTCGCCTGCCAGGCGCCTAGAAGGGGCCAAGGCGAGCAGAGGTCCGAGACCCCGGAGCTCGTAGGTGTCCCACACAAGAACCCTGGGCTCCGGGGGTGTGGGGGGGATTTCTCTCCAGATTGCTCTCGAGCTCCGTTCCCGAGCTGAGCCCAGGCCTCCCAGCCCCAAACGAGGATCCTCCCAACATCCCTCCGGTGGACACACGAATGGAGGGGGCGGGGGCGGGGGTGGGGTGGGGGGAGCTCCTAAAGCGTGGTGGTCAGGGGGTGGTGAAAAGATGGACAGAAAGACAAAACTCGGAGGAGAGATGGTCCGGGAGGAGACAGCTGGAGAAGGGCGGTTGATGCCCTGGCCCACCCCAGTACCTGCAGCTGCGTCAGATCAGGCTCTCACTGGCCCCCAGACCCGCACGCCTGCCCACGCCCGAGGCTGGGGCCTGCCACTCAGGAAGCCGACTGCGCGGGCTTCCCTGCGCAGGTCAGGGCTGGGTGAGGGGCCTCACCCGGTCAGCGACACCTGCGGGCACCCTGGGAGCGTCCGGACTGGAGAAAGCCCTGGGGAGGTTTCCGCTTCTTTGCAAAGGAAGTGAGTCAGGGGTGCGGCGCGGGCGGGACTTAGGCTGGACGGCGGCGCCAGAGGGGAGGCCTGGCAGGCTTGCCCAGGTCCCCCGCCGGTGGGTCACCTGCCCTCCTCAGCCCTGCAGCCCTCCCAGACCACCTCACTCTGCCCAGCCCAGGGCACCCCCAGGATGCACCTCCCCTCCCCTGGGGCCATGGACCCCAAGCTCCCCAGGGACACCTCCTGCATCTGACACCCCAGGGCCCATGGTGAGGGGGATGGGTGTGTCCAGGCCGCCTGTTCGCAGGAGTGGAGAAGGCGGGGGGGGGGGGTCCTCTCCTCTTCTGCTCCCCCAAGCCCAGTCCAGGGGCCCCGCAAAACACTCCCTTTCTTCCCCCTCTTCTGCCAGGACCCGAGCTCCCTTGTCCCCACTCATCTCTGCCTTCGTCCCCTGTACCCCAGCCTAGAGTCCCGCCCCCCCCCCCCACCCCAAGACAGGGCAGCACAGACTGGGACGGAAGCCCTAGGACTGGGGAGAAAGCCCCGCACTGGCTCCGGCCCCAGCGGGAGAGCAGATTCAGCAAGAGCCTGGGCCAAGAGTTGGCAGGTGGAGACGGTCCTTCCCCAGCCACCAGCTTCACGCGGCCCCACCAGAGCAGGCTGGCCAGCCTGGGGCGCCCTCTGCTCAGGAGCTTGTGTCTGCAGGCCACTCGGGGCGGGTCTGCTAACCAGTAGTGCCCCCTAACCCTAACCCAGCTGTGTACCACGGGGCAGACCTGAGCCCCCCATCCTGTCCTGCCCACCGCCCCTCATCCTCCCTCTTTGCTCCTCCTCACGGGTCCCTCTGCCCAGCGCACCACCCCTCCCCTCTCCCTAGCTTCCCTCCACCTCCTTGCACAACCCGCATTCAGGGAAGTGTCGGTCGTGGGCTGGGGGTTCCGCCGTGCCCAGAAGACGGGGCCCTGCATGTCTGCGTGTCTGCGCCCTCAGGCATCCTCACTGAGAAGCCAGGGCTGCTCCACACCCTGCCCCCAGCCTCGGACCTGCCCGTCCCCAGCCTGCTGCCTCCGCGCTGAGCCAGGGGCCCGGGCACCCCTTGGGCGTCCCCCGTGGCCCCCACCCAGGGGGACAGGACGGAAGGGTGTTTGTGATCCATTCAGGCCTCTGCTGGGCGTGGGCCCCTTGGGGATCTTCAGGCTTCCTGTAGTCCCCACACTTCTGCCTGAGGGGAGGGCAGGAGGCTTGAAGGGCAGATGCAGAAAAAGATTTGGGGGGGGGGTAGGGAGGAGTGCGGCCAGGTCTGCCAAAACTTCTGGGGTCCAGAACCCCGCCACAGGCGTAAGGAGGGGGTATGGGGTCTGGCAGAAGTCAAGCCAGGCCTCGGAGGGCCCACCGCGGCCGGGTCAAGGGTGAACCTGAGCCCTTAAGGCCTCTCCCCTCTCCCCCCTGCACTCTCCCCCGCCTCCATGGGGACGTCTCCCCTTCACCCTCCACCCCACACCACTGCACCCTCCCTAGGAGGTACTCCCACCCCTCCTCCAGCCCACGCCCCACCCAGCCCAGAATTCAGGTCCTCGTCTCTAACCTGGTCTCTGCAGACCCCTCCTCACCTTGCTGCCCACCCCGACCCCTCTGCCAGTCCAGTGTGGCGCTAAGATTCCCAAACAGCTGGCCTGGAAGTGGGCAGAGCCCCCACCTCTCACGTGCTCCTCTCCTCCCCTCCCCGAGTTTCTGCATGGACACTCCCTTCCTCAGACCAGACCTCCCAGCCCCCGGCCTCCCGCCACCCTGCCCAGTCCAGCCTCAGGAGCCTCGAAGCCCTGAGGGTCCCTGAGCTCAGCTGCGCCCTCCCACCCGCCCACTTGGGCCTCTTCCTTCCTGCAGCCCCCACCCAGTCCTTGCAGCTCGTGCCCTCTACCCACCAAGCCCCCAGCCAGCAGACCGCCCACTCTCTTGTCCGGCCCCTGGTCCGTTGGGGCAGGAGCCTGGCCCCGCTGGCCTGTCTGTCCACACTGACCATGAGCCTCAGGTGGGTCACGTGGGCCCCGCCTGGGCGCTCGCCCCTCCCCGGGCCTAGTTCCTTCCCTTCCCTCCTCGGTGACCTGTCCTGACTTCCTGCCCAGGACCTGGCTCCCTGCTTCCTGCGGGAAAAGCCACAGCCGGAATGGATCCGGTGCCCAAAGCCCAGACCTTCCTCCTCCCTGAGAACCCTGCACCTGTGAGGGGCGCCTGGCACGGCCCCCCACTCCCCCTCGGTGACACCCCAGCCTGGCCCTCCCACACCCCTTCCCTATTCACTCATTAGACACTCGGGCTCCTCCTGACCCCCAGGCCTTGCCTCCCCGGCCTGCAGAGCACACCTGTCAACATCAGTGGCCTCCACACGGCCTGACGCTCAGCAACCGGCCTCCAGGGCCAACCCTCTCGAGTCCTGTGGCCCCCAGTGCCGCCAGGCCCTGGCCCCACCATCCACAGCTGCTGTCCCCCGGGGGCCAGGCATCACGGCCGTCCCCAGGGAGACAAACACGCCAGGAAAGCTCTCACTGGCCCGCGCTGCCGCCACATCTGTGTGCACGGGAACCGCTCAGCTGCTGGATTTACCAAAACACCTTTTATTTACAGGAGTGAGCTTGCACTGTGAGCCGCAGCTGACCCTCGCCTGGCCGTGTGCTCCAAGGGCAAACGGAGGCTGCGGGGCGGGGGCGGCGCTGGGTCTTCCTCCCTAATGCCTGCTCCCCGGGGCTGGGGGCAGGGGCAGGAGCTCCTTAGAGAGAGCTAGGCTTTGTCTGCAGACGCCCCTGCCAGCAAATTGTGTGATTCTGCCAATCCGTGGTGCCAACCATCCTGGCCTGCCCTCTTCCCCGTGGGGCTCAGGCCCCACCCCACCCCTGGGAAAACAGGTCACTTTTTCCCAGTCCCAGCTATGGCCTGGCCCGTCTGTCTGCCCAACAGCAGCGGAAGCCTCCGACTCGAGGAGGCAACTCTCTGCGGCATGGGAGCGGGAGGGCCGGGGAGGCCTGGAGCAGGGCTGGGGACCGGAGAGCAGCGGGAACGTGGGGCTCCACATAGGAGGTCCACCCAGAACCCAGTTCAGGGCAAGGCTGAGGTGCAGAGCAGGGATGCCCTGCCCACAGGAGGCCCCAGGGTCTCGCTCAGCCCGCACCCCATCTCAGGAACGGCCAACGCGCCTCCAGCAGAGGGTCTGCTCGGGCAGGAATGCGGAGCCTCCTCTCCAGAACGACCGGGGCCACACCCCCATCAGGGGCCCTGCCCGCCCTGAGCGGCCCCAAGCAGAGCCTCAGAGCACAGCGGGGGCAGGCACAGCGGGCAGGGGCAGCTCCAGGGCTGGCGTCTCTGGGGCCTGGGCTGGGCTAGGCTTCCGGTGGTCCAGCTGCTCGAGCTTCTCTCCAAGCTGGGAATACAGCTCCTTCACTGCCTCTCCACTCTGCGGGGGAGGCCCAGGGCACGTGTGTGTGTGGGTGCGTGCGCACACACCCCCCCACCCCCACGGGCAGGCCGGCACGGGGACACGCGCACGCGCAGGCTCGGGCCAGCACAGGCAGCGCAACCCGAGGGTGCAGGCGGGTGTGGGGGCGCACCTGGCCCGTGGGCTCCAGCGCCTTCTGCAGCGCCTCCAGCTTGGACGGGGCCACTCGGTGGTGCAGGTGCAGCAAGAGCCGCAGGACGTGCCGCTGCACGCTCTCCTTCCTGGGGGAGGGGCAGGCGGCTGCAGGCTGCCCACGGGCCCCGCCCCCGGCCCAGAGGCCCCGCCCACCCCACCCCACCCCACCCCCTTCCAGCGGCCAAGGACGGACCGAGAGAACGCACCTCGGGGAGGCGGTGAGGAGGAAGCCGTCGAAGAGGCTGCTGCAGAAGTCCTCCAGAGCGAACTCGTCAGCCAGCAGGGCCAGGCTGCCCGTGAGCAGGTGCAGGAAAATGTCCCCGAACGCCAGGTCGCCAAAGGTCTCCACTGCAAGCACAGCAGGCGTCCCCCAGCCGCCCCCACCTCCCCGGCCGGGCCTGAGCCTGAACCGACCCAGGCAGGCAGGCAAGTGCTGGGGGCGTCCGGCGGGCCTGGGCCTAACAGGGAAGGTCCCAGGGTGAGGCGGGGAGGGGACAAGATCCTGTCGCTGGGGTTCCGCCCAGCGGCCAAGGCGACTGGGGTGAAGTGGGCTCCAGCAGACACACAGTGCCGAGGCGGACCCCCCACCCCACCCGCCACAGCTGACGCAGGTCTCCACAGCCTCGCCTGGCTCACAAGACACTGAGGTGGGCACGTCGTTAGTGTGCTGAGAGATGTGGCCAGCAAAGCCACCGCCGGGGAACAGGTGCCCTGGATCCCCCAACACGCCCCATGAAGCCCTGCAGACCCCAAGACCTGAGGGGCAGCGGAAGTGAGCTGAAGGAAGGCCCCTGTCTGACTCCTGATCCGAACAGACCATCTGCACGAAAACATCACGCGACAACGGGGGAAACCATCAGGGCCTGGACCCCGACTAACCGCGCCACAGTCACGGCTTTGAGGGTCCACGTCCCATCAGGACACCTGCTGGGCTATTCCGATCTGGTCTGCTGGGGTCCAGGCTCTGTCCCGCCCGTCACTGAGGGGACGGAAGCCACACACAGAGCCCCCTGCAGGTGGGCAATGGGCCTTGGGCTTCACTAGCCTGCGCTTGAGTTCATAAAAGACTCCCACCAAAAAACGTTTAAAAGCAAAGAGAATTTTTAAAAACCGACACCCATTTTTACTAGAACCTCGCAGTAACAACGAAGCAGCAGCTTCCTCTCCAGAACTGGAGACCTGCACCCGCCCAGTGGGTGGGATCAGACCTGCACCTGGCCCATCGGGCGGGCGATGCTGAGACTCCCCCTCCAGGATATCCCACATCCACACACACGCGATTCAACCAGACAGACACCACAGTTCCCAAATGAGCAGGAAGAACTTGGTCAGCCCAAGTTCCTAGAACTGTGCTCCTGGAAGGCTCCCAGCCGAGAACCCCCCCGCCCCGGAGAACTCCCCATGCTGATCCTGGAGCCGGCACACTTGCCCCCCTGGGGTATGGGCCCCGCAGGGAAAGTTGGTCCGCCATGCTCCAGGCAGGTCCCTTAAGAGAGAGAGGTGGACAGTGAGAGGGCCAGGTCAGAGCCAAAGATACAGGAACGGGAGAAGCTGGGCGGATGAGCTGCAAAGGGGCCAGGGCCAAGGACGGGGTTTCTGGGAGCTGGAGGGGACAAGAAGGGTCTTCTCCGGGGCCTCCAAGAGGAGCAAGCCCCACCCACACCTGCTTTAGCCCTGAGAGACCCAGTGTAGACAGCCGGCTCCCAGAAGCGTAAGAGTTAATTAAGTTCCTGTTCATCAGTTGGGTGGTGGCTGTATAGAAACTAACACCCACGCCAGGCAGTCTCCTCCATAAAGAAAAGCCTGGAAGCAACTCGCAGCATTAGACCCGCCAGTGGCCACGTGCACGCTGAGCGCGCAGCATCACGCCCTCTCCAGAAGCCGCAACACCCCGACAGGACTGAGCCAGCAGAGGCCCTGCATCTGTTGTGTGCTGGGCAGGCTGGGTGCCCCCGACTGGCGCCCGCACCCTGGCTCAGCCTGCAGCTGGCTCCTGAAGGGCCCCCGGATGCCCCCAGCCTTCCTGGCTTGCAGGGCCCCTCCAGTGTGCACAGCAAGGTTCCCAGGAGCCTCTCCGCCACCTCAGTGGGGAGCTCTCACGCTGGTCTAAGGGCTTGGGAGGCTCCGGGCCCCTCGCCCATTGGGAAAGATGGCACCGGCTCTTGGGGAACGCAGGCTGTGGTGGGGGCCGAGGGTGTCTGGGGAGGACGGCGGCGTCCCACGCCCGCACACTCACCGAGCCCCGGGAGCAGGCGCAGCAGCGCGTTCTTGTTCCTCTGCTTGGTGATGTGCAGCACGTAGTACAGCCCCACCTCGCAGGCCATGCGCTGCTCCTGCAGGAACCTGCACCCCAGAGCCGTCAGCCCCCGAGCGGCCCCGCGGGCCAGGGCCCTCCCCGCCACGCCCGCAGCCGTACTTGGTGAAGCTCTCCGGCAGCGTGTTTGGGTACGTGACCGGGGCCTTCTCCTCGGCCGGGAGCTTCTGATCCACGTTGAACGTGTGGTCGTCCACCACGAAGGACATGAGCATGGGCAGGAACCTGGTGACCAGCTCCACCTCCTGGGGCGCAGGCCCTGGAGCTGTCGCACGGCACGCCCGCCCCGGACCCCAGCCTCCGGCCACCCCCCAGCCGCAGGCCCGGCGCCCCAAGCCCCACCCCAGGCCCCGCACGGAGCCCACCCGCCCCTGTTACCATCTTGGGCTCCTTGAAGACCTGGCTGTCGATCATGTCCCACGCGCCCTGGCCCAGCGCCAGCAGCCGGAGCAGCAAGAGGAGGTCCGGGCTGTCCTGCAGGGAAACGCAGGCCTCGGCAGCTCGCCCAGCGTCCTGCCCTGACCGCACGCCCCCAGGGCTCAGGCCCACGCGCCGTCTGCCTGGAGGGGGTGTGGGCTCACCCCAGGGTCACCCCCACACACGCCCCGAGGCAGCGTGCGGCTGGCCGGGCGCACTCACCCTGGGCAGCACCTCCTGGCCCACCAGCTCCTGCAGGTGCTTGACGGTACTCAGGGACAGGGTGTTGATGGCGAAGGGGTCACATAGGATCATGGACAGGTCCCTGTGAGGACACGCCCACAGCGTCAGCCAGGGCGGCTCGCGGCCCGCACAGCCACTGGCCCGGGAGCCAGCCCTCCCTGCGGACCACGTCACCCCACGCCGGGCCCCTTTCTAAAAGCTCACGGCTCACAGCTTTCCCTCAACGTGCTCAATAAGCTGAAAGACAAGAGTTTTTTTTTAAAAAATTAAGGTCTCATTTTGGTCAAGGTTCTGATCCAGGCTCCACAAATTCAGTCAGGTTCTCTCAAGCCCGATCCCAGACCGGGGACAGGGGCCACCCAGACAGCACCTTGCTGCTAGCCAGACTGCCACCTCTGGACGCAGCAGGCCTGTCTGCTCACAGGCAGGCCAGCTCAGGTGCCCGGCCCGGCTGAGGCACCACAGCCTCACCCCAGCAGCCAGGCCTCTCAGTCACGGGCTCGGACACCAGATGGTCCTCCTAAAACGCACGGGAAAAAACACCGCTCCCGATGGCGGCCACGGCGGGCTCGGGTGGACGCCCGCGGACAGGCACCCACACCAAGTGGACCCTCACCCCAGGACTTGCTCCTGCCCCTTCTTCACGCCGTCAAGGAAGCCCTGCAGCTCGCGGGCCCTCTTGCTGTCCACAAACCGCTCTCGGATGCAAGCGTCCAGGCACCAGGTGAACTGCGGGGAGAAGGCAGGGTCAGGGCTTGGCCAGAGATGGCGCCTGCAGGCAGCTCTCCCCACTGCCTGAGCGCTCAAGCTTGGGCTGAGCCAGGGACCCCCATCTCATGTCGCCAAGGACCCGCTCGGCGTGAGGAACAGGACTGCACAAAGCAAACAGGCCCAAGGACCCACGTCTCCAGAGGCCAGGCAGTGCAAGAAAGAGGCCAGGTGTGTGTGTTCTGAAACGGGCCTTCCCGGGGTCCCCACTGCACGGTGGGCAGTGCCAGGTCAGAGTGTATCACACCACGAAGCCCCTAGGGACGTCGTGGGGGGTCACACCGCGTCCACGTCAGGACAGGGCAGTGCGAAAAGCCCTGTTCCAGAACACAGAGCTCACCACGAGGGCTCTGGAGCAGGGGGGAGGCAGACCCCAGGAGGAGCAGGGCGGTGCGGCTGGCCCGGAGGCTGCGGACAGACAGGCCCTGCAGCCGGTGGGGGGGGGGGGTGGCGCTGCAGGGCAGTGGGCCCGGGGTGGAGGGCCCCGCCACTGCGTCCCCCCGCTGGGGGCCGGGCCCACGGCGTCCCGGGGGAGGGGGCCCCGCCACTGCGTCCCCCCGCTGGGGGCCGGGCCCACGGCGTCCCGGGGGAGGGGGGCCCCGCCACTGCGTCCCCCCGCTGGGGGCCGGGCCCGCGGCGTCCCGGGGGGGGAGGGGCCCGGGGCGCCCACCTTGTGGCAGGGGTCCACGGAGCAGATGTCGCCGACGTCCAGCTCGTGCAGCGCCATCAGCAGCTCGGCGCGCAGCGTGCAGTAGTGCACGTTGCGGGTGCGCAGGAAGAGCGTGCGCAGGAACTGCAGGACCATGTCGTACAGCTTCACGCTGCGCCCCACCATCCGCGTCAGCCTCTGCACCACCTGCCGGGACGCCAGGCCTCACGCCCCGCCCGCCCCCCGCCCCTCGCCCCCGGCCCGCAGGACGCCGCTCACGCTGGGCGCAGCGACTCTGGTTTGGAGGACGGTGAACCGTCAGCCCCGAGGCTCCTCTGAGAGAGTGTCAGCCCGGGCCCCAGACTCCACGTCGGGTCGGGCCTGCTGCGGCCGCCCTGCTCCCGCCTTCTGTGACCAACGTGTGACATCTAATGTGTGGGCTCCACCCCTCGGGAGCCTGAGGAGCCCAGGAGGTGCCCTGATCGCTGGGGTCACTGAAGGGTCCAGGCACCCGTGGCAACGAGTCAGTGCCCAAAACACATTCGTGCAGCAGCAAACGAATCAGAAACAGACACAGGGAGAACTCAGGGCTGAGAGCAGACAGACAGCTGGCCGAAAAGGTCAGCCAAGCCGCCCAGCGCAAAGTACGCAGAAAAGACAGAAAAACCCACGTGCAGGGAGGCTGCTGCGATGCCCCTTGCCAGCCCCACAGATGAGCCCAGGCCTCCAAGAGCAGACAGGCGAGCATTCTGGGGGCGGGAGGGGGCTGGCCAGGGAGGCCCGCACACAGCCCTGCCCCGCCTCACCTCACCCTGGCGCCTGGTCTTGGGGGAAGGGCTGAAAAAGTTGTGCAGGACAGAGAGCTCCGTGCTGAAGAGCGCGCTCTCCTTCTCCACGATGTACTGCTTCAGCAGCGGGGAGACTTCGTCGCCGAAGAGCGCCTGGTTGTCCTGCCAGATCTGCCGCTTGACCTCCACCGCGCAGGCCCGGTACAGCTCCTTGTCGGCCATCACCAGCTTCAGCTTCTTCTCAGGAACCTACAGAATCGACAGGCCACCGTCAGCAGCACCCTGCCCTGGCAGTCTCCCTCCAGACAACCAGCAGGCCTCAGCACCCCCCACGGCAGAGACCACATCCATCCCAGCCCAACTGATGGGGACACCTGGGACAGGGCCCCCGGGCCATGGCGTGGGCAGGAACCACAGACAGCTTTTCCCCAGAAGGGGCTCCACACCCCGGAGCACATGCCAAGCTTCAGGGTCAGCTTGGCTCAGGGACAAGCCAGCGCAGGGAACCGCGCTCCGAAGCTGTCTCTGCAGGGACAGGCAGCTCAGGAGCCCTCCCCGGAGGGAGCCAGCCGGGCAGCTGTTACCTTGGGCAAGTGCTTCATGACGCACATCACCACCGGCTGCAGAGACGGCATCTTCACCAGAGAGAAGCTCTTCTCCAGCAGGTCCTCCAGTTTCTTATACCTGGGAAAACTCACATTGCTGAGGGAGCAGTCACCTGCGGGTCCCCAGACCGGCAGTGCCACCGGCGTCCCCTTTTTCAGGACGGCTGTGTAGCCATGGGGAGGTGAGCGCTGCTAACTGGGGGTTCCTGGCTGGGGAGGGGGCTGCCTGTCTCACTGACCTTTCCTCGGCCTTGCCCTCTGAAGCGATGGCTGACACACGCTCCAGCAGCTTGTCCCGAAGCTCATCAAAAACCGACTGGTGGAACTCCAGCCGCGGCGTCCCGTGCAGGTCCAAGAAAGGCAAGGCCGACTGCAGGGAGGGCAGCAGCACGCCGTTCTCTGTCTAAGGAAGCAGAGGTCGGCGTTGCTTCCTCGGGGCGGCAAGAGAGACCTCAGCCGCGGCCGCTCGTGGTCAGGCGCCCTGGCTGACCCGAGCGCTCGAAGAGGCAGACAGAAGGGTGTCCGCGCCGCGCCGGCTGTAGCAGCAGACGCTGGGAGCCGCCCGCCGGCCGTCGAAGCGGCCCGAGCTCGGCGTGTCCGGCCCCTCTGGGCCGCGGAGCAGACGGATACGCCCGCTTCACACGCGCGCCTGCCCCCGGCCCCTCGCGCAGCCCCACCTGGAACTGCTCGATGGCCTTGAGCGGCTCCGTGCAGTTGGTCAGCGTCTCCTTTAGGTCCTCGCCGTTGGCCACACCCAGGTCCTGCAGCCCCGCAAACAGGGCCGAGGCCCCGGTCCCCACCCGGCCCGGCGCCCCATCCCCGCCGCGCTCCCCCGGCGCTGCCGCGCTCGCCACGGGCCCTGCAGCGGTCCTCTCGCCCGGGCCTCGGGGGCCGCCGGCGCTCCGCTCCCCCGCGCCCTCCAGCTCGGCCAGGTCCGCCCGCAGCGCCGCTCCGCTCGCCCTGCAGCCGCCCACTTCCGCTCCGCGCAGCCAGGTCCGCCCGCCAACGGGCTCCCCGGAAACGCCGCCGACGTCGCGCAGGGGTTCCCGGGAGGAGCGCCGCGTCCCGCGCCCGGCAGAGACAGCGCGAAGGCGGGGCCCGGGGGACGCACGGGTCGCCGGCGAAGCGCCGCCCACCGGGCCCGCCGCGCCCCTCCTGCGCGGCCCCGCCCCGCCCTCCTGCGCGGCCCCGCCCCGCCCTCCTGCGCGGCCCCGCCCCGCCTCCCGGGCCCGGCTTCCTCTCGCCGAGCAGGACGCCGGAGCGGCCCCGGGGAAGCGGGCGCCAGCGCTGGGCTGGAGCGCCGGGGCCCGTGCCACCGGCGGGTGGGCCTGCTCCAGGAGATTCAGGACCGATGCTTTCGCCGGGTGCGTTTTACTTAAGAAATCTTTGGCCGCGCGCCGGGGAGTTAAACTCGCACCCCTCTGCGTTAGAAGTGTGGAGTCTTAACCACTGTGCCGCCAAGTGCCTTTTATTTTTTTTAATATTGATTTGGTTGTGCCGGGTCTTTGCGGCTCGCAGGATCTGCGTTTTAATACTCATGAAAAACCCTTTTGCTGACCTTAGCGCCCACAGGACCCTCTCATCCTGGAATTTGGTTTCTTCCCTGTCCAACCTGATGAAGCCCGCGCCACAGAACTGTCACGAAGACCAAACTAATGGGACGTGCCTCAAAGCAGGACGTGCCTAGCAGAGGCCTGGGCACGCAGTGACACTGTGACAACGGTGGCTGTCCTCTCATTGCCTTGAGCATCTAACCCCCTGACTAACCCAAAGTGCCAGGCCCTCAGGCTAAGGTCCAGCCCCACTCAACAGCCCCCCTTGCAACACAAGAAGCCCATAGAGGGGGGAGACACTGCCTGTTCTGCACCCTCCGCGGGCTCCCTTACTGAGCGTCCAACCCGCGGGCTCCCTTACTGAGCGTGCAACCCGCGGGCTCCCTTACTGAGTGTGCAAGCCCCTGGACTCCCACACAGCCCTCTGCAGCTTCTCGATCCCGCCAGCCCCCTCCTGTCCCATCAGCCTTGCGCCCTCCCGAGCTTGGCCGCACCAAATGTAACATCTGCTCCATTTCCATGTGCCTTTGCTTCCAAGGTTTGCTCTGCCAGAAATCCCCTTCCTGCCGCCCAGCAAACTCTGGCTCATCCTTGCCCCAGAAGCCTGCCCTCCCCAGCCCAGCTGGGGCGTTGCTCCGTCCTCCCTGCTGGTCCCTCTCCCGGCTTGGAGTCCTAGGAGCTGCTGGCGGCGCACCTGTGAGCAGGGCTCCTCGTGCCTGACCTCGGGCCAGGCGCCACTGCTCTGACTCTGTTGCCCTCTGGCCCGCTGGTCAGCCCAGGGCCCAGTGCCACAGCCTGCAGTCCCACCGTTCTGATTCCCAGGGTGCTGAGGCTCGACCCACAGCTGGTTTGGCGCTGGGGGAGGTCCCAGGTGCATGGCGCTCATGCTCCCTTGTTCTTGGCTTCCCTGTGGAGAGGGATGATGCCAGCACCGTGGGAGTAGCTCTCGCGGTGCCTGTTGAAAGGGTTGAGCTTGGACAGAAGAGACAGAGGAGGGGTCTGGCCAAGGGCTTCGGGGACACGGGGAGGCCCCTGGAGGAGCTGGTGCAGGGACAGGAGACACCGCAAACTGCAGGAGGCCCCTGCAGGGAGGCAGGCTTGGGGCCGACCCCTGGGCAGGAGGGCAGGGTGGTGGCGATGCGAGCCCATGCCAGGCCACTGCTGTGGGTGAGGCAGGGCCTCACGGTGAAGCCCAGGGCATCTGTTGGCTGCAGCCTGGTCTACACAACCCTGGCTGAGCTCACAGGGTCTTGGGGCAGCTGCAGGGAGAAGTGGAGCCAGGCCCTAATGAGCAGGTCCTCTGGGCCTTACCTGGCTGGGGAGCAGGCTGACCCCACCTCAGGACGGCAGCCGACTCCCACCTCCACCCGAACAGTTGACTCCTCAGCTCAGCAAGCAGCCCGACCCTTAGGAAGACCAGCAGCTGGATCCCTCCACTGGCTGGCACAGCTAGGTGGGGGCATCCACACGGCCCAGAGACCCCTCCCACCAGGCTCAGGCTGCAACCCCAGCCACTCTAGAGAAGAGAGCACTGAAGGGAAAAAAGAAGGGGACCTGGCCAGGGGACAGCAGACGCAGCAGGTCCGCTGCAGGCCACTCTGCAGGACGGCTCAGGGGAAGGGCCAGTGGTCGCCACACACACACAACTCGGACGAACCAACAGCACCTTGGTATATAGCAAGGGGATGGCCCCTCCTCGTCCACAGCTCAGAGGGGTTGGCTGGTCAGGAGAGTGGACCAGAAGTGCCCAGAGAGTCAGAAGGCCAGGCCGGGGGTGGGGGCACTGAGTTCCAGAGGGAGGCCCAGCAAGGCCCCGGGGGGCAGGGTTTCATGTGCTGACCCGGCAGGCTGGGTGGACCCCGCGGGCTCTAGAGCGCACAGAAGGGGCCAGTGTCGTGGCGCTTGGGCTTCCGCACGCCTTGGATGACCACCCCAGGTGCCGAGGGGAACCGTGAGCTGTAGCAGTCCTCCACGTCGTAGGCGGCCGGGCCTGGGGTGCAGGCTGCAGAGGGGGGGCGGGTGCAGTCACTGCGCCCACCCCTCCCACCCAGGCCCACCCCTCCCGCCCCCCACCTCCCCCCCACCTTACAGGAGCCCAGCCAGGAGGCCAGCAGGGGCGAGCGGCCCATGGAGAAGGCGGGTGGGCACGGGCCCTTCAGACGGCAGCCCGGAAGGATGTTGTAGGTGCTGGGGCCAGGGCCCGTCTCTTCCCCTGTGGGCGGAGGGGCCTGCAGGAGGGGCTGGGTCCGGGGCCCTGCGCCCCAGCCCTGCGGCACCCCCCGGCGGGCTCGGGCCTCAGGTGGCCTGGAGGCAGGGCGGCCCCTGAGGCTGAAGGCTGGGCAGGCCGGCGGGCTGGGCAGCTGATAGTGGGCAGGCGTCGGCCACTGTGGAGAGATGCGGCTGAGGCGGGCCTGCCCCCCCGGGGGGTCCGCCCAGCCCAGGACCTGCCAGGCCCGCCCCCACCTTCTGCTCTCGGTTGAAGTCAGCTTTCTGGGTGAAGGGGCTTTCACTCTGGAACCACACAGTCTGCCACGCCCTGCGGCCACCGCCCTCTGCAGTGGGGACAGGGTCACAGGGGTGCCTATGGCCAGGGGTCCCTCTCCAGGTGAGAGGGCGGGCGGTGGGGGGCAGGGGGAGGGGCACGCACCATGGGTGGGGTGCCTGCGGCCAATGCTGAAGTGGGGGTGTGGGGAGGACTCTCGCAGCGATGCATCTGGCACCTGATACTTGGTGGGGCCGGGAACATGCAGGTCGGTCAGGATAGGCGGGCGTTGCTCCAGCACTGGTGGAACAAGCCCTGGGCCTGGGTCCTCCCAGCGGCCCCCACCCGCCCCGCCTGCTCCCCCGACCGGCCCGGGGCTGGGGAGCCCGAGCCCTCACTTACACAGCTCCCTCAGGTTCCAAGTGAGGGGCTCCGGGAGGGGGCTGGTTTGCGTCCTGAGCCCCACCTGGAGCTCCTGCACTGCTGGGGGCCACATCTCCTTCCAGGTGGCCCCCAGCCCTAGCTCCAGGCCTGACAACAGCACAGCAGCATCGAGCCTGCGGGAGACACGAGCAGCCACCGTCCACGCAGCCGGAGGGCCGCCCAGGCCACTGCCCCCTAGCCAGCCCACCGCGCGGGCAGTTACTGGGAAGTCACAGGTGGTTTCTGCTTCAGGGAGCCATGCGTCCAGTGTCTGCCTCCATTGATGTGAAAATTTGCCAGGAATTTCACCGCCTTCTGGTCAAAATTCATTATCAGGGCCTCTGGCTCCCCTCCCCTAGGGACATCACAGGGCTCTGTGACCTCACTGACTGGATATGGGTCCCCCGTTGCCAGGGACTCCCTGCGAAGCACTGTCCAGCCCAGAAGTGACCCCTCCGCTGACCCGCACGGTGGGTTGGCCTGGGATCAGCCACGGCCAGCAGGCCCCAGTGACTCTCAACTCCGCTGCCCTCTCTCCCTCCTCCCCTTTCTTGTTCCAACCCGTCTGATCTCCTGGACTTCTGGGTCTCCCGGGGCTCTAGGGCCCACTCTAATAGTGCTCAGGAAGGACTGAGGCTCTGGCAGAGGGTGGAGAGGGAGGCGGGGGCTGTGGGCTGCTGAGCCTGCAGGGCCAGCCGAAGGAGACATGGGGGAGGGCAGAGGGGACTCCCCAGGGAAGGGGGAGGCAGGCCTGGCGGCTCAGGTGAGGCTGGGGGACACTGTCCTCTGGGGGGCACAGAGCCTGGACGTCATCACAGACACAAGGGCTGCTGAGGCTGAAACGCGAAGGCACGATGCCGGGTGAGCGGGAGTCCAGGTGGGCGCCAGGCCCCCGCAGTGCCTTTCGGAGCCGACCAGCCGACCCGCCCCCGGCCCCGGCCTTGGCCTCACCGGGGCAGCGCAGCCAAGGATGTCCCATCCCCCAGTCCCCCATGCACGCCCGTCTCTCCCTCTCCAAGGCCCCCCCATCCGGCGCCGCCGGGCCTGCCTGGCGCTCCTGTCGGTAGCGGTAGCGACTCGCTTGAGGAAACACACCTTTAATCAGGGCGAGGGGCTCCCCGCCTGCTCCAAGGTCGCTCCCTGGGGAGCAGCTCGGGTTCCCCGGGACAAACCCTGCCGCGGCGGATGACGCGCACACCTGTGCTCCGCGGGCCGTCTCCTCGGGACCGAGTGGAAGCCGCGGGTCAAAGCCCGGCCACCGGCGTCCCCACGTGAGAGGTGGTCTCTGTGCTGGTGAGGTCAGGCCGCCAGCGCCCTCACTCGTTCAACTGAGGCTCTGTCCTCACTGTGGGCACGCTTCACGGGCTTTTCTGTTGGGTGTTAACTTCCCATGGGTTTGCTTTGGGAGCTTGTTTCTACCGATACCGTATCTGCACGCAGCACTCGCTGCAGACACTTCCCCGGCCCTGTCACCTGTCTCAGTATTGATTATTCTGTTGTTTGACATGTGCTTGAACCTGCTAACCGTCCCCTTTATGCTACCTGTCTTCATTTTTATGCTTAGAAAGTCCTCCCTACACACCCCCCCCAAAAAAATCAGGATTTGTTTTAAATGGAAAATAGTGATAGATCAGGAGACATGGGTTCGACCCCTGGGTCGGGAAGACCCCCTGGAGAAGGAAATGACAACCCTTTCCAGTCCTCTTGCCTGAGGAAGTCCCACGGACAGGGGAGCCTGTGGGCTACAGTTCCTGGGGTCGCAAAGAACCGGACTTGGAGACTTAAAGAGCAGTGCCAGCTCCAGAGCAAAGACCCCCGAGGACAGGGTCCCAGTGGCCCCCTGCCTCAGGAGGCTCGCTTGCTGAACCTCGTGGCGGTGCCTCCAGAGTGGCCAGCGCCTCGTGCATGAGGAGGGGGCTCACTTAGCCTCACCCCGAGGGGCTGCTTTTCACCGGGCTCCCGGCCTCCTGCGGGTTGTGAGCTTCCTGGCAGGGGCCTGCCCCTCTCTACCCAGGGGCCTCCCCAGTGTGACAGCCCCAGCCTGTGGCCCCGCCTTGAGGTGGGAGTGCTCACCAGTGCTGCAGGCAGGGCGACTCAGCAGTCAGTCCTCCTCACAATGGTTGCCAGGCAACAGGGCTCCTCTCTGGAAGGTGGCAGGCGCAGGCGCAGGGCTGGGGGCAGCCCCACAGAACGGAGGCATAATGACAGCCACTCAGAAGCACAACCTCTTCTCGCCAGAACCTCACTACATCCCTGGGTAAGCACCACGGCCCTGGGGCGGGCCTGGGGTCCCCGGGGTCGGCGGAGCATGGCTGGGGCGTCAGGGGACCCCAGAGCTGTGTCTCCAGGAAGCTGAGGCCAGAGCAGGGGTGGGGGTGGGGGTTGGTCCTTGGGCAGGAGCTGGGAACCGGGGTGCCCGGGGAGTGGGGTGAGGCTGCAGGCCAGCCAGGAAAGCCGGGGCAGGTTTGCAGGGGCCTGGCCAGCCCGCCCTACCGGTGCAGCCTTGCCCGGTGGGCGCACGTCTGCGGAGAGCAGAGGCTGGGGACGGCGTGACAGCTGGGCGCACTGGCCTCTCCCTCCAGAGTGTGTCCCGCTTTAGAGAGCTGAGCTGGGACAGCCCTGGCCGCCCAGGGGTTAGACTCTGCTTCCACCACAGGGAGCAAGGATTCGACCCCTGGCCTGGAAACTAGGACCTTGCATGCCCTGTGCCCCCAAAACATGAAAAAATAAAAAGATAAAGAGGAGATGAGCACCTGGGGTGAACTGACAGGCATGGCCTTCAGGCCGCCTTGCTAGTGTCCTCACATCAAAAACAAAAATGGGGAGTTCTCTGGGGTCCAGCGGTTAAGACACTGAGCTTCCACTGCAGGGGGCACAGGTTCGATCCCTGGTTGGGGAACTAGGATCCTGCCTGCCACGCAGCATGACCAAAGATAAGCAGAAATGGGCCTCCTCGCTGACGCACAGTGTGCACACTGACACACACTCAGACCACACGCCGAAAAAGGCTAGTAAGAACAGAGGCAACCCCGGGGACACTGAAGAGGCCCTGACCTTCAGGCTCAGCCTCGCTCAGCTCGCTGACTGACCTGCATCCACTTGAGCAGGTGTTTTGATAGATTGCCTATGTATGTATGTTGGCATCTGCTACCTGTGGCCGCGCTGGGTCTCTGGGCACGGGCTCTCCCTGGCCGTGGCGAGCAGAGGCCCCGCTCCGCGGCAGTGCCCGGCTGCTCAGCGCAGTGCTGTCTGGCGGAGCACGGGCTCCAGGCGCACAGCCTTCAGGAGCTGCAGCAGGCAGGCTCCGTGCCTGTGGGTTGCTCCGTGGTGCATGGAATCTTCCCAGACCAGGGGTTGAGCCCGTGCCCCTGCACTGTGCCCCCAGGCAAGTTTTAAAAAGAAACACACACCCCTTGCTGGCACACAGGCCACTCCTCCGGGCTTAGCCATGGCGCCCACGCCACTTCCCCACAGGCCTGAACCTCCCCCACGAGCAGCGTCCTCCCACACCTTCCCGGGATCCTGCCGGCTCCCGTGTGCCTCAGCCCAAGGCCCAGCCCGTCTCCTCCCTGCGACGCTTTGGCGGGCAGAGCTCCCTATTCTCTCTTTCGGCCCCTTGTTGGAAAATGGGTGGCGGATGGCCCGCAGACGGTGGGGAGGACGACGCAGCTCCCCTCCCACGGGCCAGGCCTATTCTTGGTGCTTGGCCTGAGCGGCCCACTCAAGCCCCAGGAGCCCCAAGTGGCGGGGCTGCCGTGACCCCGCTCTGCAGGCAGGTGGAGGCTCTCGTCTGAGGCCAGCAGGCCAGACCCACACATGCTGGCGGGGCCCGGCCTCGCCCTCTCGCCTCTGCAGCTATGCCGGCTTCTACCCGCAGCTGCGCTACCGGGTGGGGGACACCTACGGGCGCACCACGGCGCAGCTGCTCACAGACCCCAGCGTGCAGAAGAGCCCCTGCTCCGTGCTGGCCCCCATCGCCAAGCCCCGGTTCGTCGAGGACTTCAGCGAGCCCAAGCCACCGTCTGTGCCCTGCCGTGACCTGACCGAGCCCTACATACCCCACTACACTGGTGAGCCGCCCACGCCCCCAGCCCCGGCCCCGCCATGCCCCAGGATGCTCTCCTGCCTGCTGTGGCTCAAGGCTGCCCTGTCCCACACAGGTCTGAAGCCCTACAAGAACTTTGAGATGCTGGGCCGGTTCCCACCCCAGGAGGCGGATGCCCAGGGGTCCCTGGGGGGTGAGAATGTATCCAGGCAAGTCCCACTGCCTGCAGGCTTCATGCCCTATCCCCCCTATGCCCCCTGCCCCCCGGGCAGGAAGGGGGACTCCAGGGACCTTGGACACCCGGGGCTGCGGCTGGCATTAGGGGAAGAGGTCTGGAAGAGCACCGCCCCTGCCTGCGAGGCCCCCGGGCAGTACCAGGTAACTGAGGGGCACCCCGGGCACACGGGCACCAGGCCCCACCCCAGCCAGACCTGGGCGGGGGCTGGGCGGTGACCCATGCCTCCCCATTCCAGCTGTACCACTGCAGGAGGGATGAGTCCCCACCCCTCGCCCACTGGCAGGAGACACTCGACGTGGGCAGGTTCCACAGGCTGCCCCAGCTAGACCACCCCCAGCTGATCCAGCGCAAGGCCATCTCAGGTGCGTGCCCTCCCCACCAAGGCCCCAAGGGCCTGGGGGAGAGCAAGTGAGGCTGCCCGTGGGCCTTTCCCAAGGGTGGGCGCTCTGAGGGCCCACTCCTCTTTAGGAAGAGGGAGAAGCCTACACAGACTGCCTTGAGACCCCCGGGGCAAGTGGGGACCTGCAGGGGACCCTGATCTCCTCCTTCCCCAGGTTACGCAGGCTTTGTCCCTCGGTTTGCCTGGGTGATGGGGATGAATTATCGCGATGGGGTCACACAGGCTATGGATGAGTTCGACAAGAGCCAGGTGTGTGGACACCACCCCTGGGTGAGCAAGGCCGTGTCCACCCTCTGGCTTCCCTGGAGGACGCTCTGCCCAGAGAGGCTATCCCCTCCGCTCCGCGCCCCTCCCAAGCCATCTCCTTCTGACTAGGTCTTGGCTCCCAGGTCTGGAGTGTTGTGGGAAGGGAAGACCCGAGCCACTCACTTTCCAGAATGCCAGCCACGCGCCCCCGGGACATTCTGCTCCGTGGTTTCCAGCTGGGGAGGCAGGACATGGCAGCGCTGACCTGCCTGTCTCCCTAGTTTCTGCTCAGAAATCCCATCTGTGCCCTGGGCGAGAGGCTGCCCAGCACACACTGGCCCAGCAACGGCGTCTACAGAAGCCAGGGCCTGATCCCTTTCTACATGGGCTTCATACCATGTGAGTGCGGGGGGGCCCCTCCTGGAAGAGGTCGTGGCGACAGGCCACTGAGGGGCGGGGCCAGGGGCTGGGCCCTCTTAGCCAGGCCTAACCTCAGGCAAGGTTCCCCTGGGACAGGATAACCCAAAATTCCCTCAGTGCCTCCGCTTCCCCAGTGCGGAAGGGGCTCACTGACAACCCTGACTAAAAGCCAAAAGGCCAAGTGCCTGCAGACCACACGCTGGCCTCCTGGGGGTTTCCTGTGCACAGGCTGGGCCCACCTCTGGGAGGCAGCCCCCGGCCCCCGCAGCAGCCCTGCGCGCTCCCCATGCGCGCAGTGAGCCCAGGGGCTCAGCGGCAGCATCCCCCTCGCAGCCATGCAGGACAACTACGCACTGACCTTCGCCAACAGCACCCGCAGGGCCTATCGGAAGGAACTGGAGAGGCGTGGCCAGACACTATGAAAACGCTTTAATGGTGGTGGCTGTACAGCACGCGATGTCGAGACAGGAAAGAACACACACACAGTGAGACAGACTATCAGAGCGGGCTGTGAGTGAATAAAGAGTTCCCACGGCCTCAGCCTTCTGGCTCCGGCCGCTCTAGGCCACCTCCTCCTCCGCCTCCTCCTCGAACTCGCCCTCCTCCTCAGCCGTGGCGTCCTGGTACTGCTGGTACTCAGACACCAGGTCGTTCATGTTGCTCTCGGCCTCAGTGAACTCCATCTCGTCCATGCCCTCGCCCGTGTACCAGTGCAGGAAGGCCTTGCGCCGGAACATGGCCGTGAACTGCTCCGAGATGCGCTTGAACAGCTCCTGGATGGCCGTGCTGTTGCCAATGAAGGTGGCCGACATCTTCAGGCCGCGCGGCGGGATGTCGCACACGGCCGTCTTCACGTTGTTGGGGATCCACTCCACGAAGTAGCTGCTGTTCTTGTTCTGCACGTTGAGCATCTGCTCGTCCACCTCCTTCATGGACATGCGGCCCCGGAAGACAGCGGCCACGGTCAGGTAGCGGCCGTGGCGCGGGTCGCAGGCGGCCATCATGTTCTTGGCGTCGAACATCTGCTGGGTGAGCTCGGGCACCGTCAGTGCCCGGTACTGCTGGCTGCCCCGGCTTGTTAGCGGGGCAAAGCCGGGCATGAAGAAGTGCAGGCGGGGGAAGGGCACCATGTTGACGGCCAGCTTGCGCAGGTCGGCGTTGAGCTGGCCCGGGAAGCGCAGGCAGGTGGTGACCCCGCTCATGGTGGCCGACACCAGGTGGTTCAGGTCCCCGTAGGTGGGGGTGGTCAGCTTCAGCGTGCGGAAGCAGATGTCGTACAGCGCCTCGTTGTCGATGCAGTAGGTCTCGTCCGTGTTCTCCACCAGCTGGTGCACGGACAGGGTGGCGTTGTAGGGCTCCACGACGGTGTCCGACACTTTGGGCGAGGGCACCACGCTGAAGGTGTTCATGATCCTATCTGGATACTCCTCCCGAATCTTGCTGATGAGGAGGGTGCCCATCCCAGACCCAGTCCCCCCACCCAAGGAGTGGGTCAGCTGGAAGCCCTGCAGGCAGTCACAGCTCTCCGCCTCCTTCCTCACGACATCCAGCACCGAGTCGACGAGCTCCGCCCCTTCCGTGTAGTGTCCCTTGGCCCAGTTGTTCCCGGCACCGCTCTGACCTGCAAGAGAGGGCAGCCGGTTGCTACTCAGCCAGGCGTGTGCTCACCACTGATCACTCGTGCCAAAAAGGCCAAACGACACACCGTGTGGATGACGCACAACCCCACCCCGCGGGTGTAGCAGACAGGCCCCCAGACGGATACGGTAGCGACGTACCCGAGGAAACCCGCTAACACGGTTCAACAACAAACCAGCCCCTCCCACGGGCAGCCTCTGCCAACTCCCAAGAGCAGACGAGCTGCCACTGCCTCCAGCTCAGCCTTCCCGGCAGGGAGATTACATCTGCCTGCTCCTTCCCGGCAGGCAGACAGCTGGGCCTTCTCGGCAAAGCCGCTTTAGGTGAGGGGATTGACTAACTCTTGAGAGGAGGAGGGCGTCCTGGAACCCAGCTTCTACTGAGGATACAGAGTGGATCAGAACTTCGGCTCTGCGAGTCCTGAAGATGGCGACACTGGGCACCCCCTGACCTTTGCGCCGTCCTGTCTATCGGCCGCCACCCACCCCGATCCGCGGCTCACCGAAGACAAAGTTGTCCGGCCTGAAGATCTGCCCGAAAGGCCCCGAGCGCACAGAGTCCATGGTGCCCGGCTCCAGGTCCACGAGCACAGCGCGGGGCACATACTTGCCACCTGGGGGGCGGGAGGGCGTCAGCGAGGGGAGGGCCGCGGGGCGGCACGGGGGTGGGGAAGGGGCGCGGGGCCTCACCGGTGGCCTCGTTGTAGTACACGTTGATTCGCTCCAGCTGCAGGTCGCTGTCCCCGTGGTAGGTGCCGGTGGGGTCGATGCCATGCTCGTCGCTGATCACCTCCCAAAACTACGGGAGACGCGGGCGGGCCGGTCCAGGGCTGAGTCACGCCGGAGGTGCCCGGAGCCGACCCCGCCCCGGACGGCGCGGCGCGGCGCGGCCCGGCCTTCCCTTCCCCCGCCGCCCGGCCGTCCCCACAGACCCCAGCCGCTGCCCGCCGCCCTGACCCCGGTTGCGGCGCCGCGAGGGGCCGCAATGCGGGGGCGCCGCCCGCCGGATGCCGCCATCTTTCCCGCCGCCAGCCCGCCCCGCCCGGAGGACCCGCGCCGGCCCAGACGTCCCCGCTCACCTTGGCGCCGATCTGGTTGCCGCACTGGCCGGCCTGCAGGTGCACGATCTCCCTCATGGCGGCGGCGGCGGCTGCAGCGGGGGCGGCTGCGGAGGAAAGAGCCGAACGAATGCCGAAATGCGGGCGCGCAGAGTGCTACAACCGACGCTGCGCCGGCGCTTATATACCCGCCGCGCCCGCCCCCGCCAGCCTCTTACTGGGCGTCCAGAGCGAGGCTGGCAGGCGGCTTCGTTTGATTGGCTGTAACCCCGTCAATCGGGCTGCCCAAGGCCCGCCTTCGCGGCGCCGCTCGCTCTTTATTGGTCCGTCGCGGCCTCTGCACTCCCTATCCAAGTTCCCCCCCTCGCTCTGCGGTCTTCTGACCATTGGCTGTTTCAAATGATTGATTTGTGCTCCCATTGGCTGGCTCCTCAGAGCACGCCGACAGCCTTCCGCTATTGGCTGGCGGGGCCGGCGTCCTGGTAACCGCCGCAGTGCCGCGGGGACCGGCGCGGGCGGGGCGCGGGCGCGGGCGCGGGCGCGGGCTCGGGCGGGGCGCTGCGGGGGCCGGCCGAGCCCCGGGCAGGCGGGCGGGGCGCGCCCCGTGGCCCTCGCGCGGGCCCAGGCCTCGCTGTGCGCCTTTTAGAGGGCGGCCAGGCTCATCTTGCGGAGTCTTGGAGCGGAGGAGGGGCTCGGCGCCGTTCACACGGACTCCCTCGGGGATCGGGGGCCGAGGGGCGGCGGCGCCTGGCCCGCCCCCTGAGCTTTGGAGGCCGCCTGCCCCCTTCCTCGGTCCTCAGGCCCGCACGGGTCGTGGGCAGGTGGGCGAGCGCGTGGGGCCGCGGCGCCCGGCTGCAGAGAGGTGGGCGCGGGGCGGGCGGAGCAGGACGGGGCCCTGCCCGGCAGCGGCTTGCGGCTTGTTGTGGAGACCGCGCTGGCCTGGCGCCTGTTGCCTTGGTGCCTTGGCCCCAGGAGCTCACAGACCCGCGTGGAGACACGAGGGCCGCGCCCAGGTCTCTGGGCAACCACAGATAGGTACACCTGGCTGAACAAATGCTTGTACTTTTCCTTGAATTTTGTTTGGAGGGGAAAAAAAAAAAAAACTTATTAAAAAAAAAAACAGTTAACTTGCATGTAGTCACACTTTTAATCAATCATTTCAAAAACAGTACGCTTGCGTTATGTTTTCGTAATGTTCGCCATGGACAGTCTCTCTCGCTGTGGCCACGGGTCCTCTCTCGATTCTGGTTTTCTCAGTGAGGTTCTTACCCTCGTTTGCTCTCCAGCCCATGGATGTTGTGGGCAACCCCTGGTCATTTCTACCTAGAGAGATTGTGCTTGCTCTTCACCGTGTACTTCATGACAGCGCCGTTTCCTGGCGTGCTGCAGCATTAGGGCACTTCACGGTACACTTAATCTGGGGGTGAAACGGTTGGTAGATAGCACGCTGGCATAGGGATGAGTCTTTCCATACCCTGAGAGTGGTCTGCAGCTGCAGTCCTGAGCCTGACCTGAAGCGTGAGTCAGCATGTCAAAGTAATAGTTCCTGAAGAGCTTAGGGGACCAGCCCCTTCCCCTGCACTAGTCCAGGAAGGTGGGCCCGGCTGGTGCTGGCCACAGGCAGTGGCTTGTCGTGTGTGCAGGGTCCCTGCCTGGCATCTAGCTCTGCAAAGTAGCTTAGCTGCCCAAGCAGGCCTGCGAGGCCCTGCACTGCAGCAGGGAGGCTGCACCGAGTCGTCACGGATCAGCGAGAAAGGGAAAAACTCAGACTTTGCTCCAAGCGAGCCAGTGAGCTGGGGCACTTTGAAATGTTTGTCAGAGCCTGCCCTCCTCGCCCCCCACCCTGGGCTGAGACCCCCACTGGCAGAAGTCTCTGCTTCCTGTGACCAGTGCCCGCAAAGCCGGGAGTTCAGCGTGGCACCCCTGCTTTACAGGTAACAAAACAGTTGTGTCACCCCCCGGTATGAGCCCCAGGGCCCCTCTTGGCACCAGGTTGCCCACCTCACTCTCCCAAAGTGAACACTGGCCGGAAACAAGGCAGCAGGCCTACCCGTGGCCCTCGGCCAAGGACCACAGTTGGCACTGCTGCACAGGGCAGGTTGGGGGGGAGGCCCTGCAGGTCCCCACCCTTGACCAAGGGCGTGCCTGCCGCAGGGTGGAGGTGGGCTCCAGTGAGCCACCGGGTCCAGGCTGGGGGGAGGTCTGGGCCCAGTGGGGCTCTGTGGCCCAGCGGGACGCAAGGCAGAGTGGGCAGGGGCTGTGGGAGTGCGGGGCACCTGGCCCTCCCGCCCGAGCTTGCAGCTGTTGAAGGCGTCCTCAACGACAGCTCTGTTTACCGGTGGCCATGGTCCCAGCGGGAGGCTGCATTACCGCCTGGTTCATGGCCTCAAAGGACCCAGCAGTCAGCCTTTGTGGGCGGCCTCACCCGGCCCCGGAAGGAGAGGTGCACGCGCTGGGTACTTGCTTCCCTTCTCACTGCCTTCCCACCACGGGGAGGGTGAGCCCCCTCCCCCACCGTGTCCCTGGGGAAACAGCCAGGCCCAGCCCCTCCTCAGGGACTTCCATGAGAGTCAGGCTGATATCAGAAGGGCAGCTGTGTCCTGAGGTCACAAAAGTGGGAGGAAGCCAAAAACAGGTACATGGACCTGCCCCAGGGGTCTTGTTCCCACGAGGCCCCTTGTGGGTCTCAGACCAAGCGGCTCGCTCCTCCAGAGGCCAGGGTGAGCCCCAGGCTCAGGAGACCTAGAGGCCTGTTGGGAGGACAGGAGACATGGAGCTGAGAGGGACTGGGGGACACGGGAAGGGGGGTCTGTGAGAACCCGAGTGAGAGGACGCCACTGTGGACAGGAATTGGTTCTGGGGTCCCGGTCTCATCTTCCTGACCATTCACACCTGTCCCCCTATCGGGTTTGGCTAGGCACACCTGGGGGGCTGGGAAGGAAGGTGGCCCCCATCTTCAGGGCAGCATCCCTGGATCAGAAGGTGATCACTGGTCGCAGCTGCAAACCGAGAAACAGGCAACCCATCCCCACCCCCCACCCCCGCCCCCACGCGGGTCCGAGCTGCCCAGCCGTCTGCACATGGGCACACCAAGGCGCCCGAGTTCTGGGGGAGAGACTGGATCTGCCAACACTCTCCTCTCAGGGCTGTGGCGGCACGGGGTCCGGCTGGTGTTGGGGGCAGCCCTAAACCGGAGCGGGGTCAGGTTACCAGCGCCGGGCTCCAGACAAAAGCCTTCCTATGTGGAAACCCGCGGCGCGGGCAGGGGGAGGGCTGGGGGAGGGGGAGGGGAGCCAGCCCCGGGTGGGCACCTGGCCCAGAGACGTTTTACCTAGGTGCTGCCTCCAGGGGCGACCTGCGCCGGGCGTAGCGGGCAGGACCCACTTCCTGGGGTGGGGGCACTGAGCACCTGCTCTGCCCAGAACGGCGGGGTGGCGCCCCTGGCCGCCCCGGTGCAGGCCGGCGGACATGGGTAACCGCGCACTGGCCCGCCGGCTCTGCACCCCCGACCCGCAGCCCCGCGCCGCACCCGCATCCCCGTGCCCCGCAGCGGTGGGCGCCGCGCCGCGGGAGGAAAGCGGGGACGCGGGGGAGCGGGGCACCTCGGGGCCACCCGGTCCTCACCCGTGCCCCCCCCCCCACTCCGCGGCGCACCTGCGGAATTCGGGGCCCCGCAGCGGCCACGTGACGCCCTCCAGGCCGACCGCCGACAGGGGCTGCAGGGCGCCGGAGCTGCCCGCGCGTCCGCCCTCCCTCCCTGCACCACAGGGAAGGCCCCGGGCGCGTCCAGCCTCCCTGGACCCCGAGCTTCTTGCTGCGGGGTCTCCCCGCTCCGGATCGGCCGCACTCAGGGCCTTCTGCCGCCGGCGGCCGTGGAGAGTCAGTCACAGCTCGGGCTTCGGCTGTTTGGCCGCACCTCCGGGGACTTCCAGCTCCTACTCGGGCTCGGCGCTGGCCCCCGAGTGTCCGCTGGGGGGCGGCAAAGGCACTGCCCCACCCCCAGCTCTCTCCCGGGCGGGGTGGGGGTGGGGTGGGGAAAGTTTGGGGTCGAAGGTGGGGTGGAGGGAAGTTGGGTGTCGAGGGGGGCCCTCCCCATGCAGCCCCGGATTGGGGAGAGAAGACGGCCCACACTTGGGTCCAGGCTTTTTTTATTTGCAAAGAAGGCGACCCAGGTGACTCAGAAGTCCGGAGCTACTGGGATCCCCCTGGGCCGCCAGAGGCCAGTGGGGCGAGAGGGTGAGGCACATCCACCCTTCACAACTGCTGGGAGGCCAGAACCTGGGGGTTCTCGTAACAGTGGGCCTCCTTGGCCGCAGCCTGAGGGGGGCTGCAGGCCTTGCAGGGGCAGCAGCGTCTCACCAGGAGGTCCCAGGGCTCCAGAGAGCGGAGCCAGAGGGGCAGCCAGGCCCAGGAGCGCAGGCGGCGGGGCAGCCAGGCGGGCCGGTGCCGCTGCAGGACAGTGACCAGGGCGAAGAGGAGCAGCAGCACTACCAGGGGTGCCCCGACCGCAGCCAGCACTGCGCCCCCCGCCAGGGAGAGCCCAAAGGCGGCCAGTGGCAGCACCAGGAAGCAGAGCAGCAGGTAGGCGACGGCCACCCAGCGGTAGCTGGCGGTCAGGTTCCCAAAGTGCTTGGCCAGCGGGATGGGCAGCCGGAGGATGGGCACCATGTACCACAGCAGGATGCCCGCCAGGTTGAAGAAGAAGTGGATGAGAGCGACCTGGAGGGAGGAAGGACGGGCGGGTGGGACTCAGGAGCCTGGGCTCCGTGGGAGCCATGCTCCTCCCCGTCCTGGCAGAAAGGAGGTGTCCAGGTCTGTCTGAGATGGCCACTGTGGTGGGCATGCTCTCCCCACACCCCACTGTGCCTTGCAGGTTGGGAGCCCAGTGCGGCGTTGCCATGTGGTAACTGTGTCTCTGATAGCTCTGGGGATTCCACCTTCCCCTGAGCCGGCTTCACTTGCCCATGCTTCATCCACGGCGACCCTACTCATGCTCATTCCTCAGTGGGCTTAGCCACTCAGCCCCAGGTTCTGGCCTGGCTCCTGCGAGGAGGAGTTGCGAGGAGGAACACAACTCTCTCCAGGGGTTGCTGGAGAAGTCGAGGAGTTGCTGTGGTGGGTGCATTCCGGAGGGCTTCCTGGAGGAGGGGGATCAGGGCCCTGCACTGGGAGGTTCTAAATGGACAGAGATGGAGCTGAGGCAAGAGAGCAGGTGGGAGTTGGGGAGCGCTGGGGTTCATCTCTTCTTGTGGGCAGCAGCCCAGTGAGATCCAGGCCTTCTAGAGCCGCACCTATGAGGGCACTGGGATGGAGGCAGTGGGGCCCAAGGGGCTACCTGTAGAGAATCAGGGGGACTGGATGGGACTGGGCGTGGGGCTCAGAGCTGGGGGGCTGGCGGGAGGCGTCCTGGAGGCAGAATTGGGACTGAGTAGGAGTGCATGGAGGGAGCTGGGGAGTTGTCCAAGTGGGGACCTGTGCCGCTTAGGCCGCTGGGGGGTGGAGGGCATCCCAGAGGTGGTGAGATGGAGAGGCTTGAGGCCACAGCGGCCCCTCAGGAAAGCCGCCAGCTGGAACCGGGAAGAAGGCCTGGGGCTACAGGGTCCTGGAAATAATGAGGTTGCAGGGGAAGAGGGGAAGGCCTGGGACCCCGAGGAGTCCCACAGGGCCCTTGGGGTCCCAGGAGGCGAGGCTGTGGGCTTGAGTGGGCAGCCAGAGGTGGAGTCCAGGAGAGCCGAGGCCTGAGGCCCCAGGACACACGTCCCACCACCAGCCTACAGGACCGGACAGGAGGGGGTCTGACCCAGAGCGGAAGCCCCAGCCCACACTGGGAGTGGAGGGGCCTGCAGGCCGGGGAGGGTGCAGGAGGGCGGTACCTGGACGGCGCTGAGCAGCATGTCCGAGGGGCTGGCCAGAGCTGCCAGCAGGGCCGTGGTGGTGGTGCCAGTGTTGGAACCCAGGAAGAGAGGGTACGCTCGCTCCAGGCTGATCACCCCGACCCCTGGGGGAGCCAGGGGTCATCACGGGCCCTGAACCCACCCACCACCCACCCGGGAAGAGAGGGTACGCTCGCTCCAGGCTGGTCACCCCGACCTCTGGGGGAGCCGGGGGTCATCACGGGCTCTGAGCCCACCCCCCAGGTGCTGCGGGCTCTGCTCACCGATGAGCGGCACGATGGCTGCAGTGAAGACGCTGCTGCTCTGGAGCACGAAGGTCAGGCCGGCGCCCACGAGCATGGCCAGGTAGCCGCTGAGCCAGCCAAATGGGCGGGGGAAGTCTGCGAAGCGAGACCCATTGACCCCGAGCCCCGCTTCCCCGCCCCCACCTCCGCGGCGGCCCCGCTTCCCGCCGCACCAGCGTTGATGACCGTCCTCACGGCCTGGGCGACGCGGCCCCGCAGAGTGGAGTTGAGCAGCTTGACAATGAGGACGAGGCAGGAGCAGAGCACGAGCAGGGAGGCGGCCAGCAGGATGAGGCCCACGGCCAGGTCCGCGAGCGCCGTGCCGGCGAACAGGTGGCGGCCTGGGGCAGGGCGGGGGCAGGTGAGCCGCGGCCAGCGCGGGGCGGGCGGGGGCGCGCGGGGCGGCGGGGGGCGGCGGGGGACGGCGGGGGCGCGCGGGGCGGCGGGGGCGCGCGGGGCGGCGGGGGCGCGCGGGGCGGCGGGGGCGCGCGGGGCGGCGGGGGCGCGCGGGGCCGGGCCTCACAGGGCACGGGCCCCTCAGACGCAGAGCCGTTCTTCCCAGGGCAGGGGACCCCCGCCGCCGCTCCGCAGTGGCTGCTGTTCCCCGCGGCCTGGGAAGACAAGGTGGTGGGGCTCAGGACGGGGTCAGAGTAGGCGGGGCCGGGTAATTCAGTGGGTCTGGGGTCAGGGATCAGCGGCACCTCACCGTCTGCTCCCTGGTGCCGCACCATCGCTTAATAAGGCTCCGGTTGGTGGCGTTGCCCGTAGCACTGCCCATAAGGACATCAGCGTCCAGCTGGGAACAGAGGATCCGGGACTGGCGTCAGTTCCTCAGGACTGGCCTGGGGCTCGGAGGACTGCAGCCAGGTCCACCGTGCTTGCCCCACCCGACCCTGGGCCCAGACTGGTCTCCCCAGCAAAGCCCTTCCAGCAGGGCCCTGGCTTGTGGGTCCTGCCAGAAAGGAGCGAGCCGCCTCACCTGCACGATGAGGTGTGTGAGCGGCCGGGTCAGCACCTTGAGGATGTCGGGCGCGTGCCCCCCGGGCTGCAGGTTGGCGGCACCCAGCATCAGCGCACTGAGCCTCTCCAGGGGGGCTGCAGCACTCTCCAGCGGCAGCAGAACCAGCGCCGTGAGCCAGTTGAAGATGCCGTGCACAGCCGAGCCGCCGAAGGCTCTGGGGTCGCACAGAGGCAGCTGGGTGCCGGCCTTGGCCACCACCCGGATTGCCACCCCAGGCCCTGCCTGCCCCTTACCCCGCTCACCTCCGAAACTCGTCCCGGTCCCCCGACTGTGCCATCGAGACCAGGGTGCTGGTGATGGATGTGCCCACGTTGACACCCATGATGATGGGCACAGAGGCCCGGACGGTCAGCACTGTGGGGGCGCGGCGTCAGCTAGCCGCCGCCACCCCCCCACCATCCCGGGAGGGGAGGGGCACTCACGCTTGGAGGCCACCATGCTGACCACGATGGAAGAGGATGTGCTGGAGCTCTGCACCAAGACGGTGACCAGCACGCCAATGACCAGTCCCGCTACAGGGTTGGACAGCACCACGTTATCCTTGAAGATGTCTCCAGTTACTTTGCCTGCGCCCGGGAGACAGGTGTCCTGAGGCTGGGGAGGCCGGGCTGGCCACCAGCCCGCAGCCACCTGTCGGGTCACTCACTGCCTAGCAGCTGGAAGGCGGAGCTGAGGATGTCCAGGGAGCAGATGAAGAGGTAGAGGCCGCCCAGCAGCCCGCAGGCCTTGAGGAAGCCGGTGAGCACCCGCAGCGCCCTGCCGGCTGCACTGAGCTCTGAGGACACAGGGCAGGGCGGTCCTTGGCGGGTCCCGCCCTCCTGTGCACCCCTCCCGTGCACCCTCCCGTGCACCCCTCCCAGGCCCCTTCCTTTTCTCCCTATTCCCAGGGCAGGGCCTCAATCCCCCTTGTCTGTCCCTTGGCAGAATGCTTAGGCTGACAGCCCTGTGGGGTCTCCTGGGAGCCTGACTGCCCACAGGACGGAGGAGGAGGACCAGCGCGGCGGGCAGCCGTCCTGCTGAAGGGCCGGGTGCCCTGGTTGGGGTCTGCGGTGCGCTTCCGTGGGGCCTGTTGGAGCAAAGCCCCTCCTCGCTCTCTCCTTAAGAACCCTCTCCAGACTCACACCCGGCAAGGTGGAGCCGTGCTGGACCGACTACCCGCTACCTCCAAACCTACCTCTCCAGGCCTGTCCGGGGTCCTTCAGCTGAGGGAGGGCCCAGGGGTCCATGTCTCTGTCTTCCAGTATGGAGGCAGAACCAGAGATCCCTGCAGGGGTCGGGGTCAGCTAGGGCCAGGGACCTTCTGGACACCTTCAGCCCCGAAGCACAGGGGCTTGGGGTGAGGGATGGCAGCGGGAAGGAAGGGTCTGGCCGTGGGCTCTCCTGGGGACCGGCTGGTACCCCTCTCCCAGCTTCCCCAGTGTGATGAGTCAGGGGCCAGGTGGGTGGGCAGGGACGCCGGTTGAGGTTGGGACCCTGGGTCTCTGGTACCTGTGTTTCCCAGCCTCTGGTCCACCAGGCCAACTGTGTCCAGAGGGGCGGGAGGGGCCGGGCCACCGGTGAGGGGATGCGGCATGGATTTCAAGCAGGAACAGACCCAGGCCCAAACCCAGATCTGCCGGGGAGAAGGGCAGTTCAACGCTGCCCCCTGCCCGCCAGCTCTTGGGGTGTCCTGGCCTGAGAGCTTCCCACTGTCCCCCCTTCCCACCTGCTGTTGGCCTCAGCGGTCTCCCCCTTCCTCCTTCTGCAGGGGGATGGCTACAGTGACCCCAGGTGGCTGTTAGGTGAGCTCAGTCCGGTCTGGGGGCACAGAGTGGAGGAAGCCCTGGCTCGCTGCTGATTCTGGCTGGAGGAAGGGCTGGTGGGTGACCCAGGGTGCTATGGCGTAGCCTGAAGTGGCCGGGACTCCGGGGCGTCTCCGATTGGGTGTCACAGAGGCCACTGCAGACGGTCACAGCTTAGACTTTGGCATTTGGTACCAAACGGCAACGTCTCCACTTGATAAGGGCCCATTCCCAGTGATGGGGAGCAGGACAAGAGGCTTGATGCCCCACCCCACCTCAAGGCTCCCTCCTCAGCCTGCTGGGCCTGGACCCCCAGGGTCTGGGTCCTGGGGAGCCTGCGGTAACCCCTCCCTCTGGCTGCCCCCAAACTGGTCTCTCAACCTCAGCTGCTGGAGAGTGAGGTGGGCGCTAAGCCCTGGGCCCTGACCCCAGTGTCCTGGGCCCCCGCCTGGTTCTAGAAGCTCCTACCTGTGTGGGCAGTGAGGGGCACCTTCGGGGAGGAGACACGGGCTGAGAGCAGCTGCAGGTCAAAGATCGGCTGGGCGCGCACATGACCTGCCGTGTACTGAGCCCATTAATGTTTACCCAGGAGCCAAGGGCCCCCCAGGGGTACCATCGCAGCCCTGGGTGCCGGCCTCTTCCAGGCCCCACCGTCACCCAGGGGTGAGCAGGGCTGGGCAGCCGGCTCCCAGAGCTGGGCTCCCGCACGTGGACGCCTGAGGGACATGGCGGGATGCTGCATGCTGGCCGCCTGTGGCGGGCAGGATGCTGGCACTCTGGCCGGCCGTCCTGGGGACCCCCCGGGAAGGCTGCTCTCATCTCTGCAGGCCTTCTCGTGCCTGTCCTGCCGCGGTCACGTGGCCAGAAGGAAGCTCTTTGCACCAGGTGGGCTGGGAGGGCAGCAACCCCTGAGGTCACCCAGTTCAGGGCTGGGCCTGGCAGAGCTCCCACCCAGCGGCGCAGCCCCAGAGGGGGCCAGCAACGGTCACAGTCACAGGCGTCCCTGCCTTCTCCCACTCCAGGCCACACTGCTGCTCAGCCCAGCACCCGAGCCCACCCGGTTCTCTCCCCAGCTGGTCCGGCCCCCTCATTCACAGGTGCCTCTTTCTGGAGTCGGGCCCCTCCTCACTCCGGGTATGTGGGGAGGGGGAGCAGCCCCGCCCCAGCCGGCTGCTGCCTCGAGCCCCTGCCTGCTGTCCACCAACCACCGGGGCTGGGGGACTTTGTCCCCATGAAGGAGGAACTTTCCGACTGTCCTCTCAGCACATTCTCTGGCCTGTCCCTCCCATCCTGCCCCCCACGGCTGGGGCGGGCCCCTCGGCCCTTCCAGGGGTCCTGAGCAACAGCCCCTTCCCGCGGCGGGGAGGTGGGCGTGCGGCAGTCAGACCGGTGGGGTCTGTCTCTGGTCCCTCTGAGGGTCTGTGTGGCCACCCCCGGGAGGCACAGGATGCCACAGGCCCGGGGCGGGGCCGGCTGTCGTGAGCGCCCCCCGCAGTCACCCCCCGGCCTGGAGTTCCTTGCACACCTACAGCAGCGGCAGCCACCGTGCTTGTCGTCCCCAAACCACCGGACACACCGCGAGCTGGGGGCAGGGAGCGGGTGGGCTTCACAGAGGGTGAAGGCAGAGACCCTCCAGCTGGGCTCAGGGCTCTGTAAGGAGGGGCCCTCCTCCAGCAGGCCAGGAGCGGCCTCTGCTGGGCCTGCCCCCCAGCCTGCAGCCCCGGCCCGGACACTGGCCCCCAGACAGTTGCAGGAGCTGCCTCTGAGCTGCGTCCAGACCTGCGCTGGGCTCGTGGGACTCTGACAGCAGCGCCCCCGCAGGGCACACAGACCCCCGTGGGGCCTGGGGCCTGGCCTGGATTCCAGCTCCTGCAGGGGTGCACGGCGCTGTGGGCACAGCTCACCACCTTAGAGGGTGGCCCCGGGGCAAGAACACGGGGCTGTTTCGGGAAGCCTGTGCCTCGTGCTGCAGGCCAAGGCTCCCTTCCGAGGGGCAGCGCCGAGCAACGCTCAGAGCTGGGGGCTGCCTGGGGGACCCCAGCAGAGGCTGCGGCAGGCCGGGCAGCAGCCTCCGGGCTGGGGGAAGCGGGGCAGGGGCTCCGACGCGGGGAGGAGCCTGGCCGGTTGCTGAGTAACAGCGGGGCTGCCCTTGCGGGGCCCGGGAGGGTGAGGCTCCAGGCGAGACGGCCCCCGCCCGCCCTGACGGCCAGGAAGGCAGCCAGGTCGAGGTCCAGCATGGCCACCCCTCCGCGGGGCACGGGCGTGCTCTGGCGGCGCTGCGGGCAGGGGACCCAGCGCTGCTCGGGGGCCGGTGCAGCCAGCCGCCGCACGCACGCCTGGCAGACAGTGTGGCCGCAGTAGAGGCGGCGGGGCAGGTGCCCGGCGAGGTCATAGGCCGAGTAGCAGACGACGCAGTCACCGCGCTGGGGCCCAGTGGCCGCGGCCTCTTCAGAGGCTGAGTGCCCCTCTGGCAGCAGCATCCTGGGGAGGGATACGGAGCGGGTAAGGTATGGCCTCTGCAAGCATTCCCCGGGTTTGGGCTCAGCAGGGGAAGTGCTCCCCCGGCCCCAGAGGACCGGAATCCAGGCCTCTGCAGGCCTGAGAGGTGGGCAGTGGCCCGTGGGGCTGGCCGACACCGGGGCCTGGGCACAGCCTCAGTCCTCGTGACTGCTGGTCGGGCAGCGCCCTGGCCTGCGGCCCAGCCTCGGTGGCCCTTGGGCACCCTCCCAGGCTCGTACCCACCCCCCAGCCACTTGCTCGAGCCCCAGGTCTGTCTTACCTGCATCTGCTCTGCCAGGTGGCTGTGTCCAGAACGAGGGTGGCCAGGGGCAGGCTGGGGGGACCCGGGGCGCCTGGGGCTCCCTCCCTGGGGCTCACGTTACTGGCTGAACATGGACCAGTCAGCGAGGAGGCAGGTGGTGGCTGCAGGCTGCGTGGGCTCCCCTTTCAGCCTCAAAGCGCTTGCAACTGGATCCACCAACACCACCAACTGGGCTGGAGACGCCCCCGCTCCACCCCCCGACGCTGCGTAGCACTGCCCAGCTTCCTGCCTCGAGACCCGGCCCTGCGCCCACTCACACTCGACCGCCACTCACCACAGGAAAGCTTTCTGGCTCCCACCTGGGTGCTGCGGGCTCTTCAGCACTCGGTTCCTCCAGGAAACCTGCCAGGACCCCCACAAGCTCAGAGCCCCGAGGGGCCCCCCACTCCGTGGCTCAGCCACTGCGTGTGTGTCCGTGCTGAACTGTCACAGTGCCCTTTTGTCCCCTCGGCGTTTCCATCACAAGCTAGCCCCACGAGGAGGCCCGCAAGCACAGGAGTGGAGAGACCACCCAGCAACCCCCAGGCGCAGGGTGCTGTGGAAAGCCCCTGGCGCCCCTTCAGAGGCCACCTCCCCCTGGCATACACCTGGCCAAGGCCCCAGGGCCAGCCCGGTGGCATAGCAGGATGGGGTGTGTCAGGGAGGGCTGGGAGGGGGTCAGACCCCAGAACCTCCCCCGCTGGAGGAGGCCAAGGGCCAGAAGGCCCCTCCTCACTCCCACCACCCTGGCAGTCCTCTGCCTCCTGGGCTGGTTGGACGGGTTTCTGTGGCCGCCCCGGGTGGGGTCATCTTCCTGTGGGGGCCAGCCAGGGGCAGGGGCCGGGAACCTGGCATGTCTGAGTCCCCATGTAGTCAGGCCAATGACATGTCTGCCCACACCCAGAGACCGGTCCTGCCACGCGGCCAGTCACCAGGGGTCAGGGGAGGGCTGTCACCGGGACCCGTCCATCCTGCGAGGCCAGCTCGCCTTCTCCAGCTGTCTGCCCCATCCCAGAAACATCAAGGCACCTAGTGCTGGCCTAGATGCTCCCCCTGCACACGCGCTTTCCTGCCTCACCCCAGGCCCGAGGGGCTCAGCACCCCCGGCCTCCCACGCAGGCGTGCCGTGCTGCCCAGACAGCTGGGAGACGGGTCTGGCCCAGCACTGTCTGCCCACCTCTACAGAGCCCGGGCCCCAGAGGCAGGACAGTGGGGAACAGCACATGGCAGATGCCAGGGACCAGGGTGATCTGTGGGAAACCAGAAAGACACACAGGCAGGGCAGTGACTCACGGGTGGGCCGGGCCAGGTGCGGGGCCCCGGGCTCCCACCCCCGGAAACCTGCCTGCGCTGGTCCCACCCGCCACAGTGCTGCCAACCGGGCCCTCCTCCGGGAGGCTTGTCTCGGGCTCAGCACCCTGTTCCACGCACAGCATCCTCCTGCTGTCTAACTTGCCCCCAACTGGCCTTCCTGTCCAGCCCACGGGCCAAGCTGAGGCCGCAGGTCAGGTTGTCCTGAGGCTGCCCCGCCCGTGACTGTCCCACAGAGGCTGGCGGTCTCTGGCCGCATTTAGCCCGGGACCCTCCCCAAGGGGACAGTGGCAAGGAAGAAGTGTCCAGGAGGGAGCTCGCACAGCTTTATTGCTTGGGCCTGGGCCTCGAAGAGGCGGTCAAGGGTGCCCCCAGCACGGGCAGTGCCCAGGGCTCCATTCCAGGGGCCTGGGCCCGACATGTCAGCCTTCCCGGTGGGTTGGGTGCAGCTGTCCAGGGAGGGGAGCGGCCAGTGCCTGTGACGCCGCCACAGTGGCGGTCCCAGCTGTCCAGGCCCTGGCCACGGCCGCCTGAGCGGAGGCCGGCTGGCGGCGCCAGGCCTCGGGGCCGGCGGGGGCCGGGCTAGCAGACGACGCAGCAGCAGCTGTGGCAGCGGCAGAAGCGGGGGCAGTGGCAGCAGGGACAGCAGGGACAGCACCAGCAGTGGTGCGCGATGTCGTCGCCGCGCCCCACGGGCGGCGGGCCGGCGTAGGCCAGGCCTGCCGGGCGCTGCCCGCTGCCGCAGGGCTTGCAGGGCTGCTGACAGGCTGGCTGGCCCCGGACGGAGGCAGCCTCCTTGGCGCCCTGGGGCCCTGGGGCCTCCTCCAGAGGCTCCCGGGTGCAGGAGCTCACCGGCAGAGGCTGCGACTCTGCGGAGGATGAGCCCGCCTTCAGCTGCTGCCCCAGCTCAGGCCGCAGGTGAGCCCTCGGGATGCTTATGTGGGCATACGGGTTCTTGACGAGTGTCTCATGGGGGTCCATGGCCCTGCTGGCAAAGGTGAGCAAAGGAGACAAAGTCAGCTCCGGGGAGGGCAGCAGCTGCATCCCCAGGTAAGCCAGGCTGTGGAAGCGCCTGAGTGTGCAAGGCCTGTGTGTGTGTGTGTGTGTGTGTGTGTGTGCGCAAGATGGCAGAGTATAGGGACCATGAGGGCCAGCATCTCTCAGCTGTCCCCAGGTGTCCGCCACCCTCCCTGAGTGGCAGGGCCCTGTGATGGAGCTGGAAGTGGGGCGGGGGCTGGGAGACACAGCTAGGCTGGTCTGACCACGGGTGGGGAAGTCCCTCAGCCCAGGACCCACCTGGAGCTGCGGTGGCGGCGAGCTGTCCTCTTGCCCAGGTCCTTGCTCCTGTGAGCTGAGCCTCCAGTAGCTGACTTTTTCCTCCTGGGGAGGGGCGGGGCCTCGGGCGGGGCTCAAAGACAGGGTTCCCAAGATGCCAGGAGGCCCCAATCCTGCAGCACAGCAGCCACCCACCTTTCCTTTCCTGGATGGGCGGTGGCCAGGCCTGGGCTCCCGGGGACCCTGCCAGCCTGGCTGATTCAGCCTTGACCCATCTGGGGCATGTCCAGGCCTTCCGGGAGCCGGCAGGTCAACGGAATGCAGGACAGGAGCGTGGGTCAGGCCCGCAGATGATCTGGGGCCTGGCCGTCACCCACAGCCTCAAAGCCACTGCTTTGAAGCAGAGGGAGGGGGCTGCACGGTGACCTGAGCCTCTTGCCCGCAGGCAGAGACCAGGGCATTACTGAGCACGCTGCTCTGCTCGGAGGCTTACTGTGTTTCTAACTGATGAAAGATGTTTGGTTTGCATACCTTTGCCGATAAAACTTATCTCACTACTGGCAACATGAGTTTCATACACAAGTGGTGTTTCCTGCTCATTTCTGAAACTAGTTTTGCTCTGGTGGGGGAGGGGGGGCCTGTGGACAACCCCCCGTCTCTCAGGGGCCGCATCCTCGGCCCTCCCACCTCCCCCAGCTCCACGTCCTAGGTGGCGCCTGGCGCCTGCCACGCCCTGGGGTCGCTGTGTGCGGGGTCACAGCGGACGTGCGCTCTCGGCGCAGGGCCTGGCACTGGCGAGCTCCGCCTGGGGCGGCCGGGCCCGCACCCCTCGTCCTTCGCGCTCGGGGGCAGGGGGCGCCTCCGGGAAGGGCGGGGTCCAATCAGACGTGGTCCAGAGGCCAGCTGACCCGCGCGGCCGGTGTGGGGCCAGTCAGACCGGTCTGGGCACAAAGTCTACCCATGCGGCAAGGGATGCGGGGGGAACGGGGCCAGAGCCGGAATCGGGGGGCCGACGGCGCAGGCCCACCGCGCAGCTCAGGGCCCACCGCGCAGGCTCCGCGGGCCCGCCCGCCGCCCCACAGCGTCCGCCGCGGCGGAGGGGCGGGGGCCGGCGCGTGCGCAAACCTGGCCTGGAAGGACGCGGGCGGCTGGTGCGGACTGTAGTCCCCAGAAGCCTCCGCGCTCGAGGGTTTTCCCAAAGACCAGGCTCGGGGTCAGCGGGCCCCTTCCCGCCAGACCCGGGCTTGGGCCGCCCCGGCGCTGAGCTTCCGGGCCCGGGCGGGGCGGGGGCTCGGGCACGGGGCGGGGCCTCGAGATGGGGCAGGAGGGGCCTGAGTAGAGCCGCTGCCCAGGCTGGACCCCGAGCCCTCCCCCGGCGGAGGCTGCCTCAGTTTCCCGGCCTTCGGGCCAGGGCCCCTCGCTGCCCCTCCCTTGGGCACCTGCTCACGTGCACAGCTCTCACACTCGAGTGGTGGGTGACACTGAAGGGCAGGCGCTAGACTGAGGCCTCAGAGAGAGCAAAGTTGGGCCTGTGGGCCCAGAACGCCTTTCCAGCCTCCTGCCCATGTGGGGCCCTTCATCAGGAATGCCGACCGCGCTGGGCTCTGCTGCCCTGCAGGAGCTGGGCTTAAGTCTATAGCCAGGGGCACTCTGGCCTGTAACAGAGCAGAGCAGCTGTGGCTAGAGGGGCTGGGTCTGTCCAGGGTCAGAAGCAGGGCCCAGTGCTGGTCAAAGGAACGCCGGCAAGCCACGTCGTGGCTACGGTAGGTTAAGGAAAGGCACTCTGGAGGCCCAGGCCACTCCAGTTCCCTGCCCTCCCTCTCACCTGACAGCGCCTCACAGGCAGAGGGTGTGTCCTGGGGGGGCAGGGAAGTCTGGCGAGGAAGCAGCTGAAAGGAATGGGGCCTTGCTGGGTGGGGTCGGGTTAGCCCACAGCTGTCTGATGGCCTGGCACCTGCTGACCTGCTAGGGTGCCGGAAAGGCCTCTCCGCCCATCCGGGTAGTGCGTGTCCTCCGTGAGCTGCCCCGTGGGGCCTGTCCTGCCATCGGTCTGACCTGCTGCGCACCCCTCGCACCACCCACGTGTCCCAGCGTCCTGTCCTTGGAGCACTCCCAGCCAGGGTTCCTGTCCTTGGAGCACTCCCAGCCAGGGTTCCTGTCCTTGGAGCACTCCCAGCCAGGGTTCCTCCATCGTCCACTCCTTCGATGCACACTTGCCCACCCCTGCTCACCCTCTTCTGCCCTCAGCCGGCCTGAGCTGGGCACCTGTGAGCCGGAACAGCCCGGAGGCATTCTCTAGGGGCCGAGGGGAAGGCAGTCCTCCAGAGACTCTGCCTGACGGTGGGGCCCCAGGGCCTGCTTTCCTGGGAGCACCCTAGGGCTCCCTCTCCCCTTCCTCCCTCTGGTATTGTGGGATCTCAGAGTACTCCTTCCCTTCCAGAATCGGGGCAGGGGGCTTGACCAGGACCCAGGGTCAGCAGGCGGGGCCGGAGGTGGGGAAGACGGGAGGAGGCCTGCCGTGGGGATCCCGACTCCCACGGGGCCCGCGGGGGGAGGGGGAGGACGACCCCCAGAGCGGGCGCCAGGCCCGCGGCGGATCGAGGGGCGGCAGAGAGACTGGCCCCGCCCCGCGGACCCCGCGCGGGTCCCCAGACGGGGGGTGGCGCTGCGGGCGCCGCGCGCACTGCGGTCCC
The DNA here is from genome assembly GCF_016772045.2 of Ovis aries. NCBI lineage: Eukaryota > Metazoa > Chordata > Mammalia > Artiodactyla > Bovidae > Ovis > Ovis aries. The sequence goes on from NC_056056.1 coordinate 722,544, forward strand.
CGCGCCTCCGCCGCAGAGCGCGCCACGCTCCGCACGCACCTGCCGCCGCCGCCGCCGCCGCCGCGCCGAGCCCCGCGCCCGCGCCCCACGCCCCCGGGAGCCGCCGCGGCCCGGCCATCGCCCGAGGTCGCCGCCGGAGCCTTCGGAGCCGCCGAGCCAAGGCTCGGGCGCCGCATCCAGGCCTGCCTTTGAGACAACCTCTGCGGAGGCGGCGGCGCGCGGCCCGGCCCGGGAACGCCAGGCTGGGGCAGGTGAGTGCGGGCGGGGCGGGACAGCGCGGGGTCTTCGCTCGCCTGCCTCCACTCCTGGGCAGAGGTCGGGCCTCGGGCGCGAGGGGCTACGGAAGGGGCTGGGTTCCGAGTCTGTCGAGGGTCGGGGTCAGAGGTCGGGGGCCCTGTCTTTTGTGCGCGGTGAGGGTGGGCCCAGGTGCTGACCTCACGCCGTCTCTCACCTGCAGCTCCGGCCCAGCCCCGGCCTCTCCTGTGCTTCCGCCGCCAACCCCGAGCTTGCCGCCCGGGTCCTTTGGCGGCCAGCGCTCAGGCTAGCTGCCTTCCCTGGGCGCCCTGTCCTGGAGCCATGGGGCCCACCTAGCCCCTGCCTGCCCGGATGTCCGGGCCCCGGTACGGCTGATCTCGGCTACAGGGGGACCTCCTGCAACGCCCCCTGGCCAGCCTCAGAGGCCAGAGACCCTGGGTGAGCCCCTGGGCCCGACCCCCGGCCCAGGGCAACCGCCCACACCCCCCTGCCCCTCTCCTCCTCCCCCACCCCTTCCTCCTCCCCCGCGGACCGGACCTGAGAAGCCACTGTGGCCGCTGGGGGGGGCCCTTCCCCCCAAGCTTTTGCCCACCTCCTCCAGGAGTCCACAGGGCAGCCAGGATGCTGTCCCCTCGCTGCCCCCCCGGCCCCACCCAACTCCCCCCGTCCCCCGAGCACCCAGTCTGACTGGAGACAGCCGGATGCCGGCTGACCTGGGGCCTGAGGCGGGCGGTGGCTGGCCGGGCTTCCTCATGTCCTGCCTGAAGGGCCCGCATGTCATCCTCAAGATGGAGGCCATGAAGATGGTCCACCCTGAGAAGTTCCCTGAGCTGCAGGCGGCCACCCCCTGCTTCCCGCCCGCGCCCCGGCCCGCCCCGGCCCTCGCGCCCAAGCGAGCCTGGCCCTCAGACACAGAGATCATCGTCAACCAGGCCTGTGGGGGGGACATGCCGGCCCTGGAAGGGGCGCCCTGCACCCCGCCCCTGCCACGGCGGCCCCCCAAGGGCAGCACTGAGCTGGGCTTCCCCCGGGGGGCGCCGGCGGACGAGGTCATCGTGAACCAGTACGTGATGCGGCCCGGCCCTGCGGCCCCGGGGGCCCCTGCGGCAGCGGTGGCCGCGGCCCCGGGGGAGCCTCTGGAGTGCCCAACGTGCGGGCACACGTACAACGCCACGCAGCGGCGGCCCCGCGTGCTGTCCTGCCTGCACTCCGTGTGCGAGCAGTGCCTGCAGATCCTCTATGAGTCCTGCCCCAAGTACAAGTTCATCTCCTGTCCCACCTGCCGCCGTGAGACTGTGCTCTTCACGGACTACGGCCTGGCCGCGCTGGCCGTCAACACGTCCATCCTGAGCCGCCTGCCGCCCGAGGCGCTGACCGCCCCGTCGGGTGGCCAGTGGGGTGGCGAGCCTGAGGGCAGCTGCTACCAGACCTTCCGGCAGTACTGCGGGGCTGCGTGCACGTGCCATGCGCGGAACCCGCTGTCTGCCTGCTCCATCATGTAGCGCCCGCCCGCCCGCCACCGCCCGCCGGTCCCTGCTTGCTGCTGCTTCAGGGATCTGGCCCTGCCCTGTTGCCCGCTAACCCCTTGCCCACCACAGCTTCTGGCCCCACCCGCGTGGCATTGTCGCTGCAGCCAACTCTGCCATTAAAACTGTTTGCCAAAGTCTGCACCTCGTGCCCTGCACCGGAGCCGAGGCCTGCTCACAGGCCCGGGCCGGGGGGGGAGTGGACACCCAGAGCGGCAGCCCTGGTGGGGTCCAGGCTGAGCAACCGGAGCGAGGCCAGATACTGGGGGTCAGCCTGCTCTGCTCAGTGGGGCCCAGGTGGGGCCTGCGTGTGCGTGTGTGAGCCACCTGTGTGCTCCGGGCAGGCCTGTGGGAGCAACTGGGCGGAGCAGGGCCGGCTGGACAAAGGGAGGGCACGGGAGGGCACCTTCTCTGCGCTGGGCCCTGGGTGTGAGTGCAGCCGGGGGCACGAGGCAGCCCACCTGGGCCGCGGAGCCCGCCTGACTCCCTGAGGCGCTGTGGGCACAGCCCGGGGGCCCGTCTGAGCTGGGGCTGGGACAAAAGCTGGCTGCAACCACAGTGGGGTACAGGGCCTGAGGGCCTCCTGTCCGGTACTGAGCGACTGCATCTGAAGAAGGGACTGCCGCCCAGCTGGTGAAGGAAGGGTGTGTGTGGGGGGGTGCAGGAGCAACAGCCTCAGTACCAGTGTCTTTTTATTGAGAGCTGCCCCTTGTACCGACGAGCCCGCGAGGCAGGGCTGTGACAGTGTCCATCAGGCGCAGGCTGCAGGCTCAGGGAGGAGCAGTGCGGTGGGGTCGGGAGGACAGCGCCCGGTTGGTGGGGCCCTGGGCCCTTGAAGCGGAGGGGTGTGTGCTGACACCCAGCCTGCTAGGGGCCGCTGGGCTCCTGAGGCGGCCCTTTGTGGGCTGGGCCTGTGCGGCAGGGGCCCCCCAGGCTGCCTGACCTTCAGGGAACACTCGGGTCCATGGTGCCCCTCCTGCAGAACGGCCGGGTGGGAGGCCCAGCAGCGGGGTGGGGCCTGTCCAGCGAGGGGCTCTCAGAGCCCTGGCCATGGCCCTCCTCCAGTGCTGTGCTGGGCACAGGCGGCTCGTGTCTGGGCAGTAGGTGTCTCGGGCTAGGTCAGGATGAACGCAGGTTCCAGGGCGGCCCTGTCCAGGCCCCAGGATGAAGGCTAGTGCCCTGGTCAGCCCTGGGTCCTTCAGTCCTGGTCATCGGGCCTCGGCACCTAGGCCTCCTGTCGGTCGGCAGCCGTGGCTGGCCCAGGCCCGGGCCGTGTCGGCCTCAGGCGCGTGTCCGTCAGCGGCGGGAGCCGCCCAGCAGCACGAAGAGCAGCCCCAGCAGCATGAGCGGGGCGAAGACGAGCAGCAGGCCGAGCAGCTCGAGTGCCAGCAGGCTCAGCAGTGCCAGGCGGCGGGCGCAGGGCCCATGTCCCCGCAGGGCCCAGAGCCAGGCACCCAGGCAGGGCGGGCAGGGCAGGAAGGGCAGGCAGCCGCGGCCGCCCAGGGCCTCTGGCAGGAAGCGCAGCTGGTAGCGGTGCTCCAGGGCGGCCCAGGGCCCGCGGCCGCGGCGGGCGGGCAGGGGCGGGGTGGGGGGCGCGGGGCGCGGGGCCCTGTCCGCCCGCAGCAGCTCCTCCTGCAGCCGGCAGATCTCCCACTCGAGCACGGGGGTTTTCTGGCGACACAGCGGGCAGCGTGCGTGGCCCAGGCCGCCGGGGGCAGCGCCCAGCAGCCGGTGCAGACAGCCAGTGCAGAGGCCGTGGCCGCAGTTCAGCAGGGCCCGGCACTGCTGCCCCGGCCCGTAGGGCTCCGTGCAGACAGGGCACTCCTCCGCCTCCTGCTGCGCCTCCTCGTCCTCTGTGCGGCTGGCCCAGGGCGGGGCTGCGGCCCCCAGCAGGGGCTCACTGTCCGGAGTCCTGGCACCCTCGGGCTCCCCAAGGGCCCCGCTGCCCGGCCCATCCTCTACCAGCACTTGGTGCAGTGGGTCCATGTGCTCGGGGCCCAGAGGCCGACTGGCGAACCCAGAGCTGCGGCCAGCAGGGCCACCAGCAGGGACCCCAGGGCACAGTTCAGGGGCAGTGCCTCCAGGGCAGGGCCCGGGATGGGTGGGTGGGGACCCCAGGGTGGCAGAGGGGTGGCTGGGGCCTTGAAGGTCAGCGTGGCCCTCCACAGCCGGGGCAGGCTCTGGCACTGACCTTGCAGCAACCGCCGCCTCCTTCTGGCTCCGGGCCCCACTCGAGGAAACTTCACTTGGGTCCCCGTGCCCCTGCCGGCTCCTGGGCCCGGCGTGCCGTCTCTGACAGGATCTGCCCAAGCCCAGCCGTGGGCAAGGCAGTCCCTGTGTCAGCCAGGGACGGCCAGCTGGATTCCAGGCGGTGGCCTTGTGGGCAGGCCAGTCCAACTCCTCCAACAGGAATTCCCCTCCCAGGGGTGGGGACGCCAGTCAGACCTCCCTCCCCACCAGCCTGAGCCACACCCCTTCCCTCCAACCCAGGCCACGCCCCCTCCTTCCCTCCTGAGGGCCTTGGGCAGCTGTACCCTGAGCTGGTAAGGGATGGTCAACACCAGCCTGGCCAGGTGCCTTTCCTGCTTGGCCCTCCCTCAGGGCAAGGGCAGAGTCTACACAAGGTGGGCAAATGGCCGGCACCCTCATCATCAGACCGGAGTGTGGGCTGAGCCACGGTGCCCGTGCCCAGTGCAGCGGGCTGTTTCATCCAGACCCGCTCCGGACCACCCACCGCCCGAGGCCCACTCCCACACAAGGACGAGCAGGTAGGAAGCGGCCACCAAGAGCCCGGTGTTTATTGCTGAGGCTTTCCTGGAACTGAGCGGGCAGGCGTGTGCTGCCCAGGGCCTCCTCCCTCTGCTGGGGCCTGTGCAGGCGAGTTGACCACCCTCCCAGCTGGGAGACAGGGCGAGAGCCAACAACGGCCTCCAGAGAGCGTCGGGCAGGGTGGCTGCGGCCAACAGCAGGATGGCCCTTCAGGCCCACGTCTCAGTCTGGAAACGCCGTGTCCGCTGCAGCTGGGCGAGGTAGGCAGTCGCATCGGGGGCAGAGAGCCCGCCCTCCTCCCGGAAGATGGACAGCAAGGTGTCGCACACGTCGGCCGGCATGTGCCTGGCGTTGCTGGAAGGGCAGGCGGGACAGCGCTCAGCACAGCCGGCGTCGCCACGGGCCCGTCCCTCCAGCCACGCGCGCCCAGGCTCACCCCGCCAGGTAGAAGCGGGCGCCCCGGCCGTCCAGCAGCTCCCACACCAGCGGCCCGAGTGCCCGGAGCCGGTGCTGCACGTACGCCTGCTGCTCCTGCGGGGCGGGGCGGGGGCGCTCTGAGCCTGCACCCTGGGCGCCCCGGCCCGTGCCCCTCCCCGCCCCTGCACACACACCTGCTCCCGGGAGAAGGCCGTGACCAGAGTCAGGCAGCCCCTCGCCTGCAGCTGCTCCCACTCGGCCTCCCAGTAGAAGTCCTGGTCCCGCCGGCGGCAGCCGAAGAACAGCACATTTCCTGGGGGGAGGGGGCGGGAGCAGGGCCTGAGCCTGGGCCTGCACCCGCGGAGCTCAGCTGGCCACCTCCCCACCCCAGACTCTGCTCACCAGTCTCGCCCTGGGCCACTCGCTCCTGGATGGCTGCTCGGAAGGGGGCTACGCCGGTGCCGGGCCCCACCATGATCACAGGTACGCCTGGAGTCTTTGGGAACGTCAGGCCCCCAGACCGCACCCACAGGGGCACCCGGACAGGTCCTATGGCGTGAAGGAGGCGGCTTGAAGAGGCTCCCAGGCCCAGGGCCCAACCCCCCACCCCAAAGAGCCAGGGTCACCTTGCACAGGGTCCAGGGACGCCAGCCAGCTGGAGCAGAGGCCACGGCGGGGCTCCCGGAGGCGGGTCCGGTACTGCACCACGGCCACCAGGATCTGCAGCCGCGAGGGGTGGGCCTGGGGGACGGGACAGTAGGCAGCCTGCCCTGTGGGCCCCCTGCCTGGCTCCCTGCCACCCCCCCCCCCACCCGCCCCCACCGCTGAGACTGGCCCTCCTCTCTCACCCGCAGAGAGGAGGCGATGGAGAAGGCCCGGGGCCGGATCAGGGGCAGCAGGTCCAGCAGGTAGTCTGGGGGGATGGCAGCAGCCGTGTGGGGGAAGTCACACAGCACCTGGGGGGGCAGCGGCAGGGCAGCCGCGGCTGGCAGGGCCACACACACTGCAGCAAGGCGCCCAGGCCCGCTCGCCAGCCCCTGCCCACCCCCAGGGCCATCCTGCGGGGCCAGGCCCTCCCCCGGCCCCTGCCCTCCCCTGGCCCCTGCCCACCTCCAGGCCTGTCCAGTGGGGCCAGGCCCTTCCCTGGCCCCTGCCCTCCCCTGGCCCCTGCCCACCTCCAGGCCCCTCCCCGGCCCCTGCCCACCTCCAGGGCCGTCCTGCGGGGCCGGGTGCAGTACTCGCAAAGCTCCTCCTGGCCCTGTGCAGAGCTGAACTCCCGCAGCTTCTCCCGCTCCAGCTCGTGGGGGGAGAGACAGGCCAGGAGTTCAAAGAAGGAGCGGCGGGGGACACTGGCAATGTCCAGGTACTGGGACACGAGGCGCCGCATGGAGCAGGGCTGGGGCAGCTGCGCGGGGCAGGTGACGCCTGCAGGGGATGGGACACTGTGGGGGGCGGGCACGGGGGACCGGGCACCGGGGGGCGTGGGGGAGACACAGTGCGAGTGCCGCGGCCTCGGGGGCTCACCCGGCTCCCGGGGCTGCAGTGTGAAGTGCTGCTCGGGGTCCAGGCCCAGCGCCTGGCAGAACTGCTGGACGTGGCTGGCCGTGTTCTCCGGCTGGATCAGCACCACGTCGCCGGCTGCAAAGCTGTGGGGGAGGGACAGCCAGGGCCTGGGGAGGGGCCCGCCTGCGGGGTGAGGACACTGGGGGCTCCGGGAAGCTCCAGAGGAAGGAGGCAAGCAGCCAGGGAGGCTAGGGGCCCCTGGACAGAGGGGTTCTGCCTCCCCAGCTGTCGTCCCTGCTCTCGGCCCTGACGTGCACCCACTTCAGGAGAAGAGCAGCTCAACCCTGGACTGGGGCTCCCGCGCAGCCCCTCCACGGGCCCCCGGCGCCGACCCGCACCTCATCCCAGAGCCCGAGATGTCGAACTCAATCAGCCGCACGTCCTGAAAGTGCGAGGGCCCCGTGACCCTCTGATTGCTGACCATGGGCGCCAGGAACGGCTGGAGCTCTGAAGGGGGCCCCTGAGGGTCTGTTCCGGCCACACACAGCTCCTCAGGGCCCGAGGTGGGGGTGTCCTTGAGGAACTGCAGGGTGAACTTGGAGGGCCAACTGTGAAAGGGCAGACACTCTCAGACCGCTGGCCAGGTCTGCTGTGGGGGGGGGGGAGGCCACCCCAAGGCCACACTTACGGGACTCCAGGAGGGTTCAGGCCAAGGTTCAGAGGCACAGGGTGCGGCCCCAGCACCTTCTCCCACAGATCCTGCAGCCAGGGGTCGATGGCGGCGTCGGGCCTGCAGAGAGCAGGTACACACCCCTCTGGCGACCCTGCTCCCAGCTGGGCCCGCAGGAGGGCACCCCCACCCCGCAACCCACTCACCCCAGCTCATGCTGGTCATCGCCCAGGCACACGGGCAGGAGGGCGCTGCCCCCGAGCTGCAGCAGCCGGCGGTGCAGCTTCTTGGCCACGAAGTTGAACCTACAGAGAAGACAGAGCTGGTGCTGGCCCCGGCCCCGCACAGGCGGGAGGCACACGCCCAGTGGGCTGCACAGGGTGGGGGCTCCCAAGGCCCCGCAGGCTCCTTTGCTGGCTCCCTGAAGGACAGAAGGGTCTCTCACCTGCCCCGTGGGTGTGCCCGGCAGTGGGAACAGACGTCTACGTTTTGCAGTAAACAAAGCCCCCAGACCCTTCCCAGGCGAGGGTCACAGGCCACCCACTTTCCATCCTTTTCACCCGGACAGCTCCGGGCCCCGGGCTGCATTTGGCTCTGGAGGCGTCTGTACCCAGCGACCCCTCCCTCAGCTCCGAGCTGGAGAGTTAGGAGCTGTAATGTTGCAGGAGCCCCACGCCGTGTGTACCCCTGAACAAAGCCCTCAGTACTTCCCTGGGAAATAGTACAAAGCAACAGCACTCTGCTCAGGACACAGATGTGCCGTGAAAATGGTGAGAGAAGGCAAAGCGGAGGCAGGCAGCGGTGGCCACGGACGGCTCCTGGGGCCGGGCTCTTTGCATCCTGCCTGCTCTCACCTCGCTGCTCTCCGTGCTCGTCGTAAGCTCAAACCCCTCCCCGAAGGCTGCTTATGAAGGCGGGGTAAGCCAGGCTCCCTTGTTGCCCTACGTCACATGTTGACAGAGGACGCTGGCTCAGGCCCTGGGGTCTGGCTCTGGACACCAGTTCCTGCCTGGACCATGTCTCAGGTGTGGCCCCAGCCAGCCCCCTCCCCGCCCCGGCTGTCCTGCTCACTTCCTGCATGAACCAGCCTATCCTTCACGCCCAGGGCTTCTGGCCACAGAGGAGGTGTCACCAAGGAGTGTCTGTGGGGCCAGGAAGCGTGGCTAGGGCCACAGCCTCAAGGGGGTGCCCTGGGGGCTAGGTCATGCACCCCTCCGCCAGGCCACTGTGTGGACGCGGGGGACAGGCCCATCCTCCCTCACTCACTTGGCGTAAGACGAGTCCCCGAGACCCAGCACAGCAAAGTCCATCTGACGGAGGGCGGTAGACGGCAGGCTCCTCCGGAAGATGAACCTCCAGAAACTCTGCAGTGGGAGAGGGGTGCTCAGGGCCTCTCCCGGCCACCGGGCCAGGCCTCCCCAGGGCTCTGCTCTCCTAAGCAACACTTTTGTTACAAGACCGCTTCTCGTTCTACCGTAGCAGTGAACGAGTTGGGCAAAGGCAGCAAATGGTAAAGCGGAAGAAAGCCGCCCTGGCAGCAGTGCTGGAGCTGGGCTCCAGTGCTCCCTGCAGAGGGCCGGGGGCGCCAGGTGGGGCTGTCACCAGCAGGGCAGCTGCTGGCCCGCCTCCCCCACCCCCCCAGCATGCGGGCAGCACGGCCCTGGCAGCTGTCAGCCCCGCCTCGGGCCTCATAGCCACAAAGAGGCTCTAGGCCAGCACGGCAGACCCTGAGGCCCCTCTCTGGTCTGGTTTCCCCACTCAGTGGAATCTTCCCTCCTGGGCCTGGAGCTATCGGCCATCAGGCTGCTCCGTGTCCGTTCCCTGCCCCCATGGAGCCAGCCCAGGTCCCATGCTGTTCCCCTCCCCTGGGGCACCCTCGCCTCCATGCGGCCACTCATCTCAGGTGGCCCCCAGGTCGGAGCCCGAGTCCCTCTCCTTCCCTGACCACAGGGTCACCACCGGGCAGCTTCCCATTCCAGGTCTTGGCCTGGCCTTCCCGCAGGCCCAGAGGCGCTTCTGAGATCTCCTGCTTAGACCTTGTCTCCTGAAGGCTATGGAAAGCCTCAGGTACTTCCTGAGAAAGGGTCCAGGGAAGATGCGATTCTCACAGCTTCGGTGTGAAAATGCCAGGCTTCCCCTTGCACCGCCGGCAGACAGTGGGGCTCACTTCAGGCTGAAGCTGTCTTCCCCAGGCCCCTGAAAGTTTGCTCTGAGATGGTCCAGCTGGGTGGTCACGGCTGGGAAGCCAGTGCCCCTCTGTGGCCTGCTCTGATCCCAGATGCCTGGGCACTCTGCATGCCCAACAGCTGAAACCCACACGAGTCAGGTGTCAGTGGGGGCCCGGTTCACGCCCTGCCGGCCCTTCCTGGGCACATGGTGGGCTTGTTGGCCCGAGATCCAGCCTTCAGCCCTGTTGACACTTTCCGCGGTGATTCTCTCACCGGTCTCCTTCCTGCTGCGGGGCTGCTGGGAAAATCTCGGGCTCCTGATGTCATCTTTCTTGTTCCCTAACTTTGCTATGGTTTCTGGGAGAATTTCTCAGCGTTATCTTCTGATCTGGGATCATTTTAAGGTGGTCTCCTCAGCTCCTGCTCTGCCCAGGCTTGCGTTTCTGGCCCCAGGGCGCCGGCTCGCCCACCCCTCACAGATGGGAGCTCTGCTCTGCCTGTTCCTCTGGTTCCGCGTGTGCTTCTCCTGGTCCCCGTCCTTCACAGGGGTCTTTCCTCGAGCACGTGGCCGTTTTTTGTGGTCTATCTGTGCTTCAGAAGATGACAGAAAACCTCAAGCTCAGGCCTGTCACCAGTGGGTTTCTTGGCCAAGAGGGGCCTGTCCGGCCAGTGTCCGATGGCGACCAGGAGGCTGGGGTCCCCTGCTCCTGTGCCATGCTGGGTCGGGAGGCCCCCATCCTAACTGCCTCCGTGGTGTCCGTCCTGGCATCTGGCCCTCCGGTAACCACCCTCATCCTGGTGTGACCATCTCCACGCTCATGCTATTATTTCTCCGGTAAAGTCAGGACCTCTGCCCAGCTGGCCCCACGGGGGTCTCTATCCCCCACCCCTTCCACACCCTGGTCTCTGGCACCCACCACACGCCTCCTGCCCTGATCTCCCCAGACCTGCCTCCTCTCCTGCGCCGCCTCCTGTAATGGTGTGCCCACTCCAAGCCTATTCTCAATTTTCTGCCTTTTGCACCTACCAGCATTTATACAGACCTGGGTTTCTCTCTCACAGCTATTCCGTTTAATCCCTTAACCCCTCACAGCATAAGCGTTTTTGAGTTGTCTCACGTGCAGACGTCCTTAAACGCTTCCATGCCCGAGGTTGCCAGCCGTCTCTTTGCTGACCTCACTTCATCTCCTTGCAGCTTTGAGCACCAGAGACCACCCTCTGGAGACAGTCACCCTTCTGCCCTCGGCCCTGGAGATGGTCCACTCCCCCTTCTCGCTGGCAGGGCCTCTTTCCTGCTCCTCCCTGGCTTTGTGTTTAAGGGTAGCCCGTCCTGGGGGAGGGAGGCACCTCCTTCCTCTCACCTCCATATTTTGGCCACTGCAAAACGTGCCTCCACTAAGGATCCTCATTGGAGCTCCAGGCCGACTGCGCATCTCCACCTGGACAACATCTGGGCACCTCACCCTCCCGATTCTCTTGCTTCTGTGCGTGGAACCATCATCCATCCTAGTAGCTAGGCTCAAATCCCTGTCTTAACTCTACCTTCTTTCTCATCTTTGAAATCGATTCCACGATTGCACGTTCAATCAACTCTAACTTCTTAGCACCTCTGGAGGGCGTTTGCCCCTCTCTGCTCTGCCACCATCCTGCCCCAAGCCTCAGGCTCTTGGCTGCACTGTGCCCACCTCCCACCACCAGCACCCCCGTTCCGGCTCTCCTGCAGCCTGCTCCCCCTGCAGACAAGGGCTGGTTTTGCTGGAATACACACGTGACTGCATCACCCCATGGGTTCCACGGCCCTTCGTTTCAAATCCTTCTGCCTCCCCGTGGCTGTTGACCTCTTTGGGATCCAGCCTGGCTGCCCGCTTTGTTTCCCTCCAAGCCTGATTCATTCCTTGGTTCGACCGTCCTGAACCGCTTTCCACTCTTCCGTGGCTGGGCTCTTTTTCTCCTCTGCAGAGGCTGCTCCCTCTTGCCTGGTGCCTGGCTAGCCCCCACTTATCCTTCAAGACTTAGCCTAGCCTCTTTTCTTCTAGAAAGCTCTCTCTGAACCTCCAGATTGAGGGGGCAGCCCTTATTAATGCTCCCATTAACATCAAGCACTTTCTCTTGCAGCGTGCATTTTTTTGACATTGTAACTGCCCGTTAAACATTTGCTTTTGCTGTTTTGAGTTTCACGAGGGCAGAAATGTGACTACTGGGTTCATAGCTGGATTCACAGCATGAGATTATGCTTGGAATACAATGTGTGCTCAAAAGATGGTCAAAGAATGGAAGAATGTTCCCTGAAGCTGAGCTTTGAAATACACACAAGACCCATACCAGATTTATATACAGCCCTGGAAAAAATATGAAAAGTTAAAGGGGTTCAGAGTTTATTAGGAAGGACACCCAGAGCTCCCCGCTCCACCCAGAGATCTCCTCCCAAATCCACAGGAGAAAATTATCCACTGTGCTGCTCAAGTCTTTCCAGGCAACGAAACCAGGGTGCGGGGCAAGGGCAGGGAGCTGAGCTCCTGAGCGCACCTCAGGTCAGCCTTACCTTCATGTTGTCCGGGGGGTCTCCTTGGCCTGCAGTTGCACAAACAAATATCACCACGGGCTCATTAATCAGATTCACCTCAACAAAAAGACACACATGTAAGGCCTCGGGCTGTAATGGCCAGGCATCCTCCCAGCAGCCTGGCTCCCCTCCTCCTCTCAGAGGAATGGGGCAAAGGGACTCAGCGCTCGCGAGCGGCCGGCCTGCCTGCCTTCTCTTTCAGGCTCCTCGGCTACCGCTCCCCTGTCTCCATGCGTTAAACTGGCCGCTGCTCCCAAGCGTTCCCGGCCCCTAAATCTGCCGTAATGGAAGGGCCCGCTCTCAGACGAAACGCAGCCCCCTGGGGCCGAGCGCTTCGGGGGCCGGGGCCCCAAGCCCGCCGGGTACCCCCGCCGAGGTCCGAGGAGCCCTCACCACGGGGTAGGAGTCCAGGGCTTCCACCCGGCAGCTGAGCTGCCGACGCCTGGCCTCGCGGCCCAGCCTCTCCGACACATCCTGGGCTGTGCCCGTTTGGCTGCCGAAGAGCACCAGGAGTCGTGCGCTCGGCATGGGCTGACCCCGGGGAACCCCGCAACCCGGACGTGACCCGCAGCACTCGCCGCCAGCCCGGGCCCCCGCGACCGGCTCCAACTTCCGGCTTCTGGCGTCGGCCGGAAGTGACGCCCTAGGGCCGCGCCCGGCGGGGCATGGCGTCCGAGCGTGGCGGGCGTCGGCGGGTGGTCTGTGAGGGGTCCCGGGTCGGGGCCGGGGGGTCGGCCGCGCGACGGGGCCGAGGGCCGGGGCAGGTGGGGCCGCTTGCTGCCTCTCGTTGGCCGCGGCGGCGGCAGCGGCAGGCGCCAGCGAGGCTAGGAGGGCGCGGCCGCGTAGCTCGGCAGCTGGGACGCTCGGCCGGGCCCCGGCCCGCGCCCAACCGGCGCGATGCTCTTCTCGCTCCGGGAGCTGGTGCAGTGGCTGGGCTTCGCCACCTTCGAGATCTTCGTGCACTTGCTGGCCCTGTTGGTGTTCTCTGTGCTGCTAGCCCTGCGTGTGGACGGCCTGGCTCCTGGCCTCTCCTGGTGGAACGTCTTTGTGCCCTTCTTCGCTGCTGATGGGCTCAGCACCTACTTCACCACCATCGTCTCCGTGCGACTCTTCCAGGATGGAGAGAAGCGGCTGGCCGTGCTCCGCCTTTTCTGGGTCCTCACAGTTCTCAGCCTGAAGTTCGTTTTCGAGATGTTGTTGTGCCAGAAGTTGGTGGAGCAAACGAGAGAGCTTTGGTTCGGCCTGATCACGTCTCCGGCCTTCATTCTCCTGCAGCTGCTCATGATCCGCGCCTGCCGAGTCAACTAGCCTCGCAGAAGATAGGCTGGAGTGCTGGGGCCCACACGGAGGCCCCGTGTCTGCCGCACCAGAGAAATCTTGAGTCTGAGGGCCAGCTTGTGCCCTGCTGCGTGCCTGGTTTTCGATCGGTCGTGTCTGAAATTGTTCCCTCAGTTGGGTTAAAAAGAGAAGCCTTGATTCTTAAAGTGTATTTTCTCTTACTTCATACTTTGAATAGCTAATCTTGAACTGAGATCCCAAGAAGGATCCTGAGAAGGCCAGACAATCCTGAACTCCTGACAGAAACTGCATATAAGTAAAATATCCTCATGGGCTCTTGAGTATTTTCATGGATCCTGGCAAAGTACGCCGTGTGCAAAGGCTGCAAAGCTGGACTCGGGATATGCCCTGGCGAGCAGTGCTGACCTGAGCGCTTGCTGTCCCCATCTCCCCGGACAAGACTTTCTTAGATGCTTGAGCTCTAAAAAGTGTAAACCGGCTTGTGTCTTCTCCCCAGTGGCACTGCGGAGGATAGCTTTTTCTTCATTCCAACCCAGGCAGACAGGAGGATGTTAAATAAGCGTGACCCGGACCCTATCCGGAGATCTGTCGCCTGAGAAAAGAACTTGCTTTCAAGGCACTGCTTGGCTTCCTATCCCAGCTTTTCCACCACCTTGTGGCCGGCAGTGTTAGTGCATCTGAGACGTTTAGGCCACTCTGAGGGACCAGAGAGGAACAGGTGTTCTGATGCGAATGGGCATTGAGACCTACACATGGGAAGTTTGCAGTTGGTCTCAGCCCACGCTTGTCACCCTGAGGGCTTTGGTTTGATGCCAGTTAGGTGCCAAATGAGAACATTTGCTGAGATGAAAATAAAGTAAGAGAGTGTTTTGCTGAAACACACAGTGGTTGCCTGACCTTTTGAGGGTCAATGCTGAGCCACTCCCTGCTGTGTGGTGTGTGTGTGGTCACAGAGCTGAGGTGGTGAGAGAGGGCTGGAAGTTGGCTCGAGCCTTCTGGTTGGATGGCAGCGTAGTTCCCTCGGAGCATCCCTGCTCCCTGCCTGGGAGCCAGGGTGAAGACACCCTGGGGGTGGGCCCACTTTGGGGGCTAACAGGCGTGTGCCATCAGAGGCCTTGTAGGCCTCACTGAACTGCAGAGCAGGAGTCAGCAGGCTATGACACGGGGCCTGTGTTTGTACTGCCCCTCAGCTAAAAATAACTTACATTTTCAAAGGGTTGTGAAGACACCATGGCAGAGAGTGAGTGTGGCCTGCAGTGTACGGGGCTTGTGATCTGGGCACGGTTGGCCTTTGGGTCAGATCACTTTTGTTTGTGTGCGTGCAGGGAGAGGCTGTCCTGGGCATCATAGAGTGTTCAGTGGCACCCCTGACCCCCACTTACCAGATGCCAGGAGCACCCCTCACTTGTGACAGCCCAGTGTCTCCAGACATTGCCACATCTCCTGGGGGACAAAGCTGTTCCTAGTAAGAACCACTGGACTAAATTATTCCCTGTCTCGCCCTTTACAGAACATGTTTTCTGGACTCTTGTTCTAGTGAAACAGCTTCAGGACCCTTTTCCTAGGATGGCTGCTGCACGGCCTGAGCCGCTGAGATGCTTGAGTCGGAGGCTGGTCTAGTTTGTGCCACAGCTACAGAAACATCTCCTACCCAGCATCGGCATAACCTGTGTCAAAACCAGATGCAAGCTGACCATTGGGGATGGTTTCCTTTTAATGTTGCTTTTAGTCCGTGTGTTCTGTCGCTGGCCTGTTGGATTCTGGTAGTTCGGGATCAGGTGATCCTGTCGGCCTACAAGGGATGAGTGCAAGAATGTTCAGCTTCCTTTCAGGAAGGTGATTTGAGGAGAGTCCTGAAGGAACACTTGAGCTCTGGAAGGCTGAAATCCAGTTTCTTTTCTCCAGCTGGATAGACTGGGCTGTTACAAGTACAGTTATTGCAGTGATGGCTGCAGACTGCCACGGGACACAGAAGTGGAGAAAGGCCCTGGGGCTGAAACCTGCGCCGGTCTTTGCAGAGGCCCAGGTGCTCTTGGAGCCTTGTCTCTGAAAAGTGAGTGTAGTGGGAGGCAGGAGTGTCATTTGTGAACATCTGCTGACTGTAGGCAGGTGCTGGAAAGGCAGGTGACAGTTGTCCTTGCCCTTGCCCCCAATTTGTCCTTCTCTCCTTGGCTCCAGCAGGCCTGAAAGAATGTAGTGAACTTTGTGCAGCCCTCCCGGGGCAGTGAACTTCCTCATAGCAAGTACACGGAGCAGGTGTGCCCTCAAAGTCAGTGTTGGGACTGGGCGGTTTATCAGGTGAATGGAATGTGCCCCGGCTATTATTGCCCTGTGTGCTATGGACTGCTGTGGGCCTGCTTGTGTGCGTTATGGGCTTCCACACTCCCATCCGTGTTTGGTGGGCTGTGGACGACCAAGGGTGGATAGTTTCCACTACTTGTCTGGGCAACAATAGTGGATTCTAGGGGCCAGCAAAAATCAGAGATTCCTGAGAAACCGGTTACTCAGCACTGGGTGGGGCTCCAGCCGTTGCTGTCTCCACTAAGTCCCGCAGGAGGCCAGGACCGCAGGTGGGCAGTCCTTGGACCCATAGGCACCTGGGCCAGGAAGAAGGAGGCTGGCGTACAACCGGCGCACCGCTCACGGGAGCGAGACAGCCTTCCAGTCCTGGGTTGGCCCTTCTTCCACCCCGCTTTCCGCGGGATAACAGGCGGACAGACCAAGCGCAGCCAGGGTCACCCGCGACGCGGGTCCGGGGGTCCGGCCTGCCTGAGGGGCAGAACCCGCCCCCTCCTGGCTCCGCCTTCCGAGCGCGGCCGGCCTAGGGAGCAAAGGCGGAAGTGTGGGCCTCCCTTGAGGGGCGTGAGGCGTCGTGGGCGTGTCCCAGGGGGCCTCCCCAATAGGGACCCACTCCGGTGCTGGGCGCTGTCCACTGAGGTCGGCGGGAGGGCGGGGTCGGGGAGAACGCGCTCCAATCAGCGTGGTCGGCCACCCTCCCTGCCATAGGTGGGGCCGCGGGGCTGGGGCGGGCCTGAACGGGCCTCTCCCCCAATGGGCGGCGGCCCGGGGGTGGGGCCGCTGCGCGAAGGCCGGCGGCGGGCGGCGGCCGCAGTCCCCGGCGCGCGCTGGCTCCGGCGGCCACTCTGCAGCATGGCCGGCTTGGGGCGGCCGGGCCCAGCGCCCCGCGCCGCGATGCCTGCCTGGAAGCGAGAGATCCTCGAGCGAAAGCGGGCTAAGCTGGCGGCTTTGGGCGGGGGCGCGGCGCTGGTCGCTGGGGCGGGCGCGACGGAGACCGCGGGGCCGGCTACCGAGCCGCTGGTGCTGGCCGAGAGCCTGGGCCCGCTGCGCGAAAACCCGTTCATGCGGCTCGAGTCGGAGCGGCGGCACGGGGCGCGGCGCGGCGGGGGCGCGGGCGTGGCGGGGCCCGGAGCGCGGCCCGCGGAGCAGCTGCTGGAGCTGTACTGCTGCGTGCCCGGAGTGCGCACCATCCGAGCCGACAACATCCTCATCATCGAGTCGGCGCCCGGCTTTCCGTCCGCGCCCGCGCCCAGCCCGGGCCTCGGTCCTGGCGGGACCGCCCACATCCGAGCCGCGGAGGTGCTTGTGTACGAGGCATCGCCGCCGCCCGGCCGCGTCAGCCGCCTGCTCCAGAAGTTCGACCCGCCGGCCGCGCCGCGCCGCCGCGGGAGCCCGGAGCGCGTCCGCCCCACGCCACCGCCCTCTCCGGGCCCGGCCGTTCCGCGCGTGGGCGAGCGCGCCGCCTGCTTCCAGTCCGACCCGGAGCGCTGCGGCTCAGGCCTTGGCCCCAGGCCCCGGCGCAGCGACTTCCTGCACAAGACCAGCAGCAACTCGTTCACTGTCCACCCGCGGGGCCTGCGCCATAGCGCGGGCGCTCGCCCACTCCCCAACGGGCCCGCGGCCCCGGAGTCCCGGGCCGGCTCTGCCAAGGGCTTTGAGGGCTCCGCGCCTGGGCCAGGCGAGTGGAAGCCAAAGGTGGAGTCGGGGGAGGCCCCCGCCCACCAGTCCCCCAGCCAGGGGACCCCCAGTGCCACTCCAGCCGCGGCTCCGGCCCTGCCCACGCTCAGCCCTTCCAGTGCCACTCCCAGCCAGCGCCAGCGGGTCTCCGCGGCCGCCAGCGCCAATGACTCCTTCGAGATCCGGCCAGCCCCCAAGCCAGACATGGGCAGGATCCCTGCTGGGGATTTCCAGGCCCGGGCTCTGGCCAGCCTTCGAGTGAACTCTCGAAACTCTTTCGTAGTCATCCCCAAGCGCAAGACCTCTGGGGCTCCTCCTGGGGAAGGGAGGCGGTCCATGGCGCCTCCAGAGGAAGAAGTTGGCTGGGCCTCCCAGCACCCAGAGCCTGAAGCCCAGCAGGTGCCTGGAGTGGATGATGTGTTTTCAGCGGGGAGGAGCCCCTCCAGGATCGAGGAGGGGGGCAGCCCCGCACCCGCCACTGCCCTTGTGGACCCTGCCATCAGGTGGCAGAGGCCGCCCTCACCACCGCCGTCTCCACAGGCCGCCACTGAAGCTGAGCCTGCCCAGGGCTTCCAGACTCCTGGCTTGGCCAACAGTGGCAGGGAGCCTGGGCGGCCAGGGCTGCCCATCACTTTCATTGATGAGGTGGACTCGGAGGACGAGGTTCCCCAAGAAGCCAAACTGCCCTGCTCCGGGGCTGGCGCGCCTCCCCAGTACCACCCACATCCGACCAGGCCTGGGCACTTGTCAGAGCTCCAGCGTCGGGGTGGCAACACCTTCACAGTGGTGCCTAAGAGGAAGCCAGGGGCTGTGCAGGCCAATGGCGTGGCCAGGCCAAGGGAGGCCGAGGAAGAGGAGCCAGGCAGAGTTTCAGAGCCCCCTGCTGCCGTGGGGACCTCGCCGAAGAAGCGCTACCCCACCGTGCACGAGATCGAGGTGATCGGTGGCTATCTGGCCCTGCAGAAGTCCTGTCTCACCAAGGCTGGCTCCTCAAGAAAGAAGGTGAGTGGCGGGGAGCAGGGTCCCCAGCAGGGAGGGGGAGAGGTGGCAGGTCACAGATCTGTGGGTGTAGCATGTGGCCTGTTCTTAGGACACCTGGGCTGGGTGCGGGATGGCGTCTACGTGGACCAGAGGGGGCCGGTGGCTGTGCACGCTCCAGGAGAGTCTGGGCTGGGGGAGTCCCTGGCACGGGTTCCAGTGGGATGCTGGGGACCCAGGGGCTCTGTACATTGAGAGGCTGGTGGGGACTGTGGGTCCAGCCAGGGCCGTGTCTTCTTGTTGACTCTCGTGGCGCTCTCTGGAGTTGGCTGGGCAGTCCTGTCCCAGGTGGGCCCTAGGTTTGAGGAGTGGCCTAGCAGGGGCCAGGGTGGAAGTGGGAAGGGGCAGGAAGCCCTTTGATTTGGATGGGGTGGGAGTCCTGCTCAGCTCCCCAGAGAGCATACCGGCTTCACGCTTAGCAGGACTTGGCTTTGAGTGAGGGTTGACAGGCTGGTCTGAGCCTGGGCTGAGCTGCTGGGGAGTGAGGAAAAGGCTGCCCTCTCTGGGGAGGCCTGACACCCTCTGGGCACAAGAAGGCGTTCCTCAGATTCTTCCTGGTCATCTCGGCAGCAGGGTGTTACCCCGGGGCGGATTCCAAGGCCAGCCCCGCAGGGCTGTGATCAGCAGGTGCTGTGGAGAGATGCACTCTCCTCCTCTGCCCGTCCTGAGGCTGCCTCTGCCCTTCGCCTCCGAGGTTGGGGCCGTGGGGGCGGTGGCATGCTGGCGTCATGGAGCCCCCTCGCCCGCTGTGCTGCTGGCGTTGTCTGATTAGACGTGGCACCTTGCCCGTCTGCTTCCTTTGGCCTTCCTGCCTCGGGGTCGGCCTTGGCACTGCCTCACTCCCTGCGTCACCGTCTCCTGCCGCTCCATCTGCCCGGTCAGGCCGCGCCTCTCCCCCGCCGCGCTTCCGGCGCCCCCGCCCCTGCCCCGTCCTGCCCGCCTGGCCTCGCCTCACCTCATTCGCGTCCTTCTCTCCCTCATCTGCTCCTGCGTCCTGACCCTTGGCCCCAACTGCTGCTGGAGGCTCCTTTCCCCTGCTGGCCTCAGGTGGTGGAGGCGGTAGCTCCCACCCTGCCATGCGGAGGGTGGGCCTGAGGGCACTGGAGGCCGCGGAGCTCTCTGCTGAGCCCCCATCCCAGCCCCATGGCCCCACGGCCGTCACGCTGGGAGCCTTCTGCTGTCTCCTGGGCCTGAAGGGCTGCAGCCCAAAGCCGGGGCAGGGCTGTGGGGGTCGCCAGTGGCTGAGTGGGGGTGAGAAGGACGCGAGGAAGTTTCGAGAGGAAGAAGGCCCTGGCCTGGCCTGGCCCTTGGACCAGCCTGGTCCCTGTCCTGGTGCCAGCCTCAGGGGTAGGGGGTCCAGATGGATGGTGAGCAGCCTGGCTAGGGCCCTGCCATAGCAGCACGAGCTGCTGGGAGTGGTTTATGCCTGGGTGAGCACCAGCTGCCCTTTCCAGGAAGAGCAGAACGCCCGTTGGGTGGGACGGAGGCGTGGGGCCGCCCAGCCCTTCACAGTGACCCGGGCCACTCCGGCCGTGGCCGCCCGCTGTGGTCCCGCGGCCCCTGTGCCCACTCCAGCCAGCCTGGGGCTTCATCACCCTCCCGGTCCCCTCCCACCCCACGGTCCAGGGATGTGGGGGTCTGGAGGCCAGCAGGACATCGGGGGCCTCCTGGGCGGGGTGGGGGCTAGACCGCCGCCTCTTCCGAGGGACAGGGAGGCGCAGCTCCTCACGTGGGCGTGGGCGCCCAGCCAGCCGTGCACCCTGGAGCCGTGCCCGGGGGGCGCACACGGCCCCCAGTTAGTTATTTCTGGGCAGAAGCACAGATACCCTTCCTCTCCCTGGCTGCTAGGGGAGGGGGCGGCCACGCCCCTCTCGCCCTGCCCCAGCCCTAGGCTCTCTGGGTTCGCACTGTGGGCCTCTCCCCTGGGAGGTGCCCGTCTGGCGGCTCCTCCCCTCCCCTCTGCCCTCCTCACCTGCCCATCACCCACCCAGCCCAGCACGATGCCCACAGGGCTTGAGCCTCCATGCCCAAGCCCCCGACCACCCACCCCTCTGGTCCTCGGGTCTTTCTAGAGCCCGGGACCGCTAGAGCAGGTCCGGTCCCTCCTCTCAGCTTCCCCACTGATGGCAGGGAGAGGGGTAGGTAGGGGTGGGGCTGCCCTTGACTCGGGGCATCCCACCTGAGCCGTCGTGGGAACTCCTCTGGGGCCTTGTGGGGTGGTCCTGTGGCCCCCTGGAGCTTGGGCTGAGTGGGAGACGGTGGGTGCAGGGGTACGGAGTGGGGTGGGTGCTCACCCCCGGCTGGGACTGCTGGAGCCCAGCTCCCAGCCCAGAGTGCAGGGTGGACACTCTCCAGTAACCAGCTGGGCATGGCGGACGGGCTGCGGTGAGGGTGAACTGGGCGGAGCCAGGACCCACCCGCTGGCGACCCAGGGCAAAGTCCCCACCGGTCAGCTGACCAGGCTCGTGCAGGTGCCTCTGGCTGCAGCCCCTGCTCCTTCTGTTCTCCTCAGGTCTGGAGACAGGTCCCACCAGCTCATAAGTCACAGGGCGTCCTGTGACCCACAGACCTGAGCTCACATGGAGCCTGGGGACTGAAGGGAGGTGGGACGTGACCTGCTGCGTGCCCCAGCTGGCTGAGGCAGGCCTGTGGGCCCACCCCTCCCGTCCGGCCGCTGCCTGGCCAGGCCGTGCCAGGCTCAGGGCCTGTTTGCGCCCAGCCCCCTTGGTGTCCTGCTTGCAGCTGGTCACGCGGACTAATGAGAGTGTGCTAATCCGCCGGGCCCTGGCAGCGAGCCCGTCCCTGTCCCCAGCGGCGGGGGATGGGCGCAGAGGGCCTGGGGTCCTAGGGACAGCGCTGTGTATCCAGGGGCACGCTCCCTGCGGGCCTGGGCTGGGCGATCCCTGTGCCGGAAGCCCCTTCCTGCCTTGGGCTCCTCCTGGGGTCTTTGGCCCCAGGTCTCAGAGGGCCAGTTCCCGGGGCGGTGGATGAGGGGTGGCCAGTTGACTCCATCCCCAGGGATGGAGTTCTGTCTCGGGACGAGCACCTCGATCCCGCTTTTGCCTGGCCCTGGTGATGGTATGCCCATCTCCCTGACCGCTTGTCTGTGCCTGCGGGCCGGGCAGAGGCAGGCAAGGCTGCCCACAGCTGTGTGTGCCCATGGGAGGTGGCAGGACCCTGGCTCAGCAGGGCAGTGCCGGCTGCTCCTGGGCAGCCCTGGGCATGTCCCCCAAGGCCGGGCCCTCTGCTGCCCGGGACCGCGAGCCCAGCTCTTCTGAGACTCTCCCCCACCCTCCGCTGTCCCCAGGCCCAAGGTTCTTCGCCCGGGGGCCTGGCTGCCTCTTCGGCTCCTTCCAGGGGAGGAGGAGGAACTTGAGCTGGCTGTGGTGTCCTGTGCCCTGGAGTTTAATATTTCGAGCTCCTGTAGGGCTGCTCACATCTGCTGCGGGCAGGCGGCTCCCGTATTCATTACCACCCTGCCTGGCCGGCCGAGCCCGTGAGCAGGCGGTGGGGGCCTGGCCCTGGGCCCCGGAGAGGGAGGGTCCAGACCCTACGGGCCCTCCCCACCCGCAGCACGGTCTGGGCTCTGAGGCCTGTGGGCCGAAAGCAGAGGACTTTCCCCAGCATAGACTCCTGGGGCCTGTCGAGCGGACAGGGCAGGTGAAGACCGTGTGGGCAGGCCGAGTGAGAGAAGAGGGCCACTGGCCCCACCCAGCACAGCTTCCGGCCGCCTCGCTCTGCAGAATGGTGACAGCACCCGGTGCCCCTTCCTGGGCCTGGCGCAGAGCGGCTGCCTGAGCTCATGTGGGCCCTTGGGGGCCTGGTTGTGGGCGTGCCAGGCCCTGGCCCAGCCGTGGTGGTCTGTGCTGAGCAGGGCGGGTAGGATCATCCCGGTGCCTGGCAAGCTGGGCTGTGAACGCAGGCCTGGAGGAAGGCCCCAGCTGACAGGAGGAGCTTGCTGGAAGCACAGAGGTGGGCTCCCGGGTGTGGCCTCAGCTGGACCTGTTCCTGCTGGCGAGTGTCAGGCTGAGAGATGTAGCTGGTGCCCTGGCTCCCTCGGGAGGCAGACCTGCGACCCTGGGGACCGCCTTGGAGGGATCTGGAGACCCCCTGCCTTAGGGCTCCTTAGGGCTCCTGGTGCTGGCTGGGGTCTGGGCCTTAGGACCGATGGTCACTAGGAGTGAGGGGACCCTGGGGTGGGAGGGGGCAGGAAGGGAAGGGCGGGGCCCAGGCTACAGGCAGACACCGCGGCCTGAGGGTCCAGGTGCAGGGTCTTCTCTGATGAGGGGCGGCCCCCACCGTGAGGCCGATGGAGTGCTGGGCTCCTGCTCTGGTCTGATATCCCCACTGCACCCTGGGGGCCCCCTGCACCCAGCTCCGTCCAGCTAGAGGACCCCCAAGGCCCGCAGCAGGGCCTTCGCTGACGCGCCACCTGCCCCCAGATGAAGATCTCCTTCAACGATGAGAGCCTGCAGACCACGTTTGAGTACCCCCCTGAAAGCTCCCTGCAGGAGGCGGAGGCGGCAGAGGAGGAGGAGGAGGAGGACGCAGCGGAGGACGCGGAGGCTTACGGCCCTGATGGTGCCGCGGAGAAGCCCCTCATGCTGTTCCTGCCCCGGGCCACGTTCGTGAGCAGCGTGGGGCCTGAGAGCCCACGGCTGCCAGACGGCAGCTCCGGTGAGTGCCCGTCAGGGTGGGCAGGCAGGATGGGATGGGGCGGCCCAGGCCGTGGGACTGCAGCCACACGTCCACCCATTCGGCCTGCAGGCTTGTCCAGCTACACGCCGAAGCACTCCGTGGCTTTCAGCAAGTGGCCGGAGCAGGTGCTGGAGCGGGCTCCGAGTGCGGAGGAGGCCCCGTCCAAGGAGGTCATGGTGAGCAGGGACAGGTGGTGGATGGGCGCCCAGGGAAGGTGGGCAAGATGGGGGCTCTAACACCTGGACGTGCCTTTGACTGCCTCCACACCCCTCTCTCAGCTCACCCCCGCCAGTCAGAACGACCTCTCGGACTTCCGAAGCGAGCCAGCCCTTTACTTCTGACCTCCCACCCCCCGACCAGCACGGCCAACGCTGAGCCCCCGGTGCCCAGGGGTTGCGTGCCCTCCGGCCTGCCAGGCTCTGCCCACCCATGTCCTGCTCGCCCTGCCTGGGGCCTCACGAGCAGGCTGGTGCTCAGGGCCCAAGCCTGGGGCACCCGGGACTCCCGACCCTGGTCTGCAGGCACAGCCTGTGGGGAGGGGTGTCCGGGTGGAGGCCGGTGGGACTTGGATCTCCCCACCCGCACCCCCACATCAGCCACTGTTTCTGATGATCGGCACGCCTCCCTGCCTCTGATGACAGACTCAATAAATGACGCCGACTGAGCTGCCTCTACTTTCCTGCGCGGTCCTGGGCTGGGGAGAGGGCGTGTTGAGGTGCGGTCCGTGAGGCTACATTGAGGCAGCATGGCGGAGGCCGCCCACCTGGGGTCGGGTGGAGGACCGTCGTGGGCGTGTGTGCCCAGGGAGGTGGCCCTGAATAACGCCCCACACCGCGTGGCGTGGCCCAGGCTCCTCCCCCCCCGTGGCCCTCATTGCCGTTTCCCCTCCCAGCCATGCTTTGGCTGGGCGAGGGTCTGCCCTGTGCGTACCCCTGGTCTCTGGGGCTCCCCCTGCCCCCCAGAAGCAGGTCAGCGAGAGCTGTGGTGGGAGGCGGGACACCAGGCAAGCTTTCTAGGGGCTGGAATCCTACAGGTCTGGGAGCGGGGGCACTATAGCTGTCGGGTCTGAAGGCTTTCCTGAAGGGCCAAGGGCTGGGGGTGGACAGAAGCGCAGGGCAGGGAGCCTCACTGCTTGATTAGACTGGCAAGTTCCCGAACCTACTAGGGCCTGCAGAAAGGCCATGGCAAGCTGACCACTCACTTGGGGTCCCACTAGCAGAGAAAACTGCCAAGAGGTGACAAGAACAGGAGCGGCTCCCGGCTGGACTGGCTGCCTGTGTGGAGCCAGGCCATTCACAATCCAGCTCTTGAAGGCTTGTCTTTTCCTCTTGGAATGTCAGGCCCAGGAGAAATGCCACCTGGCCAGGCTTGGGAAGGAGGAAGGTGTTTTCCTGGAAGGGGTGGGCCCAGACTTCTGTAGACCTTTTCAACTGACACATGCTTCCCAACCTGCCCAACCTCAAGAGACAGCAGTTGTGAGGACCCCAGGGGGGCTGACAGGCCAAGGAGATGGGCCCAGAGGACTCAGGAGGGATGGCTGGGCCCCAGGCTGCACAGACACCACTCGTGACCAGAGAGTGGGAAGCATGGGTGCTGTGCTGCCCCGCAGCGTTCGGAGTCACTGGGCTGGAGTGCAGCTCTTCCCGGCGTTCTAAGGCCCAAGAAGGTCCCCTAGACCCGACCTTCTGCTAGAGGCCAGGAGCAGCGGCACCTTCAGTGCAGTGTGGGCTGTGCACTAGGCTCAGAGGAAGCGGGTGTGGCAGAGGCCACAGGAGGCGTTCAGGGGCACCCTTACCTCTATCCCAACAAGGCTGGACACAGGGAAAGTCACTGCAGGCCCTCTTCTCTCCTTCACAAGGAACCATGTGACAGCCGGGCCAGAGTTTTGTGTTCTGACTTGGGCAGGGGGGTGCGGTTTGCATCTGGCAGCCCCACACTACACAGGTAGCAGGGTGGCATGGGTCTTTACAAAGACAAACTTTATTGACAGTCACAGGCCTCCAGGGCAAGCTCTGAGGTGAAGAAGGGCCCCAGCTCCTCCTCCACTTGCCTGGGCACCTACCGGCTGAGGGAGGAAGTCTGGGGACTCCCGCCCTGCGAAGTTTAGAAGCAGGCCTTCCCTGCAGCCCAGGTGGTGTGGGGGCCCTGCAGAGCTATGCTCCCCAGAGCCTGCGTGAGTGCAGGACTAGGACCCCTCACTGGGCAGGCTACACCCAGGGCCATCCCGTCACCCAGAGCCACTGAAGCTTGGCAGTTGCCTCTCTCGGCACCAAAGACAACAAACCGAGAAAGCTGCTTCCCTGAAGAACAAAGGTGCTTTAAAGACAGGCTTGCGGGGGGCGCTGAGCCGCAGGCAGGACCCCCACCCGCGGCCTCATCAACTCTCTTTGCCTCCACTGCTCTTCTGCTCTGAGGCTGTAGCCTTCGTCAGGTTCCCCGCTTCTCGCTTCAGGACACTAAGCAGAGTCTGCGAGCTCTCCAGGATCTGCGGACAGAGACGCCAGCCAGTTAACACTCTTCCCCCCCCCCCCCCCCCCCCCACCCCCCGCCCCGTCGGAAAGTTGCCACAGCCCGGCGCCCCATCCTGCGCTGGGCCCGGCTCCCCTCTGAGTATAGCCCAAAGCCCACTGCTCACACCCCGGGAATCCAGGCCCCGGTTGGCTCCCGCTCCCGCTGCTGCTCAGTCTGGAGCCAGCGACACGGCGACAAGACGCCAACAGTAGGACCCAGGCCTCGCTGTCACTCCACGGGGGCCGACGACCTGTCTAGGCGCCCCGGGGCCAGCACCCGGACCCCGAGCCCCACCTTGAGGTAGGCGGCTTCTGTCTCCGCGATGGTCCGATCGAACTCGTTCCGAGAGGCGATCTTGCGCGCCAGGTTCTCGTTGACTCGGGCCAGCTTCTCCGTCAGCTGCCTCACCTCGTTCTGCAGCCTCTGCTTTTCCTCCTCCTCCTGCTGTATCTGCCGGCACAGCTCCTCCCGCTTCTGGCACAGCTCCTCGATGCCTGGGGCGAGCGGGGAGCGGGCGCGGTGGGCGCCGGGGGCCGCGGTGGGCACGGGAGCGCCGGCCCCAGCGCGCGAGGCGAGCGGCCAGCGAAGGCCCGGGCGTCCAGACCAGGCCGGCGGCCGGCGTCCCAGAGCGTCTGCCGTCTCAGGAGGCCCCGCGCGAGCCCCCGTGCTGTCTGTGGGGCTGAGCGCGCCCAGGCCCCCGCACCCTGCTCGCGCCATAGACGCCGGCTCTCGGGGCGGCCACTCCGCGGCTCCGCCCGGCGTCCGGGCCGCTCCGGCCGGAACAGCCGCGCGCGGCGGGCCAGCGCCGGCCCGGGCCCGCAGGCCGGCGACCCCGCCGCCCTCCCAGCCTGCCCGCCGGCCTCGCCGCGCGGCCACTCACACTTGACCAGCTCGTTGTTGTAATTCTGCAGCGCCGCGCCCTGCTGGGTCATGGTCGCCGCCGGGCCCCGCCGCCCCAACCGCCGCTGCAGCCCCCCTCAGCGCCTGCGCACGATCTCCGCTCGCCCCGCCCCCGGTCGCGTCACCGCCCCTGCGCCTCTCGCCGCGCACCGTGTGCGTCATCGTCGCGCGCGCGCGCCCAATTTGGCGTCATCGCGGCGCGCCTCGCCGAGCGGCTCTGAGAGCTGGTGGGCGCAGATGGCGGCGGCGACGGAGGCGGGCCGTGACGCGGGGCCTGCGCAGGAGCTGCTGGCGGCCTGGAACACCGTGAGCACCGGGCTGGTGCCTCCGGCCGCGCTGGGACTGGTGAGGCCCGAGATGAGGGCGACGGGCCGGCGCGGGGTGCCCGGGGCCCCGAGCCCGCCGGCGCCCGTCCTGGCTTCCCTGCGTGTTCCGCAGCCCTTCCCTCGCGTGGGCCTGCGTCCCTGCGAGGAAGGGCGGCGGGGTTCCCGTGGCCTTCCATCCGCGCTGTCCCTTTCCCACTTTTTCTCACCTGTCTCCACCCTCTCCGCCTCCGCGGTGCGTCCCCTTCTCATGGTTTTCTGTACTGCAGGCGTCCTCTCGAACCAGCGGTGCCGTCCCTCCAAAAGAGGAGGAGCTCCGGGCGGCGGTGGAGGTGCTCAGGGGCCACGGTCTGCACTCGGTCCTGGAGGAGTGGTTCGTAGAGGTGCTGCAGACCGACCTGCAGGCCAACATCTCCCTCGAGTTCTGGAATGCCATCTCTCAGCGCGAGAACTGTGCGGACGAGCCCCAGTGCCTTCTGTTGCTCCTCGATGCTTTCGGTCTGCTGGAGAGCCGCCTGGATCCCTACCTGCGTAGTCTAGAGCTCCTGGAGAAATGGACTCGCCTGGGCTTGCTGTTGGGCACCGGTGCTCAGGGGCTTCGGGAGAAGGTCCACACCACGTTGCGGGGCGTCCTGTTCTTTTCCACTCCCAGAGCTTTTCAGGAGATGATCCAGCGCCTCTACGGGCGCTTCTTGAGAGTTTACATGCAGAGTAAGAGAAAAGGGGAAGGAGGCACAGACCCGGAACTGGAGGGGGAATTGGACAGCAGGTATGCCCGCCGCCGGTACTACCGCCTTCTGCAGAGCCCGCTGTGCGCGGGGTGCGGCAGTGACAAACAGCAGTGCTGGTGCCGCCAAGCGTTGGAGCAGTTCCACCAGCTCAGCCAGGTCCTGTGAGTACTTGGCCTGCGTGTCCTGTGTCCCTGTCCCTCCTGGCTCCTGCTTGTCACTCTGGGTCCCGCCGGCCCCTGCAGAGAGCTGGTGAGCTAGCTGGGGGTGGTCTCTGCCGCTCGCCCTGGTTCCCAAGGGTTCTCAGGATGTGTGTTTTCTATGAGTTTATGCCTCTTGTCCTTGCCTAGGTGTGTCTGTTATTCACCCTGGCTCAGGTGAATTCACCTTTGTACTCTGCTTACGCTAAGACTGCTTGATTCTACGTGTCCCGGGCTGTGCAGAATTCTGCTGTGCCTGTTGTAGGCTCTCGGAAGTGGAATGACATTTGTCTTGGAATTGAGAAAAATACGCTTGCTGTTTCTTCTCTGTAGAGCAAGTCAGAGATTAGACCAGCATGCTGGGCAAACTGATGGCCTTTCTAGCCTTGTGAGGGGGGAAGGATTCTGTTGTCAGACCCAGGCCCTGTCGTGCGGGTCCCCGGCTCTCTGGGTGCTTGCTTGTGTAAAGTCCCTGTTCGCTGTCGCTGCGTCGGGTCTGGACTGCGGCGCATGGGGCCTTCGCTGGCCTGCACGGGCTTCTCTCTCACTGTGGCGTGTGCACTTAGCTGCCCCGCGACACGTGGGATCTTAGTTCCCTGACCAGGAATTGAACCTGTGTCCTCTGCTTTGGGAGGATTACTAACCCCTGGACCGCTCGGGACGTCCCGTGGCCCCTTGTGATGATTTTGTCAGTGTGAATGGAGTGGCAGCTGCGCAGCCGTCAGAGTCTTCTCACTGGGCTGACGGTGTGGCGTGCTCCCCAGAAGCTTGGTTCTCTTGGGCTTTTCTGCCATCATGGGTCGGGATCAGCACTGAGAAGCAGAGACTGCTACGTCTGTGTTCACGTGGCCGGAGTAGTGACTTCTCTAGCTATTGTTTGAGGGCCATTGTTAGGAGGTGGACGAGGCCTTGGCCCCAGTAGCCAGAGGTGCTGACCCCTTGGGGAGAGTGGGAGGTGCCTTACCGGTGCTGCCATCTCAGCCGCTTTGTCTTGAGTTCCTCGGGGCGGTTTTGCCCCAGCGGGAGGGCTGCAGGAGGCTGTGCTGAGGGTGCGCGGCGGGTGCGTGCGCTGCGTGCGACGTGGGCGGGGCTCTCCTCCAGGCACAAGCTCAGTCTGCTGGAGCGGGTCAGCGCGGAGGCTGTGACCAGCACCCTGCACCAGGTGACCCGGGAGCGGATGGAGGACCGTTGTCGGGGCGAGTACGAACGCTCCTTCCTGCGTGAGTTCCACAAGGTGAGGCCCCTCCCGCGGATGAGAAGAGGCTGCTGGCAAAAGTGACTAGGTGCCTTGGCTTTAGAAGTGGGCAGAGTGTGGTGACCTGGGTGAATCAGGACGCTGCTGGTGACTGAAGCTGTCTTGGTGCTGGGTGGAGGCTGGTCATCCTGGGCCCACCCTGGCGCCAGCGAGGAAGAGCCTGACATGCTTCCTGAGATCTGTGCAGGGCCACATGGCCAGAGGCAGCCCCAAGGTCTGGGCTGTCCCAGCGCGGGGCCTTGGGGCGTCCGTGCTGTTGGGGCGTGGCCTGGGGGCTGCCCTGGGCTGCACAGCGTTGTGGGAGAGCCGGGCCCAACCGTGGGGCTCTGAGCCTGCCTCACTTCCCACCCTCCCCACTCCGCTGCATCCTGCTGCCTGCCTCCTGAGGACGCTTGTGCGCTGCAATGCTGAGGGCGGGGGTGGTGTTCAGTGCAAGGGTCCCCGAAGTGGGCTGTAGCACGCCAGGAGGCCCGGGGATAGCTGTGCTGTCCCCAGGCAGCAGACCGTCCGGGCCGTCTTGCCGGTGGCTGGGTGGGCGGTCCCCAGGGTGTGTCCGTCCACTCAGACGCAGCGCCCTGTGAGAGC
This sequence comes from Ovis aries, assembly GCF_016772045.2. Lineage (NCBI taxonomy): Eukaryota > Metazoa > Chordata > Mammalia > Artiodactyla > Bovidae > Ovis > Ovis aries. The sequence continues at coordinate 751,927 of NC_056056.1, forward strand.
TGCTGTGGTCAGAGATGAGCCTGGTGCTGGTGTGCATGGGGTAGGCCCTGGGAGGCCCCTTCAGGCCCCCATCTGCTGATTTCACTGTGCCCTTGGTCTGGGACAGGTCCCTGGGGTTCCCAAGGGCCAGCCCTCGGCAGGTAGCTGCACCTCTGCCCTGGGCTTGGGCCCTGGAGCCCCACAGCTGTGCTCTCCTGACAGTGGATCGAGAGAGTGGTTGGCTGGCTGGGCAAGGTGTTCCTGCAGGACGGCCCCAGCAGGCCCGCGTCCCCGGAGCCGGGCGCCACGCTGCGGCGCTGGCGGTGCCACGTGCAGAGGTTCTTTTACCGCATCTATGCCGGTCTGCGCATCGAGGAGCTCTTCAGCATCATCCGAGGTCAGCCTGCTCGCTGGGGGCCCCTGCCCTCGCCCCTGCCTGCAGCCCAGGACCCCCGCGTCTGGAGCACAGCCGGGCCCCACCCCGCATCCGCATTGGGCAGGAGAGGTGCTGAATCTGCCCCCAGCTCTGCCCTAGCCCTTGGGCTCTGCTCTGCCCATCTGCCCCTCCAGGGGGCTGTGCTCAAGGGTGCGGGCCCCTGAGCGCACAGGGGCCACAGCAGACCCCGGGCAGGGTCTCTCCCTGCAGCCTGTGGAGGTGTGGCCACCCACCCTCCAGGCCTCCCTCCAGCTGTCTGTGGGCACACCACGTGTGCACGTGCCAGGATCAGCCTCTCCCCACAGACTTCCCGGACTCGAGGCCCGCTGTGGAAGACCTCAAGTACTGCCTGGAGAGGACAGACCAGAGGCCGCAGCTGCTCGTGTCCCTCAAGGCTGCCCTGGAGACGAGGCTGCTCCACCCAGGTAGAGCCTGGGAGGGGTCAGGAAGCTTTTCTGCCGCCCTTGGGGGGCGGGGTTCTGCCCGCCCTGTGAGGAGAGCGCCACTCTTCAGTACGGGTTGAGGGGGCAGTGCCTCAGATCACGGGGGTCTCGGGGTGCCGTCGCAGTGGGGCCTGCAGGCCGCCTGGCTGGGGCGTCTGTCTCCGTGTCACCGTGTTGCTCGGGGTCTCCTGTCCCCACCGCAGGCGTGAACACCTGTGACATCATCACCCTGTACATCTCCGCCATCAAGGCGCTGCGCGTGCTGGACCCGTCCATGGTTGTCCTGGAGGTGGCCTGTGAGCCCATTCGCCGGTACCTGCGGTGAGCGCGGGGCAGCTGAGGGAACCCTCAGGGCCCCCAGCCCCACTTGTGCTGCTGAGCCCCCTGCAGGCCTTGGTGGAGTGAAAGGACGTGGTCCCCTGGGCACCAGGTGTCCTCCCAGGTCGGGCAGCCCAAGCTGGGCACCTTCCTTTTGCCAGTGCTGGCTGTCGGCCTGCAGCCCAGGGCCACCGCACCCGTATGCAGGCCCAAGGCCAGGTCAGCACAGACAGATGCACAGACTCAGCTTTGCCTCGTTGCAAGCTGGCCCAGGGCTGATGGGAAGGGTGGGTCTTGTGTTGGCCTTTCCACCCCAAGGAACAGAGCCTCTTGACTGTTGGCCAGGGAGCGCAGCCGACCAGGAGCCCCTGGGGCAGTAGAGACTTGAGCCTGCTGACCCCTGGCCCTGCATGGCCTGGTCCGGATCTGTCTTGTCGTCTCAGCCCCTGATGCAGAAAACGGTGGCTTTTTAATTTTGGGGGGTGGCAGTGGAGTCTGATGGCCCTGCCTTTAGCATGTGACTGGTGGGTGCTGCCTGTGGGGGTCGGTGGGGTCACGGGGTCAGCTGGAGCAGGCAGCGAGGGCTCGTGTCCACCAGGACGCGGGAGGACACAGTGCGGCAGATTGTGGCAGGGCTGACCGGGGACTCAGATGGGACGGGGGACTTGGCTGTTGAGCTGTCCAAGACGGACCCTGCAAGCTTGGAGACCGGGCAGGACAGTGAGGACGACTCTGGCGAGCCGGAGGACTGGGTCCCCGACCCCGTGGACGCAGATCCAGGTCAGCGTTGGGCAGCTCTGTGAGGCCTGGGGTCACGGGGGGCGAGGCCTGGGGCCGCGGGGGCGAGGCCGGGGGCCGCGGGGGGCGAGGCCGGGGGTCGCGGGGGCCCGGTCGGGCCGGAGCTCTGGTTGCCGCTGCGCGTGCTCGAGCTTGAGGAGGTCCTCGGTCCGTGCCCGACCTGGCCTGGTGCCCCAGGGTGCTCCCCCTGGCCGGCTGGGCCCATGTGGGTGGTGGCCCCCATCAGAGCCCTAAGGGGTGCCCTGCCTGCCCCACCCCCCACCCCCTGGCCCTGCTGCTTCCGCTGGAGGAGGGGCAGGTTTCTGCACGTCCGCACCAGGGACCCAGAGCCAGGCCTCACGCAGGGGTGCAGTGGGCAGGCTGCTCGGCACAGACGGCGCCACTTCCATGTCTGAGGCGCCCGTGTGCCTGGCCGCCAGGGAAGTCCAGCTCCAAGCGGCGCTCCTCGGACATCATCAGCCTGCTGGTCAGCATCTACGGCAGCAAGGACCTCTTCATCAACGAGTACCGCTCGCTGCTGGCCGACCGCCTGCTGCACCAGTTCAGCTTCAGCCCCGAGCGGTGAGGCCTGCGGGGGATGCCCTGCGTCCAGGGGAGGCGTGGCCCTGACTCGGGACAGCAGTCCTTTGTCAGCCCCAGTGCACAGCGGAGACGAGCGCGGTCCCCGGCCCGGCAGGGGCCGGCCCGTGCTTGACCACTGCCCCGGGTGCCTGGGGACCGCCGGAGAACCGGAGCACAGGGTTAAGGCTGAGGACCTGAGGTCCTGAGTGGGGAGAGGCTCAGCGCCGGAGAGCTGATCCTAGGGGCTTCCTTCCAGAGCCAGGGGAGGGCAGTGGGGGGCAGGGCCCTGGAGCCCGCCTGTGCTCCCCGCCTCAGCCCCGCACACCCCTTTCTGGCTAAAGACATCTGGGGGTGGCTGCTCCCAGGGCTGCCGCCTGGCCTCCCGGGCTAGGGACGTCCCTGCTCTGGGGACGGGGGCACAGGGCAGTGGGCGTTGCCCTGCAGGGGCTGCCTGGGGCGGGGGCGTTGAACCCCTCAGAAACGCATCCTTGCAGGGAGATCCGCAACGTGGAGCTGCTGAAGCTGCGCTTTGGCGAGGCCCCGATGCACTTCTGTGAGGTCATGCTCAAGGTGGGCGCCCGGGCCCCACGCAGCCACCTGGTCCCTGCCCCTGCCCAGACCCTCAGGAGGCCCGTTTCCCCAGGACATGGCGGACTCACGCCGCATCAACGCCAACATCCGGGAGGAGGACGAGAAGCGGCCCGCTGAGGAGCAGCCACCCTTCGGAGTCTATGCCGTCATCCTGTCCAGCGAGTTCTGGCCGCCCTTCAAGGACGAGAAGCTGGAGGTGCCTGAGGACATCAGGGAGGCCCTGGAGGCCTACTGCCGGAAGTACGAGAAGCTGAAGGTGGGGCTGCGCTGCTGGGGCCGCGGGCGCCGCGGCGGGGCCTGCTCTGGGCTCCGGGCTCCACGCCCTCTGTGCTCTCCCGGGAGTCCGCCTGTGTGCACGTGCCGTCTGGGCGTGTGCGCGCGCTCCACGCTCCAGGGGCCTGACGGTGCTGGCGTGAGCCTTGACCCTGAGCTGCCTCTGCAGCGCCCGCCCGCCTGTTCTCAGAACCCTGCACGGGCAGCGGTGTTCGGCCCAGGACACCCGCTGTGTCCCCTCCATGGGCGTCTCCAGGGGGTCTCCTGGCTTCTCTTGGGGTGTTCGGCGGCTCCTCTGGGTTTGCTGTGAGCCGGTGCTGGGGCGGGCTGGGTTAAGGCTGAGGACGTGAGGTCCTGAGTGGGGAGAGGCTCAGCGCCGGAGACCTGATCCTAGGGTCTTCCTTCCAGAGCCAGGGGAGGGCGGCGGGGGGCGGGGTCCTGGAGCCCGCCTGTGCTCCCCGACTCAGCCCCACACACCCCTTCCTGGCTAAAGACATCTGAGGGGCCCTCCCCAGCCTCCCTCTATGCCCCAGCGCGCCTATCAGGAGAGGCCCTGCCAGCTTCCTCTGGGGCGTCCCCCTGGGTCTGAAGGTGGACTCAGACACGGCCCCCTTCTCAGGTTGGTGCGTCCTCCAGCTGGGTGCTGGGGCACCTGGGGGGCTTCTGCTCCCTGCAGTGGGTCTCCTGCCCGAGGCCAGCGCCGCACACACTGGGGTGGCCATGGCCTCTGCTGCAGACCCAAGTTGGGGTTGAAAAGGTCACGGTTCCGAGCCGCAGCGCCTGGTTAGGACCTGGCCAGCTGCCGACCGTGGAGAGCTTCAGCGTCACGCCCCCTTCAGAGCCGTGGGGGCTGCATTACTCGGGAGCAGCGCTTGGCCCAGAGACACCCTACCGGTGTCCCCGGTGGCGGCCGTAACAAAGATGACAGACAAGTGCCTTGAACATGACAGCCATTTTCTCAGTTGCAGCAGCTGTCGAGCATCTGTGATGCCAACAGAAACTCAGGTCAGGGTGTCGGCAGGGTGTGCCCCCCACAGGCTCCGGGAGGGGTGTCGGCAGGGCGTGCCCCCCCACAGGCTCCGGGAGGGGTGTCGGCAGGGCGTGCCCCCCCACAGGCTCTGGGAGGGGTGTCGGCAGGGCGTGCCCCCCCACAGGCTCCGGGAGGGGCGTCGGCCTCACGGTGGCTCCTGGCTGTGGTGCCCCACTCTGGCCCTGGCTCGTGTTACCCGGCCTCTCCCAGGGTCTGTGTGCAGAGTCCCCTCTTCCTCCGAGGACCCCAGGCCCCGCTCCGCGTGACCGCACCTTGACAAGCTGCCTTTAGGGACCCAGGCCAGCACCCCTGCCCTGCTGCTGAGGCCTAAGCCTGTGTGGGCATCCACGCAGGTCTCAGCGTCCAGTGCCCGGACCAGGGCGCCCACGCCTCTCCTGGGCCCCCCATGCCGGTCCCGGGACTGGCTGGCTGATGTGGCTTTGACACAGCTCACCTCTCAGGCCCCGCGGGCTCTGCCACAGAGTGCGTGGAGTGGTGCGTTCCTTTGGGCTCACCCGTCCTCGGTTTCCCCCTCGTTTCACACGAGCAGTGAGGAAGCTGCAGGCTGCTCCTCCTACGCTTCACGTGAAATCTCAGCCCAGCGCCCCGCACCTCCCTCCAGCCCTGCTCGCCCCAGTGGAGCTCATCTCTGCCGCTCCTTCAGCGGTCGCCTTGCAGTCGTGTCCAGCAGCGCTGCGACAGGCCTCACCGGAAGGGGCCTTGGGGTCAGGTTTCCCCCGGTCGTCTCCCCAGGGCAACCCCAGCTTTCACGAGCACGCAGCTCAGAAGGTTCCAAGTCCTCCCCTCCCCCAGCGCCGCAGCCATAGGCACGTTTCTGGGAAAGGTGCTTGCTCCAGCATCATGCTCCACCCGCACTGAAGTCCACCGCCGCTCTGCGGTGGCCGTGACAAAGCCTGCTCGCCAGGTGGCAGAGTGGTACAACCTGCTCCTGGCCCTGCAGGCCGGGTCTGTGGTGGAGGGCTGGGCGGGGCTGCGGGCCCGTGTCTGCGTACCACCCACCCTCTGACAGGTACACTGGTCTACTAGGCTAGGGTCCGCGTCGCTCCCAGACCTTGTCTTCCCTACCGATATCCACAGGTCAGGTCACGGTCTGAGATCCTGGGATCAAGAAGTGGGCGTGTCTCGGAGGGACACGTGGCCTTGCTGCTGGGTTCTGCTTGCTGAGGGCGGGAGCTGGGAGCCCACCGGGCGCTGGTGTGGCTGCCACTGCAGCTGTTACCCGCCGGGTCGGGATGGGAGCCGTTTCCCGCCTGCTCCCAGGCTGTAAAGCCTGGTTCAGCGGGACCCGCCGAACGGCCCGCGCTGACCCTGTCTTCCCCAGGCCATGCGGACGCTCAGCTGGAAGCACACCCTGGGCTTGGTGACAATGGACGTGGAGCTGGCTGACCGCACCCTGTCCGTGGCGGTGACCCCGGTGCAGGCTGTGGTCTTGCTGTATTTCCAGGACCAAGGTGAGCTCCCCAGCTGCGCCCCACCCCGCTTCGGCCACACCCCCAGGAGAACACGGCCTGTCTCCCGAGGAGGGCGGGCGGGCCCGGGCGGCTCCCCGCCCCCGGCCCCTCCCCCAGGTCCTGCCCGTCCCGCTGAGCTGGGCCCGTGAGGGGCACGGCGGAGCTCGCCCGCCCACGCCCCGCCGCCTGCCCGCAGCCAGCTGGGGCCTGGAGGAGCTGAGCGAGGCGGTGAAGATGCCGGCCGCGCTGCTGCGGCGCCGCCTGTCCGTGTGGCTGCAGCAGGGCGTGCTGCGCGAGGAGCCGGCCGGCACCTTCTCGGTAGTGGAGGAAGAGCGGCCGCAGGACCGGGACAACATGGTGCTGGTCGACAGCGACGACGAGAGCGACTCGGGCCTGGCCTCGCAAGCCGACCAGAAGGAGGAGGAGCTGCTGGTGCGCCCTGCCCGCCGCGGGGGCGGGGCGGGCGCCGGGGGGCGGGGCGGGCGCCGGGGGGCGGGGCGGGCGCCGGGGGGCGGGGCGGGCGCCGGGGGGCGGGGCGGGCGCCGGGGGGCGGGGCGGGCGCCGGGGGGCGGGGCGGGCGCCGGGGGGCGGGGCGGCCGACCTGACCGCGGCGGTTCCCGCAGCTCTTCTGGACGTACATCCAGGCTATGCTGACCAACCTGGAGAGCCTGTCGCTGGAGCGCATCTTCAGCATGCTGCGCATGTTCGTGGTCTCCGGCCCCGCGCTGGCCGAGATCGACCTGCAGGAGCTCCAGGGCTTCCTGCAGAGGAAGGTGCGCGACCAGCAGCTCGTCTACTCCGCCGGCGTCTACCGCCTGCCCAAGAGTTGTGGCTGAGCCGCCACCGGGCCTTGCCCGCCCCCCGCCAGAATGCGAGTAAAGAGATGGTTCTTCATTCTCCGTGTCGTGTCGGCTCTGTGGCCCCAGGGTGGGCGTGTGCGCCAGTTCTGCACACTGGCCTCCCCGCATCCAGGCACCGTGGGGCCCCCCAGCAGGTGGGGCTGCACCCCTGTGTGGGCTCCAGGCCGGCAGGAGTCCCGGCACGTGAGCGTCCAGTCACCGTGGCTAGCGAAAACCCACGTCAGGCTCGTGGCTCCAGCTAACGAGGGGCCAGCCACCTGGGAAACAGACCTCTTGGATCTCCACCCAAGGGCCCCCAGCCTTGGCCTCACCCCTCTGGCCCTTGGGAGAACTCTGGTTCCCCTCCCTCTACTCTGCCTGAGGGTCCAGCCCCCCAGTGCTGGGCTGAGAGCCCCATGGCTCCTTTGCGGGCCCAGTGTGTTGTTAGAACGTGTGAGGCGGGTGAGCAGACAGGCGACCCGTCACGTCTGCAGCACGAGTGGCTGCCTGCATCCCTGCTGTGGTCCAGCAGTCAGTGCTGGGGGCTGACAGTGAGGCATGCTTCCTGAAAAACCCATCCCTCCCACGCCCGAGGTGCGGTTGGGGGCGCCCGGGAGCCTGGCAGTTCCTCCGAGGGAGAGGCCGGGCCCAGGGAGCCAGCTGCCCCCAGGGCTGTGCACAGGCCCTGTCCAGCCACTCTGGGGGCCCAGCACTGGGGGCCCAGCACTGGCCTCGCCCCAGCTCCTAGGAGGCGGTGGGGTGGGTGTTGGTGCCAGGCCTGAGGTCTTCAAGCTATGCTAAGCACCATGGGCACCGCAGCCCAACCTTCATTCATCCAGCTTGTCTGGCTGGACCCGCTGAAGCCTGGTGGCACTGCCCCCGCCCAGGTGACAAAGGCCCCCTTCAAGACAAGTGTCTGCTCTGCCCACCCCCCTCCGCAGGGCCTCCCGGCCCCCTGGCTCCCTCGATCTGCACCCCAGCGCCCCCGCCTGCCCTGCTCTGCTCAAGGGCCCCAGTGCTGGCTCTGCTTCCGGGACTCTTCTCTTTTTTGGCCACACCAAGGGTCATCTGGGGTCTCGGTTCCCCAATCAGGGACCGAACCCCAGCCATGGCAGGGGCACCTGGAGTCCTGACTGCTGGGCCACCAGGAGCTCGCTCTAGAACTCCTTATGCCCTAGGGTGGGGTTTGCTGTGGAGTTGGAAGGAAGATGTGGAGGGCCTCACAGAGCCTGAGTGGTCTGCGGATGCTGAGAGGCCGGCGGGTGTACCCCTTGGACTCGGCCTGCCGGGGGTCTGTGCTGTCGTCACGGGAAGAGAACTTCCTGCCTGGCACTGGGCCGGGCCTGTCCTCGTTCTCCTAGCCTGGGTGAAACCGGCTGGACCTGCCTGGCAGGGTGGCATTGCCAGCCCCTGGGTGTGGACACACCTGCCCCAAGTCCCTCTGGCCTCAGTGTGTGGGCGAGTGTGGTGAGACCCAGTGCCTCAAGCCGCTGCCTCACTCATCGGGTGCAGAGGTGTGCCAGGAGCCGCCCCCAGAGGCACCATGCGAGGGTCAGGGAGGTCCCCAGTGACCAGGGGTTGGCTGCAGCCCCCAGTGCCCTGAAGGGTCAGGTGTGGGACAGGTATTTCCTCCTGCTGCCTGAGTTTGCTTGGCAGGTCCTTAGGGGAAGAGGGGAAGGGCTGAGGTTAACCTTGAGCTCCCGCAAGCTGCACTTGCCTGGTGTGCGGGAAGGTCACACGGGGAACAGACCGCAGAGCTGGCCATGAGTTCTAACTAACAACACAACTAACCCAGAGCTCCCGACGCTGTCGTAGTGCTTTCAGAGCCGACTGCTCCTCGAGGGTGTTCTGCAAACGCTGCCGGGTCCAGGCCCAGGCCTCCTGCCTATCTCAGTCTTGGGGGGAGTGTGGGGACACTAGGCAGCTGCACCCCAGGCCAGCCTCTCACCACCAAGCTGCTGCAGCCCTCATCCTGACAAACGGAGGCTGGGGCTTGCCCACTGTGGACCTCTGGCTTTCCAGGCCCCCACCTCCCTGCCCCCAGGGGCAGAAGCACAGGTGGTACTGCTTCAGGTGAAGTGGTCCTCCCCCAAGGCCAGGGCAGCCCTGCCGCCGCCCTGCCTCAGATCTGGCCGGGGCACTCCAGGCCGCCCTACCAGCCCTGTCCATCCCGGAGCCTCCTGCCCGGGGCTCCCCGAGGCCCCCAGCACCCAGGGCAGCGAAGCTCCAGGACAGGCCCTGCCCCCGCCCTCCCTGCCTCACAGCTCCATTGTGAGGTCAGCGCCTTCCGCCGAGCTCCAGCCAGAGGCGTGCGGCGGGCCGGGGGCTGGACATGGCCGCCTGTCCCCAGCCCGACTCCTGCCTGCTCGGCGACCCCCTCGGCCTCGTATGTCTGTCCCTTTTGCTCATCCCTGCTGCAGGTGCGGCCTCCCCCAGCCAGGCCCGGGGGCCATGGGGGCGGGGTTCAGGGGTCAGCCACTGGCGGGTGACGCGGGCCCTTGGCCGCCCGGGCCGTGTCTCTGCAGCTGGAGGCTACTGCGAGTGCAGCCTTGGCCTCAGCCGCGAGGCCCTCATCGCCCTGCTGGTGGTGCTGGCAGGCATCAGCGCTAGCTGCTTCTGCGCCCTGGTCATCGTGGCCGTTGGTGTCATTCGAGCCAAGGGGTGTGTGAATCCCAGGGCCGACTGGTGGCGGGGTGGGGACTGTGGGTCAGGCTGTTCCCCCAGGCTCCCGGTCTCACCGGGTGAGGTCAGCAGGAGGGCTTGGGAAGGATGTCTCCCAGACGGGGTTGGGGAGAGGTGGAGGGAGGCACCTCTGGGTGCCTGGAGGCCAGCTGAGCTGTTCACAGACTCACGCCTCACCTTTGTCCCCCCACCCCAGTGAAACGTGCCCTGCACACATGGACAGCAGGTGAGTGAGACCTCCTCCTCCCAGGGGAGGGCCCCAAGGGTGAGCTGTGCCCTGGGAGGTGGCCGCTGCCTGGGAGGTGCAGGCCGAGGCGGTCGGGGTGGCCTGCAGCCGGCCTGACCCGGGCCGCGTTGCGCAGGATGGTGGGGCACTTCGGGCTGCAGGAAGACCATATGGACCTGCGCACGGTGCACGTGGAGTCTCACCTCATGGACCCCGACACGGCGGTCCCCATGATACAGCCCCTGGAAGAGCATGGCCTCATGACCATCACCATGGACTCGACTCTGGAGGAGCCGCCCCCCCCACCTGAGTAGGGCTCTGGGCGCTAGGGGGAGGGGAATTAAACGGTATTTAGTTACTCTGTGCTGTCCTCCCTGGGCCCCTCGAGGGGTGTCCGCGGTGGGGGGGGCCCTGCACGCATCTGGTCGCCCCCTTTCTCTTCACTGGGGTGCCCGCTCTAGGCTCACGCTGTCCACCCTCCGGGCAGGGGTCCACACCTCTGGGTGTCTGCCCTTCCTGCATGCCTCAGCCCGGCTCCTCCCTGCCTCTGTCTGCTGCTTTGTCCTGCGAAGCCTGCAGGCCCCGGCCCCTGCCCCACCCCGGGAAAACACTAAGACAGGACCTGTGACTCGCCCAAGTCCAGAGAAGCAGCATGTGACGGGAGGACTTGGGCCGCGTGCCCTGCCCCACCCATGAGTTTCCTTGAGGTTCCGGGAGAGCCCTTGTCGGGGGTGGGGGTGGGAGTGCAGATGACTGCCTCCCCTTCCTCAGGAGTGCTGCCCTCCCCCCGCCCCCCACCACATCTGGACGGCGGGCTCAGGGGCCCCTCAGCCATCCACCATGGGGATGGGGCGGTGCTAGGTGGGGACTGCTGTGTGCGCCCTGGGATCACTTGCTGAGTGGAGACAGAGGGGTCTGCGCAGCAGGGCGCACTGGCTCCTAAGTTGTGTTGCTGCTGAGTTGGGCAGGGGAGAGATTGTGGGGGATGGCGTGGTCCAGTTGCTCAGGCCTCCTGGGGTCACGGGATGGCACTCCACACAGGTGAGGAGGGGGTGCGGTCTTTACAGCGCTGCTGGCCCGGAGCCAAGTGGAGCTCAGAGCTTTGGGACAGGTGGCTGGCAGTGCCCTGCCTTTGGCTGTGTGCCCAGCCTCCACCCTAGGCGCAGGACCAGCCGTGGGACAGGAACTGTCTGTGCTCAGGCCGGAGAGTTGATATTTGTGCGGCCGCCGCAGGGTCGGACAGGCTCTGGCAACACGCGGACAGCGGACCTCCACGACTGTCCCCATGCGGAGTCCCTCCTTTCCCTCGTGGGGGCCGCCGCCGCCGCCGCCGCTGCAGCTGCTACTGCTGCTGTTGCCGTGGCCAGTCTGGACCCAGGCGCCCGCCGCAGCCGCCTCCTGGGGAACCCCGGGCGCCCTAGGCTGCCCCGAGGCTTGCGTGTGCGCGCCGGGGGGCCAGGCCAACTGCTCGGGGCGCGCGCTGCCCGCCGTGCCAGGGGGCTTGAACCGGCGCGTCCGCGTGCTGCTGCTGAACCACAACCGCGTGCACGCGCTGCCTCCCGGCGCCTTCGTGGATGCCGGCGCGCTGCTCCGCCTGGACCTGCGCGAGAATGGACTGCGCTGGGTGCACGCGCGGGCCTTCTGGGGCCTGGGCGCGCTGGAGCAGCTAGACCTCAGCGCCAACCAGCTAGAGGGGCTGCTGCCCGGCACTTTCGCGCCACTGCGCGCTCTGCGCGCCCTCTCGCTGGCTGAGAACCGGCTGGCGCGCCTAGAGCCCGCAGCGCTGGGCGCGCTCCCGCTGCTGCGCGCGCTCAGCCTGCAGGACAACGACCTGCCTGCGCTCCCGTCCGGGCTCCTGGCTGGCCTGCCAGCTCTCAATACGCTGCGCCTGCGCGGCAACCCCTGGACCTGTGGCTGCGCGCTGCGCCCACTCTGCGCCTGGCTTCGCGGACACCCGCGGCACGCGCCAGGTGAGCCCTCGGGGGCGCGGGCGGGCCGGGCGGGCCGCTACCCCCGCGACCGTCTGACGCCGCGCCCGTGTCCCGCAGAGGCCGAGACGCTGCTTTGCGTATCGCCGGGGCGCCTGACGCTCAGCCCCTTGACCGCCTTCCCGGACGCCGCCTTCAGCCACTGCGCGCGGCCCCTTGCCGCGCAGGATCTGGCCGTGGTCTATGCTCTCGGGCCCGTCTCCTTCCTCGCTAGCCTGGCCGCCTGTCTGGCCCTGGGCTCCGCGTTCACTGCCTGCGGCGCTCGCCACCGCCGCCGCCGCCGCCGCGCCGCCGCCCGCCGCCAGCAGAGGCGGCAGCCGGATCCTGGCCCCGGCACAGCCTCGCCTGCGGCCACCGCCGCCCAAGCTTGAGGGGCCGCGGCCGCCCTCGAACCTCTCCCCACCCGCTTGCCCCTCCCGCATTCCTGACGGCGTCAACAAGCGACTCAGCTCGAAATTTTCGCGACATTCCTTTTGGCATCACCACTGCACACACCGGGCGGGGCGGGGGGTCGGCGCGCGCCCGGGGCCCTGGGCTGGAGGGCCTGGGCCGCACGGGGGAGGCGCGCCCGGACGCGGAAGGGCCGGGCCTGCACGCGGCGGGGCTGAGGCTAGTCCCGAGCCCGCGTCTGCGAAGCCCACCCTGGGCGGCGGGCGGAGGAGGCAAAGAGAAGGCTCAGCCCTCGCAGGGTCCGGAGAAGGTGGGAGGCAGTGGGGAGCCCGAGCACGCCCCAGGGAGGCGCTGCCAGCTGGTGGAGTTCAGGGTCTGCAGTCCAGGAAGGGCAGGGCCAGCTCAGAGGATGGGGTGAAGCGGAGAAGGGGTACAGGCAGGAAGGGGGGGGGTGGGGTGGAGGCTGTGCGGTGCGAGGGCGCGGGAGGGGTGGCCCAGCCAGCCCGGGCCAAGGCCCACCGTAGCTCTGGGAGTGGCCGGGAAGGATGGGGCTCCAGTCTCTTCGCCAAGCCCCTCTGCCGGGCCGAGTCAACTGCTCTCCCTGCCGCTCAGAGACCCCAGGGCCCTGCCTCTGCCGGAGCGCCCTGAGGCCCTGCCCAGCCAGCTCAGCTCTGGCCCGTCCTCAGCGGCTCTCGTCCGAGCCTCAGTCCAGCAGGGGCTGCCCACCGGCAGCAGGGCGGACGGACGGACGGGAGGCCCGGGGTGGGCAGTCTCTGGCAGGCGGGCTTCCCTCAGGCCTTCCCGAGCAGCACGACCCCTCAGTGTCCTTGGCCGGGCTAACGGGGCGGGTGGGCGCCTCCGGGCGCCTCACACCACGGTGCTGACCGAGGGATCTGAGAGGTTGAGCGGGCCCGTGATATCAGTGGGATGGTACTGCTGCAAAATAGAAATACAGACAAGGCGCCCGTTAGCCCGGCCGTCAGGGGCACGCGCGGGGCCGGGACGGGTGGGCCGGCCGGCCGGCCGACCGGCGGGCAGGCGGGCGCGGCCTGGGGGAGGCTGGGGGGCGCTCCTCCCCCGCCCCCGTCGTGCTCCGGGACTCTGCGTGGGCCGGGCCGCTGTCCCGTCCGTCTGTCTGTCTGTCTGCGGGGGAGGGGGCAGAGGAGGGCGGGCAGGGCGTCTCAGCTGTCCCTATGCCGGGCACACATCTGCAGCTGGCCCTCCTCCCTCTCAACAGCGCGTCGCGGCAGCACTGTGTCTTTTTGGTTTTGCAAAGCGCCGCGTCCACCCCCGGTGCTCTATAAATAAGAACCAACAATCAATACCCGCTGGCCCCGCCGGCCGCCAGGGACCCAGCCCTGAGCGCCCAGTGCCGCCCTGGCCCAGACCAGCCACGGGACGGGGCAGCGCATCTCAGCGGCCGCACTGACCCCACCCCTCCCGACAGAGCCCCCCACCCAGGCCTCCCTCCGAGCAGGTGCCCAGCCGGAAACGGTGGGGGGGCTGGGCTGCCCTCCCCTGCCCAGCCCCCAACTGGCAGTGTCCCCAGTCATCCCTGCAGGGCCGGCCAGCCCCAGATGCCACGTGGCACCAGAGCTGGCCTGGAGGGTGGTCCCCGGGGAGGCTCGGGCAAGGAGTCTGCTGGGAGCGTGTCCCGGGACAGGCACCCTGAGGGTCTCTGAGCTGCGCCCAGGCCAGCTAAGGGGCTTGTGAGTGGGCTCTGGGCCGGGATGGGGGTGGGATTCTGTTGCCCTCAGAAAGTGGCCCACTGCCTACGTAACTCTCCTGCCCCTCCTTTTGCCTGCCTGGCCCCAGAGCTCTGTCTGCTGGGCGCCCCCTCCCCGGCTGCCCCACCACTGGTCCTTGCTGGCCCTCCCAGCCCCCGGCGGGGCCCCTGGCTCAAGGCCCTACCCAGTTCCCGAGCTGCAGGGCTCCAGGCCTGTGCTCAGCCCCTCGGGCCGCCCCTGTCCAGCCACTCTGCCTGTGCTGAGCCCTAGCAGTGGAGTAGCCAGGCCTCACGGGCCCCTTTGGGGCAGGTGGTGGCCTCACCCCAGACTTGGATGGCTCTGCGCTGCGCCCTGTCTGCGCTGCGCCCTGTCTGCGCTGTGCCCTGTCTGCGCTGCGCCTGCCCCTCTTCCCTTGCGCTGTGGGCGGGGCCACAAATCCTGCTTCCATCTGGGTCGTAAGACTGGGGTGATGCTGCCTGTGAACTGGGGGCTCCTTGTGGACAGGAGGACAAGCTGCCCCTGAACCGCGGGGAAGCTGATGGGCTGAGGGCTGTGCTGGCCCTGGGCGGGCCCTCCTCGCCTGGGGACGCTCCCAGCAGGGCTAGGCCAGTCTTGGAGGCCTGGGGTTCAAGCACACACACCCGGGACAGAGACAGGCTGCCCAAGCGGGAAGGCAGGGAACCCTTGGCTCAGGCTCTGAAGGGGCTGGGGGTCAGCGCTGAAGCACTGCTCCCCTCCATGGGGGTCTCCCCGCCCTGAGCCTCGGTGCCCAAGGCTTGCCAGCCACAGCTTTCGGGGCCACCCCCCCGCCCCGTTCTCAGACCCCCAGGTGCTGCCAGCACGCCTCCCGCAGGGCCCCTGCTCGGCCTGGGGTGGGAGCCGCCGCCTCTGGTCCCACCCGTTCCCCATCTGACGGCCCCTGTGGCCAGGGGCCTGTGCCAACTCCAGGCCCCAGCCGTCCACCCAGATGGAGCCGGGCCCGGCCCCCCAGCCCCGGCCCACACAGAGACCACACGGAGGGGATGCGACAGGCATGGCTCTGGTGAGGCACGAGAGACAGGCGTCTGGGTGGCAGGGCTGGCAGCCAGACAGATGGACGGTGGGACGTCACAGGCTCCCCTCCACGGACGTCGCAGGGAGGGAGCGAGGGCAGTGGGCCTCTCCCTGGGAGAAGCCGGAGGGACGGGCGCGACAGGGAGGTGGTGTGGCCTCCTGCCGGCTGAGGAGCCCGGGACGGGGTGGCCCTGCGCGCCCGGGGCTGCGGGCACAGCCCTGAGTGGGGAGGCTGGCTGGCTGACCAACGACATGACACGGCTTTAAGATGGCGCGTGGCGTCATGGCACGGGGGGCAGACTAACGCAGAGACACACGGGGAAGACAACCCGGCGGGCGGGCCCGCGGGCGAGGGCCGAGAGAGCGGCCCAGAGTCCGAGAGAGGCCCTAGTGTGCCGGGCGGGCAGCGGTGAGCGCAGGAGGGCCGCGCGGGCGAGGCGGGCGGTGGGATGGCGAGGGCGGGCCTGACGCACGGGACACAGACACGGGGGCGAGGGGAGAGTCGGACACGTGGGACTGGGCGCTCTTCCCCTTACCGTGTCTTTGGAGGACCTACGTCTCTTGAAGCTGGAGGCCAGGGTGGAGGTGATAGCCCTAAGTGTGGCTTTCTTTTTAGGGTCGGGCTCTGCTCTACCACTCTTTCTATCCTAAAACGAACACGCACAAGTGATTAGACGGCCGAGGGCGGCGGCCACACCTGCCCTCGCCTGCTCCTGGGGGCTGATGCCCCGCCTGGCTGGCTGCGCGGGCCCTCGCTCCTGCCTGCCTCCCTGTCCTGGTTGGACCAGCCACCGGCCCCACGCTCGCAGGGGGCCTCTGCTGCTGCCGGAGGTCTCCGGCCTGACCTTCCTTGTGCTGGGACTGGGTTCAGGGAGGCGGGGTGGGGTCCTCAGCTGGCTGTCTTCCAGGAAGGCCTGCCTGGTTCCCTGGCTCCAAGGTGCCCCTGGTGTACGGTGCCCCAAGGAGGAGGAACCCCCTGAACACCGGGTGAGTCACCCCCACAGGCCCCACCAGCCACTCTGACCTCAGAGGAAGCGCACCGAGATTTAGGAAGGGGCTGAGGGGACTAAAAGCAGGTGGCGAGATGGATTGGAGTGACAGAGAGACAGAGGCGGCTCCTGGGACCCTGGCCTCAGGTCTGATGGCCAGGTGGGCCTTGCGCCTGCCACTGGGAGCAGCGGCCAGGTCCCAAGAGCAAGGGTGGGCAGACGAGAGGTGTGGGGACACCGGTGACCCCGGCCCCCGGCCCTCCCTCTCGGCAACACCGGCTTCCTCCCAGGACACAGGCTCTGGGGAGGCACCCAGAGGAAGAGAAGAGCTGGGGCAGCCTGGGGCTGCCCGTGGGGCACCAGCCCGGCCCAGGTGGGCTGTGGGCAGCCCGTCCCCTGCTGCCAGCAAAGCCCCACGGGTGCAGCCTGGGGTGCCCAGCAGGACCGGCGGACCAGCTCAGACTGCAGTTACATGGAGCACAGCAGGGTGGCAGGGAACCGGGTCCTTGGAGGGGCGTGGGGCGGCGAGGGATGGCGGACTGCACCTTGGACTCACACACTACACCCAGCTGGGTCCCTGTCTTACCCTGCCTCAGTCTGCCTTCCTACCGAATGGGCCTCGGTGGGCGACTCTGGAGACAGAGGGGCCAGGTGGACGCTCGGAGCCCAGCTTCGCAGAGGCGGCCACCCACAGGCGGCCCCCAGCACTGCGGCCTCGGCTGTGGCTCCCAGCTCCAGTCCTCGCCACTTGGGCTCCTGGGAGCCAGAGCCAGCGCTTCCGCCTGCGGGGATGGAGGAGGGCCGGGCCGGGCCGGGCCGGGCCGTGGGCACCAGGCCTCGGAGGGCGGCCTGCCCTACCTGCAGGTTCTTTCTCCACACGTTCACTGCCGCAAACGCCAGCTGCATCTGCTTCCGCCGGGCGTCCTTGTGCCGTTTATAGGCGATCTCGATGAAGATCAGGAAGATCCCTGCCACGATGCCCCCAGCCACCAACATGAAGACCCCTGGGGGGGACACCCAGTGCCTCAGCTGTGGCTGCTCCCGCTGCGGCCCCCTGGGGCGTCCATCCAGGCTCAGCAGGGGCCTTGACCGGGCGGGGGGGGGGGGGGGGGGAGGAGGCCCACCTGCCATATTCTCGAAGGTGAGGGTAGCAGGGGCGTTGCTGCGCGAATCGCACTCCTGGTACCGAACCCACGTCTTGTCCAGGTCTTCCATGAAGCCGTTCTCGTGGGACCTGGATGGACGGGGCGCGTGAGCCCGGGCGGGGCAGGGCGGGGTGGGCCCGGGAGGGGCTCACAGGGCGGGGCGGGGCGGGGAGGGGGCGGGTGAGGCCAGCTCACTTGAGGATGGACAGGGAGACGTTCTGCTTCCAGGGGCTGTCCTTGCGCATGCCGATGCCAAAGCCCGAGCGGAAGAAGAGCTCGCCCGTGGTCACCAGGTCGCACTTCTGCGAGGCCTCGAACTCCAGCACCGCCGAGTCCCAGATGAAGGCGTGCAGCTTGCTGCGGGCAGGGGCGGGGTCACGGGGGCCACGCTTCCACGTGGCCCTGGCTCCCCGCGAGCCTTCCTCCTGCCAGCTGGGGACCCACCGTCTGTCCCCTCCCCGTGGCTCCCACACGGCCGGGACACTGAGTGTGGATGTGGACGCCCCCAGCCGGTCCAGCCCTCCCTTCACTCGCGCCCCGCCCGCCCCGCCCTCACTCGTCGAGCGCGGCCTGGGTGGCTCCGCCCCGCCCCCTCACAGGTCCAGCCCCGCCCCCACTGGCCCCATCCCTCACTTGTCGCGCACGGCCTGGGTGGCCCCGCCCCTCACTTGTCGCGCACGGCCTGGATGGCCCCGCCCTCTCCCGCCCCGCCCCTCGCTGGCCCCGCCCCGCCCCTCACCTGTCGCGCACGGCCTGGATGGCCCCGCCCTGCCCCGCCCCTCGCTGGCCCCGCCCCGCCCTCACTTGTCGCGCACGGCCTGGATGGCCCCGCCCTCTCCCGCCCCGCCCCTCGCTGGCCCCGCCCCGCCCCCTCACTTGTCGCGCACGGCCTGGATGGCCCCGCCCTCGCCCGCCCCGCCCCTCACCTGTCGCGCACGGCCTGGATGGCCCCGCCCTCGCCCGCCCCGCCCCTCGCTGGCCCCGTCCCGCCCCCTCACTTGTCGCGCACGGCCTGGATGGCCCCGCCCTCGCCCGCCCCGCCCCTCGCTGGCCCCGCCCCGCCCTCACTTGTCGCGCACGGCCTGGATGGCCTCCGCGGCGCTCTCGTAGTTGTGCTTCTCCATATGGCGGTACATGGTGCTCAGCTCCACCTGCCGCCGGAAGTAGATGTCCACCGAGCTCTGCTTCACCGTCGCGTAGATGAACTTGTCCGAGGGATTCCGCAGCTGCGGGGTCAGAGAGCCAGGCTCGTGGCTGCTCCCCGGCCGCGCCCCGCCCCACGCAGCGGAGGGCCTGAGCGCCTCCCTCCCCAGCCCCCAGCCGGGCCCGGCCTCACTCGCGGGTCGTTGATGCCGGTGATGCGCTCTTCCGGCCGGTCCAGCACCAGGAAGGCTGCCAGGTTGGCGGTGTAGGATGCCACAATGATCATGGCGAACCCCGCCCACACCATGCCCAGGATGCGCGCCGAGAAGCTTCTGGGGGCGCCTGCGGGCAGAGGACGGTCAGCTCGGGGCGGGCGGCGGGGCGGGATGGGGCCCTGGCCTGGCGTCGCCTCACCTTCCCCGATGCCTGAGTTGAGCAGGACGCCCCAGGAGAACCACATAGCCGAAGACAGGGTCAGCGCATCCTCCTCCTCCTCCTCGCTGTTCACTTTGAACCGGCCGAAGGGGCTGCGGGGGCGCAAAGGGCGGGCGGGAGAGGACGGGAGGGGCAGCCTGCCCCGGCCCTCGCCCACTCCGCCCGCCCGCGGGTAAAGGAGTCCGGTCCCCGGGCCGCGCTCACCTGAAGCGGTCCAGCAGGTACAGCATCACGGCCACCACGTGCACAGACAGCCCCACCAGCAGCCACAGCGTGCTCTGGAAGGGCTGCATGAACGAGTCCAGCGTGCTCCGGGGGATCTCCTGCGGGGCCACAGGCCGTCAGGGCCGCCCCGCCCTCCCGGGACGCCGCCCCGCCCCCCCGGGACGCCGCCCCGCCCTCCCGGGACGCCGCCCCGCCCTCCCGGGACGCCGCCCCGCCCTCCCGGGACGCCGCCCCGCCCTCCCGGGACGCCGCCCCGCCCTCCCGGGACGCCGCCCCGCCCTCCCGGGACGCCGCCCCGCCCCCCCGGGACGCCGCCCCGCCCCCCCGGGACGCCGCCCCGCCCCCCCGGGACGCCGCCCCGCCCCCCCGGGACGCCGCCCCCCCCCCCCCGGGACGCCCCCCCCCCCCCCCCGGGACGCCGCCCCGCCCCCCGGGACGCCGCCCCGCCCGCCCGGGACGCCGCCCCGCCCCCCCGGGACGCCGCCCCGCCCCCCCGGGACGCCGCCCCGCCCCGCCTGGCCTTCGCTCACCTTCTTGACCAGAATGGTCAGGCCCTGGTACTTGAAGGGCTTTGAGAACTCGATGTACTGCGCGCGCTCGTTGTTGATGGTCAGCGGGGCCACGATCATGTCCGCCTGCCCGCTGAGCAGCTCGCCCATCATCCCGTTCCATTCCTTTTTATTGCTGTTGTTCACCTGTGGGGCGACCCGCCGGTGGGGACGCGGACACCGCGGACCCCACTCCCCAGACAGGCTCCCACCCCGACCCATCTCATGGGTCACCCACTCCAGACTCCTCCCAGGCTCAGGCCCCGCCCGCCGAAGACCCTCCAGGGAGCAGGCCCCGGTTCTGCGCCGGCTCCTAGGGACCACTCCTACCCGCTCCTGCGTGCCGAACTTGCCGTCGGCCACCAGGTGAACCTCATAAGTGAAGTTCATGGTCCGCGCCAGCTTGATGAGCAGATCGATGCAGAAGCCGTAGCAGCACTGAGGCACAGTGTGGCGCGCTGGCGAACGGGGGCGCGGTGCGGTCAGCGAGGGGCTCGCCGGCACGTGGTCCCTGCCCGCCCGAGGCCAGTGCCCCTGGCCCCCGCCCCGCACTCACGGCTGCCCGGCGACGTGTCATTGGGCCCGGTGCAGATCACCTTCTTGACCGGGTCGCCGTTAACGGTGAACTCCTCCTTGCACGTGCCGTCGCTCAGCGTAGGCTTGACATACACAAAGGGCTCCTGGTGGATCGTCACGATCTGGGAACGAGGGGACATAAGGCCTGGACCACCAGCCCTGGGCTGTCCTGGGCGCTGCCCTCTTCTCAGCACCCAGAATTCCCTGGAGCCCCCCTCCCCAGATCCCTGACATTTCCCACCCCCCCCCACCATGCTGCTTCAGGCAGCAATCAGCCTGCTGCCCCGAGGAGGGGCGCCAGACCCCAAGGCTTCGCCCAGTGCACAGAGGGCAACTGGCCTCCTGGAACACCGTGCCTTCTCTTGGCCATTTTTCCTTCAGGTCCTGGCCTACAGAACAGTCCCTTGGTCAGTGGAGCCTGCCAGATGTCCAGTCTGCCCTGAGCCCCTTCTCTGACTTCTTGAGGCTGAGGACCTCCCTGTCCCAGCCCAGAGCCTACCCCCTGCCCCCACCCCTGCCATGAAGACAGGGGCATGTCCACTCAGAGCCTGCCCAGGACTAGGGACACGCAGGGACTGCCCTTGTTGGCTCTTCCAGCTTCTCCTGGCCTCAGCCTCCACCCGCAGGGGGTCATTGTCCGATCACTGCCCTCTCTGCCGTGGCCTCTTCAATCCAGGGGCTCCTTGGGGCTCACGCTGGGCACTCTCTCCTCTCTGTCCTTCAGAGCCCTAAAGGCTGAGAGTAGGCAGGATAGACGCAGGCAGAGGAGCTGAGCCAGTCACTGCACAGGATCAGGGGTCCCGGGGGACATGGTGCTGGGGTTGAGTCTATGAGGTGAATGGGGTTGGTGAGAGAGGCCCCTTCTCCTGCAGGGTGACCAGCTCCCCCAAGGGCAGGGGACTGGGAGCCCCTGAAGGGGCTTATTTGCCTTTAAAACTTTCATCACCATTTCTATTATACAAGTAATATGCTCATGCTTTTAAAAAAAATCAGTGAGACAGAGGAGGGATAAACCGGGAGATTGGAATTGCCATAGACATGCACTACTACATGAGAAATAGAGAGCACAGCACAGCGAACTGTGCTCAGTAACCCGTATGGGGATCGAACCTAGAAGGAGTGGATCTATGTGTGTGTATACTTGAGTCACTTTGCTGTACAGAAGAAACAAACACTAAATCAATTATCCTCCAATGAGAACTAAGTTGAAAATAATCAGTTCAGTGTCAAAAAAACAAGCGACACACGAAAGGCTCCAAGAGGCCTTCTGGCTCTCGCAGCCCGTAGGGGACCATCCTGGCCATTTGTCCTGTCTGTTTTACACTCAGACTCTTCAACACAAGGCCTCTCTCCTGAGCGCTGGCTTGGGGAAATCCCTTCTGCCCGTAGAGAGGGTTGGTGCCCTGCCGGCAGGTGCAGACAAAGAGGCCCAGTGAGAGACCACGGGGTGGGGTAGCTCAGAAAGCAGAGGAGGTCAAGAGAGGACCCGGGGGCACCACAAGAAGTGCGGTGTGAGGCTCCTTGCCTTTAGTGAGCTCGGGCACCAGCCTGGTGCTGGTGTGGGTCAGTCTGGGAGGGACTCTTGGGAGGCATCCTGGGATGAGCCTGAAGGACCGTAGCAGAGTTGGGACGTGGAAGAGAAGCTGTGAGAGATGAGGTCCCAGGGGAGGGCCCCCAGAGGCCCAGTGAGTCACAGAGGGGCTGGCCAGCGCAGGGAGACCCGGCTCAGAAGGACAGTCTGAGCCAGTCCCAGCAGGAGGCCA
The DNA here is from genome assembly GCF_016772045.2 of Ovis aries. Taxonomy (NCBI): domain Eukaryota; kingdom Metazoa; phylum Chordata; class Mammalia; order Artiodactyla; family Bovidae; genus Ovis; species Ovis aries. The sequence continues at coordinate 773,557 of NC_056056.1, forward strand.
GGAAGGCCAAGGGTGGGCGGTGGGCTGAGGCCACCTGGAGGAGTGCCGAAGAGTGTGGGGGCATCATCTCCAGGACTGGGGCTCAGCACTCAGAGTACTGAAGTCCACAGAAAGACCACCGGTCTGCCCCTCGTCCCCAGGGGAGCCCTGGTCCACATGGCTGCCCCAGGCTTAAGCGGGATGGGGTCAGGAGGGGCCGGGCGGCTGGGCTTCCTCTCCTGCACCCACTCCGTCTCCCTGCGCCTCCGCCACGCCAGGTGTGTGCAGTGGGTGCTGGGCTGGTCCCAGGACCTTTAGTCACTTCAGGGCCCTCACTGTCCCCTCTGCACCCTCGGCACAGGATGGAGGCCACAGTGCACGGAGACCGGGGCAGGGAGGCGGGGCCCCACCTTCAGCCTGGTGGACATCTGGTAGCCGCGCGGCTTCTCGGTCTCCCCGCCCGGCCAGATGATCTTCCTGTCGTTGGGGATGACCTGGGGGTGGGGGTACGAGATGGAGGTGGCCACGCAGGGGTCTCGGCCCCAGGGCCCTAAGGCCCCAGCCCCCACCCCCTCATGACCCCCACCTACGTGCGTGCCGTTGTAGATGCCCACTTGCACCAGCTTGCGGTTCTGCAGGTTCATGATGCTGTAGTTGGCAAACTTCCGGTCCCCGTCCTCATTGAACTCCACGCGGCCGGTCACCCCGTCTGCGTACTTGGAAGACATCAGCACCCTGGAGAGGGCAGTGTGGTTGGGCCATCAGGGATGCACTCCCTGCTCTCACTGAGAGCCGCCTGGAGGGCGAGCCCAGACAGACGGCACAGCCACGCCAGCCAAGCAGCTCCTCGGCTCTGGACCCTGTTGTGAGGGCTTCCTGTGGGCTGGGACGTTTGATTCTGACAGCTTTACAGGTGAGGTGGCAGAAGCCCAGGGAGGACGCGGTGGCCCGCTCACCAGTGAGTGGGGGAGGCTGGGTTGAGGTCTCATCTTCCTGCGTGTGCACACGCCTGTGTGTGTGGCGTGTCCACTGGGCCATATATGTGTCACACACCAGGTCTTTGTATGGGGTGCAGCCCTGTGCGTGTAGCTGTGGCACAGGTGTGATGTCCCGTGAGCCTCTCTGAATCTACATGCACACGTGTGTGCCTGTGTGCACATATGCTGCGTGTCTGCAGCTGTGTGTGCTCCTGCTGTGGGCACCGCGGCCAGGACTCTGCGCCTGCTAATTGGGGGTGGGTGCTGGTGACCGACTGGGCCTCCCCACACTAGTGGCGCGGTGTCCAGGGTTCTCTGTGTTAACTCCTGTCCTGCTGCGGCCACCCACTGTGTCTCTTGCCAACCTTGGCTCTCGGCAGACTCGGATGTGCTTAGTCACTCAGTCCTGTCCAACTCTTTATGACCCCAGGGACTGTGGCCCTCCGGACTCCTCTGTCCATGGGGATTCTCCAGGCAAGAATACTGGAGTGGGTTGCCATGCCCTCCTGCAGGGGATCTTCCCAACCCAGGGATCGAACCCAGGTCTCCCGCATTGCCGACGGATTCTTTACCACCTGAGTCACCAGGGAAGCAGGGTTGGGTGCCACCCCCAAAATCTTTGTCTGACCTCCTGGGCCTGAGGAAGCTCCCAGTGCCCGCCCGAGGCAGGATCCTCCTCCCCAGGGCTGTTAGTCATCCTGGGGATTGGGGTGGGGTCTCACGGTGGCTTCAGTGTTTAAAGGTGGGGACAGGGGCAATGGAGGCAGCCGTGCTTCTGTGACATTCGAGGCGATGGTGTCAGTGTTGGAAATGGACCAGATGGTTATCACAGCGCGGATGGAGGTGAGGATGGAGTCAGGTGGGGGCAGAGAGGAGTGGGGAAGGAGACTGTGTCTGTAGGCGCAGCACGCTGGGCTGGAGCGACTCTTTCGGGTTCCGGAAAGGTGGCCCTCAGACGGAGCGGCCCCGCCCACCCCAGGGCGACCCCGCCCACCTGGAAGAGTGGCCCCTCCCGCCTCGGACGGATCAGACACGCCCACCCCGGAAAGTGGCCCCGCCCACCTCTTGAAGAACAGCCCCGCCCACAGAGAACGGCCCTGCCCATTCTGGAACAGCCGTCCCACCCCCTCAGACGGAGCGGTCCCGCCCACCTCAGAGAACGTCCCCGCCCACCCTGAGGGGCGGCCCCGCCCACTGGCCCGCCCACCTCTTGAAGAGCGGCCCGGTCTTCCAGATGTTGGTGTTGCCCACGCAGCCCCGCGGCGGGTCGGTGATGTTCTCTTTCTCGAGCAGCTCGTGCACGGCCTGGGCCACCACGCCCACGGCGTCGCTGATGTGCGCCGACTCGTTCTTGCCGTTGATGAGCTGCAGCCCGATGATGCCTGGGGCAAGGGCTGGCTTAGAGCCCGCGGGGGACGCCTGCCCACCGGGACCCCGGAGCCCAGCACTCACCGTCCGGGGCGTAGCGCAGGGCGTTCCCCGAGATCTCGCGCTCCCCCACCAGCCACACGTACCCCGAGCCCGTCATGTTCAGCATCGCGGCTGCGCGGTACACGGTGGCAGCGTCGTCCTCGCTGTGGGGCAGAGCAGGGTGACGGCCAGGACTCCAGCTCTCCCCACCCGCGGCCGGCGGCGGCTGCTCGACTCCCAGGTCCCCCTCCACAGTGTGGCCTCCCCCTGCCTCTTCCCCCGCCCCTGGTCTGCAGGGAGCCCTGGAGGCACTGCAGAGATGGGGGGCAGCCCCCACCCCGGCCCCTCCCCCAGCCAGCACTGCACGTGGGCCCGAGGACTAGCCCCGAAGTGATGGGGTTGGGGCCCAGACCCCCAGAGCTTGCCGGAGGCCTCTTGCTGGCCCCCTGCTCTTGTGGACAGGGTTAGCATGACACAGTGACGGCCCATTATTGACGGGTAACTTGCTCACCCGCACCAGACACTATTCTGAATGCTTTCCATGCACCTTTCTATTTAATTCTCACAACCTCCCTGTGAGGCAGGCAGAACAGGATCCCTGGCAGGACAGGGACTGAGGAGCCAAGGCGCACGGTGGGAAGTGGAGGGTCGGGTCTGTGTCTGATAATCCACCCCTGAGCCTGTGCTCCTGCAGCTTCCTGGGCAAGCCACACCCCTCTGGTTCCATGCCTGAGCATGTGAACTGAGAGGCTGGGATCTTTCTGGATGCTGCTGGGACCAAATGCCAGGGCGCTGCCCTGAGCATTGCAACAGAAGCCACTGGGGCGCTGAGGGCACCTGCTCTCCCTTTTGGAGTCTGAACAAGCATCTCTGGGTGCCCAGCCCTGGGTGCTCTCCCTACCACCCAGGGCAGAGCCCCTGGCAGGACAGAGCCTAGGCCTCACCTTGCAGGCACACGTTGCCCTGAGCTCCTGTGTTTCCTCACAGCTGAGCCTCTGTGCACCCCGCCCCCTAGGGCTGGGATCACCCTGGTCAGGACAAGCACCCTGGGCCTGATGGCACTCCCACCTCCTCTCCCTGCAGGGTGGAACTTGACTCCAGACATGATGGACACTTTGCTTCTCTGATGCATGGGCAGCGGGAGACAATGCAGTTCGGGAGATGGTCTGGGAGAGCATTTTCACAACGGCTGATGTGGGAAACCCAGGCAGCCCTAGGGACCCTAGGAGTCAGCCCCCAATTTTCTCAGGGGAAAATGCAAACGTTCAGTGTTTGCTTTAAACAAGAACGCAACCCCAAAGGGAGGTGCTTCAGGCTGCACCCAGCCAAGACGGCTGGTGGCACCAGTGCGTGCGTGTCGGGGCGCGGCTCCCCCAAAGCCTGGTGGAGGGGCCTGTCTGCTTGACACCATCCAGGTCTGTGAGGTTGGACTGGTGGTGAGCACACACCTATGCTTGTGTCTGTGTAAATCGATACCTGCAGTAAAGCAGTTGCAGACAAAAGCCTGATCGACATCAAACTGTTTTATGGAAATAACTGATCCCGTAAAGACAACTTCAGGAGGATTACTTTAAAAAAACATTTTGGAAACAAATTAGAGATTCTGACATGCTCAAGAGAAAACTGCTCAAAAGTTAAGACTGGATTAATGAAGTCGCTCTGCAAAATGCTCTCAACAGGCTTCGTGAGGAGGAGCCGGGGGGTCGGGTGGGGGACAGGGTGAGCTAGGGTGGCAGCGGCCCTGCCCAGGGGTCTGCTGGCATCCCTGGGCTCCAGGGGCGGACTGTGCCGGGCCAGCTGGTCCCCTGCAGTGGGACTCTGGCCTCTCTGCTCTGGGGGCCTGTGTGTGAGGGCAGGGGTTCCTTCCCGCTTGAATCCAGAGGCCACGAGTGGATTCAAGAGGTGGGCGTGTGGTCGGTGAACGCTGTGCCTCCACGGGCCGTGTATGTGCGTGTGTGAGGCCTGTGCCCTGGGTAGTGTGTGGCACACAAGTCTATGTTTGTGAGCACGTGTGTGCTGGTGTGGGGCGTGTGCCGGTGTGGTGTGTCTGCTCTTGTGTCTAGGTGAGCATGTGTTAAGTGCGTGTGTGTGTGTGTGTGGTGGTGTGCCTGTGTGTGTATGAGTGTCTTTGAGTGTGTGTCTGTGTGGTGTGTGGCGGTGTGACTGTGTGTATATGAGTGTCCTGTGAGTGCGTGTGTGTCTGTGTGTGTGTGTCTGTGTGCCTGTGTGTGTGTATGAGTGTCCCTGAGTGTGTGTGTGTGTGGTGTGTGGCGTTGTGCCTGTGTGTATATGAGTGTCCCTGAGTGTGTGTGTGTATGTGGCTGTGTGCCTGTGTGTGTGCATGAGTGTCTGGCGAGTGTGTGTGTGTGTGGTGTGTGGTGGTGTGCCTGTGTGTGTATGAGTGTCCCTGAGTGTCTGTGTGTGTGGTGTGTGGTGGTGTGCCTGTGTGTGTATGAGTGTCCCTGAGTGTGTGTGTGTGTGGTGTGTGGTGGTGTGCCTGTGTGTGTATGAGTGTCCTGTGAGTGCGTGTGTGTGTGTGTGGTGTGTGGCAGTGTGACTGTGTGTATATGAGTGTCCTGTGAGTGCGTGTGTGTCTGTGTGCCTGTGTGTGCGTATGAGTGTCCCTGAGTGTGTGTGTGTATGGTGTGTGGTGGTGTGCCTGTGTGTGTATGAGTGTCCCTGAGTGTGTGTGTGTGTGGTGTGTGTGTGTGTGTGGCGGTGTGCCTGTGTGCCTGTGTGTGTGTGTATCAGTGTCCCTGAGTGTGTGTGTGGTGGTGTGCCTGTGTGCCTGTGTGCGTATGAGTGTCCCTGAGTGTGTGTGTGTGTGTGCCTGTGTGCCTGTGTGTGTATGAGTGTCCCTGTGTGTGTGTGGTGTGTGCCTGTGTGTGTATGAGTGTCCCTGAGTGTGTGTGTGTGTGGCTGTGTGCCTGTGTGTGTATGAGTGTCCCTGAGTGTGTGTGTGCCTGTGTGCCTGTGTGCCTGTGTGTGTATCAGTGTCCCTGAGTGTGTGTGTGTGTGTGTGTGTGTGTGTGCCTGTGTGTGTGTATGAGTGTCCCTGAGTGTGTGTGTGTGTGCCTGTGTGCCTGTGTGCGTATGAGTGTCCCTGAGTGTGTGTGTGTGTGTGCCTGTGTGCCTGTGTGTGTATGAGTGTCCCTGAGTGTGTGTGTGTGTGTGTGTGTGTGCCTGTGTGCCTGTGTGTGTATGAGTGTCCCTGAGTGTGTGTGTGTGTGTGTGCCTGTGTGCCTGTGTGTGTATGAGTGTCCCTGTGTGTGTGTGTGTGTGGTGGTGTGCCTGTGTGTGTATCAGTGTCCCTGAGTGTGTGTGTGTGTGTGTGTGTGCCTGTGTGCCTGTATGTGTATGAGTGTCCCTGTGTGTGTGTGGTGGTGTGCCTGTGTGCCTGTGTGCGTATGAGTGTCCCTGAGTGTGTGTGTGTGTGCCTGTGTGCCTGTGTGCGTATGAGTGTCCCTGAGTGTGTGTGTGTGTGTGGTGTGTGGCAGTGTGCCTGTGTGTGTATGAGTGTCCCTGAGTGTGTGGCTGTGTGCCTGTGTGCCTGTGTGTGTATGAGTGTCCCTGTGTGTGTGTGGTGTGTGCCTGTGTGTGTGTATGAGTGTCCCTGAGTGTGTGTGTGTGTGGCTGTGTGCCTGTGTGCCTGTGTGTGTATGAGTGTCCCTGTGTGTGTGTGGTGTGTGCCTGTGTGTGTATGAGTGTCCCTGTGTGTGTGTGGTGTGTGCCTGTGTGTGTGTATGAGTGTCCCTGAGTGTGTGTGTGTGTGTGTGCCTGTGTGCCTGTGTGTGTATGAGTGTCCCTGAGTGTGTGTGTGTGTGTGCCTGTGTGCCTGTGTGTGTATGAGTGTCCCGTGTATATGGCACAGACGTGTACACGAGAACAGAGAAGCAGGTCGCATGCACATGTGTGTGTACAGTACACGTGCAGATAGCATGTGTGTGATGTGCGTTCAGTGGATTTGTGTGAGTGCGTGTGCTGTGTGTGCTGTGTGGGGGATCAGTGCTTGCTAACTGCCTTCCAGCCCAAGGAGCAGGCTCTATCCGGGGCAGACGGAAGGCGGGGCACCCCACCCCTGCTGGAGCCTGCAAAGCTTCTGGGACAGGCGGACAGTGCGGCAGGTCTCCCCAGGCCCCCATGTGCCATGGGGCAGGGCGCTTCCGTCACCTATTTCTGGTGGCCTGGCCTTCCCTTCGCAGGACGAGCCATTTGCACACAGGGAGGCTTTTGCTGGGGCTCAGCTCCAAGGTCACGGTGGGGCCGGGCCCCTCCAGCGGCGGCAGCCAGGTGGTCAGGTCCCTCACCGGTCCCCTTCTCGTGGCTGCCTAGTCTGGCCGCTCCAACCCTTCCACCCCAGGGCCCCGGCCTCTCCCTGCCGTGGACCTTCTCTGCAGGCCCCTCATCCCTCCCCGGGACCCCTCCCCAACCAGCTCCCAGAACCCCGGTCAGCTGCTACCGCCCAGGCCACCTCTGCCTTCTTAAGGGCAGGGGCTTATCCCTCTGCCATCCCCAAGGCCCTGTGTGTGCGTGGGGGCGGTGAAGGGGGCGTTTGGGAGGCAAAGCCCAGCATCAGCAGGGCGCACCCTGGGCCTGGCCCCGAGGTGGCCGGGTGGCCGGCCCAGCCTGGCCTCACCTGGCGGAGAGGATGATGACCCGGGCCTCCAGCTCCCGCGCCTCCATCAGCAGGGCCGTCACGTTCTTGGTCCCCGGGTCGAACTGCAGCACCTTCTCCGCCTGCAGTGTGAGCGGGAGTGTTAGCAGGCGGCCAGGGCGGGGACACAGCGCCTCAGGGGCGAGAGTCGAGCTGCAGCCTCTAGGATCCCCGAGGCTGCGCCCTAGGGCCGCCGCGGCCCGCCTGCCGCCTGCGCTGCCAGCTGCCTGCCCTGCTGCGCCGGCCTTCCTGCGTCCTCCTCCTGCTCGCTCTCTGCACTCCGCGCTCTCCTCCTCTCATTCCTGGCCTCACTTTTGCACTGAGCATGCAAGTTGAAGTGGACCGAGACTCAGAAAGAGGCGTGCAGCGGGCAGGAAACAGGAAAGAGTTTTGGAACGCAATCCGAAACGGCGGAGACGGCCGCCTTTTCCAAAACCTCGGGAGGTCCTCCGGGGCCTGTCCGCCGGCCCTACGGGAGCGGCCCGGGCTGGACTGCAGGCGGGCGGGCGGGCTCCCTCCTGGGTTCCGCGAGGAAACCCGGGGGCCCGGAGATTCACATGCACTCCCCAGAGAGCGGCTCCTCCTGCGGGCCGCCTGCGGGCGGGGGCCCGGCGGCCGGCACCGGCCTCTCCTGCCTAGGCTGCCTGCTCTGGACCTGGCTCTGCTTCCTCTCTGCTCGGCCGCGGCATGGCGCGGCTGGGCCCACGGCAGCCCTGGTGGCCGAGGCGCCCGGCCGGGGCTCCCTAGTCGTGGGTGGCGTGCACGTCCATGCATATATACCTTGGGTCCGCGCTTGTGGTCATAGGACAGTTGGTCGAGGCTGTCATAGTTCCTTTTTTTACTCTGATGAATAATGTGCACAGAGAGAATATGCAGACACAGAAGAAGATTATAAACGGTTGAAAATGACGGCGCTAAAGCAATCACACCACCTCCTCGGCACGTCTGCAGACGGGCACGTACCTGGAGCTCGCAAACACCTAGGCCGGGGCGGGGCTGGGGCCGGGGCGGGGCCGGGGCAGGGGTGCGGGGCGCAGGGGCCACTGAGGCTCCCTGCCTGCGTGGACTTGCGCTCATGGAAACAGTCAAGCTCAGGAGAGAGGGAGGGCCTGTCTGCGTCCAAGCGAAACCCACCCCCTGGGGACCCCTCCTGCCCCCAACCCTGCCATGCACCTGCCATGGGGTCCCCGCCGCACCCCCCGGCCACGGGAGTCCTGCATGGGGCAGGTCCCTCCCCCAGCACCCCTTCTGCCCTCTGGGAGGCCCAGGGTTCTGCCCTCGCTGGCGCGTGGCGCATGCCCCGCCGCCCGCGGGCACTGAGCGGCTGTGGCGGGCGTTCCTGACACAGGCGCATCTGCGGGCATCCACGTGCGCTTGTTGGCCTAGTGAGCCTGCGGCAGGGGCGGGGTGAGGGTCAGCGCATCTGAGCACATATGTGCGTGCAGGCAGCTGAGTGTGAATTCGGGGTGAGCCTGCTCATGGGCACACGCCACTTGTGAGCCTGCTGGACCTCTTGGGGGGGGGTGGAGGGCCCCTGGGGCCTGAGTCTGGGACAGCGGGAGTGTGAGTGGATGGTCTTGGGAGCAACCGCACGTGCCTGCGAGAGGGAGCGTGTGTGTGAGCATGCACTGGGCACATGTGCAGCCACCAAGGGAGGGGACACACTCGCCTGGTGCAGCCCTGGGAGCCAGCCCTCCCTCCTAGGTTCAGCCCGTCCCCTAAAGCAGGACCCCCAGGGCCCTCTGGGTCTGCCCTCTGCTTCCCCCCAGCTGATGCCCGCTCTTCCCTTCAGGCCCTATGGCGCCTTGGGGCACCTGGGTTGGCACTCAGCTTATTGAAGCCAACTCCGCCTCTGCACACAGCGCACACGCCTGCCATCCCTGGGTCTTGCCTCCCAGGGCCTTCCCCTGCCTGGGCCTCTCTGCCTGGTTTGGCCACCACCCAACCCGGGAGGGGCACAGCCCGGGTGCGGAGCACCCGTGGCTGTGGGCTGGGTGGAGGCGGGACCCTGGGCTTCCTCTGGCAGTGGGGGTGGACAAGGAGGGATGGGGGGGTCACCTGGACCCCCAGAAACACCACTCTGGTCTTGCCACCGCCCCAGGGATGGGGGTCAGCTGGGCAAGAACAGTCAATTAGAACCAGGCACCTAATTGGTCCCCAGGAGGGGTCCAGAGCCTGGGCGGGAAGGAGAGAAGGGGCCGAAGAGGGGCAGGGCCAAGACTGGGAGCGGGGCTGGCAGGCACCCCTGGATAGGGCTTCTGTGAGGTTGGGTGGGCAGCGGCTAGGCAGACGGCAGCTGCGCAGTGAGGCCAGCAAGAGGACACGGGAGGGGTCACAGCAGAGGGGACTGAGCCTTTGCGCAAGGGACGCGGCGCGTGGGGCCACCGCACTGAGGGACACCCTAGGGGCGGCGTTGGGGCGAGGTGGCGCCCCATGAGTTCCGAGCCCGCGGCCTGAGCGGGCTGGGGGCGGGGCGGGGGGGGGGGGGGGGGGGCGGGGTGTTTGCGGAGCTCCAGGTGGTCCTGCCCTCGCCCCGCAGGGACTGACACGAAGGAGATTTCGACTAATGGCAAAAGCGAGTGAAATGAGCCGAGGACAGGCTGGGGCGGGCGCTCGCCAGACGGAGTGGTGCTGACCACGCACGATGGAAAGAGAAGGGTGTTCACACGGGCCACAGACACGGCGGCGGCTCGCCGCTCCTGCTCCTGCGCGCGCGCCCCGGCCCGCGCCTCACCTTGGACTCGCGCTCCTCCAGCAGCGTCTCCAGGCGTTTCTGGGCCGCCCGCCCTTCGTGGTCGTCGCTGACCAGGAGGATGACGTGGTTCCAGCTGTAGACGCGCATCATCTCGAACCAGACGCTGGACTGGTGGGAGTAGGGCGGCACGGTGCGCAGGAAGCTCAGGTGGATGCTCTGCGAGGCACAGCAGGGCTGAGGGCGCGGCCGGAGACCCCGCCAGGTCTCTGCTCCTAATCGCTACGTACAGACCCCAGACCCGGGGGCCTCGCTTCCCCGACTCCTTCCCGCACCCCACATCACCTCATCTGAGAAACAGGCTCGGCTTGCCCACCAGCCGCCTGACTGAGACGGGGCGGGGGGTCTGTGGAACTTTTCCTGGGGTGACTCCCCCACCTCCCCACAGACACCCCAGCTCAGCTACTCAGGCTCAGAAAGTTCTTGCTGACGCCCAGCATCTCAGAGACCCCCACGGGTCCGTCCGGAATTCGTATAACTGTCTTTCTGAGGAAACCTCCCTCTTGGGGCTACGCTCCAGTCTCTTGGGCTCGTTGGGGGGTGTTGCCCTAACCCTCACCCTGGCCCCGCCTGCTCTGAGGGTGCCGCCTGTGGGTGAGGGGCTGAGCAGGCTCCGCCCCCCTCAGCGCGGAGTCTCCGGGTCTGTGCAGGGAGCAGGGCTCCTGGGGACCACCCCGAACCAGGGGTTCGTCTGCTCCCTCTCCGTGCCTTGGCATCTGGGCTCAAGAATGCCCCTTTGCCTCTGTCTGTCCTCCGGCAGGTGGCACGGCTGCAGGGCATTGTGGCTGGGGTGTCGGGCTGGCTCTGGCCCGGGCTGTCCTGGCCTGCCTTCTGGGCACATACGGTCAGGGGTTTGCTTTGGAAGGATCAGGGTGGAGCTCTAAGGCCCAGCTGCTAGGTGTGCCCTCGTGCTAGGCCATGGTCTGGATCTGGAGTGGGAGTCTGTGACAGTCCGCATCATGCCTGGGAGAGAGCTCCCCTCCCCGGCCTCCCTGGGCGCCCGGCTGCTGTCCTCCTAGGAGGCACTTTTCGGGCCTGGCGCCCAGAGAGGTGCGGAAGGCAGAGGCTGGAAGGCGCAGGAGGGAGCCCTCCACTCACCGCTGAGGGGTAAGTGCCTCTGAGCAGCTCGGGAGGCTCTGCTGTGGCTGTGGTTCTCAGAGCCTCAGGAGGAGGGTGCCCGGCCTCCGCGAGCCTCCTCCCACAGCAGTCGTCCCAGAGGACCCCTCACTCTGCTCTCTCTTTGCCGTCGTCCCTGACCTCCCTGGACACCCCAGGCCTGGCTGAGATGACCTCTGTGATTCAGGCGGGTTAGCTAGAGCTCAGGGCTCCGGACAGGATGAATCTGGAGAAGATGGGGAGAGCTGGAGCCCAGCTCCAAGAGCCCAGCCCTCTGCCTCTCTGCTGACACCGAGCCAGAGTCCGCAGTCTGTCTGCAGGTGGCCCACCCCAGTGTTCTCGCCTGGAGGATCCCATGGACAGAGGAGCTGGGCAGACTTCAGTCCACGGGGTTGCAGAGTCAGACACGACGGAGCGGCTGAGCACGCAGGAAGCCCCCCAGGTCTGAAGGGTAAAGTGGAGCGGGCCGACCACCCTCCCGGCCTCTTGGTGGCGTTTGCTCCCAGCTGACTGGTCCTCCCAGAGCTGGGGCAGGCGCTGCGGGAGAGCTGTGTACGGGCCAGCGCGCCTTCCTCACTGCTCTGGGGGCGCGCTTCCTGCCAGCCTGACTCGGGGACCTCTCTGCTTCCCCAGCTGCTGCTCCACGATTAGACGGCTCCGGTCAGACCCCCAGCCCGAGGGCCACAAGGCAGCCCTGAGGACCGCAACCCCCAGACCAGCCCCCCAGCTGCCTCCTCGGCTCACCCGGCTCACCCGGCACCGAGTTCAATCCTGTTCCAGCTGCGTCCTCTAGGGGGGGCTGGAAACTACACCCTCACTGGTCCCTGGTGGCGCCGCCCCTCTAGGCGTCTCCTCCTCCTGGAGAACCCCCTTTTCCAAGGGCCCCTGCTCTGCTGTCCGGGAAGCTGTCCCGTCTGTCCCTCCTGTGACCCACAGGGCCTCTGCTGCTCCCCGGGGCTTGCTTTTGGCACCTGTCACCTGTCAGTGGGCTGTGTGCCTGAGTGTGTGCGGGCGTGTGTCACTGTGTGTGTGTGTGTGTGCCTGGCACAGTGTGTGATGGGCCTGAGTGTGGGGGAGTGAACACGGTGGTTCCATGTGAGAGTGCAGTGGGTGATGGTGTGAGCACGTGTGAACATCAGTGTGTGCGTATACAGGCGTGAGTGTACAGATACGTTCGCATCTGTGAGTTTGTGTGAGTGTGAGTGCTATGAGTGTGTACCGGTGTGCGTGTATGTGGGTGAGTCTGTGTGTCTCTGTGAGACTGTATTGTGGTGTGAGTTGTGAGTGTGCCTGAATATATCATCTGGGGCCCAAAGCCCGTGATCTGAGCCCCTCTGCCTGTGCCCCGCACCCCCTCCGCAGGAAGCTGCTGGCGGCCCTGGGTCTGCCAACGGGGGCATCGCGGTCAGGCTCACCTTGTCTGAGTAGATGGACATGCGCGTGGTCAGCCCCAGGACGGGGATGCGGTAGAAGCCGGCTGTGTAGGAGACGGGGGTGGGTGTGAAGTGGTCGTTGGGGGTAGGTGGGTGGCTAACTAGGATGGCGTAGACCTGCGGGCACAGGGGACACAGTCAGCTCGAGGGGGGAGGGGAGGCCCTGCCCCAGAGCCCCCACTGACCCCCATCCTGTGTCAGAGGTGGACAGAGGCTAATGCTCCAGAGATGGAGGGTGTCTCCAGAAGGCCTGCAGGGACAATTACAGACCGAGAATTAGGAACTAGTGGGAGAAGCTGGACAAGGAGCCACCCAGAGGCCCAGGCCTCTTGCTGATGTCTTCCAGCAGCAGGCTGAGCCCCGCTTGGTTTGAACCAGACACAGTGCTGACTTGGGCACTGGCCACATCCTCAAGGAGGCTTCGACTTCCCGCCTGGACCAGTGGCTCAGCCTCCAAGGCAGGGAGATGGGGCAGAAGGCCCGGTAGTTCTGAGCTGCCCTCAGATTGGAAGGCCCTGTCTGTCCCATTTGTGCCTTCCCCTGTCTGAGCCACAGGGCCCCCTGCTTCTGCAGATGGGTGGGAGTGTGCTGGCCCCACACGGTGGGGGTGACGGCTGCCATGCCCACGCCTGGCCCACAGCGTCCGGCAGTGAGTGAGAGCTACTGCTGTGGCCGCGGCTCCCGGCACTCCCTGGGAGAACGGTGCCCACAGGCAGCAAAACTGTAAGTGGGAGGAGGGATTCCCCATAAAGGGTCCTGCCCCTTCTCCCTCCCTGACCCCATCTGCACTCAGAGATGGCTGTTCAGTGTGTGCCCGAGCATGTGTGTGCGTGTGTGGCTATGCCGTGCTCACGAGTGTGTGCTGGGTGTGTGTGTGTACAGCATGCCCCGGCGTGTCTGCTTGTGTGTGTGCATGTGTGTGCACGCTTGAGCGTGTGTTCACTTATCTGGCACAGGAATGCATGTGCCCATGGAGATGCGCGGGGCCGGGCGTCTGTGTTAATGAGTGTGCGGTGGATTACCCCATGCCAACATGCATGAGTGAGTGCTAGTTTAAGTCTAGGCGTTTGTCTCTGTGCACAAACGTGGATAAATATGTGCGCACATGTGAGCATGAGTGTCCGTGGGTGAGTGTGTGTGAGCAGCACTTGGCCCAGGGTCGGTCCGCCTCTTACATAAAGGGCTGCATTGCAGTGATCGGGCTGTCTCATTGGGGTGCAGCAGGCGCGGAGCCGGGGGCGGACAGCTCTGCAGGCAAAATCGCCAGCTGTGTCCTCCCCCCGGAGCGCGTGCTGCCAGCCGCTGAGCCTTGGTGTCTCCCACACAGGTTGTCCCCATTCCCCACCGTAGAGAGCACCCTGCTGCAACACGCGGGCCACTTCCCCTGTCAGGCAGTCCTGTGGATGGGGGCGGGGGAGGGTGAAGGGATGGCGGTCTCCAAGAAGGAATAAAGATGGCCCCGGGCCCCATCCGGTTTAAAGCCCTGCGTCCTGCGTGCGGCCAGGCCAGCGCCTCGTGGGCGGCCTGGGATGCCCGCCACCACCCAGATACACAGTGACCAAACAGACAGCCACACGCCCACACACACCAGCTAGATGCCTGGTGAGGGCAAGCCCCGGTTACAGGCGATTGGTCTGGGGCTGACACAGAGCTGACGCCGGGTGTTCAGCTGCTGGCGAGACCAGCCCTCTGGGTCCTTTCTCAAGGGGAGCGAGAGGGCGAGGGAAGGATGGGATGAAACGGGGACAGCGGCAAGGAAGGAGGCTGAAGCAGGGAGGATGGGGGGAAGGGTGGGGGAGGGGGAGGGGCCGGCACCGCGGGAGCCCGGCGAGTGGGGGGCGGGCACCTGGCTGGAGATGAGGTCTTCGCACACAGACAGGGCCATCTGGATGGCGTTGGGCTTGTGGGTGACGGAGGTGGCGTTGAGCTGGATCTTCCAGGAGCCGTGCCGCTTGTTGGCCTGATTCACAGCCTCGCGGAACATCTGCTCGTGCTTCCGCGTGCTCAGCACCGCGCCGATGTTGACGATCTTGGGGTCGCAGGCGGCGCGGGCGAAGGAGCAGGAGAAAAGCAGGGCGAGAGTCAGCAGGCGCATGGTGCTCATGGGCTCCGGGCAGCGCCCTGGCTCTGGGCGGCGCGAACACGGGGCCGTCCGCGCATCCCCAGCGGGAAGCCCCGGCCGTCCTGCGCGCGCCCGATCCCGCGGACGGAGGGCGCCGCGTCTTCCCCGGGAGCCTTAGTTCTGCGACACCCGCGAGAGGGACGCGTGCGGCGAGGCTTCGGCCAGCCGGGCAGCCCCCGGAGCGCGTGGGGTCCCTGGAGCGCGGCCCGGGTGGCGGGCGCTGTCCGCGGTGCTGAAGCGGGACTCGCTGCCGCTCCGGGTGCCTCGCGCCGCGAGGACACGGCGGCGGCAGCTCCTCCGCGGGCTTCGCTGGTCCCGGTCCCGACGCTGCGGCGGCTGCAGCGACTGCGGAGCGGCGAGCGCGGCTAGCGTCGCCTGCCCCTCCTGCCGCCCCCGCTTCCCGACGCGGAGCGGGAGCGGGGGCGCCTCCCGCGCCAGATTGTGCGCCTGCGTTCGTGAGAGCGATTTTCAGAGCGCGGGCCAGAGGGGGACGCTTGTGCGCGCGCGTGTGCGCGTGTGTGCGCGCGTGTGGACGGGTCGCTGAGACTGTGAGACCTGGGCTGTCTCGCACCTGTAGGGAGTCGAGCGTGAGGAGGTGAGGAGAGTCCGTGTCAGCGCAGGCGGCCGCCTGTGTCCTTTAACAGGACCGAATGTGTTCGGGCCAGTGTGTGTGTGTGTGTGTGTGTGTGTGTGTGTGTGTGTGTGTGTGCGCGCGCGCGCGTGCACGAGTCCTCACCCGCAGTCAGTGATATTTCGGGGCCTGACTCTGCCGGCTGGAAAGCAAGGCCTGCGAAGGGGTCCTGAGCCGCGCCCCTGCGGGAGGCAGAAGGCTCAAAAATGGGGGCGAGGCCCTGGCTGCCTGGCCACGTGACTCAGGCTCCCTCCTGGAGAACTGAGAAGAATGGAGGGATGATAGAGACCACCCCATGTTGAGCTGCATCTTCCAGGAGAGTCTGAGGGTCTGAACCCCAACCAGCTGTGGAGAGGCCATGCCAGAGGGGTTCAGGTCTGCAGCAGGTGGGAGGAGGCCGGAGGTGAGGAGGCCTTGCTGATGCAGACCCTGTGCCCACCCTGCCTCCACACCTCTCCCCTCTCCTGGTGCCCTCCTGGCGCCCAGCACCCCCTCCTGCCCCTTGACAGAACCACCCTGTCCTTCCAGTCCTCAAGATTCCAGTTCTTTGTCCTAACCCCCTCAACCCCCACCATGCGCTTCCTTCTTCCTAACTCAAAGGATGACTGAAGCTCCGCCCACTGCCAGTGACATCACCGTTTCCAATAGCAACTGAGGATTCTGCAGACCCAACCGCAGAAGCCCCCAGTGGGGACAAAGCAGGGTGGTCCCCACACCTAAGCGATGTCCTAAGGGGGGGAAGGGGGAGGGGCCAAGTCCCTCCCGGCAGGGTCCTGGCCCCGTCCTCTGCCTTCCTCATCCCTGTTCTGACCGGCCTGCCCCAGCTCAGCACAGACACTGTGGGAACCCTGGCTGTAAGGCGAGGGCTGCAGCGCTTGGCATGCTCTCTGTCTTGTCCCCTTCTCTCTCAACGTGAGGAAATCATTGCTTGGGGGCTACTGTGCCCGCCTACAGCCGCACCCACACATCCCTCTGTTCTGGGGCTGAGGTCCACAGCCTGCCGTGTGGTCTTAGGAGGGCCTGGGGGATGTGCTCAGGGGCCCAGAGCTGGTCCCTTCTTCACAGGATCTGTGGCCTCTGGTGGCTCAGAGCTTGGAGTCTGCACGGGTGCGTGGGGACAGGCCGCCAGCAACGCTGGCTCTGGTGTGGCCCCGACAGCTCCAGGTCAGTGCAGGGAGGAAGGAATTCACCAGGGGCCAAAGCCACCCGGGGGCCTGGCTCCTCCCACCCACCGCACTCCTCCAGGAGGGGGTGCTGGAGAGACTCCTGTGGGGCCTAGAAAGAGAATTTCTCCATGTTCCCCGGCCCAGGGCTGGTCGCCACACAGCTGGAAGCTTGAACGTGGCCAGGGCTGGAGCACTCACCCATGGGCACTGCCTGCGGCCGCCAGCGCTCCTCTTACCCTTGAGGCCTGTTTACCAACCCAGCACTGCCTCCCCAGGCTGCCGGCATTCAAGCTTCTGCCCAGAGGCCCTCGCATGCCGCAGGCCTCAGTCTTCCCCATGCTGAGTCTCTCCTGGGCTCTGCACCCCCTTTCACCTCCTGGGCTTCTTCCACGCCCCCAGCAAGAGGGGTGCAGCTGCAGAAGGGCTCGACCCTGCTGCTTGCCATGAAAGATCCTGCCGCAGGCTGAGGCTGCCTGAGCAGATGCCTGCCTGTGCCAGGATGCGTCAAAGCCTTATTAAGAATATTTGGATCACCATATCTAAGCTTACCAGGAGATCTGGGCGGGAATGGGGTTAATGGGCTTCCTTGCGCTCGTGGCAAAGAATGAGCCTGCAGTGCAGGAGACGCGGGAGACTGTGGTTCGATCCCTGGGTCGGGAAGATCCACTGGAGAAGGAAATGGCGATCTGTTCTGGCAGTCTTGCCTGGAAAATCCCAGGGACAGAGGAACCTGGTGGGCTACAGTCCATGGGGTCACAGAAAGTCGGACACGACTGAGTGACTCAGCAGCAGAGCAGCTTATAAAATCAGGAGTGCTGATAAAAGAAGGAAAGCCTGGGGCTTCCCTGCTGGTCCAGTGGTTAAGAGTCTGCCTTCCAACACAGGGGAAGGATTGTTCCATAGCCCATGCTGCAGAGCAAAGCTCTGGAACCACAGCTAGAAAAGCCCGAGGGAACCGCACAACAGAGCCCGCGGGAGCCTGAGCTCAGCAGCAGCCCGTACGCTGCGCTGCGCGAAGGTCAAGTGCAGCCGAAGAAAGAGAAAGAGGGAAAAAAGTGAAATAAAGGCTTGAGAGCTTCCAGGCCTGCGTCTGCTCACGGTCATCACTAACCAGCTTCACTTAAGTGGGACGTCAGTCTGGCTCGGTTGTGGGAATGCGGGACGTGGTGTTGACTCACAGCACTGCTGCTGCCCTAGGGTACGATTAAATGCACCTGTGACTCACACAGACACACAGACACACAAAGATGCCGCCGGGACTGGACCCCTGAGTCCAGTGCATCAGAGTCTGTGGTCAGGACAGAGGAATGCTGGGGTGCCGCCTCTGGCCTCCAGTGGGAGAGAGGTCCTGTCCATCCAGGGGGAGGAGGGGGAGCCTCCAGCTGCACCGCCAGGCCTGGGGCTCAACCGGAGCCCAACCTGGTTCCCCATGTGGAGGGAACAGCTTCCCCTCCTCCCTGACTCCAACCCAGGGGCTCTAGCAAGGGCTGTCAATCACACATACAGCCCCTCGGCCTTGGTCCATTGGCTGAGAGGGAGTCACGTGACTCAAGCAGGACCCCCCCCCCACCGCCCCCTCAGGGTTTTCCCCGAGGATTTTGACCAAATCAGTCACCGGGGTGAGAACCGATCTCTGAAAGTTGAGTCTCTTGTGGACGCTTCCGTCAGGAGGACGCTGACAGGCAGGTGGAGCTTTTGTGCTGTGTCCAGACTCCTGGCCTGCAGCCAGTCAAGGGCCTGCCTCCAGACCAGGCCTGGGGAGCTGGGGCTGGCCATCTGCAGGCCTGGCCCCTGGGACTCCGTCCTCGACCTGGGGGAGCCCGAGGGCCCTCACCAGCACGGCTGCAGACCCCCACGGTGCCATCTTGCTTGCCCTCACGCTGATTTCCGTCACACACCATGTCCAGATGGTTCTTCTGCCCGCCGCCCCCACAAGATCCTCCTGTCCCTGTCCTCACTGACTTTCCAAACCCTAACTTTCTGGCAAGCCCGTCTTCCCAACAGGTGTCCCAGGTGGCACAGCGGTAAAGAATCTGCCTGCCAATGCAGGAGACACAAAAGATGCAGGTTTGATCCCTGGGTCGGGAAGATCCCCTGGAGGAGGAAATGGCAACCCGCTCCAGCATTCTTGCTGGAAAATTCCATGGACAGAGGAGCCTGGTGGGCTACTGTCCATGGGATTGGAGAGTCAGACACGACTGAGCGACTGAGCGTGCAGGCACGCATCTTCTCAAGATTACAGTGTCCCCACAGGTCCCACTGTAGGGGGACTTTCGTATTTCACTCACCCACAGACATTTGCTGGGCTCCCGTGGCCCGGCAGGCACTGCTCTACGTTACTGGAGTCCAGCAGCGGGAAAGTGAGATTCCTGACCTAGCACACGGCAAGCAGATAAGGATCTCAGACCGTTTCCCGCAGTGTCCCATGCTCCGAGGAGAAGGAGAGAGGAGGGGAGGACAGAGCTCGATGGGGCCGTGGGGTGGTTTCCGCACCCCTGCGACGTCTTCGACGTGCTCCCCTTCAGAGGGTGCCCAGTCTCTCTCTCTGTATGTGGTGGGACTGGCAGACTGCTTCCGAGAGGGGTGTGGCAGAGGGACACGGGTGGCTCTCAAGGGGAGGTCCGAGGAACAGCTGTGCTCCGGTGCCATCCTTCCGGGGTCACCTGCTCCGAGGGAGGCCCGTGTGGACAGGCGCTCCTGCCAGTGGCCCCCTGCCAGTGGCCAGCACCGACTCGCCAGCTGTGGGCGTGAACCCCTTCGGACACTCCAGGCGCCCTCCGGACTCACCCGGCCTTCGAGCGTGGCCCACGTCTTGGGTGTCACCTCGTGCGGGACCTGGGGCCGGAGCCGTTCTGCACACTGCTGCAGAATTCCTGACGGAAACTGGGAGACATAATGCGTGTTTATTGTTGTTTTCATCAATGGATGGTTAAACAATCAATGCAGGCGGATTTTTTTCTGAATGAAATGAGAGAGCAAGCCGTGTAAATATCTGAGGAAAGAGTGTTCCAGGGACGGGGATGCCAGAGCTTGGAGCAGGGGAGGCAGGAAAGAGGCCGTGGAGGTGGGGAGCCCTCATGGGGCCCGGCTTAATTCTATGTGAGATCGGAAGGATTAGACCAGGAGAGGGACATGGTTCAGTTTAACTTTTGGAGAGAACCATCCAGCTGCTATGTGGATAATGAGAGCAGAAGGGGGTGGCCACCCAGGAAGTTACCGGGATAATTCGTGTTCCAGTGTAGAGATACAGATGCGGCAAGATAGGGGACAAGAAGGTCAGGAGCCAAGAATAACTCCGGAGTTTCTGTCCTGAGCAGCTGAGAGGATGGCGGCACCGCCGTGAGGAAGAGACAGATGCAGGTCTAGGAGGTGTTTTGAAGCAAGAATCAGGACTTTTCATTTTCCTGTAAAGCTCCCACTAGGCCACAGATCCTGCATGCTTTGACAGGCTGTGTGTTTTGTTTTCATTAAGTTGCACAGTTTTCCTAATTTCTCCTGTGATTTCTGCTTTGACTTATGGGTTATTTAGAAGTCTGTTGTTTAATTTTCAAATATTTGGAAATCCTCTGAATGTATTTCTGCTACTGATCACATATGTTACAGAGCACATATGTTGTATGATCTTAAATATATTGAGACTTATTTTATGGTTCATAAGGTGGTTTTTCTTGGTGAATATTCTGTGAACCTAGAGGAAATTGTGCATTTTGCTGCTGTTGGGTGCAGTGTTTTGATAAATGTGAATGCTCCTCAGGGAGGTTTTATTGAGCATTTTCCTTAGTGACTGACTATGTTCAGCATCTTTTCTTGTGCTTATTGGCCTTTTGTATATTTTCTTTGGAGAAATGTTTATTTGAATATGTCGCCCATATTAACTGTGTTAATTTTCTTCTTTGTATTGAGTTTACATGTCTTATATTCTAGATAAAGCTCTTTTATCGGATATTATGTTTTTTAATATTTTCTCCATGTCTGTGACTTGCGTTTTCATTTTCTTAATGTGGTCTTTAACGTGCAAGACTTTTAAATGTTGATGAGGTCCAGTTACCAAACTTTTTGGTAGTTGATTGTGCTCTGGTATATCTAAAATATCTTTGCCCAATCCAAAGCCACAAAGATTTTATTTTACGTTTTCATCCAAGAGCTGTGTAGTTTGGGTTCTCACGCTTAGGTCTCTGACCCACTTTGAGCTCTTTCCTGCATGTGGCATAAGTCCAGGGGCACATTCATTCATTTCATGTAGGTATCTGATTGACCCAGCACCATTTGTTGAAAAAAGCTATCCTTTAATCACTGAGCTTTCTTACTGTCTTTGTCGGACGTCGGTTGACCATGAATGTAAGGGTCGGCTTCTCAGATCTCGGTTCTGCCCCACTGACCTACGTGCCTTGGCATGCCAGGACCGCACTGTCTTGATAACTGCAGCTCTGCACAGCTAGTGCCATTTCTCCAGCTTCATTCTTTTTCAGGGTTGTTTCGGCTAGTCTGGGGCCTTTGTAATCACAAATATAATTTAGGATCATCTTGTCAATTTCTGCTAAGATTTGATAGAGACCTCAGTACATTTATATGTTAATTAAGACAATTGCAGTCTTAAAAAATGGGGTCTTTCAATCCCTTATTAATATTTAGAACATCTTTATTTTCAGCAGTGTTTTGTAGATTTTTATGTACAAAAACTTGCAGCTATTTCATTAAATTTATTCCTGTTTTTTTTTTTGCTGCAATTTTGAATGAAACTGTTTCTTTATTTTTAGCCTGTCATCAGTAATGTGCATGTGGAAATAAAACTGACTTTCGAGCATCGATCTTGTGTCTGTGCACTTTCTGAACCTGTTTATTAGTTCTAGTAGGGTTTTTGGTTGTTCTCAACTCCTGAGCATTTTGTAGGAATCACGCTGTCTGTGTGTTAATAGGCGGTTTCCTTTCTTCCTTCCCGGTCTGGAAGCTGTTTGTGTCTTTCTTGGGAGAATGAACTAGACAGAAACTCTCGTTCCAAGACTGAAACAGTGAGAGCAGACATCTGTGCCTCACTTCTGATCCCAGAGGGAAAGCATTTGAGTTTTCACTATCAAGTACAATAATAGCTATTGGGTCTTGCAGGCAATTGTACCAGGTTAGGAAGTCCTCTTCTTTCCCTAGTTTGTTGAGAGTATTTATTGTGGATAGGCACTGGATTTTTCAAATGCTTATCTTCTGCATTTACTGAAACGATCCTGTCGCTTTGGTGCTTTCTTGGCATGGTGTATGACAGCAATTTATGGATGTTAAACCGAGCTTACATCCCTGGGAAAAATGGTCAAAATGTACAGTGTTTCCTGAATATTGCTGAATTCTTTTAGCTAACATTTTGTAGAGAATTTTTGCATTTATCTTAACGGGAGATATTGGTCTGTAGTTTTCTAGTGATTCCTCGTTCCAGTTTGGTATTAAGTTAATATTGGCCTCATAGAATGAGCTGGAAAGTGTTTGCGCCTCTTTTCTTTCCCGGAAGAGTTTGTGAATGTTGATGCCAATTCTCCTTTGAGTGTTTGGTAGGCTTCCCCAGCAGCGCCGCCGGGGCCTGGGCTTCCTCTTGGAGGGAGGCTGCATCACTGGCCCAGCTCTCTTAGACACGTGTTCGTGTTTTCCATTTCTTCTTGCATCAGTTTCGGTCATTTGTATCTTTTTAGGAATTTTTTTCCATTTTATCCAAACCCTAGCACGGCACTGTGTTTGAAGGGGCTGCTCCTCCCTCCCTGGCAGCTGAGCCTGGGGTCACAGCTGGGCGCCCCTTCCCTGCCCGGCTGAGGCCCACAGCAGGTCCAGAGCTGGCTCTCTGGGAAGCTTGGCCTGCACGCCTGGCAGAGTTCTCTCGAGTTCCGTCCAAAGCCTCAGCCCCCAGAAAACAGTGGGACCCGTGGAGGGCGCCCCCCGCCGCCCCAAGCCTACAGGGAGCTTCTGACAACAGTGCCCGCGCTCCTTAGCCCCCCCAGGGAGGGGTGGGCACAGCCCCTCACTGCACACCCTCAGCCTAGTCAAGGTAGGGAGAAGCCAGCTGCCTCTGGTCTCTTTCCACAGGCTTGGCTGCTTGAGCCCTGCCCGCTTCCCGCCTGGAGAGCAGCGCAGGGCGCCTGTCCCCTCCTCCTGTGAAGAGTGTCCTAAGTGCGGCCTGCAGCTCGGCCAGGCCCGCCCCGCCCCTCCCTGCTCCTCCAGCCCACGTGCGGCTGACTCCCACAGGAAGGGTGCTGTCCTGGGGGCTTCAGTGGCAGTGAGCCTCCCAGGGGCTTGGAGTGGCCCAGTGGCTCGTCCACACCTCCCGCCCCGGGTGTGACGGCAGGGTCAGGGCCAGGCCCAGGGCCCGGAGGACGGCTGTGCCTCCATCCAGGCTTTGCCATCAGTCCTAACCTGTGCCTTACTTGCCTTCTCCCAGCTGCTCCACAGGCGAGCAGAGGGCCTGGGGCAGAGGAGGGTCACCAAGGAGGAGGCCGAGGTTGAGGGTCCCGCCCGGCCCAGGGGCTCCTCACTGCCAAGTCGAGTTTGTTGGGTAAACTATTAAAACAGCTTGCTTTCACAAAACCTTTTTATTTTCAAATAATTACACCTTCGCGTGAGGTCTCGCTCAGCGCAGAGAGGCCCCGGGTGCACCTCGCCGTCTCCTGCAATGTCTGTCCTGCGATGCGAGGGCGCCAGGACCAGGAGGCCCGGGTCATGCTGGGTCCTCTCCCGGTGAGGCTCCCTGTGGGTCGGGGGTCCCAAGGCTACAGGCACCTCCCTCCTGCTTCCTTAGGAGCCACGCGCCCCCATCATCTCTCACTCAGACAGCTGCTAATTGAAGCAACTGAGTTTTGGAAGATGGACAAACTCAGTTTTCCCAGAATGCAGGGATTTCCAGTCAACACAAGGTGCTGCGATCCAGCCCGGCCTGGCGAGCGCGCTCTCACCAGCGAGTGTGGCAGGAGCAGCTCGGGGTGTCCCAGGTCTGCGTCTGTCCAGGGGCTGCAGCCTGCTGGCCCTGCGGAAGCGAGAGCCCGCAGGCTGAGCTGAACCCAATCTGGGCTGCCCAGGAACCTCCCTGTGCTCCATCCAGCTCTTTCCCAGGGTTGCAGGGAGCCTGGGAAGACCCAGTGGATCGGGCACCTTGGGGGCTGGTCCAGAAGCTGTCCCTTCAACCAGCTCTGTTGGTGGGGAGGGTGAGAAACCATGACAAACCCTCCTCCAGATGCCACCGTTTCCCTGGTGGCTGGTCGTGCCGGGGGGAGTCCTGAGGGCACGTCTGGAACTGCCAGCGGAGTGCGTGTGGGAGACCTGCAGCGGCCCCAGAGAGGAGGGGGCGCAGGGAGGGCGGTCTCTGGGTCAGGGGCAGACAGGCCCAGGTGCTGGGCAGTAGGGGCCTGTGCTGGGGAGCCCTCCTGGGGAAGGTCATAGCTGGGATGGCAGGAAGCCGTGGGTTCCCCCATGGGGAGTGGGCATTGGGAAAGCCCTAGGGAGGGGCTGCAGAGAACACCGGGCGGGGCCCTCTGCAGCCCAGGCCTCCCTGGCCCTGTGTGTTGAGGGGAAGAAGCTCACAGCAGCGCCGTGCTGTTTGCTGCATTCTGAAGACGACGGAGTCTGCTGGCCGAGAATAAGCACTCGGTTATTCCACCAGTGAAAGTGGACGTTGGAACATCACAGGCACTGCAATTTGGGACACGTAGGCTATAGCAAGGAGAAGGCAATGGCACCCCACTCCAGTACTCTTGCCTGGAAAATCTCATGGACGCAGGAGCCTGGTGGGCTGCAGTCCATGGGGTCTCAGAGAGTCGGACACGACTGACTTCACTTTCATTCTTCACTTTCATGCATTGGAGAAGGAAATGGCAACCCACTCCCCCAGGGACGGGGGAGCCTGGTGGGCTGCCGTCTGTGGGGTCGCACAGAGTCGGACACGACTGAAGCGACTTAGCAGCAGCAGCAGCAGCAGCAGCAGCAGCAGCAGCAGCAGCAGGCTCTAGCAAAAGCCATATGTAAGCCCAACAAACAGGAGAGGAATGGTTACTTTATAGAGAAAAGTGAGGAGGCTGAGAGGTTTGGGGTTTTTTGCTGTTATTGTTTTTAATGAAATCTCCCTGGGAAAGACTGCGACTTCAGGGTGAGGATGGTTTCTCGGCTAAGTCACTGAGGTAGGTGACTTCCTCTAGGAGAAGCGATGCGCTTGTCCGTGGGGGCCTGTCATTGATGGTTCTTTCCTGTTAGCCTTCTTCCATTGTGCTTTGTCACTGGCTGTTGACCTGGAACAAGAAAACAGCCAGTTATTTTACCAGCAACGTGGGTTAATTGTGGAACAGTTAAGAACCGGAATCCAAGACAAACAAAGGTGACCTTCCAGCAAGTGCTGAGAACAAAAGGAACCCTTTCATAGACGAGAGGGGGGCTGTTCTAAACAAGGGTCCATGGGAGAAAACCGGGAGCCGGAAGTGTGGCGGCTTTTTATTCGCTGCCCTGCCTCTCATTGGCTGAACGGTCGCCGAGCGGGGAGAAAACCTCCCTCTGCCTGGGGCGCAGGCCAGCACCTTCCTGTGGGGTCTGCTATTGAGGCTGCCCCCTAGGGCGAGAGCGCTCCCGCTCCTGGTCTCCTGACTGCACCTCCCTGAGGGTTTCCTTGACTAATTTTCGTTCACTGAGGGTTCCCTTTACTAAGTTTAATAAGTTCAATGGACTTCGCCTGTGGCTCAGCTGGTAAAGAATCCGCCTGCAACGCGGGAGACCCGGATTCGATTCCCGGGTCGGGAAGATACCCTGGAGAAGGGAACGCTACCCACCCCAGTATCCTGGCCTGTAGAATCCCACAGACTATACCGACTCTGGGCCGCAAAGAGTCGGGCACGACTGAGCGACTTTCAGACGTATAGGTCCAGTGGCTTTCCTGGTGACGGCAGAGACTCTGCCTGCAACGCAGGAGACCTGGGTTGGATCCCTGAATCAGGAAGACCCCCTGGAGAAGGGAGTGGAACCCACTCCAGCATTCTTGCCTGGAAAATTCCAGGGACAGAGGAGCCCACAGCCTGGTGGGCTACAGTCATGGGGTCGCAGAGTTGGATGCGACTAAGTGGCGTGCGCGCGCGCACACACACACTCGATGAAGACCCCGAGGGCCCCCCTGCCTGGCTCTGCAGCCCTCTGCCCCCCCTGAGCCCGGTCGGCCAGGCCCCAGCCCCACGCCACGGCTCCGGGAAGACAGCCGGGTCAAGTCCGCCCCGAGCCCCGCGCGCGCGGCGGAGCCGCCCGGGAAGGCTCGGCCGGTCCCCCAGGCCTTCGCGGGGGAGCCGGGCGGGGACGCAGCTCCGCGAGCGCCGGGCCAGAGCCGCTCCTCGGCCGCCGCGCAGAGCGGGTAACGGTCGGCGGGCTTCTGCGCGCGCGGCGTACCGGCAGCAGCACCGCCGCCGGCATGCACCCGCGGCCCGCACCGCCCGGGGGCGCCTTGGCGCTGAGCCCCGGCTGGAGGCCGGACGGCGGCGGAGCGCGGGGCCCCTGCTGGCCGTGGCGGGTGAGCGTCCGCCGGCGCCGGCCCAAGCCTGCGGGGCCGGGAGGGCGCGGAGCGCGGCGGGAGACAGGCTCCGCGGGCGGGACAGCTGCGACCCGGCCCCGGCAGCCGCGCCCGCACACGCCCGCCGGCTGCGGGGCCGCGGGGCCGCCGCGGAGGCCCGGAGAGAGGCTCGGCCGGCCCTCCGCGCAAGACCCCGCCGGAGCCCGACCGGGCGCCGCCCCCGCCGGTGCCCCGCGGGGCCTGCGGCAGGGCCCGCTGGTTGCCCCGCGTCTCTGGTGGGTCTGGCACGAGGGCCTCGGATGGGGGCCCTGGACTCGGTAGCTTGGCCCGTCTGAGACCCCTTGCGCCTCTGTCTGTCGAAGAAGCAAGCCACCCTTGACTCTTTAAGGTCACGCAGCACTGACGCCTGGCGCGTCACCGACACCCCAGCACCGAGTGTGTGAGCGCTCCTGGGGAGGAGGAGCCGAGAGCGGGTCTGTCTGTCTGGGGCGGCGGCACTCCTCTGGCCCCTGGCTTCTGCTTGCTGGCACTCGGAGAGTCCGTCTGTCTCTCGCCTCCAGGGTCACCTGCCACCCCTTTCTCAAGCTGGCCTCGGGAGCTAGGACGTTCAGAAACCCATTTGCTTTGGATAAACTTTGCCCCATCATTACTTAAAACTTTATAACGACTTCTTCCGCTGACTCAGGCCGACGTCCCCAGAGGTGCTTTTCTTTTACTTCTGCCACGAATCAGGAGGTTTCAGTCCAGCTGCCCTCACCTTATTTCTGTTATTTCTGACTTTCACGGCCTCATGAAGATGAAAGAAAAACAGTACTCATGTCTCACCGCAGACAGACCTTGTGGTTTTTAAGTCCTTCCCATCACTGATCCAGAACCTGAGTTATGAACCTGATGTCGCTTCAGTAAAATCTGCCTGCTGGCGTCACTGTCCTATCACGAGGCCTGACAGGTCAGGGGGAGCCAGCACCAGCGTCCCTTTGTCCTCTTTAGTTTGTTGTGGACCTGCCTCTCAGGAGGTGTTTTTCTTTTGGTTGAGACAGGCAGCACCCAGGAGCTTAGTTCCCCAACCAGAGATCAAACTGGGCCCCATGCAGCGGAAGCTCGGATCTTAACCACTGGACTGCCAAGGATTTCCCAGTTGGACCTTTAAAGAATTGGTTTTTGCAGGAGGCCTTTAATGCCATGCAAGGAACTTGTAGCTATGTAGAGGTGGGGGCCTGAGCCCAGCTAGTGGGCTGCAGGGCCAAGGTAAGGCGGGAGGAGGCTGCAGCCAGCACACCCAGCTGCCAGTCATTTTCCACACCCACACCAGGGCCAGAAAAGTTCTCCCCATGGGTTTCATTCTAAGTGGATCAGTATGGGGTGTCGGCTGCGGCCCCCACTTGGAGGAAACGTCCCCGGTTCAGAAGCAGCAGAGCCCCATGCTGCCTCGGGAATTGCTCCTCATCCTCCCAGAGTCTGACACGGCAGGAGAGATTGCTCGCTGTGCTCCTTTCAGTAAAATGGTCGTTGTCTGTCCCTCAGAAATGGAAGCAGCTATCAAGGTTACAGCGGATGGTAGTCCTCTTCCTGCTGGTGGTCCTGATGCTCTTCGGCCTCCGGTCCTATGTCCACATGGCTGACGAGTGGGCAGGTACCAGCTGCATGAT
Source organism: Ovis aries (assembly GCF_016772045.2). Taxonomy (NCBI): domain Eukaryota; kingdom Metazoa; phylum Chordata; class Mammalia; order Artiodactyla; family Bovidae; genus Ovis; species Ovis aries. The sequence continues at coordinate 800,951 of NC_056056.1, forward strand.
CCTCGGGTGTCCTGAGGGCTGTCTAAGGGGCGGCACAGCAATCTGGCAGCGGCAGGAGGCCTAGACTTCAGCGCATTGGCAGGAAGTGAGATGAGGAGGAGCCTAGAATGTCCCCAGCCCCCCGCTATAAGGTGGCTGTTAATCTGCGGCGTGTGGCTGTTGCCCAGATGTCTGCTGTGAGAAGCGGCCTGCCGTCCGGCCGTCTCACATGAGACCCAGGTCCGAGGGCGCACGCGGAGTGTGCACGCGCTGTGCTGCAGGCGCTTCCTGGCACGCACTGCAGCGCTGGGAAGGAAGCGCAGGTGCCGGTGCCGGGAGGAGGGCAGCTCCCTCCTGGGTTCTGCTCGTGGCTCCTTGGAGGAGGAAAGCTGCAGAGCCCCCGCGGGTCACTCCCGTGAATGGCCCGTGTGCCACCGTGGGCCCTCCTTGAAGTGGAAAAGATAAAAGCCAAGTGTTTGGGTTGTGGGTGGGGATAAAGACAGAAGCTGCCAGGAGCTAAGGGCAAGGTTTGCGTCCCTGTGGCACTCTGGAATCCCTTGACCTGCCCTTTTTGGAGGTCCCGGCCTGTCCCATTCTTTGCAGGAGGGCTGGCTGTGTAGGTGCTGTTTCCGGCGCCGTGTGACTCTCCTCTGGGCCTTGAGGCGTATTTGAGATAAAATAGACTCTCCTGTTTAGCTGTGGACAGCAGGTCGGCGGCAGCATGGCAGATGAGACCAGCAAATCCTCCCGTCTTGCCAGCTCCTCAGAAAGCAGCTGAGAACCCAGAGGCCGTGGCGGGGCTGTCGCCTCAGGTACTTGGAGTAAGCTGAAGGTGGAGGCATAAGTGGGGTCCAGGCCAGAAGCGCTTCAGCACAGCAGGGGCTGTTTGCGAGGGACTGGGAAGACTTCTGCTTCCTGCTGTGCGTCTGAGGTTTTAACCTGCGCCGCCTTGCTCTGGGCTGGTGGGACGGAGGAGACGCGGAGGGAGGAGGAGGGCCATTCTGTCCTCCGTCCTCTTTGCCTGTCTGGTGCTCCGGGTCCTTGGGAGGTGAGAGAGACCGTGCCTTTTCTCTGGGAGCTACTGGCCGGGAGCAGTCAGGCGGGGGCTCCCCTCTGGACCTGCCCAGACGGAGGTGCTGGGGCCTCCGCCTCACAGTGGGGTCAGCAGGGAGGAGCGGGAGTTGGCAGGTGCGTGGTGCCTGCCATCCAGAAAGGGTGGGGGCAGGGGTGAGGCCGTGTCCTGGGGGGCCCCGAGCCGTTCAGGGGGGCGAGCGGGGGCGGGGGAGCAGGTGGAGACGAGGGCGAGGGGTCAGCCAGAGCCAGGGCAGGTCCCACCCCAGGAGAGCGGCCGGCCTCTGAGAGCCCAGGGTGCTCTGTGCCAGGGACACACTCCCGCGGGCTCGGGTGTCCAAGTGCCCAGGCGCCCCCAGGGAGAGGCTCTGGGACTGATGCTGGCCTCACGCCCCACAGGCTGCCTGCTCTCACCCCGTCTTTCTGCAAGGTCTGTGTGTGAGAGAGCCGGTTTCTCCCTTTAGAGCCAAGCGCGTTCCTCCTGTCACTTCTGTGACCACTCTCGTGTGCTGACTTCACGGTCATGTGCCAGCAGAATGTGGCTGTCTCTCCCCCGAGAGACACGTTTCCACACCTCAGCATCCATGACCTGGACGCTGGTGTCCAGGAGGGGCCTGGAAATGAAGGCGTGAACATCCACGTCTCCTGTGGAGCGAGTCTTGGGGCCCCTGTGCATGCTGAGGCCGCTGGCACCTCCTCTCTGGGTCTGATGCCGACACTCGTCCCCGAGACCTGCTTCATCCATGGAGCTTTGTTTCGGCCGCAGCTACTCTCGTGATCCAGGGGCCCGGCTCTGTGGGGTTTGGATCTTGGAAGGGGGTGACTTCACGGATCCTCCGCCAGGGTGTCCATGGGTGCTGCAGCCAGAGGCTTTTCCGGTCACGAGTCTGTGTCCTTGGGAGCTGGAGGAGTTGCTGTCACAGCCGCTGTCGGGGGCTGGAGCCAGGACGAGTGCGGCCTCGCACAGCGCTGTCACTGACTGGCCGCCTCTGCCGCAGCCTTCCGAGGCTGAGGTGGGAGTCCCGGGCGCAGGCCTGGGCAGTGTTCTCTGTGGCTCCATCGACGGGGACGGGGTGGTTGAACCCTGCCCTGCTACCCTTAGGGTCTGACTCCCAGACACGCTCTGGCCAGGGGCTTAACTGACTCTCCAGGGCTACACTCGCCCATAGGCAGAGCCTCCATCGGAGGCAGAGCCAGGAGCTGCTGAGAAAGGGGCTCCTCCCGAAGCTGCACATCGTATGAAAAGCGGAAATCATTTCCTCTAGGAAACTGCAACTGCTCAGCCAGCCCACAGCGCTCCCTGTGTGGCTCCGGGTCTGACTGGGGACGGGGTGCGTCCTAGAAGCGGGATGGAATCATTGTACGAGTGACTCTTGTCTCTGTCCAGAAGCCCCAAAGGCATTTCCGACGAGGACCCCCCAACCTGCAGATTAGAGCGCCCAAAGGAGACTCCCAGGAGAGGAGGCAAGACCAGGCCCAGAGGAGGGCAGAGGTGGTGGGAGAGGCTGGCTGGGGAGCAGAGGCACAGAGAGACGGCCTCAGGTACCCGGAGTGTCAGAGACGGCCTGAACGTGGGAAACCCAGAGGCCTCTTTTGGTGTTTTATCCCCTGAAAAATAAAGAGAACCAGCCTGACACATAAGGATAGCTTTCCTTTGTCACAGACTGTGCCCGTGGGGAGCAGGGTCAGGGACTGCTCACTTGAGGTCCCCCGTGTAGAGTGGGAGGCTGAGCGATCCGCCTCTGCTCTGAGTTTGATTCTCTTCCTCCAGGTGGAGGGGAGCAGGGACCAAGCCGGAACAGGGCCCCAGACACCCTCTCAAGAAGGCAGAGTTCTCCAGCTGGCCTTTTCAGCAGCAGGCCCTGAGGATTCGGGCCCATCGAGGTAGGGGCTGCCTGTGCCCTCTGGGCCTCAGCTGGCATTCGTTCTGACGGGCGCCGCGTTGGGCATACTGGAGAGCTGGGGTAGCCGTGCAGCTCCTGCCTTCCCTTGGAGCATGGGCACCGGGGGTCTTTGGGGTCAGGCACTCTTCAGAGCCTTGGTGACGACGTCTGGCCCCTCCGCGGCTGACCCCCCATATCCAGTGCAGCTGCAGGGGGCTGGCCTCTCGCCCGTGTCCCGGTGACAGGCCTGGGTGGAGCTGTGTACCTCTGTCCTTCGGGGACCCCCCCAGACTGATGGCTCTGGGCAGACGTGCAGGGCCCTCAGGCTCCGGCGTGAGAGGTGAAGGGCCTGTGGGCGGCGGGGCTCACTGAGCCCCATGCAGCCTGCACACTGTGGTCCTCACCTCCCCGCTGAGGTGGCGGACTGTCCTGTGCCCATTCCATAGACTGGAGAACTGCGACTGTGCCCTGGCTGGGAGGCTCTGCTTCCAGCTCTGGAGGCCCCCAGGGGAACCAGACAGCCAGGAAGCGGTCCTGTGGCCACGGCCCTGAGGGACACAGGCCGGGTTAGCGATGGACGACGCGACGTGGTGTGGACCGCGGCCGGCCTCACCGTCACGGAGCCCGTGCGTGGTGCAGCGTGGACGCTGCTGGCTCTTTGTGCAGTGGCCCACCTCTGATGTGCTCCGAGCCCCGGGAGGCGTCTGATCAGCCTCGAGGTGTCAGCTCCGTTTGCTCCTCCTCGGAAGCTCCCTCCACTGACGGTAGACGCAGGCCCCAGCCGACGAGACCGTCTTGTCAGGGTCACCAGGTTTGATGTCCACACGCCAGGCGGCACACCCAGGCGTCCTGGGTCCCCTGCTTTCGCTCCTTCACTCTTTCCTGGAGGCTGGTCCCTGCTGGGACCTGGTGGAGGCTGACCAGCCTGGGCCAGGTGGCAGTTGCCGCTTGAGCCTTCACTGCAGCCTGAGGTGTCCCCGGGGCAGGCTCACTGGCTGTGGGGCCACAGGGCCGGTCTGTCTGGGTGCCCACGCCCTGCTTTCCTCCTCCCAGCCTCCCAGAACGCGCGCCAGAAGGCTGTGGTAGACGCCTTCCTCCACGCATGGGCTGGATACCGCAAGTTCGCCTGGGGCCACGACGAGCTGAAGCCCCTGACCAGGTCCTTCAGCGAGTGGTTCGGCCTCGGCCTCACGCTGATCGACGCCCTGGACACCATGTGGATTCTGGGGCTAAAGAAAGGTACCTGCTGTCCCTGCGGTGGGCTCGAGTTCGCCGCGCGTGACCCTCGGGCCCGAGTGAGCCGGGTCTGGGAGGCGACCACGTGCCGCGTCCTGCCGGGCTGTGCTTCCCCCTGTCCTGGCTGCCGGCGTGGCTGTGCTGGCCGCAGGCGGATCTCTGTCCCCACACATCCGTGCGCCCTGCGCCTCCTGCAGAGCGCCGAGTGTGCTGGAGGGTGGCGTCCAGGGGTGTTTGCAGCCGCGTTTCCGCTGCGGTCAGGAGGGCCCTGTGGTGGGAGGCAGCACGGGACCCGACGCGGTGGCCGGCCGCGCCGAGTCGCCCTCGGTCCTTGTCGGTGCAGACAGGGTGAGGCGGGTGACGTGTCCCCAGGTGTCTGGCCTGGCGCACTCACGGCCCTGTTCCGCCCGATACTTGCACCGCAGGCCTCCAGCCACTCGCTCTCTCGTGCTTCTCTGTAGCGTGGCCTTGACGTCGAGCACTTGTGCTCACGCTGCGCGGCCTTCCCCCAGCTGCACGCTGGGCCTGGGTATTCTGTGCGGTTGGAGGACTCCTGGGCCCCCCTCTTGCATGAGGAGGTGATGTCGGAACCCTGCAGGGATTTGCACAGCCCCGAGGGCGCGGCCAGGGAAAGGCTGGCCTGTTAATTTTCCCCTGTGTCTCTGCTGTTCCACGTGGCAGAATTTCAAGAAGCCAGGAAGTGGGTGTCCAAGAAGTTACGGTTTCGGAAAGATGTGGACGTCAACCTGTTTGAGAGCACCATCCGGATCCTGGGGGGGCTTCTGAGCGCCTTCCACCTGTCTGGGGACGTCCTCTTCCTGAAGAAGGCTGTGAGTGTCCCGGCATCGGGTCTGTTCACGTCCTTGGGGGACTGGGGTCTCAAGTGCTCAGCAGTCAGTGCTTTTCTCTCGGGACTGGGCTGTGGCGGGCGTTTGTTTCCAGTTCTGTCTCCTCCCGCTCTTGAGTCTGTTTCTGAGCACGTGGGTGGCTGAAGCAGCATTGGGCCAGCCTGCTGCCTGCCTGTGAGGTCATTCTGAACTAATTGAGTCCAGCTCGGTTTTGTAGCTGGCCAGGGTTGGGCCACGTGAAGCCAGCCTACTCAGGTCTGTCCACTGAATTTGATGAAAACGGGTGTTGGGCTTACCATCGTGTCACGGAGACAAGGCCGCCGAGCAACAGGAATCGTTGACTCATCGCTGTGTTGTGTATCAGGAGGATTTTGGAAATCGGTTGATGCCTGCCTTCCGAACACCCTCTAAGATTCCATACTCCATTGTAAACATTGGCACTGGAGTTGCTCACCCACCCCGATGGACCTCTGATAGCACGGTGTCTGAGGTGACAAGCATTCAGCTGGAGTTCCGAGAGCTCTCTCGTCTCACGGGGGATAAGACGTTTCAGGTATGGCGGGGCTCTGCCCCCGGCTGAGGACTGGGGGTCCTGCGGGGCCGTCTCTGGCTCCTGGAGGCGACTGCAGGTCTGCGTGGTTGTGGGTCCTGGGCCACCAGAGTCGCGTCGGTGCTGGTTCCTGCCCCACGTTCTCCTGCAGAATCGCATTTTCTGGTGGTGCCGGAGGCGCAGATGGGAGAGGCCTTGACTGGAGGCTGAGTCCTCTGCCTGGCCTGCCCCGCGGGTCCCGACAGCTGGCGGCTTGTCCTGCCGCGCTCGGCGTGGCCTGGTGCCACTTGCCGCCATCCTGGGCCCTCCTGCAGTGCTGAGGGCCGCCTGCTGTGTTGTGGCTGAGTGCCGCGGGGTGTGTTGGAGCCCTGGGTTTTGTAGTCAGGTCAGCATAGGTGACGTTGTCGTCCCATTTTGGCATCCAGACTGGGCCCCGCACACAAGTGTCCTGGCTGGGCAGCTGGCGAGGTGTGCCGGCGTGGCTCCTCCATGGGGGGGCAGGGCAGTGCTGACCCCTGAGTCTTCCTCCCAGGGAAGAAGTCCTAATTTGAGGACCTGGACTGGAAAAAGGCCTCAAGCATGTCAGGGATTGCTATAGTCACAGCAGTCCGCAAGGCTGTGAGCTTCTGTTCACTACAGGCTTCCTTGGTGCCCAGATGCCTCCTTCAAATGATCCAGGGACCCTGGCATCTGAGCCCAGAGGACAGAGAGCACCTGGGTGGGTGCTGAGGGGCCCACCCCCCTTCGGCCTGTGCGCCTTCATTTCCCACACTGCTCTGCCTTCCAGAGCGGCTTGGCAGAGTGAGAGGCTTCAGCTGATGTAGTCCCTGCTGCAATCGCCGCAGCCCTTCCCAGACCAAACTGGAGAAACCGAGGCAGGAAGGGTGCTGGTTACTTATACAAGATCAGAGGTAGTGGGAGATGGGGAATCCAGACCCACAGCATCTGCCCTTGAGTCTTTCCTCTTCTATTTTCTACCCATATCAATCTGTATTATTAAAATGAGTGGAAAGCGAATATCGAATCTGCAAGCCCTCTGCCTGTCATGGCCTCCTTTAAAAACACACTCAGCAGAGACTGCAGCCCGGTGACTGCCCTCTGCGCAGGCCGCGGCGTCGAGCACGTTCAGACCGTTGTGTAGCCATCATCGCCGTCACCTCCCCAATCCGACCCCCTGCCCTCAGCTAGAGAGCAACTCCCTATGCTCCCGGGTCTGGACACAACCATCTACTTTCTGTCCCCATGAAAAATACTTTCATGCTTTAAAATTTTGCCTCTTTCTTTTCTTATTGTGGTGAGAAAATCACGTAACGTAAAATTCGCCATCATAAAACCATCTTGAAGCATCCAGTCCATAAGTGTTCAATCTGTTCACACAGCTGTGAAGCAGATCTCCAGAACTCTCCCGTCGGATGAGCTGGAGCTCTGCACGAATTATGTAGCGACTCACTTCCTTCCATTCTCTGTCTCCATGAAGTGTCCTGCTCAAGGTCTGTCACCAGGTAGAGTCATACAGCGTCTCTCCTTGTGAGTCTGGCTCATTTCACGCAGCGTAGTGTCTGCGGGCTTCATCCGCAGAGCAGCATCACAATGTCCTTCCTTTTGAAGACTGAATAATATTCCACTGCACGGATGGACCACACTTCGCTCTTCCATCCATCCATCAGCGGGCACTGGTTTGCTTCCACACTGTGGTTACAGGGAATGATGCAGTTCTGAACACAGCTGTGATAGCATCTGGTTAGATGTAATCCTTAGAACTGCAGTTATGAGAGCGTAAGGTCACTCCGTGCTCAGTGTTTTTGAGGAAACGCCACGCCACTGTCCCGAGCGGTTGTCCCATTCTGGATTTCCGCCAGCAGTGCACAAGTGTTTCAGCTTCTCACATCCTTGTGACACTTGTTTACTGGGGTTTTTTGTTTGTTTGGTTTGGTTTCGGTAGTAGCCACTGAGGTAAGCGTGAGGTGGCATCTGATTCTTGTGGTATCTATTTCCATTTCATTAGTGATCAATGATGTTAAACATTTTTTCCTATGCTTATTTGTATGTCTTCTTTGGCAAAATGTCTGTGAAAAGCCTTTGCCCTCATGTGAATCAGCTTGCTTGGGTTTTTTGTTGCTGAGTTGTAGGGATTCTCTGTGCATTCTGGACAGTCATCCTGACTCAGATATGTGGCACGCCCATATTTTTCTCTCGTCTGCACTTTGCGTGTTTCCAGTGTGGATGGGGTCCTTAGATGTACAAGAGGTTTTCATTTTCAAGGAGTCGGTCTCTCGTTTCTGCTGCCTGTGGATTAGGTACTGTGTTCCAGTCCCTAGATGAAGTGTGGCCTGTCAGCTGCCACCCTAGGTCAGGGAGCCTCTGCTGATGATGGAGAACACACACCGTTCACGTGAGGTCCCCACACACCCAAGGGCAGCTCCGCGTGAAACTACTTGCTCATGAGGGTCACTTGCAGACACACGGATTGCCAGGTGCGGTGGTTGCGAGATCGCAGAGGGGTAAGCAGCTCACTCCGGGGAAGTGTGCACACCGATGGGTGTGTAACTGCTGGGTCCGGACGACTGTGAGGAAGCGTGCACAGAGCCTTGGGGGCAGACACACGCGCTGCCCCGGCTAGACAGGAGCCCAGGGCAGGATGGGCCTTGAAGGGGGAATAGATGTTCCCCGGTGGCTCGGGACTTTGGGGCCGGTGTCATCATTTGAAGCAACCTTGGGCTGGGAAACAGACGTGCCTGCCAGCCCTGCAGGGAGTGGGAGCACTCAGCCATCCTCAGGAGGGGGTGCCAGCCCCACAGCTGCGGCCTCTGTCCTGGGTGGAGGCTGGGAAGGGCCTTGGGGATGAGTTCAGACCCGCGGTCGGCTGTCCAGGCGCTGAGTCAGAGGGCAGCCCCTCTGCCCAGCCCACCCGCTCACCGCCCCCGCCGTCTGCCCCAGGAGGCCGCAGAGGAGGTGACGAGGCACGTGCATGGCCTGCACGGGAAGCTGGACGGGCTGGTGCCCATGTTCATCAACACCGACAGAGGCAGCTTCACCCGCCTGGGCGTGTTCACCCTGGGCGCCGGGGCCGACAGCTACTACGAGTACCTGCTGAAGCAGTGGATCCAGGGCGGGAAGAAGGAGAGGCAGTGAGGCCTGTTTCTCTGCTTTCGGGGCGGCCCCCTGGGCTCGGGCTGGCGGGGCCCTCTGTGGGGAAGGGTGCTTCTGTCCATCCTATATGCAGAGCAAGGGCTGGCCACCGGCGTGGGCAGACAGGGCTCTTCCCTGGGGCTGGGGCTGCTTGGCCATCGGCTCCAGTGGGCGGCAGCCAGGGCCGTGTGGGACTCCTGGTGCTTAGCGCTTTGACACTGAAAACTCACACGTTCCCAGGGAGCAGCCTGGTCGCTCCTTGTCCAGTTATAAAATAGAGATGAACCCCAGTGGGGCGCTGGGGTCCTCTCAAGCCTCAAGCCTGGGGTGGCTGTGTCCCAGGAAGTGTCACTGACTGGGGAGCCCTCAGGCTGGTTCAGGATGAATCAGGCTGGCCGAGGCTGGTCTCCATTGGCCCCTTGGGGCTGGTTGGGAGGCACTGGCCTCACTGGGGTGGCGGCAGCCCAGAGGCCCGAGAGGCTGACCCCCATGGGGCTGGCAGGGCCGGGCCTCGTAGATCCCAGGGGACGGGAGCTCGGGGCCACGCCCTGTTTGTGGACCTGAGGGCTGTGCGCCCGCCTGGCTAGAGCACACAGGCCCCGCTGGTCTGCACAGGCTGCTGGAAGACTACCTGGAAGCCGTGAACGGGATCAGGAAGCACCTGCTCGCTAGATCCGAGCCCAGGAAGCTGACCTTCGTGGGGGAGCTCAACCACGGCCGCTTCAGCGCCAGGATGGTGAGTGGGAGCGTGTTTCCCTGATCTGGCCTCAAGGCAGCTGAGGACCCAGCCTCTGTGCTTGGTGTCTGGTGGCTCGGAGTGGGGACGACCGGGGGAACCTCGTGGTCCTGGCCGTGGAGCGTGGGTGGTCCCGGGTGGATGTGGGTGTCCCGTGAGAGCAGCAGGAGCTGAGGTCCGTGGGGAGCCAGGGCCCCCACCCCAGAGCCCGCGCCTCCTCCAGGCCTCTGCCCTGCTGTCTGTCTCTCCACGCTCTCGGGGAACCCCCACTCCCAGTTGCGCCCCCTCCTGCTCTCCTGCAGGCAGGGCCCCGTCAGCCTTTGAGGTGGCCCTTCCAGAAGCTTCTCCCCTGCCTGTGTGGGGCCCCAGGCGCTTGGCCTGCAGCTCAGCCCCCTGTCTGAGGCCTGACGGCGCTGGACCCGCTGATGAGGTGACCCTGTGGTTTCAGGACCACCTGGTGTGCTTCCTGCCGGGGACACTGGCTCTGGGTGCCCACCACGGCCTGCCTGCTGAGCACATGAAGTTGGCCCAGGCACTCATGGACACCTGCTACCAGATGTACCGTCAGATGGAGACGGGGCTGAGCCCCGAGATCGCACACTTCAACCTGCACCGCACGAAGGCCGTGAAGGACGTTCAGGTCAAGGTGAGCTACGCCGCGCCCAGGGCTGGGCCAGATGGGCATGCCGGGGGCACCTCCTGAGCCCGCGTGCCCCCCCAGGCGGCCGACAGACACAACCTGCTGCGCCCCGAGACCGTGGAGAGCCTGTTCTACCTGCACCGCCTCACAGGCGACCGCAAGTACCAGGACTGGGGCTGGGAGATCCTGCGCAGCTTCAACACCTACACGCGGGTGAGCCCCCGCCGGGCCCCAGGGCCTCACTCTCACCTCCCAGGGGCTGCACCAGGAGGCCCTGCCCTGCTGTGAGGGCCCGGGGGGTCGGGGCGTCCGTCTCTCCTCTCTGGGGACAGCTGTGTCGGCGCACAGAGCGTGTCTCTGCTGGGCCCTCCGTGTGGCCTGGGCAGCATGTTTGCGCCCAGCGGGTGAGTGACCTCTGGGCCGCTAGTCTCCAGGCCAGGGGCCACAACCAGCACCACCCCCTGCTCTGCCCAGGGCCCACTGCCCACCCTGGCAGGGCTGAGACTTGACCTTCGCCCTGTGGCCCCTGAGGTGGACTCTACACCCCTCGGGTGGCCTTGGGGCCTTTGTGAGGCCTGCACAGGTTTTGGAGGTGGCACTTGGCATCTGGTCACTGAAGGGAACCATGGCTACCCTCCAGGTGGCCATTCCCCCTGTGGGCTTTGGTGTCCTCCCCGCCCCAGACCCTGCCCTAGGGGGCCGTGTGTTCTGGGGTGGGCCAGTGCCCCGGGGGGCCGCCTCTGGCTGGCAGCCCTCCAGAGGGCAGAGCCAGCACCGTGACTTGCGGCCTCGCCTCTCGAGCAGGTCCCTTCGGGCGGCTATTCTTCCATCAGCAATGTCCAGGACCCCCGCCACCCCCAGCCCAGGGACAAGATGGAGAGCTTCTTTCTGGGGGAGACGCTCAAATACCTGTATCTGCTCTTCTCCGACGATCCTGACCTGCTGAGCCTGGACACCTACGTGTTCAACACAGAGGCTCACCCCCTGCCCATCTGGGCCCCCTCCTAGGGCGGGATGGCTCTCGAGTAGGCGCTGCCCAGGAGGCTGATACGTGCTGTCTGTGAGGATGCCTGTCGGCAAGGCCCGGGCCCTGGCCTTGGCTGTGCGGTGACCCCCCAGCTGGCGGCACGTCTCCGGGCCGGGCTGGTGACGGAGGCCGGCGGGCCGCAGGGCCGGGCTGTCTCGGGGCCTCGTGGCTGCCTGGGGCGGCCCCTGGGCGTCTGGTGCTCTGCCGCTGACTCTGCTCCTCGCCTGGTTCCTGCTGGATCACCGTTTGGAACACGTGGGAATAAATGGGCGGTGTGATTCTGGGGAATCTTGTCCACTCAGCAAGTTTCTTCCTTCTTCCTAGAAAATCAAATCAAATGACTACATTCCTGAAGCCTGAACACTGTCCTGCTGCCCTGCAAGGGCTTCCTCGGGGTCCTGGGCAGCTGGTCACCCCAGGCCACTTGGGCCCCGAGCCCGTGATGTGATCAGAGATGGGCTGAGGGCGCAGCCCAGTGCAGCCCAGCTTCAGGGTCACAGCCTGTGAACACGCCTGACCCAGGGGCTCAGGGCGTCCTGACCTCATGGGGCTTCGGGCTCCTGGCTGGCTGTGGTGTTTACATGTTGGACTCAGGGATCCGCCCCTGCCTTTACAGGGCTGGGCAAGGCTGGGAGGCATGTTCACCAGCTCCCAGCCCAACAGACGGACTTCAGTTGGCATGGAAGCACGTATGCTCTGTGAGGTTCCCCATGTGTTTGCACTGGTCTCTGAAATGCTGGGGGTAGATTGAGACACTCCAGGCTTTTGGGTCCCAACTCTATGTTCTGTGCACTGAAAGTCATATTCCCCCCCTTCAGAAATCCTAATCCTGTTAGGTATAATGAAAAACGTCATCAAAAAGTTCACAAAGCCTAAGACAAGGGGAGGTTGCAGCCGCAGGGCAGAGGCGGCAACTCCCAGCTCTTGTTCCCCCAAGAGAGACATGCACACACACAAAACCAATCAGAGCCAGCTCTCAACAGCAGCAGCAGCGAGATCACAGACAAAGGTAAGGCAGGAAAGTGCTCCACCCAAGGGAACAATACTAGTTGGTAGCAACCATCCCGGAAGAATTTCAGACCCCATAATTATTAGAGAGCAACTTTAAGAGAATTGTTTAAAAATGCGAGAGGAGAGCTTCTCTGGTGGTTCAGTAGCTGAGAGTCCACCTGCCAAAGCAGGGGACATGAGTTCGATCCCTGGTCTGGGGAGATGCCCCCTTCTGAGGGTCAACTAAGCCCGTGTGCCCTAGAGCCCATGCTCTGCAGCCACAGAAGCCGCCACAGTGAGAAGCCTGTGCACTGCGGTGAAGAGTAGCCCCTGCTCCCCACAGCTAGAGAACACCGTCACATCGCAACCAGGACCCAGTGCAGTCAGAAGTAGATGACGTTTAAAACATGCTAGAAGAGCTCAAGGAAAAATGCTCATGGAGGTAGAGGAAATCCAAAACAATGAGAAAAGTTACTAACAGAAAGCAAAGGCTCAGAGTGAAAAGCACAATCACTGAAAGGTCCGTTAGGGTCAGCAGCAGAGTCAAGCCGGCAAGAGAGAGAGAGCTGGAGTCGGTGTGTGAGAGGCCAGCCCAGTCCAGCCCAGTCCAGTCGCTCAGCCGTGTCGACTCTCCGAGACCCCATGAACCCCAGCATGCCAGTCAGCTGGAGTCGGTGTGTGAGAGGTCAGCCCAGTCCAGTCCAGTCCAGTCACTCAGCCGTGTCGACTCTCTGCGACCCCATGAACCGCAGCATGCCAGTCCTCCCTGTCCATCACCATCTCCCGGAGTTCACTCAGACTCGTGTCCATCGAGTCCGTGGTGCCATCCAGCCATCTCATCCTCTGCCATCCCCTTCTCCTCCTGCCCCCAATCCCTCCCAGCGTCAGGGTCTTTTCCAATGAGTCAACTCTTCACATGAGGTGGCCAGAGTACTGGAGTTTCAGCTTTAGCATCATTCCTTCCAAAGAACACCCAGGATTGATCTCCTTTAGGATGGACTGGTTAGATCCCCTTGCAGTCCAAGGGACTCTCAAGAGTCTTCTCCAACACCACAGTTCAAACGCATCCATTCTTCGGCACTCAGCCTTCTTCACAGTCCCACTCTCATGAGCAGAGAAAACAACAAACACCAGTAAGCAGAGGCCAGAGAGCCCTGGAGTCCCTTCCTATGGGTCCCATGCGTGCCTTGTAGTAGTTTCAAAGGAAAGAGAAGAGGGAAAAATGAACAGTTGAAAAACTTACCAAATGCGATGAAAGATACGAGTCTACAAATCAAATCCAAGAAGTCCAGTGACTTCCAAGAATCAAGTCAAAGAGACTGACACCAAGGCACTTTAATAACCAAATTGTTGACAGAATCTTGAAAATAGCACAAGAGAAATGACTGCTCTATAAAAGCCATCTTCCTATTAACAGATAATTTTTCATCAGAAAATGATAGAGATGGACTTCCCCGGTGGCCCAGTGGTTATGGATTTGACTTCCAATGCAGGGGACAGGGGTTTGTTCCCTGGTCCAGGAACTGAGATTCCGTAGCTGTAGGGGATCTGTGCACACCTGCACCCTACACCCAAGACCCGCCAGAACCAGAAACAATCAACTTCAAACAGAAAGCCGTAGAAACCAGGAGGCAACGGCGTATTTAAGGTGATGGGTGAATAAAGTTGTCAAGCAGAGTCCTGTGCCCAGCAAAGTTGACCTTCAAAAATGAAGAATTCAGGGCTCCACTGGTTCAGGGACATGAGTTTGAGCAAGCTCTGGGAGGTGACGAGAAACACGGAAGCCTGGAGTGCTTCAGTGTGTGGGGTCACAAAGAGTCGGACATGACCAAGCAATGCGACAGCAACAGCGGCGTTCCCAGACAAACAGCGGTGGAGTCTGTTGCCAGCAGACCTGCCCTGCAGGAAATCCTCACGGTGTCCCTTCCGATTGAAATGAAAGGACATGAGAGAGTACCGCCAAGCCACAGGGAGAAATAAAGATCTCAGACAAAGGCAAAACTACGGGCAAGTATCAAAGCCAGCATTATATTTTTGGTTTTGACTCCACTTTGTATTTACTATAGGATCTGAAAGACAAAGGCACGAACAGCGATTACAGACTTACGGTGCTGTGCCCAAATGTGTGGATATGTGATCTACAACAACAGTGTAAACCAGGATTGGAGGCGCTTTGGAGCACAGTGTATGTGTGTGATCGAGTGAAGTTGTCGTCTACTTAGGGACATTGTCATAAATTTAGGACGTTAACTGTAATCGCCCTGGTAACCAAAGAAAGTATCTGTGATATACATACACAAGAGTCTCTAAGAAAGCTACTAGAGGTAATAAATTCAGGAAAGTTAGATTAACAGAAAAAAAAATCAGCTACGTTTCCATGCGCCTGCAATGAACAATTCAAAAGGAAATTAAAGAAGCAATTCCACTTTAAACAGCATCTAAAAGAATAACTAAAAATAAATTTTACCAAGGGGGTGATTTAACTGTACATCGCAAACTATAAAACATTGCTAATGGAAATTAAGACTTAAACAGGTGAAGCTCCAGTCCTTTGGCCGCCTCATGTGAAGAGTTGACTCACTGGAAAAGACTCTGATGCTTGGAGGGATTGGGGGCAGGAGGAAAAGGGGACAACAGAGGATGAGATGGCTGGATGGCATCACCGACTCGATGGACACGAGTTTGAGTGGACAGGGAGGCCTGGCGTGCTGTGATTCAGGGGTCGAAAAGAGTCAGATATGACTCAGCAACTGAACTGAACTGAACTGAGGTAGAAAGGTATCCTTTGTTCATGGGTAGAAAGCCTTTTTTTTTTTTTTTGGCTGCACCACTCAGCTTACTGGATCTTAGTTCCCCAACCAGGGATAAAACCTGGCTCCAGCAGTGAAAGTGGAGAGTCCTAACCTCTAGACCACAAGGAAGTCCCGGGAAGACTTGATTTTAAGATGCCAACACTACCTAGAGTGACCTGCAGGTTCAATGCAGTCCTGATCAAAATTCCAACTTTTTTTTTCTGCAGAAGTTGCAATGTCAATCCTCAAATTCATATTGGATTGCAAGGGGCCCTGAATAGCCAAAATAATCTTGAAAAAGCAAAAAGAAGAAACACATTTCCCAAGTTCAAGACTTCCTACAAAGACACAGTATTCAAAAGAGTGTGGTGTTTTCATGAGACTAGGATCGACATGTAGACCCTGGAAAACGAGAGTGAATCTAGAAATAAGCTGATCGATATGCTGATGTTCAGTCACCAAGTCATGTCCGGTCTTTGCAACCCCATGAAGCAACCAGGCTTCCCTGCCCGTCCCTGTCTCCTAGAGTTTGCTTAAACTGATGTCCGTTGAGTTGATGATGCTGTCCAACCATCTCATCCTCTTGTCCCCTTCTCTTCCTCCTCCAATCTCTGCTAGCATCAGGGTCTTTTCCAGTGAGTCAACTCTTCACACCACGTGGCCAAAGTATTGGAGCTTTGGCTTCAGCATCAGTCCTTCCAATGAATATTCAGGGTTGCTTTCCTTTAGGGTTGACTGGTTTGATCTCTTTGCTGTCAAGGGACTTTCAAGACCCTTCTCCAGCACCACAGTTTGAAAGCATCAATTCTTCAGCGCTCAGCCTTCTTTATGGTCCAGCTGTCACATCCATACGTGACTCCTGGAAAAACCGTAGCTTTGATTAGACAGACCTTTGTCGGCAAAGTGATGGCTTTTCAACACCGCATCTGGTTTGTTGTAGCTTTCCTTCCAAGGAGCAAGCGTCTTTTAATTTCACGGCTGCGGTCACCGTCTGCAGTGATGTCTGTCATTGCTGGGCACTGCTCAGTCGTGTCCGACTCTTTGCAACCCCGGGGACTGCAGCAGACCAGGCTTCCCTCCCTTTCTTTCACTGTCTCCTGACGCTTGCTCAAATTCATGTCCGTTAAGTTGATGAGGCCATTCAACCATCTCATCCTCTGTCATCCCTTTCTCCTCCCACCTTTAATCTGTCCCAGCATCAGGGTCTTTTCTGGTGAGTCGGCTCTTTGCAGCAGGTGGCCAAAGTATTGGAGTTTCAGCTTCAGCATCAGTTCTTCCAATGAATATTCAGGATTGATTTCCTTTAAGATTGACTGGTTTGCTCTCCTTGCAGTCCAAGGGACTCTCAAGAGCCTTCCCCAACACCAGAGTTCTGAAACATCGATTCTTTGGCGCTCAGCCTTCCTTATGGTCCTACTCTCACATCCACACATGACTACTGGAAAAACCACAGCTTTGACAAGACCTTTGTTGGCAAAGTGATGCCTCTGCTTTTTAATACGTCTTCTAGGTTTGTCATAGCAGTGATTCTGGATCCAAGAAAGTCTGCCACTGTTTCCATTTTCCCCCATCTGTTTGCTTGTACATAATCAGAATAATCTCTGCACACGGAAGGACACTGTCCCAAGTGCACAGGCCCCACAGGATGGGGGAAGATAGTCTCCAACTAGAAATCCAATAAAGGTTAAATAACAAGAATATACTTTTTAAAACCTCTAAAACTCAAGAACAAAGTCTCTTGAAACACAACTAACAAAAAAACTCAACCCCCTCCCCAATTAAAGAACAAAAAAACACAGCAAAGAATAAACGGTGGAAACACTTTTTAGGTTAAAAGGGCACATTATATGTATAATCTAATACATGTACACGCATGTCCACGTTGACACAGCTGCGGGTGGCGCGGAGGCCTGCCTGGGGACCCCCTGCCCCCCACCCCTCGAGACATTCCTCCAAAGAAGACTTACACAGGCTCACAAAGGGCCCGAAAAGGTAACATCACTAGTCGGGAAGACGCCAATCAAAATCCCAGTGAGAGACCCCTCCCGCTGCGGCAGCGCTGCTGCTGCTGCTGCTGCTGCTGCTGCTGCTGCTGCTGCTGCTGCTGCTGAGTCGCTTCAGTCGTGTCGACTCTGTGCGACCCCATAGACGGCAGCCCACCAGGCTCACCTGTCCCCGGGATTCTCCAGGCGAGAACACTGGAGTGGGGTGCCATTTCCCTCTCCAATGCATGATAGTGAAAAGTGAAAGTGAAGTCGCTCAGTCGTGCCCGACTCTTAGCGACCCCCTGGACTGCAGCCCACCAGGCTACCTCTGAACAAAACAAGTGTTGGAGAGGATGTGGAGAAACAAACTTTTGTGCACTGCTGGCTGGAATGTAAACGATGCGAATTCCGTGGAAAACAATGGAAACAATTCCATGTTCTTTTGTTAGTTGAGTTTCAAGAGACTTTGTTCTTGAGTTTTAGAGGTTTTAAAAAGTATATTCTTGTTATTTAACCTTTAGCGGAGCGTCCTCAGAAGTGAAACATGGAGCTATCACGTGGCCCTGCAAGCCCACTGCCAGGTGTGCCTGCCCCAGACGGAAGCGAGGTCTCGAGATCATCGCACGCCTGAATTCACAGCAGCGTTTTAAATATAGGCGAGAGGTGGACACAGTCTGGTGTGAGTGGGTTTCACAGCGGGGTCTGTCCATGAATGGAATACGACTCATAATTACCCGGAAAAAAGGAAGGGAATCCTGACACAGGCTGCAACGTGGGTGAGCGTTGAAGACGTGGTGCTCAGCGAAAGCCAGGAAGAAAGATGAACTGTGTATGATTCTACTTCTATGAGGGTTCTAGAATAAGCAGACTCACAGAGACAGGACAACAGAGGTCATCCCAGGACGGGGGAGGAGTGCAGGAGACACGGGTTCCACCCCTGTGACGAACGGATTCGTCACCACGATCGCCTGGAGAAGAGAATGGCAACCCCCTCCAGTGCTCTTGCCTGGGGACTCCCATGGACAGAGGAGCCTGGTGGGCTACTGTCCATGGGGTCTCAGAGTCAGACACGACTGATGCCTGAACCATCAGCAGCCTGGGGGAGGTGGTGTTTATCGAGTGAGGAGTTTCTGTTTGGGAAGATGAAACAGTTTGAGAGATAATGATGGTAGCTGCACGCCCCTATGGATGAACGCACAGCTCGTGTTATATTTAAACGTGGTTGAAAGCGTGTAATTTCACACACAGAGGAACACGGCCTTAACTGCAGGTGCTGAGTGGGTCAGAGCTGAGAGCCCTGGGGCCTACTCTGGGACTCTCTGTGCATCCCAAGTGCCCACCTCTGGTTCCTGGCGGCTCTGAGGTCTGAAAGGGGCAGGGTAGGCTCTGGTAAGGGGCTGGGCCTGGCTCCCAGATCCAGGGGCTGTGGAGGGGGAATCAGGTCCCAGCTTTGTCCCCAGAGTCAGTGGCCTGGGGCAGTTGGGGAAAGGGATCTGATCCCCCAGACGTACCTGCGTGCTCAGAGCCACAAGTCGTGGCCGGAGTCTCAGAGGTTTCAGATGCTTCTCTCTGGGACTTCCCGCTGCTACCCAGGCACAGAGGAGCCACCTGGAGTGTCTGCAGGGGGAATGCAGTGGGCCTGCGGTGGGTTGGGGTCCAGCCTCTTTGCTGACAAGAGGAGAGGCTGCTGTCCACGGGAAGGGACTCCTCCATGAAGAGGCGGGCCTCTCAGCACAGGACAGGCACCCCTAGATGCAGGGCCGGGAGCACAGGTACAGGCCCAGGGGGACCCGGGAACAGGACCACTTTGGCACACAGAGACAAGAGGATGGGGACATGGGGAAGCAGGGACGGGGACACAGGGGCAGGGGCACGCAGGGGCTGGGGCACAGGGGGGTGGGCACGCAGGGGCGGGAGCACATGGGCAGGGGCACGCAGGGACGGGAGCACAGGGGGACGGGGACGCAGGGGTAGGAGCACAGGGGCGTGGGCACGCAGGGGCGGGAGCACAGGGGCGTGGGCACACAGGGGCTGGTGCACAGGGGCATGGTGACGCAGGGGCGGGAGCACAGGGGCATGGGGACGGGGGTGGGGGCACAGGGGCACGAGGGAGCCAAGGGTGTGTAGGGATGGGGCTGCAGGGAAGGGACTGGGGGTGATTGTGCTGTGGCCCTGGGTGACCTCAGGGAGGCCACACCCACAGGGCAGCGTCACATGGTGGGCGGTCATTGTCACCACACTGAGAGCCACAGCTCACGGCTGTGAGGGGAGCCAGGGGCCGGGGGGCGGGGCCCAAGGCTCCCTCCCCGCCCAGCCCCAGGCCCTCTGCTTTCCGCCGGCCCATCACCCAGCAGGCGAGGCCTGGGCAGAGACCAGGGTCCTGCAGGCCAGGGACCGTCCTGGGAGTGGGGATGGGCAGCCCCCGCCCCTCTGCCGTCCATGCGGGGCAACCCCCGCCCCCGCACCCGCTCTGGGCCCGGCTCACGGGCTGCACCCCAAGCAGGACTGCAGTCAGCTGCCCGCTCGGCCTGGCTGGCCCCTCCAGGCCCTGGACTGGCCCCAGGGCAGTGGGGCCCTTCTGTCCTCAGGGTACCAGGGCATCAGAGAGGGGGTGGCCTAAGGAGGGGGGGAGAGGGTCCTGGATCCCAGCTCGGTGTCCAAGAGCGGCCCCAGCTCCTGCGCGGGTGGGCTCTGAGGCCCAGCTCACCCTCCTCTGCCCCCCACGTGGCCCTCGAGGTTTCTCAGGCGCTGGGCTCCTTTCCAGGGCCGCCGACCCACCCCTCACCCCAGGGCTCGAGAGCTGTCCTCCCACCGATCTCTGTCTTCCGAACTCTCCCTTCCTCCCCTTCAAGGGCAGGCCTTCTGGAGACGGCCGGGCTGGGAGGGGGCCGGGCGGTGGCCGGGCGGCGGGGAGGTCACCTCCCACCCACACGCGCGTGGCATCGCATCTGAGCTGGCAGTGGCCGCGGAGGACGGGAGGCTGGGCAGCCATACCCCGACCCAGCATGGACCCTGAGCCCTCAGCCCACTTCCGTGCCCCCACGGTGACTGTCTCCACGGTGACGCAGACAGAAGGGCCAGGAAGCTGGCCCTGGGCGTGTAGGGAAGTGCTGCTCACAGCCCCGCCCAATCCGTCACGTGAGGGGTTCCGCTGGTCATGTGACCCCAATCACCTGACCTGAAGCTGCCCGGCAAAGTGAACATGAGACCCCATCCCTGGCCGACCCTGCCCTGGGCCCTGGTCCTGCTGCTGGGGCTGCAACCACGAGGCCTGGAGGCCAGAGGTGAGTGTGGCCCAAGGCCCCCACCCCCGCCCTGGGCCCCACTCCCCATCCCCCACGACCCTTGCAGGGGCCCCAACCCCCCCGCCCCCCCCCCCGCCTGGCTCCCTCCCATCGCGCTGCGACCCCTGCCAGACCCCCAATCCCTGGGCCTCTTGCCTAGCTCCCTCCCATACCCTCGGGACCCCCGCCCGGCTCCCTCCCTTCCACCTGGCCCGCCCCCTCCTGGCCCCCTCCCATCCACCTCACCCGCCCCCTGCCTGGCTCCCTCCCATCCACCTCACCCGCCCCCTGCCTGGCTCCCTCCCATCCACCTCACCCGCCCCCTGCCTGGCTCCCTCCCATCCACCTCACCCGCCCCCTGCCTGGCTCCCTCCCATCCACCTCTCCCGCCCCCTGCCTGGCTCCCTCCCATCCACCTCGCCTGCCCCGGCCGGGCCCCCCCCAGACCCCGTCCCTCGTGGCCCCGATGGCTCCCCCCACCCCTGCTGAGCGTGGCGCCCTCCAGCCCACAGACCCAAGGACCCTGAGTTTCAGGAGGCCTACTTCGAGCAGCTTCTGGACCATTTCAACTTTGAGAGGTTTGGGAACAAGACCTTTCTCCAGCGGTTCCTGCTGACAGGTGAGCCGCCCCGGGGACAGGGACAGCGCTCGCTGCTGGCAAGGGGAGCACCCTCCCCCACTCCTCACCCGCCTCCACCCGACAGAGAAGTTCTGGAAGAGGGGCGAGGGGCCCATATTCTTCTACACCGGCAACGAGGGGGACGTGTGGTCCTTCGCCAACAACTCAGGGTTCATCCTGGAGCTGGCAGCACAGCAGGGGGCCCTGGTCGTCTTTGCCGAGCACGTGGGTACCGGCCGGGGCGGGGAGGGGGGTGTGTGGGGGTGTTGCCCTGGGGGCTCAAAGTCAGCCCCCTCCATCCCTGCCGCCCACCTGCCTGCAGCGTTACTACGGAAAGTCGCTGCCTTTTGGTGAGCGGTCCACGTGGCGTGGGTACACGGAGCTGCTGACGGTGGAGCAGGCCCTGGCTGACTTCGCAGGGCTGCTCCGGGCGCTCCGGCGGGAGCTCGAGGCCCCCGATGCCCCGGCCATTGCCTTTGGCGGCAGGTGTGTCTCCCTTCTCTCCCCAGCAAGCGAGCTTGGCCCCGCCCAGAACTTCTGTGGGTCTCGGACGCGTGGGGTCCTGGCGGGTATGGGGCGGGAGGCCCTGAGAAGGCAGAGGACGTGGGTGTCCGCAGTGTAGCCTGCAGGCTGAGAGGCTGCCGAGTCTCCCTTGCAGGCAGCGGGGCGCTGGGGGTGCCCCCGGCTAACTCTGCAACCGCGCCAGCTACGGGGGGATGCTCAGCGCCTACCTGAGGATCAAGTACCCGCACCTTGTGGCGGGGGCGCTGGCGGCCAGCGCCCCTGTGGTCTCGGCGGCAGGCCTCGGCGACCCCTACCAGTTCTTTCAGGACGTCTCAGCGGTAAGCCAAGGCCCTGGCCCCTCCCTCCCCTGGGCAGCCCCGCTGGTGGGTGCAGCCACACCCTTCCTCCCTCCAGGACTTCCAAGGCCAGAGCCCTGAGTGTGCCCGGGCCGTGCAGGACGCGTTCCGGCAGATCAGGGACTTGTTCCAGCAGGGAGGTGAGGCGGCTGCCCCCCTCCAACCGCCACCATCCCGCCTCCCCACGTGGGCCCACAGCCCCCTCAGGCCCCCGTCCCCCCCCCCCCGCAGCCCCCTCAGGCCTGCGTCTCCCCCACTCCATAGCCCCCTCAGGCCCTCGTCCCCTTCCCACAGTCCCCACAGGCCCGCGTCCCCTTCCCACAGCCCCCACAGGCCCGCGTCCCACCCTGCAGCCCCCACAGGCCCATGTCACCCCCCTGCAGCTTCGCACGTCGTCAGCCAGGAGTTCGGTACCTGCCAGACCCTCTCCGGACCAAAGGACCTCAACCAGCTCTTCGGCTTCGCCCGGAACGCCTTCACCGTGCTGGCCATGATGGACTACCCGTACGCCACTGACTTTGTGGGCCACCTTCCTGCCCACCCTGTCCAGGCACGGCGCCTGCCCCTGCCGCCCGGAATCCGGGGAGGGCCCTGGCCACCCTGGGGTGCTCAGAGCAGCCCGCCCCAGGGCCTTGCGCCCGCTCAGCCCTGGGACCAGGGAGGGATGGTGGGGTGCAGCTGCTGAGGTACTCCGTGCTCCCCCAGGTTGGCTGCAGCCGGCTGCTGAGCGAGAGCTCAAGGATCACGGGGCTTCGTTCACTGGCCGGTGCGTCTGCCCCCCTGCCCGGGCCAGTGCTGAGCGTGGGGGCCCTGAGTTGGTGGGCGGCAGCCAGGCCCCAGGAGGGCGGTGTGGGGTGGGGAGCCCCTGGGAGGAAGTGGCCACCCCTGTGGGCCCCCCCTTCCTTCAGGAAGGCCCGTAGTGCACGGGGCAACACACCCCGCCCCAGCCCACCCTGCTGGGAGAGGGCACGTCGCGTGGGCTGTCCCGCCCCCCGGGACCAACACCCCAGTCCTCTCTGGACCCACTGGACCCGAGAGCCCTGACCCCTGCAGGACCCCTCTGAGCGGACAGGGCAGGTGTCCAGGCCCCTGGCCTCAGCAGCCCTCTCCCCCAGGGCTGGTGTACAACTCCTCGGGCACAGAGCCCTGCTACGACATCTACTTGCAGTACCAGGCCTGTGCCGACCCCACGGGCTGTGGCTTGGGCAGTGATGCCAAGGCCTGGGACTACCAGGTACGGGGGGCTGGGGGCCTGGGACTGCCAGGTACAGGGGGCTGGGGGCCTGGGACTGCCAGGTACGGGGGGCTGGGGGCCTGGGACTGCCAGGTACGGGGGGCTGGGGGCCTGGGACTGCCAGGTATGGGGGGCTGGGGGCCTGGACTGCCAGGTACGGGGGGTTGGGGGCCCGGGGCAGCCAGGTAGAGGGCGCTAGGGGCCCGGGGCGGCCGGGTAGAGGGGTTGGGCAGCTAGGGGCGGCCGGGCGCCGGGTTGTGGGGGGGGTGCTCTGGGGGCCCGGGGCTGCATGGGCCGGCCTGATCAGTGTAGCGTCCCGCAGGCCTGCACTGAGATCAACCTGACGTTCTCTAGCAACAACGTGTCAGACCTCTTCCCTGAGCTGCCCTTCACTGAAGCCCAGCGCCAGCAGTACTGCCTGGACACGTGGGGCGTGTGGCCACGGCTGGACTGGCTGCAGACCAGCTTCGGGGGGGGCGGTGAGGCCCAAGGCGGGGGTGGGGGCGCGGTTCCTCCCGCCACACTGAGCGGGCTGTTTCCCAGGCTCCAGGACCTGGCCTCTGGGTCAGGGTGAGGGGGCTCCCCCGTCCCACCACGCTCCCTCCATCCGTTTCAGACATTACAGCTGCCAGCAACATCATCTTCTCCAATGGAGACCTGGACCCCTGGGCGCGGGGCGGGGTGAGTCACGTGGGAGCCCTTCCTCCTTCAGTGGCCTGGCATCTGCTTGTTCACGGTCACTTTCCTTTCTAACGAGGCCACCCTCCTCGAGCCCCTGAGGGAGCTGCATCCTACCTTCTGGGACGAGCAGGCGGTGGGCGGGGGCTCAGCCCAGAGCATGCGACCCTGACACGGGCTCCTCCGACAGATCCAGAGCAACCTGAGCTCCTCGGTGCTGGCCATCACCATCCGTGGGGGGGCGCACCACCTGGACCTCAGGTGCACCTGCCTGGGGAGGGAGCGTGGTGCCTGGTCGGGCGGGCGAGGGTGGCTGGGCTCGGGGCAAGCCAGCTAGCTAAGTGCCTCCCTGCCCACCCCCAGAGCCTCCCACCCAGACGACCCTGCATCCGTGGTGGAGGCGCGAAGACTGGAGGCCGCCCTCATCGGCAAGTGGGTGGAGGCAGCGAGGCCCACAGGGCTCCGGGGCTGAAGGCTGCCCCCTACAGGGCCAGAGACGGCCAGCTGGGGCCTGAGGCGAGGCAGGGGCAGGTGCCACGCCCCGGCTCCTGCAGCCAGACCCGTGCCAGGGTGGGCAGGGCCTTGCCCAAGGAGGTGCTGGACAAACACTGCTGGCCTGTCAGGCGTGTCTGGTCCTATCCCTGTCCCGTCAGACCCTGGACAATGGCATGCTCACACCACCTCCTCAACATGGCTGTTGAATAAAGCAGAGTCCTTGGCTCCGCATGCTGTCCTGTGGGTAGGGCGCGCAGGCCTTTACCGCGGCAGGAAAACCAGAGATTCCACAACTGACGGCTGCCCCAGCGACCCTCCACCCTTCTCAGCCGTCCTCTCCGTCCCCAACTACTGCAGTGACTCCTGTGGCCCCCAAGTCCACTCGCCTGGGGCCAGGCTGGCACGGGGCGGGGGGGGGCAACCTGCTTCACTGGGCCGGCTGTGCCCCACCGGGCCGCGGAACATCAAGGAGGAAGGCTGGGGTCCGGGGTCTGGACAGACCATGGCCGAAGCGGCTCCTGAGCTGCAGGGTGGCGGCAGGGCACACCGTGGGCCCACCGGCTGGGTCTCTGTGCACAGGCAAAAACCAAGAGGCAGGCCCCGCACACGTTTGGGTAGAAGCCCCGCTGGGCCCGTGAGCAAGAGGGGGACAGAAGCCTCACAGGATGGACACAGGAGGGCCATCGGGACCAAGTGCCAACTGCAGCTGAGTCAGGGTGGTGGGGAGGCCCTGCAGAGTCTGCTGGCAACAGCAACGTGTCTCCTCACACACCCGGGGAAAGGGTCAGCCCGGCCCATGAGGGCGCTGGGCTGGGACTGGGCCCAGCCCGGGGATCTGGTCACTTCAGTTCAATCGCTCAGCAGTGTCTCTTTGCGACCCCATGGACTGCAGCACACCAGGCCTCCCTGTCCATCGCCAACTCCCGTAGTTTACTCAAACTCATGTCCATTAAGTCAGTCATGCCATCCAACCATCTCATTCTCTGTCGTCCCCTTCTTCCGCCTTCAATCTTTCCCAGCATCAGGGTCTTTTCAAATGAGTCAGCTCTTCGCATCAACTGGCCAAAGTATAGGGGTTTCAGCTTCAGCACTGATCCTTCCAACGAATATTCAGGACTGATTTCCTTTAGGATTGACTGGCTTCATCTCCTTGCAGAACCAAGGGACTCTCAAGAGTCTTCTGCAACACCAGTTTGAAAGCATCAATTCTTCGGCGTTTAGCCTTCTTTGTGGTCCAACGCTCACATCCATACACAACCACTGGAAACAACACAGCTTTGACTAGACAGAACTTTGTTGGCAAAGTAACGTCTCTGCTTTTCAATAAGCCATCTAGGTTGGTCATAGCTTTCCTTCCAAGGAGTAGGCATCTTTTAATTTCACTGTCACACCCTGGTCAGCCCTAAGGAACGGGTGCTGCCATTGAAGAGAAGGAACATGACAGGCCAGCCAGGCACCTTGAAAGGAGCAGCAGGCGCTAACGCCCCGCACCCAGGGCAGCGGGCACGGCACAGGGCCCACTGAGGCCCACAGCCAGCATCTCACACCCTCACCCTGGGGCCGCCTCGCCCAGCACTTGCGCTGTGCGTAGACGTTCCGAAAGTTCCAGGACCAGAGCCAAAGCCGACGTCTGGACATGGGAGACCAGACCCGCAGCTGGCCCCTTGCCCTGACCTCACGCTGGAAATCAGAAAATAAAGACAAACCAGATGCCATTCAGAAAAAGTGTACTTTTATCATGGATTAGAAGTCCATCTGTTGGGCTGGGAACCGGTGAACATGCCTCCCAGCCTTGCCCAGCCCTGTAAAGGCAGGGGCGGATCCCTGAGTCCAACATGTAAACACCACAGCCAGCCAGGAGCCCGAAGCCCCATGAGGTCAGGACGCCCTGAGCCCCTGGGTCAGGCGTGTTCACAGGCTGTGACCCTGAAGCTGGGCTGCACTGGGCTGCGCCCTCAGCCCATCTCTGATCACATCACGGGCTCGGGGCCCAAGTGGCCTGGGGTGACCAGCTGCCCAGGACCCCGAGGAAGCCCTTGCAGGGCAGCAGGACAGTGTTCAGGCTTCAGGAATGTAGTCATTTGATTTGATTTTCTAGGAAGAAGGAAGAAACTTGCTGAGTGGACAAGATTCCCCAGAATCACACCGCCCATTTATTCCCACGTGTTCCAAACGGTGATCCAGCAGGAACCAGGCGAGGAGCAGAGTCAGCGGCAGAGCACCAGACGCCCAGGGGCCGCCCCAGGCAGCCACGAGGCCCCGAGACAGCCCGGCCCTGCGGCCCGCCGGCCTCCGTCACCAGCCCGGCCAGGACACGTGCCGCCAGCTGGGGGGTCACCGCACAGCCAAGGCCAGGGCCCGGGCCTTGCCGACAGGCATCCTCACAGACAGCACGTATCAGCCTCCTGGGCAGCGCCTACTCGAGAGCCATCCCGCCCTAGGAGGGGGCCCAGATGGGCAGGGGGTGAGCCTCTGTGTTGAACACGTAGGTGTCCAGGCTCAGCAGGTCAGGATCGTCGGAGAAGAGCAGATACAGGTATTTGAGCGTCTCCCCCAGAAAGAAGCTCTCCATCTTGTCCCTGGGCTGGGGGTGGCGGGGGTCCTGGACATTGCTGATGGAAGAATAGCCGCCCGAAGGGACCTGCTCGAGAGGCGAGGCCGCAAGTCACGGTGCTGGCTCTGCCCTCTGGAGGGCTGCCAGCCAGAGGCGGCCCCCCGGGGCACTGGCCCACCCCAGAACACACGGCCCCCTAGGGCAGGGTCTGGGGCGGGGAGGACACCAAAGCCCACAGGGGGAATGGCCACCTGGAGGGTAGCCATGGTTCCCTTCAGTGACCAGATGCCAAGTGCCACCTCCAAAACCTGTGCAGGCCTCACAAAGGCCCCAAGGCCACCCGAGGGGTGTAGAGTCCACCTCAGGGGCCACAGGGCGAAGGTCAAGTCTCAGCCCTGCCAGGGTGGGCAGTGGGCCCTGGGCAGAGCAGGGGGTGGTGCTGGTTGTGGCCCCTGGCCTGGAGACTAGCGGCCCAGAGGTCACTCACCCGCTGGGCGCAAACACGCTGCCCAGGCCGCACGGAGGGCCCAGCAGAGACACGCTCTGTGCGCCGACACAGCTGTCCCCAGAGAGGAGAGACGGACGACCCGATCCCCCGGGCCCTCACAGCAGGGCAGGGCCTCCCAGTGCTGCCCCCGGGAGGTGAGAGTGAGGCCCTGGGGCCCGGCGGGGGCTCACCCGCGTGTAGGTGTTGAAGCTGCGCAGGATCTCCCAGCCCCAGTCCTGGTACTTGCGGTCGCCTGTGAGGCGGTGCAGGTAGAACAGGCTCTCCACGGTCTCGGGGCGCAGCAGGTTGTGTCTGTCGGCCGCCTGGGGGGGCACGCGGGCTCAGGAGGTGCCCCCGGCATGCCCATCTGGCCCAGCCCTGGGCGCGGCGTAGCTCACCTTGACCTGAACATCCTTCACGGCCTTCGTGCGGTGCAGGTTGAAGTGTGCGATCTCGGGGCTCAGCCCCGTCTCCATCTGACGGTACATCTGGTAGCAGGTGTCCATGAGTGCCTGGGCCAACTCCATGTGCTCAGCAGGCAGGCCGTGGTGGGCACCCAGAGCCAGTGTCCCCGGCAGGAAGCACACCAGGTGGTCCTGAAACCACAGGGTCACCTCATCAGCGGGTCCAGCGCCGTCAGGCCTCAGACAGGGGGCTGAGCTGCAGGCCAAGCGCCTGGGGCCCCACACAGGCAGGGGAGAAGCTTCTGGAAGGGCCACCTCAAAGGCTGACGGGGCCCTGCCTGCAGGAGAGCAGGAGGGGGCGCAACTGGGAGTGGGGGTTCCCCGAGAGCGTGGAGAGACAGACAGCAGGGCAGAGGCCTGGAGGAGGCGCGGGCTCTGGGGTGGGGGCCCTGGCTCCCCACGGACCTCAGCTCCTGCTGCTCTCACGGGACACCCACATCCACCCAGGACCACCCACGCTCCACGGCCAGGACCACGAGGTTCCCCCGGTCGTCCCCACTCCGAGCCACCAGACACCAAGCACAGAGGCTGGGTCCTCAGCTGCCTTGAGGCCAGATCAGGGAAACACGCTCCCACTCACCATCTTGGCGCTGAAGCGGCCGTGGTTGAGCTCCCCCACGAAGGTCAGCTTCCTGGGCTCGGATCTAGCGAGCAGGTGCTTCCTGATCCCGTCCACGGCTTCCAGGTAGTCTTCCAGCAGCCTGTGCAGACCAGCGGGGCCTGTGTGCTCTAGCCAGGCGGGCGCACAGCCCTCAGGTCCACAAACAGGGCGTGGCCCCGAGCTCCCGTCCCCTGGGATCTACGAGGCCCGGCCCTGCCAGCCCCATGGGGGTCAGCCTCTCGGGCCTCTGGGCTGCCCCCACCCCAGTGAGGCCAGTGCCTCCCAACCAGCCCCAAGGGGCCAATGGAGACCAGCCTCGGCCAGCCTGATTCATCCTGAACCAGCCTGAGGGCTCCCCAGTCAGTGACACTTCCTGGGACACAGCCACCCCAGGCTTGAGGCTTGAGAAGCACCCTTCCCCACAGAGGGCCCCGCCAGCCCGAGCCCAGGGGGCCGCCCCGAAAGCAGAGAAACAGGCCTCACTGCCTCTCCTTCTTCCCGCCCTGGATCCACTGCTTCAGCAGGTACTCGTAGTAGCTGTCGGCCCTGGCGCCCAGCGTGAACACGCCCAGGTGGGTGAAGCTGCCACTGTTGGTGTTGATGAACATGGGCACCAGCCCGTCCAGCTTCCCGTGCAGGCCATGCACGCGCCTCGTCACCTCCTCTGCGGCCTCCTGGGGCAGACAGCGGGGGCGGTGAGCGGGTGGGCTGGGCAGAGGGGCTGCCCTCTGACAGCACCTGGACAGCCGACCGTGGGTCTGAAGCTGTCCCCGAGACACTTCCTAGCCCCAAGCCAGGAGGACAGGTTAGGAGCAAGTGGCCTGCATGGCGTGACGGTGTCCCAGTCTCAGGACAGCACAGGACACCGTGTCAGGGCCTGGCCAGAGACTTGCTGGTGCCCTCCTACATAAAAGACACGCCATGTGGACACACACACGGGAACGCACCACTAATCAAAAACTCAACTGGAACCGGAGACACTGCCAGACACCCGTGAGGAGGGAGAAGTGACAGCTGGATGGCGCACAAAGGCACGTCTGGACAGGCTGACCCAGCCCGGAGCCCTCCTGCCGATGTCCCCAGCAGCACACCGGCTGCAGCTTGGCAGTGATTAGCCCAGAAAGGAGTGCGCCCCGTCAGGAGTTCTCTCAGCTGAGAAAGGAAGGATCCTGACCGGTCAAGCCACCCTGGGACAGCAGGCTCACTGACCACCCAGACTGCAGCCACGGCAGAAGACAGGCCCACTGAGCGCGGGGAGGGCTCTGGACAGCAGCCCCTGCCTGGCTGCCCAGGGCTCTGGAGCCATGAGCAGGAAGTCGGCGAACAGTGCTGGGGTCACTTGGGTGGAGGGGACAGTTCTAGAGGGTGACGACGGCCAGACACGTGAGCACAGACAGCTACAGTTACGGGAGAGGGCAGGGCCTCTTGACACAAACATCTCAACAAAAAACAAGATGGGGGTGAGCGGAGAGAACGGGGAAACCTGAGCGGATGCCGACACGCAGACAGACGCGCCACAGCATGGGCCCTGAGGAAGCAGGGGGCAGACGCTGCTGAAGACAGAGACAGCCAGAGCCAGGCACAGAAACAGGACTGCCATCGGTCCACACATATGCCAGCGCCGCCGAGCAGGAGCCACGCCGGCACACCGCGCCAGCTGCCCAGCCAGGACACTTGTGTGCGGGGCCCAGGCAGGGTGCCACGACAACAACGTCACCTACGCTGACCTGACTACAAAACCCAGGGCTCCAACACACCCCGTGGCACTCAGCCACAACACAGCAGGCGGCCCTCAGCACTGCAGGAGGGCCCAGGATGGCGGCAAGTGGCACCAGGCCACGCCGAGCGCGGCAGGACAAGCCGCCAGCTGTCGGGACCCGCGGGGCAGGCCAGGCAGAGGACTCAGCCTCCAGTCAAGGCCTCTCCCATCTGCGCCTCCGGCACCACCAGAAAATGCGATTCTGCAGGAGAACGTGGGGCAGGAACCAGCACCGACGCGACTCTGGTGGCCCAGGACCCACAACCACGCAGACCTGCAGTCGCCTCCAGGAGCCAGAGACGGCCCCGCAGGACCCCCAGTCCTCAGCCGGGGGCAGAGCCCCGCCATACCTGAAACTTCTTATCCCCCGTGAGACGAGAGAGCTCTCGGAACTCCAGCTGAATGCTTGTCACCTCAGCCACTGTGCTATCAGAGGTCCATCGGGGTGGGTGAGCAACTCCAGTGCCAATGTTTACATCGGAGTATGGAATCTTAGAGGGTGTTCGGAAGGCAGGCATTAGCCGATTTCCAAAATCCTCCTGATACACAACACAGCGATGAGTCAACGATTCCTGTTGCTCGGCGGCCTTGTCTCCATGACACGATGGTAAGCCCAACACCCGTTTTCATCAAATTCAGTGGACAGACCTGAGTAGGCTGGCTTCACGTGGCCCAACCCTGGCCAGCTACAAAACCGAGCTGGACTCAATTAGTTCAGAATGACCTCACAGGCAGGCAGCAGGCTGGCCCAATGCTGCTTCAGCCACCCACGTGCTCAGAAACAGACTCAAGAGCGGGAGGAGACAGAACTGGAAACAAACGCCCGCCACAGCCCAGTCCCGAGAGAAAAGCACTGACTGCTGAGCACTTGAGACCCCAGTCCCCCAAGGACGTGAACAGACCCGATGCCGGGACACTCACAGCCTTCTTCAGGAAGAGGACGTCCCCAGACAGGTGGAAGGCGCTCAGAAGCCCCCCCAGGATCCGGATGGTGCTCTCAAACAGGTTGACGTCCACATCTTTCTGAAACAATAACCTCTTGGACACCCAATTCCTGGCTTCTTGAAATTCTGCCACGTGGAACAGCAGAGACACAGGGAAAATTAACAGGCCAGCCTTTCCCTGGCCGCGCCCTCGGGGCTGTGCAAATCCCTGCAGGGTTCCGACATCACCTCCTCATGCAAAAGGGGGGCCCAGGAGTCCTCCAACCGCACAGAATACCCAGGCCCAGCGTGCAGCTGGGGGAAGGCCGCGCAGCGTGAGCACAAGTGCTCGACGTCAAGGCCACGCTACAGAGAAGCACGAGAGAGCGAGTGGCTGGAGGCCTGCGGTGCAAGTATCGGGCGGAACAGGGCCGTGAGTGCGCCAGGCCAGACACCTGGGGACACGTCACCCGCCTCACCCTGTCTGCACCGACAAGGACCGAGGGCGACTCGGCGTGGCCGGCCACCGCGTCGGGTCCCGTGCTGCCTCCCACCACAGGGCCCTCCTGACCGCAGCGGAAACGCGGCTGCAAACACCCCTGGACGCCACCCTCCAGCACACTCGGCGCTCTGCAGGAGGCGCAGGGCGCACAGACGTGTGGGGACAGAGAACCGCCTGTGGCCAGCACAGCCACGCCGGCAGCCAGGACAGGGGGAAGCACAGCCCGGCAGGACGCGGCACGTGGTCGCCTCCCAGACCCGGCTCACTCGGGCCCGAGGGTCACGCGCGGCGAACTCGAGCCCACCGCAGGGACAGCAGGTACCTTTCTTTAGCCCCAGAATCCACATGGTGTCCAGGGCGTCGATCAGCGTGAGGCCGAGGCCGAACCACTCGCTGAAGGACCTGGTCAGGGGCTTCAGCTCGTCGTGGCCCCAGGCGAACTTGCGGTATCCAGCCCATGCGTGGAGGAAGGCGTCTACCACAGCCTTCTGGCGCGCGTTCTGGGAGGCTGGGAGGAGGAAAGCAGGGCGTGGGCACCCAGACAGACCGGCCCTGTGGCCCCACAGCCAGTGAGCCTGCCCCGGGGACACCTCAGGCTGCAGTGAAGGCCCAAGCGGCAACTGCCACCTGGCCCAGGCTGGTCAGCCTCCACCAGGTCCCAGCAGGGACCAGCCTCCAGGAAAGAGTGAAGGAGCGAAAGCAGGGGACCCAGGACGCCTGGGTGTGCCGCCTGGCGTGTGGACATCAAACCTGGTGACCCTGACAAGACGGTCTCGTCTGAAAATATGGAAGTTCCTTGAAAAGGCAGTAATAGAGCTACCATATGACCCCGTGACCTACTCCTGGCTATAGATCCGGAGAAAAACAGGACTGAAAGGACCCAGGCACCCCAATGTCACTGCAACGTGTTTACAAAAGCAAGACACAGAGGCGACCTGAATGTCCATCAACAGAGAAAGAAAGAAAGAGAAGTGCTACACGTAAACCACAGGATGTTACTCAGCCGCTCAGGACAATGACGTAGCGGCATCGGCAGCAACGGGGACGGGGCTAGAGACTGTCATAACGAATGAAGTACCCAGACAGAAGAGAAGTACCCTACGGCATCTCTTACATGTGGAAGCTAAGAAAAAACGAGACAAGTGAACTTAGTTGCAAAACAGAAAAGGACCCATGGACTTAGAGAAGGAGCTTAGGGTTGCCAGGGAAGTGGGATGGGGAGGAGACAGTTAGGGGGCCGGGGACAGACTCACCCACACTGCTGTCCTAAAGGGCTGAACACAAGGGCCTACGTCACAGCACACGGAACCCTGCTCGGTGTTACAGGCACTCTACCCGGGAGGAGAGGGCGCAGCAGAGTGGAGACATGTATGTGCACGGCTGAGTCCCTCCCCTGCTCATTTGAGACTGTGACCGCACTGTCAGGCATCTCTACTAGAATTCAGAATCAGTTACAATGGCTGCAGCACCGGATACTGAAAGACATCTCTCTAGGAGCCAGACGTCGTCACCAAAGCGACAGAGAGTGCCTGACCCACAGGAGCCTGGTCCACCTGGGTGTCCAAGGCTGAGCAGAGCTTTTGAGGGACGGGAAGAGCTGCACGGCCAGCCCTCCTCTCCAGCGTGTCCTTCGCTGCGACCCTGAGGACGAACGGCAGCTGAGGCCGGGGTGGGGGCAGGCGGGCCTTACCTGGATTAGGCTGAATCCTCGCTGCCTTTGGGGAAGGCCTCGGGGGGAACTCTGCCTTCTTGCCAGGAGGTTCAGTGCCCTGCTGTGGCTTGGTCCCTGCTCCCCTCCAGCTGCAGGGAGAGAAACAGGAATGCTCAGAGTAGGGACAGAGGTGTAGATGCCCCAAGGCTGCCACCAAGCTCAGGCTCAAACTCGCACGCTACCCAGGGGACCGAGAATGGACAAGCCAATAAACACCCTGTTCCACAAGGGTGCGCCTTTGGAAACACAGGAAAACACTTATTAGCACTTTGTCTTTGTTAAAAAAAATCAGAAAACAATGGTTCCCACGTTCAGGCCGTCTCTGACACTCCTGGTACCTGAGGCCGTCTCTCTGCGCCTCTGCTCCCCAGCCAGCCTCTCCCACCACCTCTGCCCTCCTCTGGGCCTGGTCCTGCCTCCTCTCCTGGGAGTCTCCTTCGGGCGCTCTAATCTGCAGGTTGGGGGGTCCTCGTCGGAAATGCCTTTGGGGCTTCTGGACAGAGACAAGAGTCACTCGTACAATGATTCCATCCCGCTCCCAGGACGCACCCCGTCCCCAGTCAGACCCGGAGCCACACAGGGAGCGCTGTGGGCTGGCTGAGCAGTTGCAGTTTCCTAGAGGAAATGATTTCCGCTTTTCATAAGAAGCATCGGGAGGAACCCTTCTCGGCAGCTCCTGGCTCTGCCTCCGATGGAGGCTCTGCCTATGGGCGAGTGTAGCCCTGGAGAGTCAGTTAAGCCCCTGGCTAGAGCGTGTCTGGGAGTCAGACCCTAAGGGTAGCAGGGCAGGGTTCAACCACCCCGTCCCCGTCGATGGAGCCACAGAGAACACTGCCCAGGCCTGCGCCCGGGACTCCCACCTCAGCCTCGGAAGGCTGCGGCAGAGGCGGCCGGTCAGTGACAGCGCTGTGCGAGGCCGCACTCGTCCTGGCTCCAGCCCCCGACAGCGGCTGTGACAGCAACTCCTCCAGCTCCCAAGGACACAGACTCGTGACCGGAAAAGCCTCTGGCTGCAGCACCCATGGACACCCTGGCGGAGGATCCGTGAAGTCACCCCCTTCCAAGACCCAAACCCCACAGAGCCGGGCCCCTGGATCACGAGAGTAGCTGCGGCCGAAACAAAGCTCCATGGATGAAGCAGGTCTCGGGGACGAGTGTCGGCATCGGACCCAGAGAGGAGGTGCCAGCGGCCTCAGCATGCACAGGGGCCCCAAGACTCGCTCCACAGGAGACGTGGATGTTCACGCCTTCATTTCCAGGCCCCTCCTGGACACCAGCGTCCAGGTCATGGATGCTGAGGTGTGGAAACGTGTCTCTCGGGGGAGAGACAGCCACATTCTGCTGGCACATGACCGTGAAGTCAGCACACGAGAGTGGTCACAGAAGTGACAGGAGGAACGCGCTTGGCTCTAAAGGGAGAAACCGGCTCTCTCACACACAGACCTTGCAGAGAGACGGGGTGAGAGCAGGCAGCCTGTGGGGCGTGAGGCCAGCATCAGTCCCAGAGCCTCTCCCTGGGGGCGCCTGGGCACTTGGACACCCAAGCCCGCGGGAGCGTGTCTCTGGCACAGAGCACCCTGGGCTCTCAGAGGCCGGCCGCTCTCCTGGGGTGGGACCTGCCCTGGCTCTGGCTGACCCCTCGCCCTCGTCTCCACCTGCTCCCCCGCCCCCGCTCGCCCCCCTGAACGGCTCGGGGCCCCCCCAGGACACGGCCTCACCCCTGCCCCCACCCTTTCTGGATGGCAGGCACCACGCACCTGCCAACTCCCGCTCCTCCCTGCTGACCCCACTGTGAGGCGGAGGCCCCAGCACCTCCGTCTGGGCAGGTCCAGAGGGGAGCCCCCGCCTGACTGCTCCCGGCCAGTAGCTCCCAGAGAAAAGGCACGGTCTCTCTCACCTCCCAAGGACACGGAGCACCAGACAGGCAAAGAGGACGGAGGACAGAATGGCCCTCCTCCTCCCTCCGCGTCTCCTCCGTCCCACCAGCCCAGAGCAAGGCGGCGCAGGTTAAAACCTCAGACGCACGGCAGGAAGCAGAAGTCTTCCCAGTCCCTCGCAAACAGCCCCTGCTGTGCTGAAGCGCTTCTGGCCTGGACCCCACTTATGCCTCCACCTTCAGCTTACTCCAAGTACCTGAGGCGACAGCCCCGCCACGGCCTCTGGGGTCTCAGCTGCTTTCTGAGGAGCTGGCAAGACGGGAGGATTTGCTGGTCTCATCTGCCATGCTGCCGCCGACCTGCTGTCCACAGCTAAACAGGAGAGTCTATTTTATCTCAAGTACGCCTCAAGGCCCAGAGGAGAGCCACACGGCGCCGGAAACAGCACCTACACAGCCTGCCCTCCTGCAAAGAATGGGACAGGCCGGGACCTCCAAAAAGGGCAGGTCAAGGGATTCCAGAGTGCCACAGGGACGCAAACCTTGCCCTTAGCTCCTGGCAGCTTCTGTCTTTATCCCCACCCACAACCCAAACACTTGGCTTTTATCTTTTCCACTTCAAGGAGGGCCCACGGTGGCACACGGGCCATTCACGGGAGTGACCCGCGGGGGCTCTGCAGCTTTCCTCCTCCAAGGAGCCGCGAGCAGAACCCAGGAGGGAGCTGCCCTCCTCCCGGCACCGGCACCTGCGCTTCCTTCCCAGCGCTGCAGTGCGTGCCAGGAAGCGCCTGCAGCACAGCGCGTGCACACTCCCCGCGCGCCCTCGGACCTGGGTCTCATGTGAGACGGCCGGATGGCAGGCCGCTTCTCACAGCAGACATCTGGGCAACAGCCACACGCCGCAGATTAACAGCCACCTTAGAGCAGGGGGGGCTGGGGACATTCTAGGCTCCTCCTCATCTCACTTCCTGCCAACGCGCTGAAGTCTAGGCCTCCTGCCGCTGCCAGATTGCTGTGCCGCCCCTTAGACAGCCCTCAGGACACCCGAGGATCATGCAGCTGGTACCTGCCCACTCGTCAGCCACGTGGACATAGGACAAGAGGCCGAAGAGCATCAGGACCACCAGCAGGAAGAGGACCACCGTCCGCTGTAACCTTGACAGCTGCTTCCATTTCTGAGGGACAGACAAGGAGTATTTTACTGAAAGGAGCACAAAGAGCAATCTCTCCTGCCGTGTCATACTCCGGAAGGATGAGGAGCAATTCCCGAGGCCCAGCGTGGGGCTCTGCTGCTTCTGAACCGGGGACGTTTCCTCCAAGCGGGGGCCGCAGGCTGGAGCGGTACTGCAGCCGACACCCCGCACCGGCTTCGTGGGTGCTAGTGGCTCGTAGCGTCCCACTCCGTTGGAACCCCATGGACCGTAGCCCGCCAGGCGCCTGTGTCCATGCGATTTCCCGGCGAGCTCACTGGAGTGGGGAGACACCTCCTCCTCCAGGGGGTCTCCCCGACCCAGGGATGGAACCCGCGTCTCCTCTCGACAGGCGGGTTCTGTACCGCCGAGCCGCCTGTGAAGCCCCAGCGGCCGGGGCCGGAGAAAGGAAACCGACGCAGAGCCCGCCTGCGCCCACAGTGCACGGCCGACGGCGACCCGCCGCCCTCCTCGCCTGGGCCCCGCGAGGCCGGCCGCAGTCGCGCCCGGCCCCCAGACCCCAGCCCGGGGAAGCGCCGACCCGGCCGCCCGGCCCGGCCCTCACCCGCCAGCAGGAGCGACGCCTCAGGCCCCGGCCGCCATCGTAGCTCCGGCCGGGGCTCAGCGTCACCGAGATGAAGTCCCGACGCGCCGGCGCCGGCGGCGGGTACATGACGGCCGCGGGGGCCCGAAGGGCCGCGCCTTCCGGCGGCGTCAGGAAGCCCAGCTTCGAGCCGGGCTGAGAGACCAGCGGGTCTGAGTCGGGAGCCCGGCCATAGCAGCGCCGTCAACTCCCCGCCCATCGCGCCGCGCCGCCAATGCGCCTCCGCCGCGCCTCCGGAGCCCCACTGCGCCTGCGTGCGTCGCCGCGGCTCCGGAGAAGGCGGGCTCGGGTCCCACGGCCCTGCGTCCGCTCGTGCGCGGTGACGTCACGCCCACGCGGCGGCGCCTGCGCGCAGCTCACCGCCGCGCCTGCGTGGCGCCGGGGCAGGCCTTCCGGGGGCCTCACGCGCGGCTGCCCCGGGGCCTGTGGGCATCGAGGATCAGCCAGGGCTTCTCACGCCAGTGCTGACCGCGGGCAGGTGTCCCCTGCTCCACCGCGTCAGCCGGGAGCCCCTGAGCTGCGGACCCCAGGGCTGGACCCTGCCTCACCCCCACCGGGTCGATTTGACCCAGTTGGTGCCTGGCCCGGCTGGGTGGGCGGGATGACGCGGAGCCCGCTACGGAGTTAGAAGCCCGGGGGTTTTCATCCATCGGACCTGTCAACCGTAAAAGTAGCCAGCTGTTTGACCAGCAAAATGAGTTCGTTCGGGCATGGCAAAGGGTTTGCAGGTAAGGTGCAACTGTAGCGAATAACAGCCATATCGAGACCAAGGAGAGCAATATTACTTTTGTTTGTATTTTCCAGGATCTGGCGGCCTAAGTATCAATGCTGAGTTTGATCAAATGCTGTTTTTTCATGGAGACTTTATGTCCCTGTAAAACCGAACAGTTTGAACAGATTGGTGATGGCTTCCTGTGAAGAGGTCTGGAAAGAGCAGAACAGTAAGTCGTCCCAGCGCTGTAATAGCGTGGAGCCTGCAGGAAGCTCTGTATCGTCCAAATCAGCCTTTAAGTCTGGTGAAAGGGAGGAATTTCAGTGAAACCTCGGGGCATTCATGTGCAGGTGCGTTTTTGTCCTTCCCAGGTGAAATCTGAGAGGTCTTGGCTAGCCTTATCAGCTGGAATGCAGGCACGCCTGGTTTTAGCATACTTGCGCTTATTACACTTTGTGCATACTGTGTCTTTCAAATTGAAGGTTTGTGGCAACCCTGCACTGAGCAAGTTTATGGGCACCGTTTCTCCAACAGCATCTGCTCACTTCCTGTCTCTGTCACGTTTGGCAATTCTTGCAACTTTTCAGACATTTTTGTCACTATTATGTTAGGGTGGTCTGTGGTGAGTGATTTCTGATGTTACTTTTAAAATGTTATAACTTGTTAACGGTGAGCAGTTTTTTGCAATAAGTATTTTTTAATGAAGCACATACATTGTTTTTTAGACACAGTGCTTTTGCAAGCTTAATAAACCGCAGAAGAGTATAAAGAACTTTCATACACACTGGTACCAAAAGGTTCACGTGACTTGCTTTGTTGTGAGATTCCTTGTTTTGCAACGGTCCTGAATGAGACCCACAGTGTTCCTGAAGGTGTACCTGTGCTAAAGAAGGCTCAGCATAACTACAGTGAAGATTGTTGCTTTCAGCAGGAGTGCTTGGAGAGGGTGGGGGTTAAGAGCAAGAGGGTGCTGAGGGGCAGCAGCATTGATTATGGCCTGCAGGTCCTGGACAGACCTCCAGCCTCAGCCACTGGGCTTTCTCTATTCAATAGAACAAATAGGTCAGTGTCTCCAGAAACAGCTCCAGGACTGTGAGACAAAACAAAGGAAAAGCAGTGAACAGTCAATTCACTTTGTTGGCTATTTTGATTGTTACTGTGAGTTCTTAGCATTCTTTCCCCTTTTGGGAGAAATTCCAGCGTGGCATTTTCTAGGATGTCTTGGCCTGATGAATGGAGGTAGAATTGAGGAGGGGGAGTGGTGGGTGTCTCGGGGGGCTTAAACAAAAAGCAGCAGGTTCAGAGACATGTTGAGGTTCATCAGGGACCACCACCATTTGGACCACTTTAGTTTTCCAAGACGGGCTACTTTACCACAGTTGACCTGAGTGTGTTAAGAGATTCATTCCCAAACTGGAAACTTGTTTCTCTGAGTTGACAATGAACAGAGTTTGGAAAGAGCCTCGTCACTGGGGGCTAGGAGGGCGCTGGAAAGGCTGATTAGAGCCTGAAGTCACTTGAAGTACTTAAGCTTGCCACAATCTCTTTCCAGTGTCCTGGCTTTTTGCAACACTAGCAGAAACTAAAAGGGTTTTGTTTAGGGACCATTATTCGATGGAGTTGAGGTTAAGGATTTGAGAGGTCTCTCTTGGTCGAAGACTAAACTAGCTAAATCTGGAGTAGACACGGTTTCCTGTTTGATCCCAGTCCTTTGAACTAAAAGGGAAGGATCTCTTTTCAGCCAGTTAATGAACACAGAACCAAAGGCTACCTCAGTGAATCTGTTATGAAACCAAACTCAGGTCCACTTGCCCACACACTATAAA
Organism: Ovis aries; assembly: GCF_016772045.2. Classification (NCBI taxonomy): domain Eukaryota; kingdom Metazoa; phylum Chordata; class Mammalia; order Artiodactyla; family Bovidae; genus Ovis; species Ovis aries. The sequence goes on from NC_056056.1 coordinate 840,196, forward strand.
GTCAGTCTCCTCATACCAGACTCAGCCTGCGGGCTCTCGCTTCCCCAGGGCCAGCAGGCTGCAGCCCCCGGACAGACGCAGACCTGGGACACCCCGAGCTGCTCCTGCCACACTCGCTGGTGAGAGCGCGCTCGCCAGGCCGGGCTGGATCGCAGCACCTTGTGTTGACTGGAAATCCCTGCATTCTGGGAAAACTGAGTTTGTCCATCTTCCAAAACTCAGTTGCTTCAATTAGCAGCTGTCTGAGTGAGAGATGATGGGGGCGCGTGGCTCCTAAGGAAGCAGGAGGGAGGTGCCTGTAGCCTTGGGACCCCCGACCCACAGGGAGCCTCACCGGGAGAGGACCCAGCATGACCCGGGCCTCCTGGTCCTGGCGCCCTCGCATCGCAGGACAGACATTGCAGGAGACGGCGAGGTGCACCTGGGGCCTCTCTGCGCTGAGCGAGACCTCACGCGAAGGTGTAATTATTTGAAAATAAAAAGGTTTTGTGAAAGCAAGCTGTTTTAATAGTTTACCCAACAAACTCGACTTGGCAGTGAGGAGCCCCTGGGCCGGGCGGGACCCTCAACCTCGGCCTCCTCCTTGGTGACCCTCCTCTGCCCCAGGCCCTCTGCTCGCCTGTGGAGCAGCTGGGAGAAGGCAAGTAAGGCACAGGTTAGGACTGACGGCAAAGCCTGGATGGAGGCACAGCCGTCCTCCGGGCCCTGGGCCTGGCCCTGACCCTGCCGTCACACCCGGGGCGGGAGGCGTGGACGAGCCACTGGGCCACTCCAAGCCCCTGGGAGGCTCACTGCCACTGAAGCCCCCGGGACAGCACCCTTCCTGTGGGAGTCAGCCGCACGTGGGCTGGAGGAGCAGGGAGGGGCGGGGCGGGCCTGGCCGAGCTACAGGCCGCACTTAGGACACTCTTCACAGGAGGAGGAGACAAGCGCCCTGCGCTGCTCTCCAGGCGGGAAGCGGGCAGGGCCCAAGCAGCCAAGCCCAGGCAGCCGGCTTCTCCCCATCTTGACCAGGCTGAGGGTGTGCAGTGAGGGACTGTGCCCACCCCTCCCTGGGGGCGGCGGCAGTAAGGAGCACAGGCATTGTTGTCAGAAGCTCCCCGTAGGCTTGGGGCAGTGGGGTGGGGCACCCTCCACGGGTCCCACTGTTTTCTGGGGGCTGAGGCTTTGGACGGAACTCGAGAGAACTCTGCCAGGTGTGCAGGCCAAGCTTCCCAGAGAGCCAGCTCTGGACCTGCTGTGGGCCTCAGCCGGGCAGGGAAGGGGCGCCGGGCTGTGACCCCCAGGCTCAGCTGTCCCTCCCAACATGGAGCCTGCAGGTGCTGCCGTCGCCTGTCTCTGCAGGAAAGCACAGCATGGCTGCTGCTGCTCCCGCCAGGCGGGTCCGCGGGCACACAGGAGCCCCCTCAGCTCACACAGGCCGGCGCGCCTCTCAGCACCTGCTGCACCCGCCTGGGCCCCACCCCAGGCCCCTGGGTCCCTCTGCCTGCAGCCTGGACGCCACTGCAGGAGTGAAGCCAGAGCGCCCCCGGGGGCCCTGCAGGCCTGGGGTCACCCAGCTCCCGGGGCCGTGGTGGCGGGACACCCCCCACCCCTGTGGAGAAAGCCCGCTCTGTTCTGTGCTCCGCGGTTTGCAGCCAGAATTGCAGAGCAGCTCCCCGGCCCGGAGCCCAGGTGGGGCTGTGTCCTGAGTCTTGGGCCCCGGGGTTGGCAGGGGTCAGGGCCGCAGCTCCTTGGCAGTGGCCTCATCCAGGATGAGTGGGGGCCGGAACTCTCGGCCTCTCAGCAATTCCTCCAGTCCCTGGAGACAAGCAGGTCCTGATGACTGGATCCCACCTCCCGGTCCACTGGGTGAGGCCCCAGGTCAGCCCGGAGCCAGTAAGAGGCAGGGCCAGAGAGGTTTCTAGGAGTGAGGGCTGGATGCCACCTCGAGCCCCTGGGCCTGCACAACCCTCCCATAGGGCCAGCCAGAACTGCCAACGGGAGGCAGAGTGGGCTGACCTCTCGCTGAGAGGCTCCCACTGGCCCAAATCCCAGGCTCAGACGGACCTGCTTTGCCTTGCCCAACCTCTCCAGGCTTCTGACAGCTCGCTGCACTCCAGGTCTCGGGCAGTTCTCTGCCACTGAGGACCGTGGCAGAGCTGTGCCTTCCCAGCCAAGCATCCAGCTCAGCCTGCCCCGTCCGACCCCACCAGCCCAACCCCAGGGGAGCCTCTGCCGGCCGGTCGGCTCTCACCTCTCCAGCATATGACACCAAGGGTGAGATCTCGCAGATGGCTGGAGGCTCTGTGCTGCCAGGCAGGCTGGGGGTGTACTCATCAGGATCAGCTCAGGGGGCTGTCCCAGTGCCCTCCCTGGCCCCACCCACCAGGGAGCCGGCCAGTCCCGGCCCACCTGGCGGACCATCCCCCACACCCGCAGCCCTCCTCTAGGCAACCTCCTCTTCCTCTAAACACCAGGCCCCGGGGACCACCCCAGAATGACAGGCCCTGACTTGATCTGGAAAACGCTCCTTGTCCTCTGCAGGCATCTCACAGCCTGGAGAGCCAGATTCAGGAGGTGGCTGTGGGCACTGGGGTGGAACTTAAGTTCCTATTCTTTCCCCACCCTGGATGGTGACCTGCCTTCTGCTTTCTGGGTTCCCCGCCTGGGAAGGTGCAGCCCTCACGCGCCCGGGGACCTGAGCAGACCTTGAGGACCAGGCACACGGCCACCTGCATTCAGCGTGGTGCCAGGGCAAAAGCCCCCACCCCCGCTCAGCAGCCATGCCAACAAGGCCCTGGGATGGGGCTTGGGCTGTGACACCCTGACACCATTGTCCTTTGGGCAACACCCCACAGCCCACATTCACCTGGGCTGCTCGAGGAGCCGGGTCCCGTGTGCGTCCAGGAAGCGGGCGCCTGCCCGCAGGGCCCACCGGCAGTGCTGGGCGAGCAGGGCCCGCCGGGACGTGGAGGGGTTGTCCCTGTCGGCTGAGTCGGCGTTCTTGAGTGGGGAGAACTCCTCCTCCCGCAGCACTTGGAAGGCCACGAAGTTCCTGGGGGGCGGGGGAGACAGCTGCAGACCCGACGTGCTGGCCAAGATGCCCTGGGCCCTGGCAGCTGAAAACCAGGCCGGAGCGACATGGACTACGTGGGGGTCTGTTCTCTGGGCCCCCGAGCACGCGTGAGTCTTTGTTCCAAGACCCCGGAGCTATCTTTGGTCCTCTCTTCCCTCCCCTTCCCACCAGCCTGACCCCCAGAACCTGGGACCCCAGGTGGGGGCCACCTACCCTGGCAGCTCCAGCTACTTCCCCTGGAAAAAGCTTCAGGGCCCCGGGCCAGGGCAGAGGGGGCTCAAGAGGAAGCACAGGTGTCCCCCCATGTCCACCGCCCCGAGGGCTCCAACCGCCCCAGACGCGCTCCATGCTCCCGCCCCAGGGACTGCTTCCTCTGGGCTTCTCGCGCCAAAACCTGCCTGCAGCCCCCCAGCCCCCTCTGCAAAGGCGCACGGCCTCCATTTCCCTGCCTGTTGGGCCTCAGAACTACCACAAAACGGGGGAAGGGGGCAGGGACAAACGCGGCTTCTGCACTGACTTGGCAAACGGGAGCACGTCAAACACGAACTTCTCCATCTTGATCCCGTTCGGCTGGAGCGGCTTTACTGGGTGTCCGTGCTCGTCCACACAGGGGACCTTCTTCACAGCCACATGCGGCTGCAGCAGGGGCTCGAGCTCCCTGGGAACACGAGGCCAACAGGAGGTAAGACACACTTCAGATGGACACCTCGGGGGCCCCAGCCTGCCTCCCACACGCCTGGCCAGGTGGGGCAACTGGACAGACGGGACACAACGGACACAGGGCGGTAAGAGCCCAGCTGAGCCCTGTCTCTGCAGAGCCAGAGAGCCAGCCACCATCAGCCTCACCCCTGACCAAGCACAGTGGCAATGGCAAGCCCGGGGGTGGGTGGCGCCCGCCGGCACAGCCTCTCTACAGGAGGGCCCACTCGGCCGCACCAGCTGCTGAGCTCTCTGATGCCTCCAGCTTGTTTAAACTCAAGAGCCATTCTGCACTGCAACCCACAGAAGGTCAGGTCTGCCCCCAGGCCCTGCAGCCAGGCTGGCCGGGAAGCCGCCTGCTACGCACACCTGGTGACGGTCCGAAGGAAGTCTCGGGTGAAAAAGTGGTTGCAGATGTTGCCTGCGTTGTACAGCAGGCCCCCACCTGGCGCGCGCAGCTGCGCCACCTCGGGGCTGATCTCGCTGTACTCCACCACCTGGGGGACGCCGTCCACCTGGCACACCACGCCCACTGGCTCCTCAGGGTACGCCTTCTCCACCACCTGCAGCCGCGACAGGACGGATAGATGCCTGGCTGGGCGGATAAACTGACTGACTGGGGCGGGACAGGGCAGGCGGGGCCGCGGGGCGGGGAGGGCGGGGCGGGGCGGGGCTGGGAGGAGGAGGCGGGGCCAGGGGCGGCAGGAGGGCGGAGCGGGGCCAGGGGCGGGGTGGGGGCGGAGCTGGGGGAGGCGGGGTCAGGGCGGGGCGGGGCGCGCGCCTGCTCGCCTTGGCTCCACAGTCGGCGCCCCGCAGCACGCAGAAGCCTATGAAGACCGGGTCGGCCAGCCGCACCAGGATGTTGTCCACGCAGTACACGTGCACGAACTCCACTCCTCGCCGCTCCATGTCCTCTAGGATCTGGTGGTCCTCCAGCGCGCTGTACAGGCCCCCATTACCATCTGCCGACGGAGGAGAAAGGGCCTTGCAAGGGCTCCAGCCGGCCTCTAGTTGATGGTGTGCTGGAGACAGGGGAGGCCCCTCGGCGCTGGACCTTGCGCCTAAGGGCGCGCTCTATCGCTATCCAAGTAGCCCTGTGGCTGTTCCACGTGACAGACGGGAATCAAGGCCCAGAGAAGGGAGGCCATTTGCTCAGGACCACACAGCTTCGGGGCAGCATATTTTGGCCTCTGTCCCAGGCCTCTTGACCCCGAGCTAGCTCCACATTCTCGGCCTTCCTCCACATTCAGACCCTTCCTGCCTCAGAGACGGGGCGTACCTGGTGCCATGGCGACCTTGTCCTTCCTCTCCAGGATGGCCCTGCCATCGAAGGACACAGCAGGCAGCATGCGCTGTTCAAACATGATCACGTTGTTGGGATCCAAGTGGAAAAAGTCATGCTCCTTGAAGAACTTGGCCGTGGGCCCCAGCGTGAACTCACTGGTCATGATGTACCTGCAAGGGAGGCAAGGCTGAGCCAGCCTTGCAAAGGGCCTGGTCCCCCTGGCAGATGGGACTGGCAGGCCTCCCTCTGGGTGGGGGCTGGGCTCTGTCTGGGGCTGTGCTGGGGTTCGAGTCCTGGTGCGGAGCAGGGCTGGGGCTACACAGGTTGGGGTAGGGGGAATCACTCTGGGGCCGAGGGAATGCAGGCGGGCACACCAGGGCACCGTGCAGCGGGTCCCGTAGCGCTCGCCGGCCAGCTGCTCCACCCGCCGAATCCGTTCTGCCTGCAGCTGGTACAGGGTCTTCTGGCTGGGCAGCCCGACCTGATACATGCCCTTGGGGTAGGTCACCCCCAGGCGGGTGCCCTGCCCACCAGCCAGCAGCAGCACGGCCACCCTGTTCAGGGCGATCTGATGGAAACCTGGAGGCAGGGGGCACCATGAGGGGGTCCCCGAAACCCACCACACAACCACCCCTTCATTTCAGCGCAAACCAAGCTTGAGCCTGGGGCTGCGAGCCACAGCGCAGAGCTTTCCAGATGACAGTCTGACCTGGGCTGGGGCCTCACCCACCCCTAACCTTACGCCGACCCTGCCGAGGTTCTGACCACGCCCTCCTGGGTCCTTCAGAGGAAACACCCCGCGGGCCTGTTCCGAGCCGCCGGCGGGAACCCGGGGCAGACGCCCCTCCAAGAGCAATAGCCTCAGCTACGGGCCGAGAGGCAAGGGGCACAGCCCGCCAGCGCTGCTGTGAAACGGGGCCTGTGCGGGTGTCCAGGGGTCCCGTGCTGTCAGTAAGTGGCAGCTGGCCATCCAGGGGCGCCCAGCGCGAAGCGCACCCCCAGGGAATTCGGCCTGGGGGCGGCGGCCCCAGAACCAACCCGCGCCGGTACGTGTGAGAGGGCAGGCGATTTCACGAAGAAGGCAAACTGAGCTCCAAGCTCCGCTGCCCCGCGCGCCCCGCTCGGCCCGCTCCGTGGGCGTGGCCCCTTCCGGCCGCCCGCGGCGCCCGCCGCCCGGACCCCCGCCGCCTACCTTCCTCCTCCCAGAGCCGCCGGGTCTGGGGGTCACCCTCCGTCGCGCTGCCCACGCGCTCAGGAGGCAGGGGCTGCAGGCGCGCAGCCAGGTCGGACGGCGGGCCTGGGGGGCGCGCGCAGGCGGCAGCCGCGCGCTGGCAGTGCTGGCGCAGCGCCTCGGGCTCCAGGGCCTCGAGTTGGGCCAGCAGCGCGGCGCGGGGCTCCGGCGCCAGCTCGGCGCAGAAGCGCAGGAGGTGCTCCTGGCTGGCGCGCTGCAGCCGGGCGCGCAAGTCCGCCTCCGAGGCCATGTTGCCGCCGCTGGCCGCGCTGGCGCTTGTGACCCGCGCTCTCCGGCCAGGGTCACGGGACCCGGCGGGCGGCCGGGACTCCAGCCGGGCGGGCCCCGGGCGCCCCGCCTTGACCCCGCCCCGCCACTATTCAGCCCCCGAGGCCGCTCCGAGCCCCGCCCCTGCCCGCCCCGGCGCTGGAGGGCGGGCCTCACTTTTAGTTCACCTCGTCGCCCACAGGCCCCAGCGGAGGCTAAGGTCCGACTCTGCCAGTGGACGTGTCTGCATCTACCAGGACCCCTGGCGCCAGGGACCACAGTCCGGGGACTCAGGGCTCAGGGCCAGCAGACTGAGGGCTGGGCGGGGGCGGACTGAGCCGGATCTCCCGCAGGGCCCCCAGAAGGGCAACCTTCCTGCCTGTGGGCCCCCTCCTCCTCATTCCTCCTTCCCATTGCCGTGTGACCGGAAGCACGCAGGGGCTGCCCCGGCCCTGCCTTTTTACTTTAACCATCAGATTTTAAACCTCTTGCTGCTTACAGCCTCATTGGTGAAAAATATGAAAGAGTAGCTTCAGGCACTAGAGGACGAAATTTTCTTTTAGAAACTAGTTTCACTAAGTCTAAAAGCCATACGTACCCGTGGTTAAAACAAGTTAAAGGGTGCTTTAGGACCGGAAATGAGAAGATCTCTGGGACTTCCCTGGTGGTCCAGAGACTAAAACTCTTATCTCCTGACGCAGGGAGGCTAAGTTCAGTCCCTGGGCGGGGAACTAAGATCCCACAGGCTCCAGTTAAAGATCCCAGATGGTTGTTCAGCCATCAGTCGTGGCTGTCAGTGACCCCACGGACTGCAGCACGGCAGGCTCCTCTGTCCTCCACTATCTCCTGGAGTTTGCTCAATTCACGTCCATTGAGTCCATGATACTATCCAACCATCTCATCCTCCGCCACCATATTCTCCTCCTGCCCTCCATCTTTCCCAGCATCAGGGTCTTTTCCAATGAGTTGGCCAAAGTATTGGAGATTCAGCTTCAGCGTCAGTCCTTCCCGTGAATATTCAGGGTTGATTTCCTTTAGGATGGACTGGTTTGATCTCCTTGCAGTCGAAACGTCTTCTCCAACACCACAGTTCGAAAGCATCATTTTTTTCTGCTCTCAACCTTCTTTATGGTCCAACTCTCACATCCATACGTGACTCTTATAGCTTTGACTGTATGGACCTTTGTCAGCAAAGTGATGTCTCTGCTTTTTCATATGCTGTCTAGGTTTGTCATAGCTTTCCTTCCAAGGAGCAAGCATCTTTTAATTTCACGGCTGCAGTCACCGTCCCCAGTGATTCTGGAGCCAAGAAAAAATCCGTCACTGCTTCCACGTTTCCCCTTCTGTTTGCCGTGAAGTGATGGGACCGGATGCCGTGATCTTAGCTGTTGTTGCTGTTTCTTAATGTTGAGTTTCATGCCAGCTTTCTCACTCTCTTCTTTCACCTTCATCCAGAGGCTCTTTAGTTTCTCTTCACTTTCTGCCATTAGCATGGTATCATCCACATATCTGAGGTTGTTGATTTCTCCTGGCAACCTTGATTCCAGCTTGTGATTCATCCAGTCCAGCACTTCCCATGATGTACTCTGCGTTTAAGTTAAATAAGCAGGGTGACAATGTATATATAGCCTTGCCGTGTTCCTTTCCCAATTTTGAATCAGTCAGTTGTTCCACGTCCGGTCCTAGCTGTTGCTTCTTCTTCCTTTATTTTAAGTAACTTTATTTACTCACTTTCGGGTTTGCTGGGTCTTTATTGCTGCACGGGCTTTGCTCTAGTTTCAGAGAGCGGGGTCCACCTTCCAGTTGCAATGCATGAGCTTCTCATTGCGGTGGCTTTTCTTGCAGAGCACGGGCTTTAGGGCGCTTGAGCTTCGGCAGTTGCAGCTTCCAGGCTCTGGGGCTCAGGCTCAGTGGTTGCGGTGCACAAGCTTAGTGGCTCTGCAGCATGTGGGATCTTCACAGAGCAGGGGTGGAACCAGAGTCTCCTGTATTGGCAGCCTGATTCTTTACCACTGGGCCATCAAGGAAGCCTAACTGTTGCTTCTTGAGCTGCATACAGGTTTCTGAGGATACAAGTAAGGTGTTCTGATATGCCCATCTCTAAGAATGTTCCACAATTTGTTGTGATCCACACAAAGGCTTTAGCATAGTCAATGAAACACAAGTAGATGTTTTTCTGGAATTTCCTTGCTTTCTCCATGATCAAATGAATGCTGGTAATTTGATCTCTGGTTCCTCTGCCTCTTCGAAATCCAGCTTGTACATCTGGAAGTTCTCGGTTCACATACTGCTGAAATCTAGTTTGAAGGATTTTACCTGGCTAGCATGTGAGATGAGTGCAATTATGTGGTAGTTTGAACATTCTTTGGCATTGCCCTTCTTTGAGACTGGAATAAACACTTAGGTTTTCCAGTCCTGTGGCCACCGCTGAGTTTTCCAAATTTGCTGACATATTGAGTGCAGCACACTAACAGCATCATCTTGTAGGACTTGAAATATCTCAGCTGGAATTCCATCACCTCCACTAGTGTTAGTCATGGTAATGCTTCTGAAGGCTCATTTGACTTCACGCTCCAGGGTGTCTGGCACTAGGGAAGTGGCCACGCCATCGCGGTTTCCCAGCTTCCAGTTCTTCAGGGCATTCTCGCCACTTCTTAACATTTCCCGCTTCCTTTACTGTGCTCATCCTTGCATGAAATGTTTTCCTGCCATCTCCAGTTTTTTTGAAGAGCTTTTTAGTCCTTCCCAATTTGTCGTTTTCCTCTGTTTCTTTGCATTGTTCGTTTAAGAAGGCCTTCTTATCTCTCTTTGCTATTCTCTGGAACTCTGCATTCAGTTGGGTATATCTTTCCCTTCTCCCTTGCCTTTCACTTCTCTTCTTTCCTCAGCTATTTGTAAAGCCTCCTCAGACAACCACTTTGCCTTCTTGCATTTCTTTTTCTTTGGGGATGGTTTTGGCCACTGCCTCCTGTACCATCCCACATGCCAGAACTAAGACCCGGTGCAGAGGAAGGGAGACAAAGAAAGAAAGAAAGATAAGAAAAGAAAAGCCTCCTCCAGCCTGTCCTGTGAACGCCTGTTAAGGCGCGAGCCCCACCCCTTCCAAGTACCCTTCCTGGGTTAGAAGGCAGAGCTTAACAGCCTTTTGGGGGTCCCCTGCACTCGCTAGGGACTAAAAGAAGTGGGCCTGCCTCTGGGCCTTTGCACCTGAATGGGTTGTTTTCAGAAAGTCAGAGGACTTCCTGCTCCACTTTGCTAGATCTCTGCTCACAAGTCACACTTGGGGGGACCCTTCTATCCTTTTCTGTTCCTCCTTGCCTTTCTGCACCCTGCCCTCCCCGGCTTCCCATGATCCATGTGCCATCGCGTGTGCCAGCGCGTGATCCACGACCAGCACACAGTGGGCACTCAGCCAACGCCTGTTAACAGAACGATCGTGTTGGGCCCCAGGTCTAGCACATTGACGGGGCCAGACGGCTGTGTGGGTGTGCACGCTGCATGGGGGCTGGTCCACTCCGTGAGTCTGTGGCGCTGAAGGGAGGTCTGCGGCAGGCGCTCCAAGTGGACAGTGTGTGTGGGAAGTTGGGATTCAGCTGAGGTCAGGAGGATTCGGACAACTGAGACCATGTAGCCGGAGGCACCTGAAGGGCCAAGAGTAGGGGGGCCGGCCCACCTGGGCAGAGGGGGCACTGACAAACGGGGGTACCTAGGAGGCACAGGAGGGTGCCTGCTTCTTGGGCCACCTGCCGAGGGCGGCAGAGGACGACGTGGCCAGTGCCCCTGCCCACTCCAAAGAGCTCCTGGCTGCCACAGAGAAAATTACAACTAGGGTGTGTACCTCTAAAGCTTAAAGGCCGCAGAGGATCTGCCTGGCCTGGGCCTCTGGGAAGCCTTCCCCATCCCCCACCAGGGTGACAGCCAACCTGGTGGGAAGGTGTTGGGCAGGTTGGAAAGCAATGCGGAAGGAGGAAGCGATCAGAGTTCAGGATCAGAACGACATGGGGACCACGCCTTAGTCCCACGTCCAGAGCTGGCACTGACTCCAGCTTCTCCTTGCCTTTCTCCAGTGCCTAGTGAGGGGCCGTCGGAACACCCATGGACCAGGGGCCGGCAGGGCCCACCTTCCCCATGGCTCTAGAAGCCCTGAGGGGCCTTTGCTTCCTTGGCACAGGGCTCAGGCTCACAAGGGCCGTGGCCTAGCCTGGGTCCCGCTGGGCATGCCGTCTGAGAGGCAGCAGCTTTGCCCGCTGCCAGCCGCCGGCCTCCATGCCCACACTAACCCCACAGAGCTGCCCCCAGGCCGCCCCCTCCCACGGGCCTCGCCTTGGTTCAGCGTCCCACCCAAAGATGCTCTTTCCGCTGTGACCTCCAGGAAGGTTTCCACTGAGCACCACTGTGGACCGGAAGAGCATGGGGCTCAGCCAGGAGCACCGAGGCAGGGTGTTCTTGGCAGGAGAGCCCCCAAGTGCAAAGACGCAGAGGTGAAGGAGGATGCCAGTACCCTGAGCATAGGGGACTGGGGTGGGGGATGGGTGCTGGAAGCAGAGAAGGAAGGGAGATGCGCCGCAGGACAAAAGACCCGAATGCCTCTGGGGACTCTGGCTGGTCCTGCCACTAAAGGGGAAGGCAGGGACAGACCAGTCTCCATGGGGTGACTCTAGGCTCACAGCTTTCTAGGTACCCCCCAAATTCCTCATCATAAAAGAGTCCTCACTTTGAGGGATAACCCCAGGGGAGAAGAGGACCCAGGACACTCCCTGGCCAGGGCAGCTGCCCTTACAACAGCTTGAGACTCAGACCAGTGCCTGGGGCCCAGGGACACAGAGGCACAGGTAGGCAGGCCAGCCAGAGCGTGGGGCCCATAGCCAAGAGCCTGTCTGGAGGAGGTGGTCGTCAACTCTTTGTTCTTTTACCCCCCAAGGTGAACAGTCTTCTTCTAAAGCAGCAGATAACTCATGTGCTCTGCTCAGTGGCAAAGTGGGGTATCAGTTACGTGGAGAAGACCATCAGTGGAGGAAAGGGATCAGGACAGGACCTCGGGGCAGGCTATGGGGAAGGCAGAGTCCCAAGCAGACAGCATCTCGGGTCCTTCCCTGATTTGGGGAAGGTCCCATCAGTGGGCCTGAGGTGAGTCCCTCCCAGACTGACCAGACAGAGTGACCAGGGAATGAAGCAGGGGCAGTGGGCAGGGGTGGGAGGGGGGTGCACAGGCCTTCCTAGCTGGCTTCAGGAGGCCATGTGTGCCCTGGTTGCAGCTGGAGGAGGTGTCTGGCCAGAGGAAGGGGCCAGAGCAGGACCTTGTGAGCACACGGGAATCTGGGGACACAGAAAAGTGGCTTTGTCCTGCGGCCGGCAGGAAAGGCCAAGCTGTCCCGAGGGGCCGGCGGAGGAGCGAGCAGCGGTGGGGACAGAGAGGCTTCTGTGATCGGAAGCGCCCAGCTGGCTGGAGCCCACAATCCCCTTGGGGCCCGCCTGGCGCAAGAGAAAGGAGCCCCAGGGCTGCGCCGAGGGACACTCAGCGAAGAGCGCGCGGGGCAGATCTAGGGGAAAGGGGGGTCCCTGGAGGGTTGCTCTCCTCCTTATCCCGGGAGGCCACCTGGGGACAGGTTACCGCCAGCCCCGGGCCCGGCCTCCGAAAGGTGGGCTGGGCGGCCAGAGCCAGCGAGGTCAGGAGCGGCCGGAGTGGTTGGGCTGGGGAGTCTACGGGGGCGCTCGGGGGTCCCGCCCCCACCCGCAAGCCCGACAGGGAGGCGGACTTGGGGGACTCCGACCCTGCCCGCCGGGCGCCCCCGCGCGCCCCCGGCCCCTCTGGGCACGGCGGGAGCGCGCGAGCCACCGGCCTCTCCACCCGAAAATCAAACCGGGGCTGCCGGCTTCTCAGCCAATCAGAGAGGAGACGAGCTAGCCTCGGCCAATGGCCGCCGCGAATGCTAATGAGCTCTGACGCCACGGTGAGGTCCATTCAAAAAGTCGCCGCTATTGTCGCGGCGGGTCGCGCGCCGCCGGGCCCGCCGTCGGGCCGCGCGGGGACCGAACCGGGGCGGCCTGAGCCCCGAGCGCTGCGGGCGGGCGCCCATGGCCGGAGCCGCCATGGCCGAGCCGGGCGGCGGGCCGCCTCCCGCGCCCGGCACAGAGGGGCTGCCGCGCGCGTTCCTGCAGAGCCTGCGCACGCTCTTCGACATCCTGGACGACCGGCGGCGCGGCCTGGTGCACCTGCGGGAGATCGAGTCCCGCTGGCGGGGCGCCGACGCGCGCGAGCTGCCCCGCGGCGTGCTCGAGGGCCTGCGCCAGGTGGCCCCAGCCAGCGGCTACTTAACCTTCGAGCGCTTCGTGGCCGGCCTGCGCACCGCGCTGCCGAGCGCCGACGGCGACACGCGGGCCCCCGCGCGCGCCCCGGCCCGGGGAGGCTGCTCGGCGCGGCCCGGGGGCCAGCCGCCGCCCCCGCGCCTGGTGTTCGCGCCGGCCGACGAGCCGCGGACCGTCCTGGAGAGGAAGCCCCTGCCCCTGGGCGCGCGCCCCCCGCCGGCTGGCCCAGGCGTCGCGAGTCGGAACCTGGAGCAGCCGTGCGGCCTGGCGGAGGCGGCGCCCGGTCCGGCGGAGCCCGAGCGGCCCCAGGGCGCGGCACTGGAGCGGAGCCCGAGCAAGGACACTGGTGAGTGGGGGCGGCCCCTGGGCCCGCCCGGAGCTCCCCGCGGGCCTGTAAACCTGGGTCTCCCCGCTGCCTGGAGGAAAAGAAGTTCCTCCGCGCCTCGGGTGCTCGGGGACCCGGCCAAGGAGCTGGTGGGAGCCCCCGCAGGAGGCTCCACCAGGAGCCCACTCCAAGCTAAACCCGAGCGGGGAGCCTTTTCGGCCTGAGGGCTCTCCACCTCAGTATTTGCCCACACCTAGGGACACCTGGGCCCTTGGGCTCGTCTGGTGACTCAGGCAGAGGCAATTCTCACTGGTGTCAGGGGAGGGTCCCCAGACTGTGAAGGGCCTTTGCTGCTTCCTTGGGTCCTTCTCGGTCTAGCAGCTCGGGGAGAGGCCTGGGCGGACCGCCCCCTTGAGACCAGGGCAGGTGGGAGCTGCCAGGCGTGGTGCAGGAGGACCTGGCCCCAGAAAGGGCAGAGGGTGGAGGGTCTCCAGCCGAGTCTCCCAGGCCTGGAGCCTTGGCGCCTCTGACACCTGGGCGGAATCAACCACAGCCCCTGGGGATGGCCCAGCTTCTGGTCCAGTTGGCAGGGACAGGACATGACTGAATGGTCCCCTGTTTATCCCCCAGAGAGCCTGCCCTGGGAACAAGACTGGCATTATCCCATGGTGGGGGGCGGGGGCGGGGCACGGCGCCCCTCGGCCTATTCAGCCTGTGCAGATGCAGGCCTTCCGCCGGGCAGCTGTGGCCATTTCTGTGCTGCCCACCGCTCTGCCAGCCTTGCTGGACCCCATGCCCAGGCTCAGACATACTCCCCAGCCCTGTGACTGCCAGCTGGAGCTGCGGTGGCCCCCGCCTGCCTGTCGAGCTCATCAGACCCTCAGCTGGGGGCTCCTACATCCAGGCTCCTCACTGCCCAGCCTCCGCATCCCCCCGGGTGTGAGGGGAAGCGGGCTTCTGGGCATGCGGCCCTGAGTGCAGGCCCGGTGCCGTCCACGTGCTTGCGTGCGGTTGGGAATTAGCCATGGGACTGGGGTTTGCAGCCTCAGGCCTGTCATCGCACCAGGTCCATCACTGCGGTCCTCTGAGGTCCAGTTCCAGCGTCCACTGTCACCTTTGACCAGCGGAGGCCCAGACGGGGCTCGTGACATACTGTTTGGGTGCAAAACCTGGAGGTCCGAGAACCCTTAGCACCCCAGGAAGAGAAAGATGCCCCACGTTCACAGCCCCCAAGCCCTCCCCGGTGTCTAGGCCCTCCTTCCTGTTCCGTGTTGGGGTTCAGCATGCATCGCAGGCTGGCTTGAGCTCCGTAGGTACAGGCTGCTAGAGCCCGCTTGGACGGGGTGGGGTGGGGTGGGGTCAGGGATGCCTCTGCCTGCTGGGCCTCCAGCCTGCTGTCATCTGGGGGCCCTGGGCCGCCCTGCAAACCTGGTGGTGCCGGCCAGCTCGGGTGTCCCGGGGTGCCCCCAGCACCCCTCTGCTGTGTCTTTTCTGCCTGCAGCGCAGCTCGGCAGGTTGGAACGTGAACTCAGCCTGCCTGGAGCCGGTCTGCAAGGGCTGGCTGGTTGGAGCTCGTCTGCCACAGCTGGCTGGTGGCCCACATGGCCACCTGGTGCCAGCCCTCTGGGCGTGTCCCTGTCAGACATGCCTGTGCCCACTGCCGTGCCAGGCAGGGCATAGGGCTCGGGAGCCCAGGGAGGGCGCCCTCTTCGCCTGCACCCTCTCCCCCCTCACGGGCAGCCTTGCTCGCCCTCCCCGTCCTCCAGGGAAGCTGGTGGCCCTCCAGGGGCCCGCCCAGAGAAGCACCTGGCTTTCTGGCCCCACGGCAACTCTGCGGGGGGCTGTGTGTGCGTAGGAGTTTCTGCTGGGGCTCCACTGGTGCAGGTGTGCAGGGGTCAAGCTGCAGTCTCCTTCCTGGGAGAACGCTGGGCTCTGCTGCCTGAGCCCTGCGCTCCTCCTGCTTGAACTCCGTGAGTGCTAAGTCGCTTCAGGCGTGTCTGACTCTTTGCAGCCCCGTGGACTGTAGCCCGCCGGGCTCCTCTGTCCCTGGAGTTCTCCAGGCAAGAATGCTGGAGTGGGCTGCCGTGGCCTCCTCCAGGGGATCTTCCCGACCCGGGAATTGAACCGAGTCTTTGTGTCTCCTGCATTGGCTGGAGGGTTCTTAACCACCAGCGCCACCTGGGAAGCCCCAGTCACCCTTAAAGGGCCCCGGGCGGACAAGGAGAGAATTGTGGAGGCCAGAGGTCACCTCGCTGGCTCCGAGGTCAGCAGCCTTTGAGCCCTGGAGGAATGGGCCCTGGGTGTGCAGAGATGAATGAGATGGAGCCCCCTGCCTTCCAGGAGCTTGTACAGGGGGTGCGAGTGCAAACCTGAGCCTCAGTGGCTGCACGGCCGTCTGCACGGCAGGTGTGAGGGCTGAGAGAGGACCAGGCTCCAGCCAGGCCCCGGCAGGGTGTGGTCCAGGGAGGCTCTGGATCGCTGAGGATCCCAGAGGCATGCAGGGCTGGGCACCTGGCTTTGTGCAGCTGGGGTTGGTTGGGGGTGGGTCTGGGATGGATGTTTGGGGGTTTGGGGGAGTCAAGCTCGCCTCATGGGAAGTGAGCCAGGCTCTCACTTCTCTGCTGCAGGAGCAGTGACCTGCAGGGCCCAGGAACTCGGCACGGGGGACGCCCACTGGGGGCCCCGTGCCCGAGGGGAACGGCGGAGGCACACCATCACCAACGGCGTGGACTGTGCCCTGGTGAGTAGGGGCCCAGGGGCTCTACCATCTTGCCTGGGTTTGGACTTGGCCCCCGCACGCGTGGTTTCCTGGGCCATTCCTCTGCCTGGGAGGGGACCCCGTGGCAGGAACGTCGGTGGTTCTAAACCTCAGTTCCCATCCTGGTTTGAACCCACTTGGGAGCTGGCCCACGGTCAGGTCAAGAAGTCCTTTGGTCAGCCCCTCCCCTGCACCGCACTGGCCCCTACCTGCTTCCCTGGCACGTCAGGCTAGCCCACCCGCTGAGAGTGACCACGTGCCAGAAAGAGGGGGAAGATGCCCTTGGGAACCCTGTGTGCAGAGGCTAAGGAAGGCCAGGACTGCCCCCGGGCCCGGGAGGAGGAGCCGGGCTGTGCTCCCCGTGCAGAGGCACACAGGCGCTCCTGTCGGTACTGGGCTGCGTGAGTGCAGGGCTGTTGAGCGGGGGTGTGTGCTCGGGGGTGTGAGTGTGGGCCGTTATGAGTTCCAGGCACAGGAAGGTGCAGGCTATCCTGTCCTGCTATGTGCCTATGTGCAGCATGGCCTGTGCCCGTGGGTGACACAGCCCGTGCCCGTGTGGTGCCGTGGGTGATGCAGCCTGTGCCCGTGTGATGCCATGGGTGACGCAGCCCGTGCCCGTGGGTGACGCAGCGTGTGCCCGTGTGGTGCCCGTGGGTGACGCAGCCCGTGCCCGTGTGTGGCAGCTGAAGCAGATGACGGAGCTGCAGCAGGAGCAGGAAGCTCTGCTGCAGGGCCTGGAGATGATGGCGCGGGGCCGGGAGTGGTGCCAGCAGCAGCTGCAGCGCCTGCAGGAGCGCCAGCGCCACCCGGGCCAGAGCCGGGCCAGCTCGGTGAGTGACGCTGTCCCTGGGCCTGTCTCCACACCCACCCCTGGGCACAGCGACCCGTCCCCCACAGTGATCCCCTGCCCAGGTGGGCAGAGGACAGTGGGTGCCCCTCTACCCAGAGTGCTGGGCCACCCCTCCCTGCCGTGATACTCCCCACCTGTGACACTCCTGGGCTCCCCGCCCACAGGGCCGCCCCTGGGGACCCCCCCGGGACCCCTGGGCCTCCCTGCACCCCCGGGCCAGCCCTGCTCCCTGACCGCCCCTCTGTGCTCTCCTCCAGGACCTCGGGGCTGAGGGCAGCCCCCGCCTGCTGGGGCAGCTGCTGCCTAAGGTGCAGGAGGTGGCCCGGTGCCTGGGGGAGCTGCTGGCCGCAGCCTGTGCTGCCAGGGTGAGTGCCTCCCAGCCCAGCTCGTGCCACCCTCACCCTCACCCTAGCGGCTGTGCCAGGCCTGCCTGACCGTGCCCTCCTGTAGGCTCTGCCCTCGTCCTCCTCGGGGCCCCCGGGGCCTGTGTCACCCTCAGCCCCCAACTGGCAGCAGCAGACCATCCTCATGCTGAAGGAGCAGAACCGGCTCCTGACCCAGGTGGGCGGGGGCGGGGGCAGGGGCTGGGGGCGGGGTGCGGGGTGGGGCTGGAGGTGGGATGCGGTCAGGTGCTGCTGGGGGCGGGGTGCGGGGTGCGGGCAGGGGCTGGAAGCAGAATGCGGGAGGGGGCGGGGGCTGAGGGTGGGGGGTGCGGATGCTGTCCTGGTGTGGGTGGGGGCTGGAGGCGGGATGCGGTCCCCGGTGCAGGCAGGGGCTGGGGGGCCCTGGCCAGGCCCTGACCGCCCCACCCCCCTACCAGGAGGTGACCAACAAGAGTGAGCGGATCACACAGCTGGAGCAGGAGAAGTCTGCCCTCATCAAGCAGCTGTTTGAGGCCCGCGCCCTCAGCCAACAGGACGCCGGGCCCCTGGATTCCACCTTCATGTAGCTGGCCCTGGGCACGGATAGAGGACCTTGCCGCCTGGCCAGTCTCTCAGCTCCGGGCTGGGGGGCACTTACTTGGTCCCCCCTCTGAGGCAGAGGTGCCTGGACACCTGCCTGGACGTCGCCTCCCTTCTCCCTTCTGATCTGGGCTTTGGGGCTGGCAGGGTGGGAGACTCCATCGTGCCAACGCCCAGCCTGGAGCCGCCGCTGTCGGTGGGGAGGGGCGCTGGCCTCAGCAGCTCCGGGCAGGCCCTCTCCGTGTTCTGCTGGCCTGTGCCCCCTCCGCCTGGGGTCTCCAGTCCACGGCCCTGTTCACCCTGCACTGCTAACTGGCCTTGGAGCCCGCATTTGGGTGTCTCGGCTGGGGCCTGGAGTGGGTGGCCCTGGGGTGGGACACCTCAGACCCAGTGGTGATTGGCCCTGAGTGTCCATGGGCACATTTCCTCCCTCAGGACTAGGGGTCCCACCTCAGCCAGGAGTCCAGGGGCTTCTACTGGTGTCCAGTTCCAGGGGAGCCCCGGGGCGCAGTGTTCAGAATTGCTGGATTCCTGCCTGAGCCAGAGCTGGCCTGCTTTCTCTTCCTCATGGACCTTAGACGCTAGGTGAACGGGCTGGCGGTCACCCCTGCTGGCCCGGACTCCACTGAGCAAACAGTGCCCTTTCTCGGACCTGCCAAGTAACCAGGGCAGTGTAGGGTGTCCTCCGTGGGCAGGGCCCTGTCCTCAGGGTGGTGGTACCCTCTGGCGTGCCCCAGGAAGTCCTGGAGACCCAGCAGCCTTAGCAGCACCCCCACCAGATGTGCGCTTCCCAGGGAATGAAGGGGCTGGGGCTGGGTCTGAGGAAGGGGGTCCTGAAGGATTCAAGAGCCTGGCAGCGGGTCCCGCCGGGGTCGTTTGTTGACTGTGCCCCCACGCCCAGCCCACTCTCGGGGAGACCACCTGCTCAGCTGGCCTATAGCCACCCCAGGAGGGGCTCTGAGCGCACGCAGGGCCCTCCCCTGGAGCTGAGGGCATCCAGACTTTGCAGGCAGGCCATGTGTTCAGGCCTGGACATGCTGGGCACTTACAGAACCGGGCTCTGAGGGCTGACTGTGCATAGCCTCACATGCCTGGGGGTGGCAGTCTGCCCAGAGAGGAGGGGTCCGGAGTGCTGTTCCCGCAGGGCCCAGCTCGGCCTGTGCCAGCTGGAGCCCTCCCCCCACACCGGCAGCCAGTGGAGGAAGGTGGTTGCCTCAGGTCTGGCACTCAGGCTACTTGACCTTGACCTGGGCAGGTTCCCTGGGATGTGAGGCAGAAAGGGAGCTGAACCCAAAGGGTGGCACCAGGTCTCCAGCATCTGAGCCATGGGGTGACTGGACCAGGGCCCACCAGGATTGCCCGGAGGCTGCCCCTCTCCTGGTTCACCCAGTCGTCCCCCTCTGCCAACCCTTGAAGAGAGCCCCTGCACCAGCTCGGGCCCTGAGCCTCTCACTAGGAGTCCGCTTCCAGAACTGAAAACAGCCCTCCCCAGCTCCGAATCCTCCCTCCGCCCACGTGTGAGTCAGGGCAGGCCGGCCGTGGGCCGTCCCAGCTCTGGGCCCTGCAAGTGGTGCTCCGGCCCCCGGAGCTCCCTACCCTGCTCCCCCTGCCCTGCTCCTGCCCAGCCCTGCCCGAGCCTGCAGGGGCCGGGACAGCAGAGGTGGCAGCCTTCTCCCTGAGGGACTCTGCGTCCCTGCTGAGAGCTCGGTGTTCACCCCAGAGGCACCACCAACTGCAGGCGGTCCCTTTAGTTGCAGGGTGACTCGCAGAGAGGCCTTTAGTGATGATGCTGGCCTTCCACGCAGGACGGAAGATGCACCCTCCTTCATTGAAGCCTGCAGTGAGGCTGCCTGTGCCGCCCTGGGGACCCCAAGGGGAGAACTGTGAGTGCCCACAGGCTGGCGAGCCCAGGCGGTTGGCGGAAGCAAAACAGCCTTCCAGAGCAGTGAGTGTTAGCCACACAGGGGCAGCGACTGGGGCGGGGTAGTCTTGGGGCCTGCCCGTGCCCTGGAGAATGTCTAGCAGCATCTGTCCACTAGATGCCAGCAACACTCAGTGTGACGCCAGTGGGGCGGGGGGAGGGCTTCGCCCCCCTTAGCTGAGCATCTGCCAGAGTGGCCCAGCTCCACCAGGCCTCAAGGATTCCCTGTGGTCTGAGTGCCACGGACAAGGGGCGTCTCCAGTTTCAAACCTGCTCACAAGGGATGGAGCCACTGTGAGAGCTGGGAGGAAACAGATTCTGTGGCCGTTTCAGATGCTGGGACGGTCAGAGAAGATGCTGGTGTTTCGTGTAGCTGGAGAAATAAAGAGATGCTTGAAAACACGAACACGGAACCGTCTATAGTTCTTATTCCATTAAAAGTGTCAACCTTGACTCTATAAAGGTGGCCAATAAAATGAAAAGAATCTAATAGATCTAGAAATTTGAAAGTAAAATTTAAAACTTGACTGGGCCTGATGTGGCAAATTTCAGCACAACTGAAAGGAGGCTCAATGAATTGAAACAGCTTAGGGAATGATTTGAGGACCATTCAGTTAGAAACTATAAGAGAAGGGTCTTGAGAGGTGGAGGGCTGTTTGATTAGATTTCCTGAAAGAAAGCATGGGGAGAAGGAACAATATATGAAGTTAGAATGGCTTAAAGTTTTCCAGAATCGTCTTAAAATTCCAATCCTTACATCCAGGAATCCCAGTGGATCCCAGGCAAGATGAATTAGGAAAATGGCATTTTCTCTTACAAGATTGTTAAAGAATCCAGAGACAAAGCCAGTTGCCTTCAAAGGAGATACCACAGTGACATCAAAGTCCAGAGACTGAAAAGCCATCAGTGGCTGAGAGGGTGTCATTACTAGCCTAGAAGCCTGCGCCCACAGACGCTGTCTTTCAGGAGTGAGGGGCGGGGTTCCCCTGGTGATCCAGGGGCCAAGACCTCGCTCCCAGTGTGGGGGCCGACTGCAATCCCTGGTCAGGGAACTAGACCTCGTATGCCACAACGGAGAGATCCCACGTGCAGCAAGGGCGCTATTTTTTAAAGCCCAAAACTCGGTGGCTTATGTACACAGCTCATGTACATGCCTTGTCATGTCCGAGACTTTGCGACCACATGGACTGTATGTAATAGCCTGCTAGGCTCCTCTGTCCATGGGATTCTCCAGGCAAGAGTACTGGAGCGCCATTTCCCCTCCAAGGGAACTTCTCGGCCCAGGGATTGAACCCACGGCCCCTGCGTTGGCAGGTGGGTTCTTTACCACGAAGCAAGCAACACATTCTCTCGCCATTTCTGTGGGTTAGGAACTGCTGGCCTTGGCCTGAAACTGCATGAGTCTGCGGCAGAGGCGGTCCTCGGGACTGCAGTCTTCTGCGATGCTGAGTGACCGGGGAGGAGTCGCTCCCGAGACGGCGTGTCCGCACGCTGTCAGCGGGCCTCCCTTTCTCGTCTGCTGTGGCAGTAACCCTAATGAGGATGAGGATGCTGACCTTTCGGGGAGTGGAGTAGAGCCCAAATGTCACGACTGCAGAAATGGGGGGGCGGAGCCGAGGCATTCTCAAGCATAATTGTTCACAAGGTGGGAAAAGACGCCAACTGTATTTATTTCACTAAGTCTGTAAGTTACAATAACTGGGAGAACCAGGTAAGCTAATAGCTAATGGTATACCTTTCTCAAAAAAAGGGAGGGGCAGGGAAATGGAGGAGAAAAGGGAAGACAAATTCAAATCTAGAAGAAAAAGTGTAAAAATCAGAAAACACATAAGATTGAAGAAATATATTACTGTTCACAGTATATGTGAATAGATTGGAGAGTTATCAGATTGGGTTTTTAGAAATTCAGATATGAGCTGTTTTAAGAGACACACCTGAAATATAATGATACCAAAACAATCAAAAGAGAAAAACCCAAGCAGTTGTATTAATCTAAAACAAAATAGATTTTAAGGCAAGAGATGTTAATAACGTTGAAGAGAGTAACAATCTCAAAAAGTTTAATTCACCAGGAAGACGCAGCAACCCTAAACTGTAAAACATAGCTCACAAAGATACGCAGACCTCTGACCGAGGAGGACACGCAGATGGCGGATGAGCGTGTGGCGAAACGGTCAACACGATCAGCCACTAGGAAAATGCAAGTTAAAACCGCAGGGAGAATGGGGGCACCCCAACCAGGGAGGCCGATGTGGAAAGCTGGAAGCGCTGCACGCTGGCGAGAACGTGGGGAAACAGCCGCTCCCCCGTTGCTGGCCGGTGTGTGCAGTGACGCACCCACTCCGGAGAGTAACTTGGCCACTCCTTTCAAAGCTAGAATCGCCACACGTGACGGCTGATTTCACGTGTCAGCTTGACTTGGGTATGGTTCCCAGTCCTTTGGTTACGACACAGAGGCTGCTGTGAAGGTATGTTTCAGACGTGACTGACTTTTACATCAGTGCCCTCTGAGTTAAGCAGACTGTCCTCCATAACATGGGTGGGCCTCCTCCAATCAGTCGAAGGCCTTCGGAGAAAAGACCGCAGGCCCCTAGAAGGAAGGGGCCTGCCGGCAGGCTGCCTCTGCACGCAGGCTGCTACACCGGGTCCTCCTGGGCTCCAGCCTGCTGACGAGCTTTGCAGACTTCAGACTTGCTGGCTCCCACAACTGCGTGAGCTAGTTCTTTAAAACAAAAATCTGCTTCTCCCCTTCTCCTTCTCTCCCTCCCCAAATATATATTCCTATTGGCTCCCTTTCGTTTCTCCGGGGCACCCTGACTAATACATCGTATGCACAGCGATGGCATTCCTGGCTGTTTTTCCCAGGGGAACAAAGACTTGTTTTCACGCAGGAACATGTACGAGATGACTCACAGCAGCTTCACTGGTCATCGCTCCCAGCTAGACACGGCTCAGATGTCCTTCCTTCTAGGGGTGTCTGTTCGGACACTGGTCCAACCACAGCACAGGATGCAAGTCAGCAATGAGAAGGAGGGGACTGCTGGTAACGCAGCAACGTGGGTGAGCCTCGGGGAAGAGATGCTGGGCGGGGAGAACCAAACTCAAAAGGCCACGTGGCGCGTGACCCACCCCTGTGCCAACTGGGGAACAACAGGGCAGAGCAGGGCGGCTGGGGCGGCGGCTCTCTCGGGGACAGCTCAGCTGGGTTTCCTAATTGTCACGGTGGTTACACAGGGCTCCACACGGGATAAAGCTGCAGAGAGCTGCACATGCACGCCTGTGCAGGTGGAACCAGGGAAATGAAGTGAGCCCCTCGGATTGCACGGCTGTCTCAGCTGCCGGGTCGTGCCTGCCTCTTTGTGACCCCATGAACAGGAGCACGCCAGGCCTTCCCGTCCCTCACTGTTTCCTGGAGTTTGCCGAAGTTCATGTCCACTGAGTCTGTGATGCCATCCAACCGTCTCCCCCTCTGCTGCCCTCCTCTCTCTCCTTTTGCTATCGTACCATATGTTTATATGCACACGTATGAAACATGTATGTATGTTATACATGTATGTACAGCAAGACTTGTCAGAACTGTAAAGAAATGTTAGCAAACTCATCAACACAGTGAGAACATGTCTCTTGACTAGTGACGGTAGGTTTGGACGCTATTGGTAATGGTGATGTAGTGTACAAATCCAGACCAATGCACTCGCTGGAGAACACACAATCTTCTCCAGCACACGAGGAACATTTCTATCTCTTTGTGACCACACGCTGGGCCCAAAACCCAGTCCAACAGATACCAGAAGGCTGCTTGCAAGCCGGCTACACGATGAAACCGCGATGCAGGCACCTCAGATAGAAGCCCAGGAGCTTCCCCAGTGGTCCAGTGGCTGAGACTCCAGGCTCCCAATTCAGGAGGCCCGCGTTCAATCCCTGGTCAGGGAACTAGGTCCCACGTGCCGCAATGTAGACCCAGTGCAGCCAAATAAATAATTTTTTTTTAAAGCCCAGACTTCTGGGTTTTAAGACACACACACTTCCTCAGAAAAACAAACCCAAAACAAAGCAAAAGCAAAAACAACCAAAAAAAAAAAAAAAAGGAAAAAAGGAAAAACATGAAAAAAGAAATTTAAAAAAACCACCCATATCCAAGCAATTCGTGTGTCAGATAAGAAATGGCAATGAAACTGGAAAAAAAAAAAAAGACAAAACAGCAGCGAGAGGGAAACGCGCACAGACAGTCAGACAGTCACACTGCTGCTGCTAAGTCCTTCAGTCGTGTCCGACTCTGTGCGACCCCATAGACGGCAGCCCACCAGGCTCCGCCGTCCCTGGGATTCTCCAGGCAAGAACACTGGAGTGGGCTGCCATTTCCTTCTCCAATGAGTGAAAGTGAAAAGTGAAAGTGAAGTCGCTCAGCCGTGTCCGACCCTCAGCGACCCCATGGACTGCAGCCTTCCAGGCTCCTCCGTCCATGGGATTTTCCAGGCAAGAGCACTGGAGTGGGGTGCCACTGCCTTCTCCAACATTCACATTAGGAGAGAAGAATTGTGATCAGGAGAGAAGGACTGTGCACAGCCAGACACTCACATTAGGAGAGAAGCAAGGTGTGTAAAGCATGAATGAGGCACGGAGCTCCAGGTTCTGGAAGAAGCAAGAGCCGGCACAAAGAATACGGAAGAAGCTGTGACAGGTCAGTGTGAGGCGTTTCTGCTGAGTGCGTGCACGGGCCTGGCAGGGCCTCCCAGGTAGCACTAGCGGTGAAGAGCCCGCCGGCCACTGCAGAGGCCCAACAGGCACGCATCCGACCCCCAGGGGGGGAAGATGCCCTGGAGGAGAGCACGGCAACCCACCACAGTATTCCTGCCTGGAGAATCCCATGGACAGAGGAGCCTGGTGGCTAATGGGGTCACAGAGTCGGGCATGACTGAAGCGACTTAGCACACACGTGCATGGACGTGACCCCCTCTCGATGCTGGGTAACAGCCGCTGCTGCTGAGTCGCTTCAGTTGTGTCCGACTCTGTGTGACCCCATAGACAGCAGCCCACCAGGCTCCCCCGTCCCTGGGATTCTCCAGGCAAGAACACTGCAGTGGGTTGCCATTCTGAGTATAAATAATAATGATTAGAGCAGGAATTCGTGAAATAGAAAACAAACATCCAAGGACCTCCCTGGCAGTCTCGGGGTCAAGACTTGGTGCTCCAGTGTGGGTTTGCCCCCTGGCTGGGGAACCGCGCTCTCACACACATTATATGAAACATCGACAAAGGGGCAAAAACTTGACTGAGAAAACTCACAAAGTGCAGAAACATCTGGCTGGATTAGTGAAGAATAAAAGACACAAAACAAACAAAATGTTGTTAGGAATTAAAAAAACAACCACACAGAAATAACAACAAATGCCGCAGAAATAAAGCAGACAGTTACAGGAAATTTTAAACAAGATCACACGAATCCACTAGCCGTGGATAAACACCCCATAGCACCAAAAGGCGCAAAGGATAGAGCAGAAAACGGACACGTCGGACTAGTCAAGAGCTTCCGTGATTTCACCGCAAAGAGCTCACGGCCAGAGTATACATAAAAGCCGTGCAAATTAGCAAGGAAAAGACAACCATCCCCGGAAACTGAACTAAAGATTCAAACGGATGCTTCACGGAACTCAGGAAGACTCAGCTTCTCTAGTAACTGATGAAACAGCATGAAAAGCTCAAAGAGGTTTCTTTCTCACCAGCGTCTCAAAAACCCGAGCGTTGCAGCGGGGCTTCCCTGGAGAGACCTGGCGGCTGAATGCTTACGAAGCCGCCCTGCAATGCTGGGGACGTAGGTTTGATCCTTGGTCTGGGAACAAAGACCCCTCCTGCCTTGGGGCAACTAAGCACAAGGACGGCAGCTCCTGAAGCCCGCTTGCTTCAACCAGAGTCCATGAGCCACAATGGAAGACCCCATGACCGTGACGGTCTCACATGCTGCAACTGAGATCCGACGCAGCCAAATAAAGAGTGTTTTTTAAAAAATCCAAGAGTTGCAGAATACCAACCAAAACAGTGGCGTGTGCCCTTGAGATCACCAGGTGGCGCCGCCTTGCTGTGAACCGGGCGTGTTGGCGGGTGACGTTGAAAGCACGTGCGCTCTGGTCCCCGGCCCCGAAGCTCCTCCCCAGGGAAAGGCTCGTGTGCAAGTGCGTGTAGCAGCAATCTTAGTGAAAGCAGCCTGACGCCAGGACCACGAACACACTCAGTATGAAATGTGAGGTTTGCAACACTCGTACCCGAAGACAGTGCTTCAAGAGTTAGCGTTAGGAATCTCAAAACTCCAAAGGCAGTGGAAGAAGCTAATTCCAGAAGAGCATTCCAGCACATCAAAAAACAAAACAAAACAAAAAACAGGAAAAACAGCACAGTAGATTATTTAGAGATGCGTCGAGGGGCGGCAAGCTATAAACAAAAGCAAGGGAGTCACCAGTACAAAGGTCGGGCCAGGTCAGGCGGTCAGGGCTCTGTGACCGCCAGCCACCCCCGAACAGGACTCCTCCAGAGGCCCGGGGGCTGCACCTGCCGTGCGCCTGCGCCGCCTTGCGAGGCACCGCTCCCCGGACAGGCAGCGGGGCCTCCCCGCACAGCGCCGTTGCCCACTGTGCACACAGTCTGGGGCGCCTGGTCTTCAGAAGGGTCCCGGCAGACATCCGCTGAGTGACTTCTCGAGCACAGTGAGTGGCGAGGAGTTTCAGCCACAGGATGTGGTGGCTTCCCACGAGGAGATGGAGGCAGGGGCAGTGGAGGCCTTGACCTCTGGGACCCCCTCCCTGGGAGGTCTGGGTCCTACGAGGGGGGCGGGTTGCAGGCCCTCCCCCATGGCCTCTCCTGGCACCTCTCTGCAACCACATTCCTCTGCCTGGAGCCAGGGCCAAGCATGTGGAGAACATCTGGAGCCCCACCTCCGCCGGGGTTCCCGGAGGAGGCCGGAGCCGCCTCCCGCCCAGTGGGCCCATGCCAGGGCCTCCCTGTCGCCTGCCCCCCAGCCCGCCTTCCAGAGTCCAGTGGTCGTGGTTGAAGGAAGTCTCGGCCAAGAGGCGGTCCCGCCCGCCCCTGTGGGGGAGAATTCACTCCCGTTCCCGTCGCCGTGGCTGTTCCATGCCCCACTTCCTCCCATCGGCTCTCCCCAGGCTGGTCTGGGCCCTTGGCATGAGCACGGGGGCCAGGCCTGCGTCCCCGCAGCCCCCTCCACTCGGGCCTCGAGGGCTGGGGGGGCCAGGGCAGGCTGGCACACCAGTGTCTGCCAGGCTCCCTCTGGGCCGCCTTTGTCTCTTCCTTTTCAGCCTGAACTGCCAGCCTCTCCCTCCTCTGAACCTTCCGGGGTGGAAGAAGAAAGGGCCTGGGGTGGGAGGGGTGGGGGGAGCTGGCGGGAATCCGGGGCCTGGAGCCCTGAGTCGGCCGCACCCAGTGACTCTCTGCTGGCCCCAGCCAGGAAGGTTTGGGGAGGCCAAGCGAGGGCCCGGGGCTCCCACCCTTCCCGCCGGGTCCTGAGCTGGAAACAAGGCGGCATTGCTGGGCCTGAGACACCAGACCCTCAGCCTGGGCAGCCGGCCCAGTGAGCTTGATTGTCCCGTCCGGTTCCAGCCGGCTGTGCCACTGCCCAGACCCTGTGCCCATCAAAGGCTGTCCTTCTGGGTCCTCTCCCCGCCCACCCCTGTTGCTGGCACTCCGGGGTGGTCTTGCCACATCGTTCTCTGCTGCGGGAATTCCCATTCTGCGCAAAGTGGGGGTGGCCCTTGGCGGGGGTAAGGAGCGATTCTTGGCCAGGGTGGCGCACAGGGTGGCGCACAGGGTCGCATAGGGACTCAAGGCATGGCAGCCAGACGCGTCGCGGGCGCAGGGGCAGAGCTGCGGCTTCGGCCAGTTGAGCACCTGTCCACCCCAGTGTGCCCACTGGCCGGCCTGCAGCCCCTCTCCCCCTCCCCCCAGCGGGATGAGGCCTCCTGTGTAGAGGCCCCTCCTCCCAGTCCAGGCTTCTGGGCGCCTGGGCGAGGGCCCTGTGCTGGGCGGGATCAGTGGCGGGGCCCCGGGCCCCTGAGCAGGGCCCCCTGTCTCCGTGGGACTGTGGGCCCCCTGCTCTGCTCTCTGCCTGCACCCTTACCAGTCTCCTTGGAACCCTGTGAAGTAGGTCTGGCTTCCCTCTGCTTGGCCCTCAACTCCCAGCTCTCAGCACCTCCAGGGCAGGCAGGCCCAGCCTGGGTCAGCACAGCGTGCTGGGGCTTGACTGGCACGGTGCCCTGCCATGAGCCCAGGACTGAGTGGGCACCGCAGGCAGGTTGGTCCTCCCCTACAGGGACCCAGCCGAAAGCCCACGTGGTTCCTGTAGCTGGTAGTGCCTCCTCCTTCAGGATCAGGCCAGGGGAGAGCCGGCTCTCCAGAAGCACGACCCTCCAAACAAGCGTGCCCAGGAGGACCCCAGGCCAAGCCCGGAGAGGGCAGGGCGTTCTCTGGGTCCTGCTGGAGTGCCCAGCGGCCCAGCGTGGCTGGCAGGCTCTTAGAGGTAGGGGTGGGGGTCCGGTCAGGAGGGATGACTCTAGGGCAGAGCAGACAGGAAGGGGAAAGGGGGCAGCGAGCAGGGTTCCTGGGCTGCGGCCGGGGCGCCGAGAGGGGCGGCGCGGGTGACTCAGCAACCGAGACTCACCTGCGCTCTGGGCGGGCTGGAGGTGGGCGGGGCGTCCCGCCGTGGGCGTGGCCTCCGCTGACCGCTCCCCGCCCCGGCTGCCAGCCCCACGGTCCCCCGACCTCGCTCAGCCTCCCGGCTCCCCGCCGCCGCGCCGTGCACGCCAGGCCCGCCTGCGCACCCATGGCCGGGAAGGCGCTGTCGCTGCTGCCGCCGCTGCTGCTGGCCGCCGCCGGCCTCGCCGGCCTCCTGCTGCTGTGCGTCCCCACCCGCGACATCCGGGAGCCGCCCGCCCTCAAGGTGCACGCTCGAGCTCCCGGGCAGCCCGGCGCAGTCCGCGGAGGCTCGGACCGAGCCGGGCCCGGCTGCGCCCGCGTGCCAGCCGGGACTCCGGGCGCTCCTCAGCCGTCCCGGCGGGGTGGGGTCCGGGCCCCTCAGCCGCGCTCCGGCCCCGGCCCAGGGCGCTGCAGCGGCGCTTCCGGGGGACGCGGTGCCGGCGGCCGAAGTGCCAAGATCTCTGCTCGCTGCCCCCGCCGCGGGGCCGTCTCGGAGCGGCCAACGGGGAGTCTCTCCGCACCCCCAGGGCGCCCAGGACGTGGCCGGGCCCGCGCCCCCAGCACACTCGGCCTCCCTCTGGGTTTGGCCCAGATAGGGTGCGACAGGCGCTGGGCCAAGGGACCCCTCCCCAACCTCGCCGCTGGCTCTCACGGTGCGGGGGCAGCCCTGGCCCGTCCTAAAAAAAAGTCGGAACGGACTGGGCCTGCTTCCCCACCCGCCCCCGCCGGCCTGGACCTCCGGGAGCCTGGGCTCCGTTAACCCTCTACTGTGCTGAGGGCCAGTCTGGTGCCCGGGGGGGGGGGGGGGACAGCGGGTGCTTGGGCCCCAGGCGCCGGGAAAGCAGATGCAGGATAAAGGCGCTGTTGCCAGGGGAGACCCCCGGCTGGGGCGGGGCGGGGCGGGCTATGGCGGCTCTGCTCCTGGAGTTCCAGGGACCCCAGCAGGCGCCCCTTGCTGGAACGCAGGCCCCCGGGGCAGGTGCGGGGAAAGTGGCTCTGGCAAGCTGGGTGCTGGCGTCTTCCAACCTACAGGCAAGGCCCCTGTGGTGTTCCAGCAGCTCTGCAGGATGGTGCCCCCCTGGCCCTGCCCTCGAGGCCCAGGACGGGGCCTCTGCTCATTGTCCGGTGGTCAGCCTTGGTCCTGGCTTCCCTGGGGCTTCTATTTCACATCCTCAGCTGGGGCAGAGGTCAGAGAGATGGGACGGAGGGCGGGAAGGAAGGGCCAGTCTGAGGGGCTCTTGCTGTAGCCTGAGGACCTCAGGCCCCCGGCCAGGGCTCCCAGGGTGGCCCCCGACCCCTGACTCTGACCACACCCCTCAGGAGGCTCCTGCAGTCAGCGGGGGTGCGGCCGATGGCCCTCCACCTCCACCCCATCTCTGCCCGCCAAGCTGTGTCCCCGCGGTTGTCCTCAGCCTTCTCGGAGCCTCAGAACTTCATTCTGAAGCTTCCAGTCTGGACACAGGGTCGGGCAGGGTGGGCCAGATAGCTGAGAGAGCCACAGGGCATGGCTTCACGCCCCGCCCCACCCCTGAGGCTGGCCCCGCCCCACCCCTGAGGCTGACCCCGCCCCACCCGCAGTATGGCATCGTCCTGGACGCAGGCTCTTCCCACACGGCCATGTTCATCTACAAGTGGCCAGCAGACAAAGAGAACGACACAGGGATTGTGGGCCAGCACAGCTCCTGCGACGTGCGAGGTAAGAGTCCCCTGAGTGCTGGACGCCCCCGACCTACATGCCCACTCACTGTGGGGCCTCGGGAGCCCTCCCTGGTCTCAGCTTCTGCAGACTCGAGCCAGCAGACCCCTCTGCTTGGCGCCAGGGGGCCACTCTGGGCAGGAGCTGCAGGAGCGCCCCCAGAGGGAGGCTGCATCCCTGGGCCTCGGAAGGGCTGTGGACAGTTTCTAGAAAAGAAGCCCCAGGGAACATCTGGAAGGTTTGGGCCTTGCCTGGCCCAAGATTGGCTCTACATCCCAGGCAGAGCAGGAGGGGTCCCGAGGAGCTGGTGGGCACACCCAGGCAGGCCCCTGGGGAGGCCGGGCTGGGTGGGCACCCTCAGTGCTTTGTCCGAGCACCTGTGTGCATACCCGCTGGGCAGGTGGCGGCTCGCGGACCGTGGGTGGCCACAGGCAGCCCTTTTATCTGTGAGTCGGCGTCTCTGATCATTTAAGCTGGGAGATTCGGTCTAAGCAGCTGCCTCGCTTGGGAGCACAAACGCCCCCAGTCCTGCCGGCCTGTGGACCACCTAGAGGTGCCCACCAGGCCCCTCCTGCTGCTCCCTCCAGGTGGGGGCATCTCTAGCTATGCTGACAACCCCTCTGGAGCCGGGCAGAGCCTTGTGGAATGCCTGAACCAGGCACTTCGGGATGTGCCCGAGGAGAGACACGCGAGCACGCCACTCTACCTGGGAGCCACAGCGGGCATGCGCCTGCTCAAGTGAGTGTCCTGCTCTGTCCGCTGACCTCCTGGCCCTGGGGACCACGGCATCCTGAGCCCGGGGTGGGCCCTGCACACCCCCCGCTGCAGCCCGGGGCTGGGGCCCCTCAGCTGGCTGGGCTGGCGCTGAGCAGCCCAGGAGCAGGATCACAGCCACCTGGGGAGGACTCTGAAGCCCTCCCTGTTCACAGCCTGACCAGTCCAGAGGCTTCAGCCAGCGTGCTCGCTGCTGTGACACAGACGCTGACCCAGTACCCCTTTGACTTCCGCGGTGCCCGCATCCTCTCAGGCCAGGATGAGGGCGTGTTTGGCTGGGTGACTGCCAACTACTTGCTGGAAAACTTCATCAAGGTGGGCCCGGCGGCCAGCCCGATGAGCCGGGGGTGTGGGCACCCACCCACTGGCTGACCCCAACCTCTACTTCCCACAGTACGGCTGGGTGGGCCGGTGGTTCCGGCCAAGGAAGGGGACGCTGGGGGCCATGGACCTGGGGGGCGCCTCCACACAGATCACCTTCGAGACGGCCAGCCCCGCAGAGGATCCGGCCAGTGAGGTTCAGCTCCGGCTCTACGGCCAGCGGTACCGAGTGTATACTCACAGCTTCCTCTGCTACGGCCGGGACCAGGTCCTGCGAAGGCTGCTAGCCAGTGCGCTCCAGGTATCCTCTACTGAGCTGCCCTGGAAGTAGGGCTCAGGGAAGATGGGGTCCAAGGGCCCAGAGCAGAGCCTGAAGGGTGGCCAGAGCGGGCTTCTCCAGGAACCGAAGTCGTGCTTGGATCAGCTGGAAGGACAGGTGGGCGAGAGTCCAGCATGAGCAAAGACCCGAGGCTGGGGGTGGACCCGGTGAGTAAGGAGGGCTGGGGCCAGCTCTCAGAGGACCTGGACTGCCTGGCCAAGCGCTTTGGGTTTTGTCCAGCAAGCGATGGGGAGCCATGGATAGCTCATGCGTTCAGAAGAAACTCTGTCCTCTGAGGAGGCCCTCCCAGGGTCCTAGGGCGGGGGTGGCTGGTAACGCTCGGAGCGGGACTGACGCGCACCCTTGTCATTCCCCAGACCCACGGCTCCCACCCCTGCTGGCCGCAG
Source organism: Ovis aries (assembly GCF_016772045.2). Lineage (NCBI taxonomy): Eukaryota > Metazoa > Chordata > Mammalia > Artiodactyla > Bovidae > Ovis > Ovis aries. Next base: position 872,075 of record NC_056056.1, read on the forward strand.
GGCTATTCCACTCACGTGATGCTCCAGGAAGTCTTCGAGTCGCCCTGCACCGCCGCCCAGCGGCCCCGGGCCTTCAACGGGAGCACCAGGGTCAGCCTGGCGGGCAGCAGCGACCCCACCCTCTGCCGCGGCCTCGTCTCCCAGCTCTTTAACGCGTCCTCCTGCCGCTTCTCCAGATGCTCCTTCAGTGGCGTCTTCCAGCCCCCTGTGGCCGGGAAGTTTATCGTGAGTCCAGAGGACAGGAAGGGGGGGGGGGCGTGCCCTGAGGTGCCTGGGGTCTGGTCACAGTGTGACTGTACCCACGTTTCAGGCCTTCTCTGCTTTCTTCTACACGATGGACTTCCTGAGAACGGTGATGGGGCTGCCTGTAGCAACTCTGCAGCAGCTAGAGGTGGCTGTGGTTACCGTCTGCAACCAGACATGGAGTGAGGTGAGGCCTGCGCCCCCATTCCACCAGGGCTGTGCGGGGTGGGGCTGGGTTTCTGCCAGCCAGCGTCAGGCCTCCCGATCTTTCTTTTGCTCTGTGGTAGACGGGTGTGGGGATACGCTGCCAATCAGACTTGAAAAGTGGCCAGGCTACAGCCAGGAGCCCAGCAGTCAGATGAGATGGGACTGAAGAAGTTTCTCTGAAGCCTGACCCTAGATCCAGGATCTGCAGGTGGCGGGGACAGGCAGTGCAAAGGCCCCGGGGCAGCAGGGAGTGTGGAGTGGACAGGGCAGGGAAGAGTGTGGCTGGGAGAGCGTGGGAGAGAGCAGACGACCTGGGGAGAAGTAGGAGGACCCGACCCGGGGAGAAGTAGGAGGACCCGGGGAGGCTCAGCAGGAAGAACAGGCAGGGCTTGGGGGAGGCCGGAGTGGAAAACAGCTGCGCTGGTCCCAGGTGGAGTAAGATGGAGGGGTCTGGGCCCGCGGAGGAGGGGGTGATTCCTGAGAAACCCTGGCGTGTCTGTGAGGCTCCTCCTGCCCTCTCTGTGCCTAGTCCCGAGCAGACTTGGGGAGGTGCGGAAGTGGGCTCAGGAGGCAAGCCCAGGGCCCGGGGCCAAGCCGGGAGCTCCTGCTCCCCTGATCTCTCCAAGCCCACTGCAGCCCCCCTCCCTGGGGGCCACGCCGCTGTCCCCTGCCCGGCAACCTCACAGGCACCCCGCGGCTGCCATCCAGAGATCACGCTGCTCCTCCCCAGGGGAGGGCCCCGCCCGCTTCTTTCTGGGACCTGCAGCCCCGCGCTGCGTTTCTGTGTCTGGTGGGGCAGAGACCTCTGGGTGGTCGCTGGCCCTAGAGTCTCCCACGTGCATTCCAGCTGCAGGCTCGGGCGCCGGACCACCGGGCCCGCCTGCCCGACTACTGTGCGGGGGCGATGTTCGTGCAGCAGCTGCTGAGCCGCGGATACGGCTTCGACGAGCGCTCCTTCGGAGGCGTGACCTTCCAGAAGAAGGTGGGAACCCGGGAGCAGAGGGACGGGGCCGCCCGGGCCGGGGTGCGGAGGGGCAGGGCCGCCCTGGCTGCGCAGAAGCTCAGGCCGCACCTGTGGCCCGCAGGCCGGGGACACTGCGGTCGGCTGGGCGCTTGGCTACATGCTGAACCTGACCAACCTGATCCCCGCTGACCCTCCTGGGCTGCGCAAAGGCACGGACTTCAGCTCCTGGGTCGTCCTCCTCCTGCTCTTCGCCGCCATGCTCCTGGCTGCGTTTGCCCTCCTGCTGCACCAGGCGCGTACCACCAAGTTGGCGCGCACCATCTAGGGGTCCCCAGCGCCAAGCCTCCCCATCTCTATATCCCCGCATCCCTCCCCGACCCCGCCACCAACATCTCTGTCCCTAATGCAGCGCAGGCAGGATCAAGACTCAGTGCCCACGCCGACATCTGGCTGGGATGGGCAAAGGGAAGGGAACCCAGCCCCACCCCCCCAACTCCAGCCTTGGTCTCACCTCCAGGCCTCCTGCTCCCCCTCTTACTGAGGGTGGGGGTCCTCAGCCTGTGAAAGCAGAGTCGGGTCTCCGGGAGTGGAGTTCTGAGGGCCCCCTCCCACCCCAGGATTGGGTATTGGGGGAGGGTCATGGTCACAGCCCAGGGCCTACTTGTACACATTTTTTAACATTGAATAAAAGGATTTTCGTAGAGCAGTGGAGAGAATGTCCACGGGGCAGGGCCTCTCTGTCGCCTCCCTCCCCACCCCAGCTGGGTTGGCTGCACAGGCCCTGCTCTGGTCCTAGGGGAGGACCCTGGCTCTTCCTACTTCCTTCCTCTCTGGGCTCAGGCTAGGGGAGCACAGACCCTGGTCCCTTGCTGCACCACCGTGGCCTGGAGTAGCTGTCAGCTGGCTGCTCTAAAACGGAGTCCCTGAGACTCCTGCCAGACTGGAACCTGGGCCCTGGTCTCAGGTTGGCCGGGGTGGGGTGGGGATGGCAGACGAGGGAGTGAGTAGGCCCAGTGAGGGCCTAAGTTGCAGGCAGTGCTCAAGGGGGCTTCCCTGGCGGCTCAGGGGTAAAGAATCCACCTGCAGTGCAGGAGGTGCAGGAGACGTGGGTTCAGTCCCTTGGCTGGGAGGATTCCCTGGAGAAGGAAAAGGCAATCCACTCCAGTATTCGTGCCTGGGAAAACCCCATGAACATGACTGGGCACGCAGGCCTCGCAGGCGGTGCTCAAGACACTGAGGGAGGTGGGGGGAAGGAGGGGGCAAACCTCCCACAGGAGGCGGGTGGTGTGGGGGGGAGCCAGGGCCAGGAGGGACGCAGGGCCCCATTGCTCAGGAGGATGAGCCTTGCAGAGAGCCTGGCTCTGGCCAAGCCGCACAATCCACACAGACTCCACCTGCCGCTCGGGCAGCCCCTCCCCAGGCCCTGTCTCCCTGCATCTCTCCGCCCCCCTCCCCCACTTTCTGGGAAGTGAGCTCTGACACTATTTCTGTCTAATCAGTGCCTCGTAGGGGACGGGGGCGGTCCTTGTTCTGCTCACACACACACACTGCACACACCGTCCCCCCCCCACGCACACCCCACACACACGTCTGCCAGATTCTGAGCATTTCACAAACCTGCGGGCCACCAGCCCCGTCTTCGGAGTTCCGAGACTCAAAGGGCCGAGAGGCGCACCGAAGGCGGAGGGGGCGGGGGAAAGCCGCCCTGATCTCTCAGGGACGGGAGCCGGGGAGGTTTCCAGGTGGGACGCGGAGGCTGCGCTCCCAGGAGGCAGCAGGTGGGGTTATGGGGTGCACCCCAGTGCGTGCCGTCGTGGGCATCCCGGAGCTGAAAGGCTGTCACCCGGGCACCGTGGACAGCTCCCAGCTGGCTTTCAGCAGCAGTCCCAGGTCACTCTTGCCCCCTGGTGGCCTCACCGGGAGCGGCCGGGCTAGTCCTGCGCGCCTGTGTGTGCCTTTGCCGCGTGTCTGAATGCCCGGTCGGCCTCCGGGCACACCTGCGCGTCCCCGTGCGCCTGCCCTGCTGTGTGCGCCTAATGTACCTCCAGACCCAGGCGGATCCTCCGCTCCAGGAGGGTGGCTGGGGGTGGGTGGGAGTTATCAGCCCCAGAGGGACCGGCTGGGGAAGGGCATCCCAGGGAACCCAGCCCCAACCAGTGCCCCGCCTGGAGAAGGTCCAGGTTGCAGAGGTCGCAGAGGCTGAGGCGCCCCGAGGGCGGGCTGCGGGGTCGAGGGGGGGCTCGGAATCGGCGGGGCGCGCAGCCTGACGGCGGGCCCGCCTCCGCAGGTGGGGCGCGCAGGCGCACTCCGGCTCGGCGCCCTCGCCGCCCCCGCCCGGCTCGTCTGCCGCAGCGTCAGCGCCGCCGCCGCCTGCTCCCCTCGGCGCCCGCCTCCGGCCTCCGCCCCCCGCTCGCCGCCGCGTCCCCTGGCGCCCCGACCCCGCGCCCAGCCCCGGGCCGCGCGGTGCCATGCTGCCCCGGCCGCGGCGCTGAAGGATGGCGACGCCCGTGCCCCCGCCCTCCCCGCGGCACCTGCGGCTCCTGCGGCTGCTGCTGTCCGGCCTCGTCCTCGGCGCGGCCTTGCGCGGTGCGGCCGGCGGCCGCTCCGGTGAGCGACGCGCGGGGCGGCCGGCTGCGGGGCGCCCCGGGCTCGGGGGTCGCCGGGTGGGGCTTGGGCCGCGCGGCGCCGCGCTCACCCTCCCCGCCGCCGCCGCCGCCCCGGTCTGGGCCCGCAGGCCTCGCAGGCCCCGCCGGCCCAGCCCGCGAGCCGCCGCGCCGGCCTCGCCTGGCCCTGCCCGGGTAAACAGTCCCCGGCGGGAAGGGCGCGGCGCCGCACCGCCGAGGGACTCCTCTGGACGGGGCTTCTCCGGGCTCCTTGGCGGCGAACCTGAAGTCCATCCGCTTCTTGTCTTTGTCTGGGTTCGTGAGCCGGTGGGTCGGTGTCGCAGGCGGGCTGTCTCGGAGCGGGCCGCGGCCTGGAGCCGGTCCCACGGGCGTTTCTCTGTGCGCGCGGCTCCGGTGCCTGCTGGCCTTCTTGCTGGTGGCCGTCCTGGAGTTGGAGCCGCAGTGCTGGTCTGTCCCTGCCGCTCCGGCGGTGGACACGCACCTTGCTTTGCTGCCGTGGTGGCGTCTGAAGTTTCCCGGGCGTCTGACAGCTCGTCTCAGGCTTCGGGGCTTGCTCTGGCCTCGCTGAGGGCAGAAGGAGCTCACAGTCTCTGCTTCCTCACTCACCCGCTGCCCTGCGGGGCCCCTCCGTGCTGTCTTCTGTGCCTGGCAGTGGGGGCACCCCCCAGGGCAGATCATGCAGAGAGGGATGAGCCCAGGGTCCTGGGAGACCCTGCCAGCTTCCCAGATGGCACTGAGGCTCCAGACTTCTGCAGGAACCCAGAATCCTCACACCCTCTCAGGTGGCAGGACCAGGGGGCTAGGTACCCAGGCCCCATTTTTCCTAGCAGCTCCGCAGGAGAGGTGCTGCCTTTAGCCCACTTCACAGATGAGAAAACTGAGGCACAGCAGTGCCGTGACCAGTATGCAATGAGGCTGGGACGCTAACCTGTGAGGTGTGGTCTGCATGTAGCCTCAAGAGGCCAGAGCAGGGCAGGCTTCTTCCTGGGCACAGCACCCCTGGTCAGGGGCCTGGCCTGACCAGAGGAGGCTCCCAAGGAGGCCTGAGGGTCAGGGCATGGCTGGCCCGGGATGGTGGAGGCTGCCTGCTGGCGGCCTGGCTCCAGGGCGTACAGCGTGGGGCCCCCGAAGAGACCGGGAGGCCAGGTGCCGCCCCAGCGGCTCGTCAGCTCTGTGCTCGCCCAGATGCGGGGCAGCGTGCCAGCCGCTGTCCAGGTGTCGTTGTCCTGGGGCCTCGTTTGTGCTCTGATTAGAGCGGGGACCTTGCTAGGGTCAGTGCGGAGCACCCGCGTCTTCCCGGGGCGGGGGGCAGGGAGCGAAGGGAGACCCCTGGAGCCCAGAACCGAGAGCTGGCTCTGGACCGCAGGCCCCTTGCCCTGGTCAGTGTACCCCAAGTTCTCAGCACCAGGGGCTGGGACTGCCTGGCTCCCCGGGGGGGCCAGCTGTGGGTGGGGTCTAGACAGACCTGCTGGCCCAGGCTTAATGTTTAACCAGCCCCAGCCCTGGGTCCACCGCGCTGACACTGGTGCCTGCCGACCCAACTTGTGCAGGAGGTGGGATCCCTGGGAGGGGAGCCCCAGCCCACTTGTCCACCTGCTGTAGAAGCTGCTGGAACTTCCTCCAAGGGATACCTACAGCCAACGGGCTGTGAGTATCATTACCAGGGAAACCAAGTCAGGCCAGCTGAAGTCTGGAGGACAGCCTGGGATGTCACCCTCCTGCGGGGACGGGGCTGGGCCAAGGGGACCAGTCCTGGTCGTCCAAGATACCCCGAGCCCCACCTCCCCAGGCATGATTGACGGTCCTGTTGGGTCTCTCTGTGGCTCCCCAGGCTCTGCTGCTGAGTGGCTGGGGCCAGTGTCCCAGGCCTTGAGACTCCGCAGCGTGGCGGTGCCTCGCCTTCTGCATCCAGAGAGGAGACTGAGGCTGAGAGGGCCACCGCCCTCCAGTGCCCAGCATCAGGGTGGGAGCCATGGCTGTGTGCGCAGGACGCTGAGGTCTGGGCCCCCAATTAGAAGTGGCCTCCCTGCTGCAGTCCCAGGCCCCTGTCCCTGGCAGCGGCAGCTACAAGAGTGCCCCGCCTGGTTTCTGTTTGCGAGGCCAGTGAGCCCGGCAGCCCCATCCCAGGTTTCCCCACCCCAGCAGCCCCTCTCTGTGACAGGACGGGCTGGAAGGTAGATGTGGGGGGGAGCGACTGGATCTGGGCCGTCTCCCAGCCGGGCTTTCTAGGGCTGTAGGATGTCGTGATGGGCTTTGAGTGGCGGCTTTGAGTGGCAGCCCTGAGGGAATGGGACAGACCAGGGCCCCACCCTCTGGGGCTCCCAGGCTGGGTGAGAGGCTTGCTCTGGGTCAGCTTGAGGCCAGAAGCAGGGCTTGGAGGGCTACCCGATCCTGCCTAGGAGAGCTCTGCACTCTCAGGACAAGGGACAGTTTCCGTGCAGAAAGCTGGCCTGGGCCTGGGCACTGGACTCTGGGGAATGGGTGGGGCGAGGGAGTTCCCATAAGTGTCAGGCCTGTTTATCTTCCTGGTTCTGATCCCTGACGCAGGGGAGGCAGGGCCTGCGAGAACAATGGCCGGAGCCTGGCTTGGCCAGCTCTGGGGTGGGGGCGGGGTGGCCAAGACAGCACCACTTCTGGGCAGGGGCTGAGTCAGACCCTCCGAGACCCTTTTCTTCCTCTGCTTCCTTCCCAGATGCAGCTGCCTGTCCTGGGAGCCTGGACTGTGCCCTGAAGAGGCGGGCACGGTGCCCCCCGGGTGCACATGTCTGTGGGCCCTGCCTCCAGCCCTTCCAGGAGGATCGGCAGGGGCTCTGTGTGCCCAGGATGCGCCAGCCTCTGGGTATGGCCCCCTGCCCCCCGGTACATTTGCTCCCTTCCTCGGCGCTCGGGGGTCCTGCACCTTGTGGGATGCCAGGACTCGCCAGTCTCCCTCCAAGTGGACTGGTGGCCCTTTCCAGATGGCACCAGTGTGGATTTGGGCAGTGGGCTGGGGCCTGGGGCAGTCACCCTTCCCAGGGCCACTGGTACCCAGCAGGAAGTGCCAGGGTGACCCCAGGAGAGACAAGGTCAGCGTTCCCCAGGCCTGAGTCTCCGCAGAGTCAGGCAGCCACCTCTCCACCCCCCGAGCTGCCTCTGCTCTTTGCCCAGCGCCCCTTCTCTCTCCATCACGCACTCGTCCTGTCTGCTTGAATGCCCTGGTGCTGCCTTGACCCAGCGTCTGCTGGGATGGTGCCAGCCAGAGTGACTTCAGGTGTAATGGGGCATTACAGAGGGCATTGTGGGGGCTGAAGAGTTGGACAGGGTCGGGGGGGCTTCCTGGAGGAGCACGTCCCTGGCAACGAGTTGGGGGGTGGGCACTGAAGCCACATGGTCTGCTCTGCGGATGCTGAGTGTCAGCGTCTACTTGGCACCTCTGTCTGGGACGGGGAGGCCCATCCATAGCCCTGCCCCTGCAGCTGCCCTCCCTTCCTCCTGGTGACCAGGCAGGGGTGGGGTTAGGACGGGGCTTCTCTGCACCCCCTGGGGAGTCCTGCCCCCTTGGCCGAGGCCCATGTGGCCCGGGTGATGCACTGTCCCTGCGATCCTCCCGCCACTTTGTGGGAGGCGGGTGGGAGAGGGCCTGCGCCCCTGTCCTGGCCTCTGCGTGTTGCCCTAGCACTTGCCCCCTGCCTACTTGCCTGGGAACTGCCGCACACACAGTCGCTTCAGTTCTCACCATGGCAACTAGGATGGCCAGGGCCCGCGGGCTGGCACCTGGTCCTCTGGCTCCGGGGGCCGAGGAGGAGCCTGTGGGGAGGAGACCCAGGCCTGGGGACTGGCTGGAGGATGGGCCTTCCCGCCGTCTCTGGGAAGGCCACCTGTAGCTGGTGTTGCCAGGGAGGGCCCAGGGCCTCTCCAGCTGATGGCCCCTTGCCCTCGCCAGGGGAGGGCTTGCACCAGCCCAGACTGGAAGAGGAGATCGACTTCCTGGCCCAGGAGCTAGCCCGGCAGGAGGCGGGGCGCCCTGGGCTCAAGGCCCCATCCCAGCTTGAGGGACAACAGCGGCCCCCGGAGGCGGGTGAGACCCTGACCCGCGCATCTGTCTGGCTCCCCACACCCTTGATCCCAGCCCGGTTTTGCTGTGCTAACTTGCCATCTCCCTGCAGCGGCCACCCTTGGGCTTTCAGAGCGAGGCCAGGGACTCGGCCTGGGCCTCCCCTCCACGCGGGGAGCCCCGGCGCCCACACCCCGCCCCTCCCTGGGCCCCGCCGTGTCGTCTGGGCCTGTGCACATGTCCCCCCTGGAGCCGCGGGGCGGGCACGGTGACGGCCTCACCCTCGGTAGGTCCGGCCGGGCGGGGTGGCGGGATACTGCCCCGAAGGCTGCCCTGACCGCACCCCCTCCCTGCAGTGCTGATCCTGGCATGCTGCGTGGCTGGCGCAGCCGCGCTGGCGGTGGCGGCTCTCTTCTGGTGGCGGTGAGCGCGGGGCGGGGTGGGGCCGGGCAGGTGGGAGGGGCTAAAGGGGTGAGGCTGGTCTACAGGGGCGGGGCTGGGGAGGGTGGTGACCCCGAAGGTCTCTTCGTTCCCCGCAGGCTGCAGCGAGATATCCGCCTGACCAAGAAGGCCGACTACACGGCCCCGCAGGCGCCCAGCTCCCCAGCTCCGCCGGGGATCTCGGTGCGTGGCCCCGCCCCGCCCCGCCCCTCGACTCCCCTTCCCGCCCCTTGCCGCCCCGCCCCGCCCCTCCTTCTTGGGCCTGACCCTCCCGCCCCACCCCCCCACCCCCTGCAGCCCGGGGACCAGCGGCTGGCGCACAGTGCGGAGATGTACCACTACCAACATCAGAGGCAGCAGATGCGATGCCTGGAGCGGTAAGACGCCCCGCCCAGCGCTGCCCACCCACCCACTCCAGGGCCTGCTGCCGCCTCCTCAGCCCTGCCCACCTCCACCCCGGCCTGCCGCCGCCCCTGCCCTCTACCCTGGGCCACTGGCACCTGCAGGGTGAGGGAACACCCAGCGATCCTGCCCCCCACCCAGGCATAAAGAGCCGCCCAAGGAGTTGGACTCCGCCTCCTCCGACGAGGAGAACGAAGACGGCGACTTCACGGTGTACGAGTGCCCCGGCCTGGCCCCAGTGAGTGCGGGGCTCAGGGGTGGGGGGTACGGGCCGGGGAAGGGGTGCAGGGGGAGGTGGAGGGGGATCCCTCCCCTGCTCTGGGCCCACCTAATGCCAATGTTCGCAGACGGGAGAGATGGAGGTTCGGAACCCATTGTTTGACCATGCCTCGCTGTCCACGCCCCCGCTGCAGTGACCTGAAGGCTGACGCCCACCCTCTCGCCCACCCTCTCGAGGACGTGATCCACACTGGTGGGGAGGAGCAGGGGGCCCGGCCTTTCCCTTTAAAGTGAGGGTGTCCTGATGCGTGCCTGCTGTGGCTGGGGCCTCAGCGGCTAGGAACCCCTCGCGGGGCAGACTCCTGCCTGGCTGTGCCCCCTTGTTGCACGTGTCCCAAGTGTGGAACCCCCTAATCGAGGGGAGGAGGAGAACCCTAGAGATCAGGCATGGATTGGAAATACTGGAGACAAGCCAATTAAAGTACATTTCAAAGCTTTGGCTGAGTGTGTTAGAGACTGACCTCCCCCCAGCAGGGGGCCGTGGTGGATGGACCCTGGAGTGCGTCCCCGGGCCTCTGCTGCACCCCAGCCTGGGAAGACCCTGTCTTCCTGCTGCTTGCTGGGGAAGAGGGCCGGGGAGGGGAGAGTATGGGTGCGTGGCCAGGCCAGTTTGGAGTTAGCGCTTTTCCCTCAAACACCCCATCCTGTGTACGATGAAAAGGGCTGGGAGTGGGCACTGCAGATGCTGGCCAGTGGGCACTGAGGCCTTCGTTCCTGCCCTGCCTCCGCTAGGAGGGATGGGCTGCACACCTTGTCTCTGGGCTTACTGCGGGACCACGTGGACTCCCGGGCCCCTGTATGCCAGGCATAGGAACCTAGGCTACACACAGGCCTGTAGACCAGGGTGGACAGCTGAGGCGACAGAGGTGGTGGGGTCCTTGAATGTTAGGAGGTGCCTCTCAGTCGACCCCAGCCCCCTGCCGAGAAGCAGGAAAGTCAGTGGAGGGGAAGGTGACCTTCAGCTGAAGCCCCAGAGCGGGGTCCAAGGTTTGTGCTCAGAAGTGACGAGCAGACTGAGCTGGGAGGAGGGGCTTCTGGGGTCCAGGGAGCAGTGGGGGCCTAGTGCAGACAGGATGGGGTTCAGGCTGGGGAGGAAGGGTGGGTGGGGTCCAGAAGCCCCTTAGTGAGTCCTCGGGGCGGGGTCCCGAGGTTGCTGGACCTCTGGCTCCTGGTGCGGCAGCCCTGCAGGGGGTGGGCATGGCCTGCTTGGGGCAGTCTGGTCCCTCAGGTGGGGCTGGGCAGTGGAAGCCGGGTTGGCCCTTCTTAGACCTAGTGGCTCTCCTAAAGCAGTGTGTCTCTGGGGCTATGGCCGGCTATGGCCTTGGGCGGGCCCCCAGCGGGAGCCACGGGGTGCGCTGGTGTGGGAGATGGAAGGGGCTGGGGACAGGGAGCTGGCAATGAGCGCAGGGTGGCATGTGGGCAAGGCATGGAGGACCCCTGTCCTCTCCTACTTAGTCTGTGTCATGAGGGGGAACAGCCACAAAGAAAACTGGGGGGCAGAGAGGTTAAGGCCTCCCTTAGGGGTAAAGGCCAGTCACCGGCTGAACCCTGCAGACCCAGGCCTGAAGGTTGCCCTGGAGCCCTGGGCTCAGTCCTTGGATTCCTGCAGCCCCTGCAGCCTCGTGCTGCTCTGACCTGGGCAGAGGGTGGCCACCCACATGCCCCGCTGGAACACCGACTCCCTCCAGACAGCAGTGTCTAGGCGGGGCTGAGGAAACACCCAGCTGCAGCCCAAGGGCCAGAGCACACCTGTCTACTCCCAGGGCTGGCTCAGCCCAGCCAAGAGGGGCCACGGGCTCGGAGCGCCCCCTGGTGGCGGAGCTCGGCGGCGGGCTCCTGCAGGAGGGGATGAGGGCAGCAGGGGGAGCCTGCGCAGCATTTCTCCAGGGAGAGTGTGAGGCCAGGGCTTTTGGGAGCCCTTTGGGGAAGAGGGGTGCACAGAGGCTGGCAGTTGGCCAAGGGGGCCCCAGGTCGGGTGCAGCTGCGGGGGCAGCAGTCACAGCAGGCGGCTGCCTTCAGCCTCACTGCAGACCACCCGAGGCCACCAGCCCCTCCAGCCCTCCTGCCCTTCCCGGCCACATCCCATCCAGGGGGAGCTCCAGGACCTGCCGGGCCCCTCCAGGGCTCTGCGCACCACAGCCTTCCCCGGCTCAGCCCCGGGTGCCGCTGGAGCGGCAGAGGTGTGTGTGCAGGACAGGGGCTCCAGACCCGCCTACCTCCAGGCTGTCGAGGGCTTGGTTCGAGCAGCGATTGCAGGAGTTTGGCTGCTCTGCTTGAGCTCGCCAGGGCCAGTGGCGGGAGCGGGCACTGGGCTCTGTGGGGCCAAGAGCCCAGTGAGTGGGCTGAGGGGCCCGGTCCCAGCCCCTGATCCCTCTTCCCTGACTAGCGGCCAACCCTGGTTTCACTGAAAAGGCCTCTGGAAGGGGGAGCCTCTTCCCTTGGGCCCTGGAGACCAGTTAGGGGCCCTCCAGGCAGGTCCCCCCGGTAGGCTGGCCCTGGAGCAGCGCCACATGCGGCTGGGCTGCGGGGTTGACCGCATGTTCCAGGTCCATGGTGCTCATGGGCGGCTGAGCCGGTGGTGAGTGCCTGCCTGCACCCCGTTGACTCTGGGGCCTGGCACCGAGCTGGCAGGAGGCCCCGCTTTCTCTTTGACTCAGGCTCACCCGGCTCTTTATTTTTTCCTCTCAGAATCTCTCATTCTGACCCATTTCTGGGCCAAATCCTGAGCCCCATTTCCCAGCAAGCAGGTTCTCACAAGTGGGGCCCCAGCTGCCCCCCGAGCGGGTAGGCATGCAGGAGGCCCCGGGGAGCATCCCAGGCGAGGGTGGGGGCGGCTCCTGCGAGTCCACCCAGGAAGGGAGCGGGCTGCGGGTGTGGCTGGGGCCTCTGGCAGAGCCCCCACCACCTGGCAGTGCAAACAGGAAGGGCAGAGGCCCAGGCAGCCAGGAGCCAGGTCACCAGCCCTCTGTGGGGGTGTCGGCTCCTTCCTGCCCTCCCCTGCTGCCCTCAGGGCGCCTGCCACAGGCGGAGGGGGTGGCGTCCTCGGGGGTGCCGGCCACCCTCTGCTCTGGCCAGCCCGATGCCACATCCACCCCGCGGGCCTCCAGATGGTTTCTGACAGTTCCCACGGCCCTCTCCCCACGCCCCCCAGCCCCAGTGTTGCACAAGAGCCTCGCCACCACCGTTCAGAGCCTTTGCTGGGGGTGAGGAGCCTCAGAGGGGCCAGAGTGCCCCCTTCTCCCAGACCAGCCTCTGACTCCCCCATGGGTGTGCTGACGGCTCCTCAGTTCGCGTCCTGGACACAGTCTGGTCCTCGCGGGGAGACGAGAGTGGGGACAGGCCGGTAGTCCCAGGAGCCCAAGAGTGGACAGGGGGATGGGCGGCCCCCAGGACATCACGAGTGGCAGGCCTGGTGAAGGTTCCAGGCTGGAGTTCCTTCCACAGCACCCAACCTGCAGTCTCCAAGAACCAGGCCAACCTGAGGCCCTCAGGACGCTAGCACCAGGGCTGGGCCTTGCTGGCCACATCCGGCTGGGGCGAAGGAAGCTGGTGACCGAGAGCAGAGCGGGCTGGAGCCAGGGCAAAAGGGGAAGGAACTGGACCTCCACGCCTGGGCCCCAGGACTGGCGGACGGCGGGTGGGGAGAGGGCCTCTGGACTTCGGCCTTCCTTTTCCTGGAACAGGTGCCCACGTCAGGGACACAGCGACTCCTTCCCTTTCCAGCCTGGAAAACCCCCTCCGTACTCCCCCGCCCTGGGCTGTGGGGCCTGAAGGAAGAAACCCGGAGCCCCCAAGGGCAGCGTCCCAGCCCAGGTTCCTGCGTCTCTTCCCGGCCAGACCCAAAGCCACCCAGGCTGGGGCTCCTACAGACCGATGCCCTTGGTGCGGAAGGAAGGCGTGGCAGCCCCACAGCCCACCGGAGCCAGGCCCAGCCTGCTGTCCACTGAGGGCGTGCGCTGGGGCCCTGTGTGAACTCTGTGACAGAGCCCCTCCCAGGGAATCCAGGTTCCAGGACAAAAGTGTCCTCAAGGCAGCAAGGCTGGGCGGCGTGAAGAGGCCTGGCTAGAAGCAACGCGCCGGAGGAACCTCAGCCTCCCGGGTGGAGCTGAGAGCAACGTGTCTGTAGCCAGAGGGTCTAGGGGCCCACCGCGGAGCCGAGAGGGGGGAGCGGGGGAAGTGGGTGATGACACAGCGCCGGGGGAGGCGGCGGCCCGCGCTCGGCGGCCCCGGGGAGGCACGCCTGCTCTCCGTGGCACCCCTGGCAGGGCAGTGGGCGGCCACTGAGTCCTCGATGTCAGGGTTGCCCTTTCCGGGTGGGGGCCACCTCTACTCATGATGGCCTCCCTGTCTCTGAGGCCAGGCAGGCCCTCTCCTCCTGGGCCAGCTGGCGGGTCATCTCCAGGCCTTTCCAGAGGCCGGCAGGAGTTGGGGACACGGTCCTGGACCCTGGCTGGGTGCCCTTCCGGGAGCCGTCACCCCCCACAGCAGGCAGGGGCCTCTCGGGGGAGGCGGTGTTTGGATGCTGGTGGTGTCAAAGGTCACTGGGGGCGGGACGGGAGTGGGAAGATACTCTGGTGGCCTTCCTCCGGAGCAGACGAAAGGAGAGGGTTTCCAGGCAGCGCCCAGCGCGGGGGAGCAGCTGCGGTTTCAGGGCGTTCCCACGGAGTGGCGGCTGTGATTTGAGGAGCCGTGAATGCAGAATGCTGGTGAGTCTCTGGCCTTGGGGGAGGCCTGGGCTGGGAGCCCGGGGCCCGTGATGAGCTGGAGGACACAGCCTCTCTTCCCGTGTCCCCTGCAGGGCTCAGCCCCACTCCGAGCCTCCGGGCTCTGGGGGGCCTGTCCGTGGCGGCCCTTCTCTCTGCTGTCTGGCTCTGGTGGCGGCTCGGGGCGGCCCCCGGGGGAGCCCCGGCCCCACAGCCTACGATCACCATCCTCGTCTGGCACTGGCCATTTGCCAGCCATCCCCCAGAGCTGCCTGGGGACACCTGCGCCAGGTACGGGGTGGCCCGCTGCCGCCTGACCGCCAACCGCAGCCTGCTGGCCAGCGCCGACGCCGTGGTCTTCCACCACCGAGAGCTGCAGGCCCAGCGGGCCCGCCTGCCCCTGGCTGAGCGGCCTCGGGGCCAGCCCTGGGTGTGGGCCTCCATGGAGTCGCCCAGCCACACCCGCGGCCTCGGCCGCCTCCGAGGGGTCTTCAACTGGGTGCTGAGCTACCGGCGTGACTCGGACATCTTCGTGCCCTACGGCCGCCTTGAGCCCCGTGAGGGGCCTGCACCTCCTCTGCCGGCCAAGCGTGGGATGGCCGCGTGGGTGGTCAGCAACTTCCAGAAGCGGCAGCGGCGTGTGCAGCTGTACCGGCAGCTGGCGCCGCACCTGCGGGTGGACGTGTTCGGCCGCGCGGCTGGGCAGCCCCTGTGTGCTGGTTGCCTGCTGCGCGCCGTGGCCAGCTACCGCTTCTACCTGGCCTTCGAGAACTCCGAGCACCGGGACTACATCACCGAGAAGTTCTGGCGCAACGCGCTGCTGGCTGGCGCTGTGCCCGTGGCCTTGGGCCCCCCAAGGGCCGCCTACGAGGCCGTCGCCCCGCCCGACGCCTTCGTGCATGTAGACGACTTTGGCTCGGCCCGCGAGCTGGCCGCCTTCCTCACCGGCATGAACGAGAGCTGCTATCGGCGCTACTTTGCGTGGCGAGATCGGTTCCGCGTGCGGCTGTTCAGCGACTGGCGAGAGCGCTTCTGTGCCATCTGTGCCCGGTTCCCCCAGCTGCCCCGTGGCCAGGTCTACCAGGACCTTGAGGGCTGGTTCCAGGCCTGAGCTCTGCCCGGGGAGGGGTGGGGAAGGGGAGGGTGGCTGGGGAGCTGGACACGTGGGTAGAGGGCTGGGTGTTGAAATCAAACCACTGGCATCCGACCCGACCCCCATAGGCAACGGCCGGGCAGACGTGGAGGCTGGGGTGGGGGACTGGGAAGCAGGGCTCGTCTGGGCAGCCTGCCTGGAGGAGGAGGCTGCTGGACATTGGAGCCACTCTGTGGAGGCAGAGGCGAGAGCAGGGAGGGAGGGAGGGAGTACGGGGTGCTGAGGTCCGTCAGGTGGACGGCCACACAGGCCTTCCGTCCCCACCTCGATCATATCTGAGAGGAGCGGGGGCTGAGAGAGGCGGGAGGCAGGGCCCTCGGGGGTGCAGACATGCCCCCTGAGGTCTGTGGGGGCAACAGCCGGGCCCCTGACCCGGAGCTGGGGTCTCTTTGTTCCGGATGTGCAGTCTGGAGCCCGGCGTGCCACCCAGCCTGCTGTGCCCTGGGGAGGGGACACCGACCAATAAAGACACGAGCAGAGGACGCGTGGGCTCTGCCTCCCCCGCGCCCCCGCCACCCGGGCCTCCTGTCCTGGCCGGATCCTGCCCCCTGCCCCCCAGGCTCGTCCTCCCGGCCTCCATCGCCGAAGGGAAAGGCTCTGCAGCAGAGAGCCCGCCCTGACGGCCCCCAGCCCGAAAGGCCCAGGGGCGGGGAGCAGAGGCCCAGCTCAGAAACGCTGCTGTGGGACGTGTGCAAGGCGCCCTGGGACTTCATTCTCAGGCTGCGGGCATCCAGGGTGTGACGAGGCCCGGTTAGATGTGGGCACCCTGTCACTGGGGGCAGCGTGGGCATGGGGGAGCACCAGGTCCCTGCTGCACCAGGGGGCCCTGGTGTGCAGGGGAGGGGGGGTGGGGGCTGGCGCTGAGCCTCTGGGTGGCGCTGCCGGGGCCCCAGGTGGGTGGGAGGCAGGTGGATGCAGGAAGCCGCTGCCCTCCCCCTGGGCAGTGGCTTCCTGTCCTGACCTAGCCCCACGCTCTGACAGAGAAGGAAGTGTTCTCAGGCTGCGGGTGGAGGGAGGGGAGGAGGGGGGCAGGAGAGGGGGATGGATCCCCACCCTCTCCTGCCTGGCGCTCAGGTTAGAGCCTTCTCTGTGTAGCGCAGACTCAATACCACTTGCTTTGCCCCTCCCATTCACCAATTGGGAAACTGAGGTTAGGAGGAGCCCAGAGAAGTGCAAGGCAGGAGGCTTCTTGCAGCAGGGGCGGGCCTGCCCTCCGCTGGCCTCCCTGGGAATGGGCCTCTCCACCAGGCTCAGCCCCCGCCAGGCGCTGCCCCAAGCCTGTGGGTGCACTGACCCCAGAGACCCCACACAGAGGCCACAGTCACCTGCACCCACAGGGAGAGAAAGCAGCCCCTCACAGAGGGCGCAGCCTCAGCCTCCCCAGACACCAGCCTGCCTCGCCTGCACAGAGCGGTTCTCTGGGTCCCTTCTCCCCCTGGCTGAGCCCAGGGAGCTGCAGCCCCCACGGAGCACAGCCAGGGCCACCCTGCCACGTGGTCACCAAGCGGCTCACTCACAAGGAGCGCGGGGAACTCTTACAGGGGAAGGACAGCCGCCCTGCTGCCCTTCTCGCCCCCCAAGGTGCAGGTGGGGCTGCCCCCAGTCTGGCAGGAAAGCCAGCTTTTTGAGCCTTTAGAGACATGCCCGCCCTGCACAGATAGGACCCGCATCCGAGGCTGCGCGCCCCCTCCCCAGGTATGGGTGACTGTCCCCCTCCAGCCCCGGAGCGCCCCGCGCGCTGGGATCTGGCTCTCAGGTTCAGATGAAATTCCTGCCATCGTCAGGCAGCCAGAGGTGGGGACCTGGTGGGGGGCGAGCATCCCCCAGCATCCCCCGGGGGCCACGGGCCAGGGCCAGGGTCGACCTCGGAGCGCCTCTAAGGGAGGACTATTTCAGGGGGCCGGGGTGCTGCGCCTCGGCTCGGCGCCCCTGGGAGAAGAGCGCCCTGGGACTGAGTCGGGGGTCTCGGTGTACGGCTGGCCCTTGTGCGCACCACCTCAACGCCTAGCGGGAGGCGGGCAACCAGAAAGCCTCTCGTGGCGGGTCAGAGCTCCGGGAACCGCCCAAACGCCGGCGGGCAGGCGACCCGGGTCGGGCGGCGTGCGGAGGGCACCCGCCGGCCCCTTTAAGCGGGGGCGGTGCGGGCGGGGGGCGGCGCGAGCCGCGGCCGCCGGGGCGGAGCCAGCGCCGAGCCGGTCCCGGAGGCTCGAGACCCCGCCCCGCGCGGGCGATGCCGAGCGGCGCGGCGGGCGGCGGGCGGCCGGGCGCGCAGAGGAGCGGGCGGCGGGGCGCGGCGGGCGGCGGGCGGCGGGGCGCGCAGAGGAGCGGGCGGCGGGGCGCGCAGAGGAGCGGGCCGCGGCGCGGAGGCGGCGGAGCGCGGCCCCGCCATGGGCTTCCTGCACCAGCTGCAGCTGCTGCTCTGGAAGAACGTGACGCTGAAGCGCCGGAGCCCGGTGAGCGACCCCCCGCGCCGCGGGCCGGCGGGAGCCGGAGGCTGCGCGCACCGGGGCCGGCGGCGCGCTCCCCGCGCGCACGTGCGGCGGCCCGGCCCGGCGCGCGCGGACCCCAGGCGGGCGGGGCGGCGGGTGGTCGCCCCTTCCACGCCTGCCCTCGCCCCGGCCTCCGGAGAGGGGGCTCGGCTGTACCCGGCCCGCCGCCCGCGTCCGCTGACATTCGTGGAGCTCGGCTGAGTCACGGGGCGGGCGCCCTCCGCAGCGCGCTCTCCCGGGCCAGCCTCAGGGCTGGAAGGTGGCCCGGGCCCCCGGGGGAGCGGGAGGCCCTGCTTCCCCCGGCAGAGGACCGGCTGGAGGTCTGGGTCCGGCTCAGAGGCGCTGCGGTCTCTGGGCCCAGCCCTGGCGCCCCTGCAGGGACCCTATCCCTCCTCCGGGCGCAGCCCTCTGTCCTTGGACAGGCGCCTCTCCTCGCGCACATCCACCGGCCCTCGCTCACGGGCTCGCGCCGCGTCCTCGCTGTGCCTGCCTCGGCCACCCAGGCCCTGCTGCACCCTTTTGTCCTTTGGGGCCCTCCTCCCTGAAGCGCTCCACTCTCCGCTCCCCCAACCCGGCCTCCCCCCCCTCTCCGCCCCGGGACTGGGTCCTGTGACTACCGTGCTCCCCAGCTCTCTGCCCTGTGCTTGAGGGTGCAGGGCACAGCAGCTGTCAGGGGCTGAAGCGCCAGTGAGGAGAGGGGCTGGGGCGGTATGGGCATCATCACTGCCACTGCTCCAGCCTTGGGAAGGGAAGGGGCATCTGCTGGCCTGCCCAGCTGGCACCAGCCACATCGCAGCGAGGCCTGGGCAGCTCGGGTTCTTGACAGGACACGGGATTTTCCAGGATGGGGCTCAGGGCAGGTTGGGGTCTGGAGATGGAACCTGAGGTGGAGGCATCCTCTCGCCCCTCTGGAGTTTGGGGGCTCCTGTCCCACCTGGCCCCAGGGCCCCTTGAGCCGACCTGCTCCTGCCTGGGCCCCTCCCTGAGAGGGGTTTCAAAGTGCACAGTGGGAAACGCAGACCTGCAGATGGGCAGGGTAGCCGTCATCACCCTGGCCTGGCAGGATTCCCCTGGGCACCTGGCCCTGGCAGGGAGCCAGGCTTGTGTTCGCTCGCTGCCCGTGGCGCCCGGGGCTGGCTGGCGCTGGGCTCGTGGGTCAGACCTGCAGCCTCTGGTGCTGCCTCCTCCGCTGCAGGGTTTGGGTCACCGGGGCCAGCAGGGCGGGGCCCCGGGGAGGGATTGAGACTGGACGTGGGCATGCGTCAGTGTCAGCCCTCGAGTTCCTGGCAGGGAGGATGGGAGCTGGGAGCAGAGGCTCCCGTGAGGGCCCCAGCATCTCCTGGGGACCCCAAGGCTCAGGGAAGTGGGCACCTGGCAAGCAGGGGGCAGCTGCCCACTGACCTACACCCGGGAGTAGCCCCCGCATGTCAGGTTGGGCCTCCCCAGAGCCTTCCTTGCCCTGCCCCATGGTGCCCCCAGGCATGGCTGAGCTTGTGGAGGTCCTCGGCTGTGGCCACAGCACAGCAGGAATTCTTCCTCCAGGGTGGCTGAGGCCTCGCTGGGCTCACGCCAGGGGCTGGGGCAGGCTAGGTGGCGGGCACACTCCTCCACTTTTCTGGGAGGGTCTTGGGCGTCACAGTTGGCTCCCTGGACTTGGCCAGCAGAGGGTCTGCCTGCGTGCTGCACGCCTCACTGAGGGTGCATATGTGCCCTGGGGGAAGCCTGGTCTGGGGGGTCGGAACCAAGGATCTCTGTGCCCGGCTTGCTCCATCTTCCCAAGCTTTGCGCCTCGGTTTCTCCATCTGTCGGTGTGGACCTTGGTCTGGATACCGGTCTGTCCTGGGGCTTCTGGCTGCTCCTGGTGGGAGGACCAGGTCCCTGGAGTCGGGGGCAGCACCTCCGTCCTCAGGCCTCACCTGTTCTCTTCTGGACTCAGCGGGAGGGGCCTGGAGGGGACACACGGCCGCTGGGTGGGGCACCCAGGTGGGGCTGACCCTGCACTGCCTGCCGTAACCAGATGCCCCTCTGGCCACCCGCCCGCCAAGCAGGCCTCCCTCCTCCCAGCAGCTCCTGTGCGGCCGTTGCTATAGCAATGAGGAGGCAGCGGGCCTGTTGCTGCAGTTACTCGCGGAGGTGCCCGGAGGCAGGGCGGGGGTGGGTGGGGCCGGCTCAGCGGCCATGACCCCAGCCACTCGGTGTGCACACGGCAGGCACCTGTCCTGGTCCACATTGCCTCCCGGGCTGGCCCCGGGCTGGCTGCTGGCTCAGGGCGGGGGTGGAGGCTGGCACGGGCTGGGGCGGGCGTGGGGCGCAGACACATGGCAGGGTGTTCCACACCACAGAGCCCTATTGTCAGCCCAGTAAACACAGCAGCATCTGGCCCCGCCCTGGGGGACCAGGGCTTGGGCCCTGGGCCAGAGAGAGCGCCGCTGGGTCAGCACTCTGAAGTCAGTTTGGGATGGGGGTGAGGCTGAAGGCACCTTGGTGCCTCTGCAGAAGCTTAGTAGGGGTAGGGGTCAGGACGTGCCCTCGGGTGGGCCAGGGGCCCCCAAAGAGCAGCCAGCCCAAGGTCCGCCTCCCCCTTCCATGGTGCCCTCCCTGAGCCAGGAGGGGTGCAGGCGGGAATGGAGGAAAGTCTGGACCCCGGGCACTTCTTTACCGCTCCAGGCAGGTCCCAGCAGGGCTCACCTCGGTGCTCAGCCTGCAGCCGAGTTGCGCTGGGAACCCTGATCAGAGGCCCCAGGCAGGCAGGGCCGCGCCCACCCGAGCCACCTGGGGGGTGGGGTGGGCCAGGGCAGGAGGCACCTGCGTCTCAGGGTCGAGGGGGGCTGTCAGACCCCTGACCAGGTCTTCCCGGAGGCTCAGGGCCCAGGGCTACAGCCAGGCCCTCCACCGACCCAGGCCTCACCTTCTTAGGCCTTTGCGGGGGCGGGGGGGGGGGGGTGGAGATTGATGGCACTACAGCTGCAGGGAGGAGGGCTGACTCCGGGGACGGTGGGAGTCACAGCCCAGAGCAGACACTGCTGGATCCTCTGAGACCTTGCCCAGGCAGCCCTGCAGGCAGGCAAGGAGCTGGGCGGTGCGTGGGTCAGCGTGGACCGCCCGCTGCCTGATTCGCCCCTGCCAGCCTCCAGCGAGGCGCACCTGGACTGGGTGTGGGGACCCGGCTTGCTTGAGCCAGAGAAGGCTGACCCTCTTCCCTCAAAGAGGCTCCGGAAGGGAGGGGCTGCGATTTCCGTGGGCTCGGGAGGCCTGGGTGGACCTGTGGCCCATGGCGGGCCATGCAGGGTTCGGTGGGGCTGGGCTGGCCCTGGGAGGGGTGGGTGTCTGTGAGGGAGAGGAGGGTTTGGGTGTGTCCTGTCCAGCGCTGGGCAGGTGGCCTCACTCCGCCCGCCCTTTCCAGTGGGTCTTGGCCTTCGAGATCTTCATCCCGCTCGTCCTGTTTTTCATCCTGCTGGGGCTTCGGCAGAAGAAGCCCACCATCTCTGTGAAGGAAGGTGAGGGGCTCCTGGGGGCCCGGCCGGGAGGGGCGGGCAGGCGGCCCTCACGGCGTCTCGCACACTCGTCGGCGTGCACACAGCTGCTCCCGGCACAGGGGTGCCTGTCCCCCGGCGCGGTCCCACGCCCCGCGCCTGGCCGGGCTGGGGTGCCCGCGGCGCTGGGCCTCACTGTCTCCTCTGTTCTGTTCTGCCCCTCCTCCCCGCCCTGCATGGTCTCTGTCCTCCTCCCGGGCCTGCACGCAGTCTGTAAGTGCGCGGTCGCCCCCCCAGCTGGCCCGGGCGTCCTCGGGAGCCCTGCGGGGCCTCCTGGTGAAGCTTGCGCCCTCCCCCGCCCCTCGCTTGCACTAACGGCGTCTCCTGGCCAGCTGGGTCCTGCAGGGCCCCTGCCTGCTGTCAGGAACAGCAGGCTTGGTGGGGTGGGGGTGGGGTGGTGGGAGGTCAAGGCTGGAGCCCCTGGACCTCAGTGGCTCCCCAGTCAGGCTCCCCGGTGTCATCCAGGGTGGGGTCGCCTGGCCCTGCTGTGCAGGGCTGCAGCACCTGGCCGCTGTCCACTCAGACCTAGTGGGCTCCTGCGTTCACTCTACTAACCAGCTGGCCAGAGAGGTCAGAGGTCACTGCCCAGTAGGGGCCCCCTGTGCTCCTGATCCCTGGGGGCAGTGCTGCCTCCTGTTCTTAGGGAAGCAGTCAGCGCACTGGCCTTGGCTGGTGGAGGGAAGAGGGGCGCTCTGGCAGTTGTGGGGAAGGGATGGTGAGATGCCCTTTGACCTCTGACCTGCCGGGGTCATCTGCACTAGAACACTCAGCCGTCTGTTTCCCGTCTGCTGCCTGCAGCTGCTTTTCTTCCTGACTCTCTCTAAATCTCTCTTCTCGGCCTCTGTCTCTTCCCCTCCCCACCGACCGCGCCCCTCCCCGGCCCTGGGCCCTCTCGCCTGCCCCTCAGCTTTCTACACGGCGGCGCCCCTCACCTCCGCCGGCATCCTGCCGGTCATGCAGTCGCTGTGCCCCGACGGCCAGCGGGACGAGTTCGGCTTCCTTCAGTATGCCAACTCCACGTGAGTGCCCCGCCCCCGGCGGCCCCGCCCCCGGGCCTGGGCCCCGCCCCGCCCGGCTGCCCCGCCCCGGGCCTGGCGGCCTGCTGGTGACGGCCAGTGGTGCTTCAGGGTCACACAGCTGCTGGAGCGCCTCAACCGCGTGGTGGAGGAGGGCAACCTGTTTGACCCGGCGAGGCCCAGCCTGGGCTCGGAGCTGGAGGCGCTGCGCCAGCACCTGGAGGCCCTCAGCGCCAGCCCGGACCCCTGGGACAGCCGCGCAGCCCGACCTGCAGGTGTGCCCGGGGGGCGGAGCGGTGCCCGAGCCCGCGGTCAGCGGGGTTTGAAGCCGGGCTCGGGCGCTTCCTGCCGCGGGCTCCACGCCCACACCCCTGCCCGGCGCTCGCCAGGAGCCTGCTGCCCGTCACTGTGGCCAGCCACAGTGGGAGCTGCTGGGAGCTCAGCTCCGAGGCCCTTTGGGGCTCTCTGGCCGGCCTTCAGCCCTGTCTTTCTGCCTGTCCAGTGTCCTCCTTCTCTCTGGACTCGGTGGCCAGGGACCCTCGGGAGCTGTGGCGCTTCCTGACACAGAACCTGTCACTGCCCGATAGCGCGGCCCGGGCTCTGCTGGCTGCCCAGGTGGACCTGCCCGAGGTGAGGGCCGGGAGCCTCAGTGGGGCGCCTGTGTCTGCTCCTGGGAGCCCCCTGCCCTGGTCCTCCGCTGGCTCCCATGGGGGTGCAGGGCTGGAGCCCCAGCAGCTGATCCATGACCCCGTCACGCTCAGGTCTATCGCCTGCTTTTTGGCCCTTCGCCTGGCTTGGACGGGGGTTCAGGGCCGCCCAGGAATCAGCAGCCCCTGTTCCAGATGGAGGTGAGGGGCACACGCTGCCTGCTTCTGGGAGGGTGAAGAGAGGGCTCCCATTGAGGGTGAGGGGGTCCCCAGGAGTTGGTGGTTGTCCCAGGGAGGCAGGGTGGGAATGCGTCCCTCTCCCTCCCTCTGCCCCCACTTGCTGTTGCAGGACCTGGGTGATCTCGGACCCGGCCCGCTGGGTGGGGCAGGGTAAGGCCCTGGGCCCTGTGGGCCAGGCCTTTGGTATCCTCTTGGCTGAGGCTCCTTTCAGCCATTCCTCTGCACCCTGTCCCCAGGAGCTGCTGCTGGCTCCTGCCCTCCTGGAGCAGCTCACGTGCATGCCAGGCTCCAGGGAGCTGGGCCGGGTCCTCACTGTACCCCGGGGTCAGCAGACAGCGCTGCAGGGATACCGGGATGCGGTCTGCAGAGGGCAGGCTGCGGCACGTGCTCACCGTTTCTCGGGGCTGGCTGCTGAGCTCCGGAACCAACTGGATGCAGCCAAGATTGCCCAGCAGGTGAGGCCTGCCTGCCAGGCGGCCTGCAGATCTGGCACCTGGGCGGGGGGTGGGGGTGTGCCAGGACTCCTCGGCGTCGCCGGGAGCGCCTGGGCCCGGGGCTCTGCTTGGCTGTCCTTGGGTCCCCTGCCTGGGCCTTCGATCCAGTCTGTCTCCCCGCCCCTGGTCGGCGCTCCTTGACCCCCAGGCTGCTCCCCTGCTTGCCTCCTGTGTCTCCTGCGGGTGTCCTCCCCGTTCCACGCTGACCTCAGCCTCCCGTGCAGAGCAGCCCCCAGACCCTGGGCCTGCGTCTGCCTACTCGCCCCGTTTCCCCTCAGCTGGGCCTGGACGCCCCTAGTGGCTCTGCTGCCTCACAGCAGCCACCACCCCCACCGCGGCTGCAGGCGCTCCTGGAGGACCTGCTGGACGCCCAGAAGGTCCTGCGGGACGTGGATGTCCTCTCAGCCCTTGCCCTGCTGCTGCCTCAGGGCGCCTGCGCAGGCCGGGCTCCTGGGCCCGCAGCCAGCGGCCCTGGTGGGGTGGCCAACAGCACCGGGGCTGGGGCGGGCCCCAGCTCCAACAGCACGGCTGAGGAGGGGGCCCCGTCCGCTGCAGCCCCGGCCCCCTCGGACGCGCTGCAGGGCCAGTGCTCCGCTTTCGTGCAGCTCTGGGCCGGCCTGCAGCCCATCCTGTGTGGCAACAACCGGTAGGTGGGTGGCAGGGGCAGGGTGAGGAGGCTGGGGGTTGCTGGGCCTGCCCCCAGGTCTGGCTCTGATGCCCCCTCCCTGGTCCCGGTCCATGGACCCCTACTCCATGCCAATCATTTGATGCCTGCACCTGCTTGGAAGCCCCGCGCCCACCCCTCCCTGCCGATGCCCCGTCCCACCTCGAGTCTCACCTGCTTGCCCCAGCACCATCGAGCCCGAGGCGCTGCGAAGGGGCAACATGAGCTCCCTGGGCTTCACGAGCAAGGAGCAGCGGAACCTGGGCCTCCTTGTGCATCTCATGACCAGCAACCCCAAGATCCTGTACGCGCCCGCGGGCTCTGAGGCAGACCGTGTCATCCTCAAGGTGTGCGCCTCAGGCTGCCCGTGTCCTCTGGGGCAGGAACTGAGGGAGCTGGGCAGAGGGTTCTGCAGGCTGGGGACGCCAGTGGTAGGGGGGGCGGTGGCGGTTGGTAGAATTGGCACGAGAGGGGTGCAGCCCTGGCTCTTGAGAACTCCGGGGCTTGGCTCTCTGGGTGAGGGGACCTGGGAGCAAGTCCTAGGTGCAGGGGCACTTTGAAGGCTGCCTTGAGGATGCCCTGCCTGGCTGGTGTGGCAAAGCGTCCTGGCTGGCTGAGCACAGCCAGGGCTGGGCAGCACTGGTGAGGACAGAGGGGGCGCTGCAGGCAGAAGCCCTCCAGAGCATTGTCCGGGTGAGATTTGGGCAGGGCAGCTACGTGGTTTGGGACCAGCTGAGAGCACGTGTCCGTGGCCCTCCCAGGTTGCAGTCTGGAAGAAGTAGAAACCGGGGCTGGAGATGGCCCAGGAAGGGGAGGGGCTGTGGAGGGGGTCCCTAGGATGAGCATGGGGGGAGATGAGGGCCAAGTGTCAGGGCCACTTGGGACATATGTGGAGGGGTCCCACAAAGGGGCAGGGAGTGGGGAGGCTGTGCTTTCCTGGGAGCCGGGCAGAGGGGGTCTCAGGGGAGGCGCTGAGCAGAGGCCTGGGAGGGAAGGCCTTGGAGCTTCCAGGGGCCATCTGGCCAGACCTAGATTGGTGGTTGGTGGGGCTGGCCAGTGGGTGGCCTCCAGCCAGGGAGCGAGGTAAGGAGAACCCCCCTTGCTGGCTGGGGTCCTTCCATGAGCCCCATGCTCTGCCCTCACGCTCTGCAGGCCAATGAGACCTTCGCCCTTGTTGGCAACGTGACTCACTACGCCCAGGTGTGGCTCAACATCTCAGCGGAGATCCGCAGCTACCTGGAGCAGGGAAGGCTGCAGCAACACCTGCGCTGGCTGCAGCAGGTGCTGGGGGGCTGGGCTGGGCTGGGTGTGGCAGGGGCCCACCTTGGCTAGCCCAGGCCGCCCTCTGAACCGCTCTCCCCCTCCCCCAGTACGTGGCCGAGCTGCGGCAGCACCCGGAGGCCCTGAGCCTGTCGCCCGAGGAGCTGCCACCTGCCCTGCGCCAGGACAACTTCTCACTGCCCAACGGCTCGGTCCTCTTGCAGCAGCTGGACACCATCGACAATGCGGCCTGCGGCTGGATCCAGTTCATGTCCAAGGTGGGTGGGTAGGCCCCACGGGGCCCTGCGGGTGCCCAGGCCACCTCTCAGGACACTCCTCTCCTAGGTGAGTGTGGACATCTTCAAGGGTTTTCCAGATGAGGAGAGCATTGTCAACTACACCCTTAACCAGGCCTACCAGGATAATGTCACCGTATTCGCTAGTGAGCCAGCCCCCTGGGCAGGTCCCCAGCGCGGGTCCCCTGCCTCTCCCCTGCCCTAGACCCACCCCTTTATGGTCGGTCACCGG
The DNA here is from genome assembly GCF_016772045.2 of Ovis aries. NCBI lineage: Eukaryota > Metazoa > Chordata > Mammalia > Artiodactyla > Bovidae > Ovis > Ovis aries. Next base: position 897,995 of record NC_056056.1, read on the forward strand.
CCCCGCCCCCAGCCCTCGGCCCCGCCCTCCCTCTCCCTTCCTCGGCCCCGCCCCTCATCTCCCCTACCTCTGCCCCGCCCCTCCTCCTGTCCCAGGTGTGATCTTCCAGACCCGCAAGGACGGTTCCTTGCCGCCCCACGTGCACTACAAGATCCGCCAGAATTCAAGCTTCACGGAGAAAACCAACGAGATCCGCCGGGCCTACTGGCGGCCGGGGCCCAACACCGGCGGCCGCTTCTACTTTCTATATGGCTTCGTTTGGATCCAGGGTGAGGGTCGACCTTGGGGCTGTGGAGGGGGGGGGGGGGGGGGGGGGGTGCGGGGGGCGGGGCGCGGCCTCCGCTGACCACCATCCTGTTGCTCCTCCCACCCGCAGACATGATGGAGCGCGCCATCATCGACACCTTCGTGGGCCACGACGTGGTGGAGCCCGGCAACTACGTGCAGATGTTTCCCTACCCCTGCTACACGCGGGACGAGTGAGTGCAGACGGAGCGCTGGGCGAGCGCTGGGCCCCCGGTCCGCCGGCCTCCGCCTCACGCCCCTCCCTCCCCCCAGCTTTCTGTTTGTCATCGAGCACATGATGCCTCTCTGCATGGTGATCTCCTGGGTCTACTCTGTGGCCATGACCATTCAGCACATCGTGGCCGAGAAGGAGCACCGGCTGAAGGAGGTGGGAGGAGGGGTAAGAGGGGAGGGTGGAGGCGGAGGAGGGGGCGATGGAGGAGGGGAAGAGGGGAGGGGTGGAGGCGGAGGAGGGGGCGATGGAGGAGGGGAAGAGGGGAGGGGTGGAGGCGGAGGAGGGGGCGATGGAGACAGGTGAGAGGTGGAGAGGAGTGCCCTGCCGCCCCACAGGTGATGAAGACCATGGGCCTGAACAATGCAGTGCACTGGGTGGCCTGGTTCATCACGGGCTGCGTGCAGCTCTCCATCTCGGTGACAGCGCTGACCGCCATACTCAAGTACGGCCAGGTCCTTGCCCACAGCCATGTGCTCATCATCTGGCTCTTCCTGGCTGTCTACGCGGTGGCCACCATCATGTTCTGGTGAGTGCTGTGTGGCAGCAGCGGGCTGGAGGGCGGGCTTGCCTCGAGTAAGGACCCAGGACTCAGGTGTGGTTGACGCCCCGTGGCTCTGCCTGCCCCCAGCTTCTTGGTGTCCGTGCTGTACTCCAAGGCCAAGCTGGCCTCAGCCTGCGGCGGCATCATCTACTTCCTGAGCTACGTGCCCTACATGTACGTGGCTATCCGTGAGGAGGTGGCCCACGACAAGATCACCGCCTTCGAGAAGTGCATCGCGGTGAGGGTCGTGCGGGTGGCCCAGGCCTGGGGGTGTCGGCCTCCCTCCCTGCACTGACACTGCTGTCCCCTCAGTCCCTGATGTCCACGACAGCCTTCGGCCTGGGCTCCAAGTACTTCGCCCTGTACGAGGTGGCGGGCGTGGGCATTCAGTGGCACACGTTCAGCCAGTCCCCCGTGGAAGGGGATGACTTCAACCTGCTCTTGGCTGTCACCATGCTGATGGTAGACGCGGTCGTCTATGGGGTGCTCACGTGGTACATTGAGGCTGTGCACCCAGGTACCAAGCCCTTCGGAGGGGAGGAGAACAGGAGAAGGGGGCTGTCTCTGGGGGGACACATGGCCTGCGGGGGTCGGTGACCCCAGGCCCTGGGTCAGCCTCCCCTCTCCCCATAGGCATGTACGGGCTGCCCCGGCCCTGGTACTTCCCACTGCAGAAATCCTACTGGCTGGGCAGCGGGCGGACGGAGGCATGGGAGTGGAACTGGCCGTGGGCTCGCACCCCTCGCCTCAGCGTCATGGAGGAGGATCAAGCCTGCGCCATGGAGAGCCGGCGCTCGGGTGAGTGGACACCAGGGTGGGGACTGGGGCAGTTGCTGACTTTGAGGGGCTGAGTGCTGACTTTGGCCCCGGTGCAGAGGAGACGCGGGGCATGGAGGAGGAACCCACCCACCTGCCGCTGGTGGTCTGCGTGGACAAGCTCACCAAAGTCTATAAGAACGACAAGAAGCTGGCTTTGAACAAGCTGAGCCTCAACCTCTATGAGAACCAGGTCGTGTCCTTCCTGGGCCACAACGGGGCTGGCAAGACCACCACCATGTGCGTGTCGGGGGTGGGTGGCAGGGAGGGCTCCCTTCAAGAGGTGGGGCCGTGACCTTACCTGTCTACCAGGTCTATCCTCACCGGCCTGTTCCCACCTACGTCGGGCTCGGCCACCATCTACGGGCACGACATCCGCACAGAGATGGACGAGATCCGCAAGAACCTGGGCATGTGTCCCCAGCACAATGTGCTCTTCGACCGGCTCACGGTGGAGGAGCACCTCTGGTTCTACTCGAGGCTCAAGAGCATGGCCCAAGAGGAGATCCGCAAGGAGATGGACAAGTGGGTGGGGCCTGGGCGGGACCCGAGGCTGCAGGCAGCAGCACCCCACCCCCGCGGCTCACCTCCCATCTGCCCTCAGGATGATCGAGGACCTGGAGCTCTCCAACAAACGGCACTCGCTGGTGCAGACGCTGTCCGGCGGCATGAAGCGCAAGCTCTCGGTGGCCATCGCCTTCGTGGGCGGCTCCCGGGCCATCATTCTAGATGAGCCCACGGCTGGCGTGGACCCCTATGCACGCCGCGCCATCTGGGACCTGATCCTGAAGTACAAGCCGGGTGAGTGGCCACTGAGGGTGGGGAGAGCAGCCCCCTGCCCGGCCCCACCTGGCCGCCCCTCTGATCCCCGTCTCCCCCAGGCCGCACGATCCTCCTGTCCACCCACCACATGGACGAGGCTGACCTGCTTGGGGACCGCATTGCCATCATCTCCCACGGGAAGCTCAAGTGCTGCGGCTCGCCTCTCTTCCTCAAGGGCACCTACGGGGACGGCTACCGCCTCACGTTGGTCAAGCGGCCTGCTGAGCCAGGGGGCCCCCAAGGTCTGTGCGGAAGCCACCTGCCCCAGACTCCTCCTCAAGACCAGTGAGGTTGAGGGGCTGGGCTCTCATCGTTGCCCAGTGGGCCCAGGATGCTAACTGGGCCTGGCCCACCCTCTCCCCCAGCCCCTGAATGAAGCCCTCCCTACCCTCCCAGAGCCAGGGCTGACAGCCAGCCCCCCAGGTCCGGCCCAGCTGAGCAGCTGTTCCGAGTCCCAGGTTTCCCAGTTCATCCGCAAACATGTGGCCTCCTGCCTGCTGGTCTCCGACACCAGCACCGAGCTCTCCTACATCCTGCCCAGCGAGGCAGCCAAGAAGGGGGCCTTTGAGCGCCTCTTTCAGGTGTGTGAGTCTGGGCTGGGCTGATGGAGGAGGTGGGGTTGAGGTCTGTAAGAAGTAGGGGAGGCGGAGGAGGTGTGTTCAGCAGAAAAGGCGGGCCTGGGCTCAGGGGTGGGGCCAGCAGGGGGCGGGACTGGTGGAGGAAGCAGGACTGGGCTCGGGGGCAGGGCCGCTGGATGGGCGGAGCCACTGGAGGGGGCGGGGGTGGGGCGGGGCCAGTAGAGGAGGAAGGTCTGGTGGAGGAGGCAGGACTGGGCTCTGGGGCGGGGCCAGTGAAGGGGGCGGGCCTGGTGGAGGATGCAGGACTGGGCTTGGGGGCGGGGCCAGCGGAGGGGGCGGGCCTGGTGGAGGAGGCAGGACTGGGCTTGGGGGCGGGGCCAGCGGAGGGGGCGGGCCTGGTGGAAGATGCAGGACTGGGCTTGGGGGCGGGGCCAGTGAAGGGGGCGGGCCTGGTGGAAGATGCAGGACTGGGCTTGGGGGCGGGGCCAGCGGAGGGGGCGGGTCTGGTGGAGGAGGCAGGACTGGGCTCTGGGACTGGGGCAGAACTGGGGCGGGGCCAGTAGAGGAGGCGGGGCTGTTCAAGAGGTGGGCACCGCCTGCCCTGCAGCCACCCCCTGTGAGGTGGGCCTCACGCAGCTCTTCCACAGCACCTGGAGCACAGTCTGGACGCACTGCACCTGAGCAGCTTTGGGCTGATGGACACGACACTGGAGGAAGTGTTCCTTAAGGTGTCGGAGGAGGACCAGTCGCTGGAGAACAGTGAGGCAGGTGAGACTCCACAGCTGCTGATCAGCTCTGCCCCCATCCCCTGGTTCTGCCAGCTCTGAGCGTGAGCCTAGGGTTGTCACTCTTACCCTGTCTCTGGGGGCCAAGGGTTTTAGGTGGGAACAGGGAGCCAGGAGGCCCCAGGGTCAGGCTGGGGCTGGTGCCTGAGGTGGGTGGGTGAGTGTGGAGGCCTGCAGGTGAAGGCTGCCCTGAGCCCCCACGCGTCTCCCCTGGCCCCTCTGCAGATGTGAAAGAGTCCAGGAAAGATGTGTTACCAGGGGCTGCGGACCCAGTATCCGGGGAAGGTCCTGCCAGCAACCTGGCACGGTGCGCGGAGCTGGCCCAGTCACAGGCGTCGCTGCAGTCTGCATCCTCGGTGGGCTCTGCCCGTGGTGACGAGGGGGCCGGATACACCGATGTCTGCAGCGACTACCACCCTCTCTGTGACAACTTGCAGGACCCTGACAATGTCAGCTTGCAAGGTGGGGGCTGTGGGATACAGCTAGGAGGGTCCCTGGAGGGTGGAGCGGGGCCCATGCTCAGCTCCTGCCTCCTGTGCAGAGGCAGAGGCGGAGACCCTCACGCGGGTCGGCCAGGGCAGCCGCAAGCTGGAGGGCTGGTGGCTGAAGGTGCGCCAGTTCCACGGGCTCCTGGTGAAGCGCTTCCACTGTGCCCGGCGCAACTCCAAGGCACTGTCCTCTCAGATCCTGCTCCCCGCCTTCTTCGTCTGCGTGGCTATGACTGTGGCGCTCTCTGTCCCAGAGATCGGTAAGGCTGCCTGGCCAGGCACCCGGACATCCACCTGCTTGGGAGCCATGTGGTGGGTGCCCTGGGCATGGTAGCTGAGGCTGGTGGGCACACTCTGGGGTTCCTTTGGGGTGCAGACTCCAAGCTTTGGACCCCTGTGGGTACTAGGAAGAGGGGACCTGGGCCGTGAGGGGCTGGCAGGCTGTAGGAACTTGCTCAGGCTTCTCTGTGTTTCCCACCAGGCGACCTGCCCCCGCTGGTCCTGTCCCCCTCCCAGTACCACAACTACACGCAGCCCCGTGGCAACTTCATCCCCTATGCCAACGAGGAACGCCGGGAATACCGGTGAGCCGGCAGCGGGGCCGCCGTGGGGGGCGGGGGCTAGTGCAAGGGCTGGGGGGGCTGACCTGACCCCCACCTGGACTTGCTCTTTGCTTTCCCAGCTTGCGACTGTCCCCCGATGCCGGGCCCCAGCAGCTGGTGGGCACCTTCAGGCTGCCATCGGGTGTGGGAGCCACCTGTGTGCTCAAGTCTCCGGCCAACGGCTCGCTGGGGCCCACGCTGAACCTGAGCAGCGGTGAGTCGCGCCTGCTGGCCGCACGGTTCTTCGACAGCATGTGCTTGGAGTCCTTCACCCAGGGGCTGCCGCTGTCCAACTTCGTGCCGCCCCCACCCTCGCCCGCCCCGTCCGACTCCCCTGTGACCCTGGACGAGGACCTGCTGCCCACCTCCGGGTCAGGTACGGCTAGTGGGGCCTCCTGGGGCTCGGGAAAGTGGGGGCCAGGCTGACTGTGCGCTCTGCCTGCAGAGAACTGGACCTCGGCGCCCTCCCTTCCACACCTGGTGCGGGAGCCCGTCCGCTGTACCTGTTCTGGGCAGGGCACTGGCTTCTCCTGCCCGGGCGGTGTGGGTGGGCACCCACCCCAGATGCGGGTGGTCACGGGTGACATTCTGACTGACATCACGGGCCACAACGTCTCCGAGTACCTGCTCTTCACCTCTGACCGCTTCCGGCTGCACCGGTGAGCAGAGGGGAGGGGTGCGCCGGCCATGGATGGGGAGCGGACCCCCATTGCCCGCCCGGCCTCACGGGTGGTCGGCTTGCCACCCAGGTACGGGGCCATCACCTTTGGCAACGTCCAGAAGTCCATCCCAGCCTCGTTTGGGGCCCGGGCCCCGGCTATGGTGCGGAGGATTGCAGTACGCAGGGCTGCCCAGGTGAGCCCCGCTCAGCCCTGGGCCCGGCCGCGTCCCGCCCTCCCCCAAGCTCTGCAGGGACGACAGGCTCTGGGGGTCTCTCTGTGTTCCCCCGCAGGTGTTCTACAACAACAAGGGCTACCACAGCATGCCCACCTACCTCAACAGCCTCAACAACGCCATCCTGCGTGCCAACCTGCCCAAGAGCAAGGGCAACCCTGCGGCCTATGGTGGGTGAGCGGGGCAGGGCGGGGTGGGCCTGCAGGGGCAGAGCAGGTCCTGAGGCTGCCCCTGTGCTGCAGGCATCACCGTCACCAATCACCCGATGAACAAGACGAGTGCCAGCCTCTCTCTGGATTACCTGTAGGTGCGGGCGGGGGTGGGGGCGGGGCGCCGCCGTGGGACCGCGTGCCGGGCAGGGCTGAGGGCCTCCTCGCCCCCAGGCTGCAGGGCACCGACGTAGTCATCGCCATCTTCATCATCGTGGCCATGTCCTTCGTGCCGGCCAGCTTCGTGGTCTTTCTGGTGGCCGAGAAGTCCACCAAGGCCAAGCACCTGCAGTTCGTCAGCGGCTGCAACCCCGTCATCTACTGGCTGGCCAACTACGTGTGGGACATGGTGTGCCCCCAGACCCCCGGCCCTCCCCCGTGCCCCCGCCCCTCGCTGGGCCCCCCGTCCTGCCCTCGGGACCCTTGCCCCTGTCCCCAGGCCGCTCCACCTCTGGCCCCTCACCTGCCCCCCCTGCTCCGATAGCTCAACTACCTGGTCCCGGCCACCTGCTGCGTCCTCATCCTGTTCGTGTTCGACCTGCCGGCCTACACTTCACCCACCAACTTCCCGGCCGTGCTCTCCCTGTTCCTGCTCTATGGGTAAGGTGGCGATGGCGGGGGTGCGGGGCGGGGCGGGGTGCAGGGGGCGGCGGCTCAGTGACGCCGCCTGGCTGCCGCCCGCAGGTGGTCCATCACACCCATCATGTACCCGGCCTCCTTCTGGTTCGAGGTCCCCAGCTCGGCCTATGTGTTTCTCATTGTCATCAACCTCTTCATCGGCATCACTGCCACTGTGGCCACCTTCCTGCTGCAGCTCTTTGAGCATGACAAGGTGGGCCGGGGTGGCGGGGTGGGGGATGGCAGGGCAGGGCTGAGGCTGGACACCTGAGGTGCCGTGACACCTCCTCCTCCCCCCCCCCCGCCCCGGCCGTGACCCTCCAGGACCTGAAGGTTGTCAACAGTTACCTGAAGAGCTGCTTCCTCATCTTCCCCAACTACAACCTGGGCCACGGGCTGATGGAGATGGCCTACAACGAGTACCTCAACGAGTACTACGCCAAGATCGGTGAGGCTGCGGGGCTGATGGCGCGGCCCCTGGGTCGGGGGGCCTAGGCGGGCTCCAGGCCTCGGGGTGAGCCGGTGCTCCCGAGGCCCCGGCCCTGAGCCAGCTGCCCCACAGGCCAGGTTGACAAGATGAAGTCTCCGTTTGAGTGGGACATCGTCACCAGGGGCCTGGTGGCCATGACCGTCGAGGGCTTTGTGGGCTTCCTCCTGACCATCATGTGTCAGTACAACTTTCTGCGGCAGCCGCAGTGAGTGCCACGGCCCTGCGGGGCGGGGGGGGGGGGGGGCGCGGGGCTGGGCGCTGCCCTCTGGCGTGGCCCCGGCGCTCGGGCACCAGGCGGCGTCAGCCACGCGCTAACCCCACCCCGCCCCCCAGGCGCATGCCCGTGTCCACGAAGCCCGTGGAGGACGACGTGGACGTGGCCAGCGAGCGGCAGCGGGTGCTCAGGGGAGATGCAGACAACGACATGGTCAAAATCGAGAACCTGACCAAGGTAGGCCCTGGGCGGCTGGGGGCGGGGCCGGGCGGGCGTGGGGGAGCTCCTGGCCGGGGGAGGGGGCCTGGCTGGGAAGGCGGGGCCTGGGGCAGGCGGGGGCGGGGCCTGGGGCAGGCGGGGGCGTTTGGGGGCGGGGCCTGGGTAGGCTGGGGGCGGGGCCTGGGGCAGGAGGGCGGGGGGGGGGCGGCGGGGGGGGGGGGGGGGGGGGGGGGGGGGGGGGGGGGGGGGGCCCAGTGGGAGCTCACAGGGTCTGCTAAGCGGCTGCCCTCTCACCTCCGGCAGGTGTACAAATCGCGGAAGATTGGTCGCATCCTGGCCGTGGACCGCCTGTGCCTGGGCGTGCGTCCTGGCGAGTGCTTCGGCCTCCTGGGCGTCAACGGCGCGGGGAAGACCAGCACCTTCAAGATGCTGACGGGGGACGAGAGCACGACGGGGGGCGAGGCCTTCGTCAACGGGCACAGGTGCGGGCAGGTGGGCGGGCGCCTGGGCGGGCAGGCCGGCGGCGGCGGCGGCGGCCCTGGTGCTGATGGCGCTGTGTCCCCAGCGTGCTCAAGGAGCTCCTCCAGGTGCAGCAGAGCCTGGGCTACTGCCCGCAATTCGACGCCCTGTTCGACGAGCTCACGGCCCGCGAGCACCTGCAGCTGTACACAAGGCTCCGGGGCATTCCCTGGAAGGACGAGGCGCGGGTGAGGGTCGCCCGGCGGGGGAGGCGGCCGGCGTGGTGGTGTGGAGGGGGGCCCCCTGACGTTCCCGTCACTCCCAGGTGGTGAAGTGGGCCCTGGAGAAGCTGGAGCTGACCAAATATGCCAACAAGCCTGCCGGCACCTACAGTGGAGGGAACAAACGGAAGCTGTCAACAGCCATCGCCCTCATCGGGTACCCAGCCTTCATCTTTCTGGTGAGCCCAGGGGTGGCACTGGGGGCAGGATAGGGGAGGGGGAGGATGGGGGGGATGGAGGATGAGGTGGGTTGGGGAGGATGGGGATGGGATGGGGAAGATGGGTGATGGGGGAGGATGGGGGATGGGGTGGGGGTGGGGATCAGGTACCCCAACCTTCATATTCCTGGTGACTGACCGTAAGGGGGGGATGAGGGTCAGTACCCCATCTTTGTGTTCTTGGTGAGCCTGGTGGGAAGCAGCTGCTGGGGCCAGCCGGGGTAGACGGGGTATAGCAGCTGAGCCTGGCACTACCCCCAGGACGAGCCTACCACAGGCATGGACCCCAAGGCTCGGCGCTTCCTCTGGAACCTCATCTTGGACCTCATCAAGACGGGGCGCTCGGTGGTGCTGACTTCACACAGGTCTGCCCCTGCCCCCACCTGCCCCACGCCCCCCCACAAGCCCCTCCACTCCGTGCCAGCCTGTGGGTCTCGCCCGCAGCATGGAGGAGTGTGAGGCGCTGTGCACGCGGCTGGCCATCATGGTGAACGGACGTCTGCGCTGTCTGGGCAGCATCCAGCATCTGAAGAACCGGTAAGCCCCGGCAGCGGAGGGCCTGGTGGGGGAGGGGCACAGGGGGGCGAGGGAGGGGGCGGGGGGCCTGGGTGGGGAGGGGCACAAGGGGCGGGGTCCCACGGGGGGCGGCCAAGGTCACAGGGGGCGGGGTGTCCACGGGGACAGGCCGAGCCTGGGCCCCTCTGCTGGCTGGGTGTGGCCACGAGCCTGTCCTGCAGGTTTGGGGATGGTTACATGATCACGGTGAGGACCAAGAGCAGCCAGAACGTGAAGGACGTGGTGCGGTTCTTCAACAGGAACTTCCCGGAGGCCGTCCTCAAGGTGGGCAAGGCCTGGGAGGCGGGGGGAAGCGGGCACCGCCCGAGCAGCCTCTGACGTCTGCGCCCCCCAGGAGCGGCACCACACGAAGGCGCAGTACCAGCTCAAGTCCGCGCACATCTCGCTGGCGCAGGTGTTCAGCAAAATGGAGCAGGTGGTGGGCGTGCTGGGCGTCGAGGACTACTCGGTCAGCCAGACCACCCTGGACAACGTGAGTGCCCCGGGCCGGGGCCGCCCTCCCCCCGGGCCGGCCCCCCGCCCACGCCCCTGCCCCCGCCCACCAGGTGTTCGTGAACTTCGCCAAGAAGCAGAGCGACAACCTGGAGCGGCAGGAGACGGAGCCCCCCTCGGGCCTGCAGTCCCCGCTGGGCCGCCTGCTCAGCCTGTTCCGGCCGCGGCCTCCCCCCACTGAGCTGCGGGCGCTGGTGGCCGACGAGCCCGAGGACCTGGACACGGAGGATGAGGGCCTCATCAGCTTCGAGGAGGAGCGGGTGAGCCAGGGGCTCGGGTCTCGGCCGCGGGCTGGCCAGGGGGCCGGGCTCGGGAGGGGGGCGGGGCGGGGCGGGGCCTTGGGCCCCACTGTTCTGAGCCGGCGCGAGGGCAGAGGGACTCACCTGATACTCGGGAGTAGTGTGGATCTTGGAGGCCCGGGCGCAGTCAGGGGAGACAGACCACGGCGACCTCCTAGCACCTTGGAAATGGAGGGCGTTTTGGAGCCAGGCAGAACCGAGGTGGGCGGAGCAGAGCCTGGGAACAGCAGCCACAGCCACTGGCCTGGCAGGGGCAGACCACCCGGGAGCCCTGCACGCACCGAGAGGGAGCTCGGGGCGGACAGAGGCAGGAGGGCCAGCGAGAGGGCCGGCCTGGGCCGGGGGCGGACTCACACAGCCCAGCCAGCCTGTTGCTGTCCACCAGGCCCAGCTCTCCTTCAACACGGACACTCTCTGCTGACCGCCGGAGCTGGGTCGAGGTTACGCAGTGGGAACAGAAGTCAGGTGGTGGCTGAGGTCCCACGTGTGCCCCCCCCCCTTCCCCATGCCCACCTGCCAGGCCCTGGAATGGGCGGTCCAGGACCAAGGGCTTCATCCTCCTCCAGCCCTGCCCCCTCGGCCGCCGCACCGCCCTCCCCTCGTTGTGCCAAAGGCTGGCCCAGCCCCGGGCTGCGTACACCCTCACCCTGCTCTGCCTTAAAGCCTTGCGGTCTGGCTGGCCCCTGGCCTCTGCCCTTGCCTAGCTCTGCCCACCACTCCCAGGGCCGAGGGGTGCCCCGGGCTGCCAGGACCGCCCGAACTCTCCTGGCGGGACCTGGCCTCCCCATGAGCTGAGCTCTTACACCCAGTTTGGATGGTGGCTGCTGCCGGCCTTGGGCTGAGGTGAGGGCTGGGTTCGGTCCCACCCAAGGCGCCTATTTATTTTGCTTTAGGATAAGGCTCCCTCACCCTGGCTTCCTGCAGGGAGGCTGCCAGGGGTGGCGGGCCGGGAAGCAGGAACGGAGACGCTGGCCCCACCGGCCAGGTGAGGGGCTGCCACCCTCCCCACCCCTCCTGCTGGTATTGCCCTCCCCCAGCTTGGCCCCCTGCCCTCCCCCCTGGGAGCCAGACCTGTACATAGCGCACAGATGTTTGTTTTAAATAAACAGAAAAGTCCACGCAAGCCCTTGTGTATGGGGTGGGGTGTGGGGTGAAGGGGACCCACTGGATGCCAGGCCTCTAGCTGGGGGAAGGAGATGGGGTCAACCTGGAGGAGGGGCCGGGCTCCTCTCCCCTCACTGGCCCTTCTAAACAGAGCTGTTAAAGTGCTGCTGGAAAGGGCCCGCAGCCAGGAGCTCAAGAGAGAAGAGTTTCCACCAGAGATGAGGCCCCGCAGGGGCCCTGGAGGGGAAGGGTGGGCAGCTCCACGGGCCCCTCTGGCGGCTGCTCTGCGGACGTGGCAGGGGTGGCAGGGATGGTTAGACAGTCCCAGTGCCGCGGGGGAGGCTGTGGTCCTGTTAAGGCTGGCACACAGCGTGGCAGGCGGTTCAGACGACGCAGCTGGAGAAAGCACGGGCGGCGTGTCTGCGCTTCCCGTGTCCAAGGCCACTGCAGGCGCACGCGCGGGCTCGGAGCCACAGGCACGCGCGCAGGGTGCTTTCGTTTGCTGGGTTTCTCTCTCCCACTTGGCCTGCTTTGCTAGGGCCACCGTAACAGAGAACCGCCACCAGGCAGCTTACACACCAGACACCTGCTCTCACCCTCGGGGGCCAGAAGTTCAAGGTCGAGGTGCTGGCAGGTTGGATCCTCCTGAGGTCATGGGGTGGCGAGAGCTCCCTGCTCTCCCAGCCACTGGGGGTCTTCTGGTCGCCTCTGGTGTCCTTGGCTTGTAGGACATCGCCTGGCTCTCTGCCTCCAGCTCCACACAGGGCTCCCCGTCTCTGTGTGTGAAGGTGTCCATATCTGCCCTTGTTATGGGGACACAGTCATACGGGCTGGCACCCATTGCCATGACCTCATCTTGATCACCCCCCTTTCCAAATACAGCCACATTCTGAGAGTGGGGGCTGGGGGGAGGGCTGGAACATGTGAATTCAGAGGGGGCAGCCATAACACCGGGGAACCTCAGGCCAGTGGGGCCCGCCCTCCATCCTCCGTGGCTGCACCAGGCTCCCACCCCCGGAGGACTGCAGGCTGTTGATTCATCCTTCGAGTACTTACGGGGACGTCCCAGAGGCGCTGCCATTTACCGGGAGTGTTTCCCCACATCCTTGCCAAGAATATGGCGGTCACATTTCTGTCCGTTGAACCACAAACCATTACCTCTCTTGTTCTGATTTGTTCTTGAAATAAGTGTGCACTGAAACCCTCGTGTGTTCTGTTGGGGGTTTTATTTCCTTTATTCAGAGCCACCTGTTCATTGCACCATTTTCCTAACGGACGTGTGAGGGTGTTTCCACACACAGGCCATCTGGCGAGCAGGGCCCGGGCCCCCCTCCAGGATGGGCTGTGTGATAAGGAAGCAGGAACCCAGCTGGGCGACCCCCTACCAGTGGTTGTAGAGCCGCCCGTGGTGGTGGCAGATGGGTCGGAGGCCCAGGCCCCGAGGCCACAGTACGGCCAGGTCAGCCCGGCTCGTGGCGGGGCCTGTGCCCGGGGCCCTGACCAGTGCTGGGTCTGGGGAGGGGCTGTCAGGCTGGGCCCGAGCGGGGCGGGGCCCTGGGCCTGGAGGAAGGCGCGTGCAGACCCCACGGTGGCCACCAGGCGGCGCGGCACCTCCACAGCCCGGCCCGAGGCCCCGGCCCGGGCGGGAGACGCTGCGAGCGGCCGCTACTGGGCAGGTGCGCGCGCACCTGGGGGGCTGCCAACCCCCAGCCTCTTCTGTCCCTTCCTTCCAGTCCGAGAGGAGGGCGGTTCCCATGGGCCAGAAACTTGTGGCTTCTAACACCAAAAGCTCTTCTTTTCAAAGGTTAAGGACCGGGAGAAACACACCGCGACCGCACAGGGGAGAGGCAGGGGCGTGGGGTGGGCGGGCGCGCCCCGGGGACAGATCACAGGTAGGAAGGGGGCGTCCCTTCCAAGTGGCTTCCCACTCTTGTGACGCCCTGGTCGGCAGGTGAGGAAACTGAGGCTGTGGCCAGGCTATTCCCAACTCCCCCGCTCCCTGGCCTGGGCGTCCACTGGGGGGAGGGCAGCGGGGTTTTCGGTGGGGGCGACCCTGACCCAGAGCTGCCCCCGCCGTCCACTGCCTCCTCCTCCATCACTCTGTCCCCTTCCCTCCCCCGGGACCCCCGGGGGCTTCGGTACGGTCTGAGCTCCCTTGTGCCCGCCCCGCAGGAGCCTGGCAGCCTTCCCAGCCGAGGTGACTCCACAGGGCGGGCCGGGGCTGGGGAGGGCGGGGCGCTCTGAGAACCTTAAAGAGCGCTCCCGGCCCGCCCAGGCCCTGCTGCCGCGGCTCCCACCATGGCTGAGGCCGGCAAGCTCCAGCTGTTCGTCAAGGTGCCAGGCTGCCGGGGCTGGGGGAGGTCCAGGGGAGGGGTGCTCTGTGGGGCTCTACCTTCTGGGGCAGGCTGGGGGGGGGGTCTGTGGGCTCAGGCTGTCTCATGCAGGCTGTGTAACTGGGTGGGGGGGACAGGGGGTGCATTAGAAGGGAGAGCACGCCATCCCCAAAAGGGCTGAGGTGGCCCCATCCTCCTGGAAAAAAAGCCCCTTAGGGGTTGCACCAGGCAGGTAGCCCGAGGCTGGGGCTCAGGGGCTGTGCCAGGCAGCCCCCTCAGTGCCCAGATCTGCGATCCCTGCGAAGGGACTGCCAGGTCCTGGCCTCCTCCCACCCTTGGAGCCCAGGGCAGCAAGGTGCCCAGCTGGACGGGATGAATCACTCAGAAAACAGCTCCATTGGCCCGACCCACCCTTATGACCAGCCTGCAGGGCCTGGTGCCCAGGGGCCTGGCCTCTGCCCAGGCTCTGAAGATAAGGGTCAAGGGGCCAGGCCCCACAGCCTGGGTCCCACCCCTGCACCCCTCATCCTGGCACCCTGCCCAGCCTCCAGGCCCTTGGCAGCTCCGCAGACCCCTCCTCCCAGGGACCAAGTCAAGGGCCTTCACCGGCCACTTGTTGAGGTTGTGCCTGAGAGCGCAGGAGCCCTGGGCAGCAGGAGCCCACAGGGGTCCTGGGTGTGCCCCCTGCCCTGGCAGCCCCGTGTGCCCCACTCCAGGCCAGCGAGGACGGCGAGAGCGTGGGCCACTGCCCCTCCTGCCAGAGGCTCTTCATGGTCCTGCTTCTCAAGGGCGTGCCCTTCACACTCACCACTGTGGACACCCGCAGGTGAGCCCTGCCCCGGGACCCTGGCCTCGCGCTCCTCAGCCAGCCACCTCCCGCCCTGCCTCGTGCCCACAGGTCCCCGGAGGTGCTGAAGGACTTCGCCCCAGGCTCCCAGCTGCCCATCCTGCTCTGCGATGGAGACGCCAAAACCGACACGCTGCAGATTGAGGAGTTTCTGGAGGAGACGTTGGGGCCCCCAGAGTGAGGGCAGAGCCCAGGAGGGGCCGGCGGACAGGCCACCCCGGGGCAGAGCCCAGGAGGGGCAGAGCGGGCCCAGGAGGGGCAGAGCGGGCCCAGGAGGGGCAGAGCGGGCCCAGGAGGGGCAGAGCGGGCCCAGGAGGGGCAGAGCGGGCCCAGGAGGGGCAGAGCGGGCCCAGGAGGGGCAGAGCGGGCCCAGGAGGGGCAGAGCAGGCCCGGAAGGGGCCGCGGGCTCTGACTCGCACCGCTCCCCCTCCAGATTCCCCAGCCTGGCGCCCAGATACAGGGAGTCTGCCGCAGCGGGCAACGACGTCTTTCACAAGTTCTCCGCCTTCATCAAGAACCCGGTGCCCACGCAGGACGACGGTGAGGGTCTGGAGGCGCGGCGAGGGTGGGGGGAGAGGCGCCCCGGCCGGTCCTCACCGGGCCCCTCCCCCTCAGCTCTGTACCAGCAGCTGCTGCGCGCCCTCGCCAAGCTGGACAGCTACCTGCGCGCGCCCCTGGAGCACGAGCTGGGGCGCGAGCCGCAGCTGCGCGAGTCCCGCCGCCGCTTTCTGGACGGCGATCAGCTCACGCTGGCCGACTGCGGCCTGCTGCCCAAGCTGCACGTCGTGAACGTGAGCGCCGGGGCGGGGCGGGGCGGGGCGGGGCGCGCAGGGCAGGGCAGACCCGCCAGGAGACCCTGACGGCGCCCCTCGCCCGCAGACGGTGTGCGCGCACTTCCGCCAAGCTCCCATCCCCGCTGAGCTGCGCGGCGTCCGCCGCTACCTGGACTGCGCCCTGCAAGAGAAGGAGTTCAAGTACACGTGTCCCCACAGTGCCGAGATCCTGGCGGCGTACCGGCCCGTCGTGCGCCCCCGCTAGCGCCCCCGCCACCTGCCCACCCGTCTGCAGCCCCATAAAGGCACCTCTGCCCCGGTGAGCGCGAAGGGGCATCGGAGGGACCAGAGGCCCTCAGTTTCTGCCACTCCCAAACGCCCACCGTGGGCCGATCAACTCCAGACAGCAGCCCACAAGGATAGGCAGGGAAGCCGGTGGGCGGGGTGCGGCCCATCTCCCTACTCCTCCTGGGTGGCGGGACTGGACTGGGCTCCCAAACCAGTCAGGCCAGGGTGGGGCGGCAGGATGGCTGGGGAGGGTGGGGAGCGAAGCCCCATATGGGCAACTCCGGGCCAGAGGGCGGGCCCCACATTCCTCAGCTCTGCCCAAGCGCAGGCCACCCCCCACCTCCCTGGCCACCGTGTGGGGTCTGCACCACTGAGGCGTGTGCCCCAGCAGCAGGAACAAGGTTTCTAGCCTTTCAGAGACCCACCCTTGCACAGCTGGCTGGGCTCCTGGGCATGCCCCTGGGCGTGCCAAGCAGGGACAGGTGGGCAGGGCTAGAGAGGTGGGCAGTCTCACCAGGAAGCACAGAGCCTGACACGGCCCCATGCCCGGCCTGCGGACCCGGGAGCCAGCGTCTGGCCATGACCTCGTGACTTTCGCCAGATGAAGATGTTTATTTGATGGGGAAGGGGCTGCAGGAGTGGCCTTGTTCGCGCCTGGCAGCAGGCTGGGCAGGTGCTGGCTGGAGGTCCAGGGGGCCGCCCCTGCCCTCGCCTCACAGGCACTGTCCTGACTCTGTGGTGCCTTCAGGGGTCATCAAAGTCAACACCACTTGCCGGCTTCTTACTGGGAGAGAAGAGGGGATGATGCTGTGGGGTGTGGAGGGGCGGGCAGGGTCCACGCTGGACGATGGGCACAGGAGGGACAGGGGGTGGGGGGGCACCTCTTGAAGCCGGGGTTGATGAGAGACTCCCCTGGACACCGCCTCTTGACCCCAGGTCCAGGGCCACCTCTCTGAGGATCTGGGTCTGGGGAAACAGGAGGAGGGCGGGGGGGTCCTGAGTCCAGCAAGACCCCAGGCCCACGACCCCCTCCCACGAGGACAGAGCCCCTCTCTGGACTTTGAGGCTTGTTCTTGAGTCCCAGCAGAGTCAGCGGGGTGCCAAACTGAGTCACAAGTGACAGGCCTTACCTGGTAAGAAGAGATGAGGCCCCGCCTGCCAGGCGCTCTTCCTGGGGCTGGTGGCTGTCTCCTCTGCTGCAGCAGCTGGGGGGTGGAAAGCAGGAATGCAGGCCCGGCCTGGGGAACCCTAGTGAGCCTAGGTGGGGGGTTCCCACCCCCACCTACCTGCCAGCCGCCGCTCCAAGCTGCACACACGCTCTGCCAGGCCCAGCATCAGTGTCTGCAACCTGGAGGCTGCCTCTGGGCCTGGCACCTTGAACAGGTCGAGTTCCAGCGCCGAGGGCCCCCCTGAAAGGGTCAGGGATGCTCTGTCTTCCTGCAGGGTGAGAGTCACAGCTTGCTGCTCGCAGGCTGCCCTGGGGGAGGAGGGGGGCTGAGAACCATGGCCACATCCACTGCTCCCCACCCACCCTGCCTCTCTGCTCAGAGGCTCACCTGAATCGGAGGGCGATGTCTTCAGCTGCACTGAGGCCAAAACGGGCTTGCTACAGGGCACAAGGGCTGGTCATCAGGGGCCTGAGACCCTACGGCCTCTGGGGACACCCTCAATCTGCGCGACCACAGCCTCCCGGGACAGCTGCAAGGCCGTGGGAGGGGTGCCCAGGTACTTCTGGGAAATTCCAGGCCGCCCCCTGAGAGCCCACAGGCGGTCCGCGCTGCAGGTGTGTGGTGCAGGGGGGGCCTCCCGGCCACCCAGGAGCCCCGTTACCCACCAGGGCCGCCAGGCGGTCCGGCGTGAAGCAGGTGCTCCAGAGCTCCGCGGCGTCCGTCACACTGCGGGGCAGGGGCAGTCAGGCCGGGCCGCCCGCGACCCCTCGCAGCCCCGGGGGACCCACTACCCACCAGAGGTTGAAGCCGCCGCGTTCCCCGGGCCCGCCGCCCTCCCCCTCGCAGTAGCACACGAAGCGCGGGGGTCCGGGGCCCGGCGGCAGCGTGCAGAGAGGCGGCGGCACCATGGCGCCTCGGCGGGCGGACGGATCCGGCGGGCAGGGCTTCGGGGCTGGGGCGCCTGCGGGCCCGGGGCGCCTGCCGATCTGGGGCGCCTCGGGACCTGGAGCGCCTGCGCGGGCAAAAGGCTTCCGGAGCGGGGCGGGCTGGGGCGGGGCTTGGCCCGGGGCGGAGCCTGCGCCGTGGGCGGGGCTTAGTCCGGGGCGGAGCCTGCGCCGTTGCCGTGGGGAGGGGCGACGTGCACGGCTCTGGCTCCCGGGTTGCTCTCACCGAACCTGGTCACCGTCTGGGGCTCTTTGGACCTTCCCTTCTGCGCGCCCCCTGTCCCCGCTGAGTCCGGGGCTCCCCCCTTGGCGCAAGCCCTGGGGGGCGTAAGCCCCGCCGGCCACCACTTTGGCCTCAGATCTCTTTGACCGCCCCCCCTTCTCTGGTCCCTGCGGCCTCCCCCTGGCCTCCGCACCCCGCTTCCTGTGTCAACTGGACCAAGTCAAATACAAAGCGCAATAAAGTATGGTGACTCGCGCCAGCCTTCCGGCCTTCCGCCCCTCGTTTGTTCGCTCCGCCATGTTTAGCCAGCGCCCCTTGCTTCCCGGTGTTGTCCCGGCCAGGAGCTCACCTTGATCAGTAGCCAGGTCTCTGATCTCCTGGAGCTGGGGAGCGCTCACTGGATGGACAATGAAGCATGAAGTCCTCAGGTCGCGCCCAGTGCCCTCTGAGCTGTGACCTGGAAGAAGAGAGGGATGGAGCACGCCAGGAAAGGGGGCACCAGGCAGAGGGGGCGGCCTCTGCAGAAGCCCTGCTGTGGACACAGGACAGCTCTGCCCCAGGCTTTGCGAGGCCGGGGTGACAGGACCGAGGCATCTGGGGGGTGGCTGGCCGGTGGGTTTGTAAGCTGTGATGATGGGTTTCAAACGTGCCTGTAGCCAAGCCTGCTGCAACCGGCCGCTGCAACCTGCTTCACAGCCCTCACCCGCCCCCGCCCCCTCCCCCCACCCAGTGCCAGCCTTGGGACCTCTGTGTGCGCTGTTGTCTGCCTGGTACCCCCTCCCCAGACTCACGCACTCCCTTCAGGTCTTTACGCAGAGGTCCCTTACCGGTGAGGCCTTCTCTTGTTTTATACCTGATTTCAACACCCTGCCCCGCATCTCCTGTCCTCTCCTCTCTGTATTTACTCACTTTTCAGCTTGTCCCTATACAAGGTATCTTCTGATGTACCTGCGGTGACAGCAGCCTCTAAGACGACCCCCACCGAGTGCCCTCCTAGTTTTGCACCTTTGGGGACCCCTCCCCTGAGCCTGCGCTGGATGGAGCCCCTCGAGGATAGCCGATAGAATGTGCCGGAAGCGATGGGCTGCCACTTCTTTCTTCCTCTGGAATTGTTCACACAGGACAAGGAGCCCGGTGGCAAAGGACCAGGGCCCAGCGCGGGGAAGCCCAGACCCCGACCCACTCCCGGGGGAGCCTTCCGCTGGGAACACAGCCTCCACCAGAGGGCACACAGCCAGCTTCTGGACCCTCAGAAACAGATAACACACGCTGTTTCCAGCTGCTGAGTGCTGCGGTTAATCTTTCTGCAGTAGGTTACTAATACGGTTATTTATTCTCTTTCCTGCCCATTTTACCATGAGGTTCACGAGGGCAGGGCTTTCCGTCTGTGTCATTCGCCATTGTTTTCTCAGTGTTTAAACGGTGGCTGGCACGCTCTTGTTGTTCTGTTGCTAAGTCACGTCAGACTCTTTGTGACCCCCATGGACCACAGCACGCCTTCACTATCTCCATCACTGTCTCCCGGAGTTTGCTCAAACTCATGTCCGTCGAGTTGGTGGTGCCATCCAACCATCCCATCCTGTCGTCCCCTTCTCCTCCTGCCCTGAGTCTTTCCCAGCATCAGGGTCTTTTCTAACGGGTGGAACATAGAGAGGTTTAATAAATACACAAATGAGTGGCTGCAGAGTGGAGAGCTGTTGGCGGGTTTAAGCAGGGGTGGGATGGAGGTGTCCATTCTGATTTTTGTGTATAAAGCCCATGTTGAATGTCATGAGGCGGGGGGATCAAGGGTTGCAGTGGTGAAGGCAAGGGGGGCAGGGAGAATAGTAGAGGGCTGCTGAGTTCCTACAGCAGAGCTGATGCAGCCGGGGCCAGGGGCTCAGAGTGAAGTTGGAGAGAGGTAGCAGGAAGGAGGGGATGGATCATGGATGACCCCTGCATTTCGCAAGTGTAGAAAAGCCCTTCCCAAGATGATTGGGGCAGGGCAGGATTGGAGGAAAGCTGGAGCTTCTCCTTTTCATGGAATTCCTGACATGACTGTATGTCTGATGGAGGTGAGTGAAAGCTGCTGTGCTTGCAAGACTCTAGTCTAGACGATCAGGCCGGGAGGTGTGTGTGTGGCACCACCACCCCTTGTCGTCCAGTCGCTAAGCCGTGTCCACCTCTGTGCGACCCCAGGGACTGCGGCATAGCACGCTCCTCTGTCCTCTACCATCTCCTGGAGTTTGTTCAGCCTCGTGTCCATTGAACTGAGCCAGTGATGTTATCTAAGCATTGAATCCTCTGCTGCCCCTTTCTCCTTTTGCCTTCCATTTTTCCTAGCATCAAGGTCTTTTCCAGTGAGTTGGCTCTTCACATCAGGTGACCAACATACTGAAGCTTCAGCTTCAATAGACCTTCCAAAGAATATTCAGGGTTGATTTCCCTCAGGACTGACTGGTTTGCTCCCCTTGCAGTCCAAGGGACCCTCAACAGGCTTCTCCAACACCACAGTTCAGAAGCATCAATTCTTTGGCGCTCAGCCTTCTTTATTGCTCAACTCTCACATCCATACATGACTACTGGAAAAACGCTAGCTTTGACTAGATGGACCTTTGTTGGCAAACTCGTACATTTGCTTGTTAATACACTGTCGAGGTTTGCCATACTGTCTCTTCCAAGGAGCAAGCACGTTTTAATTTCATGGCTGCAGTCACCGTCCGCAGTGATTTTGGAGACCAAGAAAAAAACATCTAGCACTATATTCTATTTTTTTGCCCAACTATTTGCCATGAAATGATGGGACCGTGATCAATGCAAAGAATTAGAGGGAAAAAAATAGAATGGAAAGACTAAAGATCTGTTCAAGAAAACTAGAGATACCAAGGAACACTTCATGCAAAGATGGATGGGCACAATAAAGGACAGAAATGGTATGGACCTAACAGAAGCAGAAGATACTACAAAGGCGTGGGGAGAATACATAGAAGAACTGTACAAAAAAGATCCTCACGACCCAGATAACCACGATGGTGTGATCACTCACCTGGAGCCAGACATCCTGGAATGTGAACTCAAGTGGGCCTTAGAAAGCATCACTACAAACAAAGCTAGTGGAGGTGATGGAATTCCAGTTGAGCTATTTCAAATCCTGAAAGATGATGCTGTGAAAGTGCTGCACTCAATATGCCAGCAAATTTGAAAAGCTGAGCAGTGGCCGCAGGACTGGAAAAGTTCAGTTTTAATTCCAATCCTAAAGAAAGGCAATGCCAAAGAATCTTCAAAGTGAAAGTGAAGTGAAGTTGCTCAGTCGTGTCCGACTGTTTGTGATCCCACGGACTGTAGCCTACCAGTCTCCTCCGTCCATGGTATTTTCCAGGCAAGAATACTAGAGTGGGTTGCCATTTCCTTCTCCAGGAGATCTTACCAACCCAGGGATTGAACCAAGGTCTCCCACATTGTAGGCAGACACTTTACCGTCTGAGCCACCAGGGAAGTCCAAAGAATGTTCAAAGTACCACACAACTGCACTCCTCTCACACACTAGCAAAGTAATGCTCAAAATTCTCCAAGCCAGGCTTCAACAGTATGTGAATCGCGAACTTCCAGATGTTCAAGCTGGATTTAGAAAGGCAGAGGAACCAGAAATCAAATTGCCAACATCCGCTGGATCATAGAAAAATCAGTTCAGTTCAGTCGCTCAGTAGTCTCCAGCTCTTTGCCACCCCATGAATCGCAACACGCCAGGCCTCCCTGTCCATCACCAACTACCAGAGTTCACTCAGATTCACATCCATCGAATCGGTGATGCCATCCAGCCATCTCATCCTGGGTCGTCCCCTTCTCCTCCTGCCCCCAATCCCTCCCAGCATCAGAGTCGTTTCCAATGAGTCAACTCTTCGCATGAGGTGGCCAAAGTACTGGAGCTTCAGCTTTAGCATCATTCCTTCCAAAGAAATCCCAGGGCTGGTCTCCCTCAGGATGGACTGGTTGGATCTCCTTGCAGTCCAAGGGACTCTCAAGAGTCTTCTCCAACACCACAGTTCAAAACCATCAATTCTTCGGCACTCAGCCTTCTTCACAGTCCAACTCTCACATCCATACATGACCACAGGAAAAACCATAGCCTTGACTAGACGGACCTTAGTCGGCAAAGTAATGTCTCTGCTTTTGAATATACTATCTAGGTTGGTCATAACTTTTCTTCCAAGGAGTAAGTGTCTTTTAATTTCATGGCTGCAGTCACCATCTGCAGTGACTTTGGAGCCCAAAAAAATAAAGTCTGACACTGTTTCCACTGTTTCCCCATCTATTTCCCATGGAGTGATGGGACCGGATGCCATGATCTTCGTTTTCTGAATGTTGAGCTTTAAGCCAACTTTTTCACTCTCCTCTTTCCCTTTCATCAAGAGGCTTTTTAGTTCCTCTTCACTTTCTGCCATAAGGGTGGTGTCATCTGCATATCTGAGGTTATTGAAATTTCTCCCGGCAATCTTGATTCCAGCTTGTGCTTCTTCCAGTCCAGTGTTTCTCATGATGTACTCTGCATAGAAGTTAAATAAGCAGGGTGACAATATACAGCCTTGACGTACTCCTTTTCCTATTTGGAACCAGTCTGTTGTTCCATGTCCAGTTCTAACTGTTGCTTCCTGACCTGCATACACATTTCTCAAGAGGCAGGTCAGGTGGTCTGTATTCCCATCTCTTTCAGAATTTTCCACAGTTTATTGTGATCCACACAGTTAAAGGCTTTGGCATAGTCAATAAAGCAGAAATAGATGTTTTTCTGGAACTCTCTTGCTTTTTCCATGATCCAGCAGATGTTGCCAATTTGATCTCTGGTTCCTCTGCCTTTTCTAAAACCAGCTTGAACATCAGGAAGTTCACGGTTCATATATTGCTGAAGCCTGGCTTGGAGAATTTTGAGCATCACTTTACTAGCATGTGAGATGAGTGCAATTGTGCGGTAGTTTAGCATTCGTTTACATTGCCTTTCTTTGGGATTGGAATGAAAACTGACTTTTTCCAGTCCTGTGGCCACTGCTGAGTTTTCCAAATTTGCTGGCATATTGAGTGCAGCACTTTCACAGCATCACCTTTCAGGATTTGAAACAGCTAAACTGGATTCCATCACCTCCACTAGCTTTGTTTGTAGTGATGCTTTCTAAGGCCCACTTGACTTCACATTCCAACAAGTGTTTCTTGACTTCCTACTTTTGCATTCCAGTCCCCTATAATGAAAAGGACATCTTTTTGGGGTGTTAGTTCTAAAAGGTCTTGTAGGTCTTCATAGAACTGTTCAACTTCAGCTTCTTCAGCATTACTGGTCGGGGCACAGACTTAGATAACTGTGATATTGAATGGTTTGCCTTGGAGACGAACAGAGATCATTCTGTCGTTTTTGCGATTGCATCCAAGTACTGCATTTAGGACTCTTTTGTTGACCATGATGGCTACTCCATTTCTTCTGAGGGATTCCTGCCCGCAGTAGTAGATATAATGGTCATCTGAGTTAAATTCACCCATTCCAGTCCATTTTAGTTCGCTGATTCCTAGAATGTCGACGTTCACTCTTGCCATCTCTTGTTTGACCACTTCCAATTTTCCTTGATTCATGGACCTGACATTCCAGGTTCCTATGCAATATTGCTCTTTACAGCATCGGACCTTGCTTCTATCACCAGTCACATCCACAGCTGGGTATTGTTTTTGCTTTGGCTCCATCACTTCGTTCTTTCTGGAGTTATTTCTCCACTGATCTCCAGTAGCATATTGGGCACCTACTGACCTGGGGAGTTCCTCTTTCAGTATCCTGTCATTTTGCCTTTTCACACTGTTCATGGGGTTCTCAAGCAAGAATACTGAAGTGGCTTGCCATCCCTTCTCCAGTGGACCACATTCTGTCAGGCCTCTCCACCATGACGCACCTGTCTTGGGTTGCCCCGAGGGCATGGCTTAGTTTCGTTGAGTTACATAAGGCTGTGGTCCTAGTGTGATTAGATTGACTAGATTTCTGTGAGTATGGTTTCAGTGTGTCTGCCCTCTGATGCCTTCTTGCGACACCTACCATCTTACTTGGGTTTCTCTTACCTTGGGCGTGGGGTATCTCTTCACGGCGGCTCCTGCAAAGCGCAGCCGCTGCTCCTTACCTTGGATGAAGGGTATCTCCTCACCACCGCCCTTCCTGACCTTCAACGTGGGATGGCTCCTCTAGGCCCTCCTACGCCCGCACAGCCACCGCTCCTTGGACGTGGGGTCGCTCCTCCTGGCCGCCGCCCTGGCCTCAGATGCAGGGTAGCTCCTCTCGGTAGCTTCCTGCGCCGTTGCAGCCTGGCACTCTAGGCCACTTGCCCCTGACCTCAGACGTGGAGTGGCTCCTCTCGGCCACGCTTAGTGCACCGGCTGCAGCCACCTGCCAGAAAACCATCTACTTCTGCTTTATTGACCACACCAAAACTTTGACTGTGTAGATCTCAACAGACTGTGGACAATTCTTAAAGAGCTGGGCATACCAGACCACCTGACCTGCCTCCTGAGAAATCTGTATGCAGGTCAAGAAGCATAGTTAGAACTGGACATGGAACAACAGACTGGTTCCAAATGGGAAAAGGAGTATGTCAAGGCTGTATATTGTCACCCTGCTTATTTAACTTCTATGCAGAGTACATCATGAGAAATGCTGGGCTGGATGAAGCACAAGCTGGAGTCAAGACTGCCAGGAGAAATATCAATAACCTCAGATATGTAGATGACACCACCCTTATGGCAGAAAGTGAAGAGGAACTAAAAAGCCTCTTGATGAAAGTGAAAGAGGAGAGTGAAAAAGTTGGCTTAACGCTCAACATTCAGAAAACGGAGATCATGGCATCTGGTCCCATCACTCCATAGCAAATAGATGGGGAAACAGTGGAAACAGTGACAGGCTTTATTTTCTTGGGCTTCAAAATCACTGCAGATGGTGACTGCAGCCATGAAATTAAAAGACACTTGCTCCTTGGAAGAAAAACTATGACCAACCTGGACAGCATATTAAAAAGCAGAGACATTACTTTGCCGACAAAGTTCCATCTAGTCAAAGCTACGGTTTTTCCAGTGGTCATGTATGGATGTGAGAGTTGGACCATAAAGAAAGCTGAGTGCCAAAGAATTGATGCTTTTGAATTGTGGTGTGGAGAAGACTCTTGAGAGTCCCTTGGACTGCAAGGAGATCCAATCAGTCCATCCTAAAGGAGATCAGTCCTGAGTGTTCATTGGAAGGTTGGATGCTGAAGCTGAAGCTCCAATACTTTGGCCACCTGATGTGAAGAACTGACTCTTTGGAAGACTCTGATGCTGGGCAAGATTGAAGGCAAGAGGAGAAGGGGATGACAGAAGATGAGATGGTTGGATCGCATCACCGACTCAATGAACATAAGTTTGAGCAAGCTGCAGGAGTTGGTGATGGGCAGGGAGGCCTGGTGTGCTGCAGTCCATGGGGCCGCAAAGAGTCGACATGACTGAGTGACTGAACTGAACTGATGGAACCGGATGCCATGATTATAGTTTTTTGAATGTTGAGTTTTAAGCCAGGTTTTCCACTCTCTTCTTTCACCTTCATCGAGAGGGTCTCTAATTCCTCTTTGCTTTCTACCACTAAGATGGTGTCATCTGCATATCTGATGTTATTGATGTTTCTCCTAGCAATCTTGATTCCAGCTTGAGTTTCAATTAGCTTGGCATTTCTCATGATGTACTCTCAATATAAGTTAAATAAGACAATATACAGCTTTGATGTACTCCTTTCCTAATTTTGAATCAGTCTATTATTCCTCGCCCATTCTAACTGTTGCTTCTTGACCTGCATACTGGTTTCTCAGGAGGCAGGGAAGGTGGTCTGGTATCCCCATCTCTTTCAGAATTTTCCAGTTTGTTGTGATCCACACAGTCAAAGGCTTTAGCATAGTCAATGAAGCAATAGTAGATGTTTTTCTGGGATTCTCTTGCCTTTTCTATGATCCAAAGGATGTTGGCAGTCTGACCTCTGGTTCCTCTGCCTTTTCTAAATCCAGCTTGTACATCTGGAAGTTCTTGGTTCACATACGTTTGAAGTCTAGCTTGAAGGATTTTGAGCATTACCCTGCTAGCATGTGAAATGAGTGCAATTGTGAGGTAGCCTGAGCATTCTTTGGCATTGCCTTTCTTTGGGATTCGAATGAAAACTGACCTTTTCCAGTCCTGTGGCCATTGCTGAGTTTTCCAAATTTGCTGGCATATTGAGTGCAGCGCTTTCACAGCATCATCTTTTAGGATTTGAAATAGCTCAGCTGGACTTCCCGCACCTCCACTAGCTTTGTTCGTAGCAATGCTTCCTAAGGCTCACTTGACTTCACACTCCGAATGTCTGACTCTAGGGGAGTGATCTCACATTGTGGTTATCTGGGTCATTACGACCTTTTTTTGTACAGTTCTGTGTATTCTTGCCACTTCTTAATATGGAAGCTCTTGACTCCATTTTAAATATGGTTTCTAGTTATGAATCTTTACATTTCCTCCTGTGGAGATGCTTCTCTGAAAGCATTGCTGATCAACTGGCAGGTTTTTTTTTTTTTTTTTCCAGATACAGCAACTTTTCCCCTTGATGCCAGGGAGGACCCTTCCTGGATATCGTGTCCCTCGGGACAGGGAGCGTGTACATATGGAGATCTCTTCAGGTCAAATTCAAGTAACAGAACGGGTCGGAGGGGGTGCTCAGAAATCTCCTGTCGGAAGTCTGTGTCTTAGAACAGTGGATGCAGAAGGGCACACTTGAGCCGGAGAGAATTAAACAAGCACTCTGGGGAGACATGGCTGATGCAAGAATTAAGGCGTGGGGGAGTGATTCTGGATTATACATAATTTGACTTAAACTTTACGCTAATTAGAGCAGCCTGTCTTATGGCCTGTCAAACATGAACTGTGTATCTGCTTTATCACAATGAGGAGGAAGGGGAAAATGCATTACCTGATTGCTTAGAATGTCCACTCTGAGTACAGGGATAATTGCCACCTCCTGCCCCTTCCTCCCCAGTGACAGCGCTATACTCCTTGGAAGATGAGAGTCCCTTCCCAGACACCAAGGTCATGCTGGCTTGCTGTGCACCTGCTGACCTGTCTTCAGACCTTGAGAAAATGTGTCCCTGTCGTGTCTGGTGTTCTGACAAGATGTAGAGCTGTGGCCCAGGCGTCCGCACTGGACCCGGGTGGCCATTGTGGCCGTGGTTTCAGACAGCTCCTGCCTCGCTGGGAGCTTGAATGTTTTAAGCTGGATCAGACTTTGCTAGCCACAACCACCTGCGACCTTATGGTCTCAAGGTCTCTCCTTGTAGCTGTGTGTTTTGGACCTCACTGATTCTTGCCCTACAAACAGCCTTCCTCCTTGTCAGCTTCTATCCCAATTCCTGACAGCTTATGGATCTTTGCAGTTTTTGCCTGTATAAACGTCCCTCCTCATTTTGCAGCTTGGGGAGCACAATTCAAGTGCTCCCTAAGTCTGGGCCTTCTGCTCTACAGCCCTCAGTTTAGCTCAAATAAAACTTTTCTATCCCTATGGTCAATGTAAATCTTCAATAACCAATCCAAGCTGATTAACAAGGAGAGCTCGACAGAAAGAAAAGACACAGATTAAGCAAAAAAAGAGAGAGAGGGTTGGGGACTCCCCTGACAGTCCAGGGGCTTGTGTTTGGTCCCTGGTGGGGGAACATGCCATGTGGTGTGGCCAAAAGCAGAGAGGAGGTCTAGGAGGAGGTTTGGGAGGAGCCCCTGTGATTCCTCGGAGCCCGGTGCTGGGGGCTGGGAGGATGTTGGAAAGGCTGGTTAGAGGCTGAAACTGAAGGCTCCTGAGTGCTTAGGCGTGGAACAATCTTTTTCCCAGTGACCGGGCTCTTTGTAATAATGCCGGTGGGGTCAGCTGAGGGGGCCCTTGTTGGCCACCCAAGGTGTTTGGCCTTTGCTCTCTTGAGGGGACCCACGGGCCGGTTGTGGGCTGAGGAGTGGCGCGCTGACCGCGACACGTGCCGCCTTGGGACCCGGGTGCGCAGCTGGCTGAAGGCCGCCCCCTTGTGGCCAGAGCAGGGCGTGCAGGACTGGGCCCATCGGCAGGCGCCAGGGGCGTGCCCCTGCCGGCGTCCAGAGGGCCGCGAGGGCAGGCTGCATCTCCCCGCCCCACAGCGAGTCCCCGCTCTTAGGCGATTGCCAGGCCGTCTTCTCTCGGTCTGTGTGGAAGCCGAATGTCAGCCAACGAACCAGCCGTTCAACTGGGAATTCCCTGGCGGCCCAGCGGGTAGGACTTGGCGCTTTCACTGCGGGGGCCCTGGGTGTGCTCCCTGCCTGGAGAGCGAAGTTCCCACAAGCTGTGCATCTCGGCCAAGGGGGCTGGCAGAGAGCACGCTGAATAGACCAACCGGTTCATCGCCAGTCCCTCTCTAGATGCCTGTCTGGTGGGCAGCTGGCATCTTAGGTGGGAGGGGCCGGCTCTCTGTGCCTTCCTACCTACTGCCTGCCTCTGTGGCACAGGTGTCAGGCTGGGGGCAGGGGCAGACGGGACAGGTCCCGCCCCTGTGGTGCCCACAGCTGGCTGCCCGGGCAGCAGCGGCACCGGTGGGGGTCCCGGTGTGCAGGGGTGAGGGGCTGTCTGGGGCCCCTGGGACGTGGGGGCTCTTCCTCCCAGGGATCGAGCTGCCCGGAAGGGCCCAGATGGAGAACGCTAGTCTGGTAGGACAGGGCTGCGTTTCTACTGAAAAGCATCCAGCCAGCTGACGAGCTGTCACCCGCGGGACCGCGGTCAGCTTTCTACATGTCCCCGTCGTGCACGACTGTTTTCTGGACGAGTCACATTGCAGGTGCCGGGCCATTTTCCCCTGAAATGATTGGGGGCCAGCCGTGAAAGGACAGCACGATCTCCCCCATAAACACAATGGCAGGACAGACATCTGTGGGCAGGCGACAGGGAGAAGAGGTGCTGGGGGGCAGGCCAGGGTGGACGGGGTGCAGGCTCCCCCCGGGCTGTAGGGGGGCCCCAGTGGGGGGGACCCGGGGCCCAAGGAGCCCAGGTGCCTACCGGGCGTGAGTCGGGGGTCACGTTCTCGGGCAGCTGCAGGTCTGCACCCCTGGCCTGGCGCCTGGGGCCCGAGGGGGACTCAAGGAAGCCACTGAGATGCCTTGTCCGGCCACCGAAGGAGCCACCTCTCTCGGGCCTAGCTCCTGCCCAGCTGGTGGGCAGGGCTGCTGGGCAAGTGTCCTGCCCTGCCCCTCCAGGCCCCGGAACCAGCTGCGGAGCGCTCCCCGGTGGGGATGGAGCCCGAGCTGCACACTGTCCCTCCCAGGCGGCCCCTCTCGCGGGGCGCCCCCGCCGCGGCCCACCCGGCCCCTCTGCCCCTACGTCCAAGAAAGGCGCGGCAGCGGCTTGTGGAGACTCTTTATTGTGCTGGGGGTGGGGTAGAGAGGCAGCCGCTCCTCAAGGAGGACTGGGCCGCGGGCACCGCCATCACCGCCTGGCTCCAGCTGCGTCCCCGCTGGGGTGGGGCTCGCGCCCCTCCCGCTCCGCCCTGCCCAGGGTGGGCGGGGCCTCCCGGGTCTGCGGGGCGCTGGGCAGCTGTGGTCCAGGCCGCCCCCGATCACCTAGGCCAGGACCTCTGCGCACTGGTCTGTGGAAGAGAGCAGGTCCTGAGGAAACGCCCGGCGCCCCCTCCCCACCTCCCCGGGGCAGAGGTCCTGGACCCTTCCCTGAGGGGCCAAGCCCCTCCCCTGCCTGTGACCCCCTCCTCCCTCCCCTGGCCCTCCTGTTGTGGGTCCAGCGCCCGAGGAGTGAGCCTTGGGGCCTCCCGCACGCCCCCAAACCCCAGTCTGGGTCGGGGGTCCTTCTGCCCCTGCAGCGCTGGGCGGCCAGGGGACGGTGCTCACCTGACTTGGGCAGCAGGACGCCCTGGCTGGGGTTCAGGCCCACTTTGGGTGCCAGCTCCTGCATCCTCTGGGCGCCTTCAGGAAACAGCTCTGGGGCCCGGGCTGAGGGCAGGGGCACCGTGAGCAGAGGGGCAGGGCTGGGAGGGAGAGTGGGAGGTGGGACGGGGCTGGGGAGCGGCCCAGGGAGACACTGGGAGACGCTGGTTTCTCCTGCCTCCCAGTCAGGGCTCGCTGGGGAGGCACACGGGACACCACAGAGCAGGCCTCCCAAGCGGCCCCAGAGGAGGCGGCGCAGGCGTGGCCCCGCCCCCGTCACCCACCGTAGAGCTGCAGCCAGGTGCTCCTCACACCCCCCTTCTGCGTCTCGAAGTACATGACGGCGAAGTGCTGGTAGTCGGTGAAGGCCACCCTGATGTCGGTCTGGGCCATAGCTGGGTGGGGGCGGGAGCGTGCTGAGCTGGGCGCCGGCCTGGACGCCCCCTGCCCATCCCCACGGTCCCCGCGAGCCGGCCCTGCCACTGCCCCCACCCGCCCGGCACCGCCCGCGACGTGCCCGCCTCACCCGCGTTGCTGAACTGCCCGTCCACGGCCCCCCTGGTGAAGGTGCTGTCCGTCTCCTGGCACCCGCCATCGGGCCTGGGAAGGGGACCCCAGTGGCCTGAGCTGCAGCCCCTGCCCACCGCCCAGCCCCGCTGGGTGTCCTGAAGACGCGGCCCGACCGCGACCGAAACGGCTGCCGCTTGGCTGCTGCCAGCTGCCCCGAGGCCGCCTGTCCCCCATCAGATGCACGCTTGACCACACGGGTGCTTTACGCTTCACTTAGGGGAGAGGAGACATCCTGGGGCAGAGGCACACAGCCAGGGGACGCGGGGCCTGTGGGGTCTCCCCGCCTCCCCTCCAGACACCGGCACGCGTGCACACGCACACACGGACACGGCTCCCCCACACCCTCGGGTGGGGCCCCTCTGAGGAGCAGGTGAGCGGGGCTGCTGTTTCGACGGCCCTGCAGCCTAGCACAGGCGGGGCCTGGCTCTGACCCCTTGATGGCTCGGGCGCACCCCCGCTTCCTCCTGGCTCCCACCTGACCGTACGCTGGTTGGGCCTAAGGCCAGTCCAAGGTGGGACTCCTGGGATCACTTACGTGGGGAACCCAAACTTGATGCCCAGGTTGCCGTCAGCCAAGGAGGTCACCAAGACCACGGGCATCTTCATGTTGTCCTTAGCGTCCAGGAAGCCCTGGTCATCCGACACCGCCCCAACCACGTACCAGGGGCCCTGGAACTGCAGGGGGACAGGACGAGCTGGGGGCAGCCCCGGCTGCCACGTCAAACCTGACCTGAGCCTGGGGGGCAGCTGCTCTCATCTGGCTGGAGGCCCAGCGAGTAGTGGGGACGGAAGTCAGACTTGGGCCTGAGGGGCCTACTGTCCTCTGCACCCCCCGCCCCAAGTCAGCCAGACAGGCGGATGCGGGCTTGGTCCCCTTGAGCTGAGCTTGAACCAGAGTAGGGGCTGGGCTGGGTTCCCTCAGCCCTCTGGCCTGTCTGGTAGAACACAATCAGACAGAGGCTGCCAGCCCGGCACGTCCGTGAGTACCTGGCTGGCATCAAAGTCGGCCTGGATGGGGACCTCGGCCTGGCCTGGGGCTGCAGCGAGTAGGGCGAGGGTCCCGCTGATCAGCAGCGTCTGCAGCATCCTGGAAGGTGGCTCTTGCTGATGGCACGGGGCTCCGGAGCAGCACAGGAGGGTTGGGGTGGCCTCTCCCACTGTGCCTTTATGCCCCTGAGACGCCCTGGGGCGCTGGCCTGCCCGCCTGGGACAGACCCCACCGTGATAGGCTCCGATCGGGTTGCTCCCTGGAGCACTGGCCTGCTGCCTGGGACAGACCCCACCGTGATAGGCTCCGATCGGGTTGCTCCCTGGAGCACTGGCCTGCTGCCTGGGACAGACCCCACCGTGATAGGCTCCGATCGGGTTGCCCTGGCCCAGTGGCCCCCACCAGACCCCGCCCATCCTTCCCAGGGAGGGGGCCGGATGCCCCGGAGCAAGGGGAGGCGAAGGCCTGGCAGGCCCTGCGGGATGTGGCCTCCAGCCCTGGGCTCAGGCAGAGCCTTGGGAAGCCATTCCAAAGTCTCACCCTCACCTCCGACCCTCACAACCTGGGGGCCTGGACAGGGCCTGGTGGGCAGGCTGCTGTGGGCACTACGCCTTGTGAGCCAGGGGGCCCAGGACAGGGGCCCAAGTATGGCCACGCCTTGAGGGGGTGGCTGGAGAGGCTGCAGTGGGTGAGATCCGGCTGCATGCAGTGCGTGGGGACACAGCTTCTCTGAGCTGTCCCGGCTTCCGGCCAGCCACCTCTCCCATGCCATCAGGGGCTGAGCTAGTGCGCCCCTACCCGCCCCTCGGGGCATCCTGCAGAGCCAGCCGCTGAGATTTCACAGAGGGTTAAGGGACACCCAGGCCCAAAGCAAAGGGGGGCCGTCAGGTCCCCAGAGAGCTGGCCAGAGCCAGGCCCAACTGCAAGACAGACAGTCAGGAGCCAGGCGCTGACTTGCTTCAGAGTTTATTTTCAGAGCGGGAATAAAGGCTGAGGCGGGCAGGGATGGCGAGGGGCTGGGGCTGGGGTCTCGGGTGTTGCAGGAAACGGCTGAGCAGGGCAGAAGGGCCAGGTCCTGAGAGCCGGACTCACCTGGGCAGGAGAGCGGGACCTGTGGGTGGGGCCGGCCACATGCCCCCCACCCCAAGACCCCAGCCCCCTGCAGCCTCAGGTTGCGAGGGCCCGTCCACTGAGGCCTCTCAGCAAAGGGCACCGGCCTCCCTGCCGTCCCCTGGTCTTCCCACCGCAGTCCTGTCCCGGCCGCCCGCTCCGCCTGCTCCCAGTGACCTTGCTGAACCCCAGCGGAGGCCTCTCTGTGAAGCAGCCCTTGTCGGCGGAGGCCAGCCCTCGTGGCAGAGGGGAGGCTGCTGGTGAGCGCGTGTTGAATGAACGAGGGGCTGCTGGGGGAAGGTGGCCCCCAGCCCCACTCACCTATGTGCGCACCTCCATGCACTTGTCTGCCAAGAAAGAAGCCCAGGCCTGCGGTCAGTGCCCCAGGCCCGCCCTGCGACAGGCGTGACCCCTAAACTGCTGACTGTCACCCCCATCACTCCCGCCCCTCCCCCAGGTTCTGTCTACCCCTCCGAAAGGAAGATCCGGCCCCCCCCGCCCCCCGCCCCTGGGCCCAGAGCAGGCTTCCTTGGCAAGGAGGCCGTGGACACTTCAGGGAGCCTGTGCTGAGCCCCGTGTGGTTGTCCCTGTGTCCCGACGCGGACACCCGTTCACAAGCCCCGTTTCTAGGGCCTGCCCTGCACCCCTCCCAGGCTGGGGCCTTTGCGTCCCAGGGGCCGAGCCGGGGCCTGGCACACGGTGGGCGCGTGGTGAATCCGGGGAGGGGGTGTTTCCTGAGGCGTGTCTTCCTGGGCCGGGCCCAGGGACTGCAGACCAAGGTCTCGGTGTGAGGCCAGACCACCCCCGCTCCGGAGGCCGCGCACCAGTCAGTGGGCAGTCTGGCCGGACGGGCTCCACCGCTCGGCCTCCCCCGGATCAGGAGACGGTCTGTCTGCCTCTAATCTGACCTTAATCCCCTCCCGTCAGATTAGCGTGCTCACCAGTCTTGGGCAGGAACACAATGCCTTCCTCTGTGAAGCCCAGGCTCCTGGCGAAGGTGGTGAACTTTTCCTTGACCTCGGCTCTGGGGGTCTGGGTGCGGCCTGGGGCAGTGGGGAGAAGCCTTCGGCCTCCGTTTGTCTGGAGGATCCCCGTTCTGCCCCTGCTCCCGAGCCCAGGGCACCCCCAGCCGCCCCCACGGGTGGAGCCCCAGGCCCGGTGGTGGGCACGGCGCCGGGACACGTACTGTAGAGCGTGGCCATGAGGGAGTCCGGCCCCGGGCCCCGGACACTCTCGGTGTAGAGCAGGGCGTACGTCTCGTAGTCCGTCTCTGCCACCGACACCTCGTGGGTGCTGCTCCAGTCTGGAGACGCGGGAGACAGCCCCGCAGGGCCCCGTGTCCCCAAACCAGAAGGGCTCAGAAAATCAGGGGTGCGTGGGACAGCCACAAACCCCGCAGCCACAGCCCTCTGGGGAGGAGAGACGGCCAGAGGAGGCCATCACAGGCAGGGGCAAGGAGGGCAGGAGCCCCGGGGTGCAGAGGAGCGAGGGGCGCGTGGGGGCACAGACAGCAGCAGAGAGAGCCCTTCATGGGGGCTGCTGGGCAGGCCCAGGCCGGCCCGGGCGGGGCAGCCACCCCCCACCCGCCCCTGTACTGCCGGGCAGGGGGTGGCCCAGAGTCCCGGCCAGCAAGTGTCGCTCCTGGCCGCACTCACGAGGGCTGGTGTAGCTGTAGCAGCCTGGGGGGCCGGCCGGGCGCAGCAGCAAGGTCCGGGTCTCACACTGGTCTTTCCTGTGGGCAGGTCATCCTGGGGTCAGGGGTCGGGTGCTGGGGGTGTCCCCAGATTGCGACCCTGCGCCGGGAGCTCTGGGCCCCGGATGCCCGCCCCGCTGCCCACCTGAGGAAGGTAGAGGTGACGTTGAGGCCGCCATCCGCCGCGGGGGCCACCTCAGACTTGCACATGGACAGCACCTTCCTCTTCTCCAGGAACCAGCTCGAGTTGGAGGCAAGGCCGGAGGTGAACCAGCGTCCCAGGAACTGCA
This sequence comes from Ovis aries, assembly GCF_016772045.2. NCBI lineage: Eukaryota > Metazoa > Chordata > Mammalia > Artiodactyla > Bovidae > Ovis > Ovis aries. Next base: position 932,379 of record NC_056056.1, read on the forward strand.
GCGACAGGACCCCATGCCGGTCGGCCGGGACCCTCCGGACCCGCCGCGGCTGGGCGGCGCACCCACCCCGGCCCGCCTGCAGCCCACCCGGCCCCCCTGCTCCGGCGCGGCCCCTTCCGCTCCCCGCGGCCCCGCCCCCACCGCGGGGTCCCGCTCCCGCCGCCGGGGGGCCGGGCGGCAGAGGTCGCCGGGCCGTCCCTAGAGGGGTCGGATGCGGGCGTGGGGCGCGGAGCTGGAAGACCCGCCCCGACGCGCTCCAGCGACCCCCCGCAGGCCTCTGCGCGCGTGGTCCCGGGGCAGGGGCGCGCACCGGGGCGCGCTCAGTGCATCGCCATTCCTGGCGCCGCCCGGCTCCTCCGTCATCTGCGCGCTCCCGCGCGGAGGTGCGTCCCCAGGCCAGGTGTGGAAGGTGCGCCTGTTTGCCCTGGGCGTCGTGCGCTCGTTGGGCTAACCGTGTTGGGTGAGAGGTGGCGGGCGCGCAGGTGACCCGCGGGTCAGGCGAGCGCGCGCTCCCGCTCACAGGCGCGTCCCTGCCCGGCGGGCTCCTCTCTGTAGGGCTATTCTCTGTCGGTGAATCGCCTGGGGAGGCCTCTCCCGGTCAGCCCCCTCCGGCCGGTCCAGCCCTTCTTTTCTGCTCCCCGCTTCCCAGGGAGAGCACCCCGCTCCCCACGGGCACCGTCCTGTCCCTGCACCTGGCCGGAGCTCTCCCTCACCTTGTCCTCTTCGAAGTTGGGCTGCAGGGCGGCCTCGGTGGGGGCTGGGGTCTGCAGGACCCCCAGGACCCCCAGCAGGAGCAGCCCCATCCATGGCCTGTTCGGAGTGGCCATTTTCCCAGAACCGGGCCGGCGGTACAGGCAGAGACGGGCGGGAGGCAGGGAGGCCGCCCAGAGACCCCTATTTATGGGCCTGGCTTGGCCTCCGCCCAGGCCCAAGGACAGCCCACTGCAGGCTCGTGATGCGGCGGGGGACAGGGCAGCGGAGTCCAGCGGCGGCCTCGTCCCCCACGGGGCTGCTTATGTAAGAGGCACTGACTGGGACAGCCTGGGCCTGCCCCCCGGGCTGAGCTGGGGGGGCAGAGGCCCCTGCATGGCAGGCCCCTCCTCCACCCTGGGAAGGTCCACTCCAGCAGCCTGGCTGGGGCAGGGGGCAAGTGCCTTGGTGCTGCCCTGCCTCTGGGGCCTCTGGTCACTTGAGTCCCCTCACAAGCCCTGCCATTGTTCTGTGTCCAAGCCTGCAACCCTGGGGCGACACAAGGCCCTGTTTGCACTGCCTGAGTTTCCTCCCGGAAGGCCCAGCAGGCCAGGGGGCGATGGGAAACTTGGGCCAAAGGAAAGAAGCCAAAGCTCCCCCCAGAGTGGAGCCGGAGGGCCTGGTGTGCAACACAGCGTCCCCGGAGCCAGCTGGCGGGGTCTGGCTGGCGGCCCCCGGGGTGTCCTTCCCGGCCTCGGGCCCACGGCCTTGGGCAGAGGTCCATTCCTTGCGCCTGCACACCTACACAGCTCCACACCTGCACAGCTCCACACCTGCACAGCTCCACACCTACACAGCTCCACACCTGCACTCCTCCACACCTGCACTCCTCCACACCTGCACACCTGCACAGCTCCACACCTGCACACCTGCAGTGGCCCCACCCTGCCTGTCCTATTACCTGGTGCCAAGCTGGTGGCTCCCCCGGGGCCAGAGGACGTGAGGTACCCCCCCACTGCAGAGAGAGCCGTCTCCCCGCAGAGGCCTCCCTGGGTTGACAGGCTGTCTCTGAGGTCCTGGGCCCTGTTCAAATCTGGCAAGTGTCCCCTGTCCCTCTGGTCCGGACCAAGGCCACCCCTATTAGCTGGGGCCTCAGCACAGGACTGAGTGGGGTCAGCAGCTCTGAGCAGCGGTGAGTGGGTGGGTGCGCACACCTGGGGTGGGGGCTGGGGAGGTGAGGCTGGGGAAGGAAGTCCCGAGCGAGGTGCAGACACAGGGGACATGGCTGTGGCTGGGGGGCACAGGAGCTGGCGCACACCCCGGGCCCAGCCCACCATGGGGTGCAGCCCCTGTCCGGTGCTTGGCACCTTCTGCCCGGAAGCTGGATACTTGGCAGCCCGGCCTCTGGCTTTGGACCGGACCCAGGGCTGTCCGGAAACCACGCGGAAGGAGAGGCGTGGGCCGGATCAGCTCCCTGAATGGAGCCAGCGTGGGCCCTGCCACCCACCTCGCAGGGGCAGGATGGCGGGCCCCAGGCCCACAGGGGTCCTAGTAAGGGTTGGGTGCCCGGCCAGACCCCTGCTGTGGGGGCCCCGCCCCTGGAGGATGGCCCAGGATCCCAGAGCACAGAGTCTTTTGGGCGGCACCACGAAGAGGGCCTGCCTCCTCAGTGGCGCCAGGGCTGGCGGGGCCGGCCCCGGAAGAGGCCAGTGTGGGGGAGCCGGCACAAGAGGCTGGAGGCGGGGCGAGGGGACCCCCACTGCTCTGCCCTGGCCTCCCATGCACCCTGCCCCTCCGCATGCTCAAGGCCGTGGGGGGACAGTCTGTCAGAAGCAGGCAGGAGTTGGGGGGCTGGTCCCGGGCCCTGCACCGCCCTGGGTCTGCCCCAGGCTGCAGCCTGGCCCAGGGCAGAGCGGGGGGCTCCTTTCAGGACGACAGAGGGGCAGGAGGAGGCGGGTGAGAGGGAGGCCCGGGACGTCCGTGTGGGCCCCGGCCTCCTGCCATTCATCACTGAGCCCTGCGGCTCTTTGGCCGTGGGGAGGCTCCTGGGTCCTCGGGGCTGAGCTGCGTGCCTGCCGAGCCCCGGTCATGCCAAGACCAGAGCGCCTCCGCCAGCGGTAAACATGTCTCAGAGCAAGGCAGGGGACTGATGCAGGTAGAGGGCAGAGAGCGTGCGGGAGGAGGCGGCCCAGGACGCGAGGACCTCGGGCTGGGCCCGCACGTCTCTCGTGGGCAGGCCCCGCCCCCACAGGAGGGGCCCTCGGGCCTGGTCACCAGGGTGCCCCTCTAGGGAGCAGGGAGGCTCCGGGGACCCTGGGCGCCCACCCCCAGGCCCAGGGTTAGGGAGTACGTCCCCCCACCACATCCCCTCCTCCCCTGCTCCACTGGCCACCGCTGCTGACTGTGGCCTGGATGAGGCCGGGGGGTCTGGAGGAGCAGGAACTGCATCGGCCCCTCGGCCTCCCTGTGACCCAGACGGAGGTGGGTGGCTGGGCTGGTTCGTCCACACTGTGGAGTGAGGAACTGGGCCTCAGAGCCCTTCTGCATGGGCCGTGTTCAGCAAGACCCCCAGGGGTCTGGGCGGGGGTGGCTGCTCTTCCCCCGGGTCTCCAGGGGGTGGGCTGAGGACTCCTGAGGCCCCTAGAGGGGAGCCTCTGAGTGCTGCCAGTGGGGCAGCTCGGAAAGCCGGCTGTTGGTGGCCACCGTGCCCATTGCACGCCGCCCTCCAGGGCCCTGCGGGGTGGGCGGCTGGGGCTCAGCCCTGCCTGGCCAGGAGGCCGGGCCCCCCATCTGCCCGTGCAGGCTTCTCCCTGAGAGCCACGCCCGACAGAGGCCAGGGCTGCAGCTGGAGGGCCCCCCGCCCAGCCCCCGCCCAGCCCACGACACAGGAGGCCGCTCCGCTCAGATGGGCCCGGTCTTCCCTCGAGGCCAGGCCGGTGCTGCCCTGAGTGCTGGACCCCGCTCAGACCTCCGCCTCGGGCTGCTCCCCGGGGTGCTGGGGGGCTTTCCTACCTCCCCCGCCCCCCCACCTCAATGCTTTCCCGTCTCGCCTGCTCCTGAGTGGCTGACCCTCTGAGCCCCAGTCTGCTCTGCGCTACTGACCCCTCCCCAAGCCTGACCAGCCCCATCTTCCCTGTCTCCCAGTCCGCGCCCCACCCTCCCGCCCCCACCAGCCCTGCGGAGCCCCCTAGTGTGGCCTCCCCGCTCCAGGCTGCTCAGCGACTGCTGTGGGGCAGCCACTCTGATGGCCAATGGCTGGAGGAGAGCTCTTTCTTACTAGGAGCCTCTGTCTGTCTTCCCAACGCGCTTCCCACCAGAGAGAGGCTGGGCTGCAGAGTTGCTGGGGTGGGCAGAACCCCCAGTACGCCCCCCCCCCCGTCCTGCCCCTGCCAGCACCTCTGGGCAGCCTGGCTTGGGGCTGGGGAGGTGGGGGCAAGGTGAGCTTGGGCTGGAGGGATGGGGCGGGTACGGCCGGGGCTGGTCTCCCCGCAGCTCCCTGGGAGGGCAGTGTGCTCTGACCGCGGGGCCTCGTGGGAATCAGAGCGTGGACCTGGGCAGCTCTGTTCCGGGAGCCTCTTCGCAGCGCTGGGGGCTTCTGCGGGCAGGGCTGGGCAGAGGCTGGGGGGCCCTTCCCCAGTCCTCCCAGCAGAGTGCGGTTGGGTCGGGGCTTGGGCCTGTTCGTGTTCCGGAGGACCCAGGGCGTGATTTCAGGGCCCAGGAAGCGGGTGCCGGGGGAGCTGCTGGGCCCCGCAGGGAGAGGAGGCGGCCCCCTGAGGGCGCTGTTGATGGGGGGCACACGTACCAGCCCCCCCGGGGGCAACAACTCGGTTCTGCCAGGTCCAGGTGAGGTGGGGCCCTCTCCAGTGACCCCCGCAGAGACGCCTGCAAGGTCTCTCCCCTCCCTCCTGCCCGCGGGCCATGCAAGGCTGTGGCCGGGGAGGGGCGTCTCGGGCACCAGGCTCCCCCCGCACGGTCCCGCTCCGGTGGCTTCGCTCTGAGCCTGGCCTGCCTGTGGTCAGCCCTGCAGGCGGGGCCACCTCTGCCCTCCAGGTGGGGGGCGCGCAGGACGTAGGGAGGCAAGGCCCCTCCTGGCACCCGCAGAAAGTCGAGCCGCCAGCCCCGGTAGCCCAGGCACTCTCGCTGGTTCTCTGAGGGACAGGCAGGTGGGGCAGCTGAGAGGGCACGGCCCTGACCCGGGAGGCCGGAGCTGGCCTCTCAGGAGCCCACACCCAGCCCTGGCATCAGAAGGGGTCCCCCAGAGGCTGACCCGCGTCTACCCTTAGGCTCCTCCCCTCCCCTCGGCCCATCACGGTATCCAGTAGCTCTGGATGTGACTGGACCTAGGCTGCTCGGTGGGCCCCACGGGCATGTGAGCCGCAGGTCAGCACAAAGCAGAGCTGAGGCTGCAGTTTCCGTGGAGCCCGGGGTCCGGGCGTGAGGGGGGATGGGCATCTGCCTGGGGGGTAGGCGATGGCCGCAGACGTGCTAGGGGTTGGCCTGGACCTTGGGAGGTCACGGGTGCCATCCTCCTCCTTCTGGCTGGGTGGGTCGGAGATAAGCCTAGACTTGATCTCCTGGGGGCAGTGACGGGCCCCAGTCTCCATGCAGTGCCCCCCCCGACATGGCTGGCCCTTCAGAGCCCAGGCTCTCCCCACACGCGGGGCCCCTCGCTGACCCACCTCACAGGGCCGTGGGGGACCACTCCTGCTTCCTGCTCAGCCATCAGCAGTGCCCCCCCACCCCACCCAGCCTACGGGAGGGCGCTCAGAGGGAGCTGGAGGGCAGGGGGCACACCCCCCAGACCCCACCGCACCCCTCAGGCCAGCCCCCCACCCTCCAGGTGACTCACAGCCTTCGGGGCTCCCCACTTCCGAGATGCTCCTAGCATGAGGGGGTCCCCAGCACGGAGATTTTAAGTGGAAGAGGGGCAGAACCCTGGGTCACCCAGAAACTGCTAGAAAGAACATTCCAGAAAATGCCTGAAGTCCTCCTCCCCATTCCCTGAGCCTTCACCCGGCTCCCGGATGGGCCCCACGTCCAGGGGTGCCCTGGGAGAGACCTGGGGTAGCCAGGTGGAGACAGGCACAGTGTGGCCACATTCAAGGAGGGAACGGACGCCCTGGGTCTGCAGCTGGGCACCGCCAGGGCTGGCGAGCAAAGGGGCTCAGGACTCCACCGCGCCCACCCAGGCCCCAGAGGACAGCTGCTGTGTGACTTAAGGAGGCGAGTTCGGACTCGGGGTGCCCCCGGGCGAGGCCATCTCTGAGTTTTTGCCCAGACCACATGGGCCCACTCGCCCCTGGGCGGGCCCCGCCTGTATTTCTGTCTGCTCCGTGCCCTGGGCTGGCCTCTGCTGACCCCGGTGATGACCATATCTCCACTCCGCTTCTTCTTTCCCAGCCCAGGAGGTCGGGCTGGTCCAGGGGCCCGAGGACGCTCCGGGCCAGCAGGGCCCAGGACTGCTCCGCCGCCCCCAGAGAGGCCGAGGCGCTGCAGCGCTCTGCCCCAGGGAGGGGTGGGCAGGGCTCCGGGAGAGCGGCCTGCCCCTCACGCCCCCGCCTGTCCCGGCCTCCCTGAGCTGTGACACCCAGTGTTCGGACTTCCAGAAGCATCCAGCCTGGTGGAGGGTGGTCGGAGCTAAACTTGTCTTCTCCCCTGTGGAAGGCCGCATGGGTGGTCTCTGGGAAGGCGGGGCCTGTGGGCACCACGTCCCCTGGGGCATGCGCTGTGGCCAGGCTGGGCACCCCTGAAAGGGCCCCAAAGCCGAGACTGCTCGTGTGGTGTTGCACCTCCAGGACCTCAAGGGAGTCTCTGGATTATGGCATTTTTCTCTCCTCCATAACTTGACCGTGTCAGGCCAGCCTGAGGGTTCGCAGGGTCCCCTGGTGCCCTCAGGGGCCAGAAGGCCACCACTCGGGTCTGGACCCAGGGCCCTGGGCTGGGCACACTCCTGCGGTGGGCGCTCCTGCCGCTCAGGGCCCCAGGGGTGGAAGTCCTACGTCGAGCAGGGCCTGCAGCAGGGGGACCCCGGGGGGGCACTGGGCTCTGTCTGGGTGCCCCTGGCTCCCCGCTCCCCAGGCCCCTGCTGGGTGCTGGCGATGGCAGCCTGTGTGTGAGGAGGGGCCCAGCTCTCCTGGTCCCGAGAGCCCAGGACGGCCAGGAGCGTGCCCAGCCGTGGGGTGGGGGCCAGAGAAGAAAGCCTGACAACGGCAGAGAGGGCGCTCTGGCTCTGGGTGCCCCCGCAGTTTGCCCTGTGGCCAGGGCCACCCCGGCATCGGCCGTCGGGTGGTCCTGCCCCCTCCTCCCCGCACCAAGCGCTCACTCCTGGTGAGGGTGGGTGTGGGCACCGATGGCTTCGAAGGACAAGACACAGGCAGGGCCTTGACCAGTGACCTGCGGTGAGAGCGGGCAGCCCAGGGCAGGGCGGGCTCAGAGGCAGGGCGCAGCGTCTCGGGAGAGGGTGGGCCCGGGCCATCTGGGAGCAGATACCCTGCAGAAACAGAGGCAGGAAAGAGACGGGGTGGGGAGACGGGCCCCAGAGGGCACAGGAGGCCTGGGGGGCGGGGGCCTCCGCGGGGAGGGCGCGGGGCAGGGGGACCTGAGTGGGGAGGGGGTTCTGGGTCTCTTCCGGGTCTGGGGGCAGAGTGCTGCAGGCGTCCTGGGGCTCCTCACCCCACCCCACGTCCCTGATGTACTCAGTGAGGCCTGGTCAGGCCCTCTCTCACTTGCTGGGTTTCTTCTGAGGCCCTGAAGCTAATCTTGCGTTTGTAGCTTTAACCTTTCATCTCGAGAGTGCCCCCTGCCCAGTCCCCCAGCACACGTCCCCTGGGCCTGGGCCCTCCCTCTTCCAGTCACACAGATGGACCCCGTGAGTCCAGTCCTCTCTGCCCTCGGGCTGACCCTCCCCTGCCCTGGCCTCCTCCACCTGACGAGCTGCTCTTCTCGCGTCCCCTGCCCCCTGCCCCAGCCCCCACCCCCAGGTGCCCTTTCTGTGCTCGACTCTGGGGCCCCGGTGGCCCCAGTCCTGCCCCGGACCCTCTTCCTGAGCCACTGCGCCCAGTCTAGCTGCCTGGGTCCTGATGGCCTCCTTACCAGGGGGCCTGGGCCAGGACACAGGCGCCTGGGGTCCAGTGTCGGCCCCTCCCCAGAGGACCCCACCCCACCCCACCCGAGTGCCTCAGCCCCTCGGGGCTCCTAGGCCCCCACCCTGCCCACCTCGGCCTCTCGGGGCAGGGCTTGGGCAGGAAGGCAACATGGTTACAGGTGATGCCCAGGCTCTGGACAAACCTGATGAATTTTCCCCTCGAGTCTGTTCAGCTCTTCCCTCTGCTCTGTGAGCAGGAGAGGTGAGCCCTGGGAGGACCCTCCCTCCAGAGCCCACCTTCTGCCCTCGGGGACCTGCCGCAACCTCCACACAGAGCACCTGGCTGATGCCGACCACGTCTCCCCTCTGCCTCCTCCTCCCGGTGAGGCTGCTCACCACAGCCCACCTCTGGGTGCCCTGTGACTGGGGGAGCCGCTCTGGATCCTTCCTGGGCGGGGGACCCACCTTTCAGGCCCCGGGGGACAGGGTGTGGGCTCAGTGCTTGCAGGATGGGGCCGGTGGGGAGAGGTAGGCGGAGGGAAGGGTGTGAGGCTGGGGCGCCTCGGGAAGGATCCTGCACCCACGCGTTTCTCAAGGGGCTGCACCCCTCGGGGGGCATGGTGGGTCCTAAACTTGGGGTGTCCTGGATGAAGTCAGGGTGTCCTGAATGAACTCAGGGTGTCCTGGGTGAAGTTGGAGTGGGAAGCCTGGTGGGTGCTGAAATCAGGGTGTCCTGGATGAATTCTAGGTGCCCTGGGTGAAGTCGGGGTGCCCTGGGGAAGTCAGGGTGGGCAGCTTGGTGGGTGTTGAAGCCAGGTGTCCTGGGTGAAGTCAGGGTGTCCTGGGTGAAGTCTGGGCACCCTGGGTGAAGTTGGGGTGTCCTGGGTGAAGTCAGGGCGCCCTGGGTGAAGTCGGGGTGTCCTGGGGAAGTCAGGGTGGGAAGCCTGGTGGGTGCTGAAGTCAGGGTGCCCTGGGTGAAGTCGGGGCACCCTGGGTGAAGTCCCTGTGCCCGTGGACCCACCCTCTGCCACCAGCCCGGGCCTGGGCACCTCATCCCCCCACGGAGCTCTGGCTGCAGCTGCCTGGCCCCTCCCCACCGGGGGCTGTCGACCTTCCCACCTGTCTGTACAGGGGTCACCCCAGGCTGTCCTGCCTCCCAGCCGCCCCCGAGCAGAGCCCGGTGATGGGAAAGTGATGGTCATCCTTGAGCTTGAAGATGGTCGAGGTGGTCCTGAATCACGCTCGGTCCACCTTGAAGGAGCTGCCCACTGGGCCAAGGGGGGACCATTGGCTTTGAAACCATGGGGGCTGGGGCTGGGCCAGGTCCCGGGACCCCCGTCCATCCCGCCTGGGCGTCCCGGAGCCAGGGACCCTCTCAGCTGGCAGAGCCTGTGCTGGGGCTGCCCTGAGGCATCGGCCGGCGCCAGAGGCTCCCCGGGGTTCACAGGACAGGCTGACCCTGGCCTCCCAGAGCCATGGTCTCTCCCTACATGAGGAGGCGTGGAGATGTTCCTGTGCCCCCAGGGCTCAGACCCCACCCGCCTGCCCTGACCCTCTTCCTTCCATCCTGGCGGCTCCAGGACCCTCAGGCTGGGTGCCCTCTCGCCCCATCCTCCTCAGCTTGTGCCCGGGACAGACCTGGAGAGGCCCGCTGTGGCCCCGGGGTGACCGAAGCCCTGGAGCTGGTCGGGGCCCGGGGCCTGGCTCTGAGTGCTCCCGGCAGGATGATGCCACCCACCGGAGCCCCAGGCTCCTTTCCTGAGAGGCCTGGGCAGCGGCTGCCCTGGTTGGGGGCCATGGGTCCCTCTGCCCAGCTTGCCCCGTTCTGGGTTCTGGTCCCAGATGGAGTGGGCGGGGCCCCTGCTGAGACCGCCAGCTCGTGTGAGGGTCTCTGGCCTGGCCTCTTGACATTCTGGTTCCCCCGCCCCCGTACCCACGGTCTGAGTCAGGCACGCCATCCTGGACATCTGGGTCTCGTGGGCCAGGACAGCAGCTAGGAGCTCCCAGCCAGGCCTGGGGGCGTCACCACCAGCACCAGAGCTGAGGACACCCTGTGCCCAGCTGGACGGCCACCCTGGAACACGCGCCCGCCTGTCCTGGTCTGGCGGGCACAGCCGTGGCCCAGCCACCCCCGCTGGGAGATGGCCCAGCCACGCTCTGGTCCTGGGGGCAGGTGGGTGGTGGAGACAGACTGTGTCGGGCCAGCCGGGCACTGACCCACTCTGCACCAAGGTTGGGTCTCAGCCAGAGCTGCCTGCGGCCACTGCCCTGCTCTCCAGCCCCGCCCCCCAGGCCCAGCGGTGCCGGGGTCCAGCCCCGGTGGATCCAGGGTAATTTGAAGTGGGGACTGCGTCGGTGATTAGGAAAGAATTATTTAATTAGAGCTATAGAGAGAGATTAGGGAAGAATAGTCTAGTGAGAGAGAGGAGAGAAAATAGGGAAGAAAAAGAGGCTGTATTCCTTGGTTTACATAGAAAGCCCATAAAGCCCCGAGACAAGGGACTTGCACCGTCTACGTAGGCCACAGGCGCCCGCTTGAACAGCGGAGGGTGCCCTGCCGTGGGCTCCCTCTCGCGTGGGTCTCAGAAGCCCAGGCAAATAAGTAGACACAGCGAGCCTCTAGCTCCAGATGGGAATTCAGCCTGAAAAGGAGAGAAAGAAAAGAACAACATGGGGGAGCCAAGCACTGGTGCAAGACCCACAACTTTATTTTCAAAGGCAGCTTATATACCCCAAGTTGTACATAAAGAAATAATGGAATATGCAGAGTTATGCAGGGGCAGCAGTCCTGACCCTTATTGAGACCAGGCTTTCTTTTTGCACCAGTTTAGTTCAGTTCAGTCGCTCAGTCGTGTCCGACTTTTTGTGACCCCATGAATCGCAGCACGCCAGGCCTCCTTGTCCATCACCATCTCCCGGGGTTCACTCAGACTCACATCCATCGAGCCCGTGATGCCATCCAGCCATCTCATCCTCGGTCATCCCCTTCTTCTCCTGCCCCCAATCCCTCCCAGCATCAGAGTCTTTTCCAATGAGTCAACTTCGCATGAGGTGGCCAAAGTACTGGAGCTTCAGCTTTAGCATCATTCCTTCCAAAGAAATCCCAGGGTTGATCTCCTTCAGAATGGACTGGTTGGATCTCCTTGCAGTCCAAGGGACTCTCAAGAGTCTTCTCCAACACCACAGTTCAGAAGCATCAATTCTTCGGCGCTCAGCCTTCTTCACAGTCCAACTCTCACATCCATACATGACCACAGGAAAAACTATAGCCTTGACTAGATGGACCTTAGTTGGCAAAGTAGTATCTCTGTTTTTGAATATACTATCTAGGTTGGTCATAACTTTTTTTCCAAGGAGTAAGCGTCTTTTAATTTCATGGCTGCCGTCACCATCTGCAGTGACTTTGGAGCCCAAAAAAATAAAGTCTGACACTGTTTCCACTGTTTCCCCATCTATTTCCCATGAAGTGATGGGACCGGATGCCATGATCTTCGTTTTCTGAATGTTGAGCTTTAAGCCAACTTTTGCACTCTCCTCTTTCACTTTCATTAAGAGGCTCTTTAGTTCCTCTTCACTTTCTGCCCTAAGGGTGTTGTCACCTGCATATCTGAGGTTATTGATATTTCTCCCGGCAATCTTGATTCCAGCTTGCGCTTCACCCAGCCTGGCGTTTCTCGTGATGTACTCTGCATAGAAGTTAAATAAGCAGGGTGACAATATACAGCCTTGACGTACTCCTTTTCCTATTTGCAACCAGTCTGTTGTTCCATGTCCAGTTCTAACTGTTGCTTCCTGACCTGCATACAGGTTTCTCAAGAGGCAGGTCAGGTGGTCTGGTATTCCCATCTCTTGAAGAATTTTCCACAGTTTATTGTGATCCACACGGTCAAAGGCTTTGGCATAGTCAATAAAGCAGAAATAGATGTTTTTCTGGAACTCTTTTGCTTTTTCCATGATCCAGCGGATGTTGCCAATTTGATCTCTGGTTCCTCTGCCTTTTCTAAAACCAGCTTGAACATCAGGGAGTTCATGGTTCACGTACTCTTGAAGCCTGGCTTGGAGAATTTTGAGCATTACTTTACTAGCATGTGAGATGAGTGCAATTGTGCGGTAGTTTGAGCATTCGTTTGCATTGCCTTTCTTTGGAATTGGAATGAAAACGGACCTTTTCCAGTCCTGTGGCCACTGCTGAGTTTTCCAAATTTGCTGGCATATTGAGTGCGGCACTTTGACAGCATCACCTTTCAGGATTTGAAACAGCTCAACTGGATTCCATCACCTCCACTAGCTTTGTTTGTAGTGATGCTTTCTAAGGCCCACTTGACTTCACATTCCAGGATGTCTGGCTCTAGATGAGTGATCACATCATCATGATTATCTTGGTCGTGAAGATCTTTTTTGTGCAGTTCTTCCGTGTATTCTTGCCACCTCTTCTTAATATCTTCTGCTTCTGTTAGGTCCAGACCATTTCTGTCCTTTATCGAGCCCATCTTTGCATGAAATGATCCCTTGGTATCTCTAATTTTCTTGAAGGGATCTCTAGTCTTTCCCATTCTGTTGTTTTCCTCTATTTCTTTGCGCTGATCACTGAGGAAGGCTTTCTTATCTCTTCTCGCGGTTTGGAACTGCGAGCCGGCTCACTAAGCGCAGCCGAGAGGAGCTTCTTTTTGCATACTTTCCTATATACAAAAGGTCTCAGGTGATTTACATTATCTTCTGGCCAAGAGGCCTGTTAACATTTTTATGGCTCCTTTCCTAGGAAAACTCATTTTCCCTTGAAGTGTTTTTTCTTTAATCTGCATCACCCTCAAAGTACTAAATAAAGTTACATCCCTGTAAAACAAAGGTGCAGTGGGTTATAACAAAGAAAGTGCTTAACTCAAAGATCTAATGTTGCTAATGCCAGGGCTACTACCTGTTTTTTCTATATACCAACAAATAAAAGATATGAAAACTTGGCAGCAAGTATTGGCTCAACAATGAAACCCTTAATCAGTTCTATTTTAATGATTTTGACTCCTCAGAAGTCCCTACATTCCTAGGATGTTTTAAGCTTCCTATGCCTCTCACGGAGGCTGTAAACAATCCCATGCATAGCTGTAAGAGTCTGGATAAACCTGTCAGGCAGGCTAGAAAGCCATCAGAGGGGTTTTTGGATTGAAACACTCTTATTATGCCCAGGAGACTTATTATCTAAAAGCTCTAAATTAACTTTTTCCAGGAAAAGGTGGTGAGGGGACAGCCCCCTATTAATGTCAGAGGAGCTGGTGAAAGGCATAACATAGTAAGGCAGACAGATTCTGGTTTTGGGGTAGATGCTCGAGTAGGTCCAGGGAGGTTCCCTCGAGATCCGACTCGCCTTTGCCTGTCGGGTCTCTTCCTCATGACCTTTGCCCTGGGCGGGATTCCTCGTGCTGGCTCCCGGCACAGTGGAGTGGCAAGAGCCGCTGGCCCCACCCCACCCCCTGCCCCTTGGTGGCCGCTGCGGCCCATGGAGCCCACTTCCCCTCCCCCTCCCCTAGTCCTGAAATGGGCGCCCCTGGTGAAGCAGACCCAGCTGGGGCCCCTGAGGGACCACAGGCCCCTCTCTTGGCAGAGCACTGCTGGGGGCTGGGAGGAACCTGGGAGTTTCTGGGCTCAGGGCTTGGTGCCTGGACTCCGGGGGGCACCCTCACCTGTAGAGCTTGTCCCCGCCCCAACTCCCCGCCCCACCAGGCACAGCACCAGCTCTCAGTGGGCTGAGCCGTCCCAAGTGTTCCCAAGTCCTGCCTGGTCTCTGCTTACATGCCCGAGGGCCCTGCCCTCAACCGCCCACTCCCTGGCCTGCTCCAGAAACCTGGGGTCCCCTCAGGAGCAGGAGCCCCAGGCAGCCTGGCCTGTGAGGGGAGCTGCAGCCCCTCGGCTGGGGGCTGGGGGCTCAGCCGTGCCCCAGGCTGGCCAGTTGCCTGAGCTCAGGGCGCCCAGAGAGCTGGGAGAACCTCATTCCTGGTGTGTCTGGGGGGCATTTGGGAGAGAGCAGCCCCGAGGGCCCAAATAGAGCAGAAGGTGGGGGGGGGTCACTCGGCCAGCCTGAGCTGTGTCCCCCCTCCCCTGCCCACAGACACCCGTGCCCCCGGGTCTCACGCAACCCCGAGTTCCCAGGCCTTAAAACTTGGGCTGAGTCACACCCCCACTCCCCCGGGCCCAGCGAGCAGACTGGGGAGCTTGTCCCTAGACTGGATCTCCCTGCAGGCATCTAGACCATGTCCTGTGGGTCCTGTTTCTCTGCAGAACACACCGGGGCTGTAGACAGCCCGGGAGTGGAGGGGGTGGTGGCTGGCTTCTGGCCCTGGGGCTCTGGGCCAGCACAGAGGAGGAGCTGCTGCCCGGAGGGGTGGGCCTGGGGCACGGGCAGTCGGGGCGCTCCTCGGGGCCGTGAGGACCAAGGGCTAGTTAAACAGTAGAATATGAGAGCCAAATGTTGAGATTCAGGAAAGACTAAGAACAAGGTAGAAGCCCGGGATGATTGCTCAAGACACAGAGACGAAGCGCAAATCAACAGGGCAGGAAGGGGCAAAAACGACTACAGACACTCCAAGGAAAACGAGAGAAAACTTCCACGAAGAAACGGGGAATTTCCAGCAGACCCACCGAAAGGGATTCAAGAAGAAAAGCAAGCAGAGGCAGCCTCCGTCCACAAAGCCTCCTGCCGGCAGGCCTGGGGGCTCGCTGACTCGCACCTCCTGCGCCTGTCTGCAGTGTTTGAATGGTGAGATTTTAAAAAGTAAAAACTTTAGAATAGTTTTAGATTTACAGAAGACTCGTGGAGGTGGCACAGAGGGCTCCCTAAAGCCTCCAGGTCAGGTCAGGTCAGGTCAGTTCGGTCGCTCAGTCGTGTCCGACTCTGTGACCCTGTGGACTGCAGCATGCCAGGCCGCCCTGTCCATCACCAACTCCCGGAGTTTACCGAAACTCTTGCCCATCGGGCCCCCAGCCCCCATGTCACGTCAGTGCAGTGCGTCGGTCACAGATAATGGATGAACGTTGACGCACTGTTAACTGAGGTCTGTGCTTTATCCACGGCTTCCCGATGGCCGAGTGTGAAGAGGCCACCTGCTGTGCAAGAGACGCAGGAGACTCGGCTCGACCCCCGGGCAGGGCGGTCCCCCGGAGGAGGGCACGGCAACCCGTAGGTCAGGATGGTCCCCTGGAGGGGGAGATGGCAGCCCTGGGTCAGGATGGTCCCCTCGAGGGGGGGACAGCAGCCCTGGGTCAGGACGGTCCCCTGGATGGGGAGATGGCAGCCTGTGGGTCAGGACGGTCCCCTGGAGGGGGAAATGGCAACCCGCTCCAGTGTTCTTGCCTGGAGAATCCCACAGACAGAGGAGCCTGTGGGCTACAGTCCATGGGGTCCCAAAGGGCTGGACGCAGCTGAGCAGGGACGTGGATACGGACGTGCCTACCCTACTTTCTCAGTTTTCCCCAGTCTTCCTTTGCTGTCCCACGTGACGGCTGACGATCACAGCTCCTCGGACGCTCTGGGCTGTGACTGTTCACACACTCGCCCCTGGCCTTCCCTGAGCTTGACGGTTGCAGGCTAGGGGAGGGGTCTCGCAGGCTGCCCCTCTGCTGGGATTGGGCAGAGAGCCCAGCACGACTGTGGCTTAGACGAGACGCGAGCCTGTTTCTCTCTGATGTAAAAGCCCGGAGGTGGTGGCCGTAGCCCACGAGCCTGGTGGCTCGCGGCCCCTCCTGCAGCTCGTCGCCTCTGTGGGTGGCCTCTGCTCCATGCTGCTGGCTCAGTCCTCCCCCCACCAGCAGCGAGGACAGGGGCCAGGGCGCACCTCTCTCAGAAGCCTTCTGGGGCGGTGCAGAAGTCACCACACATCTCTGGTGCAGAGCTGCCATGCGGCCACGACCCGCTGCCCAGAAAGCCAGGAGCCACAGCCTGCATCCTGTGGCCGTGTTGACAGCTCCCTTGGGCCTCGCCAGGATGCAGCCTCGTCGACGGGGGCCCCTGGCCTAAGGGCCTAGCACCCTGCCTCTGGTCGGGCAGCCCCTAGTCCTGGAACCTGTCCTCTGCGTTCTGTGGCCAACCTCCCCAAGCCCCCCTGGAGTCCAGACGCCGTGCAGGCCTGGCGCTCAGGACACCCCTCCGCCCCTTGCACGTGCATCAGCGTCCTCTGGGCTGTGACTCCGTGGCTCCCAGGTATCAGGCCCTCCAGGTGCACCCTGGCCCCTGGCTAGGCCATGCTGGGGGCGTGGCAGGCTTCCCCGAGCAGCGGCCAGCTGGGCTCCCACACTGGGCAGAGGTGAGGTGGGCCACCGTGGAAGGGTCTGCCAGGGCCTGCCTCAGTGGCACTCGGATGAGGTCCTTGGGGCGCCCTAGGTTAGAGGGGCACAGTCACCGGATCTTGGGGGAGGTGAAGGGGGCTCTGGGGTGCTGGGGCTCCCTTGGCCTGCAGCAGGAGCAGAAAGGAGACAGCGGGGTCCCGGGGTGGACGTGAACCAGGCCCGGCGTCAGGACACATGGTGGCAGGGGTGCTGGGGGCCTGTGCCCGCGGCTCACCGGGCCCCAGCGCAGAGGAGCAGGTTCTTTCGAGGCTGCAGAGAGGGGAGGCTGGGGTGGGCATGGGTCCTGAGGCCGGGAGGACCGCGGGCCGCGGGCCTTGAGGAAAACACTGGGCCCTGGGATCCGAGGTCAAGGGAGATTACGGCCCAGAGCGGGGCGGTGGGCAGCAGGACCCAGGCCCTGCCCGCTCCCGGGCAGGTGGCTCTTCTTGAGTGAGAAGCCTGGTCTCCGCCCCCAGCTGCCTCGGGGCCACCCAGACAGTCATGCCGGGACCCCGCCTGGCTGTGGGGGGAGGCTGAGACGTTGGCTCAGCCCTAAGGGAGGCTGGACCAGCCGGGGGGTCGGGCCAGCGGGAAGGCTGAGCGGTGGGCTCAGCGGGGTCTCACCGCCAGGCTTGGTCCCAGTGGCCGAGATGTGGGTTCAGAGCTCTGGCCGGCTCGGCCACAACCGGGCCCTCAGCGCTGAGGTCCTCTGACCTCAGGCAGGGCTGAGTGTGGTGGGGCCGTGGACAGGCCCTGTTGGAAGGATTCAGCTCTCAGTACTGGACGCAGAGCAGCCTCCCCAGCCCACAGCTCCGGCCAAAGTCCTCGGTGCTGGCCCAGTTGCGGCCCTGCTGCAGGGGGAGGGACCCTGACCTGGGCTCCCCAGGGTGGGTTGGCGTGGGGAGCTCTGCCTACCCCTAGCTCCCTGTGGTTCGTCCTCGGCCCGGCCAGCAGCAGCCATGGGAAGGGCGAGGGAAGGCTTCGCCCCTTAGCACTGACCAGATGGACGCAGACACAGCTTCAGAATGTGGGGCCCTTTGAGGGTGACGGCCAGACCTCCGGAGCCCAGGCGGAGCGAGACCCTCGTCTCTGCCCCGGGGGTGCTGCAGGGCTCAGGGGACGTCCTTGCTTCCCTTCTCAGAACCAAGTCTGGGTCAGCCCCACCTCCTACTAGGTGTGGCCCCTTGCCCCCTTCCTGAGGAGACACGCACATGCACACACCTACAAGCGTACACACACACACACACCTGCTCACACACACCTAGGTGTGCACGGCCGCTCGTCCTGCCCTCAGAGCTGCCGGGGTCTGCGATTCCGGGGTGCACATCCCTCAGCCCTTCCCCTGGGGGCTGCAGGCCCCTCAACCCTGCCCCTTTGCCTCCTCCCATCCTGGGAGCTGTGTGCGTGTGTGTCTGTGTGTGTGTAGGGTGCGTGTGTGCGTGTGTGTGCATGGGTGTGTGCGCCTCCTCACCACCAGGCTAGTTACCCTAGGGGATGACGTGGCCCCTCCCCCAACCAGCAAGGGGAGGGACAGGCGTGGGGTGCCCCTACCCACTCCCAGAAACTAACAAGTCTGGGGTCTGGGCTCACAGCATCTTGGTCTGTGAAACTAGCCCGGGGGTGAGAAGAGGGCAGCACCCACCTCCACGCCCGGTGCCCACGCCAAGCCATGCCACGCCCATGCCCCGCCCCACCCACACCCCGCGCCTATGCCCCTCACGTCCCGCCCCTGCCCCACGCCCCGCCCCACGCCCACGCCGCTCTCACACCCTGCCCACGCCCCACCCTTGCCCTGCGCCCACGCCATGCCCGGCCCGGCCCACGCCCCGCGCCCATGCCCCCCACGCCCCACCCCTGCCCCACGCCCCACCCCTGCCCCGCGCCCCCGCCCCGCCCCCATGCCTCCCCCCACGCCCCCGCCCCGCCCCCATGCCTCCCCCCACGCCCATCCCCTCGCCCCCCGCCCACGCAACACTCACGCCACGCCCATGCCACGCCCATGCCACGCCCATGCCACGCCCTGCGACCCGTGCCCCCGCCCTGAGCCCATGCCCTCCCACACCCGGCGCCCACGCCCTGCCCTCAGGGCTCAGCTGTCTCCCGAGGCCTGGCCCTGGGTGGGGGCAGCTCCCTGCCCCTGAGTCACTCTGTCCCCTCGGCCGGAGCAGGGTGGGCATGGATGCCACTTGGTGCTGTGGGATCCAGGGGCACACAGGGACCCCCCCAGGGCCTTGTAGGGGTGAGACGTGACCCAGGCCCAAGGACGCAGGGGAAGGAGGGTGTGGGATCCCCGAGACCAGGCCAGCTGGACACGCCAGAGTGGGGTCTGCTTCTGGGACCACCGCGGCCTCACACTGGTCTTCCCAGCCCACCTGCCCAGCCTTCCCCGGGGGGCGGCCAGGGGACCCCGCCACGTGCAGCGGCCTCATGGGACATCTGCTGTCCAGGGGCTCCAGAAATTGCTGGAGTGGAAAAAACCCGACTCCCAGCTAATCCGCCCAGACCTAAGAAATACAATAACTTCCTTCAAAACAAAACAGCTTCCCGCCAGAGCATTCCTGCCTGAGCCACCCGAGCAGCCCGCCCGCGGGGCGATCATCCCGAAGAGACACGAGAGACAGCGCGTCTGCAGGCGCAGGCATGCCAGCGCGCACGTGTGCATGCGTGTCTGCGTGCGTGGACTTGGTGGAAACGATGTTTGTGCCCTCCTACCCCCAGCACCCAGGGAACTGTGGCCACCTCACCAGGGAAGGGAGGTGGGCCTCAGACCCCTCCGGGATCCTGCGGGCAGTTCCCTGGGCTGGATCTGCGGTGCCCAGAGCCATGACCCTCCCCGAGCCCCACCCCCATTTCCCGTCTGGGAGAACGCTAGGGGGTCCCCAGATGGCTGCCCGGGAGGAGCCCTGCTGTGCGGGCAGCCATGGGTGATGGGTGACGTTGGACACCTTGACGTCCAGCCGGGGGCCCTGCTGGCTGAGCTCCAGCCGCCTGGCACCCTGGCCTTGCCAGCCTTCAGCAAGCCCCCTGGCGAGGAAAGAAGGGGTGTGGTGGCTCCGGGGTGCTCTGGGGCTGGGGTCAGGAGGGCTCTACCTGCTGAGTGGGGGCCTGTTCTCCCTCCCAGGGTCTGTCTGTCCCTCTGGCTCCTGGGAACCGGTCAGCTTGCATGGGGCGGGGGCAGGGAGGTGGGGAGCCTGGCTTGTCAGCCCGGCACTTTCCTCCATGCTGGAGTCCAGGCCTCCCCGCCTGGCTCCCAGGTCAGGTCAAGGGTCTGCAAGGGGCCCCTTTCCAGGACAAGACTGGCCTGGAGGCCTCACCCAGCCCCTGTTCCTGGGGACCTGCCCCATGGCCACTCAGGGGTGCGCAGGCCCTTCACAAAGCCCCCCTACACAGCCTGCCCCTTCTGTCTTCCCAGCAGAGGTGTCTGGAGGACTCCCTACGGTCTCCCTCCCTGGACGGGGGTCTCCCTCAGCAAGCGGGTTTCCCCAGTCACGTGGCACCATCCTCTTTGGGGGCCCTGTGTCCTCACTGTGTGTGTTGGGGGGCCAAGGGGTGACTCCTGGGGAGTCAAGCAACCAGGCCCAGGTTGCCCTTTGTTGGGGGGCGGCTACTGGGAAAGATGCTTCCCTAGGGCCAGCATGGGCCCAGGGGGGCAGGTGGGGGTGGGGCTCCCGCTCAGTTCTGCACCCACAGATCCAGTCCCCCAGGACCCCGAACACCCCAGCCCGCCCGTCCCCCTCTTCCTGTCTCAGAAAGCGGGCGGCGTCAGCTCTGGAGGCCCCCAGGGTCTGGTCCCTGGCCAGCAGGCCCAGATGGTGCTGGGGGCTGTGGGGCCAGGATCAGGAGACTTGATCCGGCCGCCCACAGGGCCTGGGCCCACAGCGGGCCAGCTGCCCGGCTCCAGCCTGCAGCCTCCCACGTCCCCCCAGGGCACAACATTCCAGGACTGGCCCTTCCTGGCCTGTTCTCCCCGTCTCCCTGCCCCAGGGACCCGAGGGGGGGCCAGCTTCACATATCACCCCCCTGCGCCCAGGCCCACCCTGCCTGACGCTTCCTCACCCTCGGCCTGGTCACGGGGTGGGGACCACATGAGGGGCAAGTGGGCCAGGCACCTGCCTCCCACCTTGTCCCAAGGTCACTTGGGTCCGGTGGTCCGGCCACGTCAAGCGGGCCCCTATCCACCGTCCAGGCCCGCGGGGCGCCTACCCAGGCCCTGGCTTCCTGCCCAGAAGGAAGCACGCAGGGCGGCCCTGCCGCGGATGCCTGGTACACAGACCCTGTGCCTGGATCTGTGGGCTGGCTTCCCAGGGGGACCGACAGCAGTGACCACAGGGCAGCGCCTGGAGGACCCCTTCTTTCCCGAGGGACGCAGGGCTGTGTTCCACCCGGGAGCGAGCCTAAGGCGCCACCTCCCCGAGAGCCGGGGGACACGAACAGGGGTGCAGGGGTCCCGGTCATCAACACGTCCTGTGACCGCCTCCTGTCCAGGCAGCTTGCAGCCCGGCTCCCCTCCAGGGACACAGTAACTGAACTGGAGACTGTGGCAGCCCCCGGGCCAGGGATGGGGCTCTCGACCCAGTCGGGGGGGGGAAAACGGGATTCTGTAAGGGAGGGCCGGGAGGGCGGCAGGGAAGCACGGAGCTCCCAGAGGGCCTCCCGGGACGCCCATGCCCGCAGAAGAGGCAGGCGGGACCACGGCCAGCACAGGCGCGGCTGCCTGCACACTGAGGGGCAGGTCCGTCCATCAGGTGCCAACCTGGGCCGATGGAGGGCAGGAGAAGTGGAGCCCCCGGGGTTGGCAGCCTCCCAGCCCAGACCCGGACCGAGGACCAGGCAGCTGGCCCTGGGGCCCTGCCCTTGCCGGGGTTTCCTTCGCGTTTTTCCTTCCTCCTTAGGGTTTTACATCCGTGTCCTTGGAGATTAACTTTACAGGTTTATTTATTTTTTTTGAAACAGAGCCTTCAGTGGGCCTGTGGCTGAGCGCAGGAAGTAGGTGGTTCCACGGGGACCCGGCAGCCCCTCCGGTGAGGAGAAAGGGGTACCTCCTCAGCTGTGCGGGGACCCCGGTTTCCTACGGGGGAGATTGCCCTTCCCCGCTGCTGTGGGAAGTTCGCGTGTGCCTCCCAGGCAGCGGAAAGGCCCTGCACGGGCGCCCGGTTCATCAGTGTAGTGCCGTTCATGGACATCTGCCCTCCCTGCCCTTTATGCGGAGGAGCTTCTCCCCTCGAGCAGGTCTTCTCCGGTGCGGGCTTGACGTGGTTCGGGGGCGGGGAACGTGCCGGGCGCGGGTGGTGGAGGCTCTCCCTGGCTGGCCCCGACCCCGGCCTGCCCTCCCAGCCTGGCCCAGCCGCAGCAGGGCTCCCGAGGAGCCGCCCCCCACCCCACAGCCCCTCGAGTCCTGCCAAGTGCGGCAGCCGCGGGGTCAGGGGTCCGGTCTGCAGTTCCAGGGGACACGGCAGCCCTCCCCGCTTTCCGTGTCCTCGTGTGACAGTTTAGGAGGCATTTGTTTGGGACTTTTCTCATTTCATCTTGGGCGTGTGGAGGTGCCCGTGATGCCCTCTCGTGACCCTGGACGGTCTCGGGCAGGCTGCGCAGCCTGGCGGTGGGTGCTGCCTCTCTCTTTCCTCCCTGCTTCTTCATCCCTTTGACTCAGGCAGCCTTGCCTGTCGTCCGTCCACTTGACCAGCCGCTGCAGAAATGGCCGTGGACGTTGCTGTCTGCGCCGCTGTTTTTCCGTTTGGGTCTTGGCCGGGCTGTCTATTTCCTCCTGAGACGCCCTCGGAGCGCCGAGCTGCCGTTTTCTCCACTTCCTGACCGAGGCGGTTAACCTTTCCCCCTTCCGCTCCGCTAACACACCACGCCCCCCACCCCGCCAGCCCCAGGGACCCGGCACTAGCTTTGACAGAAAGTGTTTTCTGATGTGTTCAGTGAAAAATATCTTCAGGGCCTCCCTCATGCCTCAGTCAATTCAGTTCAGTTCAGTCGCTCAGTCGTGCCCGACTCTGCGACCCCGTGAATCGCAGCACGCCAGGCCTCCCTGTCCATCACCACCTCCCGGAGTACACTCAGACTCACGTCCATCGAGTCGGTGATGCCATCCAGCCATCTCATCCTGGGTCGTCCCCTTCTCCTCCTGCCCCCAATCCCTCCCAGCATCAGACTCTTTCCCAATGAGTCAACTCTTCGCATGAGGTGGCCAAAGTACTGGAGCTTCAGCTTTAGCATCATTCCTTCCAAAGAAATCCCAGGACTGATCTCCCTTAGGATGGACTGGTTGGATCTCCTTGCAGTCCAAGGGACTCTCAAGAGTCTTCTCCAACACCACAGTTCAAAACCATCAATTCTTTGGTGCTCAGCCTTCTTCACAGTCCAACTCTCACAACCATACATGACCACAGGAAAAACCATAGCCTTGACTAGACGGACCTTAGTCGGCAAAGTAATGGCTCTGCTTTTCAATATGCTATCTAGGTTGGTCATAACTTTCCTTCCAAGGAGTAAGCGTCTTTTAATTTCACGGCTGCAGTCACCATCTGCAGTGATTTTGGAGCCCCAAAAATAAAGTTTGACACTGTTTCCACTGTTTCCCCATCTATTTCCCGTGGAGTGATGGGACCGGATGCCATGATCTTCATTTTCTGAATGTTGAGCTTCAAGCCAACTTCTTCACTCTCCTCTTTCACTTTCATGCCTAAGTGGTAAAAAGTCCGCCTGCCATCGCAGGAGACATGTGCTCGATCCCTAGTCCAGGAAGATCCCATCTGCTGCGGAGCAACTGAGCCGGGGAGCCGGAACTATTGACGCCAGGTGCCTAGAGCCCCTGCTCCGCAACCAGAGGGAGCCCCCACACTCCACAGCCAAGGAAGCCTGTGTAGCAGCCAAGACCCAGCACAGCCAGAGATAAAGAAATAAAGAAAGGCAGAAACCGATCTCTGATTGCCACCTCTATTTCCTCTTTAATTGCTCATCAAGTATTTAGAACTTTCTTCCCTCCTTTTTTCCTTTTTAGAAATTCAACTATAGGTAATTTATAACGGCCTTAGAAGCTCATTTCTTAATTACCAGAACTGCAGAGATTTGTTTTTAAAGAAGATTTGATTTACAATATGTTTGTTTTGTGGTCAGATAACATGTATTACTTCATTTAAAAATAAAAAAAAATTTTCTTGACCATGCCGAATGTGGGATCTTAGTTTTCCCACCAGAGACTGAACCCCTTGCGGTGGAAACGTGGAGTCTTAGCCGCTGGACCACCAGGGAAGGCCCCTACTCCTCCATTTTAGTCTTTCTGTTTATGGAAACTCGCTTTGTGGTCCAGTAGTTGGTTAAATTTGGTAAATACCCACATAAACTAGATTTATTGGTCACAGTGAAAAATGTAACTGACCTGAGCTGAAGTGGGAAACTGTAAACACTCAAGACGCCCATCAGGGGGCAGACGTATGACCGGCTTTGGGTACATCTGTGCAGTCAAGCACTCAGTTCAGTCACTCAGTCGTGGCCGACTCTTTTTGACCCCAGGGACTGTAGCATGCCAGGCTTCCCTGTCCGTCACCAACGCCTGAGGCTTGCTCAAACTCATGTCCATTGAGTCAGTGATGCCATCCAACCATCTCATCCTCTGCCATCCCCTTCTCCTCCTGCCTTCAATCTTTTCCAGCATCAGGGTCTTTTCCAGTGAGTCAGTTCTTCCCATCAGGTGGCCAAAGTATTGGAGCTTCAGCTTCCGCATCCGTCCTTCCAATGACTGCTCAGGACTGAGTCCCTTTACGATTGACTGGTTGGATCTCCTTGCAGTCCAAGGGACTCTCAAGAGTCTTCTCCAACACCACGGTTCAAAAGCATCAGTTCTTCAGCACTCAGCTTTCTTTATAGTCCAACTCTCACATCCATACATGACCACTGGCAAAAACATGACTTTGATTAGATGGACCTTTGTCAGCAAAGTAATGTCTCTGCTTTTTAACATGCTGTCTAGGTTGGTCATAGCTTTTCTCCCAAAGAGCAGGCGTCTTTTAATTTCATGGCTGCAGTCACCATCTGCAGTGATTTTAGAGCCCAAGAAAACAAACTCTATCGCTGTTTCCATTGTTTCCCCATCTATTTGCATGAAGTGATGGGACCAGATGCCATGGATCTTAGTTTTCTGAATGTTGGGTTTTAAGCCAGCTTTTTCACTCTCTTTCACTTTCATGAAGAGGCTCTTCAGTTCCTCTTTGCTTTCTGCCCTAAGGGTGGTGTCACCTGCGTATCTGAGGTTATTGATATTTCTTCCAGCAATATTCCAATATTCCACAAGATTCCAGCTTGTGCTTCATCCAGCCCGGCATTTCACAAGATGTGCTCTGCATATAAGTTAAGTAAGCAGGGTGACAATATACAGCCTTAATGTATCCTTTACCAGTTTGGAACCAGTCTGTCGTTCCATGTCCAGTTCTAACTGTTGCTTCCTGACCTGCATACAGGTTTGTCGGGAGGCAGGGCAGGGGGTCTGGGATGCCCATCTCTCAGCAGCAAAAAGGAACGGACCATTGATTCAAGCAACACTATGGATGCATCACAAGCTCATTTTTTCTGAGTGAAAGAAGCCAATAGAAGTGTCTGCTCTGCACGTTTCCACTCAGATGAAACCAGAAGGAGCAAACTTACCTGTAATAACAGCAGTGGGTGGCGGTGGGGGGGTTCAAGGAAGCTTTCGAGGTGACGCACTCACTTACTCGGCTCCATCGCGATGGTTGCATGGACGTACACGTTTACCAGCTTATCAGTGTGTCTCCCGAAATGTGTTCCGCTTGCTGCATGCCAGCTTCAGCTCAGTAAGGCTGTCGGGAAGACCTCCTTGTGTCCTTGGGGAGAGGGTATGGCGTTCGGCTGCTGAGCGCAGTGCCCTCTGCACACCGGCGTTACTCAGACCTCCTGTCCTTAATGCCCGGAGCCAGCACTGCCATCTAGGGAGGGAGGTCCGGGAAGCTGACCCTCAAGGATTGTGGGCTTGTGCCGCCTGTGGTTCTGTTATTTCTTGCTTTTGTTATTTTGAGGCCAAGTGATTAACTTCATACAAATGGAAAGTTCCTGTACGTTCTGGACTCTGCCGTCATCATGAAATAACCCTTTAGTCACTGGTAACTCTTCTGTCCTAAAGTCTTCTTTGTCTGGCATTATTATAGCTTTCACTGGACCTGTATTCACCTAGGGAACTTTTTTCCTTTACCTCCTAGCATTTTGTTGTTGTCGTTTCCCTTTTTCTTTTTTTTCCTCCTAACATTTATTTACCCTTTTGTCTTAAATGTTCCTCTCATAAAACAGCCTATGATGCATTAAAAAAAAAATCCTTGTCTGGGAGCTGCCAGTGCAGGAGACGTGAGTTTGGTCCCTGGTCCGTGGAGCAGCTAGGCTCATGCGCCAAAGCTCCTGAGCCCGCGCGCTGCAGAGCCCGTGCTCCGATCAAGAGCGCCACTGCAGCGAGAAGCCGGGCACCACCGCTCCCCGCAGCCAGAGGAGGGCCTGGGCAGCAACAGACTCGGCGCAGCCAGAAATAAATCAGTTAATTAAAAAAGTTTATCTGATGAGCCTTTTAAGATGTATTTAGTTAACTTTGTTTAATGTAATAACTTATATTGGGATTTAAATTTGCTTTCTCACTTTGTGCTTTATATCTTTCCCACCTGTTTTTTCCATGGGGTCACAAAGAGTCAACACGACTGGGCGCCTAAACAGCAATATATGTGTGTGTGTGAGTGTAGTCGTGTGCATACATGCGTGGGTTTTCCTGTATGCACACGTGTGTATGTATGTGTATGTGCACACATGTACGTGTTTGTGGGCAGCGTCTATTAACTCTAGACATGGGATCCCTGTGACGCAGCAGCCTCATTCCGAGCACGCAGCTCTGAGCCACTTTTACAGACAGCACTCTGACAGCAAGCGTGGCGGTTTCCACCCCAGCCAGTTCTCTGGTTCTCGGCACCAGCTGGGGGTCCCACAGTTTGATTTTGACACTAACCCCCTGGCGTATGTGCAGACCCCACAGACCAAGGACTCCATCCCACAGGGCTGTCCCCTCGCATCGGATGCCACCACCTCACCAGCTATAATCAGGGGCTCCCGTGACCCCTTCCTCGGCTCAGTACCAGCTGGGGCAGCCCACACAAGCAGGCCCACAGTTCACTTGCTATTTGAAATGTATCCTGAAGGTACAGGGTGGAATCGGCCGACGGCCAGGGTGCACGGCCTTGCCGGCCCCTCTGCGCACTCACGGAGCGGAGCGCTCCGGCCTCACAGGCGGGGTCTGGGGAGGCTGCATCAAGCAGGCAATTAAATGACCGGCTGTTAGCGATGTGCCCCCAGGAGGTCCAGGCGGAGCCAGAAGCTCCCCCGCCCCAAGCACGCCTTGGTCTTCCTGGATTCCAGCCCCCACTCTGAAGCTACTTAGGGTTCCCTAACCCCTCCGCCCCAGCCCCCAGCAACCACCGCTCCACTGTCTGTCTGTGGGTCTGCTTATTCTGGACGCTTCATGTAAACGGAACCACACGCTCTGTGGCCTTTTGTGTCTGGCCTTTTTACTCAGTGTCCTCGGGGTTCACGCTGGTGCAGCGCGTGTCAGGCCCTTCTTTTTTGTGGCTGAACTTTGCGGGGCAGGTTCACAGCCCCTGGGGCTCTCCTGCTGAGGCTGGACCTAGCCCCGAACGTGGACAGGGAGGGCCATCCAGGTTGGCAGCTTTCACGAGCGTGGGATCGTCCTCACAAGGCGTGTCTTGGGCCGCAAAGACGAGCTGCTCTCCACACCCGCCACTGAATCCGAAGGCTCGCCTGAGGCCTGGCCGCACACCGGCAGGTGTGCAGCCCGGTGGTCCAACCACCTGATGCTCTCTCTAGGCTGCGTCCCAGAAGCGTGTGGGCATGGAGAGCAGAGCGCACACCCCGGGGCAGGAGGTGTGAGAGCCTTGATCGCCTGCTCAGCGGCTGGTACCTCCTCCCCTGACCTCCTCCGGCATTTCCAAGGCTGGGATCTTGTGTGTCCCTTCCTGGGTGGCAGGCGCTGGGCTGGCCCTGTGTGGGCCTGCCGCGGGCCTCAGACCTCACAGCTAGTGCCCCCAAGTTACCAGGAACAAGAGCCGTGTGGGCACGTGTGCAGGGGGCATGTGTGTGCCTGCATGTGCTGTGTGTGTGTGTGTGTGTGTGGTATGCGTGTGACGCGTGTGCGGAGGCCTGGGCAAGGCCAAGGAGGTGGAGGCCGTGTTTCAGCATCGCCCCGACCCTCCCCCACCACAGCGGGGAACTGCGGCTTCCTCACCAGGGAAGGGGATGGGGGTCAGCCGCCCGTAGTCCCGCCCTCTCCACACCCACCGGCCCTGCAGTGGCAGGAGCCCTGTGCCCTCTCCCCAGTCCCACAGGCGTGCAGCTGTCCCTCTAGCTGCCCTGCCCTGTCCCCCATCACATGGTCAGACCCAGCAAGCCCAGTCGCAGACATGGGGGGTCCTGAGGACCCTCAAAGGGTCCTGAGGCCTCAAGGGCCCTCTCTCCCTGGTGGGGGCTGCTCTCCCTGAAATGGTCCCCCAGGGGCTGGGGTGGTCTCTCCTGCGCCGGGGCAGTCACTGCGGCCACCCATACCCAGACGCAGCTCCATCCTCCCAGTCATGTCTCCGCCCTCGGGGGCCCCAGACCTGGGAGGAAACAGAGCTGCACTGACCGTCGGGTTCCCGGACTCTACACCCCCACCAAGGTCACGGCCACAGCTCAGCTGGGCCCATGTGTCCACCCAGCCAGCAGGATTAGAAACCCACGACCGGGATTGGGGCCTGGTCTGGGCCCTCGCCCATGTCTGGTCCTGATGGCAGGCGGCCACCACACTGCCCTGCCTGCAAGGGGGCTTGGTTGAGAGAACCGCAGGGCTGAGCCCCCCAGGGGGCTGGGGCCTTCTGACGTCTTCATGCCTCTAAAGGCTCAGGTGCCAGTGAGTCTGCATCCAGGGACAGGCCCCTGCTTTCGACTTTACAGGGTTTCTGCTTGTCAGAGGGCAGAGGTGGGGTTCCAGGTGACACTGACCCGTCCTGGGGACAGGCTGGTAACTGAGCCACCCAGAGCCGTCCCAGGGAGGGACGTCCAGCCAGCCTCAGAGAGAGGCGGCAGGTGGCATGGGCCAAGGGCGTGACCTGGACAGACGGCCAGTAGGACACCCGTGGGAACACTCGGGCCAGCGGGGGTAGGGGGTGGGCAGCTGCAGTGACCCTGCGCAGCTACGCATCAACTTTAGCCAAAAGCAAGCCATCTGGGTCTGCCAGGCGGGGCCATTGCCCCACACCCTCCCATGGGGACAGGCAGAGACCCAGCCTGGAGGACAGGGCCGGGCCGGAGGGCGGGGCCAGGGAGGGGCGGGGCCATGAAGGGGCGGGACTGGGGACACCCTGCAGGCTCCCTGCGCGCCGGTCACCGATGGGCGGGGCATGGGGGCGGGGCCAGACTGGAGGGCGGGGCAAGGGCGGGGCCAGAGCGGGGAGGGGAGGGGCAGGCCGAAGGGCGGGGCTGCGGGACACCCCGAAGGCTCCCAGCGCTGCCGGTCACTCGTGGGCGGGGCCTGGCAGCTCAGAGTCAGAAACTGCTCTTCAGACGGTTAAACAAGCCCTTCTGTCTTCCCGCAGAGAAGGAAATGGCAACCCACTCCAGTGTTCTTGCCTGGAGAATCCCAGGGACGGGGGAGCCTGGTGGGCTGCCGTCTCTGGGGCAGAGTCAGACACGACTGAAGCGACTTAGTAGCAGCAGCAGCAGACTTTAAATATCAGAGAAGGCGATGGCACCCCACTCCAGTTCTCTTGCCTGGAAAATCCCATGGATAGAGGAGCCTGGTGGGCTGCAGTCCATGGGGTCGCTAGGAGTCGGACACGACTGAGCGACTTCACTTTCACTTTTCACTTTTATGCACTGGAGAAGGAAATGGCAGCCCACTCCAGTGTTCTTGCCTGGAGAATCTCAGGGATGGAGCCTGGTGGGCTGCCGTCTATGGGGTCTCTCAGAGTCGGACACGACTGAAGTGACTTATTTTATTTTTTTCTGTCTTCCCACGGAGATCAGCGGGGCAGCTGCAGGCCAGACCACATCCTTCCAGCATCCGTCTCTGCCCAACCCCGGCTCAGTCCCCTCAGGACCAGAGCGCCTATCCACCCTCAACCCTCGCAGTGCTTCCAGGCCAGCTGACAGTGAACCTCAGTCCCACCCCACTGACCAGACAGGAGGGGCGTGCGGGTGGCCAGAGGTCTGGTGACTCTGCCAAGGGGTCGGGCAGCATCCTTGAACCTCAGTTTCCTCATCTGTGCAGAGGCACCAAGAGCACCCCTTGCCCCTCAACAGGGCTGTGCAGGGTTAAGAAGAAGGCTGGGGGCCGAGCGGGGCCCCTCCTCTCTGCCTGCGCCTGGGGTCCGTACCCCACCCAACTGCTGTTCCCTGCCTGGCCCGCGCCCCAGGCTGGCGAGGGCTTAGACTTGCCTCTAAGGATGGCCCCTGTCCACGGAGAACACCATGGGTCAGCAGGGGAAGGACAGAGGAAGGAACACGGCGGGGCAGAGAAGAGACCACGGCGGAGGGTCCAGCCTGTGAACCACCACCCGGTGGCCAGTCCACAGAGGAGAGGCCCATCTTCACTCAGGAAGGATGCACCCCACAACCACAAGCCCTCGGTCAGAAACACAGCCACCCTCATGCCCACCTTCTCCACTCGTCCTCCCACCAGCCACCCACCTGCACACCTTGAGCCCTCTGCTCACCCCCCCTCCCTCCATCCATCCATCCGCTCAGGGCCCGCCCCCTGCCCCAGCAGGCAGGTCTTCACTGCCTCCTCTGTGTCCGCTGCCTTTCGGGGTCTGGGACACAGCGGCAGGCAGAGCAGGCTTGTGTCTGGACAGCCTGAGCTGTTGGAGAGCCAGATGCACACAGAGATATCAAACCGTGACCACAGGAGGCCGTCACACGCTGGGCCCCTGGGGTCTATTACAGGGTCGATCTGGGTCATCAAGGAGGGCTTCCGTCCCAGAACCTGCCTGGTTTCTGCGACACCCTGCTCGGTGGACATGTCTGTGGGACCAGGCTCCACCGCCCAGGGATGCTGGAAGGGCTGCTTTCAGAGGAGTTTTAAACCAGCCCCACCCGGAGTTCTCCTGAGGGTAGATGCGCCTGGAGGCCAAGGTCAGGCACAGCAGGGGTCTCTCTGGATGCCTCTTGCCCTCTCCTGGGGCAAGTTCCACCCTGGCCCTGGGCGCACACTACACCTCCTGGGCGGGTAGATCCTGGGGCACACCGGGAGGAGACTCAGGAAGGGGCGGTGCCCTGGTGCTCAGACTGGGGTTGGTGTCCCGGCTGGCAGGTCTCTGTCCCGCAGTGTCCCTGTCCCCGCACCCTCAGCGGCAGGAGGCCCAGCTCCCCTTCCCCAGCCTGGGGCCTCTGTGTCCAGTCCTCCGGGCCTTCTGGGGGCAGAGAGGGGCCTTTGAGGGCCCCCAGCAAGGAGCTGGAGGATGAGGGGCCTTGTCCTGGGAACCACCCAGTACCGCCCACAAGGACATACAGACACACTCACGCCCTCGTGCGCACGCCCCTGGTGGGCAGGGGCTGGACACGGGTGCTCCGAAAGCAGCCCCCACCCGGGTGCCTCCCCACCTGCCCCAAGGTCACGGTCGCTCACACTCCTAGGCCCCAGCACAGCGCGTTTATTTCATGCTGGGAGTGGAGGCGGGGAGAGCGGGGCAGTGAGGCCGGGTTTGGCGGGGGGGGGGTGGTGGTGGGGTGACGTCATCTTTCAGCAGTTGTCAGGCAGGACTGGCCAGTCTGATGGAGAGACAGAGCCTCGGGATAGAGGCCGGAGGGGCCGGGGCAGAGCTGGGAGGGAAGCTGAGGCAGACACGGACGCACGCACACACGCACACCCTGACACACACGCACACACACGGACACGCCGACATACGGGAACACACGTGCACACACACGTGCACACATGTACACACAGCAAACCCTGACACACGTGCACACACGCGCACTCACGTGCACGCACACACGCACACGCGCACAGTCGCTTTCAGGAGGGAAAGGGGAAGAGGCAGGTGGGAGGGACGGGGCAGGGGCTGGGGTGGGGGCCAAGGCACCTCGAGGGCTGCCCTGCCGCCAGCCTGACCTCCTGGGGGGGAGTGCCCATGGGGCCAGACTCATTGCAGACCCCCGTGGCCAGGCATGGTGGGTGTGCGGTGGGCGTGCACGTGCTTGTGAGTGAGTGTGTACCTGAGGGCATCCTCCCTGTGCACGTGTGTATGCATGCGTGCGTGTGTAAGTGGTATATGTTCAAGCATGTGGCTATCACGTGTAAGGGCAGAGGCAGGAAACTCAGGGGTGATGGGAGGGGCACCTGGCAGGGGAGGGGGGGCCTGGGGGAGGGGGACCGGGGTGGGAAGGGGTGACCTGGCGGAGGGGGACCTGGGGGAGAGGGGTGACCCGGGGAAGGGGGACCCAGATGGGAGGGGGTGACCTGGGTGTAGAGGGGTGACCTGGGGGAAGGGAGACCCTGGGGGAGGGGGTGGCCCCGGGGAAGGGGACCCAGGTGGGGAGGAGACCAAGGAGCAGTGAGACCCCCGGTACACACTCAGGCTGAACCCTGGGGTAGCTGGGACCCTACACTTGGGCCCCAAGTGTGGGCCGGGCTCCCGCAGGGCCCCACAGGGCTCCGAGGCCCCGGGCAGACCCCAGCCGGAGCAGAAGCCCACCTGTCAGGTCCGGGAAGATGATGTTGTCGTCCGAGAGGCCTTGAGCTCGGACCAGGCAGACGAACTTGTCCAGCAACTGAGTCTGAATGGCCCATATTCTGCCTGGGGGCCGAGGAGCACGGCCTGGCTTCAGCCACGAGGTGGGGGAGCACAGGCTGGCCTCCCCGCCCCCCGCCCACCCTGACCGGCCGCGCTGGGGCGAGGGGCTCACACAGCAGGCTGACCCTGAGGACCCACTGCAGGCCCGACTGCTTCCTGGAGAGCAGGAGGGCGAAGGATGCGTAGTCTGTGTCGTACACGTGGATCTCCTCAGGGTCCGCCCCGGGCTCTGGGGGTGCAGCCTCGTCAGGCCTCCCCACCAGCACCCACAGGCTGCCCCCTCCTCCCCCCCCCCCCCCCCCCCCGGCCCCTCACCTCCACTGTGATCCACTGAGAACACCCCAGGCTGGGACTGAGAAATAAGCTCGTACGACCAGGTGATACAGCGCTGGCCCCTGGGGAGGGGAACAGGCAGGAAGAAGGTTCCAGAACCTGGCCAGGCCTTTCCCAGGGGCTGCCCCCAGGTGGACCCACCGGGAGGGCCCACTCACGAGCCCTACGCAGACCTGGGGCTTTGCCCTGTGGAGGGGGACCTCAGCCCTGGGAGCTCTGATGCCGTGTGGCCCACCCATCTGTGACCTCGGTCTGGACCATCCGTTGACCATTCCTCGGCCTGGAATCAGACCTGAAATGCACCCGAGGCGCACGCTCGAGGGACGGTGTTTCTGGGCCGTGACGTGCCTGGGAGAGCTCTGGGTGGGCCCTGGACTTGAGCTGGGAGGCAGGACCTGGTGCCCTGACCCTGCCAGGCAAACGCACTCGACTGACAGCAACAGCGGAGGCTTCCGGAGGTGGCGTTTGCACTGGGTCCCAGCCCCCGGAGGGATCGGGAGCGGGTAAGGATTTGGAGACTCCCCGCTGGGGTCTGGCGTGGCTGGGCCTGCACAGAGCCGGGGCAGGGGGAATGCTGTGTGCCCCGGTGCTGGCCTCCGGGCTTCCTGTCTCATGCCGGGATCCAAGGGCCCCAAGCAAAAGAGATCTCTGGGTGGGTGGGTGGGCGAGGAAGGCCACGGGACCTGCTGGAGGAGCTGCCCGGGTAAGGAAGCCTTGTGGCTTCCCCACCTCCAGCGGGGCTGTGCACCCCCAGGGGACCCCAGGGCTGTCCATCAAGCCTCCCCACTTCTCCCCAGCCAGTCACCCCGGCCGGTCCACCACAGTGCCTGTCGCCCTGGACAACACAGCAACAGGTCCAGGGGAATGCAGGACTCAAGAAGAGCCGACCAGACACCATGGCCAGGCCGGCCTGGATGTTTCTTCTGTTCTGGAATTTTGGTCCTGAGGAGGTCAGTGTAAGCCACCATGTTATCCCTGTGAGGGGAGAACCTGCCTGAATGGAAGTCTAGGGCAGGCAGAGCTGAGAGGAGGAGAGGGAGGGGGGTGAGGAGCCTCTGATCACAGTGTCTTGAGATCCTGGATCCCGTGGAACCTGGCATCCACCAGCCTTGGGCTCTCCTGAGTCTGTGATCTAGTCTATGCCACCCCTCTTTTGAAGACGGCCCCCCAGACCCGGGTGAGGTTGTTAGCAGCTCGTGCTGGACATCAAGTTAGGAGGAAGGCCCTGGGAGAGTGCGGCCGGAGCCCTCGGCGGAGCTGCCACGGAAGCATCGGCCTCTGAGGGTCTGGGCCCCAGCCCCTCACTCACCGGAACATGGCGTATGCCACTTCTAAGCGGTTGTTTTTGTTTAGCGTGAACGTCGCGGTGAAAGGGCTCAGCAGGGACCTGTCTGCTACCGTGTGGGTGTTGCCTGCCAGGCCGAGGACAAACCACTCCCCCTGGAACTGCAAGGGGCTGGGGGTAGGCAGGGGCCGGGCAACGGCTCCCGGTGTTCGTTCATGCCCGCAGGAGCCCGAGAGAGCCCAGGCCCAGCAGGGACTGTGACGCTGGCCCGGGGGCCTCTCTGTGCAGGGGGACTGAGACATTCCCCACAACTCCGCAGGGAGAGGTGGGGACTACGGGGGAGTCTAGGGTTCTCTGCTGCTGGAGGCCAGGGGTCTCCATGGCAGGGGTGCCCAGAGAGCTGGCTTGGCTGACTCCCCGCACCCGGGCCTGGCGGGCACCTCCCGTCCCTTCCCGGCCCTGACCTTGCTGTCCTCGAAACTGTGCAGAACGGAGGTGGGGGCTGCCCGGGAGTGTGGGTTCTGGCCCTGGAGGGCTCTCGGCAGGTACAGAAGCACCCACAGAGCCACCCACAGGCCCATCCCAGCAGGGACGGGGCGGGACGCGCCACCGATGCTGCTGACCCCAGGCTCACCCACCTCTTTATCTGCCGGCTGGGCGGGCGCCCCTCCCTAGGGGTGTGACCCCACGACGTCCTCCTCAGAACCAGGCTGGGGGTGGGCTCCAGGGGCGGGGCCCAATCAGGCCCTGCCCACCAGAGATGGGGGCATCTGGGTCACAGCCTGGACAGCGTGGGAAGCCAATGGGGTAGGTGGGGTGCCCACTGGGTCCAACCCTCCCAGGGAGGCCCCTGAGCCAGCCTCCCGGGCTCGGCCGCCCCTTGCCTCCTCCGGGGGCCTCCCCACACTGGCCCAGC
This sequence comes from Ovis aries, assembly GCF_016772045.2. Taxonomy (NCBI): domain Eukaryota; kingdom Metazoa; phylum Chordata; class Mammalia; order Artiodactyla; family Bovidae; genus Ovis; species Ovis aries. The sequence goes on from NC_056056.1 coordinate 966,833, forward strand.
TGCACCAGGCAGAGGACAGAATGCTCTGTTCCAGGCGGGAGCCCAGGGGTCGGGGTCAAGGCCAGGGTGTTCTCACTCTGGAACAGGCAGGGTAGCAGGAGGCTCCACAGCCCTGAGGCCAAAGCGGGGCCAGAACAGGGCTGGGGGGACCTGGGTCACCGCCCGGGAGGCGGGCAGGGGAGGAGGGGGCAGGGAAGGCCGGCGGCGGTGGGGGGCGGCCCCACACCCTGGTCCTGGGGGCTGGAGGGCAGCTGTGGAGGGCATGGGTGGCCTCAGACACCCCTGAGGGAGGACAGAACTGGGCACTGGGTGCTGGGCTCCGTCAGACATGGGAAGGACCTGTACTCGATCCCCGAGCTCGCCCTGGGCCACCTCTGCCCACCCTTGGCCTCCGGGCCCGAGGCTTCAGGCCTTGGCTCAGTCCCAGGCCGCCTCCTCTCCTCTGGGAAGGGCCTGGCCCTGGTTGGGTCCTTCCTCCCAGCTAGATGGGGTAGGGCGGGGGATCTGGGGGCCCTGCCTTGACCTCCCTGGGCCTGGCCAGTTAGCACAGGTCTTCTGCTCAGGGACTCTGGCCTCAGTGACCTGGTGGTCAACCTCCCAAAGGACCCATCATGCTCCGCCTAAGCCGGGGGGCAGCCCCAGCCCCTCTGAAAGCTCCTACCCTACGCCCCTGACCCCACCGGACCCTAAACCCGGCCAAGGCAGCGCCTGGCCTCCCGGGCTGGGGGCGCTCTGCTGCGCCAGGCCCAGCCATCCTGCCACCGCTGCCCGGCCAACGGGGCCCTCTGGGGGGACGGGGCGGCGGTCAGCAGCGTGTCAGAATGGGACAGCCCGCCCCCCAAGTGCTGTGTGACCATCGGGCCTTCCGTGGTCAGCTCCTGCAGCGGCGGAGGCCAGGCGGGGCCTCCACCCCCAACCCAGGCCTGAGTGGAGCCCCAGGCCCAGGGCTCCCCCCGGCGCCCCCCAGCCCTGTCCCCCTACCACAGGCTCTATCCCCACTGCAGGCCCTGTCCCCCCGAGGCCCTGTCCGCCCCAGGCTCTGTCCCCTCCAGGCCCTGTCCCTCGACAGGGCCTGTCCCATCCAGGCCCTGCCTGCCCCCTGCAGGCCCTGTCCCCCCACTGCAGGCTCTGTCCCTTCCAGGCCCTGCCCGCCCCCTGCAGGCCCTGTCCCCCAGCCAGGCTCTGTCCCCCCCGCAGGCCCTGTCCCCTGCAGGCCCTGTCCCCCAACAGGGCCTGTCCCCTCCAGGCCCTGCCTGACCCCGCAGGCCCTGTCCCCCCACTGCAGGCTCTGTCCCCTCCAGGCCCTGCCTGACCCCGCAGGCCCTGTCCCCCCCACAGGCCCTGTCCCCCCACTGCAGGCCCTGTCCCCCTCCAGGCCCTGCCTGCCCCCCGCAGGCCCTGTCCCCCAACAGGGCCTGTCCCCTCCAGGCCCTGCCTGACCCTGCAGGCCCTGTTCCCCCCAGGCTCTGTCCCCCCAGGCTCTGTCCCCCCCGCAGGCCCTGTCCCCCCCGCAGGCCCTGTCCCCCCACTGCAGGCTCTGTCCCCGCTGCAGGCCCTGTCCCCCCCGCAGGCCCTGTCCCCCCACTGCAGGCTCTGTCCCCGCTGCAGGCCCTGTCCCCCCCGCAGGCCCTGTCCCCCCACTGCAGGCTCTGTCCCCTCCAGGCCCTGCCTGACCCCGCAGGCCCTGTCCCCCAACAGGGCCTGTCCCCTCCAGGCCCTGCCTGACCCCGCAGGCCCTGTCCCCCCCGCAGGCCCTGTCCCCCCGCAGGCCCTGTCCCCTCCAGGCCCTGTCCCCCCCGCAGGCTCTGTCCCCGCTGCAGGCAGGGCGGCCTCCTCCACGTGTAGACACAGCAGAGTAGGAGCACTGCTGCAGGGGAGTGGGAAGGGTGAGTGAGCCCCCCTGAAGCCCTCTCACAAGCTGGGGGACACGTGGCCCTCTCCCCACACGCAGGGGCCTGGCCCGCCGTCCACCGGAGCTCCTCAGGGGCAGGGGCAGCAGGTGTCCACCAGGAAGCACCGAGCACAGGGCGTGCCCTGGTGGCCCAGTGGTTCGAATTCCCGGCTTTCACTGCCACGGCCCGGGTTCAGTCCCTGGTCTGGGAACTCCCGCCAGCTGCGTGGCCAGAAAACGCAGAGCGCCCGCTGGCGCTGCATCCTCTGTGGGAATGAGGCACTGGAGGCTGGGGCGCGGCAGCCTCATCCCTGTGGGGCTGGGGGGTCTGAGTCAGGCATGTGTGGCCCTTCCAGGCTCCCTGACCAAGACTGCCAGTCAAAGTTCCCTAAGTTTTTCAAGGTTTCTCTTCCTGATAAGATTCTCCGGGCAAGAGTGCTGGGGTGTGTTGCCATGCCCTGCTCCGGGGGATCCTCCCCCACCCCAGGCCTGAGCCGCAGGTTCTTTACCACCCCCGGGAAGCCCGATAAAAAGCCAACTCTTACGATTAAAAGGCAAAGCTCAACCATAATCGATAAACACCTTTACACAAAACGACTCAGGGCTCCCCAGGTGCCGCGGCGGTGAAGACTCCACCTGCCGTTGCACACGTGGATCTGACCCCTTGGTCGAGAAGGCCCCTGAAGAAGGAAGTGGCAACCCACTCCACCACTCCTGCCTGGGAAACACCAGGGGCAGAGGAGCCTGGAGGGCTGCAGTCCGTGGGGTCGCACGTGTCCGCAGTCGGACGTGACCGAGGGTGCGCGTAAAAACGACTTGTCTAGAGCGACTGTCGCAACTGGATTCTGAAAACAGTTCTTTAAAAAGCGTATTTGGCTGTGCTGGGTCTCGTGGCCGCCAGGATCTTCAATTTTCACTGAGGCACGAGGGATCTTTAGTTTCAGCGTGTGGGATCTGGTCCTCCGACCCGGAATCGAACCTGGGCCTCCTGCGTTGGGAGCAGTCTTAGCCACCGGAGCACCAGGAAAGTCCCTAGTTTTTTAAACTTTAGAGGAGAAGGGGGCGACAGAGGAGGAAATGGCTGGAGGGCGTCACGGACTCGAAGGCCATGAGCTGGAGCAAGCTCCGGGAGATGGTGGACAGGGAAGCCTGGTGTGCCGCGGTCCATGGGGTCGTAAAAAGTCGGGCACGACTGAGCGCGCCTAAAGATGACTCAGCCAGAAGTACAGCTGCTCTACCTTGCAAGCGTAGCCAGAGCTCATCACACGTTTCAGTGAAAACAAAATACAGTGTGGCTGCAGCGCTCGCTCCGGTGTCCCCGGCTCTCAGCTCCGTGTAACAGCTGGGGCTGGGCTGGGCTGCCCTCGAGAGGTCCTGGCGCAGCCCCCGGACCCCCAGCCCTGCTGGAAGCACCCTTCCTTCCCCAGAAGCCCGAGGAGGCTCTAGGGAGCCTGGCCTCCTGCCCGCAGCCGCCCACACTCAGGGCAGAGACCCTCCTTCCTGCCTGGGCACGTGCAGCCAGGCCTGCGGGGGCCTCTGGGCACTGCCAGCTCGGAGCTGCAGCCCGGGTGACGGGGTGCCCAGCTTGGCAGGGTCGTTGCCTTTCCCGTTCCCGCCAGCCCCATCTGCCTGCCCAGCTGGGAGTCTAGCACCAAGGGACATGGTCCCTGCCTACTGTGGACACTGGGCCCTGCAGGCTGTGGGCTCCTCCCAGCAACCGCACCCCCTGCCCAGGTCTGGACGGATCCGCAGGGGGAGGAGGGAGGTGGGCACGCGGAGGTGGGCCCAGGGGTCTCCGACACTGCTCTCCAGGGACCAGATGGAGGTCCCTCCTGTTCGTGGCCTGCAGCTCACCCAGGGCGCCTGGCCTCCCTGCAGCCCAGGTGGGGAGGCGGGGCGGGCGTCCACCTCGCTGCGCCCACTCTACTTCTCCAGTGTCGGGGTGTGGCAGGCCCTGGACTTCGGCCTCCAGGGGCAGGGGCCTGGCACACAGCGGGCACTGGGCAGACAGAGCCTCCCTGGACTAGGCGGCTTTGGCCAAGCTGAGGCCCACTCCCTGACCTCCTGCCCCGGCCTGGCCCCAGCCTGGGGGTTGCCGTTTACCCTCAAGCCTCCCCAAGTCCTCTTGAGGGGGACTGCCCCTCCTCCTCATGGGGGGCACAGTGGGACGGGGTAGGCTGGGCAGTGTGTGTCAGGCACAGCTGTCTTCAATGCCCCGGGGACGACTAGCAGCCATCACATAGGCCAAGCTCTCACCTGCCATGGGGTGCTGTGCGGGGAAGAAGGCCAGCCTCCTGTGGGGGTGGGCGGGGGTCTGGGGGCCCATCAGAGCGCGGGCGGGCGGGCCTGGGGCAGCTGGAACTGGCCCACATCCTCCTCGGCTTCACAGGATGGGCCAGGGGGCAAGCTCTCACTGGTGGGCCCGGAGCTGGTGCCCCCCGCCACCAGTAGGCCTGGCAGGGGTGGGGCAGAGGCCCCATCAGAGCTCCTGCCCTTCCGTCTCTGCTTCTCGGGGGTCCGCACCACGGGTTTTTTCTTTGGTGTCCTCTCCGCTGTCAGGGACACGGGTGAGGGTCCCAGGAAGCTTGACCGGGACCCACATGTGTGGAGGGCGCTGGGAGAGGCCCCGTCCCCACACTTGACCTTCTGCCAACAGCCTGTGGTCGCACGGAGGAGCCCCTCCAGGCAGAGGCTGGGGGGCGTCCCCAGACCTCAGGGCTCCCACCTTCTGGAAAGTTCTCCCCTACAGGCCAGACACCATCTCGTGGTCCCTCGCGGCTGGTAACCTTGGGCAGACCCTGGGTGTGGGCTCCTGGGGGCCACCCCATCTGTCCTGAGCCCCTCTCCCGGGCACTCTGGGCCCCCTGCCGGCCCACCCATGTGGTCTCCCCCAGGGGTGCCTGCTGCTCGCCGCCACGCACGGACTCGCCCCTGGGGGCAGTCCTGTGCCCTGCTGGCCTGGTCCACCCCTAGAGCGGCCGTGAGGGCCACGCAGCCTCCCAGGGGCCCTTTCTGCCTCAGCCACGGGTCCCTGGGGCTCTGGGCCCTGCCTCCCAGGAGGGATCTCAGGAGGAGGCAAGCAGGAGCCCTGCAGGGAGGGCTCTGGAGAAGGCCGGGGTGTCTGACCAGCAGGACGGCCCAGTGGGGTCACGGGGTAGGCCTGCTCAGAGCCAGGGAGCAGGAGAGACAGGTGCCAACACAGCTCGGGGGTCAGAGCAGGGGACACTGGGGTCCGAGGGCAGGGTGCCAGGTGCCCTAGGCCATGGCCAGGAGCCGTTCCCCTCCCCCACCACCCTGGGGAGGGCTCGGCACCAGGAGGTGGGCCCCCGCCCTCCAGCCCATCAGGGAAGCAGAACAGGTGGGCAGACGCCCCGGCGGGGTTCCGTCGTGGAAAGGAAGAGGCAGCAGCTGAGGCTGCAGCGTTTAATGAGAGCCCACGGAGCTCCCGGGGGAGGGGCAGCTTCTGGGGGGCGGTGGATGAGGGGTGGCAGGTCTAGCTCCAGGCCGGCTCCTTCCTTGCACAGGGCAGCCGCCCGCCTCACCTCCGCACTTCTGCAGCACAGACGCGTCTCAGCCGGGAGGGGGCCCTGGGCACCTCCCCCCCACGCTGCCCGATGGAGCTGCCCGCTCACCGTCCAGGGTGTGGAACTGGTCCGCAGCCTCGCAGAAACCTGGGGGCCAGGCCAGGGGTCAGGGGCAGCCAGGGGTAGGGGGCGGGCGGCGAGCCGGGGGGACACGGGCAGGGAGGGACACTCACCGTACTTGGGGAAAAACAGGGTGTGGTCCTCGGTCAGGTTGGCTCCCTGGACCCGCTGCTCAAACGCACTCAGGAAGGAGTCGCCCACGGGCAGCGAGCGGACTGTGTGCGGGACACAAGGGCTCCTGGGCACCCAGGGGGCGGGGCCTGCAGGGCGCTCTGGGGGCTGCAATCCGCCCCTGCTCCCCCACTGCCCCGTCCCGTTCTGGCCCCACATTTGGGCCGGAGGGCAGGGGCAGGGAGGAGGGAGGAGAGGGCCCACCCAGCCCACCCAACAGCCCACCCAACAGCCCTGCGGGCAGGCAGATCCAGGCCCCCGGGACGTACCGTACAGCTTCACTGACAGCTGCCGCGCCTGCTCCAGGTACAAGACGGCGAAGCCGCGGTAGTCCGTGTCCCCGACGACCACGTCCACCGGCCCGCGGGCGCCCCGGGCTGTGGGGAGCCGGTGGGTCAGCCCCATGTCAGCGCTGTGCCCGCCCCCAGCAGCCACCGCCTCACCTTGGAGCAGGAAGCGCCCCGGGCGTCCCGTGTCTCCGTACAGCTGCCGCACTGCCCAGCAGATTCCATCCCTGGGGGCACGGCCGGCTTGGGAGGATGCCCAGCATGCTGGGGCACCCCGACCCGGGTGAGGCCGCAGCTGAGGTGGGCTCAGGGGTCCTCGCTGGGACTCACAGCTTTCGGAAGGTGCTGACGGTCATGGCTGAGCCCTGAGGAACCGCGTGCAGAGTGGTGGCCTCAGCCCGATGGCCCTGCTCCTGCAGGTGGCGACACGGGGAGGCCACGGCCACCAGGAGCCAGGTCCCTGCGAACTAGGGAGGAGGCCGGGTGAGGGCATGCAGGGATGGGGGCGTCAGAGCCGGGTGGGCCCCTGCCCCACCTCGGCCCAGCTCTACCTGCTGGGCGTCAAAGTTGGCCTTGGGCTGGATGGTGCTGATAGGGGATGGGGGCCGCGGGGGTCTCCGTGCCCGCTGACCCAGGGAGCTGCTGGCCAGGAGCAGAGTCAAGAGGGCTGCAATCCTGGGGGTTAGCATGGCGATGGCAGGGACAGGGCAGGACGGCTACGTCCCGGGTCGGAGTCCGCTGTCCGCTGCTGCCCAGCAGCCCCGCCCAGGAAGTCTGCCCACGCTCCCGCAGCCAGAAACCCCTGCCCTGGGCCAGACAACCCCCCACTCAGGCTCCCGGTGAACTCAGCCTCACCCCGGACATCTGACCTCGGTCCTGCGCTTCCCGGCAGGGGCCCGTCGCCATGTCCGGTGTCCAAAGTGCAAGTTGACCTCTGGTCCTTGTCCACTGGGTGGCTCTGAGTCCACCTGCAACGCGGGAGAACGCGGTTCGAACCCTGCGTAGGGAAGATCCCCTGGAGGAGGAAGAGGCGAACCAGGATTCCTGCCTGGAGACACCCCACGAATGGACAGAGGAGCCTGGTGGGCTGCAGTTCATGGGGGTCGCAGAGTCGGACACGACTGAGCGACCTTCCCTTTTTTTCTCTTGTCCACAGACGCGGTGGTTTCCACTGCGGCGGGTGCTCACCCCTTGGTACGTTCATCTCCCCACAGCGGGGCCGCGGGAGGCCGCGGAACGCCGGAGCTCGGTCTCGAACCCGCGACCCTGAGCCTCGCCCGCAGCCCTGCCCACGGGCCCGGCGCACGGCCGCCGCCCCTCCCGGCCGCCAGGGGCGATGTTCCAGGGGAGGCGGGCGCGCCCAGGCGCGAGGAGGCGCGGCCCGGGCCGCGGGGCCCTAGCGCGCAGGCGCAGGAACGGCCGGCGCGGGCTGCGGCGCTCGGCCGGCGACGGTCATCGATGCCTCGGGGCTCGTGGCATCAGCCTGGCGGCCTCCATCATAGAGACGCGGCGGCCGGAGCGTCGACGGAGGGCGGAAGAGGGTCCGTGGGCTGAGGCCGGGCGCCGGGGCGGGGGCCGCGCATCCGGGCGGAGGCGGCCGCGGTGAGTGCGCCGGCCCGGGGAACGTCGTCACGGCGGCGTCCGGACCCCGGCCCGGGCCCTCACGGCCTAGCCCGGAGAGCGTCGTCACCCCGCCCCGACCCCTGGCCCGGCCCCCCACCTCCCCGGACGCGTCCTTGGCCAATGAATGAATCGCCGAGGCCGCCGGGACCGGGGTCGGGGCGGGGGGGGGGGGCCCGAGCCACGGCCCCGCCCCCGGCGGCCCCTCGGAGGGAGGGTGGGGGGCGCTGGGCGGCCCCGCCCCGCCCCGCCCCGCCGCCGGCTCGCCCGGCTGCGTCCGCGCTGGCCTGTGGCCAACCTGGCAGGGGTCCCCCAGGCCAGAGGGCAGAGGTCAGGGCCGGTTGGTGTTCCTGGCGGCGTCTGGGACGGGCGGCCGGGCCGGCCCTCGTCCCGCCGGCCCGGCCCTGGTCCCGCCTGCCCGAAGGCTCTCCTGGGAAGGACCTCTATCCCATGCTGACCGCTCCGAAGACTGGGGCAGCAAGGTCAGAGATGGTGTGCAGGGGTCACCGACCCTTCCCTTCTGGGCCTCGGAGCGGTCACCAGCTCTGGCAACCAATATCTCCCCGGGCCCCTATGAGGGGGCAGTCAGAGGGCCCCACCCAGAAAGCCTGTCCTCCTGAGGAGAGGAACTTTTGGGGTGACGGTCCCCCGAGCCCATGGCAACTCCAGCTCCAGCTGGACCAGGCCAGGAAGCTGCGCGTTCAGGGAATCACTGGGCCTTGTGGGGCCTCAGGAGTGCAGGGTCCGAGGAGCACGGCTGTCTAGGGGGGCTTGGGGAAGCTCTTGGCTCCTTGGCTGTGCAGGCAGTGCCAGCCGGCCCTCCGCACATGCTCAGTCCAGTGGAATGCCCAGCAGGGCAGTTGGTGGGGCAGGAGGAGCACCCGCTGGGCTGGCTGGGCTCCGCTCAGCCCTGGGCTCCTGTGCCTCTCTCCTTGGGCCTGGGGGCCGGTGTCCTCCCTGGTCCCACTGGCAGCCAAGGGGCCTGTGTGTGTTTCAGGGCCGCCTGGGCAGAATGTCACGATGGACGAGGGGGGCTCACCCCTGCTTCCAGACAGCCTGGTTTACCAGGTCTTCCTGAGCCTGGGCCCGGCTGACGTGCTGGCCGCCGGGCTGGTGTGCCGCCAGTGGCAGGCCGTGTCCCGGGACGAGTTCCTGTGGAGGGAGCAGTTCTACCGCTACTTCCAGGTGGCCCGAGATGTGCCCCGGCACCCAGGTCAGCACCGGCCCTCAGCTGGCTGGGGACGGCCGGGCTGGGCCTCCCAGCACGGGGCCCGGGAGCGGGGCCAGAGGGTGGGCAGGGCGGCCCCCGGCGGCCAGGGCCCTAGCATGACCCTCCCCACAGCGGCCACGTCCTGGTTCGAGGAGTTCCGCCGCCTCTATGACGCGGTGCCCTGTGTGGAGGTGCAGACGCTCCGGGAGCACACCGACCAGGTCCTGCACCTCAGCTTCTCTCACTCGGGCTACCAGTTTGCTTCCTGCTCCAAGGACTGCACGGTGAAGGTGAGGGCGGTGGCCCTGGGGGAGGTGAGGGCTGACAGCGGCCCCCGGAGAGGGTCGGAACCTGGACGACCACCCGGGCTGGGAGGCCGGGGCTGGGCGGCCCTAACTGCCTACAGACGAGCAGAGGGCCCTGTGCGCAGCTGCGCCAGAGCAGGCCGGAGCCCCACGCACTCACAGGCCTCGGGTGGTCTGAAGGCCAGAGACGAGGGACCCCACCCGATGGCAGGCTCACCAGGCATGCCTGCTGGGCGCCCCCCGCGCAGATTTGGAACAACGACCTGACCATCTCGCTGCTGCACAGCGCGGACATGCGGCCCTACAATTGGAGCTACGCCCAGTTCTCCCAGTTTAACCAGGATGACTCGCTGCTGCTGGCGTCCGGGGTGTTCCTGGGGCCCCACAGCTCCTCCTCAGGAGAGATCGCGGTCATCAGCCTAGGTGAGAGAGGGCTGGGGGGCGGGCGGCCCGACCGCCCCGCCCCTAACGCCCCGCCCCTGCAGCCCCCGCCCGCCCCGCCCCTAACGTCCCACCCTCCTCCCAGACACCTGCGCCCCACACCCGCGCCCCACCCGTCCAGCCCCCTCCCGCCCCTTCCTGCTGCTACCCCCAGACACCTTCGCTCTGCTATCCCGGGTTCGGAACAAGCCTTACGACGTGTTCGGCTGCTGGCTCACGGACACCAGCTTGATCTCGGGAAACCTGCACCGCATCGGGGACATCACGTCCTGCTCGGTGCTCTGGCTCAACAACGCCTTCCAGGTGCGCGCGGGGGGCCCTGCGGCCAGCGCGGCCTCCCGCAGCCCGCGCCTACCTCCGCACTCCCGCCCCCAGGACGTGGAGTCGGAGAACGTGAACGTGGTGAAGCGGCTCTTCAAGATCCAGAACCTCAACGCCAGCACCGTCCGCACCGTCATGGTGGCCGACTGCAGCCGCTTCGACAGCCCCGACCTCCTGCTGGACGCCGGCGCCCCCGGCACAGGCTCCAGCCGCGTCTTCGACCTGGGCAGCGACGGCGAGGACGAGGAGAGCGACCCGGGCCCGGCCCGCGCCAAGGGCCTGCGGCGCCTCCTGGACGGGCTCCTGGAGGGCCGGGCACAGCCGCCGCTGCCGGAGAGCAAGCTGGAGACTAAGGTGGCCGAGCTGCTGGCCCAGGGCCACACCAAGCCCCCCGAGCAGGGCAGGGCCGCCGCCGGGAGCAAGCTCCTCATCTTCACCACCGGCTGCCTCACCTACTCGCCGCACCAGATCGGTGAGGGGCCTGGGGCGGGTCTGTCTGTAGGCAAAGTTCGTTCCTCCGCTTGTCTGGGGTTGGGGGGGGGGGGCGGGCAGGGCACGCTGTAGTCCAGCACTGCCCCCCACTCACCCCCGGGCAGGCACACGTTCAGATCTGGGGGTGCAGGCCAGGCAGCACCCCAGCCATCTGGGAACTGCCAGGCACCGAGGCGCCGCCCCCACCCCCGCCCTCCTGCAGGCATCAAGCAGATCCTGCCGCACCAGATGACCACAGCTGGGCCCGTGCTGGGCGAGGGCCGGGGCTCCGACGCTTTCTTCGATGCGCTGGACCACGTCATCGACGTGCATGGACACATCATCGGCATGGGCCTGTCCCCTGACAACAGGTGGGCCTCTGTGGGCGGCCCGGGGGCGGGCAGCGCTCTGTGGGCGCACACTGAGCCGTGTGCCGGCGCAGGTACCTGTATGTGAACAGCCGCGCCTGGCCCAGCGGCTCCGTGGTGGCCGACCCCATGCAGCCGCCACCCATCGCCGAGGAGATCGACCTGCTGGTTTTCGATCTCAAGACCATGCGGGAGGTGAAACGGGCTCTGCGCGCGCACCGCGCCTACACGCCCAACGACGAGTGCTTCTTCATCTTCCTGGACGTCAGCAGGGACTTCGTGGCCAGGTGGCAGGGTGATGCCGGGGCGGGGCGGGGCGGGGCGGGGCGGGGCGGGGCGGGGCGGGGCTCACCGCACTGTCCGCTCGCCAGTGGGGCCGAGGACCGCCACGGCTACATCTGGGACCGCCACTACAACATCTGCCTGGCCAAGCTGCGGCACGAGGATGTGGTCAACTCGGTGGTCTTCAGCCCCCAGGAGCAAGAGCTCCTGTTGACGGCCAGCGACGACGCCACCATCAAAGCTTGGCGCTCGCCACGCACCGTGCGCGTCCTCCAAGCCCCGCGCCCGCGCCCACGCCCCTTCTTCTCCTGGTTCGCCAGCCAGAAGCACTGAGGTGCCGGGCCCGCCGAGCCGGCCCGGGGCCCTTTCCCAGGGCTGAGCGCCGCCCAGACCGCACAGGGGCAGAGCAGCTCGCCACAGGAATGCCTTAGGAAGGGGGCCAGGAGGCCGCAGGGAGCGCGGCCTGGCCCCCACCACGCTCGCGCACACACACTGCCTCCTACAGCTGCGCTGCTCAGCGCCGGGCAGCCAGGGTTACCTCTGACTGGCCCGGGGTGCACAGGACACTGGGTCCCCCGCCCCTCACCCACCCCTTTCCCCTGGGCCTGGGCCCTGGGCCCGTCAGCACCACGTGTGCCCTGGCAGCCCCTGTGGGGCCTGGCTCTGTTCATGGCCCAGCCTTGCCCAGGGAGCCAGGGCCCCTCCTCTGGGAGCTGCCCAGCATCAGGGCTGCAAGGCGGTCAGGCTGTCGTGAGCCCAGGGGACCTGCATGTCACTGGTCGCCTGTTCAGGGTCTGAATAAACAGCTGGCAGGAACACAGCACTGACCAGCCTCTGTGCAGGGAGGGGTGTGGGGTCTACTCGGGCCCTTGGTGTACTTGCTGGATGGGGTGGGGGGGTCCCAGGCCACATGCTGGGGCTGCCCTGAGCCGGCCAGCGGGGACTCAAGTGCACATCCCCAGCTGTAGCCCCCACCGCGTCTAAACAAGGCCCCCCGGCACCGACTCCTGAACAGGTCCACTGTGTGCCCGCTCCCTGCCAGTAGGGGGCACAGGAGGAGTCTGACGGCAGGCAGGCGGGCCAGCCGGTTGGGAAACCAGAGCTCTGCCTGCCTGGGCGCCTGTGGAACCACCGGCTCAGGGCTTGGAGTCCTCAAGGGGGCCTTGGCTGGGGCAGTGGCAGAGCCCTGTGGCGCCTGGCATGTGGCTGGACACAGCAGAGGGGCAGGGGCGGCCCCGGCCCCTCCCAGGGCTCACCCGGCCCTTGTATCATCTGGGGGTGCTAGGGGCGGGGGCTCTGACGTGGCGGCAGGCCTGCTGAGCAGCCCCGCGGGGAGCGGTGGTGCTGGACTGTGGTCGGCCCCACACGGCACCTCAACACAATGGTCGAGAAAGGCGTGGACAGGCCCTAGGGGACCTCACATCCTTCCAGCCAGAGGCAGCGGTGAGCAGGGGCCGGCCCAGTCGCCTGTGGGGTCACAGTCAAGCCGGCAGGAGGGAGACGGGCCAGGCAGGGCCAGGCTCACACAGGCAAGCTAGCCTAGGAGGACTTCAGACCAAAGGGCAATGTGTCTGGAGGAGCCAGCCAGCAGCACAGCGGCTCCCCAAGGACAGACCCCAGTGCCGCGTCAGAAGCAGGGGTGCGCACAAATCACATCCCTTGATTTGTCTGCAAACCGCTGGACCCGTGAGAACAGGGGAGGGGGCCCAACAGCGGCGGAGCCGGGGTGCACTGCCCTGGAGCCAGCAGACCCCATGGACGCTACTGGCCCTGAGGAGCTGCAAGATGAAACAGTTTCTGGAAAAGACCGGGAATATGTTTAATTGGAAGCCGTCAAGGAAATAGGAAACCTGTACAGCAGAAGCAGCAGAGCAGGAATTGAGAACAGGCAGAAACTGACATTTAAAAGGGAGCTGGCAGGGAAGACGTGCAGCGACTGGGCTAAGCGCTTCACACAGAGAAGGAGGCTGGACCTGGCCCCGCTGCTGCGGAGTCAGACGACAGAAAGCAGAGCAGCAGAAACCTGCCAGAACGGGAACGGGGCGCCTGGGAGTGGCTCTGCAGAGGAGACGGTCCCCAGGGTGCGAGCAGAGGTCTGACGGAGGGCAGGAGCCCCACTCGAGCCTCCAAGCTCAGTAGCGGCTCGAGGCCCCGCCCCTCCCAGGCAGAGCATGGTGGGCCCACCGCCCAAGGCTCTGCAGAGGGGACCAGGGCAGCTGGGCCTCAGGACTGCAACTCTCCCCAGCGCCCACCTTCAACTGCCCGGCCTGCAGCACGGCCGCCAGCCCTCCGCGGGGCAGGAAAGGGGGTTCATGAAGCGGACTGAGTGCTGAGAGGCAGGGCGACCCCTGAGGGCTCTGTGGCCCCAGGTGCGGCGCCTGAGGGGAGGCCTGACGGCCAGGCCACAGGCGCCAGGTTTCAGGCTGGGGGCCAGACAGGGTGCTGGCAACCAGGCCAGAGGGAGCGGCTTGAGAAACAGCCCATGCAGGGCTTGTGAGGCCCAGGAGCCCCTCGACTGTGGGGCTGGTCCCGAGGATCTGACCCAAGGCCTGGTGAGCTCACAGAGCAGTGCCTGCGTCCCCACCCAGGGCTGGGGGTGCACACACAGGGGGCCCGTCCAGAGAGGAGGGCCTGCGTCCCCGCCCAGGGGTGGGGGTGCACACACAGGGGGCCCGTCCAGAGAGCAGTGCCTGCGTCCCCGCCCAGGGCTGGGGGTGCACACACAGGGGGCCCGTCTAGGGCTGGGGGAGCACGTGGCACACCGAGAGAGGGCTTGGGGGGACAGCAGACGTGGGGTCCAGCCCACAGGTTGCGGTGGGGCCATGAGCCTGAGCCTAACTAGACCCAGACCAGATGACGTCCACGTCGAGTCTAATGCACAGCAGCCCCCAGAGCCGGGAGAGACGCCCGGAGGTGCCAGCCCCCCAGAACCGGGGAGAGATGCCTGGAGGTGCCAGACTTCCAGAACCGGGGAGATACGCCTGGAGGTGCCAGCCACCTAGAACCAGGGGAAAGACACCTGGAGGTGCCAGTCACCTAGATCTGGGGGAAAGAGAAGCCCGGAGGTGCCGAGTGTGTCCGTGTGAGCAGACGGGGCTGTGGTGGCTGCTCAGACACCTAAGCGAGCATCACACGCCGTGCCACAGACATTAGGGCAGATACGTCTCAGCAAAGAAACAAACTCACTAGACAGACTCAACAGCAGGATGAAGTCAGAGGAGAGCCAGCAAATGTGACTGAGGATAGAGGGTGGAGAGGAGAGCAGGTGAGGGCGAGTGCGGGTCTGAGGGCTGTGGGCAGAAACAAGTGGTTCAAAGTAGTGGCTCTCAACGTCCGCAGATTCGGTGGAAGACACAAACCTACAGGTTGAAGAAGCCGAGCAGGACTCGGGGACGGCACACACACCCGGACACAAGTAATCAGAGGTGAGAGTGAAGACAGGATGCTGACGGAGGAGTGGAGACGCAGCTTGCCCAGGGGACGGTGCATGGGGCCATGCGGCCCTCCCAGAGACCCAGGGCTGCAGGAAGCAGCACTCTGGGTGAGCATGCCTTGGCTTGCGGGACCTCCACTTCCAACCGGGGATAGCCGCTGGCCCGCCAGGGAGGCCCAGAAGCAGCCAATCTTCCGAGTGCTGAGGAAAGGTGGACAGCCCGGAACTCGGTCTGCAGTGGGAAGGCCCCACTCTGTTGGGCCTGGTGGAGGCGCTCTCCCGACAGGACACGACGCGAGCAGGAGGCAGCAGCGGCAGCAACGGGAAACCCTCTCCCGAGTCCTCCAAGCACGTGTGGTGACCCACCAGGGAGAGGCCAGCGATGCCGCCTGGCGAGGCAGCCGGCCCATCAAGCAGACAGAGCCATCCCACACGTGTGCAGTGAACAGCAGAGCTCAAAACACACGCGGCAGAAGGAGACGCATCAGAAGTGACCGCCGCAGAGCCCAACGCGCCTCTCTCAGCGAGAGGCGAAGCCAGTCGGCAGAGGCCGCGAAGACACAGCTGAGCCCTCCCCGGCGGCTTCCTATGCGGCCCAGACAGGGAGTCTCACGCCGGGAAGTTTAAAATGGAGAACTGATCCTCTCCGAGTCGTGGAGGTTCAGGTCGGAACTCACGGGGCTGGCAGGGCCGCTCCTGGGGAGGCGCCCTCCCGGGCTCTTCCTGGGCTCACCTGCTGTCTCCGGGGCTCCGGACGCAGCGCGCACCGAGCCTGCGCGTGCGCTCCCCTCTGCTTGTCCACAGGCTCCGGGCATGCTGGGCTGCACCCAGCCTAGCGCCTCCCTTTAACTTCTCTCTGTAAAGGCTGTCGTTCCAAACGAGGTCACATTCTAAGAAGTACCAAGAAACAGCACTTTGTAGCTTTGGGGGAACACAGTTCGACCCATGACGGCCGTCAGCCACGGGTCTGCCACATACAGGACGTGCCCCTCACCGACCGCAGCAGCACAAACAGGCACGGGGCTCCAGGCACTTCCTCCAGCCAGGACGGGTCCTGCCGCAGCTGCGCGCCTGTGCGCAGGGCAGCAGGGACGCCCCGCCAGCCCGAAACGGGCGCGGGCAGGTGTGTGTCTGTGGGAGCAGAGCGGGGAGGCGACAGACGGGGGGGCTGGTGTTCACACCCCACCGTGCTCAGCACACCAGGCTCTCCACCCTGGGGCAGGGGACGGGGCCCCGCGGGGGATGCAGTGCACACGTCTCACACGTGGGAGACCACACACGGAGACGGAAATTACACGCACAGCAGAGGGCCCGGATTGGCGAGGGCAGCGCCTTGGCTAGCTGAGGCGGCGCGAGGAGGAGGAGGCAGGACTCCGCTTTTCTGCAACGCCTCTTTTTAATTAAAATACGTAATTCAAAACGTGCACATGGTTAACTCTGGGCACGGAGTTGGTAACTCTCCATGCCTTGCTGCTGTTTAATGTCTCAACCAGAGCAGTGAGGGCGGCAGTGCTGAGGGAGCCTCCCTGTCCCGCCTGTCACGGGGTCTCTGAGGACCTGGCCCTCGAGTCTCCCAGTCGCGGTCACGAGCACAGCCAGGTGTGGACAGCCAGCAGCCAGGACTTGCGCCCGGCCGGAGGCCCCAGGGCTGAGGCCCCGACAGGGCCCACCAGCTGCATCCCGTGCTCAGGCTGCCCGGGCTCTGCCGCTGTCAAGGGGACCCCCAGGGCGGGCGAGGCTGCTCCTGGGGCGACTCCACATCAGGCCCCCACTGAAGACAAAGCCACCGGCACTTTTCAGGCCTGGGGCCCTGCTCTCCACGCAGCCCCTGGTGAGACCTGAGGGAGGGAAGCTGCCCAGCAAGCAGTCTCCCAGGAGAACAGCCGACTTCCCTGAGGTCCATGGTGTCCGGGAGCCACGGGCACTCAGGGTCACTGCCCCCAGGGCCGGAGCCAGGACAGCACTCAGCACAGAGAGCTGAGAGTTTGCCAACACCTCCCCGCACGGACGGGGAAGTTGACGTGTCTCTCGGCAGGGCTGGGCACCCCCACACCCTGCAGGACAGGGGACACGGGGCACCCCCGACGTGCAGCCTCTCAGGCTGGCCCAGCAAGGATCTCCTCCGAGCGGCAGCCAGGCCCAAGGCCGACCCTCCTCTCCCGGGCTCCTTGCGGCCGCCCTGCTGCGGGCTGAGGGCTCCAGGCCTGCGGGGCACACCTGCCAGCGACACACAGCCCGCAGCCCGGCCCTGCTCAGGACAGGCTCTTCAGGACTGAGCTCAGCAGGCACGCAGCCAGCGCAGGGCCACGCTGCGCGAGAGGCGGCTAGAGCCCGGTCAGGTCCACGATGGCCTTGATGAAAATGGCGTCGTCACGCACGTAGGAGTTCTTGGCCTCCATCTTGGAGACAGGGCAGAAGAGCGGGCAGCCGCTGGCAATGTTCATGTCGGTGACCGGCCTCTGGAAGGAGGACGAGGTCACGTCGGGCCTGAAGGCATCGATTACATGCTCCCGGTTGTTCTGGTCCAGCAGCATCAAGGTCACCTGGGAGGAGAGCGCCCGGGGGCGACAGGGAGTCACGGCTCCGCGGTCGGCTGGGCTTGTCCGTCTGTGCCCATCCCGGCCCATCCACTGACAGGGGCCCAGGCTGGCGCGGGCGTGTGGCCTGCGGGCCGGGGGGCTTCTCTCTGAGAACACTTGTCTCACGGGCGTTTTCTCAGCAGGAGCTCCCAGCTGCCCCGGCCGAGGGAAGAAGCGCGACCCCGCCCTGCACTCCAGGACGCCACATCCTCCGTGAGGGACACGGGGCTGTGCGTCCCCTCACTTCCGTCTTGACCTAGACCCAGACCTGGGTCCCTGGCTCAGCCCGGCTGCCCGCCGCCCTGGCATACAAGCTCTCTGAGGCAGCCTTCCACGCACCTTCTGGTTGAAGGGCCAGCGCAGGAGGGCGTCGTGCGGGCCACGCATCAGCACGAAGAAGAGAGACAGGTGGGTGCCGCGACCCGTGCCGTCCCCGTTGAGGTAGGCGCGCAGGCACATCTTGTAGCCGTACCTGCTGGTGTAGAAGGCTGCAGGGCAGGGGGGTGAGCCGGGCCAGCCGTGCAGCCTCCCCACAGCGCCTGCCACCCAGCATGGGCTCCAGGAGGGGTCAGCCACCAGTGCAGACAGACACAGAGCACTCAGAAACAGGGCCTGAGCGTGAGCCCTGCTGGCCCGGATGCCGGCCGGGGGGCTCGGGCTGGGTCAACATGCAGCTCCCAGGGCTCTGGGCAGAGGGCCAAGGTCAGCCACCCCCGGTCTGGACGAGCCTCCCGTCCAGCGAGGAGCGGAGGGCTGAGCACTGGACGCAGCAGGGGCGGACGTGTAAGAGCGAGGAGGGTGAGGAGCAGGGAGCAAGCCTGCAGCAGACCCCAGCCTAGGGGTGGGGGCGGCAAGGCCCAGCAGAGCACCTGGGGAGAAGATGGCGGGCGTGCGGCCGGCCACGGCTTCCTGGCGCTTCCTGGAGAAGTCCGAGATCTTCCAGACGAACACGCCGTCGAAGGTGGACGCCTCCATCTCGAGGACCTTCTGCTCCAGGTCGGCCATGGCCAGATCCTTCAGGCCGATGCTCCTCTCTAGCTGCTGCACCTGGGGTGCGGGGCCGTGAGGACGGGCCTCCACCAGGCCCTCGGGGACCAGCTTCCGTCCGGCACGCACCAGCTCGTGGCAGACCTCCACGCCTGTCCCCATCTCCAGGAGGACGGCCCCTCGCCCAGCGCCTCAGCCTTCCTGGGGTCAGCTGCCGCAGGTGGGTTCCGTGCCCCGGAGACCCCCACCCAGGAGGCACGGCCACCTCTGCCCCGTCGGGCGAGGGGCCCAGAGGAGCGATGCCGGGAGCCAGCACGGGAGATCCCACCCACGACAAGGTCATGTGGACGAGACCTGACAGGCAAGGCGGACCAGGACTCGGTCTCCCTGGACCTGCTAGAGCATCCACCCCAAACCAGAATCTGTCTGCCTACTGTTTACTATCGTACGCCTCTCACCAACCCTTCTGATATTAGCAGGGGGCTATCCCTGCCACCTTTCTCTGGAGAAAATCAACTTAGGGCTCTAAGTTGATAAGTCTCCTGGGCATGAATGGAGTATTTCAATTCAAACCCCCATTAGTATTCTAGCTTTCTTGACAGGTTTTTCCTTACTCTTACAACTAACATACATGATTGTTCACAAACTTCCCAACCATGAAAGGCACGGGAAACCTAAACATTCTAAAAGTCCTAATGGGCACAGAGCCCTTTAAGGGATGAAAAATCATTAGAACAGTCCCGGTAAAGGGCTTCATTGCTGAGCCAATGCTTGCTGCCAAGTTCCCGTATCCCTTACCCACTGTGCACCTGGGAGCGCATTAGCTGACAGGCTGGAATGTAAGAAAAACAAGTAGTGGCCTTGGTATTAACCACATCAGACCTCTGAGCCAGTAAGTTCTTCCTCTGCTGTAACCCAGTGCACCTCTGCTCCATGAGAATGTAAGTCTGTTTAGTATTTTCTGAGGCTGACACAGGGTAGAAACATAAAGAAAAAAAACATTTCAAGGGAAAACAAGTTTTCTGGTTGATCAACCTTTATCAAAAAAGGGTCATAAAATATCGACAGGCCTCCAGGCCAGAAAATAATGTACATAACATAAGACCCTTGTTTATGAAAAGGCATACAGAAAAAATCCTGGTTTCAATAAGGGCAAAACTACTAGAGTGTTGGGCTGATTCTCCATAACCTTGCATCTTTCATTTCCCTTTATGTACGAGTCAGGGTAAAAAAGCTCCTTTTGAAAATAAAGTTACGGGCCTTGCTCACCGAAGCTTGGTCTCCCCATCTCTCTCTCTCTCTCTCTCTCACCAATGCCATCCATCCTGAGGGTACCCCTGGATCCTGCTGCAGCTGGACCCCGGCAGAGCTCTGCCCCGTCGGGCGAGGGGCCCAGGGGAGCTCTGCGCAGGCACCGGTGGAGCAGGGAGCCTGCCGGACACCCAGGCGCCACCCTCCAGCCCTGGCTTGGACGCCCCGTGGTCCCCGGCCCCTGTCTGAGGAGGCCTGGGCACTGCGGGCCGCACCCCGCCCCCAGCACGGACCTTGTTGCTCAGGGCCTCAATCCTGTCTTGGTCCAGCCGGTGCTGCCGGCCACAGGCCTCGGCCGTCACGGCCACCCGCTCCACTTCCCGGTTCAGCACACAGACGATGTTCTCGAAGGTGGCCGTCTTCCGCTCCAGGGCCTCGCACCTCTGCAGCAGCTCCGCCACCCTGGAGGGTGTGCTGGCCTCCCAGGCGCCCTCGGCCTGGCCGAGGAGCGGGTGGCCGTCCCCTGGGGGCCGTGCAGCACCCAGCAGGGCGCCCAGCAGCAGGGCCAGGTGCTCCTGGAGCCGCTGCGCCTCGTGCTCCTGCTGCTGCTCGCTCTCCACCTGCCGGGACGACAGCGTCAGCCCCGCCAGGCCCCGGGCTGCAGACCTCGGCAGGCGCTGGCGCCTGAGTGCAGGGTGGCAGGAGGGCGAGTCCCAACACTGAGCTGCCAGCGCGGCGCCACCCACCCCGTCCTTGGGACACAGACCTCCCCGCAGGCCGCCCTCATGCATGAGCCGCCCTCGAGTGTGAGGCGCCGGAGGAGCCGTCAAAGACGCTGCCACACGGCGGGGGGCGGGGGTGAAGTTCACTTTCATGCAGCCCCCTGCACAGGCCTGACTTTGCAGCCACGGCCCTTGCAGGGCTCCACAGTGAGTGTGGAGGGTCAGAAGGGCCAAGGAGTCTACAGCACAGATACAGGGACGGAGCTGCACGGGAGGCCTTGCGCCCGGGAGCTGCCGCCCAGCGTGGAGGCTGCGCCGAGGCCGCTGCTGGAGCCACGAGGCCAACGGGACAGGACCCTCCACAGGCCGAGAAGAGGCCCTTCACGCCCCGGGCCCCTCTGCTGACCACTGACAGCCCTCGGGCCCGCGTGGGCAACACCCAGCACTGCACTGCCCAGAAGCAGGAGGGCACACACAGACCCAGGGGACGGAGAGGGCCCCACCCCCATTCAACCTCAGAGAAACAAGGCAGGTGCTGAGGCCCGGTGCCGCCAGCAGGCCGCCCCTGCCGAGCGCAGAGGGCTGGGCTGCCCATCTCTTGGGGCCAGGCCTGCACATGCCCAGCCCTCGGGGACACGGAACAGGTGAGAGGAGGGCCAGGGCCACGCGCACAAGGAGCTGCCCAGGCCCAAGGGAGCCGCAGAGAAGCTGGCAGATGCGGCCACAGACAGGAGGCGGGTTCAAGGTCCAGAGAAAGTTGGGGCGCTGGAGGACAGCTGGGCCAGTGGCTGGAGCAAGATCTCACAGCGGACCACGCAGGCCACAGAAGCGAGGCGGGGAGGGCTAGGGGCCGCCTGGGAAGAATGGACGCTCATCCGGAGACTGGACATGACGATAGACAGGAACAGGTCCAGGGTGACCACGGGGCTTTTGCCCGGAATAGCCAGGTGAAGCGAGGTGAGCGGATGGGCAGGGGGCGTGGCCAGACCTTGGGGGGTGCAACATGCTGGGCATCCTTCCCACTGGGTGGCCAAGGCTGGGCACTGGGGTTACTGGGAGGACAATGGGCACAGCCAGGACACGCGCGGGCGGGGCTGGGGCGAGAGCAGAGGCGTGTCCAGAAGGGCCTCTGCTGGGGAACGAGGAGCTGGGCCACCTGCAGAGCTGGACTCACCATCTCGGGGCAGCCGACAGCGTGGAATCGGCACGGGACCCGGCATCTGCCACATGCCCGGACGTGGTCCTGAAACTGACGGGCCTGGGGTCAACACCGCTCCGCCTCTGCTCCGGCCGCTCACCCCTGCGGCCCCGACCAGGTCAGAGTCCGAGCAAAGGTCCCTGGACCCACCCCACCGGCTTCTGCACACTCAGGCCAGACAAGGCCCAGCAAGGTGCTCCCAAAGCTGCAGTGCACACTCGTGCACACGCACGCTCACGTTCACACGCATACGTGCAAACTTGGCCACGTGTGTGCTTGAAGCCAGCACAGGCTAAGGACGTCTCAGATCATCCACGGAGCCTCTACTCCCCACGCAGGCCTCCAAGTCCCAGAAAGCAGCCCCGCCGTCTCCCCTCTACAGCCCATTTATGGCCCCGGGGCTCTAAGGCTGGCGGTGAGTTAGCTAGTGGGAGTCGCTTACTCGTGTCTGACCCTTTGCGACCCCACGGACTGTAGCCTGCCAGGCTCCCCTGTCCATGAGATTCTCCAGGCAAGAATACTGGAGTGGGGTGCCATGCCTTCCTCCAGGGATCAAACTACACCCCCATATAAAAAGAGGGGGGGAATGCTGGTGAAACTCAAGGCAGAAAAGCTTTTGGCCACGTTCACAACCCGAGCATGGCCACCTGAAACCAGCCGGGACGCAGTTCTCACCCCTTGTGCGGCCAGGCCTGAGGGACCAAGGCTGGCAGGGAGGGTCAGGACGGGCCCCCTCCCGGCCTGGGAGGGCCTCGAGCCCCCATGTGCCCAGAAAGCACCCACCGCCCAGTCTTCGCCCTGGAGCACCATGACGGCTCAACACAGCTACAAACACGTTCTCTCCACAGAGCGACCCCAGACGCTCAAGAAAAGACGGACGGACTCTGTCAGACGCACCACAGCTGCCTCCCCGAAAACAGGCCACAGGGCTCTCGTCCTCCCCCCAGAGCAGAGGGCTGGAGAGACAGCTGGCCACACAGGTCAGCTCCCCGCGCAGCCAGCAGGGGAGACCACGTACTGCGGGAGCAGATGAGAGCACCTGCCCGCCCCGCCCCGCCTCAGAGACAGAGCCCCCAGGGCACAGGGGGCCCCGCCAGCGTGGGCACCCAAGCACCAGGTCCCCGTCCCCGCAGGCCCAGGGCGCAGACACCGGGCAGTGCCGTGGGGGGTGGGGGGCGGGAGAGACATGGAGCCCACCCTCAGGCCCAGAGCGCCCACCTTCTCACGGGCAATCTTCTTCTTGCCGCAGCCGTCACACGTCAGGGGGAACTTGGGGCAGGTCTGGTGGTGTGCCTGCAAGGGGCGCGGCGGCTGTCAGAGCCTCGGCCCGGGGTGCGGGGGGCGTCCGCGGCTCAGGGCCGGGCCCGTCTGGACGCCAGGAGGCCGAGGGAGGGAGGCGCGGGCCTGCATGCTGCCTCGGCACGCTCACCTTCATGTCGGCCGGGCAGCAGGGCGCCCTGCAGTGCCGGCAGCTGAGGCTCCGCTCCGGGCACTGGTGCTCCAGGTGGTGCTCCTTCTCGCCCAGGCGCACGAGGCCTTTACACGCCGGGCACTCGGTCAGCATGAACGGGCAGTGTCCTTCATGGCAGCTCTGGCAATAAACGGAGCGGGTGTTGGCAGGGCAGTGGCAGGATTCTGGCTGTGTCCAGGCCATGGGACCCCTGTGCTCATTCCGGTGCCCCTGCTCCAGGGCAGAGATCAGGACCCGGGTCCAGCTGGCGAAGCCCCGCCTTCTGGACACAGAGGGGACGGTGAGGGGGCCACGGACGCAGAGAGACAGGCTCCTAGAGGACGAAAGGCAGAGGAGAGCCACCGCGGCCCAGGCGACAGCCATGCTGAGGCCCCCACTCGCCCTCCTGGAGCCGAGGCCATGGGTGATGCGGCCAGGGACGCGGACTCCCAGCCTGGGCTCCGAACGATCAGCCAGGCCCAGGCTGTCCCAGGAGAGGCGACGACGCAGGTGGCTGTGCTGCGGCCGTGAGAGCCAGGCCTGCCGGGCACTGGGGTGGCCACGGGGTGAGCGAGGAGGTGGAGGCGGCTGGAGCGGTGAGAAAGGGTGGGCCGGGAAATGGGAGGGGTGGCAGGCGCAGGGGACAGGCGGAGACCGGGAGAGCCGTCAGGAAACCTGGCCGGGAGGGGCACAGGAGGCGGCAGTAAGCAGAAAACGGGACACGATGCTTTGTGTGTGGCTGTTTTATAAAAACTGCAGTCAAATCCACATCACGTGAACATGACCACTCGTAGGAGCACAGCTGGGCGCCAAGCACACCACCCCACAGGGCCAGAGCCTTCGTGGAGATGCAGGCTGGGCCCCCGCCAAGTGGGGGCCGCTCAGGGCTGCAGGGCCGGGTGCCCCAAAGGTCAGCCACAGTGACCCCAGAGGAGGAGGAGCCTGCCTCGGGCCGTCTCCATGTGCCCACAGTCCGGGGCGGTGTGCACACACGGCCTCCACCTCCCGAGGCAGGCTTGGCTGCGGGGAAAGCAGAACCCCAGGAGCACCCCAGAGGCTCAGCACGGGAGGGGGCCCTCCAGGCAGCCAGGGAGCCCCCAGAACCCCAGCTCCACGCCGCCCCAGGGGTACACATCAGATGGGATGCAGCCCCCAGGCAGCCCGACATGGCTGGGGGGCGTCAGGGACGCTGCTGCGGAGGCCTGGTCCTAGGACACAGACGGGCTGTGCGGCAGGTGGGCAGGATGATACGGGGTGCAGGGAGCAGAGTGGAGGGACCCCTGCCCCAGGGGTTGCCGCTCCATGGACAGCGAGCGCCTCAAAGACTGCCCTGCAGGTATGCCCGGGGGGGGGGGCGCCCCCGAACCCCCAGAGGGCTCTGGTCTGGTCACACTGGGCGCAGGACAAACCACCACACGAAGGCCGAGGGGAGCCTGAGACGCCGTGGCTCCTGAAGCACAAACAAGGGGCACCTGGGTTTGATCAAAGCAAAGGAAACGCTGGAGGCTGGGCGCAGGGCAGCTTGACCAAGCCTGGAGAGGAAGGCCTGTCCTGGTCGAGCCCGGCCCCACTCCACGGCGGCCGTCCCCAGGCTCAGGGTCCCGGCCCAGAGCAGGGGCCCACTCAGGGGCCGGGCCAGCTCCGTCAGCTCCCACTCCTCTCGGACGGCACGGAGAAATCAACACACATGCCGTCAGCCAAAGTTCAAACCAACTGTTCAGGCGTTTCAACTTTGGACGCCCAGGCAGGGCCCAGCAGCCCCGCTCTGCGCCCCTTTCAGCTGTGACAGCGCTATAGCCTGGCCCCCCCAGGTCCGCCCAGACCCTACTCGGAAGCCCGAGGTCCTTTCTCCCTGCTCTTTCCTCCACCGTTCCCTGCCTCTCCCTTCCAGGGAGCCACCCCCACCTGCATTTGGCAGGCGTTCCACCACCTTCTGACTGAACTGGAACATTATCTCACTGGATTCTTAGAAAACGCTAGACATCACTGCAAGGGAAAAGCTTATTCAAAGGCTACACAGGATTTTCCCCATCTTTCCAGACTCTCCGGAGCTCAGCTGCAGCCCCAGCATTTCCCAGCACGGCCCCAGTCCTGAAGTTCTGAGCAACCAAGAGGGCAGATGTCTCGGTGCAGGGCTGAGGGCGGGACCACCACGCAGCAAGGCGGCGGCCCGCACACCGAGGCGGGCCTCGCCCGCTGTGGCCTCTCCAGCCAGTGACAGGTCAAGCCTGCACCGAAGGCTGCAGGCAGAGGCCAGGCAGGCCCGCCTCCCACATGGCCACCCCCTCGGGGACTTTCCTGAGCTCCCAGGCCCCGCCAGGGACTTTCCAGCCTGCGCGCCTGCAGAGCTGGCGGGCCCACGGCTGGCTGTGGTCCCAGGCTCTCAGCCAGAGGCCCTTGTAGCTGGCCCCGCACTGCCAGCGGATGCAGAAGAGACCCCCGAGGACTCGGGAGCTGGGGTTACTCCACCTGTCCCCAGGGACCTTTGGTCCCCTCAAAAAGCATCACAACATCCCCCGCCCTCCCAGGGAGACCCTGCCCCAAGGCCTCCTCTCTGGACAGCCCCGGGCAGCAACAGTGCAGGCCCGTCCACAGATGGGACCCGTCCGTGCCCCTGCCCCACGGTGGCCCATGGACCGGAATCCCGCTCCCGGGAGGGGCGCAGAGAGACCTGTGCGTCCAGGCTTGGCGCCTGATCAGAGCAGAGCATGCGTGCTGTCCACCTGCCCCCAGGCTCCTCCACAGCTCTGGACAAGCTGTTCTGGCAAAAGGCAGACCCCGAGAGCCTGAAGCCCACGATGTCGAGTCGGGCAGGAGAACAGGGAACACCACTGGACAGGGCCCAGGGCCGGGGGCAGGAAGAGAGGAGCCGCAGGGACCCAGGGTCCCAACTCTAGAGCTGACGGGCCCCGCCCTGAGGCGGACACTCAGGACAGCCCGCATTTGCCCCCGGCTGGGAGGCTGCTCTGTGGTCTGGGCAGCCCTGGGCAGAGAACAGGTGCCCTGCAGACAGCCTTGCAGCCTCGCCAGGGGGCTGTGCAGGCGCCGAGGCCTCCTCCGAGGCCCAGCCTGGGGACACGGACACACACATGCACACGCACGCCCCGGCCCCTCGGGCTAGGCCCAGCCACTCTGCCCTGTTGCGCTCCCCTCCCCCAGATCCCGCGTCACAGACCCCATGGCTGAGACTGGCCTCGGCGTGACAGCCCAAGGCCCCACCCCCTGAAGCCTGGGGCGGGCTCCCCTGTTCTCAAGACTAGGCGTAGCCCGGGGTATGACCCGCCATGGCGTGGGCACCCCGTCCTCTGCGGGGAGCACCCAGCCACCGGGAAGTGCTGTGGGCACGGCTCGTGCGGGCGCCCCACAGAGGAAAGCATCCAGCGGCACTCGAGCCCCAGGAAGAGCACCGGCCCAGCTCCCAAGGAGGCGGCAGGGTGGCAGGCCCGGCTGCCAGAGGGCGGCTGGCACACAGGTGCCCCAACCTGCCAGACGGGCCCACAAGAGACACAGCCGGGCACTGCCCTTGTCGCTGGCGCCTTGTCAGGACGCCCTCCTGTGACCCCAGGACTGACAAGCGGGCCACTCCTGCACCCTCCAGCGTGAACACGCTCAGCGAGAAGACAACACAACCCCGGCAGTGAGAAAGCTGACTTCTTGCTCGCGTGGCGCTTGGGCCGGACCTGGGCCCCACACACGCTGCTGCTCCCCGAACCTCGGCCACCCCAGGAGCGGGCACAGATGGCGAGCTCCCCAGCCCCAGGCGCGCGGCTCCATGCGGCCACCCCAGCGGCAGCTGCTCTCCCCCGTGGAGGCCCCTACCTCGTAGTCCTTCAGGGTCCCCTTCCAGGAGCAGCCCTCGCTGGGGCAGACGGCCGGCAGGCTCTCCACCTCCCTGCGGGCAGCATTGTCCGGGAACGCCTGGGGAGACAGCGGCCCTCGGGTGAGCCCCCCGCCGCCCGCCCCAGGCCCGGGCCGAGGCTTGGGAAAGGCCGCCTCTCCCGTGCAGCGGCTGCCCCCAGGCCCCATCTCGTGGCGCAGCCGGCGCAGCACCGACGGCTCACTCACCGAGCTGCTCTCCAGGATTGAAACGCCCTCCTCGTAAATGCCCTCGTGCACACAGGCGGCACAGCTCTGGGGCCCGGAGCTGGAGCGGGGAGAGGCCCTGTGAGCCCGCTGCGGAGGCGGGCAGCCCCCGGACCTGCCCCAGGGCCCTGGCGCTCCCACGGCCACCAAGTGGGGGCGGCCGGCAGGCACAAGGCAGTGCGTGCCAGGGCACCCCTCAGACGGCCGCGGGGACCGGGGACACCGTCCCGAGGACTGGCCCCCGCCACAAAGGGGCTGTGAGCCTGCGGCCCCGTCAGACTGTGCAGTTCCCACTCAAGACAGGAGGAGCGGGAAGACTGGCCCCAGGAGACGACCGCCTCTCCCCACCGCGGCCCCACCTCAGGATGCTGCTCAGACAAAAGGAGCAGTAGCGATGCCCGCACTGAGCCTGGAAGGGTCTGCGCAGCACGTTCTTGCAGGCCGAGCACAGGTACTTGTCCTCAAGCTTCGTCCCCAGGAGGGTCTTGGAGAAGCCGGGCTGCAGCAGGTCCAGGGAGCCGGGAGGGGTCACGCTGGCTGCAGCCATGAGCGCCGCAGCCCCGCCAAGCCCACGCCCTAAGGGAGAGCACAGCGTGCCAGGCTGGGTCCGGGGACGCGCGGCCACCAGGGGCCGAGGCTGAGGCAGTGGGCACCCCCTGCCGAGGGGTGGCCCCTCTCCCAGGCCAGCCGGCCCAGCCCGCGTCCGACTGAGACCGCAGCCCTCAACCCTGGGCCTGGCATCTCCTCGAGGCAGCGACCGTGAAGAGCGCTCGGCAAACACCGGATGGTTCTCACAGACCCTCCTGCAGGAGGTCCCCTGGACAGCCCAGGAGCTGGCCACACGGACCCCAGCCTCAAGACAGCCAGTCTCCCCGTGGCGGCTTTCCACCCAAACGCGGCTGGCTGACCACACCTCCTGTGGCAGATTGAGCCCATTCCATTAATCCATGGACTTTTATTCCTGTTGGACACTAAAGAACCACAGAAACAGTCTCTCTTTTGAGCAATAAAGAGGGAAAATGCCCCAACACATTGCAGGCCTCGACCTCCCCCTCAGCAGTCACAGCTCCCTGGCCCAGAGCAAGGGCGCCCTGGGAGATCTCAGTGCTTAAAGCCTTAAATACTTTGTTCCAGTCACATTTACAAATGCACTTTAACCCTTAATCGTAAGGGAGTGAAGAATGAAACGGCAACCCACTCCAGTATCTTGCCTGGAAAAATCCACAGCGTGGCCTGGCGGGCCGCAGTCCGTGGGTCACCTGACTGAGCACGCATTGGGCGGGGGGGTGGGGGGGGGTGGGAACATGGGCGGGAAATGATAAACTGGTAGAGCTGAAAAGGAAAAGGACTGTAACAGGGGCACCACAGGGGCTCCGCCCGGACACCTGCGGCCGTGTAGGCCCCCGGGCTGCACTGCACCTCCCGCGTGGGCGGGCGGGTGGCCGGCCGCCTTTGTACTCAGGGTGACAGATGTGAGGGGTCAAGTGTCAGGAACCTCCAACCAGGAACCAAACCCCTCCTGGACCTTCCAAGCTTCCAGTTTATTTTCCAAATCCTCACTTCTCTCGAGCAAGGTGGTAAGAAACAAGGAGCGCTCCATGTGCCCAGCCCTGGCCTCGCACTTAACTCACACCCCAAAACGTGCTCCAGCCGGGAACGCACCAACTTTACACAGCAGAATGGCATCCTGTTAAATGGCATTTCTACTAGACCAAAAAAAGTTACTCATAGAATAACTCCAGTTACAGGGAGTTGGAGGACAGGCAAAGCTAACAGGAGACAAAGGAGCTGGGAGGCAGCTGCCCCGGGGCAACTCTGAGGCAGCAGGCGCTCGGGCTTCTCCCTGCCGGCAGCACCCAGACCCCCCATTCCTGCGCGATGGGGCCGGATCTTCCCTTCACCACCACTCCCATCTCCTGGAGGGTGAGGGGAACTAGAGAAGATTCACTGATGATTTATCAAGCATGCCTTCACAGCGGAGCCCTCTAGAAAACTCTAAACCAGGGGGTTTGGGGAGCTTCTAGTTGGACATGGGAAGTGTACCGAGGGGGTCTGGCCGCCCTCCCCACCCCCATACCTGGCCCTGGGTGTCTCTCCCAGCCGGCCAACACTTGAGATTCTCTGAGTTTTCGGAGCTCTGCTAGCAAATCATTGACCCCAAGGAGGGGTCATGAAAAACCTCCATTTACAGTCAGCGGATCTGAAGTACGGGAGGCCTCGCCCACCTGCTGCCATCGGAGGTGGGGTGGGGGCAGCTGTGTGGGGCCAAGCCCTGAACATGAGGGGCCTGTGCTGACTCCAGGCGGCCAGGACACCGGTCGATGTCCATCAAGAAACGGAGGGCTTCCCTGGTGGCTCAACGGCAAAGAACCGGCCTGTCAATGCAGGAGACGGATTCAGTCCCTGGTCCGTGAAGATCCCAGCATGCCGTGGGGCAGCAAAGCCTGAGCCACAGCCACTGAGCTCGCGCGCCTGGAGCGGCCCCCGCCTCTGTAGCCGGAGAAGAGCCCCTCAGCAACAAAGACCCGGCAGAGCCAGAGAGAGATGAGTCAATAAAAAAAGGGAGGAGTAGAGAATTGCTCGGTGTGGAAAAACCACGCTTTTGGGCTCAGAACCCTTGTGAGTGCTGGGCAGAGCTTTCCACGCAGGAGGGTCAGCGCTACAGGAGGGGAGGGCTTCCAGAAGGCGAGAGTGGCTGTGTGCGTGGACACAGGCGTGTCTGGCTGTGCACTCAGGACTTGTACACTTTGCCGTATAAGTATTTCATTTTAAGAATAAAGAGACGGAGCTTGTATTCCCAGAGAATCCAAAAAAGATGGTGAAATCCCTAATTACGGTACAGTCATGCACATTTACCCAGAACCACTCTGCTCCATAATGTCAGCGATGGCAGGGCAATCTTAGAAATGGGTTTTAACACAAAAGAAGCCCCCAGGTGGGCTGCAGCCCCTAGGAGGGTGGGGGCGCCTGGCACCTACTGCTTCTTGCCATTTCCTTCACTGCAGGCCTCCTTCGCAAGCCCAAGTCCCACCTGCGTGCAGAGCGGGAGGACCAGTGGAAAGGGCCGTCCCTGCGGGAGATCACACAGACCCTGGAGACTGAGCCCAAGGCCCCTGGGCAGCTGGGCCCCACCGTCCTTGCCCGCTGCACGGGTGTCAATGAGTCATCTCAAAAGGGTGAGCTGCTGCCCAAACCAACGTCACATCAAGAGTTGAACAGGTGGCTGCTGGGGGGCCACCTGTCGCCAGCAGACACACAGGTTCGACTCAAAAGCCTCCCTCTGGGACGCCCCAGTGAGGCACTGAACTCCCCGAAATCCACGCTCCCACCGAGAGCCGCCCCTGCTGCTTGCAACGCTTGGACTTCCACCCCCGGGTCTAAGCCGCCTGCACAGCCAACCTTCCGAGGCCACAGTCAAGGACAGACATCTGCACACGGTGCGCCTGTGGCCCCCAGGACCAGAGCCCCAACTGAGCAGTGCCGTCCACACGATGGCCGCCTTCCTTCAAGTGCAACGTGATGCCGAGTGATCAGGGACCCACTCAGCGCCCGGCGACTGTGGGCACGAGAGCTCAGGAGCAAGCACTGCGCCCACCCTTCTCGCAGCGCCCGCTCGCAGCTACTCGTGCTGACAGGCACCCAGGGAGACGCTAACGACCGTGCAGCAACTCTGCCCCTTCGGGGCCTCAGCCTCCCCTCCAGCGGGTCAGGAAACCCACTGCCCCTGCTGCTGCCCACGTCCAGAAGCGGGATTCCCTGGTGTCCAGTGGTTAGGGTCCACCTGCCAGGGCGGGGGGCACGGCTCAGCTGAGCCCGGGTCTAGCAGAGGAGCCGCTGCAGCCAGAAGCCCACACACCGGAGCCCACAGCTCGAGCGCCCCTGCTGGCTGCACCCAGAGAAAGCCCACTTGCAGAAGGGAAGACCCAGCAACCCCTACCCCCGAAAAAGCCAGCATCCAGAACCTGACCACACTGCTACCGCTAGGCCAGGCCACCGTCCACTGCGGTGTGACTTACCGCAGGGCCTCCCCAGGCCCTTAAAACATGATGGCACCCGGCTCCTCCCTCAGACCCCCAGGCTGCCCAAGCAGGCCCTCAAGAGTCCCAGAGAGCCCTCACCTGCTCTCCTCGGCGAAGGGGCCTCGCGGGCCTGGAGGCAGGGAGGAGGGGCCCGGGCATGTGCAGGGGGTTATGACTGCCCTCCCTGCTCCCCAGGCTCCCGCTGGCCACCGACTCCCACGCCTGGGTCCAGCCCTTCCTCTCTGCTCTCCCCCCGACACACACTAGCCCAGCCATGCCCTACCCCGTTCCAAAGCAGGGCACCCCAATCCTGGAACCCGCACCGCCTCACCCCTGCTTCTCACCCCCTACCACCGCTGCTGTGTACCCACGTCCCTAACCCACGGCCAGTCCACAAGAACACCTGCCCCGAACGCCTCTCCACCACCTGCGGGCCTGCCCTGCGGCTCGGAGCCTGCCTCGGTCCCTCCCCCGAGACGCAGCCCCTCCACGGAACAGAGACACACCTTCCCCCTGGACACACGGAGACCTTTGGGGGCGGCCCTCACCTGTCTCCAGGAAGGAGCAGCCCTAGCACGCCTCGAGGACGGGCATCGAGCCCAAGCCTGGACTCGAGGGCAGACGGACTGTGTGCACCCCACCCCTGGCGCGGTCCGTGCAGCCTGCAGGGCGTGTTTTTCTGGGTTTTCTTCTCTTGATCTTCCTCCCCTTGCCTGTTCGTGCCCTCCTGCCATGGAAACCCACCTGCCAGGCTGTGCCCAGTCCACACTGGAGCGCTGACCGTGTTGGCAGGTAGGCTGGCCTTTCCCACTGCCGAGAGGGGCCCACACCTGACTCAAGTCAAAAGGTCTGTCCTTCCCCCAAAACCTCCCCCTGCACCAGGGATGGCTCTAACTTCTCCGCTCCAGCCCCAGGTCACAAGCGCTGTTCAAACAGCCTATTCCTTCAGCTCCCCAGAGTGACCGAGTCCGTGACGCTCACACGCGACCTTCACCTCGTCCTGCCGTGAGCCACGCGGGGCGCTGGGCACAGTGAGTGGCGGCACCACCACCGGTGCAACCGACAGGCCGGGGCCACAGGGCACAACGCAGCCTGGGACAGCAGAGGTCTGGGACGCAGGGGGATGCCCGAAGGGCCTGTGGCGCAGCCTGGGTGTCTCAGGAGGTGCCCACGCAGCTGTCCCCCGCCACAGGACCGGAGCGCGCAGAGGCTCCGCTCCCAGCGCCGGCCTTTGCGGGCTGCAGCCTCAGGGGGGCGGGACTTCGGTCCCCGGAGGGCGGGCTGAGGTGGGAGCTGGGCCAGGCTGGGGGGCTGGAATCGGAGAGTCAAGACGCCCGGACGCGTGGAGAGGCTACTGCCCCTCAGCAAAGGCTTTACACAAGCACTTCTTAGAGGAGTTTGTTTGAAATTCAACAATAAGGGGTGTTACGGTATGCAAACTACACCGCAATAAAACTGTTAAAAATGCAGAAGCTCAAGCCACCCTTTTCAGTGACTGAGCTGCTGAAGGCTGTCGCCGGCCCCACCGCCGGGGCCATGTGGCCCCTGAGTCACGCAGGGCCAGGCGCGAGGCCCGGCACGCCCCCTGCCCTGCCAGACTCTGGATCGGCCGAGCGGCGGCCGTCCCGGGCGCAGCCGTCCCCGCTCCCGCTGTCCCCACCGCCGGGTCCACCGGGAGCCCGCTCGGCGTCCACTGAACCTGGGGCCCCGCACACGCGGCAGAGCAGGGTCCCCGGGCTCCGCCCGCCCCGGCAGCGGCCTCCGCTCTGGACCCCCGCACCCGTCGGGGCCCGGGTCACCGTCGGGCAAGGCCAAAGCGCGGCGGGGCCGGGGCAGGCGGAGGGCGCGCGGCGGCCCCCGAGGCCGGGGAGCCCGTCCGCACCCCAAGCGGGGCAGGAAGGGGTGGGGGCCGCGGCCGAAGCTCGCGGGCGGCGCGAGGCGCGGGGGCCCCACCGGACCCGGGCCCGCCCCCGCGGACGCCCCGCCGTTCGCGAACCTTCCTGCGTGGGGCCCGCTCCGACTTTCGGTTTCCGGCCCCGAGAAATCCCCTCAGGCGCGCGCGCCGCGGCGTCCGCGCCTCCCGCCGGGCCTCCCGGGTCCGCGCGCCCCGCTACCCCGCGTCCCCGCCCCTAGACCTCGACCCCCGACCCCACCGCGACCCCGACCCGGACGTCAGGACTCACCAACGGTCGCCTCGCGCCCGGAACTGCCTGCCAGCCGGCCGCCGCGGCTGCCGCCGACCCGCCCCCGAGCCCGCCTGACGGACTGCTGTGGGGGCCTACCAGAGGCGCCCAGGAAGCCATAGCGAGCACCTATTGGCTACATTTCTCCCCGCCCCCTAATTAGGGCCCGCCCACCTGACGGACTGACACCAAAGCCTACCAAGGGCCTGCAGAGAGCCACGCGGGGCCCGATTGGCCGGTCCTGTCCCCGCCCCTCCCGCCTCCTGACGGACTGACACTGGAGCCTACCAGAAGCGCGCAGGGAGCCTCAGCGGGCGCCGATTGGGCGGGGCTGCGGCGCCTTGGGTACTTAAGTCTCCGATGGGCTCTCTCCTGGAAGGACTCGGCGGCTGCTTATGCCGGTGGTACCTGTTCAGCCACGGAAGGTCAACTCCAGGCCCAGGGTGCCGGCGCAGAGCTGGGCCCGAGGGTGGGTTACATTCATGAGAAAAAGTGCAAACGCACCCCGCCTATCTAAAGGGCGCTTGTGCTGAGTCGCTCAGTCGTCTGACTCTGCGACCCCATGGAGTGAAGCCCACCAGGCTCCTCTGTCCCTGGGATTCTCCAGGCAAGAATGTTGGAGTGGGTTGCCATGCCCTCCTCCTCCTTCCCGTCTAAAGGGTAGGAAGACCTAAAGGGAGGTCTCCTTCCCGAGTAGTGAAATGTTCTATATCCAGTAGCGGCGACGGTTGCCAGACCTTGCAAAAGTACAGATGACGCTGAAATGTAAGCTTGAAAGTGGTGAATTTTATACTATGTGAATTTTACCACCAAACAAAACCAAATATACATACCATTGGCATACAAACACACAAGTGGAAACATTTAGAAAGGAGGCCGCAGTCTTGACCAGAACAAAAGGACCGCGCCGGGAGCGGCAGGGCACTGCCTCTGAGTGTGGGACCCCAGGACCAGCGTTTCTTATCTGCTGAAGGAGGGTGGGGACGATTCGGATTCTCTCCCGTGGGACACATCTTTCTAAATACCTGAGAACAGTCTCCTTTGACACCAGCACGGGGGAAAAGGATGGCTCTCCCTATCTTGCAGGAAGCAACAGGCAAGGTTGCTTTGGCAGGTCGCACAGAACGCTGGGCACCCCTGCTCCAGGGGAGCTTCGGAAGCCGAGCAAAGTGCTCAAGGACGGAGTGAACGAAACCAGGCAGGCTGTGAAGCCACATAATGTAAACGATCCTGCTGGCATCCAGAAGTACTCTCATCACACTGCATAAGTCATGACTGAGAGTCGGAATTCCCCAGTCCCAAACACCACAGCCCTGCACCAGCAGCGGGGCCACCCTGCGTCCAGCACCAGTTCTGTGAACCTCGAGGCTGAGTTTGCCATTTCCCTGGTGGCTCAGACTCAGTAAAGGATCTGCCCGCAATGCAGGGGACCTGGGTTCAATCCCTGGGTCGAGAAGGTCCCCTGGAAGAGGGCATAACAACCCACGCCAGTTGTCTTGCCTGGAGAATCCCATGGACAGAGGAGCCTGGCAGTCTACAGTCCTGGGGTTGCAGACAGTCAGACGGCACTGAGCAACTAATACTTGCCTCAAGCATCCCTGCCCCCCGCCCCCACCCTGTCCCCCACCCTGTCCCCTACCCTGTCCCCTCTTATGGGTTCCATGAGCCTTTCTCTCAAGGCTCGTAACTCGTGGAGCTCTCAGGGGTAAGGAGGTCTCTTCTCCTAGGGTCTGGGGGGCCGAGGTTGTCACGTGAACCCATGGGCAGTGAAGGGAGGAGGTTCCCCACAGCAGCACCCCTCTTTCTGCGGGTAAAATCTGGGAGCCGCTCACCTGCCTCTGCAGTAAGTCCCCAGGGAGGCTCATACCTCACTCACCCTTCCAGCATCGGGACAGCACGAAGGCGCTGGGCTCAGGGCCCCGTCAGCCCACCCTAACTCCCGAGGAGGCTTCCTGGACAAAAGTCCTGCTTCCCCAGAAGGCGGCTGCCTGCAGCCCTTGGCACTGACAGGGCTGAGCTAATCTTGAAGGTTCTGGAGAAGCTTCCAGCATGAGAATGCTTTCATGTCTTCCAGACTGCCAGTTCAGAGGGTCTTCCTGCATACACTGATCAATACACAGTGCGTGCGTGTGTGCGTGAGTGGTTCTGGCAGCAGGCCCTGGAGAGGCCGGGGAGACGGAGCCTTGGCAGGGAGGGGCTGCTGACGGAGAAGTGGCCGGCCCACATCCACCACCAGCTCAGAAGGTGACACCTCGGTCCTGGCAGGCTGGGAAGGGATGACTCACTCCGGTCGTCGGGCAACGTGGGGGATTCCCACGCAGGTTCCTTCCTGCCAAAAAGAAAGCAAAAGTCAGTCTCCGAGGCAGTCATCTGGGAGGTGACTGGGACAGCCCCAGCAGACCCTGCCGGGGCCTGCGTCATCGCCTGTGCCCTGAGGGCTGGGGCCGGGGGCCTCTATCCCCTACCTCGGTGCCCCCCAGAGAGGCGTGGGCCCGGCTACAGACTCCTGGCTTTTCTCAGCTCTCCCAAGCAGGCAGGTCAGGCCCCATCTGCCGTTCACTGGGCCTGCAGACCCCAGGGGACGGTGCGACCGCCGCCTCCTACTCTGCCTGAGGCCCCCTCCCCGGCCCCTGGCGCCTGCTCAGCCACCTGGGGTCTCCTCTCCCAGGCCCTCATCGGCGCCCCAGGACACTTCCTAATGCCCAGGGCACCTCCACTCCTCACTGGCACGGCCGGTCCCCTTGGACATCTCACCTCCTGCCCTTTACGCCCAGGCTTCAGGGAGAACAGCACTCAGCCCTGAGGCAGGAGGGTCAACGTGGGCCCCCACCCGGGACCCTGGATGTGGGCTGCCCCCCTGCGCCTGAAGCTGTCCCCAGAGTAGAGGCTGGAGCTGGCAGAGCCAGCCTCCTGACACAACCCACTCCCTGTCCTGAGAGCTCGGCCCTGAAGGTCACCCTGGGGCTGCAGCTTCTGAAAGGGGCCAGTTTCACTCTCACTGTGTAGTCACCTGATGGAGGGGGTTCCAGAAAGGCCAGCCTCCAGTCCTGCCCAGAATTCCCCTGCCCCAGCGCCAGCCACAAGGGGCTCCCCCGCTCCCCTGCCTGGAAGCACACTGCCCACGCTGTCCCTCCTCCAAAAAAGGAGAAAGAAGGGGGTGGTGAGGTCCGGCAGCTGACTTCACAGCTGCCAGTCACTCCCACCCACGCCCAGGTGCGGACGAGGTGCAGAGAGCAAGGAGGTGACAGGGTGTGCAGCGTCCTCCGTAAGCCAGGGCGGGAGAGAAGGGTCTCCATGTCCGTTTGTATTTTGTATTCTCTGCAGACTTGGGAAAGACGCAGGAGGAAGTAATTGACGTGGTGGGAGGCGGGGAGGGGCCAATTTCTCTGAACACCTACTGTTTTTAAAGCACTTCATGGTACCACCTATTCAAAAACATTTGGTTTTAAATAACAGAATATCATTTCGGAAGCTCTGGAAAACACATAAAGTTGCCAAGAAGGCAAAGATCACCCCCAATTCCCCCAATTAGAGACAAGCTCTGCCCAGGTTCTTAGAAAATGGACCCCACCCCACATGCAGAACCACAGACCTGGGAGACAACCTCACGTGCAGAATCGCAGGTGCTGGGGCTGCCCTGACCATCCACGGCCTCCCGTCACCACGCCAATCTGGCCCCAGGGCCTTTGCACCAGCCCACAGGTGGCCGGGAAGAGCTACCTTCCCCCCCAGGTGCTGGACACAGCCTGGGCCCTCTAGGGTCTCAAGATAGAGAAGGTCTCTCTCCCGCTTGCCCTGTGTTAAGTGGGCCTCTCCCGCACGCCTGGTGGGACTCGCCTCGTGTGCTCCTGTCCTCCCGGTGACGTGGGTCCTTGGAGGGCAGAGGCCCCTTCGGGCTCACTGGGGAGCAGCGGTCGGTCCGCGCGCGCCCTCTGCCGGCCTCATCCGGAACTGCGGCCGTGGCCCCTTGACGCCGGCGGGACCTCCCGCCTAGGACCCACACTTGCTTGCTAGCTGTGGGGAGCTTGCTCCACTGCCTCAGTTCGAGCCCGGAAACCCTAAGATGGCTCTGCTCACGCTCAGACCCACCAGCTCCGTGTCGGAGAGGCTGGGGTTGGCCCTCGGGGATCTCCCAGGACCCCTCCACAGCAGACATATCCCACCCCACCACGACCACCCTCCTCCATGGGGCTCCCTCCTGTCCAGGACCCAGCAGTCTACAGCCCGGCTGGGACCTGTGACCCTGGTTCTGCCAGCTGTCCACCACCCCTCCTAGCTTCCACAGACCCCAGGCCCATCCCTGGCAGCCCCACCCTCTCCTGCTGGGCCCCTCCCCTCCCCTGACCACCTGCAGAGGCCCTGTACCGGGCTCAGTCTAATTGGGGCTAGGTTCTGCAACTGAAAGAGGTGGCCGCCAGTGCTCTGGAGAAGCTAGTGGCCTCGTCCACTCCGGGTCCAGCCACTCGCCCCCCAGAGACCACAGCCCACCCTCTCCTCCCACACACCTGGCCTTTGCAGTCCTCACTGGGGATGCCCAATGGATCTTTCAGCTCCCCTCTCCGGCGGACCGAGAGTATTCAGTGATGACAGTGACCTGGAAAGAAGAGCTGGTGGTGGGAACGCTGTCTTGCTGAACTCGCTGTACACGGTCATGTAAAAAGTGAAAAGTAAGTACACTCAATAAACAGCACAGAAAAGGGGGAAGTGATGGATCAAAACTTCCTTTATATTAACGTGTTTTCTCAAAAAAGAGGGGAGTGCATATTCCAACACGTCCGTTTTTCACAGTAATAAATAACATCATAGACCAGCTTCTGTCTGCGAGTCTTAGTATCTGCAAATTTGACGTTTTTGTCAAGCAACCTTTCTTGTCTTGTTGGATTGTTGACTGTCACATTCAATAGACAATCCAGCCACATCTGTCCATCTATTCCACTCAGAGGTGACCAACAAATGGCCTTTACGCACCTTAACAGACTTATGGTAATTTTCTTTCACTTCTCTAGTATTTTTGCCTGGAGAATCCCATGGACAGAGGAGCCTGCCAGGCTACAGTCCATGGGGTCACAAGAGTCGGACATGACTTAGCAACTAAGCCACCACCGCCGCTGCCAGCCAGAGCTGGAGCGGGGACTGAGCTGGAGGAGAAGCCTTTGTGCCCGTCATGGATGCCAATTACCCCGAAGAGGAAGAGGCCTCCACCTACGCCTTGGTCAGGAAGGTGCCTCTCCTCACCATCAGGCAGGAGGAACTGCCCTAGGCACCCTCAACCATCCCCACAGCCCAGCCAGTAAAAAAGGGCCCAGCCAACGGAAAGCCTCCATTGGAACCCCTGCCAACCCCCTCCTTTCCCCATAAAAGCAAGTTCCCCTCCTTGTTGTTCCCTGCATTTGCCTATGGTCGGTCACACTTCTAACCCCCTGAACTGCAACTCCTCGGCTTTCCCACGTAGACTCTCTTCTGCTGATAACATAATTACTAACGTGGACAGCGACAACCTGCTTGACACTTGGCTGAGTAACGTCAGTGCCTCTGAGCCAGTGAAGGAATTCGCAGATTCCACCCCTCGTGTGGGAGCTTTATGTACATACGCCCCCCGTGTGCACCTTCACGGGTGCAAGCTTGGGGAAAGGCTGCTGCGCTCGAGCAGGCTCCTGCCTGGATGGTCGGAGAAGACAGGACAGCGTGCCGGCTGCATTCGCCGTCCTGTTCTCCCCGCGTGACTGAAGAGAAGCCACGTGGATCGGTCCCACGGAACCTCTGTAACAGCCTTACGTGAGAATTTTGCCGGAGGCGTTGAGTTTCCGGCTTTGCCTCTGTAGGAAGACCCTTCCACCCATGGGTGGGAGTGAGCGCCAGTGAACCTGGGATCACTACGTGCTGAGCAAGCAGGTGTCTGCTATAGCAAACTCCTCTGCCTCCAGTGGTTAAAAGCCTCTGGGGAAGTAGAGACCCAGGGACAGAAAGTTGAACAGCAAGCTCGTTGGCGACAGCACCGTCACCTGATAACCAGCTGTCTTGTTTGTTTGTTCGGCTGGATACCTGCAGTTCTGGGCCCCTGATTTGGAACCGTCTTGCAAATTGGGTTTATTGTATACTTCTTTAAAAAAATAATTTCTCTCTGGGTGGTGGTGCTGGGTCTCTGTTACTGAGCGCGGGGTTTCTCTAGCTGCCGTGAGCAGGGCTGCTCTTGGTTGGGGTGCCCGGGCTTCTCACTGCGGTGGCTTGTCTGGCTGCTAAGCACAGGCCGGAGGGCTCAGGAGCTGCTCTGCGGCACGTGGAATCTTCCTAGACCGGGGACTGAACCCGTGTCCTCTGTACTGGGAGGCAGACTCTTATCCACTGTGTCACCACGGATGCCCCTAGTATGTGGTTTTTAATTCTGCTCAATATACTTAAGTTCTGCACCTATTGTTTGCTGAAACTTTATTTAAAAAATGACATTTCTAAGAAGACGGTGGCTTCCCTGATAGCTCAGTTGGTAAAGAATCCGCCTGCAATGCGGGAGACCTGGGTTCAACCCCTGGGTTGGGAAGATCCCCTGGAGAAGGGATAGGAAACCCACTCCAGCATTCTTGGGCTTCCCATGTGTTTCAGCTGGTAAAGAATCTGCCTGCAATGCGGGAGACCTGGGTTTGATCCCTGGGTTGGGAAGATCCCGTGGAGAAGGGATAGGCCACCCACTCCAGTATTCTGGCCTGGAGAATCCCATGGACAGTCCATGGGGTCGCCAAGAGTCAGACACAACCGAGTGACTTTCACTTTCAAGAAGCTGCCAGCTCAGCACTTGGAGATAATTCCTAGTGCTCATGGCCTTGACTAAGCATGGGCTTGTGAAAGGAACGCTGAGAGCTCTCCCTACTACGCCTTCCTTACTCGGACGCCGTCTGTCTCATTTTATTACTTTCCCTCCAAGACGGGAAGTGATGTGGGGCTTCCTAGGTGACTCAGCTGGTAAAGAGCCCGCCTGTAATGCAGGAGACCCGGGTTCAACCCCTGGGTCGGGAAATTCCCCTGGAGAAGGAATGGCCACCCACTCCAGTATTCTTGCCTGGAAAGTCCCATGGACAGAGACGCCTGGCAGGGGACAGTCCATGGGGTCGTGAAAGTCAGACACGGCTGAGCGACTAAACCACCTCCAGTATGGGGGGACGTACCGTCCAGGGAAGGCCCTTTGCACTGAGGGAGAAAACACCACTGTACAGAGAGCCTCTTCTTTTTATTGTTGAATATCCCTTTATTTGGCTACACCGGGTGTTAGCTGCAGCATGAGAACACCTCGCTGTGGCACGCGGGATCCAGCTGCCCGACCGGGGTTTGAACCCGAGCTCCCTGCCTTAGAAGAACGGAGTCTTGGCCACTGGGCCGCCAGGGAGGTCCTTTCATCTTTTTTCAATTTCTCCGGCTGTACTGGGTCTTCGTTGAGGCATGTGGGATCTACTTCCCTCATCAGGGACCCAACCTGGGCACTTTGTACTGGTAACTCGGAGTCTTAGGCACAGGATGGTCGGGGAAGTCCCGAGATCCCAACTCCCGATCACTGATACTTTGACAAAAGATCTTCGTGAGAGGGGGAAACGTGGAATTAATCACAGCAACCATACCTGAAGGTGGATTCGGGCTGGGGAAGTGCTCACCCCCACCAGGCTCATCAGTTACTCTAAACAGGAAGAGGTCTCTGTCTACATGTCCCACTGGGGAGGCGCCTCTGCTCCCCATCGGGCGGGAGGAAGGAGACTTCCGTCCGCCCCCCACCCCACGCACAGCCCAGTCTGTCAGAGATTGCAGCAGTCCCGCCAATGGGAAGCCTGCACTGGACCCCTGGCATCCCCCAACTGCCCCTTTTCCCCATGAAAGTGGGTTCCTCCCATGCTCTCCGTCTGCCTGTGGCCTGCCACAGTGGAGTCTACACGCGCATTAGAATTCCTCTGTTGTGGCGCATAAACCTACAGGAATGCTTCAAACAGAGCTCGTCTATGCAAAGCCAGGAGTGCTGCCCAAACCAAGGTCAACATTAACTTTAACCCAACAGGTTAAAGAAACGTCTGAACTGTTCTTTCCAGAAAACAATTCTGCAAAGTCATGATGTGGCATTCAATGAGAATACAGCCGAAAATGCAAGCAAAAGCATTAAAGATGCATTCAGTAACTCATACAAAGGTTATTTTTCTGAATTTTGTGATGCCCGTGGCATTTGTCAATTTTTGACTTATTTTCTCATGATCCAAGATTACCATAAAATAAATGTATTCGTTATCGTAAAATAGCATTCATTACATTACGTATACATTCATATTATACTGTAAAATCATGTATACATTATCCAAAATATACGTTACACAAAAACGTATTGTGTAACTAATTTTGTTTTTATAATTTTACATATTTCCTTGCATCCTCCCACAAAATATATTTGCTTCAGGCCCCACCTAACCTGCATCCACCCTGGCCCCCACCATCTTTGTATCGCTTGATAATAACTCCAGAGAAACAGAACTTCAGTTGGCGTGCAAGGTGACCAAAAAAGGCAGGAAAGAGAAACCAACGTCAACGACAGAGATCGACGAGGCCACCTTTCCCCTGCGTCAAGCTCGCGCGCGCACCCTGCCCGCGAGGGGCCAGGCCGCGTCCCCGCCAACCGGGCGCGAGAGGCCAGCAGCTGGCTCCCGCCCCCTCGCTTCCCGCCCCCTCCGCCCCCGCCCCGCTTCTCGCACAGAAGCCCCTCTCGCCTTTCCCCTTCCCCGCCCAGTGCCCCTCCTCTCGGCCCGGCCCCCACCGGGTGCAGGGCCACGCTGCACCGCCTCCCCGCGCTGGGGTCCCCGGCGCCCCGGCCGCCTGCTGCCGCCCCCGCGCCCGCGGCCCCTGCACCCCTCCGCGCCGCCAGCGGCTCCCCCGGCCCCTGCAGCGCCCCCCAGCGGCCACGCGTCCGGGCCGCGCCGTCTCCCGCCCCACGTCGCGCACAGCGGGGGCTTGCTTAGACGAGCCGGGCGCGGATTGGCTCCGAGCCGAGGGAAGTTCCCGCCCCCCGAGTCGCCGGCCAATGGGAGGAGGGGCGGGCCCGCGGCGGGCGCCGGAAGCGGCCCAGCGACGAGGGGACGTCGCGTCGCCGGGTCTCGAGCAGCTGCTGCGGAGCCGCCGGACGGACCGCCTTCCCTGCCCGCCCCGCCATGGCTGAGAGCGACTGGGACACGGTGACGGTGCTGCGCAAAAAGGGCCCCACGGCCGCCCAGGCCAAGTCCAAGCAGGTGCGGGCGCGGCGCGGGCCTCGGGACCCAAGGGCGGCCGGGGGCGGGCAGTGGGCCCGGCCCGGCCCGGGCACCGGGGGGGCACGGAGAGGGGCCCGGGGGCGTCTTGGCGGTTTCGGGCAGTGGCACAGGCCCGCGGGACAGGGACTGCGGGGCCCGGGCGGAGGAGGGGAGCGGGCCGAGGCTGTCAGCGAGGACGGTCAGTGGCGGGCCCTGGGAAGCGATCGGACGCGGGCAGGGTTGGCGGGCACCACCGCCCCGGCGTGTTCTTCCCCCGTCCGCCGGCTGCCCGGTGCCCGGCCAGTCCGAGGCCGGCCGCGGAGCCCACTGAAGCACACTGCCGGCTGAAGGGAGGCCCTGGCCCCGGGCTGAGTGGCCTAGGACTCAGCATGCTGGTGGCCCTGGGGTCCCCATCTTGCCAGAGTAGCCGGCATGCCCTGAGGGGCACTTGGGGCAGACGGTTCTCCGGGAATCCGTCGGGTTCCCCTGTGAGTCGCTGTAAGGGAAGGGGGAAAGGGCAGGTCAGTCTCCAGCCCCGCTGGGTTCTACTCTGAGCAGCCTTGGGCTGGCCTTAGACACGGTGCCAGGTCTGGGCCACGGCTGGCTTTGGCCCTGCTGACTAGTCTTCATTGACCTGCCCAGGACCTTTCAGTTGGTCAAAACCAAGTTCACTCTTTTTTTTTTTTTTTCTTCCAAAGGAACCTTAATAGCGACAAGCTAGGAATCATGTGAACAGCTCTAGAGAACATTTGTGAACATGTCACACTTAGAATGCCCCACAGCCCGGGGCAGAGACTTTAAGAAATGTGTTACATTCGTGTTCTGCCCTGTGGATCAAGGGGTAGCGCTGTCTTTGCCAGCGTTTGGGGCGAGGGCTCCAGACTTTGTGCGATGTGCTGTACTTTATTAGGAGCCAGTTTGGCTGAGGAAGGCCAAACCAGGCCCTCAGTTGACCTCCCTTCTGGCTTTCGCAGGAGAGTCTTGTAGAGAAGTGTATTCAAGTGTGGGTGTCTAAGGGGACCCACTTGCCCGTCTTTTTCGACAGTAAAGTCATGAGCTCTTTCTGTTTTCTTGACCAGAAGTTTATTGCGAGTTGCCTGGACAGTTGGACATAGAGGGATTTGTATGGCAAGCTTTGGCTTAAAGCCAGCATTTGCTTGTCGGTCCTTGAAAAAACATCAGGTACTAGGCATGTAGCAGGGCGCTTCAGGGCGTGAGTTCAGAGCCTGACTGCCAGGGCTCGAAAGCATGAGGCGTTATCAGTTGGCTGACAGTAGCCTAAACTGCGGAGAAGGCAGTGGCACCCCACTCCCGTACTCTTGCCTGGAAAATCCCATGGACGGAGGAGCCTGGTAGGCTGCAGTCCATGGGGTCGCTAAGAGTCAGACATGACTGAGCGACTTCACTTTCACTTTCATGCATTGGAGAGGGAAATGGCAACCCACTCCAGTGTTCTTGCCTGGAGAATCCCAGGGATGGGAGAGCCTGGTGGGCTGCCGTCTATGGGGTCGCAGAGTCGGACACGACTGAAGCGACTTAGCAGCAGCAGCAGCAGCAGCAGCCTAAACTGGGGTTGGCCAGGTACCGGAAAACTAATTTTGACCAAAAAACACTTTCTAATTTTCTAGGCCATCTTAGCAGCTCAGAGACGAGGAGAAGATGTGGAGACTTCTAAGAAATGTAGGTACTCATATGTCCACTTGAGGGACCGGGGAGTGTCCGGGTTCCCTGGGCGTTAGGGTGGCTGCAGAGCTGGGGGGTGTGAGGGTCCTCTCGGAGCAGTGGTGGTTGGCATGAGTGGGGGGGGGTTCCTCCCACCACTTCCTGTCTCTGGGAGGGAGGCCGGGGCTCAGTGCTCCTGGGGCTTTGGGGTGTCCCCATTTTGGGTGGCCTGGCTCAGCCTGTCTTCCAGGCTCAGGGCGCCTGTGGGGCCGGGCTCCATTCCAGACCGGCTCACCTGTGGGACTGCTGCCCACCCTGCCCTTTGCCCTTGCCTTGCACGGTCCAGGGGCCGCTGGCCAGAACAAGCAGCACTCGGTCACCAAGAACACGGCGAAGCTGGACCGGGAGACCGAGGAGCTGCACCACGACCGCGTGCCGCTGGAGGTCGGCAAGGCGATCCAGCAGGGCCGGCAGGGCCAGGGGCTGACGCAGAGGGACCTGGCCACGGTGAGCGCGCGGGCCCTCCTCCAGGCCGCGGCCAGGCAGGCGGGGTGCGGGCCCTGCTCGCCCAGTGGCTTGGGGCTTCAGTTCACTCCGGCCCTGGGAGCCCTGAGACCTCTGAGGGGCC
Organism: Ovis aries; assembly: GCF_016772045.2. Classification (NCBI taxonomy): domain Eukaryota; kingdom Metazoa; phylum Chordata; class Mammalia; order Artiodactyla; family Bovidae; genus Ovis; species Ovis aries. Next base: position 1,011,284 of record NC_056056.1, read on the forward strand.
GTACGAGTCAGCTGTGACTTGCCGAGCTGCGTCTGCTCTGGCCCTGGGCCCGCATGCGGCCGCCCAGAGCCCAAGGCCCTCCCCTGGCTGGGTCCGTCTCCCACCACGCCTGGAGCTGACGGGCAAACACACGTTCCCCCTAGAAAATCAACGAGAAACCGCAAGTCATTGCGGACTACGAGAGTGGCCGGGCCATTCCCAACAACCAGGTTCTGGGCAAGATCGAGAGAGCCATTGGTAAGTGTCCTGCTGACCTCTGCTGCCTGGCCAGGCGCAGGGTGGCCGCCCCTCCTGGTTGTAGTTGGTGAGGAAGGTGCAGGAAGGCCCCGAGGAATGCCAGGGCCACCCGGCATTGGCAGCAGCGTGGCTCGGAGCGGAAGCCTAGTCCTGGGAGGGGCTGTCCTCTCCCCTCGAGGAGGGGCAGGCACATGCTCTTTAGAATCAGACGTGAGAGCTAGTCCTGGGGTGAGTGAGAACCCAGGGCCAGGATGGCGCTCCCTGCTCCCTCCAGAGGAAGGGAGCGGACGGGGGGCGCTGCCCTCTGCGAGGGGGTGGGTTCGGAGGCTCAGGAACTGTCCTGTGCCTTGAAGTCCAGAGTGGGAGCTCCGGTGGTTAGTGGCGGCCCATGGCTCTTTCAGGCCTGAAGCTCCGGGGGAAGGACATTGGGAAGCCGATCGAGAAGGGGCCAAGGGCGAAATGAACATAAAGCCTCGAAATCAGTGCGTTCCGGCTGATCTCGTCCGGCTGGTCCCCTTGACCACCGGCGCCAGCACGGCTCTCTCCATGCGGCTGAGCGGAACACGGGCGGGATCCCCACCCGGGAACCCCTCTCCTCGTACCTGCTGTCTAACTAACAAACAAAACCTTGCAAAGTGTTTGCTTCTGATTTTTTCCTCCCTGCCCCCCGCCCTCAGTGGGGTGGGAACGCTGCCTCCCTCTCCCCCGGGGCCCAGCCTGCTGCGGGGATGGCTCCCGGGAGCTGGCGGGGGTGGGCGGTCACGTCTGGGAGAGGAGCTGTGTGTCCAGCCTGGCTCGTAGAGAAGCTAATAAAGTTTGTGCCCTCGCTGCTGGTGGTGGGTCCTTGCCCCTAGCTCTCTGCTGCCGTGCCCGGAGTGCCCCCTCCCTCCGGCCCCCAGTGCGGCAAAGCGCTATCTTCACGAGGCGCCGTGAGGGAACCTGAGGGGCTGGGATGGTCCCTCTGCAAGCTGTTTCTCGTCACCTCTGCTGGGACGGTTAGTGGGCATCGGTCAGCCTCTGGGCATCAGACCTTGGTGCCCCCGGTGCCAACTCCCCAGTCACGTCCTTGTCTGTGGACCCCAGTGCGCTCGGGTGGCAAGGTGGCGCTGCCTGGGCTGGAGGGGGCACCTGGCTGTGCGGGGGTGGCTGTCATGCCCTCCGGGACAGCCAAGCCTGGGGTCCTCCGTAGACTTGGGTGGGTGGTGTCTGAATCTCCTGTGTGTAAGATCAGAACCGGGGACCGTCCCGGGTTAGAAAGACTCTGCTCCATTTTATTACATGAGGGTGGCTTGTGGGTAGGGATTTTGACCGGGGAAGGGTGCACTTGGGGACCTTGACCCTGGGAGGGCGGGCCTGGGGGCCTTCCTTTGGGACTCTGGACAGATTAGAGCACTCCTCCGCCAGTCCAGCTCCGTGCCACCGTGGACCCTGACGAGCATCTGCTACTGTCTGTTGCCTGAACCTGTGAGGGTTTCCATCTTACGGAATCGCCCAGTGAGGTGGGGCCCTGCGGGGGGTCCCTCTGGCCTGGGCTGGGGCAGTGGCTTCTTGGGGCCCCACTGCACCTGCCTCCAGGTGCCTCGAGCCCATGGCTGTCTCCTGAGCCACTGAGGCCCACGGGAGGGGCCCCCAAGCATGTCCTCTCGGGTAGGTTGGATCGGGTCTGGGGAACTGCCCTTCCTGCTGATGGGCAGACCCCGGCCGGCAGGGCTGGCGCGCTTACTGCTGGGGTAAGGACCGCACTTGGGTCTGTGGGTACAGCCCCTGTGAGGGTGATGGATGCATGGTCTCAATGTATTGGGGGGGGGTGTTGGTCCCTGGGCCAGGGTCCCGGTGGCGGGTGCGCTCGTGTGAGGAGCTGAGGTCTTCTCTGGGTCGTCTACTGGTCATTGGTGATTGATGCTGGCAGGGTGACGCGGTCCTAGGGGGAAGGGGAGGAGCTTAGTGACCGCTGGAGCCCCGTGCACCATCAGGCTCAGCACACGGCAACCCCTGGCTCCCGCCCTACACCCCCACCCAGGGCTCCTACCGCCCTGAAGAGAATGTTCTCGAAGCCGGGGGCCACGGCGTCCACCTCGCCCCGGCAGGGGCAGCCCGGCTTCTGCAGCCAGCGCCGGCCTGCGACGCCCAGCAGCAGCAGCAACAGCAGGAGGAGGAGGGCGCCACTGACCGCGGCCGGCACCGCTGCGGCCGCCGCCCCGCCCCCTGTGGGCCGCAGGGCAGGTGACCCGGGATCCCAGTCCCATCTCACCCCCACCCAGGCCCGAGGAGGGTGCTCGCATGGCTGTCCCCACGGCCTGGGGTTTCCAGGTCCCCTCTGAAGTCACCGGTCACGGGCTGAGGCTGGGCCCTGGTGGGCAGGGGGCTGCAGATCCAGGGGTCACGGCCCCAGGCTGGACGCCCCCTTTATTGTGAAGTCAGCCACAGGCGCGTGCCTCAGCAGGAGGGGGACCACGGTCTCTGGCCTGACTGGGAGCTGGAGCACCGTGGGCAGAGGCGGGGGCACCCTGCGCCCGGGGACCCAGGACGGCCCAGCCCCAGGCTGGGGCCCTGCAGCGAGGGCAGCCGGCCTGTGGCTCTCCTGGTCCCTCAGACAAGGGCGTGACCCCCCCACCCCCGCCCCTGGGGCTGGCAGAGGCCCTGCCCTGGAGCAGAGCTGGCCCGCTGGGCAGGGCTTACCCTGGCTGGGTGTGGGCAGCTGGCACCGCTGCCCAGCCAGATACTCAACGTCGTCCAGGGCGATGGGCCCCAAGGCCGGCTGGCCACCCAGCGTGGCTTCAAACACAATCTGACGGGAGGGAGAGGAGGCTGTGTGGGCCGGGGAGGGGGCCAGAGCCGCCCGAAGCCTCCCGGGTCAGCGCGCCCACCTCACCTGGAACTCCACGGCGCTGGCCACGTCCACCTGGCCCTCCAGCCACTGGTGCCGGCGCCGCCCACCCGCGCCCCACACGGCCAGCTGCCCCTGCGCGCTGCTCAGGACGACCCTCAGCTCGCCCTGGTCTGGGAGCAGGGTGTGAGGATGGCCAGGCAGAGTGGGGCGGCTCCCGTGCCCCCCGCCCCGGGCTCTGGCCCACTCACAGAAGTGCTCCGGGAAGCCCATGTGATACCAGAACCGCAGGCAAGAGGCCGCGGTGGGCGGCAGAGGCTGGCTGATGAGCCCGGCCGCTCGGCCCCCCGGGCCCAGCACGCTGGTCTCAAAGAGGGCAAAGTGGCCTGGAAACGAGAAGGGGGGGTGCCTGACCCGATGGAGCTGGCGCCCCGACCTGCGGCCTCCGACCCCGCTGGGTGCCGGGTGGGGCAGGCTGGGGTGAGGCGTGCGTGGCTCGGGGGCCCCTTCCCGCCTCGGACCCACCTGCCTCTGTGCCCAACGTGTGGTCCACGGGGGGCTGCGGGTAGCGGGAGGGCGAGGCTCCGCTGCTCCAGTCCCAGCTGTACCCGCCCAGGCCGGGCCGGGGCACGTGGTTCCAGCCACACAGACCAGCCTCGAAGTCACAGGAAGCTGCAAAGGGCTGGCTGTGAGGGTGCTGCCCCGTGCCCTCCACCCTTGGGGCACCACTGCCGCGGGGCGTGGCGGTCAGGCCGGGCGCCTGAGGGTGGCAGGGAGCTGGGACCACCAGGACCCAGGCCACGGACGCCCACCTGGGAGGGGGCAGGGCCCGTCCTGGAGGAGCAGGTCGTCCAGAGCCATGTAGGAGTGCTCCACGCCAGCGGCCACCGCCTCGAACACCACCTAGGGGGCACCGGGTGGAGATCGTGCCTGCTGTGCCCTGGACAGCCCTTGGGGTAAGGAGGGCCCCCGCTCCGCTTACCCTCCAGGCCTGCCTGGCCTGCAGGTCCACGCTACCCAGGCGCCAAGTGGCCCCTCCACGGGAGCTGACGCTGAGTACTTGCTGCCTGCCGGCCTCCTCCACGTGGACCCTCAGAGTGCCTGCCGTCGAGCAGCCATCCCCATCAGCGCGGCAGGGGCTGCCAGCTCGGGCCCTGCGGTGGGGGGGCTCCCAAGGGCCTCCTGAGGGGACCCCACGGCCCCGGCTCCCAGCAGCCCCTCACCTGGGTTGCGGAGGCTCAGGTGGTACCAGAAGCTCAGGCAGGTAGGCTGCACCAGGGGCCGCTGCTCCTCCGAGGTCAGCAAGGCTGCGTGGCCACGGGGCAGGGCCTGCGGGCTCGTGTCCACGACCATGTAGTGCCCTGGGGGGTGGCAGGGTCAGCCTGCTGGCCGCCACCCCGCTCTCCCCGCCCCACCTGTCTGCCCACTGCCCCACCCCAGCAGGCACCCTGAGCTGTCTCCGTGGTGTGGTCAGCATGGGGCCCCCACGAGGCGTTGGCCTGGCGTGTCCAGAGGCCCCGGCCCCCCACGGAGAAGCCACAGGCCGAGTCCTCGAAGGAGCAGCGCCTGGGGGCCCAGCAGGGCCCGGGTCGCAGGGTCACATCATCCAGCGCCATGCTGCCGTGGTACCCGTCCCGGAGGCCCTCAAACAGCAGCTGGGGGGCAGAGAGGGGTCAGTGGCTGGCCTTGCCTCGCCCACCGCGCCCGCGCCCTGGGCCTCACCTGGTACTTGGCGCCCGAGTCCGGCTGGTGGTGGAGGGTGGCCCAGGCTTCGTGCCAGCGGTTGCCATGGGTGCCAGACCTCGACCACAAGTGCGTTTCTGCCTCCCCTTCTCGCCTCATCACCAGGCGCAGGGTCCCTAGAGGGAGGGGGTTGAGAGGGGACGAGGCCTTAACCCCTGCCTCTCATCCACTCCTGGGACCCCCGAGGGAGCAAGAGGCAGGACTCGGGGCCCCTGTGAGGCTTCCCTGAGGCCCTGCCCAGCTACGGGCCTCACCGATTTGGGGCCCAAAGAGGTGGAACCAGAAGGAGAGGCACTCCTGAGGGGCTGAGGGCACCCGAGGCTGGGTGAGCAGGTGGGCAGCAGGGCCCCGGGCTGGGGGATCCGTAGGGTCCAGGAGCACGAAGTGGCCTGCGGGGGCACAAGGGGCTGAGCTGCGGGGCCCCAGGCTGCTGGGGCTCAGCCCTGCCCTCCCCTCTGCCCCTGGGACTCGAGGTCTAGCAGCCGCCCCCCAGGCACCCCACCTTACCTTGGCCCGTGGTGTGGTCGTACCTTGGGCCACGGCTCTCCACCCGGTGCCAGTGGGCATCTGTGAGGTGGCCGGTGTGCCAGCCGCAGGCTCCCCGCTCAAAGTTGCAGGAGACTTCTGGCGGCGGGCAGAGGCGGGTCAGCACCCCCGACACCCCTCCCGAGTGCCGAGAGGCTGGGGGAGACTGGCTCCTAGAGAGGGGGCTCGTGGGGGCCCCTGGAGGGGGACCGGGTGGGGGGCCAAGCACCCAGGGGAAGCACCTGAGTCTTCCTCAGTGGCTGCTGCGGGGCTGCAGCCCATCAGGGTCATGTCGTCCACCCCTGCGCCCTGCTGCCCGGGGCCGTCCACGTCCACCAGCCCGACCAGCTCCAGCTTCACGGGGCACGAAGGAGGAGGCTGTCAGCCAGGGCTGGCCCCCGGGGGCCCCTCTCCACCCCAGGCCGCTCTCCTCACCCGGAACGGCCGGCGGCGAGCCCCGAGAAGGACCCTGTCCACCTTCCAGCCCCCAGCGGTGCTGCCTAGGGCCTGCCACACCAGCTCGCGGCGGCTGCCCTCCACCACGACCAGCTCCAGGAAGCCTGGCGAGGGGTCACTGTGGGCGGCCCGTCCTGCCCCTGCCCCTCGCCCGGGGGCTCCGACTCCCCACCCCAGGACGGGGCAGAGGGTGCGAAGGGATGGTGGTACCTTGGGGGTGACTCTGAAGATAGTAAACCAGGTGGAGCTCACAGCGGGGGCCCGAGGGGCCGAGGGTGGGTGTGAGTACCCGGGCCTCCTCGGCCAGCTGCCCCCAGGCCCTCTGCACAGCCAGGAAGTGCCCTGGGGAGAGCAGGCCTCAGAGCTGGTTCCTCCCAGGGACCCCGACCCAGCGCCCTCCCTAGGGAGAGGGGGCAGCTGGAAGGCAGGCCTCAGGCCACCCCAGGCGGAGCCTCACCAGCAGCCCTGCGGGCATCTGGACCGGGCCCCCCTCTGTCCGGGGCCGGGAGGCGCACCCACTGCAGCCGCCCCACGCTGGCGTCTTCCCAGCCCCCGCCGGAGGGCGACTCGAAGTCCGTGGTGCCTGCAAGGGCAGGGGGCATGGGTGGGCCTGGGCCTCGCCAGCCACTCCCAGAGGGGAGGCCGGGGGAAGGGAGGGGAGGCCCCTGGCCCGCTCACCACACTCCTGCTCGTCCTCGCCCCCCGGGCACTGCTGCTGGAAGTCACACAGCTGCTCCGGGGGGACACACAGGTCCCCACAGAAGAAGTGTCCGGGCTCGCAGAAGCTCCGAGGCTGCAGGCTGGATGGCTGGGGCCAGGGGCCTGGGGCCCAGCACCCTGGAGGTGGACTGGCCAGCTCTGTGGGCCGGCGCGGGGGTCAGGTGGGCTGGTGGGGGCTGTGCTTCTCCCGGGGTGGGACGGGGTGGGACGGGGTGGGACGGGGTGGGACGGGGTGGGAGGGCCCAGCAGGCTCACCTGGGATTGGCTTGCAGTGGTCAGACAGGATGAGGTCGTCCAGGCCCACGACGCCCCCTGGGCCTGTCTGCCCAGCCAAGAGGATCTGGGGACAGACGGGGTCGGGGGTGCCCCAGCACCCCTCTGTGATCCCCAGGCTGGTCTGCCCCCGAATCCTCTCGCCAGAATCCACACCTCATCCTTGGCTCTTGCTGGACACCCAGCCCTTCAGAGGGCATCTCTGCAGGGAGCCCTCCCGTCCTCTGGCCTGCCCTCCTCCTGAGACAGTGGAGGGGCCCACATGGGGCTCCCTGAGGGGCCCCGGCCCTCCCTGCACGATGCTGCCCTCGCCAGCCTCACCTGAAAGGGGTGCCTGCTCTGGATGTCAACACGGTCTCGGACCCAGGCTGCCCCCAGCTCCCCGTGGCGCCTGCGCAGCAGGATGGGGGTCTGGGGGGCCGCGGGGCTCGCCGTCTGCAGGAACACCTGGAGGCAGCCGGCCTCTGACCCGTGCAGGTAGTGATAGAAGACGAGCTGGGAGGGGCCGAGCACAGTCAGCGGAGAGCCGCAGGGCCGGGCAGGCAGAGCCGGGCAGGCAGGGCCGCACCCTGTGACTCCCACCCGCTCACCGAGCAGTTGTGGGGGGCTGAGGCTTGGAACTTGGGGCTGGAGAGGACCGCTGGGGCGCTGGGCTCGGCCACGGATGCGAGGAAGAAGCCTGGGGAGATGGCAGGCGTGGGCTGGGGTGGCTGGTGGGGCGGGGGTCCAGGGGCGGGGCGGGGGTCCCCGGGGCCTCACCCTGCGCGCTGTTCCACGTGTGGTCACCGCGTGGCCAGGCGGGGAGCCTGGGGCTGCCGGCACTGCGGTTCCGGGTCCAGCCCTCTGAGTGGTTCCACAGGCCGAGGCCCATCTCAAAGTCGGTGGCTACATAGTGTCCTGGGGGGCAAGGGGGCTCCGGCTGTTGAGCGGGGCCTCCTGCCTGGCCCCCCGCCACCCAGGCCTGTGCTCACGGCCCCAGCTCCGGCGGACATCAGCTGTCTCAGCCCCCAAGGGATGGTGCCAAAGGCCAGCCCCCGGTCCCACTCACTGCAGAGGGCCGCGTCCTCGTCCGAGCGGTCCCCACAGTTGTCCTCCCCGTCACACAGCTGGGGGTGCGCCACACAAGCCTCGTTCCGGCAACGGTGGTGCCCCAGGGGGCAGTGCGCCTGGGAGGCTGGGGGCAGGGTTAACCCATCACCCGCCCCAAGTCCCTGGGCGGGGCCACTGACCAGGGCCTCCTGCTGACCCCCTCCCCGCTCCAGGGGTGGGCCCACAGCCGGGGGACCTTACTGGGCAGCCCGCAGCGCCAGAAGGCCACGTCGTCCAAGGCCACAGTGCCCCTGTGGGTGGCATTTCGTGTGGCAGAGAAGGTCACCTGGAGACAGTGAGGTCCCTAAGTCAGGGCCCAGACCCTCCCCGCCGTCCCCACCGTCCAGAGCGCCCATCTCACCCTGAAGGCGCCCCGGATGCGACCAGTGGGCACCACCAGCTCCTGCCAGTCTGGGCCCCAGGGCCCTGGGCTCCGCCACAGGGTCAGCGTCTCTGCACCGTGGGTCAGCTCCAGCCGCAGCTCGGCCACATCTGCAGTGAGGGGTCCGGGGGCAGCTCAGGCCCCAGGCCTCGCCCAGGCCCGTGGCTTTGCCCACCCCAGGACCCCTGCCCACCCTGGGGGCGCCTTCCCATCTCTGCGCCCCTTGTCTCAGGCCACCTGGCCTCGGTCGCAGGGTACGGGGTGCACACCTCCTGAGGCCGCGTGGTACCAGAGCCTGAGCTCGCAGGTGGGGGCGGCCTCGTGCAGGACAGGAGAGCGCAGGGCTGCGGTGGCCGTCTCCCTCCCGCGGTGTGTGCCGACCGCCACGTACCAGCCTAGTCAGCCGAGAGGTCAGGAGACGGGGTGGGAGGCACAGAGGGCTGGGGACAGCGTGGAGCCCCGCCCAGGCCTCACCGAGGTCGGTGCCCAGAGTGTGGTCCGAGCGCAGCTGCGGCCCCTGCGGCGAGGCCCCTGCACGGTCTCGGAGCCAGCGGTAGCCCGCGGTGCTGATGTCCTGCCAGCCGCAGGAGTCCCGCTCGAAGTCGCAGGTGAAGGGGGCGCCCGGGCTGGGCGAGACCCCGTGGTAACCTGGGGGGGCAGGGGGTCAGGCAGGGCGGCTGCGAGGGCGGTCCCGCTGCTGCCCCCAGCCCCGGCTCACCGCACTGCGCCTCGTCGGGGCAGCCCCTGCAGTCACACACGAAGTTGCACTCGGCCTCGCGGGGGGTCCTGCAGTGGTTGGGGACCCAGGCCCAGCCGGGAGACCCTGCTGCCAGCAGAGACAGCCAGGTGGCCAGGGGTAGGGAGGCCCCGCTGTTCCTCAGCCCAGAGACCCCTAAGAGTCAGGCATCCTGGGACATTTCGGCACCGGGCCAAGAGGCTGTGCAGGGAGGGGGCCAGGAACCCACGGAGAACTGCCCCCGGGGGTCCCTGTCAGGGCCCAGGAGGGCATGTCCGGCCCTGGAGAGGCTGGCTGTCAGGATGGGGTGCCTGGGTGTGCGAGGGGCCAAGCATCACCGATGCAGGTCCCTCCCTGGGGAGGACCGGAGCCCAGCGCAACTCAGGAGGGTCTGCGGCCCAGGCCCCCCAGCCTGCACCCAGCGCGGGCTGGACTCGGATCCCTACCCCAGCGAGGCTGTCCCCAGGACCCCGAGGGCTCACTCAGCATCCCCACTGCAGGCCGTCCCGGGCCCACGTCCCTCCTTCCCTGCAGACCCAGCAACCGGGCCCCCGGAAGGTCCTGATTCAGGAGCCAGGCGTGGCGACTCACCCAGGAGCATGACCACCGCAGGCAGGAGGTGGCCGCACAGCGGCATGGTCAGGCCCGAGGCAGAGAGGCCGGGGGTGCTGTGTGCCCTGGCCAGCCTGGTGGGGACTCTGCCTGTCAGCCCGAGGCCCCGCAGGCCGACTCTGCTCTGACCGCGGGCCCGGCTCAGCCCTTTCTGTATCTGCAGTGGGCCCGGCTCAGCCCCTGTATCTGCACCGCTGGCCCCGGCTCAGCCCCTGTATCTGCACCGCGGGCCCGGCTCAGCCCTTTCTGTATCTGCAGTGGGCCTGGCTCAGCCCCTGTATCTGCACCGCTGGCCCCGGCTCAGCCCCTGTATCTGCACCGCTGGCCCCGCCCCGAGCTGACAGGATGATCACCTGGCTCTAAGTGCATCCAGGAGAGGCCCCAGCCTGGGGGGCTCCCACCTGCCCGGCCCCCTTTGGGGCAAAGGTCGGGCCTCAGCCGTGGTGCCCACTGCGGCCCAGCCGTCTGGTGGAGGCCCCGCTGGAGACAGCGCCGAGTGGCACAGGCCTCAGCTACTCCTCCTGGGGCCCCTGGTCCCGCAGAGTTCAACTCAGCCGGGCAGGAACTCAGCTTGTGCAAACCGTGCACCTGGCTTGAGTTCCCTGCACGGGGAGGGGGCAACCCTGGCAACCAGGGATGTCGTCCCTCTCCGTAACTCAGCCTGTGGGCTCCTCTTCACTTGCTCGCTTAAAAACGATGACTGTTTTCTTGTCAACAAGTGTCCGAACCGTGTGGTGTGGGCTGGGCACGGCCAGGCACAGGGTCCAGAGGAGCCGAGGGGCTCTGGGCCTCATGGCACTGACCTCAGCGGAGGACCTGGTACCAGGCGCTGCCAAGTTTATCACCGTCCGGCCTTGAGAGCTTGTCTAACCTGAGCCTGTTTCCTCATCTTTAAAAGTGTAACGATGGCGCCTCTGTGGAAAGGCTCCTGTGAGGGCCCTGGAGTCCAGAGGAGGCGGGTGCAGCGTGATGGAGGCCTCTGCTCCCCACAGCGCCAGGAGAAGGGTCCTGGGAGAGGGGCTCCACGCCTGACACCCGGTTTACTTGAAGCAGGAGTCTGAGGCAGTGGCCCTGATTCTGGAGTCGAGGGGCCACAGACCACCCGACTCGAGACCTCAGTCAGCAGCGGCCAAGGTAGGGGTTGCTGGTGCCCTCCCCCTACCGGGAGGGGCCCGCCTCCGCAGGCTGGAGGGACTTGGCCCTAGCTCCTTGCGTAACGGCTTGTCAGGCCTCTTCCCAGATGACTGTGGGGACAGCAGGTGCATGGAGAAGCAATCAGGTCATAAACGGGGGCAGCGGCCAGGGCCCCCTTATCAGACCCCAAAGGGCTGAGTGTGCCCTGCCCCTCCCTGGGCCCCTGGGGCAGGTTGCATGAGGGGCAGCCTCCAGCTCTTGGCCACCCACCTACACCAGCTGGAAGTACAGCGAGGTGCGCTGAGAACAGAGACGCCAAGCACACAGCGCTCAGGGAGCAGCAGAGCTGACGATGCTTTTAATTCTCCCAAGAGGGAGCCCCAGGCCCCGAGACCTGGCCAGGGTGGCAAAGGGGGTGCAGTCCGGCCCCTTGGGAGGGGCCTTCAGGGCAGAGTTCTGAGTGGGCTGCTGGACAGAGCGGGCCTCGAGTGGGCCTCAGTAGCCGTCGTCAGCCCACGTGACTTCGTAGTCCGGATACTTGGCTTTAATCTTCTCAGTGGAGACAGAGTGCTGGGCGCGACCGTAACCCTGAGGGAAGGAGGTGGCTCTCACACACCAGGTCCTGGCTCCGGGGGCCCCCAGGCAGCAGGGACACCAAGAGCCAGGCGGGGAGGCTGTCATCCCCCTAGCCACTCAAGCCACTCTCCTGGGAAGTGTAGCCTCCAGAGTGAGCCGACCTGGAGGGAGGGCCCTCCAGCTAGAGGTCGAGCTGGCTCTGGGTGCCCTGTGACCCTGCAGGTAGAGCGGTGAAGGGAGAGGCAGGCATCCAAGCTCCAACACAGCGCTGGCAGCCTCCAAGCGCTGGAGGACAGGGGCCTGGCCAGGCCTTCGGGGCAGGAACAGCACACAGCCCACTGCGGGCAAGCAGTGGCTCCCTCCCTCCCCCTATGTTTCCTGGGTCATGCCGCGTGGAAACTGGGATGCTGCGGTCCCTGGAGGCAGGGTTATGTCGGCGAGAAGGGCCGGGTGTTCCTCAGCCAGGACTGGGGTCCCCAGCTGCGGGCTCACCATGGAGTAGCCGTACACGTGGATCTTCCTGTCCTGGCTCTGGTGGGAAATGCGCCCGCCCCCCAGGCACTCGCAGTCGTAGCCCTTCTTCTGTATCTCGCCCGATACCTTGTCGTAGATGTCGGCTGGAATGGGAGGGGAGCTCAGCACCAGCCAGGGCGGAGGGGGTCTGAGGCCCTCCCCCCGCAGCCCCCGCCCCCAGGAGAGGAGACCTTCTGGACCGGAGAAAAGGGAGGAGAGGGTGCGCCTGGGCAGAAGCCCTGGACTAGGAGTGGGGGTCGGGCCACGGCAGCCCCTCGTCTCCAGGACAGTCTGGATGCCTCCCTGCCTCGCAAGCCGGGCGGCGAGGAGACCCGGCACAGAGTCTACCTACCCCCGCCCCGCCCTCGACCCGCTCCAGCCGCGCTGGCCCCGCCCACAGCGCCCGAGGCCCCGCCCCCGGCCCGCCGCCCCGCCCTCACCGTGGTACTCGGCCCACTTGTAGCCGCGCACGATCTCTTTGGTCTCCCCGGCCGGGTCCCCGGAGGGTGGCGCCGCATAGACTCGAATCAGCACATACTTGAAGACGCCGTCGGAGTCGATGTCCACGTCGGGGATCTGGGCGAGGCCCGCCGCCGCCATGTTCCCGGAGCGCGCTCGCCCTACGGCCCGCGGCCCTGCCCCACGCGACCCCTGGCTGCGCGGACCGCGGAGGGGCGGGGCCTGGAGGCCGCTGGCCAATCCCGCGGGGGCATGCTGCCCGGGCCCAGCGCCTCAGCCAACCGTGCGGCCGACCGGCGGCACAGACGAACCAATCGCGGCCCAGCTTCTTGCAGCGCGGTGACCGCGCCAGCTCCCCTTAAAGGGGAACAAGGAGTGGGGAGTGGGTGTGGGTTCCTTTCAGCCCACGGAGAAGTCCCTGCGCGCGGGTCAGGGGCGGCTGACGGGCCCCTCTGGGGGACTGGGCGGCCCACGAGGCGCAGGGGGCGCGCGCTGGCCCTGACTCCCTCCGCAGACCATGCGCGCTGCCCTCGGCTTCCGCCCGGGTCCCCGCAGTGTATCTGAGGGCCTCCCGCCCGGGTACTCCCCATGCTGTCCCGCGGCCTCCCGGCCCCGTCCCCGCCGAGTCCCGCGGCCTCCCGTCCCCTCGTCCGCACCGAGTCCCACGGTCTCCCGGCCCCGTCCCCGCCGAGTCCCGCGGCCTCCCGTCCCCTCGTCCGCACCGAGTCCCACGGTCTCCCGGCCCCGTCCCCGCCGAGTCCCGCGGCCTCCCGGCCCCGTCCCCGCCGAGTCCCGCGGCCTCCCGGCCCCGTCCCCGCCGAGTCCCGCGGCCTCCCGGCCCCGTCCCCGCCGAGTCCCGCGGCCTCCCGGCCCCGTCCCCGCCGAGTCCCGCGGTCTCCCGGCTCCTCGTCCGCACCGAGTCCCGCGGTCTCCCGGCCCCGTCCCCACCGAGTCCGAGCCCGCCTCTCTCCGGCCTCCCACTCCACGTTGTTCAGTGGTTTCCCACCGCTGTTTCCGAAGGCCTGCCCCCCATGGCTCCGAAAATCTTCAACGTCGCACCCACTCTGAACAAAAAACGAGGCAGCAGTGGCTACATTCGAGTTATATTTTCCTTAGTTCGAAAGCGCTCCCCCTCTGGAAGTAACCCCAGTCCAGGGTCCTTCCTGGGCGGCGCGTAGGGCCGAAGGCGGAGGCCCCTGGGCAGGGGGCGCCGAGGCCAGTTTGTGAGGCCGAGAAGGCGGGAGGGGCTAAGCGGGGCGCGTGGCCGGTGCGAATGCGCGGAGCCGAGGCAGGCGCGCAGGCAGGTGGAGAAGGAACGAGAGGAGATGGGTGCGGGTGCGGGTGCGCGGGCGGGGGTGAGGGCAGCGATCGGAGGTGGGAGGTGGGGCCCCACAATTTAATTGACTCGATACCTCCTACCACCTGGCCCTGACGGGGGCCTGGGGCTTCAGGAGGGCCCTTCTGGGCGCCGGGCCTCGCCCTCTAAGGCCAGGGCCAGCGGGCAGCCCCCGACGAGAGCGGAGATAACGGACTGGACCGTGCACTCCAGCCTCCAGCGTCCAGCCCGCACCACAAGGCGGGGCCAGAGCGAGCTAGAGCGCGGGTGTTTGCGCAGTTGCGCCCTTCACGCCGCCCTGTGGAAGTAGCTCGCTCCCGCCCCTGCTCCAGACGGGACGAACCTCCTCCTCGGTCCTCAGTAGGACTACTGATAGGGTCCCAGCTGGAGGGCCTCCTGGGCCGCTCGCGTTCACCCAGCCTCTGCACCTGCTCCCGCCTGTGAGGTTAGGGCTGCTCTGGCGCACGCCTGGGGCCATCGACCAGGTGGGAGCAGGCAGCCCAACCCACGCCCTGCCGGGTCTGAGCTCTGGCCAGAGCCCCTCCCCTCTGCTTCCCGGGCCCAGGACCTTCTCCCTCTGGCTAGGTGTCTTGTGCCTTGGTTGAGGATGCCCCCACCCCCACCCCTAGTACCCCTTCACTGCTGCTTGCCCCAACCCCTGCGGCAGGGCGTGCAGCGCCGTCAGTGTATCGAGGTCCGACCCAGTAGGGGCGAGGGCCCCACGCAGGTCCCCGCCGGCCCTGCCTGCCCACTAGGCCAGGAAGTGCTCGGGATGCGGACACACCGAGACCAATTAGCGTGTCTGTCCTCTAGAGAGGAAAAGCCTCTGAGCAGGGTGCATCCCAGACCACAGGAAGCGGGTGTGTGTGTGGGGGGGTGTTTAAAGGGACAGGACTAGGCTTTGGTCAACTCGGGCTCCTGTACCACGGGGAGCCACGGTTGGAGAGGCTCCAGGGAGGCCCTGCTGATGGGGAGTAGACGGATGAGTCGCATACGCGCGGTCGGGTCTGCAGTAGTGACCCCTCCGCGCAAAGGCAGGGCGGGCTGGTCCTCAGACCCACCCCGCCTCCCAGCGGGGAGCACCGAGCGGCCGAGGACCTGCCTCTAGGGAGCCCCGAGGGCAAACTGGGAGAGAGGGAGCCCGGCGGGACTGGGAGGGTTGTGGCCGGAAAGAGGGGAAAGGCGGTGCTTCGGCAGACCGCGACGGGGCGGAGCTTGCGGCGATGTGGGCGGGGCCTGGTGGACCGGGTGGGGCTTGGGTGCACCTGATGGGGTTCAGGGTGGGCCCTGGGTGGACGCTCCAGCGCGGCTCACATGATGTCGTCCAAGAGGTTCGCGCTGGCCACCCAGTCGAGCGCGCGCGGCTCGGACGCAGCCATGATCATGCACATGAAGGGGCGGCCGGTGCGCCGGTCCGTGGGGTAGATGGTGGTGGGCGTGAAGCGCCGGTTGGCTTCCACAAACTCGCAGAGCTGCTCGTAGACGCGCGGAAACTCGTGGCGCAGGAAGACGCCGCGCAGCCGCAGCTCTCGCTGAATGTGAATGAAGGCCACCTCGCGTGCTCGCCGGCCCGCCTCGCCGTCCTGGTCTAGGCCCGCAGTGCCGGGCGGCGGCGTCAGGATCAACGTCTCCATGTCGGGTTCGCGGCCCCGCGCGGGGGGCGGCCGTGCTGGGCTGCCGGCCGCCAGCGCCACTTTGGCGAACTTGCGCACCGTGGGTCCCGGGCTGCGAGGCGCGGGCGCTGGCCGGGCAGGGGCGCCGGGCGGGGTGGCCCCGGGGCCGACAGCCACCGACACGCTGAGCAGGAAGCACTCGGCTGGTTCGTAGAGGCGCCCGGCGGCCGCCAGCTCCCGAGCATAGCTGCCCAGTGGGGCCGCGTGCGTGGCCAGCTCGCGCAGCGACAGGTAGGTGGGCGACAGCAGCAGCCCCTCGAGGCCGAAGCGCAGGAAGTTGTCCGCGGAGCCGGGGCTCGGGAAGCCCAGGAAGAGCACCCCGCGGCCGCGGGACAAGAAGCCGACGCGCGCGATGCGCGAGAAGGCGCGGTGCACCGGGCCGCTGTCGCGGCAGAACTGCAGCACGTGGCGGCACACGCTGCCCACGCGGCCGTACACGCAGCGCGCCTTGTGCGCGTCCCAGTCCTCGCGGCGGCACAGGCGCGAGCAGTAGTAGGTGTAGCAGCTGTGGCAGGACTTGAAGTAAAGGCAGGCGTTGAACATGGTCTCGGTGCGCCCGCAGCGCGCGTTGGAGCACGTCATCAGGTCGTCCTCGTCGGCGCTGGGCTCAGGGGAGGCGTCGGCCGCCTGCCCCTGTCCCGCGGGCTCTTCGGCGCTACCTGCGGACGCAGGTGGCGAGCGCGGCGCAGGCGCCGGGCCCCCGGGCCCCGAGGGCCGCGAGTCGAGCAGGCGCCGTAGCTGGCGGCCCAAGCCGTCGGACGCGGGCTCGAGCGCCTGGCCGGCTGGGGACCGCGAGTCGATGACCAGGTCAGTGATGAGCTCGTCCAGCTGTTCGAGGCTGCGCTGGCGGCCAGAGGCGGGGCCGTCGGGGGCTGCAGGCTGAGACTGGCGGGGGCGGCTCCCCGGCATCTCCCAGCTCCTGGCGGCCGGACGCTCGGCGGCGCGCAGGTCGTTGTCGGTGATGGTGATCTCCGGTGTTACGTACCAGTTTCGGCCGGGGCCCTCCCCCACACGGCCCTTCTCGGACAGTGACGTCTCGGACAAGGACAGCGCCGCGTAGCGTCGGGGTGAGGTGGACAGGTTCACGACGACAGGCGGGCGCCGGCCTTCGGGGGACGTGCCCCGCGGCTCCCGCGCCTCGTGGCCCAGCAGGTTCTCGTAGCTACGGCCACGGCCCAAGGGGTCTTCGCGGCGCGGCCCTGGGGCCAGGATGTTGTCCCAGGAGCGCGAGTAGTGGCGGCTGTCGGTCGCTAGCCGGGGTGGACTGGTGCCCGTGCCGCCATGCCAGGAGGCGAGCAGCGGGCCGGGGTCCGGCGGGGGCGCCACCTGCAGGGTGCGGTAAGGCCGCGGGCCCCAGTCGCCCCAGGCCGGGCTGCCTCGCAGGTGTGGGTAAGTCCGCGTCAGGGCTTCTCGATTGCGGTACCGCCCGAAGTCCTCAGTGTAAAACGCGCGGGCGGCGGGGCGGGCTCGAGGCTCCTCGGGGGCATAACGCGGGCCGCAGGGCGGGCCGTAGGCGCGGGGGGCCTCCCCGTAGTAGGAGCGGGAGGGTGGTTCCTGGACCGGGAAGGTGCGAACTTCCCCCGCGTAGTAGCCGCTCCCGCTTCTTGGACTGGGCCCTGGGGGCTCTTCGGGCAGAAAGGGCCTGGGATAGTAGCCGTCGAAGGGCGGGCCAGGGCTGGCCATGAAGCCCCCAGGGTGGCCCTCGGGTTCCTCCGTGTAGAAGAACTGGGTGGGCCCCGGCGGGGTGGTGAAGGGC
This sequence comes from Ovis aries, assembly GCF_016772045.2. Classification (NCBI taxonomy): domain Eukaryota; kingdom Metazoa; phylum Chordata; class Mammalia; order Artiodactyla; family Bovidae; genus Ovis; species Ovis aries. Next base: position 1,028,331 of record NC_056056.1, read on the forward strand.
ACACTCCGGCGCTCCGCGTAGTCCCGGGGCCCAGGGAGCGGCCCGTCGCAGTACAGCGCCCGGGGGTCGGTGCAGTACGAGTCACTGGGGGTGGGGGTGCGGGAGAGGGCCGCGTGGCGAGGCCCGGGCACCGTGAGGCCGTGGAGCTGCGGGGCGGCGCGGGGCCAGGGCGCGGTCTCGGGGGGCCCACAGGGCCGTGAGCCCCGGGCGGCGTGCTGCAGCACCGCCTCGTCCGGCTTGATGTCCAGGCGGCAGCGGACGTGGGGGGCGGGCCCCGCGGGTGGCTCGGCTGGCGCGCAGCGGTTGGCTGCAGCACAGAGGGGCGCGATGCGGCCAGGGCCGCCCCGCTGCGGCTGTAACTTGATGGGGTGCAGCTCGTTGGCGAGCGCGCGCAGCGCGGGGTACGCGGGCTCCCGGCGGGGCGACGCGTCGGCCCGCGCCGTTCGCTGCGCTTCTCGGCCTCGGCGCGGCAGCACGGGTGGTGAGGCGGGCGCGGGCGCCAGGCTCGGGGGCGCGCGGGGGGCGCTCTTGGAGCGGGCGCGGCGCCGGGTCTCGCCGTCGCGGGATCGTGCGCGCGGCGCGGCGGGCTCCGCTGGGGGCGCCTCCGGGCGGGCCTCCATGGCCACCCCGTCCAGCGCCTCCAGGAAATCGAAGCTTCGACAGTGGCGCTTATTGAAAGGCGCGGGCGCTGCAGGCCGGGCCATGGGGCCCTCACATGGCGGGGGCCTCGACACGGGCCCCGGGGCCGCCACCTTGATGTCCTGGTACACGGTCGACACCAGCAGATCCGGCGGGTCGGTGCGGGTCATCTTAAAAGAAGTCTCCAGGCGTCAGCTCACTCGGCCTTTCGGGGCTTTCGCCCTGAGGGGAGACGCGGGTCAGGGCGGCCCCTCTGCAGCCCAGGCCCCGCTAACCCCCAGTGCTGGCCCAGCTTACCTGGGGCACGGCCCGGGAGGCAGCCAAGGCCTGCGGCCACAGGCCTGTGTTCCATGCCGGCGTCCCAGGCACCTGCAGGGGGTGCCCAGCTGTCCAGCCACTCGGGTCCTGCCCCCTCCTCCACACCATCCTTTCCGGGCCACTTTCTGCTGGGAGGAGGTGAGTGACCAGAAAGGGGACGTCACTGCAGCAATCCCTGAGCTCCTGTGCTCACCAGTGACCACTGGCAGGCTGGGGTAGACCCCCTTTTCAGGGACAGGCCAGCAGTGGGGTAGGAAGAGAGTGCCCCAGGACCACCCTACTGGTGCCCACAGGTGGGACAACTGTGTGCTCATTGGGGGCCTTCACAGACTGCTTTAAGGTGCTGGCTCCTGTAAAGCAGGTGATGAAGCCCCCTCCTAACGCCTGCTGCAGAGCAATCCCCCCATGCTGCAGTCTGAAGCCCCTGGCCCCAGCCTTAAGCAACCTTAACCAGCCTCCTGCACCCCCCGCCCCCACACCTGGCGCGGCTGGACATGCAGCGGTCCTCCAGCGCTGTGTCAAGGCCCAGCACAGAGGCCCCTGTGGGCCCTGAAGTGGCCCCGTCAGGCCCAGGCGTGGCACGGAGGCTCACGGGCTTGCTGCCCTGCCCTCAGTCTACCTGTGGCCCTAGCCACAGCTGTGCTTCTGGAGCATACCTGGGCCCAAAGCTCCTCTTGCTTTGCAGGAACTGCCTCTGACTCTCCCCCTTTTTGGAGTGGTTGAAACCCACCAAGCTCTTTGGGGCTATCATGACAAGGCCAGGAGAGCGACCCCCTCCATCTTTGCAGTGAGCGCACGGCAGCAGAAACCAGGCGCTGGCTGCTGGACCACGTGGGGGTGTGTGAGCTCAAGGAGCTCAAGGCTGCCTCCAGGTCCCTGAGCGGCACAGCAGGCCAGGAGGCCGCCAGCAGGGGAGGCAGGGCGGTGAGTGGATCGAGCCCCTGCCACCCGCAGTTCTCAGGCAGGCCCTCCCCACAGCATCACAGGAGAGCTCCATGGAAACCTGAGGCTCCATGCCCCCGCATGCAGGCTGAGCTGGGGTCCACCCCTCTGTACCAGGCCCACGTTCAGACTTGGGCCAGCGGCTTCTCTGGGTGCCCAGTCTGGAGAGGCTAGGGGTGGGGGTGGGGTGCCTCAGACAGTGGTACAGGGTCTCCACCTCCTCACAGGCTGGGGGGGCATGCTCCAAGGTGAGCCTGGAAAAGCAGGGAGCTGGGTGCTCACCTGGCAGGACCTCTGGTCTGGCTGACCCTCTGTGGCCCCAGTGTGCCAGGGCTTTCCTGCCAGCAGAGCTGCCCCCCTGGGTCAGGGCCCCCAGGCCATGCTTGTCCCCATCTCAGCACCCTCCCCCCACCTGTCCATGGTTTGCAGGCCCATCCCCCTCCCATCCTGAAGCCAGGCCAGGACTGGGGGCTGGATGACAGGGTATGAGGCTCCGCCCCAGGGAGGTGACAGCCGGGCCTTGGCGCTGCCGCGGCCCCGAGGAGCCAGACTGGGCGACACCCCTTCCCTTGGGGATGGGACGGTCCCCCCCCGCCGGGGTCCCAGGCCTGAGGAGCCCGGCGGGTGGCTCTTCCCGGCGCGCAGCCCGGCCCAGCCCCGAGCCCCCGGGTGTGGGGACCAATGTCCTCCAAGGCGCAGCGTCCCTGTCCTCGTGGGCGCCGCACTCACGGAAGATCCGCGGGGCAGCGGCCTGGACCCCTTACCTGGGCGGTGCTCCCGCACCGCGCCCGGCGATCTGCGCAGGCCCGCGCGCGCTCCGCCGTCCCCCGCGCCGCCGCGGCCCCGGCACCGGCAGAAGCTTCGAGGCAGCGGCGTGAGGCTGCCGGGCGGCTCGGTGCTGCCCCCGATGGCGGCCGGCGGGACTGCACTTAAAGGGACCGCGCGATGGGCCGGGGACCTGCGTGGCGCGCTGGCTCCTGCTTGGGGCCGAGCTGGGTGCGCAGTGAGGGCTCTTTGCGCCTTCAAGGTACAGGCCTGGGGTCCAGCGAGAAGACCTCGAGCTGAGGAGCACCTGGCCCATCTTGCCCGCCCCCACCTCCCGGACACCTGCTGGAGGGCAGCTGGCAGCCTGGCCGGCCTTGGAGGCAGCCCAAGTCCTGGCCGCGCTGCGGACAGGTCCCGGAATTCACGCCTGCGGCCAGCCTAGGCAGGAGCAGATGGGCAGCCCCACGCCCTGCTGGCCTTCGTGCTGCAGGCCTGTCTTCGCCAAGCTCTCCCTGGGCACGTGGGCACCCCCACGGGCCCTGCTGCTTCCTGTCCCCCCGCTGTGCGGCCTCCCTGGGAGGACAGGCTCCTCGGCCCCCCACCCCCACCCCCGTGTCCAGCGTCCAGGCAGGCGGAGGCCCCACTGCCCTGGTCAGGTGTGCACACCCTGGAGCTGCATGGTGACACCCCACCTCCAGCCCCTCACACGAGGCTGAACCAGGGGACAGTCCAGGCTGGCAGATGGGCAGGGCGCTGGTGCCTGCGGCTCCCAAGGCCGGGGTCGGCCACGTCCGGGCCGGTCAGCTGAGGGAGCCTTGGACCATTTCCAGGTCAGTCTGGTCTTCATGCCAGTGGGCACTACAAGGACAGCCAGCCTCACACACTGGGCTCCAGGCAGCCCCTATGGGTCAGTGTGGTGCCCAGCCCCCAACCAGTCATGGCTGGCCACCTGTGTCCTGGGTGTGGGGCTCTCTGGGCACCTGAATTGGGGAGAGGGCGTCCTGCCAACCAGCCCCTCTTCAGCCTTAGGAGGCACTCTGTACGCCTTTGGAAGGGACAGTTCTCGGGCAACTGGGTGGTGCAGGGCCCTGCTGACAGCCAGAGCCTGCGGGGCTGTGGTCAGTGCCGGGTGGGAGCAGGGGTGCACGGCCACCCTCAAGGTGGGACCAGGTCTGCGGAGGGCAGCTGCGCTGGCCAGCCTGGACAGCACGGCGCAAGTGGGGCTGGGCCTGCCTGAGGCTTCCTACCCTGAGAGCAGTCACCTCGCGGGGAGAAGGGCCCCATGGCCTGTAGGCAGGGGGCTCGGGCCCCTCCTGCCCACCCACGCTGACCTGGGCAGGGCCCCTGGCAGCAGCAGCACACACAGACGCGCAGTAAAACAGGAGAGCTTTATGGTCCAAGTGGTGCGGAAGGACAGTGAGGGCACAAGTGTTGAGGGCCTCCTGCTCGGTCCGCGCATGCCCGAGCTCAGGTGCAAAGCCAGACGCCGTGCCTGGAAAGAGCCGCCCCCGCAAGGGCGCCAGCACTGCCTGGCCTTGGCGCGCAGGGGTGTCGGGGTCCGGGGTCCGAGGCCTGCAGCGCCGGCCGAGCCGCAGCGGGAAACGGGGGCAGCCGGCATGCAGCAGGCCAGGTGAGCGCGTGCGGCAGGCCGGGGGCGAGCAGGGGCCGGCGGGGACGCAGCCCCCCTGTAAACAGCCTCACGGGCCTCCTCGGCCTGTCCCATCCCTGAGAAGCGCGGGGGACCGGCTGCCCGCCGCCCCTCCCTGCAGGGCAGGCCCAGCCCCCAGCGCACTGGGCGCCCGAGGTCCGCGGGGCGGGGCCTAGAGCGCCTCGTAGTCGCCGCCTCCGCGGAGGGGGCCGCCGGGCGCGCCGCCGCCCAGGAAGGCCTCCAGCTCGTCCAGGGCGGTCCTCTGCGGGCCCCGGGGCCGCCGCCGCCGCTCGTCCCTGCCCTTGTCGTCCGCCCGCTCCCGGCTCTTCTTCTGCTTGCTCCTCCTCTTTGCCGCCTTGTCTTCCTCCTGCAGGGGCACACCGCGGCGTCAGGGCGGCTGGGCGAGCGCGGCCACCCCAGGGCACACCAGGGTTCGGGTACCTCTCTGCCCTTTTTCTTCTTCTTTTTCTTCTCCTTCGCGGGGGGCCTGCCCTCCTTATCTGCAGAGGAGAGGCAGCATCAGTGCCCAGGCCCAAGGCCAGGCCCAGGCCCGCCCTGGGCCTAGCAGGGGACTGCAGCCTGGGTTAAGCCAGGGGTGGGCAGGTCCCGTCTGAGCCGGGGTCCCTGGGTCCTCATGGTGAGCACAGCCTCTGCCCTGGCCACTCCTGCAGACAGACGTCCTTTCCCCTCTGCTCTGGGGACGAGGGGGGCCTCAGGTGGGTTTCTAGGCTCCAATGGCCCAGAGACTGGGACGCCGGTAGCCGGCAGCCAGAGACGGTGGGTCCCGGCGGGCCCAGAGACCAGGCCCTCTCTCTGCAGAAGGCCAGAAAGGCAGGGCGGGACCGCGGCGCTCCCGCCCACCGCCTGCGCCTGCAAAGGCCTCCCATGTGGCTGCAGGTCAGGTGCCTGGGGAGCTGGGAGGCGTTCAGAGAACAGCGGGGCCACGCAGAGCGCGGCTGGGGCCCAGTGGGGGCCTGCCTGCGGCCCCCTTGCCCCTGCTCCGGAGCCCCGGGTTCAGGGCGAGGGCAAGGGCAGCTGGCACCTGGCAGGAGGGGGCGGGCCCAACGCAGCTACCTTGCTCACTGCTGTCCCCGCGGCCAGGCTCTTCCAGCCCCAGCCCAAAGAGGTCGGAGTCGTCCTTCAGTCTGAAGGAGGGGACCAAGGGCTTGGGGGGCGCGGGGGGCTGCGCGGGGCCAGCGTCCTCATCAGTCAGGTCAGAGAGGTCCTCTCGCACGGGGAACTCGCCCTGGACAGGGAGCAGGCGGGTCAGCCGCAGACCCCTACATCCCCCTGGCTGTCATGTGACCCCCAGAGGCTACCGTTACCCCCCTACCCCAGGCCAGGGGCCCCCCGAGTGATGGCCCACGTGTGGCGGCTGTGACACGGCAGCCCCCCAGCCGTCCCCAGAGCAGGGTCAGCTGGGCCTGTTGTACACGGCGCCCCGTGGGGCAGCCCTGCAGTCCCCATGGGCCTGACCGTGCCCTGGGAGCCCCCACGTCTCATGCAGCACGTCCACCGCCGCCACCGCCCCCCCCCCACCCCAGCTGTCCTGGGCTCGCAGGGGGCAGGGGCGCAAGGCTGGTCCTCACCGCTCTCCGCTGAGCATCTGAGTCGCTCTCAAAGTCCGGGTCGTCCATGACGAAGGACAGCATCTGGGCTGCAATGGGCCCCTCGGCATCGCTCTCTGACGACACTGGCTTGTCTGTGCCCTCCTCCAGCCCGCCAGAGGGGCCCTCGGGGTGGGGCTTGGTGCTGCCTGGCTGGCGGGGCTCTGCCGCCCTGGGGGCCGTGTCCCGGGGTGGCCCCGAGGCCTTCGTGGAGGACCTGGGGACACCGAGGAGTGTCAGGGAGCTGAGGCCGCCTTCCACCTTCCCTCCCCCGGGGGCCCCTCCACCTCTTCCCTTCCGCCCCAACACACCTCCTGGTCTCTGGCTCAGGGCACTTCTGGGGGGCCAGGACTGCGGTCTTGGGGTGCCCTGCCCCCTCCTCTGACTCCTCCTCGCTGGACAGAGTGATGTCCTTGCTGGCGACGGGGCCTGCGAGTTGCAGGGGCCTGCCGAGAGGCTTATCTTCAAGGTCCACGTCGTCCTGGAAGCCTGCCACCATCGGGTTCCCTGCCGGGGTCTCCCCGTCGCTGCGGGGAGGGCAGGGCAGTCAGAGGTCACAAGGAGGGCCCAGAGCACCCACTCTGGCCTTCAGGCCTGGGCCTGTGGGCCTGCTCCGCCCTGCGCAGGCATGGCCGAGGGGCACCGGCTGCCACGGCGGCCTGGAGGCGGCCCTGTGGGGGGTGGAGGGCACACGTGTGAGAAAGGCAGGTCTGAAGGGGACAGGGTGCTGGGGAGAGTACGTGGAGGGGCTGCAGGTGGCCACAAGCCCAAGCCTCCCGTGCGCACCTGCCCTGCCCGCAGGGAGAAGCACGCAACGGCTCTGTGGCCCCGGGCTCCGTCCACCAGGCCCAGCCCGTGCCCTCAAGCAGCAGCAGCCCAGGGTCAGGCAAGGGGGACGCCTGCTGAGTCGCGACACCGAGTCAGGCTGTGGCCTGAAGCTGCTCTCCCTTCCTCCTCCACGCACCTCTGCTCTGTCCCAGCGCCCAGATGGTTGTGTGTTCCCGGAGTCCACGCCTGACGGGCAGAGGGCCAGGCTGAGGATGACCCCGGCTGCCCGGTGCCTCCGGGCCCTGCCCTCACCTGTCGCTGTCTGGGGGTCCCCCGGCTCCCAGTCTCTTCTCATCCTTGGTGGGGGCCGTGTCCTCCAGGAAGCTGCGGTCCAGGCTGTCTTCAGGAACAAAGTCCTCCACGTCCTGGACTTTCGCGGAGGCCTCTGCAGCTGGGGCCGGCTCTGGGGACAGCAGGTGCCAGCTTGTGCTCAGCGACCCCCTCCCGCTGGGCTGTGAGTGGGATGGTGTGGCTGGGCTGCAGGGCCACCTGCCCAGGAGGATGGGGGACCTTGTCCCTCCTGGGGCCAGGAAGACAGACAGGGCTGCTGCCCCTCAGGAAGCCTGGGCCTGCCTCCGGGCCTCCCCTGGGGTGAGGTCCTCCCTGGGGTTGGGGTCGTCCCTGAAGGTGAAGATGGGGCCTACCTGGGGGTGGTTGTCCCAGGGGGTGGGGCCTACCTGGGGGCGGGGGGGCCACCTCTGTTGCAGGCGAGGCTCCGAACAGCCGAGCGATGATGCTGCGTCGGGGAGGTGCGGCTGGCGGGGGCGGGGCTTCAGTGGGGGCAGGGGGTGCCGGGGGGGCCTGGAAGGGCGGCTGCAGAGCCGGCTGGGGCGTGCTGGGGCTGGAGCTCCCGGTGGACACTGTGCTCGGAGGCACCACAGGGGACTGGGAGCCGGAGGATGGGCTCTGCCCGCTGGTGGTCAGCGGGGACGCGTGGCCACGGCTGCGCGCCTCCATCATCTCCAGAAAGCTGCGGGAACGGGCCACGTGAGCGCTGCCCGCCCCGTGTGAGCACACCGCCTGCCCTGACATGGCCCGCCCCGTGTGGGCACGCGGGGTCCTGGGCACCACCTCCCCCTGGCTGAGGACGCCAGTGGCACAGAAGCCTGAGCAGGGCCTTCCTCTGGGGGGACGAGTTTTCAAACAGAAGGTGTGCCATGGAGAGCCAGCGTCCCTGCCTCTAGGCTGGCATGTGGACACGCGTCTTGGCAGGGGCTGGGGTGGGGTCTGCCCCCAACCTTGGCGGTCCTCCAGCGGCTCAGGGCAGGTCACAGGGACACCACTGCTGAGCCCCCAAGGTGCCGCCTTCTCCAGGGACCGTCCTAGGGGCTGGCGGGAGGTGGGCACCATGGGGGGGCTCCAGCTGCCGCCTTCCCAGAGAACCTGGTGCCCATGTTCGGTTGGGGACCTGGCAGGAGCTGGTCAGCCTTGGGGGGGCAGGGCGGGCGTCCGCTGCAAGGCCAGCCTGACAGGGTGGGTGGAAACACCCCGCCCTGATGAGCCCTGCCGCCCCCTCACCGTGTCAGAGCCAGTGGCTGGATCTGCTTCCAGGGAGGCCTCAAAGTCCCTCCCTGAGGCCCTGGGGGGCCAAGGAGACAAGGGTCCCACCCGAGGGACAGCGGCTGCCCCACCCCCCGAACACCCAGCAGAGCGCAGGACATGGTTTAGGGGGAATTTGGGGCCAGGCCTTCCCCAGAGAGACGCACCCCAGGAGCTAACCTGACCCTCAGGCAAACAGCACTGCCATGCGCTCTGGGCGCCCACGACCCACCCTGTCGCGGGTCAGAGGAGTGCCTGCCGGGCCTGCTCCCCACGGCTCACCCATCCCATTGGACTCGCTCAGACAACACCTTCTGCTATCAGGGACCAGGAGGTTTGGGTTTCCCTCCTGCGCCCTCCCAGGAGCAAGGAGCTGCCTCCACAGGTGTCACCCAGGAACACCGACATCAAAACGGGGATGGAGCCTCGGCTGACAAACAGGGCCGCTGGGCGTGCAGGGGCCTGGGGTGGACCCGAGGCCAGTCAGGGGCGCCTCAGGCTGCACACCAGGTGGCCAGCAGCTCGGCTGGTCTGGACAGAGGCAGTGGGGGCCAGGCAGCCGGTGCCCACAGCTGCACCAGGCCTGAACACCCCTGCCCTCACCCCCGAGACAGGCGTACACTCCATGCGCCCATCACGCCCAGCGAGGCAGGCCCAGCCAGAAGTGCTCAGTGGGCGGGGCAGCAGAGCCTGTGTGCCCGACCTCCCATCCCAGGGAGGCTGGAGAAGAGCTATTGTCTCGTCTGCTTCCCAGGAAGGGCTGAGGCCTGACTGCAGCAAGGCCCAAGGCCTGTACCACCTCAGAGCTGATATGACTCGGTTTCTCTGAGCAGCAGGCTGCTCGTGCAGACACGCCTATGTGGCGGGCGGCGTGCACATGCTGCCCGCCAGGCGCAGAGCCGGGCTGGAGCGGGGCCTGGCCCAGTGCGCGCGCCCCCCTGCAGAGCCCGCCCCGGGCCTGAGTGCGCGCCCCCCTGCAGAGCCCGCCCCGGGCCTGAGTGCGCGCCCCCCTGCAGAGCCCGCCCCGGGCCAGAGCGCGCGCGCGGCCGCCACGCACATGCCGTAGTTCTGGTCCTCGGTCTCCTGCTGCACAGACAGCTCCTCCAGCGTGGCGTCGATGTCCAGCTGGTTCGTCTCCAGCTGCCGCAGCAGCGTCTCCCTCTGCAGACAGGAAGCGGGAGGCTGAGTCGGGATGATCCACTGCCCCTCGGCCTGGCGGCCCCCGATGGACAAGGCCGCCGCGGAGCCGGGAGCCCGCAGGGCCGTGCCCAGCGGCCGGTGAGGTGCCTCGGTGGCTCCGTGAGGCTCGAAGGGCAGAGGTCGCGACGTGTGCGAAGCACCCGAGACAGCGCCGCGTTCACACTGGTGCCCTGAGGTTCGAGAAGCTCCGGCACTTGCTGACACGCGCTTCCTGCCAGCCCAGTGCTCCGCGGCAGGGCGGCTCCCACCTTCCGCTCCGCCCGCCGCCGCCCTTCAGTCCGCACTGGGGGTGTTTCCTTGCGACTTCGTGCACGCTGTGCTCTGACAGGAAGCTCAAGGCACCCCTAAGGTGACGCAGATCAACCCCCAGGGTCCCCAGGGAAAGGGCAGGTGAAGGGCGAGTGCCCACATCCAGGCCTTCAGGGGCCTCATCTCTTCAGAAGGCGACAGGGGAGGAAAGATGGCCACTCTCAATGGTGAGCTCTGCACCCTTTCAGAGGAAGCGAGGGGCCTCTGTGGCGGCAAGAGCCACAGGCCAGCACCCCAGGGACGGAACGAGCAGGGCTGTCACCTCCCGGGTCTCGCCTTGAAAGCCGATCACTTATCTAAGACCAGACACTGAGGCAGACACATCTGAAGGGCCACTGCAGCCTGCAGAGCTGTGACTGCGACGTGTGGGGCTACCGCTGGGGCAGGGTGGGGGCGAGCTGAGCCAGGGCACAGAAACCCTCTGCCTTTCCTATAAATCTAAGAGCATCCCCCCAACAAAAGGGAGAGCGAGACTCCAGGGAGGACGGCCGGCCAGGTGGGGGAGGGCGGGGGCTTCTCAGGCCCTGCAGCTGTTGGCAGAGTGCCCAGGCCCACAGCGGGGCGCCCACAAGGGCTGGTCACTGCCGCAGGCCCCGGCACCAAGAAGGACCCGTGCAGACGTGTGAGGGAGGGCCCAGCTCCCCAAACAGCCTGGGGCACCCCCCCCCCCCCCGCCCGGTGGCTCCCAGCCCCGCGCCCGCCGGCAGCGCTCACCTGAAGCTGCAGGAAGGGGATGTTGAAGAACCTGTGCAGGTACTTGAGGCCGAAGCTGTTCTTCATGGAGGACTCGGCGTAGCGGAAGTAAGAGGACCCTGGAGGCCTGTTCACAGGGGAGCAGAGACGGAGAGCCTGCGGCGGCCGGGGCAGCAGGGCCCAGGCCCTCTGGGCCGAGGACACACCCGGGCCAGGCCGTCTTGGGGGCGGTGCCCCGGGGCGCTGCGCCCGCCAGCAGTTGATGGGCCCACCGTCCCAGGTGGAGACGTGAGGTTCAGACGGCTCTGCTCGGCAGGGCGCCCTCCGGTGGACACCCAGACCAGCCGCTGGGGCCGTCTGGCCCTGCAGGGCCTCTCTGTGCACCCGACCCATGCTGGCCCCAGGGACGGGGGTGACATTCCCGCCGCACCCTGGGGCTGCTCAGTCCTGACCCTGCCCAAGTCAGTCTCCAGGAGGGCCAGGGGCCCTGCAGCTGGGGGTGGGGGGGTGGCCAGGGGCGTCCTGGTGGGGGGGGCATGGGTGTATCTGGGGGCAGGCGTGGGCCCACCTGTCCAGGCGGTCCAGGACGTCGCGCACATCGTCGGGCAGGATGACGCGGTGCTCGCCCATGTCGCGGTAGTTCCCAAGCACGCACACGGGCACGTGTGTTGGCACTTTGGGCAGCTCCCGCAGGATGTAGTTGAAGGTCCTTGGGGGCACATGGGGGGAAGAGGCCTGCCTGAGCTTCCACCCAAGGGTGGGGCGCAGCGTCACAGGACCCCCAGGGTGTACGACACACACCCCACAAGCCACCCTGAGGGGTCGCCCTGTACCCGTGTGTCCCCAGACCCGTCCACACCCCCTGCTGGCACCACGTGCCTGGGCTGCTTTCGGTGGGGGCGGGGGCCCTGGCTGTCCTGGCATGGGGCCCACGCTCCTGTCTCCTGAGTGATGAGCAAGGAAGTGCGCCCCCCACCCAGATCCAGGGCGCTCTGACCAGGAGCCCGCCGCCTCTGGCTGCTGTGTGCACACTCTGTGCACAGAGCCACCTGACTGGAAACGCTGGCGTGTCCCAGTGCCCTCTTCTGGTGACAGGGACAGGCCCAGTGCCGTGGGAGCCGAGCAGAGCCATGCTCCCTGGTGCTCTGGGTCCGCGAACCCTCCCACCTGCACCAGGTCTCCTGGGTGGGCTCAGCCTCCCTGCCGCCCCCTCCCCGGCTGGCAGCCTGAGGTGCAGGGATGTCCGTCCTGCCCACCCAGCTCCCCATGGGGACCTCCTGGCCTCCGGTCACAGCTCATCCAGCCGCAGCCAGACACTTCGGCAGCGGTGACGGGGCCCACAAGGCCCGAGGGGCTGTGCCAGCAGCCGTGCTGCTCCCAGGATGGACGGCATCCCTGGCCCCAGGCTGGGCCCCCTGCCTGGCTGTGCCCGGAGGCGGAGCCGCTGCTCCTGCAGGGGGTCCGGCCTTGAGCCCCGGGCACGCAGCTCCCCCTCCTGCTGAGCGCCCTGCCGCCACTGGAGGCCGCTGACATGTGGACTGGTGCCCCGTCCTCCGTGGGCATTGAGCTGTCTGTCCCTGCAGGTGGGAGGCCGGGTCCCGAGAGCGCTGGCCGAGGTTGGAATGTGTTGGACGCCAGGCACCCAAGTCACTGACAGGCACCCCGGGGTGAGAGGGTGAAGCCTGGGAGACTGTCCAGCCGTGATGCGGGGGGCCCTTGGTAAAGGAGCGCCCACACTGGGAGGGGCCGTGTCCTGGCAGGTCTCAGCGGCAGCTGCGGGGAAGGCCGGGCTGCTCTGAGCGTCCCCAGCTGGGCAGCCACCGAAGCTCCCCCTCATCTCCTCTCCGGGCAGCGTGCAGACTCGAGGCCACCAGCCTGGAAAGGCCTCTGGCAAGGCCGGCCCGAGTCACACTGGGAGGACGCTCCTGTCGGCCACCAGCCTCCCCCCAGAGCAGGGGTGCTGGGCGTCGGGAGGGCCTGGCGCTGGGCTGCCCCCACGGGTGGTGCTGTCACAGCTCAGAGCCAAGGGGCGAGGCCCCTCCTGCAAGAAGCCACAGGGACACGACCCTCGGGGCAGGCGGAGGGTGCCCCCACACCTCTGCACGTCCCTCTTGGCTCATCTTGCTCCTGAGCTTCGGTTGTGATGAGCCACAGCGGTGTGGCCCCCCCAGCGAACCCAGGAACGTGGGATCTGGGGACCCCAACACAAACGACCGCTCAAAGCTGTGCATCTGAGACAGTGTCTTCAGCAGGGGCTGCACAGCTGGGGGGGCGTGTGCCTCCCAGACCCGGGCCTGCCGTCCAGTGCGGACATGAGCACGCCACCCGGCCCACTTCCAGACTCTCAAGTGCCGAGGCGCCCAGGCTGGCGGCGCTCCCAGCCCAGGCCGGCCCTGGAGCAGCGCTGGGTGTCACAATGCCCTCGCAGGCCAGCGTCCTCACCACTGCTTGGTGATGTCAAACATCATGACCACCCCGTTGCAGTTCTTGTACACGTCCAGGAACTCCGCGTCCAGGGCCATCTCGGACTCCGCCTGCAGACGGGGAACCAAACCTCAGAGACGGGCCACGACCCACGTGCCACCTCCTGGTGAGGGCTGAGTGTGTCTTTTAAACTGAAAAGACATCAGCTGTTTTTGTTTTTTGGGGAAAAAAAGTCAACGCAAGGCTAACTGGTGCAGCCACACGGAGCCTGCCCTCAGACGAGGGTGCGAGCGCTGCCTGCTGGCAGGGTCCTATGTGCCGGGCTCACAGGTGCCACTGCGGGGCCTCGTGAGCTGAAGTGCATCCCAGACTTGAGGACGCAGACCCAGAGAACCTTCCACAACTCACACCAGGGAAGCTTGTGGTGCTGGGGCAGTACAACAACGTGCCCATGAAGGTCAGGGACCTGGGCTGGGGCTCACGGAACCTTCCGGCCCGCTGTCAGACAGGAGGCCGTGAACAGAAGGTCCTCGAAGCTAGCAGAGACCGTCAGGCCAGGAGCACTGCCAGTCGTGGGGGTCCTCGTGGAGCCACAGGCGGCCCACGTGTGCCCGGCTACACCCGCGGCGCGCCTGTGCCTTTACGGGCCCGGGCCTCTGTGCCAGGAGTGAAATGTGAGCTCTCCACCTGAACACCTCCCAGGCCACTGCAGCCCCAAGTGGGTGTGGCAGGGGTCACAGACGTGAGCAGCAGCTCGGGTTGGTCCGCCACCCCACGCGACCCCAGGCTGCACGGGAGTGGCCGCTGCGTCCCTCCAGCGCCAGCAGATGCAGTCCTCGGGAGGGCTGGGCCGGGCGGGCAGAGGGGCTGAAGCGCAGACGCCAGCTCACGACCGCCACCGGAAGTCGGGGCCGTGCGGAATGGACCAGCTCACCTCCTGGGGGTCGTTCTCCATCTTCAGCCCGTCACCTCGCTTCTTGCATTTTCCTTAAGGACAGAGGGACACAGTCACAGCTGGAGGCGCTGCGCCTGAGGACAGTGCGAGTGGGGCGGCCTCTCCCTGTGTCCCGCCCCCCAGCAGGGGCCTCGAACCCACGGGCAGCAGAGGCCACGGCGCCCGACATCACAGCCGGCACGGAGCCCGGCCTCCGACCAGCCAGCCTGCTCCTGGAGCCAGCAGCGAGCCTGCCCGGGAGCTGGGTCGAGGGGGCAGCAGAGGGGCCACTCAGACAGCTGCAGGGTGAAGAGAGCCCGGAAGAGAAAAAGCAGGCTCCCGTCGGACACGACTCACCTTTGTCAACTACATCCCAGACTTCAACTTTCACGATGTCATCAGTGGCTGAAACGGGAGAACAGCAGGATCAGCACCCAGTGTCGACCTGCGGCTTCAAAGTCGGGCCTCCAGGCTGTGCAGACGCCACAGCCCCCCGGGCGCCGCCCCCAGGGCTCCTGCACAGGGCTCCTTCCTGGAAGGCGGGGAGCCATCTGGACGTGTGCTCAGGTGACAGGGCCCTGGGTCCTAAAGGTGCCTCTGGGGCAGGCTTGCGCCCAGCCAGTGCCCTGCGCCCCCGGCTGCTGCGGGAGGGCCTGATCCCAGTGACTCCACAGCTGCTCTTTGGCAGCGGTGTCGAGGGGTCGCCAGTCTGGGGTGAGGTCTGGCGCACGTCCCCAGGCGGTCGGGGGGCTACCCACCTCCCCAGGATCCTGTGGGGAAAGGGGATAGACACGCGTGCCACCCAGAGGAGGGACAGAGCTTCACCCTGAACCGAGAAGAGGCACCCTGGGGGTGGGGCCTGGTGCAGCAGGGTGACACTGAGCCTGCAAGGCCGCCCAGACGGTGCCTGGCGGGCACCGGGAGGGAGGCGGAAGGCCTGCCAAGGCCAGGGTGTCCTGCTGCGGGCTCACGGGACCTGGTTTTTCGATGACAGGAAATGTTTAAAACGGCTCAGAGGCCTTTTACTGTCATGATTCCTGAGCACGCAGAGCAGCTCCCCTGCCTCCCCACAGGGTCCCAGCAGTCACCGACCCCCACAAGGGGAGGGGACCCGCCATCCTGGTCATGCCCGGGGGGCCACAAGGGGTGCTCTGCCCACCAGGTGATCCTTCCAGCAAACCCTGCCCGGGACCCTGCGGGGGATGGGGCTTCCCAAGCAAGGACCGAGGAGCCTGCGTGCCGAGGCGAGTGCAAGCCGCGGCTGGAACCGGCCTGACCCGGTCCAGCCCCTGGCACTCACTCCCACGTGGACGAGTCTCCTGCCGGAGCGGGGGCTTGAGGGCGACCCCAAAGCAACACGTGTGGCGTCCCAGGGCGGACTCCAGGCGGGGGTACGGGAGAGTCCCCCTCCCTGCAGGATGCGCCTGCCCGACCCCAGACTGGGGGGTCATAGGATAGCCCCCTCCTTCCCCACAGGCCAAGCCTGCCTGACCCCAGGCTGGGGGGTGGTCACAGGAGGAGAGTCCCCTTCCTCCTGGCAGGCCACACCCACCAGGCCCCAGGCTGGTGGGGGCCACAGGGGAGCCGACTCCTTCCCCACAGGCCGAGCCTGCCTGACCCCAGGCTGGGGGCGGGGGGTGTCACAGGAGGAGAGGCCCCCCTCCCCTGCAGGCTACACCCACCCGACCCCAGGCTGGGGGGCCACAGCGGAGCCCCCCGCAGGCCGCGCCCCACCTTTGTAGCTCCAGTGGATGCTGGTGACCTGGATCTCCTGCGTGGGGATGTACTCCTCCACGAACTTCTTGCCCTGCAGGCGGTGCCACAGCGCCGTCTTGCCCGTGTTCCTGTCCCCGCGGATCACGATCTTCACTGGGAGAGAGCACAGGTCAGGCAAACAATCAGAGCAAGGCAAACGCGCTCCCCTGCAAGCACCCACGCACACCTGCCGCACACGCACGCCTGCGTGCCCGCGAGCAGGGAGCCCAGGGGAAGAGGCAGCGGGCGCAGGCTGGAGAGCGGGCAGCCCTGCTCCGCCCCAGGCCCCCAGGGCAGCTGACTGACACCCGGGAGTCTGCATTCAGGAAGGCAGCCTCTGGAACAGGCAGGGCCGGGTGCTCACCTCCGCAGCCCTGCGTGTCCCATGGCTGCCCTTAACCCGCTTTCCCGCAGCCCTGGCGCAGGACCCAGGGCTCCTCACGACCACACGCGGGTGACGGCAGGAAGCCTGGATTCTACTTTGCTGCCCAGCCACTATTTAGGAGAGGCGTGCTCACGCACATGCCCAGGAAGACAGGGCGGGCTGGGGACAAGGTGGGGAGGGGGGCAAGGTCCCAAGGTGCCGCAGAGGAGTGGGCTTCCTGCCACCTGCAGAGAAGGCAGGGGCTTGGCCTAAGAGTGTTCCAGAGAGCTGAGGAGCTCGGCAGAACCAGTGGGTCGGGGTGGAGCTAATGGCCTTGGGTGGGCGGCTGGGCCTCTGGGGGGGAAGCTGGGCAGCCTGCAGGGAGGTGCTCTGGAGGCCACAGGCCGGGCTGGGGCCGCGTCTCCCCGGCCAGCTCCGAGCGCCCGGCAGGGCTGGGCCTGGGGACACAGACGCCATGTTTCTCGCCCAGTCATTCTCTAGGGGGCTGTCTTCTAAGTTTCCAACGAAGTCACCAGAGCATGTTTTGTTCTAGGACTGCGTGGCTGCAGCTGTGGACTCTTTATCCTTCATGATGCTGGTCTTGTCTTTTTATTAATCTTGCCAGGGGTTCATCAACTTGGCCAGTCACGGGCACACAGCCTGTCTGGTTGGCTGGACGCCTCTGTTGGTTCTTCTTAAAAATCACTTGCTTCTGTTTTCCCTTGTCACCTACTTCCTTTTACTTGGGGTTCATCCTGCTCTTTTTCCTGGGTTTAGGTTGTATTCTCAGGTCGATGACCACCCCAAGTATGTGGGACATTCGTTATCAGGGAATCACAAATGCTTCTTCAGCCCGTAGGTTACTTAGAGATGTTGTCACGATTCCCCTCAGAGCTGTGCTTGTTGTCCCTAACCAGCTCTGTTCACTGTGGCCACAGACATGGTCTTTATGGCACACACTCCCAGGTGTCTGTGGGGACTGCCGGGGTTAGGGACGCGCCTGGGTTTGGGGGGCTGGGTGCAGGCGCCTGCTGTGCCACCGGGTCTTCCACCCGGCAGGCCGGTTGTGGGCCCTGCACCCAGTCTCGGTGCCCACGGCTCCAGCACAAGGGACGCCACGGCTCAGCTTCCCTGTGGCCGATGCCTACCCACTGCTCGGTCCCACATCCCCGCGTCCGGCCTCTGTGCCCCCATGAGCTGGGCGTCTCTCGCGCGCGTCCCACCGCTGGGTCCCACATCCCCGCTTCCGGCCTCTCTGTGCCCTGTGAGCTGGGCGTCTCTCTCGCGCGTCCCACCGTAAGGAAAGCACGCCAGTCTTCCTTCGCTGCTGAGTCTGCACGCTCGCCTTCCCTGGTGGCTGACAGTCCCCAGTCCCTGCAGAGGTTCCCTCCCCTTTTTTCTGCCTTTTCATGATGGGCAAGGTTTTTAAATTCCTGTTTTTGCCTGGTATTTACTTGGAAGATTCGCAACTTATTTCTGTTCTTAAATCTCTGACACACACCTTTGCCACAGTAAGTCTGAAGCTAGTGTCCTTGGCTCCCACTCAGACGTCATTCGCCACTGGTTGGCTCGGGGTTGTGTGCTGGCTGCGAGCGTTCCGGCCTCTTCTCCTGTGCCCCCCATGGCAGCCGTGGGGCCTGTTCACCATCTCTGTGCCCTGCAGACCTCCTGCATCTCCCGAGCTCGCTGCCTGGAGCGCACAGCCCAGGATTCATCTTGGTAGGAGCCTTGGCACAGCCTGGCACCCGCGGATAGGAGGGCTGATCGGGTGCATTTCTAGGCCAACGGGGCTTCCCCTCAGAGCCGTCACCGCCAGCGTGTGGTCAGGCTCTCAGCTGTCCCCCTGAAGGCACTCTGCTTGCTCTCTCCCTCTTCACTTTCGCTGTCCTGAGATTTCCACGATGCGTCCAGCTCTGGGGGTGTGAATGCCCCAGCCTCAGGCTTCTCGGCATTCCGCGTGCTCTGTGAGCTGCAGGAAAGCCTGGCCTGCATTTCTCCAGTGGCCGCCTCTCCACCTGCTCTTTCCTTCTGAGCCTCCAATCACACGTGTGCAGGTCCGGCCCCATTCTGAGCCTGCATCTCCCCGTCAGTGCAAGCTCCATCTTCAGTTGGAATATTATGCTGCGTCACCTGTCGGCCAGCTTCTTGTTTTACTGACCGTGCTTTTTCGTTTCTGGAGGGTCTCTTTGTTTTTTTTTCAAACACAACCTTTCTGTTCTGATTCTTGATATAATCTTACAACCATTTCCTTCTTTGATATGTTTCCGGTCCCATCACTTCGTGGCAAACAGTGGAAACAGTGATAGAATTTATTTTGGGGGGCTCCAGAATCACTGCAGATGGCGACTGCAGGCATGAAATTAAAAGACGCCTGCTCCTTGGAAGAAAAGCTATGACCAACCTAGACAGCGCATTAAGAAGCAGAGACATTACTTTGCCGACAAAGGTCCGCTAGTCAAACCTATGGTTTTTCCAGTAGTCATGTATGGATGTGAGAGTTGGACTATAAAGAAGGCTGAGAGCTGAAGAATTGATGCTTTTGAACTGTGGTGTTGGAGAAGACTGCTGAGAGTCCCTTGGAGTGCAAGGAGATGCAAGCAGTCCATCCCAAAGGAAATCAGTCCTGAATATTCATTGGAAGGACTGATGCTAAAGCTCCAATACTTTGGCCACCTGATGCAAAGAATGGACTCATTGGAAAAGACCCTGATGCTGGGAAAGATTGAAGGCAGGAAGAGAAGGGGACAACGGAGGATGAGATGGTTGGATGGCATCACTGACTCAACGGACACGAGTTTGGGTGAACTCCAGGAGTTGGTGATGGACAGGGAGGCCTGGCATGCTGTAGTCCATGGGGTCGCAAAGAGTCGGACACAACTGAGCAACTGAACTGAACAACTTTAACATATATTTGTTTTCTATTCTGTTTTGAGAATGAAAAGCCTTAATTTTCTCTCCAACTGAAATCCTTTTAAAATTTGAAATCTATTCTTCAAAAAGCTAATTAGAAGAAAGTGTATAATACCAGAAATAAACAAACAGACCTGGTTTCATCTGGTTAAAAAAAGTAACTGATCTCTACTTCTAAGTAAAAAAGTCAAATCAATCTTAGAAACTTAGACATCACTCAAATAAATCAAGTGACTCACTGGAAACCCTTTAATTAAGACTCACCCGGAAGTGGCAAGAAGCCTTCCCCGAGAAGCGCGCGGGCGTCTTCCTGAGCAGAACCCCTGCATTTCTTTCTGTCCCTTTTATTCTAAGGGAAGAGCGCCGCAGGCAGGATCGGCTAAGGGCCGCAGAGTCTCTTCTACTCCCTGATTCTATAGTAACTTACTCAGACTGCCACACACTGCAAGCGAAACAGGGAACCTTTTTTCCAAAATAGGAAAGAAAGCTTCCGGTTTACCCTGGATGGGAACGACGCGTTCCTCGGCAGGAGGCAGGACTGGAACCCGACGGTGCCCTTCGGTGGCGCCGCCAGCAGGGGTCGCTGGACAGCCGGCCCCTCCTTCCGGCAGCGCCTGCCAACACAGCCTCCAGGGTCTCTCTTCGCGGGGCCCCTGGGATGGGGGATGGCGCGAAAGCCTTGGCCCCACGCTTCTCTCCGGACCTCACCGCACTGTGACCCGCCCTCGGCCCTCCTCCGTGGGGCCGGCGCTAACCTTCCGCCTAGCAGTCTCAGCCAGTCCCACGTGCTTAATTCCTCGGCGTGTCTTGTGCCCGCTGCCTGCCTTCCACTCTCCCCTGAAAGGTAAGCCCCGAAATGCAGAGACTGCGGTCTGGGTTTTCACTGATGAACGCTCGGTAAATATCTGCTAAGCAGATGAATGCCAGGGAAGGAAAACCTAGGAAGGAAAGCGTGGCGCACGCCACGGGCAGCAAATGCTCAGGGACCTGCAGGTCAGCCCTGCTGGGGCAGGCCCGACAGTCTGCCAGACGCAGCTGCTTATTTCCGAAAGGAAACGCGCTCTCATCCCGTGACCAACCTGTCAAGGCGCTGAGTTCTAGCACTGAAATCTGACTGGCCAGGACTCTGAATGCAGCCCCGAGCGAGGGCGCAGGACCGACAAGGCCAGTGCACCTCACCCCACCAAGCACAGCTGACCGCCCGGGCCCACCAGGGGCAGAAAGGGCAGACAGCTCAGGGAGCACCCTGCCACTTTACACGCGAATGGCTTCTGACCCGCAGATACGGTCCCGTGTCTCACCTGGGTTTCGATTCTAACTGTGATGTGTATGCTGGGACTGTGCATCTGAGTCACTCCTCACCATCACAGCAATCTGCATGAAACGACTTATCTGCTGCACGAGAACAAAGTTCTATGAGAGCTCTTCACCCATAAAAATCCTGAGTCCGTAGTTATCATATGGCTGCGGTGCTTCCTTAAGTAAGATGTTTCGGAAAATACAGACTAGAAATGTTCTTTTCTGCTGACTAATAAAGGAAATAAAAAAAAGTTTGAAAAGCGCGTACTGGCCCACGACAGGGGCAGCATCAGCCTGAAAGGCCACCCGGGCACAGGGCTCGGTTTCTCTCAGCCGCTCTGCATTTCACTCACTTTGCTCCACCTCAGAATCTGCTGCCGCGCACCCCCCAGTACCTGAAGTGGGGGCTCTTCTCTGGAAGGACGCCAGTGTCCTTTCTGCTTCTGACCCACCCCCCAACCCCAACCAGGGGGCATGTCCACCAGGGAGGGCTTTTCAGGTGAACACTTTCCAGGCCAGTTTCCAAAGGAGTAAGATTAAGTTTTAACAAATACTACCATAACTAATAAAATTAAGCAGAGACATTACTTTGTCAATAAAGGTCCGTCTAGTCAAGGCTATGGTTTTCCAGTGGTCATGTATGGATGTGAGAGTTGGACTATAAAGAAAGCTGAGCGCCGAAGAATTGATGCTTTTGAACTGTGGTGTTGCAGAAGACTCTTGAGAGTCCCTTGGACTGCAAGGAGATGCAACCAGTCCATCCTAAAGGAGATCAGTCCTGGGTGTTCATTGGAAGGACTGATGTTGAAGCTGAAGCTCCAATACTTTGGCCACCTGATGCGAACAGATGACTTATCTGAAAAGACCCTGATGCTGGGAAAGATTGAAGGCGGGAGGAGAAGGGGACGACAGAGGATGAGATGGTTGGATGGCATCACTGACTCAATGGACATGAGTCTGAGTAAACTCCAGGAGTTGGTGATGGACAGGGAGGCCTGGCGTGCGGGAGTCCATGGGGTTGCAAAGAGTCGGACACGACTGAGCAACTGAACTGAATTGAATAAAATTAAATAACAGGAACCAAATGTGAATTATAAGACGTGAAAATGAGGTGTTTTTTAAAACAAATATTTATTTACTTTTGGCTGTGTCGGTCCTAACTGTGGCCCATAGGCTGTCTCTGCGGCACAGGCCTCTCTCTGGCTGGGGTGTGGGGGCTCACTGGTGGTGGCCGTGGGCTTAGCTGCTCCTGGGCGTGTGGGATCTGAGTTCCCCGACCAGGGGTCGAACCTGTGTCCCCTGCACTGGAAGGTGGAAGCTTAATCCACTGAACCACCAGGGAAGTCCCTGAAAAGGAGTATTTTGATTTACTATTCTCTTCTGGGAATGTGAGAGAATCACACACAAAATTGGGTAGAATACCTGCAAAACGATTCCTCTTTTAAGTTCAAAGTCTTTGCAATCAGTTTCTTAACATGGCACATTGTTAACTGAAATACAGGGGTCATCACAGAGACTGGCAGGCTCCCCTGAAAGTCGGAAATGGGGGAATGTCCGGTATCTTGTAGCAATATACAGAAATACTCCAGAGGGAAAGATTTAGAAGCAGAGAACACATTAAAACAAACAAACAAACAACTTCAAATACCGCTACGGAAAAGCCAGCAAGATGGAAAAACTTTAAAGAGGTCAAGAGGGCAGTCAGCGTCTAGGAGCTTAAACAGTTTTACATAATTTATAGCTGAGGACTGGAAACGATCTGGGCTTTCAGGCCATCGGGTAAGTAACTCCTTCCCACAGGAGAAGAGAAGTCTCCGCAGTAACAAGGGTCTGTTCCTTCTGGAGCCCTTCTAAATATATCTCTTACAAATGCTTCTTTTTTTAAAAAGGGGAGCAAGAACGAGCGGCGCAGCTGACATTCTCTCTTCAAACCGAATACCAAGTCTACAAAGAAAAACCCCGTAGGTCAAACTAGCAGGCCAGCGGAATCCCCCGCTCCGTCCTCCGGCGGGTGGCCACACGGCTCGCGGGCGGAGAGCCCGCCACCCCTTTAAGACCCGGTCACAGACCACAGACTCGCCCGCGTTACGTAAGAACTCCTCTCAGACGCGGTCACCTGGGCCAGCCAGGGTGCCGCAGACGCGCCAGGGGCCGCCTGGACCAACCGCGCCGTGCACACGGGACGCACGCCGGTCGCCCCCGGGCCCGCCTTCCTGCGGAGTGACCCACAGGCCAGACGGCAGAGCCGCGGGCGAGGCCCCGGCCCCCGGTCCTGCGCTGCCCTGGGCCCTCCTCGGCGGGCCGCGTCCCCTCCCGACCCCAAGGGAGCGCCCCGGCGCCCCCGCCATCCGCGCAGGCACAGGCAAGGGCTCGGCTCGCCGGAACGCGGAGCGCAAGGCCCTCGGGGTGCGACGAGCGCCCGGGCGCTGCCCGGATTCGGCGAGTCCCGGGCGGCGCGGCCGGGCCCCCACCCACCCCACACGCCCCGCAGGCGCCCCCGCGCCGGGCCGCACTCACTGTTGTACTGCACCCCCTTGGCGAAGCGCCTCTGCAGCGCCTGGTTCATGGACTGCAGCCCGGCCGGGATGTTCCTGTCGCGGCCCGGGGCCTGCTCCGACCCCACCAGCTTCTTGAGCGCGGAGAACATCTTCCTGCTCCCACGTCCGAGCCCGGTACGGCCCGCGAGCTCAGCGGCGGCGGCGGCGCGGCGCTAGTCGCACCATGTCCCGGGGTCCGGCGGGCGGACGCCGGCCTGCAGGGCAGCTCGGGGGCTCAGCTGCGGAGGCTCCGCTCCGGCCCCCACGGCCCCCGGCGCGGCCGCTCTGTGCTCGTCAGCGCCGCCATCTTGACGCCGGCTCAGCGGGGCGCGCACTACGGGGCGCCGCGAGGGCCACGGGGGTGCAGCGCGCGTGCGTAGAGCGCTGCGGGCGCGGGGCGTGCGGCTACGGGGCGCCGCGAGGGCCACGGGAGTGCGGCTCGCGAGGTGCGGATGCGCAGAATGCTGCGGGCGCGGGGCGCGCGGGTACCGGGCACCGCGAGGGTTACGGGAGGGCGGCGCGGTGCGGGCAAAGGGCCTGACTCTGCAGTCCCGCCTTACGAGTTTGTCCCCCGGATTTCAGCTCAGTCCGGATCCCCGTCCGTGCCCCGGCCTGGACCCTCCTACTCACCCTCGCCCCTGAATCCCAGAGCCCAGACCCACACCGAGCATCCCACTCCCCTGCACACTTCCCCACGTGATGCCCTGCATCCGCGTCCCCTCGGCGCCCCGAAGTCCTGGAAAACTGTTTATTTGTGTAGCCAATGCAAGCGTGGGGGCGGGGTGTGGGGCGGGGCGGCCTCCTCCTCCTCCGGTCACTTCTTCTTCTTCTTGGCCGCCTTGAGCTTCTCCTCCATCAGCCGCTGACCCTGCCTCTTGATCTCGGCCCGCGAGGGCACGTAACTGTGGTCCACGTCGGCGAACTGGAAGGTCTCTGCAAGGAAGGAGGGGGAGGGCAGCCGCGCCCGTAAGCCCCTCTGCCCCGCCTGTGTCCCCAGATCCTGGGCTGTCCTCCGGCGCCCTTTCACGGCAGGGCCCGTTGTACCAACGACCTGTATTTCTTACTCTCTGTCTGGCGTTTGGGGTCTCGCACACTCGGGGAGAGAGACAGCCCAGGGTTCCCCCAGTTCTTCCGGAGCCCACACTCGACTGCTAATATCTACCCTATACGCCAAGCCTGAATCCCTCAGGGCCAGGTGCCAGACAAGAGGAGGACAGCCCGGAGGCCGCAAACGCCCCAGAATTTTTAGAATGGAAGGGTCTTAAACTGTGTGCCCTGCTCTGCCCTTCCCACACAGACCCCCGTAGGGGCCCTGGCCTAGGTCCCCCTGCCTGCCTACTGGCACTGGTGCCTTGTCATCACCTCCATCGGTTAAAATCCCGTGGGTGCAGCTGACGCGGCCTCCCCATTGCTTTAGCCCCCACTGTCCCTCCAGGCCACCCTGGTCGTATGCAGCTAGTGCCACCCCTCGCCCCTGCCTCTACACAGCTCAGGCCGGCCACCCGCCCCCGCCTCCTCTCCAGCTGCTGGGCCTCCTGTACCTATGACGTCCTCCTCCGTCTCCTCAAAGCTGA
Source organism: Ovis aries (assembly GCF_016772045.2). Taxonomy (NCBI): domain Eukaryota; kingdom Metazoa; phylum Chordata; class Mammalia; order Artiodactyla; family Bovidae; genus Ovis; species Ovis aries. The sequence goes on from NC_056056.1 coordinate 1,052,616, forward strand.
TCCTGGTGTTCTGCTTCTCCTTCAGGGTAGAGGACTCCAGCATATCCCTCACCTTGTTGTTGACCTGCAGGGCACGGGGCCAGTGAGCCTTGGGGCAGGTGGGGCGTGCAGGCACCCCTGGCCCAGGGCTACCTCCTCCGTTCCAGCCAGCGTCTGCACTCGGTCAGCCAGGTATAGCAGCCTCCCCTCGCAGTACGCCAGCTTGCTGTACATGTCCAGGGTGGTCGAGGGCGCTGCTTCCTTCTGTAGCGGCGAGGAACCAGTTGTCTCGCCCTGGCCCCTCCCAGGGACCCTCTGTGCTGGGGGCTCCTCCCAGCTCCGCTGGTACCTGGCCGGTGGGCAGCGGGATGCCAATCAGGCGGATGTAGAGGTTGTCGATGCCGGTCTGGATGGTCAGCAGCAGCTTCTGGCTCGTGGCCATCTTGCTGTGAGCCAGCTTCAGCCGCTCTTCCTCCTCCTTCAGCATATCGTTCATTTTCTTCTCGACGGACTTGAAGCTGTTGAGGATGAGGGTGGGAGGTGGCAGACCGAGGGCGCAGCGGCGGGGTCCAGAGCAAGTGCTGTGCTAATTTGGGCTCAAGAGCTAAGACGCGGGGGGCGCCCTTGCCAGGCCCTGAGGCAGCGAGCCTGCTCAGCTCCAAGCCTGGTGCTGTCAGTGCAGAGAGAGGCGGGACCACCCGCGTACCTGATGGAGCTGGGCGTCTGGCGGAACTTGAGCGTGGCCTCCTCTATCTCCAGCCTCTTCATCAAGGCGTCCAGCTGCGCCCGCCTCTCCTCACAGTCCTCCTTCTGCTGCTCCAGATCCTCCTCCGTGCCCTTCTGAGCCAGGAACCGGCCGGCAATGTCCTGGCAGGGCCAGTGGGGTGAGCAGCAGCTGTGAGCCGGGAGGCAGCTGGTTCTGGCCCCCAGTGGTCAGTAGCGTCGACCGCGGCAGTGTGTGGAGGGCCCGCGAGGCCCTCGGTGTGTGTTCTTGCACGCCGCCCTCACGACAGGCAGAGCGGGCAGACGACCCCAACGGAGAGCCGGAGCGACCACCGCCAAGAGGCCGAGTGGCTCTGAGTCGCTTGTCCGAGGGGGCATAAGCTTATGTCAGGACCATGGACAGGAGCTCAAGGTTTGCTAATAATAATCTCAGAGCGGATTAAAGTAAAAGGGGGGTCAGGTGGAGAGGCAGCTGCTGTTGGTTTGGGAAGGGGAAGGAGTCGGAGGTGGAGGCCACCCCCTCGGGGTTTAATCTTCAACTTCCCGTGGGCTCTGTGTGACCCTGGACCACAGCTCAGGTTTGCTGGCTGCGTCCCAGGAGGCCCTCCACTCTGATCTGTGGCTGCTTTGTGTGTCCATTCACGTGAAGGTGTCTGCAGAGCCTGGCCGGGCTCGGCCGGGCCTTGGGCTGGGGACGGGTCCCTCCCCTGCCCCTCTGCCCACACCCAGGAGTCAGGGAGTAGTACCCAGAGGTGGGAGCACTGCACAGCAGTCTTGACCTTCTCCACCAGAGCAGTCACATTTGTTTCGTATTCGACGTCAGCCTTGGAGGCCTCTCTCTTCCTCACTGGGTGCAGCAGAGGGGAAGGATAGCCAGCGGGCAGGGAGGGCATGGGAGCTCTGTGTGGGCCGTCAGATGCCCCCCACGTCCTCAGGGGAGGCCACCCAAGAGCTGGGTACCCTTCAGAGTCGCCTCTGTCTTAACTGGCTCCCTCCTCGGCCAGCCCTCGAGTGGCTCCATCCAGAGGAGAACCAGAAGCGGCTGGTGCGGCAGGGCTTAGTGGAGCTTCTCAGAGGGGCTTGGGTTCCGGGGGGGCCATTGCTGAGTGCATTTTACAGCTGAGAGGCGGGGTGCGGGGGTGGGGTTGGCCACACCTGGCCGAGAGCCCAGAGCCAGTAGCAGCAGCTCGAAGCGAGTGCTGCGGCCACTGGTGTGTGCCTGTGCGCGTCCCGCCAGGGAGGGGTTGGGGCTCAGCAGTCTCCCTCACCCTGGCCACTGCAGGTAATGCCCAGCCTCATGGTGGCCGGCCTCTCCGGACCTTGGCTGGGGCGGTGGGAGCTGAGCTCTTACCTTTCAGAGTTTCCGGACCCATCAGGTTGGAGGGGAAGTCCAAGTCCCGCCGGCCCTGGAGACAGGGAGGAGGTGGCGTGGTGAGGGGTGTCCTTGGCGGGGCTGAGGAGCTGGGGGCCCCGGAGGGCGGTGCCCAGACAGCCCGGCTCACCCGGCGGTACTTCTCGCTGGTCTCCTTGGTGTGGATCTTGTCGATCAGCTTCTTCTGCTGGTTCAACCGGTTCTCTCGTGCCCGGCGCTCCTCGATGAAGGTGGCCTCCCCTTGCCTCATGTTCATCTGGGGACACAGGGAAGGGGCAGGGGTCTGTCCCACCAAGGCCTGTGGGCTGCTAAGCCAGTGTCTTCCTGATTTGAGATGCTCCACCTGTGTCCCCTCTCCTGGCCTCTGAGCCCTCCCTTGTATTACACTTCTCCACCTGGGATCTCTCTGCCGCCTCTGCCAGCTCCCCTTCAGGTCAGTTCAGTCCTCAGTCGTGTCTGACTCTGTGACTCCATGGACTGCAGCACGCCAGGCCTTCCTGTTCATCACCAACTCCCGGAGCTTGCTCAAACTCATGTCCGCTGAGTTGGTGATGCCATCCAACCGTCTCATCCTCTGTCACCCCCTTCTCCTCCCGCCTTCAGTCTTTCCTAGCATCAGAGTCTTTTCCAGTGAGTCGGTTCTTTGCATCAAGTAGCCAGAGTATCAGAGCCTCAGCCTCAGCATCAGTCCTTCCAATGAATATTCAGGACTGATCTCCTTTAGGATGGACTGGTTGGATCTCCTTGCAGTCCAAGGGACTCTCAAGAGTCTTCTCCAGTACCACAGTTCATAAGCATCCATTCTTCGGCGCTCAGCCTTCCTTATGGTCCAGCTCTCACACCCGCACACGACCGCCGGAAGAACCGTGGCCTTGACCAGCTGGACCTTTGGCTCGCACCCTTCTACTCGGCCACCTTGCAGACCTTGCTGGCTCCCCTCAGAACTCACTAAAGTGGACTCCATGTGTCTAAACAAAAGCTCATCATCTTTCCCCAAACCACCTGTCTCCCAGCACGCCCGGCTCTGGTGGCTCCACCTGCCGGCCTTCCGCCCCCGCCTGCTCACGCGTCCCGGATGCTGCACCCTCCCTTGGCCTGCACGTCTAACTCGCCCCACCCCTGGTCAGGGCGACTTCTTAAAGGCCTCGAGTTCCTCTCCACCACGTGGAGTCTGGCCCCCATGACCAGCGTCTCGACCCTGGCCCTCTGGTCTCTGCAGTCAGAGCGCACCGTTTGGGAACACGAATCTGATCCTTTGTCCCCTCCGTCTCCTCCCAGGCCTCCAGGTTCCCCGGGGGCCACCTGCTGCCCCACATGGGGGCTCCAGCCCCCGTGGCTCCTTTTGGCCCTGTTGCACCCCGAGGCTGTGCTGCCCGGTCCCCACCCCCAGAACCCACTTGTGCACCGGCCCTCCCATCAGGTCCGCAGCCTAGGGTGGCCCCGCTTCATGAAGAGGGGGGTACACAGGCCTTTCAGGGGCCTCAGCACAGACGGGGTGGAGGGGTGACACCTGCCCTGGCCAGGCCAAATCTCTGCCTCCTCCGTCTGCTTCCTGGATTCTGTGTCTGGTGGGACTTCATCTGCCCAGACTCATGGGGGATGAGGAGAGCAGGCTGGCAGGGTAGCCACTGGTCTCCTCCAGTGATGGCAAGGTGTAGGCAGGGGTGCCCAGGTGGGCCCTGGGCCAGACAGGTTTGCAAGACAGCCCTGCAGGGCCCCAGCCTGGGAGCTGACCTTGACCTCATCCGTAATCATCATGGCGTCCTGGGACATGACCGTCATGTCCGACAGCTCCAAGCAGTAGTTGCTCACGAGATTCTGCAGCTTGTCCAGCTCTGTGGGGTATCCTGCCAGCTTCTGCAGCACAGGGGCAAGGGCAGGGGAGCAGAGTGCCTGGCGGCCCAGGAGCCGCGGGCCCGTCCCAGGCCGGCTCCCCTGGCCCCTTCCTGATTCTCCTCTGTCCCCCAGAGCAGACCATGCCTGCTTTCTACTCCTCACCCCAGACTGTGTGAGCCCAGAGGACAAGTGGGGCCTGGCCTTCGGCCCCAGCCAGGCCCAAAGCAGGTTAAAGGAAGGTTTTGAGAGGGAAAACGGCCTTCTGCTGGTGGACTTTCTCCCTGCCCAGGGCCAGAGACACTTCACTTCCTAAGAAGTTGTGATGGGGAGTCTGGCTGCCTGAGAGGTGCCCCTGGAGCCCCAGGAGGCTGACTGCTCTCTGAAGTGAAGTAGATGGTGTGGGGTCAGACTCAGGACTCAGGGCCAAGGCTAACCTGACCAGCTAGTGCAGGACCGTAGGAAAGCCACTTAGCCTGAGTTTCCCCGTGTGAAACAAGGTAATAATGGCTGTTTCAAGGGGCTGCTGTCAGGATGGATTGAGACGGTAGAGTGATGTATTATTTAACACGGGGTCAGGTCCCCAAATGTCCAAGACATCTTAGCTTTTAGTATTTTGTTGTTGATTACTATGTAGACTCTCTACTGTTTAAAAAAAATTTATTTTTAAAGAATATATAGTGTTTCTAATGTCTACTTTTTTGGGGGGGGGTTGTGTCACGTGGCATATGGGATCTTAGTTCCCTGGCCAGGGATCGAACAGGTGCCCCTGCGTTGGGAGCGTGGAGTCCTAACCACTGGGCTCCCAGAAAGTTGGTTTTTTATTTTAATGGATATGGGGACTACCCTGGCGGTCCAGTGGCCCACTGGAGTAGGCACCGGTTTGATCCCTAGTCAAGGAACTAAGAACGCAAATGCTTTGCCATGCAACCAACAAAAACTGCAGGTGACGACGGGAGTTATTGTTTTTAACGCATATGTTCTAAAAAGGCAAGAAGGGACAGCTGGGAGGAGAGAATGCATCCAGATGACAGAGGGGCCCTATCCTCCTCCCGTCTTCTGGCCGTCTGGCCTGTGGCAGGTGCCTGGGCTCTGCTCTATGGGGGTCTGGGGGGGCCTCCAGTGAAGGGGGGTTGCCTCTTAGGAGGGCTCAAGGCCCCTGGGGCTTCCCCCTGTCTCCTCGGCAGGGAGCCTGGGGGCTGGCTTGGAAGAAGCCTGGCAGCAAGCCCAGGCTACTGGCCTGTGCGGAGGTGGCTAGCCCTGGATGGTGTGAGGGGACTTCCTGAGGGTGCTGGTTTCATCTCTTGCCCCCAGAAGCTGGGCCATGAAAAATGATGGGGCAAAGTAAAAATTCTGACATAGTACATGACACGCCTTTTGGAGCAGAAAATAAATTCTTTCCCACCTACAAGGTGCCACTGCTCCGCTGACGCCCAAAGCAGGGCTCACTCTTTCTAGGGGTCACTCAGGCTGGAGGAGAGGTGTAAGGCTGTGTGGGGGGTGCCCTGCCCTGGAGGACCCCGCCCCCAAGGAGATCCCAGTCGCACACAGCCTGGGGCCTGAGACTCCCGCCCTTCAAGCCCGGTTAGGCTCCCTGGAACCCGGATGCGGCAGCAGGTGTTGGGATCCGGGGCGAGGGGCTCACCTTCTTCAGGTGGTCCAGCAGGTCCATGTACAGGAAGTGGATATTTTGGCTTGTGGTGATCTTGATCGTCGTCTTTTCTATGTTGTTCTCCAGCTGACGGATGACCTGGGGTTGGGGGGTGGAGGGCACATTGAGAGTGCCTTGGGGACAGGCCACCTGGGAGCCCCGAGGCTCACGGGGGCGGGGCTGGCCTCTCTTCCAAGGGGAGGGGTCTCACCTAGCCCCGCCCCACGCAGCCCCGCGCCGGCACGAGCCCCGCCTCCACAGGGCCCCGCCCCTCCTCAGCCCCGCCCCTCGGCCCCACCTGCCGCAGGCGCAGCTCCTCCTTGGTGGCGTCCGGCTGGCTCCTCAGGCCGGCCAGTTCCAGCTGCATGCTCTCCAGCTTCCGCCCGCGCCGCCGCACCGAGTGGATCAGCACGTTGTGCACGTTCACGCGGTCGAAAACATACTTGCGCAGCTTCTCCCGCGCCACCTGCGTCGGGGAGGGCACGACCCGCGAGTGGGTGCGCCGGGGGCCACGGAGCCCGTGGGGGCCCGAAAGGGCCCCTGGAGCTGGGCGCTCGCTCCGCTGCGCGCCGGCCGCACCTCCCAGTGTAGTGCACCGGCTGGGCGGCGCGGCGGGGCCGTCCCGCCACCTACCTCCATGGTGCAGCGGCTGTTCGCCAGCCTCATGGGCACGTCCTTCCCACAGGCCCTGGAGATGGTCCACTGGTCGTACTGCGGAGCGGCGGCGGCTGAGCTGGGGGCCCGTCCCCTCTGCGTTCACCCGGCCGCCGGCCCTTCCAGGCCCTCTCCCCGGGCCCCTTCTGCGCAGCAAGACCCCAGCTCCTGGGGCCACAAAGGGCAGAGTGCTGCAGGCGCCATCGGGCCATCCCCGCTCGGATGTGATGGGGTCCAGAGAGGAGGGTTCCCGTGTCCGCTCAGTGGGTGCCGTAGCGGGTAGCCCCAGAAAGGGCCCCTAGTTGGGCCCCCTGAGGTGGGTGGTGGGGTCAGCATGGGGAAAGCAGGGGCCGGCTGTCCACTTGTGTTGAGGGGAGAGGCTATTACATCGAGCGCCCCCCGCCCCCAGCCATCAGGCAGCAGGAGGGGCCCCGAGTTCACCTTCTTGGCCAAAGCCCACTCCTGGGACCTGCGGCGGATGTTGCTGCGCAGGAGAGCCAGCGTGGCCTTGTTCTTGACTGTCTTCTCCTTCACTGACTGGATCTGCAGCGCCCGACATTGCTCTGTGGGCGGGGGAGGGGCAGGGCAGGGCAGGGCAGTGGGATGTTGGCGGAGGGCCGGGCCTGGATTCCCGGGTGGCCGAGGCGGCCCGGAGTGGGGTCATGAGTTTGCTGCCTCTAAGCCCATGCAACTTCCTCCCAGCCTGCATGGGGGCCCGCTTTGCTGTCCAGCGGTGCTCATCTGGACAGCGTTCAGGGTACAGTGTTGCTGGGTGGTGGGGTGGGTGGGGCAGGTGGAAGCCAGGATGGGCAGGCCTGTCATCACTCCCAGACGCTCCTGTCCCCTCTGGCTTTGGGCCCACTACACTCACAAAGCTCTCTGAAGCCCCCAGCTTCTCCAGCCCCTCCCCATGGCAGACCCTTCCCATCCATTCTCCCAGCTCTGCTTGCGGATGAGCAGTGGCCTGGCCCCTAGCCAGTCTGCCCTGGGCCGCCTCTGCATTAGGACCGACAGTCCTGCACCTGGAGCCCCGAGTCACCCGGTGGCAGGCGCACCCTGGAGCCGAGTGATGGTCTTCAGCTCCTGGATCTGCTCCTCCATCTCCGCCTCGTTGCGGATCTTCATGGCAGCCCTGGGGGTCCTCCAGGACCCCTCCGCGCCTCCCGCCCTCTCTGTGCTGAGCCTGCTCCGCAGAACCTCAGTTTAGATGTCCCTGGAATCCTGGCCCATTGTGACAGGGACCGAGGTTCTCAATGCCCAGGGAACCCAGGAATTCCCGGCCCTCCCTGGTGACCCCACCCTCTGCCCCCAGCCAGCTCAGGGTTGATTCCCCAGACACGAGTCTCCCCGGTGCTCTCTGCTCAGGAGTGCTGCCCTGGTCAGCGTCGCTGTCTTCCGCAGGGTGACCTGTGGTTTCACACTGCACCCTCCCCGTCCTCCCCACACCACCATGGTCCTCCATGGAGCCTCGAAACACTGCCAACCTCTCACTGCCTGCAGGGTCTCCATTCCCTCACCCCACCCCAAGTTCAAACCACACCCTGGGGACCTGGCTCATGAGACCCCCAACCTCAGCCCTCACTACCCCTCATCTCTCAGTGACCTTCCCTGCTCGACCCCTACTTCTCTGGTGATGTCCTGAATCTGGCTTTAGCTCTCACTTACTCCAGAAATAAATTTGGCCTCCCAAGTGGCTCAGACGGTAAAGAATCAGCCTGCAATGCGGGAGACCTGGGTTCGATCCCTGGGTGGGGATGATCCCCTGGAGGAGGGCATGGCAACTCACTCCAGTATTCTTGCCTGAAGAATCCCCATGGAGAGAGGAGCCTGGTGGGCTACAGTCCGTGGGATCGCAAAGAGTTGGACGTAACAGAGTGAGTTTCAACAACTTCAGCTGACTACAGGAGGGGCCAGTGCCCTCCCTCTGCACCCCAGTCCAAGCCTGCCTTACAGCCATGTGGCTCAAGCCTGGGGTTCCAGGGGGTGTGCACCAGCTGGGGTACTTTTCCCAACCTGCATGAGTTTGCCAGGGCTGCCGAAACAAAGCACCACAGTCCCGGCAGCTAAAACACAGGGATTTATTGTCGTGCGACCTGGAGGCTGGCAGTCTGAGATCAAGGTGTTGCAGGCCTGGCTTCTGCTGAGGCCTCTCCCCCAGGCTGGCAGATGCCGCCTTCCTGCTGTGTCCTCATGGGGTCCTTACCCTGGACTCTCTGGGTCCTAATCTGCTCTGATAAGCACACCAGTCTGATGGGATGAGGGCCCATCCCCGGTTAATTTAGTTACCTCTTTAAAGAAGGCTGAGCACCAAAGAAAGCTTTCGAACTGTGGTGCTGGAGAAAACTCTTGAGAGTCCCTTGGGCAGCGAGGAGATCAAACCAGTCCATCCTAAAGGAAATCAACCCTGAATATTCGCTGGAAGGACTGATGCTGAAGCTGAAGCTCCAGTACCTTGGCAACCTGATGAAGACCCTGATGCTGGGAAAGGTTGAGGGCAAGAGGAAAAGGGGGTGACAGAGGATGAGATGGGTGGATGGCATCACCAACTCACTGAACATGAGTTTGAGCAAACGCTGGGAGACGGTGAAGGACAGGGAGGCCTGGCGTGCTACAGTCCACGGTGTCGCAAAGAGCCGGACACGACTGAGTGACTGATCAACAGCATCCCCTCCAAAGGCCCTGTCTCTAGATGCAGCCACAGCCTGCTGTGCTGGGCGTCAGGGCTGCACACCGTGAACCTGGGGGAGACAGTTCAGCCACGGCAATGGCCTTCACCCATGTGCTGTTACAGCTCGCGCCTTTTTCTGTGGCCGCTCACACAGACCCTTTTCCTTTCCGCTCACTCTTGGTTTTCAGTCTCATCTGAAACTCCAAGTCCGTCCTCTGCTCTCCGTCAGAGCGCAGGTCTTCCCCTCAGGAAGGACCTGCCACAGGCACGGTCTACTCCTTCGCTGCCCCTCTTCCCCCAGCTGTGATGCAGAGCCTGTTCCCTGATACTGGCCCTCTCCTCTTCAGATAGAGATCATGGGGACACGTGGCTGCCCGGAGCTAGGCTGCCCTCCCAGGCGCCTTTGTGCCAGGGGCCCCTCCTGCCTTAGCTCTAGCCAATGGAGTGAATGCAGCAGTGGTGAGCGAATCCCTCTCCTCCTCTCCTTTCCTCCTTCCTCTCCACAGGGATGAAGACGTGATGGCTGGAGCTGGGACAGCTGCCTGGCACCATGAGGTAGATTTGGAAGGGGGGCCCTTACAGGACAGAGCACAGTAAAAGGAGCCTGGGTCCCTGACTCCTTGTTGGCCCCAGGCCAGCACTTGGACTTCTCCATGAAAGAAAGCGCCAACTCTAGCTGACATGCCACGGTTACCATTTGCCTCCCTACACACAGACTCCTTGGTGCACAGAAGTGTGCAATGGATGTTCTTTTGAGTGATGGGCCAGGCCAGCAGGGCGGGGCTGGGCCTCCAGCAGCAAGGCCCTGGGAGGTGCACCCTCAGTGTTCCGGAGGAGCCTGCTGGAAAGGACGACGGCTCTGCCCGGGTGTCGGGTCTTGTCTTCCGCTCCCTCTCCCTCTGTGGGCTGTGGCTGAGCTGGACAGTCCTGCCCACTCAGGAGCCTTCCTCCATGTGGACGGGGCTGCAGTCAGCTGGCTCTGGCCCCCTGCACCCCTCACTTCCTCCTCCCCCAGAGAGAAGTGACTTAATCTGATAGGTGGGTTGGAATGGTCGGTGGGTGGGCGTGGCCACTTCCGGTCCGCCTCTCCTGAGAGCAGGTGCTATTTGGCTGCACACATCTGCTCTGTGCCTCCCCCCACCCCCAGCCCGCGTGGAGAGCACGTGGGGCCCGCCAGATGTCTAATTCTGGGGTTCAGATTCAGAACTGCCCTGGCGCCTCCTCCCCTCAGTGTCGTGGTTCCAAGGAGACATTTCTCTCATCTTCTTACTGCTCCGACTTGTTCCCTGACTGCTTTAGAACTTAGGTGGGAAACAGGGCAAGGTGTTTATTAGTTCCCCAGCCCCCAGGGGAACTGTCATCTCTGGGGTGGGTGGGAGATGCAGGGGCCACAAAGGGAGTGTCAGCAGCAGAGTGCAGAAGCCCCCTCCATGCTCCAGGGCTGCCCCCAAAGGTGCATGAGGCATGCTGGTCCTCTCTAGCGCTGTGTCCACCTGCAGGACAGCCACCCCAGGAACGGAGTCTCCTGGCTTGAGCTCCTGGGCGGCCAGGCTGGGCAGGAGCAGTCTGCACAGGTTCAACAGAGCTGGTCATGCCTGTGTGCGGGGGCCACAGGTGTGGGGAGGGCCAGCCTGGGTGCAGAGGTGCCAAGGGCTGTGTTCTAGAGTTGTCTGGCCCCAGGTCTTCTGTGCCCGGCTGGAGCTCTCCTAGCTGCGCCGATCTGTAGGAGGCAGAGAAGACAGCTAGAACCACACCCCAAAGCTGTTTCCAGTCCCTGTGCCCATTATCTGGAGGCAAACACTGAGGCTTGGAACAGGAGGGGTGCAGGCCGTGGAGGCCAGACCTGAGATCAGCCAGCCTGGTGTCCGATGCAGGGCCTTTCCATCCAGCCACTCTCCCTGGGGTGTCTGCCCCTCCTCCCTCTGCACTCACTCCCCCAGGGCCACCCGGCCCCTCCTGTGTCTTCCTCCTGCACACGGGCCCTCTCCTTCCCGCCCCGCCCCTCGTGTGCATGTCACAGGGACGGGCCCCGTGCAGCCCACACCTCGGGCCTGGGCTTGCTGCCTCCAACTCTGGGCACCGCAGCCTCGGTTCTGCCTCCTGCTGCCCTGGGGGCTCTCACCTGTGCCCACGTCTTTGGGGAGCTGCCCTGTCTCCAGGAAGAGCCAGAGGTTGCTGCATTTCTGCGACTCCACACGGGTCACCCAGTAGCTGGCTACTGAGCCTGCGACTGGGGAGCAGGCGGCAGGGGTCAGGGGGATGGGCATGCCCAGAACCACAGCCACCCACCCCCAGTGGGAACCCACTTCTGCTGAAGAGCCAGTGGCAACTGGGGTGCATTTCAGGGGTCCCAGGCTGGAGTACCCACCCACAGCCAGCAGCACCTTCCACTGAAAGGGGTATGGAAGCTTCCTCTGAACCAGCATCTGCAGGCCGAAGGTCGTGCCGGTGCCTGCCAAGAGCCACGGTCCCCATCAGCCAGCTTGTCCTCGGGGCCGGCCAGGGGACCACAGCGGCAGAGTCCACGTGCCCGCAGCACCTGCCAGCCTCCCAGCACTGCGGGCTGGTGACCTGGCGCCACTTGCTGGGGAGTCAGGGTGCGACCTGCTCACACCCCGGACCCAGCCTACCTGTGACAAAGGCGGAAACGCCCTTCACGAAAGCGTTCGACTGGCACGCGGCGTACTCTCCTAGTCCCTGGGAGGGGGAAGGGGTTGAAGGTTCAGTTCCCTGCCCCTCCTGTCCCTCCCTAGGGCGCACTCCTGCCCCGGGGGAGGGGACCACTCATCGTGAGGCCCTGGGGGCCCAGACACACCCCGCGTGCCCCCGTGCCCACCCAGGCAGGAGGCCTCCACCGCAACCGCAAGAGGGTCCCACACCTCTGTCCCTCTTCGCTTCCCTGATGAGGGTACTCCCATCAAGGCCCCCGCCCCGCTCAGGTCAGCTTCTGAGGTCGGGGCCCGCGTCCAGGCCGGCCTTCTCACCGGGTGCTTGCTGGCCACGGCGTCGTCCACCCGGGACAGGCCCAGGTTCACCATGGCTGGCGCGGCGCGGGGAGCCGGCGGGCTGACCTACACCGGGCGGGCGGAGGGCGGGGCCGGACGGGAAGGGGCGGGGCCGGACAGAGGGAGGGCCGGCTGGAGAGGGGCGGGGCCGGACAGAGGGAGGGCTGGCTGGAGAGGGGCGGGGCCGGACAGAGGGAGGGGCGGGGCCGGACAGAGGGAGGGCCGGCTGGAGAGGGGCGGGGCCGGCTCCGGCCGGAGCGGGCGGCGGGGCCGGCGCGGAGGGGTTGGGCCTGCGCGCGCTCCTGGCGCCGGGCTCCGCGGGGGACGCAGGCGGGGGCGCGCGCTCCTCGCCGCGAGCCTGGCCTGGGTCGCCTGCATTATCTCCAAGCTCTTAGAGACCTGATTACTGTTAGTAATTTGTTGGGGTGGGCTTCGCTTAAGGGATTGCCTGTACTGGAGACGACCACGGAATATGAGGTGGCTTAGTGAGTTAACTCCCCACGCATACTTGGTGTTGGTCCTGTGCTCGGAGCTGGCGGTCCCACGGAGGAGTCAGAGCCCCTACCCCTGACAGAGCAGTTGGTTAACAGACCTAGGGGGAGGTCAGGAAGACAAAATGGGGGCGGGGATGGAGAGGGTCAAGCAGAGGACCCTCAACCACGTGGGCCTGAGCCCTGGCCTATTTGATAAGCTTCAGGAGGCCCAAGTGGCTGGATCTGAGGGTCAGGCAAGGGTTGGGCTGTAAGTTAGGGTCTCCGGCCACAGCCTTCTGTACCTTGAAGCCTGGCGGGAGCTTCAGTTCTTCTGATTGCACTGGGAGGGCCCGGGCAAGGATGTCAGCGCAGTGGACACACGGCCTTCCTGCTTGGTTGGGAGCCAGCCTTCCAGGAGAGCGTCTGCTAAGGTTTAGAGGGTGTTTCAGTGACGGAACAGGCAGGGGTGCTGTGGCTGCATTTGGAGGCTGCGCTGGTAGGCTTTGGCACTGGGTTGGTGGTGCCAGTGAAAGGTTGCGGTGGTAAGCCGTGTGCTATGCCGGGATTCATGACCTCCAGAGGAAAGGATTTCGATCCAGGGCCAGAGACAAGGCTTGACTACTCAGAGCTTTTCGTGTAGCACAGTTTTATTAGAGGGTAATAGAGATACACTGTTGACAAGAGAATTACAGAAAAACATCTAATTCTGCTTTATTGACTATGCCAAAGCCTTTGACTGTGTGGATCACAATAAACTGCGGAAAATTCTGGAAGAGATGGGAATACCAGATGACCTGACCTGCCTCTTGAGAAACCTGTATGCAGGTCAGGAAGCAGCAGGTAGAACCGTTGGTGGTCAGGGTCCCCACCTGACCACCAGCCTCCCAGACGCCTGATGGGAGAAAACGACGGTGAAAGACAAAAGCATCATCCCAACCTTCACGTTAACCTTGTCCATTAATTTTTCAAGCAGGATTTCCTGAAAAACACCTGGGAGATGAAGACTAGGTGAGTGAGACAGCAGAAAAAAGCAGTTGCTGGAAGCAGACCCACTGCGCTTCCCAGCTGGCTTAGTCGGCAAAGAGACCGCCTGCAATGCAGGAGACCCAGGTTCAAGCCCTGTGTTGGGAAGATCCCCTGGAGAAGGAAATAGCAACCTACTCCAGGATTCTGGTCTGGAAAATCCCATGGGGAGAGGAGCCTGGTGGGCTAAGGTCCATGGGGTCACAGAGTCCGACATGACTTAGCAACTAAACCACCAAACCACCATTCCCATCATGAGGCTCCACCCTCACGACCTAATCGCCTCCCAAAGGCCCCACCCCTCAGTCCCATCACATTAGGGTGTCAGCTGCAATGCGGGAGACCTGGGTTCGATCCCTGGGTCGGGAAGATCCCCTAGAAAAGGGAACAACTACCTACTCCAGTTCCAGTATTCTGGCCTGGAGAATCCCATGGACTATACCAACTCTGGTTCACAGAGACAGGCATGACTGAGTGACTTTCAGACGTATAGGTCCAATGACTACCCTGGTGACGGTAGAGAATCTGCCTGCAATGCAGGAGACCCAGGTTGGATCTCTGAATTAGGAAGATCCCATGGAGAAGGGAGTAGAACCCACTCCAGTAATCTGGCCTGGAGGATTCCATGGACTGTATAGTCCGCTGGGTCTCAGAGTCAGACAGGACTAAGTTACTTTCACTTTATGACTTTTTACTTTTTTATTTTAATGATTTTACTGAAATATAGTTGATTTATAGTGTTAATTACTGCTATACAAAAAGTGATTCAGTTTTATATATTTATGTGTGTGTATCAGTTCAGTTCAGTTCCTCAGTCGTGTCCGACTCTTTGCGACCCCATGGACTGCAGCACACCAGGCCTCCCTGTCCATCACCAATTCCCAGAGCTTACTCAGACTCATGTCCATTGAGTCTGTGATGCCATCCAGCCATTTGTCGTCCACTTCTCCTCCCACCTTCAATCTTTCCCAGCATCAGGGTCTTTTCTAATGAGTCAGTTCTTCATATCAGGTGGCCAAAGAATTAGAGCCTCTTTATATATATATATATATATATATATATATATATATATATATATATATGGAAAATTCTGGAAGAGATGGGAATACCAGACCACCTAACTGGCCTCTTGAAAAATCTGTATGCAGGTCAGGAAGCAACAGTTAGAACTGGACATGGAACAACAGACTGGTTCCTAATAGGAAAAGGAGTGCGTCAAGGCTGTATATTGTCACCCTGCTTATTTAACTTCTATGCAGAGTACATCATGAGAAACGCTGGACTGGAAGAAACACAAGCTGGAATCAAGATTGCCGGGAGAAATATCAATAACCTCAGATATGCAGATGACACCACCCTTATGGCAGAAAGTGAAGAAGAACTAAAGAGCCTCTTGATGAAAGTGAAAGAGGAGAGTGAAAAAGTTGGCTTAAAGCTCAACATTCAGAAAACGAAGATCATGGCATCCAGTCCTATCACTTCATGGGAAATAGATGGGAAACAGTTTATTTTGGGGGGCTCCAAAATCACTGCAGATGGTGACTGCAGCCATGAAATTAAAAGACGCTTACTCCTTGGAAGAAAAGTTATGACCAACCTAAATAGTATATTCAAAAGCAGAGACATTACTTTGCTGACTAAAGTCCGTCTAGTCAAGGCTATGGTTTTCCTGTGGTCATGTATGGATGTGAGAGTTGGACTGTGAAGAAGGCTGAGCGCCGAAGAATTGATGCTTTTGAACTGTGGTGTTGGAGAAGACTCTTGAGAGTCCCTTGGGCTGCAAGGAGATCCAACCAGTCCATTCTGAAGGAGATCAACCCTGGGTGTTCATTGGAAGGAATGATGCTAAAGCTGAAACTCCAGTACTTTGGCCACCTCATGCGAAGAGTTGACTCATTGGAAAAGACTCTGATGCTGGGAGGATTGGGGGCAGGAGGAGAAGGGGACGACCGAGGGTCAGATAGCTGGATGGCATCACGGGCTCGATGGACGTGAGTCTGAGTGAACTCCGGGAGATGGTGGTGGACAGGGAGGCCTGGCGTGCTGCGATTCATGGGGTCGCAAAGAGTCGGACACGACTGGGCGACGGAACTGAACTGAACTGACATATATAATATATATATACACGCTTTTTTCAATTTAAACCTTTAACTTTCTATTGGGGTTAGCCAGTCAACAGTGCTGCGATGGCTTCAGGTGAACAGGGGGACTCAGCCACACACATGCATGTGCCGTGCTCCCCCCAAACCCCGCCCCATCCTGGTGGCCGCATCATACGGAGCAGACTTCCCTGTGCTGCACAGCAGGACCTTGTTGGCCATCGACGGCAGAGGACCTTAGTTGTGGGAGTGGGAACTCAGACACTCAGACTGCAGCATAGGCTGTGGAAACAGCTAGATTACTCTGCTTACCTCTGACCACCAGATGGTCAACACCAAAATCAGACTGATTGTATTCTTTGCAGCCAAAGATGGAGAAGCTCTATACAGTCAGCAAAAACAAGATCGGGAGCTGACTGTGGCTCAGAACTAGAACTCCTTATTGCCAAATTCAGACTGAAATTGAAGAAACTGGAGAAAACCACTAGACCATTCAGGTATGGCCTAAATCAAATCCCTTATGATTATACAGTGGAAGTGAGGAGTAGATTTAAGGGCCTAGATGTGACAGACAGAGTGCCTGATGAACTATGGACTGAGGTTCATGACACTGTACAGGAGACAGGGAGCAAGACCATCCCCAAGAAAAAGAAATGCAAAAAAGCAAAATGGCTGTCTGAGGAGGCCTTACAAATAGCTGTGAAAAGAAGAGAAGCTAAAGGCAAAGGAGAAAAGGAAAAATATACCCATTTGAATGCAGAGTTCCAAAGAATAGCAAGGAGAGATAAGAAAGCCTTCCTCAGTGATCAATGCAAAGATATAGAGGGAAACAATAGAATGGGAAAGACTAGAGATCTCTTCAAGAAAATTACAGATACCCAGGGAACATTTCATGCAAAGATGGGCTCAATAAAGGACAGAAATGGTATGGACCTAACAGAAGCAGAAGATATTAAGAAAAGGTGGCAAGAATACACAGAAGAACTGTACAAAAATGATCTTCACGACCCAGATAATCACAATGGTGTGAAATCTCACCTAGAGCCAGACATCCTGGAATGTGAAGTCAAGTGGGCCTTAGAAAGCATCACTACAAACAAAGCTAGTGGATGAGCTATTTCATATCCTGGAAGATGACGCTGTGAAAGTGCTGCACTCAATATGCCAGCAAATTTGGAAAACTCAGCAGTGGCCACAGGACTGGAAAAGGTCAGTTTTCATTCCAATCCCAAAGAAAGGCAATGCCAAGGAATGCTCAAACTACTGCACAATTGCACTCATCTCACATGCTAGTAAAGTAATGCTCAAAATTCTCCAAGCAAGGCCTCAGCAATACATGAACCATGAACTTTCAGATATTCAAGCTGGTTTTAGAAAAGGCAGAGGAACCAGAGAAGAAATTGCCAACATCTGCTGGATCATCGAAAAAGCACGAGAGTTCCAGAAAACATCTATTTCTGCTTTATTGACTATGCCAAAGCCTTTGACTGTGTGGATCACAATAAACTGTGGAAAATTCTGAAAGAGATGGGCATACGAGACCACCTGACCTGCCTCTTGAAAAAGCTATATGCAGGTCAGGAAGCATCAGTTAGAACTGGACATGGAACAACAGACTGGTTCCAAATAGGAAAAGGAGTACATCAAGGCTGTATATTGTCACCCTGCTTATTTAACTTCTATGCAGAGTACATCATGAGAAACGCTGGACTGGAAGAAACACAAGCTGGAATCAAGATTGCCGGGAGAAATATCAATAACCTCAGATATGCAGATGACACCACCCTTATGGCAGAAAGTGAAGAAGAACTAAAGAGCCTCTTGATGAAAGTGAAAGAGGAGAGTGAAAAAGTTGGCTTAAAGCTCAACATTCAGAAAACGAAGATCATGGCATCCAGTCCTATCACTTCATGGGAAATAGATGGGAAACAGTTTATTTTGGGGGCTCCAAAATCACTGCAGATGGTGACTGCAGCCATGAAATTAAAAGACGCTTACTCCTTGGAAGGAAAGTTGTGACCAACCTAGACAGCATATTAAAAAGCAGAGACGTTACTTTGTCAAAAAAGGTCCATCTAGTCAAGGCTATGGTTTTTCCAGTGGTCATGTATGGATGTGAGAGTTGGAATATAAAGAAAGCTGAGCACCGAAGAATTGATGCTTTTGAACTGTGGTGTTGGAGAAGACTCTTGAGAGTCCCTTGGACTGTAAGGAGATCCAACCAGTCCATCCTAAAGGAGATCAGTCCTGTGTATTCATTGGAAGGACTGATGTTGAAGCTGAAACTCCAGTACTTTGGCCACCTCATGTGAAGAGCTAACTCATTTGAAAAGACCTGATGCTGGGAAAGACTGAGAGCAGGAGGAGAAGGGGACGACAGAGGATGAGATGGCTGGATGGCAACACCGAGTCAATGGACATGAGTTTGGGTGGACTCCGGGAGTTGGTGATGGACAGGGAGGCCTGGCGTGCTGTGGTTCATGGGGTTGCAAAGAGTCAACATGACTGAGTGACTGAACTGAACTCTGCTTAATGGCGTGAGAACCATATTTGAAACTGTATTATATTTTCACAAACATTATAAAGTCTAAAGATGAAACTATAAAAAAGGCAGTTAAAGAACATCTGTGTAACACGAGATAGTGACCATTATTAAAGCTGAATCTCTGTACAGTCCTGCAAAAAAAAAAAAAATGCAACCACACAGATCATGAAAAATAGAAACCTCACATTTCTTGTAAGTAAAAGACCCCAACGTCTACCAAAGATCTCTCTCGAGCCTCTGTCTTCAGACTTCCTGGAGAACTAAGGACTGTGGAGAGGAGAGGAGATGGACAGGTGCCCTCAGACTGAGCTGAAATCGGCCCAGAACTCCAGCAACGGACGCAGACCAGCTGCCAGGACAGGACCACAGGGTAGCTCGGGGCTCCACAGCGACTCAGAAAGGCATCACTTTTGGGAAGGAAGAGCGTTAGAAAGGGCAAGGGTTTCTTTCCACGCGGGGTAGAGGAGTTATATAAACATCTGTAAGTGTCGGCTCTTTCAAGACAAAAGAGAGCCAGACTTTACACACACGCCGGTACCCAAATGCCACCCATTAAAGAGAATCCGTCAAGGAGACGCTCTATACAGTCAGCAAAAACAAGACCGGGAGCTGACCGTGGCTCAGATCATCAACGCTTAATTGCAAAATTCAGACTTAAATTGAAGAAACTAGGGAAAACCACTATACCATTCAGGTATGACCTAAGTCGAATCCCTTACAGTGGAAATGACAAATAGATTCAAGGGATTAAATCTCATAGACAGAGTGTCTGAAGAACTATGGGGATGAAAGTTCATGACATTGTACAAGAGGCAGTGTCAAGACCATCCCCAAGAAAAACAGATGAAAAAAGGCAAAATGGTTGTCTGAGGAGGCCTTACAAATAGCTGGGAAAAGAAGAGAAGCTAAAGGCAAAGGAGAAAAGGAAAGATATAAGCATCTGAATGCAGAGTTCCTAAGAATAGCAAGGAGAGATAAGAAGCCTTCCTCAGTGATCAATGCAAAGAAATAGAGGAAAACAATAGAATGGGAAAGACTAGAGATCTCTTCAAGAAAATTAGAGATACCAAAGGAACATTTCATGCAAAGATGGGCTCAATAAAGGACAGAAATGGTATGGACCTAACAGAAGCAGAAGCTATTAAGAAGAGGTGGCAAGAATACACAGAAAAACTGTACAAAAAGGATCTTCACGACCCGAATAATCATGATGGTGTAATCACTCACCTAGAGCCAGACATCCTGGAATGTGAAGTCAAGTGGGCCTTAGGAAACATCATTACGAACAAAGCTAGTGGAGGTGATGAAATTCCAGGTGAGCTATTTCAAATCCTGCAAGATGATGCTGTGAAAGTGCTGCACTCAATATGCCAGCAAAGTTGGAATGTGGCCACAGGACTGGAAAGGTCAGTTTTCACTCCAATCCCAAAGGAAGTCAAGGCCAAAGAATGTTCAATCTACTGCACAATTGCACTCATCTCGCACACAAGCAAAGTAATGCTCAAAATTATCCAAGGTAGCCTTCAACAGTATGTGAAGTGAGACTTTCAGGTGTTCAAGCTGAATTTAGAAAAGGCAGAGGAACCAGAGATCAACTTGCCAACATCCACTGGATCACAGAAAAAGCAAGAGAATTCCAGAAAAGCATCTACTTCTGCTTTATTGACTACACCAAAGCCTTTGACTGTGTGGATCACAACAAACCGTGGAAAATTCTTCAAAAGATGAGGATACCAGACTGCCTTACCTGCTTCCTGAGAAATCTGTATGCAGGTCAAGAAGCAACAGTTAGAGTCGGATACGGAGCAACAGACTGGGAAATTGGGAAAGGAGTACATCAAGGCTGTATATTGTCACCCTGCTTATTTAACTTATATGCAGAGTACATCATGAGAAATGCTGGGCTCAGTGAAGCAAAAGCTGGAATTACGATTGCCAAGAGAAATGTCAATAACCACAGATATGCAGATGACAGCACCTTTATGGCAGAAAGTGAAGAGGAACTAAAGAACCTCTTGATCAAAGTGAAAGAGGAAAGTGAAAAAGCTCGCTTAAAAATCAACATTCAAAAAATGAAGATCATGGCATCCAGTCCCATCACTTCATGGCAAATAGATGGGGAAACAATGGAAACAGTGAGAGACTTTATTTTCAGTTCAGTTCAGTCGCTCAGTCGTGTCCGACTCTTTGCAACCCCATGAATCGCAGCACGCCAGGCCTCCCTGTCCATCACCAACTCCCGGAGTTCACTCAGACTCACGTCCATCGAGTCCGTGATGCCATCCAGCCATCTCATCCTTGGTCGTCCCCTTCTCCTCCTGCCCCCAATCCCTCCCAGCATCAGAGTCTTTTCCAATGAGTCAACTTTTCACATGAGGTGGAAGTACTGGAGTTTCAGCTTTAGCATCATTCCTTCCAAAGAAATCCCAGGGCTGATCTCCTTCAGAATGGACTGGTTGGATCTCCTTGCAGTCCAAAGGGCTCTCATGAGTCTTCTCCAACACCACAGTTCAAAAGCATCAATTCTTCGGCGCTCAGCTTTCTTCACAGTCCAACTCTCACATCCATACATGACCACTGGAAATACCATAGCCTTGACTTCATTTTGGGGGACTCCAAAATCACTGCAGATGTTGACTGCATCCATGAAATTAAAAGATACTTGCTCCTTGGAAGAGAAACTATGACCAACCGAGACAGCATATTAAAAGCAGAGACATTATTTTGCCAAAAAAGTCCATCTAGTCAAAGCTATGGTTTTTCCAGTGGTCATGTATGGATGTGAGAGTTGGACTGTGAAGAAAGCTGAGCACCGAAGAATTGATGCTTTTGAACCGTGGTGTTGGAGAAGACTCTTGAGAGTCCCTTAGACAAGGATATCAAAACCAGTCAATCCTAATGGGAATCAGTCCTGAATATTCATTGGAAGGACTGATGCTAAAGTTGAAGCTCTTATACTTCGGCCACCTGATGTAAAAACTGACTCACTGGAAAAGACCCTGATTCTGGGAAAGATTGAAAGCAGGAGGGGAAGGGGACAACAGAGCATGAGATGGTTGGATGGCATCACCGACTCGATGGACATGAGCTTGAGCAAGCTCTGGGAGTTGGTGATGGACAGGGAGGCCTGGTGTGTTGCAGTCCATGGGGTCACAAAGAGCCAGACACAGCTGAGCAACTGAACTAACGGAACTGAACTGAGGGAACTGAACTGAGAGCGAGTCCTCTGCATATGGATGCATGTGAATTAGGAATCTTGAAAGCCACCCAAACTGCCAATCCCATTCAGGAATTAAATAGACTTAGGAGTCTTTATACTTTGTTCTTAGAGGAAGAAACCAAGAAAAGAATGCAAACATCTCTTCTAATGGCAATCCCGCCGTGGGGAGCGGAGGGCCTGTGGTAAGCAGTAACTATACCATGAAACTCCAAACTGAACCAAATGTGCCGAAGCATTGAAGGACGTTAGAAGAACATCTTGAAATTTATTATTTTTTTAATTAACTAAGAGCAGAAATGAACAAAACCAGGGAAGAATTCAGTAAGAGCTAATTGTTCTCAGGAAAGAAATCGACTCTGAGACTTTACCGATGAAGTGAAAATTCTTCAGGGTCTCCAGGCAAATGATCAAATTACTTTCAAGGGTGAGAACAAGCTGGCATCAAACTTCCCAAGGCAAAATACGAGGCAAGTCAAACGGAAATACACTCGTAGCAGGAGAGATGCACACACCCTCTCGGTAAAGGTGGGCCTAAGGGCTCACTGTGGGTGAGGGTGACGCCAAAGTGCGGATCACTCAGTCGTGTCTGACTCTTTGCAACCCCATTGGACCTGGGTCAAAATACCACAGTTCAAAACCATCAATCATCAATTGCAGGGGAAGAATCTAAGCTACTCCATTTTGTAAGGTTCCGGGAAAAGAGCCTTTGGAAATCCAAGAGCCTTTGGAAATCCCCTGACCTCACCCCACCACCTTCGAACCAGTCAGAACCCTTGGCCAGCCCGGGGAAATTCGAATCAAGCCCGGGAAATGAGAACCAATCAGAACTCAACACGTAACCCTTCACCAGAAGGTGACCAATCAGACCCGGAGACTCCCGTTTTTTTTGAATTTTTCTTGCGAGAATACCCTATATAAGCAATGTAACCCAGCGCTCAGGGCTCCTCCCTATAGCTGCTGCCTTGGTATCGGTGGGAGCCCCAGCTCAAGCTTGGTAATAAAAACTCTCGATTTTGCATCACATATCGGCTCCCTGGTGGTCACTGGGAGATTTCGCAACTTGGGCATAACACAGGCAGATTTCTTACCATCTGAGCCACGAGGGAAGCCCCTGACGTGGATAAAGCAGTCCTAAAATGTCTAAGGCAGGTCATGAGGGTTTATGCATTAATTTTACAGGCTTCACCGCGGGCAGTAGTGGTAAAGAACCCAGCTGCCAATGCAGGAGATGTAAGAGACGTGGGTCCAATCCGCGAGTGGGGAAGATCTCCTGAAGGAGGGCATGGCAACCCACTCAGTATTCTTGCCTGGAGAACCCCCTGGACAGATGAGCCTGGTGAGCTGCGGTCCACAGGGTCACAAAGAGTCGGACACGACTGAAGCAAATTCCCCAGATGCACATGGACTCGTACGTCTTGATAACAGAGAGGAAAGAACGCACAGAACTGACTGTCTAGCCGCAAGGATAGAATCGGTGAGCTCCACAAAGTGGAAACGTTGCAACCTTAACTGACCAAATGACAATAAAACAAGGATTTAAAAAATTCTCTGTTTTTAAAAATACTCTTGGATGAAAGAAAAATGCAAAGTGGAATCACAGAATTCATTTATAATAAATATTATTAAACTATCCCATGAAACAGGGTCAGAGGAGATGTGGAAACCTTAAACACAGCATTAAAGTAAAAGAGTGAAAGCGATGTATTCCAGATTCCCAGTTCCAACAGCTGGACAGGCGGTTCCCTGTGCTCCAGGGGTTGAGAATCCACCTTCCAACGCGGGGGGTGTGGCGTCCGTCCCTGGTCAGAGAACTAAGATCCCACCTGCAGGGGAGCAGCTTCCCCGGGGGCTCAGGGGTGAAGAACCGCCTGCCAGTGCAAGAGACGCCAGAGACACGGGTTTGACCCCTGGGTCAGGAAGATCCCCTGGAGGAGGGCAGGGCAACCCACTCCAGTATCCTTGCCTGGAGAATCCCATGGACAGAGGAGCCTGGCGGGCTACCGTCCACGGGGTCATGAAGAGCTGGACACGCCTGAGCACACAGACAGTGGAGCAGCAAGCCCGCGCGCCGCAGCCACTGAGCTGCGGAGCGAGGCAGCCGCTGCACCGCGAGGAAGAGCCCCCACGCGGGGGGGTCAGCAGCCAGACACACACATAAAGAAGTGTTTTCAGAAAGGACAGCAGGGGCTTCCCTGGTGGCTCAGCTGGTGAAGAATCCTCCTGCAATGCGGGAGACCTGGGTTTGATCCCTGGGTTGGGAAGATCTCCTGGAGCAGGGAAAGGCCACCCACTCCAGTATTCCGGCCTGGGTCGCAAAGAGTCGGACAAGACTGAGCGAAAAAGTATAATCAAAAATTAAAAGAGGACAACACTAGAAACCACAGGGCTTCACGGAGAAGGAAACAGCAAATAGAGACTCCAGAACAGCGGATGTAGCTAATGGATCCAGGCCCTCACCCAGGGGCGTGGCCAGCAGGGCTGGGCATGCGCAGAAGGAGGGAGCCAGCGCATAGCCCCGGCAGAGGGACGCGCCGGCCGCCGCCACCTCGGAGCCGGCGCGGTGCGGGCGGAGGGCCACCCAGCTCACCCTCGGGTCCGCGCACTGTGCCCGACCCCTGGATCGGCCCTCGGGGAGGCGAGGACCCCGCGCCTGGGAGCCCGAAAATTAAAAGAAAAAAAAAGTCCTTATCCTTGAGATGAACAGAATTTTCCCATTAATTTACAGGATTATTAACAGAATCAGTATTATTTTTTTAAAATAATAGAATTAACTAACATAAATAAGAAAAAATGGAGAGACTATAAATGCACGAAGTAAGAAATGACAAAAGGGTGGGGAAATAACCTTTGGGACAAAAGGATAAAAAAGGTTTCATCAACAAAGTGCTTTCTTTCCTGGCTTGTAAGAAAACTTCAAAGTCTTCAACCAGATGGATTCACAGAATTCAGTTTGCCTGAATTTACCCTATTAGAAGGAAAGATGGCTTCCTCGCTGGCTCAGCAGTAAAGAATCTGCCTGCCCGTGCAGGAGATGAGGGTTGGATCCCTGGGTTGGCAAGATCCGCTGGAGGAGGGCATGGCAATCAGCTCCAGTATTCTTACCTAGAGAATCCCATGGACAGAGGAGCCTGGCGGGCTACAGTCCATGGGGTCACAGAGAGTCAGACACGACTAAGCAACTGAGCATGCGTGCACCCAGCAAGAACTATCTGTGATAGATATGACAGGTGATAATTTACAGATAAACAGAATAGACAGGTTGACAAATAGCACAAAGCACCTGACTGACAGAGAGGCTGTGAGAAAGGACTAGACTGACGGATGGTGGAAACTGCACCCACGCGGGAGCAGAGGGAAAGCTCAGGGTGTGCCGCGGGCTTCAGACCTTCCTCTTCCAAACCCAACCCCGGCTCTTCTCAGCATCACTCCTAACTGTACGCGCGTCAGTCGCTCAGTCATGTCCAACTCTTTGCGACCTCGTGGGCTACAGCCGGCCAGGCTCCTCTATCCACGGGATTCTCCAGGCAAGAATACTGGAGTGGGTTGTCATTCTCTTCTCTGGGAGATCTTCCCGACCCAGGGACCGAACCTGGGTCTCCTGTATTGCAGCAGATTCTTTACTGTCTGAGCCACCAGGGAAGCACTGACTTCTATTAACTCCTTGTTTTTGACCACAGATTGCATTTTCCCGTTTCTCCGTCTGTGCAGTAACTTCTGTGCTGAATAGCACTGTGGATACACGGTGGGGGCCCTGGTCTCCGTCACCGCCCTCGGAACTGTCCCCGCCCCCTTTTCCCGTGCTGAAGCCCTCGTGCTGGACATGATGTATTTGGCCAATGCCTTTGGGGCCTTCCTGGGGGTGAAAGTGAAGTGGGGTTGCAAGGGTGGGACCCCAACCCAGTAGGGCTGGGCCCCTTAGAAGAGGGAAGGGCACCAGAGACCTGTCCCCACGTGTGCAGAGAGGGTGTGATGGGAAAGCTGCCATCCACAAGCCGTCATGGGGGCCCTCGCCAGACACCAGGCTCTCAGCACCCTGACCTCAGACTTCCAGCCTCCAGAGAAGAACCCCTGTTGCTGCTGTACCACATTCAGCGGGTTCTGTGTCACAGCAGCTCAAGCAGACGTCCTAGAACCTTCTATCGGGAGGTCCAGCTGAGGCAGACGGCCCTGCTCCCCCGAGCTCTGGCCAGACAGATCTGGGGGAAAGGCCAGGTGCTCCCCAGGCACCTCGCGCGTGTCGGAGTGCAGCCTCCAAACGTCCCCCTGCGCGTCTTTCTGGACCCGTTGTCTCAGGCAGGCCCTCCCCTTGAGGGTGGTCCTTACTCCTGGAGGCTTTCTGGGGGCCCACTGGGGTCAGCAGGATCTCTCTTCTCTGGCCGGATGGGCCCCACCAGCCCCTCAGCTGTGCTCAGAAGCCCTGTGACCCTGCTCTGCACGCGGGCAGGGGGTGGACGCCCACCCACACTCTCTGCCCTGCCCCAGCCGATAGAAGGGGGGTGGTCACCGTGGGGGTGCCCCCAGGCACTGAGGCGGACGGGCTGATAGGGGATGGAGCCAGCAGGGGGCCGGGGTCGGGGCAGCTGTGGCCCGAGGGCCTTGGACCCAACGCCCACGGATTTGAGCTCAGGGCAGCAGGCAGCCAGGTGAAGATAGACAGGCGGCAGCTGTGGTCACCTTCCACTTGGGAGGAGCGCGGCTTGGGCCGGCCCGGGGCTGCCGCGGGCTCTCGGGTACCAGAGGAGAGACCAGGAGGGCCGGGGGCAGCCCGGCCTGCAGGCGCTGAGCAGCACGGGCCCGCAGAAGGGATAGGGAACAGCGGGAGCCGGCCTGCCCGCAGCCGTCTCGGCCACAGCGGGAGGAGCCCACCCAGGGGCGGGTGTCCCCCACAGTCACGGTGAACCCAGACCTCCCGAGAGTCAGGTCTGCTGCGATGTGGAGGGCAGTCACGGGACACACACCCCACCAGCCCGCCCGCCACCCCTCGTTCCCCAGGAAAGACGGGACCATGGGTTCGGCTGTAGAGTTTATTTGGGCGGAGCAGCTGCAGGTGGCCCCCCAGGGCTGGTAGCCCAGGTAAGCCAGGTGGGCGGGGCTGCAAGCACCCCAGTGGGGGGCAGGGGCTCCCCTAGGTCAGATCCTGAGACACGGAATGGCAGGGCCTCAGGATGCCGCCCTCATCCGAGGGCCCCAGCCAGGAGTCGGTGTCCTAGCTGAGTGGCCTGAGCCTCAGTTTCTCTACCTGTAAAGTGGGGCCACAGTCCCGTCTCTCAGAGCTGTTGAGACAGAGGGGGCCATGCAGCTGAAGGGTTAGCACAGTGGGGGACCTGGGAGCCTGATATGGGGTCCACAGGGCCTGTGACCCCAAGGCAGGACTCTGTTGGATGGAAACCCAGACAAGGCCAACCTGCCCCCACCTCCAGGGCCCCCTCCTGGTGTCAGCACCCTGGAGGTCCTGGGAGCTAGAGTGAGCATGGACTCCTATCAGGCTGGGACTCAGCCTGGGCGGAGACTTGCCTCCTTCAGGAGCCTGGTGCACCTCCTGTGGGCCGGGGCAGCATGTGGGGCTGCGCGGGGGACAGGCGCCGGCCCCCTCTCAGCCCAGGCTTTGCAGCCACAGGAGGGGCTGGCCCAGGACAGGACATGCTCACAGCATCCATGCCCGGGTAGGCCCTGACCCTTGGGAAGCCCCGGCTCCACCTGTCCAGGAGTCAGCCCCCCCATCCCTGGGACTCCAGACTCCTCTTCCAGCTGTGACGGGGAGGCCTGGGGACCCAGCCCCAGCCTCGGGGCAGGGAAAGGGACTCACCACCTAGGACAGCAGGTTCACACAGGTCACTGTGGAGAAGAGACGGTGGGGAAGTGGGGAGACAGTTCCCAGGAAGGAGGCCCCCAGGCCCCCAGCGCGCCACTCACGGTCCTTGGTGAGCAGCTGCACGTCTGAGACCGACAGCCCCTGCTCCACGGCCTTCTCCACGAACTTTTCTGTGGCTTTCTCATTGTGTTCCAAGGTCCGGCCTGCGAGGAAGGGGGAGCGGCTGGCTGGGGCCCCCCGCCCCGGGACGCCCTCCCTGCCCAGCCAGTCCCCGCCCAGCCCCGCCCACCCAGGGCCCGCCCAGCCCAGGCCCCGCCCGTCTGGGCCCTAGGCTCCTCCTGCCCCCCCCCCCGCCCCGCGGGGCCGGGCCAGGCCGGGCTGGAGCGGGAGGCTGCCCGCTCACTGTAGAGCTTCAGCACGCGGCTGGGCTTCTCGCCTCCGTGGGGAACGATGCTTATGACGGCGTAGGTCTTGTAGTCCGTGGCCACCACGATGACCTCTTTGCCTCCTTGGGACAAAACCAAACCCAGGACTCCCAGGCTGTGGGGAGGGGGAGGCGCCTCCCATGGGCCATACCCCCACCTCGGAAAGCACACACACAGGTGCTGCACACACGTGGGGCTGCAGCGGGCCTTCTGGACCCCCCGGGGGAGCTTCCTGAAGAGGGTAGGCCGGGAGCCCCACCGGCCAGCACATAGGCCACCTGGTCAGTCTCATCAGAGTTTGCAGAGAGGAGGTGCAGGAGTTCGCTTCCATGCAGGCTGGGCAGTGAGCTCAGGCTGAGGGCTCTGGGCCACCACGTCCCCACGGGAAGACCCTCAGGGCCAGGGTGGCTGAGCAAGGGCCATGTGCGGTGGGACCAAGCGTCCCCACCGGCTCCCAGCCGCGCAGAGTGCGGGGCTGAGGACTCCAGGCTGAGCGGGGCGTTGGGGCAGGGAGTGAGGAAGAGGCAATCGCGGGCGCATTCCTCACCAGAGTCTAAAGGGAGCTTGAACTTCCCGGGGGTGTCCCCCTTCACTGCCTGGTTCTTCTCCTTCATGCACAGGTTCATGCTGGAGAGGGCAGACGCTTTCAGCCCACGCTCACCCACCGCCACCGCGCCTTGCTCTGGACCACCAGGGAGCCCCCGACCAACGGGTCCCGGCCCAGCTCCACGTCCAGGCACCAGCCACCTCAGGAAGCTGCCTTGGAGGACGGAAGCCCTGCGCCTCCGCCCTGGCCTGGGAGCCCGGGCACCCTCCTCCCCCAACCCCATCCTCGTCCCGCCAGGGGGCCCGCGTGACACCCTTAAGGCCAGCGCCACTCACTGGTCAGACACGGAGGTCAGGCCAAGGTGGGCCCCGTCCTGCTCCACTATCACGGCCCCCACCTTCCGCCCTGGGGACGAGCTCTGGTGCTCCAGGTTGGAGGCCAAGGCAATCTCGTACCACATACCTGAAAACTGCGGGGACAGCAAGCTGGAGGGGGATTGCCTTGGGGTGGGGGGTGCCCGCCACTGGGATCAGGGCCTCCCCCAGCCCAGCAGGACAGTGGTCTGGGGAATTCCCGGGCCCCGCACGCCTGGAGCTGGCAGAGGCTCTAGAGGAAGCGTCCCCAGGGGCCTCCAGGCTCCCTCCGGCTGGCCCGGCCAGCCACCATGGTGGGCGCCCTGACGCAGCCACCTGGGTCAAGTTGAAGTTCTGGAGGCCCAAGTCCTCCTTGCCAGCCGCCAGCATCACGAGGAGCCCCAGCAGAGCTGCAAGCAAGCTGCCCCTCATGTCTGGCCGGCAGGGGCTGGGGCCAGCTCCCCAAAGCCACAGGACACGCTCCTCGGGCCCAGCCTGGGCTTATACCCTCCCCGTGGGTGTCAGCAAAGGCACAGGCTGGCTTCATTAAGCAGACGGCCTGCCCATCGGCCGGACCAGGCCTGAGGGCCCTCCGCCCCCGGACCTTGATGTTGCCCCAGCCACTCGGCTGGCCAGTCAGCTGCCCTGTAGGCTGGGCCCCAGGCCCCGGGGTGGGACAGTGCCCAGAGCCCCCAGACCACCCGCGGGAGGCTGGAGGGCAGTGTGGGGCTCCAAGGCAAGGGGGCAGGGCAGGAGGTGGCACGTCCTGCACTTCGGGGACACGTGTGCGGGGGGCGGATGGCGGTCAGGGCCCCTCACGGCACCAGGACCCAACCGCTGCCCATGAGGCTCCAGCAGGAGCCCTCAGCAGCACCCAGGGCGGCCCGAGGCCCTGGCACCTGGCCCGCCTGGGAGCCCCAGGCGACCTCCAGACGTGGGTGTATGCCCTCGAGGGCCCGCCAGCTGCGTAGGCAGGGGCGCGGGCCAACGGGGCGAGACCAAGGGCACGGGCACCCAGGTGGTGCTGACTCTGTAGCCCACCCCGTGGGCAGCGGCGTGAGCTGGGACGTCCTGACCCCGCCAGCCCTGCAGGCCAATCAGCAGCTCCCGAGGTGGCTCCCCTGGCCCTTCACCCACGGAACCGTTTCCCGTGGCGGGGACAGCATCTCTCTGTCCCATGGAACTGGTCCCCGAGGAGGGACAGTGTCTCTCCACCGCACGGGTGAAGAGCTTCATGAGCAGGGGTGGAGGGTACCTGTCCAGGTCCACCCGGCAGATGGGCAGCTGCCCCGTCACCCCAGCTGCCCTCACGGCCCTTGACTGCTGCACCCCACCGCCAAGTGTCAACTGTCTTCCCGCCGGTGGTGGCTGGCAGCAGCCAAGCCGGAGGGCTGGGGGAGCGGCAGGAGCAAAGACAGGGAAAAGGAGGCAGAAGACGAGGGCAGGGAGAGGGCAGGGGGGAGAGATGCCCGCGGAGTGCCAAAGGGACGAGGGGGTCCCAGCTCCCTGGGGAGCAGAGTGCCTGGGCCCTGCAGACAGAGCAGGGCCTCACAGTCTCAGCTCAGCCTGCCGTGCGGCAGAGGCTCCAGGGCAGCTGCTGAACGTTTGTTGACCCCACCAGCCCTGCCTGCCACCCCTGGCCCCCCAGGAAAGACGGGACCATGGGTTTGGCTGTAGAGTTTATTCCGGCGGAGCAGCTTCAGGTGGCCCCCAGGGCTGGCGGCCCAGGGAGGCCAGGTGGGCGGGGCTCTAAGCATCCCCATGGGGGCAGGGGCTCCCCTAGGTCAGCTGCTGCGACGGAGAAGGGCAAGGCCTCGGGGCGCCGTCCGAACCCGAGGGCCCCAGCCAGGAGTGGGTGTCCTAGCTGAGTGGCCTGGGCCTCAGCTTCTCTGCCTGTGAAGTGAGGTCACAGTCCCGTTTCTCGGAGCTGTTGAGACAGAGGGGGGCCTGCAGCTGAAGGGTTAGCACAGTGGGGCACCCGGGAACCTGAGACAGGGTCCACAGGGCCTGTGACCGCCCGCAGATGGAAACCCGGACAAGGCCAGCCTCCCCTGCCCTGCCCCTGCCCTGCCCGCCCCAGCCTCCCCTGCCCTGCCCCCGCCTCGCCCGCCCCAGCCTCCCCTGTCCTGCCCCCGCCCCAGCCACCCCTGCCATGCCCCCGCCTGGTGTCAGCACCCTGGAGGCCCTGGGGTCTAGAGTGAGCTGGGACTCCCGTCAGGCCGGGACTCAGCCAGGGGCGAAGACTCACCCCCTTTAGGAGCCTGGCGCACCTCCCTGCGGGACAGGAGAGCATGAGGGGCTGCACGTGGGATGCATGCCCAGCCCCCACCCCCCGCCATCGCGGGCCCCCTCGCCCAGAGCCCACCCCAAGGCCTGGAGCTCACCGTGCCGGCCCACCAGGTACAGCCCCATGTCTGTGGTCAGCTCCCGGAACTTCAGGAACCCAGGCTCACACTCGCCGCCCAGGCTCCGAGCTGTGGGGGCACCGGGGCCTGAGCCAGCGGGTCCCCGGGGGCCGCGGCGGTCCAGCCCCCACCCCAGGATTGCTTACTGAAATACTTGAACACGTAAAACTCATTGTTCTGCCACTGGAGGGACACGCGCAGGATGGCGTACTGCTCATAGTCCGTGTCCATCACGTGGATCTCCCGGCGGCCTGTGTGGACAAGCGGGAGGGGCAGGCCTGGGTGGACGGGCACCCCTCAGGGCGGGTCGGCCTGGGAGGTCAGGGTCGACAGGGCCTGACTCCATTCTCCCCCACCTAGCCGGGACCCTCTCGGGGTGTCGGGACCCTCTCGGGATGCTGGGACCCTCTTGGGGGGTCTAGAGCAGCCCTGGTAGGGTGACCGGTCCACTGGGGGGATACAGAGCCTGGGGCGTGAGGAGGAGCGCGGGGAACAGCATGAGGAACAGCCAGGCCAAGAGGAACTGGCGGGTGGGGCCCAAGGAAGCAGCTCTTACCAGGAAACACAAATTTCCCCAAAACATTCATTTCTGAGCTCACTATTTCTTCAGTCTGACAACTTCCTGAGCTGAAAGGCAACAGAGCGGTCACTAAGAAAATGCCCGCTGCGTGCCTTCCCAGGGCCCACTCCCAGCAAGGGGCAGGCATGCTGTCCCCAGGAGCGCCTGGGGCAGGGGGCCCGTGCCCTTCCGAGAGCCGCCCACCGGCAAGTCCTCCTCCCGTCCTGCTAAACCCACGAGGCCTCATCAGGACGCCCTGCTTCATCCGGGACGCAGCTTTGGGGCCTGGGGTCTGGTCGCAGGGGAGGACCCTGGGAGGACTGGTGCACCCAGGGGACAGTGGTGTCCACGCCCCACGCCCACGGCTGCAGCCCCCTGACACACACGCCTGGCCCCCGCGCTGCCGGGCGCTGGGCTGTTTACTTGTTGTAGGCGACCGTCACGGTCAGAGTCTCCCCACTCAAGGTCAGGAACAAGGCCTCCAGCCTCCTCGGGGTCTTCAGTGCCAAGTTTTCTCTGGAGGCCACACCAGCTTCCCACCAGAATCCTACCATCTAGAGAAAGGACCGGAGCCAAGCCCATTCGGGCAGCCGAACCGGACCCGGGGAGGCCGACCCCTCGCCCTAGACCTCCCAGGCAGGGAGCCGGCAGACGAAGCGGCAGGTGGCGGGCCTTCCGCGGGGTCCCCGTGGGGGCCCTGGGTCCCCACAAGGGCCTGTTTGCAGCTGCCCCAGGGCTGGTGCCCTGTCTCCAAGGAGACCTGGCCTTGTGATGCCTGCCCCTGAGCAGAGGCAGCGGTGGTCAGAGCCCGAGAGACGGGGCAGGGAGCGGGCCAGCTGGACGTGAAGGCCCCCTGAGGAGGGTGGCCAGCAGCCCTGCCCCGTGGGGGAGGCCTGGCTCTGCACGGCCATGCTGGAGGACCGAGCAGCCGCCTTGGAAACCAGCCCTGGGGCCCGGACCTTCCCTCTGAAGCTCTTAGTTTTTACTTTTTTCAGTTCTACCAGCTTATTGCTGCCAACCCATCACTCTCCACCCTCATGCACACATGCTCAGTGATATGACCCCATGGACTGCAGCCCACCAGGCTCCTGTCCATGGCCTTTTCCAGGCAAGAACACTGGAGTGGGTTGCCATTTCCTTCTCCACCCTCTGAAGCTTTTAAAAACTGATCATTTTTTGCAAGGGAAGCAAACCTGTGTCCAACACCGGCTGTTTCTGAGCCTGCTGGCCCAGGCCGGGCAAAAAGGAGCTCAGACAAAGAAGCCTCCAGATGGAGCCCAAACGCCCCCGCCAAGGTCCCTGCCCTGGGAAGGCCTCCTCCTCTGCTCCCACTGCCTGCGGGGTCAGAGGTCAGAGCAGGAAGCCCGCCAACCCGGGAGCAGCAGACGGCCACCCTGAGGCCCACACCCCGGAGACCCCTCAGGGGAGCGGCCAGCCAGGCTGAGGACACGGTCACCCAGAGGAGGACCCGGGGGAGAGGGCCGCCCCCTGCCAGCCCTGGGTACTTGCTGTATCCCCACCGGCCAGGAGCGGGGACCCCAGGCAGGGCTGAGCTCACACCCAGGGGGTCCTGGGGCCCCCGTGAGCCAGCCCCAGCTCAGCCGTGGGAGGGGAGAGCTGGGGGAGCCGGCCCCTCAGGGCCCTCCCAGCCCAGGACCACCGCCCTGAGGAAGACCAGCACCTTCTGCAGGTCCAGGCCCTGCGGAGTCATCTGCACCTGGGCCAGCGTGAGGCCCAGGAGGGCGCTCAGCAGCCCGGCCTCCATTGAGCATCTGCTCCGTGCCCTGAGCCCTGGGCAGGGTTATAGCAGGATGGACAGTGGGTGGGGGGTGCAACCTCCCTGAGAGGACCACGGTGAACTTGGCCTCCAGCCACTCAGGGGCGTGCATCCGGGCCTCAGGACACCCACAGCCCTGGAGCGGGGTGACCTGGACCAGAGCAGCCTGTGCCACCCCCCTCCCGGTCTAGGGCCTACCTGGGGGCCTGAGAGCAGGACAGACCCTCCCTCCCACCCCCAAGCAGGGCTGCCAGAACTACATCTCCCCCTGAGGACAGGCTGCTAGGATGGATTCGCCAAGCCCAGGCCCGCACACACAGCCAGACTCCCCTCCCAGGGCTCACAGCAGTCTTCAAGCTCTTTCTGATGGGTCTTGGGACAAGTGGGTGAAGGCTCTACAGGCCTGGACCACAGAGGCAGGTGAGGGCTGCTTCTGGGTAGGAGGAGTGTTGGAGGGGCTGTGAGGTGTGGGTGGGAGAGGTTGTTGCCTGCAGAGGGGGCCACGGGAGAGAGACAGATGCTCCATGGGAGGCAGCGCTGGGGTTGCCTGGGCCCCTGCCCCTTCACGGACACCAGGCAGCGGTCGGCAACCCACCTGCTTCCTGTGCGCACAGCTTCTCCACTGGATGAGCCCTTTCCCTCCCTGACACCTGCCCTGACACCCACTCTGCACGGCCAGGCGGGGCCAGCCTCGGGAACCCCTGTCCTGCTTACACTCCATGAGCTGTGGGCTGCCGGTGTCCACCTCTTCCCACCGTGCCCAGGCCCCCAAGCCCGGGACCAGGTCAGGGTAAAGCAGGTCAGGGAAAAGGCAGAGCCAGGCTACCTGGGCACCAGGGCCTCCAGCCGCATCGCCCGATGGAGCCACCTTCCTG
This sequence comes from Ovis aries, assembly GCF_016772045.2. NCBI lineage: Eukaryota > Metazoa > Chordata > Mammalia > Artiodactyla > Bovidae > Ovis > Ovis aries. Next base: position 1,086,614 of record NC_056056.1, read on the forward strand.
TCTCCCCACCCGTCAGGACAGCGAGCAGAGCCCAGGAGGGTCCCAGGGCACCAAGGCAGCCGCAACCCAGGTCGCAGCCCTGGCCTCTGGCCGATGCGGGCGGCCTCTCCACCTCTAAGGCCACAAAGGCTCACACAGGCCTGGCCAGCTAAAGGGGAGGCCCGCTCACCCGAGGCGGGAGGACTGCCACCTTGACCCTGAAGCAAAGCTGTGGGTCACACAAGGACCGGGCAGCCCCAAGACCCAGGAGGCCCGTCCAAAGGGAAGGAGCGGGGTGGGGTGCACGGGGAGGCTGACCCGGGTCCGGGCTGAGCCCGGAGCTGGGCTCACAAGCCAGGCCCCTAGGGGCTTGAGTGGGCAAAGGAGAGAGGACAGGAAGCCCAGGGCCGCCCCCCGTCTTGGGGTGACCAGCCCGACGGGCGCGCTCAGAGCTAACAGCTTCCTGCCCCACCCTGCCAGGGCTGCAGGACACCCGCGGGCAGTCAAGCAGGACGCCCAGCACCTCCCTGCCTCGCCGCAGGCCTGGCCCTTTGAAGTGTGAGCGTCGGGCAGAGCCAGATGCTGTGAGCTCCGCGGGGGCGCTCTGGCCACCGCCCCCCATAGAGGCTCAGCAGGGAGCTCAGGCCTTGGAGCCTGGCCGCAGGACCCCAGCCGGGCCACTGGCTGTGCAAGTTGCCGACCTCTCTGTGCCTCAGTTTCCTTGCGAGCAGACAAAGGCACCCAGCAGGCTCTCCGCTCAGGCCCGAGGGTCCATCCAGGGGCGCTCAGGCTGGGCCGCAGGGAGGGGCTCAGGGTGCTCTGGCCACGATCGTGACCCGTTCCCAAGCCTCATGGAGGCTGACCAACGAGCCCAAGGTCAAGGTCACAGCAACAGCAGGAAGGAAACAGCGACAAGCTGCACCCCAAAGCTCCCCCGCGGCTGCTCTGCCTCTGGGGGTTCTGTCCCTGACGGAGGCCCAGCCGCAGGGCCGGGCTGCCCAGGGCACCTCAGCATCCCCACAGGGCCCATGAGCCCACAGGGGCTGGCCGGGGGACCCAGATGCTGCTTGTGGGTGCAGCCCTTACAGGGGGCCACCCTTGGCCGGCGCCTCCTCCCTTTGGACCAGAGTGCCCATCCTCAGCCCCGAGCCTCCCGGCCTCAGTGGCTCCAGGAGCCCGGATCACGGCAGGGCCCCAGGGTCCTCCCTGACAACCTCTCCAAAGAATCCAGGGGCCTCAAAACTGCAGAATCTGTTTATTGAGCAGAAGGGGGAGGCCCCAGGAGATGCCCGTGGAGGGTGGGGGACGGGGAGATGCAGGGCCGGAGGGCTGTGGGTCAGGACGGCTCGGCGCTGCTCCAGCTCGCACTGCACAGACAGCAAAGGTCCGGTCACTCCTGGGACCCCTGAGTGGCGCTTCACACAGCAGGGTGCCCTGTCTACGCATCCCTCGAAAGGGCAGGGTGAGCGGATTCTGCCACCGAAGCTTCTGCAACCATGGAAACGGTCCCCCAAGGCGGCCCCCTCCCCCCAAGGGCACAGCCCCAGTGTTGTCCCTTACTGGGCTCCCCAGGGACCCAGCCACTGTCCCCAGGGCCTCACCACCTCCCTGGCTGGCAGAACAGCCACTTAACCCCAAGGAACCTACAGACGCAGCCCTGGAGAGGGGGTCCACGTAGGTGTGCACTTTACCCTAAAATATGCTTTCTCTAACATAATCCTGGGGGTGGGGCACAGAGCAGGCAGACAGGCTCAGGCTCTCTGCAGCTAGACCTTCCTGACGGCACGTGACCCAATCCCTAACGTGGCTGAAACAGGGACGGAGCCGGGACCCTGGGCCGCGTCGTTGAGACCCACTGAAAGCTGCGACAGTCTGATTCCCCCAGCGCAGCCCTGGGCAAACTCGGCCCGGCCAGGGGAGCAGAATGATGTGAAGGCCAGAGGGCCGCTGCCCGCAGGCCACTCTGGAAGCCCCCACCTAACCTAACTGTGCCAGGAGAGGCCGCAGGCGACTGTCACATCATGTCCGAGGCTTACTGCTCATGTAGGTTCCCAAGTTCTTCACGGGGAAGGGGGGTGAGGGGCCCGATGGTCCCCTGTCCGCTTTGGGAGAAGGCGTCCCCAAGAGCCCACCTGCATCCATGTCCCAAGGGGTCCCAGGGACTCAGCCCTGTGGCGGCAGCAAACCAGGAGGTTGGGGTTCCTACCTCGAGGGGCCCTTGGGAGAGGATGAGGACTCGGGAATCTCAAGGCAGCGCCTTGTGCTCTGGGCAAGCCCGGGGCTACGGGGACACAGGACGCACTGGGCTGGATTATGTCCCTCCAAATCCACGTCCACTTTGAACTCTGAAAATGCCCTTATGTGGAAATAAGGTCTCTGCAGATGTAATTGTTAAAGATCTTGAGAGGGGATCACCCTTGATTTAGGGCATCCTTATATGAAGGCAATCTGGCCTCTTAACAAGCGCGGCAGAGATGGGAGTGGCGGCCCGACAGGCCAAGGATCGCCAGCACCAACAGCCGCTGGGAGAGGCAGGGGTTCTCCCAGAGCCTCCGGGAGGAACAGCCCTGCCCCGGCCTTGACTCTGCGCCTCTGGCCTCTAGGCTGAGAGTGACTTCCTGTTGTTTTAAGCTGCCCAGGTTGTGGCAGTTTGTTTCGGCAGCCCTAGGTAATCAGGAGAGGCTCCCCTGGGAGAGGCGATGTGTAAGCGGAGCTGCAGGCACAGGAGTGCGTATCCCGGGAGAACCAGGGATGCTGGGGGGTCTGCACGTGCAGACCTCAGCAGGGGAGAGGGCAGAGGTGCAGGCACACGGGCCCGGAGAGCGGGAGGGAGGTGCTACCCTGGCCCCTACCTGGGAAGGGCCAAACTGGGTCTCCGGAGCCCTCAGGGTGCGTGCCTGTCCCCCTGGGAGCACACATCTGTAAAAAGACAGAGGGTCCCGAGAGGCTGGGCTGGCTGGGACTGTCCCCTGCCTCCTGCAGCCCCTCCCCGTGCCAAGGGACCGGGGGGGGGGGGGGGGGGGGGGGGGGGGGGCGGCTGCACTCTTGGAAGACAGGGCTACCTCCTGCCGGCACCTCCCAGGACTCCGGAATGGGGGTGGAGCGGGCCTTTGGCAGGGCGGGGCTCTGTTAGGGGCGGGGCTTTTGCGGGGCGGGGCTTTGTCAGGGGCGGGGCTTTGTCAGGGCAGGGCTCTTACAGGGGCGGGGTTTTGGCAGGGCGGGGCTTTGTCAGGGGCGGGGCTTTGGCGGGGGCTGGGCATTGGCAGGGCGGAGCTCGCAGGGGTACCTGACTTGGGGAGCATGGCCACCATGTCCGCTGGCAGCCCCACCGTCTGGTAGAAGTCCTGGAAGGCCTCCAGGGCCTGGGGACTTGCTTCTCGGGTCCGGCCTGGGGCAGAGCAGGGGCCCCTGTCAACCCCTGTGAACCCCTGTGGGTCACAGAGGTGAGAGAGATGGGCAGATGGGCACCCCTGACCTCACTGCCCTTTCCTGAGGGGTGACGGTAGGTCTGCCACCTGAGGTTGGGCAGGTTGTGCACCGATGAAAGGCCTGCCTGGCTGAGGGGCCAGTGGGGACTGGACGCTGCCCAGAGGGGCCGCCTTTCCCAATTCACACAGGGCACCTGGGGGCTTGGGGTGCCAGACCCTGCGTCCCGGAGCCCCACCCCTTCAGACTCCTTTACCTGCAGCTCCCAAAGCCAGCCTCCCGCCCTCACCCCGGCCTCTCCCCTTGGGCAACTCTCCTGGTTCACTCTGCCAAGCCCACGAGAAATTAAAGCAGAATAGTACTGCAGCCCCTGCTCAGGGTGTCAGGCCGCAGGCCAAGCAGGGGAGGCGGGGTCTCCAGCCAGAGACAGGCCTGAGCTTTAGCCTGAGTGCCCAGCCTTCAGAGGCCCTTCAGTTCAGCCGTACCCACTGGCAGCCCTGGGGGGTTCTGCCAGCCCCCACCTGGACCTGGTCCAGACTTGGGAGTGTGTGAATGGGTGGGCAGGGCCTGAAGGGGTGCTCCAGCGGGCGGGGGCGGGGGCGGGGGTGCGGGGACCCTCACTGTAGAGCTGCACCATGGTGCTGAGCGCGCCCTCCAGCTCCTTGTAGATGTAGACCACCGCGAAGGAGCTGTAGTCCGTGTCCACCACGCGCACGTCCAGGTAGCCCGAGGCTGCAGAGGAGACGGCCGGCTCTGGACAACGGCAGGGCCGAGCATCCACCCACACGGGAAAGGGGGCGGGGCCCAGGCAGGGGCGGGGGCGGGCCCCGCGAGGGGAGGGGAGGGCCATGGGGGAGGGTCCCCCATAAAGAAGGGGGTGGGGTCACCTACCTGGGACTCGGAAGTGCCCCTGGGCACCCACTCTCAGGTACTCCGCATCCGCTTGGTGGCAGCCGTCCGCCCTGGGGGTGCACGGCCGGCTCACTCTCGGCCCCGCCCACCCGGCCCCGCGCGCCCTCACCCCGCGCGCGCTCACCTGGGGAACTCCATGTGGACGCTGAGGTTGCCCCCCGCCGAGGCCTTGATGTCCCTGGTGGACATCAGCAGGTGGTCCTTCTTGCTCAAGAAGACGGTGCAGTCAGACACCATGGAGACGACGTACCAGAGGCCTGAGAACTGCAAGACGGCTCAGTGGCCGGGCCGGACCCTCCTGGCACTCGGGCCTCGGCCACAAGGCCGGTAGCTTTGAAGCCACTCGGCCGGGGGTCTCCGGAGTGTCCGAGCCCCTGTGCTGCCACTCACCTGGGGCAGGGCTCCTGGCCACTGGGAGCCTCTGTTCTCCGAGTTGTGAAGTGGGTCAGTACCCACAAACAGCGTTGTTTCAGGGTTAAACGGAAGGGACTCTAAAGGGTGTGCTCGCCCAGGACACCAAGCAAGCGTCCCACGGAGGCGGCAGGCTCCACTAGGACATGGTCACTCCTGTTTCCAGGGGCAGCTCAGCCCGGACCCCCCCCGCCCCCTGACGTGGCACAGCACGGGGGCCTGCCGTACCTTGTTGGCATCAAAATCTGGCTGCACCAGGACGTCAGCCCGAGCCGAGGGTGGCCAGAGCAGCAGCAGGACGCAGCTCAGCAGCGTGGCCCCCATCTCCGTCCGTGCCCCCTGGCCCCAGCACTGGTCCACTGCCCCCCTTTGTGGGCAGCTTTATAGCCCGGCCCGCAGTGGGGCAGGGCCAGCGAGCCGCCTGGACAGGGCATGGCGTCTGGGCTCCCGAAACGCCAGCCCCTCTTTGTTCATTGTTTGGCACGATCGCCCGAGTGTCCCCACTGGCTCCAGGGGTCATTTCCGGGAGGGCTCCAGAGGGCTCTCACTTGACTTGGGCCTTGCCCACCTGTGGGCACCGCGGCTGGAGCCCAGGGCCCGTGAGGATGCCACTGGGAAGCACCCACGGTCAGGGTGCTCCAGCCAGGAGGCTCCCCTTTGGGGCCCAGGTCCCCCAGAGTCCTCACCTCCTCACCTCCCTGCACAGGAGCGGAGTCACATCAGCCAGGCCTGGGGACCTCGTCTCAGGGGGACAGAGGTGACGTCAGAGGCCCGAGCAGCCCTGCCTCCAGACCCCTGGCTGGGCCTCCAGCAAGCCTGTGTGGAGGGCGGGGCTGGGCCATCACCTGGGGTGGATTATGGGGTCACGGCCATCTTAAATCACTGGTTGCATAAGCGTGCAGACCGCAGTGTCGCCGGGGAGGTGCCGCAGGCTGGCCAGGCCTCTCTCCAGGTGGCCTCTTCTGTCCTCTCAGGGGACCCCAGGGGCGCCATTTGAGGAGCAGCACGTGGCCTGGGGCGCCCGGAGTCCTTCAGAGGCAGGCGTCCCCAGGGAAGGCCAGCACTGCGCTCCCAGTAGAAGTGCGTTTAGGGTCGGAGAAGGACCCTCATCGGCCAGTGGGGTGGGAGGAGCGGGGGGTCAGGGCCGAGGGCTCCGGCTCACCGCCTCCACTGGGTTCAGGAGGCGCCAGCTCTCAACCAGATCCCAGAGACCTGGGATGAAGGCAGTGAAAGCCTTCCTGTGCAAATATTTACAAACCATCTATCTGATAAAGGACTTAAATCCTGAATCTATAGAGAATTGTCAAGACTCAAAAGAATAAAAGTAAGAAAAACCAGCAAAATATTTGAAAAGATTCCAAATCAGCAAGTAAAGCCACGCAGAGAGGCTCACGGGCATTCGTTCACTGCAAGGAGACGCCACCGCAGACCAGCAGGCCGGCCGCTCTGCTTCCAGACCAGAGACACTGGGTGGTCACCGCCAGGGTGGGGAACCGAGAGCGCGACACCCTGGGGACGGCTCGGCAGATCCTATGAAGGGAGACAGGCAAATACCATGCAGTGCGACAGTCACAAGGCTAGATACTTACCCAAGAAAAATGAGACACACTTTAGCCAAAACCTGCTAGTGGCTGGTCACGAGATCTTACTGACAAGCCCTAAAAAATGGAAACAACCAAATGCTGTTCAGGGGGCAGGACGCACAACGCTCTGGGCATGAGACCTCTCCAGGCACACTGACCCAGGGCAAAGCCCAGATGCCCCATGCTGAGTGACAGAAGCCAGTCTGGAGGGGTACAGGCTGTGGCTGCAGAACGCGGGAATCCTCAGGGACGGACGGGCCTGGCTGACGATGAAGGGACTGGTGGAGACGCTTGGGTGACGGGCTGTGGTGCGTTGGTCTACACTTACAGAACCAAAGAGGGTGAATTCCATAGCGTGTAAACTATACCTCAACTTTTAAAAAGTGTAAACTAGAGACTTCCCTGGGGGTCGAGTGGCTAAGACTCCGTGTTCCCAACCCAGGGGTCCAGGTTCGATCCTGGTCAGGGAACCAGCTCCCACATGCCGCAACTAAAGGTCCTGTACGCCACAAGTAAGACCCGGCGCAGCCAAGTAAATAAACTTCTAACCATAGACCACAGCATGGAATCACACTCAGCCAGTGTAGACGGCAGCATGGATTCACACTCAGCCAGTGTAGACCGCAGCATGGATTCATTCTCACACAGTGTAGACCGCAGCATGGATTCATACTCATACAGTCAGCCACTGTTTCCAATATGCAGAGTACATCATGAGAAACGCTGGACTGGAAGAAACACAAGCTGGAATCAAGACTGCCGGGAGAAATATCAATAACCTCAGATATGCAGATGACACCACCCTCATGGCAGAAAGTGAAGAGGAACTAAAAGCCTCCTGATGAAAGTGAAAGAGGAGAGTGAAAAAGTTGGCTTAAAGCTCAACATTCAGAAAACGGTAATCATGGCATCTGGTCCCATCACTTCATGGGAAATAGACTGGGAAACAGTGGAAACAGTGTCAGACTTTATTTTGGGGGGCTCCAAAATCACTGCAGATGGTGACTGCAGCCATGAAATTAAAAGACGCTTACTCCTTGGAAGAAAAGTTATGACCAACATAGACAGCATATTCAAAAACAGAGACATTACTTTGCCGACTAAGGTCTGGCTAGTCAAGGCTATGGTTTTTCCTGTGGTCATGTATGGATGTGAGAGTTGGACTGTGAAGAAAGCTGAGCACCGAAGAATTGATGCTTTTGAACCATGTTGTTGAAGAAGACTCTTTAGAGTATCCTGGACTGCAAGGAGATCCAACCAGTCCATTCTGAAGGAGATCAGCCCTGGGATTTCTTTGGAAGGAATGATGCTAAAGCTGAAGCTCCAGTACTTTGGCCACCTCATGCGAAGAGTTGACTCATTGGAAAAGACTCTGGTGCTGGGAGGGATTGGGGGGCAGGAGGAGAAGGGACAACCGAGGATGAGATGGCTGGATGGCATCACCGACTCGATGGATGTGAGTCTGAGTGAACTCCGGGAGATGGTGATGGACAGGGAGGCCTGGCGTGCTGCGATTCATGGGGTCGCAAAGAGTTGGACACGACTGAGCGACTGAACTGAACTGAACTGAGTGCCTGGAATGAGCCGAGTGTAGATAGGTAGGCAGGTAGGCTGTATGAACTCTGCTCCCAGATGCCAGCTCTTGGGCTGAGGGGCAGGGAGACAATGTGTCCGAAGCCCCCAGGTAAGATCCGAGTGTGGCAGGCAGCGGTCCAAACTCTCACCACAGAACTGTGGGGTGAGAGCAAGCAGGGATCAAGGGACAGGTCACTGCGGCCTGCAGATCCCCCATGGACACCCTTGAGTCTCAGGTGTGGGGCAGCTTCCAAGGCCACGGGGAACGCTCCCGCCACCAGCGTGTTCCCTGCCGGGGTCGGGAGACTCTGTCACGAGTTCTCGATGCCCGCTCACCTCCTGCCTCCCCGGCCCCCTCATCTCCGAAGTCCACTCTCCACGCAGCAGCCTGAGCAAACCTTGTAGAGCATCAGTCTGATGCGTCCCTGCTTGAGACGCTCCTGAGTCACTGTGGTGCAAAGCACAAACCCGCCCCGAGTGCAGGCTCCCAAGTGCAAACCGGCGCCCAGCCCAGCCCAGTGCCGCCCAGCTCCGCAGCAGTCAGTCCAGCCTGCCTCCCCCCTGCCCGGGGCCTCTTGCTCACACCCTCCGGCCCAGGGGCCCTCTGGTCCCGTCCAGCCCCTCACCAGAGTCCCCGCTACTTGGGTTAATTCTCACCCTCTGCCTAGTAAGCAGCCTTCCTCAAACCCAGCCCGTCTGTGTCCTGGGGCCTTGGTGCCGTCCCAGTTCTCTCCTGTGTTTATTTGTTCTGTGCTCTCCTGTGAACCCCGAGACGACAGGAACTACACCAGCCTGCAGGCCGCCCGTCGGCCTCTGTTTCCCAAGCCTGGAGCGCGGGGCCTGGCGGTGGACGCTGCCCACTGACCCTTGTGAGTGAACGAGGGTCAGGCCCAAGTCGCTGTGACCCCTAGGTCTGCCAGCTGGAAACCTCACAGCATGCATTTGCCTGTGGGCAGGGTCTGTGTGGCCACATCCAGCCTGAGGTGGCCCTGAGTGCCTGGCACCGCAGGCCCAGACAGCAGCGGCTCAGTGGGGGCCAGGGCCTCCATCGCGTCCTGCAGGCCTCAGCACCCTGGAGGAGGCTAGAGCACGCTCTGCTGTGTGCAGAGGGGGTTTGTGGCGGCTCAGGACAAGGACGGGGGCACCGGCAGGAGAGGTGCCTTGGTGGACGGTGGGCAGACCAGAGCTGGCGAGGCCCTGGACCCAAGAAAATGCAGTCCCAGAAGTGGCCACAGAGCGGTAGCAAAGAGACGCTGCTCGCAGTGCTGGTGGAAGAGCTTAGATGGGGCCTGCGGTTCACTGAGCTGGGGAAGGGTCCCCTAGAAGGAAAGCTGCCTTCCACTGAGGTGAGGTCTGCTAAAGGGCTGGGGTTCCCAGGTGGCCCCAGCGGTAAAGAAGACGCCTGCCGGTGAGGAGACGTAAAAGACACAGGTTTGATCCCTGCGTCTGGAAGATCCCCGGGAGGAGGGCACTGCAATCCACTCCAGTATTCCTGCCTGGAGAATCCCCATGGACAGAGGAGCCTGGTGGGCTACAGTCTGCGGGGTCGCACAGAGTCGGGCATGACTGAAGTGAGTCAGCACTTGTGGATTCTGTTGAAGGGTTGCCAAGCTTCAAAACTGCCACCAACGAATGGATAAACATATGTGGTCTATCCACACATCGGAAGATTGTCCTTATAAGGACACGATGAGCCTTGAGGACAGGGTGCTGGGTGAGAGGCCAGACCCCGAAGGCCGCGTCGTGTAGGAGCCCCCTGTGGGACATGCGTAACAGCAAGTCCACAGAGACGGAAAGATTAGTGGTTACCAGGTGCTGAGCTGGGGGGGGACTGCTGGATGCGCACGGGGTCTCCCTTTGGGGAGAAATGCCCAGGGGGGCAGCGAGTCATGCCAGGAAGCCGACATCCGGCCATGGGCTGGCACACGGAAGTGGACACAGCCCAGCCGGGGGGGTGACAGCTGCCCGGACAAAGAGAGCTGGGGGGGGACAGGGAGGGTTTCAGGGCTCCCAGAGGCTGCTGAGCAGGAGCCAGCAGGAAGGTCCAGGGCGGCGCTGGGTCGGAGGCCATGCGGGAGGCACTGAGCTCTGAGTGGCCACCATCCCCATCCGCTTCCTCCAGGCTCAGCGCCCAGGGTTGCCCCCTAGTGTCCACCAGCCTGCACAGCAGGCTGCCTGCTCCTGGGGAGCAGAGTAGGGGGTCGAGGGTGGAGCGGGGGAGGGGGCTGGCAGAGAGGCGCAGGGCGGCGGGGGAAATCCCAGCTGGGCCCCGCTGCCAACGGCTGCCTGTGGCCAGCGCCCTACGTGCCGCTCCTGCCCTGAGGGCCCCTCCTGGGCTGGCGTCCACCCCATCCATCCAGCCTGCTGGTAAAGAGCGCTGGGAGGAACTCTGGCTCGGCTTCCTGGGCTGGGGTCCTTCAGGCCCTGCCCGCTTTCCCATCCAGTGCCCCCGGGCCCCCTCTGTGGAGCCATGGGGAGCCACCTCTGCCCATGCTGGGCTGTTTGTGCCGGAGACCCGGGCCCCGGGGTCCTCCAGGCCTGGGGGCAGGGCGACGCTTCGCTGCAGGTCTGTGTGTGATGGGCCCTCTTTGGCCCCCTTTCCTGTAGGGCGCATGCTGTCTCCAGGCAGGGGTGGCTGCTGCTGCTAAGTCGCTTCAGTCATGTCCGACTCTGTGCGACCCCATAGATGGCAGCCCACCAGGCTCCCCCATCCCTGGGATTCTCCAGGCAAGAACACTGGAGTGGGTTGCCATTTCCTTCTCCAATGCATGAAAGTGAAAAGTGAAAGTGGTCGCTCAGTCGTGTCCAACTCTTAGCGACCCCATGGACTGCAGCCTACCAGGCTCCTCCGTCCATGGGATTTTCCAGGCAAGAGGACTGGAGTGGGGTGCCATTGCCTTCTCCGAGGCAGAGGTGGGGCAGCGGCTTATCTGAGGTCCTTCCTGCGAAGGCCCGCAGGACAGACAGCTTTATCTTTCATCACTTTCCAAGCTGCCTGTCCCGTGTCCACAGCACCCTGGAAGCCAGACAGCAGAGGAGGCTGGGAGCTGCGGTTTGCAGGGCCCCCTTCCCCGGGAGGGCGTCCTCCCAGGTACTTCCACTTGGGTTTTGGGGCCTCAGACAGATCCTGCCAAACCCTCTGACCTCTGCTCCCAGGCAGGGTTGGTTTCCAGTGACCCAGAGTGGGCAGCCTCGGTCCAGGGAAAGCTCTCATGTGGCCTTGGGGGCCCGGCCAGGCTCACGGTGAGCAGAGGTGGGAGGCATCACAGTGAGGCTGCCCAGAGAGTGGGCAGGTCCGGATGGCGGGTGGGCGGCGGATGGCACAGGGCGTTCCAGTTGGGTGCTGGCTGTGGTGGGGCAGGAGACAAGGGCCAGTCGGGCAGGAAGGGGGGTGGGCCAGGAGCATGTGGGAGCTTTCAAAGAATGGCGAGGGGGGGACCTTTTTGTATTTTTAATGCCTAAAACAAAAGATGCCCCAAACCGCAGCTTCTGGAGGAACTGTTTGTTCTTGCCTCTCTTCTCAGAAGTGACCTTGGCCTGGGTTCAAGAGCGGGGCCTCGGACCCTCCTAGACTGAGCGACAGAGCGTTGGCTCCCTGGAAGGGAGGGGATGGTGCAGCTGAGGGCAGGATGCTTATTCTGGAAGCTTCCAAGTGGAGGGCGCTGGAGAAGCCGGGCTGGCACGAAGGTGTCCATGTGGCAGGGGCCCCGCACACGGTCCAGCCCCTCCTTGCTCCCCGGCGCGGCTGGAGGATGAGGAGAGGGGCAGGAGGGAGCCTGGCCATGAGCAGCCGCCCACAGCACTGTGTTCAGAGCCATATAAACGGGCGTCCAGAGGAGGAAGGGCTGCTCAGCCCGGGCCCGGGCAGGTTGCTGGCGTGTGGACCTCGCGAGGATGCGCGCAGCGCTGCTGGCTGCCCTGCTGGCTGTGGTCTCAGTGCCCAGCGCCCGGGCCGTGTGGCTGGGGAGGCTGGACCCTCAGCAGGTGGCTGCTCCCCCGCGCTGGCACGGGCCTGGGGCCACATGAGTCCTCTGGCCTTTGTGGTCTCCGGGCTCCCCCCGGGTCCCCCGGACCGTCCACAGGGGCTGCAGGAGGCTGGGCTGGGGCTCTAGGGACGGCCCCCTCACCTGCGTCCCCTCCCTCAGCTCATGGGGTCCTGGTACGTCCTCGCCGTGGCCTCGGGGGGGAAGGACTTCGCGCTGGAGAGGGCCACGAGGAGCGTCGAGGGGGTCGAGGTGATGCTGACGTCCCAGAACACCCTGAAGATGCGGGCTTCCCGGCACAGGTGGGTGGGGCCGGGGGGCACGGCTGGGTGGCTGGCCCGCCCTCCCCTCCCTCTGCACCAGGCTCTGCTGTGAGCTCCACCCTCTGCCGGGTCTCCGAGGTCTGCGTCCTGGGCTCCGGCCGGGGGGCACCCTGGGTGGGACTCATGCCTCCTCCAGCGAGGCCGGCACAGCCTCTGGCCGCCCCCTCCGCCCCGGCCCTTTGGCAGCTTGGCAGCAGCTCCGGTCAGCAGGAGAGGCCGCTTCTTTGCTCAAGGCCCTCCTGAGCGGCTGCTCAAGGTGGGTCTGTGCATTTGAGCCCACATGGTCCAGGGGTCCCTGGGAGAGCCCAGAGACCACGAAGCCCCGAGGACCCGCGTCACTGAAGTGTCCAAGTCCCCGCCTGTAGCTCAAGATGGCTGGTGGGCACCACCCCGGCCCTGGCGTCATCACGCAGCCTGAGCGGCCGACAGCCCCGTCCCGAGAGGAGGCCGTCTGCCCTGCTCCTTCCCGCAGCCGAGCCTTCTGCAGCTGCCTCCCAGCGGGGATGGTCTGGCCGTGGACAAGCCAGGACAGAGGGCATGGGGCTTGGGGCGGGGGCCCCGCTGTGCTGGGTGAACACAGGCTCACACGCGTCGTGGGCTGTAGCCCCAAAGTCACGTGGCTCAGAGAGTCCTAACAAGGCTGGCAGAAAGCCATCCAAACACGGAAGGTTGGCATCCAGAAGGCCAGGCCCCGTGGGACGGCCGTGGATGGTGAGGGGACGAGGGAGCTTGCAGGGGCAGGGGCCTCCCAGCCCTTTCTGGCGTCTGCTTGTGGGTGCCGTCGGTCAGCGGCCTTGCTGCCTGCTGCTTGGAGGCGCGTGTGTCTGAGGACCTGGGCCACACCGGGCGGAAGGGGCGGGGCCCAGGCCTGGCTGCAGGGCGCACCCTGACAGCTGGGCCCAAGGACGGGCAAGAGGGCGCTTCGTTTTGTGATTTAAGGTGAGTTTCACGTATTGGTCTTCAAATAGGAAACACACTTACCTGGTTCGAAGGTCAGAGTCCCCTGGCAGTTCCCTGGGGGTCCAAGGGTGAGGACGCTGTGCTCTCACTGCCAAGGGCCCCAGTGTGATCCCTGGCCAGGGAACTAAGAGCCCTCAAACTGTGCCGTGCAGCCAAAAAATAAAGAAACGGGGAGGCGGACAGCAGGGGTCTTTCCTCCCCTCCCGACAGGCAGCCCCTGGTTTTGATCTGTGATGGCCCCTCGGAGATGTTCAGGGACATGCAAGTCTCTTAAGTACTCAGGCAGGCCACAGTTTGGTGTCAGCCCCCGGGGTTCTCTGCCCGCTTTTGAAACATTGAAGATTTTATTCTCTTTTGCCTTTCTTAAAGTTTTAAAAGCTGTGGAAAGATAACCCTAACGTGAAATTCACCATCGTAACTGTTTTGAGTGCAGAGTTCAAGGGCATCAAACACGCCCGCCTTGTGCAAGCCTCACCGCCATCTCCGGAACTTTCTCACCTTCTCAGACTGACCCCCGTCCCCACCAGACACCCACTCCCCGTCCGCTCCCGCAGCCCCTGGCTGCACCGTCTGCTTCCGTCTCTGCGGGTTTGGTTCCTCTAGGGCCTCACATGAGTGGATCCTGCATCAGTCTTTTTTCAAAGGAAAAATGTTGTTGGTGTCCTTATGCTCACTCTGGCCCTGCTGGGTCTCTGGTGCTGTGCCGGCTTTCTCTGGGGGTGTGGGGCGGCGTCCGCTCTCAGTTGCACAGGCCTCTCTCCTGTGCTGGAACACGGGCTCTGCAGCACGTGGGATCCCTCAGGCCAGGGACTGAGCCCTGGTCTCCGGCTTTGGCAGGCAGACTCTTTACCACTGAGGTGGGATGGGGTGGGCAGGTCCCTGCATCTGTCTTGTGTCTGGTTTATCTCACAGAACACGGCATTCTCCAGGTTCACCCATGTTTCGGCCTGTGTTGGGATTTCCTTCTTGAAGGCTGAGTAATATTCCACCGCAGGGGTGGATCACATCCAGCTCCCTTTCACCCGTTGATGGGTGTCTGGATCGCTTCCAGCTTTGGGGCCTTGTAGACACGGGCGTGCAAATATCTTTTTGAGACCCTGTTTTCTTTTGGAGACACACCCAGATTGTGGGATTATTGGGTCATCTGCTGACTCTATGTGACTTTTTCTGAGAAACTTTTTCCACAGTCGAGTAATACTCCCCTGGGCTGCCTTCTAGGGCTCTGCTGACGGGCAGACAACCGTCTCTAGTCTTTCGCACCTGGAAACACACCTAGGGGTGTGGACGTTGGTGCCCTGGCCTGGGAGGAACAAACCCCTGGAGCTGAAGTGCGTCTGCCCTTTTCCCGAGTCACACGAGGCGGGTGCCCCGAGCTGCTGTGAGACTGGGTGGCCGTCTGACGGGTGACCGATGGCCCCACGGTTGTTTTTACTGCCTCCTCTGATCGCAAGGGAGGGGGCATCTCGGGGCCTGTCCTTCTGGGGCTCCTCCGCAGCCCAGGGTCTGTTCATATCTTTTGCATCTTTTTCCCTGGGTAGGTTTTTATTGACATGCAAGAACGCTTAGGTATTGGTGATTTTGGCTACTGTCTGTGATAAGGTTCGTTGCAAATTTATTTCCCAGTCTGTTATTCTCACACCTTCGAGCAGTTTTTGGTAGGAAGAGTTCTTTCTGTGTTTGTGTAGATGTGACTCCGGCTTCTTTTTAAGGCCTCTGGGTCTTGTGATGTAGTTGTGAGGAGGTCTTTCCACCTCCCTGGAGCTGAGAGGCCTCTGATCTCTGAGCTGCTCGGGGCTACGCCCTGGGGACCTGCGAGCTGTGACCGTTGATGGACGCCCAGCTGCCCTGTACCGTCGCCCAGGGTCCCTCTTCCTCCACTGGCCGGAGATGCTCGCTTCGTGACGCGCTAACCTCCTGGGCACTTTGCTTCATTTCTGGACTCTCTGCTCTGCTCCTTCGATCAGGCCGCCTCTGCGCCAGTGAGTCTGGCTGCTTTCCCTCTCGCGGCTCCGCGGTACGTATTGTTAGGGATCGGCTGGTTCTTGCTGGTGAGGCTCCTTTTGGGCTTTTCCTCGTGACTCCTGGGTCTTGCAGGGAACTTGGCTGTGAGCTCGTCTTGCTGCTCATTTTGCGGGTTGACGGCTTAGGGACACTGGCCTCTTCAGACATGGAGCCGCTTTGCCCCAAACTGCAGACCCCGTTTGTCTCAGGCACCTTTCACGCCCTCAGTGGTGCTCCCAAGTTTTCTCCATGTGGATCTGACAGAGCAGGTCCCTCGGGAGGGAGCAGCCGATTCTGCAGGTCCCCAGCCAGCCTGCTGCCCCGACGGGCCACCTGCGGCTGACAGCAGGGTTTCTGGGTGATTGAGGCCCCCGAGGGGCAGCCCCCTGCAGCCGCGCTGGCCGGGTCCGGGCGGTTCTGCCCCTGGGCCTGGGTGACGACGGATCCCTCTGTGCTCCAGGCTGGAGAGATGCCACCTGCAGGCTGTGGAGCTGCGGAGACAAAATTCCGGATGGGTCTTCGGGAATCCCTGTAAGGATGACGGCCGCCGCAGTCCTTCGGGGCAGCGTGGGGACCCCTCCAGTCCCCTGACCGCCGTCCGGCTGCCTTCTGCCCCCAGTGGCCTTGGGCCTTCCACACCAGCTGTGTCCCCAGGCCCCTGTGTGCGGGGTCAGCCCCTTGCGACAGGGATGGGCAGCTCCACCCCAGCTCGAGGGGCGCTTGTCTGGGAATTGGGAGGTGCTCGGCCAGTTGCTCAGCGGGACCCCGACCTTCCAGCTATGGTGTCTGGGGAGGTGGGCGCGGATGGGGGTGTCCTCTGCCCCCATGGGGACCGGATCTGAGGAGGGTGACCCGGGAAGAGCTGGGGCTCACCTGCCATCCCCCGACCACCTGGAGAGCCTGTGTGCTGGGGCTGGGTGGGGGCGGGGGGCCGAGTGGACCAAGCCTGGGGGCTCTTGGTCCCCTGGGGCCTGACGCACCCCCATCCCCCGGGTGCACCTTTCTCCAGCCCTGGGCGTGCTGGAGTACCGGGTGCTGGGCACCAACTTCAGGGACTACGCCATAGTGTTCACGCAGCTGGAGGCCCAGGAGGAGGCCTTCAGCACCGTGGAGCTGTACAGTGAGTGCTCAGGGCTGCGCCCCTCCCACCAGCCTCATCCCCGGCCCTGGCCCTGCGCCTACCTCCAGGGCGCCCCCTCCCCACGCACAGCCCCTCCCTGCTCCGGACCCACCCGGGCTCAGAGGGCAGGGAGTCCTGGGCCTGTCGGGTTCTGGGGGTGGGCCCCTCCTCGCCCCCACCTCCGCCCGGCTCTCCCGCCTCCCCCGCAGGCCGGACGGCCCTGGCCAGTCAGGAGGCCCTGGGCCGCTTCGCCAAGTGGAGCCGGAGCCTGGGCTTCCTGTCGCAGCAGCAGGCCGAGCTCCAGAGGGACTGTGAGTGTCGCCAGATGCTGGGGGGCTGTTTGCAGGCTTGAGGACCTTCCTGGCCTTGGGGAGTCAGGTTGAGCTCAGAGGGGCTTCAAGGGGTCGCCTGCTCCATGCCCAGCGTCAGACCTGCGGGTGGATGGGGCAGGCGGTGTGTGGAGCCCCGGGTGCCAGTGGGCGAGGGGCCAGCCATCCTCACTGTGGCCCCTTTCCTCCCCAGTCACCTGTGCACACAAGGTCTTCCCGGTAAGCAGCCTCCCCGAGCACCCCTCCCCTCTGTGTGGCAGGAGGTGCCTGGGTGTCCCAGGCCCCTCTCGTCCGGAGGCTCTACCGTGGGCAGGGCTGGGGGCCCCGGGGAGCCGATGTCTCTGCGGGCGAGTCCAGGGTACCCGTGTTCCTCTTGGTTTCCAGTGAACGCTGCAGCCCCCAGGGGCCCGGAGGAGGCTGGCCAGATGCTGCCCTCCTCACCCAGCTGCCCAGGGGCTGGGTGGGTGGCCGCCTGCTCCCAGGGGCTCTTGCTGTGGATTCAAATAAAGCAGTTCCACAAACTCTCCCGGGGTCTCTCGTGTGTCCAAGCGGGTCCCTGGGCCAACAGGAGGCCCGTCCTCCCGAGCTGGAGCTAGACCCTGTGGTCTGGGTGATGTGTGGGCAGGGCGCTGGGCTGGGGCGCCCAGGGCATGAGAGCTTGGCTTTTCCTGGGGCCCTGGGGTAGGGCGGGGGATGGGGGTAGGGACACCAGAGAGCCTGAGTCTGTCTTCCTGCGTCCTGAAGTCCTGGCAGGGGCAGGGGCCGCCGGGGGGCGGGGGTCACCTCTCACTCTGCTGGTATTGGGTGTACACACACACACGTGCACACATGTCAGGACCTGCCGAAGGCACCACGCAGGCGGCCCCAGTGTCAGCACCGGCATGGCCCGAGCCCCGCCCTCAGAGGCCTCACTTCCTGTGTGCACGCCCCGTGGAGTGACTCTGCCCCGTCCAGCCTCTGTCCCCCCGGGGGTGGGGGTGGGGTTGGGACAAGAGCACCAACAACCTCCCTGCCAGGTACCATGGCTCCAGGGGACACTCGGTGACCCGAGGCCCAGGAGGCGACCTCGGGATCGAGGCCTCTGTCTTCTGGGGTGTCCCAGGCTGGCTCCGAGGGCCAAGGGCAGGGCTGGCCCTGCCTGCGGGGGGAGGGCCCAAGACCCCTCCCCGTGGGCCCCCGAGGCCGGCTCATGGCTGCGGTTGGCTGACGCCCACGGCGGGATTGGCAGGTTGGGCATTTAAGCGCACCGTCCAGGCAGGCAGCTGAGGTGGTGAGGATGGGGCTGGGCTGGCGGCCGGCCCTGCTGGCCCTGCTGCTGGGGCTGGGTGGGGGCCCCCGGGCGCAGGAGCAGCTCCCCCAAGAGTCCCACAACCTCAACTGGCTCAAGGTGAGCCTCGTGGAGCCGTCACCGGGCGCCAGGGCCGGGGTGCGTGAGGGCAGCAGGCAGAGAGCCCCTGAAGCCCGGGACAGGCTGGTGGGGGGCTTGGGCACTGGTCTGCTGGTCCTGAGGACCTCTTCTGGGGACAGGCTGCGGCTTCAAAACTCAACTGCTGACCGTGGGCCACAAGCCCAGAGCTCTGGGATGGGTACTGCCGAGTCACCTGCAGGCGCCCGTGGGTGGAGGGGAGGTGGGGTGAGCCGGCGAGCCCTGGAATAATGAGACCCCAGCAGGCGGAAGGTCCTGGTGGGGGCGGCCCCGGGCACAGGCCGAGCAGACGCGGGGGAGCCGGTGGGATGGGGGCCAGCTGGAGGAGAAGGCCCCGAGGTCCCTGTGGGCCGGACGCTCTGACCCTGCGCCCTGGCCCCTGCGCTGCGCCGCCTCAGGTCCCAGACCAGCTGGGCGTCCGCCTCCACGGCCTGGGAGGCAGCGGGGCACCCAGGCCGGTCCTGGAACACGGGCTGGGCTGCGGGCGGGGCTCATTGGCCCTGGGGCCCTTGGAGGCCTGGGCTGGGCGGGACCAGCGTGGCCTTGCTCCCTCTCCAGTTCTCGGGCTTCTGGTACGTGCTTGCCGTCGCCTCCGACGCCCAGGGGATGCTGCCGCACCGAGGCCAGAGGAAGCTGGGCGCGTGCATACTGCAGGTTCAGGAGGTGGGCCAGCTGAAGGTGCTGCTCGCCTTGCACCGGTGCGTGGGCCAGGGTGGGGGGCCCTGAGCCAGGGGAGGGGAGGGGGCCAGTGGGGGGACCAGACCCAGGTCAGTCTGGAAATCCTACAAGGACTGTCCCCAAACCCCCATCACTTCCTGCTGTCAAACTCAAGTGGCTGCTTTTTTGAGAAGGCCCCACAGCCCATGGGGGGCTGGGGGCAGGGGTGTTGGAGCATTTCCCCTGAGCGGTGGGACCGGCCCGGGTCCCAGCTGGAATGTCCCAGGATGGCAGAGCCTGGAGAGTTCTCCCAGGTCCCCAGCTCACAGCCCGCTCCCCCCACCCAGGTCCCAGGGGTGCCAAACACACTCGCTAATCCTGCGGAAAGACAGGAAGAAGCCGGTGTTCAGGAACACCTGTGCGTACCCACTGGGCCATGGCGGGCTGAGGGAGGGCCGTCTAGGGCTGCCTGAGCCCCCAGGACCCTGGACGGGACCCCTGACTGCACGGCCCCCAGCAGTCCTCCCCAGAGAGCATGCGCCGGTGGGGTCAGCCCACGGTTGCCCAGAGTTGGCTCAGCCGGCGTGTGCCCAGGAGCCTGGGCCTGGGGGTGGGGGGCTTTGCTGCCCTTCCGGATAGCCCCTCGGCGCGGGTGGTAGGGGCCCGGGGACCTCTGGAAGGACCGCAGTGTTCAGGGGCGAGCGGGGGACTCTGCCCTTCCTCCCTTCCAGTGAGGGGCGTGGAGGGCTTCCGCGTGATGGTCCCCGACTACAGCGCCAGCGTGGTCTACCTGCGCCTGGGCCGGGCCGGCCGGACCACCAGGACCCTGCTGCTGTTCAGTGAGTCAGGGGCCGCAGCCCTCGGGCCCTGCAGGGTGGCCCCCCTCCCGAGCCTGTCTGGGGACCCCCACTCCCGGCTGACGCTTCCCGTCACCCACCAGCGGCTGCGGTTCCCTGACCCGGAGCCAGGGGGGCGTTCTGGTGAGGGGTGGTGCCAGGGGCCAGGGCACCCCTCGACCGGGGGCTCTGACGCTGCAGCTCTGGTCCACACCCGCCCCCACCCACTGCAGGCAGACAGCCCACGTGCAGCTTCCTGAGCATGAGAAAGTTCATCAACGCATGTGAGGCCCTGGGGCTCGCCAGCCGTGTGGCCGTGCTCCCGAAAGACGGTGAGGTGTGGGCGGCACTGCCCCGGGGCCACCCTGAGCCGCCGGGGAGCTGGCCCTGTGCGGGACGGAGGGACAGAGGGTGACAGGGGCACCTTTAAAGAAAGTCACGGCCGCGTGCACGTGCCCTCCTGTCTCCCCAGGGCCCCCCGAGAAGACCAGTAGCCGGGGCCGGGTTCCTGCAGGGCGGCTGGGGGCCAGGGCCCGAGGCCCCAGGGGAACTGCCACCTGTGCCCGGCAGACGTGGGCTCTCCTTCCCCTGCAGCCTCCTGCGCGCACACCATCCTGCCATGAGCTGGCCACCCACCTGCTCCTCCCCATGAGGCTCGGCTTGTGGTCCTCCCAGACCCCGGGAGCGAGTTCCAGATTGTAGGCTGCACACCCTGCTGCTTGTTGAGACGGGTCTGGAGACCCCAGGCCACTGATGGTGTGGAGCTTGGGTGGGCGTGGGCCCAGCAGGGTCCTTTAGGGTCTCCCGGGTGGGGGTGGGGTGCATGTTGACTGGGGGGGGGCCCAGGGCTGGGTCCTTTGGATGGCGAGGCAGGCAGCTGCTGCCCGCCCTCATCTGCAGGAAATAGATGGGGCCAGCCCAGTGTGACAGCCGTGTGCTTCCCCCGGCACCGCCCTCCATGTTCCTCGACATCCAACACTTCCCAGGAAGCTGGGGAGAGAGCCTGAGGCAAAGAGGCAGACGCCAACACGGTTGCCCGGGTTCAGTCGTGGACCCTGAGGACTGTGTCCAGAGGTGCCAAGTGCAAACCGTGGCAGGTCGGGGAGGAGAGGTCACGGAGAGTTTCTTGGAGGATGTGACGTTTGAGCTGGGAAGGTTATGGTGGCGCTGGATCAGGGAGGGCCGTCCCGGAAGAGGAAACAGCCTGAAAACCCCCAGAGCAGCGGAGATGGCAGGGAGGGCGGGTGCAGGGCCGCTCGGAAGGGGAGGAGGTGGACGGGGCTGCTGGTGTCCTGGGAGAGATGGGATCCAG
Source organism: Ovis aries (assembly GCF_016772045.2). NCBI lineage: Eukaryota > Metazoa > Chordata > Mammalia > Artiodactyla > Bovidae > Ovis > Ovis aries. The sequence goes on from NC_056056.1 coordinate 1,107,447, forward strand.
GGCAGAGGTCAGGGTGGGGGATGGCCGTTAGAGTGACAGGGCTATTTAGGGGTGGGGTTGCTGGCGTGGACGAGTCAGGCCGCCTACAGAGAGAAGCAGGACAGAATCGGTCAGCTGCTGCTGTGTAACAACCACACACGCGCATTTCTCTTTATCGTTATTAGGCTGCTCCTCAACTTGCAGGATCTTAGTTCCCTGACCAGGGATTGGACCCAAGGCCAGGGCAGTGAAAGCACCCGAGTCCTACCCGCTGGACTGCTAGGGAACTCCCCCCACAAATGTGTTTAGTGACTGCGCCTAGGGCTCAGCTCGAGACTGGGGGGTGCAGGCAGGCCGAGAGGTGGAACTCGGCTGGGTGTGCTCTGCCGGCTCCAGGGAGCGCGAGATGGGCTCGGGGGCCCTTGCCCTCCAGCCGCTGGGCTAACCACAGGGTGCCTGTCTCGCGGCCGCCACGAGGGCACACGGGGTGGGGAGCGAACAGGAGCCCTCTGAAGGCGCAGACCCGCCCGGAGTTCCTCGCCTCTGCCCTCTGAGTCGCCGCCTGGCCCCACTCTCCACCGCAACAACTCATGTTGGGGGGCTTCCCTCCGCCTGCCTCTCTGCCCCGGGGCTCCCGTCACGCCCGCGTGGCTTGAGCCCTCCAGGCCTCCTCTACTCCACGCACCTCCTGGCCCAGCACTCGGCCTCCCTGGGGGACAGAGAGAGGGGGCCGCCTGGGTGCGCCCGTCCTGGAAGGAGGAAGGGTAGCCCCTCTGGGGGTGGGGGTCCCCGGAGCGTTGGTTCTGAGGCTCCACGCCTTGTCCTCGAAGACGCTTCTTTTTCACGTGCTCGGCCACCTCTGACGGAGGCGTGGGGACATGTGCCAGGTGGGCACAGCCCTCAGCCCATCTCCAGCCTGGAGGGTCGGCCCAAGGCTGCCCTGCGCCAGGCTCAGCCGCAAGGCGCTTGCGAGGCTTGGAGGGTTTTCCATGTGTTTGCCTCCAGCGTACCCCAGGTGCCCAGGGCCCCACCCATGGTTCCTCAGGAAACCTGTCTTTCTCCAGGTTTGATGGTTAGAATCTGGGAGCGCTCGGTCGGCAATGGCACCCACTCCAGTACTGTTGTCTGGAAAATCCCATGGACGGAGGAGCCTGGTGGGCTGCAGTCCATGGGGTCCCTGAGTCAGACTCGACTAAGCGACTTCACTTTCACTTACACTTTCATGCATTGGAGAAGGAAATGGCAACCCACTCCAGTGTTCTTGCCTGGAGACTCCCAGGGACAGGGGAGCCTGGTGGGCTGCCGTCTCTGGGGTCGCACAGAGTCGGACATGACTGAAGCGACTTAGCAGCAGCCTCAAACATCCGAGGGGCCCTTATGTGAACCTTGAAGGCCTCCCTGGAGCCTTAGTGCTTCCCGGACCAACAACAGCGTTGCAGGATCTTGGTCTGCTCTGCACCCTGAGGCTGGGTCTCACCATGGCGCCGGGATTGGGTTCTGCTCCTTGCATTTTAACAGCGTCCTCCTAGATTTGATCCCCAGCCAGCCTCACCCCTCCCCCAGCCGGCCTCACCCCTCCCCGGGGGTTTCCTCTGGGATGAGAGCGCCTCAGGTCCTGGAGGACCCCTGCGCACCCCTCCCATGGGGCCGATTCCTCTGGGCGTCCCCTAGAGGGCGCAGGTGCGCGCTTACACACACGCTCACACTCACTGACTGTCCTGCTGGGGGTCAGAGGGGTGTGCACATGAGGGCAGGGGAGAGGGGTGAGGAGGAGGTTGGGGACAGAGATAGTGACCCCCAGCAACATGCCCGGCCCATAGCATGGGAAGGGGGTCGCCAGGGTGGCCCCTGGGCCATCCCTAGAGAGGCCTGGGGAAGACAGGGTCTGGGGTCCTGTGTCCACCACTCTGGGCACCGGGAACTAGGATGAGGCTCCTCCCCAGCGTGGAGGGGCTACAGGAGAGGAGGCCCCAGCTTACTCCAGTGTAGAGGGGGTGCTTAGACGGGGTGGTCCCAGAGGCCCCATAAGATTGCAGGAGAGTCTGTTGGCCTTGCTCCCCCATCCGTGACCCACTGTGCTCCGAGTCCTTGGAAAAAGCTTTCTGCTCCCTGAGGTCCTTCTGAGCAGGGGGCAGCCTGGGGACGTGGGGGACTGGGGGCCTGGGTGGGGCAGAAGAGGGCAGGGACTGGACCACCCATCGGGGACCAGTGACAAGACCCTCCTTGCTGGCCTCCGGGGGTCCTCATTTGGACCCCTGGTTGGGGTGAGGAGGCCTCCGGAGTGACCTGGGCACGGGGACAGTGGAGGGGGGAGGCGGCGAGGGAGGCGCTGGGGTCCCTCTCGCCCAGGAGCGGGCAGGCTCTGCTCCTTCGGGGGTGGGCCCTGGTGGAACCACTGCCTTGCTGAGTTGCTGTCATGCCCCGCCAGCCTCCTCTGTCCACGGGGCTTTTCGGGTAAGAGCATTGAGGGTGCTGCCTTTTCCCTTCTCTAGGGGATCTTCCCAGTGTGTGTCCTGCATCGCAAGCGGATTCTTTACCCGTTGAGCGATCCGGGAACCTGGACCCCAAACAAGGGATTTGGTCTCTGCTTTTCCTGACTGGGGCTGCAGTGCTGGAGATAACCACGAGGGGGCGGGCAGTGCCCACTCTGCTCCGTGGAGAATAGCCCAGGGTCATTCTGGGCGACCCCTGCCTCTGACTCAACAGGCACCTTTTATTGTTAGCCTCCAGGCCCACAGTGTCAGCTGCTCAGAGGCGGGAGGGGGCTCTGAGACCCTCTGTTGATGGTTCAGCTACTGCCTCCCCAGCACGAAGAACAGGGGCCATGTCGGGCCTGGGGGTGGTGCTGACATGACAGATGGTTCCTGCCCTGCAGGGGCAGGTGGACGAGAGCAGGTGAGCAAGTCCACGTGAGAGAAGAGCACGCGCTCCAGGGAGCTGAGTCAGGGTCCTGGGGGTGGGCCGGGAGCCCTGGGGGTCTACAAGGCTCCACGGGACACCGGTGCCGTGACCAGAAAGACAGGGGCGGCCAGCCCTGCACACTCGGAGCAGTGAGCTGGGGTCAGAGGTGCGGCCAGCCCTGCACACTCCGAACAGTGAGTAGGGATGGGGGTATGTCAGAGAATCGGAGGAGGAAGAGATTTCGGCCAGAGGGCAGGTGAGGCGGGAGCTGGGGTGGCCGGAGAGAGCTGGCGAGGAGAGCATCTGGGAGAAGGGGGAGGGCAGCCCCGGGTCTGGACGGATGGTCGGAGTCTTGGGGTCTGAGTGGCTGGGACGCGCCACCCCCGCAGAGAGAACCACCCTCAGGGCTGGCCCCTCATGGGCTCTGGAACCACCCTCAGTGGTGGCTCCACCCACACCGTCTACCTGCTCCCTGGCCCCAGAACTTTCCTTCCCTTCCCCCACTTTAGAAAAAAATTGTATTCCCTCACATTAATAGTGGTTTATATTTTAGGCTCTAAATTAAAACTAATAAAATATCACCTTGCATCACTTAAACTGAGCCGCGGATGAGCGTCAAGTCCATTCCCGATTATATGCAGCCTTCAGTCCGCAGAGGAGACCCCAACCCAGAGCGCCTGGTTCCCGGCCGCTCCCCCAGCCCCTGACAACCTCTGGTGCTTTCTGCCCAGAGGTCACAACTGGTCTTTACTGTTCTGGACGCTTCCTATGAATGGACTCATACAAGGTCGCTTTTTGTGTCGGCCACATTTTTAAGAGGGGAGTAGTTGATTTTTGTTTTCTTTTTTAAACTTGAAATAGCATTTCTGTTATTTGAAAAGGAAATTCCAGATGGATTAAAGATGAGATGTACAAAATAAAGTCCTTCTAGTCAATATGTGCGTGGTCTCCGGGCTGACCCTCTTGTCCTCAGCGTCACACCAGGGACAGAGCACTGGGTTTTGCCTTGGCCAAAATGAAAATGGGGAAAATGTAGCAAGCAGGAAAGAGACCGTAAACTGGAACCCCGTCCTTCACATCCCAGGGCCAGAGAAAGCTGTGACATCCCTGAGGTGGACGTGGGTTCGATCCTGGGTCGGGAAGATCCCCTGGAGGAGGGCATGCAGCCCACCCCAGTGTTCTCGCCTGGAGAATCCCGCGGACAGACGAGCCTGGCGGGCTGCCGTCCGTGGGGTCACAGAGCCAGACACGACTGAGCGAGCGCGTCTCTGTCATCCTCAGACTCTGTAAAGACACTATTTTGAAAAGAAACAAAGAACACACAGTTCCCAGAGGCAACCCCCGTGGTCCGTGCCTGTGAGGCCGCGTGTCGTGCCAGGCCCTCTCTCTGAAATGTCCACAATAAGAATCCTTGGCGCTGGAGAGCCAACAGCTGGTTCCCGGGGCTGGCGTGAGACCCAGACAGACGTTTGGTGGTTGGTGGGCAAGCAGAACCTTTTTGGGACGACGGGAACATCCTAAAAGTAGATTTTGCTGAAGGCTGCACAGCTCCAGATGGTCGACACCGAAACCAGATTGATTCTCTTCTTCACAGCCAAAGATGGAGAAGCTCTATACAGTCAGCAAAAACAAGACCAGGAGCTGACTGTGGCTCAGATCATGAACTCCTTATTGCCAGATTCAGACTTAAATTGAAGAAAGTAGGGAAAACCGCTAGACCATTCAGGTATGACCTAAATCAAATCCCTTATGATTATACAGTGGAAGTGAGAAATAGATTTAAGGGTCTAGATCTGATAGATAGAGTGCCTGATGAACTATGGACAGAGGTTTGTGACATTGTACAGGAGACAGGGATCAAGACCATCCCCATGGAAAAGAAATGCAAAAAAGCAAAATGGCTGTCTGAGGAGGCCTTACAAATAGCTGTGAAAAGACAGGAAGCAAAAAGCAAAGGAGAAAAGGAAAGATATACTCATTTGAATGCAGAGTTCCAAAAGAATAGCAAGGAGAGATAAAAAAGTCTTCCTTAGCGATCAATGCAAAGAAATAGGGGAAAACAATAGAATGGGAAAGACTAGAGATCTCTTCAAGAAAATTAGAGATACCAAGGGAACATTTCATGCAAAGATGGGCTCGATAAAGGGCAGAAATGGTAAGGACCTAGCAGAAGCAGGAGATATTAAGAAGAGGTGGCAAGAATTCACAGAAGAACTGTACAAAAAAATCTTCACGACCCAGATAATCACAATGGTGTGATCACTCATCTAGAGGCAGACATCCTGGAATGAGAAATCAAGTGGGCCTTAGAAAGCATCACTACGAACAAAGCTAGTGGAGGTGATGGAATTCCAGTTGAGCTGTTTCAAATCCTGGAAGATGATGCTGTGAAAGTGCTGCACTCAATATGTGAGCAAATTTGGAAAACTCAACAGCGGCCACAGGATTGGAAAAGGTCAGTTTTTGCTGGGAGCCAGCGTGAGGAGCTCCGCCCGTGGCAAAGGTCATGAGGAAGGAGGCTCGGCATACGCAAAGGCGGGGTCGAGCCTCAGGAGACCCCCTGTTCCCGAGCATCTGCCCCCAAAACCAGAGTCTGCCTCCTTTGCTGCTTTCTCCTCTCACCTACTCCTCTGACTTTACGGGGGGCTGTCCCCCACCACCTCTCTCGGAGAAGGAGTTAACTTAGGGCTCCAGCTAATAAAATTCCTGGGCGTGACAAGAGTGTTTCAGTTCACAGACTCCTCTGAAGGTTCTCTAGCCTGCCTGACAGGCTTATCCGGCCACATGTGATTGTTCACAGCCTCCCAACTGTGAGAGGCACAAGATGCTTTAAACTTTCCAAACACAGATTCTTTTGAGAAGTTAGAAAATTATTAGTATAGTACAGTGGGTTGATTAGGAATTATATGGGTGAAGCGTTTTTCATTTGTTGGACCAATATTTGCTGCTAAGTCTCCATATCCCCTGCCCTTATACACATTAATTAATACAACCAGCATATGGGAGAAATAAGTATTAACCTTTAAGATTAATCACATTAAACCTTCAATTCAGTTCAGTTGGTCAGTCGTGTCCGACTCGTTGCGACCCCATGAATCACAGCACACCAGGCCTCCCTGTCCATCACCATCTCCTGGAGTTCACTCAGACTCACATCCATTGAGTCCGTGATGCCATCCAGCCATCTCATCTTAGGTCGTCCTCTTCTCCTCCTGCCCCCAATCCCTCCCAGATTCAGAGTCCTTTCCAATGAGTCAACTCTTCACATGAGGTGGCCAAAGTACTGGAGTTTCAGCTTTAGCATCATTCCTTCCAAAGAACACCCAGGACTGATCTCCTTTAGGATGGACTGGTTGGATCTCCTTGCAGTCCAAGGGACTCTCAAGAGTCTTCTCCAACACCACAGTTCAAAAGCATCAATTCTTCAGTGCTCAGCCTTCTTCACAGTCCAACTCTCATATCCATACATGACCACAGGAAAAACCATAGCCTTGACTAGACAGACCTTACTTGGCAAAGTAATGTCTCTGCTTTTGAATATGCTATCTAGGTTGGTCATAACTTTTCTTCCAAGGAGTAAGCGTCTTTTAATCTCATGGCTGCAGTCACCATCTGCAGTGATTTTGGAGCCCCAAGAACTAAAGTCTGACAGTTTCCACTGTTTCTCCATCTATTTCCCATGAAGCGATGGGACCAGATGCCATGATCTTTGTTTTCTGAATATTGAGCTTTAAGCCAACTTTTTCGCTCTCCTCTTTCACTTTCATCAAGAGGCTTTTTAGTTCCTCTTAACTTTCTGCCTTAAGGGTGGTGTCATCTGCATATCTGAGGTGACTGATATTTCTCCCGGCAATCTTGACTCCAGCTTGTGTTTCTTCCAGTCCAGCGTTTCTCATGATGTACTCTGCATAGAAGTTAAATAAGCAGGGTGACAATATACAGCCTTGACGTACTCCTTTTCCTATTTGGAACCAGTCTGTTGTTCCATGTCCAGTTCTAACTGATGCTTCCTGACCTGCATACAGATTTCTCAAGAGGCAAGTCAGGTGGTCTGGTATTCCCATCTCTTGAAGAATTTCCCACAGTTTATTGTGATCCACACAGTCAAAGGCTTTGGCATAGTCAATAAAGCAGAAATAGATGTTTTCGGGAACTCTCTTGCTTTTTCCATGATCCAGTGGATGTTGGCAATTTGATCTCTGGTTCCTCTGCCTTTTCTAAAACTAGCTTGAACATCAGGAAGTTTACAGTTCACGTATTGCTGAAGACTGGCTTGGAGAATTTTGAGCATTACTTTACTAGCATGTGAGATGAGTGCAATTGTGTGGTAGTTTGAGCATTATTTGGCATTACCTTTCTTAGGAATTGGAATGAAAACTGACCTTTTCCAGTCCTGTGGCCACTGCTGAGTTTTCCAAATTTGCTTGCATATTGAGTGCAGCACTTTCACAGCATCATCTTCCAGGATTTGAAATAGCTCAACTGGAATTCCATCACTTCCACTAGCTTTGTTCGTAGTGATGCTTTCTAAGGCCCACTTGACTTCACATTCCAAGATGTCTGGCTCTAGATGAGTGATCACACCATCATGATTATCCAGGTCGTGAAGATCTTTTTTGTACAGTTCTTCTGTGTATTCTTGCCACCTCTTCTTAATATCTTCTGCTTCTGTTAGATCCAGACCATTTCTGTCCTTTATCGAGCCCATCTTTGCATGAAATGTTCCCTTGGTATCTCTAATTTTCTTGAAGAGATCTCTAGTCTTTCCCATTCTGTTCTTTTCCTCTATTTCTTTGCATTGATTGCTGAAGAAGGCTTTCTTATCTCTCCTTGCTGATATAAGCATTCAGATGCTTATATCTTTCCTTTTCTCCTTTGCTTTTTGCCTCTCTTCTTTTCACATCTATTTGTAAGGCCTCTCCAGACAGCCATTTTGCTTCTTTGCATTTCTTTTCCATGGGGATGGTCTTGATCCCTGTCTCCTGTACAATGTCACGAACCTCATTCCATAGTTCATCAGGCACTCTATCTATCAGATCTAGGCCCTTAAATCTATTTCTCACTTCCACTGTATAATCATAAGGGATTTGATTTAGGTCATACCTGGATGGTCTAGTGGTTTTCCCTACTTTCTTCAATTTAAGTCTGAATTTGGCAATAGGGAGTTCATGATCTGAGCCACAGTCAGCTCCCGGTCTTGTTTCTGTTGACTGTATAGAGCTTCTCCATCTTTTGCTGCAGAGAATACAATCAGTCTGATTTTGGCATTGACCATCTGGTGATGTCCATGTGTAGAGTCTTCTCTTGTGTTGTTGGAAGAGGGTGTTTGCTATGACCAGTGCATTTTCTTGGCAAAACTCTATTAGTCTTTGCCCTGCTTCATTCTGCATTCTGAGGCCAAATTTGCCTGTTACTCCAGGTGTTTCTTGACTCCCTACTTTTCCACTAAGTGCAGGCGGCGGCGGCAGCGGCCGGTGCACTAAGCGTGGCAGAGAGCTACCCCACGTCTGAGGTCAGGGGCAGCGACGTACAGTGCCAGGCTGCGACGACGCAGGAATGGCTGAGAGAGCTACCCCGCGTCCGAGGTCAGGGGCGGTGGCCGAGAGGAGCTACCCCATGCCCAGGGAGTGGTGGCTGTGCCGGGCGCAGGAGGGCCTAGAGGAGCCATCCCACATTGAAAGTCAGGAAGGGCGTTGGGAGGAGATACCCCTCATCCAAGGTAAGAGGCAGTGGCTGTGCTTTGCTGGAGCAGCCATGAAGAGACACCCCACGCCCAAGGTAAGAGAAACCCAAGTAAGAAGGTAGGTGTTGCAAGAGGGCATCAGAGGGCAGACCCTGAAACCACACTCACAGAAAACTCGTCAATCCAATCACACTAGGACCACAGCCTTGTCTAACTCAATGAAACCAAGCCATGCCTGCAGGGCAACCCAAGAAGGGTGGGTCATGGTGGAGAGGCCTGACAGAATGTGGTCCACTGGAGAAGGGAATGGCAAACCACTTCAGTATTCTTGCCTTGAGAACCCCATGAACAGTATGGAAAGGCAAAATGACAGGATACTGAAAGAGGAACTCCCCAGGTCAGTAGGTGCCCAATATGCTACTGGAGATCAGTGGAGAAATAACTCCAGAAAGGATGAAGGGATGGAGCCAAAGCCAAAACAACACCCAGCTGTGGACGAGACTGGTGATAGAAGCAAGGTCTGATGCTGTAAAGAGCAACATTGCATAGGAACCTGGAATGTCAGGTCCATGAATCAAGGCAAATTGGAAGTGGTCAAACAGGAGATGGCAAGGGTGAATGTCGACATTCTAGGAATCAGCGAACTAAAATGGACTGGAATGGGTGAATTTAACTCAGATGACCATTATATCTACTACTGTGGGCAGGAATCCCTCAGAAGAAATGGAGTAGCCATCATGGTCAACAGAAGAGTCTGAAATGCAGTACTTGGATGCAATCTCAAAAACGACAGAATGATCTCTGTTCATTTCCAAGGCAAACCATTCAATATCACAGTAATCCAAGTCTATGCCCCAACCTGTAACGCTGAAGAAGCTGAAGTTGAATGGTTCTATGAAGACCTACAAGACCTTTTAGAACTAACACCCAAAAAAGATGTTAAACCTCAGGCTAAGTAAATTCCTTTCTCGATTGTAACCCCCTGCACCTTCGCCCTATAGGAATGCAACTTTATCTGGTGCCTTCGGAGGGTGGAGCCTGGTTTAAGAAAAAAAATCACCGCTGGAAAAAATAGGTTTTCTGGTTGACTGACCGTTATCAGAAAGAAAGGGCCATAAAATGTCAGCAGCCCTCATGGCCAGAAGATGATGTAAAGCCTCTAAGACCTTTGCATACATTTATATGAAGCACCTGATTTTGATAAAGGTCAGGTCTGCTGACCCCGTGTGACTTTGTATTCTATCTCTATGTATAACAAAAAGTATATAAGCAAACCTGAAAATAAAGAAAACGGACCAGTTCCTGGAAAGACTGGTTTCCCCCGTGTGGTCTATTCTCCTTCTCTTCTTTTCTGGCTGAATTCCCGTCTGGAGCGTGGAGGCTCGCCATGTCTACTTACTTGCCCAGGCTTCTAAGACCCACGCGAGAGGGAGCCCAAGGCGGGGCACCCTCCGCTATTCAAGTGGGCGCCGGTGACCTATGTAGCTGGTGCAAACTCCTTGTCTTGGAGTTTTATTGGTTTTTCACGTAAACCAAGTTATTCAACATCTTTTTCTCCACTTATTTTCCTACTACACTATTATTTTCTAATCTCTCTTTATATTTCTAATTAAATAGCTTTTTCCTAGGACGCCAGTTCCACCTCCCCTTTGAATTACCCTGGATCCACCGGGGTTAAACCCCGGCAAGATTATGCCAGCAAATATGGAAAACTCAGCAGTGGCCACAGGATTGGGAAAGGTCAGTTTTCATTCCAGTCCCAAAGAAAGGCAATGCCAAAGAATGCTCAAACTACTGCACAATTGCAGTCATCTCACACGCTAGTAAAATAATGCTCAAAATTCTCCAAGTCAGGCTTCAGCAATACATGAACCATGAACTTCCTGATGTTCAAGCTGGTTTTAGAAAAGGCAGAGGAACCAGAGATCAAATTGCCAACATCTGCTGAATCATGGAAAAAGCAAGAGAGTTCCAGAAAAACATCTATTTCTACTTTATTGACCATGCCAAAGCCTTTGATTGTGTGGATCACAATAAACTGTGGAAAATTCTTCAAGAGATGGGAATACCAGACCACCTTACCTGCCTCTTGAGAAATGTGTATGCAGGTCAAGAAGCATCAGTTAGAACTGGACATGGAACAACAGACTGTTTCCAAATAGGAAAAGGAGTACATCAAGGCTGTATATTGTCACCCTGCTTATTTAACTTCTATGCAGAGTACATCATGAGAAACGCTGGACTGGAAGAAACACAAGCTGGAGTCAAGATTGCTGGGAGAAATATCAATAACTTCAGATATGCAGATGACACCACCCTTAAGGCAGAAAGTGAAGAGGAGCTAAAGAGCCTCTTGATGAAAGTGAAAGAGGAGAGCGAAAAAGTTGGCTTAAAGCTCAACATTCAGAAAAAGAAGATCATGGCATCTGGTCCCATCGCTTCATGGGAAATAGATGGGAAACAGTGGAAACAGTGTCAGACTTTATTTTGGGGGCTCCAAAATCACTGCAGATGGTGATTGCAAAGACGCTAAGCATCTTTGGAAGTCTGGTCTTAGTACATTTCAGGTGCTGTGCAGTCCAGTTCAGTCGCTCAGTCGTGTCCGACTCTTTGCGACCCCATGCACCGCAGCTCGCCAGGCCTACCTGTCCATCAGCAACTCCTGAATGCTTATTCTTTGGAAGGAAAATTATGACCAACCTAGACAGCATATTCAAAAGCAGAGACATTACTTTGCCAATAAAGGTCCATCTAGTCAAGGCTATGGTATTTCCTGTGGTCATGTATGGATGTGAGAGTTGGACTGTGAAGAAGGCTGAGTGCCGAAGAATTGATGCTTTTGAACTGTGGTGTTGGAGAAGACTCTTGAGAGTCCCTTGGACTGCAAGGAGATCCAACCAGTCCATCCTAAGGGAGATCAGTCCTGGGTATTCATTGGAAGGACTGATGCTGAAGCTGAAACTCCAGTACTTTGGCCACCTGATGAGAAGAGCTGACTCATTTGAAAAGACCCTGATGCTGGGAGGGATTAGGGGCAGGAGGAGAAGGGGATGACAGAGGATGAGATGGCTGGATGGCATCACCAATTCGATGGATATGGGTTTGGGTGGACTCCAGGAGTTGCTGATGGACAGGGAGGCCTGGCGAGCTGCAGTGCATGGGGTCGCAAAGAGTCGGACACGACTGAGCGACTGAGCTGAACTGAACTGAACAGCACAGCACCTGAAATGTACTAAAAATCACTGACTTGTCCACGCGGATGAACAATATCATGGCGTGAATAAACAGCGTGGCATCTAAAGTGTATGTAGAAAGCTGTTGTTAAAGTACACGTAACAAAGGAGTCAGACTTGACCGCGGAGTGGTTCTAGCCCTTGTCGGAGGCAAAGGAAGGAGAGAAGACTTACTCTTATCTCCAGAACCGAACCAGCCGGTTTTACAAGCATGCTCCCACTGCTGGCGGCTGGAGCAGGGTTCACGGTGAGGTGCGTCACCAGACTGCACCCGTCTCACTCTGTCTGAGGTGGTTTCGACCACAACCTACAACATCCCCTGTTTCCCCAAGCAGAGGAGACGGAACCCTGAAACTTGGGCTGCAGAGAAAGCTCTGGCTTTCTTAGAATGGAAAGACGGTGGTCGCTGAACTGGCCCTGTAAGCCAGTGGTCCACCTGGCCCACTCTGGGGGTCAGCACGGGGCTGCAGGTCAGCCCCCCGCTCCAGCCCGCCCAGGACGGCCGCCGGCTGGCGCTGCACACGGGTGCGGTGAGCTGCAGCTGGAGGGAGGGCGGCAACGCTGGGTGAGAAGGCGCGGCTCCTCTGCGGCTGCAAAGGTCACTTGCTGCAGAGGCGCTTCCTGTTGCCTTGTTCTTGGGCCGCTTCCTTGTGGCTGGAAGCCAACAGCAGCGTTGCCCTGGCTGACCTGTGGGGAGCCCTGCCCGCCCGACCCTGGCTGACCTGTGGGGAGCCCTGCCCGCCTGACCCTGGCTGCCTGGCGGCCCCGTCACCCTCGGTGCCCACCCCGTGTCACCCCCACACCACCCTCAGCCCATGGTGTCGGATGCCCCGAGTGCTCAGTGTCTGAGCCATCATCACGCCTCGTCTCACCCCGCTGGCTCCACTGGGAGAGTGCCAGCTTACGTGGCTGGACCCTAAGCCCTGGGCAGCCTTCTGTGATGCCCCTAGGCACCTGGGTGCTTTCCCCAGGGTCCCGAACGATGACGCAGCCCAGGGATGGGTTACTTTAGACCCATCAGGCTCACCCTGGAGATGAGGGTGGGGGTGGTCAGCACCCTGGGGTGGGGGGGTGGGCCTGAGTTTGCTACCAGCACCCCAGCGGGGCCCTGACTCCTGGTACCAATACGGTCCCAGCCCCGCGCCACACGCCGTGGCCAAGAGGACACTGTCTCACTCACCACTCCGGTGCCCAGGGAAACCCCGAAGGGCCGTGTTCATCACCAACAGAAAACGCCCAGCCGCCCCAGGGATTTGATCAGCCCAGATTAAACATGCGCCTGAGGACAGCCCCATCACACTCCCGGGGAACACGTCGGGGGAGAGATTCTAGGCAATTTCCACCTTTTCCTTAAACAACGCACAACTGCGGTGCAAACAGTCTGCCTCTTACTTAATGTGAGCAGCCCTTTTTAAAAAATTCTGATGAGACGAAAATCAGAAAATGCTGAAAACTCAAAAGTAGGAGTTAAAAAAAATCCTCTTTTTGTCCAGAGGGCAGCTTTTCTGTTGGTACTTGGTATGTGGTGGGACCATCCCATGGGCAGTTCCAACCAAGGGCTTGCCAAACCGAAGAAGGGAAGAAATGAGACCGAATTGCTGGGCATCTGGGTGAATCCCCGGTGAGCCAGGGACGAGGGCCATGCTGTGGGCGGCGTGGGGGTGGGGGTGGTTGACAGGGCACCCACGAAGGGACAGCTCCTCACAGAGCTGAGACCCCCAAGCTGACAGCACCAATGGGTCCAATGTGACCCCTGGGTGCCAACAACCCAGAGAGGCCCGCCTCCAGAAGCCCCCTTTCCTGGATCTGCTCTGGGACGCGGGTGTGAGGAGCCAAGGAGGCTCCCCCGGGCTTGGGGCGTGGAGGGGAGGCTTGCAAATCTCCCAGGAACCACATCCGCTGGCTTGGGCCTGGCAGAGGAGACGGGAGGACATGGGTCCAAGAGGCCTCCAGGCACGTCTGTCTGTTCACCCTGACACGCGGCTCACTGGCGGACAAAGCGCCCGCTGTTCAGAATCGCCTGGGGCCCCAGCGGAGCCCGAGGAGGAGAGGCAGCCAGAACACAGACGTGCATGACCTTTCCTGGAGGCTGCCCGCGGCCAGGTGTGCAGACCAGCCCAGCCACCAGCCGGGCCTGCTCAGCCGGGGCGGGCTGTGGGCACGGGGCCTGTGGGAGTCCAGCCCTTGGGGAGCCAGGGACCCCGGGATGGGGAGGCGGCGGCCTGAACCTCCGGATCCCCCCCCTGCAGGCCAGCAGCGGGGCAAGGACAGGCCCAAGCTCAGGCAGGCGGGGGTGGCGTCAAGCCTGGAGCTGTCGGGGAGGCTGCCAGCAGGGACAGATGGATGCGATGGACGGAGGGCAAAAATAATAAGAATTATGAGTCCAGGTTGGACAGGAGGATAAACATTCATCGGAGGGAGAAGTAACCCACAAAACTTACACATTAAAAGAGCTGGTAAGTGCCAGCTCCAAGAAAAGCCTTTCTGATGAGTTACCCCGTGGCACACTTGCGTCGAGCTTCTCTTGCCCGTTTAGCCGCCGCTCCGACGGCCGCTCCCAGACTTGATGCGTGTTGTGGTTCTGCTTTAAGACACGGATTCTGATCGACCATGTGGTCACCATCAAAACAGCATAAAGCTGGCGTGTATCTGGAGAAAACGAACATTCAGAAGGATACCTGGGCCCCAGCGTCCAGCGCAGCACTATTTGCAGCAGCCAAGACGAGGAAGCAGCCTGCGCCCGTCGACAGATGAGTGGGCGAGGAAGAGGGCCGCGCACACACAACGCGTTGCACGGCCGCAGGGAGCACGAGGTGACGCCGTCTGCAGCAACAGGGACGGACGGAGAGATGACCACGCCAAGTGAGCTCGGTCAGACGGGAAAACACATGTGGTGTCGCAAGTGCGGAATCCGTATGAATGGCACAAATGAACTCATTTACGAAACACGCACAGACTCCGAGACGTAGAAAGGAAACTCCTGGCTGCCGCGCGGGACAGTGGGCTGGGGTGAGCCAGGGCTTTGGGATTAGAGCATACTCACTGCTACACACACAATAAGCGGCAGGTCCTACCGCACGGCGCAGGGAACTGTGTTCAGTGTGTTGCAGCAGCCTACAGGGCAGAAGAGTCTGAACAGTGTCTGCATGCAGCAACCCCTCTGCTCGACACCGGAAACTCACACAGCGTTGCAGGTCAACCGTATTTCCATTTGAAAAACGTCTCTAATTTAAAAAAAAGCATAAAACTGCGTGGTGAGTTTGCGCAGGTCCCACTATGAAGAAACTTTGGACAGTGGGGGGTGGCATTTAGACTGGACCTCGACTCTTCACGTTGGGGATGTGTGCCGCTTGACCCCAGACTCACTTCCGGCCTCAGGCAGAACACAACTCACCTGCCCTCCACGCCCCCCTGCTCACCTTCACATGCTGCGCCCTTGGCCGGGGTCTCGGGAGTAGGCAGCCGGTGCTCCCGTCCAGAGGGTGGAAGGAGTCAGCTGAGCTCAGCCCCACAGTGAAGCCACTGTGACCTAACGTGCCCCACGAACCCCACACTGCCCGTGCCCCCCAGCACGTGAGGGGACAGCTTCTGCTAACTCACAGAGCCCTGCGACCCTGGAGCCCCGCTGGGGCGAGGAGGGGCCCTGCAGGGCCAGCGCAGGTCCGAGGTGGCGCCGGCACGGGGAGCACCGTCACCCGGCTGCCTTGGCAGAGGGCCCGGGTCATACACCCTGGCAGCCCCCGATGCCCAGGGGAGACGCCTGGAACCCGGGCTCCTTGCTGTCTCCATCTTTTCACACCCTGGCCGTCATCCTGTCTAGATCTTTGCTCCGTATGTGTCTGGCTGGCTGTCTTTTTCTAGCTTGTTTGCAGGGCTCTCTGTGGACTCCGTGGGGGATGCTTTGCAGTAAGCTTCTGGGGGCAGCCCTTCCTCTGTCTGTGTCCTGCGCACCTGTGGGACCCTCCTCTGTGGCACCGAGGCCTTGCCATTCCTTTCTACAAGTCCACGTTTCATCTTTACGCGTTTTAATCTACCGGGACTTAACTGTATGTGGTGTGAGGCAGGGAGTTACATTCGTACAAGCTCCATTTACTCACTATTCTCTTGACAAATGTCGTCACCACCTGTACCCTACCTGTTCAGTTGCAAGATTGTGTCTGACTCTCTGCGACCTCAAGGACTGCAGCCCACCAGGCTTCCCTGTCCTTCATTATCTCCCGGAGTTTGCTCAAATTCATGCCTGCTGAGTCAGTGATGCCATCCAACCATCTCTTCCTCTGTCGTCCCCTTCTCCTCCTGCCCTCAGTCTTTCCCAGCATCAGGGTCTTTTCCAATGAGTCGACTCTTCACACCAAGTGGCCAAAGTATTGGAGCTTCAGCTTCAGCACCTGTCCTTTCGAAGAATAGTCAGTGTTGATTTCCTTTAAGACTGATTGGTTGGATCTCCTTGCAGTCCAAGGGACTCTCAAGAGTCTTCTCCAACACCCCAGTTTGAAAGCGTCAATTCTTCGGCGCTCAGCCTTCTTTATGGTCCAGCTCTCACATCCAGGCACGACCACCGGGAAAACCATGGCTTTGACGGTATGCACTTTTGTCGGCAAAGCGGGGTCTCTGCTCTCTAAACCACTGTCTAGGTTCGACGTAGCTGTGCTTCCGAGGAGCATCTTCTAATTTCCTGGCTGCAGTCACACGGTCCGCTGAGTGTGTGTGTCTGTGCCTGGGGCTTCCCAGGAGGCTGGGACGGCGAAGAACCCGCCGGCAATGTGGGAGGCCTGGGTTTGGTCCCTGGGTGGGGAAGATCCCCTGGAGGAAGGCTCAGCAACCCACTCCAGTATTCTTGCCTGGAGAATCCCATGGACAGAAGAGCCTGGTGGGCTGCAGTCCACAGGGTTGCAAAGAGTTGGACACGACTGAGCGATAACGCTTTCACTTTTATCTTTGTCTGAGTGCGTGTGTCTGCGTGAGGGAGTCTGCGTGTGTATGTGTGTCTGAGAGTGTGTGTGTCAGGATGTGTGTCTGAATGTGTGCATCTGACTGAATGTGACTGCGTCTCCGTGTCTGCCTGTGTGTGAATCGGCGTGTGCCCCTGTGCTGTATAAGTGTGTGTCTGAGTGACCGTGTCTGTGTGTCTCAGTGAGTGTATGTATGTGTGCGTGTGTGTCTATGTGTGTGCCTGTGTGGTGTGTGTCTGAGTGACTGTGTGTGTGTGGCTCAGTGAGTTTCTGAGTGAGGTCTTCATCCGAGTGACTTGTGTGTTTGTGTGTGTGTCTGAATCGGTTCCGTGTGTCTGAGTGTGTCTGAATGAGTGTGTGAGCACACACACGTGTGTCCGTGTGTCCATGTGTGTGTCTGTCTTGGTCCCCCCCTCACGTCTGATCCACCGCTGATCTGTGTGGAGCAGAAAGGGGACGTCGAAGTGCCCACTTACAGCGCGTCTTGTCAGGAGCACACGCACCCGCTTAGCCGCGTGCTTGTAGTCACGCAGTGGTTGGCGCTGAATCTGAGGTTGAGAAGCCGCTCAGGGGCATTCTCTGACGCGAGCCACATCCTCCCTGGCAGGGAGCGTGTCACCCTGGCGCTGGCATCGCGAGGTTCCCTCACCTGGCCCAGCCCAGCCTCCAGCCTGGGCAGCCCTGTGATGGCTCGAGGTGCTCAGCGTGGGCTGTTCGGCAGCATCAACAATAGTGACCTTTACCTGCTCCACCGCAGAACTGGCCACAGGTTATGGCCAGGAAGGGATTGGTTGACGGTCTCTGCCAAGTTCCGCGGGGACCCTGGGCCGTGGGACATAAAAGGCCGCTGCCTGAGTGGCTGGCACAGCCTCTCTGCACCCAGTGAGTGACCTGTCGGTGGCTGTGCATCCAGACCCCAGGAGATGAGGGCCCTGCTCTTGACCCTTGGCCTCGTCGCCTCCCTGCAGGCCCAGGATGCTCTGGTCTTGGACAGCTGGACTGAGGATGTGAGGCTCAGATGGAGCTGGGGCAGCTGGAGGGGCCCCTGGGAGAGGCACCAATCCTTGCCCCTGAGGCTGTGGTTAAACTGAGCGACGGGGGTCTGAGACAAATGGGCCTGGGTGCCCATAGTCCCGGGGGCCCTGTGGGGCTGGAGCCCACCTGGGCTGGGTCTGGCGAGGGTGCTGGGCATCTGCTGAGGGTGGGAGGCAGGAGATGCACGGTGCTCCAGTCTGGGGGTGTGGCAGAGTCCGGGGCTGCTGAGCGGGGCAGGGGTGCTGGGCCTGAGCCCTGACGGCAGGCAGCTCTCTCCAGGTGTCAGGAAAGTGGTATCTGAAGGCCGTGACCACAGACCAGGACGTTCCCGGGAAGAATCAGGAGTCAGTGACGGCCATGACCTTCAGCGTCCTGGAGGGGGGCGACCTGGAGGCCAAAGTCACGTTGCGGTGAGAGCCGCCTCCCACCTCCCTGTGGACCCCTCCCCACAGCAGGAGAGCAGTGTCGGGGCATGGGCAGCCCACACTGGGGTCCGTCCCTACTCCTCAAATGACGCTCAGCCCTGGACAGCTTTGAGGGGCCACTGCCTTACTGGGGACCCTGTGCAGGGACAGGTCCCAGATGGGTGAGTGGCGGGGCAGGGCTGGGAGGCCTGAGCAGCTGCCGTGTGAGATGCTGAAGGCCCCTCGGTGCCTGGATTCGGCAGGAGATGTGCCACGTTCCCGGGGTTGCCTCGGGCCCAGGCCTGCCGGCAGCTGTGGTGGAGCGGGGCACACGGTGCCCGGGCTGGGCTGGGCTTCCAAGGCGGCCGCACCCCGGGCATCAGCAGGGCATGGCTTCTGTGTCCTAGGGTTGACGGTCAGTGCCAGGAGACGGGCCTGGTCCTGGAGCAAACCAACGATCCCGGTAGATACACGGCCTGTGAGTCCTGGAGCCCCAGGATGGGGCAGGGGGGAGGTGGGTCCCAGCACATTTCTGGGGGTGAGCGTTCAGCCAGAGAAGCCCCACTCCTTTCTGCGCCCCCTTAAGTGCCCAGGGACTCCTCCCACCGGTCAGTCTGCCTGAGAGGCGAGAACAGCTGACGCCGTGTCCAGGTGTGATGGACTCATCCAGAGGGGCTGGCCGGTCCGAGCTCCTGCTGGAGCAGAGCTGAAGCTCCGCCGGCTCTAGCCTCTTTGGACCCCCTGAAGCCCCTGGGATCCGCCCACTGGGTGACCACCTCCTGGGCAGGGCCTCTCCTGGGAGCTGGGGGCCCAGGGCCTGGGGGTCTGGCCGGGGTGGAGACCCTGGGCAGGCAGTCCTGGAGGGGCCTGGTTGCTCAGGACCGTGTGCCGCCCTCCGCAGATGGGGGCAAACGCGAGGTGTTCATCTTGCCGTTGCGGGCGCAAGACCACTTCATCCTGTACTGCGAAGGCGAGCTGGGCGGACGGCAGATCCGCGTGGCGAGGCTTCTGGGTGAGGGTCCCGCGTCCCAGCCCCGCAAAGCCCCTCCTGCCCCCTTTCCCTGTGCCTTCTGCTCAGGAGAAGCCCCCGAGGAAGCAGCAGGTCCCACGTTGCGGCTCGGTGTCCGTGGGGGACGCTGCGGGCGCAGGATGCCAGCGTCAGTGTTGGGGCGGGCCTGGCCGCTCACCAGGCAACTCCCTGTGGCATCACCCTTGGCTCCGCTCCTCGGGAGTGCCTTCGGTGGGAGAGCCCGAGTGGGAAGGAAATTCCAGCTCCTGGGGCTTCATTACGGGGACGAGGCTCAGGCAGGCATTGGAGCGTCAGGACCTTCCTGCCCGTGGGCAGGAGGTCCCACGGGTCACGGAGGGTCCCTGTGGCCAGGAGCAGAGTGGGCGTCAGCTCAGGGGCTGGCATGGACTCCCTCCTGGGCAGACCTTCCATCCTCAGGGCGTTTGCCGAGGGCAATTCCTACCCCGCTGAGGCCGGCTGCGTGGGTGCCCCATGCCCCCGAGACTCCTGGGCGGACCTGTTTCTCCAGCCTGGCTCTCCGCCTGGCCCAGGGTCTGTGGGTCCAGCCCTCTGGCCAGGGCGGCCGCTCACTCTCTGGCCCGAGGCGGCCACTTGCCCCCCAGGCCAGGACCGAGGTGGCCACTCTTGGTTGTACCCTTCACCCCCCTGTCCATCTTCTGGTTTCACCGACAGGAAGAAACCCGGAGAACAGCCCAGAGGCCTGGGAGGAATTCACGGAGTTTGCAAAAGCCAAAAAGTTGAACCTGAAGATCTTCAGGCCCCTGCAGAGCGGTGAGAAGCCCACAGGCGCTGGCTGCTGGCTGGTGCCCGCGGCGGGGCCGTCCTCGCTGGGGTCCTCGCTCTGTCCTCGCTGGGGTCACGTGACATTCTGGCTGACGGAGGAGCCCTGGGCTAAGGGATTCCCTGGGGTCTTCTGAAATGTGCTTCCTTTTTCTACAGAAACTTGCTCTCCCAGAGGAAACTAGGGTGAGTGAACAGCTGTAGAACACACTCGGGGTCTTGGGGTCCCTGGGGCTTTGAGCAACCATATGGCCGACCCCCCAGGCCTGCTCCCGCCTGGCAGGAGACCCAACCTGGGCCAGGTGGGTGGGGCATCTGCTCCTGGGCTCACCCGGCCCCTGGCAGCGCCTTCCGACGGGCTCAGAGTGTCAGTCCTGGGCAGTGGGGAAACCCCTTTGCAGGGGGCAGGCCGTCTGCTTCTTGGTGCCCCTGGCCCCCGTGTGCGTGCCAGCAGGTGTGAAGTCCCTCCTCATCCCCATGGGTCACCGTGACTGTTTCCCAGTGAGCTGCTTAGAAGGCCTGGAGCTGGGGCGCCCCACGCAGAAAGCCCCGACCCCCGGGTCCCTCACCGGCGGTGGGTCCCTTGGGAGGGTGGTCTCAGCCAGCAGCGTGCCCAAGGTTACCTGCCCAGGTGTGAGCAGAGTCCGAGTCCAGAATGCTGTCACGCTCCTCCTCTGCCCTCGCTGGCTCGAAGTCGCTTTCTCACACTTCCACACGTGGGCTTGGACCTGAAGGCACCCTAAAGGAAGGTCCCTCTTCGCTTGCCCAGAGCTCCCTGAGGGCCCCATGCCCCCTGCCGCAGCACTCGGAGCACGCTCCCCCTCCCCGGTCCTGGCATCATGACCCGCCCCCTCCTCTGCAGGGCAGGGGGCACCGAGGCGCCACGGCGGCCCCCGGCAGAGCCTCCAGGAGTGTCCGCCCTGCAGGACGAGGAAGGAGCCCTGTTCCTGGGACCCGGGCCGCTGCACCCCCTCCCTCCCAGCTCCCCACCCCTCTCCTGGCTTCAAATAAAGACTTTCAGCGTCCCCGGTGGTTCTGCTTGTCTCTGGGGTCCCTCGGAGGGGGCTGAGGCAGGGAGGGATGTGGGGGCCGGGGTGGGACCCCCAGCCTGTCGGGAGGAGGACCCCAGGTCCGTGCCTGGGCAGATCTGGGAA
Organism: Ovis aries; assembly: GCF_016772045.2. Lineage (NCBI taxonomy): Eukaryota > Metazoa > Chordata > Mammalia > Artiodactyla > Bovidae > Ovis > Ovis aries. Next base: position 1,128,598 of record NC_056056.1, read on the forward strand.
GGCGAGTTACAGCCCCAGAGGCGAATCACCACACGTCAACTTGTTCAGACAGCTTTGGGGGGATTTTTGGTGTTTTCGATAAGATTTAGAGACTCTGATGGCACCCACGAGGCAGTGAGCTTCGGAGATGAGAGGCAGGGCTCTGACAGCCCTGAGCACAGAGGCTGCTGGGCAGGGCGTGTCGGGGCTGCGCTGGGGACAGGGTGGCCAGGGGCTGGAGTCGTGGGGCCCTGAATGGGAGAGCCCGATGGGCAGGTGTGAAGCGCGGGCGTGACCGGCCGCTCGGGAAGGGGAATTGCCTGTGCCCGGCCGCGGCTCCCAGCGGCCAGGATGGCACCGAGCCGGCCCACCACACCTGGGCCTGGCACCCCGGTCTCAGAAGGGAGCCGGGGTCCTACCCAGCGTCTGAGGGCCTCCACGTGGCAGGCCCTCCGGACGCCCAGCTGGGGACGCAGCGCCAGCCCCGAGGTCATCTGCGGCGGGTGCGGGTACGCCTCTGGCGCGGTCACTTGGCTTGGCCGCACTCAGGGCTCACAGGGGCCTGCTCAGCTCCAAAGGGCAGCCTGCGGGCATGGGGTTCCCAGACAGTTCATCTGGGGAGGGGCCCAGAGGGGTTGCACTGCAGCCCCTTCCCCTGGGGGTCTGCCGGCACCTCTTGTCCATGGCTCGCAGCATCACCCCAGGGTGGAGCCCAGGAGCTCAGCAGCAAGTTCTTCAAGCCGCCAGGGCACAGGTTTCCTATCAGAACTCTGCCTGCTCCCGGCGGCAGACACAGGGCTGACCTCAGGTGAGCAGCAGGGAGCCCAGCTATCAGGTCCAAGGCCCTTGGTTCCCTTCCTCCGGGGGCTGGCTGATCTGCAGCACTGGCCCACTGGTCTGCCTCTGGTGGCTCTCCAACACCTTAAATCGGTGTTTTCCCGTTTTGTCCAGAGTTAGTAATTGCTCCCTGGGGGAGGTGTGGAGCTCTGGGAGGTCCCTTGGCCAGGCTGGAAGCGGCTCAGTTCAGTTCAGTTCAGTCGCTCAGTCGTGTCCGACTCTGTGACCCATGGGCTGCGGCAATCCAGGCCTCCCTGTCCATCACCAACTCCCAGAGTTTACTCAGACTCGTGTCCTTTGAGTCGGTGATGCCCTCCAGCCATCTCATCCTCTGGAAGCGGCTCTGCGTTGACTAAAGGAGCCGCACTTCACAATCCCGACAGAAGAGGGCGCGCTGACAGGCGGCGAGCGCGGCGCGGCGCCGCTGACCCGCGACGTTCAGGCGGTTTCGAGCACAGAGGCGCGGCGAGGGGAGAGCAGGAGAGCGTCCTAGGCGGGCTTTCCCTGGAGCCAGACCCTGCGCGGGGCTCACTCAGCTGGTTCCCCCTCCCCAGTGTAGGGCGCGGTCGGCTGAGGACCAGCCTGGCCGTCCCTGCGCTGCTCCCAGCGAGCTTCTGCCCCAGAGGAAGCCCTGGGCGCGGAGTGCCGGGGCCTGCGGTCGGGGCTGCCTCTGTGCCAGGAAGGACGGGTCTGGAGGTCCTGGGGGCCCTGACATGACGGCTCAGATAACCTAGTCACCGCCCATGCTGTGGACCCTGCTCTTCTTCAGTTCAGTTCAGTTCAGTCGCTCAGTCGTGTCCGACTCTTCACGACCCCATGAATCGCAGCACCCCAGGCCTCCCTGTCCATCACCATCTCCCGGAGTTCACTCAGACTCAAGTCCATTGAGTCCGTGATGCCATCCAGCCATCTCATCCTTGGTCGTCCCCTTCTCCTCCTGCCCCCAATCCCTCCCAGATTCAGAGTCTTTTCCAATGAGTCAACTCTTCTCATGAGGTGGCCAAAGTACTGGAGCTTCAGCTTTAGCATCATTCCTTCCAAAAGAAATCCCAGGGCTGATCTCCTTTAGGATGGACTGGTTGGATCTCCTTGCAGTCCAAGGGACTCTCAAGAGTCTTCTCCAACACCACAGTTCAAAAGCATCAATTCTTCGGCGCTCAGCCTTCTTCACAGTCCAACTCTCACATCCATACATGACCACAGGAAAAACCATAGCCTTGACTAGATGGAGCTTAGTCGGCAAAGCAATGTCTCTGCTTTTGAATATGCTATCTAGGTTGGTCATAACTTTCCTTCCAAGGAGTAAGCGTCTTTTCTTAGGTGGAGGTAAAAACGGCAGAATGATCTGTGTTCGTTTCTAAGGTAAACCATCAATATCACAGTAACCCAAGTCTATGCCTGGCCACTAATGCTGAAGAAGCTGAAGTCGAATGCTTCTATGAAGACCTGCAAGACCTTCTAGAACTAACACCCCCCAAAAATGTCCTTAGCATCCTAGGGGAAAGGAAAAGGAAAGTGAAGTCACTCAGTTGTGTCCAACTCTTTGCAACCCCATGGACTATAGCCTACCAGGCTCCTCTGTCCATGGGATTCTCCAGGCAAGAGTACTGGAGTGGGTTGCCATTTCGTTGTCCAGGGGATCTTCCTGAACCAGGCATTGAACCCTGGCCTCCCACATTGCAGGCAGACGCTTTACTGTCTGAGCCACCAGGGAGATGGTTCATCATAGGGGACTGGAATGCAAAAGTAGGAAGTCAAGAGATACCTGGAGTTACAGGCAAATTTGGCCTTGGAGTACAGAATGAAGCAGGGCAAAGGCTAACAGAGTTTTGCCAAGAAAATGCACTGGTCATAGCAAACACCTCTTCCAACAACACAAGAGAAGACTCCACATGGACATCACCAGATGGTCAACACCGAAATCAGATTGATTATATTCTTTGCAGCCGAAGATGGAGAAAGTCTATACACTCAGCAAAAAAAAGACTGGGAGTTGACTGTGGCTCAGATCATGAACTCCTTATTGCCAAATTCAGACGTAAATTAAAGAAAGCTCTGCCTGCTCCAGGCGGCGCACACGGGGCTTGTGGGGCGGCACCCCTTCTGCACAGAGCCTGGGGGTCTCTGGGGGTCGTGCTCCCTCCGAGAAGGTGCAACGGACCTCCTGCCTGGTCCTGCATTGCTCTGGGCTCCAGGTCTTACCCACCAGTGGTCCCAGCAGCCACCCACCTAAAAGCTGCATCGCGGGGTGGGGGCAGGAGGCCGCCCGCGGGGACCCCAGGCCTCAGTTCTTCGGATTCTCTGCTGCCTGGATCTGAAGGGTTACCTTCCGCTTTGCCTCTGCTCACAGGAGCCTCTCAGGGTTGCCTCTTCCTTGATCTCGTCCATCAGTCCTCCTGGAGAACCAGCGTTGGCCTTGTTCACCTATTGTTTTACTGTCTGTTTACTTGCTCACTTATTTCTGGGCTGCCCCGGGTCTTTGTTGCTGCGTGAAGGCAGTCCCTGGTTGCATGGAGTGGGGGCTGGTCTCCAGTTGCGGGGGGTGGGCTTCTCATCGCGGAGCACGGGGGGCTGCGTGGCCCCTGGGCACGTGGGCTTTTCCTGGATCGGGGACACAGCGGTGCCTGCGCACCGGCAGCCGGATTCTCACCCGCTGGGCACCGGGGAAGCCCAGCTTGGCTTTAGACGGTGCTTTCTCACACCTCCTTTGCAGGATTGTGGCTTCTTCGTGTTCGATCCCTCCTCTCTCTGTTCTGGGTTTGCTCTGCGATGGTTTAAGCACTGATCTGAACACTCAGTTTGAAACCGAGTCCCTTCGTCAAGCTTCCAATTAAGCTCTATCCGAAACTTTCTTCCCTGTCTTTTCCTGAACCGCTCCCCCTCAAGATGGTCGCGTACAAAAGAACGGGGGGATTGAGGCCCCAAACCAGGTCCTGTGTCCCTGGCTTTTGCCTCCTGGGCCTCCTCTGGTTCTCGAAGGGTTGGCTCGGGACGTGGTGATTAGGAAGTGAGGAGGAGGAACCAAGAACAACTGTTGGGCCAGGGGACTGGGGACAGTTTAGGCCTGACACACGCGTTAAAGGTGTTTTTACAGGAAGCGGACCCCCCACCAGATGGAAACTGCTGACCACAAGCACGGAGACCCCAGACCCCTGAAACCATCTGCAGCGCCGAGCACAAGCTGTTCACACCTTTGCGGCCCCCTCCCCACGTGGCCTTTGAAGCCTGTCGCCTAACCAGCAGCTCGGGACGGGCTGGGCCCCGGCCCGCCGTCTCCCCAGGCTGCCGGCCTCCTGAGTGAAGCAGCTTTTCCCTCCCCCAGCTCTTGGCACTTGAGTACCGGCCTTTCGAGCAGCCGAGCGTGGGTTTGGTGCCGGCCTCGTCAATTACAGGTTCATTTGTTGACTTCATTGTCTGTTTGCTTCCAGTGCAGATTAGGCTGCGGTCAAGGCAGAGATAGTTCGGAAATCGAGGCTGAGGGGCGGCGGATGCGGAAGTGCTCCACGTGCAGGCGGGCGTCAGCGGCTCCGCGACTCCAGCACAGCCCGTCGAGAAGGTCATCCTTTCTCCTCGAACTGCCGTTACACCTTTGTCCAAAAACCCGTGGGCCTCCTGCTGACGTATGTGCCTGCCTGTCCATCACTCACATGGACCTGCGTCTATAAACATGGGCTGAATGGCTTCTTGTCTACCTCGGGGTGGTGGCTCAGAGCCTGCTTGGCCTGCCAGCCTCTGTCCATTTCCCAGCGAACCTCAGCTGGGCTGTGGACCAACCCTGCCTCTTGGGTGCCCGGTGCCCGGCTGTCCAGGCGTCTTATGACAGTGGGCCAGGCTGAGAGGCCTCTGCAGAAGCCAGGGTATCCCAGGTCCAGGGACACCTTGTCTCTCCAGGACGTGGCAGGGGGTGCCGTCCTGCCAGGCCCCGGGAGAGGGTCACACAGGCCGGGCCTGCCTCCTTGTCTCCTGAAAGGGCACTGGGCCTGCCCCCTGGCCACCTGTGGAGGGCAGGCCCCTGCTCAGCGGCACCTTGGATGGCAACTGTGGTAATTAGTGGGTCCAGCTGAACGTTCAGTTCCGCCCCCAGAGGGTAGGGTCATGCGAGTGTGTGGTGGCGGGAGGGGGCAAGCCCTGCCCTGTGCGGCACAAACGCGCCTTTGTGGGGGCCCAGGGTCCACCTGTGGCCCTGGCTGCCTTTTCGGTCAGCCCCGAGTCCCAGGAGGGCATGCCAAGACCAGAACCTCCTCCGTCCCCGGGGAGAGAAGGGGGCCCCGCCCTGGCCCAGTGCTGTGTCCCCGAGCTGGCTGCTGTGAAATGCAGACAGCTGGACACCGCAGAGAGCGGTCGGACATGGCGAGGGGCTGCCACGAGGGAGCAGGCCGGACGGCCCCTCTGAGGGTGGGGTCCCCTGTGCCCCCGTGCAGTTGTGGACAAGCGGGCAGGCTCCCCACCCAGGGCTCAGACAGGCGGACAGACACCGGTGGGGTCATTCAGGCAGGAGCTCCAGGGCAGGGGGTGGGCGGCCCCCAAACACCCCATCCGGGCCTGGGAACTGACGGAAGTGGGCCCGTGAGGTGGGACTGGGTTACCGATGGTGAGGCGAGATCGCCCTGCAGCTCAGGGCTGGTGTCTAGACAGACACGTAGGAGAAGGCGTGAGGGGACGGAGTGGAGGGTCGGGGATTGTGGCCACAAGCCAGGGGCCGCCGGGAGCTGCAGGAGGCAGGAGGGACCCCCCGCCCCAGAGACGGCAGAAGGCCGGCCCTACCGGCACCTGGATCTCCGACCTGGGGCCTCAGCACTGGGAGGGAATACGCTTCCACCATTCTCAGCCTCCTTCATGTCAGGGGCCCAGAACATGAAAACTGCTCTCCACAGACAATCCACAGGGAATGTGACGCAGTTGGGGCGTACCTTGGAGGACTCCCCGAGGAGGCCATGCGGGAGCTGAGCCCTGAATCCTCAAATGGTGCAGAAGGTGGCAGGCCAGGGGGCCCACAGGGATAACCGCCTGCCAGGCAGCAAGGCCAGGACTGAGCTGGACGCCTGCCTCCCATTCCTTATCTGCCCTGCTCCCCTGCGGGTCAGACCTCGGGCTCACGGAAGACCCTGCAGGAGGGGGGAGGTGCACTCGTAGAGGGGAGCAGGCTGACGGTGAGGCCAGAGGCCCCCTCCCGTCGCCCCAGCTGCAGGACGGCCCTCCGCCCCCCACAGACCGCGTGGGGCCCTGCAGCTTAATGAGCCGTGGGTGGAAATGACAGGTTCCCTTGCCAGCTGGCCACAGAGCGCGGGGGTAGGGGGGCTCTGGGCCAAGCTCCCTGGGACCCTGGGCTGGGGGTACAAAGGGCGGCTGAGGGAGGGCCCACAGAGCCTCTCGGAGCCTCAGTGAGAGGACCTGCCTGCGGCGTGAGCCCAGAGCCCCAGAGATGAGGACCCTGGCCCTGACTCTGACCGTCGCCCTCGGCCTGACCTCGGCCCTGCAGGCCCAGGACAACCTGTCCTTCCAGGAGCCGGATGTGAGGCTCTGGGGGAGGGTGGGGGTCGGGGGTCCTGGGCTGAGCCCTCCCTATCCATGGCGGCCAGCGTCTCGGGGTCAGGAGGGAGATGTGGTGTAGGGCTCGGCCCTGGCCCTCCCCACAGACAGTGACTGCCAGGGCTGGGAGACTGGGGGCCAAGGGGGCCTCCGCCCCATGTGCTCAGCCCCAAGCAGCACCCCAGGAAGGTGCTGGAAGGAGGGGACCTCAGATGTGCTGGGGGAGCAGCCTGCGGGTGTCCGAGGGGGCTCCAGGGGGCGTCGGGTCGAGGGAGCTGGCCGTGGGAGGGTGGCTGGTGAGGAGGAGTGGAGGCGGCCGCCAGGCTCACACGCATTCCAGGTTTTGGGGAAGTGGTTCATCACGGCCGTCGTGGAGACCGAGGGCCTCACAGGGGACAGGGTGTTCCCCATCACGTTCTCCGCCCTGAGCAACACCCACGTGTGGGCCTCCACGACACTCAGGTCAGTGTTTGGGCTGCTCCTGGCCGCCCGCTGGCCCCGCTTTCCCAGGCCCGAGGCCCTTCATCAGGCCGGGCTGGGCAGCGGCTGCGAGCCCACCCCCTTCAGGGTCCTCCGGCCATCCGTAGGCGTGGGGAGAGGCTGAACGCCCACTGAACTCTGAAGAAGGGGCCAGGGCTCTGCCGGGTCGGGGGTGGAGAAGCAGAAGGCTCCACCCGGAGTCGGGGTCCCCTGCGCTGCTCCAGGGCCGGGGTGCGGGCCCCGAGCATCCCCAGGACGGAGGGGACCTCAGGCCCCTGTGCACGGGGCTGTGTCCTCCAGGACCCGGGGCTTCTGCTACGACGTGGACGTCGTCCTGGAGAAGACCAGCAGGTCCGGCACTTACACCGCCTGTGAGTCCGGGACGGCGGGGTGGGGCCTCAGGGGCCCTGTGGCCGAGAGGGGGCCGTCAGGATGGGGAGCCCCCTGCCGGGGCTCAGGGCAGGCGGGGGCACCAGGGGGCAGGTGACTAGATCCGGGGGGCATGGCAGTCGGGGCCCGCTCACCGCCACCAAGCCAGGGGCCAGGACTCTGCTGACACGCCCGGCCCGTGGCCCTCCGCAGCGAGGGGCAAGACCCATGTGGAAGTGGAGGAACTGCCTACAAAGGACCACCTCATGTTTTACTGTGAAGGGCCGTTCGAGGCGGGAAGGTTCAGAGCAGCCAAGCTCTTGAGTGAGTCCCCTCTCCCAGCCTGGCCCCGTCTCTGCTCCAGGGGCCCTGCCCGCCCGGCAACAGCCCTTCTCTGCCCAGGGCTTCTGCATCTCCGAAGGGGCAGCGCTTGAGGGCATGACACACACAGGCCCAAGTGCTGGCCCTTGAGTGCCCAGGGGCCTGTGCAGGCAGACAGTGCCCTCTGGCCCGACAGACCGCTCCGGAGGCACATTCCGAGCCCCACTTCCGGAGGCAGGAGACGCTGACGGAGGAGTTCTCGGGGCAGGGACCCTCACAGGGGTGAAGGCCAGGGTTCTCTGGTCAGAGGGCAGCGCAGTTCCTCTGGGAGGGGAGCCCTTCCAGGTCAGGGGCCTGACGCTGCAGGTGGCTCTGGGATCTGTCCTGGGGTGTCCTCCCAGGCCCCCAGGAACTTGGGTGTCCCCTGGGGCTTCCCCCCTCTTTCCCCGGGACCTGCTGGCTGGGAGGGGCCTGTCTCCTCCGCACCTGCTAGGGGTCCACTCCAGACAGACCCCTCCTGCCCTTCCGGGTGTCCCTCGAGGCCTGACTCACCGGGCGCCTGGCCTGCAGGTAGGAATCCCGACGTGAACCCAGAGGCTCTGGAGGCTTTTAAGAAATTCGCACAGCGCAAGGGCTTGTCTCCGGAGGACATCTTCACACCTCAGCAGACGGGTGAGGGGCCGGCCCTGCGGCATCCCTGGGTCCCCTCTGCGTCCTCTTCACGCCCTGGGTCCCTCCCTCCGCCCCCTCCTGCTTCTCCCCGGTCCCTCCGTGGGGAGACGTCAGCTCTGTGACGGGTCACAGGGAGCCCCGGGGGGCCCCGCTCTGGGTCTCCGTGACCCACATCTGGGCTACAGGCGGTGAGGGGTCTGGGCCCCTGTGTGGGGCGTCTTCTCACTCCTGGGTTTGTCTTGGTCTCTACAGAAAGCTGCAAGCCTGAAAGTGACTAGGGTGAGTGGTCCTTGAAGCAATCGAGGGTCGGTTCAGTGGGGTGTCAGGGTCCACCAGGCTCCCCAGGGCAGGCAGGAGGGACCCGCGTGGCCAGGAGGCGGCGTCTCTGCTCTGAGGGCCCAGCCGGCCGGCCCCGCCCTGCAGGGTCTGTTCCTGGGCTGCACTCCACACATAGGCGCCCTCTCTGTGCTCAGGGCTCACTGTTGGGTAACTCAGGATGGTGCCCGTCCAGCTGTGCCTCCGGTGGAAGGTGCATTCCACCCTCCACGCTGCATCCCTGGGGGCAAGGAGAACCCCATCTGCCCCCTTCCTCCATGACCTTTCCCCTCCTCTCCAGGGCAGGGGGCACCAGGCTCCACAGCAGCCCCCGGCAGCGCCATCAGGACCCGCCATCCTGCAGGATGTGGGAGGAGCCCCTGGAACTTGGGCCTCCCCACCCCCTGCTCCCCTGCCCTGCTTTCTCGCCCAGCCCTCCCTCCCCTCTCCTGGCTTCAAATAAAAGGCTTCAGCGTCCCCAGGGGCTCTGCCTGTCTGTGGGGCCCCTCGGGGGGTGAGAGGGGAGGACAGGGAGGTGGAAGCCTTGCAGGAGGGACCAGAGGACCCGCTTGTGTCCTGGGTCCCCGTGGTGTGTGTCTCTGTCGGATGGGCCTGGGGGTCCGGGGAGAAGCAGGTGCTGGCAGCTCTGCCCGAGGTCCCGGGTGGTCTCTGCAGGTCTGATGCCCACAAGCTCAGGTTTGGGTGGTTGTGTGGTTGGGAGGAGGGGTCTAATACCCAGGAGCACAGGCTTTGGGTGGTCCCATGTTTGGGGGAGGGGTCTGATACCCAGGAGCGCAGGTTTGGGTGGTCCCATGGTTGGGGGAGGGGTCTGATACCCAGGAGCGCAGGTTTGGGTGGTCCCATGGTTGGGGGAAGGGTAAGGGTGGCAGGGTCAGCCCCAGGCCCAGGTGGGGCCACGTGTGCAGGTGGGGATCGCCCGGCCCCGCAGGCCCCCACAAGCTGGAGGCCGAGGTGGGAGTGAGGGGGGCCAGGCCGGGCCAGGCTGGGCCAGGCGCACAGGACAAGGACGGCCCAACACTGGGCCCCAGACCCGGACGACTGCTGGTCCCCCACTCAGGCCTGGCTGCACACAGGTGCTGCCCCTGGGGAGGGGACCGCGTCTGCAGGGACCTCTGGCCTCTTCTGACGCTGACCCCGCCGTTTCCCTAGATCCCCCTGGGGCGACGTGCAGCCTGATAGCCAGCCGATGGTGACCAGGGTCTCCTTTCTCGTGGTGGGAGGCGGATCCCAGCCCAGCCTCCCTGGAGACTAGGGACAAGGGGTCCCTCCACACAGGGTCGGTGCTACTCCCCAGTGGGGCAGCCAGCTAGCCAGGTGTTGGGAGCCAGCGTGAGGAGCTCCGCCCATGGCAAAGGTCATGAGGAAGGAAGCTTGGCATACGCAAAGGCGTGATCAAGCCTCAGGAAACCCCCTGTTCCCGAGCATCTACCCCAAAACCAGAGTACTTTGCGGGGAGCTCTCCCCCATGACCATTTCTCTCAGAGAAGGAGTTAACTTGCTCCAGTTAATAAAAATGCCTGGGCGTGACAAGAGCGTTTCAGCTTACGAACTCTGGAGGTTCTCTGGCCTGCCTGATCAGGCTCGTCCGGCCGCATGTGATGGTTTACAGCCTCCCAACTGTGAGAGGCACGGGATGTTTTAAAACTTTCTAAATACAGACTCTTTTGAGAAGTTAGAAGATCATTAGTATAGTATTAGTAGGTTGATTAGGAATTATATTGGTGAAGGGTCTTTTCATTTGTCCTGCCAATAATTACTGCTAATTCCCTGCTCTGGGTGTGACAAAGATGTCTCAGGTCAAACCTCTCTGCTGACAGACTAGTTGTATGACAGCCTCTCAGCCATAAACAGCACAGAGAGTTTGGAGTATCAGCATAGGGCTTTTTTCATTGATGAGTCAATGATTGCCGCCAGGCCTCCATATCCTTAGGCACCTGGGAATATATTAATCAATGTATTTGGAATATAGAAAAGGAAATATAGTAGTTTTTGATGTTAGCAATACTAGACTTTTTGAGTTAATGAATTCTTTTATTATAGACCACTGTACTCTGTTATAAATCACTGTGTCCTTGCTATGCAAAAATGTAACTTTATCACCTTCTTAAAACAAAATAGATCTTAAGGGGAACATTGGTGAAGGGTTTACATTTGTTGAGCCAATATTTGCTGCTAAAACTTCATATTCCTGCCCTTATAATGAATATAACTAGCATATAGGAAAAATAAGTATTAACCTTTAAGATTAATCATGTTAAACCTTAGGTTAAGTAAATTCCTTTCTTGATTGTAACTCACTACACCCTCACCCTATAGGAATGCAACTTTATTTGGAGGGTGGCGCCTGATTTGAGAAAAAATCACCCCTGGAAAAATAAGATTTCTGGTTAACTGACCAGTATCAGAAAGGGCCATAAAATGTCAGCAGACCTCATGGCCAAAAGATGATGAAACTCATAAGACCTTTGTATAATTTTATACAAAGCACCTGATTGTGACAAGGGTCGGGTCTGCTGACCCCCGCGTGACTCTGTATTCATCCCCATGTACAACAAAAAGGTATATAAACAAACCCGAAAAATAAAGAAATCGGATCAGTTTCTGGAAAGACTGATTCCCCCGTGTCGTCTTTTTCTCGCTCCCCGCTTTCCTGGCTGAATTCAGCCTCTTTTTCTACTATCTGTTCCTAATCTCCCTCTGTATCTGTAATTAAATAAGTTTTTTCCAGGACGCCGACTCCGTCCCCACCTTCGAGTCACCCTGGATCCACCGGGGTTGGGCCCTGGCAGCCAGGACCCTCCTGGACACAGCAGGACCCCAGGCAGACAAGGGGCCCCTGGCACTCTGTGTTCCTTCCTGACAAGGAGACACCAGAGAGGGGGTTCCCCGAGTGCAAGCCCCTCACCAGTGTGGGGGCGTCCTGTGGAGCCCCCGTGCCAGGTCTTCTGACTGCCCACCCCACATCCTCCCTGCCCGGCCCCTCCCGCCCCCTCCCCGTGTCAGGGGTGATGGCACTGGGCCCTGGGATCATCAGCATCGTCTCTGTCTCATGCTGAGCTGCCCGGCCCCTCCCGCCCCCACCCCCTCCCCGTGTCAGGGGTGATGGCACTGGGCCCCGGATCACCAGTATCGTCTCCATCTCAAGCTGAGCTGCCCGGCCGCCCCTACCCCCTCCCCATATCAGGGGTGATGGCACTGGGCCCCAGATCACCAGTATCGTCTCCATCTCACGCTGAGCTGCCCGGCTGCGCCGCCCCCCCCATATCAGAAGTGATGGCACTGGCCTGGGCACACCAGGATCATCTCCGTCTCACGCTGAGCTGCCCGGCCCCCTGGTCCAGCCACACCTTAAGGTCCTCACCACGAGCCTCACCTGGGCCTCGACTGGCTGGGAAGGGCACACAGGTGGCGCTGCCAGGACCAGCGAGAGGGATGGTTCCGGGGCCTCTCAGGGGGCAGTGCCCACGCTAGGCTGACTGCATGGAGCAGGCGTTCCTTCCTGCCATCCGACAGCGAGGAGGGGCCACTGCGTGTGAGGAGCCGCAAGCGGGGGACACACAGAAGGGCTGAGGCCCTCGGGAGCAGCGGGGGACCTCCCAGGAGGGGAGCCCTGGCCTCTCGTGACCTCAGGGTGGTGTGCCCCCAGCAGAGGGGCTGCATGGTCAGGGGGAGGGGTCATAGAAGGTTCTGGGGTCTGGGGGGGACGGGACCACCCACCACTGGAGTTAAGAGCTCTGCAGTGCAGGAACGGTCTGGAGCCTTCCCTCACCTGTGCACAGACAGACATGCACACTCACAGACACACGTGTACACAGACACACACACACATGCACACAGACGAATGCACACATGTGAGCGTGCACAGGAGACACACATCAGCACAACACACTCACACACGTGTTTACACGCGTGCACACACGTACACTCACACATCACACGGCCATGTAGCACATGTCTGCACAAGACAAAATTCTGTGCAAATTGGAAGCGGTCAAACGAGATGGCAAGGGTGAACGTGGACATTCTAGGAGTCAGCGAACTAAAATGGACTGGCATGGGTGAATTTAACTCAGATGACCATTATATCTACTACTGCGGGCAGGAATCCCTCAGAAGAAATGGAGTAGCAATCATGGTCAACAAAAGAGTCCTAAATGCAGTACTTGGATGCAATCTCAAAAACGACAGAATGATCTCTGTTCGTCTCCAAGGCAAACCATTCAATATCACAGTAATCCAAGTCTATGCCCCAACCAGTGACGCTGAAGAAGCTGAAGTTGAATGGTTTTTATGAAGACCTACAAGACCTTTTAGAACTAACACACAAAAAAGATGTCCTTTTCGTAATAGGGGACTGGAATGCAAAAGTAGGAAGTCAAGAAACACCTGGAGTGACAGGCAAATTTGGCCTTGGAATGCAGAATGAAGCAGGGCAAAGACTAATAGAGTTTTGCCAAGAAAACGCACTGGTCATAGCAAACACCCTCTTCCAACAACACAAGAGAAGACTCTTCACATGGACAGCACCAGATGGTCAACACCGAAATCAGATTGATTATATTCTTTGCAGCCAAAGATGGAGAAGCTCTATACAGTCAACAAAAACAAGACCGGGAGCTGACTGTGGCTCAGATCATGAATTCCTTATTGCCAAATTCAGACTTAAATTGAAGAAAGTAGGGAAAACCGCTAGACCATTCAGGTATGACCTAAATAAAGTCCCTTATGATTATACAGTGGAAGTGAGGAATAGATTTAAGGGCCTAGATCTGATAGAGTGCCTGATGAACTATGGAATGAGGTTCGTGACATTGTACAGGAGACAGGGATCAAGACCGTCCCCATGGAAAAGACATGCAAAAAAGCAAAATGGCTGTCTGAGGAGGCCTTACAAATAGCTGTGAAAAGAAGAGAGGCGAAAAGCAAAGGAGAAAAGGAAAGATATAAGCATCTGAATGCAGAGTTCCAAAAGAATAGCAAGAAGAGATAAGAAAGCCTTCTTCAGCGGTCAATGCAAAGAAATAGAGGAAAACAACAGAATGGGAAAGATTAGAGATCTCTTCAAGAAAATTAGAGATACCAAGGGAACGTTTCATGCAAAGATGGGCTCGATAAAGGACAGAAATGGTCTGGACCTAACAGAAGCAGAAGATGTTAAGAAGAGGTGGCAAGAATTCACAGAAGAACTGTACAAAAAAGATCTTCACGACCCGGATAATCATGATGATGTGATCACTAACCTAAAGCCAGACATCCTGGAATGTGAAGTCAAGTGGGCCTTAGAAAGCATCACTATGAACAAATCTAGTGGAGGTGATGGAATTCCAGTTGAGCTGTTTCAAATCCTGAAAGATGGTGCTGTGAAAGTGCTGCACTCAATATGCCAGCAAATTTAGAAAACTCAGCAGTGGCCACAGGACTGGAAAAGGTCAGTTTTCATTCCAATCCCTAAGAAAGGCAATGCCAAAGAATGCTCAAACTACCACACAATGCACTCATCTCACACGCTAGTAAAATAATGCTCAAAATTCTCCAAGCCAGGCTTCAGCAATACGTGAACCGTGAACTTCCTGATGTTCAAGCTGGTTTTAGAAAAGGCAGAGGAACCAGAGATCAAATTGCCAATATCCGTTGGATCATGGAAAAGCAAGAGAGTTCCCGAAAACATCTATTTCTGCTTTATTGACTATGCCAAAGCCTTTGACTGTGTGGATCACAATAAACTGTGGAAAATTCTTCAAGAGATGGGAATACAGACCACCTGACCTGCCTCTTGAGAAATCTGTATGCAGGTCAGGAAGCAACAGTTAGAACTGGACATGGAACAACAGACTGGTTCCAAATAGGAAAAGGAGTATGTCAAGGCTGTATATTGTCACCCTGCTTATTTAACTTCTATGCAGAGTACATCATGAGAAACGCTGGACTGGAAGAAACACAAGCTGGAATCAAGATTGCCGGGAGAAATTTCAATAACCTCAGATATGCAGATGACACCACCCTTAAGGCAGAAAGTGAAGAGGAGCTAAAAGCCTCTTGATGAAAGTGAAAGAGCAGAGTGAAAAAGTTGGCTTAAAGCTCAACATTCAGAAAACGAAGATCATGGCATCCGGTCCCATCACTTCATGGGAAATAGATGGGAAACAGTGGAAACAGTGTCAGACTTTATTTTGGGGGGCTCCAAAATCACTGCAGGTGGTGACTGCAGCCATGAAATTAAAAGATGCTTACTCCTTGGAAAAAAAGTTATGACCAACCTAGATAGCATATTGAAAAGCAGAGACATTACTTTGCCAACTAAGCTCCATCTAGTCAAGGCTATGGTTTTCCAGTAGTCATGTATGGATGTGAGAGTTGGACTGTGAAGAAGGCTGAGCGCTGAAGAATTGATGCGTTTGAACTGTGGTGTTGGAGAAGACTCTTGAGAGTCCCTTGGGCTGCAAGGAGATCCAACCAGTCCATTCTGAAGGAGATCAGCCCTGGGATTTCTTTGGAAGGAATGATGCTAAAGCTGAAGCTTCAGTACTTTGGCCACCTCATGCGAAGAGTTGACTCATTGGAAGATCCTGATGCTGGGAGGGATTGGGGGCAGGAGGAGAAGGGGACGACCGAGGATGAGATGGCTGGATGGCATCACGGACTCAATGGACTTGAGTCTGAGTGAACTCTGGGAGATGGTGATGGACAGGGAGGCCTGGTGTGCTGCGATTCATGGGGTCGCAAAGAGTTGGACACGACTGAGCGACTGAACTGAACTGAACTGTGCACACACAGAAAGACACGCACGCACACACACACACACACTGTTTATAACAAATGTAAATGCCACCCAGAGCAGGCGTGGCATGAACGTTCCCCCAGAGGCCTCTGCGCTGCCTCTCTCCGCCTACCTCTGCCTCCCACACGCAGGTCCATGCCCGTCGCTGTGCGTCTCCCTGCTGACATCACATCCGTGGTCTCACAGCCAGGATCCTGGATGCAGAGGGCTGGGCCACACGACTCAGGTAAGACATCCCTGGAGTCTCTCTGCCGCCACCCACTTTAGCAGCCGTGGGGCATTCACTCGTCCACGCGGACCACGCCTGGTGGATCCCGTCCCCCCTCCACAGAGACGATTGTTTCCGGCCCCTGCCATCTCAACTGGTGCCGTGATGGCGACTCTTGACAAAGCAGCTGTGAAAATCTGTGAGGACTCCTATGGCGAGCTCCCGGGAGTCGCTCTGCAGGTACACGCCCCTGGGGTCCTCCTCCCTGACACCCCAAGTGCACAGGCACACGCGTCACGCGAGGAGCCCCGTGGGTGAGCTCCCAGGAGTCGCTCTGCAGGTAAAGGGATGCGCCTGTGGGGCCCTGGCGTCCCACGCACGGTTCTCCCAGAGAGGCGTGTCCTCCACACCTCCCTGCAGGGGGTCTGCTGGCCTCTCCTCACGTTGTCCCCAGCGCTGGTTGTCACCAGCCTGGAAACCCACCAGGGCCGGGGCGACACTGCCGTCTCCAGTGTTTACGTTCTCGTGCCGCCGGGAGTCCTAGCGTCTCTCACGTGCACCAACCACGTGCGTCGCCTCCTGTTAGACGTGCCCTTGTCTGTCCTCTGTCCCTTTTTAGAACAGACTTTCAAGATCTGGGGACCACAGGGGTGTCAAACCGCTCTCTGGCCTTGGGACGCGAGGGGCGTCGTCCCGGCTCGCTGTCTGTCCTCCCAGCTTTGGGCATGTCTGTCTGTTTGGCCGTGGGAGGAGCCAGACGCTTCCGTCTTCTGGCTCTGGGGCCACGCTTAGAGCAGGGGTCTTAAACCCTGAGACTGTACATGTTTTTACAAAAAAGACTTCAATTTGTATATCTTATCTTTAACTCACCTGAAATTTCCCTTTCATATAACAAAAAATGCTACTTCCAATTAAAAAAGAAAACAAAAGTTAACTACTCCCCTCTTAAAATATGTGGCTGATACAAAAAGCGACCTTGTATGATTCTCTTCACAGGAAACATCCAGAACAGGGAAAGAGCAGACAGGAAGCAGGTTAGGGCTGGGGGAGAGGGGGGTCAGTGAACACTTTGGGTTCCCTTCTCGGGAGGAAACCTGTCCGCCCGAGGCCGTGGGGAGGGCTGTAGACCTCAGAAGCGCACAACTCAAAACAGACTTGCTTCTGTGAAGGCGTAACACTGTACATTGATGCTCACACAGGGACTGAGACAGATGGCGACGCCAGCTCTGCGTGCAGGGCAGCAGGGGAGACACGGGTGGAGAGGACAGCCTCTGGGCTCGGGGAGCAGACGAGGGCGGGATGATCTGCGAGGATGGCAGTGAAAGAGGCCCGCTGCCACACGTAGAGTCGACGGGCAGAGCGAGCTGGGTGCGCGAAGCGGGGCACCCACGCCAGCGCTGTCCTGGGACAGCCCGGCAGGAGGGGGCGGGGAGGGAGGCGGGAGGCAGGTTCAGGACAGGGGGACACACTGTGCCTGTGGCCAGCTCACGCTGATGCATGGCAAAACCCATCACACTATTGTAATTATTCTCCGATTAAGACAGATACGAGAAAAACAAAAGACACCATAAATGATAGGAAATGAAACAATAAGATTGCAGATGTGTATAACGGACTTTTGGACTCAGAGGGAGAGGGAGAGGGTGGGATGATTTGGGAGAATGACATTCTAACATGTATACTATCATGTGAATTGAATCGCCAGTCTATGTCTGACGCAGGATGCAGCATGCTTGGGGCTGGTGCATGGGGATGACCCAGAAAGATGTTATGGGAGAGGTGGAGGGTCTGGGGCGCCGGCACCGGGTGGACTGGCCTCCGGGCGGGGCGGTGGGTCCGGGCGGGGTCGGAGTCTCCTCAGGACCAGGGGCCGCCGCGGTGCAGCCCTGGTGCTCCTGCTCGGGGCCGTCCAGCCGCTGCGGGGCGCCTCCGGCTCCGGGAGCGGCTCCATCTGCTGCCGCTTCTGCCGCCCGGATCGAGGTCTGCGGGTTGTGCCAGGGCTGCTGCTGGGGGCGGTTCCACATCCTGAGATGCGGTGAGGCTGCAGGAGGTCCCCGAGCCTGCCTTCCAAAGGCGGAAAACATCCCGCCGCCCATGCCAGAAGCGCCAGACCGCGGTCCCCGACGGTGGTCCCCACACGGGCTGTCTGAGGCCAGTCTCTGCTCCCCCCGTGTCCCTCCACCCTCCTCCCCCTCCGGCTCTGCCTCGCCGAGGTCCACGGACTCCAGCTGCGCTGGGAGAAGGCGAGCCCGGCGCTCCAGGTTGGAGCTGGGCATGTCGAGTGGCAGCTGCCTGAGGCAGGGGAGGTCGGGGGGCTGACAGAAGTCCTCCGAGCCCTGGTCCAGCCGGGTGCCCAGGATGGAGGAGACGGCACTGGGGGCGCGCGGTTGGGCAGCAGAGTCAGGGCCTGGCCTTTCCTTCCTCTCGGGCTTCCCCTGGCACCCCCTGGGGGCCGGGCTTCTGGACCCCGCCCATCTGGACGCCAAGGCCTGGTCAGCAGGGGGGGCCGGCAGTCTCGGCTGGAGGGAGCCCTCTGTCCACGGTGACCACCTCTCCCTTCCTGGGGGAGCCCGACTCACTCCTGTCTGCCCCCACCCCCACTCTGGGTCACCTCCCAACTCTTGGCCCCCGCCCCACTCTGCCCGCCCCCCCCCAAAGGGAACTGCAGGATGGGGGGAGGGCCGCGCCTGCTCTGTTCATTGCTCCGGCCTGGCCTGGCTGCGCTGCACACAGTAGGTGCTGCATACGGATTTGCTGAATGAATGAGCCCCAACCAGCACCTTACAGACACCTGAGGGGCCCTGGGGCTCTCCGCCAGCCCCCAGCGATCCCTGCTCCGGCTGCTCCCTGGAGGGGACCCCGAGATAGGATCCTGAGGTTCCTTTACAAATGGGAAGACGGCTCTGCCCAAGGGCTGGAGGCAGAGAGCTTCTTCACGGGGGAGGAAAAGCTCAACGAAAACAACCCGGTCCCTCGGGAGCCCTTTCCGCCGGGCCAGGCACGAGGCCGCACCGTCCACGCGTATGGACCGGCTCAGAGAGGTGAAGAGACTTTCCCAAGCCACACAGCCGGTCGCTGGGCCGCTGGGCCGGGGGGGCGGGGCGCTCGCCTCTTGAACTGCGGGTCCAGGACCTGCTGGGCCGGCGGGAAGGCGGGTCCCGGACCTGCAGGGCGGGAGGAAGGCGGGTCCAGAACCTGCTGGGCGGGGGGGAAGGCGGGCCCAGGACCTGCAGGGCGGGGAGAAGGCGGGTCCCGGACCTGCTGGGCGAGAGGAAGGCTAGTAGGCTCACGGGAAGCTGGTGACGTATGAGGGGTCGCTGACCCGGAAGGCGGGCACCAAGTGCTCCAGCGGCTCCTCCAAGGGGTCTGCTGTGCCCATCCCCATCCCGAGGGGCTCATCCAGCTTCGAGGAGGATCCATTTACACACAGAGCTCATTTTCAAACAGCGGGACAGTTCAAAATGCAAACAGCGAGAATACTCGGGCTCACATCCTGAAATGCAAAGAATTGCCTTGGCACACGACCAGGGCCAGGCGTGGATGGCGCCGGGGGGTGAAGGAGGAGTCCAGCTCCTCGGCTTGGGCCTGGGCCTGGAGGCGAAGGTCTGTGCTGGACCCGGGAGCGGGGCCAGGTGGCGTCTGGCCCCAGATCCCCAGGCCTGGAGCTGGAGCTCCACGCCCACCCGAGCCTTTGTGGCCCAGGGGGTGGCGCGGTGCGCCTGCCTCACCCGCTCTGGCCCCAGGTCCCCCCGGACCCGGCTCTCCTGGGCCCCGGGACACCAGCCGGCCAGGGCAGGTTCGATGGGCAATGGGAGGGGAGGCCCTCACCGCCAGCCTCGAAGCTCCCGCACTCTTGGGGTCCGTCCTGCAGGGCGGCCGCCTCTACGCAGAGGCGGCCGTGGGGAGGCACAGGCACCGCCAGCTGTGCTGCCTGGGGGGACACCGACCTCCAACCAGGATGGGAGTCTGTGCCGCGCCCCCCGGGAGGGCCCGGGCAGGCCCTCAGCCCAGCTCCGAACCTCCCTGCTGGGCCTGTGCGCCTAGGCTGTCCAGCTCACCCGTGTCCACCTGCCTGGCGAGTGCCCCGCTCAGGGCGACCACCCGTGCCCGCGGCCCCCAGTGCCCCAGGGCAGGCTGCACAGTCAGCGACCCAGACACTCCCACCTGGCACAGGTTCCAGGGGATTCTCGGGGGAAAGGCGCCTGGGGCCGCCAGGAAACGGGGGTGGTAGGGCTGCTCCCCCTGGCCCAGCCCCGCATCTCAGCTGCCTGTGACCCCGAGCGTCCTCCGTCCCCCTGCCCTGTGCCGCCTTCCCTAGACAGCCTGCTTGTGAAGGGTGTGGGGACCCTCTGCCCTGGGGAGGCCCATCTACAGCCAGTGAGCCGCCTCACGCCGCACTGGCCCCAAGGGCCTCGGCTGTGCACGCTGGCACCCCCGGGGGCAGGGGGACCATCCGTGCGGAGTTCCACCACCGAGTTCGGGCACGTGCATTCGCACTCTGAGGCGGGAGAGCCCGCTGGGGCCCCTCAGTCTGCCAGCCTCTGAACGTCTCCGTCCTGTGCTCCCAAATTAAAGCAGCGCCTGCTCTAAGGCTACCATACAACTCCCTCACCCTCTGAACAGGAGACCCTTCCAGAAAACACTGGGACCTCCACTGTGCACCCCCACCTCAAAGACAGAGTGGGCCCTGGGGCATCTCGCTGCCCCCATGCACCGTCCACCCCACCAGACAGGTTCCTGGGGCATCAGGTATCCTGGGAGCCCTGAGGCGGGGTCCTGGGAGGCCCACACCCTGTCCGGGAATGCGAGTGCTGCCGAGGAGGGTCCCGTGACGAAGAGCATCAGGAGGTCCTTGTGAACAGGGCCCCCCACCCCGCCCATGTGGAGGAGGCCCGTCCAGGGAGTGGGGGGTCACCAGGCCTCTCTGCCCTGCTGAGCCCACGGCCACAAGCCGATGGTCCACGGAGGCTCAGAGAGCCGGGGGTGGCAGGGGCCTCGCGTGCCCTGTGGGCACTGATGGAGAGAGACCACACAGAACAGACTGCAGGACCAGGGGCCCGGGGCCCACCCTGCCCGGATCCAAGCTTTATTTCTGCGGCAACCATGCTGTCTGCTTCGCTCAGCCTGGCCCAGCCCAGATGAGATCCTCTGCAGTGCTCACCCTGCAGCCTCACGTTACAAACCAGCCCCCGAAACCGGGAGGCCGCAGAGCAGCCCAACCCGGGTCGTGAGAAGAGTCGGCCTGCCGTGCGGACGTGCCTAACACAGGGGCCTGTCTCAGGGTGGACGCAAGGGCTTCACGCTCTGGGGACACAGTGTTTTCTGAGGGGTCCTTTGCGGACGGGCCCCTTGCCGGGTGAGCCCCCCAGGCGGGCTGCTGCTGAGCGTAGTTCCTAGCAGCAGGGGCCCAAAGCCTGGAAGGTCTAGAGGCGCTCCCAGCTCGGGACAGGCTGCTCCTTCCCGCCAGGAGGTTGGGCGGGTCAGGGGGAGTGGTCCACGCCCAGCCCGGCCTGCGCTCCCGGGGCAGTGGGGTCGGCTGGGGGGGGGCCCGGGGCGCCCTGCAACCGGTACAGGGCCTCGAGCTGCCGGCGCTTCTCCTTGGCCCGGGTGACCACCGTCTGGAAGAGCTGGCAGAAGAGCTGCACAGCCGGGGGCGAGTCGTCGTTGCCAGGGACGGGGTAGGTGATGAGGCAGGGGTTGCAGTTGGTGTCCACGATGCCCACGGTGGGGATGTTCATCTTTGCCGCATCCCTCACGGCCACGTGGGGCTCAAAGACGTTGTTGAGCGTGTGCAGGAAGATGATGAGGTCCGGCAGGCGGACCCGGGGGCCCAGCAGGAGGGGTGCGTTGGTCAGCAGGCCGCCCTTGAAGTAGCGCGTGTGGGCGTACTCACCGCAGCTCCGGGCCGTGCTCTCGATCAGGTGTGAGAACTGCCGGGCACGGCTCACGAACAGGATGATGCCCCCGCGGAAGGCCACGTGGGCCGTGAAGTTCAGGGCGAGCTGCAGGTGCGTGGCCGTCTGCTCCAGGTCAATGATGTCCTGGCCCAGGCGGCTCCCGAAGATGTACGGCTCCATGAACCTACCGGACGCGTGGCCCGCGTGAGCCGCCCGAGGCCACCTCCCACCGCCCTCGCTTGTCCTGCTCCCCACACCCCACCGCCCTGGGGCCGGTACCGTCTGCAGCCTTCCCCATGACACAGCGAGGACCCCACCCCAGGAGTGACCACCAGGGGCAGTCAGGGGGCTGGACCAACAGAGCAGGCTGGGCTGCAGGCTGTGTCCACGTCTCGGGCCAGAAGACTCTACTCTCTGAACCTGCACCTCGTCGCGTGGTGACCCTAACAGAAAGGACCCCACAGGGATGTCTGGACGCTCATAGGTGACATCCAGTGTCCCGCCCAGGGCTGCGTATGTGGCAGCCACCCTCGTTATTACGGCTTTACCACGGAGACCACCCAGGGCCGGGGGACCAGCAGGGCGGGGGCGCCGGCTGGAGCAGGAACCAGCCAGGCCTTGGAGGGAAATCCTGCAGCCCAGACCTGCGGGCCTGGCAGAGGGGCCGGGTGCCAGAGTGTGCCCTCGTGGTCCATCCCCTCCCACTCCGTTCACGTTCCTGCTCACTGCCATCTGGATTCTGTCCTCCTCACAGACGCCGCCAAGGGCCCACAGGCCCAGCGCCCTCAGTGCGGGAGACTTCTGGGAAGAACCCCCAGCAGCGCACCCTCTCACTTCCCGGCCCCGCCCCCAGACTCCGGGATGCCGGCACCGGGCTCCTGCGCAGGGCCGCCCCTGCCCTTCTGCCTCACATGCCCTCTGAAGGCCCTGGTGTGGCGCCCCTGGTCCAGGCTGCTTCCTCCGAGGGCACCTGTGTGACACTGTCCTGGGGTGGCCAAAGCGTCACCCGTTCGGGACCTAAGTTTCCAATGTGAAGAACGCAGACACCCGCTCTGCTCGGCTCCCCCCCTTCACCCCAGGCCCAGCCACTGCTGCGGCTCTGCCCAAGCAGCCACCGCCCCCACCCCTCCGCCCCCCAGTCCACTCTCAACCAGGCCCTCACAATGGCCACCTGAAAGGACGGCCAGTCACCGCTCCTCAGCCTGCCACTGGGATGTCCCTCCAAGGGGGTGGCCTTGCCAGCCCCCGTCCCATCGCCGGCTTACAGGACCTACAAGACCAGCCGGCCTGCCCCTGCGAGGACCATGAGCCCCACGGGAGGCTTGGGGGGAGAGAAGCAAGCTGATCGTGAGAATAAGCACCCATCCCTCCCGGAGACTCCACAATCCCATACGGAGGAAAAGGGGGGTACACACTCTGAAAACAAACTGGAGAGGGGGGCCTGGACCTCAAGGCAGGGGCCCAAGCGCTCTGGACGAGCCACAGCCACCAGGCCCACGCTCACCTGTGCCGACAGCCGGCCTTGTGGCCCAGGTGCACGCGGGCGTTGAAGAGACTTCGCACGGAAAACAGCTCCTTGACGTTAAAGAAGTCGGCGTGCTTGAGGGGCTCGCTCAGGATCCGGGCGCTGAGATCTGGGCGGGGAGGCGGAGAGCATGCAGGCCCCGGGTCCCGGCTCCCCCAGAGCCTGGGGCCTGCGGAGGGCGGCGGCAGATGCTGGGGGGACCCGGGGCCTTCTGCGCAGGCTCGGGGCGGGAGACCGGATCTGACCATGGCTTCGCTCCCGGGTAAACCCGGCCAGGTCCCCAGTCGGCGAAGAGGCAGCCGGCTGATGTCTGTGTCTGCGGCCCCCGTGGTCCCGCCGGCCGCCCGCAGAAACTCCCTCAAGGCAGCAGCTCGGGGCCGGCCGGCCTCGGCCCGCCTCGGTGGCGGGGCGGGGACTCGGAGGCCGCGGCAGCGCGTGGGGCTCTCCCTCCCGGACCCGCAGCCCCTCCCGGGGCCCGCGCCCCCCGGCCCGCACGAAGACCCAGGGCGCCCGCACCCCCGGGGCCGCACGAAGACCCAGGGCGCCCGCACCCCCGGGGCCGCACGAAGACCCAGGGCGCCCGACCCCCGGGCCGAGGGCCCCCTTACCGCTGCCGCGCTCGGGCTCGCGGGCGGCGGCGGGCGCGGCGCTCCCCAGCGTCCTGCCTCTCGGCGCGGCCCGGCTTTGGGGCGCCGCCCGGACACCTGCGCAGACAGCGGACTCAGAGCGCGCCCGCGCCCCCCGCCCCGCCCCGGAGGGGCGCCCGCCGCGCGCGCCACCCCGGGCCCCTCACCCGCTCCGAGCAGCCGCGGCAGCACCGCGCCGGGCGCCATGGCGCGCATCCGGGCGGACGGCCTCGGGGACGGGCGCAGGGAGGACGCACGCACGCACGCACGCACGCACGCACGACGGGCCCGGCGGCGCGGCCGCACGAGCGGCTCCTCCTCCCGCCGGGGCCCGCGCCGCCCCCGCCGCAGCGCCGCCCGCAGGCCCGGAGGTGCCACTGCGCCGCCGCCGCCGCCCCGTCCGGAAGCCCGGCGCGCCCCCGCCGGCCGCCCCGAGCCCGAGCGCGCGGTCCCCGGGGAGCCGTACCCCAGGCCCGCCCGGGCGGAACCGCAGGGAGGGCGTGGCGGCCAGGGCCCGTGGTCCGGTCGGGCGCGGGGCCTGGGGGCCCGTCTCCCCGCCCCGTCCCCCGTCCCGGCGTCCTCGCCCCCTCCCTGCACGGGGCCGGGCGGCCGAGGAGCCCCACGCTGCCCCGCGGTACCCGCCGGGCAGGGGGGCCGCGCTCCCGCCCGGCCAGTTCTTCCAGCAATATGTGGCTTAGAAGGGCTCCATCAGGTTAGTCCAGTGTGCGGTCCAGCCTCAGACCCAGGGTACCGCCGAGTCTGCAGGCGGAGTGGCGAGGTCACGGCGCAGCCCTGCCGCGCGGTGGGCGCCGGGTCCCCGCCGCAGAGCGGCCTCGGAGCACCGAGCCCCACTGGTGATCCTGGGCCGGGGTCTTCGGTGCCCCGAGCCCCGCCCCGCGTTTGGGGAAACGTGGCGTGCGTTCGCGCCGGTGGCTTCAGAGCACAGGGGCCTCCGCACTGCGGCCCCAGCAAGTGACCCCTATTCTCGCAGGCAGTCCAGGGCCTCGGGGCTTGCCAAGGAAGCTTCTAGAACTAGGACTTCTGCCCAACCCGCCGGCGGTGGCGGGGGGTGGGTGGCTCCCGCCCGGGGGTCGCGGCGCCTTTAAGGGCCCCGCCCGTGCATGGGGGGGGGCGGGCGGGCCGTCGCTTAGTAACAGGACGCCGCGCCGCCGCCCGCGCCTTCTGTGCCCCCAGAGCGCGGGGCAACCGAGGCGGGATGTCGGAGGAGGACCCCCAAGCGTGCGCGGAGCCAGAGGAACCCAAGGCCGGGCCCCCGCCGGAGAAAACCAGCGACTGCTACCGCGTGAGCGAGGACCTGCCGGCCAGGTTCAACAACCCGGCCTGGTTTCGGGGCTACAGGTGAGCACCCGGGAGTCCGCTGAGGGTCTGCCTTGCGTGCAAGGAGGAAAGACCAGTGCTCCTGGTCCGGCGGGCGGCCAGGTGCCCAGCTGGGCCTGCCTCGGCTCAGCCCACAGGCCCCAGCCTGACCCCCGAGTCAAAAGCCGGGTCAGCGGTTCACCATCACAGGAGCGGGGAGGTGCAGGTGGAGGCAGCGGGCCTCCCGCCCGGGCGCTGGGCGGGGCGTGCCGGGGTTGGGGGAGGGGATCGTGGCCACACGCCTAGGGCGAGGCCAGCCTGCTGTCCTGTCCGAGAGGGGAGGGCCGGTCCGCTGGAGACGCGCGGACGACGCGCCCATCACCGGGCTGCCGAGGGGCGCGCGCCCTGCGGGCTCTAAGGCGCAGGCTGCGTGCCTTTCTTGACCCCCACCTAGTTCCTCTACAAGCCCCCGGGATCGGCTCAGCTGGGAAATGAAGCTGGGAGATAGAAGGATACGCTCTTGCCCATAGTTAGTAAGAGGCAGAGCTGGGGTGTGGGAACCCACAGTCCCTCGCTGACGCTGCTGTACCACTAGCTGAGATCAGGGCCGGAGACAGCAGGAACATTTTCTCCTGGAGGCTCAGAAGTGGAGGGGCGCCCCGCCCCCCAGGTCTGGAGGCTGAGTCACAGATCCCAACTTCCACACCCCCCCAGGAAATGACAGCGTGGGACCAGGGCTTGCTGGGGCTGAGGGCCAGCACTTTCCACGTGGGGGTTCTTTATGGCTTTGACAGAGGTCAGCAGAGGGGTCAAGGGAGGCTGAATGAACCTGCCAGGAAGGCCAGCCCTGAACCCCACAGGAGCCCGGGTCTACGGCTGCATTGTGTGCCTACAAAGCTCTGTCAACCTAATACGGTAAAGCTGTGGCTTGGGCAGACTTAGAACAAATGAGTGGAAAATAAAGTGTTCTTTTCATCTGCCAGGACCAAGGAGCCCCCCTCAGTGTACAGGACCAGTAACCAAGTTTATGGTAGCAGAGCCCCCACTGTGCATGAGATGCCGGTAAGGAGGAAGCAAGGAAAGGCTCTGGAGGGGGGTGCGTGGGTGTGTACGGGGTGTGTGTGTGTGTCCGGAGTTCCAGCATCACAAATGGAAAGGGGTTACCTCACATCTCTTTGGAACAGGACATGAACGTAGCAAACAGTTTTTAAAGGTTGGGAAAGGGGCCTGGTAGGCTTGCTTGTGTGTATACGCTTGCTCAGTTGTGTCCAGCTCTTTGGGACCCCATTGACTGTAGCCTGCCAGGCTCTTCTGTCCTCGGAATTTTGCTTGCAAGAATACACTGGAGCGGGTTGTCATTTCCTCCTCCAGGGGATCTTTCCAACCCAGAGATCCAGCCCGGGTCTTCTGCGTCTCCTGCCAGCCTCCCTGAGGACTGGCCCCATCCACTCCTACGAGGAGCCAGCTCTTGTAGGCAGTAGGTTTGGGCAAATGAATGAAGGACTGCTTCCATTTTGGAGATTAACCTGCGACCCTAGGAGGCAGCACTGGGTGGTGAAAGCTCAGGTTCCAAAAGGACTGTGGTCTCTGCGCCTTTGGGGAAGCGGAGTCCTTTCTGATCGACTTCACATGGCGGGGGCCTCCTCGAGTCCTCCAACGGCCCTGCTGCGTCCAGGAGAAGGGCCGGTGTGCTGGTGTGAGTCATCCGTGGGGACCCCAGTCGGTGGACCACCTGGTTTTCTTCCAAAATAGCCCTCATTTTTTAAGACGCGTTGTGGATCATGTATTTGCCTTAGACTCTGCCGGACCCTTGTTGCTGCATGGGCTTTCCTCTGGCGGCGGCGAGCGGGGGCTGCTCATGGCGGCGGCCCCTCTCCGTGCGGAGCACGGGCTCTAGACACAGGCTCAGTGGTTGCGGGTCACGGGCTCACTTGCTCTGAAGCGTGTGGGGTCTTTCTGGACCAGAGCGTGAACCCGTGTCTCCTGCACTGGCAGGCGGATTCTCTACCGCTGAGCCCCGAGACGGTCCTCATTTAAAAAGAGCTGGACGATCACTTCTTTACTTGTCTTGCGTGAGGGAGTACAGCTCTTAGCAGAAAAGAGATTGTTTACCTAGAGAGTTTCCAGAGCACTAAAGATCATGCTCCCAAACCAAGGGATCAGGTGTTTCCGCGCAAAAGACCGCCGTGCTCACTAACACGAGCCCAGATGTTCTGCTTTCGTGCAAAGGCCATGTGCTGGTCTTATGAGGCAGAGGCAGTGGGCCGTGAAGCACGGGGTTCTCCCGAGGCAGGTTTAGAAGGCGCTTTTCCTGCTCGTTGTCGACCTGCTTTATCAGGAGCCTGGTTTCCAGTTTCCGGCCTGAGTGTGGCTGCTGGACTCGTCGAGCAGGACTGTTTCCTCCCCGTGTGGGAACAGAAAATAAAAATGCGTGTTTTGCGCTTTAAAACATATACGGAAGGAAACTGTCCTTCCTGACACTAACGGTGGATGCGTGTCACTCCTTATCCATTTGTTAGAGCCCAGAACGCACAGCTCGGAAAGTGGACCTGAGCGTGTGCTGCTGACTTGGTTAATGAGAACCCGCCCACACTGGATCGGTCACCCTGCACGCTCTGCGCTGTGAGACACGCACACACACCACGGCAGCTGCGTGTGTGCTGCGGGGGCCGAGAGGGAACTGCTGCTCTGAGAAATGACTGCACTGGGAGTGCCCTGGAGGCCTGGTGGTTGGGAGTCCGCGCTTCCCTTGCCGGGGTCGAAGGTTTGATCCCTGTCCAAATCCTGGCAAGCTGCACGGCATGGCCCGTAAACCTCCAAAAACCAACAAAGCAAAAGAAAACACAAAACACCAACACACACACACACACACACACACACACACACACACACACACACACAAAACAGACAAAACATCTGAAAACCCTCCAAAATACACCGAAGGCCATTTTTCTTTGCATTTGCTTCCTGTCGAGGAGACAGAATATCAGGTGGCCTTCTTGACACAGGGGACTCTAGAACAGGTCACCTGTCCCACAGCGGTCCAGGCCCCTTCTGTAGAGACGCCCAGGTCACCTGGCGACGCTGGGTTGCTGAAAGGACCGCCACCCCCGGGTGCCCGCACACACCAGCAGCCCCCCGTGTCCTCACGGCAGCCCTGCCCCATGAGGGCAGCCCCTCCCGAGCCCCCTCGGCGGGTGGGGTGGGGCCCTCAGAATGGTTCTGAGGTTCCGCAAAAGGTTCTGATTCCCTGTCAAGGCCGAAACCTATTCACGCCACTTCTTTTCCGCAGAAAGCTCAGGCTCAGAGAGGCCCGGTGACTTGCCGTAGTTACGCAGAAGCAGAGCTGGGCACGGCTTCGGCCTGACCCCCTGTAACCAGACCCAGATGGCACTGCCTCGCCGGCTGTTAGAGCCCGCGTATCCGTGGAGGGAGGCGCCTTCCGTCAGGACCCCCGGCACTAGGCGTGAACCGGGGCGGTGCTGGCGGTTCAGCCGCTCAGTCGTGTCCGACTCTTGCGCCCCCATGGATTGCAGCCCGCCGGGCAAGGGCACGAGTGAGTCGCCATTTCCTCCTCCAGGGGATCCTCCCGGCCCAGGGGTCGAACCTGGGTCTCCTTCATCGCAGGCAGATCCTTTACCGACCGAGTCACCTGCGAAGTCCAAGGGTAGACGAGGCCGTTCCGCACGCCCGCCCCTCGGCCTCTCTGTTTTCTGGCTTTAGGAATAGCATTTTCTCACAGATGCTGATTTTTACTCCAAAGGTGCCTGGTGACCGATTGCTCGAGTGTTATCCCGCGTAACTAACCCCAGTGTCCCCTTCTCACTTCCAGAAGGTGTTTTATCCAAATTCGTATAAGTTTTCTAGACAAGTTGCAGTGGGTGGAATGTTCCAGAACAACACTCTCAACGTCTACATGGAGAAGAGCATCGTGACGGGTCCTGACAACTACATCACCTCCTTCGACCGGCTCAACTTCCACCGCAGCTACAGGGTCTGCAGGCCGTCCTTCTGCGACTGAGGGGCCTCCCGGCTCCTCCGGCCGCTGTCTGCCCTAGTTCTTGATGGTTCGCCCAGGTGTAAAGGGACGTGTTTTACCACTTTTCCCCAAAACACTTTTCCTCTCTAGATAAGCAGGCAAACGGGGCAGCGGTGCTCTGCTTTCTCTGTTTTACACCTGAGATGATCAAGATGGCTTGACTTTCCATTAAAACTCTTGCCACGGCGTCAGTCCCTGACTCATCTGTAATCTGGGCGCAGGGCGCTGGGTGTTCCGAGACCCCGAGCTCGGCCTGGAGGCTGGGAAGGCCTGCAGCGCTCCACCTGTGTCTTAATCTGGACGCATCTTTGTTTTTAGCCTCATGACAGATTGTGGGGGTTTTCTGTTGTCAAGTAGCCTGCTGGGCCGCAGGGGGAGGGTTGGATCCCTTGCCCTGGGTATGACAAGAGCTGGTGAGGGAGCAGGGGTGCTCCGGAGTGGGGAAGGCTCCAGGCAGGACCGGGGGAGCCCAGGCCAGGCTCGGAGTGACCCCGAGCACTCCCTGCACCCTGAGCACTCCCTGCTGAGCACTCCTTGCTGAGCACTCCCTGCACCCCGAGCACTCCCTGCACCCTGAGCACTCCTTGCTGAGCACTCCCTGCACCCTGAGCACTCCTTGCTGAGCACTCCCTGCACCCTGAGCACTCCTTGCACCCTGAGCACTCCCTGCACCCTGAGCACTCCCTGGCCACAAACAAGGCCCAGGTGGAGGCAGAAAGAAGGCTGGCAAGTGCCGCGCGTTGCTGAGGGGCGATGTGTGCGAGGGGGCTCCCTGCTTGTGTTCATCCGGGGAAGGCCGTTGGGTGTGATAAACATGGGGCTTCCCAGGTGGGGCTCTATGGTGAAAACATCCTGCCAAAGCGGGAGGTGTGAGAGACGCGGGTTTGATCCCTGTGTCGGGAATACCCGCAGGAGGAGAAAAAGGATCCTTGCTTGAGAAACCCCGCGGACGGGAACCTGGCAGGCGATGGTCCATGGGGCTGCAGAGTCGGACACGACTGAGCCTCTGAGCAGTGGCTGCGTGAAGTGGACCCCTGTCTCTATGTGGTTACTTCTCAGCCAACACTCGATGATTTAGACTGTCCTCAGCGTTCTCGGGGGCTTCCCTGGCGGTCCACTGGTTAAGAGTCCCCCTTGCAGTGCAGGGGCTCGGGTTCCATCTGGTGTGCCCCAACCTGGAGCCCACACACCAGAATCAGAGGCTCTGCGAACAACCCCGCCAGAACCAAGACCTGAAGCAGCCACATAGCTAAACATGAAAACCATTTTCTCCGACGGGATGTGTGTGCCAGACATCGATCTCGCTTCCCTTATGACCCCCGGCTGCAGGACACCTGGGAGGCGTTGGGACCGGAGAGACGAGATGGTTAGAGACTGTCGACGCTGCTTGTTTACCGGGGTTTTTATCCAAAGAGAGTTTTTACTCACGTGTTAATTTGGGAGGAAATGAAATACCATGGCCGGTTAGCTCTTCATTAAACACTTTGTGAAGCAAAAGTAAACATTTCAGCAACATCCTTAAGGTTCCGTTTGCGAGAGACGTGGTTTCTAGAGAAAACCAGTCCCTTTAACAGAAGTGATACAAAGCTGAGGCTGGAGCCAGGATCTGCTGATAGATCAAATCCTTTTCATTCGCTGGAAAACCAGCACAGGCTCCAGGCATCAAACTGAAAATGCATGTTTCACAGCTTGTCACTAAAAACACCAAAATACTCAGAATGCGTCTGCATTCTACCCTCTATTGAGATACAGAAGGGAGGATAAACAAGGACGCGTTATCAGCCCAGTTTTGAAACTCGACAGAAGAGAGCACTGGCCGGAAACGCGGAGTCCTCAGGGCGGCCGTGGCTGTCAAGCCCCAGGACCGTCTGCCCCGCAGCCTTGGCTGAGCAGTGCACTCGGGGCGGGACAGCGTGTGATGGTCAGGGCCCAGGCTGGGCCCATAAGTCAAGCCGATGCCCACAAACACAGCAGGTGCTGAGTGCTCGGGTGAGCTTCAGCGAGTTAGTTCCGGCTTCAGGATCAGGCAGTGAAGCGCTTTCAGTACCCCTCATAGCCTGCCACCAGTGTTTCTGTGCCAGTTGCTAATGAGTTAATGGGAAGTTAGACTCTTGCACGTTGAATAAATGGAAAGTGGACGACAGAAATACCTTCTGTATCACACGTGCACCCGTCTTCCTGAGAAGTCACCCGCCGCCTCTGGCGCAGGCTCCCAGTCCCCACGCCCTCCTGGGGCCGGGCCCCTGCGGATACCCGTCGGCCACGCGTGTCCACCTGTCCGCTGTCTCACGGTCTTCAGAGGGCTTCGACGGCGTCGCCGCGGCAAGTCTTACTCCACATCCCTCTATGGGCGGGGAATTAGGGTCCAGAGGGGCTGCCCTGTGGCAGGCCCTGGGCCCCCGCTTTGGTGGTGGAGGGGGGCCTGGAGGGACAAGGTCATCGGCGTCCCACCCCATAGACCCGCCCTGACTTCTCAGTGTTTGCACGAGTCCCCCAGGAACTCCAGTGATTCTCATGGAATTTATCCTTTCAGTCACTCAGTCGTGTCCGACTCTGCGACCACGGGCCGTACTGCAATCTCTATGTGCGGGGGGAGGGAGGAGAGTTTGGATCGACAGCCTGATCTTTCGGCACAAGACGGTGCCTTCAGCGCGGGGTAATAGCACACAGAACGGCTCCGTGAAAAATGGGGAGAAAATCACACCCATCAGTCTTCTGACCACCGCGCTGAGATCTTTCAAAATCTTAAATCCAATCAGAGCAGTTACGGGAAAGGCGATCGAAACACTCA
Source organism: Ovis aries (assembly GCF_016772045.2). NCBI lineage: Eukaryota > Metazoa > Chordata > Mammalia > Artiodactyla > Bovidae > Ovis > Ovis aries. Next base: position 1,160,302 of record NC_056056.1, read on the forward strand.
GGGTAACAAACACCAGTTTCCACTGATTATTATGTTAAACGCACGGCCATAGAGAAGCCCTGTCTCCACTCACGAGACCTGCGCCCGGCCGCTCTGCTCCTCTCTTAAATGAGACGTTGACAGCTTCACAGCACTTTTCTCGTCGCTTAGTTTAGCTGCTGAGTCGGCCTAAAACTAGGAACTCCTTACTCCAGAGGTGTGTTTTCATATTTCCCTATTTTTCTTCAGTGATATTTCACCTTTTATTTAGTTAATTAGAATAAATGGTTTCAAATACATAGTAAAATGTGTTGATGTTGGGAAGACAAATCCCTCTGTCCAGTACACAAAACACCAGAGATCTCAAAGATTCAAAACAGAAATAATGTATTTCCCTCCCCGGCAGCCTGGTACTGACCTGGAGGTGGTCTGCAGACAGCGAGGGTGGGATTTGTTGCTGTTTCTCCGTGTCAACACCGGCCCTAAAGTTAATTTTGAGGAAGGGGTGGGATCAAGGTGGCAGTGCTTTTTATATGAGCAAAGTGCTGTTATTTAAACTGAGTATCTGGGGCGTCCCTGGCAGTCTCGTGGTGAAGAACCTGCCTGCCACTGCAGGGCACAAGTCGGATCCCTGGTTCAGGAGGATCCCACACGCCACGGAGCATCTAAGCCCAAGAACTGCAGTGACTGAGCCGGAGCGCCTGGAGCCCGGCGCCACGGCCGGAGAGGCCACCGCACTGAGGATCCCGAGCTCTGCGACCAAGGGGAGACCCCGCTCGCCCCCACCGGAGAAGCCCGTGTGCAGCAAGGGAGACCCGGCAGAGCCGAAACGACAACAGTGATGAGAAAGAGCAGCCAAACTCAGCGCCAGGGTGAGCCTGCTGACAGCTCGGATTCTCAAAGACCCCGTCCTCTGTGGACACGCAGGTGGTGAACGTCAGGCGCTCGCCCCCAGGGCTCTCCCCGCCTCCCACCCCATCCCTGCTGCTAGGGCTTCTGCCGTGGGGTGGGGTCTCCCCCCGTCCTTGGCGTTAAGGGGAGTGAACATGTGGCCGCAGCGTGCAGCTGGGCAGCGAGAGGGGCCCCCGTATTCAGTCATTCCTCTCTGGCTGTGCCGGGTCTCCCTTGCCCTGCAGGCTTTCCTCCAGCTGCAGCGCGCGGGCGCCGCCCTCTCCTTGCTGCGCGTGTGGCTCCTCTTGCTGAGCACCGGCCCTAGGGCGCTCTAGGCTTCAGTCGTTCCGGTTCCCAGGCTCCAGAGCTCAGGCTCAGTAGCTGTGGAATCCGGGCTTAGTTGCTCCGGACCCCCCCAGAGCAGGGAGTGGGTCCGTGTCCCCCACACTGGCAGGCCCTCCTCGGCAGGCCTCGGGGCTTTCGGCTTGCTCTGGCCACACGCCCTCCCCAGCCTCTTCCTGCGGGTGGGGGTGCGTCGGCCGCCCGGAGCTCTGTGACCCTTGGACGCGAGGCGGGGCCAGGACCAGTGGAGGGGCTGGACTGCGGCTGCGGATGAAGCCGTGCTCCCGCCGCCCCCACTGCGGCTCCCCTCCTGAAAGAAGCTGACTGGTTTGGGCCGTGCTGGGCCCACGTGGCTGTGTGCGGGCTTTCTCGAGCTGTACGCGCGGGCTCCAGCCCGTGTCCTCTGCTCTGGCAGGCGGGCTCCAACAGGCAAGTGCCACTCCAGCCCCTTTGCGGACAGGCTGCAGGGCACCTCCCACCCTGGCCCCAGGGTGCACCAGTGTTGACCATGTTGGGGGGCGGCAAGTGGGAAAACAAAAGCTTTTATGCATTCTGGTTTGCGGGCAATCTCGGGATGGGCCCACGCTATCAGGGTTATGTCCAGGTCGTGAAAACCAGGCATGCCTGCAGTGCCCGGGGAGCAGCCAGAACAGGGGTGGGGAGGCTGAGGGGGAGGAAGGTGGGAAGGGTCTGGGGGGCGGCGATGGGGCCAGGAGCAGAGAGGTGCCCGCGGCTGTCCTCGATGGCAAGGGTGGAAGCCTGGCAGGTCCCAGACGCTGGGTCCTCACGTCAACATCCTGCAAAGGCCACTCCGCACAGGACAGACCACATCAACTGAGGTGTGAGCAGTGCTTGATTTATTAGCATTAAAAAACCCAGTTCATATATACAAAACAAACTGATTTCTGTTGTCAAGTGTTAAAAGCACTCCTTTAAAATTAAATACAGCTTAAAGCATGGGTTAATGAGTTGGTTTCCTGGGAAGCACTTCAGTGAATGAATATTTGCCAACGGAAACATCAGACTCACACCACGTGGGCACCAGGGGGTCACGGGATCCACAGGGCTGTTCATCACAGCGTCAACCCCGGACACTGTAGGTGCCGCACACGTCCCCAGTGGGTATTCCCGCTAAGACCCAGGGCGGGGGCACGACCTGTGAAAATTCACTGGCACGTTAGAGTAACGACCAACGTCAGCGGCAACTTAAACCTCGCGCCAGGCCCGCCGCAGCTGCACCGATGAGCTGTGACGCCCGGGGTGGTCGGTGAAGGTTCGCTGGACAATGGTGTGTGAACGTCCATGCTCGGCCGTGGGCCCCGCGGCAGCTGAGCAGCAGAAGGCACAGGGAACCAGGCTGGTCCCAGCTGTGCGCGGCACCGTCAGGCACCGAGAACACGGGGTGGACGGGCGCCCCGGCCCGCTGCTGGAGCCCACCCCCAGCCCGCCCAGCCCCCGCCCCCGGCGGGCTTGGTCCTCAGGACTCCGGGCACCAGCCGCTCTGTGGGCACCGATGAGGATGAGGACAGTGGACACACACGGGCTGGCTGAGACCATCTGGAGCTGTGACTGAACGTGAAGGATGGCAGCTTCCGCATAAAAAGGGGTTTACTGAGCTGGTGGACTTGTGTCAGAACTGAGGAGGCCTGGACACTCAGCAACAGAGGCTCCAGGTGTGAACGGCTGGCCGGCGGTCTCCCTGGGGGCCTCGGTGTGCGCCCCGGGGGGCTGGTTTGCTCGCCGGCCTTTGTGCTTAGAAACGCTTTTCTGCTTGAGGACCCCGGCGGACCTCTGCGGGGGAGGCGGGGGCTCTTTCACTTGAGGAGTGCTGCCCGCAGCGCCCTGACAGGGACGGCCGGGGCGTCTGGTGAGTCTCGGGCAGGGCTCTGGTGGCTGCCTTCCCAGGGCTGGCACTGCGGTCGCAGCAGGCCACGTCCACCAGCGGTCGGCCCTGAGCACGGGGATGCGCGGAACCGGGTCTGCTCATCCAAGACTTGTGCGGAGCCCACGGAAAACCGCTGCGAGGAATGCCCTGCAGGATCCAACAGCGGCGTTCACCCAAAATAGTTTTTACAGCACTTTAAATAATTTACAAAAAAGGCTACAAAAATCATATTTACCAGGACACATCTGTTAAATAAAAACACGGTTTCACGTTAGTGTACACATGTACAGGCCGCACAGGGACCCCCAGGGCCCCTGTTCCACCAGGACCGTGGCTGCAGGGCCCGCACGCACGCGGCGCTCACAGCTGCAGCACTGGGCCCTGGACCGCGGGCCCGCTGCCCTCCTCCACCGACGTGTCGCTGAGCTCGCTGGCGTCGCTGCCCAAGGCCTCCGGCTCCTCCTCGTCTCTGTCCAGCCCCCTGCGCCCAAACCGCAGGTCCAGGACACCCTCTTCTGGCCCCGAGCCCCTCCTGTCGGACAGGCCGAGCCCTGCCCGGGGCTTCCTACAAGGCCAGCGGCTGCTTTCCTTCACCAGCAGGCGCGGGCTTCCAAACACCGGGCTGCAGGTGGCCTGGGCCTCCCGGAAGGCCGAGAAGGACGGGCCCTGCAGCGGCAGGCCCAGACCAGGGCTGAAGAGGCCGGTCTGCTTGGCGCCCCAAGGCACGCTCTTCCCGAAATGGAATAGCTGCGTGGAGAGCAGCGGCGAGAAGCCGGCAAAGGGCAGGCCCCTCCGGGGGTCTGTGGCGAGGCTGGGTGAGCCCCGGGCCTGGCCCCCTGGCCCCTTCTCCTTCTGGCCGCCAAGGCCCCCTCTCCACGCAGCCACGTCCCTGCCTTCCGGGCCCAGTACCCAGGTGCTCTGCAGCCGGCTCTGGGGGGTGAGGTCAGGCCAGGGGAGGGTGAGGCCGGCCCGGGGTGCCCCGTCCCGCTGGGAGCCCAGGGTCTGTGCCAGCGAGCCTCGGCCCTCTGCCCGGGCGCCAGCCTCTACGCGGCTAGGGAGCTGGCCGAACGTGCCCTCCCCTGTAACCCCGTCGGGCCCCCTGGGGCCCGGGTCTCTGGGGGCACAGATGTTTCTCCTTGGAGCCGGCGCCCCTTTGGCAGGGGCAGGCCCGCTGGTGCTTCTGGGTGGCGCCAACTCGCACCGGGCCAAGGTGGCCGGGGGACAGGGCTGCTCAGGGTGCAGGCTGCTCCCCCCGCCTGGAGCAAGGGCTGTTCCTGGCCCCCGGGGTCCCTCGGCCCCCAGCAGCGGGGCCCCCCTGACCCTCTGGCTCCTCGTGCACGTGCCAGGCTGGGCAGCAGGGCCATGGGGCAATGCTTTCCTGCCCGGGAGCTCTGGCCTGGCCCCAGTCAGTGTTCCCAGGGCGGCTGGGCCCCCTCCTGGAATTTCTGATCCGCTCATGGACTCCTTGGCCTTTTCGGCCAAAAACTTCCTGATCTCCAGCTCGATGCTGTCGTCGCTGTCCACGGAGCTGCTCTCATCAGACAGGGAGCTGGGGCTTTCGGTGGCACCAGGAGGCTCGCGGGCTGCCGACTCCCTGGAGAACGGGCCACCGGGCGCAGCCTTGCCCCGGGTCCAGGGTGCTGAGGGGCCCGAGGGCGCGTCCTCTGGCCCTGAGCCGTCCGCCTTCGCCCTTGCTGTTTCCCGGCAGGGGACGTGCAGGGGTCTCCCCGGGCTCTCCCTGCCGTCCCTTCTGGACTTGGAGAGACAGCTTTTCAGCAGATGGGGGCTTCGGTCTCTCCAGTCTTTCTGGAAGCCCCCCAGTTTGTCCAGGAACTGTGTCTCCGTGGTGCTAAAACGGACCCTCTTCTTGCAGCCAGCCCGGGGGTCCCTGCACCGCTTCCGGAGCCGCCGCTTGGAGCGCAGCAGGTCCTTGATGGCCGTGTCCAGGTCCTCGTCGCTATCCAGCGAGCTGCTCTTCTCCTCGGAGCTCGCCTGTCTGTCCCCGTGCCTCCCCTCGGCCGTCTGCCCGGGGCCAGGTGGTGCGGCTCCCAGTGAGTCCGGGGCCCCGAGCTCATCGCCCGGCCCGCCCGTCTTGAAGGGGAGAGGCTGGCTTCGGCTCTCGCTCTCCCTCCTGGGGGCCTCGGGGGCTCGCCCCTGGCCAGGCTGCACCCGGCCCTGGCCGCGCTCGGCGTCCTGGGCATCCTGCGTCTCGGCCGTGTCCCTGGGCCGCCTGGGCGTGCAGGGCGTCCTGCTGCGCCTCCTCCTGCAGCCTGGGGACGGGTCTGGAGTGTCAGGGGCTGGGGCGCTGAGGCTGGGCGGTGGCGGGCTGTGGGCGGGCCGGGCGCAGGTCTCCGTGTGGGGCAGCGGGCCCCCCGACTGCGCCTTCAGGGCCAGGAACGTCCGGATCTCCCGCTCGATGCTGTCATCACTGTCCACGGCGCTGGTGTCGCTGTCGGGGCCCTGGCGCAGCGGGCTGGTGGGTGCGGGCCTTTCCCCACCGTCCACGGGGGCTGGCAGGATGGTCTTGGAGATGTCCAGGATGGCCTCGGCACACATCAGCTCGGCAGACGTGTCTGCCCGGCGTGGGGACCCGTCCAGGCCCAGGCTCTCAGCAGCCACGCTCCCCGGAGGCACGGGAGCCGTGGTTTCCCTGGGGGGCCTGGGCGGGTGCTCAGGGTCTGGGCTGCCCGGGCCGAGGTCCGTAGCCTTGGGGGCCGCTGGCTTCTTCTTGCCGGGGGTTTTGCTGTGGGCCTCGGGCCAGGGCCCCCTCAGGCTGTGGGGCCCCTTCTCCTCCGTGGGCAGGGGCCCCTGCTGGCCCCGGGCCTCCCTCCGCTGCTCCCGCTGGTATAGCCGGATGGCCTCCTCGATGCCGTCGTCGCTGCTCGAGTCAGGCTCCTCATGCACCAGGGCGGCGCTCCGTGGCCGCCTGCCCTTCCGCGTGGAGCCCGCGCCCCTGCGGACCCCACCTTTACCCGGCGCGGCCTCTGCAGGGGGCCCCGCAGTGGCAGCAGCAGGTGGCTCGGTGGCGACCTTGCACCTGAGGCCTCTGGGCAGTGCGGTGGCCTTCGAGGACCTGGGCAGCTTCCGGAAGACGAGCTCCTTGCCGGCGCCCGGCAGGTCCTGCTGCGGTGCCCTCAGTGGCGGCTCTCCGCCAGGCCTGCAGGTGGTTCTGGCCAGGCTGTCACTGGGGTCTGCCTTTCTGCTGGCAGCGAGGCCACCTTTCTGGGTCTCGTGCAGCCTCTTCTCGCTCAGGAACTGTTCGATCTCCGCCTGGATGCTCTGCTCGAAGGAGTCATCGCTGCTCACGCTGAGCGGGGAGGCGGAGCCCCGGACAGGGCCGGGGCCAGCTGCAGGGTCTGGGGGACACGGGGTGGCTGGGGCGCCGCTCAGAGGTGGCTCTGGTCTGCACCGACGGGCTGCGTCCCCGGCTGCAGGCGGTGGGGCGGCCCCGCTCTTGGCCCTCAGGTACTCCTGGATGGCTTCCTCGATGTCCCGGTCCACCGAGTCGTCGCTGTCCGAATCTGGCACCAGGGGCCCGAGGCTGGAGGCCTCCTCCTCCCGCTTGGGGTCAAGACCCACAGCAAGACCACAGGCCGCAAAGGCGGGGCTGGCAGCCAGCAGGGCACCCCGGCCCCTCTCTGCCCTCTGGCTTCCCGGCCGGGCATGCTCGCCACTCATGCCCAGGGCTGCCTTGTCGCCCTGAAGCCTGCTGATGGCCATCTGCACCTGGGCGCTCGCCGCCGCTCTCGAGCTGCCCTCTCTGGGCTCTGAGAAGCATCGGGGAAACCTACAGCTCCCGGGCGGGCCGAAGGCCTCCCACGCGGACCGCAGGGCCAGCACAGGAGGCGCGTTCATGAGAAACATCCTAGCGGGCGGCGCGCAGAGGTGGGGCTTTGCTTCTCTGCCCGCTTCACATCCTGCGGGGGGGCACGCCGGGCGGGCGCCCCGGGTCAGGTCGCACGGGAGCCACGGGCCTGGCGAAGGTCCGGCCGGCCGTGGGCCCCCGGGCCTCAGCTTCCTCGGCTGTACGGGGCGGGTGGCCGAGGAGACTCATGAGAAAACGCTTCCAAGCCCCCTGGGCCGAGCTCGTGGAAGCTGACGCGGGTGTCCTTCCATCATCCCCCCGACCATCTTCTCCGGTGAAGGAGCAGAGGCGGAGTTTACCTTCCGAAGTCGTCAAGAGGGGGTGACGGGACGAAGGCGCAAAGCTTCTGGCCGGGTGGAACTGCCGACTAGTGGGAGTCAGGCTCAGCGACACATCACGGGTTCGTTGGCTCTTGACACAAACTAGCAGCTCCTGAAAAGAGAAGTTACGAGATGTGAGCACCTAAGCGCCTTTGGAGAGTTATGGACACAAAAGCCTTTCTACTGGAGAAGCCTGGATGTGTGTTTGCCAGATGATCTCAGGGGACCGTACGGCTATTTGCATGTAATTAGCACAGACACTGCCCCAAACAGTCACGTGCCCTTCCTCACGCTGTGTGGCTTCTCTGCTTTCTGAATCTCAGTCCAAGCATGGCTGGGCTGGCAGAACCGCTGGGCTGCCCTTGGGAACACAGTGCGGACTTGCTCCCAGAGGCCTTGGCGGTCTGGGACCACCACCATGGCGGGCACATGGAGCAGGCTGTACACAGAGGATTAGCAAGACGCAAGATACACCACCACTATCAGTTCTGAACACGTCTCTCCGACCTCTCCTGACCCCCCCCAAACTGGAACGCACAGTGACCGAGAGTCAAGAGGAGAGCTTGGCAGCGCTCCTGGAAGCAGGGAAATTGAGTTCCAACCCCAAACAGTGCCGGGCAAGGCTGTCGCTGCCTGGGAGCCTGGGGGTGGGGGTGGCCGGAAGTGGCCTGGGTGTTTGCTTTGCTCCCTGCAGCTCCTTCTCCCGGAGGAGCTTCCTTCCTGACGAGCACAGAGTCCTGTGTTTACACACCACAGTCCTTTCCAAGAAAGCCTGGCCCGGCCACCTAGGCACAGGCGTGCCCAAACAGGTGTGACGAGCAATTAACCAGAGGGCGTGACCAATTCAGAAGGAAGTCCTTTGCTACGGATATTTATGCTCAAAAAGTGAGACTTCAACGTCAAAGACTTTGCTGCAATTACCTGTGTGTGATTCCTTCAAGTCCAGGTTCAGTGTAACGTCTGCAGAACAGTTCAAGGACTGGGTCTTCATCTCCCTACGTGTACTCTGTAGCGTCTTGGGCCCACTTTTTAAAAAGACTTTTGACTGTCAGGATTAAAAAGAATCAGAGACTTAATTCAGAGGCTGAAACTATCGCTGGTAAATGTTTTGGGGGAAAGAAAGTGCATTAATTTAAGGGCTCGAAATTCAATTTTGGAAGAACTTACCCTGAGGCCAAATACAGTTAACCACAATAGTTCCAACTGCCCTGAGCCATCGGTCTGATGTACCAGGACATGCATAGCTGGGGACGTGAGAAGCCACTTCTAAGTCCTCAGATGGAGCCCCACCACAGCAGGTGGTCTTTCCCGCAACACCACCCTCCGAGGAGATCCCCCGCTAAGGACAGTGGGAGCCGGCAACGCCGAGGGGGAGGGCTCTTCCACTGGGCTGTGTCCACCTCACTGCCCTGGTATTATTCAAGCTGCCCTGGTAAAATAACAGCGTACAAGACATTCCCAGAGGCCTTCTCGAGAGTCTAGACCAGGAATGTTTACTTGCTGAACAGCACTGCCGTCTGAAGAAGCGCCTGGGGACGGATCCCAGTGACTTCTACTCCAGGCAACAGACAGCACGGGAGGGAACGCTCCTCTCTGCTCCTCACCTTGACTGTGGTCACTGCTTCGAAATGCGGTCTCCAGCTCGGACTCCCAGGGAGTGGTTTTCTGAACTGTCAGATTATCTAGCCCAAGAATGAGGTTAAAAATTCAGAGGGTGTCTCCAGCGACAGCTTGGCTTGTGGCTTTAAAACAATGGGCTACATAAGATGAATCATTCTGGAAAACCCCCTCAACTGTACTTTGGGGGACTGCGGGCTGAAGCCAGGGGGCTCCCACTTTTGTCAGACTGCTAGCCTGCACCCCAAGATCCCTGGAACCAGGTCTGGAGGGTGACTGTGGGGGCCCCAAAGCCGCGTGGTGCCAGAGTCTGAACCGTGCTGGGGGCCCTGGACCTCTCTCTCTAGACAGACACCTCCTGTCTCCAGGAGGGCTGCTGCTGCTGCTAAGTGGCTTCCGTCGTGTCCGACTCTGCAACCCCAGAGACGGCAGCCCACCAGGCTCCGCCATCCCTGGGATTCTCCAGGCAAGAACACTGGAGTGGGTTGCCATTTCCTTCTCCACTCCAGGAGAGCAGAACCTCACTAATGCTTATCCCTGGACAAGCCTGGTTCCCTGCATGGATGCCCAGCACAGCCCTGGGTTCCCCACAGTGCTGTGCACCCCTGGCTGACCCCCTGGGGTAGGGAGCTGAGGGTCAGGGTTACAAAGCCCAGGAGGGCCTCTCCGGATTGCTGGCCTGAAGTGGGTGTGGGCTGGAATTTCGGCCGGGCTTGCCAGAAGGCGAGGCTTGACAACACAGCAAGGACGGCTCCAAGCAAAGCTGCAGGGCCGCTGTCTGTGGCTGGAGGGCCGCAGGCAAGGAGAGACCCTCGGCTGGCCCTGCCCGCCCTTTGCTCCCGGCCTAGGGGCGCTCACCCCCAGCGCGGCCTCTGCCAGGAGGCATCCCTGTAACCGGAGCAGCGACCCGGTCCTCCAGCAGGGAGGGGTTGGGCTGCGCCCCGGCTTTATATTCTGGGCTCCGTGGTTTGGGGGCGAGGGGCTGGCCGGGAAGCCGGGGCGGGGGAGGGGACCCTCCCGGAAGCTGCGTGGGGCGGGACGCGGGGCGCGATCTCTGCGGGAGGGCTGAGCGCGGGACGCCCTCCCCGCCGCCGGCCCTCACCTGGCCTCACCTGGGCCCCGCGCCCGGCCGGCTTCGAGGAACGCGGGCGCGCGCCGACGGGGGCCCGGGCCAGGAGCTGCCTCTGGGGCCGCGGTGACTAGCCGGCGCCCGGCCGAGTCCACGCCGCCCGCGGCGGCCCCTTCCCCGGCGGCCCGGCGCCGCGGAGCGGCCTGCGCGCCCGCCCTCCGGCCCGGCCCCCGCCGCGCACTCGGCCCTGCGCCGGCCCCCAGCCCTCGCCCGCGTCGGCCCCGGGGCGGCGGCGGGGTCCCGGGCCGAGGGGCGGGCTGCGGGCGCCGGGGGCGCGCGGGCGGGCGGGGCGCGCGCAGGGCGGGGCGGCCCCGGAGCCCCATCCCCGGACCTACCGGCGGCGGCGGGGCGGCGGCGGCCGCGCTCCGGAAGCCGTGCCCGGTGGCTGGGCATCATGGGAATGGCACGGCCGAGTTCCGGGGGAGGCGCGCGGCCCGGCCGGACCCCCGCCCGGCGAGCGCGCGCCCACCTGCCGGCCGCGCCGCGGAGGAGCCGCGGGAGCCGCGCGCCGCCCCCGCGCCCGCCCGGCGCCCGCGCCCGGCGCCCCGCGCCCCGCGCCGGCCCCGCCCGGAGGCGGCCCGCGCCTCGGGAGACGCCCCCCGCCTCCCGGCTCCGGCCGGGCCCCGGAGGGCGCCGGGGCGCTCGGAGTGAGCAGCCGGCTTGAGGTCTGACCCCCGCCCGCTCCCGGCCAGAGGCGGGGCCCTCCGGCGCTGCGGGGCCCCTCTCCCCGGGGGCCGCCAGCTGCTGGGCGCTGAGTCGGCGGCCGGGTCGGCAGACACCGCCCTGCCGCCGCGGTCCCGGGGCGGGGGACGTGCAGGCCGGGAGGGCGTGGGCCCCCGCCGGGCGCGCGGACGGGCTGCTTTGCGGCTGGTGGTCTTCCTGTGGTCAGCGCGGTGACCGGAAACTCCTGCCCGGCCCGGCGCCGCCGTGTGCCGAGCCCCGTGCCCCCTCCTCCTCCGCGCTGGCGGAGGGGGTTCCTCGAGTCTGCACAGAGCTCCAGTCTGGCCCCCCCGGGAAGCCGCCGGCCCCTGTGCGTCCCCTCACCCGCTCCCCGCTCCCCTGCCAGCACCCCGGGCTCTGGGCTGCGCGTCCAGCCTTCTCTCCAGGAAAGCTGCCCAGGCCTCCAGCTGCCTTTGCCAAATGCCGCTGTGTGTGCTTGGTGCTTCACCTCCACCTTCGGGAGAAGGAACAGGGGCCGCGGATGGATAAGCAGCTCCCCAGGGGCGAGAGTGCTGCTGCAGGGAAGCTGGGTGGCAGGGGTCAGGCCTGCTGTGCAGTGGAAGCCCAGGGCCAGAGCAGCAGAGGGCGGGGCAGGGCAGGGCCCACCTAGCACTCAGGGTCTCTGAGCGCCTGAGCCTGCCGGGCTGGCCTTGGGGAGGCCGGGTGGAGGCTGGGGTACCCCGGGCCTGGCTGCATGGGCGTCGCTGCAGGAGAAAGCCTGTTAAGACACACCTGACGTTTGGGGAGGGGGAGGGAGCGCTGTCATCTAGGACCCCCCCCCCCCCCCAAGCAGCAAGGCAGGTGGCCTCTGGTCCTCGCTGACTGTGTGGCCCTGAAGTTCTCTCCCGGTTTGTGTGATTTTTCTAACAGCTCAGAGATCTTCACTCAAGGCCTGGGGTGTCCCACTGCCCCTCAGGGACCTGGGGCAGGTGTGGCGGGCTCTGACCCGTGCGAGGGGCACATCGAAAGGAAGGCAGACACTGTGCTTCTGTGCCCCCCGTGCCAGCCTCCGGGCCCCGACCTAGACATCTCTCGGGGTGAACTGGGGTTTTGTTTCCTGTCTACAAAGTACTAGAAACTGGACAGGAGAAAATAAATCAGAGGCTTTATTCCTACAGGGATGAGAAGGGGGCTGTTTCTTATCTGCCTGGGGAATTTGGGGCCAAGTGTCAAGAAACCCATGAGAACACTGAATTAATTCTTCAGTAAATTGTTTAATAAACACTGTCTTCCCATTAGGAGAGTAATACTTCTTTATCACCGAAAGTTTGGAAAAGTATCTAATGAGCCAGAACTAGGGACTCCACATAACTTGGCTTGGGTTTTCACAGGTTTAACTCGTGCCGTGATGAACATCTTTGCCAATTTGTCCCTGGAAGCCGCCGGCTCAGTTTTCCCAAGAGTAAATTCCTAGAAGAGACACTGCCGGGCCAAGGACTGGGATGTATTTTGGCCAAAATGCCCTCCGGAAAGGCCCGGCTGAGTACCGTCTGCCCTGTGGGGCTGGCTCCTGTCCTCTGTTCGCCTCTGGCAATCTCACAGGTAGAACGAGCCTTTCCACTTGGAGCTTAATCTCTCTACCTCCTGGTGGTGCAGAACATCTTTTTATTTTACTGTTGGCCATTTGGAAAATTGCCTGTGTGTTCTGTGTGCACTTTTAAATACTTTTCTGTTGGGGCACCTGTCCCTTTCTTGCCCAGAGCTTTCCTCATCAAGGACTGAGCCCATCTCCGTCACGTTTATTCTGTCATCTTTGTCCTTTTTCTTTGAACTTTGGGTTTAGCTTTTGGCTTGTTGTGTTGGTGACGCTTGAGTTTTCAATTTGTGTAGCCAAACCTGTCAAGTTGCTTTTATGGTTTCCAGGGCGGCTATTACCTAACCCTGAGGTTTCCTAACCCGTTTGCCAATTTAATGGCTAAACTTACAAATAAGAACTACTGAATACCTGCAGGGGTGTGAATTACAGATTCCTGTGGCCAGCAGAAGCCCAAGATGTGACGGGTAATAAACAAACTCTGGAAGGGGAGAGGCTTTCTTCGCTTCTTGTTCGAAGCCACCAACCTTCAGATATCTGTGTATGCACGCAGATCTGTGCACAGGAGCACAGGCGCGCGTGTGGACGCACAGTGCACATGTGCACGCGTTTGCACTGAACTTTTAGGAAGCTCTGTCTCCTGCGTGGTGGTAGGTCATCATTGGAGGAAGGGCACTGGTCGTATCGAAACTCTCCTATTGTAAGAGGTGCCGACCTTGGTGTTTAGTTCCCCAGTCAGGCTGCTCACTGCGGGTTCAGGGTCTCCTGGGATCAGCCTCCAGGCCACCTTCCCCTGGTTCCTGCAATGGACCCACCTGGCACCGTGAAGTGGGCTCCCTTCCCCAGGGCAGGGGTCCCCCACGCATCTCTGCTCAGCCTAGTCCGACGTTTCTAGAAGGATAGCCGGCAGCTCTGCTGTCCCGCGGGTGGGTGAGTGGGGGGAGCAGGGGCTGGGGCGGTGGCCGGGCTTCTGGTCGGGCTCCGGGGCCCCTCGTGGTCGCTGCTGGCCTCTGACCCCGCGCTTGTCCTCCTGTCAAGGGGAGCAGGGAGTTCTTAGAGGCCGTCTCTGTTATTCTCCGCACGGAGGTGACCTCCAGGTAGGCAGCTGGGCTCCCGGGGCCGAGGTTGGTGCCAGTGGCGGAAGCCGGACGCCCCCTTACTTGTCTGTTTTCCCTAAAAGAGTGAAGAGTGCCTTCACGATGAGAGAAACTCAAATGAGGAGGCACGGGCCCCCGCCCCACACCAGGAGCTCTGACGGCCCCTGGGATACAGCACTCCAGGCAGCTGGTGTGAGGATGAGGGGTGTGTCCTCGACACGTGGGAAACGTGAGGCTCGCTGGTCCCGCTCCAGGACTGTCCCGCGGTTGCGGCCACAGTCCATGCGGGTGAATCGCCGCAAAGACGATCCTTCATTTAGCAAAGCACCCCTCTTCCGGCTGTTAGGAGGGGTGGGGTCAGTGACCGCACTGTGCCTGGAGTCTCTGCTGGAGAGGACGAGGCGGGGCTGCGTGGAGCCCAGGCGGGCTCTTCCCGTGGGGCGGCCTGCCAGCAGAAGAGATGACGGAGTGGCGTCTCACCTCGGGACGCGCCAGCCACCCTTAGCAGCAGGGCCTCTGCGGAGAGGCCCCGGGCAGGGGCTGGCCGGGGTGCTGCGGGCTTCCTGCTGACCTCTTCCTACTATTCCAGCTTTGACCGTGGGCATTGCTTTCGTACATACAAAGACCAACTCGTAACGTATGGAATGGAGCTATGTGAAAGTTCATGCGTGTAAGCGCAGCCACACACACACACCCCACCCAGACCAGGTCCATGTGATAACTCTGCCCACTCAATTCAGCCTTGGAAAGTATTTCTGTAAAACTGTTTTAAAATCACTCACCTCGAGAGTCTGGGACTGACGTCTGTACACTAAATAGGTAACCAGTGAGCACCTGCTGTGCAGCTCAGGCAACTCTGCTCTGTGACCTCAGTGGGAAGGAAATCCGGAAAAGAGCGGCCTGTGCACACAAACAGCTGATTCACTTTGCCGTGTGGCAGAAACTGGCGCGACATTGTAAGCAACTAAATGCCAATAAAAGTCAATAAAAAGGTCTCCTGCCTCAGAAACGACTTTTACTCAGTGTGTTTCTTGAGTGCCAGATTTTTTAGAGTTTTCCCGGTGTGATTTTCACCCAATTTATTATTTACCATCGTAGTGACCAACTTGACTTTAAGGTCATCCGTTTATAAGGCAGCTAAACTAGGCAGAAATTAGGCCCTTGAGGGCACAGTGTTTGTCCCAAATGGAATGAAGACATGTTACCTCCAATTTATTCTCAGAAGAGCAGGGTATTTTCCAACCCCAGGTTTGAGAGAAAGAAATTTTCTCTCTGATTCTTTGCAGAAAATAAATTGGATGAAGGCCCTCATTCCACAACTCTGGGAAGCTTGCTTTCGCCTCTGCTTGGGGCCTGGGGGCACTGGGATGGTGCTGGGAGGTGGCTGGACGGGGGCTCAGGCTGGATTAAAGTGGGGAGACCCCTTTAAAAGCAGGAAAACATTCTGGACGAAGGCAGAGCAACGGAGGCTGGCAGGAGCCGGACATTCTAGTCCAGCCATGCTCTGGCCGGAGACCCCTGAGGACGGTCCACTCAGAAGTGAGGAGGCGTCAGGCTGCAGTGTCCTTGGACACAGGCCTGGGTGAGGGGAGCTGGTCGTAACGTGGGTACAGGGAGGCCGAGGGCAAGATGACCCCTCAGGCTGCCCGCTGAGGAAGTAGCCAGGCCTCTATGCTCCTTACACGGGGGCCCCTGGGAGGGGGCACCTCGGTCAGGAGCGTGGCCAGCGCGGGCCCCATCTTGGTGCCTCCGCCCTGAAGGGGTCTGGGCAGCGGTTCTGTGTCCGCCACAAGCAATTCCTCGAACCCTGTACATCAGAAATGTCGCTGCCTGCCCCTGTTTCCAGCCAAGGGTCAGTTAACTTGTTACATCTTATAGGAGTTTTATTCCAGCTCTGTTCAGAGGAGGAGGCTGCTCCAAATTGGTCAAGCAGTGACAAGGTGGTAAGACTGGGGCGTGAAAATCTGAACTGGAGTGTTAAACGTCAGGATGAGCAGGATGGCAGATGTCGCAGAGGAAACCGATTCCGGCGGAGCTTGTCCTGAGGATGCCTCTGTGCTCCTGGGAGATGATTTGGCGCAGAGTAAAAACGGGAGAGTTCACACTTCAGGCTCAAAAATCTCCCCAAGTCTGCAAAAATGATTCTATTTCAGCTTTCTTTTGGCAGAAAGAAGAGGAAGCTACTGCACGTTCTCTGAGTTTGGGAAAGGCAGTGTGGAAAACTCGACCTTTTTCGGTACAGAAATCTCCTTCTGTCCTGAATCACGTCTTCCCTTCCTAGGACGTGGGAGGGGGACGCGTGTCCTCAGGCTGAGGAAGGATCCTGGTGTCCTGGTTTCTCCACCCCAGCTAGTTTGGTGCCATTAGAGGACAGTTGGGCATTCCCTTGTACCCCCACCCCCTTCCAGAAGGTACCGTCTAATTCCACGCTAAAGCCGCTTGAAGAAACATCCCCTCCACGACACCCTGTGTGGTCCATCTTGAGAGTATATCGAGCGATAGACATAGTTGGGGAAAACGTCAGGAACTTGCAGGCCGGGAAAGGACGTGAGGTGTCTGCTGGTGGGTGGAGACCCGCTGGGAGGGGCCTGGGCAAGGTGAGTGCTCCTGGGTGAACAGCAGCTCCATGGGAGGGTGGCTCCGGTCGCCTGAGCATGGAGCTGGGGGCAGTGCAGGGTTTTCCCCTCCCTGAGATCAGAGCATCAGACTCAGCTTCCCCGGGAGCCTGGGTTTTACTTTCTTAGTTTCTGAGTGGCGATGTTTCACTGCCCTGGGGGTGGCCACTGAGTGTGTCTGTTCCGCCTTGAGGGGGCGTGGTGAGGTCATCTGTAGGCCACGCAGTGCCCAGGCAGCAGGGCAGACTCCCCGCCCCCATGGAGATGGCGTGTGTGGGGGGAGCTGGTGGGCACCATGGCGAGTGCACAGAGGAGGACCCCCAGCATGTTCCTCTCTGTTTATAAAGCAGGACGAGCCCCTTTATGAAAAGCAGCTGATGCACTTTACCCTGTGTGCAGAAACCGCAGTCTCCAGCTACAACAAACAAGGGTTTCGCCTGCTAGGAGGCAGAAGGAGGTTGACCAGTAAGACAGATGTAAAGCAGCACAATTCCTAGAGTGGGAGCCGCGGAGAAGGAGGCTTTAACCTGGGCCACCCAGCACCACTGGGGTTTTATGCCAGAGACTCGCCGGGGGACAGGCTGGCTGGTTACGTGAATGACACGGGCAGAGGTGACCTTTTGTGTCACCCTTGGCAGCCGCTTGCTTGTAGCCTAAGGACATAGTGCGTTGGGCTTTCCAGCGATCAGGAGTCCACCTGTCAGTGCAGAGATGCAGGAGACAGCGCTTTGATCCTTGGGTCGGGAGACCCACTGGAGTAGGAAATGGCAGCCCACTCTAATTCTTGCCTGGAAAATTCCACGGACAGAGGCGCCCGGCAGGTCCATGGGGTCACAAAGAGTTGGACTCGACCGAGCATACACCGTGGGTTAGCTTCATCCTAATGCACACAGACATAGTGGGGACATGTGCGTGTTCCGTTTAGCTCAGCATCTTTTAAAGGCATTCAGGGAAAGGAGTCAGACCACTGGAGGCAGGCTCAGAGCGGATTGTCTGGGGCGGGGAGGGGCGGTCAGGCCCCAGGGGATCCCCAGCACTGCCTGTCTCTGCAGCCTCCGTCCCCAGGTACAGAAAGGGCCAGAGCACTGTGCAAATCCTCTGCCTAAGAAGCCACCGTGCTCTGCTCTGGGAGCCTGGAATGGAGCACGTAGGCACAGCCTGAGGTCTTCGGGACTGAGGGGCTGCTGTGGGCTCCACGGTGACAGCCCTGCTCTGTCAGCCACCCTGGACACCAGGCCAACTGGAGAAGGGACTCAACCTAAAACCTCAAAGAAGGAGCCCAGGTGTTTAAAGCTGAGGCCCAGGAGAGAACGCACGTTTGACAACTGTTTTCTGCTCTGAGTCCTCTCTTGTGCCTGTGGCTGAACTTCGGGGGAAAAGGGCGGAGCTTGGTTTTGCACCAGACCTGGAGGAGAGAGGTCTCTGCTGTGAGCAGGCTAGATCTTCCCGACACGCCGAACGCTGCCCTTGCCATCGGCGTGGAGGGTGGTGGCAGTGGCTGGGGATAGTGTCCCGCCGTGTGGTCTGGGGACCCCTGCTTTGGGCCTCGAAGACCGGGGAACTGAGGCCGGAACATTTGTGACTGGAAAAGGAGAGAGCTGCTTTGGGGGCATTTTCCTGAAGAATCCAGAGCTGACTGAGCGGCTCGGTGCCGGAGGTCACTTCCAGAGAAGGGTCCGAGGGCAGACCCCGACTCTCAGCTGGAGGTCCCGGAAACCAGACAGGGCTGCCCATCCCGGGGGGCTGGAGACCCCAGGCTTCAAGGACAGGCCAGAGGCAGAGAGAGCTTTGTCTAACACCCAGACTCATCCATCTCGGTAAATACGCTAAAATTTTAGTAAATGTATTGCAGCCTCAACCTTGACAGTACCATCTCGTTTTTCCCACCACTGGTGCCAAGACTTAATTGGAGACCTCAAGTGGACAGAATAACATTGACCTTTGAACCTGAGACCTTGACCTGGGAGGAGGGGTCAGTTTTAAAGGGAGAACCTGCTCTGGTTCTGGACTCCGTGTACCCTCACAGGAGCTGGCGCTGGGGGGCTTGCCCGCCTGCCTCCCATCCCAGACCCGGGAGCTGCCCGCTTGGCCCTCTGCCCTGAGGGACGTGGACCTGCTGTCTTCCTTCACTGGCGGGACAGCTGTGGGTGCCCTCCTGCTGGCCACTCAAAAAAGAAACAACTCAGTAGAGCCTGGAAATAAGTCAAAGCCCACGAGCTCACTCTAAGACTTCTAAATAGCCCAAATCGTCACCCTTGGAGAAGAGGAATCAGCTCCGTGCGTTGAGGGTGTGAAGAGGAGAAATCCAGCGTTTCCCTGCCTTTCTGAGTGAGCTCTGCCCCTGGGGAGCCAACAGTATAGAGGGAGTCTTTTTTTAATTAAAGCATTCCGAGTAACAAAGGAAAGGGGGACGCAGAATTAACATATCACCATTTTTCAGCTCCCAGGGAGTTAACGGGAATGGCAGCCACTGGTCCCTAAGAGGGGATGTCCAGACCTTCTGTGCCCAAGGCTGGCTGAGGGGATGGAGGCTTCCACCTTGCAGGGGTCCACTCATTGGATGGGGGCGGGCTGACCGAGCTCAGGGAGAAGGCGGCCGGCAGCACCCCAGCGCACGGAGAACCTGGCCCGGCGATCAGTCTTCCCTGATCGGCTGTGAAAAGTGGGCAGCTTGGGAGCAGGCTCTGGCGTGTCCCTCCTCCCCACCCTGAGGACCCCTGGGGTCTCGTCAGCTCTTCCCCAGGAGCACCTGGTGGGGTCCTAGAGCGAGAGCCCTTGAAATTATGCCGCCCAGGCTGTGGCCCCCGGGAGTTCTTCACTCAGGACCCCACGCTCCTCTGACCACAGCCGCCCTCGTCCCTGTCCCGGCGCCCCCCGCCCACTTGTGGCTGGGGCCCCTTCTCATGCAGGTTCTGAATTCCCGTCTCTACAGGTTTTGAGGCGGCCGTTTAACCCGAATCTCAGCTCTCCAGGGGGTGGAAGAGGAGCTGCCGCTTTGCGTGTGCAGCTCTCCTTGTCCTGAGGATGGGCGGACGGCCTCCGGCGCGCTACACGTTGGGCGCTGAGCCGAAACCAGACGTGTCCCCGCTGCAGCCCGTGCCCCGCGCCGCCTGGATCCACGCCCTCATTCCCTCTTGTTTGCCCCTTTGTTACTGTTGCTCAGTCTCTCGGTCGCATCTGACTCTTTGCAGCTCCGTGGACTCCAGGCTTCCCTGTCCTTCACTCTCTCTCGAAGTTGGTGCAAACTCATATCCATTGAGTCGACGATGCCATCCAACCATCATCCTCTGTCAGCCCCTCCTCCTGCCCTGGTGGCTCAGATGATAAAGAATCTGCCTGCAGTCCAGGAGACCCGGAATCGATCCCTGGGTCGCGAAGACCCCCTGGAGGAGGGCATGGCAGCCCACTCCAGTATTCTTGCCTGGAGAATTCCATGGACAGAGGAGCCTGGCTGGCTGTAGTCCATGGGGTTGCAAAGAGTTAGGAAATAATTGGGGTTCCTGTAAAGCTGTCAAAGTAGAGGAGAAAAAGTCAAGGAGACCTGACATCTAACGAGCAAGAGCCCCTTATGGGGAGCGCTCTTCTGTGCTGGGTCTGAACGCTCTAATGCTAGGAGCTTGGGTGAGCAGGCCTTCTCCGCTGATTCCTCCCAGCCTGGCCTCAGCCTCAGACGCCCGGCTGCCCCAGGCAGCAGCCGCGACCTGGCCAGGTGGGCTTTGTCAGGTGACTGACCTCTGGGGCCAGGCTGGAGCAGCTCGAACCAGCCACTTCTTTACTGACGCTGCCCCATGGTGGCTTCTGAGGGTGGGTTGATGACCAACAGTTGGGACTCTCTGGAGGACACACCCAGGAGGTGTGGGCTCCCCCGATGTCAGAGAGAATCTGGAAGGCAAACCTCCTGGTGTGAGCATGGCCACGTGGAAGGGACGTCCAGGCTCAGAGGGCACGTCCTCTGCCTCTACCTGGGAGACCCAGGGCAGCCCGGCAGAGTGATGGCACTCATTCAGAAAGCAAATAAAAATAGCCAAGCAGCCAGTCACCTATGGGGAATCCACAGTGACCCAGGTAGTCCGGTGGCTGCCAGGGGCCGAGGTAGGGAGCTGGGGGACGGGGGGAGGGTGACGGCTGAGGGGCCTGGGGTGCTGTGCTGATGAGCGCGTCCTAAAGTCAGCCGTGGTGGAGGCCGCCCAAGCGGTGACTTCACTAAAACTCATTGAACGTGCTGTTTGCCCAGGTGGTGACTTCACTAAAAGTCACTGAGCTGTACACTTTTTTTTTTTTTTCATATTCGGGGTGCCATTCACTTACCACAGTGACACAGGTGTGAGTAACTTTTGAAACTCTTGGAATTGGCCTCTGTGCCTTGGATACATTTTGCCAAGTTCCGTAGTCATATATCCTTATGTTTTTGAGATTTTGGATTCAAATTTTGGAAATAGCTAGGAGGGCTGTAAAGCCAAGTCCAGTGAAGGGCATGGAGGGACTGAGCGGGTCACTTCCACGCTGGGTTACCGACAAAGTGCAACTTTTAAACTGTTTCTGCAGTTATTTCTGAAAGAGAAGTTAAGAGCATCTGGGCCAGAGCAGCATTATTCAGGTAAACTTGCAACTTACAAAGGTGGTCTCTTGGAAGGACACTGCTCATTTGGCAAACAGTTTGTGTCTGTATTACTCCTTCCATTTTCTTTGGATTTATCTTACTATTCTTTCTCTGTATTTTTTTTTAAGATGGATGCTTAGTTTTTAGCATTTTTTTTAGCATTTCTTATTAATTTTGCATACCTTTTAAGGCTGTTTCTAAGCCATAAGATGCACAAGTTATGATATATTAATTTGTAATTTGATGATTATTTTAAAATATTCTCATAACAATTTAATGGTAATTTCCAAGCATGAAAATTTCCTAATTTTTCTGGTTATTGATTTCTAGCTTAAGTTGTCTCAGTTACATATTGCTTTGCGAGAAACCACCCCAAACATAGAGATTTAAAATGACAACACTTGTGGTGTTTATCCAGGTCGGGCTCTGTGGGGAGTTTTCCAGGGTGGGGGCAGGAATTGTCTGACGTGTGTGTGTGTGTGTGTGTGTGTGTGATCAGTCTCTGAGTCATGTCCTTATCTTTGTGACCCCAAGGACTGTGGCCCACCAGGCTCCTCTGTCCAGTCCCTATGGGATTTCCCAGGCAAGAATACTGGAGTGAGTTGCCATTTCCTTCTCCAGGGGTGCTAGCGGTAAAGAACTCGCCTGCCAAGGCAAGAGACATATAAGACGCAGGTTCAATTCTTGGGCTGGGAAGATCCCCCGAGAAGGAAATGGTCAGCCACTCCAGAATTCTTGCCTGGGAAGTCCCATAGGCAGGGGAGCCTGGAGGGCTACAGTCCATGGGGTGGTAAAGAGTTGGACATGACTGAAGTGACTCAGCACAAGTGTTCTCCAGGAGATCTTCCCAACCGAGGGATCAAACCCTTGTCTCCTGCATGGGCAGGCGGATTGTTTACAACTGAGCCACCACGGAAAGCCCGGAACTGTCCGAAGCCTCACCACTCACATAGCTAGTACTTAATGTGCCAGTCAGGGCCTCAGCTGGGTCTGAACACCGTCATGGGACCTGGCTGTGCGTCCTCTCTTCCTCACAACGCTGAGGCTGCGCTCTGAGGGCAAGACGGTCTGAGAAAGAGCCAGCTGGGCAGCGTCAGCTTTGCAACCCAGCCCCGGGTGTCTCAGCACCAGTCCCACTAGGTCTGGTCCTTGAAGGTGAAGACCTGCCAGGTTCCAAGTAAGGGGAACCGGACTCCATCCCTTCACAGGTGGGAGGGGTGCCAAGGTTCTGGGTGTCTTGAGACAGAAATACTGTTGTAGCTTTTTTTTTTTTTTAATACAGCCTGCTCCACTCCCTAGAGTCAGAGGCTATACCTTTCATGATGTGAGCCCTTTCACATTTTTGAGAGTTCCTTTCTGGCTCAGTATATGGTCAATTTTTATAAATACTCAGTGCGTTTGGGAAGAATGTGTGGAGTTGTAAGAAGCAACCAACTCTCAGTTTTGTTGGCCATGTTGATAAAATATTCTATATATGCAGACTGACTTCCAGGTGACTGTTCTCTCTAATTACCCAGAGAGAGTGTCAGAATCTCCCATGATGCGTAATTGTCTACTTTTCTTCGTTTATTTGAAAGCGTTTGCTTTATGTATTTTGAGGCTACTTTATTAAGTACAAGAAAGTTTAGAGTCATTGTTATTCCTGATATATTGGTTACTTTATCAATAGGAAGTGTTTCTTTCTATGTTTGCTGCTGCTGCTGCTGCTAAGCTGCTTCAGTCGTGTCTGACTCTGTGCGACCCCATAGACGGCAGCCCACCAGGCTCCCCTGTCCCTGGGACTCTCCAGGCAAGAACACTGGAGCGGGTTGCCATTTCCTTCTCCAATGCATAAAAGTGAAAGGAGAAAGTGAAGTCGCTCAGTCGTGTCCAACTCCTAGCGACCCCATGGACTATAGCCCACCAGGCTCCTCTGTCCATGGGATTTTCCAGGCAAGAGTACTGGAGTGGGTTGCCATTGCCTTAGTAATGCTTTTTGCTTTAAAGTTAATTTTTCTGATATTAATATAGCTACCCAAGCTTTGCTTCAATTAGTATTTTATGCTATGTTTATCTGTTCTTTACTTTCAACTTTTAAGTAGATTTATGTTTTAGGTGTATTTCTTCTAAAGAGTATATAGTTTCCTAATACCCGACCTCATCTATCTGAAAATTCTAGTAGAATGTTACTATTATTATTTTTAGCACTTCAAAGGTACCATTTCATTGTTTTTTGTGTGAAAACCCAACAGCCTTCTTTATTTCTGTGGCTTCTTATGATTTTCTCTTTATTGCAGATTTTTAAAGAGGTGTATACTGTGAATGTCTAGTTGTATATTTATTCTGATTTATTCTTCTTGCTTTTCCCTACTTTCTTTAATTTCAGTCTGAATTTGGCAATAAGGAGTTGATGATCTGAGCTACAGTCAGCTCCCAGTCTTGTTTTTGCTGACTGTATAGAGCTTCTCCATCTTTGGCTGCAAAGAATATAATCAATCTGATTGTGGTTCCAAATAGGGAAAGGAGTACGTCAAGGCTGTATATTGTCACCCTGCTTATTTAACTTCTATGCAGAGTACATCACGAGAAACGCTGGGCTAGAAGAAACACAAGCTGGAATCAAGATTGCCGGGAGAAATATCAATCACCTCAGATATGCAGATGACACCACCCTTATGGCAGAAAGTGAAGAGGAGCAACTAAAGAGCCTCTTGATAAAAGTGAAAGAGGAGAGTGAAAAAGTTGGTTTAAAACTCAACATTCAGAAAACGAAGATCATGGCATCTGGTCCCATCACTTCATGGCAAATAGATGGGGAAACAGTGGAAACAGTGTCAGACTTCATTTTTTTGGGCTCCAAAATCACTGCAGATGGTGACTGCAGCCATGAAATTAAAAGATGCTTGCTACTTGGAAGAAAAGCTATGACCAACCTAGACAGCATATTAAAAAGCAGAACCATTACTTGCCAACAAAAGTCCATCTAGTCAAGGCTATGGTTTTTCCAGTAGTCATGTATGGATGTGAGATTTGTACTATAAAGCTGAGCACTGAAGAATTGATGCTTTTGAACTGCGGTGTTGGAGAAGACTCTTGAGAGTCCCTTGGACTGCAAGGAGATCCAACCAGTCCATCCTAGAGGAAATCAGTTCTGAATATTCATTGGAAGGACTGATGCTGAAGCTGAAACTCCAATACTTTGGCCACCTGATGTGAAGAACTGACTCATCTGAAAAGACCCTGATGCTGGGAAAGATTGAAGGCAGGAGGAGAAGGGGACGACAGAGGATGAGATGGTTGGATGGCATCACTGACTCAATGGACATGAGTTTGAGCAAACTCCGGGCGATGGTGATGGATGGGGAGGCCTGGCGTGCTGCCGTCCATGGGGTCGCAGAGAGTCGGACACGACTGAGTGGCTGAATGGAAGTGATGGCCTCTCCTTGGGACTCACAAGATTTCTTGAATCCAAAGACTGATGTCTTTCATCAGCTTTGCAAAAGTTCTCAACCATCACTTCTTTGACTGTTTCTTCTCATGCTGTCTCCCCTCCTCTGCTGGGGTCCTGGTGACATGTGCGTTCCTGTCTCCATCCACTGTGCCTCTCACACCCTTCCGTATTTTCCGATCCTTTTGTTTTATGCATTTAACGTTCACTTACATTTACTTGCGTATTTATCGTTTTCATTTTTCCTCACCTCGTCCTCCTCCATCTGAGTAGCCTTGATACTTAGAAAGGTTTGAATGTTTGTGTTACTCTTCCTTTTATTATTAGAACTCTAGATATTGAACTTTGTTCCTCATTTTCTGTAGACAGTATTTAATATATAATCCTCTAACACACAGATGCAGTTGCTTTTTTCCATCTCCTGACATGCCATTGGCAACCTTTTATTTTCAAACTTGACGGTAATTTTAGAGGTATTTCTGTGAGCAGCATAAAACTGGGTTTGCTTTGAGGTACAACCTGAAAATCTGTTTAATAGCAAGCTAAATCCATTTATGTTTAATGATATGCATGAGAGTTTTCCAGAGCTCTCTCCCAGTTTGTTTTCTGTTAGTTCCACTTTTCCAGATTTCGTGTATAAGTGATGTCTTAGGGCGTTTGTCTTTGTCTGTGTGTGTGATTTCACTCGGCATAATGCCCCCAGGGTCCAGCTTTGTTGTCACAAATGGCAGGACGTGCTGCTTTCTCCTGGATGGACGATGTTCCGTTGCAAACACGCACCACGTCCTCCTTACCTCGTCGCCTGGTGGTGGACACTTAGCTGTTCCCATGTCCTGGCTACTGTGAACGACGCTGAACTGAACACGGCGGGGCATGAGTGTCGTCTCGATCCTGTTTTCGTTGCCTTTGAAGAGACACCCAGGAGAGGGACTGCTGAGTCACCGGTAGCCCTGTGCTTAGCTTTCCGAGGACCTTCCATACAGTTTTCCGTAGTGGCCGCTCCAGTTTGCATCGCCACCCGCGGTGCACGAGGCTTCCTTTTTCTCCACATCCTCACCAACACTTGCTGTCTCCAGTTGCTTTCACAGCAGCCGTCCGAGGAGGGTGAGCTGATGCTCACTGTGGTTTTGATTTGCGGTTTCCTGGTGGGTCAGTGACGTGGAGCACCTTGCCACAGAGCTCTTGTCCATCTGAACGTCTTCTTTGGAAAAACTTCAGTTCCCCTCCTCGGCCCTTTCAAAATTCGGATGGTCTTTTGCTACTGTGTATGAGTTCCTTATCTGTGTTGGATATTAACCCCCTTCTCAGACGTATGGTTTGCACGTCTTCCTTCCCTGTCCGGGGGTTGCCTTCTCCTCTGCGGATGGTTTCCTTTGCTGGGCGCTTTCCCTCGGCGCCATCCTTGTGTTGACTTTTGCCCTGTTCCTTCTGTGGATGCTCTGGAGGAGTCTCAGCGGACCTCCCAGCCTCCCAGCCCCAAGGCTTGCCCCTCTGCTGCGCACCTCTCCCTGCTCGCGCCGCTGGTCTGCGGCTCCATGCATGTCCCCTTCCTTCGAAGCAGCCTGGGCGTGGGGGCACTTTACCCACTGTGGGCTTCCTCCTCTTCCTGTGGCTCCCACACTGGTTACATGTAGATGTTTCCCTTCTAAGTGAACCCCTTCCACCCCCGAGGTCTGCGTTCCGCTGACGCTTCCTGGGCTCCTGACCTCTGGGATCTGCCGGCCGCTGCAGAGCTGCCCTCCTCCTGCCCGGGTCAGCTACCCTTCCCACGTGCATTTTCAGGGTCTGTGCTTTACACTCGCTCCTAGTGTTCCTGAAAAATGAAGTTTTGAAAAAGATCTTGTTGTTTTACCGTGATATCTAGGTAGACGGAGGCATACATTCTGGCTCACACAGCCAGCCTCATAGTAAAATGCGCAAACTCATGCTTTTCAAGTAAATTTTCTTTTTTTGGTTTATTTATTTGGTTGCCCCAGGGCATAGTTGTGGGCATGTGGTATTTTCAGTCTTCCCTGCGGCATGTAGAATCTCATTCCCTGACCATGGGCTGAACTTGGGCCCTGCATGGGGAGCACAGAGTCTTAGCCACCGGGCTTCCAGGGAAGTCCCATGTTCTGGCTTATTTTTAGGCAGCACTCATTTTTCCTGAAAGAAATTTTTGAAGTCATCTTGGCTTCAGGAGTATCTTTTGCAGCACTTTAGCTTGATAAAAACACATTTTATGATTAAGTTTCAATAATTTAAGCAAACGCTTCTGGTAGAACCAAAATGTAGGAAGAGGACAACTTTCTCTGGATTTTATTTAAAAAATTAAAAATAACCGGGCACATCCCTTTCTCTCTTCCTTGCTTAGAATTTTGCTTATTTGTATAAAAGCCTTGGAGGGGAATAATGACTTTTCCTTTCTGATACTGAAGGAGGAAACAGAACAGGCTCTATCTTGAAAGCAGGACTCCATCTTGGGCCAGGCTGTGGACTTTGAGCTTTATGTCCAGTATCTACGGAAACAACACACGAACTGGGAAACCGGGCCCTTGGAAGGAAGAGCCCCAGGGCCTAATTATCTGTGTACCCAAACAGAATCATACATTCTATTATGCTTATTGGGGAATGGCCACAAGCCTATTGATAATTGTCCACGGTTAACTACCTAGGTTTAAAGCACATAAATCACAGGTTAACTCTGATTGTATCTTTTTCCTTTGTTCAGACTAGTTTCAGGGAATTTGGGGAGGTGGGTTTGGGCACATTTGCTTAAGGTATATAAATAAGGTTTTCACAAAAATTGGCCCAGGTCCTTGGCTAAGAGGAGACTCTGTGATGGGCCGGCCGGTGTAATCAACTGCACTCCACTCTCTGCATTGCCCTTCTGAGAGACCTTGTTTCCCGGAACGCGTGGCTACATTTGACAATACTTGACGGAGTGAAAAGTGTAGAGGTCATCTCGCCCTGGCAGGAGAATCTGAGCCTTGTATGGAAGGTTCTGGATGCTCCCAGCAGCTCACGGAGTTAGAGTAGGAAAGTTCCCACCCCACCCCCAAATGAGGATGGGAGGTGGGGACAGAGGGGCGCCGGCCCCCAGGGATGAGGACTCAGGAAGCGCAGCCGCGCTGCACTGAGGGCTGGGGCTGGGGCTGTGTCCTCAGAAGTGACCCCCTGGGGCTCCCCTGGTGCAGCTAAGTCTCCACTCTTCCAGCGCCGGGGGACGTGGCCCCGGTCGGTCAGGAACTGAGAGCCTGCGGGCCACTCGATGAGGCCAAAAAGTTAGAACAAAAGAAGCCGCAGGCCCCTGGCTCCCGCCCCAGCCCCAAGCGCCTCCTTTGAAGCAATCATGCTCGGAGCGTTTCAGCGACTGTCTCTCTGGTAGGGAGGCTCCTTGGCTGTTTATATTCAAGATGAAAGGCTCCGGGTTAACTTTTCCCTCACAGGAAATTCATTCAAGCCGTGTTCAGTGGGGGGAGGCTGTCGAGATGTATCAGGAGAGACAAATCTCAGCCAGAAATAGAGTGCCGGGGGTGGGAGGCGTGGAGCTGGAGGGCAGGTGGCTGCCCAGCCAGCCATCCGGGGGTCTGTTCAGGAAAGCGTCCTGCTCACTGGAGCTGCTTCCTCGAGAAGGTGTTCTCGGCCAAAGGACTGTCCCCGCAGGTATAGGAAGCTGCTATCTTCTCTAATGAGGCTCAAAAAGAGTCAAATCCAGGAGTATTTCCTCTGGCCAGTGGTGCTGGACAGGAGGGACACATGATGGTCCGGGGACGCCCCAGCCGTCGCCGTGAGGGGCTGGCAGGGCGGCACTCTGCCTCACACCGTGGGCACCCCTGGCGTCCTGCGACAGGAAGTGATCCCGAGACAGGAAGTGATCCCGCGCCCGACCCGGAAGTGATCCCGAGCCCGACCAGGAAGTGATCCCGCGACAGGGGGCGATCCCGCGACAGGAAGTGATCCCGCGACAGGGGGCGATCCCGCGCCCCCGGCAGCCCCGCCGGAGCCGCGGCCCTGCTTCAGACGAAGCTCTCTGGAGAAGGGAAGTGGGAGTCTGCATTTTGCAGCAAATATCAGGAGGTCTTAGAGTTTGTGTAAAAATCTGCCTCTCTTAGAAAGGCCAGAGCCTGCTACCCACTTAACTGCCCTTCTGGAGCGGCCTGCACCTCGGCCGTTCACGGCGGTGCCTGTCTGGGTGACCTGAGGCCGCAGGAGAACAGACGGGTCTGAACGTTCCAGCCGGAGGGCGGGTCTCAGCTGGTGGATGCACGCGTCTGGCACGAAGACGCTCGGTCAATATTTGTGGAATAAATAAAGGAGGGGGCGGCTGGCCGGGCGAGCGGCAGATGGAGCCCGCAGCAGCACCTCCCTCCCCACCCCGCTGGCCGAGGCTTCGAGGCGGGAGGCCTTGCGCGGCCGGCGGGCCCGGCGCCGCGAGGGAGCCTGGGGGTCAGCTTGCGGGCCCGGGACGGGAGGCCAGCCTCCAGGGCCCCTCCCGAGGAGGCTGACGCAGGGGAAAAGGGAGAAACAAGCCTTGGGGTGCGCACCCTCCCAAGACACTTTCCAGCTTCAAAGAGGTAATTAAAAATGCTCTTTGGAAGAGCAGTTTACATTTCAGCGCAAGCACGTCCCTCTGTTAGGTGGCTGCTGAGAAGGCCTGTTCGCCTTCCTCACGGAAAAGATAGGAAGCCCGCGTTCCACCGTCCGCCTGGTCTCGGAAAACCTCCCGTGGCCGCGGCAGAGCTGGGCCGGGCCAGGCGCCCCGCTGTGAGTGTGGGAGGTCAGGAGACCCAGCGCGTGTGCTCACGTGAGTGTGTGTGTGCACACGCACCCTGTGCGTCTGGGTATGTGTGCATGAGAGTGCAGCTTCCAGGGAAATGGAAGTGACGCGCCGCAGCCTCACAGATGAGTCCTTCCCGTGTGTGCGCGTGTGTGCGCGTGTGTGCAGTGTGTGCACGCGTGTGCACGTGTGTGCAGTGTGTGCAGTGTGTGCACGTGTGTGAGTGCGTGGGTGACACGCTGAAGGACGGCTTCTTTCCGGGTTGCTGATGTGGGACGTTGGCCACCTGGGGCTCTGTGGCCACGTCTGCCCTTTCCTGGCCTCAGCGGAAGGTTCAGGAGGGAAAGAGGCCCTCAGAGGCTGCGAACCCAAGAGGCGTGGAGACGCCCACCACCTCCCCGTGGCCCCCGGACCGGCCTGCGGCTGCCGCGCCGCGCCGGGACCCGCCTTCCTGGGCTAAGCTGGCCTGGGCCGTGTCTCTGCTCCTCCTGCTGGAAGGTTCTGAGCAGTAGAGCTCTGCGGCGGGGTTCGGACTTTCCGAGACACCGCCGTTCACCAAGCTTTACATGGGCGAGCTCTGATGTCTGCAAAAGGTGAGTTTTTAGATACAAAAGATACCAGTTTGAGGTCATTCAAATCGGAAGCTCCGGGGCAGCCGCCCCTCAAAGCTCTCTTGATACTCTGGTTTTCTAGTTCTGCGAGACACGCCGCCTCAGCCTGACTGTGTGGGAGAAGACGGCCCTGCTTTTGTGGGCTCCCGGGGGGCGTGGGGGGCAGGACTTGAGCGGGGGCAGGGGCGGCTTCGCCTCTGGTCATCTGGGCCGCCGCGGGTGGCGCCGGCGCCGAGCCTCAGCCCCCGAGGGCTCCGAGGTCGCGCCTGCCTGCGGCTGGTCCGTGCGGCCTGGGCGCCTCCAGGGTGGCCGGGTTCGGAGCGGGAGTCTCTGCCCGGGAAGGTCAGGGAGCCGGTCGGGCAGCCGCCGACAGGTCTCTGAGCAGACATCCTCCCTCCTTCCTCTCTTGGAGGAGCCCTCGTCCAGCTTGAAGGAGGCGACAGAGACCCCGCCTCTTAGTGGGGAGAGGGTCCGCGGCTTCGGGGCCACGTTTCACAGTGGCCTTTAGAGTCCCTACGCCCTCTGCGAGGCTGGGGTACAGGCTCATGTGCGAGCTCTGATGAAGGCACCTTCTGACATGCTGTCTGGGGGCACGGTGGGGGCACGGTGGATGCACGGTATGATAACTGTTTTATCCCCCCAAATCTGGAGCTCCCCACATTCTAAATTACCCCAGGCTCCATACCTGGGCTCAGAGCGCCCTGCAGGGATTCAAGCACTTCAAAAAAATTTAGGTGAAATTCATGTAACACGAAACCCACCGTCTTAAAGCTCTTGATGAGGCAGCATCCAACGTCCACAGCATTTCCATCACTGTGAACGGAAACCCTGTGTCCCTGGGGCAGGCACCCCCGGCCTCTCCACCCCAGCCGCTCCTCTGCTTTCTGCCTCCCTGGATGTGCGTGCTGTGGGTTTCTCGCCAGGAGGAATCGTGACACGTGCTCTTCTGTGTCATCGTGTTTTTGAGCTCCATCCTTGCAGGAGAGCGCCATTCTTTCCTAAGGCTGAGTGATGCTTTGCCCAGTGAGCACGGACCGCGTTTTGCTTATTCGTCACTCGAGGGGCATTTGGGTTGTCTCCACATCTTGGCTGCTGTGAATAGGGCTGCTGTGAACTTTCGCATAGAAATTTTTGTTCGAATGAGTTTCAATTCTTTTTGGAAAATGCTGAGAGAGAGAGAGAGGAGCCGACGGTCAGTGCAGGGAATGGTCGTGAAGGGGGCTGTTTCGATTCTGGGCAGCTCCCCAAGCCCACCTCTGGCTATGCTTCTTAGAGGGAAAGCCGTGAGCCAGACCCTCCTTCCCTGCAACCAGCTCACTTTTGTGGGAAAAGGAGTCTAGATCCTCTAGCAAAATCTCCCTTGACATGCTCCCTTTCCAATTTTGAATCAGTCAGTTGTTCCGTGTCTGGTTCGGTTGCTTCTTGACCTGCATACAGGTTTCTCAGGAGATAGGCAAGGTGGTCTGGTATTGCCATCTCTTGAAGAATTTTCCACAGTTTGCTGTGACCCATACAGTCAAAGGCTAACCCTAACCAGCAGTCAATGGAGCAGAAGTAGATGTTTTTCTGGAATTTCTTTGCCTCTTCTATGATCCAACGGATGTTGGCAATTTGATCTCTGGTTCTCCTGCCTTTTCTAAATCCAGCTTGAAAATATGGAAGTTCTTGGTTCACGTACTACTGAAGCCTCGCTTGAAGGATTTTGAGTAGTACCTTGCTAGAATGTGAGATGAGCACAATTGTGTGGTAGTTTGAACATTCTTGGGCATTGCCTTTCTTTGGGATTGGAATGAACACTGACCTTTTCCAGTCTTGCGGCCACTGCTGAGTTTTCCAAATTTGCTGGCATATTGAGTGCAGCACTTTCACAGCATCACCTTTTAGGATTTGAAGTTGCTCAGTTGGAGTTCAGTCACCTCCACTAGTTTCGTTCATGGTGATGCTTCCTAAGGCCCACTTGACTTCACATTCCAGGATGTCTGGCTCTAGGTGAGTGACCACACCATCGTGGTTATCTGGGTCCTTACGACCTTTCTTGTACAGGTCTTCTGTGTGCTCTTGCCACTTTTTCTTACTCTCTTTGCTTCTGTGAGGTCCTCGCCATTTCTGCCCTTCACTGTGCCCCTCTTTGCACGATAGTTGGCGCAGAGCATTATATTAGTCTCAGCTGTGCAGTGTAGTGACTCAGTGTTTCTGTATATTGTGAAGTGGTGACAGGTCAGTTCAGTTCAGCCGCCCAGTCATGTCTGACTCTTTGTGGCCCCATGGATTGCGGCACGCCAGGCCTCCCTGTCATTGCCAACTCCTGGAGTTTGCTCAAGCTCATGTCCATTGAGTCGGTGATGCCATCCAACCATCTCATCCTCTGTTGTCCCGTTCTCCTCTTGCCCCCAGTCTTTCCCATCTTCAGGGTCTTTTCCAATGAGTCAGTTCTTTGCATCAGGTGGCCAAAAGATTGGAGTTTCAGCTTCAGCATCCATTCTTCCAATGAATATTCAGGGCTGATCTCCTTTAGGATGGACTGGTTGGATCTCCCTGCAGTCCAAGGGACTCTCAAGAGTCTTCTCCAACACCACAGTTCAAAAGCATCAATTCTTCGGGCCTCAGCTTTCTCTAGAGTCCAACTCTCACATCCATACATGACCACTGGAAAAACCAGACTTAGTGACTGCATTAAGTCTAGTTATCACCCATCAGCACTCATAGTTACGGCATTTTAATTTCTTGTGATGAGCGCTTTTAAGATGGATTCTCTCAGCAGCTCGCACAGGTGCGGCACAGTGGCGTCAAGTCCGCTCCCACGCTGTGTGCCATGTCACTCTGTAGCTGGAAGCGTGCTCCTGTCCACCGAGGCCCAGCCGGCCGCGGGGAGGCCCCTGGTGCAGAGGTGCCGGCTGGGCCCGCTGGGTGTCAGGACTACCCCACCGGAGAGACGGGTGCAGGGGGCAGCGTGCCCAGCAGGGGGCAGCCGTGCCTGCAGGTTGCCAGCACTGAGACGCTGCGAATCAGCCTCAGCCCTCAGCCCACCCTGGGGAGCAGCCTCAGCCCTCAGCCCACCCTGGGGAGCCGGGGCCGCGCCAGGCCCCCTGGAAGCTGAGTGGGAGGCCTCTCCTGCTCAGCTCCGGCCCCGACCGTCGGCCTCTCATTTCTGAAACGTGCATTTGAGGTTTCCTTTTTCTCACCCGCCGCCCACCACCCTTTCTGCCTTTAAGTCCCACGTGGCCCCTCCGAGCCCCATGCGGCCCTCCGGATTAAGAGTGACCGACGTACCCCGATGCGGACAGCTTAGTAGGGAAACATGCAAAGAGCTCATCCATAATTTTTGTGTTGGTTACACATTGAAATTGACAGTTGATAGGCTTGGCTAAGTGAGACATCTGATCGGAATCCTCACCGGTCTCTCTTTGCCTTTTCAAGCGCGGCTTTTTTCCGCTCCTCGGGCAGGTACGTTGCCCTGCAGCCCCTGTCAGTCTGGGGGGCACGGGAGGCTTGTGCCTGCAGCTGGCGTGGAGCGTGGCTGTGGGACGGTGTGCCTGGTGGAGACCTCGGCCTCCTGGCCTGGCTGCAGGGCTCAATGCCAGGCGCCTGCCGGGGCCGTGGGGTTCTGGCCACTCTTGCTGCCTGGCTGCCGGCCTGGCAGCACCGTCGCCACACTGGGCCCTCTGCGCATGAGCGGCGTGGACCCCAACCCCTTGGCCGGCCCCTTCCTGCTGCGGGTGCCCTGAATCAGCACAGAAACCAGCCCCTGGGCAAGCCCAGCACGTCGGCCTGCAAACCCGCTGGGGGCCCTTCCAGGGGCTGAGGCCCGGACGCGGGGCAGACACTTCAGCCGGAAAGCCTGGATCTCAGTGTGTCCCCGGGAGTGCGCCGGGCTCTGAAGTCCCTATGCCTGCCTGGGCTGGGGAGCCTAATCGTGCCCTTTCCCGGTGGCTTTTCCTCGGGAGATGGGGATGGGAGACGTTGAGGCCGATTCTTCCCCTTGCCCTTCAGCCTCTCCTGAGGGCGGGCGTTCTGGGGTGTGGGGTCACCCAGCCTCAGACGTGGCGCGGGCAGTCCCCAGTTGCTGTCTGCCCCCATCTGCCGGGGCATGAGTCCTTTGCTCCCCCTCCAGCTGTGGGCACAACCTGCTTCACCCCGAGAGGATGGAGGCCCCAGTGCCCAGGTGTGCGGGTCCACCGGGTCACGCTGCTCCCTCCCGGCCCAGAGCCGGGCCCAAGCCCCTCTGCTCAGAGCCCTCCCATCACCCTGGGGTGTCTCAGGGTCCCCGCAGCTTCCTGCCTGCTGGACTACCCCATCTGTAGAATCCTCTCTCTTCCCTCTCAGAGCCCAAGCTCTCCCAGCCTGCTGGGGTGGGAGGAGGGGGATAGATTTCGTAGGCAAGACACTGCAATCACTAGCCATTAGAGGAAAGCTGGGCTGATTGGAAGATGTCAGAGTTAAGAATCCTGTCTATGGGGATTTCCCTGGTGCCAGTGGCTGAGTCTCTGAGCTCCTAAAGCAAGGGGCCTTGGTTCGATCCCCGGTCAGGGAACTAGACCCTACATGCCGCAGCTAAACATGGCACGCGCTACAGCAAAGACCGGAAAGCCTGTGTGCGGCTATTAAGACCCGCACAGCCTAATAAATCAATTGTGGAAAAAAAAAAGAATCCTGTCTATGAAGAGACAGATTAAAGAGAACAAAGAGCAAGCTAGTGAGTGAAGAGATTCTCGCTGCAGATAACGGACAAAGGATGGGGACCCAGCATGTGTAAACAGTCCTGACCGACCGAGAAGAAAAGGACACACGCCTCAATAGCAAGATGTGCAGAAGCCGTGGGCGGCCTCTCTCAGACATGGGAGACAGCTGACAGCCCTGACTCCGTCTTACATGCAGTCTAGAGCCTGCCGGATGGTGAACGGGGTTGGTCTGTAGGACCTTCTCTCACTGGGGGCAGGACAAAAGGGAAAGCGTTAGTCGCTCAGTCCTGTCCGACTCTGCGACCCCATGGACTATAGCCCACCAGGCTCCTCTGTCCGTGAGATTTCCCAGGCAAGAATCCTGGAGTGGGTTACCGTTCCCTTCTACAGGAGATCTTCCCGATGAGGGATCGAGCCTGGGTCTCCTGCATTGCAGGCAGATTCTTCACTGTCTGAGCCACCAGGAAAGATTTGGACAATCACTTTGGGAGAGTTTGGCTCATGTTGTAAAGCTGAGCGTTGATGTGTCCCATAGCAGGCCACACGCGCAGGAGCACGGCTTGTGAGGTGCTGCTGAGCACCCAGGGAAAGACGGGCCGGTCGTGGCGCTGGGACAGCGGAGGGGCCCCGGGCATGTCATCCACACGACTGCGGGCTGGGTGTTGGATGGCCTCCGCACACGTCCGGGTGGACAGTCCTGTTCAGCAGCAGCAAAGGCAACAAGCACTGGCCCATTCAGGCTGGTGGTTACCCCTGGGGTGGGGAGGCAGGCGCGGAGCGAGGGTGGGTGGAGCCTGTGAGGTCTTGGGGTACGGGGTACGGGTGCTCCCTGCATTCTCAACACTCCTGTGGTTGAGATCTGTATGTACGGTAGCGGGGGCCCCTGTGGACGCGTCATGCGTGTGTCTCATCTGCTCTGAGCCCGAGTCCAGACGGTGAATGGACACAAGTACCCCCCCTCCGCCCCGCCCCGCCCCACAAAGCAAGCACCTGCTTAGAGTTAAAACTCCCAGCAAGGTCACCTAGGCCGTGCCCATGCCACCCTGCTGTGCGTCTTTCCCAGTTTCCCGGAGTCCAGCTCAGTGTCTGTGGGCGGGGGCCTGAGGCCGCACCGGGGTCGCCTGCCTGGCCCTTCCAGGCTGCTTTTGCGCTTGCTTTACAAGACGGTGGTGAGTTCCTGGGCGCAGAGGCGCTGGGCGGAGAGGCAGCGTTGTCTCCCCGGGGTTGCTCGGCCTTGTTCAGCCTCGGGGAGGGGAGCCGGGGTGCTGGCGAGCTTCCTCTCCGGGCATTACTGAAATCGCTCACAGCTCTTCCCGCCCGATGTGAGCTGGAGGGAAGACTGCCAACTTCTGTCTTTCTAGAAAATCCATTTTGCGAGCATCTGGTTCTGACCTACTCGTGGACACGGCTCTAAGTGTCTTCGTCAGTCGATTTCCTGTCTCTGAACAGAGAAAAGAGAGTTTGAGGACAGGTGAGTGAGGGGTGGGGAGGGTACAGAGCCGGTCATATCCACCCTGGGGGTCCCTTTGTAAGATCTGGAAACGCTTCCAGAGCCTGAAGGTGAGGGGGCTCTGTCTTTGCTGAAGCGAAACGACCAGAAGCGACAGCATTGCTTTTGTGGGAGGAAGGATCCCACGACTTTCCCATGCCTTCTCTCAGCTTGCTCTTTCCTTCACCAAATGGCCCCAGAGCAGGCGCGGGCCCGGCCTCACCCTGGGGTGCTCAGCAGGGAGGGGTGACCCGGCAGTAATGAGGCGGAGATGGCTGAGGCCCTGATGTCCCCCAGGTCACTCTGGGGCCCCTCTGGCCACGTCTGGTGTGCCTACCCCCACACCCGCCGGTGGCCGGAACCAGCCCCCACGAAACTGCAGAGCCCCCCAAACAGTCCCTGATCCCCTAGAAATCTTCTCCAGAAATCTCTGCTCCTGGGCCCCCCCCGCCAGCCTGGGGCCCCAGCTGCCCCTCACCCCGCGTCCCCCGTCACTGGGCCTGCCCACGCGGCCTCTGCTCAGCTGTCTGCTCCTGCCCCTCCCACCGCCCCAGGCGGTCAGCCTCCACCCTGCCCTGGACCCTGGGACAGCCCCCTCCCGGGCAGGGTTCTTCCCCCTCGCCAGCCTGACCACGCTTGCCCTCTGTTCACAGCCCCTCAGCTGCCGTGCCCAGGCCTGCCCAGAGTGGCCCCAGCTGCCCTCTCCCAGACCCTGCAGCCTGCCCAGCCTGCTGCCCCCTGCCCTGCCCATGGCCCTGTGGGACACTCCCCTCCTCAGGCCGGGGGGCCCCATGCACATCCTTCTGTGGGAGACCCCTGGCTCACTGTCACTAGTGAGCACCCCCATGGGCGCTCCGTGAGCCGGGCCCCCAAGCCGGGCCCTGGCGGGGTCCCTGCACACGTTGGCGCTCAGTGAAACGGGGGTTAAGCAGGTAAGTGGATGTAGCCCCTGGGCCCTAAAGGGTCAGAAGAGCGGCTGCTCCTGGATGAGGACCTCTGGGCTCATCCCTCAGTGGGGTCCTGACCTTTCATCCTGTGAGGTGCTTCTGCCTCTGTTGGGCAGCTCACTGCAGGGCGGGCTCACTCGGGGGGTGGCGTCCCCTTGCGGACCTCCGTCTGCCCTCCTGAGGCCAGAGTCTTCGTAACCCAGTTGCCTGTGGGGGGAAGGGAGGGGTCCCTA
The DNA here is from genome assembly GCF_016772045.2 of Ovis aries. Lineage (NCBI taxonomy): Eukaryota > Metazoa > Chordata > Mammalia > Artiodactyla > Bovidae > Ovis > Ovis aries. The sequence continues at coordinate 1,197,041 of NC_056056.1, forward strand.
CCACTGCCTTCCGCCTGGGATAGGGGATGACGGCCAGCCCGTGACTGTCCCCGGGGGGTGCAGGGACCTTCCAGGTGGTTGGTGGCCTGGGGAGGGGGCCAGGAGGAGGGAGCAGGAAACTGAGGCCCAGCTGTGAGCGTCTACACGGCTGTGAGTGGGCTAGTGCAGGCGTGCCCTCGTCTACACAGACGGCAGGGCCGGGGTGAGGAGGGTAGAGGGGCTTCTGCAGCAGGAGGGTGGTGGGCCAGGGTGGCCAGCTGGTGGGGAGGGCTGGGGCGTCCAAGGACGGTCCAGGGGGACACGGGCTGGGAAGGTGTGGGGGTGGGTAGGGCAGAGAGGTGAGAGGCAGACCTGGGCGTCTTTCTGGGGCTGAGACCAAGCTCCCTAGGAGGAAGGGAAGCTGGACCCTGAGGGAGCGGAGGGTTGGGGGCTGGGGGCTGGCGAGGGCGCTGGGGCCGTGGGTGTGAGATGGAGCGAGCTTGGGGGTGAGGGGTGGCGGGCCCCTGGGAATCGGGTGGAGGAGGCTTGGTGGGGCCACACTGGGAGCTGGCGGGGGTGCGGGCTCACCCTCGGGGCGGGTCTGGGGTCTGCCCCGGGAGGCTCAGGGCCCTCCCACATGCAGCAGTGACCGCAGGTGCCCGCCGGGGTGCGGCCTGCGGTCTGCTGGGCCGGGTGTTCTCCAGCTGAGGGCGTGGGGAGGGCCCCCGGGGGCACGCCTGTCCTCGGAGACGACGAGCCCGTCCCTCCCCTGGCTCCCTGCACCAGGACCCCGGTTTACCCTGAGGACCCCCCGCCATTGGTCCTGCCCCGGGTCGGCCGTCTTGGCGGCCCCTGGCCCTCCCGGCCCTCCGGCCTCTGCAGCCCTGGGGGCTGGTCTCTACAGTCACGGCCTTAGGGCCGCTGCCGGGGCTTAGGTCCCAGCCCCCCTGCTCTGCCAGCACCTGTGTGCCTGTGGCCTCGAGGGTGACGTGATCACCACCCTGAGGGGGCAGACCAGCAGGGCCCGCTCGGTGGATGCCGATGGGAATGGGCTTGCTCTGAAGGTGCACGAGTTCTGGGGAAGAAGTCTGGGTGCGGCCCCCACACAGGGCCTCAGCGCTGCCCCCACGCCAGCTGACTGCTGCCCACCGCCCGCCGCCCAGGCTACCAGGGCTGAGCCCCTGCAGGCCTCGCCAGCTCTCGCCCCCTTAGCAGGAGGCGCCTCCAGGGAGCGGGCAGGGTCCTCCGAAAGCGTGTCATCCTAGCCGAGGGCCGAGTGTGGACCAGGCTCCCGGGTGGCGGGGCCAGGGCTCTGTTTGGGGCAGGGGAGCCCCCACCATCCGCCACAGCTGTGCCCCAGAAGGGCGGCTCCTGCAGCTGACGTGGCTCCAGGCAACCTGGAGGAAGGTGGCGCCTGGCCTCCCTGCCGGCTGGACGCCTTCCGAATGGATGACGAATGTGTTTTAATTCGTCCCCACTTGGCACGGAATCCCCACCCCCACCTCGAGAAACTGGGTCGCCAGCAAAGGCGTGCTGGGCTGACTCCAGCTCCCCGGCCTTCCTGCACGAGGGCCCTGTTCTTGTTAGCATGCTGACGGTCCCCGCGGGGCTCAGGGTGGTCCAGAGATGGCCGGGCCTTGGGGAGCTGCAGGGCAGCCCAGGAAGGCAGCTCTCTGCCCTCAGGAGGGGGTCGTCTCCACTCCTGCCTCTTGGGGAGATGACGGTGGGGTGCAGAGTCGGAGGGCTTGTGGAGACCCCTTGGGGTGCTGGAGCTGAGCCTCCCCTGCCAGGTACTGAGACTTCTCTGGGCAGGATGGGTGTGTCCCGGGCTGACCGCACCGGTCTCAGATGTGCCAGTGTGGGGAGACCACGTGTTCCTGCTGCCCACTGGCTTCTGGGACCGCACCCTCGGCTCTGGAGGGTCCCTGAGCCTCCTTCCCGCCTCCTCGGCTAAAGGATTGTCCAGGTTCATCAGTGGGTGACGTGCGATCCTCCACAGTGGCCGTGCGCTTGGAGGCAGGGACGTTACTCAGCTGCCCACGGCACAGCTGGGGTCAGCTCCAGCCTCTGCCCTCTGAGCCAAGGCAGGTTACCCCACCCCTCGGAGCCTCAGTCTCCCTTCTGGGGACTGAGAGACAGAGGCTGAACAAACAGCCTTGTGTGGGCTCGGGCGAATGGGGCATGTGAAGGGCGAGCTGATCAGACGGGAAGGAGAAACGGGGGGCTGGGCTGTGGGTGAGGGCCGAGGCCTCTAGAGTGCTTGCGGGCCGCCTGAGCTGGGTGAAGCTTAAAGCCCTTGGTATTTGGGTCCTTGAATTTTCCTTGGTGGAGGGAGGGGCAAGTGGGGGCCCCAAGGTGTCGGTGGAATCGTCCTCAGCAGGGTCTGTGGGCTCAAGGTGCTCTTGTCTCCTGAAGACTCTCGGTGGGCTTGTGACCCTGGGACCTTGGGGAGACCCCAAGATCGGGGTGGGGGCTGGGAGCCGTGCAGACCTCAGACTCCCCCACGGGCATCCTCGATCAACACCCTTAGGACGGCGGGGCTGCTGGGCTCCGGGGACTTAACCACCCCTGACTCCTGGCTCGGCCCAGCAAGCAGCCCTGCTCCCCCAGGCCCGCTGTCCCCGGGCCTCCTGCCTCGGCTCCCAGCCTCTGTACACCTGCTCTTTTGCCTCTCTGGTTAGGCCTCCAGTGGTGTGTGGGGTGTGTTCCTTGTCCAGGCATATGCCCACTCATCCAGCCAACCACCCATCTTTCCATCCATCCGTCCGTCCGTCCGTCTGTCCGTCCGTCCGTCCGTCCATCCATCCATCCATCTTTCCATCCATCCGTCCATCCATCCCCTGTTTTATAAATACTCTCCTTGAGCAAGTCACACAGTCAGTTTAAAGCTGGGAGCAGGCAGGCGGGGAGAGATCCAAAGGGGAAAACCAGTTTCTGCGCTCATGGAGCCGAAGGGTGACGATGGGTAAGCCCTCTGCATCCGTGGAGGGGAGTGGGCAGGGTGAGGAAGCTCAGCTGCTCAGACCACCACAGAGCTTGCCTGCTGGGAGCAGGGGTGATCAAGGAAGGCTTCCTGGAGGACAGGCAGCCCGGCTGAGATCCTGGAGGCCTGTCTCCCGGGCCGACCAGTTCTCCCCACGTGTCTCCTGATAGGGGTGGGGGAGGCAGCTCACAGACGTCCGCGTTGCCTTCCCACACGGGTGGGGCCCCCAGCCTGCCCACGAGCCATCTGCCGGCTCCTGCCTTCTCCGAGCGACGTGCTGGAGCCCGTGGGCTGCCTGGCTCCCGCGTGGTTGCTAGCTGCACATGTGGGCCTTGGAAGTCCAGCCGCACAAATGCCCAGGGGTGGCGCCCTGGAGGAGAAGGCGCTGGGCCTGGAGAGCCAAGGGGGCGGGAGCGATGGCCTTCCTGGGGCACGGCGCCTCCCTGCACCGTGCTCCCGGGCCCGCGCTTCGGCCCTTTGTCGGAACCGTCCTGGGGGGCGGCCAGGCGCTGGTCACTGCTGGAAACGGAGGCTCAAGGGAGGCGGTGCTCCACCCCGGGGCACAGAGCCCCGGGCAGGGCCAAGCCCTCTCCTCTGCGGTATGCGGCCCACCAGCAGCGCCCCCAGCAGTGCCACAGCCGAGGGTCTCCGGCCTCGTGAGGGTCCCCTGGGGGCCTTTCGTCCACAGCAGGGGACACCTGCCACCTTCATGGAGCTGAAAGTCTTTGAGGGGACACAGAGAAGGAAACGGCCTTCTCTGGTTGGGTCCCCGAGGGACCCAGGAGAGGAGGGCGGTAGGTCTCACTCAGGGATGGGCATTCCTGGAGTTTCTGGAGCATCCGTAGGTTGTGGCAGAAAAGGAAGAAGGTGAAGGGCTCCATGAGGAGTCTCTGTGCTCTGATTTGGGTCAGCTCTGTCTTTTCTCAGAAGCAAAAACAAAGGCCGGGGTTTCTTTTGCTAACTGACTCTGCCTGTTGGACTCTTCGTCGTTGAATTTCACCATGACCGAGTCTGGCTCGTGGGGACCCTGGGGTGCTCTCAGTTCAGTTCAGTTAGGGTTAGAGTCGTATCCGACTCTTTGCGACCCCATGAATCGCAGCACACCAGGCCTCCCTGCCCATCACCAACTCCCGGAGTTCACTCAAACTCACGTCCATCGAGTCAGTGATGCCATCCAGCCATCTCATCCTGGGTCGTCCCCTTCTCCTCCTGCCCCCAATCCCTCCCAGCACCAGAGTCTTTTCCAATGAGTCAACTCTTCACATGAGGTGGCCAAAGTACTGGAGTTTCAGCTTTAGCATCATTCCTTCCAAAGAAATCTCAGGGCTGATCTTCAGAATGGACTGGTTGGATCTCCTTGCAGTTCCAGGGACTCTCAAGAGTCTTCTCCAACACCATGGTTCAAAAGCATCAATTCTTCGGCGCTCAGCCTTCTTCACAGTCCAACTCTCACATCCATACATGACCACTGGAAAAACCATAGCCTTGACTTGATGGACCTTAGTCGACAAAGTAATGTCTCTGCTTTTGAATATGCTATCTAGGTTGGTCATAACTTTCCTTCCAAAGAGTAAGCGTCTTTTAATTTCATGGCTGTAGTCACCATCTGCAGTGATTTTGGAGCCCCCCAAAATAAAGTCTGACACTGTTCCCACTGTTTCCCCGTCTATTTCCCATGAAGTGATGGGACCAGATGCCATGATCTTCGTTTTCTGAATGTTGAGCTTTAAGCCAACTTTTTCACTCTCCTCTTTCACTTTCATCAAGAGGCTTTTTAGTTCCTCTTCACTTTCTGCCATAAGGGTGGTGTCATCTGCATATCTGAGGTTACTGATATTTCTCCCAGCAATCTTGATTCCAGCTTGTGTTTCTTCCAGTCCAGCGTTTCTCATGATGTACTCTGCATAGAAGTTAAATAAGCAGGGTGACAATATACAGCCTTGACACACTCCTTTTCCCATTTGGAAACAGTCTGTTGTTCCATGTCCAGTTCTAACTGTTGCTTCCTGAACTGCATACAGATTTCTCAAGAGGCAGGTCAGGTGGTCTGGAATTCCCATCTCTCTCAGAATTTTCCACAGTTTATTGTGATCCACACAGTCAAAGGCTTTGGCATAGTCAATAAAGCAGAAATAGATGTTTTTCTGGAACTCTCTTGCTTTTTCCATGATTCAGTGGATGTTGGCAATTTGATCTCTGGTTCCTCTGCCTTTTCTAAAACCAGCTTGAACATCTGGAAGTTCACAGTTCACGCATTGCTGAAGCCTGGCTTGGAGAATTTTGAGCATGACTTTACTAGCATGTGAGATGAGTGCAATTGTGCGGTAGTTTGAGCATTCTTTGGCATTGCGTTTCTTTGGGATTGGAATGAAAACTGACCTTTTCCAGTCCTGTGGCCACTGCTGAGTTTTCCAAATTTGCTGGCATATTGAGTGCAGCACTTTCACAGCATCATCTTTCAGGATTTGAAATAGCTCAACTGGAATTCCATCACCTCCACTGGCTTTGTTCATAGTGATGCTTTCTAAGGCCCACTTGACTTCACATTCCAGGATGTCTGGCTCTAGGTGAGTGATCACACCATCGTGATTGTCTGGGTCGTGACAATCTTTTTTGTACAGTTCTTCTGTGTATTCTTGCCACCTCTTCTTAATATCTTCTGCTTCTGTTAGGTCCAGACCATTTCTGGAACATTTCTGTTAGGTCCTTTATCGAGCCCATCTTTGCATGAAATGTTCCCTTGGTATCTCTAATTTTCTTGAAGAGATCTCTAGTCTTTCCCATTCTGTTGTTTTCCTTTATTTCTTTGCACTGATTGCTGAGGAAGGCTTTCTTATCTCTTCTTGCTATTCTTTGGAACTCTGCATTCAGATGCTTATATCTTTCCTTGTCTGCTTTGCTTTTCGCCTCTCTTCTTTTCACAGCTATTTGTAAGGCCTCTCAGACAGCCATTTCGCTTCTTTGCATTTCTTTTCCATGGCGATGGTCTTGATCCCTGCGTCCTGTACAATGTCACGAACCTCATTCCATAGTTCATCAGGCACTCTGTCTATCAGATCTAGGCCCATAAATCTATTTCTCACTTCCACTGTATAATCATAAGGGATTTGATTTAGGTCATACCTGAATGGTCTAGCGGTTTTCCCTACTTTCTTCAATTTGAGTCTGAATTTGGCAATAAGGAGTTCATGATCTGAGCCACAGGCAGCTCCTGGTCTTGTTTTTGTTGACTGTATAGAACTTCTCCATCTTTGGCTGCAAAGAATATAATCAATCTGATTTCGGTGTTGACCATCTGGTGATGTCCATGTGTAGAGTCTTCTCTTGTGTTGTTGGAAGAGGGTGTTTGCTATGACCAGCGCGATCTCTTGGCAAAACACTATTAGTCTTTGCCCTGCTTCATTCCGTATTTCAAGGCCAAATTTACCTGTTACTCCAGGTGTTTCTTGACTTCCTACTTTTGCATTCCAGTCCCCTATAATGAAAAGGACATCTTTTTTTTGTGTGTTAGTTCTAGAAGGTCTTGTAGGTCTTCATAAAACCTTTCAACTTCAGCTTCAGTGTTACTGGTTGGGGCATAGACTTGGATAACTGTGATATTGAATGGTTTGCCTTGGAGACGAACAGAGATCATTCTGTCCTTTTTGAGACTGCATCCAAGTGCTGCATTTCAGACTCTTCTGTTGACCACGATGGCTACTCCATTTCTTCTGAGGGATTCCTGCCCGCAGTAGTAGATATAATGGTCATCTGAGTTAAATCCACCCATTCCAGTCCATTTTAGTTCGCTGATTGGGGTGCTCTAGGGTTTTGTAAAAGACACACAGTGGAGGGCAAGCAGCGCCCTTGGGAGGGACCACCTGCTTCGGTAGCGGCTCTGAGAAGCCACTTGGAGCAGAAAATGCTGGCACGGAAGCGTGCAGGCGAGCCTCTGGCAGGAGTGGGTATCTCCTGGGCCTCGGGAGGGATGGGGGTCCCCGGGAGCTGAGGCTGGGTTCAACCCCAGCGGCTTGTGTCAGCCAGTTTGATGTGGCCCTTGGAGGGGCCAGGAGCCCCCATGTCGGGGTCCCACGACTCTGGGCCGAGCCCCGTGATTCCTAACCCCAAGCCCTCCAGGCTCAGAGGGCTCACTGTCTAAGGCACAGGCCAGTAGGCAGCCTCGTCCGTCATCATTCTCACCCCATTGGAGGCTGAGGCTTTCCATGGCGGCCACTGGTCATGCGGCCCCTCACCGGTCTGTGCGTCAGGGCACGGCTGGGCCCACTGCCTGCAGATGCCCCCGAACACCCCTGTGCCCATTGTGTGCCCCAGGGCACACTAGGTGCAGGGCGTGGCTGTGCATGGACGGGAGGGGTGGACGACTGGCCCCTCAGACTGGCCCCTCCTGCTGTGTCCGGCCTGGCGGTGCCCTGGGTGTGCCCTGGGTGCAAGAGTCTGGTTGTTAATCCTCCCCCACCCTGCCCAGCTCAGCAGGTTGCGGCAGGCTGGGGCACCCCTGAGGCTGGGGCACCCAGGGCAGGGGCTGGGGAAGACCTTGGGGGTCCCCTAGGTGGGGGAGGCTGGGAGAACCCACTGCAGGCTCCTGCTTGTGTGGAAGCCACAGAGGCTCAGGGCTTCCTCCCTCCTGCAGAGCAGGGAGGGGCCGGCCCAGCACCCCCCATCCCCAGGCCACAAGCTGCTGTGTCTCTCCAGGGTCGCTGTGTCTCTACCCCACTCCCTGCCTTCCTTGTGTGTGCAACGAGGATGCACCGTTCTGGGAGCAGGTGGTGTGGGGCTCATGAAGAGGGGGGCAGGGTTGGGGTTCACACAGGCTCAAACCTGTCTCCACCACAGGGTGCTGGGGCCCAGGCAAGTCAGGGGACCTCTAGGACCTCAGGCTCTTCCTCTGGGCACTGGAGACTTGAAGGGCCCCGCTCTGAGCCAGGACGTGTTGGGGGCCTGTCCCCCACAAGGGGCTGACCTCTTGGGCTCTCTCCTGGGCAGAGCTCCTGGCCTCACAGCCAGACAGTCATTCTATCTTGCTCTGTCACTTTGGTCTATAAAATGCCCGTCTGTCCCCAGTAAAATCCTGGCTCAGAAGGTGCTGGCTTCTGCCCCCTTTTTTAGCAGAGAAATATGGTGTTTAAATGTTTCATGGTCTGGTGGTAAATGTTTATGAGAGAGGCCCATTGGCTGGAGGTCAGTGGCTTGGCTGCGTTTGTCTCTCCTGGGACCCAGAGAAGCCAGGGAGAGCCGGGGGATCCTTTGTTCTGAGACAGCCGCCTCTGGGACCCGACTCTGCGGACCAGGCAGAGGTGGGGACCAGGCCGGGAGTCGGAGGGGAGGTCAGGCAGGCCCTTTTGTGATAGCGGCTGCATACTCAGGCAAAGATGCTGAGGATGATGAAAGAACATTCCCGAGAGCCTGGCGGAGCCCCTCCCTTCGCTCTGGGCTTCCAGACTCTCCCCGGCTCCTGATCCAGCCCAGAGCTGCGACCCCAGGGGCACAGGGGGGGGGATGCCCAGCTCTCCGTGGGGCTCTGTCCTTCCTGTGGGCTCTCTTTCCTACTGACCAGTGGGGACTGAGGCTGGAAGGTGAGGCCCAGCGGGTATGGCGCCTCCCGTTTCTTGTCTCCCCTTAAACGTAGGATGACGATGACGGTGCTGGCACTCCCGCCGAGGCGCGGGCCCAGCTCAGTGCCCCTGCTTCGGGCTCAGGGCCCACTTGAGGTCCCAGTGGGCGTCTGCCCAAAGCCTTGAGGTCCCAGTGGACGTCTGCCCAGAGCCTTCGCGTTCCCCTCTGTTGCTCCCCAGATCTAGACACAACCTATGAAACCAGTTTCCGGGACCCTGCACACGAGGGCAAGGAGGACAGGACGGCTGAGAGGTGGAGGCGGGCGGGGCGAGCCCCACAGCTGCTCCCAGCCTGTGGCCAGGAGGGGGCCGCGGGAGGATCCTGGAAGCCCTGGGTTCAGGAACCCAAGAGCCCAGAGAGACCAAGGCATTTAGTCACAGGGCAGAGCCTCAGAGGAGAGAGCTGGTGCAGATGTGGGCCCCCAAGTATTCGTGTCACAAGTGAGGAGGGCTCCTGAAGTTTAGGAGAGGACCAGCCACCCAAAATGACAAGAGGAAACAGTCCTCAGGCTGGCAGAGCTGGGAGGGGCGTCCTTCCCACCAACCAGAGGAGAAACCACGATTCGCGGGTCCCTGGGCCGGGGGGGGGGGGGGGGCGGAGCGCTCAGCAGGGTCTGGCCTCGGTTACGAGGAATAACTAACACCAGGTTAGCCGCTGTCTGGTCCTGCATAATGAAGCTTAAAAACAAGACCCAGGAGGTTAAAACTTTCAAATTAAGTTCATCCGCAAACAAAGCTCTGAAGAATTGATGCTTTCGAACTGTGGTGCTAGAGAAGACTCTTGAGGGTCCCTTGGACAGCAAGGAGATCAAACCAGTCAATCTTAAAGGAAATCAACTATGAACTTTGGAACTCTGTCACTGGAAGGACTGATGCTGGAGCTCAAGCTCCAGCACTCTGGCCATCTGACGCAAAGAGTTGACTCATTGGAGAGATGCCAATGCTGGGAAAGATTGAGGGCAGGAGAAGGGGACGACGGAGGATGAGATGGATGGATGGCATCACTGACTTGATGGACATGAGTTTGAGCAAGCTCTGGGAGTTGGTGATGGACAGGGAGGCCTGGCGAGCTGCAGTCCATGGGGTCACAGAGAGTCAGACACAACTGAGTGTCTGAAAAACAAAACATCTGACAAAGATCAAGACTACTCACCTGAGTAAGAAAGACTCAGCGCCGAACAAAGTGAACGTCACAAGGCTGGATGTTCGGCAGAGAATTACCCGGAACGCAAAAAGCAGGAAAACACGACCCTCGAGGAGGAAAGTCAGTGAACTGAAGCCGCGCAGAACTAGCACAGACGTGAGTGCTGGCAGACGAGGGTGTTCACACAGGTGCCATAACTGCGCAAAATGCACACACGCAAATCACACGCATTAGCAGGCACAGCTCAGTTCAGTTCAGTCGCTCAGTCGACCCCATGAATCGCAGCACGCCAGGCCTCCCTGTCCATCACCACCTCCCTGAGTTCACTCAGACTCACGTCCATCGAGTCCGTGATGCCATCCAGCCATCTCATCCTGGGTCGTCCCCTTCTCCTCCTGCCCCCAATCCCTCCCAGTGTCAGAGTCTTTTCCAATGAGTCAGCACTTCGAGTGAGATGGCCAAAGTACTGGAGTTTCAGCTTTAGCGTCAGTCCTTCCAATGAACACTGAGGACTGATCTCCTTTATGGGAGCTGTAAAAGAGACCCAAGTCAAACTACTAGGGGTGAGAATGAGAAACTGCAGAGTCTGAGATGAGAATGCACTGGATGGGGGTAAACACTGCAGAAGCAAAATGTGACCTTGAAGACACAGCGTTACACGATGTCCGGAGTGAGACGCACCGAGGAGGAAGCGTCACAGGGTCGAGGAGCGCACTGAGGGCCCCGGAGCAGATTTCAGCCCAAAACGTGAGCCCGCGGAACCCTGAGGGAGAGAAAGGGAGAGCGGAGAAACACTGGAAGAAGTGCCGGCTCATGCACGTCCACATTTAAATAAAGCTGTAAACCTGCAGATCCGGGTGCTCCGTGAGCCCCGAGCACAGACTGCATGAAGAAGACGAGAGGAAGGCACGTTTTAATAAAGTCACTCAGCACCTGTGGGGAAGCAGCCGAAGGAAAAGGACACGTTACACTCAGGAAAAGTGGCGAAGGGAGCAGTGGGTTCTCCCTGGATCAGCAAGACACGGGCTAGAGCTTTAAAGTGCTGAAAACAGAAGCGTCAGTCTAGAGTTCTATACCCTACAGAAGCATTTTCCACAAAAACTAAGGTGAAGTAAAAGATTTTCTAAAAATATATCACCAACCATCCACTCGACAAGGAACACTGAAGGCTGTTTTTCAGGAATAAGAGATGCAAAATGGAATTATGGATTCACACAGAGGAACAAAGGCCCCCCACAATGGTAGTTTCGTGTGTAAACACAGTCTGCATCTATTTGCCTGAGATGATGATGTCAGATGCCTTTTACTGAATACTTATTTGCAGCCAGCCCTCCACATATTGTACCACATTCCATGTTCCCTCTCCATTTTGCAGATCAGGAAACTGAGGCTTGGAGAGGTCACATGACCTGGACGACACAGCAAAGACCAAGAGTCCACCTGGAGCTGAATTTGGCTCCTTTCACCCCTTAGCTGGGTGGCTCACTACTCTTCTTGCCTTAAACCCTTCCTTCCTATTCCTTCCAACCCCCACCTCATCCACGCAGCGTCTGCCACCCTGCCCCCAGCTCAGGGCCCCGGGCCAGCGGCCGGCTGGGGGCCCAGGCCCCTCCCTGCCAGCCCAGCTCTCTGCAGCACTGAGGGAGCCTTTCGGAGCCTCCAGGGGACGAAATATGACAGGGCTGTCGCCGTGGCAGCCACTCATCATTTACTGATGGCCTGAGAACCCACTTGCTCAAATCGCTGGCAGTGATCTGCTGATTCTGTTCCCACTGGTGGGCTTGCTGAGTGGTGGGCTCTGCACCAGGTACTCTTGCTTTGACTCGGGGTCGGGGCGGGGGGGAACAGAGCAATGCGGGGGGCTGCCCTCTGGCCGGGCTGCTTGCCCCTCACCGTGCTCTCTGACACCAGAAACCACCTTCCCCGCTTCTGCTGCAAGTGCTGAGTCACACCCAGAGTCAGAAGAAACCTGACCCCAGCCTGCGGGCTGAGTGCTCTCGGTCCCCCAGCTTCCATCTCTGAATCCCACCGGACAGCCTGGCTTTCTGTACCCCTACCCAGTCCACCGAGTCGATGGCTTCACGTAACTTTTTTCCACCAAAACTTAGAAACAAGTGCTTGAGATGAAAAAAGAGTGGCTACTTGTCAGCATCTTAGCCAGAGATGGGCTGGGTGTCTGGCCTTCCAGAAGTTCCAGAACTTCCCAGAAGTTTTGATAAAAATAAATACATATGTAATAGGCTTATTAAAATTTTTAAAACTGTGGTAAAATAAGCTGCAGGGGGCATGGGTTTGATCCCTTCCAGAAGTTCCAGAACTTCCCAGAAGTTTTGATAAAAATAAATACATATGTAATAGGCTTATTAAAATTTTTAAAACTGTGGTAAAATAAGCTGCAGGGGGCATGGGTTTGATCCCTGGTCGGGGGACTAAGACCCTGAGGACCACGCTGCATGGCCAAAATAAAAAAATTTTATTTACTGATACTGAAACAAATTATATAAAACCAAAGGTAATATATACTCAAAACTCATCACTTTCTAATTATTTACTACATTTTATTATCATCTGTGCTCTTGAGGTTAGTCATGTCTATTGTGTCTGTTTGGTGGAAATATTATATGTAATGTTTTGCTGTCTTGCATCCCTTCCCAGCTTCACATTCAGTGACTTAACATCGGTAGATTGAAGTCAGCCATGGCGGGAGGATTTATACCATGGGGACTGTTGCTCACAGAGACTTGAGAAAATGATGGAGAAAATGTTAATACTACAGATTCAACTTTGGAAAAGACCCAGGTGCTGGGAAAGTATGAAGGCGGGAGGAGAAGGGGACGACAGAGGATGAGATGGTTGGACGGCATCACCGACTCAATGGACATGAGTTTGAGGAAGCTCTGGGAGTCGGTGATGGACCGGGAGGCCTGACATGCTGCAGCCCATGGGGTTGCAAAGAGTTGGACACGACTGAGCGACTGAACTGAACTGAATCTGAGCACGTGTTGTGTTTACAATTGTGGCACTGTGGTGGGTGCAAAAAGCTGAGGACACACCCTTTCAGCATTCAAACACCACCACCGGTTCCAGCAAAGGAATTTGTCCCCGATGAACAGACGAAGCTCTGATACACGTCTTTGTGGCTTCTCTTTTGTCTTACTCCTTAACAAGTGAAAATATCAAGCAACGTTCACACTGGAACTGTGCTCACTTGTTCAGAGACATGAGCGCCTTCTTCGCTGCACTGGAGAATAATCAGGCATTTAAGGGGTTCCCAAGTGGCGCTAGCGGTAAAGAACCCACCCGCCAGTGTCGGAGATGTGAGAAACGTGGGTTTGATCCCTGGGTCGGGAAGATCCCCTGGAGGAGGGCATGCCAACCCACTCCAGTGTTCTTGCCTGGAGAATCCCATGGACAGAGGAGCCTGGCGGGCCACAGTCCGTGGGGTCGCACAGAGTCGGACACGACCGAAGTGACTGAGCGCAACACGGCACAAGCGTTTATACACATCCTGATTCTGTCAAACCATGGCTGAATTGCTGGTTTGACTCTGAACACGAGTTCCATGAAGCTCCATGAAAGCATGTGAGGCCCGCCTGACAGACGCTGGCTCAAGCACCTCCACGTGCGGGGCTCGCCGCGGCGCAGCCACGGCCACACCCATCTCCAGGCTTCCCTCTCCTTCCCAAACCTGCGCCGCGCCCGCTGGACGCTCACGGCCCTCCCCGCCGCGCCGCGTCTGCCTCCTGGCTGTCTGGCTCCGGCTCCTCTCGGACCTCACGTGAGCGGGGCCTGCAGGGCTGGCCCTTCTCTGACTGGCTCGTTTCACTGAACACAGTGTCGTCACGGTTCACCTGCGGTGTGTCTCCTGGGTCGGAAGTTCATTCTGCAAGGCTGAATAACTTTCCTGCCACAGACGGGCCACGCCTAGCTTCTGCATTCATCCGCCATCGGCCGCCGGAGCCTGGCACGGGCTTGTGGGAGGAGCGGGGCCGGGAGGGGGAGCAGATGGCACTCTGTTCCTTCTCCTCCTGGCTGGACTCTGTCCCATGGGTGCTCCTCTCCTGCCCTGCTTCTCATCGCCAACGAGGGATTGACGGTAACGAGCGGTCCGTCCAGACCCTTATCTGACGTCAAGCCCTTGTCTTCGCGGGTGAGCTGCCTGAGAGAGGAGGGGGTGCCAGCTGACTGTCTGAGCCCCACCTGGTCTCCCCCCCACCCACCTGGCTTCAGCTGAGTCCAGAGGGACCAGAGGCAGAGGAGTGCCCTGGACGGTGCCTCGTAACTACTGCCGGGGCCGGTCGGCCACGACAGGCTCCTCGCAGTCTTTGTGTGGGTCTGGAGACCTCATCTCTGAGCATCTCTCGGAGTAGGGAGTCTGCTGGCCAGCCGATCATCATTGTCCCCACTCCAAGTGGTCTCTCTAGGAGGGGTCTCTTTCGAGATGACCGGAGCCCAGCTGCCCTCCTGGAGAGAAGCCCTCCAGAGTCCTTGCCCCACGGCCCCGACACACATGGGCCAACTCCCCGTCTGTCCCCAGGATGCTCCAGGCATAGCCCCTCACCTGGGACGGTCAGGGGCCCAGCCCTTGTCCCCTCGCTTGACCTGCAGTGATGGGAGGATCCCTTACCTTCCTGCCATGGGTGGGGGCGGGGGCAGAAGACAGCATGGGGCTGTGTTTTCTTTGGGGAAGTGCCCATCCCGCCTCTCCAGCCTCTCGTGGACTCTCCACAACCCCTTTCAAGGTTGGAAGGGCTGGGTGCTAGCAGGGCTGCCCCCCAGCCTCCAGGTGGACCCTGCCCCGGGGGTCTGGCACTAGGGTGTACACGTCGCAGGTCTCAGACGGGCATTCAGGTGATGGCACTCATCCCCAGGAGTGTAGTGGAGCCGCCAGCCTCACAGAGTGGGCACCAGCTGCGAAGGGGCACCCTCCTGTCTCTCTCGGGGAGCGCCTCGCCAAAGAGCAGTAGCGCTCAGGGGCCAGAGGGGCACTAGGAAGGGAGAGCAGCCCGCGTGAGTGTCTCAGGCAGCAAAGGTCCAGCCAAGTGGCTGAAGATGCCTCCAGGGTCAGCGGATCCTGGGGGACACGGGCCTGAGGACATGGGCCCGAGGACGCTGCCTGCAGGTGCACCGTGGGCGCTGCTCCTGGGCGTGGAGGAGCTGTCGGGAGGCAGCTGTGTGTGAGAGCCTCGGCCGACCATGGCGTGGCCCCTGCTGGCTCCTGCTGCCAGCCCTGCTTCGGGAAGGAGGCACAGCGTGCGCCCCGTGCTGGGCATAGCAGGGGTCACGAGCGGGTCTGCAGAAGGGAAGTTAGGGGCCCTCGGAGAGCCCGACAGGTGTTCTGCAGGGAAAGAGCCGTCGGGCAGGGCCAGGTTTAGAGCTATCAGTTCAGCTCGCCCAGGTGGATGTGGGAGCTGGGCTCCGGGCGGCGATGCCTATGCCCCTCTGCACGGATGTGCTGAGCAGTGTGGGGGTGAGGCGGGAATCGTTGTGGTCTCCGCAGAGCGGGGCTGGAGGCCCTCCTTCCCCGGGGGGAGCAGAGGAGAAGCCCAAGGCCTTCACTCCGGGGATTCCCTGCTCCACAAACCCAGAGAGGTACGTGGTCAGGTCGGCGGGTGGGAGGGGAAAGCGCTGTGTCCTCGGCTGCTGGGAAGCCAGCAGAGAGCCTGGAGGCCCAGGGTCCAGGGACCCTCCTGTGCTTTGGGGGGTTCCCCTGATGGGCGGGGAACCCTGGCCTGCCCGAGCTACTCGGGGTCAGTTAAAGGTGACTGCCAATTCTTCTTTTACCTTCCTGTTGAGAGCCGGAGTCCAATCCCCCACCTCCTTGAAGCTGGGCGGGTCCTTGCGACTCCCGTGGCTGATGGACTTGCAGGACTGGGCCCGGGGGCTTCCGGGGCTTGGTTGGAGGCTGGGCTCCATCTGGGCCTCTTGGAACCTAACCCTGTGGCCGGAGCTGCTGGGTAAGAAGGCTGACTGCGCTGCTCTTGGGACCACGTGACTCCCAGAGGAGGGGTGCCCAGCAGAGCCCCCGCTTCTGGCCGCCCCCTCCAGGGTCAGGGGGCGAGCTCCCACTTACGTGGAGCAGCAGCCATACGCATCCACTCCTCCGAGGCTGCGCTGACACTGCTGCCCCCTGCACGTATATTAACTACCTGGGCCCCCGGGACGCCTCGCAGAGCATCACATCGATCCACAGAACGGGTGACACGTTGACGGGGTCAGATGAGCAAGGTGACCGTCAGGCGCTCAGCCGAGCTGGAGAGGCTGGAGCTGCTCCCGCAGCCAGGGAGGCTGAGTGGGCGTGAGTCCGCGTGCCCACCGGCTCGGGCCACACCTCCAGCAGAGGGGCGGGGACGCCCCGAGGACCAGCCACAGGGCGGGGGCTACGTCTCTTTCCCCCAGCACCCTCCCACTCCTCTCTTGGAGGCCGAGTGGGCGTGAGTCCGCGTGCCCACTGGCTCGGGCCACACCTCCAGCAGAGGGGCGGGGACGCCCCGAGGACCAGCCACAGGGCGGGGGCTGCGTCTGTTTCCCCCAGCGCCCTCCCACTCCTCTCTTGGGGAGGAGGCCCCAGGGTCCCAGAGGAGCTGCCCTCCCCTGGGTGCCCTGCCCCTGCCCTTCCGGGCGCAGGTCCATCTTGGCGTCACTTGTGCAGACCTTGCCGGGTGACGGCAGTGGCGTCCGCACCCCTGGATCAGGACCCAGCGGCTCAGGGACAACAGTACCTGATGCCCCGACACTGTCTCTCCAGCTCCAGGTCAACGTGCTTGTGAAACCCCAGGGCTGTGCTGACAAGAGGCGGGGGACCCGGGGGTTTCCCAGGGGCTTCTCCAAATTCTGGTGATTTTATCCCTCTCCCCAGGGAGAGCTCCTGACACGACAGGCCTGTCTCGGGCCTCCGTTCGGGAGGACTTGGTGAAATGATGGAAAGCGTAAACTTCACTGTGCAGCCACCTCTGTGCGTCCCCCACTGTAAACGTGCATTCTATTCATTATAGTTCATTTCTGTCCCCAGGACCACGAGGGAGGCATGCGATCCCCCCCAGTTCTTTGCAGGTGAGAGCCAGGCTCTGTCGGGAGGCTCCAGGGCCTCAGAGGACTGTATTTCAGGAACGACCCACAGTTACCAGCCACGAGAACCACACGACCGCATTACTAGAAAGAACTCTCGGCAGACGCCTGAAAGGCGCCAGAGTGCTCCGTATTCCGCATCTGATCGTAATTAGAGGTTGAAAATATGGGCCAGAAGGGGGCTGCTTGTGACAGACGTGCGGCTCAGGGCACACGGAAGCGTTATTAACGAGAGGAACTTGCCGGAGTCGGGCTCGGAGGCTGCTCTGCTCCAGTGTGCACAAACAGGGTGATTGGTGCCCCCAGCACCCGAGTCACGGTGGGTGACGGCTCTGCCCCTGAGCTCTGCCCTGGAGCCCCCTCTTGGCGCCTCCGCATTTCTGGGTGGGGGTGGGGTGTGGGGATTCGGACGGGAGAGCTGGGAGGTAGGGGCATGCGGGGCTGGCACTGGGACTGATGGGGGGAGGGGGGCCATGCTGCCCGGGTTCCCTGCCCCTGTGGGTGCCCCAAGGGAGCAGGTGGCTCCCTACAGACAGGCTCGCTCCCGGCTGAAGACAGCAGCCTGGCTCCGGCCCACGCCTTCCTCTGAGGGCGGCCAGCCTCCCAGACAGCTCGATGTGGGGCCGGAAGGGCTTGGTCGCTTGTCCAAATCTGGGACTGCCCTGAGCCCCTGCGAGACGCTTCTCCTGGGGGGCTCCCAGAGCAGCCCCCGCACCCCCATCTCTGTCTCAGGGACAGCGTCCAGAGAGCCCACCCGCCAGGGGAATCGAGCCGTCCTGGGTCTCGGCGGTGTGGCCAGCATCCTGGGTCTTGGGAGAGCTGCAGGAGGGAACAGGGATGCAGAGACTGAAGGCGTGTCGGAGGCCACAGCGCCCCGCCGGGCTTCCCTGGGTGCTCACGTCACCCTGGGCCCACCCTCCAGTGAGCACAGAGGAGGGTGGAAGGCCCTTTGCAGGCACCTGTTGCTCTCAGATTGAATTCGGATCTCTTCTGACTGACTCAGTCTGGCCGCCTGGTTTCCGCTTTCCCGTCCGCCTCCTGGGATCTGGGTGGACCAGGCCGACACTGGGCCTGGGGTCTTCCTCACCCTCACAGCGGTGTGTGCAAGGGCCTTGGGGACGAGGCTTGGCACAACACTTCACTTTCTGCCTTGGTTTCCCCCTGTGAGTGGGGGAACTGTCATTAGGATTGGGTTCAGACCTGAGTCTTGCTCAGCCCAGGGACAGCCTGGGCTCCAGGCACCCGGAGACCGGCGCATCTCAAATGGTACTGTGCCCGGGATGTCCTGGGGGTCTGGTAAGGTCCAGAAGAAGTGTGACCTCCCTGTTGCTGCTGGGACAAGTCAGCGCCACCCGGGTGCCTGGAAGCAAGGGTCCTGGAGGTGAGCCCGGGCTCCAGGGTGCAGGGCTGGGCTCCCTCTGGAGGCCCAGGGCCCTCCCGTCTCCTCCAGCTGCCTGTGGCCTGTCCTCCCGGCTTCTGCCTCTGTCCTCTCAGAGCTTCTCCATGGTGTTGCATCTCCCGCTCCTCAGGAGGCTCGTGGTGGTGGGCAGGGCCGCCCGCACAGCCCCTAGCCCAGTTACGCCTGCAAGGCTTGTTTTTATTTTTTTTCATATAAGGTCACCTTTAGGAGTTCCAGAGATTAGGACGTGAATACCTCTGGGGCTGTAGGTCAGCTGACCTCAGGTCATCTAGGGTGGGACCTGCCCTTCTCCCTTTCTGATGAGCTCCTGGCCGGGGCAGGTGCTGCCAGCCTGCAGACCCTGCGTGGAGTGGCCGTGGCAGGTCCCTGGCCTTGGGGTGGGCAGGTTCCAGAAGCTTCCAGGAAGGGGGTGACAGGGCCCCTGAAGGCTGCCTGGGGTGGAGCAGAGCCCACAGGAAGGGTGCTGAAGTGGAGCCTCTACCCCAAGGGTCATTGCCTGGGCAGGGGCAGCTGGCAACAGGAACATTCTGGAACCCGCACGGCTCCTGCCTCCTCTGGGTGTGATCTGCTTTCTCTTTGTCACAAGCTGCTGCTCTGAACTGGAAACCTGCCCGGCTCAGGCTGGACCCCAGTCCCGCAGGATCGGGAGGGCAGTGAGTGGCAGGGACCGCGGGTGGGCTTTGTCCCGGCGCAGGCTGCGCTGGTGATGCTCCACCGTGATGAATCCTCACACCGTGAAGGTCATCTGTTTACAGAGTGTGACTCAGGGCTTCCCGTGTGTTCACAGAGCTGTGCAGCTCTCACCCTCAAAGAGGTCTGGTCCCCGCCTGCTGGCGCTCCACACCCCGCCTGGCCCTGCTCACCGGCTTGCTCAGGCCTGGCTTTGTCGGGCCTCTGGGCAGCCATCGGGTACCCGGCAAGCCCTAAGCGTGCCTGTCCCAGGGCCGGGCGCTGTGTGGGCTGGCAGACAGCAAGCCGTCGATGCTCATCGGCCAGTGTGGGGGGTGTGGGGTGGGGTGGGGGTCCCGGGGAGCCTGGCCACTTCCCTTGATTGCTTACCCACCCCCACCCCCACAACCGTCCTGGCCAACAGAGTTGCTGTCCCCTTTGACAATCTAGGAGACAGGAGCTTGGGAGGTCACGTGCCTGTCTAAGGTCACAAGGGCTGGGAGGGGCCAGGACTCAGAACTTGCCTCGTGAGGCCCCTTCTCCAAAGAGCCGGCCGGCTGGGGACCCCCGTGCGGGACAAAACCCCGCCTGCTGCCCCAGCTGCCACTGATCAGGGGACAAGCAGGAGGCCAGGATGGATGGGTGGCCCCAGAGAAGGTCTAAGGGGCAGGTGTGGGGGGGGCACAGAATTCTCACAAAGGTGTGACCCAGGGGTAGGGGTGCCGCGGGCAAGGTGCTCCTTGGAGCCCTGCGGTGCTCTTTCCTGCCCCCTCCTCCCAGGGAGTCAGGAGTTTGGCAGGGAGGGGACGGCTGGGGTGGGCCCTGGGCGAGGGGGCGGTGACAGGCAAACACACGAGGTGGGCTTGCGCCCTCTGACAGTTACAAAGAGCTGATTTATGCGCGCGGCTTTCTCCATGGCCTGTGTCTTGTGCCGGATCCTGTAAATGGATAAACAGGAAGGGATTTAATTAGGTGCCTGGAGCAGAGGAGTGGTGATTAGCAAGCGGATCCTTTAATGCCCCGTGTTGCATGCAGTTAATTGCCCAGATTGCAGGGGAATTAATGTCGGGCCCTGCTAATGATTTTTTGGGGAAGAATAATTTTATTTACACAACAGCGGCTGCAAGAATTATTGAAACAAGAAAAATGGGATGGCTGAGGACCACTGGTTCCCAGGGAAAGGGGTTCTTTGGTTCTGGGATGGTAAGGGCCACCGGGACTGGGGCTCTGCCCGGCTCTGCCACTCCAGGCAAAAATGCGGCGGCCTGGGCATCCAGGGTCCAACACATCCATCTGTCGGGATGACCTGCTGCGGTCACTGCCCCACCCTGTCTGGTCCTGAGGCCGCCTGCCTAGCCCCCTCCCACCAGCTCCCCTCTCCTCTCCTCCCTTTCCTCTGTTTCCTCCCCCCCCCCTCCCCCCCCCCCCCACTAGCATGTAAGCGTCTGAAGGTCGAATCAAATCTCTGCAGAACAAGAAAGGCCAGTCCCGCTCCTGGCTGTCACGGTTTGCAGGCTGAGAGACACAGAGATGAGCCCCATGGCCCCGTGTGGCTTGGAGAGGCAGGCAAAGCCGGCTCTCAGGAAGAGGTGGAGGGCTGGGCATGCAGGGTCAGATGCCCTGGGAGGGCCCAGGGGCGAGCAGCGCCCCGCACCCCTGGGAGCTCTGCCAACCAGGCCCTTTCCCCAGGGAGTCGGGAGGTGACCAGGCCACTGTGGTCCCCAGCGCTCTCGGCCATCTGAGATCTGGCCTTGGCCACCAGAGGCACAAGAGGGTCTGCCCACCGTCTCTGCAACTTGGGACAGGGTGGGGTCTATAGGCTGAGGGTTTCCTGGCATTGAGGATGAGCCCAGAACCAGGTGCCCATCCAGACTTGATTAGCTGAGGCCAGAGATGGCTACCATTCACAGGAGGGCGGTCCCTAAGCTTTGGAGCCCCACACCCCACGTGAAAACTTCCAGGTGTAGAGAAGGACATGGGGGGGGGTGGTGCAGAGAGACACAGAAAGAGAGCGAGACCCTGGAAGGACCAGATTCCCACTTGTGAAAGGCTGGATGGTGTGCAGACCAGACCCTGTGGTGTGCGCACGTGTGTGTGCAAGCGTGTGCATGCGTGTGCACGTGCGTGAATGCCTGGTGTATGTGCACGCACACACACAGACTCGCGTGCTCACTGCTTGCCAGACATGAGTTCTGAGGTCACCTGGGGCTCGACCAGCAGATGTGAGGAAATTCACCTGAGGAGTAAGTCGGGGGAGGTTGCGGGCAGGACAAGTTGGGGGGCGTCTGAGTGAGTGTCCAGGTGCACAGACAGGTCCTGAGCTAGGCAGGATGGCAGAGGGGGGGCAGCGCTGGGGCCAGAGCCCAGGTGCCCAGGGTGAGTGTGGACCTGCTCTGCATGCTCCTGAATCCTCAAGAAACCGCCTTCCCCGGGATGTGGGGGCCGTCAGCTGGGCAGTAGCACCCCATTCTCTGGGCTATTTCCGAAAGCACAGATGTGTGATCGGACCACACCCACGCTGGAGCCTTTGCCCCACCCCCGTCTACTACCTAATGTGTCCTGGGGCACAAGGCAAGCCCCCTGGTCGCCTGATTGAGTGGGCTGGTGGGGGGGTTGCTCAGCTGTGAGCATCCCTCGGTGGCCAGTAGGAGGGGAGCCCAGCGGCTGGGGCCGAGCAGCTGCACTGGGTTGGGGGCGGCAGGTCCATGCTCTGTGTGAGCATCTGAGGGGCTCCATGGGGCAGGTCTCGCTTGGAGGGCCTCCTCTTCCTCCCCAACCCCCCTGAGTCTGGCTGGGCTTGACCTTCGGCTCCGTCCAGACATGCCTTGGGAGCAAGCGTGAAATACAAACTGAACAATTTCAGTGATTCCACATACGAGTTAGATGCTCTGATAAAATAATCTGAGAAGAAACCAGGATAAACGGTAAAATTTATGCTAATAATCTACATTTAAAATTTTTCTTTACTTAGAATGACATTAACTAGCAGCAAGTAAGAAACGTCACAGGGAGGCAAGAACAAGGCTTCGGATCTGAGAGCCTTTGAGGACCCTGCTTGCCTGCTTTTCTGAACGGGGCCCTGACTTCCTCACGCCCCAGGCCTGTGCCTGAAGCCCTCCCATCCCAGTTCCTGCTCACGCAGTGCCCACCCCACCTCTGCCCCGGCCTCCCCGGCCTCCTGGCCGCTCCCTCTGTCCAGGCTCGGAGTCCGGGCCGCCCTCTCCATGCTGCTGCGCGCTGCCCTGCTCCAGCCCTACCTCGGTCCCTTCTGATCCCTGTCCTGGCAAAAGCCCAACCCTGGTTAAACCCCTTCGCTATCTGGTTCCTGTTGCTCCCACACTGCTGGTGTGTCCAGTGAAAACCTGGCTGCTGTGCTGACTGGGTGTCAGGGCTGGACAGGGTCTGGGCTGCACAGGGTGTCCAGCAAGTATCTGATGAGGAGTGAATGGATGACTCCTGAAGCCCTTTATCTCTTAGGCCCCGGCTTGCCTCGCCAAGCCGCTTGAAGTCCAGCCCCGCCCACCATGCCAGAGCCCCGCCCACATCCCCACCCACTAACCACAGTCACCCACTATCACCATAGTCCCGCCACACCCCCATATTATAGCCCCGCCCATCAAGCCGGAGCCACATCCACAGCCCCACCCACTACCCCACGGCCCCTCCCCATCCCTCCCACTATCACTGTAGCCCCGCCCATACCCTGCCACATTAGAGCCCCGCCCACAACCCCACCCACTAACCACAGCCCCTCCCACTATCACCATAGCCCCGCCCACACCACATTTCAGAGCCCCGCCCGTAGTCCCCCCCATCCATCATCACCAGAGTCCCGCCCACAGCTCCTCACCACACGCATCACTTCACAGCCACGCCCACAGCCCCACCCACCACCCCCACAGCCCCTCCCCATCCCGCCCACAGCCCCTCCCCACCCCGTGCAACATTACCAGAGCCCCGCCCACGGCCCCTCCCACCTGCCCAGCCCCTCGGGCCTGGTGACACGGATGAGACAGCCAGCAGCGGGCATCCCGTTCCCTCCGTGTGGGCTGAGGGCAGGGGAGGGTCTTGCCTCTGTGGGCACAAGAGAGGCCGTGGAGTAGGCCGGCCCTTCCGTGGCCTCTACCGTGCTGACCCCACTGGGTCTCCGCGGAACCGCCTCCGCGCCTGCAGGAGGGCGGAGTGTGTGCGTGGGGTGCTGGACTGGAGATTCTGCCGGGACCCCCGCAGCCCCTCAGCACAGATGCCGCTTTCCCAGGGCTCCTGCCGCCACCCTCCTCCTCCCCCGCATAGCTCCTTAGCCGAGGACGCCCAGGGGAAAGGAGGGGTGCCTGCACCCCCAAGGGCGCCACACCCCAGGAGTGGCGGTGGGGTCGCAGGGGCGCCCCTTCCACCAGTAGGAGCAGACGGGTTGGTAAGAACCTGACTGAGTGTCGGTTGGGGGGCCCCACTTTCCATGTCAAGGGTGACCTCTGATGGGGAGACGACCTGGGGGGAGTGGAATTGTCAGGAAATGTGCCCCAGTTCCGCCCCTTCCTCCTTGGCCTCCCTCCCTTCTCTGCTGGGAGGGGGTGTCCTCCCCTGCATGCTGGCCATTGAGGCAGTTTAGGAAGGGCATGGCCAGGCTCCGGATGCCCGCAGGGGCTCCCGTCCCGGGACGGTCCCTGGCTCCCACTGGGGCCCGTCTGTGTGCCTTCGGACACACCTCCTTCCAGCAACTCGGATCTCCACGCCTTTCTTTGCTCACACGACCCTTCTGGACCAGCCGCCCCTGTCTGCTGACCGCCTGGGATCTCAGTTTATAAAGGATAAGGTCCTTTTGCCCCTATCCTAGTCAGCCAGACTGGGTGGAATTTGGCAAAGCGGGAGAAGGGAGCCTGGTTCTCTCCACAGACCACCCCCGGGGCAGTGGCTGGACCCCACGCAGTAGGGCCAGGTGGTCTTGGCAGGGTCCTCCCAGTGAGAGCCTCGGTTCCCTCCTCTGTGAAATGGGAATAATACTGGTGTGGCCCTCCCAGGGCTGCCCTGGGGCGTCCTGCACCCACAAGGCTGGAGGCCGTTGTGCCTGGGCCGCCCTTTGAGGCCTTCTCGCTGACCAGGAGAGAAAGACCCGTAATTAGCACCTCCCAGTAGACCTGCTCCTGACGGCTGACAGCTGCTGGCCAGGAGCTGCTTCTGGCTTTTCAAAGGTCCCTGCGATCTTGTCTGCTCACTAATTCGCACTGTCTGTGCGGATGTCACTTTCTGCCGGCCCCAGACGGGCTGATCACAAACCCCTAATTAGCGGTGTCTCAAATAATGAGGTTTCCCTGTGTTCTCATTACATGGAAATTACTTCCGAAAAGCAGCTCAGAGGGGCACGTGGGCCTGAGGCAGCCCTTTCCAGAGGGACACTGGTCCTTGGGACAAGGGCAGCCTTTGCCCTGGGGAAGAGCTTACGGGGGCCGAAGCCAGAGGCAGGGGCTGAGCTGGGGTTGCGGGGACCCCGTGGGCATGCCTGCCTCGGGGCTCGGTGACAGGAGATGCGGGGCTTGTTGGGGAGGAGTCCATTCATCTTAGCCCCCGCTTCCTGGGGCTCCACGCAGGGGCATTTCTCGCTCTTCACTTAAAAGGATGCTTTTTGGCAAACCTCAGCACGTCATTAAAATTTCATGGCTCCCCTTAAGTGGAGGACCGTTGGCTATGACCTAAAGCCGAGTCCGCACCCAGTCCAGGTGAGTTTCCTGTTGGCGAGCCGTCTCCTGGACCTTGCGGGAATGAGCCATCACCCGTGGCCGCAGGACAGGTTGGCTGGGCCCTGACACTCACGGGCTGGGATGCTGTCAGCTTGAATTCACTTCCAGACAGAGCTGTGTTAACACAGCTATTAAATGCTGGATGACTCTTTCTGCCTTCTCCATGCCATATTTCAGGGCTTTGCCAGCAGCGATGAGGGCTGCATTGTAAATTGCTGTGTGGGCCTCAGTGTGCCCCTCGCTGGGCACTGTGGTGGGTCAGGCCAGGTCGGTCCTGACGGTCCGTGGGGCCAGAGGGGCCCACAGCCCACACAGTGTGGGCCTCAGAAAGTGAGAAGCCTGCTGGGAGGCAGCAGGCTTCTGGGATGGTGGCGAGGCCTCTGACACCGGGAGGGCTCACTCTCGTCTCTGCCTGGGGTTTCCCTGCTGCTGTGGGGCCATGCACGCAACTTACCACAACTCCACGCCTTCTGCACCAGGAGTGTGGAGGCCTCCTTCCCAGGAAGCATACCTGCTCTCCCCGGGCCCCCGACTCGCCACCTGCAAACGCCACGCAGGCCCTAGGGTTGAGTGCCTGCCTGCCTGCCTGGAGTCTGTGGACAAGTCAGTTCATAAATAAAAGCGTGGGCTCCTTAGGAAGGCACTTGGCACACACTGGATGTTCACGAAGCATTCGAAAATGCACGTGTGGCTGAATGAACGCGTGAACGAAGGTGGATGAGTTCATTAACACACCCCGGTGAGACCTGGCTGTGTGGCTGTCGTAACAGTGATCACCGGCTCACACGCCCGAGGCCTGGACGCGAGCTGGTGGCCCAGGCCGTGGCCCTCCTGGCTGCCCCTCCCCCACCCCGCCTGGCACTGTGGCTCCTGCGTCGCTTCCAGGGGCCAGCTCCCTGCACCCAGGGAGACCTGGGGCCTCCCCACTGGGACTGTTGTTTACTTGCTCGGTCGTGTCCGCCTGTCTGTGACCCCGTGGACCGCAGCACGCCAGGCTTCCCTGTCCTTCATTATCTCCCGGAGCTTGCTCAAACTCATGTCCATCGCGCCAGTGATGCCATCCAATCTTCTCATCCTCTGTTGTCCCCTTCTCCTCCCGCCTTCAATCTTTCCCAGCATCAGGGTCTTTTCCAATGAGTCAGTTCTTCCCATCAGGTGGCCAAAGTACTGGAGTTTCAGCTTCAGCATCAGTCCTTCCAATGAATATTCAGGGCTGATCTCCTTCAGAATGGACTGGTTGGATCTCCTTGCAGTCCAAGGGACTCTCAAGGGTCTTCTCCAGCACCACAGTTTGAAAGCATCAGTTCATCAGTGCTCAGCCTTTGGGGGCTCCTGGCTTAACTGACCTTCTCGCTGCTCATCTTGGAAAGGAGTGCCTGCCTGGCATGAGGCGCCCCTGCCCATGGTGCCCTGGACAGCATTTCTGAAATGATTTCCCTGATAATGAGAATGTGAGATGCCTCATTAACCCTGACGACTCTGGCCGAGGTGACAGCTGCTCTGCAGGGGCTGGTGGAGATTGGAAGTGGCTTTCTTCTTAAACAAAGAAAGTGACTAAACGCACACGGATGAGTAAGTCTGTGGATCATGAACAGTGAAGGCCTGACTCGCCCATCACTCTGGGCGCCACGCCGTCAGCGTTTTGAAGGAGTGAGTGAGTGAATGAATGAAGGCACGAGAGGTGTGCAGAAGCCCTCAGAAACCCGAGTGGTGGCCCTCAGGACCCTCTCGGCTCCAGGACTCTCAGCCCTCCCACGGCCTTGCGTGGGGGTCAGTTGACTGAGAATAGCTCAGACCCACTTTACAGATGTGAACACTGAGGCCGGACTCGAGGGCTTGGTGCTCAGGGCTGTCTTTTCACATCACACTGCATCCTAAAAATAACTCAGGCTTCATCTGAGTCTGAACTAGGATGACTGGGGCACCTTGTTCACCCAGAATCCCCAACACCCCATTTTAACCTTTTAGGGAGCCTTAGAGGGAACTTATCTGTCCCCTCCAAAGTCCTGCTGGAGGTGAGGGGAGGCGAGGGATGGTGGGGCTGCCGGCGAGCCTGTGGGAAGCAGTCTGCCTGCCTGTGTCTGGCAACCGTCCCCTCCAGTTAGCAGGACTGAGCAGGCATTGCCCTCAAGAGCCGCCAGCGGTTAGAAGGTCATTACGCTCTTCCTTCTGGTAATCACATTTGGGAGTCGGCCGTGGCCACAAAAGAGCAAGGGCGTGACCCTTGCTCCTGGGGAAGAGCAGTCACATGGGAGAAAAGGAGAGAGACCCATGGCCTTGAACCTGGGGGAGCGGGGCACTGCACCATCTCTGCCGCCTTGGGATACAGCTGCCCCCCCCGGGAGGGGGTGCGTTCGGGCACTTTGAGGGAACTTGAGGCTCAGGCCTCATGGCTGGGCACCTTTTGGTGACTGAGCTGTCCTGCCAGGTCCTGTTTGCAAACTGGGATCTGAGCTCCAAGCTGCAGGAACGCACCAAGGGAGCGGTTCTTACTAGAAAGAGCCATGGCTTTTGTGGACAGTGTGGTGTGTGGACCAGGCTCACAGGGTCCTGTGATCGTGCGGGTCGCTGTTCAGAACCCAGCATGTGCTGGGTGCTTCCTGGGCGCGGACACTCATCTTTCCCAAAGCTGGCATCGCTGTTGATGCCCAAAGTCAGCCCGCTTGTGGTTGGCGAGGGCTAGAGTCACATCCCCGTTTGTGTGGCCCCTAAGCCTGGGTCCTCCTCGAAGCACTGTGCAGTCGGTGGAAGAGGCCTGTGCTGGGGAGCGGAGGATCCTTGCCCACCGTCTGCTGGCTCTGGGGCCTTGGGCAAGGAAGCCCCCTCTCCTGAGAGCCGTGGCGGTGACCTCCGAGAGGATGTAGGCCGGGACTGGATCTCGGGGGCACATGTGAGAGAGCACACAGCCACAGGCTTTGGAAACTGCTCTGCACATCCTGGCGAGGACAGAGCCCAGGACCCACAGCTCCGACTCTCACCTCACAGCTCCGACTCACACGCTTGACCCTGGAGCCCAGAGGGACCACAAGAGTGCCCCACAACTCACTAAACAGGGTGGGCAGGGCTGGACTGATGCCAGGGCTTCAGACTCCAAAGTTGACTCTCTCCACTCCTCCGTGTTAGTGTGCCCTGAGAGGCCAGCACCTCTGCTGAAAGGCATCCATCCTTCCATCATCCAACCCCTATTCATCCATTCATTTATCCATCTGATTCCCACCCACCCATCCATCCAACATCCATCCACCCTCTATCACTGATCCGTTTTCCATCCATCCACCCAATAGCCACCCGTCACCTGTCACTCAGTCATTATCCATCCGTCCCTCCAACACTCACTCACTGTCCATCCACCTACTTGTCTGTTCCTCAAGAACTAATCAAGCAGTTACTGTTTGCTCAGAGACGGCAGCTAGCACAGCCAGCCCGGGCCCTGCTTGGAGTCTCCTGGGCGAGAGGCGTTTCGTGGGCTGCGTGTAAATATAGCTGTAATATTCACGTTGGCCAGTGTCCGTAGGATACAGGCTCAGGTGGCTGGGTGGGTGTCTGAGCGAGTTACAAGCTTCTCTGTGCGTCCGTTTCCCCACCTGTCGACAGGGAGCAGCGCAGAGCTGGCCTTGCGTCAGCGCGTCTCCCGTGAGGCGCTGGCCCCTTCGCGGGCGCCGTGTTCTCGGGTGAGGGTCTGCCGAGCGCGCTTCTGCTGCTGCGACCACTGCCATCACTGCCATCACTGCCGTGTTGCTTCAGGCGCTGAGGAGGGCGGCTTGCAGACGTGAGGTCCAGGAATGGGTGCGCCCCGAGTGGAGGGCTCTCGGTCCCCTCTGCTGTGCGTGTGATAGGAGCCGTGCTTGCCCCTAAAACCCCCAGACTCGCCTATGTGAGCCCCTGGGGCCTTGGTGAACCTGGGGAGAGGTGACGTGACAGGGCAAGAGTGGGACCCTGGGGGGCGCCTAGGAATGGTGGCCGCTCCTCATGGTCTTCGGGGGCCAGATGTCACTTCGCATAGTCACTCCCAATCTTCTGGAAGGTTCTAGTGCTGTTCCTACTTAGCTAGGTAGAGCCTGAAGCTCAGAGAGGTCACGGAACTGGCCCAGGGACGCCGCTAGGAGCCGGGTCTCCCACCTGAAGCGCGCCCTTCCCGCTGGGCTCCCTGTTTCCAGGCTCGCTCCCTGAGTGTCCTGGAGCTGTCCAGACGCACCCAGGGGCTGAAGCCGGTGGGCGTTCACTCTCCCAGTTCCGGAGGGCCGAGGTCTGAAATGACGGTGCTGGCAGGGCTCTGTCCCTCCAGAGGCGCTGGGGGAGGGCGCTTCCTGCTTTCTCCAGCTCATGCTGGCTCAGGCGTTCTGGCTTGTGGCCGCGTCCCTCCAGTTTCTGCTCTGACTTCTCTTGGCTTCTCTGTTGCTGTGTCTCTAATAAGGCTCCTTGTTGTTGCATTTAGGACCCACCTGGTCAATTAAAACCATGAACCATGTAACCACTAACCGTGCCTGTGGGGTCTCCCACGACGGGCGGGTCAGGGTGGAGAGTTCCGACAGAAAGCAATCCACTGGAGAAGGGAACGGCAAACCGCTCCAGCATTCCTGCCTTGAGAGCCCCATGAACACCAGGAAAAGGCAAAAGGAAACGACTCTGAAAGATGAACTGCCCAGGTCAGTAGGTGCCCAACACGCTGCTGGAGAAGAGTGTAGAGAGTTCCAGGAGGAATGAAGAGGCGGAGCCAGAGAGAAAACAAAACCCAGCTGTGGATGAGACTGGCGATGGAAGAACAGTCTGATGCTGTAAAGAACAGTGTTGCCTAGGAATCTGGAATGTTAGGTCCATGAATCAAGGCACGTTGGAAGTGGTCAAACAGGAGATGGCAAGAGTGAACAATGACATTTTAGGAATCAGTGAACTAAAATGGACTGGAATGGGCTAACTCAATTCAGATGACCATTATATCTACCACCAGGGCAAGAATCCCTCAGGAGAAACGGAGTAGGTCCCATAGTCACCAAGCAAGTCTGAAATGCAGCACTTGCTGCCATCTCAGAAAGGACAAAGTGATTTCTGTTCTTTTCCAAACCATTCAGTATCCATGTCTGTGCCCCAACCAGTAATGCTGAAGAAGCTGAAGTCGAACATTTCAATGAAGACCTACAAGACCTCCCAGAATTAACACCCAGAAGAGGTGTCCTTTTCATCATAGGGGACTGGAATGCAAAAGTAGGAAGTCAAGAGATACCTGGAGCAACAGGCAAGTATGGCCTTGGAGTACGAAATGAAACAGGCAAAGGCTAACAGAATTTTGCCAAGAGAAGGCATTGGTCATAGCAAACACCTCCAAATTTGCTGGCATATTGAGTGCAGCCCTTTAACAGCATCATCTGTTAGGACTTGAGATAGCTAAGCTGGAATTCCATCATCTCCACTAGCTTTGTTCATAGTGATGCTTCCTAAGGCCCACTTGACTTCAGATTCCAGGATGTCTGCATTCAATGTGTCCACAAATTTGGAAAACTCAGCAGTGGCCACAGGACTGGAAAAGGTCAATTTTCATTCCAATCCCAAAGAAGGGTAATTCCAAAGAATGCTCAAACTACTGCACAATTGCACTCATCACACACACTAGCAAAGCAATGCTCAAAATTCTCTAAGCTAGATTTCAGTTCAGTTCAGTCGCTCAGTCATGTCCGACTCTCTGCGACCCCATGAATCGCAGCACACCAGGCCTCCCTGTCCATCACCATCTCCCAGAGTTCACTCAGACTCAGGTCCATCGAGTCCGTGATGCCATCCAGCCATCTCATCCTGGGTCGTCCCCTTCTCCTCCTGCCCCCAATCCCTCCCAGCATCAGAGTCTTTTCCAATGAGTCAACTCTTCACATGAGGTGGCCAAAGTACTGGAGCTTCAGCTTTAGCATCATTCCTTCCAAAGAAATCCCAGGGCTGGTCTCCCTCAGTATGGACTGGTCGGATCTCCTTGCAGTCCAAGGGACTCTCAAGAGTCTTCTCCAACACCACAGTTCAAAAGCATCCATTCTTCGGCGCTCAGCCTTCTTCACAGTCCAACTCTCACATCCATACATGACCGCTGGAAAAACCATAGCCTTGACTAGACGGACCTTAGTTGGCAAAGTAATGTCTCTGCTTTTGAATATGCTATCTAGGTTGGTCATAACTTTTCTTCCAAGGAGTCAGCATCTTTTATTTTCATGGCTGCAGTCACCGTCTGGGCTTCCGTAGTATGTGAACCGAGAACTTCCAGATGTTGAAGCTGGATTTAGAAAAAGCAGAGGAACCAGAGATCCAATTGCTGACATCCGTTGGATCATAGAAAAAGCAGGAGAGTTCCAGAAAAACATCTACTTCTGCTTCATTGACTATGCCAAAGCCTTTGACTGTGTGGATCACAACAAACTGTGGAAAATTAGTCAAGAGATGGGAATACCAGACCACCTTACCTTTCTCCTGAGAAATCTGTATGCAGGTCAAGAAGGAACAGTTAGAACCAGACATGGAGCAACAGACTGGTTCCAGATTGGGAAAGGAGGACGTTAAGTATGTGTCACCAGCTTATTTAACTTATGTGCAGAGGACATCATGTGAGATGCTGGGCTGGAGGAAGCACCACCTGGAATCAAGATTGCCGGGAGAAATATCAATAACCTCAGATATCCTGAAGAGAAGAGGAACTGAAGAGCCTCTTGATGAAAGTGAAAGAGGAGAGTGGAAAAGCTGGCTTAAAATCCAACATTCAAAAAACTAAGATCATGGCATCCAGTCTCACCACTTCATGGGAAATAGATGAGGAAACAATGGAAACAGTGACAGATTTCATTTTTGGGGGGGCTCCAAAATCACTGCACATGGTGACTGTAGCCATGAAATTAAAAGACGCTTGCTTCTTGGAAGAAAAGCTATGACCAACCCACACAGCATATTAGAAAGCAGAGACATTACCGAGAACTGTCCATCTAGGCAAAGCTATGGTTTTCTCAGTGGTCATGTATGGATATGAGAATTGGACCATAAAGAAAGCTGAGTGCCAAAGAATTGATGCTTTTGAACTGTGGTGTTGGGGAAGACCCTTGAGAGTCCCTTGGACTGCAAGGAGATCCAACCAGTCCATTCTAAAAGAAATCAGTCTTGAATATTCATTGGAAAGACTGATGTTGAAGCTGAATCTCCAATACTTTGGCCACCTGATGTGAAGAACTGACTCACTGGAAAAGACCCTGATGCTGGGAAAGATTGAAGGCAGGAGCAGAAGGGGACAACAGAGGATGAGATGGTTGGATGGCATCACCCACTTGATGGACATGAGTTTGAGCGAGCTCCGGAAGCTGGTGATGGATGGGGAGGCCTGGCGTGCTGTCGTCCACGAGGTCACGGAGTCGGACACGACTGAGTGACTGAACTGAACTGTTTGATTGAGGATGACCTTCTAATCTCAAGATCTTTAACTTAATTGCATCTGCAAAGACCTTTCCTGAACAAGGTCACATTCCTAGGTTCCAGGGGTGAGGACATGAAGAAACCTTTGAGAAACCCCGTTCAATCCGCTGCAGTTGGGAGCAGCTGAGATGTGTTCCTAGCTTCTCCGGTGACGCAGCAGTGAAGAATCCGCCTGCAATGCAATCCCTGGGTCTGGAAGATCCTGGGAGGAAGGCATGGAAACCCCCTGCAGCATTCTTGCCCGGAAAACCCCATGGACAGAGGAGC
Source organism: Ovis aries (assembly GCF_016772045.2). Taxonomy (NCBI): domain Eukaryota; kingdom Metazoa; phylum Chordata; class Mammalia; order Artiodactyla; family Bovidae; genus Ovis; species Ovis aries. The sequence goes on from NC_056056.1 coordinate 1,229,352, forward strand.
CTAGTGGGTTATGGTCCGTTTGGTCACAGAGTCAGACAGCAAAAACAAGTCGTGTTCCCACCATAGGAAGAGTCGGCTGAAGGCCCTCTTAGTCCGACCTGGGGCCCAGGGTCCCCCAGATGGCCTCCCTCATACAGTGAGCACCCGGACCCAGCCTGGTTATGTTCGCTGCCAGGACAGTGACTTCTGTGTGGCCTCCCATCCCCCCGCTCCTGGAGAGCAGGACATGCCCCCTGTCATCACTGTCGCCCAGGCGCACAGAACGGGCAACTTAAAGGTCAGGTCCGCCAGGGAGGGACAGGGTCGATGCTGAAGTCTGGCCCCACTCCGCCACTGCCTGGAGGCCCCCCAGGCTGCTCTGGGGACCCCGAGCCCCGAGCGGGACCTGGCTGCCCGGGGCTGCGGCCAAGCTGCTCAGCCCAGTCCATCGGCTCTCTTCATGCCTGTCCTCTCGGTGACACTGCTGGGGGCGGCTGAGCAAACCCAGGGTCCAGAGAACCCTCTCGGCCTGGAACTTCCAACAGCATTTCTTTAAAGTGTCACAGCTGATTGGCAGCTGCGGCCTCTGATGGTTTCAGGGGGGAAAGAAAGTAATTTGGAGCTGGGAAATGGCTATTGATTGAGCACGAAGTTCCTGCAGCCAGGCTGCCTCTGCCTCCTCAGCTCCGATTCCCCGGCGCCGTCCCGCAGGCCCTGAGAGCTTTCCCAGTGACCCGTCATAGTCGCGGCTGTGCTAACAGAGCCTGCCTCCCGGGCCAGGACACCGAGGCCTGGGGGCTCCCTGCACTCACTCGGGGATCCTGCAGGCTCTGCGCTGGCACCCTCCTCTCCAGGTCGTCCTGCACCCCACGCACAGAGGCCCCCATGCCCACCTGTCTGGGCCCTCCTGCACTCTTGGTGGGGGCGGGGTGACCCCATGCACAGAGGCCCCAGCGCCCAGGGGTGCCCTGAGGTTTGACACCTGTAACTGGAGAGGCTGCAAACACTCCTGAACTGGGCATCACAGACTCCACACTGTCCAGTGAGACACACAGACCCTCGGAGCATGGAGGCCAGTCTGAGCTTCTGGAATCTCTCTGTCTGTAAACACGACGGCGGACCCAGGGAGGGCGGCAGGTTTGAACTGGGCGGAGCTTTGAGGAGACCCTTCCTCTGTGTTCGGCTGGGTGGTCTGCCTCTCCTGGTGGCCCAGACGGTAAAGCATCTGCCTGCGATGCGAGAGACCTGGGCTCCATCCCTGGGTGGGGAAGACCCCCTGGAAGAGGAAATAGCAACCCACTCAGTGTTCTTGTCTGGAGAATCCCATGGAGAGAGGAAGCCTGGAGGGCCACAGTCCATGGGGCCGCACAGTTGGACACGACTGAGCGACTCGGCACAGTCTAGTACCGACAAGCCCCGACATCTTCATGGAGAGAAAAGCACTGCTCTTGTGAGAGCGGCGATCTCCTGGGAGGTGCTGTGCCTGGCAAGGTCCTGCTGGGTGTCTGGGGAGGAAGGGGTCCCGGGCCCTCCCCCTGCCCCGCGTCGGCTCCCTCTGAAAAGGGACCCAGGGGTGCCCTGAGGTTTGACGTCTATAACTGGAAAGGGAGCCACCCAAGCCCGCCAGGTCCTGGGGCGTGGCAGCCACAGCCCAGGGGTGGCCCCTGCCGTGGACTCGGGCTCGGGACCAGGAGGGCTCGTCCCTGGCTCACGGCAGGCGGGAGCTGAGGAGGTCTGGCTTTGACTGCAGCCCTCTCTGGAAGATGGGGCTGCCCCGACCCTGACCGTGCCCTGTGCCCCCCAGGCTCACTCTTCTGGCCCGGCGGGCCAGCCGCTTCCGGACCTGCTCACGGCGGCCGCCTTCCGTGCTGGGCCTCACGGGCCCCCGGGGCCTGTGCCAAAGATGAACAGACACAGGGGGCGTGGAAGCCCGTCCCTCCTGCCTCAGGTCGGGGCAGCTCCGAGTGGCTGGCCTGGCCCCCGAGACCTTCGCTGCAGCACCCCATCCCCGGGTGCCTCCTCACAGGGGGCCTTGGGCCGGCTCCGGCGGTGTCTCTTGGGAAGCAGGCCTGGGCCAGGCCGTCCCCCGGCGGCAGGCCACCCCTGCCCCTCCTCCCCGAGGGCACAGACCCGTCCAGCGGGGGCTCCTGGAGACCCCCTCGCTGCCCTGGGCGTGATCACTGGGCCCTGCCTGCCTGCTCCGTCGGCCGTCCAGACGGAGCCTCTTCCCTGGCTCCCCAGGGGACAGACCGACCCCGCCCCACCGTCCCAGCCTGGAGGCCCGTGGGTGCTCGGTGGGCATCCCAGACCTGCGGCAGCAAGCCTGGCACACACTTCCCGACTCCCGGGAGGCTGAACTCTGGGCCCCGCCTGATTACTAGCTGGGCTATGGCCTTCCTAGCCCCGATCTCCTCCTCTGTAAGGGCGGGTGCCTGGCTGCTGGGAGGAATTTTTCCTAAGGAAATAGGGATGTGCACATAGCTACAAAGATGTCTTCAAACTTTAAGAAGGCGTTTGCATGTCCTGCGAGGGCTGTGGATGCCTCCCGGTGCACGCGTTCACTGGAGCACCGCGCGTGCGGTGACTGACGGTAACGGGGCAGGGGCGCGTTTACTGACACACGTGTGCTCATGATAGATTGTGTGAGATTAACAGGTTGCAAGCAGTCAGTGTGGAGGCTGTAACGCGACCGGCCTCACGCACACGGGAGAGCTGCCGCTGAATTATGCAACCCCTCGAGCTGAGGGGTTTGGGAGGACCCTTTCCCCTCCTATTTTCAGTTTTCAGGATCATCCAGCTCTTCTGTGTTGACCTGTGTTGCTGGGGCAACGAACCGATAGGGTTTATTCTCTCTGGTGTGAGGCCCATCAGAGCAAGAAGTAGTGTGTGCTCACTCAGCGCGTGCTCACCCGGTGTCACGGGCACGACCGGACTGTGCTGTCTCTCTGCAACAGCCCTGCCCCTGTCCCGACGGAGCGTCCGGCCCCCAAGCCCATGGGCTGGTGCCCAGGGTGGTCCTGCTGCACCTGGGCAGGGCCATGGAGGGGTGGGGGCCCGGGGCGCACTGAGGGGGGCACGTCAGGCGGGCCTTGGGTGTTGCTGTGACTGCTCCAGGCTTCTTAGGCCCAGGCTACCCAGACCCAGTGGAGCGCTGGAGCTGGGAGGAGCTCCGCCCAGCAGCTGGCAGGGCCCCAGGCTGGCTTCTCCCGGGCTGGTGATCGGTGATCGGCGATGTGATCAGCATGAGGTAACGCTAGGGAGCAAGCCCAGTGCCTGCCCGCTGGCCCGGGGCCGAGCTCGTCCCGGGTGAGGAGGGGCTTCCTGCACCCAGGCTGGCCGCTTCCTGGGCGGCTGCCTCAGGGCCTCAGGGGCTCAGCATGGGAGCAGGACCCCAGGGGGGATTTGTCGTGGATTTTATGCCCAAGTGCGGGTCAGAGGGGTGGCTGTTGTTCAGGTGCCCAGTCCTCGGCTCCAAGAGTCCTCTCTGCCTGGGAGGCTGCCCCCTCCTAAAGGCCTTGGTCTGCTCGAACCACACCGACCTTCTAGGCACCTGGCTCCTGACGTGCCCTCCCTCTGAGCATCCCCCAAAGGAACCCTATTGGTTCATTGCCCCAGCAACACAGGTCAACACAGAAAAGCTGGATGATCCTGAAAACTGAAAATAGGAGGGGAAACGGTCCTCCCAAACCCCTCAACTCGAGGGGTTGCATAATTCAGCGGCAGCTCTCCCGTGTGTGTGAGGCTGGTCATGTTACAGCCTCCACACTGACTGCTTGCAACCTGTTAATTTCGCACAATTCATCACGAACACACACGTGTGTCAGTAAACACGCCCCTGCCCCGTTGCCATCAGTCTCCGCACGCGCGGTGCTCCAGTGAACGCGTGCACCGGGAGGCATCCACAGCCCTCGCTGGACGTGCAAACGCCTTCTTGCCATGTGGAGACATCTTTGTAGCTACGTGCACATCCCTGTTTCCTCAGGGAAATTCCCAGACGCGGAGATTGAAGGTCAGAGGGCATATGCGTATGTGCATGCTTATTCATTTTCAGGACACGGTATCGCCATTGTGTGGGGATGTCATGAAGTTTTATTGAGATATCACTGACATGCCACACAACTCGGTGATTTTGACGCATTCGCAGCGTTGTCCCAGCGCCACCAGCAACTGCAGGACATTCACTGCCCCTGAGGGAGCCCTGTGCCTGCTGGGTTTCGACCCCACCCCCGCCCCGGCTGCTTTGTTGCTGGTGTGACCTCTTCTGTGCCTGGGGTCACCCAGTGCGAGGGGAGGGTGCCCGGCGCCCCTGCCTGGCACACTGCTCGTGAGGTCATCCGTGTGTGAGATGATCCTTGCCACTGCCCGACGACACCTACTGGAGGGGCAGGTGGATTTTCTGGCTTTTCATAAGTGCTGTGCCTGGTGCACCCCCAAGGCCGGATGCTCCCGACCGCAGCCGTCCCGGGGCTGGGACTCCTTCGTCCCGGTGCCTGGTTGGGGGCATGCACTGGGGTCTCAGCGGGTGGGCAGACGGCAGACACCGTTACAGCTGGGGTCCGCTGGAGCCCCAGGGGGGCAGTAATGACCTCCAGGTTGCCACAGCAGCCTTTAAATATCTTCAAACTAGAGGAACTTTGATTTACATCAGTTAAAAATGCCACGGCGTAGAGCAGCTTCACTTTGCGCTCCTCTGGGTTGGTGTTGGAAAAATTGATGTCAGTCTCGCAACATCTTACAGAAGAAGGCTGGGTGCTTTTTAAAAAATGTGGTTGCTATGACAATACCATAAGAGGCCATTAATATTTTCCACATTGTGGGGGACTGAGAAGTTGCCCGTCCCTTTGGGATGGTCCTTCCCGGAGGTGTGGGGGACCTGGGACTGCCCCCCAGGCCCACAGTGACGCTCCCCCCACTGGCTGGGCCCCCCTCCAGCCCACACCCCTCGCCAAGTGCTGCCCTCCCTCTGGCCGGCCTCGCAGCCCTGCCTCGGGGTTCGCGGCTCCTGCCGCGGCACTCCCCACGGGCTCGGCTGGGACGCACGTGGTAACACAGACCTCGACTTCGTCCCACCTCCTCCCCTGCAGAGCGGTCCACCTGCTCACAGGTGGGAAGCAAGGCCCCGAGAAAGGACATGGGGAAGTGCCTTCCTGCTCAGAACTCGGCTCGCACCTGGAGTGTCACCGGGAGTCTGTCACCTGGAGGCACCCCACCTGGAGCACCCCACCAGGAGCACTCCGCCCGGAGCACCCCGCCCGGAGCACCCCGCCTGGAGACACCCTTGCCCTAAGAAGGACGGGCTCCTGGCCTCTGGGGGCTCTCAGCTTGGTGGAGATGGGGCATCACAGGCGGCCAGCCTGTCCTGCACGCCCACTGTGATGGGAGCTGGTTGAGGACCCCTGGCTGGAGGAGAGGGCTCTGAGCTGCCGGCCAAGCAGCGGGGAGGGAAGTGTCAGATGGCTGAGGGCTACTTCCGATCAAGAATGGCCGTGCTACAGGCTGCGGAATGGATGCGGCAGGCCCTTCGGAGAACACAGCTGAAATACAAAAGCGGGGTACCCTGAACCCCCCTCCCAGGGACAAATGGCCTCAGCGCAATGAGATTGCATAAGCTCCCTACGCTCACGGGAACTCCTCTCTTTTCTTAAAATGGGTCAAGAAGAGGGCCACACCTGTCACCGAGCCCCGTGCCCCTCTGAAGTTCTCTGTCCTTGTGGGTGGGGGGCTCTTCACTGTGCCCTGAGCTTGGCCCAGGGGAAAGAGTCTGTCTGACGCTGGCCATATAAAGAAAGGTGCGTACAAACCCCTGCTCCTGGGTTGGGGCTGGGGTGCGATGAATATTTCATACCCGAGAAGGCGCTGACATTTTGCTGGATGGCTTCAATTAGCTGCACAGCCTCATTCTCAAGCTAATAAGCAGCTTGCTTATCATAATGGCTTATTAATCTATTTCCCACTGTGAGGTCAGACAGCATGGTTCACGGATACCTCCTGCTGCAGCCTTGATTGGATGGAAATGAGTCTGGCCCTGCAGCTCTCGGAGCACTGGGGGTGGGGAGCGCGTTGGGGCGAGAGGCTCACAGTTCTGGGGTGTTTCTCCATGTTCCTGGAGACAAAGGGGGCCCTTCTGGATGGAGCATGGGGACTTGGGGCCCCGGGTGGTGGCTGGGTTTTCTCTTTTCTGCCTCTGGCTGTTGGGGCTGTCCTGTGACTCCCCAAAGGGGCTGGGGGAGGCCTGGGAAATTCATTAGAAAAATTTCTAGGTGGGAAATTTGAGATGGGCTTAGGTGAAAAGAGAGACGGGAGACAGTAGAATCAGCTGGGCAGGATTTTAAACAAGGATTTTTAATGCAAAGGCTGCTGTGGCCTGCATCGTGTGACCTGCCTCCTGGACACAGGTGGACGCCCGACTCCAAGGCAGCCACCGATAGATTTGCTGGTGGCTAGGAGCTGGCCCGATGCTGCAGCGGTGCCTGCCGCTGCAGGGGTCATCTTTAGAGGGCGTGGCATCCAGAGCCAGGAGCTGGTTCCCTGGGGGGCAGGGGCTGTGGGGGTCCCTTGAGGGCTGCTTGGCAACACTCAGGGGTCAGTGCTCCTTCTTGGGGAGGAAACTTCACTGGGATCACACCTGAATGAGCTGCTTGGGGAGGGAGCGCTCTGCCCAGAGGAGGCTGGGGCGTGGGGGGTGAGGAAGTGGGGGAAGACCGGAGGGGACTCCGAGCTGCTTTGAGCCAGGCCGGGGGCCAAGCATGCAAATGTGGCCGAGGAGATGCTCTCTGCACTCGAAATCATTTCAAAACAAAAAGTTACACGCTAGGATGCGGCTTTTCTGTAGATTGCTTGCCACCCAGGCTCCCCTAGCACCCCTACACGATTGTAGGGCAGTCAGCAAGAGGCAGCGATTACCGAGGGTGTGAAGCTGTCCCCTGAACCCCAGACCTCGCTGGTGGCTCCCCAGTTTCCCATGGGCGCCTTTCTCCTGGTTTAGGGTCCGATGTGGATCCTGCCCCAGACGCTACCTTGGTTGCATGGTCGGCTCTCCTGCGCCCTCCTGTCCGAGCTGTCCCCTCTTCCTGTTCGTGTCTCTGCCTTTGGGAGAGTGCTGGCTGGGTAGTTTTCAGAAGGGGCCCCAATCTGTGTTTGTCCACTCTTTCTTTCACGACGAGCAACCTGATGCCTGCAGGCCTCGGGTGCTGTTTCCCCGATCCTTCCACCCACCTGGTGTCTGCTGCGCTTCTCTGTGCAAAACTGCTATTTTTATCTTTATTTATTTATTGGTTTACTCTTTGGCTGCCCTGTGTGGCCTGCAGGATCTTAGTTCCCCGACCACGGGTCTGATCTGCGTCTCCTGCAGTGGAGGGGGGGGGGGGGGGAATTTTAACCCTGGGCCTCTAGGGAAGGCCCCTAATTACTGTTTTTTAAAACTGCCTGGAAAGTCACAATCCTTCTCTTCCAAACTAGCAAGCGGCTGCAGGGAGGAGACTGGAGACTTTACAGCTCACCACTTCTCCTTGGACTCCGGTCCACGGTTCTGAGCTCCCATCCGTGGGTCTTGCGGGCAGTGACATGCTCAGGGGATATTCAGTTTCCTTCGTTCCTTCCACATGTGTTAATTAGAATTTTTCTCAAGGGAAGAGCTGTCCCTCCCCGCTTGGTTATTTTCCCCGTTATTTTTGATGCTGGTGCGAACCTGTGGACATTTGCTGCGTTACAGGTAAATGCAACCCTCCGCGTGTCCACCTTCCTGCTCGGAGGCGGGGCCCCGCGTTTGGCTCTGCCCGTTGCTCACGCCCCGCCCCTTCACTTCCTGACATCACGGTTGCTCCAGGCTCAGCTGGTGCTCGCCCTGCTCCATCCTGGGACCAGCCTCTCCTCCAAGGCGATCAAGGAGAACCTAGAGGAGGTCAGGTGCCAGCTTTGCATCTTCTGCCTTGCAGCTTCCGGTGCCCACTCTGCCGCTCCTGTGGTGACCTGGAGTCACCACTGAAACTCCTACCATCTGTCTCAGCCTGGAGTAGGGGTGTGTGTTGCAGGGTTGGGGGTCCCTCACTTGGGTTGGCAGAAGGGCGTGGAGAGAACGAAGCGGGTCAGGGCCGGTGGTGATGTAGAATGGATCCAGATGGGGACTCATCTCGGCTAATGGTGGTCAGTGGGGGCCGGTTGGGGCTCCTGTGGAAGCTGGTGGGGGCTGAAAGCAGGAAGCGGGACCAGAGAGGCCTGGCCCGGTCCCTGGACTGACCTCGGGCTGGGAGGGCTCTGAGTGGCCGCATCCAGACTGTGGACAGGGGCCTGGCTGAGAAAGAGGAGGATCACCCGGTGTGCGCCCCTGCCTGTGAGCACCACCTGTATCCCACGTCCACCACGTGGGCCCCGAGCCTGTGCTCCCTGCTGAGTCCTGCTGGCTCCTCGGCCTCCCGCTGGCCTCAGCTCTGGCTCTGTCTGACCTGTGCTCCCCTCTGGACTCCAGCGATGGAGAGCTCTGCACCCAGCCTGGGGAATGACCGTGACTCAGCCCGGACCAACAAGGCTGCCTGCTGGCCACTGCTCCCTGATCCAGGCAGAGCCCCTGAGCCCTTTCCTCATATACCTGAGCACACACACCTGAGCACACACACATCCCTGCTCCAGGAGGGGCTCTGTGCTGTCTCGCTCCTTGCTGGCATGTTAGCTTGCTGGGTCGTGCCTGTCCTGTGCCAGCCCATAGCCCCTCCTGACAGCTGGCTCCTGCCCTCACCTCCCACCCACCTCACCAGACCACCCCCTAGAGCTCCCCCTTCATCACTGTAACCAACCTCCCCACTCTAGTGAGCTGCCTCGGCCTGTTTGCTCCAGGCTGCGGACCTTGGCAAAGGTCGCTCTTAGAATCTAAGCTGTGCCCCACAGCGTGCGTCCTGGTGGCTCTCCTCCTCTGGGCTGCTCCGGGGGACGGGCCTGGGCAGACTGGCCACCCAGAGGGCAGAGGCTGTGGGAGCCTCCAGTCCTGTCGGGACCGGATGAAGGGCGCCGTGGGTCTGGCACACCCCCAAAAACAGTGGGCCTTGGCCTTGGGACCCGGCTGGAAGTTCAGGCTCTGTGTCTGCGGGGAGAAGGGCGGGTGAGGGGCTTGGGAAGGAAGCTCAGACTCCGGGTGTGGCCTGCAGCTGCTGCTTGCCAGCTGGGAGGACGCGCTGGGTCTTGGTCCTCCTGAGCCTCGTGCGTCCATGCCTAAGTGGAGCTGTGTGTCTAGGCTGCGGTCGTGAGGGAGGCGCACATGGGCAGGAGGCGTTGATTTGGGTGCCCCGCCCCACGCTGTGGGCACAGGGCACCATGCCCGAGGAGGGCTCTGTGGGCAGGGCTGGGGGGCCGGCAGGATTGAGGTGTGGCGGCCCCTTCCCTGCTCTGCTCCCACCCAGGCAGACTGGTCTCCGGCCTGGACCAAGGGAGACCCTTCGCCTTGTCCTGCTTCACTCCTGCTCACTGCTCGCGAGCCCCCACGCTGCCCACGGCCTGGGTGGGCTTTCTGTTGCACCGCGGCTCTCACAGGTGGGTCCCGCACCAGCAGCGTCCCCTGGGAGGGGGTCAGAGATGCTCGTTCCCAGGCCCCTCCCGGGCCTGCGGGCTCAGAACCCCGGGCGGGAGCAGGTACTCTGGGGCTTCCTCCGCATTCGCGGGTTTGAGAAGGGCGCCCCGCACAGGTTGTACCAGCCGCACGGCGGGACCCGCGGGCATTCCCGAGCGCTCACTGCGGGTGGGAGCCCGCTCAGGGCTCTGCATCACAGGAGCAGACAGACAGATGAGGTGTGTGTCCCCGTTTCCCAGGGGGACAGAGGCGCAGCCCCTCCCTCGGGGGCCCAGCGCGCCCTCCCGCCCGGAGCGGGCCGCTGCCCCCGCGCCGACCTTCACCCGCGTGGCTCAGCGGGATGGCTTTCGGGCGGCATTTTGTCTCCCACGCAGCCGGGAGAGACAGCCCCACGCCGCCGCCTCAGTGTCGCAGGCATTTAAATTGCCGTTTTATTTAAATTTATGTCCGAGGATACAGGCGGAGAAAGGGCCATTTCAAAGTCAGTTTCTGTTTTATGGCTTTATGGGGGATCGCATCGGGCAGCTGCCACCGGTACCTCGCTGCTCCCAGCACTGCGGAGGATCACGTGGCTCCGGCTGTTCGGGAAGAAATCCCCTCTCTCGTCTCTCAGCTGCGGAGCTCTCACTGAGCCTCGTCCTTCCCCCAGACTCAGCCCTGACGCTGGTCTCAGGCTGGGCCCTCCTACCTTCCGACCCTAGTTCCAGACCCAGCCCTGATCCCGGCCCAGACTCAGCCCCAACCTGGTGTCGCTTCCTTTATGAAGTCATGCCTTTGCTTAGGAGGTGGGTAGATGCAACTAGAAGCCTCACGGTCACCCCCGACCCCGGGGCTGGCCTGCTGTGCAGAAGACACAGCTCTGAGTGAACCGTGGTTCGAGGCGGCTCATCTCTGGGGCGGGAGGAGCATCTGCCCACGTTCAGGGATGGGGGAATGGAAACAGCGCTCCCAACACCTTCTCCAGCACAGATCGGCACCTGGCCGTGCAGGCGGTGAGCCCCGGAGGAGCCTAGCCTGGGCTCCAGGCCGCTAGGCTGACCTCTGCTCGCTCAGGCGACCTTGCTGAGTCTCGTAAATCCCCGCAGTCTCTCTCTGATTTAGTCGGGCACTCAGACGCTGCGCCCTCGTGGGGTGGTGCTTCGGGCTGAGCGGGATCGCGTCGGGGAAAGCACTTTGCAGTCCCCCTATGGAGGCTCCTGGCAGCCCAGCGGGTCCATGAGGGGGCCCAAGGGAGCTCCAGGGCCTGACACTCGAGGACAAGCCCAAGGCAGGGGTATCCCGGGGCCGCCGCAGTCCGCAGGCCGGGAAGTCTTTCCTTTAATCCTTCAACAAGCACGGATGGAGTGCCACGGGGTGCAGGACCCAAAATGCTTGTCAGCCTGGAGTAGACAGCTGTGTGGCGCGGCGGCAGGGAGCCAGCCGCTGGCCAAAAAGGAAGGGATGCTTTGGGGCTGTGATGGGCAAGGAAATAAACCTGGGCGAGGTTGCAGGGTCCCTTCTTCCTAGTGTGGAGTCCTGGGTGCCTTTACCAAGGGGTTATGTTTGAATTGAGACCGGGTGGCCGCAGAGGTTGAGGCTGGGAGGGGAGGCGACCGGCAGAGGGAAGGCAGAGAGGCTCATCCGGCCCCGCCCCGCCCCCTTTCTGTAGGATGAATCAGGGGCTCCTTGGGGCCCAGATCCTAGGGAGCTGTGCCGAGAGTTTGCTGATGGCTGAGCACTGGTGGAGCCCTGATCAGGGCCCTCCGGAGATAAACCGAGGCTGTCTGCACACTCCTGGCGTGGCGCGGGGGCTCAGGGGTCCCGTCCTAAGTTCTGAATTGCCTATCCTCAAATAGTCTCCCAGCCATCCCTGCCTGATAGCGAGATGAAGACCCCGTGAGTCCCAGCGGGTTTGTCCACTGGGAGGGCCGTCCGTTTGCAGGCTGGAAGGGGTCTGCGCAGCACAGGTGTGCTGGGTGCGGGTGGGGCCGGGACACCGCAGGGAAGACCCCAGGCGCGGTTGGTCCCTGCCCAAGGGGCCCTGTAGGCCCCAGACACTGGATGCCACCCCCTCACAGACACAGCCCACGTCCCAGGAGTGCCCACTGTTTCCGGGAGGCAGAGCACCTCCTTGGGGGTGACTGCCTCTGACGTTTGAAGGATGAGACACGTCAAACGTGGGGGGAGGGTGAGGGGTTCCCGGCGGAGGGGACGTTGTGATCAGAGTCTGACGGGGGCGAGTGTGGTCGGGGGGACCGAGGCCCCACCAGGGCACCGAGGTGCCGAGAGCAGGGTCATGCCCGGGGGGTCTGGCAGGGGCCGCGCTCAGTCGCTCAGTCCCATCCAGCTCTTCGTGGCCCTGTGGACTGCAGCCCGCCAGGCTCCTCTGTCCCTGCGATTCTCAGGCAGGAGTACTGGAGTGGGCTGCCGTGCCCTCCTCCAGGGGGTCTTCCCGACCCAGGGATCGAGCGCAGTCCCCTGTGTCTCCTGCATGCGGGTGGGGGACAGGCTGTGTCTTAAGAGGAGGGAGCCCTGAGAGTTTTGTGGGTGCTTCGGAGGGGGCAGGTGGGAAGGCCCCGGGGGCACAGAGGAGCTGGGAGAGGGGGCGGCAGCCTGGACTGATGGGGCTGGGGGTGGCTCGTGGCCCTGCGGGGGGTGGAGGTGACAGGAGGTGGCGTCTGGACCGCTGGGTCTCGGGGCTGCAGAGTCTGCAGCAGGGGCCCGAGCTGACGGCACAGGTGGGGCCCCAGGTGTGATGGGCGGCAGAGGGCAACGGGGCCAAAGAGGGTGAGGGGCTGGAGAGGCCTGGCTCCCGGAGATGGCCAGGAGGTTGTGGGAGCCCAGGGGCGGCTCCTGGGCGGGAGTGGCCAGTGCTTACCCGCGCTGCCTGTCCCCAGGCAAGGAGGTCCTGGGGAGTGGGGGCGGGGAGCTGCTGGGGGCGGAAGCTCCCTGGAATCTGGAGGCCAGATGGGAGTGGGCGCGGAGCGAGGGGGAGGTGAGAAATGAGACAGTGGGTGCCGCCAATTCTGATTTTTGTGGTTCTGCGGTTTTATTTCCACAGTCGGCACAGGGCGTGTTCTAGCACACCAAAACATCATTCCTCTTCAGGCCTATCGTTCACGTCAGAAGCCAGCCGTAGGGAGACAGGGTGAGGGCCTGGTGGGGACGCGGGTGGTAGAGTCAACCTCTGGGGGCGCCGGCGGTGGGGCATGGTCCAGCCGGCAGCTCTGCGGGGCTTGGCGCTGCGCCGTGGGGTCAGCGTGGGGGCGTGGCGTGCTGGACCCCCCGGGCCACTGCCCACGAGAAGCTCAGGAGTCCACGGGGCAGGAAGCGCCGCCCACAGACAGCGGGAGTCTGCGCTGCCACGGGGGTGGCAGGCACGTAGGGGGACGGGGCCTTGCTCCGTGGTGACCACAAGGAAGAGCCCCTGTGGGGAGGGCCGTGCGGATGGCGCACCCACGTGCCGCCTCCGGGGCACCCACGTGCGGTCTTGAAAGTCTCCCGCCCCCTGCCCAGTCACGAGACCGGGTGTCAGACCACGGGGGCTCTGGGCCAGGCGGACGGCTGTCTCCAGGGTCTGCTGGGGTCGCATCTCTGTCTCCACCAGCATGACAGGTGGCTTTTAGCGTCTGACGGCGAAGATGACCAGCCTGCCCGCCCCCCCCCCCCCCGGCTTTCATTCTGAGCCCACTGACGCTCACGAGATGCTGGCCTGCCCCACGGCTGAGGTCCCTGCGAAGTGCTGAGCTGCACGTATTATGATCCCGGCCATGGCGTCTGAAAGGCGAGCTTGCATTCACACAGAGAGGGAGGGCCTGAGTGGGTGGGGGGCGTCCCAGACCCCGGCGAGGGCGCCCCCTGTGCTGGCGTGTGTGGGATCCCGCTCTGGGCTGTCATCGTGGTGAGGGGGGCCTGGAAAGGCGCTGGCGTCTTGCAGTGAAGGTGGGCGCCCTCCCCACACGGCTGGTCAGAGGCTCCAGCTGCCTGCGGCCCCACAGCTGCTGAGCCGAGATGAGGCCGCCGGGGCTCAGGGCCATGTTCTCGCCGAGGAGCAGTCGTGGGTATGAGAGCTGGGGTGGGCCGCCTGCACGGCTCCACGGAACTCGGGCCACGTGTCCTTTGGTTTTCGAGGCTCGTCCCAGCTGCTGGACCACGGCACTTCTCAGGGCCGTGTGCACGGCTGCTTCTGTCCTTGGGGTGCAGCCCCTGCCACGGTGGGGGACGCTGGATGTCCTCTGTCCTGGGCGACGGTGGCTCTGTGGGTTCACCCTTGTGGCCTGCCCCGCAACACACGCACCTTGCAGTACCTGCTGTGCCCACTGGATGGCACTGCCTCTCGCCCCCGTCTGGCCGCCCGGGTACCAGGAGGGGCAAGCCCTCAGCACAGCGATGGGCAGAGGCCGCGTCCCCCAGCGGCCTTGGAGCCCCTCATCCCTGGGCTCTGGAAACACGCGGTGCAGGGTTCGTCCACTCACACCAGGGGGAGCTCGTGTCTGAGCAGGAAGCCCGTCCCTGGCGGAGCTGGGATGTGTGGGTGAGTGGGCATGTGTGGGCGAGTGGGCATGTGTGGGCGAGTGGGCATGTGTGAGCATGCGTCTGTGTGCGCGCGCGTGCCCCTGTGTGCACACGCGTGCCTGTGTGTGTCGGGGAGGGAGGCCAGGCCCCGCGGGGGGTGCTGGGCTCTGAGATGACCGGGCCCTGCCCTGGCCGTGCTCTCTGCCCTCTCTGAGCCTCGGGTCACCTGTCAGTAACACAGAAGTGCCCTGGGTGCCCCCGGCCTGCCTCCAGGGCGAGGGGAGGCCCTGCTGAGGCCCCGGGGGTGGCGGGCCCTCTCTGTGCACTGCAGCGTGACGTAAACTGCGCAGCGATGCAGAGTGACGACGTGGCGGTGAGCTCGTGCCCCTGGCGGCAGCAGCAGGATGGAAGGACGCCTGCCCTGGGCAGCCTCAGGGCCCTGGGGGCCGCTGCCGGGGAGATGTGCCTGCCCCCAGCCCACGGGGCAGAGACAGGAGGGGCAGGAGCCGCAGGTCAGCACCCAGCCGCCCTGCGTCCCCACCCGGGAGACGGGAAGGGGAGAGGCGCATGGGGGCCAGCGGGGGAGCTGCCAGCCACCCGGGGCCAGGCGGATGGTGACCCAGGCTGGCGCTGGCCTGCGGGGCCTCCACCCCGGTCCCCACCTGGCGGCTGCCTCGGGCTCAAAGCCTTTGCACACCCGCAGCAGGGAACCCTCAGGAGCTGGAGGAAGCCGGGGCGGTGGGACCTCCAGGGCCCCCGGGCCGGGCCCAGCTGTCGCTGGGCACAGACTCCAGCAGGGATGGACCCGCCGGCTGGGCAGAGCCTGTTGCCGTGACACTGGACATCTGCCCAGTGGTCGCTGCGTCGTGGCCCAAACACAGGGACCCCGTGGCAGAGCCCCCCTCGTGGTGGGGGTGACTGCTGGGTACCCAGTTCTTCAGCCCCCCAACCTCCGCAACACCCCCCAGAGACCTGGAGCCGCTTCTTGGAGGAAACACAGAGCCAGACCTGGCAGGCTGACAGGTGGCTCCGCGTGTGGTGAGGCTTGTGCCCTCACGGATCGGGCTGGGACGGGGGCTGACGCCAGGCCCTGCGTCTCTGGGAGGGGCTGCAATACAGAGGCGCATATTTTGCCACAAGGTGAGCCTGGTCCCCCTCTGCTAGGAGCAGACCCAGCGGCCAGGACATCTGCAAGGCCGTGAATGAGTGGGCCTGGCCCAGGCTGTGGGGTTCCGTCCTCTGACCTCCTGAGCAGCTGGATCGGAGCCAGAGTGGACATCCTTGTCAGGCACAGGACACGGTTGTCGGCAGGGACTGTGCTAGGCCCACGACTGTCTCGGGCTGACTCTGGGGAGCAGGGGAGCCCAGGTGCCCCATCTGCCCAGCGGCCCTGTAGGGGCCGGTGGGGGGTGGTGAGGACTTCCCAGGGTGGGTGGTGAGGGGCCGCTGCTCCAGCTGGACCACAGGGACCCTAGTCCCACACCATCCTCAGCTCCCCTGGATGCGGGGCTCTCCCCTTCTGTGGACCGAAGACCCTCAGGGGTGCGGGGCAGTGTGGGTCCCGCCCTGGGCTCCAAGCTCACGGGGTGGTGGGGAGGAGGTGTGTGTACGTGGGAACTGGTGATCCGTCGCTAAGCAGCTGGCCAGGCTGGTGTCCACGGAGCCAGCAGGCAGCTCTTGGGGGCCGATTATCCGTCTTGCAGAAGATCAATGGGGGCGCCTGGGGGCAGAGCACGGCCGGCACTTCTCGGAGGCCCCCCCACCAGCTGCTCCGAGCCGGGTGCACCCGCCCACGTGCTAGGTGAGCAGCCGGTCTCGCTCTGCTCGTCACACACCTTCCCCAAAGGTGGAGCCTGGCTCTGCGGGAACACTGTGGACGGGTGAGTCCAGAGGGGCCGAGGGGCTTCACGACAGACCACCACGGTGTCCCCCTCAGGCCCTGCACACCTCCTGACCTGCCAGGCATCCTGGGGTCCAGCTCGACCGGGCCCTGGCTGGCTGTCTGCCCCTGGCCCCATAAGTGCGGTTGCTGCGGGGGTCCTGGGCCTCCGTGTACCCCCCGGGCCCTCTGGGTACCCCCTCCACCTGCCAGCAGCCAGCAGCAGCCCCCCAAGTGTTGTACAGAGACTGAGCCTTCCACTCCGCATTAGGCGCTGTAAACGCCTCTCTGCCCCTGGCGTCCTGCACGCGCAGGCCTCCCAGCGTGGCTGCAGGGGACGGCGTTGCCCCACAGGGGCTGCGTGTCCGGGAACAGGCTCCGGCTTCCCGGACATCACTGCTTGCACGGTGCCTGCCCCAGCACCCCCAGGCCGGCCCTCCGCCTTCCACCATGATGCTGGCTGGTTGATATTACCGTCCGGCATTGTTCCCTCTGGGCCCCCAACTTGGCAAGGCCGGCCCCCCACCTTCCGCTGTGACTCTGGCCGGAGGATACTGGGGTCCAGCACTGTTCCCTCTGGGCCCCCACTGGGCTCTATTTTTTGCAGGAGGGAATTCCGAGAATCGTAGCCCCCGGCTTCACCGTGCGGTCCGTGCTTCCCCTCACCCCGCCCAGGGGTGGCTACACTGTTGTGACACCCCCCACTTGAATGGCTGTGGTCAAGGCCCCCACGATCCCCCCACAACACAGATGGAAAAACTGAGGCCTGGAGTGCTGACAGGGCGGCCCGGGGGTGCCCGGCACTGCTGATGTCCAGAGCCTCGGTGGGGCAGGACAGAGCTCAGGCTTGAGCAAGACTGCCGGGTCCCGGTGCTGGCTTGGGGTCCCCCTGCCTCCAGGAACCTCACACACTGGGAAACCAGGCAATGGGATTTCTCAAAAATTCACACTTTGGTGGCATCTCTCAGGAAGTTAGATGGGTCTGTTCACTGGTTAAACCCAAATAAATTGCAGAGGGGATTGGTGTCTATGAATTTTTAAAGTGACATGTCTACATTTATCTGGCATTTCTTTCACTTTGATCCCTTTGTCTTCCTGCCTTCCTGTTTGGGGGCAGTGCAGCTGCGGGCCGGCCGGGCCTGAGCAGCCAGCGTACGCGGTCTGAGCGTTTGATTCGCCAGCTGCAAACGCGAGATGGAATCCGGCCGTCTGCAGTCGTCAGGCAGGCAGGGAAGGGGCCCCGCCACGGGCCTCTGTGGTCTGTGGAATTTACGGTGTTTGGATTGCAGAGCCGCCGGGAGCAGCCCGTTTGTTTTTTATTTTCTGACTCGATGGAGACAAAGGTTTCTGCAGCTCTGATGCTCCGAGACCCCTGCGCCACCCATGGCATTTTCATCAGCTGTTACAGCCCAGGCCCTGTGGTCTGCCTCGTGTCAGCGAGGTGGGGCCTCAGGGAAGGTCGGCAGAGGAGGAGGCGAGGATGTGTGGTGGAGGCGGTGTGGAAGAAGCGGAGGAAGACAGCTCAGCGCCCCCAGGGCCGCGACTGAACCCCGCGGCCTTGGGCCCCCCCGAGCAGCCCCAGGCGCTCTGCCCTCTCAGCCCATTTCCCTCTTCTCTCGTGGGGTGTCTGGCAGCCGGTCTGCACCTGGGGAGGCCCCGGGCGTCTGTGAGAGAGGATGTCAGGGCTCTTCTGGGAGAAGTTCAAGGCCCGTGTCCATCTTGGGGCCTCTGGCCGGCCCACTGCCTGCGCCTGAGCAGCCGTGCAGGCGGGTGGGCACCTGTTGGGGGGTCTGGGCGCTCACATGGAGGAGCCGCTGGTGGGCCTGGACCCCGCTCTCCTTCTTATTTATTAATTATTTTTTTAAGTTAAGCTATTCTAATTGGAGGATAGTGACACTGTTGTGATGGGTTTTGCGTGTGCCCCGGTGGGCGCCCCGCTTCACGCGTCCGCCTTGCACTGTTTCACGTGTGGTAACGTCCATGTTTCAATGCCATTCTCTCCATTCATCCCCCCACCCACCCCGTCTCCCGCAGAGTCCAGAAGTCTTCTTTGCATCAGAGTCCCCTTTGCTGCCTTGCATGTAGGATCGTTGTTACCCCCGCTCCCCTTCTTAATGCCTCGACCCCAGGGGGCTGACCCCCAGAGCCTCCCAGGGCCCTGCCGAGGGGCCAGGCTGGGAGACAGACCTGCCTGAGCCCAGCTCCTGACCCGGCCATCTGCCGTGCTCTTGGGGGTCGCAGCTGCCCGCGCTCCTGCTCTGACCTCCCCGTGCTGGGTCCCGGGGAGGCTCGTGCAGGAAAGGCTGCCGCAGCTTCTCTTGAGTAGGCACTCAGCAAACACTGGTGTCCCGGGCCCCCCGGGATCCTGAGACCTTCCTAGATGGGCTCGTCCAGTGAGCGGTGACCCCTGGAAACTTAGCAAGCGACTGAAGCAACCGCGCTCACCGCAGAAGCAGAGGAGACGCGGGCGAGTGAGGAGGGGAAGGGGGTCCGTTGAAATCCCAGCGCCCAGTCGTCAGACGCCGGGCCGAGCAGAGAGAGACTTCTGAGCTTGGTCTCGGTAGCTTTCACGCTGCGATTTGCGTGTTTGCAGAAAGCATCTGTGAAAGGGGCTCCTGCCCTCCTCTTCGGACTGTCCCTTTGAAGTCTGTCCATCCCACGTTTCGGCCGCTTCTCTGGATGAAGCCCTCCTGGGTAGAGGGGCCCCCACAGCACTGTCGGCTCGATGTGGCTGAGCAGCTCAGCGCTGGCTCTGTACACACGTGCACACTCCATGGCCTTGCCCAGACGTGCACACAGAGGTGCACACGCTTAAACACACCTGCACACACACCTGTGCACGCACGCTCGGTTGTGTCCAGCTGTGACACGGGCCTGTACCCCACCGGGCTCCTCTATCCATGGGATCCTCCAGCCAAGAGTTCTGGAGAGGGCTGCCATTTCCTCCTCCAGGGGATCCTCCCAGCCCAGGGATCGAACCGGCCTCCCTTACGCCTCCACTGGCAGGTGGGTCCTTTACCGCTGAACCGCCTGGGAAGCCCACGTAGGCATCTGTGCCCACGCAGACATGTGCCCCCACCAGGCAGACACAGTGAGGCTGGGAGGGCCTCCGCGGTGTCCGCCCTGGGAGGCCCAGCCCTCGCTCCTCACGGATCCACTCAGAAAGCCGCCCGTGGCCCCTGCCCCCGGCCTGAGGGTCCTCCGCGGCCCCGTCCCGTTTCTGGCGGGTGCTGGGGCTTCCTGGAGCCTCTGGCTGAGCGGCCCCTGTTTCCCAGAGCCAAGCGGCCAGGCCCGCTTCTGTGAGTAGATGCTAATCCTTCACCATTTAATTAAACATGAGGACATGGAGGAGATGGCGAGGCTGGCTTTTTAAGAGATGAATTATGAAAACCCTCCCCTCCAGACGTCCCCTCTCAGCTGCTTAGCCAGGGGCTCTCGAGTTTTTGTTTAAACATTTTTTTTAAAGTCTTTTTTCCGTTATGAGTAATATCTCCTCCCTTCCTTTACGAGGCCGGTCAGTTAAATTTAAATTAAATTCAGAATCTAAACATTTATGGAGTGTCAAGCTTCAAGCACTACATCAAACTGTGGTGATTTCGAGAAGGAAAATGCCCAGTTTTTGCCCTTGAGGCCTTATATGCTGGTGATAAATTTCACAAAATTCATCCTGTACCTTCACGAGCTACTCGTTGAACCTCATACGTTTATTTAGTGCCGGGTTCTGGGCCAGCGGCTGGGGAGAGAGTCAGGCAGGAGCCAAGTCACGGGCTTCTGGGCCGGGGCAGCCTGGCGTGGGGGAGACCTGAGGCACTCGTGTAGCTGAAGTCAGAGCCGGTTCGAGAAGGAAGAGCCCAGGATGCCACAGGTGCGTAGCCCCCGTAGCTCCCCGTCTCTGATGAGGCTCACCCGGCTGCAGCCGTGACCCGTGCTCCTAACTGGCCACACGTGCGTTTCCGGAGCCTGGTGTAGGACCAGGCACGGGGTCCGCTTCATCCCCCTCAAGGGTTTGGGAAGCTGTCACACCACTTAGAGCCGGGTTGTGAGACCCGTCTTTGCTGTCCCCATCACCCTGGGGCTGAAGGAGATGCCCTGTGCGGTGCCCACCCTTCAGAGAATGGCGGTGCCCGAGACAGGGCCACGGGTAGGGGCGGGGGGCGGGGGCCCAGAGGAGCGAGCTGGTCCCTCTGTCTTTCTGCAAACGCTCTCGCTGCTGGGGCGTCGTGGGGACGCGGCTCGTCTGCTTCCTGCCATTATCACACCAGCAACCTTGCAATTTTGTGGACGTTCATTTCATTCGGCCTGGTCATATCCTCCTTCAACAGACACGAGGCAGGCTGGGGAGCGTCTTCCGCTTCCTCTAGAGCAGCCTTCTGACTCAGCCGCAGTGAGTGGCTGTCCCCGGTGCCTGGGCGGGTGAATGTGACTGGGGCGTATTGCCGCCGTTTGTGTGCCCGGTGAGCTGGACTCCCCCGTGAACACGTAAGAGCTGTCTTCTTCCAGGGAGCCTAATCTGTAGCGTGGCCCTTCTCTGGGTATTCACACACGTGGAAATGACTGGGCTGTGTTAGAGCTGCATCATTGTTTGTGATGCCGTGGCCAAGAAGGCTTGCTGAACCGGGAGCACTGACCCAGGCTAGTCAGGGGTGTGGCAGCCTCCTCTCAGTGCGCCTGCCCCGCCATCCGTGGAGGCCTGGGGTCCGAATCTGTTGGGGCACATATCCACCCATCCATCTGCCCATCCACCCACTCACCCAGCCACCATCCAGCCCTCCACCACACGTCCACTCATTCACCCACCCATTTAAGAACCCGCCAGTCACCCCCCCATCCACCATCCACCCCTTATCCATCCAGCCGCCACCCGTCCAATGCCAGTCACCCCCCATCCACCGTCCATCCGTCATCCATCCAGCCACCACCCGTCCACCCGCCAGTCACCATCCAACCACCGTCCACCCGTCCATCAGTCCACTGTCTATCCGTCCCCCATCCACCCGGTCATCCGTCTATTATCCACTAATGCAGCCATCCACCCACCCACCCATCCGCTGTCCTTCCATCTGTCTTCCAAGCAGTTAGCCAGCTGGTTTTGGCTCCCTGGCCTTTAATTCTCTCCTGGGTGAAAAAGGAACAAAGATGCCCATCTCACACAGCTGTTGTGAAGATCACAGTAAATGTCGTGAGGGAATGAAAGACCGGAGGCAGTGCTGGGCGGCGGCGGTGGGCTGTTTCTAGCTGGGTGTTAGTTTGGCAGGTACCGCAGCGTGTTCGGTGTTCCAGCGTGGTGGAGAGAGCCCGGACCGCAGTTGGAGGAGCCTGGCTTTGTCTGGGCTCTGCTTCCCGGCAGTGACCTTTGGTAAATTCTTGATCCTCTTTGAGCTTTGATTGCTCACCTGGAAAGAGGGTTGGTGACACCTCTTCCAGCCTTGAGGAGGCAATGGATGGGGTGTATAAAGAGCCTAGGCAGGGGGCCGAGCACATGCTGAGTGTCCACTCAGGGGGCTGCTTCTCGTCCTTGTCGTCATTGCCACCTGTCCAGCAGACAGGTGTGGAGGGCGCTTATGGGCTGAGTTATGTCCCTTCCAAAATACATGTGTCCTAACCGCCGGGCCCTTAGGATGTGGCTATATTTAGAGACGGGGCATTTGAAGAGCTACCTGAGCTCAAGTGAGGGCATGAGAGTCCCATCTGACTGGTGTGCTTGGAAGGAGAGGGGGTCAGCTACAGACGCACAGAGGGAGGGCCGTGGGAGGACAGCGAGCGAACACGGCCACGGGGGAGCCGAGGACGGAGGCCTCGGGAGGTCACCCTGGGCTTGGGCTTCTGGCCTCAGGCTGTGAGACTTCACTCTGCCGTCTAAGCCGCCCCAGGAAACTCGCTGAAGTGCTTGCTGCGCACCATGCGGGCTTCCCAGGAGGCCCTCCTGGGACCAGTGCAGGAGACGAAAGAGATGCAGGTTCGGTTCCTGGGTCGGGAAGACCCCCTGGAGGAGGGCACCGCAACCCATTCAGTGTTCTTGCCTGGAGAATCCCATGCACAGAGGGGCCTGGCGGCTCTTCAGTCCATGGGGTCAGCAGAGTCAGACACGACTGAGCGAGTGAGCACAGCGTGCCGTGCCCCGGGCCGGGTGTGGGCGTGCGCCGTGGGGTGTCCCAGCCTTTCGGCACCTGTGGGAGGCTCCCAGCCCCCGCTTCCCCAGGGGAAGACGGCGAGGCCCCTGAGATGGTCCCAGGCCGCTCCCCAGGAGCACCCCTCGTTCTGGAGTCTGGCCCCAGCGCTGACCACAGCAGCTGAGGAGGAGGAGACCCGGTCGATCACTCGCGAGTGTCCTCAACAAGAGGCCGCGCTGGCTGGGGCGGGCGCCCGGCTCTGCCGCCTCCCTGCCTCTGGCTGGGCTTTGCGCGAGTGGCACAGAGGAGCCCGGGGCCTGGGAGGCCGGGAGGGTCCGGGCTTTCACCATCTGTAGGCGCTCTGTCCTTGTCCTGCTCTCCCCGTCCTGGGGGGCTTGCGTTTAAAAAGACATCCAATTTCTGCCCCTTTAGGGAGTGTTAGGGATAATGAAACAGATCTCTAACTGCGGTCAGAAGCCTTGGGTTGGGGCTTTAAGCTCAGGTTTTGTCCTCATCGCCCCCAGGGACGTCCTCATCTCAGGACCCATTAGGCTCCTCAGGGCCCACCCTCTGCTGCGGGGGTGGGGTGTGCCAACCACACTGTCCCGATGCGGTTTCCGTGTCCTAAACGCCACAGGAGTGAGGGCTGCCTGCGGGTGAGGAGGCTCACTAGGGTTTGCAGACTCCCGCCAGCCCGCCCCGAGTTGCCTGCAGCCCAGTGTCCAAGCCACACATCTCAGGCCCTTCCACGAGGTGGAGGAGAAGCTGCGACTCCACTCTAAGGAGACTGCGTGTGCCTGTCCTGTTGTGGGGAGCAGTTGGATGAACTTGAATAACACCAGTAACAACGGCAAACTCGTGTGAGACACACGTGACCCCACTGTCCTTAGCGCCCTGTCTGTGCACTGACTTGTCAGTACTGGGCGGCCTTTCCCTTCCCCAGGGGATCTTCCCGACCCAGGGCTCGAATCCAGGTCTTCCGCATGGCAGGCGGACTCTTTACCAGCTGAGCCCCCAGGGAAGCCCCTCCTCATCACAGCCCTCACATTGGGTCATTCTCCTCATTTCACAGATGTGGAAACCGAGGCACCGCGAGTGAGGTTCACGGGCCCCAGGCCGCACGAGCTGTGACTGGTGGAGCTGGGGTCACATCCCTGCCCCTGGCTGCTCTCGGGGTGGGGAGGGGGTGTGATGACCTCACCTCCTACACGTGTCTCGGGGGGCACGGCAGAGTTCGACCTGTGGTGTGAGCGTCGGGCTCCTGGTGGGAGCCCAGGGGTCAGCGTTAGGGCTTGGGGCCAGGAGTGAGGAGCGGTCGTGGAGCCTTGGGCTGCCTGCACCCGTTGCTGCGGCTGGAGAGCCTGCAGACCCACGTCCCTGGGACGCCCGGACTCGGGCTGGCACACTGGGACGTCTAGAAATGGATCGCCTTCCTCCTCTGTGCTACAGACGTGAGCACCTGCTCAGAATCAGAGCGGACAGAGCCTAGCCCCTGCAGCTTGCTGTTCGTGCGGGTGGCGGTCCGTGGGCAGCACGCCCGCCTGCGTGAAGGGCGATTCATCCCGGACCAGGTCAGGGCAGCGGTTTACAAGGCTGAGACAGACACAGGCGTGGGCGCTCGCCGGCCCTGGGTCTACAGGCGTCCACGCGCCCGCCCCCTGCTCGCGGCGAATGACAACTCACTCACCAGCAGGGCACCGGAACCCGGGGTGCGCTGGGGTGGGGGCCCGCAGCGCAGAGGTGCCGGGCCCTTTACTGTGGGCAGTAAGGACCTGGAGGGGTGGAGGTGGGGTTCCCAGCTGGGCTGGGCCCATGGCCCAGCGCCCCGGGCACTTTCAGGAGCTGAAAAGGATCGGGAGTTGGGAGTCGTCTGGGCTTTTTCCCAGCGGTTAGGTGGGAAGAGATGCCCAGAGGGAAGCTTGGAGGAATCTGGCCTCAGGGGACATCTGGGCTTGGAGAGGAGCCTCCGCCTCTGGATGGCAGTGCAGTGTTTGCGAAGCCCTCCCGGAACTGTGTGCAGATTTACTGGGTCCAATCTGTGAAAGAGGGAAATGGCAACCCACCCCAGTCCTCTTGCCTGGAAAATTCTACAGTCGCAGGAGCCTGGTAGGCTACAATCCATGGGATCGCAAAGACTCAAGACACGACTGAGCGACTTCACTTCACTTCTTCAATCTGTGAAGGGACTGGATCTGCTGCCTGGTTTTAAACCCTGGACCAGCACTCAGGGGCTCAGCCCCTGACCTCCCTTGGCCTCAGTCTTCTCATCTGTAGAATGGAGATGGTTAGAAGGCCTGCCAACCTCTTGGGGTTTTTGCAAGGGTTAAAAAGCATGATATGTGTAGCGGGCTCAGCCAGCGCCAGGCACGGAGTCAGCGACGGAGGGCTGGTCTCCTCGAAATCACCATTCTCCTGCGGACCCAGTGGAGCCACGTTTCCGGGCGGGGAACCAAGTCTGAGGAGTGGGGTGCAGGCGGACCCGAGCCTCCACCTCTGCTCCCAGGTCCCGTTGATCCGGCCACACGCGGGGGTCCCAGCTGCGGCCCCAGCCCCCAGCCCAGCCCCCAGCCCAGCCCGGCTCCCTGCGCTCAGGGCTCCCTTTGCCTGGCCATCCTGCCAAGACGAGCTCTTCCGCGTCTGGTCCTTCAGGGTCTGCGGCTCTGGAACGTCCTTACGAAGCCGCCCTCTGAGCCCGAGGGTGTCCTTGGTGTGGCCCCAAATCCTCAGCTTCCAACCCAGACCTGGCCAGTGTGTGAGCTCCGCCAGCATCCAGGGCCGGCCTGAGGAGGGCCACCAGGGTTGTGTGAGTGTGAGTGTGTGTGTGCATGAGTGAGTGTGTGCGAGTCTGTGAGTGTGCAAATTGTGTGAAAATGTGTGTGTGAATGTGGGCCTGCGTGTGTGAATGTTTGTGTGCATGTGTGTGTGCGAGTGTCTGTGTGTCTGTGCGCGAGAATGTGTGCATGTGTGTGCATAAGTGTGTGTGCATGAGTGTGTGTGGGTGTGCAAGAATGTGTGTGCATGCATGCGAGAATGTGTGCATGCGTGTGCATAAGTGTGTGCATGAGTGTGTGTGACTGTGTGTGCAAGAATGTGTGTGTGCGTGCATGCGAGAGTGTGTGTGTGCATGTGTGCGCATAAGTGTGTGAGAGTGAGTGTGTGTGTGAGTGTGAGAATGTGTGCATACGTGTTTGTGTATGAGTGTGTGAGTGTGTGAATGTGTGTGTGCATGCGTGTGTGTGTGAGTGTGCGCACGTGTGAGTTCTGTGCACCGTCTCTGGTCATGCCTCCCTGTGTCGCGAGGCAGGGCTTCCCTCTTGGCTGGTGAGCATCCCAGACTCTAGGCAGCAAGCCTGAGGGCCCCTGGAGTGTCTCCAGGCTCGAGCTCAGGAAGCTTCTCCCAGGGCGGGAAGGCCTGGAAACGGGCAGGGGAAGGGGCATAGCCCCAGGCTCCGTGGGACACAGGTCCCCTGGTGTCCCGTCCCCTCCCCGCCCCGCTGCAGGCTGGTAGCTATTCCTCCAGTAATTATCACACCAGGATCGCACACACCACAACACAGCCGTAAAGTAGTCAAAATACAATCTTTTTATGGGCAGCAGATTGAAAAACCCATCAACACGTGCCCATCTATCAGCGGTGCTGACAGAAGCCACCGGAAAGGGAGAAACAAACATAAATAAGCTTTGTCCGACCTGGCACGTCAGAAGCGGCGGGGAGGTCCCTGGGGCCCGTGACGCCGGCGGTGATGGCTGGCGGCCTCCTGACCCCAAGGCAGGTGGGCTGGCCCGAGGCGTCCCGGCCAGGGCTGCCGGGCCCCGCATTGCCACGTGACGGCCGGAGGCGGGGCTGGGCTCCCTGCACACAGACGCCCGACCTCTGATGGGGGGCTTGGGGGCCGGGCACGTAGTCCGGGGGCTCCCAGGCCTCCAGGGCAGGTGTCAAGTCCTGGGCACGTCCAGTGGTCCGCGCCGTTCCCCAGCGCCCTGCGCTGCTGCAGCTCCTGGAGCTGCCGGCTCCTTTAGGCTCGGCGTCGGGGCTCCCTCTCCCTGGGATCCGCCCCCGACCCCATCCTCCCCTCCTCTGTCCTCCTGACCCCTCCCCTGTCCACCTGTCCACTAAGGCCTGTCCAGGGCCAGCAGTGTCTGCCCAGGATCCTCCCGGTTCCGTGCCTTTCCCAGGCTTGCCTGCACCCCTGTCCCTGCTCAGGGCTGTGGGATCCCTGAAGAGGTCCCCTGCCCTGGGTCTCTGGTTGGGATAAGGCTCCCGCAGAGTGCCTGTGCAGAGCTGATTGCCCCAGAAAAGGCAAGGCAAGGACAGCCAGAGGCAGGGCTTATCAGGAGAGGCTTCTCGGAGGAGGCGGGTGTGGTAGAGGGCACGCAGGTGCCAGGAAAAGAGGACCCATGAGACGAGCCTGGTGGGAGCCGGGGTGGGCCTGGCGGGGTGAGTCAGGGACGGAGGGTCCTGCCAGGGAGAGGGTGGAGCCAGCGCCTACTCTGGGTCGGCACCCTCAGCAGACTGTTATTATTATTGCTTGCGGTCAGTATTACTGTTTCTTCCACAGGCTGTCCTTAGCGCCGCTGTCTCGCCAGCCTGCCCCTCGTCCCCTTCTAGGTGTCTGAGCAAGGACTCGAGAGAAGGCCGAGGGAGAGCTCAGCCATCACTGTGCTCTTGATCCAAGATTCTCCCAGCATCCTTTGTGGGCCCATCACCTGCTGCCCTGTGCAGGGCAGAGGGGCCACGACTGCAGTCCCTGGGAGATGGTGGGGCCGGGCAAGGAGCCCCCGAGGCTCAGCTTATCCAGGGAAGACCCCACTTCGCCTACCCGTGTTAGTGACGGGAATTCATGGGGATGGGTGATGCCCTTACCCACACCCCGCTCCCATTCCAGAAAACCCATGTGGCCCCCACATGTGGGTACTGACGGGGCTGAGCCGTGGGCGGCCTGCAGGAAGCATCTTGGTTTGGGGGTCATACCGTATTGCTGCTCATCCCCCTGGCAGCCTGGAAGGTTTGGGAGCCGCCCTCAGCTGAGGACAGGGAGGCTTAGCGGGGCGGCCCCTCACCCACTGACCCCTGAAGTCAGTGTCTGGGCTGTGACGAGACCCGGGAGACCCGAGTCCTCTTCACCGGCCCCGGAGGAGATGGGGATGACCTACCTCTCTTTGAAAAATGAACTAGGAATTGCTTTAAACATCCATTCACATCGCAGTGAATACTTTTTGCGTGTGGTTTTTGATGAAATTCTGTAACACCAAAGCGACAATAACAAATACAGGGTGAACTGTGGAGTGCTCTTTTCTGTGACAGCTTTTTAGAGCTATAATCACCTTGCTCATCATGCACCCGCTGGAAGCGTACAAGTCAACGATTTTTAGTATATTTTAGTATATTTAGCAACCATCTACACGACCTGTTTAGGGCATCTGTATTTCCTCAGCAAGGAGCCTCCTACTCTGGCAGGCGCCCCCTAATTCCCTCCTCCTGGCCCTGAATAACCGCCGAATGCTGTCTGTCTGCGTGGATTTGCTGCTCTGGACGTTTCATGGAAAGGAAGTCGGACAACACGTGGCCTCCTGTGCTTGGCTTCTTAGACTCAGCACGGTGCGTCCTGATGCTACGGCAGGTATGCACACTCCAGTCCTTTTAACGGCTGCGTAATATTCCACTGGAGGCAGTGACAGAGTTTATTTTCTTGGGCTCCAAAATCACCGTGGACAGTGACTGCAGTCATGAAGTTAGGACGCTTGCTCCTCAGAAGGAAAGCTGTGGCAAACCTAGGTGGTGTATTAACAAGCAGAGACATCACTTTGCTGACAAAGGTCCATATAGTCAAAGCTATGGTTTTTCCAGTAGTTAATGTATGGACTTGAGAGTTGGACCATGAAGAAGGCTGAGTGCTGAAGAACCGATGCTTTTGAACTGTGGTGAAGACTCTTGAGAGTCCCTGGGACAGCAAGGAGATCGAACCAGTCAATTCTGAAAGAAATCAAGCCTGAATGTTCATTGGAAAGACTGATGCTGAAGCTCAGTACTTAGGCCACCTGATGAGAAGCGCTGACTCACTGGAAAAGACCTCGATGCTGGGAAAGACTGAAGGCAAAAGGAGGAGGGGGCGACAGAGGGGGAGAGGGTTGGATGGCACCGCCGACTCGATGGACACGAATCTGAGCAAATGCTGAGAGACGGTGGAGGACAGGGGAGCCTGGTGTGCTGCAGTCTACGGGGCTGCAAAGGGTCGGGCTCGCCGGAGGGACTGCACAGCAGCAAGGCGACTCCGCTGTGTGGATGGACCCCGCGTTGTTTATCTGCCCACCCACGGACAGGCCTCTGCGCCGAGTCCACCTCCTGCCTATTGCGAGTAAAGCGGCTGCGGGCGTCCGTGTACAGGCTTTGTGCAGATGTGTGCTCTCGACTCTCTCGGGTAGATAGCTTGCAGTAGGATTGCTGGGCACACAGGATTTCTGGGTTTAGCTGAAGAACTGACAGACTGTTTTCCAAAGCGGCCGCACCGTTTTCCTTCCCTGCCAGCCACGTACGAGCCTCCAGTTTCTCCACGTCCCTGCCAACACTTGTTCTTACCTGTCACTTTGATTAGCGTCATCCTGCTGGTATCCCGTTTGGTTCGGATTTGCATTTCCCTGATGACGCGCGATGCTGAGCATCTTTTCCTGCGCCCGTTGGCCACTTGTGTATCTTCTTTGGAGAAACACTAGTCCTCTGCCCATTTTAAAATTGAGTTATTTGTCTTTTTGCTGTTGAGTTGCACAAGTTGCTGCTGTTTTAATGCAGTGTAGGGTGCAAGTCCCTGACCAGACACCTGCCTCATCGCCTTGTAAAGTCTCCTGCAGGCAAGAGAGGGCCCCCCCACCGAGCCCCACATCCTCCAGGAACATCCTGAGCTCTGGCGGGCCCTGCGCTCCCATCTGCCGACTCCATCCTGCCTTGTCTGGTGCCAGCTCCCTCCTGGACGGCGTCCCTGCCGCCCACCGGCCCCTCCCCCGGCTTCTCGGCTCCGAGGGCCCCCTCCTTCCAGACCCTGCCCACCTGCCCTGTGTCCAGGCCCCCCGGCTCCAGCCACACCCTCCAGCCACACCTGCCCCTCCACCCTTCTTCCTTGGACCCCAGCACCCAGCCCCGAGTGTTCAGGGGTCCTGTCCGCTCCCAGAGTGGGCCACGTCCAGGGCCCCGCGGCTGGGGAATGTTGGAGCCAGACGGAAGAGCTGATCTTCCTGGAGGAGGCCCCCGCTGCCTGTTGCCTGCGGCAGGCCCGGGAGAGCTTTTAGCTCCGTTGGCAGGAAAATGCCGGGCCGGTGTTTATTTTCTCTCTCAGCCAGAACAAGCCCGTGTGTGTCACAGCTGAGCAAATGCATATTCGCAGCTCCGCTGACAGGCCGCGCACTGCACGCGGCTTCCACGCACCCCGCCCCTCGGGCGGCTCTCAGCCGAGGGATAAACCAGACCCTCTGTGGACCCAGGCGCCGCGCACCCCTCCCTGCCCGCCCCCAGGCGCCCCGCGCCCGAGTCCCGGCGCTGAGGCTGTCCTGGGCCCTTGGCGAGAGCGCCCAGCCTGCTGGCACGATGTGTGTGTGCTGGGGGCGGGCCTGGGTCCCTGGCGTCTCCTGCTTCCTTTACGCATCTGCAGGGCTGGAGGCGACTGGGCACAGCCAGGGTCCCGGCCATCCCTGGTCCTAATATTTTTCTGTTGAATTAATTTTACTTGTATTTAACTGTCTAAAACGCCAAAATATTACACATCTTGGTTCCATTCCTTCCCACTCCTCCCCTTCCTATCCCAGAGAGATCCCTCTGGATTCTCGTGGCTGCGTCTTCTCTCTTCTGTTTAGAACTCAGACTTCCTTTTGCTATACGAACACACTTCCAGCTTATAATTCTTCCGCATTTTCTTCATGTTCTTTTATAACATCTTTACGCGGTCTCTTTAACCCACTTGGATTTTTTTAGCGACATAAAGTAAGGACTAGTTTGTTTGGCTTTTTCCCCTTCGTTGTGTCTAGTGGATTGTGGCAGGCTCTTGTATTGAAAACTCCCCCTTCCTCCAAAATCCGTTTCTGCAGGTCCATGGAAACAGCGCTTCTCACAGCTGCTTAGGTTTTCTATTTCTCGTGGAGTCAGTCAGCTTTGAAAGGTGTATTTTATCTAGGAATTTGTCAGTCTCATCCAAGCTTTCATATATGTTGGCAGAAAGCTTCTGTTTATTGATGCAATGTCCTGTCAGCTACTTAATCACGTTACGTATTTAATTATGTTTTCATTTCCTAAGGTTTTTATTTTAAAATTTATTTAATTTTGGCCTTGTCAAACTTCGTGGGACCCTCCCCGGGGGTGCGGGCCTCTCTCTAGTTGAGGCGCTGGGGCTCCAGAGCGCGTGGGCTCAGCAGTCGGGGTGTGTGGGCCCAGTGGTCCCTGGGCACACGGGGTCTCAGCTCTCTGATCAGGGACTGAACCTGTGTCCCTTGCAGCCCCCACATCGGAAGGCAGACCCCCAACCACTGAACCACCTGGGAAGTCTCCCTAATATTTGTATTTCTCCTGTCCCCGGTTTTCTGGAACTCTCTTGCTTTTTCCATGATCCGATGGATGTTGGCAATCTGATCTCTGGTTCCTCTGCTTTTTCTAAACCCAGCTTGCTCGTCTCTAAGTTCTCAGGTCACAATCTGTTGAGGCCTGGCTTGGAGAATTTCGAGCATAACCTTGTTACGTGTGAGGTGAGTATAATTGTGTGGTAGTTTGAGCATTCTTTGGCATTGCTTTTCTTTGGGACTGGAATGAAAACGGACCTTTCCCAGTCCTGTGGCCACTGCTAAGTTTTCTAAATTTGCTGGCATATTAAGTGCAGCACTTTCACAGAGTCATCTTTCAAGATTTGAAATAGCTCAGCTGGAATTCCATCACCTCCACTAGCTTTGTTGATAGTGATGCTTCCTAAGGCCCACTTGACTTTGCTCTTCAGGATGTCTGGCTCTAGGTGAGTGATCACACCATCGTGGTTATCTGGGTTGTGAAGATCTTTTTGTACAGTTCTTCTGTGTATTCTCACCACCTCTTCGTCGTATCTGTTGCCTCTGTTAGGGCCACACCATTTCTGTCCTTTACTGAGCCCATCTTTGCATGAAAGGATCCTTTGCTATCGCTAATCTTCTTGATGAGATCTCTAGTCTTTCCCATTCTATTGTTTTCCTCTATTTCTTTGCATTAATCACTGAGGAAGGCTTTCACCTCTCCTTGCTGTTCTTTGGAACTCTGTGTTCAGATGCTTATATCTTTCCTTTCCTTCTTTTACTTCTGATCAGTGTTTCCGACATTTTCCTCGTTTGTCTGTTTTCTCCCCTGCCTGCGAACTGGTCTGTTTTCCCGACTCTCTCTGGCGTATTTCCCTTCTTCTGTTATTCCGCTGCCGCCTCCTGGTTTAGGTCTGTTGATCTTTTGCTGACATTTTAGACTCTTAGTTTACATGTTTTCAGCGTTTCTTCTTTTTAAAATAATCATTTAACACTAGAAAATTCCTTGTAAATACTGCTGCAGTTTCATTTCTTAAGTTTTGACGTACAGTGTTTTCCATTAGCTTTCAGTACTAAATATATTCCAGCTTCTATTTCGACACCTTCTTTGCACCATGAGTTATTTAGGATTGTTTTTCTTGATTTCCCCATATAGAGTGTTTCAGGTTTCCCTTTTGTCGCTGATTGCTGACCTAATTGCTCTGCTTTCAGAGAATGTGTTCTCGTTTCTAAAGCTTTTGTATCTGTTGAGACTTGTTTTCATCCCAGTATGTCATCAAATTTTAAAAACACTTCCTTTTATGCTGGAAAAAAATGTGTAGTCTGAAGTTTCGGGGTGCTAGGTTGAACTCTCTGTTGACTTGTGCGTGTGAACTGGGTTATTAAAATCTGCCATGTCCCCACGGATGTGCTCGATCCATCAGCTGTAAGAGAGGGGTGTGAGCCCTGTCTACCGGCCCGGGGCTTTCGTCCCTTTCTCTTCGTGGATTGGAGCAGCGTACACACTGAGAACCATCACAGCGTCTTGGTGAAATGAACGTTTTGCTCTGTGTAGAGTCTTTTCTAATTCCTTTTTTTTTTTTAAAATTATTTTTAACTGGAGGATGTTTGCTTTACAATATTGGGCTGGTTGCTGCCATATGTCAACGTGAATCAGCCACTGGTACACACGCGTCCTCCTCCTCGTGAACCTCCCTCCCACCTCCCACCCCATCCCACGCCTCTAGGTTGTCCTTACCGAGCACTGGGTTTGAGCTCCCTCCACCAAACCGCAAATTCCCACTGGCTGACCTATTTTATACTTGGTAACGTGTATGTTTCCATGCTGCCTCTCAATTCGTCCCACCTTCTCCTTCCCCGTGTCTGCGTCTCCACTGTTGTTGTCCAGCTGCTGAGCCGCGTCCAACCCCTCGTGCCCCCGTGGACCACGGCGCGCAGCTTCCCCGTGCGCCACTGTCCCCCGTCTCTACTGGTGCCGTGGGTCTAGATTCCATACGCAGGCATCAGCACACAGCGTCCGTCTCTCTCTTTCCGCCTTACTTCCCTCTGTGGAACAGGCCGCAGGTCCGTCCACCTCCTTAGAAGGGACTCGAGTATGCTCCTTCTTTATGGTGAGTAACACTCCGTCGCGCCCACGCACCACGCCTTTGTCCGTTCACCCCTCGGTGGGCACCTTGCTGTCTGCGTGCACCGTCTCCTCTCAGTGCCTGCTGCTGTGAGGTCCGTGTGCTCTGGTCTCGCTGCCGCCACCCTGGCTGCCTCTGGTTGCCCCAGGGGAGGACACTCGGCCTGGGTCCCACCCACTTCCTGAGGGCTTCCCGGGGTGCCAGGCTCTGTGCGAGGGCTTCACACCCCTCACGCCGCTGTCTCCTCTCCCCCCACAACCAGGCGGGAGCCTCTATTGTTTTCTCAATTCAGAGATGAGGAAGCTGAGGCTCAGAAAGTTCAAGCCCAAGGCCACAGCTGGTACATAAGTGAGGCGGGCAGCCACCCTTCACCCCAGACTCCCAGCCTAACCCCACCGCCCATGAGGTGGGCAGCCACCCTTTTACCCCAGACTCCTAGCCTAACCCCCGTCGCCTGTGAGGTGGGCATCCACCCTTCACCCCAGACTCCCAGACTAACCCCGCCGCCCATGAGGTGGGCAGCCACCCTTTTACCCCAGACTCCCAGACTAACCCCGTTGCCCGGGACGGACCGAGGGTGGGTGTTGGTGGTCTGCTTTCCCTCTGCCCGCCTCCAGCCCCCTCCAGCCCCCCTCCTTCTGTCCGTGTCCCGTGGGTGCTGGCCATAGGAATCGCTCCCTTCGGGCTCCCGTGCCCTCTGGTTTCGGGGCAGACTGACCAGTGGGAGGCTCTGCAGATCAAGACAGGGGTGACGGGGCTCCTTCCTGCTAGGGAGCACAGGAGACCTCACCCCTCCTTGAGACCTCTCCCCTGGCAGGCTCCACTCCCTCCAGCCTGGGCTCCACACCCCTCCCCGCTGGTCACCCCGAGCTCTGCCCACAGCACCTAATGGCCCTCAGCTCCCCTCTTCACATCTGCTTCCTGCCGGACTGGTGCACTCGGGGTCAGAACAGGCTAGAGTGACCCATGGAGGTGTGCAAAGGTGTGGGCTCCCCCAGAGTCGTGCAAATGTAGGTGAAGCTGCCAGGGTCCCTGCCGTGGGACTGTGGGGACGGCGGCGGCCAGGCGTGGTCACGTGAGCTCTGTGGGCGCACAGACCTGCAGAGGGGATTCGGCAAAGCCAGCAGAGGGGCAGTTCCCAACCGGCTTCCCGCGCGGGTGCAGCCGTGCCTTCCAGGAGGCCTCCCTGCGCTGGGGGGCGGGGGCGGAGCCGCAGCACAGGCGTCCGCGGGGGCAGGTGGCCCTGCGACCTGCCCTGTGGTGCTGTCTGTGTCCACCACGAGGCCCCCGGGACCGCGCTGTCAGGAGCTGATGGACACACGTGCGATGCGGAAATAGGAAGCCCCGCCCGGAATAAGAAGCCGCGATTCCAAGAGGGCGGCTCCTCGGCGAGCGGGCGGGGCCAGCAGGGTGGGGGGGCCACGCGAGCGTCTCTGAAGCTTGAGTTCCGACAAGAAAGACAGGTCTGGAGCGTATGGCGAACTGTTGCTGCTGCTGCTGCTAAGTTGCTTCAGTCGTGCTGGACTCTGCGCGACCCCATAGACGGCAGCCCACCAGGCTCCCCCGTCCCTGGGATGCTCCAGGCAAGAACACTGCAGTGGGCTGCCATTTCCTTCTCCAATGCATGAAAGTGAAAAGTGAAAGTGAAGTCGCTCAGTCGTGTCCGACTCCTAGCGACCCCATGGACTGCAGCCCACCAGGCTCCTCCGTCCATGGGATTTGCCAGGCAAGAGTATGGCGAACTGTTAGCACCTGTTAAATCTGGGTGGTGGGTAAATCTGGGTGGTGGGTAGATCTGGGTGGTGGGTAGATCTGGGTGGTGGGTACATGCGTGTTTTCATGTTAATTCTTGAGGACCTGCAATATTTCATAATCAGCATTTTGTGGAGGCTTTGTAAGGAGAGCAGAGGGCCGGGTCCACCGGGTGGGCAGCCTCGTTCCAGCGTCTTTGATCCGCGTGGGCCGCACTGAGGATTCCCTGAGGCTAGGCTAGCATGTCCGGTGTGTCTCCTCCTCTGTCTCCTCCAGGAGGGTCCCAGTACATCCGGGAGGGCGTAGGCAGAGAAGCAGGGCGGGAGTCAGAGTCAGACGTCCTGCCCCTGAGTCACCGGGTGCCAGAAGCAGCCTCTCGGCTCTGAGTCTCAGTGTTCTCGTCTGTAAAATGGGGTGACCTGGACAGGCAGGTGAGATATGTCTGCAAAGTTCTTAGCACAGCGCCCAGCAACTCCCCAGCCATCAGGAAAGTTGATGGGCTCCGGAAAGGTTGCCGTGAAATCCCCATTGGAGGCCACGCTACCTCCCTGAAAGGACGAATGAAACAGGAAGACGCCCCAAAGACTTCTATGACATGTAAATTAAAGTTTGGGGGGCACCGTGATCACCTCTTTGTCTAGCAAATCTTGCAAAGTCAGCAGCAGGCCCGAGTGGGAGGGAAGCTGGTCCTGTTCTTGCAGGGGTGACCGGTCAGTATCTGCCAGGGTGCCCGCACAGGTGCTCACCTGACCCAGCAGTCCCACGCCTGTGAGTTTGCCCTCAGGTCACACCTGCAAGCCTGGCGTGCTGCAGTCCAGGGGGTCGCAAAGAGTCAGATACGACGGAGTGACGGAACAACAGCAACCCACCCCTGCGACGGCACAAATACCCTTGTGCATGGGGTCACTCCCTGCTGTGGGGCCTGCGTGCTGGAAACAGCCTGCGCGCTCTGTGCAGGAGTGGGAGCGTGCTTGAATCAACCGTGCACGTGGGCGAGCACGCCTGGCAGCTTGGAACAGACGCAGGGAGCGAGCCGTGAGCCTCTGGGAGGGTGAAGTGTGAGAGCGCGTTTGCGTGTGTGTGCAGGCTGCGTAGATTGAGTTGTGATAAGAGAACTGAGAAAACACGTCCACGTGGACCTGCTTGTTCTCAGAGGAGGAGGAGGAGCACGCGGGCAGAATAAATCAGGAGCCAAGGCGCGTGGGTGCCTGTGGGAGGGGAGGAGGGAGGGGGCTGGGGGCAACCGCCTTCTGAGGACACTTTAGGGGACAGTTTTTTGGAGGGGGACAGCCTTGGCTTTTGAATCCTGCCAGTATTTATATCAGGGCTTCCCTCATAGCTCAGTTGGTAAAGAATCTGCCCGCAATGCAGGAGACCTGGGTTCGATCCCTGGGTTGGGAAGATCCCCTGGAGAAGGGAAAGGCCATCCACTCCAGCATTCTGGCCTGGAGAATTCTGGGGACTGTATGGTCCATGGGGTTGAAAAGAGTCGGACAAGCCTGAGTGACTTTCACTTTCACCTCAGTGTTCACACCCCCCCCCCCCACAAATCAGGAAAGCAGACACACCGAGGGTCTAACTTGTTTCAGGGGAATGGCAGACGCACAGTAAGGCGGGAAGAAGAGACTCAGGTCAACCTCAGCACCGCGCCCTGACCGCACGCCCCGAGTCTGAAACCTCCCGTCGGCAGCTTGCTTCCCCAGTGCCGGGGGCGGGGATTTTGAAGCTGCGCTCTGCGTCTCCCAGGACGGAGCCGGGAGACTTGTGCGAGGGTGATGCTGCGGGCGTGGGTCGTGTGTCCAGGGTGGAGGCACTGGGTGAGCCCGCGGGGCTGAACGGAGCGTCTGGGGAAGACGTTCCCGTGAGGACCCCCGTGCCGTCCCTGTGGGGCCAGCAGCCCGCCGCGCACAGATCCTGGTTTCTAGTGTCTTCCTTCCAGGAGGAAGCCGAGCTGCCTGGAGCGAAGGCAGGTTTCAGGACACGGGGCGGGGAAGGACAAAGTGACCCTCGGCGTGTTTTCTGCCAGAGAGTGAAGACGTGCTCAGAGAAAGGGGGGGCGGGTCAAGAGGACCTAGGAGTCAGCACGCGGGGACTTCCAAGCTCTTCAGCATGAAAGCAAGCAACGAAAGTAACAGGGTGTAACCCGGAGGATTAGATGAGAGCAGCAAGTTCACGCTGATGCGAATGAAGCAGAGGGCGGGAGAGGGTCAGGGGCTGCACTGTGTCCTCCTAAATCCACAGGCGGAGGTCCTAACCCCAGGGGCCTCAGAATGCAGCCTTGTTTGGAGATAGGGTCATTGCCGATGTAATTAGTTCAGGAGAAGTCCCTCGGGAAGCCCTGTTCCAGTAGGACTGGGGTTCTTATTAAAGAGGAGACCTGGGCATGAGACAAGCATGTGGGGAGAAGGCCCGTCCTCTCACCCACCCACACTCCTACCTCCACACCCACTCACATGCCCACATACCCAGCCATCCACCCACCCACCCACCCATCCACCACTCACCATCCATCCATCATTCATCCATCCTTCCATCCATCCACCTACACACCCATCCGCCCATCGTCCATTCATCATCCAGCCAGCCGCCCACCACATACCTACCTATCTACCCATCCATACACCTGCGCACTCAGCCACCCACCCACCAATGCATCCATCCACGCAGCCATCCGCTACACCACCCATCATCCAACCATCCATCATCCAACCGTCCATCTATCCATCCACCCACCCACCCATCCATCTGTCATCCATCCATCCATCCATCCATCCACCATCCATCCTTCAATCAACCATCCATCCATCTGAATATCCAGCTGTGCCAATTATGCACAAGGATGCACAGGAAGCAACTCTATTGTCTTCACAGAGTTTGGAGGTGTAGGTATGTGTATGTGCCTGGGGGTCTCCATCGTTGTTTGGAGGTGTCGATATGTGTATGTGCCCGGGGGTCTTCATCTTGCTTGGAGGTGTAGGTATGTGTATGTGCCCGGGGGTCTCCATCATTGTTTGGAGGTGTAGGTATGTGTATGTGCCCGGGGGTCTTCATCTTGCTTGGAGGTGTAGGTATGTGTATGTGCCCGGGGGTCTTCATCTTGCTTGGAGGTGTAGGTATGTGTATGTGCCCGGGGGTCTCCATCGTTGCTCAGAACTTCAGAGTTGGAGACACCATTGCAATGAAGAGGAGTTCATCTGGGCTCTCAGGCTGCAGTCCAGGAGACAGATTTCAGAACCACCTAGGCTGTGTTCTGCTAGACTACGAAATGGACAGAGCTTATAAAGGTCAAACCACAAGGCCACAGTTGCCTGAGCTGTTTCTCAAGGAGTAAATGCTTCCCTGGTGGCTCAGACGCCAAAGAATCTGCTTGGAATGCAGGAGATCCAGGCTCTATGCCTGGGCTGGGAAGATCCTCTGGAGAAGGAAATGGCAACCCACTCCAGCATTCTTGCCTGAAGAATCTCATGGACGGAGGAGCCTACAGTCCATGGGGTTGCATAGAATTGGACACAGCTGAGCGATGGACACTTGCCGTAGTGGGAGCTGTGAGCAGTGGGAGTGCTTGTTAGGTGAGGGCTGGCTGGGTCCGGAGTGGTTGCATAGTTGCCGCAGGAACTTCCCGGAGACCTGGCCGGTGTCCTTGACTCGCAGAGCTCTCGACTGAGAGCTCAGGTTCTCAGTGATGCAGGGACGCGTTTGAGACCAGATCCTCAGTGGCCACCGATTCCATTTCTTCTGATTACTCCATTATGATTTCAATCTGTGGTCAACACGTACAGGAAAACACAGCAGATGCGGGGAATACTGAGGGAGGCAGGCGCAGGAGTGGGCGGCGGAGGCTGCGGAGGGAGGGTCCCAGCCCTCATCACCCGTATGGCTTAGCTGGGGGCCCAGGGACTTAAGGGGGCTTCCCTCATGGCTCAAGGGTTAAAAATCTGCCTGCATCGCAGCAGATGTGGGTTCAATCCCTGGCTCGAGACGATCCCCTGGAGTAGGAATATGGCAACCCACTCCAATATTCTTGCCTGGAGAATCCCATGGACTGAGGAGCCCGGAGGGCTACAGTCCAAAGGGTTGCAAACAGTCAGACACGTCTGAATGACTAAGTGTACACATACAGGGACTCAAACAGCATAAAATCAGAGCGTTCTTAGCAATTGGCGTCTATAATCACTGCATTTCTTGTGTGTGCAAGTTGCGGGCGCAGGTATGATCAGCTCCTGTTCTCTGCTCCTTTAGGCTGACGCAGGGTGGACCCCGAGCTTCTGAGCACGTGGACCCCAGTGGGGGCGGGGGGGAAGCTGGAGTTTCGGGCAGAGAAGAGCTGGTGACACCCAAGCCCAGGACCGTAGCTTTCCTTTTCTCCTTCGTGTTCTGTTATCATCGGCGAAGTCGCCTCCCCGCGCAGGAGTCTTTGCGCTTTGGCTTTCAGGCGCTCCTGAGATGAGCATCCCCAAGTCCCTAATTAGCTCCTTGTGCTGTGTCTTCCTGACGTGACTACCCAGTGAAGGTTTCATTTTTACAGCGTTTGATCCTCCGGCCTGGCTGCCTCCAGAAAGGCGGTTCTCGTGGGCTCCCAGCTTCAGGGCTAGCCCCGTTCTGGAAAGGACTGCATCCAGGGAGCCCCAAGTGCACGCTCCAGGACAAGCCCACGGGGGTCCAGCAGCCTGGCCAGGGGCCACCTGCCCACTGCCTTGGGGCTGTCCCTTCACCCACGGCCTGGTGGCCTGCCAATGTGAAGTCCCAGGGCAGAGTCTGCCCGGCGGCAGGAAGCAGAGAGAAGGTAATTAAACGCCAAGACTGAGAACAGCTCTTCTCTGCAGGTGGGAATGACCCGGAGGCTTGTCAAGATTTGAGAAGAACCAGGTCTGACGGGGAGGGGAACGGACCGGGCGGGACCGGCCAGCAATGAGACTGCAGGTCCTGCCCCTCTGTGAGGTGGGGCAGCTCTTTCATGCCAGGCCTGCTGACCCTCGAGGTGGCTTCTCTGGAGACCTGCCCTGAGCCCCCGGGGGCTGGTGGCCCCTCTGCAAGGCCAGGGGGCCAGAATTCTTCCTCCAGCCTGTGAGCAGTGTGCTCAAGGCTGTGTGCCTTGTCCGTCTCATTCCTCAGCCCACACTTCCCCTTGGCAAAGTTAGACGGAGGACCTTTATGCTCCAGATGGTTCTTTTCCTGAGCCCAGGTTCGCTTCCCCATTTCACTTGGGGAAGACCTGTCGCCTGATCTCTGCTCTCACGCAGGGTGAGGGTGCGTGGAGCTCCCCACGGCCTCCATGACCTCACTCAGAGCCCAGACCTGGTCCCCCTGGGGGCAGCGATGCCTAAGAGAGAGAGGAGAAAGGAGCAGAGGCAGAATCCCGACGCCTCCACCCCCGGGCAGGCCTGGGCCTGCGCCTGCCGGGGGCCGAGCTCAGGGACCTGTCCACACCGAGGATGCTGCAGGTGCGCGCCGGCCCCGTGCTCCTCCAGCGGCCCCTCCCCGTCCCTCCAGATCCGTGCTGCCCTTGGCGTGGGGCTGCTGGGTCTCACTCGGGGCTCTGCCTGTCGCAGAGACAGAGCTTCTCTTTGCCCTCCTGGATGTGTGCCGGGGTCCAGCCCCGGTGGATCCAGGGTGATTCGAAGGTGGGGACGGAGTCGGCGTCTTTGGAAAAATACATATTTAATCACAGATAGAGAGAGATTAGAAATGGATAGTGTAGTAGGAAGATTAGTGGAGAAAAGGAGGCTGAATAACTTGGACTACGTGGAATAGCATCCATGCTCCAGATGGGAATTCAGCCAGAAAAACGGGAGCAAGAAAGAAGCGACATGGGGGAATCAGTCTTCCCGGAAACTGATCCGATTTCTTTATTTTGGGGTTTGCTTATATACCTTTTGTTACACATAGGGATGAATACAGAGTCACGTGGGGGTCAGCAATCCTGACCTTTGTCAAAATCAGGTGCTTCACATAAATGTATAAAAAAAAGGTCTTAGGGATATTACATCATCTTCTGGCCATGAGTGAGACCTGCTTACATTTTATGATCCTTTCTTTCTGATAACCAAAAAAAACTTATTTCTTCCAAGGGTGTTTTATCTTAAACCAGGCACCACCCTCCAAATAAAGTTACATTCCTATAGGGTGAGGGTGTAGTGAATTACAATCAAGAAAGGAATTTATTCAACCCAAGGTTAACATGATTAGTCTTAAAGGTTAATACTTATTTCTCCTATATGCTTAAAGGTTAATACTTATTTCTTCCTATATGCTAGTTATATTCATTATAAGGGTAGGGAACATGGAGATTTAGCAGCAAACATCAACCCAACAAATGAAAATCCTTTCACCAATGCTCCCCTTAAGATCTATTTAGTCTTAAGATATGATAAAGTTACATTTTCACACAGCAAGGACACAGTGATTTATAACAAAGTACAGTGATCTATTACAAAAGAGAAGATCCATTAACTCAAAAAGTCTAGTATTGCTAACATCAAACTACTATATTTCCTTTTCTATAGTACAAATACATTGATTAATATATTCCCAGGTGCCTAAGGATATAGAGGCCTGGCGGCGATCATTGACTCAACAAGAAGAGAAAGTCCTACGCTAATTAAGACTCTCAAAATACTCCAAAACTCTGTGCTGTTTATGGTTGAGAGGTAGTAAACAGTCATGTGCCTAGTGGCGGCAGTATGGATAATCCTGTCACACAAGCTAGTCTGTCAGCAGAGAGGTTTGACCTGAGACATCCTTGTCCCACCCAGAGCAGGGAATTAGCAGCAATTATTGACACAACAAATGAAGAGACCCTTCACCAATATAATTCCTAACCAACTATACTAATAATTTCTAACTCCCCAAAAGATTTTGCCTTTAGTAAGTCTAAAACATCTCGTGCCTCTCAGGTTGGGAGGCTGTAAACAATCACATGTGGCCTGTGGCCGGAGGAACCTATACAGGTGGGCTAGATAACCTTCAGAGGAGTCCGTAAGCTGAAACACTCTTGTCACGCCCAAGAATTTTTATCGCCTTGGAGCTGCACGTTTACTCCTTCTCCAAGAGAAACGGTTATGGGGGAGAGCCCCCCGTAAAGTCAGAGGTGTAGGTGAGAGCATAAAGCAGACTCTGGCTTTGGGGTTAGATGCTCGGGAACAGGGGGTTGCCTGAGGCTTGATCACGCCTTTGCGTATGCCAAGCCTCCTTCCTCATGACCTTTGCCATGGGCGGAATTCCTCACGCTGGCCCCCGGCAGATGTGCGGTTAGACCTAAGAACTGAACTGTCCGAATGGAGTAACAGGGGAAAGGCAAACCAAGTCCCTTCACGTGCTTTTAGGCAGGGTGAAGATGAACGCGGACGCCCACAGGCAAGGCCTAGAGGAGGAGCTCCTGGGGCCTGACCAAGGAGAGTTCTGCTTTCTTTCCTTCTATTTCAACACCAAAAATATGTCGTAGTGGAGTATAGCCAATCATCAATGCTGGGATAGTTTCAGCTGAACAGCGAAGGGACTCAGCCCAACACACGCGTATCCTTTCTCCCCCAGACTCCCCTCCCATCCAGGCTGCCGCGTAACACTGAGCGGAGCTCCCTGTGCTATACAGTATGTTTTTGTTGGTTATCCATTTTAAACATAGCAACCTGTACATGACCTTCCCAGAGTCCCTAACCGTCCCTTCCCTCCAGCAACCTTGAGTTCATTTTCCAAGGAGTCTTTCTTGAAGGCTTGGGTGTTTCCTGGGTGCAGGCCCAGGAGGACTCCGGGCATAGCCAGAGGCCCCTGGGAGAGGCCCGCGGTCTCCCTGGGGGGACCTGGGGCAAGGAGAGCCTGGAGAGGGTGGCTCCCCCGAGGAAGCCCTGAATCCGGGTGCAGGCTGTTCCCTGCCGTTGACTGGATTGCCCACATTTCACAACCATTGCTGGGTGAGTGTGGAAGGTGAGGGGGTGTAGGCGCAATGGGAGGTGCCGCCGGGGCCTCGCTAACCAGCCCTTCTTCAGGGACGCTGGGTGCAGCCTGTGGTCTGCCGGTCCTCCTGCTCGGCTTCTGTCCTCTTTCCAGCTTTCTGCTGTAGTCAGTGAGCCTGTGCGGAACGTGGTCCTACGGTCTTTTGTGTGGTTGTATATATGTTTCTCCAGGGCCGATACTTGGGAGCGGAATTGCTAGGTCACATGGTAACTTTGGGTTTAACTCAACAAGAAGCCGCCAGCTCTTTCCCCAAGTGCCTGCACCCATTACATACATGAGCAGGCTGAGAGGATTCGGTGAGGATGGGTTTTAACTTCGGATGTTCTGGTTGGGGGGCCCTGGCATCTGCAGCTTGGTCCCCCCAGCAGCTGGGAACGTGGGTTTCCTACCAGGCTGTGTGTGTGCCTGCGTGCCTGGCCCTGGTTATGACGGGTGGGCAGCCACTCGCTGCCCTGTGCCGTCTGTCTGCCTGGTTTCAGTCCAGGGGCACTGCCCGCTTCCCTTTCATAAAGGGGCCCCTTCACACTGGCCCTGCTGTGGGTACACGGCCAGTGGGGAGGTAGCTGGCTTGGGGGGCACATCCGGGGACCCAGGAGGAGCCTCTGGCAGTGCCTCCAGCTCTGGATGGGAGGTACCCACTGCCAATCTGGTCGCTCCGTCTGAGCCCCTGCCTAGTTCTGTCCAGGTGGTTCTGGCCCAGAAAGCCCCTGGGAAACAAAAGAGAGAGTCACTGCCCGGCTGGACAACTGGCAGGAAGCCTCACCCCCTGGACAAGAGGCAGGGCCTCCACAGTGCGGCTATTGTTCAGGCACTAAGTCGTGTCCAGCTCTGTGACCCCGTGAACTATCGCACTCCAGGCTTCCCTGTCCTTCACTATCTCCAGAGTTTTTATGTGCTCGGTTGCTTCAACTGTGTCTGATTCTTTGCGATCCTCTAAACTAGCCCACCAGGCTCCTCAGTCCATGGGATTCTCCAGGCTAGAATAATGGAGTGGGTTGCCATGCCCTCCTCTAGTTATAATAGAAATAATGAAAATAGCTAGTATTCATCGAGAGCCTCCTGCATTCAGGGTCCTGGCGATAGAGTGACGGATGGGAGCTCAAGCCCAGGTCTGTGCTCGGACCTCCTGACTTGCCCACAGTCCCAGGTGACAGCACCCACTCCAGTCCTCTCGCCTGGAGAGCCCTGTGGACGGAGGAGCCTGGTGGGCTGCCATCTATGGGGTTGCACAGAGTCGGACACGACTGAGCGACTTCACTTTCACTTTTCACTTTCATGCATTGGAGAAGGAAATGGCAACCCACTCCAGTGTTCTTGCCTGGAGAATCCCAGGGATGGGGGAGCCTGGTGGGCTGCCATCTATGGGGTTGCACAGAGTCGGACACGACTGAAGCGACTTAGCAGCAGCAGCAGCAGACTGATCTCAATTTGAAAGTGAAAGTGAAAGTCGCTCAGTCGTGTCCGACTCTTTGTGACCCCAGGGACTAGACAGTCCATGGAATTCTCCAGGCCAGAATACTGGAGTGAGCAGCCATTCCCTTCTCCAGGGAACTTCCCAATCCAGGGATCGAACCCAGG
The DNA here is from genome assembly GCF_016772045.2 of Ovis aries. Classification (NCBI taxonomy): domain Eukaryota; kingdom Metazoa; phylum Chordata; class Mammalia; order Artiodactyla; family Bovidae; genus Ovis; species Ovis aries. Next base: position 1,273,293 of record NC_056056.1, read on the forward strand.
TCCCCTGCACTGCAGGCGGATTCTTTACCAGCTGAGCCACCAGGAAAGACCAAGAAGACCAGAGTGGGTTTCCTATCCCTTCTCCAGGGATCTTCCCGACCCAGGAATCGAACTGGGGTCGCCTGCTTTGCAGGCAGATTCCTCACCAGGTGAGCAACCTCGATTCTCTCCTCTAAAGTGGAATGCTGGGAGTTCCCCAGGGCAGGCTATCCCTTCTCCAGGGGATCTTCCCGACCCAGGAATGGAACTGGGGTCTCCTGCTCTGCAGGCAGATTCCTCACCAGGGGAGCTGCCTCGATTCTCTCCTCTACAGTGGAATGCCGGGAGTGCCCCAGGGTAGGCTATCCCTTCTCCAGGGGATCTTCCTGACCCAGGAATCGAACCGGGGTCTCCTGCTCTGCAGGCAGATTCCTCACCAGGGGAGCTGCCTCGATTCTCTCCTCTACGGTGGGATGCCGGGAGTGCCCCAGGGGCCAGGGGTTAAGCCTCTGCACTCGCATTGCAGGGAGCGCGGGTTCAGTCCCTGGTTGGGGGCCTGAGATCCTATAGGTTGCACAGCGTGTCCAAAACAGAACGGAACAGATGTGCGGGCCACGCCCTTCCCTGCCGACCTCGAGGGACTGGGCCTGCAGGTGAAGTTGTTGTTCTTGGGCATAGGTCATGGGCATGGCCAGCCAGCCCCACCCAGGTGGCCCATGAGCTGCCAGTAGGCGTGGTCATGAATTGGGAAACCCAGAGCCATCTGGCAGGACCATTTTATCTGCTGGAGCTAATAATAAAATGTTGGAACTTATAATTTATGGGTTTTCAAAACTGATGTTTTCACTTCATCTCATTGGTGTTGGTCCACGTGGATCAGAGGAAACTGCAACAAGCCTCAGCCACAGAAAAGTCGGGGACACAGTTCAGTGATAAAGAACACATTTCTTCCAAAAAGCAAATTGGCCAGACAACCACGACGGTGTGGTCACTCACCTAGAGCCAGACATCCTGGAGTGTGAAGTCAGGTAGGCCTTAGGAAGCATTGCTACGAACAAAGCTAGTGGAGGTGATGGGGTTTCAAACAGTTGAGCTGTTTCAAATCCTGAAAGATGATGCTGTGAAAGTGCTGCACTCAATATGCCAGCAAATTTGGAAAACTCAGCAGTGGCCACAGGACTGGAAAAGGTCAGTTTTCATTCCAATCCCAAAGAAAGGCAATGCCAAAGAATGCTCAAACTACCGCACAATTGCACTCATCTCACATGCTGGTAAAGTAATGCTTAAAATTCTCCAAGCCAGGCTTCAGCAATACATGAACCGTGAACTTCCAGATGTTCAAGCTGGATTTAGAAAAGGCAGAGGAACCAGAGATCAAATTGCCAACATCCGGTGGATCATGGAAAAGCAAGAGAGTTCCAGAAAAACATCTACTTCTGCTTTATTGACTATGCCAAAGCCTTTGTCTGTGTGGATCACAATAAACTGGAAAATTCTGAAAGGGATGGGAATAGCAGACCACCTGACCTGCCTCTTGAGAAATGTGTATGCAGGTCAGGAAGCAACAGTTAGAACTGGACATGGAACAATAGACTGGTTCCAAATAGGAAAAGGAGTACGTCAAGGCTGTATATTGTCACCCTGCTTATTTAACTTATATGCAGATTACATCATGAGAAACACTGGCCTGGAGGAAGCACAAGCTGGGATCAAGATTGCCAGGAGAAATATCAATAACCTCAGATATGCAGATGACACCACCCTTATGGCAGAAAGTGAACAAGAACTAAAGAGCTTCTTGATGAAAGTGAAAGAGGAGAGCGAAAAAGTTGGCTTAAACCTCAACATTCAGAAAACGAAGATCATGGCATCCGGTCCCATCACTTCATGGGAAATAGATGGGGAAACAGGGGAAACAGTGTCAGACTTTATTTTTTGGGGCTCCAAAATCACTGCAGATGGTGACTGCAGCCGTGAAATTAAAAGATGCTTACTCCTTGGGAGAAAAGTTATGACCAACCTAGACAACATATTAAAAAGCAGAGACGTTGCTTTGCCAACATAGCCTTGACTATTTTTTCCAGCAGTCATGTATAGATATGAGAGTTGGACTATAAAGAAAGCTGAGCTCCAAAGAATTGATGCTTTTGAACTGTGGTGTTGAGGAAGACTCTTGAGAGTGCCTTGGACTGCAAGGAGATACAACCAGTCCATCCTAAAGGAAATCAGTCCCGAATACTCATTGGAAGGACTGATGTTGAAGCTGAAACTCCAATACTTTGGCCACCTGATGCGAAGAACTCACTCATTTGAAAAGACCCTGACGCTGGGAAAGATTGAAGGTGGGAGGAGAAGGGGACGACAGAGGATGAGATGGTTGGATGGCATCACCGACTCAATGGACATGAGTTTGAGAAAGCTCTGGGAGTTGGTGATGGACAGGGAGGCCTGGTGTGCTGCAGTCCATGGGGGTGCAAAGAGTTGGACGTGACTGAGCTTCTAAAATGAACTGAACTGAACTGAACTGAGTGTCGTAGGAGGGTGGGTGCTGCTCAGGTGTGCTGGCCTTGGGGACAACCATTCGGTGAGCACGTCCCTACGTGCCGAGAGCGCTGAAGGAGTGGCCGTCCTTTGACCCGATCGTCTGAGACGAGACGAGAGATGTGACCACAGGACTCCGTGGGGCAACACCTGGGACAGTGAGCCCGAGAGCAGCGTCCTCGCCCCGGAGTGCAGGCCGGACGCAGGAGAGGCCTCCCGAGGAGCAGAGGCGCCTTCCTCCGCCTGCGCATCCAGACAGTGGCGAGGGGCCTGCCGCGGGCCCAGGCGATGGCCTGCCTCTCTGAGGGCGCCGTGCAGATGGCCAGTGCTGAGCCAGTGTGGGGACAGCTGGAAAGGCCCACACAGGCACAGCCTGTCCCCCTTCCCGAGGGTGGGACTTTGGGCGCTGACACTTCTGGGGGTTTTCCAGTACTTTCCCCATGGCGTTCTGAGATGAGTATCTGTCAGGGCCATACCGACCGCCCTGGCCCGGCACCTCGGTGACCACTTGCCGAGTTATCTTACAGCAGGAGGTCCTGGTAAGGAGTAAGGGACCAAGTGGAAGAATTCGGGAAAGGTCCAAAGGAGACAGGAGACGCAAGTTCACACGTCCTCCCAGAATCCACATCGGCCGAGTGATGCCCGTGCCGCCAGGAGGGAGCCTGAGACAGCCGGGAAGCCAACCCCGCCAGCAGAAAGCCCACGCCTCCGAGCCCCGCATCAGAGCAGTCCTCCCGGCCCCTCACCCTGCTGCTCTCCACCCGGCCACCCCTTGTATGTCATCGCGTGTATTTTCTAGGACAATTCATTTCTGAGTGTTTGACAAGAGCCCCCTCTCGGGCCCTGGAAGCGGTCTCCCTTCCTGCCACGTATCTATGACTTAGTGAAGTTCGATTTGGAAATAAAGGCCGTTTCGAAAGTCCACATTTGCTTGGAAACAAGAGCTGTGCAGCTGGGAGAGCCATGCAAGGTGCTGGTTCTTTCTCCAGGGCTTCTCAGGGGCCCGGCCCTCAGCTCCCCGCCAGCTCCGCCTCCCAGAGGCCCGGGGCCGCCTCTCCGCGTCTCCTCGTGTCTGTGTGTCAGGCTATCTCTGACCTTTTTCCGGGGCGCGCGCCCAGCCTCTGGTTCCCCGGGTCCCCCATGGGCCTCCAGCCTCCAGCTCGCTGGCTTTCATTGGCCGAGGCCAGTATCCCAGCCCTGCCTCCCTCAGAGGCCGTCTGAAGACCCAGCCTCGCATCCGCCTCCGTCTCGGCTCCATCCCAGCCCTTGGGGATGGTTCTCACACCTGAGCACCTTCTCGGGGACCACGGGGCTCTGGCTGGGAAAAGCTGGACCCCAAACTCCCACCTGCTCAGGGGGCCCCGAGGACAGCCCTGCCCAGCCCTCAGCCGTGTTGTCCCCGTCACCTGCTCAGGCCAGGCTGCACACCGCTCAGGCCCTCGCTCAGCGGCCCTTGGGTCATCTGCCTCTCCACCGGCTCCTTCTCCCCATGGCTGAGCCATTCTGTACAACTTGGCTTGGGTGCCACCGCCTCCAGGAAGCCTCCCTGGTGTCTTTCCTCCTGCCCTGGACCTGGTGAGAGCTCTTCCAAGCTCCATAGGCTGCACCTTGTCAACTGCAGGGCTTGGACCCCACTGTTTTTGAGTAAACAATAGCTCATGTGCGTGTGTGCAGACGTGCGCCCACATGTACTGAATAGATGAATATTCTGCTTTGAATCTGTCCACGCACATTTGTGATGGACACACGGCGACTCTGTGCGTCCTCCTGCCCGGGTGCTCTGTTGGGCGAGTGGGCGCCTGCGTGATTTCCTCCTTCCCGAGGCCACAGTGGGCTAGGGGCTGAGAGCACCCCACACCCTGTCCCTGCCGGAGGCTATGAGGTGCTGGACTCGTGGGAAGCGGCAGCCACAGAAGGGTCAGTCTGCCCTCCCCACTCGCCGTCCAGATGCAAACACCTGATGTTGCCCTTTGGCAACAACACGGTCAGAGCCGGGCTCAGTGCACTGGGGGCCGTACAGCAATCCTAAGTGGTTTGTTTTAAAGCATTCCCTCCCCCGCCTTGGGCCGAGCACACACGTCCAGGGAGCGCAGGAGGCTAACGCTGGGGGCTTTGCTGGGTTTCCCTGGTTTGTTTCCTTGCGTCTAAAACTCACCGGAATGGGCCGGATGCTGTTTCCATGGCAACCTCCTCTCCTCGCCGACTCCGGAGAAGCCAGTTTTCAGCTTAATCTTCCTGGAAGTCTCCATGCTCCAGAGGGCTGTTTAGCAGGAAATGGGGGCGGTTCGGCGGCGCGGCCTGCCCGGGCCTGCCCACTGCCGCCCGTGCGCCAGGCTTTCAGAAAGTTATTATTGGTGCTGTGGCTCTTCTGATTTCCAGAGTGAGCAGCTACCCCTTGGGGTGATGCTGAGCCCTGGGGACATGTGAGGGAGGCCAAGCAGCACCCCAGGACCCTGGCCAGAGCTGGCTGCTGGCACCGCGGCCCTTGGGGGCCCCAGAGAGCCTCCCAGGGGTGGGAGACGGGCCGTTGCAGCCAGACTTAGCATGGGAACTTCCAGGAGCCATGGGGCCTGGCAGCTTCTTCAGGGACCTCCCCGGGGGACTTCCCCGGGGGACCTGGGGCCACGGCTTTGGCCTTGGAGGAATCTGAGGGTAACCTGCGGGGTGTCGTCCAGAGCAGCGCTGTCCGTGGCGGCCTCACGCATCTCCTCGCAGCCAAATGAAGCAGAATCCAGTGCATTTGGAAATTCAGCTCCTGCTCACACCGCAGCATCTCAAGGCTCAACAGCCACAGGGGCAACTGCGTGGGCTGGCGGAGGTCCAGGGCATCCCCTCTGAGCCGTGCACGTCTGTGAAATGGACAATTGTACGAAGGGATGACTGCCTGGGAGACTAAGCGGACTGCTTTCCCTGCTGCCCTGCCTCTCTGGACAAGTCTGGGCCCCAGCTGCCTTTCAGGGACTTGAGGAGTTTGGACCGACGGGTCTGTATTCTGAGACTGAGAACAAAGCACAGAGGAAAAGGCGAGATCAGGGTGTCCTGGCTGATGTTGGACAGCACGCGGGCAGGTGGCTCCGTCTCCGTGTGCCTCAGTCGCCCGGTGCCTCCTGCAAAGTTGGGCCCATCACGGCGCCTCCTCCCGGGCCTGAGAGTGCTGGCAGGGCAGCCGGCAGGACGGGCGTGGCGATCCGCCCCGTCGCTGGACCTCGGGGTTGTTGCCAGGAGCGACCTGAGGGTCAGGCAGGCCCGCAGACGTCCTTCCCAGCACCCACGGCCGCCCCGGCCCCAGGCCCACCCTTCCCCAGAGCGCTCTGCTCCCTGGCAGCTCTTTAAATATTTACGCCTGCATGATGCAACGCTGGGCACCGACGGCCTGGTCTGGCACTCAGACCACGGTGCCGGCTTTCAGAGCTTCATTTTAATATTTTGTTGGAAGGAAATTGACCCAGAGAGCAAGCTGAAGCTTTTAGAGCATTGAAGTGCCGAGAGGAGCTTGGACAGGCCCAGCATGAATTTCACTTAAGGAGGAAAGATGCTGGTTTTTGGAGCCTTCTGACCTGGGCGTGGTTCCCCAGACCCTCGGGGGTGGAGCTGAGGGCACCAGGGCTGGGCTCCTTTGCGGGCAAGTGCAGGGCGGCCTGCGCCCTCAGGGCTGGATGGGCGGCCAAATGAACCCCGGAGCTGGGGGAGAGAGAGCCGGGGTTGGCAGGCGGCTGGTGAGGCGTCGTGACCAGGGCTCTTTGTCCCTGTTCTCACTGGGGTCTGGGCAGGGGAGGTGAGGGCGGGGCGTTCCGGGACAGGGAGGTGCTTCCTGCAGGAGTGAGCTTGGCTCTGAGAAAGGCTCCAGCCCAGTCTGTCTTCTCAGGGGACGCCCAGTGGGGATGTGGACGGCTGTCTGCTCAGGGTCAGGACCACGGCCTGCCCTGCCCTGCCGTTCACTGGGAAACCACCAGAGGACGGATGACGCCGTCCTCCCCGCAGCTGGATTTCCATACCTGGACGCTGTGGGGGGTCGACGCCCACCCTGCTGGCTCACTGCAGCCTGATGGAACATGAGCAGTTAAGGCTGAAGGTCAGGCAGACCGGGGTCAGCGTCCTCTCACCAGCCCTGGGACCCCAAGCCTGCTCGTTTCACGGTCACGTGGCAACTAAGACCCAGTGAGAGAACGTGTGTGAAACAGCCCAGGGCCAACACGGGGAAAGTGCCAGGAATGAGGACGAGCAGGCAGCCGGGAAACTGCACGGCTGACCGCGGTGGGCGCTCCACCCCCTGCTGCCCAGCCAGCCTTGAACCACAGCAAGCAGCCAGGCTGTTCACAGCCACCAGCCAACGTTCATCACCAGTGAGGACACGCCTGCTGATCTGGGATTCTTTATGTAGGTTCTGGGTCAAGGTGGACCTCTGCTTAGCAAATAATTTTTCAAGACATTGCAAAGTCTGTGTGAGCACAAGTTTACCGAGATAATAGCAAGGATAGCTTAGAAAGCGGAAGAGCCTGAGATGCGCTTAAGTGTATCAGATACTCTTCACTGAAACTGCGATGCCAGATGACATCACTTCCAAGTGGGATCTAAAGCAGGGCCCAGGTGAATTTATCTATGAAACATAAACAGACTCGCAGACGCGGAGGAGACTTGGGGTTGCCCGGCGGGAGGGGTTGGGGAGTATGGATCGGGAGGCTGAGTCCAGCAGATGCGAACGACTGTCTCTAGGCTGGATGAAAAACAAGGTCCTACTGAAATGGCAACCCGCCCCAGTGCCCTTGCCTGGAAAACCCCGTGGACAGAGGAGCCTGGTGGCTGCAGTCCATGGGGTCGCAAGGAGTCGGACGCGACTGAGCGGCTTCACTTTCTTCCTTTCACTGTGTAGCAGAGGGAGCTGTGTTCAACGTCCTGTGATTCAGCCGTGATGGAAAAGAACATGCAAAGGTTGCATCTGTTTGTGTGTGACCGGATCGCTCTTCTGTGCAGCAGAAATAACGCAACACTGAAAGCCGACTGTTCTTCAGTCCCTCAGCCGTGTCCGACCCTGTGCCCCCGTGGACTGCAGCATGCCAGGCCTCCCTGTCCCTCGCTGCCTGCCAGAGTTTGCCCAAGTTCATGTCCACACCTCAATTTAAAAAAGGACGGAGTTTGGAAAATGACGCAAAAAGATGTCCACTGAACCGTAAATCCCTTGAGGGCTAATTTCAATAGAGCTCTGATCTACGCATTAAGGAAGTTCTAGAGCTGCATAGAATCCCCTGTGACCCGTGAGACTGCGTGAGGCAAGCCCAGTTTCAGAAACCAGATGGCCTTGCTGTTCAATGGAGCAGAGTTTCTATAACCGTCCTTCCTCCTGCGTCTGGACACTGCAGAGTGCCCCCCTGGCCTCTTCGCCCCGAGCCAGAGGTCCTGACCAGCTGGCACCCCAGGGACCATGCGCAGCAGCGGTCCGGCCAGCGACCCCCAGCCCTGTGAGTGCGCTGCCCTGCCCAAGTTCCAGGCCAGCTGAGCCTCTGCTTCTGCCTGTTATTAATGAGATGGCTGCTTGAGCCTGTAAGTGGATTGTACAGCTAACTAATGTGTCTGTACCTTGGAATTATTTATTGCCCGTGATTGCTCTGCCTGGGTTTTCAATGCATAATTCATATTTGGAAGGTCTTTTCCTTCTGAGCTCAGAGCCAGGAGGAACAAGCGAGCCTGGAGTGAAGGCTGCGTGCTGATGTTGCAGGGAGCGGGGACAGGGCACTGACCGGGTGGTGGTGCCTCCTGGGGAGCCGAGTGCTCAGGGCCCCGGGCTCGGTCCCTTAGCAGATGAACTCCGGGGCCCACAGGTGTTCCTGCTCTGCTCATCCTCCTAAAACTTCAGCTGCTTTCAGGCTGGATCCTAAAGGAGACAATCCCTGAATATTCCCTGGGAGGACTGATGCTGCAGCTGAAGGTCCAGTACTTTGGCCACCTGATGCAAAGAGCTGACCCAATGGGAAAGACCCTGATGCTGGGGAAGGTTGAAGGCAGGAGGAGAAGGGGGCAACAGAGGATGAGATGGTTGGATGGCCTCACCAAGTCAATGGACATGAACTTGAGCAAACTTCAGGAGATGGTGAAGGACAGGGAAGCCTGGCGTGCTGCAGTCCCTGGGGTCGTGAAGAGTCAGACACGACTGAGCGACTGAACAGCTCCAGGCTGGCCCCGGCGTGAGCAGACAGACCAGACCGGGCCAGTGGCGTGGTTCTCAGCAGAAGGTGGAAAGGACAGACCTAGAGCAGGAGAAACCCGGGTCAGACTCAGGAGGCCCCGCTGGCTCTCGGGGAGAGGTCGAGGCAGGACCCGTGGCCCCTGTGCGCCGGGCCCGCCCTGGCCCGCGGGCTCTGCCTGAGGCTGCTCTGTGGCAGAGGGATGGGCCGTGTACATCCCGGCAGGTCCTGCGATCCGTGGCTGTGAAGTGATCACGTTGGGAGAAGATGCCTGAAGAGCAAATAGGATAAGAAAGGAGGCTTTGAACAAAATTGCTACCTGAGATCAAGCAGAATCAGCATGGGTTTTTTTTTTGGCGTGGACGGCGGGAGGCTTTCCTGCCGTGATGAAAGCGCCAGGGCCCGTGGCTGCCTCAGGTCTGGGCTTAGACACAGCTCTGGCCTTCACGTTCATGCCTGAGAAACTCCAGTCTCGGGTGGGCTGTGGCTGCCACAACAGCTTGGCGAGGATGTGGGCAGCGACACTGGGGACGAAAAGCAGGCAATTCGAAGCTGTGGGACCGGGGCGAGCGGGGAGCAGAGTGCATGGAATACTGAAGCGTCCAGAGCTCGGGGCCAGATGCACGCGCGTGGCGTGGGCCGCCTCGGGTCCCATCAAGATGCTTAAGCCCACTTGCTTCTCTCTTGGAGGCTGCACGAGCTGGCAGGGGGTGGGCCGGCAGGAAATAGGAGCAACCCTTTCAGTGAAGCTGCTTGGGTGCTCAGAAGTGTGTGCTTTGCACATGCGCACGTGGGCCTGTGTGTGCGTGTGTGCGTGCATGTGGGCCTGTGTGTGTGCGTGCACGTGGGCCTATGTGTCGCTGGACACGTGGTCCTATGTGTGCATGCGTGTCGTGTGTGGGCACGTGGGCCTGTGCGTGTGTGAAGTGTGTTCATGTGGGCGCATGTGTGGTTGGCACGTGGGCCTCTGTGTGGTGTCTCATGGCCGACAGGTTGGTGCTTAACATAACGGAGGACGTCCATGACTCTCCGGGCGTGTCTGAGGGCTCAGCCCCATGGGAGCCCTGTGAGGGGGCCTCCAGATGGCCATCCTAGGCCGGCGGCCCCCTTCTGTTCTCCGTGGGCCTCAGTCTCCACACGGGAGACGCATGCCGGACGGGAATCCCAGCAGAGCTGTAGACTGTCTGGGCCAGGGGTCCCGACTCCGGGATGTTACGCCTGGTGGTCTGAGGTGGAGCTGGTGTGATAATAACAGAAATAAAATGCACGATAATGTCATGGGCTTGAGTCACCCCCACATCACCCTCAACCCTGGTCTGTGGAAAAATTCATTTCCACAAAATTGGTCTCCGGTGCCTAAGAAGCTGGGACTGTTGGTCTAGACCCTGGCACAGGGCTGCCCGCTGGTGGGACAGTTGGTCTAGACCCTGGCACAGGGCCGCCCGCTGGTGGGACTGTTGGTCTAGACCCTGGCACAGGGCCGCCCGCTGGTGGCGCTGTGCCTTGGTGGGAGCCTCCTGGGCATCACGGGCCCTTCGCTGCTGAGCCCTGCATGTGTGACATTTGGGGTCAGATAACTGTCGTCGGAGCTGCCCGGGGCCTTGCAGGGTGTCTAGAGCATCCTTGCCCCCCACGAGGTGTCAGGAACGCCTTCCCCCAGATGTTGGACCCAACTGCTCCGTCGGTGCCAAGGGTCCTCTGGGGCTAGAGTCTGCCCTGGCTGTAACCCTGGGTCTGGACATTCATCCTTCGCAGCCTCGGGCCACAGCCCCTGGACCCCCCTTGGGTCTGTTGTAGCTGGCCAGGGACACACTGTCAACGGAGGGCCCAGCTCTGTGCTTCCTTTGAGGTTGTGGGTGATCTGCGGGCCAGTCAGGCTGCTGGGGCTTTGGACAGTTGGGGAGACACTTGTCTGGGACGATGGCCCCCCGCCCCCGCCCCCAGAGGCCAGTTTTTGTCCCAGTCTCACCTGTCCTTCCTGGTCGCTCAGTGGGTAAAGAGTCTGCTTGCAGTGCAGGAGACACAGGGGACAGGTGTTCGATCCCTGGGCCGGGAAGATCCCCTGGAGAAGGAAGTGGCAGCCCACTCCAGTGTTCTTGCCTGGAGAATCCCATGGACAGAGGAGCCTGGCGGGCTACAGTCAGTGGGTCACACAGAGTTGGACACGAGTTAGTGACAGAGATCCACCCGTCCTTGGAGGCAGCCTGGCTCGCCTTGCCCTCTGACCTAGCTTGAGGGCCGGGTTCCTGGTGCCCCTGGTCCCTCCTCTGAACCCCCATCAAGACCTCCACTGCTTTCCACTTGGGTCCTCGGCTCCCCTGGGGAGGCTGCCCTTTGGGGACCGTGTGGCCACCAGCAGCCGCCCACCTGCTCTGATGGCACCCCGAGTCCTCTTGTCAGGCTCTCCCAGTCCTTTTCTGGAGCCCCGGGGTCCCTGCTGAGCCCAGGGGTGAGTCCTCCTGGGCACTGCCCCTGTCCTGAGTTCCTCCTCCAGGCAGTCTGCCTAGCCCACAAGGCCTGTCTCACTGTCCAGACCTGTGCCCCCTATCTCGCGGCTGACACAGTCAACTGCCTCTGGATGGAGCAGGGGCTTTTCTCTCCTTCAGAGCAGCCAGGGACCCACCGACCAGGTCCCCCGTTGGACAATACACTCCCCCTCCAGGAAAATTCCGAGGGTCAGGGGAGGTGAGCTGGCTGCTGGCAGCCCACATAGGGGAGGGGGACAGGCCCACCTCTGGACACAGTGGCCCCAGGTGGGGCTGGCTCAGAGCTGGATGCTGCAGGGGAGACAGTCTTAACGAGCCTGTCCTGGCCCAGCTGGTTCAAAGTAAAGACAAGAAGACAAGCCCCCAGCACAACCACGGCTGGCGGAGGGTTAGGAGTGCAAGCGTCTGCGTCCGTCCAGGCTGCAGGTTCCTTGCACCTCTGGTTGTGTGCTCAAGATTCCCCAGCCTGTTTCCACTGCGCCGAGGAGAGCCTGGCTCCCCTGGGGGCCCCAAGAACCCCCACCCTGACCCGCCGGCCCCAGGGAGCTCAGAGCAGGCTGCCCCGCGGCCGCAGCCTCCAGGCGGCAGCTGTGGAGCCCCACGTTCGGCGGGCAGCCCTGGCTTCCTTGGCTTCGGGTGAGGCCGGGCCACGGCCAGGCCAGATGCTCACCGAGAAAGCAGGCTCTGAGCACCCACCATGCCCCGGAGCGCAGTATGCAGTTAATTCAATGATTAAAAACAAACACTGCTTTGTGGGAAAAGACTCAGTCCTTCCCCACTGCCGAGGCTTGTCTGAGGCTGCAGTGGTCAGGGCCCCGAGTGGGCTGTGCCCGGGGCTGCCAGCTGGAAAACCACCTCTGCGGAAATCTCTCTTTCTGGGGTAAGGCAGTTGGGCTCCTCAGGGAACAGAAGCTTCCAGGGAACAGGAGTGGATGGGAAGCTTCTGTTCCCACGACGTCGTCTGAGGATGCTGGACCGACGGGACCCCCAGGGGATCTGAGACAGGACGAGGGTCCCCTTCAGCGCCCGGCAGGCGTGGGCTCCAGCTCTGAGACGTTGTCCCTGGGGAAGGCTGGTCTGGGGGGTGCGGCCCTGTCCACCGGTGACTCAGGACGCGAATCCCCTGAGTCTGACCGCTCAGCCCTGACTCTGTCCGGCTCAGAAAACTCCAGGGGGGAAACTGGAGGCATGTGGGCTGTGGTTGGGCCGCGTGCAGAAGAGACATCTGCGGAGCTTTAAACCCTCTTGGGACTGGCGTGCTGTCACCCAAAGTCAAATCCATTTTCTTGAATTAGACCGGAGCGCCGATTATGCCAGCGTCTCCTTGCACGGTTATCATCGCTGGTGCTCCGGGGCACCGCGCCAACTGTGTCTAATTAACCATCACTGCATCCCGGAGGACTGGGGTAGGGGGGCACCGAGGGAGGGACCGGCCGGTCCTGAGGCCAGGGAGCGGAGCTCCACCAGCAGGAACCACCTGAGTAATTCATGGGCCGCCGCCACAGGCCGGCACGGCTCCTGGAGCTCAGCCGTCTCGGGTAGCCCCAGGCTTGCTTCCTCTCTGCGCGGCTCTGAACCGCTGACTGCTCTGTTATGAAAGCCGTTTTGCAGAGTGGGGGGCCCCCCGCACACCGGGCACGGGGCTGAGCTGGAGAGCTGAAACGCGGAGGGAAAGGTCAGGGCCTGTGTTCGAGGGTGGTGGAGGCCAGCGGGGCAGCGGAACAAGAGCTGGGTGTCTGGCCACTCTCCCCCAGGGGCGGGTGCTCGTGTGATCTGCCGTGTCCGCCAAGTGGGTCTGGAGGCTCCTGTGGCCCTGGGGTTTAGGGTGGGGAAAGCGGCCAGGACAGTGAGCAGGGCTGCCCAGAGGCATTGCGGAGCCTGCACCTTCCAAGGTCACGGTCACCTCGGGAGGGAAGCCTCTCCCAGGCATGCCCGCCTGGCCGGGGGCAGGCTGAGTTTCCGAGGAGCCCCTGCAGTCTTCACGCTCAGACTATTTCCTTCCTGGTCAGCAGAAGCACGTGGATTGTGTCCAGTCTGAGGGGTGGATTCCTCCCAGGGTGGTTCATACAACAGGGATTTCTTACGCTGGACTGTGTGCAGGGTGCTGTGCCAGGGTGGGGGCCAGGCAGGGCGCTAAGCTCCTCACACTCTGAAGCTGACCGGAGGCTACGCACCGTGGTTCACGGTGGATGGGGCTCCGGCGCCTGGGTGGAGGGCCAAGCGAGCTTCAGGGAGGAAGAGAGATTGCAATCCGGAGAGGCTTCCCAGAGAAGGCAGCTCGGATGGCGGAAGACACGGGGAGAGGATTAAAGGGGCAGAAGGGCCCTGCAGAAGGAGAGGAGACCCAAGCCTCCCCACAAGGTGACGGGAACCCGCGGGGCGTGACTGGTTCCTGCTCCCACTCACGGCCAGACCCCCACTCCGTCTGGACGCCGCCTGGCATGGGAGCTCTTCTCCAGCCTGTGCTGAAGGCCCAGCCTCACCAGGAAACAAGGCCTGCTTGGCAGGCCAGAAACTGCTGCCTCCCCGGGCCAGCCCCTCGTGGATCACGGGAGTGGGAGGTGGGCACTCTTGTGCTTGAGGGCCTGTCTGTGCACACGTGCTTTGGACGCCGGGGCTGGAGGGGCACGGGAGAAGCTCTCTGATGTTGGACGAGTGTCCTCAAGAGGGACAGCTGCCGGGGTCCAGCCCCGGTGGATCCAGGGAATTCGAAGGTGGGGACGGCATCGGCGTCCTTGGAAAAATACATATTTAATTACTGATATAGAGAGAGATTAGAAATGGATAGTGTAGTAGGAAGATTAGTGGAGAAAAGAGGCTGAATCACTTGGATTACGTGGAATAGCATCCATGCTCCAGATGGGAATTCAGCCAGAAAAACGGGAGCAAGAAAGAAGCGACATGGGGGAATCAGTCTTTCCGGAAACTGATCTGATTTCTTTATTTTGGGGTTTGCTTATATAGCTTTTGTTACATATAGGGATGAATACAGAGTCACGCGGGGGTCAGCAGTCCTGACCTTTATCAAAATCAGGTGCTTCACATAAATGTATAAAAAAAGGTACATCATCTTCTGGCCATGAGTGAGACCTGCTTACATTCTATGATCCTTTCTTTCTGATAACCAAAAAACTTATTTCTTCCGAGGGTGTTTTTTCTTAAACCAGGCACCACCCTCCAAATAAAGTTACATTCCTATAGGGTGAGGGTGTAGTGAGTTACAATCAAGAAAGGAATTTATTTAACCCAAGGTTAACATGATTAGTCTTAAAGGTTAGTACTTATTTCTCCTATATGCTTAAAGGTTAATACTTATGTCTCCTATATGTTAGTTATATTCATTATAAGGGTAGGGAACGTGGAGCTTTAGCAGCAAACATCAGCCCAACAAATGAAAATCCTTTCACCAATGCTCCCCTTAAGATCTATTTAGTCTTAAGATATGATAAAGTTACATTCTTACATAGCAAGGACACAGTGATATATAAGAAAGTACAGTGATCTATTACAAAAGAGAAAATTCATTAACTCAAAAAGTCTAGTATTGCTAACATCAAAAACTACTATATTTCCTTTGCTATATTCCAAATACATTGATTAATATATTCCCAGGTGCCTAAGGATATGGAGGCCGGGCGGCAATCATTGACTCAACAAGAAGAAAAAGCCCTATGCTAATTAAGACTCTCAAAATACTCCAAAACTCTCTGTGCTGTTTATGGTTGAGAGGTAGTAAACAATCATGTGCCTAGTGGCAGCAGTATGGATAATCCTGTCACACAAGCTAGTCTGTCAGTAGAGAGGTTTGACCTGAGACATCCTTGTCCCACCCAGAGCAGGGAATTAGCAGCAATTATTGGCACAGCAAATGAAGAACCCTTCACCAATATAATTCCTAACCAACACACTATACTAATAATTTCCAACTCCCCAAAAGAATTTGCCTTTAGTAAGTCTAAAACATCTCATGCCTCTCAGATTGGGAGGCTGTAAACAATCACATGTGGCCGGACAAACCTATACAGGACGGCTAGATAACCTTCAGAGGAGTCCGTAAGCTGAAACACTCTTGTCGCGCCCAGGAGTTTTTATTGCCTTGGAGCTGCACGGTTTACTCCTTCTCCGAGAGAAACGGTTATGGAGGAGAGCCCCCCGTAAAGTCAGAGGTGTAGGTGAGAGCACAAAACAGACTCTGGTTTTGGGGTAGATGCTCGGGAACAGGGGGTTTCCTGAGGCTTGATCACGCCTTTGCGTATGCCAAGCCTCCTTCCTCATGACCTTTGCCGTGGGTGGAGTTCCTCACGCTGGCCCCCGGCAGACAGCTGTCTCTCCCTGGAGCCCGGTGAGGCCTGTCTGCCAGACCTCACATCAGAGCTGGCCTGTAATTGATGGGTGAGACCTGAGGAGGCCCAGTTATTTAATAATTTAGCATGTTTGTGAGTGTTTGAGAGCCGGAAAGGAAGCAGCTGTTTCAGAACCTGGTCCTCCCAGGCTCCTGGGGGACGTGATGGGCTGGTTGGTCTCAGCAGCGTGTAATTGGATGAGAGCTTCCCTGGGCATCAGGGGCAGAGGTGGGCCCTGGGGACTCAGAGTTGTTTTCTGTTTCATCATCCTCTGCCAGTGTCTCTGCCACTCAGTAACACACACACTGGGCCTCACCTGGTGCGACTTCTTGTCAGCATCGCGGGCCCCGGGGGCTGGGAGCAGATGTAGGCTTGAACAACACCTGGGCGTGTCTGTGGGGCGCTTTGGGAGGGTAACATTTGATCCCACGACTGAATGGCGCAGGTGGCCCTCCCCAGTGTGGGCGGGTCCTGTCCAATCAGTTGAAGACCTGAATAGAACCGGAAGGAAGACCCTCCCCGGACACAGGGGGAGTTTCCGCCTGACTTGTGACTTCTCTTTGCCTGTCTTTGGCTCCAGCTGAGACCCCAGCCCTTTCTGGGCTCAGTGAGCTGATAACTGGAGCGGCACCGCCACCTGTCCGGGTCCCAGCTCAGCTTGCCAGCTGCGATCTTGGGACTTGTCAGCTCTCATGACCACAAGCGTGAGCAGTTCCACATAGTAAATCTCCCTCTGCACATGTGCACACACACCCCTGGCGCTGTTCCTCTGGAGACGCCGACTCAGACACGTGAACACTCTGCTCACACCAGGTGGTCAGCGGCAGGCGGTTCAGCAACCCCCACTGGCCAGCTTCCACATCCATGCCTCAGTTATGTGCCCCGTGGGGCAGGGGGCCCAGCAGAGGACAGTCAGATGTGTCCCCGCTGGGTTGCAGGCAGCCCCGCGGGAGGTGGCCGCGTGCAGGTCATGAGCTGGAGAGGAGGTCTCCAGGGGAAGACTGGGGCCGTGTGGGGGCGGGGGCGGGCATGGAGGGGGCTGACGGATGCCGGGTCCAAGCAGCAATGCTGGCCCGAGTGCGGACGGTGCAGGAATGGGCTTCGGCCGCCGGGCAGGGCCGAGCGTCCCCAGGAGGGGTGGCCCAGAGCCGTGATGGCCGCGACGGCTCTGTGACAAGGCAGGCTTCTGAGGGCGACTGTGGGCCTGCACTGTCGCGGCTGCAGGGAAGATGGGCCTGGTGGGAGCTGGCAGCCACGAAGTGCCCCTTCTTTGATCACAGGCTATGTCGGTTGGGCTCCCCCGATCAGACCTCGTGAAGACCCCACCGGGCCTGCCGGACACCAGCTGATCAAAGGCAGATCAGACAGCCCCTCCGCTTGCTGAGGCCAGATGGTCGGGCCCAGGAACAAAGGGCCGGCTCTGCCAGGCCCAGGCCCGGCAGCAGAGGCATCAGTCAGTGTCCCCGGGGCCCGCCAGCGTTTCCTGGACTTCAAAACAGCCGTGGGAGGGCAGGTCTTCTCAGCTTTCCACTGAAACCAGCCTCAGGGCTGAGAGAGCCTTCGGTCTCGTGGAGGCCAGAGCTGGCCCTGGGTTTCAGGAAGGAGTATGAGCGGAGAGCAGGCGTGCGTGTCCTGAGCACACGGGCGTGCACACGCACACGTGAGGGCACGCGTGCATGTCTCAGCGAGGACCCCTGGGCGGGCCTGCGTTCGTGTCCAGATGCGTGCGCACGTGAATGCGCGTGGGTTGTGTGTGTGTGCACGCGTAAATGCGTGCGTGCTGCCTGTGTGTGTGTGCACACGTGAATGCATGTGGGTTGTGTGTGCCCGCGTGCTGCCTGTGTGTTTGTGTGCACATGTGAATGCGTGTGGGTTGCGTGTGCCTGCGTGCTGCCTGTGTGTGTGTTCGGGCATCCCGGGAGCAGCTGTGACCCTCACTTCACGAGAGAATGGCCCCCAGGACCCCGTAGAGGCCGGTCCTGCCCCGACAGCCCGGGACCCTCTGGCCGAGGCTGGGCGCAGCACCCTGCCTTGTCGGCTCGGCGCTCTGAGATGATTACAGGGCCGTTTGCTCCGTGTGAGAATTGGAAAAGTGTTTCCTGGAAAAGAGGCCTGTCTGAGGAGGGGGTGGGGCCAGCCTGTTGGGGGAGGGCGCTTCACACACTTGCCGGGAGAGCTGGCCCTGCCCCCCGAGGCACTGGTCGTCATCTGAGAAACGCTGGTCTCCGCGGGGGCCCTGGAGCTGGCCGAGGCTGCGGCAGGGCCAGGACCCGGCGGCGGTGTCCTTGCCTGGGCTGCGTCCTGAGGGGCCTGGCACCTTTGTGGGGGGCATCGGCTGTCCTGAACCGGGCTCAGGGGTCGCTGCTCCCAGTCACATGACCTGGGGGAAGGTCTGCGCCTCCCTGAGCCTCTGTCCCGGCGTCTGCAGAGCAGGGGTGATGACAGCCCACTCTCCATGAGCCGCCATGGAGCTGAAGGGTGAGTGCCCTCAGGACACAAGGGGTCCTGCTGTGGGGCATCAGGAGATCTCCACGGTGACCTTCACCCCTTGTCTGATGTAGCGACTCCACGATGCCTGGCACTTTGCCCCTGGCAGGGCCCTGTTGGCTCTCGGGCAGCAAGGACCATAGCGCTGGATGCCGGGATGCAGGCGGTGGGCACGGAGGCTGTGGGCAGCCTGTCTCCTGGAAGCTTGGTTTGTGCTGGGGCTGCAGAGTGCCAAGTGGGTCACTGTGGTGGGCCCAGTGGGCCAGGACCCATCCTGAGGACGCAGGGGACTCTGTCCAGCGTCACAGAACTTCCCTCCGCTGACTCCGCTCCAGACGTGCCCACCTGCGTGCGCCACTTTGACCCTCTTGATGCCGGCGGGTCGTCACTTCCTGGAGGCAGCCCGCTCGACCCTTCTCCCACGGAGGAAAGGCGGGGAGGGCAGGGTGCATGGCTTTCCAGGTGGGGCTCGTGGTACAGAACCCACCTGCCAAGGCAGGAGACCTAAGAGACATGGGTCCCGCTGCTGGGTCGGGAAGATCCCCGCTCCACTGTTCCTGCCTGGGAAATCTTATGGACAGAGGAGCCTGGCCACAGTTTATGGGGTCACGAAAGAGTCGGACACGACCAAGCAACTTGGCACTCACACCCGTGGTGGCGGAGGGAACCACAGGGCCTCTGGGAGCTGAAACCCAACAAAAAGACACTTTTGTCCCCTGCCCCCACCCAGCCCCTGTCCGAGGCCCGGCCAGTCCAGGTGGGAACAACAGGCTTTTGTCCTGAGTTGGTGGGTGTGAACTCCATCCTAGGATGTTGGGGACGCGGCCACGCAGGATGGGAACCGAGTGCACAGCAGACGAGGGCGCCAGGCCGGGCCTCCTGGCCGTCTATAGTGCTGAGGAGCGGCTGTGAGCGCCCTGCGTCCTGCGGGTTAACTCCCAGTCAGATCAGACGCATGCCTCAAAGCCCAGTTTGATGACCTTCCAGGACGCCAGCCCTGCGCAGAGCGGAGGAGAGGCTGAAAGGAGGCTGAGGGACGGATCTGCTCGGGTCTGTTTCCACAGGGTCTGGGTTTGGGGGCGGCTTCTGACGAGCCGTCACGCCTCCGACCTTTCATTCTCTCCCCCTTCCCTCAGCTCCATCTGACTCCCCGGGAAGTTAATTCTGGGTTTTCAGGATGTGTGAGCTGAGCAAAGATGTCCTTTGTGTCCACGTCAACCCTGAACTCGCGGGGCTGACCCCAGTGCAACCCCTGGGAGGCGCCGGGCCGGAACGCTGCCCTTCCTGGACTCTGCTAGCCTGGTGGGTGTGAAGGATGGTGCCCACCAGGCCCCAGGCTGGTGCGGCTGGGTCTACACAGCGGCCGTGCATGTGCCTTCATCCCTAGGAGCTCACAGGGAGCGGCCGGGAGGCCCTGGGGGTCCAGCCTCCAAGGCCCACCGCCCCCCCACCTCGAGGAAACCTAGTCCAGTGGGCAGCAGACGCTTCAGATCCTGAGCTCCTCATCTAGACTTGTGCCCACCGGGAGGGAGGGGACCCAGCCCTTAACCTCCTGGGTGACCTTGGCTTCCCGCCGCCCACCGCCCCCCACAGCCCAGGCGCTCTGTGTCCAGGACTCCCTGAAAGCAAACAAACCAGTAACTTCTCCCCGGTCCCGCGCCCTGATCCCACCCTTGTTAATGTTCCTCCCGTTCTGCCAAGTCTGTTTCAGAAAAGGAGAAACGAGAAACAACAGCAGAAGCTGGGCTGCCAGGCTAGCAGCCTGCTGGGAGGGCAGCTGGGGGCGGGGCTAGACCCGGCGGGCGGCCGCCTGGGCACAGGAGGGGTGGCCGTGGGGAGGGGTCGCTAGGGCTCCGGGGTGCGGGGACTCAGCTCTGGGAGCCGCTGCTCCGCCTCCTGCGGGCCCATCCTGGCCTTGCCACCTGTCTAAGGAGGGACGGGGGACACGAGCAGGAGGGAAGGAGGGAAACCCAGACCGCCGCCTCCCTGGAGGACCCCGGGGATCCAGGCCCCCGTGTCCACACCTGTTGGTGCCCACCCCCCAGGCCAGCGTGGTGGGCCCCCGGAGCCCCAGCCTCGCCACCTGTCACTCCAAGTCTCTGTGTGATGCCCGCCCCTGCAGCCCCCGCGTCTCCAGATGGCCAGGCGATTTGCTCGTGAAGGCAGCCCCCACCCTGGGCGCACACTGCAGCCTGTCTCGGCTGTCACTGCAGCTCACGGCCACCTCGCCCGAGGCGTGTTTGTTTATCTGCTTCTTTATTTACCCGGGAAGATGGGCCGGGCTCCGGGGAGCGTCTGGACTCCTCCTCCCAGCCACCGGCACAGACCTGCGAGGACAGATGCTCAGCCTGGCGTCTGCAGACCCTGCACAGCCCGCCAGGGTCCCAGGACCGCCCCCGGCCCCCATCCCAGTCCTTAGTTTCCCCTGATGACAGTCAAGGCTGGGCCCGTCGGATCCTGGCTCTGACAGGTCCCAGCCCTGCAGGGATCCCAGGCGTGAGCCTGTGGGCCCAGTGTGCGCGCGTGAGTCACGTCCGCTTGACACCGCTCAGTCGTGTCTGACTCTTTTCAACCCCATGGACTGTAGACCCCCAGGCTCCTCTGACCATGGGATTTCCCAGGAAAGAATATTGGAGTGGGTGGTCATTTCCCACTCTAAGGCATTTCCCACTGCAGGTCACCTGGCTTGGAGTCAGTCCCAGAACACTGGGGGGACTGACCCCCGGGGTGCCGCAGGCGCGTTCCCCAGAGAGCCGATGTGGGGTTAGTGCTGGGTACACGGGGTGGGGGGACCTACAAGGGTGGGCCGTGGACGCCCACTCTGGGCTGTGGCTGCAGTAGGTCCCCTGGGAGGACCCACCGGCTGCTTTGGGAGGGAGCGCGTACCAGTCAGGAGAGGCTGCTGGGCTGGCCTGGGCCGTCCTCTCAGGGGACAGGCTGCGATGCTGACCGTGAGCGATGTGCTGGGGTCCCCACAGAGCCCCGGGGTTGTCTCTCAGGAGACTGGCATATGTGGGTGTGGACCGTGCCCCTGACAACAGCTGGAGCGCCATCCCCGTCACCGGAGGCCCCCTGGGAGCCCGGGATGAGCCGGGCCCCTGTTCTGCCCCCTCAGCCCTTCCCCACCCCGGGGAGCTCCCCCAGAAAGAAAGGAGGCTCAGAGAGGGGAGGACGCTGCTCAGCTCCCCACACTCACCGACAGCTGCCCCCGCAGACACCAGAGGGTCAGCAGGGACAGCGGGAGGCCGGGAGGATGAGGCGAGAGGGCACGGGGCGATGGGGAGGGTGCCCCCGGTACCCACGGAGCTGGCAGCCGTGAACACCGGGGCGAGGGGGGGCGTGTGAGCAACCAGGGGCAGAGGCAGGCAGAGACGGGGCGGGGGAGCGACCGTTGGGATGGAGGAGTCTCTGCGGACGCAGGAGCGCATCTGAGCTGCCTCTGTCCAGGCGGGTGGGTGCCCAGGTGGGCTCAGAGGCTCACCCAGGAAGAGGAGATGGGCGAAGGCCACTGGGAAGCGGAACGGGGGATCGTGGGGCCAGAGCCGGCCTGTGGGAGCGCAACCTAGGGGCTCCCTGACTCACGAGAGGAGGGTTAATGGGAGGCTGAGGACCCTGGGAGAGCAGGGCGGACCCGCCCGGATGCCAGGGCCCTGAGGCAAGGTGAGCTCGGCCGCCCACCTTCAGGGGGTTTCCAAGGCACACCTTGTCGCAGCACCAGGCTCCTCTGGCGAAGACCCCCGCAGTGTGGAGGCACCCCTTCCCCCCTGGCCTCCCCTGTGCCCCCCCCCGATGGGCACGAGCCACTGGGCAGCCCTGCCAGGCAGCCGTGTGTGTGCAGGGGGATGGCGGGGGCTCTCCAGCCCCTCCAGCTGCAGGAGGAGCAGGCGGAGAGGCAGGCCTGGCACGAAGGCTCATGGCCCGGTGTCGCTCCTCCGGGTGGAGGCGCAGATGACAGCGAGTTTGCTTTCCGCAGAGAGTGACAGGCTATTTGCGCGGCGGGAAACAGAAGGAAATTAGATTTGTCCTTGAGAGTCCTCCCCCCGCTGGGGATGATCTGTCTTCCACTGGCTCAAACGTCAGGAGCAGGGGGGCCTCGGGGCACGCCGGTGGGGAAGACGGGGCGTCCCTGTTCCCAGCCCTGAGGGGCTCTGGGTCTGGGGGCCGGTCTGGTATAACAAACACAGCAGGGTCTCCTGATTTCTCGGGGAATCGCACCCTGCCCTTTTCCGTCTGTGGGAAGAGCCGCCTGGGCCGAGAGGTCTGCCCTCCCGCTTCTTCCTCTCTGACCGGGGTGTGGGCTGTGCGGCCTGGTGGCACGCTTGGCCCACCTTCACCGGGGCGTCCATACATCTGGACGCAGAGGGCCACCCGAGACAGGAGCCCCTTTCGGATGGCGCTAAAAGGGAGTCAGCTCTGGTTCGTCAGGCTTCCAAGCAAACTGGTCCAGAACGGCACCATGCTGGACGTGTTCACGAAGGCAGCCCTTCCTGCTGGAGTTGACGGGCGCCTCCCGGACGCCAGGCGGTGGTTCCGCCGCGGCCGCTCCTCAGCATGGGAGTGACGCCCCGCGGGAGCAGGAGGGGCGCAGAGGTCAGGCAGACGGTCCCTTGCCGCACGTTAGGGAGAGACGGGCTCGTCTGGAGCCCAGGCCCTTGATTCTGGCTTCTCTGCCCCTTTCTCTCGCTGATGGCGCTTTGGCAGGGGTGGCCCTGACCGTCCCTGAGGCCCTGAAGTGAAGGGGAGAGCCCAGTGAACCCTGGGAGGGGAGGACTGAACAGGGGGCCCCGAGGCTTACTTAAAATGGTGTCAGAGACGTGGCTGTGGGCGGGCTTCCTTCATGGGCTTTTTTCTGTCTCATGGACACACCGTCAGCTCTCCAAGCAGCCAAGCCTCCGCGGGGATCAAGCCCGGAAGCAGGGCGGGGAGCACGGGGCGGCTTCCAGCAGAGGCTGGGTGGCCTGCGAGGCTCAGCAGGGGGCCAAGCCACCCTGGGTGGGGGGTGGCTCAGCTGGGACTCTGGCAGCCTTTATACTTTGGTAGGTAGGTGGCCCCCGCTCTGTGTGATATCACAGGCACTGGGGGCCTCTTCCAAACCCTGAAACACCACCTCCACCTGCTTCCTGGTGCCTGCAGTCTCTCTGATCGGAGGACGGCTCTCTGCTCCTGACTTGGAAAAGAAGCTAGCTGGTCAGAGCCCACGCCGACGTCAGCCAGCTGCCCACCAAGGAGCAGGTACGCACAGGCTGTCAGGCCGAATGGCCCTCAGGCTCCCCAGGAAGGCCCTGCAGACGCCTCTCTGCGCCCTGGGGAGGCCTGGGCGCTCGGGGCAGATGCTTCTTAAGGTACACTGGGCCCTGCCCTGAGCCAGGCTCTCTGCCGAATGCCAGGCACGCTGCAGGCAGCGCCACACGCCCCTGAATGCAAGGGTGTTGCTCCCGGAGGGAGAGGCTGGCGACATGGACCGTCAGTCAGGGACAGACAGAGAGTCAGAGAGAGAGAGAGAGAAAAGTCCCATATGTCCCGGGCACCCTGATTTTGTTTGGTTGGTCAGAGAAGGGTGAACTAGCTGAGTTTTTGTGGGAGAATAGGAGTTCTCTAGGCAGTGAGTGGGGAAGAGGTCTCCATGCAGGGGAAAGAGAATACGAGGACACGTCAAAAAATCAGACCGACCTTCGAGTTTTCGAAGTCCAAGATACAGTCATCCGTCTTTGTGAGCGTGTTTGCCCTTCTGTAGGCTGCTGCTGCTGCTCAGTCGCTTCAGTCGTGTCCGACTCTGTGCGACCCCACAGACGGCAGCCCACCAGGCTCCCCCGTCCCTGGGATTCTCCAGGCAAGGGCACTGGAGCGGGTGCCGCTGCCTCCTCCGTCTGTAGGCTAGATTCCTGGCAAGGCACTTGTGTGGTCAGGGCCTCTGCCCATTGATGCTTTCTGTCTGCATCGCAGAACCACCCGGTAAGTAGATTCCACACGTTTACACAAAGTTACGAGTGTGCTCTGACTTCCCACACCGGAACCAGGGCTGGATATCTTCGGTGTTTTAAACTTCTGTCAATTTAGAGACAAAAGACTATCTTTCTACTTAAATGTGAATTCTGTGAATGATGGTAGCGGCATTTCCCCCTTTGAGTTGCCTTTTTCCAATCTTTGCTAATTTATCTGTTGGGTTTGTCATAATCTTCTTATTTACTTGCAAGGGCTCTTCGTATTCTCTAAATGGTCATCCTTTATTTATTTCAGGGGTTGTAAATATTTTCTCGCAGGCTGTTACTTCTCTTTGGCGTTTTTAAAATAGTGTCTTTGGCTGAATGGAAGCTGTGAAAAGGTTTTCAGAGTAAAATCTGCCTGTCGTCTTCTTCACAGTCCCCAGGTTTCAGGCTTAACCTTACACATTTTCCTTCCCCCAAATATGAAACTGTTCTTTATTTTATTCTGAAATTTTTGTAGCCTATGAAAATGTTCACACCCTCCATTCTGAGTTTCTGCGGCTGCTGTGGGGTCGGGACCCACGCTCCTCCGGGAAGCAGCTGACGGCGCCAGCGCCTCTCGTTGAAAAGGCTGTCTCTCCCTCACTGTTTTCCTGCATCTTTTTCTGAAATCAGTGACTGTCTGTGTGCTTGGGACTGAGCTTAGAATTTCTATTCTGTCCCTTACTCTGCATGTTTCTACATCAGTACCTCTTTGTCCTCATTATTATAATTTAATAATCAGTTTTAAAGCTAGACTACTAAAGTCCTCTTTGATTTTTTTTTTTTTTTTAGTAAAAATTATTTTGGCTGTTCCAGAACCTTTGCTTTTCTATGCAAAACTTTAGAAAGAGCTTGTCAATTTCTGTGAACAAAAACCTGTTGGGATTTGGATCTGGATTGAGCTGAAGCTATAGATCCAACTGGGAAATTGGTAACAACATCGACTCTTCCGATTCATAACTGTGGTCTCTCCATTATTTAGGGTTTCTTTAAGCTCTTTCAGCAACCGTTTTTTTTTTTAAATCATTTTCAGTATACAGGTCTTGGACAACATATCATCTTAGATTTGTCCCAAGTATTTCATTAATGTGTTTCCCCCTAGTATTTTAAAAGAAATGTTAATTTCTGATTGATTATTGTTGGCATATAAAAAAATAGATTCTATTGCCTCCTGTCTTGTAAACGTGATTAGATCTGGTTGCTTCTTGTCGATTCCCTTGTTTTTCCACTTAGACAATCTTGTCCTTGGTGAACAGAGACCGCTGACTGTTGCCTTTCCGATCTGTGCGTGTTGCTTGTTTCTTGCTGCTCTGACCGTGACCTTCGGTACAACGTGGAGCAGAAGCGAGGAGAGGGGACACTCTCGCTTCCCTCCCGGTCTCAGGGCAAAGGCATCCGGTCTTCACCATGCAGCAGAGGCTTCAGCTGTGCATTTCCCGTGGATGGCCTGTATCTGGTTAGGGAAGTTCTCCTCCATTTTCAGTTGGCTGGGGTTTTTAATCGCGAGTGGATGCTCGGTTTAGTCAAATGACTCTGACGTGTGTGTGTGTGTGTGTGCCTGCCTGTGTACCCATGTCAGCGCAGCCGACTGCATTGATTGGTCAGCAAGTGCAAAACCAGCTCCGGGCTCCCAGGTAAACGCACCTGGTTATGGCGTGCTACCCGTTTTATGCGCCTGGGCTTCTGTTTGCTCACACTTGCTGAAGGTTTGTGTGACTCTGTAAAACCAATAGGGCTGCCATTCTCTCTTTTTCTCTCTTGCAATGTCCTGGCCTGGCTTCGGAATCAGGGGGATGCTGGCTTTGGAGAATTAGCTGGGAAGTCCTCACCCCTCTTCTCCCCGCTGGACAAGTTAGTGCAGGGCCGGTGGTCCTTCTTCCTGAGCTCCTCCGTAGACGTCAGCAGTGAAGCCAGCGGGAGGCTGCTCGCGTCTGAGTCACACCCCTCTGTGCTCGGGGCGGCCAGCATCAGGCGGGTGGGCGTGTGTAGGTTCCCCTGCGTCGCCTCCCTTCTTTCTGGGGCCTCGTGTCGGGCCGCTAGCTGGGCCTTGTCTGAAAACCGTCACCTGGTGTACTTTTCCTGGCTGTTCTAGCGGCCTGAGGCAGGAGGATCCGTTAGCCCGCACCCTTCTACCCCAGCTGGGAGAGAAAGACAGCTGAGGCTTCTTTCAAAGTAGGTTTCTCTAACGGAGTTGGAGGGGCGAGAGTCAATTCATTTGCTCAGTACATCACCTCAAATAAAACCTTGGAATTTTTACTTAAAACAGAGCAGATTCAAGATTATCACCGTGGAGGCCTCACTCTGCGACTTGTCACCCAGGAAGCTCCGAGGTACCAGCGGGGGACGCGCCTTCGCGGGGAGCGTGAGGCGCTGTGTGCCCCCTGCCCAGCGATGGAGCCAGCCCCGCCCCTCCCTGGGCCGCGGGGGCCCTCGCCTCCGCTCAGCCTGTCCCCCAGCCGTCCACCCCCCCAGAGCTGCGGCGTCGCCCTTGCCTCCCCCCGCATCCTGTGACTGACAGCGTGCCTCTGCGGGTGGGGGCTGGCGGCCTGTGACTGCACCAGGAGATGGGAGACGCACTGCGCTCCCAGAACAGACGAGAAGAAGAGCCGCTTGCCCCTTCCCCGACTCCTTTTCTGAGTCCAGCCTGGCGCTTCCTCCGTCCTCGGCCACCCGCGCGGGGAGAGAGAGCCCTCTGGGAGGGGCGGCCGCTTCTCTGAAAGGCTGGAAGAGGCCGAGCGGAGTGCTGTGCCTTCAGGCGGGGGCCGCAGACACCCACCCTGGCACTCACACCTGTGGGGCCGACGCCCTCCTGGCAGCTGTGAGCGCCAGCTGAGCGTCACGTGTGACTCCAGGCTGTGCCCTCAGGGCCCGGGGCGGACCTGGGTACCCCCGAGTGGCCTCTCCTCGCACCACCGCCCCCCTGCCTTCCTAGCCAAGTTCCCAGTGCCCCCTCTGCCACAGGGCCTTTGCACAGGCTGTTCTTGAGACTGGTTCGTTGTCTCCCCAGTATCTCCACGGTTTCTCTCTCGAGTCTGTGTATACCTGTCCCCTCAGGGAGGCCTTCCTCGCCTCCTGTCTCATTCAGCAGTCCCTTCAGCAGCCCCTGATGGCAGATTTACGGTCTCCTGAAACCTGCTCATTTCTGTCTAGAACGCAAGCTCCAAGCGTGTGGATCGGCCTGGAGCATCTCCAGAGGTGAACACAGTGAGCCGCAGGGCTCGGTGGGAGCTCGCGGGGAGGGGTCCGGGTGGGGCGGGCCTCCCACAGCCTGGCACTCCTGGGTGCAACGCTGTCCTGGGCCCCAGGGACTTCAGTGTGTTTGCGGTTCTTGACTGACGTCTCACCCTTCTCTGAGGCAATTATCCAGTTAGAAAGAGCTGAACTAACCTGTCTGTGGCCATAACTTGAAGTGATGCTACGCAGGGTCCAGAGTGAAGCGTGTGTCTCCAGGATCAGGACCAGCATGCCCCCCGGGTCTCACCTGGGGGGTCCTCACCTGTACAGAGGGCCCTCACCTGTACAGAGGGCCCTCACCTGTACAGAAGGTCCTCACCTGTGGGGTCCTCACCTGTAGGGGTCCTCACCTGTGGGGGTCCTCACTTGTACAGAGGGTCCTCACCTGTACAGAGGGTCCTCACCTATGGGGGACCTCACCTGTACATAGAGTTCTCACCTGTGGGGGTCCTCACCTGTACAGAGGGCCCTCACCTGTGGGGTCCTCACCTGTGGGAATCCTCAGCTGTGGGAATCCTCACCTGTGGGGTCCTCACCTGTGGGGTCCTCACCTGTGGGGGTCCTCACCTCTGGGGATCCTCACCTGTACAGAAGGTCCTCACCTGTGGGAATCCTCCCCTGTGGGGTCCTCACCTGTGGGGTCCTCACCTGTGGGGTCCTCCCCTGTGGGGTCCTCACCTGTGGGGTCCTCCCCTGTGGGAATCCTCCCCTGTGGGGGTCCTCACCTCTGGGGATCCTCACCTGTACAGAAGGTCCTCACCTGTGGGAATCCTCACCTGTGGGGGTCCTCACCTGTGGGGTCCTCACCTGTGGAGTCTTCCCCTGTGGGGGTCCTCACCTCTGGGGATCCTCACCTGTACAGAAGGTCCTCACCTGTGGGAATCCTCCCCTGTGGGGGTCCTCACCTGTGGGGTCCTCACCTGTGGGGGTCCTCACCTTTCGTTGTTGCTCAGTCACTCAGTTGCGTCTGACCCTTTGTGACCCGATGGACTGCAGCACGCCAGGCCTCCCTGTCCATCACCAACTCCCAGAGTTTACTCAAACCCATATCCATTGAGTCGGTGATGCCATCCAGCCATCTCATCCTCTGTCGTCCCCTTCTCCTCCTGCGCTCAGTCTCTCCCAGCATCAGGGTCTTTTCCAATGAGTCAGTTCTTTGCATCAGGCGGCCATAGTGTTGGAGTTTCAGCATCAGCATCAGTCCTTCCAATGACCACTCAGGACTGATCTCCTTTGGGATGGACTGGCTGGATCTCCTTGCAGGCCAAGGGGCTCTCAGGAGTCTTCTCCAGCAGCACAGTGCACAGGCATCCATTCTCCGGCGCTCAGCCTTCCTTATGGTCTCACATGAGTACGTGACACTGGACGAGCCTCTTGGCTGCCTCCAGGGGGGCTTCATGTGAGGGGCTCCATGGAACTGTGGGCGCCCAGGAACAGGGGCTGATAGGCAGGGCTTTGGGGCTCGTGCAGGCCTAACTTTATGGGCTTCTTCGTGGGGATCGTCTTTTCAGGAGGGGCTCTGTGGCCGTGGTGTCTGGAGCCCTTAGGCTTCAAGGGCGGAGGTGGTCTCTCCCCAGGGTGGGATGCCCTCTTCCAGGATGGCCTCCCTGATGAAACCCCTTCCCCGGGGTCTAAGGGAGGAGGGGGGGAAAGGAGGTGGTGTGTCCGGGTGAGTGTGTGTGCGTGGATGTGAGTGTGTACACACGCGAGTGAGTGTGTGCATGTGAGTAGGCATCTGAATGCTCTGAATGTGTGTGTGGGTGTGAGTGTGCGAAGCAGACACAGGGGGTGGGGGCGCATGTGCCGAGGCTGGGCTGGTGGTCGGCTGGGGGCAGGTGGGGCTGCCGGGGGCCTGGCGGGCGGCATGGAGGGTGGGCTGTGTGTGGCCTGAGGCCAAGGTCAGCGTAAGGGGAAAGGCCATGGGGACCAGTGGGCTTCAGAGGGGCCCCTGATCATCCCTCCCATGGAGGGCGAGATTCTCGAGGAAAGGCAGGTGAGGTGTTGGGTGGAGGTGCGGGTGTGTGTGTGTGCATGCGTGTGCGTGAGTGTGTACATGTGTGCATATGAGTGTGTGCGTGTGTGTGTGCTTGTGTATGTGCGTGAGTGTGTGCGTGTGTGTCTGTGTGTGGGGGAGTGCGGGGAACTGGCGCAAAGTCAGGAGCAGGAGGGCTCCTCTGACAGCAAAGAAGCGGCCCCTCCCCGCCCTTCTCCAGCTGCTCCGACCCTGCCCTTTCCCGCGGGTGAGGTGAAGGCACAACCCCCTGCAGGCAGGTGGCCCCAGTCGGGGAGCGTGGAGGCCTGCCTGGAGGCAGAGTGGGCGCCACCCCCGCCCAGGCGCAAAGGCACGCACGGGCCGCTTCGGGGCCCATCATGTGGCAGCTTATGCAGGAATAATGAGGGGAGAGAGGCTGTGAGGGCAGGGCCCGTGTCTAATAAAGGGAAATGTATTCAGCGCTTTCCAGAGGAGCCCCAGTGCTTGTTGGTCTTAAAACAAAAGCACCACGTGCCAGCCTGAGGTTTGCCCCTGACTGACGCAGGGGGCTGAAGAGACCTGGGGTGGGGGTGCGTCCAGGGGGACGCAGCTGCCCTGGAGGACCCTTCTGCAGGGTCCCTGCCCCGCCCTGCTATTTCCTGCCTTCCTTCTTACATGGGTTGGCACACTCGCCTCGCCATCGGTCTCCTGGCCCCAGTCCCCCCGCGCTTCTCCACGAAGCCATGGGAATCTCGCTTCCAGGCACATCCATCCCGGTCAGTCCTCGGCTCCAGCAGCTTCCGTGGCCCCTTGTGGTTCTCAGGGCCCACCCTGGGTCCCGTCCCCAGAGGTCCTGCCGCCCCTTAGGGCTGTGTCTGGCCACCAGGGCCTGGCCTCCTGGGTCCCTGTGGCCTGGAGTGCTGAGCAGGCCCACAGTTCTGTGCAGGCTCTGGGCTCCGCCCCCCGGGGGTACCCGTCCCCCCAGGCTAGCCCACCCGGTGCAGGTATTGGGAGCAGACCTGCTGAATGGAAGGAAATGCAGATCAGCCCTGCGGCCTCCCCGGGAGATGAGAGCCCAGCATTGCCGGCTGTGAGGTCTGGACGGGATTATCCTGCAATTTAGGACGAAGTGTCTGCCTAAGGGAGTCGAGTGCCGAGCCTGCACCTGGGACGGTCCCTCTGGGTGGAGCTCGGGACCCATAGCCAGGCGGCCTCCCATCTGGAACTGGGGGCTCTGAGCTTTGCCGGGGGCTTGTGTTCATTACCCTGATGGGACTCAGTGAGGAGTCTGTCAGGGAAGGCCCTGGGGGAGGGAGCCCTGCTCTTGCTTCCAACGAGAAGAGGGCCGTGTTGCCTCTGGACAGCTGAGGAGCCGCTGAGTGGTGCTGTTGCGTGCGTGCGCGTGTGTGCACGTGTGCGTGGGTGCATGCGTGTGCGTGCGTGTGCATGTGTGCACGCGTGTGCTCACGTATGCACTCACGAGCAGCTTCTAATCTGTTTCCAAAACCCCAGTGAGCTCACGGGAGCATCAGTGAATATTTACTACCTTGCGTTTTTTTTTCCAAAAAAAAAAAAAAAGTACTTTTGCTGTCTGGTTATCAAATCTATTTTTATTGCTACTAAAATGCCTCCCATCCATTAAGATGAGGGGCTCCTGGTGAAGACTGCGCGTCAGCTGCTGCCGCTCCTTCCTGTTCCGGGGGAAGGGAGCCTCGGTTCGGGGCTCATGGCCACATTTCTGCGGCTCTGACTTTCCCTCGTCTTCTCCTGGAGGCCTTAAGAGAAGCAGACTCTCCAGCAGCTGCAGAGGTGTGACGGTGCCCGGGCTGAGCCGCCCCAAAAGCCGCTCCCTGGGCCGGGCCAGGCCTCCCCATGGCCTGGAGTCAGTGGTTTCCCTCGGGAGCCCTCAGGCCAGGTGCCAGGACCCAGCAGCCCTCGGGGGCTCAGCTCTATGGCTGGGCCGCCTACTGTCAGGAAAGAGTGAATGACGTTCCCATCGGAGACCACGAGCCCCCCACCGACCGTCGCTGGGTCAGCGCTAAAGAGAGAGGGGCAGTGGAGCAGAGTGGGGGCTGCAGACGGCGGTGCTGGCAGGCTGGGGCCTGTCCTCGAGGGCCACCACCCGGCACCGGGGAGGCCCTGAGTTGGCCTGTTGGTCCCATGTCTGACGGCCCCGGTCCCAGGCCTGGCGCTGTGGGCTCTGCACAGGCCCGGCTCCGAAGTGGAGGTAGGGTGGGCTGGCGACGGGACTGGCGGGGACGATCCGCCTGGGACCTGGGCCGTCAAGAGGGTCTCAGTGTCCCCAGGGGACAGGGAGGATGAGGGGAACATCAGGAAAGCATCCATGACGAGCCCCCCAAGCACCGCTTTCCAGCCATCAGACCAGAAGCCGGCCGGCTGCCCAAGGGGCTGAGCGGGGCGGGCCGGGGGATCTGCCGCCTCTGTCTGCCCTGCCCGGCTCCGCCTGTGTGTGCAGACCTGGGGGCTGGATGGCTGTGCCCACCCCGCCCCCGCCCCCGCCCCCATGCTCACGGCAGGACAACGGTGGTCCATGGTTCGTGTTCTGTGGATGCCAACGTGGGCAGCGTGCAGCTGGCTTTGTCCTTGAAGTGCTATGGGGCGGCAGTGAAGGGAGCCCACCCCCGGCCTAGGCTAGGCCTCTAGATGGAGGCTCTGAAGGGCGCAGGTGCTAGGCCTCTGTGTGGGGGTGGGGGCTGGGACAGTGTGGGGACCCACTGCTGGGGACCCGGGGTCGGCGGGTCACCTCTGCCACTGCCTGGCCTCCCGAGTGGGGCTCTGGACCCCCATCTGGGAGCCTGGGCTTCCTGGTGCCAAGGCGGGGACCACAGGCCTGCAGCATGGACACGGAGGTAACAGCTTACTCAGGCAGAGGCCAGCGTGTGGGGGCCATTCACGCACAGCTCCGTGACAAGCTGAGTCCCCAGCTGGACCTGGCATGGACCTGGGGCGGTCTTCGGACCCGGCAGGCGGCCCGAGGCTGCAGCCCGGGAGCAGCAGGCTGGCGGCCACCCATGACCCCAGAGGGGGCGAAGCATGTGGGGGCTCAGGAGTGTCAGAAGGCTCCTCTCTCTCTCTGGTTTTTCTCTCTGAGACCTGGCCGGGTTCTGAGCCCGAGGGCAGGCTGCATGCCTTCTTATTCACAGTCTCGGGGCCGGGGAGCTTTGGGTGTTTGTCCACTTGCTGATGTGACGTTGTGATGGCCCCCGAGGACACACTGCGAGTCACGGCAGGAGCGGGGGGTAGGCGCTGGACGGGGCTCTGCCTGAGCGGAGGCCCCAGGTCTGCGGGGCAGACAGGCAGGGGCAAGGCAGTTTAATGGCCCTGGCGGGAAGGGGACAGTCGTCGAAGGTGTGGGTTAGAGCTGAGACACGAGCCCAGCTGGGAATTGTTCCGGGCTGGGGGCTTGTCCAGCCAGATGGTGAACCGTCGCTCAGGTGTCGTCGGGGGCCTGGGTGAGGAAGTGAGGCGTGCACGCCGTCCACCCAGTTCCAGAGCGAAGCCAAGTGTCTGGCTTCTCTGGGTCACGGCATGATGACAGTTAAGCCAGGCCATGTGGATCTTGCTTTAAACTTCCCTCTAAAGCCAAAGTGGCTCCTTGGGCCAGCGCGCTTTACTTTCCTTGCATTCTAAAGCTCGGAGGCAAAATCGACATTTGGGGGATATTGACCAGCCCGTGGCTGGGCTGCTGGCCCTGCCCAGCTGTGTCCTGTGGCCAAAGGCAGTGCCGCCTGCCTGGGCATCCGGGGGCCGCTTGTCCCCGTCTGCCCCTGCAGGCCTGCAGTGTGGCTGGGCTGTCCCGTCATTGGGTTGCACCGTGTCGAGTGTCACGGTGGATCACACACCATGTCACGGCATGCGTGCTCCAATGTGCACTGTCAATCAGCCCCGTAATGACGTGGGGTCATCCGCGTGGGAGCACCAAGGGCAAGTCGAACGTGCTTCTCCCTTCAGACAGCGCCGTGTTGCGCCTGTTAGTATAAGCGGGCCCTCCCCAGGAGGGGCGGGGCGTGGTGCGCCTTTGCCTTTTCGAAGCAGGTTAATCTCCACTCCGGCACTGTCTTCTCAGCCAGGGATGGAGGCTGGACTGACCCCCTGACCCTGGGTTTCCCCTCGGGCACGGGGGACAAGGACCAGAGCTCCGCAGCTTGAAAGCATGGCTGCTCTGGATCCCTGGGAGGCTCAGGTTTCCCACCTGGATCTGAGCTGCCCTGGATCTTAGAGGAAGGGCTGGACATGCAAGCTGAGGGCCAGGAGACATTCGGGGTGGGGTGGGGGTGGCTGGCGCTGAGCTGCCCTTCAACCCCTTCAGCAGGGCAGCCCCCTGGGTTACCCGCCCACAGTCAGTGATGCCAATTCTAATCCTTAAGGTGGATCCACCGGCAGCTGCGTCAGTCTTCCTCCAGACCAGTCAAAACTCACAGCCTCGCCGAACAACTAGATTTGATACAGGGCCATCCCCCACACCCAGGCGATAGCTCTGGTCCCAGAAGCTAGGATTGTGACGGCAGAGATGAAGACAGAAGCTGAAATGCAGGACGTGCGTGGGGACGTGCCAGAAAACTGGATCTGTGCTTGAGTTTTCAAAGCTTTAATCTAAAGCACAGTCAGAAAAGTGTCAAAACATGAAAACCTCCCCGGCAGAGCCTTTTTCTGCCAAGGAGAAGGTCTTTTTCAGACCTCAGCCAGGCATCCCAGCTTTTCACACTGCTGCGGGGTAATTCACGTCTGGCGTGGGGTTGGATGGCTGAGGGCTGCAGACAGGATTTCACTGTAAACTTCTCAGGTTTGACTGCAGTGTTTCTGAATTTGTTTTTGAGGCGATGGCAGGTTTACAAGGGTTCACAGCAATGCACGCGTCGGCTTCGCCCGGCTGTATCAGGAAGGGAGTAATTTCTGTTGGTAGCTGACAACACCCGTGAATGATGCTTTACAAGCTGGGGATTCAGGACTATGTCTGCGGAGAACAGACAGTAGCAGAGTCAAGTGTTTTTACAGAAACCTGAGGTTCAGCCAAGAGCAGGCAGCCCTGGGGCGCACGCTCCGCCCTTCAGAATCGGTACACTGGGGGAGCTTTCTCCGGTTACTGGAAAGGCGATCCAGCGTTTTCTGTCTTGCTTCTTGGTTGAGCTCCGTCAGCAGGCCCAGGGTTTAGACATCAACTCCTGCCGGCTAGGAGTGCCAGGCTCAGCTCCTGAGCAGACCAAGTAGGCTGCCCAGAAAAACCTGAATTCTCAGAGAAGCAACAGCAAGGGGCTTTGTGGCCCACGTGCACCCAGGCGGCGTCCGGGACACACTTGCGCTCACAGAGCTGCTGGCTGTCTGTCTGAGACTCGGGTTTTACAGGGTGCTGGCAGCCTTACTCTCAGCCTACACCCACCCACACACACACTGGGGCTGATCACACCAACTGCCTCCTTCTGGGCCCGCCAGCCGGGCAGCCACGCCCCCGGCCCAAGCCTGGAAACGGGCCTCCATGATAGGCACCCCGGAATCGGGGAAGAGCCTGGGTGCAGGTCGCGCTCCGGGGGCCCAAGGACCAGCCTCGACCACCCCGGAAGTTTCGAGAGGGAGCAGGGTGGGGGCGCGGGGCAGCGTGCAGAAAGGCGCCCGTGGCCCGAGCTCCCTGAGCCGCTGCCCTGCTTCCGGGCTGCCCCTGGCCACCGACCCCCCGAAGCCCAACGTTCCTGGGGAGGTCGTCCTGGTGGGCCTATCCCCCACCTGAGGCTGGTGCCCACGGAGACAGGCAGGCCCAACACTGCCACTGTGGGTGGGGAAGGAGGCCAGAGAGACCAGGGGGAGGGGTGAGTGGACCGCAGGCCTGGGGGCAGCGGCCCAAGGCGCCTGCCTGAGCGCGAGCTGCCGCAGAGGAGTGGGCCTGACCTGGGGCTCACCCGTGCGTCTCCTCCTCTTCCCTGCTTCCCCGGGAGCCCCGAGCTTCAGACTCAGAGCGCCTGAGATTCGGGCGGGCTCCCGGTGGCCGCCGTCACGAGCGATCCCGGATGCAGCGTCCTCACAGAGGCCCGTTTGCTGTTACAGTTCTGAGGGTCAGAAAGTCAAAACGGCCTTGCTGGGCTGAAATCAAGGTTGGACGGGGATTGCCCCGAGGCTCCGGGGGAGCTTCTGGTCCCCTGTGGCCGAATTCCTGGGCTGGGGTCCCTCCAAGCCACAGGGCCCGAGAAGTCCCTCTCAGGCTGTGTGCTCTGGTGCCTTCGCCTCCTCTGCCCGCGTGACTGCACTGCAACGCCAGGGCCGTCTGGGCAGTTTTGAGCGCTGCCCTGCCCTGAGGTCCGCCGATTAGCAGCCCAGGAGAGCGGTCGGCCGTGTGTTCCGGGACTGGGGCGTGGACACGGTCAGGGCCCCTTTCCGGCCTTCCCCTTGCCACCAGCAGGCCAGTGTGGAACTTCCCAGAGCCTCAGTTTCTACTTCCATACGGTGGGGAAGAGAAGCCCCGATGGGATTCTGCACGTGGTGGAAACGACAGGTAATTCTCCCAGCACTGCTCCCGAAGGCCGAGCTACGTTATACAGGCTGGGAGGAGGGCACTCTGGCCAGGCTATGGCCAGTGTCCGACTTCCGGACACAGGACAGCAAGCGTCACGAGGCAGAGACCACGAATCTGGACCTCACAGTTCAGGACATGGAATCAGGTGCTTAGCGGACAGAGCGGATGAGTGAAGGGATGCAGCTATGTCTTGCTCGTGGGAGGGTGTTAGAGGGAAAGTGAACCATTTTCGGGTGGGGACAGAGAAATCTGAAGATCCTGGAGCCCCCAGACCTGCCTGTGACCCCACCCCAGGCGAGGGGAGGGGAGGGACCACACCCAAAGACCCGCATTTCCTCTGCCCCTAGCTGCGTCTCCTCCAGCCATCAAATCCCATTTCCTTCCCCACAGGAGACACTTGGCTCTCCAGAGAGGCCACGTGCCCAGCAGCCCTGGCCTTGCTTGCTCCACTACCCCCAGATGCTGCCAGGATCCCAACGTACCCCGGGATGGCAGCATGCCACAATCCATGCCTCTGACCCCATTTGTCAGGGACAAAATGACCCAAGTGCCTTCACTGACCACCTTCCAAAGCACCGACTGGCTGCTCATCCTTCAGGGACATGGAGCTGGCCTGAGCCCTTGTTCCACAAGCCGTGGGCCAGGCATCCCCCTACTGTGACGAGGCCCCGTGGGGGCAGTTTAGTGGGACAGAGTCCTGGTGCGAATGTGCTGCTCCAGCCCCTGGACGAACAGCTGACTTCCTGTGGCAACTGCATCCTGGTCTGGCAGCCTCGGGAGCAGGGCTTCTGAGCAGCCCCTGGGGGCTTTGCTGGGCTGGGCCAGCTGCTTCCCCTGGCACGTGGGGCAGCCCGGGTGCAACCTTCCCCCCGGCTGGAGCGCGCGGGGCAGATGCCAGTGAGGCCTGGTGCAGCCCTGGGAGAGTGGGAGGGGTGTGGGTCCAGCCACTACCTTCCTCCCAGGCCCATCGACTCACCATTCCCCCAGCAAATGCTTCAGTTTAGTCGCTCAGTCGTGTCTGACTCTTTGCGACCCCACGGACTGCAGCACACCAGGCCTCCCTGTCCATCACCACCGCCTGGAGCTGCTCAGACTCATGTCGGTCCAGCCGGTGAGCCATCCAACCATCTTATCCTCTGTCATCCCCTTCTCCTCTTGCCTTCAATCTTTCCCAGCATCACGGTCTTTTCAAATGAGTCAGTTCTTCACATCAGGTGGCCAAAGTATTGGAGATTCAGCTTCAGCATCAGTCCTCCAATGAATATTCAGGGTTGATTTCCTTTAGGATGGACTGGTTTGATACCCTTGCTGTGCAAGGGACTCTCAAGAGTCTTCTCCAGCACCACAACTTGAAAGCATCAATTCTTCGCCACTCAGCCGTCCTTATGGTCCAACTCTCACATCTACATGAGCACTGGAAAGACCAGAGCTTGGACTATCTGGACCTTTGTTGGCAAAGTGACGTGTCTGCTTTTTAATATGCTGTCTAGGTTTGTAATAGCTTCTCTTCCAAGGGGTAAGTGTCTTTTAATGACCCTCCTGACATCAACAGGAAGGAAGCAGGATCTGTCCTTTGGATCCCAAATAGGCATGGAGGTGGATTCTTCCCTGGAGCCTTGGGCAGCCTGTGAAGACCTGCCCACACCTTGATTCTGGCCTTGGGAGAACTTGCCAGGGGGACCAAACAGGCGCACTGGATTTCTGACCTCTGGAACTGTGGATAACACATTTCTGGTTTTATGAGGTGCTGATTTGTATTTTGGCAGCGATGATAGCATGGCCCACCGTTCTCTGTGACCTAGCAATATTTTTAGGTATTTTATGGATTCTTAGAACTTAATGGGGCTTATAAGCTATACTGAGACTGCCTAAGGGCAGTAACTTCCCCTGTGGCAAGGCGGCAAGCTGGCTAATAGAGCAAGATGAACCTGGGTGCAGGTCCTGATTCCCTTACTCGCTCTCTAGGTGGCCTTGGTGAGCTTCCCAAAGGCTCTGCACCTCAGTTTCCCCATCTGTAAAACGGGGACAATCACAGCGGCTGAGGATTCAGTATGGCGATGCACATGGAACGCTCAGCACAGGGCCTGGCCCTGGGGAGCTCAGTGGGCAGCGCTGGCTGTGATTCCCACGGCGCCTCTGAGCGGTGGTCGTCTGGTCCAGGCACTTCCACGCTCCGGAAGCTCGATCTCCACAAGACGGACAAAGTAAAAGCCTCCTGCTCCCACACGGCCTATGAGGGTTCTGGGCTGGGTGTCGGGAGAGCAGGGGGCCGGCCTGGCTTCGGCTCAGGCTCCGGGCGAGTCGGGCAGGCCAGGGTCCTCCCTCCTTCCGGGGCCTCAGTTTCCCTGTCTGTGAATCGAGAGGGTTGGCGCTAATCCCCCTTCTAGTTTTGAGATTTCATGTTCTGTGAATTCAGGTCAGAGCTACACTGCTGGTCTCATATGTAATTATTTCTTCTCAGGATTACACATTTTTGAATAAAAATGAAATAAGACCTTCAGAATAACTGATGAAATACTTTTTGACCTAACATTAATATGCCACATGGAGGCAGGATAATGAATCAGGAAGATTAAAGATGTGGGGAGCCCGGGAGTATAAGCTCTGGGCTGGAGCCGAGCCGGCGGGGGAGGCGGGGTGGTTGTTTCCACGTATATTTATTTGCTCTGACATTAGTGCATTAAGCTGGTGCATATGTAATTTCACATAAAACTCACAGCGGTGGAATATTCCTCAGCTCACACAGGCCGCTCTCGTCTCATCATCAGAGTCTCCCCAGTGACACTGGAGGGGCCCTGTGCCCCCAAACCCATCCCAAGGGACTGAGCAATAGCACCCGCAGATTTGGGAGGAGGGACGGGCTGTGGGGCATCTAAGGAGACCGGCGGGGTGGGAGGAAGGAGGCCAAGTGTAGGGAAACAGGGGACACTCTGCGGCCCCCAAGCAGGCCCTGGGCTGATGGCCAGGGCACAGGTCACGCGGGGCAGTGTGCTGGGCCCCTCGGGAGGCCTGGGGGCTGGGCTGGGGTCTCCGCCTCCGCAGAATCAGGTCGTTGTCCCTCTGGCCCGGCCTGGCCTTCTTCTGACCTGGCCTCTGAGCAACCCCTGGGCTCCGGGCTGGAGCCCTTCCACCCCGACTCTCTCCTCTGACCCCTGTGGCTGCCCGGCCAGGGTTGGGTGGTCATGGGTGGGCAAACTGGGTGAGAAGTCCTGGGGCCTGCCCCAGGGCACAGAACTGGCCCTCAGCCGGGTTGCTGAGCCCGAAGTCCCCGGCTCTGTTGCAGCCCGTCCCCCTCCTGTCCACACCCTCACCGGCTGCTGGGATTCTGGGCCTCTGTACCCCACCTCTGTCCACCTGCCTGCATCCCTGAGGCAGAGGGCACTAGCTGTCAGCTCTCAGAAGGGGGCCCACTGGCACCCCGCTCCTCCAGGTGTGGCTCTGGGGCCAGTCGCCCTGCACATCCACCAGGATGGCGGCCCAGGCTCATCCCAGACTGCCCCCCAGTGAGGCCCGGGAGGTGTACGTGTGTGACCCCAGCTCCCCGAGGCGCTGCCTGGAGGAGCTCCCCTATGGAAAGACAGCCAGAGGGCTAGGAAAGCCCCTGCCCAGGGCTGACAGACGCCCAGCACCTAGGACCTCCGGCTCCACGTGACCTGGTCCTGCTTGAAGAGGGCCCCTCCCAGAGGTGTGGGGGGCTCGGGGGCTGACCTGTGCCCTCTCGGGGTCTAGGGCTGGGGAGGACAGAGAGGGGCCCTCCTGGTCTGCTATCCCAGAGTCTTTCTACTCAGCCCTGAGTAGCCTGTGCGGCCAGGGTCCCTGGGGTAAACCTGCCATCTGCCCAGGAGCCCAGGGAAGGCCCGGGCGGGGGCTCTGGTTAGCTGGGCTTACGTGCCAAGCAGACCCCACAGGCAATGGAGTGGGCCTGGAGGGCCCCTTATGGGACGTGCCTCCAGGCGGGGAGGTGGAGACAGATGTGCAGAGCGGGCGGGCGGGCTCGGAGGGTGGAGGAGGCCCCAGAGGCCCCAGGCAGGCGCTACCCTGCTGCATTCAGAGCGTGCCCCTGACTCGGGTGGGCGGCCAGCACCCAGGATGCATCCCCTTCATCAGCCAAGTGGGGCTCAGGCCGGAGCACCGGTCCGGATCAGAGTGGGCTCAGCTCCCAAGCTCACCCCGCGCGTGGCCTCGGGCAGTGATGGAGCCCCCGCCTGTAAAGGGGGTCAAGGATGCCTGCCTGGGGGGTCACAGGCTGCTGGCGAGGCTTGCTAAAGGTAGGGGCACTCCTGGGGTTAAAATTCCCACTGTTGCTATGGTTACGGGGTCAGTGTCCCAGGACTCACCCCTCCCCCAGGGCACGGACTCTCCACCTCCCCTCGGCTCCCGCTGCTGGGTGCTCAGTGGAGGGGGGTCCTGGAGGATGAGCAGTGTGCCTGTGCCCAGAGCTGAGCAGCCCTCACTAGTACTTAGCGACCAGATGCTGCTGGGGGACCGCGTCTGTGCGTCTGCACCCGCGCAAGTGTCTTTGTGTGCGTGCGCGTGCATGTACGTGCGTGCGTGTGTACGTATATGCGCGTGTGTCTCTCTGTGCGTGCGTGCATGCACGCGTGTGCACGTCTGTGTGCGTGAACGCGCGTGTACGTGTG
The DNA here is from genome assembly GCF_016772045.2 of Ovis aries. NCBI lineage: Eukaryota > Metazoa > Chordata > Mammalia > Artiodactyla > Bovidae > Ovis > Ovis aries. The sequence continues at coordinate 1,313,643 of NC_056056.1, forward strand.
TGTGTACAAGTGTGTGTGTGAATGTGTGCCTGTGTTCAGCACTCTGCTCCCCTGTGGCTGCACATTTTGTAAGCCTGTCACAGATTTAAAGAAACCTCCCAGCCTACTTTGTACGTTGATGACGTTAGGCTCGAGAATCTGACGCAGTGGGGGCTGCGGCTGAGGGCGCCTTCTGCTCAGACCCCAGCTGCCAGGCGCTCGTCTGCTCAAAGCCGGCCTGGCTTCCTCCCAGTCGTCACGTGTGTGTGGACGCACGCCCGCACACGCGCGTCCGCGAGCTCGGGAGCTGAGGGCCTCCTGTCCCAGCTCCTTGGCTGGGTTTCCCCTGTCCTCACGTTTCTTCGTTCACCGGGAAGATGGCTACATCAAGGCACCATGTTTATACGCTGGAATACGACGCAGCAGTATTCCAACCCGACCTACAGATGTCCTTGTGCACACGGAAGAATTCGCAAAGCTGTTACTGAGGGACTAACCGAAGTCAGAGCGGAATACACGCTACGCTGCGCCGCGCAGCCCCTTTCTGTTTGGTCCCGAACGCCCAGTTTCCCCCTCCCTCCCCCATCCCTCTGCCCCCTCCCTCCCTCCGCCCCCCTCCCTCCCCTCCCTCCCCCATCCCTCCGCCCCCTCCCCTCCCTCCCCCCTCCCTCCGCCCCCCTCCCTCCGCCCCCCTCCCTCCGCCCCCCTCCCTCCGCCCCCCTCCCTCCGCCCCCCTCCCTCCGCCCCCTCCCTCCCCTCCTCCTCCGCCTCCCCTCCCCCCCCCCCCCCCCTCCCCCCCTCCCTCCCTCCCCCCTCCCTCCCCGCCCCCTTGGCAACCGCAGGTCTGTCCTCTGCATTTGTGAGCCTATCTGTGTTTCATAGATTTCTACAGTTTTCAAATGCACAAATCTCTACCCTGCGGACAGAGGCAATCACCTTCGGGAGCATTGTGGAGAAACACTCTGGCAGGCCTGGCACCAAATTCTGGGTCACAGTTACATCTGTGGGGCGAGGGCCCCTCCCCAATTTAAGCAAAAATCCAGTATCGGAGCCGTTCAAGGTTTAATCACCGAGTCTGCAGTTTCCACAGAGCACCTGTCAGGCCCTCTGCCTCCAAGCTGTTCAGGAGACAAAAGTAACCTGGGCTGGGAATGTTGGCTGTAACTCTTTTTTTCAATCTTTTTTTTTTCATTAATAGGTTTATTTATTTTTTTAGATCAGGTTTAGGTTCACAGAACGACTGAGCAGATGGTACAGAGGGCAGAGTTCCCAGACACCCTCCTGCACCCACAACATTCCCATCATTTTATTATTGGGTTTACTTTTGCTTTGCTGGATGGAGCAGGAAGTGGTACCCACTGCAGTGTTCTTGGCTGGAAAATCCCATGGATGGAGGAGACTGGCAGGCTACAGTCCACGGGGTCACAAAGCGTCAGGCACGCCTGAGCGACTAACACGCCTGCTTTGCTGGAACTTTTTTAAGAGTAAGTTTTAGCTTTCAGAGCACTTTCAGATTCACAGCAAAACTGGGCAGGAGGCAGAGAGGTCTCTCCGGTACCCCTTGCCCACAGCTTCCCCCAGTACCAACAGCCACCCATTACTGTTTTCAGTGTTGACTGGTTTGGCTGTGTCGGGCTTGGCAGCAGCACCCGGCATCTTCGCTGCACCATGCGGGTCTTTCATTAAGGCACCCGGACGCTCAAGTTGCCGCGTGTGGCCTTAGTTGTTCCATGGCCCGTGGGATCTCAGTTCCCCGATCAGGGGTGGAACCTGTGTCCCTTGCATTACAAAGCAGATGTTAACCAACCACTGGACCACCAGGGAGGTCCCCATCCGCCCATGACTGACACACACCATCATCCCCCAGAGTCCACAGCTTACGTTAGGGTCCACTCTTGGTGTCGGACACTCCATGGGTTTGGACAAATATGTAATGACATGTACCCACCATTACTGGGCTTCCCAGATGGCTCAGTGATAAAGAATTCTCCTGCTAATGCTGAAGATGCAGGTTTGATTCCTCGGTCAGGAAGACCCCTGGAGGAGGGCATGGCGACCCGCTCCAGGGTTCTTGCCTGGAGAATCCCACGGACAGAGGAGGCTGGCGGGCTACAGTCCATGTGGTCGCACAGAGCTGGGCACGACTGAGGCTGGGCACGTATGCACACCCAGCTCTACTGCCTCCTAAGGGGCAGGCTCTGCCCAAGAGCCCCCTGCACGTGCCGCCCACCATCGAGTCCCTGGATCCAGGCACAAGGGGCGGGGTCCACACAGCCCCAGGATGGCAGTCTCACGGCAGGCTGGGGCTGGAGGTATCTCACGGAAGACTGTGGGGCAGCCTGGGGGCTGAGCAGGCAGACACCTTCTTGTATGTAACAGGCGTGGTAAGACTCGGGTCAGGACAGAATCCTGTTCCCTGCAGAGTCTTGCTCTCTTTGGTCAAACATTTGAAGCTAGATTACGTATCCTTTTTCCTTTCGCTCTCCTTCCCCTGGCTGTCACGGAGCTCAAGGTTACACTTAGCTTGCAACTGCCGGCTGCTTCATGTCTCGGTTTTGGTAAAGTCACAGTTTCTAACTCAGGTTTTAATCTTTCCATTAACCACGATATGGTCTGTTGTTTTCACCACAGAGCATCTCACCTGATTACAGGAAGAGGTGGCTGCCCGTAAATCACTGGAAATGATGCAGGGCTGGACTGAGATCTGTGAGGACTGGGGGAGAGGGAGGCGCGGTCCTTGCTCTCAGTGACCCTCCTGTGTGTGCAGAGATGAGATGCGCCCACGGGCAGGGTCAGAGCCCCAGACTGGACTGTCTGGACCAGACACAGAGGGGCTGCCTGCTCATCCAGTCTGGAACCCACACTGTTCGGACAGACAGTCACGCCTGCCTGACCAAGCTGGGCTGACCACAGACCCCTCTCTGGAGCTGGGGGTCAGCAGCGGCTGGAGAGGATGTCCCTGGTGGTGGCCCCTCCCCAGAGAGTCTGAAGCGCAGCTCCTGCTCTTGAGACCCTTGGAGCTGCCCCAGCTCCCACCCTTCCGGAGCCCAGCTCCCTAGTGCTGACCTGGGAGCTGTGAACTGCCTGAGTGCTGCCAGCATCCCCGTTGGTATCTGCTGCTGCTGGTCAATGTCAGCTTCTGCTGCTGGTATCCAAAGGGCTGTTCAGACAAAGGCTCTGCTGTCCTTGCTGGGCTCAGCAGGAGGGAGCAGAGATCACTTAGCGATGTCTGCCCTGCGCCCGGCATGGGGAGAGATGGCCCCAGTGCACAGTATCACAAGCTCCGTGCCGACCGCCACCCTCCCTCTTTACTCCAGACCCGCGGCCTTCCTAGGAGCCAAGTGCGCCCTTGAAGGAGGCCAGCTGCAATGCCTGTCTTTATAATTCACGACTAGTCTGCTGAATGTCCTTCCTGACGGCTCATCTATGCCTGTATCCAAGTAGCGCTCGACAATCAGCCTTCCGGACCTTGTCAACAGGACAGGCGGGAAGATGAATTCTCCCGCACTAATTCCCAGACAGGCCAGGGCTCTCTGGGTCATTCCTTTCTCTCAGCTCGCCCAGCACTGGGGGGAGAACCCATGGTTCTGGGGTGAGGCTTGGGGGAAAGCTGCCCTTCCTGGTGCTGCAGCTGGGCCCTGCAAGGCCAGCTCTCCTTGCTCATTCCTAAGCACCCCCGCTCACCCAGCCAGCACAGAAGAGAGCCCGCCTTTGCCCTTGAAGACCGCGATGGTGACTCTGGCTGCACGGGAGCCCATTCCTTGGGATGATGAATGTCTCTTTCTGGTGGGGCACCTGGGCTTTCTGCACGGAAGCCAAGACACGTGTAAGGCCCTTTAAGAGCACTGATTTCCATGGCAAGTACACAGCTCACAGAATACCGTATTTCACTGGTTTTACAGCAGGCCAGAGACTGGAGCCTGGGCCTCTCCAGACCTCGTGTCATCAATCTCGGGCCGGACAAGCCGGCAGATTGCGTCTGCCCTCCCTCGACATGCCCCGCAGCCAGACGGGAGAGTGTCTCGTCTGGCTTTTTCCATTTTTCTCCTAACAGGTTCAATATTTTAGCAAATCCAAGTGCCGTGTGACTGGAGGTGGTTTCCAGGAGACGGGCCTCGCTCTCCATACTTCTGCCATGGTAATTAATTTAGCGGCTCGTGAGTTATGGACTGCAGCGCCTCCGAGCCCTGCCTCGCGCCCCTCCTGGTGCTGCAAGGCCTCTGAGTTCCTTTTATCGTGACGATGTCTCCGGTGGTGCAGACCAAGGGCCCAGGGGTTTCTGAGCCGAAGTGGACTGTGGCACAAGGCCACCCAGTGGCCCAGCCAGCTCTCAGCAGTTACTGTCTGTTTGTGCCAGGCTTGCGGTGATGCTTAGCAGGGTATGGGGAAGAGCCAGACTCTGACTCCCTTGGGAGGTGGTGGGAGTGGGTTATGGGGCGCTGGGCCGATATCTTGAAGGACATGACCAGGGGCTTCCAGGCCCAGGAAGGGGTGGTGCCTGCTTTCCCCCATTTACCCATGAGGAGACGGGGGCTCAGGGAGGAGAGGCGGCCTGCCCATGGGGTGAGACTACGAGGGGAGGGGCTGGGCCTTGAACCTCTGTGCCCGCTCGCTGGCTCCTGGCTTTCCTTAGTCCGTAAGTTGGCTGAGTGGGCCAAGGAGGCCTCCTGATGCTGTGGGGACCTTTGGAAAAACAAGAGGTGTCGAAGGAAGGAAGGAAGAGGGAAACTTTCCCGGAAGGAGGGTGCACAGCCACTCGAGGCCAGTGGCCCCCAGGGACCAACAGGGCTTTGCTGAGCACAAGCGAGGTGGGCTCCTCGTCGCTAGGGAGGACGGCTCCTCGGGGGCTCCTGCTGGGGTCACGGCTGCTGCCGCAGCCCACACACCGGGAGGGGACGGCCCTAACTCTCAGGGATGGGACGTCCTTAACTGGGACCCTGGCCGTCGCCTCCCCTAGTTCCCGAGTGGCGAGACATCGAGCTGAGTCTGAAAGGAGCAGAAAGCCCCCGGTGGTGAGGGCATCTTCACAGGGACGGGGTGGGCGGCGGGTAGGATGCCTCCTGACCCACAGGGAGGGCGGGAGGCCGGGCCGCGCACCGCTGGGCCCACTTCACACACAGGGGCCGAGGCAGGGTGGGACGGCCCAGTAAACCCCGAGGATCCTCTGAGCCACCAGGGCCAGGGCGAGGCCGTCCCCAGCCTCCTGCGGGAGGCGGCCCTGGCAGCGGCTGTGCTGGCCCGGCTCCCGGTCCCGGCTCCCTAGACTGCACGCTGGGAGAGAGGGGACTCCTGCGTTCTATGTGTTTCTGGTCTCATGTTAGTCATTAGCTAAAGAATTGCTTCCAGGCAACAAACAAGCAAGACTGTGTCCACAATATTTTGGGGGTGTTTTCCATCTCTTGCGGGGCTGAAACAATGACTCAGTATCCAAATGTCACACTTGGCTGGGAAACAGTTTCATATGAATAAATATGAGAATCCGCAGCACCCGCAAGAGGAGCGAAAAGGAATCTGTGCCGAGGAGACGCGGAAAAGCAACCCTGTTTACTCTCCTGTGGGTGAGAGTGAGTGGAGGGGGCGATCGCAGCCTGCTCCAGTGCTCTCGCCTGGAGAATCCCAGGGACGGGGAGCCTGGTGGGCTGCAGTCCATGGGGTTGCACAGAGTCGGACACGACTGAAGCGACTTAGCAGCAGCAGCAGCAGCAGCAGCAGGGTGAGAGTGTTTCTCTGAAAGGCTGGGTTTTAATTCTGGCTGAGGACAATTCTGCCGCTTAGGGCTCAGGAGTGAGCCAACCAGCATTAGAGTTTGATAATGGCTGCGGGGCTCCATAGCTGTTTGCCCTAACCTGGTCTCTGGGCTCAGGGAAGAGGCTACACCTTGGGTGGGCTTGGCTAGGTGCCTTACTCTGGCCAGTGAGACGGCAGGGGTAAAGCTTGTCAGTTCTGGAAAGACCCTGACGGGCCCGCACATCCGTTAGTCTCTTCTGGGGTCGAGTGGGTAAATCTCATTCGCCACATGCACGCAGCAGGTCCGACGGATGAAAGCTCTCTTTGTTACTGCCGCAGAGGCTCCACTAGCCTGGCTGGAACAACGTAAGGCCTGCAGACGCTTCTGGTTACAAGCCCTGGGCAACACTGGGTTACACGAAGTCCAGCAGGAGAGGAGGGTTTCTTAGGGTCTCGGCAGAGTGGGCGAGAGTCTAGAGGAGGGGTTTCCGCGTTCCTCGAGTGCTGGGTGTGCTCTGGGAAGCCCTGGACCCACTGCCCACAGCTCATCGCCCTGGACGCCCCCGCCCCTCCCGGGAGATGCCCGTGGCCACGGCCACCTTACAGACAAGCAGGTGGGGTCACAGAGGAGAAGGGGCCTTCCTGGGGTCGCCATGGCAACACCACGACTGGCATCCTTCCCTTGGCCCCAGCAGGACCCCGTCCCCTGAGGCCCCCAGGCTGTTTCCTGTCTTGCGGTGACCGTTCCCTTTCTGCAGGTCAGGAACTGGGTGGGGCCTGACTTCGGATTCCACCCCAGGGCTGTCTGGGTGATAAAGATGACAGTGAGTCATCATCCAGGGGAAAATAAAGCTGTCCTAATATGCCTGGTCACCCTCGCCAGGCTGAGCCAAGAGGCAGGGGTCAGAAGGGCGGGAGGATGGACTCCGGCCACAGGCTCTGGGAACACTCAGTACTAAGTGGCCTCCCTGGGCCCCAGACATGGCTGGCCGGGTGGTGGGCAGTGAGCTGCCACTAGGAGATAGTGACCGCCCGGGGGAGGGGGATGGGAGGAGGGGGAGCCGCAGACGGCACTGGCCACCTCCCCCGGCCCCTGCTTGTGCCCCCCTCCCCCTCGTGCCCCTGTCCCCTCTGGGGTCAGCTGTTTGCTGAAAATAGGCTAACTCGTGTCCAGCCTGGGGCCTGTCCTCACAGGACCCCTGCAGGTCTGGGGGACGCTCTGTGAGGGCCCGAGCTCATAGGACCCTGATGGCCCCCCAGGCCCGCTGGTCCTGAGGTGACCTTCCTACTGGGCCCGGCCCCTGCCAGGGGCTGCGTGGCCCTCATCACGGGGCTCAGAGCCCTCTAACAGTCTCCAGGCGCGGCCGCTGGGCACTGGGAGAGGGGGCTGAGGCGTCTCTGTGTCGTGAGGTGCTGGGAGGGTGCAGCCTCCCCCTGGAGACCGAGTTTGCAAAAATCTCAGGGCCCAGGCAGTGGAGGGGCCGTCTGTGAGCTGTGTATCTGAGTGTGGTTCGCCCTGGATGCCGTTTATCTGATGCAGCAGGACTGAGAGCCGTGACGACCAGCTGGGTGATGACTGGAGGCGCTGAGAGCCTCTGCTGCTCCGGCCAGCAGCTGGCAAGGTGCCCACCTGTGTCTGCAGAGGCCTGGGGGAGAGCAGCCTCCGCCCCCCATCCCCTGCCTCTGCTAGGCCACCGAGGGCGGGGTCAGAGGGAGTCCCCCGGTGCCCCAGGAGGCTCTCTCAGAGCAGCTTCTGGGAATGGAGGGGCGGGTCAGGCCGCTCAGGGCCTGGAGGACGAGGAGGGCTGCAGCACAACCAGGGCGAGGCAGGGGCCCAAGCGCAGACCCCGGGTCTGGGCACTAAATTCTCATCACTAATGCCCTCCCGTGACAACAGGAAGAGGCTGGTGGCCAGGCGGAAGCTTGCTCAGCATCTGGGGCTCCGGCTGCTCGAACCGGGGGTCTGGCCGTCCTGATCAGCCCGAGTCAGAGTGACCTCGGATAGTCCAGCCCCCATCGAGCCTGGTCTCCCTTAAAGCCCACAGTTGGGCCGGCTCTCCACCTGCACCTCCTCACTTGAAAACGTTGTCCCTTGAACAAGAACAGTGACATGCTGAGCTGCCCAGGGGGCCAGAGTCATGCGATGGCCCAGCCTGGCCCTTCTGCAAAGTCGCCTGGTATGGGAGGAGGCTCGGGTGAAGCCTGCTGCCAGCTGCTCTGGGAACGACTGTCAAGACCAGCTCCTTAAGGAGGAGACGCTGACAGCTGGGCAGCCTCCCAAGGCCGCTGGCTGGGGCTTGAGGATCCAGGCAGTGGGTCTCAGTGGCTCTCCTCAAGGGTGCATGAGGCCAGACGGCGGCTCAGCCTCTGGGGGTGCACGGTGGAGGGAAGGGCAGAGCAGAGGGACAGGGCAGGACAACTCTCTCCTTCCCTTTGGTGTGGGGAGCCTTCGGCCAGCTGCTGCGGTCAGTCCAGGTGGGCCGCACAGAGGCGGTGACAGGAGGAGGCAGCTCTGTACACGCACGTCCAGGCGGAAACGAACAGCTGATGGGCTCGCCCTCTGTGCTGGGTGCTGGGACAGAGGGGTCACCAGGGCAGGCTACGGGCCTCCCGCTGGGGATTCACACGCTCAAGAGCTGAGGCACTAACAAAAACCAGTAACAAGTGCGCGCTAACATACAGAGCATGGTGTGTAAGCTGAAAAAGGAGGCGCGAATGCCAAGGGTGAGGAGGGAGTCTAATTTAAAACTGGGCTCGGGGCAGGTCTCACAGATGGGGCGTTTGAATAGAGACTTGTGGAAGGAGGGGAGGGCCACGCCGCCGCCTGCCAGAAGGGCATCCGCAGAGAGTGCGTGCAAAGGGCCTGCGGTGAGAACGGCCGGGCTAGCTCAGGGGCAACCAAGACAGCAGCAGTGTCAGGGGAGGGGAGCGTGGCAGGAAGACCCAGGAGCACCAGCGGGGCAGGGCTTAGGGCCTCAGGGGCCAGGACTTTGGCCAGACTCCGGGTGAGAAGGGGGTCTCGGGTTGTGAAGTGACCCGACTCATGGCTTAGAAGCTCCCCCTGGCTCCCTGGAGACCAGGCTGAGCCACAGTCACGGAGAGAAAGGCCAGGTCAGAAGAGAGATCACCCAAGCTCCAAGATCGTAGGGAGCCCGTCAGCCTGCGTGAGAACGTCCCCTCGCAGGGCTTCGGTTTCCTGTTCTGTAAGGTGGAGGGTTTGTGGACATCTGGGTGGAGAGCTCAGGGGAACCAGGCCACCTTGGACCTCGACGTCCCCAACAAGGGAGAGGAGTTTGGTGGAGAAGCCCAGACCCTGTCACTAGGAGAAACTCAACCCAAACTCGATGCACAAACACCCCCAGACCGTGCATCGTCCCGCCTGAAGTCCTCGTGGGCTGTGCAGGCCAGGTCTGGTCCCTGAATTGCTGCTCCAGGACTGGGGATTTGGAGAGAACCACAGCTCGGTGGAGACACAGCACAGATGAGATTGCCCGGTGCAAGGATGCTGAGTCTGTCAGACCACGTTCTTTTCCTTCCCAGACACACAGCTGGACCACACGGCCCTGCGCTCGGGAGGGACCCCGTGTTTGTCCTCTGACCGGAGGCCTGTGGGCAGAAGTGACTTATCTCGCGAGAGCCCTGCGCGGGGCCCGTCACCAGCGTCCCTCCATCAGGGCTGGGTCCCGGGATTCTGAGGGGTCAGGCAGGTCGGCCGGGAGACCGGAGCGGCCCCCTGGGCTGCGGCTGTCGCCTCCCACGCTGGCCAGTGTGTGAGTGGGGGTGGAAGTTGCTTCAAGCCTCTGCGACGTGGGGACGTTTGTTACAGCAGCTGTCTGCTGACTAACACCTACTCCTTACAGGACGTGCAGCCAGGGCCTCTTGGGGTGTCCGAGCGATTGCCTCTGAGCGGAAGCTGTGACGGTGCAGACTCTGGGGAGGTCACGTGCCTGTAGCGGGCTCTTACATCTGCGGGGTAAGGAGAGCGCCTGCCCCAGGTGGTGGCCGTGAGGGGTGAGGGGTGAAGTCCAGGTGGCCCAGGAGGGGCCTCCCCGGGTGCCCTTGACACTGGTCTTAACTCGCATTCTCCACCCAGGTAGACAGGTCCTGCAGTTGAGAGCTCTGCGACACAGGGCCTGTGCTCTGACCCCCAGCCCCGCCCCAACAGGGCCTCCCTTCCAGCCTCATTGTCCTGCCTGCCTGCAGGCCGTGCGCGATGTGCGCTGGCTCCAGGCTGGATCCACACACCCCAGCTGGCCTCCGGCCCACTCAGACGTGGCACAGAGCCAAGCTCCCCCGCCTGCTGCACAGGTTACCCTCTGGACTAGGGCCATCTTGGTATAAGCATCATTGGCTCTTTTGAAGAGATGGAGAAACCGAGGCCCAGGTCCCCAAGTGCCCCTGTCAAAGTCACACGTCAGCGTGAGCAGCCATGCCAGGGCTACAAGTTGCCCCCATGATCCACGAGATTCCTAGCACCCCAGACTCAAACAGGCTGACATCCCATCCAAGCTCTGCCCCACGGGCTGGGTGAGATCAGGCAGCTGCCTACGTAGCCTGAGCCTCAGTTTGCTCACCTGTAAAATGGGGAGATGATGTAAAACCAGCCTCCCAGATGGCCCCAGTGACCGCACCTCCTGGTTTCCCTCCTCGGCAGCCCTTCCCTTGCTGGACCAAGCTGGGTCTGTGTGACCAACGGCAGTCTTCAGAACGGGCGCTACATCACCTGAGATTAGGTTATGAAGGCAGCGCGGCTGTGGCTCAGACGGCTGTGCTCCTGTCCCTCTCAGAAGGCGGGGCAGGCCAGCTGCCCTACTGCCATCAGCAGTCTTGCTGGAGAACTGGGGCCTCTTGCCAACAGTCTCGTGCGTGAGCCTGAAAGAGGCTCCTCCAGCCCCATGCACGCCTTCAGATGAGGCAGTGCCAGCTGTCAACCTGACTGCCCCCTCCTGAGAGGTCCTGAGCCTGCCTGAGGCCGCCCTGTAGGCGGCAGAGATTGAAATAACAAGTGCTTTTTGTCTCCTGCAGCTGAGAAGTGGCGGCCACTTGTCTCCCCCTTGCAGTAGCTCTGGGTGAGGAATGCCCACCCACTGGGTGGGGTGGCCTGGGGATTACACGGAGGTACGTGGGCGCCTAGCTCCCAGCCGGCCCAGCGCCCCGTGGCCCACTGCCGCTTCCTCCCTGCCCTCATCATGGTTGCTAACCCTTACCACCCAGGAACCCAAGGAGCCTCCCGCCTGTTTGACCAAGGCCAGCCCTTTCCTCTCTCCTCCAGTGCAGCTCGGGAACGTGGGTGCTTACCAGCGCAGACAGTGAGGTTTTATTAGGAGCCATAACTGGGATGCTTGTGTTTGGAGAAAGCTGGGGAGATTTACAAGTGGCGGCTGGTGGAGGCGGGCGCTCTGGGTCTGTACGCACTCCTCTCCTTCTGCCTCCGGGGAAGCTCAGCCCTTGAGTCCGCTCCCTTCAGAGCAGGAGGAGGCGGAAATTGAATTAGTCTGCACATCTCCGCTGCTGATGGTTCTACTCAGGGCCATTTCGCTTGCTCATTTTTAATCTCTTCCTTCCATTTCTAAACAGCTGGCAGCTAAGTGGAGCTCAAGTGCACATTCTGGGATCATGTCCAGGCTCCTTGCCAGCCTGATCCGCTCTCTAGAGTGTCCCCTCCAGCCGGGGGGGGAGGAGGGCTGCAGGGCTGTGGGGGGCTGAGGAGAGCGGGCAGCAGAAACCAGAGCCCAGAGGGCAGATCCGGAGTGGGTGGCAGGGCCCACGTGTGCATTTTAAACCGGGCGGATCTCTGTGGCCATGTGCAGGCGATATTAATTGCATTCTCTGGGGGTCCTGGGACCCCTGCCCCCATAGCTGAAGCACTCTGGTCAGAGCTATTGCTCAAAAGCTCAGGATTCACTCCGCAAACTGCGGGCGGGCCTCCTTCCTCGCCTCCTGAAGCTGTGGCGACAGCAAGGGCAGCTCTCAGCCCAGGGCCTGGGCCGGCCCCTGTGAGGGCTCAAGAAACGCTCACTATGATTATTTATAACAACTGATAAAGGAAAGGCCAGCGGCCTCCCCCCAGAGCCGGGCCACCGCCGAAGGAGGGACACCAACCAGCAAAGGGCTGCTGCCTCTGTCCAGGGAGAGAGTGGGGTGGACCAAGGTTGGATGGAGGCAGGACCCACTGGGAGGGTGGAGGGGCAGGCGGACACTCAGCCGGGGAGCCCTGTGCCGCGGGAGTGTGGGGGCGTGGCTCTGTGGGCGCAGCGAGGTGGGGGCGTGGCAGGGTGGTGGGCGTGGCAGGGTGGTGGGCGTGGCAAGGTGCGGGCGCGATGCAAGGGTGTGGGTGTGGTATGGACGTGACGCACAGGCGGGCGTGACGCACAGGGTGTGGGCGTGGGCGTGGCGTGGGCGTGGCGGGGTGGTGGGCGTGGCGCGGGCGGGGTTTGTGGGAGGCCAGGCTCAGCAGGGCGCGGTGTGGGCGGGGCAGGGCAGAGGAGCCCCTGGGCTTCCTGGCTGGGCCCTCCTTCCCCGGCGGCAGCATCTCAGCTGTCCTCTGTAGGCTGCTTGAGGAGGCCGGAGGGGCCCAGGAGGACAGAGGAGAGCGGGTCTGGGGGTGGCTGGGCTTCGGGGAGAGCCCTTGACTCACGCAGAGGATGGAGCTCTGCGGCCACTTGACCAGGAGGGTGGCCCCAGCGGTCGTGGTGGCCGTTGCAGCTCTTTAGCCAGAGTCTGAAGAGAGATTGGACCACAAACCTAACTCAATGAAACTATGAGCCATGCAGTGCAGGGCCCCCTAGGACGGGCGGGTCGTGGTGGAGAGGTCTGACAAAAAGTGGTCCACTGGCGAAGGGAATGGCAAACCACTTCAGTATTCTTGCCTTGAGAACCCCATGAACAGCACGAAAAGGCAAAGAGATAGGACTGAAAAGATGAACTCCCCAGCTCAGTAAGTGCCCAGTATGCTACTGGAGATCAGTGGAAAAATAACTCCAGAAAGGATGAAGGGATGGAGCCAAAGCAAAAACAATACCCAGCTGTGGATGTGACTGGTGATAGAAGCAAGATCCGATGCTGCAAAGAGCAATATTGCATAGGAACCTGGAATGTCAGGTCCATGAATCAAGGCAAATTGGAAGTGGTCAAACAAGAGATGGCAAGAGTGAACATCAACATTCTAGGAATCAGTGAACTAAAATGGACTGGAATGGGTGAATTTAACTCAGATGACCATTATCTACTACTGGGGCAAGAATCCCTCAGAAGAAATGGAGTAGCCCTCACAGTAAACAAAAGAGTCCAAAATGCAGTACTTGGTGCAATCTGAAAAATGACAGAATGATCTCTGTTCATTTCCAAGGTAAACCATAAATACCACAGTAATCCGAGCCTATGCCCCAACCAGTAACACTGAAGAAGCTGAAGTTGAATGGTTCCAAAAGACCCACAAGATCTTCTAGAACTAACCCCCATAAAAGACGTCCTTTTCATTATAGGGGACTGGAATGCAAAAGTAGGAAGTCAAGAGATACCTGGAGTAACAGGCAAGTTTGGCCTTGGAATACAGAATGAAGCAGAGCAAACGCTAACAGTTTTGCCAAGAGAAAGCACTGGTCATAGCAAACACCCTCTTCCAACAACACAAGAGAAGACTCTACACAGGGACATCACCAGATGGTCAACACCGAAATCAGACTGATGATATTCTTTGCAGCTGAAGATGGAAAAATCTCTATACACTCAGCAAAAACAAGACAGGGAGCTGACTGTGGTTCAGATCATGGACTCCTTATTGCCAAATTCAGACAAAAATTGAAGAAAGCAGGGAAAACCACTAGACCACTCAAGTTTGACTTAAATCAAATCCCTTATGATTATACAGCGGAAGTGCCAAATAGGTTCAAGGGACTAGATCTGATAGACAGAGAGCCTGAGGACTATGGATGGAGGTTTGTGACACTGTACAGGAGGCAGTGATCAAGACCATCCCCAAGAAAAAGAAATGCAAAAAGGCAAAATAGTTGTCTGAGGAGGCCTTACAAATAGCTGAGAAAAGAAGAGAAGCTAAAGGCAAAGGAGAAAAGGAAAGAAATACGCATCTGAATGGAGAGTTCCAAAGAATAGTAAAGAGAGATAAGAAAGCCTTCCTCAGCGATCAATGCAAAGAAATAGAGGGAAACAATAGAACGGGAAAGACTAGAGATCTCTTCAAGATAATTAGAGATACCAAGGGAACATTTCCTGCAAAGATGGGCTCGATAAAGGACAGAAATGGTATGGACCTAACAGAAGCAGAAGATATTAAGAAGAGGTGACAAGAACACACAGAAGAACTGTACAAAAAAGATCTTCACGACCCAGATAGTCATGATGATGTGATCACTAATCTAGATACAGACATTCTAGAGTGAGAAGTCAAGTGGGCTTCAGGAAACATCACTATGAACACAGCTAGTGGAAGTGATGGAATTCCAGTTAAACTATTTCAAATCCTAAAAGATGATGCTGTGAAAGTGCTGCACTCAATATGCCAACAAATTTGGAAAACTCAGCAGTGGCCACAGGACTGGAAAAGGTCAGTTTTCATTCCAATCTCAAAGAAAGGCAATGCCAAAGAATGCTCAAATTACCGCATGATTGCACTCATCTCACACACTAGCAAAGTAATGCTCAAAATTCTCCAAGCGAGGCTTCAATAGTATGTGAATTGAGAACTTCCAGATATACAAGCTGGATTTAGAAAAGGCAGAGGAACCAGAGATTAAACTGCCAACATTGGTTGGATCATAGAAAAAGCAAGAGAGTTCCAGAGAAATATCTACTCCTGCTTTGCTGACTACACCAAAACCTTTGACCGTGGATCACAACAAACCGTGGGAAATTCTTCCAGAGATGGGAACACCAGACCACCTGCCCTGCCTCCTGAGAAATCTGTATGCAGGTCAAGAAGCAACAGTTAGAACGGGACAAGGAACAACAGACTGGTTCCAAATTAGGAAAAGGAGTACATCAAGGCTGTATATTGTCACCCTGCTTATTTAACTTCTATGCAGAGTACATCATGAGAAATGCCGGGCTAGAAGAAACACAAGCTGGAATCAAGATTGCCGGGAGAAATATCAATAACCTCAGATATGCAGATGACACCACCCTTATGGCAGAAAGTGAAGAGGAACTAAAGAGCCTCTTGATGAAAGTGAGAGAGTGAAAAAGTTGGCTTAAACCTCAACATTCAGAAAACGAAGATCATGGCATCCGGTCCCATCACTCCATGGGAAATAGATGGGGAAACAGTGGAAACAGTGGCAAACTTTATTTTTTGGGGGGGCTCCAAAATCACTGCAGATGGTGATTGCAGCCATGAAGTTAAAAGATGCTTAGTCCTTGGAAGAAAAGTTATGACCAAGCTAGATAGCATATTCAAAAGCAGAGACATTACTTTGCCAACAAAGGTCCATCTAGTTAAGGCTATGGTTTTTCCAGTGGTCATGTATGGATGTGAGAGTTGGACTGTGAAGAAGGCTGAGTGATGAAGAATTGATGCGTTTGAACTGTGGTGTTGGAGAAGACTCTTGAGAGTCCCTTGGACTGCAAGGAGATCCAACCAGTCCATTCTAAAGATCAGTCCTGAATATTCATTGGAAGGACTGATGTTGAAGCTGAAGCTACAATACTTTGGCCACCTGATGTGAAGAACTCATTTGAAAATACCCTGATTCTGGGAAGTTTGAAGGCAGGAGGAGAAGGGGACGACAGGATGAGATGGTTGGATGGTGTCACTAACCTGATGGACATGAGTTTGAGTAAATTCCGGGAGTTGGTGATGGACAGGGAGGCCTGGCGTGCGGCAGTCCGTGGGGTCTCAAGGAGTCAGACACAACTGAGGGACTGAACTGAACTGAGGAAAGGTTGAATCAAGGCAGTATTGATGCATAATGCTCAGAGGCTGTGAGTGGCATAGGCGGTCCTTTCTGTGCCCCAAGAAGGTGCATCCTAATGGGAAAGGCGGCGAGTGGCCGCCCGTATCAGCGGGTGGGGGGTGGGCGGGGTGCACGTGCTGCAGGGGGCCTGCTCTGCGTGCAGCCAGGGGAAGCTAGGCCAGGGTCGGGGCAGGTTCCCCAGGAGGGAAGCGCGCGTGGGTCTCTGAGGAGGAGGAGGGCTTTTCCCAGGAGCGGGTGGCAGGCAGGCACGAGATGAATGCCTACTTTTGGGCACGAGTACACAGATGGGTGGGGGTGTGGGGCTGCAGAAGGGGGCCCTCACGGGCTCACAGGTGATACGGAGAGGCAGGGGGTCCTAGGCAGGGCCTGAGGGCCTGAGTGGGCTCTGGCAGTGGCGTGGGCTGTGGGTGGAGCAGGAGGGGAGGGAAGCGTGACCCGTGGGAGACAGTGCGGGCCCTTGGCACTGCCTGCAGCTCACTGTGCCCGCTCACCAGCTGTCCCCTCTCCCACCTCCATCCCTGCCTGTGGCTCCTCGAGGCTCCCAGGCCTCCAGACTGTTGGCCACCCTTGCTTCTGCAGTTCAGGTCCATGTCAGGTGGCCCCTTCCTGCACCAGGACTGTGGTCCTGGGACCCACTTCAGGAGAACTTGGCTGGTGATGATGTGGGCATAAAAGACCACAGAGCTTCTTCCAAGAAGAAGGGGCTCGTGAGGCACTGGCCACAGAGTCCGCCTCAGGGCAGGGCACAGATTTGGAATGCGTGCTTTTTTTTTTTAAGTGATAGTAGCAAATAAATGTTACCAAATAGTACCAAATAGATGTTCAAGCTGGTTTTAGAAAAGGCAGAGGAACCAGAGATCAAATTGCCAACATCTGCTGGATCATCGAAAAGCAGGAGAGTTCCAGAAAAACATGTTTCTGCTTTATTGACTATGTCAAAGCCTTTGACTGTGTGGCTCACAATAAACTGTGGAAAATTCTGAGAGAGATGGGAATACCAGACCACCTGACCTGCTTCTTGAGAAATCTGTATGCAGGTCAGGAAGCAACAGTTAGAACGGGACATGGAACAACAGACTGGTTCCAAATAGGAAATGGAGTACGTCAAGGCTGTCTATTGTCACCCTGCTTATTTAACTTCTATGCAGAGTACATCATGAGAAATGCTGGGCTGGAAGAAACACAAGCTGGAATCAAGATTGCTGGGAGAAATATCAATAACCTCAGATATGCAGATGACACCACACTTATGGCAGAAAGTGAAGAGGAACTAAAAAGCCTCTTGATGAAAGTGAAAGTGGAGAGTGAAAAAGTTGGCTTAAAGCTCAACATTCAGAAAACTAACATCATGGCATCTGGTCCCATCACATCATGGGAAATAGATGGGGAAACAGTGGAAACAGTGTCAGACTTCATTTTTTTGGGCTCCAAAATCACTGCAGATGGTGACTGCAGCCATGAGATTAAAAGACGCTTACTCCTTGGAAGGAAAGTTATGACCAACCTAGATAGCATATTCAAAAGCAGAGACATTACTCGGCCAACAAAGGTCCATCTAGTCAAGGCTATGGTTTTTCCAGTGGTCATGTATGGAGATGAGAGTTGGACTGTGAAGAAGGCTGAGCACCGAAGAATTGATGCGTTTGAACTGTGGTGCTGGAGAAGACTCTTGAGAGTCCCTTGGACTGCAAGGAGATCCAACCAGTCCATTCTGAAGGAGATCAGCCCTGGGATTTCTTTGGAAGGAATGATGCTAAAGCTGAAACTCCAGTACTTTGGCCACCTCATGTGAAGAGTTGACTCATTGAAAAGACTCTGATGCTGGGAGGGATTGGGGGCAGGAGGAGAAGGGGACGACAGAGGATGAGACGGCTGGATGGCATCACTGACTCGATGGACGTGAGTCTGAGTGAACTCCGGGAGTTGGTGATGGACAGGGAGGCCTGGTGTGCTGCGATTCATGGGGTCGCAAAGAGTCGGACACGACTGAGTGACTGAACTGAACTGAACCAAATAAAAGCTGACTTGTTTGGGAAGTCGCATTCCTTGAATCAATAGCTGATATGTCAGATAATAAGATTAAAGTTTGGCCTCCCACCTGGTTTGACTGGCGCCAGGCTTGGAGACCAGTGGGCTGGAGGGTCAGGATGTCTGACTCCCTGAGTCCGGACGGGACTGGCTTTCCCAGGGTGGTGGGTGGGCGGGACAGAGGCTTCCCTGCAGTGCCCGCCACGCCAGGGCCCCCTGCATTTGTCACCAAGGTTTCACCTTTTACGAGATGGGAGTATTTTTAACCAGCCTGTCAACACCCTTGTAATTAAAAAACTTTTCACATTGAAAACTGACAAAGTGGTACATCTGAGGAAGCATAAAGCCTCCTTAACAGCGTGGAAGTTGGGGTGGGCTGCTTATTGGAGGGGAGGGGAAGATGCATTTTGAAAGGACCCTCAGAGGAGGGCTCTGGGAGCTGTGGCAGGGGCTCGGAGCAGGTGTGGGGCTCGGTCCTGTGGCTCTGACGTCCGAGGGGCACTGGGGAGGGGATGCCCTCCGGGGCTGTTTAGGGTCCTGGGACAGTCGAGGGGTTGATGGTTGCCCCAGCTCTGGATTCTGGGTGGGGGAGATGGTGGGGCGTGGTGCTACTGAGTCTCAGAGACACTGTTTCTTCAGGAACAAGTGTGAGGGGTCACCTTGGCCTGAGAGCAGGCAGTCGGGAGTATCTTCAAGGCCGATTCCTTCCCTGGCTTCCTGTGGAGCCCTAGCAAGGTTCTGAGGCCAGCCCCAAAGGCACTGCTGGCCCTCGTGGGGATCACACCCCAGTCAAGGCACCCCTGGCCCACCTGACTCCCAGACATCGACCCCTGCTCCAGGAGCCCAAGGTGGCCCAGGCCGCTGATGGGTGGTGTGGGCAGGTGTCCCCAGAGGTGCCTGGAGAGCCGATGCTGGCCCTCCTGGATGAACAGTGCCGGGAATCTGAGCCTCAGAGGGGCTGGCGGGGCCGATGCAGGAGGGGTCTGACCTCAGAGCCCTCAGGCTCCCTGCCAGCCCTGGAAACCCCCGAAAGATGAGCAGCACTGGGTAATGGATGCCTGAACTCAGCTTCCCCTGCCCTCACACCTTTCAGCCCAGTCTAGAGAACAGCCTCAGGGTTCAAGGGCATCTCAAGGGTGCTGAGCGCTGTGCATACAGCAGGCTGTTCAGATGCTTGTTGAGAGACTCCCCACTGTTGGCAAAGCCTGGTGAGCTTTCCGTTTAGATAAGCGTGATCTGTGTGCCAACACCCACCCCCCCCCACCGCCCCCGCCAAGCTGATGCATCTGCAGAATGATGGCCTCAGACCGAGCTTGTGACCTGGGGGCTCGGCTCACTGCCGGTGCCTTGGGGGAAAGAAGTGACAGAGAAAAACCAGCTGGTCGGGCAGGGGGCGGGGATGTGGCGCTTCCGCCCTCAGCTGCTCTGGTGACCCCAGTGGCTCTGTCTGAGTCCCCAAAGCTGCCTGGAGCTCCCATAGCCCATCGTGAGACTCGAGAGCGACTAGGACAAACAGCCAGCCCAGGGCGATGCCAGAGCCTGGGTGGGACCTGGCGGGCGCCCGTCGGGCTCCGCTGCAGCCTGGCTGGGGGCGACCTCCCTTCCTCAGAATCTGGTCCCTTGTTCCTGAAATGGGACAGTCGGAGTGGCTCTGCAGTTTCTGGGCCGCGAGTCCCAGAGGTGAGACCCCCCCACCCCCCCACCCCCGCCTCTGCCCACAGTCCCCGCCCAGCAAGCAGTAGGGCCCCAAGCGGGTGTTCATGGGGCGTGGGGGACCTATAAGCTTGGTGCTAGCCCCCACGCTGGCCCCTTTCCCACAGACGCTGCCCCAGGCCTGGCCACTCTCCAGGGCAGCTGTCCTCCAGCTTTTGGCCCAGCCCGGGGGCCTCCGTGCCTCCCACGGTGGGGAGGAGAGAGATGGAAGGTCACCACCTCCACCTGGAGGGGCTGCTTGCGTCTCACGGGCTGGAACCAGTCACGTGACCCCATCTCCCTTCCCACCTCCCAGAAGGAGGACTGTGATATGGGAGCTGGTGAGCAAGAAGGGCCGTCCGTCTCTGCCTCTTAGGTTCCTTGTAGATGAGCAAATGCATGTGAGCTTGCTGGAAGCTGGGTGGGCAGCTGTTGGTGGGATGGGGCCACAGCCGGGAAGGCAGAGTGGATGCTTAAATGATGCTTAGTTCCAGGAAGGTGTCCTTTCAACACGGGTAGATGCCTTATCACACTCAATTAAATCCTCGTTGAGGACAGTGTTTGAAAGGCATTTCCGAGGGAGCGAGCCAGCACTGGGTGCTGGGTGTCCGGTTGGTCCCGGCCTCAGGGAGAGAGGCTGCCGCCCACCGGCTGATGGATCATTCTGCAAGAGCACGGCTGACCCCCGGGCAGGGGGCCAGGAGTGAGGCTCTAATGATGGATGACCCAAGCAGGCTGGTTTAATTTCCCACCATCACCTGCCACTCTGCGGCCGGCGCCTGCGTCATTTCCCAAGCTCTGTCCATCCATCAAGCACGCGTGAGGCCAAACGCGCTCCTCATTTCGTTGCTGGGGGACCTTGGGCTGGGGGAGGGGGCACTGCCCTTCTCAGAAGCAGGATGGGAGACTGGCAAAACCAGAAGAGCTGGTTAGATGGGCTGGGCTGGTTGATGTTTTAGGAAGAGCTAAAACGCATGTGCTGGTTTATAATTAGGGCTGTGGATGGTGCGTGCAGACCCTCCCTGTTGCGGGACACACAGCTCAACGGGGAGGCTGCCTGGAGCTGCCGGCTGAGGCACCATGGCGGGACCTCCCTCACGTTGTTGTTCCTAAGAAGGGGCGCTGTTTGACTCCCCAGCCTCTGAACCCTGGTGGAGGTGTTGCGTTTGTGTGTGTGTGTGTTTTGGTGTGTGTGTGTGTGTTCTGAAGTGTGGGTTGGTTGAGAAGCAGCCGGGGCGGCAGAAGGAAGTCCCATATGTTAGTGATGAAACCGTCTCATCGCTGCTGGGGGCCGGTGCCTCCTCCCTCCCCCCGTCACCTTCTGCCTCGGGCCCCTCCTCTGAGGGCTTGCTCCATCCCGGGCAGGGGCGTCCTTGGCCTTTAACTTCCTGCTGGGTCCCTCAGAGGGGTTCCAGCAAATTTGATGCCTGGATGATTTATCCCAGCCTACCAAGTTCCCCTTCTTGGAGGTGTCAATTGCCTGCCTTTAAAAATAGCTTTATTGTCTTCTTATTATAAAACGAATCCATCATTATTGCAAAAAGTAGTTCAGAAAATTTAGAAAGCTGAAGGAGACTGTCACCACCCCCTTCCCACCAGCAACCACCCTGTGAATCCATCGTTATTGCAAAAAAAAAAAAAAAAAAAATCAGAAAATTCAGAAAGTTGAAGAAGGGAGTGGTGATCGCCCGCTGACTAGTGGGCGCCCCGTTTCTAGGCAGAAAGAGCACGCGTGTGTAGGCACGCCACGGCGGTGTGCTCGCACTGTTGGAGCATGCAGCTCCTGCTTCTGGGTTCTGGGGACGTGGTCCTCGTCCATGCGTGCCGAGCCACGTGGCACTTTCCTGCCTACAGCGACTCACTGTTAACCCAGTTTCCAGTCTGGCTGGCGGGACCTTGGGTGCTGCAGGGAAACCTCCCAGCCTCTGGTCCTCGTTAGGGAACCTGGGCTGATAATGCCCCCACCTCCGAGCGCGGCTGGCCTCAGGGAGACGGTGCTCGTTACACACAGGGTCTGGCCCAGACCTCGCAGCGCCTCTGGGCACTCCGTCCTGCTGTCCCTGCTGTGGTTCCTGGGATGATCGGGCTGAGGGCTGATGGACCCTTTCAGTTCTCCCCCCGTGAACTCCACAGCAGCAGCTGGCCCCAGGGTTGGGTCCTTGCTGGCTGGGCTGATTTGGCGCTAAGACAATTAGCTCCTCATAGAGGAGCTGCTGGGTCCTGGGGTCCCTCTCCCTTCAACGTGGAGTATGTTCAGGAGGTAGGTCTTCGCGCGTCTGATGTTGCTTTTAGAGAGCCTGACCTGGGGCCGGCGTTTGCACACAGGCCACAAGGCACAAGGTGGAAGGGGCTGATCAGAGAAGGCATGGCAATTGGAGGCCCAAGCCTCTATTGGACACGCGGCCCGTCCTAAGCGGCCAGGCTGCGTCCAGTTTCCTGGAGACTGGAGTCCAGCTTGGCCCATTTTCTAGGCTCAGGCAGGAGTGCTCGGCGGAGGACCACACAGGGCCGAGGACCGCCGGGCGAGCGCGAGGCTGACCCCAGTGGAGCCTGCAGGCTGAGTGGCAGACTCTGTGAGCGCATAGTTCTCACAGGGGTCTCGTTGCTCCCTGGGGAGTTTGCTCACTGTGCTTTTCGTCCCAGCCAGCTAATCAAGAGGAAAGAACTCTGGGGTGCCTCCTGGAGAAAGCCCATCAGGTCGTCTGCCACCTGAGTTACTAACCCGTCAGCCTCCGGCCTGGCGCCTCCCTGAGTTGAGGGGAATGCTGAGCAGGGCTGCCTACCGCCCACCGTGAGCAGAGCCCAGAGCCTGTCGGGTGCTGGGGCCACAGGCCACCTGATCGTACCTGCCCCACCCGCAGGCCCTGCGTGACGGTGGCACCTCGGGGTGGGGACCTGGCCTTGCCCATCCCCGTCCCTCTCAGGTCTGGCGTGGACTCAGTGGAGTCAAGGGAAGCCCAGGTATGACCTTAAGCTTTCACTGCCCATCACCCCTCTGTGCCACCCTGGGCTTCCGGGAGGAGCCTTGCACCCAGCGGTAAGGGTGCTTCCGGGGCTGGCATCTTCGCCCAGCGCGGAGCAGCTCCTCACAGCCACGTGAAGCGGCCAGTGTGCAGACAGCGTCTCCATGTGTGACATGGTGTTCCTTCCGCGCAGCCACCCAGACCCACCCAGCCCCTCCCTGCAGCAGGTCAAGTGATGACACGCTCGGTCACGGCCAGCTGGTTGAGAGCCCCTGTGACCCCAGCCCCGGGCCCACCAAGCCCTTCCACCCAGCCCTTGGACAGACCCCAGGGAAGGCGGGGTCAGCCCACCCCTGCCGCACAAACCCTGCGTCTGGAGCGAGCCCATCCAGCCGCCCACAGCCAGACCCCTGGAGCCTCGCCCTCTTCCCGCCCTCCTCGCTGCCAGCCTCTGACATGCTCCCGCAACCAGCCAGGCGCTGCCTGGCCTGCGGCTGCGCTCACTGGCCTGACGAGCTCTCAGTCCGACGGCCGCTGGCAGGGGTGTCGTGCCCCCGGATGGCCCAGCATCAGCCTGCTGCGTCTGGGGGCCGTGCTGTTTCCCTGGTATTCGCTTTCGTAAACTCGGCAACAGTCGTAGCTGTGACTTATCACATGTGCTTTATGGGCCCTGAGCCCCAGTCTTGAATCCCGAGAGGAAACCGGCAGGGAGGTTACCATTTGCGCTACTTAAGGTCGACATCCAGAGGGCTGTCCCCCCAACACGCCAGCCCTGTGAGTCCTGCAGCTGGAAGGACCCAGTCTGTGCCTGGCTCTCTCTGCCCTCCGAGGGAGGGGCAGGCGTGATGACCTTGAGCCTGGCCTGTGACCTTCCCAGGTGCCTGCTGAGGTGCACAGCTTGGGGGCTTCTTGGGGTGGGGGGTCAGTGTGAGGTCGTGGGGGGTGGAGACCGAGGGGCATCTCTGCCCACGTCCACTCAGACAGTGATGCTGGCCCCTAGCCAACCCTTCTTCCCAGACAGGAGGGCTGGGTCCTTAGGGAGACCTTCCTTCTGGCAGGACTCATGGCCCTGATCCAGACACACCACTCCAGCTGCTCTCGGAGCCTTCTCTCCCGGCCCATCTTAAGAGCACTGCTCCTGAGTTGAACCCCTCATTGTGTTGGGGGTTGGACGGTCTGCAGTCCCTTGGGCTCCAGACAGCTCCAGAGTCATTAGCATCGTGAAGTCCCGGGAAGCCTGGGCCTAGAAGTCGGTAACGGAGACGGTGGGAGTGCCTCAGCCCAGGGCCAGCTGCTTCTCACCCCCAGCCTTGGTCTGGGCCAGATGGCCCGGAGGCGGGCTGTCCAAGGACACTCATGTTCCCCTCCCAGGGATAAGGATGTTGGGGGGGAGACAGGTGAGAATGTGTTCCTGAGTTCTGCTGACCCTGAGGTCCCCTGCTGGCCAGGACAGGTGCTGTGATGGGGACAGGTGGGGGGCCCAGCCGGAGGAGCCCCTGCTGAGGGCACTGGCCTGCCCTCCTTGTGCAGAACGGCATCAAGACTTTTGTGTCTTTTGCTGAAAAAATAGCAGCCTCCTTTCCCAGGTGCCGGGGCAGCGCTGCCCTGGGGCCCCAGCCACCATGTGGGCTCTGACGTGCCTCCTCCCCTGCGGCCCCAACAGCCACGTGAAGCTTGGTGGCTTCGGGAATGGAGGGTCGGGGGGTGGTGTGTGCTCGTCCAGGCATGTGGGTTGGCAGATGGTCCCGGGTCGGGCTTGGTGGGGCTGGGGTCAGGGTCCAGGCACCTGTCATCACTCACCTGCCACAGGGACCCCTCTTCTGCTCCTGGGACAGCAATGCCTTGCAGACAGGAGCCCAAGGCACCTCTGCGGGTTGTGTGGTTGGGGATAAAGAAAACAGAGCGTTCGGGCCACCGCCGTCAGCGGGGCGTGAGCAGAGGAGGGATCAGGAGTGAAGAAGGGTCTGGCCCAGGAGCCGCTGAGAGCATCTGACGGGGGATTCGGGGCTCCCCCAGGCCGAGACGTCCCCGTGGTGCCAAGCACGGGGCAGGGGCTGTGTGCTGAGGCCCAGACCCTTTGTCAGGAGATGCCACTCCGGGTCTGGTCGTTCAGCCCCTGACGGCCCTGTGTACTCACCGAGCCCTGCCCTGTGCCCAGGATTGAGGAGGCTGAGAGGGACTCAGGAGACAGGGTCTTTGTCCCTGGGGGCTTCCTGCCCACCTGGAGGCACCCGGCACACAGGTGAGTCAGCAGCACACAGTGATGTACAAGCAGCGCCCGGCACTCGGGACGCGGGGGCAGCTGGTGCAATCCCCGTGCAGCGATACCCCTTGATCACACAGCGACCCGAGGACAAAAGCCGTCCCTGGTCAGCGCTTTGGGGCCAGGAGTCTGCGGATGGCTCACTTATGCTTTGCTTTGATAGTCCTCCATGAAAGGGCATGACAACAGCTGTCCACTCATCTGGGGTTGAAGAGGGCAGCTTGTCGTCTAGAAAGAGGAGACAGAGAGAGACCGCAGACGCAGAGAGACAGAGAGAAACAGACAGAGAGACACAGACAGACAGAGAGAGAGACAGACAGACAGACACAGAGAGATAGGACAGACACAGAGAGATAGAAGGACAGACACAGAGAGAGAGACAGAGAGAGAGAGAGACAGACAGACAGACGCAGAGAGACACAGAGAGAGACAGACGCAGACGCAGAGTCGCAGAGTGGGGCGTATGTTCACCTTGGAGGGCAGTGAGGGGCCAGGGTCTCTCGGACGCTGCGCAGTTGAGCTGGGAGCAGGCCTCCAGGTTCCCATGTCCACGTGGACACACCCCACAGCAGGCCAAAGCACGCTGGGAAGGGTCCCTGCTTCCCAGAGCTCACACTTTAGTGGAGAAACATATCAAACACCTACCGTACAATTAGCTGTTACTGAAATGATCATTAAAGAAAAATCTTTTCTCTCTTACATCACTTAATAGTTACAGATGGAGAAGGAGATGGCACCCCACTCCAGTCCTCTCGCCTGGAGCATCCCATGGACGGAGGAGCCTGGTGGGCTGCAGTCCATGGGGTCGCTAGGAGTCAAGCACAACTGAGCGACTTCTCTTTCACTTTTCCCTTTGATGCACTGGAGAAGGAAATGGCAGCCCACTGCAGTGTTCTTGCCTGGAGCATCCCAGGGACGGGGGAGCCTGGTGGGCTGCCGTCTATGGGGTCGCACAGAGTCGGACACGACTGACGTGACTCAGCAGCAGCAGCAGTTACAGAAACATTGCACAAATAGTACAAGGTACACTCATATACAGTGTGTTTCCTCCCTCCATCACCACACACACGCACGCACACACACACGCACACGCACACACGACACACACGCAAGTACACACAGGCACACACAGGCACACACATAGGCACACACACGCGTGCTCACACATGCACACATACACACAGACACTCACACGCATGCACCCACTCACATGTGCACACATGCGCGCACACACACGCGTGCACACACATGCACCCGCACACACGCACATGCACACACACAGGACACACGACGCACGCACACACACGCAGGTGCACACAGGCATGCACACATGCGCGCACACACACGGACACACACATGCACACAAACGCGCACACACAACGCATACACGTGCGTACACATATGTGCTCACACGCGCACACATGCATACACACATGCTCACACACGTGCACGCGCAGGCGCACACACATGCACACATGCACACACTTGCACACACACGCGCGCATCTACACCATACTTTCCTGAACTATTTGATAGTGAGTTTGAGCCGTGGTGCTGACCCTTTGCGCTCGGTGCTTTCTTGTGTGTTTGTCTTTCGTCTGCGCGGCGCAGCGTCAGGACCTTAGCTCCGTGACCAGGGGAGGTGCGCTGGGAGCTCAGAGTCCTAACCGCCGGACCACCAGGGAAGTCCCTGCCCTGATCAGCGCTGAGTAGCACAGCTCTCGCATCGCCACAGTGCAGTGATCACAGTCAGGACATGCTTTTGAATGCGGCACAGGCCTTATTCAAGTCTGGCTACTTGGGGCCAAGTGTTCTCCAGAGGCCCACCCAGAAGTGGGGTTGCACCTTTCTCAATAAATCCTAGGAGGCAGATGCCGCCTTTTCAAGAAATTAACCAAAAACAAAACAAAACAATGAAAAAAAAACCTCCTTGATGGCTGCCTCCATATTTATCACACCCAGAGTCCATTGGACTGCAAGAAGATCCAACCAGTCCATCCTAAGGGAAATCAGTCCTGAATATTCGTCGGAAGGACTGATGCTGAAGCTGAAACTCCAATACTCTTTGGCTACCTGATGCGAAGAACTGACTCACTGGAAAAGACCCTGTTGCTGGGAAAGGTTGAAGGTGGGACGGGAAGGGGACGGCAGAGGATGAGATGGCTGGATGGCATCACTGACTCAATGGACATGGGTTTGAGCAAGCTCTGGGAGTTGATGATGGACGGGGAGGCCTGGCGTGCTGCCGTCCATGGGGTCGCAGAGAGTCTGAACTGAACTGAACAGAGATTCTTCCTCTAGGGTTGGGTTAGTCCTGCTCCTAAGGCATAGCCTTTCCAGGCTGTCTCGCTGAACGCCAGGGAATTTCAGCAGACTTTCTCCGTTCCTGCTGGCTGTGTGGATCATCTCCCTGAATGTGCAGCCCAGCATTCAGACGGTATCAGGGGGCCCTGTGTGGACTTCAGAAGCTCCTACTTGGACCACCTCTCTGCCCCTAACTCTAGCTGCCTTGCCAGCTTCAAATCCCAATCCCTGCATCCCCAGCTCAGCAAAACGTTGTTATCTGGCTGAGCAGGCACCCCACAGCATCTCAGAAGGGAGGACTCCGTGGACAGAGCCCAGGCAGAACCACTTGGGGTCCAGAACGTGCCCCGGACAGGCAGCCAGTGGCTGTGGGCTGGTGCGCTCGCCTCCTCTCGGGGCTCTGGTCCCACTGGTGTCCAGTCAGGGACACTTCACTGCCCTGCTTCATCCAGTCTTGCAGGTGTTGGCAGGAGAGGGCTGGATGACGCCATCACGGCCAGAGAAGGAGGCCCTGCTCACTGAGTGTAAGCTACAGCTGTGGTGTGTGCTGGAAAGGAAAGAGAGCAGGCTGCTTACAAGATGCAGGCGAGTTGGAGGGCCAAGTGGTGCTCCCTAAGCGGGGCTAAAATCTGAAGGGTGTGCGTGCTCTGCACACACGTGCACGTATGCACATGCTGTGAGCAGAACCACGTTCTCGGCAGAGGAACAACATCCACGGAAACTGCCGCGTCCTGAAGGGCTCGGTGCCTCCCCGCAGCTGAGAGGAGGCCAGTGTGGGCGGCTCCAGGGCACCCCGCGTGCCTCAGCCACTGTGGAGGGAGGCAGAGGACAGAGCCCCCCCCCGCCGCTACCGCGCGCCCCCAGCCTCACCCACGTACTGGTGTGTGCACACCTACGAACATTTCCTGTGTGCGTGTGACAGGGAGAAGGAGGCTGGGGACCCTGGGAATGAGCACAGGTGCAGGGAAGGCGCCTGGGTGCTAAGATGGGAGGCATCTGAGAGCCCACGGGCGCCGCAGGAGGCTGCGGGGTCCAAGCGGCGGTGTGGCTCCAGGTGCCACGGGCTGAAGGGTCCTTGGGGGCCCCGCACAAGGTGCCTTGGGTCAGGAAGCCAGGCAGCTTCGTCATGCCCATCCCCAGGGAGCTCCTGGTGGCTCCCTCCAGGCACTCACCTAGGTTTCATGGCCCCAGGGTGGGCTGTTCCCTGAGTAATAGTCTTTCCAACAAAGAAACCCAAAGCCCTGGGTGAGAAGGTTCTTGGGGACTGTCTCCAGTCCTCAGAAGCCCTTGGCCATCTGTGACCGAGGTGTCTGACCCCACAGGGGCACGCAGCCCTTCCCCTCCCAGAGGGACCCCGCTACTACAAACGCTGGTGCTTTGCAAGGAGTGCGGACATCCCAGCACCAGGTGCTGCTCCAGGACAGGGAGGCCCAGGCCACAGGCAACCAGGGCCTCGCAGCCCTCTGCCGGTCTCTCCAGGTGAGGGAGCCTGCCCTAGCTAGCCGGCCCTGGAGACACCCTCCTGTGGGCCGTCAGGGGTCCCCACCTCTGCTGGACTCCGGAAGGAGCACGGCCACGTGTGCCTGGAGTCAAGGGCTAGAGGAGGACATGCTTTGGAAGCATTCGATGGAAACTCACAGATCTTTCTGGGACTTGAATGGGGCCTTGGGCCCACTTCTGAGCCTTCATCCTCTGAGGCCAGGGAAGACCAGGGTTAGATGACCCCCACGCTTGAGGCAGTTTTGGTGGTTTCTGCCGAACTGGAAGCTGCTGTGAGCAGAGTCTCAACGCCCTCAGACTGAAAGTCCCTGCCTCGGGAGTCAGGGGAGGAGTGCCCATTCCAGACTCAGGTGGGCACCGAGCCAGGGGCACAGGGAAGCCTGCAGCTGCTCTCAGCCAGTGAAGTCCAGTGGAGAGCCTGTGCCTGCTGGGAAAACTTGAGTGCTGGCCGGGGCCTGAGTGACCGCAAACCATGAAAAGAGCGTGAGAAAGCAGCTGCGCTCCGCACCCCGCGGGGACCGGTCCCAGGTGAGCCCAGACTCGGGCTGTGCCCGCCGCGCGTGGGAGCACCGTCTCCGCTAAGCTCACGGTGCCCCAAGCCCTGGTGACAAGCCGCCTCCTTATTGGCGGCAGGCCTGTGTGGACAGCGGCCTGCCCTGCCCTTGGGTCCTGGAAGCCAGGGCGGGGTCGGGGGCTCCTTGACAGGCGGGGCTGTAGGCGGGGCTGTAGGCGGGGCTGTAGGCGGGGCTGTAGGCGGGGCGGGAGGCGGGGCGGGGGGCGGGGCGGGGGCCCTGATGGGCACGCAGGACAGTAGCGTTTAACGGGAGGTGGGGAGCATCTTGTTACCCCTCCTCTCTCACCTGCGCAAGGCTCTCGGGAGCCGGCAGGTGGGAGCTCCCTGACCTCCAGTGCCCGCACCCCTGCTCGCTGGGCGGGACTGGGGTGTCTTCCCAGGGCGAGGTGGGTACACCCACGCGTCCAGCTCTCTGCCCAGGTGTCTTCCCGCCCGGGCGGGGCTCCGGTCTGAGGTCCCGCTCAGGTGCTGTGCCCGCCCGGGCCTCCAGGTGTGGGCCTCCTGGGACAAGGCGGCTCTTGACCCTGCACCCCTGCAGGCCCGCCACTGTGCTGCACGTGGACCCAAGACGTGTGGGCGCCAGGCGCCGGGGGTGCCTCCCTAGGGTCAGGAGCTCCGTGAGGGGCAGCCAGCCGAGGACTGGACTGAAGGGGGCGCCTCTCTGGTCAGGATGGGCTCCCCCGGGCCCACCTGCACGTGGCCCTGCCCCCTCGGGGCCTCGGGCCGCGGCCGGGGCCACCCTGCCTGGGTCACAGGGTCACTCCTCACCTGCCGGGCTTCCTGAAAGCTGGTGTTCCCGGGGCTCAGGAAATCCACGTGTCCGCCTGCAGTGGGCACGTGTGTCCCCCAAAGGGGCGTTCAAGCCCTGAGCCCTGTGCCCGTGAACTTGGGACATGCTCTTTGTGGAAATAATTAAGACATAAGTTAAGGGGCCATGAGGCTGGATTAGGGCAGGCCCTTCACCTGGGCCTCCCTGCTGGCTCAGCTGGTGAAGAATTCGCCCACAAAGCAGGAGACCTGGGTTCGATCCCTGGGTTGGGAAGATCCCTGGAGAAGGGGAAGGCTACCCACTCCAGTGTTCTGGCCTGGAGAATCCCATGGACTGTATAGTTCATGGGGTCACAAAGCCGGACACGACTGAGCGGCTTTCACTCATGTGTTCACCTGATGTACCTGTTGCCCACAGACAGACACACGGAGCAGAGAACACCGCATGAAGGCCTGACACAGAGAAGGGGAGGGCAGGGCTGCCAGCCAGGAGGCCCAAGGCCTGCCGATGACAGGCAGGGTGGGGGGGCCCGGAGGGAAGCTGGCTGCCGATGGAGAGTCCAGACTGCCAGCCTCCAGCCCTGGGAGAGAGGGCACCTTTGCTGTTTAAGCCTCCTGGTTGTGGGCCTTCATCCTCGGGGACCTGGGACATCGTTACATGTGTATCCGGAGACCCGGCTGCCCCGTCAGCCTTGAAGACAGCCTGCTGGAAAACGGCCAGGGTTCCACAGACGTGCGTTACTACCTCCGCCTTGGATGATCAGTGCCAAGCCTGTCCCCTACCCTTACCCCCTCCCAGCTCCTGCCCTCCTCAGGGGCAGCCATGGAGCTGGGCTCCGGGCAGGGTGGGGAGACACCACGGGGCTTTAGGGGACCAGCTTGTGTGAGCCAGGGACGGGGAAGGCTGCTGGGTGCCTGGTCTGGGCTGGGAATGGAGACGTGAGCGAGAAAACGAGGCCCAGGGCTGGTGAATCAGCCCCGCCGGAGTCTCTGTGCCTGCTGGAGAGGGGCTGCATGGGGCTCAGAGCACAGTCCCGGGGGCCTGGTGTGGGGGGCTGCTGCATGTGCACCGCCCCCAGGAGCGCCGCCGTCCCAGGGCTGCAGAGACTCGGGCGGTGTGTCTGTGATTCCCAGGGCCTCGGGCCAGCTGCCTGACCCCTGAGAGCCGTTCAGCACCCGCAGGTGGAGTAATGGGCAGCAGTCACCACGCTGATCTGACTGACGGCGGCGTCCCCGCAGGAGCGTGCCGGCCAGGCTGCCGTGTCCTCGAGACGGGGCTGCGGGGCCCCGGGGTCTGCTTCAGCACCGTCCTGGGCGGCCCGTGAGGGTGTCTCTGGACGAGCATTTGAGCTGATAGACTGAGTGAAGTGGGGGCCCTCCCCAACGTGGGTGGCCTCATCCACCTGCTGAAGACCCCCCACTGCTGATCACAGATGGAGGGAGGGCCAAGGGTGTCCTGCCCGACCCCTGCGCTGGGGTGCCCCCCTCACCTGCCTTTGAACTGGCTCTGAACTGACGCCGTCGGCGCCCCTGGTCTGACCACAGGTGTCGGGACTCCTCAGCCTCTGTAGCTCTGTGAGCCACTTCCTTACGACAGCTCTCTGTGTGTATTCATCTGTAGTCAGGCTTTTCTGTGACTCACTGAAAGGAGACGGTGGGGTCGGGGGGCCCTTGGGCAGAGGGAGGGGCAGTGAGCCAGCCTGCAGCAGGGGCGGCCGCTGCCCTGACTCCAGCGGGTCCTTCCTGTCTCTGGTTGCCTAGCAACAAGATGGGCGGCACAGACACCTCCAGGGATGGTCTGAGGAAGAAACAGCACAGTCCGGGGCCAGCAAACCCAAGACCAGAGCTGGCCTGTTTGTGGAAATTGGCCCTGCCCTTTTGTTCCCCTGGCGCGGCTTTCTGCTACGGTGGCAGGGCCCAGGGTCCCCCCGCTGCACTCAGGTCATAGCCCCGTGAGGGGTCTCCACGGGCTGCGTCCTGCAGGTGGGAGTGGTTTGCTTGCCCGCCGCGCACAGGCGCCGGGTTTCCCACTTCTGAGGGCCTCCCTGGGCTCACGTGGGGGTTTCCACGGCCGTCAGGGCCCGTCCACCGCTTTCTCTATCAGTGCCCCTCCTGCCCCTTCCCCGGGGCCTTGCCGTCCCCTCGGCGGACATGCCCCCCGGCAGAGGTGTCCGCTGTTAGTGAAGGTGAGTCTTCGTGGCCTTCCCAGGCGCCTCCCTCTCCTGCAGGGACGCCTGGAAAACAAGCATCTACTTTAGAGCCAGCCAGGCCTGCAGTCCTGGGGGCGGCCCTGCTGACCGGGTGCTCATCCGCCACCAGAGGCCGGGCGTCCTGGCGTCCCGTGTGACCGCTACATGCATGCCCTTGTGTGGTAAGCAGCGTGGGGCCGGTGGGCCTCGCGGCTCTGTGGGCTGGCTCTGTGGGCCTCGAGGCTCTGTGGGCCAGCTGCTTAGAGTGGTCGCCAGGCTCTGGGGCACCGGGGCGGTCCCTGGTGGTCTGTTGCCTGGCCGCGGGGCCATCAGGAGGAGGTGTGGTGGCCCCTGATGAGGGGTGTTGGGGGTGGACCTGAGCAACTGCCAGGACCTCAGATCTGGATGAAGACAGCACTTCCAACAAAAGCCCCGCCTGCCCTTGCTCCCCAGACGCTGCTGTGGACGGGGTCTTCACAGGCGGGTCGGCGGTGACAGACACGCTTCACACCCCCCAGGGACACTGTCTACTGTCCCTCACACGCTCGCTGCTGCCCCAAGGGTGCACCCTTCCCCGAGCCCAGCCCCCGTGGATTTCAGCTCCGCCGCCCCTCTCGGGAGGCACGGCCTGTCTGCCCGCGAGCCCTGGCCTGCTTTCTCCATCGCCCTTCTCAGCATCTGCAGTCCAGC
This sequence comes from Ovis aries, assembly GCF_016772045.2. Classification (NCBI taxonomy): domain Eukaryota; kingdom Metazoa; phylum Chordata; class Mammalia; order Artiodactyla; family Bovidae; genus Ovis; species Ovis aries. The sequence continues at coordinate 1,346,249 of NC_056056.1, forward strand.
CGGCCCTGGAGGTCTCCAGTGGCCATTTCTCGTCCACTTCCCCCCACGCTGCTAATTCCAGGATGACGGGGCTGCGTGTGGCCCCGTTGCTCAGTGCCTGGCAGTTGGCGCAGTTGGCGCCTGCAAGTCACTGACAGAGTGAAAGTGAAGCTGGGCAGCCAGAGGCCCCGGGGGAGCGGCTTCCTGACGTAGGGTCTCCCAGCCCACCTCCACGAGAGAGGACGTGTCTGTCAGGGCAGCCCCGCCGTGTGACGGGACCAGCTGCTGCGGCCTGGGTCTTCTCCCACTCCGTGGAAAAGAGGGTCTTCTGATGGAAACACTCCCGATTGTTATCGAAACGAAGCAGATTCAGGACTGCTGGGATTTTGATACAAACAGTAAAATTCCTTACGTGTTTAACCTTCCGGTGGCGGCACCTGGACATGAGCGTCAAGGCCCTTCTCGAGATGGAGAATGTCAGGAGCTGATTGATCAACATGAAAGATGGCGCAGGAAGAGGCCCCCGCTCGAGAAAGTCTCCTGATAAGCGTTTCAGTGCCTTCCCAAATTGATTTTAGATGCCAAGATCCCCGATAAAGTGGAAATTTACAATCTTGCTGCTGAAATCCCTTCTCCAGTCTATCATCGGCTCAACAGATGGTGTTTCTTCCGGCCACCTCTAATAGCCCCAGAAATTAAATTAGTGGAAAATGGAGAACTCCCATAATATTAAAAGTCATCCGTGGCTTCAGGAATCTGGTGAATTTCCGTCCACAGAGGCAGTCCTGTTTGACAAGAAGTGGAAACTGAGTTTCTGCTGTAAAATGAAAATGCGGATCCATCCCCTGCTCGGCTCTTTCGGCTTCCCTAGAGGCTCAGCCGGTAAAGAATCTGCCTGACAGTGCAGGAGACCCTGGTTCGATCCCTGGGTGGGGAAGATCCCCTGGAGGAGGGCATGGCAACCCACTCCAGTATTCTTGCCTGGAGAATTCCATGGACAGAGGAGCCTGGAGGGCTGCAGTCCTTGGGGCCGCAAAGAGTCAGACACGCCTGAGCAACTAACATTTTCAGCTTGGCTCTTTGGGCCAAACCCAGGGGCTAGGGCTGCGGCTGAGGTCCTGCCTCCCCCATCCATCCAGAAGAGCCGGTGTGTTCCCGACTGTGCAGATGAAATGCCGGGTCGGTGAGGGGTGACCCAGGGCCCCCAGGCACGGTGTCACGCGCGCCCGCCTGTCTGGAGGCGAGGAGAGGGCGTCACTTCTCTGCAGCCACACTGTGTGTCTGGCCCCAGACGCAGGGCGTGCTCCCCAGGGACCCACAGGCATCCCCCTTGTGAGTCAGGGCTCAAGGGCTCAGGGGTCCCCAGCCCACAGCCTGGGAGGGACACACCCGAGCCTGTGTTTCTGGGACCCTAGACCCAGACATCTCCCCTGCCCAGGGCTGAGCCTCACAGGCCAGGGCCTCTTCCCGCCGGGGGCCACTGCCCCCCCCCCCCATAGGCCTCCTTCCCAGCACCCTGCCGTGAGCCGCAGAGGGCTCCCTGACGCCACTATCCACTCTCCTGCGTCCGCTCCCACCGTCTCGCTAAGCCACCTGCTGCGTGGTAACCCGCCCCATGAAACCCTTCCCTCTGGGTTTTTCAGGGACCACGGCGACCTGGACTGAGGCAGGTCGTATAGCTGCAGACCCACAGCCCAGTCGCCCTTGAGTGAGCTCAGGAGTGCTGGGTTCCTGGAAGAGTCAGGGTGTGCCTTGAGGTGTGGCTGGCCAGCCCCGACCCCCACTCGCGTTGTCGGGGGCTCAGTTTAAAATCCGTGAGAAGAGAGTGCGCCCCGCTTCCTCTCTGAGGATGCACTGACTTCTGTTCATCGCATCTGCTCACCCAGGGGGTTGTGACTTCCTGCTGCCTCCCACTTGGGACCGGAGCTAAGTCATCTTTAAAACGGGGCCAAGAGACCCCCGCCACCCCCCACCTCTGCAGGGGCTGCTTCCAGCCCGATAAACCCTGGTCCACGGTCACACACGGCGTGGGGAAATTCGAGGTGACACAAGGTACAATTTCCCCAGCACTGGAGTCCCAGCCGACTGCTGTGAGAAGCTGCAGCTCTCTTCCTCTGCCTTTGACAGGAGGCGAAGCCCCCAGGCCCCCTTCCAGGCCCCTGGCCTCTCACGCCCTCTGCCCCAGAGAGGGGCCGACGTCCACGCTGCTGCCTGCCCGCTGGGCTCCCCTTGGCCTCGCTGGCGTTGGCAGGGAACCCCGGTTCTGTCGCACACCTGCTGTGGGGTGGGGCGGGGAGGCCACGAGTCCCGAGGGGTCCGCGTGCATGAGGAGGGGCCTTCCCGGAGCAGCGGGGGCCCCTCTGAGGTCAAGGACTAGGAGGCTGCTCTCGGATCCCCCCAGGCGTCGGAGCAGCGTTTCCAGCCACAGAAGTGGGGCTTCCGGGGTCACGGCCACCCAGCAGCCTCCCAGCATCCGAGACTCCAGAGGAGGTTCTGGGAGCGGAACAGGGAGCAGGGTACTTCTTGCCCTCCCCGGATTCTTTCTAAGCACCGCCTGTTTCTTCCACGGATCCTTCCACGAGGCAGCACGGAGGAGCGGGCGGCTGCACCTGCGCCTTCTTCGCTCGCCTCCCCCTCCTCGCCGAGCCGGCAGCTGGCTCCACTCCCCCAGAGGCGCTGGTCTGGGCGTTCCTGTGGGGAGGATGGGGACGGGCACGTTTCTCAGCCACGCCCCACGGTCCCATCCCTGCCTGGTCATTGGAAGGTGCCCAAGCCCCAGTTCCGCAGTGTGCCCACGCCACACAGACGCTCCCCTCAGCCGCGTGATCTGCTGGTCGGGCACGGACGATCTCTGGGCAGCGGTGGGAGCCTTGTTCTCAGCTGACCTCCTCCCCCATTTCCCTGCTGAGAAGCCGGGGAGCTGCCTGGCCTGCGATCGCTGCCAGCCCCTCGTCTGCCTGCCCTCCCCAAGGATGGCTCTGGTGCCCAAACGCGACAGGGCAGTGTGTGTGTCGGGGCCGGAAGGCTGGTGCAAGCAGACCCACGTCCCCCGGCCCCTCCGTGATCACTGGCACACAGCTAAGATCCCCGAGCCTCAGTGCCCTCACCTGTGAAATGGCAGATAGCTCCCAGGTCATGAGTGCACTGAGCAGATGCGGGGGTCTGTTTCATCTTCTGACTGAGGCTCCCAGGGGCTTCTGGGCCCAGCCACAGGGAAAGGGCACCTTGATCCTCTGCGTTTCTCTCGCCTCTGCCTTCTCCACGTGTTGGCTCTGACCTTGGGCTGGCTATCCTCACGGTCACTGTGTAGCTGCCAGGAGCCGCCCCTTGTCCTTACACCCCTCTTCTCACCTAGGAAGGCTGAGAGCATGTCGCTTCCTACGGTGGAGGAGCATGAGCTCTGAGGCTCACCGTGATGGGCCAGCCCCGCATCGCGGGGGCAGGGCTGTGCCTGCCCACAGCGCTGGGCCCCTCGTGTCCTTGCGGGTGGCCGGCCTGCTGTCTGATGGGGGAGGAGGAGAAGCCGTGCTGAGACCCTCGGCGTTTAGCCCCCAGTCGGCAGGCTCCCGAGAGCGCTCCCGCCGTAGCTGATGATGCCTGCACCACGATCCTGGCTACACTCGCTCCCTTCTCTGCTGGTCTGCACCCCAGGGGGTGGACGTGCGGCCTTGGCTTGAGGGGGAGATGGCAGCCTCAGGTGTGACCGAGGGCTCCGGCCTTCTCGGCCTCTTGGCTGCTGAGACCCATGAACAGGCTACGGGCGATTCTTCTCCTCCTTTGCAGATTAAAGCGTGTTAGTCGCTCAGTCATGTCTGACCCTTTGTGACCCCCTGGATCGTAGCCCACTGGGCTCCTGTGTCCATGGGATTCTCCAGACAAGAATACTGGAGTGGGTCGCCATGCCCTCCTCCAGGGGATCGTCCCCGCCCAGGGATCGAGCCCGGGCCTCCCGCGTCGCAGGCGGCTTCTTCACCGTCAGGGCGAGTCTGCGCGCTCGCTCCTGTTCCTCTCTCCAGTGTGCGCAGTGCCCGGGGACAGCCTCGTGTCCACGGCTCACTCTTGCTTCGCTCTGGACGCGGGTTTCCTGTTACGGGGGTAGCAGTTGGAGTGAAACCCGAGTCTCTCCCAGCTCTGCTTGGCGTCAAGACACGACACTGTACTCAGAGCCAGACCCTGGTGGGCTGAGCCTCCTGCTGCCTCCCCAGGGTTCTGTGCCCCACGTCCGTCAGCCCCGGGAGCTGCAGGATTTGTGAGCTCTCCACACTCCGGGGCTGCTCAGCAAAGCTTCCCAAATCTCGCCCTGTTCTGCAGGAGAGAAGCTGATGGGCACTCCACGGGGCACTCCAGTGGGTGTTTCTTTGTTTTCCAAGAACCCCTTTCTCTTGCATGCCGTTCTGGGCTGACTTAGGACCCAAGCTTCTGTCAAGCTGGGCGAAGGTCTCCCCCGACCTGGCTGGGGCAGGTGGCAGGACTCAGGATACTGTGACTCACACGGAACATCCCTGCACTCCAACCCCGACGTCCCCTCCTCCTGGGCTGGCTGGTGGAGAGGCTCAGCCTCGGAGATGGGCGGTGGCTCCTGGGGCAGCCTCTGGGGCCCCGTCCAGTCCTGTGGGGGCCTTTCCCTGGCCCACCGACCACACAGTGTGGGCTCCTGGCCAGTGACGGCAGTCTAGACGTGGATGCCCTCCCCATGGGGGTGGCTGTCTCTAAGGGGGAGCCCCCAGCAGGCCACTGCTTTGCTCAGGTCCCTCATGGAGACAGCAAGGGGCCGAGTGGGCAGACATCTCAGCTACCTCTCCATGCAGAGCCTCGCTCACTCACAGACCAGGAACACCTCCCGGAAAGCACGAGATTTTTCAGAGATGTGAATTTTGCTAAAAACAGCCCCCTTCCCTCAGGCCTTGGAGTCTGACTTCCCCCTTGCGTGTTTCTAAAGCGCTGAGTGACGATACTGCGGTTTCTGGGGCCCAGCCGACCCGGGCTGCCAGGGGCTGCCAGCGGGGGCAGTCACCCAGCTCCAGGGGCCACACAGAGCCCCACGGGCATGGCCGCTGCAGCTGTGCGGGTTCCTGGGAAGGGCTGAGCGCCTGCCTCCCCCAGGAAAGCTGTGTTGTGACATTCCTGACGGGCCCACTAGCAGTCACGGGAAAACATAATTAGCATGTCAGAGAGGGTTCAGCTTGTCAAAACTATTAATCCTTGAATTCCATCACCCGCCCAGGCGGTGGGCAGGATTCAAGCGACGGTGGCCCTGTGGGAACGTGGGCTGCGGTGCACTGCCCCGGGGGGCGTCTGGCCCCCGCCCACCCCCTGGCCAGTGCCTGGGGGGCCTTTCTGAGGACATCCTTGCTGGGCTGGGCTGGTCTTGCTGGGGAGGGGTGAAGGGTGAACGTGATGGAGGGGCTCCCCGACCAGCAGTGGGGGAGAGACTGCAGGTTCTGCCTGTCCCTTGGTGGGCGTTCGAGAGCCACCTGGCAAGACCTCAGAGTGCTGGGCTCAGGGGCACCAGGAACAGGGTCGTCACCACCTGAGACCGTGCCAGCTGAAGCCCAGTCCTGCCTTGAGCTGGTGCTTGCAAGCTTCACTGTGTATGCAGATGCCCAGGTGTTAAATGCCGTTCTGCTTGTCCATGGGCTCGAAAGACCGAGGGTGCCTCTCAGGCCTCAGTCCACTCGCCTCCAAAACAACAGCCATCACGCCCATCGCATCCACGTCTGAGGATTCGACGAGAATGGACGTCCAAGGCCCGGGGCCCCTGCGACAACGGTTGTGTTAAGGGGACGTGCCCGGCTGGGCTGGGACTAGGGGCTCAGATGGGCACGCGTGGGAGGAGAGGCAGCCTGTCCGGGTGCTCCTCTGGCCCGGCGCTGACCAGGCACGTGGAGCAGCTTCTCAGACGCTCCTCCTGGCAGCAGGCACCGTCTCAGGTTCCGGCCCAGCAGCCTGAAGCTCAGGGGCCTTCAGGGGCCGGGGCGGTGCGAGCCAGGCCAGCTCATGTGCTATGGAAGGGCGGCCGGGGTGGCCCGTTTGTCTCCTGCTGGAGTCTGCGCGCAGCCCAGCAGCACCACTCCCAGCCCCCGTGGCCCCATGCGCGCCTCTGCTCTGGCCCCCACCTGCGGGCTGGTGCCGGGGCTGCTCTGGCCGGGAGGGTGGGCAGGGCTGGCGAGGGTGTGAGGGACCACGCTCCTGAGGACAGATGGGTGGACACCTCTGAGGCCTCTGGGGGCCGGTGCCCAGCCCTGGCCGGCGGCCTCTTGGGCCAAGTGCACCACGGCGCCCAGCGAAAGAGCTCCTCCGGCCGAGGCTGGGGGGCCAGGGGCATGTGTGCAGATCCCCGACAGGGCCCCGCACCACCTCTGAGTCTGATTCCAGGCCTGCAGCTCAGAGCTGGGGCCTCAGCCCCGGGCCTCTCCGTGGCTGCCTCCCTGACTTCCCGCTCAGCCTGCGCCCACCCACCCACGTTCCTTCCAGCCCCTCACCAGCTGTTCCCACAGGCCACAGAGCCAGAGAAGGGGGTAGCCTGGCCCCAGGTGCTGAGGCAGGCAGGGAAGCTTCTGAGGCGTCGCCAGACAAATGAGAAGCGTGGCCCCCCCACCCCCCGCCATTTCTCCCCCGAACAAATGAGCTGCCTCCCGGCGGCCCGAGGGAGATCTGTCTCTCTCCCAGCCGGGCGGCCGCCAAGCTCTCGACACATGAATCCGTCTCCATCTAGGGGCACACACCTAAATTTATAGACCTCTGTGACACACCCCCTCCTGGGAACATCCGTTAGCAGCGATAAACATGGGCTCCCGCTTTGGAGACAAATGCCCGGGTGTGGAATTCAAAGCCACGGCAGTGGAGTCACAGGCAGACCTGGAAAGACAGCAGCACTCAGCACATCCAAGCCCACCGGGTCTGGCCCAGCTTCCCCAGCCCCATCTGTGGTTACTTAGCAACCGTGCTGGCCTGACCACCCATCGCAGGCTCAGAGGCCCTGGGCGAGCCAGGTGAAGAAGGTGGGAGTGGTCATGGGAGGTGGTAGCCTGAGCCTCAGGCCCCCCCGATCCCCCACTTTCTGGCTGGGAGCCTGGGGCTGAGGAGGAGGATGGTGGAAGCGCTTCTCAAGGCACTGGCTACAGCCTCGCACGCCCAAAGGAGGTGGGAAGTCAGCCCACGGGGCTCCCAGTGATGCCTGGGAGATGCCCTTTGCCCCTTCCCGCCTTGTCAGGCTGCTCACGGGCCCCAAGAGCCTTGGGGACTGAGGCATGAATTCCTGAACCCTGGCCTCTTGCTTGGGCTTTGCAGACCCTCTGGAGGGGCTCAGGCTCCGTGGCGCCCTGGGGGACGTCAGCCTGGACCACTTGGCGAGGCTCCCAGATGGAGGAGAGCAGCTGTGCCCTGGCTTCTCTGAGCTGGGGGCCAGCAACCCAGGGGCCTCGCTCCCCCTGACCTGGCCTCACTGCCCCACGCCCGCTGAGCGTCCCACAGGCAGGCACCTCCTCCCAGCACCCCCACGGCAGAGAGGCATTCAGGAGGCACAGCAGCCCCAGATCGGGGTCTGTCCGCCTCTCCTGAGCCTGTCCCGCTACAGCCAAGCCCAGGGTTTGCACTTCGAACCATCCTTTTCTCACCGGGACGTTAGCATCACCTGGTTCACTGGCACGGTCATGACTAGGAGAGGTGGGTCTGCCCGAGGTGTGAGCTGGGGGCAGGGCCAGGGTGTGGACGCAGGACCACTCTGCCGCTCCCCACCCCCACCCCGGACCCTCGGCTCCCGTCCCAGCTGCCGCAGCACTGCTGACCCTGAGGGGCTCTCGCCAGGCCTCCAGGCCACAGAGTAAAGCCTTCACCAGGATGGTGCCGGTGAGGCAGGCGGCACACGGCCGGCACCCGCCTCTGGTGGGAGGGGCACTGCCGAGCCCCGCAGCCTCTCCTGAGGAGCCTCCAGCAGAGGCTGCCTGGGTGCCCGTCCCTGCCCGGAGCAGCTCTCGAGGAGTCTGTCGGCCTCTGGCGGGCCTCTCTGCGCCATCTTGATGGCAAGCGGGCTTCTGGGCTGGAGACAGACCGCCTTCATCACCAGGATGTAAGGATGAGCTCCTTGGCAGACATCTGGACGCCCAAAGGCCATCTGGAGAAAGTTACCACGGGCCTGGACCCCTTCCTCAGTCCCCTCCCTCTTGTTAAAAAACATTTGTTTGGCTGTGCTGGGTCTTAGTTGCAGCATGTGGGACCTAGTTCCCTGACCAGGGCTCGAACCCAGGCCCCTTGCATTGGGAGAGCGGAGTGTTCGCCACTGGACCGTCAGGGAAGTCTCTCCCGAGTCCTCTTGCAGGCACAAGGCCCAGAGCTCTCGGTGGAGCCCTGTCTGAGGACAGGACACAGCCAGCCTCCTGGGCTGAATGAACAGCAGGAGCTGGTGTTCCCAGAGCTCAGGAGGCTCCCCCCCTCCTCATACCTGCTTCCTACACGGCTCTGTGCACACGTGGCCTGGGAGGGAAGACACGGCTCTGTGCACATGTGGCCTGGTGCCAGAGAGCACGGCTCTGTGCACACCTGGCCTGGGGAGGGAAGACGCGGCTCTGTGCACACGCGGCCTGGTGCAGGAGAGCACGGCTCTGTGCACACCTGGCCTGGGGAGGGAAGACACGGCTCTGTGCACACGTGGCCTGGGGAGGGAAGACACGGCTCTGTGCACACGTGGCCTGGTGCCGGAGAGCACGGCTCTGTGCACACCTGGCCTGGGGAGGGAAGACACGGCTCTGTGCACACGTGGCCTGGGGAGGGAAAACGCGGCTCTGTGCACACGCGGCCTGGTCCTGGAGGGGCCAGTTAGCCTCCAGTTTCCCCACTTCCGTCCCTCGCTTCCACACAAGCAGGTCTCAGACCTCCATCATATTGCCCAGCTCAGGGACACCCTCCTCTTGAGGGGGACCATTTCCCCATTCCACATGTCAGCCTGGGTTTCAGAGTCAGAAGCGGTGGCCACGCCCCTCCCCTACAGGCCTGGCAGGCGGCTCTCAGATGGCCTCGGTGGCCAGCAAAGAAGCTGTCCTGTGCTGCGGCCCCAGGCGACCTCTCCCGCCCTACCAGCCTGCCCTGCCCGTCAAGCTGTGCTCCAGACGCACCAGCACACTGCTGGGAGAATCACGTTTCTAGTTGAGTTGTGAGGGGTGTGTGTGTGTGTGTGTGTGTGTGTGTGTGTGTGTGTGTGTGTATGAAAGAGCCTGGTTGGTTTTGTTTTTTTTTTTTTTCCTTGCATTTTCCGATTACTACCTTGGAAAACAAAGCAGAAACTGCTATGAGTGCCTATTACAGCAAGACACGCATGATTCAGACTGCAGCGGCTGAGCCCTGTGTTTGCCTCCTGGCTCTGCTGCCCATCGACTCTGCAGCCTGGAGTGGGGCTCGTGCTTCCTGAGCCTCAGCCTTCTGATCTGTGAAATGGGGGTGTGGTGACAGTGACTTCAGGGCAGTTGTGACAACTACATGGGGTGAAGCACGGACGCGTTCGGCACGGCCCTGGCCTGGGTTTGTGCTTCTGAAGCAGCTGTTACTTGCGTTATTTTCATGAGGCATCTTGTTAGACAAAGAGAGAAAGAGGGAAGGGAGCGGATGGGGGTGGTGGGAGGGAGCTACCGTATCTCCAACTTGGTGGCGCAGCGGCAGAGAGCCGCCTGCCGATGCCCGAGATGCAGGAAACTCAGGCTCCATCCCTGGGTCGGGGAAGTGTCCTGCAGGAGGAAACGGCTACCCGCTCCAGCATCCTTGCCTGGAGAATCCCACGGACAGAGGAGCCTGGTGGGCTACAGTCCAAGGGGTCTCAAAGAGTCAGACACGGCTGGACACACAGGCAAGGAAGAGCCAAGCCCCCACTCTGTCTCAAATCCTGGAATGGGCTTTGAGCAGGATTCGAGCTCCAATCCTCTCAAAGAGTCATGTCTTGAAGGCTGCATCCCTGAATGTGGGAGCTGAGATCGGACCCACAGGAGTTTCTAGCGCTTGCTCTGAGAGGCCTCAGGCGACTCTTTGCGCCGCTGCTGCCCTGGGCTGTTTCCGGGGTCTGGGGGCTGTGGGAGCCCCCCCCAGTGACTGTCAGAGGGAGTCGGGGAGGCAGGCGGGGCAGGGAAGGTGCTGGACCCTCCGATGCGCCCCGGGACCCGAGGTGGACACGCCCCACTGTTCTCAGGGCTCCTGCCTGACTCTTTTAAAGCCAGCTCCCCCTCCTCCCAGGCGGCTGCTGGCACTTGGTAATTTTCAAGGGATGAAGAGACTGGTACTTTCCCAGAGAGGCAGGGAAAGGCCCATCCGGGGAGGGGGTGGGAGACGCATAGGGTCTTGTGGGGACTCAGCCAACAGGTAAAGAAGCCCGGGCTGTGATGTGGGCAGGATGATGCAGCCACGGCCCTCCAGGGCTGCGTGCAGGCTCTGCACCCGGGGACCTGCTTGCAGGACCCCGCCCCCGAGGGCCTGCCCAGAGACCACCAGGACCTCCTACGACAGTCAACAAGGGAAGGAGCTGCCCAGAGTTGGGGTTCCTTAACAACTCAACAGTGCGTGCTCCGTGCCCCGAACCACCTCCCCAGGGTTAGGCGCCTCCCCGCCAGCCCTCCTGGCCCGTGTCCAGTTCTGTCTCGTGAGGATGGAGCCAGCCCTGCGGCTTGCCTCCTCAGCACCCTCTTCCCTCCCTCCTTAGAAACTGTTTGCTCGGCACAACCACATGCTTAGCTGTAGATATTCCCAGCCACACGCCCCAGAGGCCAGGGTGGCCCTTGAGGCCCACTACCTACGTAAACTCAAGTCTGGCAGGTGGGGCGCCTGGAAAACTCACTGTTTTCTTGATCGCAGGAGGCTGATTCAGACACATCCCTTTTGCCCTTCACCCGTCTCCTTTCCTCCAGCCTAAGATGTGAATGAGGTCTGGGGCTGCGGCAGTCATTTTGTGACCAAGAGGCTGAGCGGGTCCCTGACGTCACTGTGGGGTACCTCAGGTGGCGCTAGTGGGAAAGAACCTTCCTGCAATGTAGGAGACACAGGAGATGGGGTTCGATCCCTGGGTCGGGAAGATTCCCTGAAGGAGGAAACGGCACCCCGCTCCAGCATTCTTGCTGGGAAATCCCATGCACATAAGAACCTAGCGGGTGGCAGTCTATGGGGCTGCGAAACTCAGGCACGACTGAGCGGCTGAACACACACACGTGGCAGGGACGAAGAGCCTGAATCTGGATAAGTCGCCGCAGTCAGGCTTCTGCGACGCAGCTCAGTGTCAGCTCCGCCTGGTCCCCACCTCACTAAAGCTTTAATGAAGGAGTCTCCTGAAGCAAACTCTCTTGGTCTGTGTGTGATGAAGCCTTGGGAAATGAATTAAGATTGAACTGTTCCCCCTGCCAGTTCTTGGCCCGATTCTTCTTGTAGATGGAAGGATGAGACAGCCAGGTTAGCTCTGGGCCGTGGAGCTCAGTGCAGCCTGCAAGGGAACCCAGTCTCCTTCATGGAAACAGCAGATTCGATGTTTGGCCTGGAAATTGAAGAGAAATCTCTGTATGTTCAGCTGGGAGCTGCCTGCATCACGATCGCCTGGGGAGGCTGCTGGGGTCCTGGGCCCCCTAGACTTTCCTAGTAGGGACCCCTGGAGCCTGGAGGAGGGGGAGGAGGCACCTGCTTTTAGAACAAGGCTCTCCCCCCCCCCAGCTGAGTCCTCGCCCCTCTGCAGGGGCGAGTCCTTGAGCTGGTCCCCCCTCTTCACTCATCTGGGAAACACTGCTCCGGGCTCCCTCTGAGCCTCCCCTCCGTGGGCCGGACCCCTTCTAGCCCAGGGCACCTCCCATCTCGAGATTTCTCCAACCATCAAGGAAAGCGCAAGCTCGGCCTGGAAGAAGCTGTCGTTAATGACACTCAAGTGTGGCCACTGCAGTCCCGCAACCCGCAGCCGTCCATCTTTCCTCCCCGGCCAGCCACCGGTCCACACGGCCGTCCACTGCCGCTGGGCCCCGGGCCTCACACAGAGCCCTGCACCCTGTGCCCTCCACCCTGTGAGACCACGTCTGTGTCTGTGTGAGCCAGCACACCAGCCCCTCCCCGGGCCTCCTCATGGCGTGTGCATGTGTGTGTGTGGGTGTGTGCGTGCACACGTGTGGGAGCCCCCCACCCCGGCCTTCCCCCGCCTCCGCACCTAAGCAGCGTGCTAGATGTGAAGTCGATTCAGGACACAATTCCTGGGCGGTCAGCAGTCACCCCGTGAACAGTCACTGCTTCTCTTCCAGGTGTTTAGCCGGGAGCGGGAAACGTCACATCCCTTGTGTCTCAGGAGCCGCTCAACAGTGCTGGGAGGCAGGGCCTCGCTGTCACACCTTCAGAGGCTGAGAAGAGGCTTGGGCTGGGGGGGTGCCTGCCTCCTCCCAGCTGGTGGGGGAGAGGCTGAGATTGAGCCGGGGGTCTCCTGACAACTCCCCCACACCCCGGGGGCCCTCTCATTGGCCCCTTGCTCAGCTGAGCAGCCCGGGGCTCACGGCCGGGCACTGAGGAGCCCGGGGGGGCCTGGGTTTCTTGGGCTGCATTTTACGCAGATGCTGCCCCCACCCCAGCCTGATATCCGGCGCACCCCAGCCTGAGCCTGGATTCGCACTCGGGCTGTGCCTGGGCCGCCCTGTTACCCTGCCCCAAGGCCGTTTCTTGAGGCCACCGAGAGGAGCTGGGGACTGGGGACAGGAGAGGGTGAGCAGCAGGGCTGGCAGCTGGGGGCGAGCTGAGGGCCCGGGAGGTGGTGTGTATGAACCCCCTCCCCCAACCGCACCCGGAGACGCCTCCCCATGGCCCCTCAGCTGGGGACACCAGGAAGACGTGGAGGCTGGCGGGGGCCCGGCCCCTGCTCCCCCAGGGACGGGTGGGAATTATCCAGAAGCGGGACCTGCCCCGAGGGGAACCTCGGCCCAAGCGTGGAGGTGCTGACGGTCCTGTCGTCCGAGTGGGCATGACCACACCCCAGGGGCTGCCCCCAAACCCACGGGCGGAGCTTCCCTGGGGCTGCGCCTTGCAGAAGCCACGTGTGGAGGGATTAGCTCAGTGAACAAACACTGAGCCCCCGGCCTGGTGCTCGGAGGGGAGGGGTCCCTGCCCTCGGGTCCCGGCTCCGGGGCTGCAGGCCTGGGGGGGGGGCACAGGTGGTCATGGGGACCTTTCTGCTGGCCCCCATGGTGTCATCACCGCGGGCCCGCACTGTCCCCACTCCCCTGGCCCCACGGTTGGCACTTCCTGGGTCTCTGTGCGTGGAGGGGCCACGTGACAGCTTCTGACCAGCGAGCTCTGAGCGGGACGGGGTGTGGCACTTCCAGGCTGAGCATTCAGTTTCCAGAGCAGGACACTCTGGGGCCAGCCTGTCCCCAGGGGGCTGCTTGGCCAGCCTGCCTCGTGTGCGGCCAGAGCCTGGGGCTGACCGCATGGCCGTGCAAGCGCACGGGCCCCACGCCGCCCTTCATTCAGCAGCACAGGCTGCCGGGCTCTCCTGGCCAATCCAGGTGCCGGAGGCGCGACCCGTGGTCCCTCGCGACGCTGTGGGTTGCAGAAATCTTGGAGGATGGGTTTGGGAACCCCAAACCTGCCACCTGAGGGAGAGGGAGAGGGTGTTGAAGGCGGGGCTCTGGGAGGGCCCCCCACCTTCTCTGCCCGCCGTGGGCATGTGCTGACGCCGGTGACTCCTGAGATGCGGGTTCTCTGTGACCCTGTCCCCCTTCCGCGTGCCCCTCCCAGGCCTGCCCCGGACGCCAGGTGCCCCCCCGCCGCTGGCAGAGCTGCTCAGCGCCCGGTCCGGGGCCAGGTGGCCGGTACCCACGGGAGACACGAGGCCGGCCCAGCCGCCCAGGTGGCTGTCACTCGGCCAGAGGACCAGCTGGCGTGGGGCCCGGGAGGCGGGGGGAGTTCACAGCTCTGATTCATGGCCCCGCCCGTCCCAGGCCCTGGGCAGGTCTCAGGCCTGGAGGCGCAGCTGGCCTGGGGGGCGGTGTGGACGGGCTCCTCTCACCTGCAGAGCCAGCTTCTCCTTCTCCCAGACAGAGGCGGAGGTGAAGGTGTCTGCTCCCCATGAATCTTCGTGAGAGAGCGCCCTGGGCTGATGTAATTAAGCCCGTGCATCTGGTTGCCATAGCGTTTCTGCCAGCGCTGTGCCCGTCAGCCGCAGAAGTGGGTCACGTTCACCTCCTCCTCATTTGTGAACTTCTGTAAAATAAAGATAAATCCGATCCAAGAGTGCGCCCTGCTCGTGGCTGTGAACTCGCCCCCTGGCTGCTTCCTCCCGCCCCCCCGTCCCTGCCCTCCTGTGTCCCCTCTGGGCGCCGGGTCATCTTTGCTCCGAGGCCTGAGCCTCTCCACAGTGGAGGCTTAGGCAGCAGCCGCAGGCTGTCCTGGAGGCCAAGGGAGACAGCGCGCAGCCGCCTGAGTGGTCTGCGGAGCTGCCTTGCGATGAGCGGGCGCCGCGGTGGGGAGGCGCGTCCCGCCTGTAAACATCCATGCTGAATTTTCGCCAGCCTGGGGCAGGGGGCCCAGAAGGGTCCCCTGGTCTGTCATCACACCCTGCCTGGGGTGGCCCGGAGCACAGCGCCACTGTTCACAGAACGCCTGCCTGTGCCAGACCCAGAGGACGGGAAACGACTGGGCGGGAGCGGCGCCTGGCGGAGGCGCTAAAATGGGGAGGAAGAGCGCGCTGTGGTGGAGGCTGCAGCCCCGAAGCCCTGCCCTCCCTGCCCGGGCCCCGCCTGCGGCCTGACTCGTAGGGCCTGCAGCTGGCCATCAGCTGGGACCAAACCCCGTGACAGACGCCCTTAGAAGAGGAGGCCGTGCGAGGAGGGAGCCTCCAGCCAGGGGGCCCAGGGCGCTCGCGGCTGGAAGGATCCTTCTGGGGAGCCCCCAGGGAAGCGCGGCCCTGCCACGCCTTGGTCCTGGACTAGTGGGCCCAGGGCCGGAGAGAACACAGCGCTGCGGTCTTCAACCGCCCGCTGTGGGGACGGGTCATGGCAGCCCAGGACAGTCACCCGCCCCGACACGCATCGGGTGTGCCTCCCAAGAGCTGGGCTGATGGCTAGGGCATCTCAGTGGGTCAGGAAGGGGCTGCCCAGAGCTGGGGGCCAGGGTCTGGGATGCACGCCGTTAAACTTCTCTCTTTTTCTGTGTTTCTAGCATCTCTGACCCCTGCAGGAGGAAGGTGACGGCCTGGGAGTCACAAGACGGACGCAGGGCGTGAACCCAGGGAGCAGGGATGGCACGGCCTGCCCTCCAGGGGCCCTGGGCGTGCGGAGACTGCAGCAGGAGGCCCCAGGGAAGCCCAGGCTCGGCCCTCTCCCAGGGGTCCCGGCGACACTCAGTGACAACACGGGGTGGCTGCGGGCCTGGGGGAGGCAGTGAGCGAGACCCCCCACCTTGCTCCTGTGCAAAGCTTTCCATCTGGTGTGTGGGGTTGGGGGTGAATTAACAGGAGAAGAATCGGGGAACACCACGCTGGGAGCCACCGGCGGGGAGGCAGGCGGTGAGAGTGTATAGGGCGGGGGCTGGGGGGCACGCAGCCTCCGAGGAGGGGACGTCAGGCCGGGATCTGATGACGGGAGCCGGCCCCTCTGAATCTGGGAACGGAGATCCCCCAAGAAGGGGCATTCCAGGAGGAGGAGTCCCCCCACCGCCCCCAGGGGGGCGCTCAGATGGACAAAGCAGGCGGGCAGGAGGGCGCCGGGCAGGGCCGAGGGGCATCGGGGTGCCGGGCAGCGCCGGGGTGCATCCGGTGTGCTAAGGAAGGTGGGGGCGTGTGCAGCCTGGTGTCGGGGTGGAGGGCAGGGAGCAGAGGGAGGCCGTGGGGAATCCCGGCCCCATTGGCTCAGGCCCAGGAGTGAAGGTGGAACTGGGGGGGGGACCCGCATGGATTTGGAGACTGCTTGAGAGCCGAGTGGACACCACTTCATGTTGGCTGGAATCAACGATGGGGAGAGGAGTCTCCACCCAGCACCTCCCGGGATGGTGGCCCGAGCCGTGGGGCAAGTGTGGTGGCCGGGGGTCTTTGGGGATGGAGACCCTGTGAAGCGCAGACATCAGTGGGCAGCTGAGGTGAGGGCCTGCAGTGAGGGGGAAAGCTGGGCTGGACAGGGTGAGTGGGCCCCAGCAGACCCCAGCTCATGGTGGGCGCCCAGCAGACCGCAGCCAGCCTGCCACCTGACTCCCCCCAGATGGAGGGGGTGTGGCAGGAGGGGAGGCAGGCAGGGGGCAATGCTCAGCCTGGAACTGGGGAGGCTCCAGAGAGGACAGAGGCCTCCGGGCCAGCCTGTGGCCCAGGGACATGCTGGCTGGTCACGGCGGGCCAGCGGGAGGCAGAGGCCCCCATCCGGCGTCCCTAGGACCGCCCTCTGGGCCCCGGTTGGAGCCTGGGGACCTGACATGGATGAGCCACACTGTCAGCCCTCCGGGGTCCTGGCAACCGCCCGCCCCCGGGACAGGAAGTTGCATCAGCCTGGGGTCCAGCTCACGTTTGCCCTTGCTCCCGAGGCCCCAGCACGCTGCCTCCTGCCGGCATGTGTTTGCCGCTGGCTGCCTCCCAGCTCGGTAGCAGGAAGGTCGGGTCCCCCGTGAGTGACCTTGGGGAGCCACGGGGCTGCCGTGGCAATGTGGGCTGGAGAGCCTTCCGGAAACACAAGTGAGTTTGTCTCCAGGGAGACACCCAGCACACCTCATCTCGGGGCTATCTCTGTGGGCAGGGCTGGGGGGTCCTGAGACACCCAGTCCAGGGGGAACTGTCCGCTGGCGAACGCCTCCAGGCCAGCTCACTGGGCCTGCCTGGCAGTGGGAGACACGGGCAACCACCCCCCACCTTGAGTTGTGGGCCTCCCTGGATTCCTTGATCACCAGACAGGATCTCCCCCTTGGCTGGGCTAAAGAGGCTTTTGTAGGAGCTTGGGCTGGATCTGGTGGAGGGAAAAACACCCCTGCACATGCCAGTCCATTCATGAACTTCATCT
This sequence comes from Ovis aries, assembly GCF_016772045.2. Taxonomy (NCBI): domain Eukaryota; kingdom Metazoa; phylum Chordata; class Mammalia; order Artiodactyla; family Bovidae; genus Ovis; species Ovis aries. The sequence continues at coordinate 1,363,198 of NC_056056.1, forward strand.
GATGCCCTCTGGGCGCCCAAGGCTGTGCCATTCCAGGGGTGGGTGCTGAGGGGTGAGATGGACCCTGAGCACCTTCGTGGGAGGCCAGGGAGTGTCCACAGGGTAGCTGGAGGGTGGTTTGGGATGGACGGAGCAGGAGGCATGAGTGTGATGTGGGAGTCAGGACAGGAGGCAGCTTGGCAGGGGTTGGGTCAAATCTCCCAACTCCCTATGTGGCGTCCTCACCCCGGGACCAGACGTGACCTCATTTGGAAACAGGGTCTTTGCAGCTGTGACCACCTGTGGCATCTCCCTTCGTCCCCTTCCAGATTCTGGGCTCAGTGTGCTGGGCCTTGGCTGAGGCTGGATATCAGTCCCAGCGGAGCTCAGCTTCACAGACTCGGAGAGGGCGTCTGCAGGACAGCACAGTCCTCAGAGCTCCTGGTGATGAGACGCTGCGCTCCAGACGAGGCCTGGGACCTAAACACGACATCGCCAAGGAGCAGCTGAGCAAAACACTGGCTCTCTGGTCCTCCGTTTTCTCTTCCGCAGAAGACTCCCTTTCCTCCAGGAGACGATGGAGTCTAACACACTCTCCACACGATGAGAGTGAAAACTCGGCTACAAAGTGAGGTGTGTATGTATATGTGTTCAATTGTGTCCAACTCTTTGCACCCCATGGACTGTAGCCCGCCAGGTTCCTCTGCCCATGGGATTCTCTAAGCAAGAGTAATGGAAAGGGTGCCCAGACCCTCCTCCAGGGGATCTTCCCAGCCAGGGACCAAACCCACATCTCCTGTGTCTCCTGCATTCGAAGGCAGATTCTATACCAATTGTGCCACCTGGGAAGGTCAAAATGAGACGCTACACTTAAATATAAGATACATGGTATGGCCATTGTTAAGAGAATCTAGGGAGACACACACACACATGCACACACATGAACACACGTGCGCACACGCATGCACACACACATGTGCACATACACGCACATACATGCACACACGCACACACTGCATCTCGTCCTTACGGCCCCACCTTTCAGTCCCCTCATTGCCTCAGAGCCAGAGGGGCCCTTGCCAGTGACCCAAGCTGCACTCGCCAGACTGGGGCCTGATCCCACGGTGCTGGGCCTGTGTGAGCACGTGAGCGTTGTTTATCATCCCACAAAGTGCATTTCACTCAGGGATCTGCAGGGAAGGGGGTGGAAACATTGCTTTACTAACACAACAGACACCAATCTATTACGGAACAGAATTTACAGCACCCTGTCGTCTGGAGATAATGAGGCTTCAAAGGGCTGCTGGACTGCGTCTGGCCACTTCAGGCCACGTCCCTACAGGCTGCGTCCTCCTCTGCCTGCAGGAGCCTTGATGGCAGAGCCTGGAAGACCAAGCACCCCAGTCTTCAGCGGAGAAAACGTTTCCCGGCCTCCCTCGCATGACAGACCGTCTGGTGGCTGAGTAACCACCACTGGGACAGACGTGTGTGCCCCATGCCACCTCCAGAAACAGTCCCTAAGAGGCAGCTTGGTACGTAGCCTGTGACCCCTTTCTCTGTGACTCCTTTGCTCCATCCTCCATCCTGTTGACTGGAACAGAAATGCGATGGCTGGAGCTCAGGCTGTTATTTCGGGCCATGAAAACAAAGGCCACACCCTAGGGAAGGCAGACTGGATGCCAGAAAGGTCTGGGTCCTTGAGGCAGAGCTGCCAAACCATCCCTGGGTTGCCCAAGCATAGTCCTAATGGAGAGACTCTCCTTGTAGTTGCCAGAACAAAAGCCCACCAGTCAGAGCATGACATCAAGGGGGAGAATGGCTGGGGCGTGGGGAGGAGAGTGTGAGGGGCTGAGGCTGGGAGGTGGTCAGGGACGGGGGTCCCTCCTGCCTCCTCTCTGCAAAGGCACCAGTCCTCAGGAGGGGATTCCATGCTGGTCCTCTGCACCTGTCTGTGAAGTCAGCAGAAGTCCTGTGATGATCACCCCAAGCTGAAGGAGAGGGTCTGTCCCCTGGGGAAGGGCTCCAGACACCACCAAGGTGAAGTCTTTGAGGTGGAGTGTCTTTCTTCCTGAGCCCCATCACTGGCAGGACTAGGGGAGCCCCAGGTGCAAGGTCTGGGCAGAATCCTGGGCTCCAGGCTCTGGGGTACCCCTCAGGGATTATATGAAATGCACCCCTCCTGATATCTGTCCCTGCTAGCTGGGCTGTGTGGGGACCACTTTCCAGGCACAGAGGGGCTCTCAGGTCCCCTGATGCTGGGGCTTGCCAGGCCCTCCCCCTGGGAGGTAGTGGAGCGCATCTCCTCTCATGCTGAGGAGGCTTGGTAGACAGGACCTGTTGGCTCTGGGCCGGAGGTGGGGCTCTGGATGGATCAAGGGAGCAGAGACCCAGCGTCACCGTCTCATTCTGTCTGCCGCGTGTCTGCTCCAGGTCCCCCACTGGACGGGGCTCTGGGAGGAGGGGCCCCACCCAGCGTCACCGTCTCATCCTGTCTGCCGCGTGTCTGCTCCAGGTAGAGGGCCTCGGTTCCGTCTGGGCTCAGCTCCCAGCAGTCTGTCCCAGATGAGTGCCCGCAAGAATTTGCTGAGGGAGCCACTCAAAGTCGCCCCTGTCTCCTTTGCTCAGATCTGGGCTCTAACCATCCCTGCCTGCCTCCTGCAACCTGGCCTCACCCGTGAATTCACTTGCTTCACGGAACACCAGTGTCTGCCAACGCACCTCCACGGCGTGGCTCAGCTGGCTGCCCCCTGCCCCCCAGACCATGTCTAGGCCAGACTGAAAGCTCTGAGGGTCAGACTTGGCCAAGGGTGCCCCTGGCAGGGAGCAGACTCCTGGCTCAGACATGCTCCCTACATGGGCTGTAGATGAAGGAGGGACGGTGCTGGAAACCCTAGTTCTGTGCCCCCCGGGCCCCCCAGGACTCGCCAGGCCCCCTGAGTTTTCTCCTCCTTCTTCCTCTTCCCCTGGGGGAGGGGGTCCGGGCTCCTCCCTGCCCGGGGTCTCACAGTCTGTATCATGAGGGGCCGCCCTGTGATCCCAGCCCCCTTCGGAGAGCTTGGCCAGGCCTGGGGTGGGGTGGGTGCCGACTGTGGGGGTCACACCGCCCGGGCTGATTCACGGTCCTCGGGGAGCCGCTCGCTGCCGGTTACGGCAGGTTTTTTCCGCTCCTCTGCGGCGGCCTCTTCCTCCCTGGCAGTAACTTAATTAGCTCTCTGTTTTCCAAACAGCAAGCGTGACTCAGCACTTTCGCACGGGGAGGGGGGGTCTAGGTCTGTCGCTAACCCCCCAGGTGTCTTTTAGCCCAGTCCTGCGGGAAATCAGATGCCGGGGTCAGAACAGGGATTAGTGGGTGGTTTCCAGGGCTTCGGCCTTCCTGGTCCTGCACGGTTGGGTCCGACCTGCCTGCTGGCCGGCTCTGAGCTGGGGTGGGGCCCGCGGATGCCCGAGGCTTCTCCCCCTCAGGAGCTCAGGCCCCAGCAGTTGCTGGAGTTCGAGAACAAGGCCATCAGCTCTGCAGATATTTCGGTCTCAGGACTGAAAGGCCATCGGAGCTTTCCTAGGGCTCCTGGGGGGCCGGTGGGGCGTCAAGGGCCGCCTTCTCTGCAGCCACGCTGGCTGGGGGGCCAGGGCACCGTTCTTCCCCCCAGCTCTTTCTCCTCCTCGTTGTCTCTCCTTCCCTCAACCCTGCTCCCATCTCCACCCCCCACAAACACCCCTGTTTCTCCGTCTGTGCCAGGCCTGTCCTGGGCTCAGGGGACACTGCCGGGGAGGGGTGCCCATGGCTCCAGCCCTCGCGGGCCTTAGCAGGGGGGCATGGAGGAAACCAGCTGCCCGAGGCAGGGGAGGCGCTCTGGGGCCCGTGGGAGGGCCCTCCCCACCCCCGACCCCTGCAATTGGTGTCCTCGAGTGGTGTCCTCATGTTGGTGTCCCAGCAGCACGGGGGCGACCCAGCACAGGGTCTGCTAGGAGGATAGGGGACCCCAGCACCCAGACCCCCAGGGGCCCCTCCCTGCCTGCCTCTCTCGGCCTCCCCAGGGCTCACCCCTTCTCCCTGGAAGCGCCTGCTCCCCACCAGGTGCGGGAGCAGCTGTGGCTCCGGCAGGCGCAGCCTGGGCGTCCCTTCCTGGGGAGCAGTCAGAGGCGGTGTCCGAGCCGGGCGTTTCTGTGCCTCTGGACAGAGCCCCCCTTCCCTCCTCCACCCCTCATGGTCCATCTCTCTCTGCAACAGCCCCCGGACCTGCGTGGGCAGCGGGGACGGGCCGAAGGGGGCTGCACGAGCGTGCCGGAGCCACAATAACAATCCGCGCGAACGCAGTGCTTCAGTCACAGGACGCGTGAGCCTTAAATCCAGGAGGTTCTCGGGGCAGTCCGCTGCTCGAGCCCCCAGCTCTGGAGGCGCCTGCGGTCCTCGGCTCTGGCCCTTTCTCCATCTCTGGGCTGGCAGCATGTTCCTTCTTTGACCTTGGCCTCTGACCTCACACCTGCTCTCCGCCCTGACCTCCTCCCGCCTCCAGCAGGAACCCTGGGGATGGCACTGGGCCCATGGGCATCTTCCAGCATCGCCTCCAGCTCCAAACCCTGCCCTGGGCCCCGTCTGCAGAGCCCCTTCCATATGTGGGTTCCTTGGTCACAGGCCCTGGGCATTAGGACGTGGGTCTCCGTGGGGGGAGGGCTGTCACTCTGTCCCCCAGAGGGTCACCATCTGACCCCCATCACCCCAGCTCGGCTCGGCCTGGAAAAGGTGCCCCTGGGCCTGAACAACCCCCTGGCAGAGGCTCGGTGGGGCCTGATCCTCATTAGGGCCTGATGAGGCCGACCACCAGCGCCGATAAGCTGGAGGCACGGGGCTCCTTCATTACCGGCTGCAAAACCTAATTATGGATGTGGAATAAATTACGTGTTAACATGGAGATGAGTCCCCGCTTCTCCTGCCATCATTAAGCAGCTAGATAATAAGGCCAGATGCTCGGAGACGGGAGACAGGCTGGCGACGGTGGCGTCAGCAGTGCCAGGTGGAGGCGAGCAAGGCAGGGGCGCTTCTCCCCCTGGAGCGGGCCCCGGGCCCATCACCCCACCAGGCCTGTCCAGTTGGCTTTCCGGCTCTTCCTGGGGGCTGCAGCCTCCAGCGGGGCCCGGCTTCCTGCCGCCTCCCAGGCCTGGCTCTGGGCCGGCCCCAGCTGCTCCCTCCTTTTCTGGTCCGGGTTCCTGGAGAAGCAGCGGGAGTCTGCTGGCCTGTGCTCCTGCTGCGGGGGCCCTGGGGCGAGCCCCTCCCCAGCTTGTCTGCCAGGCCGGGCAGGGGGCGCCCCCGGCCCCGGCTCCCGCTGGCCCTCCTTTTGTCGGGGTTTCAGGAGCCGCTGACCTTCCGTTTTCCGTGGTGGAAACCAGGGCGGTGGTCTCAGGCTGCCCGCTTCACAGCCTTGCCCCGTGGGCCCTGGCGCCGCCTCCTTGAGGACCGGGTGCGGCCCAGTCCCTGCCCACGGGAGGTCCAGCCCTTGGCGGGGGACACCCTCAGATGGGAACCTGGAGCACGCCAGCACGCTTGCCTGCACCCAGGGGGGCACGGAGGCACCTGGCTCGGGGTGGAGAGTGTGGCCGAGGGAGCCCCCAGCCAGGGTCTGAGGACACTGCGCTCTTCCCTCCGATGCTCTGCCCCAGGCCAGCTGCCTGGTGTCCTTAAGAAACCCGAGTCCTCTCTGGAGGGGCTGCCTATGACCGCTTACCCAGCGTGTGAGTGCCGCGTTGGAGTCAGTCACTCCCGGCCCCGCTTTAGGGATGCGGGTGGGGGTGGGTGGTCTGCTGAAGCTGTCCATGGGGGTTTGTGACATGCATGAAGACGGTGGCCGAGCCTGGCTCTGGCCGGAGTTGGGGTCCGACCGTCCCTGCCAGCCCCGGTGGGCCTCTCCACCGTGGCGGTGCAGACAGAGGCTCAGAGACTTTCTGAACCCAGAGCAGCGTCTCCCAAGTGTGGTCCCAGATCCGACTTTATTTCGGCAGCCGTGGCTGGTCCCCATCACCGCTGTTTCCTGCTTCCCCAGAACCCAGGAAGCTACATCGCCCAGGATCCCCTGCGCTGGGGCTGGGGCCTCGGGCTGAGCGAGGTCAGGGTCAGCCACAGGGCGTGGGTGTGCCTTCCCCTCCTGAGAAGACCCTGAGGCTCAGGAAGGGAGGGACAGCGATCCTGGCTCCCTGTGTCGAGGAAGGGGGAGAAGGTGGGGAACCTGGGCCCATAGGCCAGTGCCCTTCCTCGTTAAGTGTCAGAAAGACCGATACAGCCCGTAGGTTGGGAAGATGCTCTGGAGGAGGAAAGGGAGTCCCATGGACTGAGGAGCCGGGTGGGCTACAATCCACGGGGTCGCGCAGAGTCCACGGGGACAGATCGGTCTGTCCTCGGGTCGGAGGCTCGGCTGCTTCACACGAGGGGTCCCTTTCCTGGAAATAATCATCCAGGTGGTGGGTCCTTGAAGCTTGGAAATGCCAGTGCGTCCCGGTCCCTGGGGCTCAGCCACAGGGGGCTGTCTCCTCTGCCTTTTAAAGACGCCAGGTAGGCAGGTGCCCTTTGGAAAACCCACCTCCCCTCCCCAGGCTCTGCCCTCTGGCAGCCTCAGGGACATCTGGGCTGATTTCCCTCCCCATTTAGAGCTCAACCATTTGCATCCCGAAAGGAGACCAGGCTCCAGGGCCGCTCATCCCCCTGATTCATAAAGTCAGCGATTCGCGGAGCTCGCCGGCCAGTGTTTATGCCCTTTTATACGCGCAATCCATTTGATGACTGAAGGAGCAACAGCAACATCGGCAAGCCCAGCATCTCAGTCGATACCGTCCGACTCCGCTGACTTTGAGACCAGGCTGAAAGGTCATCTCGGGGTGTGCGCTCTGGCCGCGGGGAGCCGGGCGGGGCCGCCTGGAGCCGCGATGCTGATGTTGTGGAAAAACGGTCTGGCCCTGTACTCTAGCGGATGGCCCCAGGGTGCGGCCGTGCCTCTCGGAGGAGGCCCAGTGCCAGGGAACCAGCACCACCCAGACGGGTGCTGCAGCCTGCGGGTTCCCCCGTAACAAACCGAGCGGTGAGGCTGCCAGAGACTCAGATTTACACCCTCGGGGGCTGGGAGGGAGGCAGAGGCCATCGCCTTTGCGCGTCTCCCTGACACCCGGCCTCTGCTTGCATGCTGCCAGCGCCGGGAAGCTCAGCACTGGGAAAACTCCTCTGACGCCAGGTGACACCCACCCCCCAACCCCTCACTGAGCCGCCCCCGGTGGCTCCACCTCTGAAGGCTGAAGCCTTCCACACTCAGAAGGGAGGAGGGTCCTGAGGCCGGAGGCGGCCAGCCTGGCCCCTGCCCGAGTCCCTGGGCCTGTCCGCTGTGTTTCTCAGCTGCCTCCTTCAGGTCCACGCCTCTCTCTCTTCTCCCTGTCCTAGCTCTGGGCCTCGGACCCCTTCTGCACACCCGATGCGACCCCTTCCCCCACCGGAACCCTCCCTGGTCTCCACGATCCTGCAGTGAAGGCTTGAACCAGGGCCGGCCGGCTGCAGCCCTGGGGAGAGCCGGTGCCCGCGGATGGAGCCCTGGACGTCAGATCGGAAGGGCCTGCCATCTTGGAGCTCAGAAAGGGAGTGAGGCTGACAGAGCCACGGCCTGGCCTGGGCCCAGTGACCCTGCCCGGGCTGGGGTGACCCGACCGTCAGCTCTGGGTCCCGGGCACCGCCGTGCCTCCACTGCCCAGGGCTTCAGTGCCCGGGAGACGGCCGCCTGCAGACCGCCACGGGCCGTGTCCGCTCCTATGCTTGGTCCATTGTCTGCGGTCCGGATGGCTGCGCCATGAGCACAGCGGGGGTCTACACTTCATGCCGCCTGCGGGAGCTGCCCTGGCTGCTCCCACCTGAGCCACCCGGCCTGGGCCATGGGGACTGCGGTGATGCCCAGCTCAGGTCACGAACTCAAGGGCCGGCCCGGAGCCCTGTACCTTGGGCTCTGAGGAGAGGTGGCCGGGCCAGCTGCCCCAGGGCCCTGCCCCCTTGTCCCCCCACTGCATGGTCCCAGCCCTGGCCCCAGCCTCCGTGTTTGGGGCCCTGCCTGCGTCCATAGGCCTGGCGGCTCAGAGGTCCCTCAGGATGACCCAAGGGTGGGTCCTGTGGGGCCAGGGGTGTGGCCGCCCCTGCGCTGGAGCAGAGATTTGACTGGACCGCACGACCTCCAGCATCTACCGCCTGTTCGCTGTCCCCGGCTTCTCCCTTGGTGGGGGTTCCATGATTGTTTGGTTCCTTTGTGCAGATGGCTCCTGCGAGAGCCTGTGCCGGCGGGAGAGGGGGGTTGCTGGGGCCTGGGAGCAGGACGCTTCTCACCCAGCAAGCCGCCTTCAGGCAACTCCAGCCGTGCACTTGTAGAGCCACCGAGGCCTGAAGAGTCTGCTTGAGTCTGCCACGGGTGGGCCCAGTGTCCGAGACTCGGAGCCTCCCGACGCCTTCCGGAGCTGTCTCCGTCTCCCCTCTGCTGGACCCAGAATGCCTTGAGGGCTGGGTGTCTGCATGGAGCTCCAGCGGCAACTGAATTAAGGGGTCATCACCCAGGGAGCTCACGCCAGCCTTCCGGGACTAGCTGGTGCCGGTGGACGGCGGCCTCCTGGGAGCTAGCACCCGAGGAGCTTCTCCGCTGGGCATCACATCTGAAGCTCCTTGATTCGCAGGCCCGGCCTGGAGCCGCTGAGCTGCAGGAAGGCTTGAAAGGAGCATCTCCTTTCTCGGCTCTTCCTGAGGCCGTCAGCTCCTCTGAGTGTCCCAACGTCTTCTCTCTCAGGACCTGCCGCTGCCAACATAGAGGCAACCCAGGCGCCCATGTAGGTGAGATGAGCCCGGAGAGGAGACCCTGTCCGGCTGTTTGCAGGAGGCAGTGGTGGGACCCTGGAGCCGGACTGCGCGGTGACGCAGCAGGAGGGTGGGCACCTTCCCGGTCCCTGGTCCTGGGGCAGCCTGGTGGCGGGCTGGGGCTGCTGCTGGCAAAGGCCTTGCTGTTCAGGAGGTCCTCGAGGGCCGCTGATGGGAGAAGGTGCTGGGGATGGGGGAGGCTCGGGGGAGGGCAGGGAGGTCCTTCAGGAATAGCCTGAGGCTCAGTAAGCAAAAATGAAACAGAGAAAAACGCGCCCAGCAACATCATCCCGGCAACCTTATTTTCCAGCCCATACCGGGAAGGGAAAGACACGTAAGGAAATTGCTGTTTTTTCCGGAGTCGCTGCTGGAGCCGTCTCTGCTGTCATGGCCCTCTCTCCCCGGGGCCGGACTGAGGAAATGAGAACCAGCTCGGGGTAAGGGGCAGCTTGCATCCCCCAGCAATCCTGGGGACTCGGGCCCATTAGCAGAGAATGCGTGTGATCCCACTGGCCTCGCCAGATGCGGCTCTCCATTCCGCAGGAACCCGGGTCCCGCTGCCCTCGCAGGTTGGCCACTGAGCTGAGCCCGGCTGTCCAGGTGGTCCCTGGTCTGCATGAGCTCGATGCCTTCCAGGAGGAGCAAAGGGCTGAGCGGCCATCTGATGAGGACATTGGTTTCCTGCAGAGGGGGGTGGGGTTAAGAGGGCTGCAGGCTCTTTGCCTCAAGGCTGGAGCCCCTGGTCTTCCCACGTGAAGCCTGGTGCTCCCGCCGGCCTCAATGGAGCGTCACAGACACAGGGCCGCCGGCTCGGGAGCCGGGAGGTGCTTCCTCCACAACCCCCCATCCTGCCCCAGACCGCAGCCCAGGTCCTGTGACGTCACTGCCCAGCTGTGCCCTCCCTCCAAGCTGGGAGGCCTGGACCAGGGCAGGTGAGTGCTGTCTCCTGTGCAAGCAGTAGCGTGAAAGTGCAGTCGAAGTGGTAGCCACTCGGTCGTGTCTGAGGCTTCGCGACCCCGTGGGCTCCAGGCTCCTCTGTCCAGGGGATTCTCCAGGCAAGAATACTGGAGTGGGTTGCCATGCCCTTCTCTAGGGGGTTTTCCCAACCCAGGTATCGAACTCAGGTCTCCTGCGTCGCAGGCAGATTCTTAACCATCTGAGTCACCAAAGTGGAGACGGAACCTTGAAGGAGCCACCAAGGGGGCTCACAGGCTGGCCTGCTGACCTGCAGCTGCTCTGAGACCGCTTGGAATTAGTCAGTGTGTGCAGGCGTGTGTAGGTGTGTGCAGGTGGGAGGCAGTGGGATGCAGGGCACACCGAGGAAAGGCCCGGCACCCCACCCCAGCCTCCCCTAGCGAGGAGGAGCAGAGATGATGCCAACCTCCACCTTCCTTGGCCAGGGCCCCGCCTCCCTCCGCTGCCTTGCTGGGTGCCTGTTGCACTGACTTACCAGCCCCGAGGGCTGGGCTGCGGGGCGAGCCTGGATCCTTGCGGGCGCACCGTTCTGGCACCTTTCGCTGCCTGCTGTGTGATGAATAAGCGTCTAGTGACTCACCAGCTGGAGGACAGGCTGTGTGTGCCGACGGCCAGCGAGGGCAGGGAGAGAAGCGGGCGGGACGCGCCCCAGTTCCACCTCCGGTCAGCCCCTGGGGTGGGCAGCCAGATGGCTGAGCGGAGGCACCACGTGGGATGAGGGTTTCCCAGGGACCCTTCGGAGGGCTGGACCTCACCTTGTGCCCACGTCCTGGCAGCGTCTCCAGATGGAGAAGAAGAGCTTCACAGAGACACAGCCTCCCCGAACCGCTTTAATCTTTGCTGATCTGACAAGATCAGTAAAGGCAGAAAGTCCCGCTCCGATTGGACAGTCGTCCCTGGGGCGAGCCTTCGCAAACATGGAGATTAGACGTCCTTGTACACAAACCTTCGGAAAAGCATTCTAAAAGGCAAGGGAATAAGCATCCACGTCATAGAGCCCATGAATATTCACCTATAGGCAAATGTATGGAAATTTATGTAAATAGTCGAATTTTCAGTGACAAGATCAAACACAGAAAGAGAAAAGCCAAGAAATGGGGTCTAAGTACACGGGGCCCTCAGCCTAGGGTTCAGCTGGGGGTTGTGGGGGGGAAGTTGGGCTATTTAATAACTTGTGTTGGGACAGCTGGGAAGGCTTTTGGAAAATGGTAAAAGTACGGGTGTGAGAGTTGGATCATAAAGAAAGCAGAGTGCTGAAGAATTGGTGCTTTTGAATGTGGTGCTGGGGAAGACTCTTGAGAGTTGCTTTGACTGCAAGGAAATCAAAGCAATCCATTCTAAAGGAAATAAACGCTGAATATTCATTGGAAGGACTGATGCTGAAGCTCCAATACTTGGGCCACCTGATGCAAAGAGCCCACTCATCGGAAAAGACCATGATGCTGGGAAAGATTGAAAGCGGGAGGAGAAGGGGAGGCAAAGGATGAGGTGGTTGGATGGCATCACTGATTCAGTGGACATGAATTTGAGCAAAGTGACATGGTGGAGGATGGAGGAGCCTGGCATGTTGCTGTCCATGGGGTGGACCCGGGGGGGGGCCTTCCCTGGAGGCTCAGATGGTAAAGAATCCGCCTGCAATGCAAGAGACCCAGATTAGATCCCTGGGTCGGGAGGAACTCCTGGAGAAGAGAGTGGCTGCCCACTCCAGTATTCTTGCCTGGAGAATCCCATGGACAGAGAAGTCCGGTGGGTTATGGTCTGTGGGGTTGCAGAGTCAGACACAAGAGTGACTGAACATTTTGACTTCATTTTTTTCAAAACTGGACCTGCCTTCACACAAGCCCCGAAGGTACCCGCAGCAGAGGAAAGTGAGTCCATTCGTTACAATAGCCTTACTGTGACTCAGAGACAAAGGCTTCAGAAGGGAAAGTGACAATTCCAGCTACATTTACAAAAAGCCCACTGTAACCCAAGTCAAGGCTGACAGACCACGTGATATTTGCAACCCCCTGAAACACAAAGGCCGACTTCCCGCACAGATAAGGAGCTCCCAACATTCGTGTAGGAGAAAATTCTCAGCAGCTGAGTAGAAAAACAGTGGGCAAAAGATATGAACTGAGAGTTCCCAGACAAATTAAGAAAATATATTTGTTTATTCGGCTGTGCTGGGTCTTAGTTGCGGCACGTGGGATCCAGCTCCCCGACAGGGACGGAACCCGGGCCCCCTGCACTGAGCGCGTGGGGTCTCAGCCCCTGGACCCCCAGGTAAATGTTGCCAGTGGCCTTGAGACAAGTGAGAGATGCCACCCTGATTCTTCATAAGAGAAGCGAAAATTCAAAGAGCTCGGAGACACCATGTCTTACCTCCCAGGCTGAAAGTCTCCGAAAGGTTTCCCAAGCACCCCAGGAGGAAGCCTGCACTCTCGTGCTTTGCTAGGAGGAAGGCAAAGTGGCGCGGCCTCCGGGGAAGGGAAGTCACCAGCATCGGGCAGAATAACAGACGCGTTTGCCCTCAGATCCTTTATTCCAAAAACACAGCACATACAATATGCGATGTGATTTTACACAAGGTCATTTGAAACGAATGGTTCTTAAGAACAGACTCTAAGAAACAACCCACATACCCACCACGGGGTGCCAAGACACACACCTTGCGGCATCTGCATGACGGGATACACACGTCAGTGAAGACGAAGAGTCCACGCCCCTAGCGTCACCTCCGGGGGAAGCATGTGGCGACGGCGAGAGGCAATCACTCGCCAGCGGGGCTTGCGCACCAACACTCGCCTCTCCTGGTTGTTGGGCTCAAAGGACTCGACCTCATCCTTACAGCCTGTGAACATAATCTCTAACAGTAGATTTATTAACGCCAAACCCTGCTTACAGGAGACCCTTTTAGAGACAGTACACCCCCAGGAAATGAAACGGCGATGGTTCCCATGGGAGCCGCTCCTCAGTACCACAGACCTGGGCCACCGAGGAGGGGGCAGCTTACCTGCCGGTGAGCAGACCGCCTCCTTCACACCTGGAAGGTGCTGCTCGGCCTGGGCCTGCTGACACAGGGCCTCAGACGGATCAAGCCGATTAGAGCTCCTGAGCCAGGGACGTCGCCTCGCTTCTCCCGGGCCGGCAGCCCCCAGATCACGCTTCTCTCAGGGAAAGGCCACACCCGCACAGGTGTTTGGATGAGGACTGGACCCCAGCCACCTCCCTCCCATTCCAGCCTCTCGGGCCTGCTGCGGGGTAGCGGGGGGCGGTTCCTTTCCCTTGAGCCTGGAGAAACCGCTCGCTGCCCACGGGCCGGGCCCAGCGGTGACCCAACCACTGCCCACCTTCTCCAGGGAGCCCCAGGTCTTCTGACGTGTCCCGTGCTGGCCTGGGCTGTACTGCGGCTGTCGGTGCCCTTTGTGGGTCGGAAGCTCAGTCCTGAGCGACTTTGTATCCGAGGATGGGGAACCTGGCGTCTCTCCTACACCTGGCGTGAGGTGTCAGCCGCCAACTGGCACTGCCAGGAGCGTTGTCAGCGACTGACCTACAGGGCACCTGGTGTCCGCCTGGGCTGCTGCGGCTGCTGACCTTTGACACCTCCCTGAAGGGGGTTCAGGGCGGCGGGGGCGCTCTGTGCCCCAGGGACACTGGCGGAACAGGTCTGCAGACGGCTGGATATTTTCAGGAACTGATTTCATGACACCAGTCCTGACATCTCCTCATATCTGCTGCTGCTGCTAGGTTGCTTCAGTCGTGTCTGACTCTGTGCGACCCCGTAGACGGCAGCCCGCCAGGCTCCCCCGTCCCTGGCATGCTCCAGGCAAGAACACTGGAGTGGGCTGCCATTTCCTTCTCCACTGCACGAAAGTGAAAAGTGAAAGGGAAGTCGCTCAGTCGTGTCCGACGCTTAGTGACCCCACGGACTGCAGCCCACCAGGCTCCTCCATCCATGGGATTCTCCAGGCGAGAGCACTGGAGCGGGGTGCCATCGCCTTCTCCTCATATCTGGAGAAGAGCTAAACCCCTTCCTGGTGACACCAGCTCCTCGTGACGAACAGAAAAGGTTCTGTAAACTAAGCGCTCGGCTGTGTGGAACTCCCTTCGTCACCCAAACCTTATCTGTTGGTCCCCCCACGGCCTCGGCGGAGCAGTCTCTCAGCGCTCTCCGAGCTCTGGTCCCCTGGGCTGCAGCCCCCATGTTGCCCCCATTGAGCCCGAGCTTCCACTCCCATGCTGCGTGTCTTCTTTAGCGGACAGAGGCCAAGAGGTGCGGGGAGCCAGTGTCAACATCGGCTTCTGAGTGGCATCGGGGCCCAATCTTTACCACTTAATCTGGAAACAGGGTTAGGTTAGATGTTCCAATTAAAAACAGTCACTACCCGCTAGCCCTGGCATGTTCAGCTACCTGAAGCAGCTTCACCTTCTTTCCCCTTCTCCCGGGTGGAGCTTGGCCTTGGTCTGGAGACCTCGAGCTTCCCCTCAAAAACCACGAGATGCCTGCTTCCTGGTCTCTTGTGAGAGCTTGGCCACCCTCATCTCTCGCCCCCTGGAAACTGCACGGGCATCGTAACTCCGGGAGCCAGAGGTGAATTCCATGGGCAGCTGTGTGGGGTCAGCCATCACAGGCCTCCTGCAGGAAGAACTCTGCGGAAACCAGGAATATTCCAGGCCCCTCCAGCTGCACCCAGGCCTGGGCGTCTCACGCTCTGGCCTCCGGTCCCTCCTGAGGAACTGCTGGGTTTTGATTCTGGGCCAAACTTTTAATAAAGAAAATTCATCTACAGATGTTCTGCCATCAGCCAATATATTCAGTTATTGGAAGCTGGGAGATTTAGTGGCAAGCCGGTTGTTTTATTTGCTCTCTGGATGAAACCATTTTTCTTGCGTATTTAATATCCTGGAGGAATATTTTCCCCGGCAAACGCTCAGAGGGAGACAGCAGATCCATTCTGAAGCCACAGGGTCGTTATTCTGCCTCCTGGTGACTCGGAGCAGGCATTTGAGTGTTTGCTGTCTCCTGCGTCATTAAGGAGAAATTAGGATGAGATCGGCCTGTAATTGCAGCTGTAATCACCTAACAATCCTGGCCTGATTGTCCCCGCGCAGACTCCCACCGAGGAATACAGTCGGTGGCCGCTTAGACTGTCTCACTGAAGCTGGGGCTTTTCTATGACGAGCCAGCCCCAGGCTCTCTGGCAGAGGACTCTGTGTGGCTCCCCCAGAGGTAACTTGCAAGCATGAATGGAGAAGGGCCTCCCACTTCTAAACGTTTTAATTGCAGCTCATCCTGCGGTGGTGGAGGACTTCTAGCCGATGAGACTCTAATTAAGCTCAGGCATCTCCTACCCTCCCCACCTCGTCAGGGGTCAGGGCATCTGGTGAAGGAAACCCAGTCACATCAACGAGAGAGCAAGAAAGGATTTGGGGGATTATTTTGTCTTGGGCTTGATGAATAAAAATGCCCAAATCTCACAAACGTCAGATTTCATTTGCTTGGGCTCCAAAATCAAAGCAGACAGACTGCAGCCTCAAAATTAAAAGACGCTTGCTCCTTGGGAGGAAAAATATGAAAAAACTAGACAGCAGGTTAAAAAAGCAGAGACTTCACTTTGCCAGGAAAGGTCCACGTAGTCAAGGCTGTGGTTTTCCCAGTATTATGTATGAAGGTGAGAGCTGGGCTATAAAGAGAGCTGAGCGCCTAAGAATTGATGCTTTCCAACCATGGTGTTGGAGAAGACTCTTGAGAGACCTTTGGACAGCAAGGAGATCCAACCAGTCCATCCTAAAGGAAATCAGTTCTGAATACTCACTGGAAGGACTGATGCTGAGGCTGAAGCTCCAATACTTTGGCCACCTGATTCGAAGAGCTGACTCACTGGAAAAGACCCTGATGCTGGGAAAGATTGAAGGCAGGAGGAGAAGGGGATGACACAGGATGAGATGGTTGGATGGCATCACCGACTCAATGGACATGAGTTTGAGTGAGCTCCAGGGGATAGTGAAAGGCAGGGAGGCCTGGCGTGTGGGGTCCATGGGGTCCACAGTCCATGGGGTTGTGCGGAGTCAGATGCAACTTCATAACTAAACAACAAGCCTCCCAGAATGTGTTAGGTGTAAGAGACTCACAGACTGGGAGGAAGGGCAGCCGGAGCCCGGGACGAAGGAAGGGCGCAAAGGAACACAGAGAAGCAATACCCCGTCTGGGGATGGGGAGTGAGAAGCTTCTGGAAGGCGGAACCCTGAGCTGGGGAGGGGAGGACGGATGTTGGGGGTGCAGGCAAAGGTGTTGAGGTTAGCCTGGAGGTGGCCTGCTTCGTGGGTCTCACGGGCGGGCAGAGGGGGAGGCTGCGGGGCGCTGGGCTTAGAGGGGACCTGAGCCAGGAGGAGGAGGCCTGTCCACCCACAGTGCAGTGTGTGGTTGTGAGCCGAGTGCCCAGTGCGCGTGGAGACGTGGTCCTGGGGCAGGGAGGGTGAAGTGGTCCCCAACCGTTTGAGGCTTCACCCCTCCCGCAGGCTGCCCTGCTGGCCAGCACCCCTACCCTGCACTTTTCCTGGGTCCTCTGACTCCATCTCTCCCCTCCCCGTGGTCCAGGGCCCACCCAATTTCTCATGGGGGCGCTGACCGCGATCCAGGGAAATGCCCGGGAGACCCCAACAGCAGGTGAGCCCCGGCCGGGGGTCATGCCTTTCCTCCTCAGCGTGTCCCTCACCAGTGGGCTCAGGGGTCGAGCAGCACGCCTCTGCCCTCTGTCTCATCTCACATTCTCCTGACCACGGGCCAGAGCCCAGGGGCATCGCTGTGACCGGCAGGACCTGGCCCCACACCCCCGCGGTCTCCTTGCCCAACCGGCTCCCTGTCTCATCTTGGCGGCTCCAGACTCTGAGGGGGCCCGCGGACGGAGCTGGATGTTCCTGGACGCCCTTGTGCCGACTCCGAGGGCGAGTCAGCTCCTCCGCTCTCTGCCTCGGGTGCGGTGCCAGCTGGGCCCAGCTCGCGGGGGGCACCGGCTCTTCCCCAGGCCCACACCACCGGCCTGCCATCCACCCTGCCAAGGAGGCCAGCGGCCTCGAGCAGAGCAGAGGGTGGGGGCCGGGATGGAAGGCCACCTGCTGCCTTGACCGCTAGTGCTGAGGCCGGCCCTGAACTCTGACCCGTGTCTTCTGTGGGCCCTTCAGGTGGCGTTGGTTGTCAAGAACCTGCCTGCCAGTGCAGGAGACGTAAGAGACCTGGGTTCGATCCCTGAATCGGGAAGATCTCCTGGAGGAGGGCATGGCAACCCCCTCCAGTGTTTTTGCCTGGAGCATCCCAGGGACGGAGGAGCCACAGTCCGTGGGGTCGCAGAGTCAGACGCACCTGAAGCGGCTTGGCATGCATGCAGCACGTGCCTCCTCTGCCCCCGCGAACCCCCAGGGCCCTGCAGAACAGCCCTGTCCTGTGCAGACCTCAGGTCCCCTCAGAAATGGGGCCCGGCTTGGCAGCTGCAGGCCTGGCCACGTGACCTGGGCTCCCCCGAAGCGTGAGGGTCTCTGTCTCAAGGGAGCCCAGGTGGGGCTGGTCACTAGTCTCCTGGACCCCCTGTCCTCCTAGTGAGCCAACTGGCTGGAGCGGGCCTGGCTTCACCTTTGCCCGCTTCTCAGCAGGGTCTTTGCAGACGCCCCCTGCCACGTTGGAAGTGGGTGCTTGTCCCAAGTTTCTTCCCAAGGCAACTTGGAAAAGCCTGTCTGGATGGAGTGGGTGGGACTCCCAGTGGGGCTATCCTTGGACTGAGACTCACCCTAGGGGTAGGGACCTCCAGGGCGATTCTCGAATTCTGACTTTGGGGGGGCGCCGGATGCCCAGGGACCCCGTGGGCCTTGTGTCCCAAACACGCCCAAACCTCCTCCCCCAAGGGGGACGCTCATACTGGAACCTGGCCTCAAGGATCCGGAAGCCTTGGTCATTTTCAAAACCTTCCGAGATGACAAACGAAGCAAGAAGGTCTCCTGATACTTTTATTGTTCCTTAATCGGATAGCACAAAGTTTCCCTCTTTTTTACTTAAAAAATGCACTTTCCGCACACTGCTGCCCACAGAAGCACTTCTTTCCCTTTGGAAACCAGAGTTTCCCGAGAGGAGCCCTTCTCCGTGGTTACACTATCTAAGGTAATTTAACGAGAAGAGGGTATTTCCTTTAATGATTATCAACCTTGATCATGTCTACTAGGGCGAACACTGATGTGTGTTTTTTTTTCTCTTGAGAAACAAAAGCCATCCACTTATTAATCCAAACTACAGCACTGCACTTACAACACCCACGGCATCGACTAAAGAGATAGGTCACCACCTCAAGGGAGCAACAGACGGACACTGCACAATGGAGCTACGGGGTACGGGGTCCGGACGGCGGGGCCCTGCGCCTGTCCACGCACGCCGGCCGCCGCTCTGGGGCAGACGTGGGCCCACGGGCTTCTCGGAGTCTCGGCTCGGTTCATCTAAGACACAACACACGGTTGAGGACAGCGGTGGTGATGAGATGCAGCTACAGAGCCTACGTCGCCCCTCCGTCGCCGAGCACAGCCCGGGCGGGGGTGGGGGGGCGCTTCAATGAGACACGACACTCATGTCCATCGAGCTGACCACGATCTACGGCCAAGTCCATGCGATCCTAATTGTTCTTGGTGAGAGCTGGCCAACAGTCATCGCCTTATATCTTGAGTATATTGACCAGAAAGGGGGACCGGGTGGGGGGACCGGGGAGCCCCGGGGCTGTGGTTCCAGCCGTCAATAAGGGGAACGTCAATTCTGTCCACGGCGGGCGCCCTCCGGCTGGAGCTGCAGAAACGTGGGGGCAGTGCCTCCCCGCCCCCTCCCCGCCCCCGAGACGCCGGAGTCCCCGTTGCTGATGAGTTTTCAGAACGAGCCTTGTTCGTCTCCCCCACGTCGCCTCGCAGCTGTCCCACAGGCGCTTCCGGGCGGGTGAGGGCGCGGGCCGGCGGCCCCCGGGGGCCGGGGCGGGGACTACAGCTCGTCGGAGCGGATGACGTGGAAAAGGGTGACGTTGTAGAGGACCTGGTGGCCGTTGTTCCAGGCGTACAGGGCGCGGTCCTTGGGGTTGTAGTCCAGCATGGAGATGTGGGAGTACTTGTTCTGGAAGGGGATGTCGATGTACTCGTAGGCGGAGGCGTTGGTCTGGTAGGCGTAGTGGACCTTGGTGCCGCCCGAGTAGCCGTTGGTGACGTAGAGCGTGCCGCAGATGATGAAGGCCTCGCCGGCGCTGCGCTTCGGGTAGCTGGTGTTCCAGGTCTGCAGCGCCTGCAGGGACACGGGGTCCAGCCTGCTGATGACGATGTTGCCGGCGTTCTGGTTGGTGGCGTAGACGGCCCACAGCCCGTTCTCGTCCACCATGAGGTCGATGTCCGAGTGGCCGCCCCAGGCGTAGTGGTACATGTTGTTGTAGCCCGCGTAGTCCAGGCTGCGCGTCTTGAGGATGGTCTCCGTCTTCAGGTCGAAGCGGATGATGATGTGGCTCTGGAACTTGTTGAAGTAGACGGAGCCGTTGTAGACCACCTGCCCTGTGCCGGACCAGGGGTGCGGGAGGCGGTGGGACGTGAAGTTGTCCGTGGTCATGAAGTCCAGCATGGATCTGTACTCGCGGACGAAGCGGTTGTTGTGGTAGCCGTCCATGTACCAGACCTGCGGGGACAGCGGACCCGTCAGTGGTGCTGAAGGAGGGGGACCCCCCACCCCGGGAAGGCACCACCTCCCGGACTGGGGATCTGGAGACGCGGTGCCCAGGGAGAGAGCAGAGGAAATGAGGTCACGCCCCTCCTCCACACCCACGGGGTGCTTCTGCAGGGGCCACCTCCCCATCGGGAAGGGAGCGTCCAGTCTGGGGAAGGACACCATGTGCATGGACGTGGGACCCACAGCCTGGCTGCGGGCGTGGCCGGCAGGCGCCCTCTGCTGTTCCCGCCAGGCGGGTGGTGGCAGAACCCACTAGAGGTCCCCGAGAGCGTCTGTCTGGGTACCCCTGGGCTGTGAGCCATCTGACTGCTCCCTGCTCTCCCGGGCGAGGGTGCACAGCAGGTGGTCCATCTCATCTGGGAAGGCTGGCCCCCATCAGCAGGGGACATCGCCCTCCACAGGACACTGGGTGGAGGGCACGGCCGCCTGGCCCACGTGAGGACGCATGCCCACAGCGCCAGCCAGTGGGTGAGGCTGACCACTCTCGAGATCACCAGGAAGGGGACACCGGGCGCCCTGGGGGCACGTGCGTCAGGCCTCTCCTTCCGTGCCAGCCTCACAGCGGGCCGGACTGACTCACCGGCCGGTGGGGGGACGTCATTAGTCTGGCAGAAGGGACGCTGTGTGTACAGTCACTCCCAGTCCCGGGCAAGCGCCTCTCCCTGAGGAACCCGGCTCCCCGGGCTCTGAGCGCAGTCCAACCACGGCAGCAAGCCCAGCGAGGCCCGAGTCAGGGGTACGGAGGAAGAGCCTCCCATGATCGCTTAAACGCCGGTTGACTCGAAAACTGTCTAGACTTTGTACAAAACGCTTTAGTCATTTTCAACCAATCTGGGAGCAAATTAGAAAGCGATGCAGTTAGTCAGAGGAAAATCTGCCAGGCTAATGCCATTCCCGGTGCATCTGTCTGGCAATAAGACAGCTGCTTTATCCGTCAAGGGCTCTGCTGGCTGCAGGAGAGATTAAGGATGTGGGAGCTTTCAGACGTGGTTTTACACATGCGTTAAAAATTTAAAAAAACAACCAAAAAATGCACCCTTGCTCCTGAGACACCCATTCAATGCTTAGAGACAGATGTGCTTTCTGTTTTTAACAAGATTCAAATAAACCAAGAGCTGGGTCTCATCTGAGGCTGTTCATTGCCTTTGGTCTGTAGGAGCAGCCCTCAGTGCTCTGGGTTAGAGGGGCGCAGGGCTGGGTGGGGTCCGTGCTGTGGGTTAGAGGGGGCGCGGGGCTGGGTGGGGGTCAGTGCTGTGGGCTGCGGGTTAGAGGGGGCGTGGGGCTGGGTGGGGGTCAGTGCTGTGGGCTGCGGGTTAGAGGGGGTGCAGGGCTGGATGCGGGTCAGTGCTGTGGGCTGCGGGTTAGAGGGGGCGCGGGGCTGGGTGGGGGTCAGTGCTGTGGGCTGCGGGTTAGAGGGGCGCAGGGCTGGGTGGGGTCTGTGCTGTGGGTTAGAGGGGGCGTGGGGCTGGGTGGGGTCTGTGCTGTGGGTTAGAGGGGGCACAGGGCTGGGTGGGGTCCGTGCTGTGGGTTAGAGGGGGCGCGGGGCTGGGTGGGGGGTCAGTGCTGTGGGCTGTGGGTTAGAGGGGCACAAGGGGCTGGGTGGGGGTCAGGGAGGGGGCCAGAAGTGCACAGGTGATGGGCGGGCACTCCTCTCACACCGTGCCTCCTCTTGGTTGCCTCCCGGACGGGGAGCTCACTGCTTCTCTCAAGACTGAGCTCAAGTGACAGCCCCTCTGCACCCTCTCCTGAGCCCCCATCACAGCTCTTTGAATATGCTCCCTTCTCCGCTGCCCCCATGAGTGGTGCAGTACTTGGTTGGGTTCATGCGTCCCTGGACCTCCATCCTGTGGGCAGAGCTGGGTGAAGTCAGCATCCAAGTTTTAAGGACTTTTAAACTATAAAGAAAGCTGAGTGCCAAAGAATTGATGCTTTTGAGCTGTGGTGCTGGAGAAGACTCTTGAGAGTCCCTTGGACAGTCAGGATATCAAACCAGTCAATCCTAAAGGAGATCAGTCCTGGGTGTTCAATGGAAGGACTGGTGCTGAAGGTGAAACTCCAATACTTTGGCCACCTGATGGGAAGAACTGACTTGTTTGAAAAGACCCTGATGCTGGGAAAGATTGAGAGTGGAAGAAGGGGACGACAGAGGATGAGATGGTTGGATGGCATCACCGACTCAATGGACATGAGTCTGAGTGAACTCCGGCAGTTGGTGATGGACAGGGAGGCCTGGTGTGCTGCAGTCCATGGGGTCACAAAGAGTCGGACATGACTGAGGACTGAACTGACTGAACGGCCCTTTCCTCCGATCAGCTGGCCCAGCACTGGGCGGAGGCAGTGGAGGGCGGGAGGGAAAGTGAGCACAGGCGCCAGACGTTTGCCAGCCAGCTCTCAGCCTGGAGGCCGAAGCCACTGTGAGCCCCTCTGTGCAGAAAGAGAAGCTCATCACAGCCCCCAAAGGCCCTGACGGCAGCTGGCGCCCCCCTCCAGTCCTCTGCGTTCACTGCGGTCTCACCTCAGACGCCTTGTCCTTCTCCACCCGTCCTGCGTCCCCGCCCGTCCCGCCCCCTCTGGGATGCTGCCCAGAACTGCTGAGGCCTGGAACCAGCATCCTCCACCTGGCTGTGGCCCCTGGGAGCTTTCACACCCGGAACAACCACACAGACCTTGGGGGTGGAGCCGGGCACGGGCTGGTTACAGCCTCCAGGTGATTCTAACATTTGGCAGGGTCCCCGAGACCACCCCTCCCAAACGCCCAGTATGGAGAGGCCCAGAGGGGAGGGTCTCACCCAGGGTCAGCGGTGAGTCCACCACACCCGCTGCCCGCCTTCGCTGGGCCACTTCCTCCCAGACCCCGGAGGCCACCCTCTGACGTGCCCATGCGACCCCACAAATCGGGTCCCATTTGCAGGCTCCGATGGGGGTAGACAGCGACCTTCCACCAGCTTGCTCCCGGGTATGACCACAGCACCCGCAGGGTGAACCATCACTGCCCGGTAGGACGGCTCAGGCTGGCCTAGGGGCTGAGAGCCTCCAGTTCTCCGGGCACTGGCGACCTCAGGGCCACCCTCCACACAGGCGGAAGCTCCCTGTGTGCGCTGTTCTGCGTGAAGGACAGCGGCGCCCGGGGCTGAGGAGGCGAGAGCTGAGGGCACACGGGGGTGAGCAGCCAGGGCAACCCCAGGCAGGGGGCACCCACGGCGGGACTGCCAGCAGAAGAGAGGTCCTGGGCGAGTGGCGGGGGGAGCCCCTGCAGGTCTGAGGCCCGCGTGCCCCCGCCCAGAAGCACCCCCACCCACGAAGGCCTTCTCATCAGAAAAAACAAAGCAACCTGCGGGTTATTCCCTGCTAAAGACCACGCCTAGAGCAGAGATGCTACACCTAGAGTGGAGGTGGCGACCAGCCCACTTAAAAGACGCTTACTCCTCGGAAGGAAAGCTATGACCAACCTAGACAGCACAGTAAAAACCAGAGTCGTCACTTTGCCTGGGAAGGTCCGTCTAATCAAAGCTATGGCTTTTCCAGTAGTCATGTATGGATGTGAGAGTCGGGCCATAAAGAAAGCTGAACGCTGAATAATTGATGCTTTTGAACTGTAGTTCTAGAGAAGACTCTGGAGAGTGCCTTGGTTCTGCAAGGAGATCAAACCAATCCATCCTAAAGGAAATCAACATTTGAGTATTCATTGGAAGGACTGATGCTGAAAGAGAAGCTCCAAATACTTTGGCCACCTGATGTGAAGAGCTGACTCACTGGAAAAGACTCTGATGCTGGGAAAGATTGAAGGCGGGAGGAGAAGGGGTTGACAGAGGACGCGATGGTTGGATGGCATCACCAGCTCAATGGACATGAATTTGAGCAAGCTCCAGGAGCTGGTGAAGGACAGGGAAGCCTGGCGTGCTGCAGTCCATGGGGTCACAAAGAGTCGGACACGACTGAGTGACCGAACAACAACTCTTTTAGTTTTGGTACTTAATTCCCATCAGACCAGTTGGTGTATAATTGTTTCGGTAATTAATGATAAGCAGAATATCTTTTGACATGTTAAACTGTTTTGAATTATTTCTACAACATTAACTTTTCGAGTAATTGTTTTGTTTCTGGATCTTAATTTTAAATATTTTGAGATCAAGAATGATGTCTATTTTCTTTCAGTTTCACTGATTGTGATTAACAAATTGACAACTTAAATATATTCCTAAAATAAATGTATAAAGGTAGTATTCAGATGGAAGGCAAGAGATCCCATGAAAAGTTTATAGGATGACTCTAACCTGTTTGCATTTTTCTTTACATTTAGAACCACAGAAAATAAAAGGTCATGAAACGTACTGCCTGTGACCATAGCTGAAAAAATAAAAAGTATACGGGCCGGTCACTGCTGAGAAAATGGCTGCTTCTGGGCTGGGTGGAGGACCGCGGGAGCCCGGCATCCGACTGGCGCTTAGCACACGTGCTAACCTGCTTCTAACAGCTCAGCACAAAGGCAGGGGGACAGGAAAGCCCCCTGAGGGCTCCTGGACAGGGGTCCCAAGGCAATTCCCCACCCCCACTGTTAGCCGCAGTCCCTCTTATCTCACCCCTGTGGCCTGCACTGAAGCTGACATTGATTTATTTTTTGGAGCGAGTTACTGGTCTCCTGTGTGTGTGTTTGTGTGTGTGTATGTGTGTGATCAAAATCAGACAGAGAAGGGAAAGATCAAAACACCACTGGCCAGACCTGGGGACGCATCGCTGTGAGCTGTCGGCTGTGCTGAGCTTACGGCTTGAGGCAGGGCTGCCAACTGCCCAGGGTCACGGAGGGGCCCCAGCGCCACGGAGGGGCCCCAGCGCGCCCTGCCAGGAGCCGGTGCCCTCCCCAAGGAGCCGGCTCCCACCAAGGCCTCTTCCCACCTTCCCGCCTGCCCTCCGTCCATCACCAGGGCCCCCTTCCTGGAGGGTAATCAAACTCATCAAGCAGAAAAGAGATATCTAATTTCTAAAAGCCTCCCTCACCACATTGATGGCTTTGTGAACCGCTGTCTTCATGATAAGGAGGCTTCTAGGAGCCCGGATACTTGGTACCTGAGACAAGATAATTTGACAAGCGCTCACTACAAAAAAAAAAGCCAACTTATGGGAAAAGATCTTGATTGCTGGGAAAGATTGAAGGCAGGAGGAGAAGGGGACGACAGAGGATGAGACAGTTGGATGGCATCACTGACTCAATGGAATTGAATTTGAACAAACTCCGGGAGACAGTGGAGGACAGAGAAGCCTGGCATGCTGCAGTCCATGGGGTCGAAAGAGTTGGACACAACTGAGCAACTGAACACCACCACACAAAATAAAACTGACATTGACCTGGGGACCAAGAGGAACAACACCTGTGGTGTCAGTTGGGGTAGAATCCTCCAGACTGGGGTTCGTCCTCTGCAGCACCAAAGTCACTGGTTCTGGCTCACGGACCCCAACAGGTCTGCTGGGTCACAGGGTGTGTGTGACCCAGCAGGAGGTGGGGAGAGGGCATTGGAGGGGAGGGTGAGTTGGGAGACAGCCTGAACCTCAGAGGTCAATAAACGGTTAATAAAATCATTAACCAGCCATTCCTGAGACCTTGGGCAGCTCACGTGAGGCTTCTGGCCCTGGTTTTCCCATCAGCCTAGGGGAGACAGACGATCTCTGGCTGGAGGGCAGCTGCAGGACTCAGCGAGGCCAGGCACGGGACCGCAGCTGAAGGCTGGGCACAGCCGTCGCCGCGTCCGGAAACCACTGCCTCCTCTCGTATTCCAACATGTGCTCGCGACGCGCTCTGCCGGCCCCTGGCACTCAGGGCCCGCCCTCGGGGTCCGCCGCCATCACCTTGTTTTCACGTCGGCATTGCTGATATTTCCACCCACGTCTGTGATAAGGGCACACTCCTAACCGAATTCAGAACCACGGCGGCATTTTCGGGGAGGCGGGGGAGGGGCAGAGGATGAAATTGAAGGATAGGGTAACATTCGGCCAATTAAATCGTTCACTGGTGATTGACTGGTAATTCATTGGCCAATTAAGCTGTTAGAAAACGTCCAAGCACCAGCTCCCTGTCACGACTCAGAAAATAAAATGAAAACCAGCATCGCCCCCAGAATCCCGACTCGGTGGCTTCCCAGGTTTGCAGGCTGTAGCCGGCCCCGCTCCCCAGAGCCCCGCGCCTTTGCCCCCAGGGATGAGGTGTGGGAAGGGGCTGCTGAGGAGGTGGTGGGGAAGGTGGAGGTTGTTGCATAAAGAAAATGCACAGGCCGCTAGGAAGTGGGAAATGGTCCCTCAGGCGTCTCCCCCAGGAGGACTGTGCCAGAGGCACCGTGCAGATTCCGGACTGAAACAGAAGCCGTCGTGCCCTCTAAAGGGGGAGGGGCCGTACAGAATCCAAAGGGGCGGGGCCGGGGAGGGAGAGCATCCAAAGGGGCGGGGCCTGGGAGGTACAGCATCTAAAGGGGGCGGGACCTGGGAGGTGCAGGGTCTAAAGGGGGCGGGGCCTGGGAGGAAGAGCAGCTGAAGGGGCGGGGCCGGGGAGGTGTAGCGTCTAAAGGGGCGGGGCCGGGGAGGTGCAGCGTCTAAAGGGGCGGGGCCGGGGAGGTGCAGCATCTAAAGGGGCGGGGCCGGGGAGGTGTAGCGTCTAAAGGGGCGGGGCCAGGGAGGTACTGCGTCTAAAGGGGCAGGGCCGGGGAGGAGCAGCATCTAAAGGGGGCGGGGCCGGGGAGGTGGAGCGTCTAAGGGGGCGGGGCCGGGGAGGTACAAAGATCAAGTCTCAAGATTTCTTCCCTTTAAAAATCCTCCAGACCAGGCTTAGAGGAGCTCACATTTCTAACCTCCTTTCTCAGTCTGCCTGTGAAGACTTGAGTTTTTTTTAAGTGCTTCTTTTCTAAACGTCTTGTAGGCAAGGGGCTAGATAAGAAAGGCCCCGGGCTGCTGGGTGGTTCACTCTGGGTGCCAGCGGTTAGGCTGGTGGGCCACCAAAGGACAGGGAAGCCACAGCGCCTCCCCTGCCCGGAGAACCAGAGCCTGGGACGTGCGGGAACTCCCCGCGGTGGAAGGCTCCCCCACGCTGCGGTTAGGGTCGCCGTCTGGGCTGAGCCAGCCCTCTGCTCCCCACACCCCGAAGGGACTCCAAACACAGAACTTGGCTGCCCCCTCCCCGCACCCCTGCATCCCCATCAAGACAAATGTGGCGCTTGCTCGACTCTCTCCTTTTATGAGGTTTTTACCCAGGGGGAACAGTCTAGAAAAGAAAGAGCAGGCTTTTTTCCTAAATCAAAAGAGGACATGAGTTTCTATCAGCCATGAAAGGAATGGCAAATGAAACACAAATGAGGAGTCATTAGAACAAGAAGGCCCAGCCACGCTCTTCTTGAGGGGAGCGGGGGCAGGGCTGAGACTGGGAGGTTTCAGCCCAGAGGGCTCCCTCGGCTCCCAGGGGCACAGCCGCGCCTGGGGAGGGGGTCGCAGGCCTCCCCACCCCACACCATCCCTGCCACGGTCATCCTCACATAAGACCCGCCCTGCAGTCTTTGACTTGGGGTTAGCACAGGGCCCTCAGCAAGGGACCCAGGCCGCTCCCCCAAGCCCCCGGAACCCCCACCCCCTTACTAAGGAGCACCAAACTTCGTTCATCCACAGACTCCACAGACCCAGGCCAGGCCGAGGAGTCACTTACCCTGTTATCACCTTCTGGGGCCAGGGGGTCGGTCATCCAGGAGCCAAACCTGGAGCCGGAGGTCTTGACGGTCACAGGGTCACTTATGCCGGTCAGCTTGCCACACGCTGGAAGAGAGGGCCCGGTGCAGCAGGGTGAGTGCCTCGCCCGACCACCACGCCGCCCTGCCCTCGGCTGTGACCAGGCGCGCTGGCCCTGCTCTTCCTGGGACAACCCCAGCCCCAAACGGCAGAGAGCAACTGAGGCCAGGGCGGGTGGGGAGAGGGGGGCGCAGCCCTCCAGGTCTTGGGCAGGGGTGGGATGCCAGAACTACACCTCTGGGGTGGGGGTGGGGGCTGGCCTTGCTCAGGCGCCGTCTTCTCCTCTGGGAGGTGGGGGCAGCAGCAGCTGCACCTCCCAAGGCTGTTGGAGAAAGTCTACCCGAGCCCGGGTGCCAAAAGGAAGGTGCCGGACGGTCAGAACCAGACCGGGAGAAGGCTGGCTGCTCCTTCCCGCTGGAGGGCCTGAGAGCTTCCCCACAGGGCGACGGCTCCTTACTGCCTGGAGGAGGCGCCCGGCGTCAGGGGGCTGGAGTGTGAAGACATGGCACACGGGGGTGACTGCGCCCTGGGCATGCCCTCAGCGCCCTCCTGTCACACAGATGGAGGCTGGAGGCTGACCACCCGGCTGGGATGTCCTTGGGGTCACCCTGCCGCTCGGGCAGGGCTGAGCTGAAAGCCCGCACTCCTAGGCATCCAGCAGAAATCCCCCTCCTGCCACCTGGACGCCAACCTGCGCACATGGCCCTGAAGTCTTCAGGAAAAAGTGAACTCAGCTGGCCTCACAAGGACAGAAGGTTCCTGAGCCACCGAAGCCCAGGGGCCCCTGGGCGCAGGCACGCGGGGTCCTTGCCATCTGCAATGACCTCCTTTTCCTCCAGGCCTGGCCTGCATGAGGCCCACTCTGCTACACTGCCGCTGCATTAGCAGACGCACAGGTCAGTCTGCCAAGCTCGCGTGTTTTCAGAAGATCGCCTGTGACTTAACCCGGGGGACTGTGGTGTAGCCGGGGGTCGTCCCACCAGGCGAGGTGGGCGCAGCCTCGGGAGCTGGTCCCAGGGGGAGGCCCACACCCACCGCTGCAGTGTCTGGGGGGCCTCCCACTTTCTCCTTAAAATAAAGTGGGGTGAGTACATCCATAAACATCACTGAACCAGACTGGAGAGATGGGCCCCCCCACCGCCAACATCCCGTCTCGGTGTCCTGACAGCTTGCATCCGGGCACTGCAGAGGCTCTGGGCAGGGATCAGGGGCCGACTGCAAGCAGAAGAAACGCAGCTTTACCCCCAAATTCCGTCAAGTCACGCGGCCCCGTTCCCCAGGCTGCTGCCTCTGGCCCAGATTTGAGAAAGAAACTCAACTATTTTTACTTGTCCATCTCTTCCCAGGATCTATTTTGCCTGTTCCCCTTTCAGGAGTAATTCTGAATTTGCCTTTTTAAATACTGTCCCCTCGGGGCCCTGGCCCTCGCTGGCCTCACAGGGAGGTGAGTCTGCAGACAGGCCGAGGTCACTGCAGAGAGCAAGTCGGCCCAGCCCTATCCACACCCCCATCTGCGGAGGACAGACGGACGTTACATCCAGTTTAGCCTGCGTCTACAGCGCCCAGAAGTGAGGAGAAAGTAAGTGGGTCCTTGGAAGTCTCGAGAGAGAGTGTGCTCTTCCCTGAGAGCCGCAAAGGTCTGGAGTCCTCCCCACTGCTGAGCCGGGACAGTGGTCCCATCGGCCCCTGGAAGGAGAAGTCTCAAGGCACCAT
Source organism: Ovis aries (assembly GCF_016772045.2). Taxonomy (NCBI): domain Eukaryota; kingdom Metazoa; phylum Chordata; class Mammalia; order Artiodactyla; family Bovidae; genus Ovis; species Ovis aries. The sequence goes on from NC_056056.1 coordinate 1,392,195, forward strand.
GACCAACCCCAGGGCACCACGGTTCTGCCCCGGGGGACGCCCGCTGGCACTCATCACAGCACGCCTCCCAGCGAGATGTCCCTCTCAGCAGTGCTCTGCCCCACCTTCGTTGGCCACACCTGGCCTGGGACGCGCTCCCCCAAAGGGGCGCACTCCCCGGAAGGGGACAGACTCCCCCGAAGGGGACGAACAGCCATCCTCTACAGCACAGAGGGTGAGCACGGCGGGTGGACCCCCAGCACAGCCCGTTGCTGGCCCCGTTCTTGGCTCCCCTGCGGCTGTGCCTGGGCCGAGCCCCCAGCGGGACAGCCAGACCACCCCCTTCTTCCCTGGCCACCTACACTGATGCCGCTGCAGGGCCCGCCTCCTTCTGGACCGTACCCACCCTTCCTCCCAACCCAGGTGGGGCCCGCACACCCCTGGACGTAGACCTGGGCATCTGGGTCTCACCGGCCTGAGAGGACACCCCGGGATGCCCGTCCCCCACAAGGCTCAGCCTGGAGCTGTCCGAACTGAGTGGATGAATGACTGAGCCGCCTCTTGGGAGCTGAGAGGGATAACTGCGCGCCTGCCAGAGCCCCCCTCCTCCCCCGGCAGAGGGACCATAAAGGTGGGCCACTTCTGAGTGCGCCCTTCTTATCTGTCAGGAGGACACCCTCCTCAGAGGCGGGCGTGGGATGAGCCCAGGAACCAGCCGTCATGAGTCATGTGCCAGGGAAGGCCGTGGGCACAGGCTCACACTGAGATGGCGGCCCAGTCCAGGTGGGGCTGCCCTGGGCGGTCCCGCTGGTCTGGCCCCCCGTGGCTGCAGAGAGGGGGAGCTAGCGGTGGGGGCGTCCGCGGCAGCGCAAGCCCTGCCCCACCCTGGGCGAGGTCTCCTCTGGCCCCTCGGAGGGAGCCTTACAGTCACAGGGAAGGATGGGCGGAGCAGGGCCCCGCCGGCCAGGGGGCCCGCTTGCCCAGCTCCTGATTACAGGCTGGCTCTGCTCTCCTCCGGGGCTGCAGGCCGCCTGCCCTGCTTGAGTCACGGAGTTATTTTTGGTTCTCCATCCAGACTGGTTCTGCCAAGACCTGGGGAACTGACAGGATCTAAAAAAGCCCCACGGCAGAGCCGTGAGGCCGAGTCTTGGCACATTCAGTTCACGGAAGTGTCCCTCACCTGTCAGGAGCGTTCGGGCTTCGGGCAGGGGGTGGGGGGTTGGGAAGGGGGCAGGCTTGGAAAGCCAGGCAGGGTCAGCAGCTGCATCTCAGAGGAGGCTGGTGCAGGGGCACAGCACCCACAGCTGGGGCCCCTGAGAGCCAGGACGGTCTCGGGGGGGGGGGGTGCCTGACCCCAGCAGCCCCTCTGCTGAAACCCTCGGGCGCCTGCTCGTCCTAGAAGGACGTCACTTCTGAACATGCACGTGGTCTCCGAGGGGCGCCTGAGCAGGCCCAAGGTGCCGTGCCCACCCAGGAATCGGGCCAGAGGCCAGACTGAGGGGCTGATGGCCGAGCGGCAGGCGGACAGGTCCCCAGACGGCCCATCGGGTCCGTCTCCCCCAGCCCCAGCTTTTATCCCGTGCAGACTGGGAAGAGTGGGGCTGGCAGAGCTGGCCACGCTGAGCCCTCAGACAGACAGGTCCCTGCGGACAGACCACCTGGGCGGGGCTGCCTCCCTGCACATGAGCCCCGAGGGGCCGCCTGTCTCTCCTCCGCACCCAGCAGGGCTGGAGTGCCGGGAGACCTCTCACCAAGGGAATCCGGAGCTCCCCCGGAAGGAACCCAGTCGGGTGGGGGGGGACACCGGCCTGCATGGACCCCACTGAGGTCACTGCCCTGAGCAGCACTTGAACTTGGGTTCCCTCGTCCTCGCCATTCTAGTCAGTCCCCTGCACAGTGAGACACCCTGAACTCCCCTCTCAGAGCTGCATGTAAATCCTCATGTGCTCATTTACCCACTGTCCCTGGCTCTGTCCAGGCCCCTGGGGAGGAGGTAAGGGCCCCTCTCTCCATCTCCTTGACCTTTGACTCAGGACGGATGGTCTGACTGGGGGCAGCCCTGAAATTAGCTAGCTCCTCTTATTTTGGGCTTCCCAGGTGGTGCTAGTGGTAAAGAGCCCGCCTGCTGATTCAGGAGATGTAAGAAACTCAGGTTCGATCCCTGGGTCGGGAAGATCCCCTGGAGAAGGGCATGGCAGCCCACTCCAGTATTCTTGCCTGGAGAGTCCCCATGGGCAGAGGAGCCTGGCGGGCCACAGCCCAAGGGGTCACAGACGGTTGGACGCGACAGAGCGCCCACGCGTACCTCTCATCTTACAGACGGGAAAATCCTGGCGCTGACGGGACACGGGGCAGTGGCGCTCTGCGCTGGGTCTCGAGTCCCTGGCTGCAGCTGGTTTAGCCGCTGTGGTGTCTGACTGCAGGCCGTCTGGGGCTGGGGCGGCGGTGGGGGGGTGGGTATGCAGTGAAAGCTTGGGGGCAGGGCTGCCAGGCAGCCCTGCCTGGGAACCAAATGACTCCTGAGAGACGCTGAGCCCAGGGTCCAGTTCCCGAAGTCAGAGTTTCAGATTCAAGTTCTGGCTGGGCCATTAGGAAAAACACACAATCCCATTGAGAGAAGGATTTAAAAATGGAAACAGAAAACCAATGGGACCAGCAGCCCTTGTTCTTTTTTTTTTTTTTTTTTTCCTCCCCTGTGCATGTTCTGGGCTCAGGAATTGTCAGCAACACTGATGTGGAAAGGAGAGACCTAATTAAGAGGACTTTGGGAAACTGCAGGGAGACCCTCATCCCCAGCCTCACAGCACGAGGGTCACCGAGATGCTCTTCACTAGAGCAAGAGGCTTGCAGGCAGAATGAGATCCGGGGCCAAAGGGCGAGGTGGAGGGGGGCAGGGTGTGGGGTGGGCAGGGGGCCGGGGGAGAACTGCTGGCCCCTGCCTGAGACTCTGTGTCTCCAGGAGTCCTGCCCACCCAAGATGGCACTGTGTGGGCAGCTGGCTTACTTGTGCTATGCTCATAGCTGCCTCCCAGCAAGGCAAACAGCCTGCTAAGAGGGCACCTACTTGTACCTAAAATAAAGACTAAATGAAGTGGCCACAGGATAGTAGCTGGGGTTTAAGCCGCCGAGCTTGAGTGAAGGCTAGGGTGAGGGCGAGGCTGCAGCTGAACCTACAGCCTGTGGTCTGCCCTCCGCCTGCCTCCCTGCCGGCCATCTGTCTCATACTCTCTCTACCTGCCGACCACACTATCCCTTACGACCTCCTCACCTGCCCTCGTGTGCTTCCACCATCTCCTCTGTGCCGGGCTCGCTGCACAATCCGCGACGTGAACTCACACACAGCGACCCCAGGGCACAGGGACTCCTCTGCCTTCGTTGTATAGATGGAGGGGAGGTCGGAACCGGAAGTGGTCAGTGCCCTGGTTGAGCCACACGGCCACCGAGTGGCACTTCCTGCCTCAGGACACCAACAGGCGGGGCCCTCGGCTGCTGCCCTCCTGAATTGCCTGCCAAGCGCTGGTTAGAGGCAGATCCCCACCCCCGACCCCGCTGCCACTGGCTCAGCACATCCATCTCTGTGCCAAGGTCTTTCTGAAGAAGGAATTAAGCACAGAAGCGGCTGCACTCCACGGTGGAGGGCAGGGCTCCGGGGGCCTCTTCGTCCTCTCTCCTCGCTCCCGAGAGGGCCATTTCAGCGGCCCGAGGGCAGCCACGTGAAAGCCCCAAGATCGCTAGCCTGAAAAATGAATTCAGCCGGCTTCTAAAAATAGGCCGAGTTTGGAGGGGAAGGCCACCCGCCTGGGACAGGCAGCCTTCTCCTGGAAAGGCGCCTAGCGTCTCATCAGAGCTAACTTCTCTCTCTGAATTTCCACCTTACTGCTTGGTCTGTTAATCAGAAAATGTGGAGGTTTAATCTTGGTTTCTCACTGGTCTACGTGGTCTGTCTACCAGGGAATAAAAACAGTGCTGTGCGGAAATGAGTAACAAGAGAGAAGTGTCGGGGAAGTGTCCGGAGGGTCTGGAGAGTGGGATGGGAGTGTAGCGCCTTCACAGGCAGGAGCCAAAGACAGTGCCCACCAGAGGTTACCACACAGCCCGTAACCACTGAGAAGCCCGACACCCAGCAATACGCCAAGCATTCCTGCTGCCTCCTGGACGCTGATATGGGAAGGGCGGGTGGAGACCGTCCAGCCCAGACCCGTCCTGAAACTGTCCCAGGTCACCCAGCCCCGGACACACCAGGACTTGGGCACCAGGCACCACATGTGAAAAAACAGTAGCACAGAATCCCTCACAAGGCGCGGACGAGCGCACACACCACAGCGGACTCCTTCCAAGCCTCCAGCATCGCTCACTGCCCTCGCTGGGCCTGGGGGACTTTCCTAGGGCACCTAGAACAGCATTAAAAATAACCCAGACATGGGAACCTATTCACACAAAAGGTTGGCTGACTCTGTCTCCTTGCCCTTTGAACGTTTTCTGTCTCCCACCTAATAGCACTGGGTTTGTTTGTTTGTTCTTTTTTTAAAGTACTTGTTCTTTTGGGATGTTTTAAGTTTAAAATACGGCATTTGTAGTGTGCAGGGGGCGGGGGGTAGGGGATGAAAAGAGGACCAAGTGAAAGCGCCAGATAAAACCTAAAGGAAACTCGTGCATAAAGCAGAATCATGCTGTTACTCCAAAAAGTAAACAATAAGAAAATGAACCACCTTTGCGTTAGAAAACAGTGAGTGAGAAGGGCCAGCCAATCTTTCCTAAGAAAACCTAAAAATGGAATTGGGATTTAACATGTGCTATTTCAAAATGGACTCTGACGTGGACACGTTAAGATTTGCTAAATTAACCAGAAAGTTGATAAGGTGATGGGTATCCACCACAGACAAGACTCGGAAGGAGCCTTGGGGCCACCGGCTCCCAGCCCCGCACCCTCCAGGTGCCAGAGGGATCCCCTCGCTTGTTAGGAATGGCGAGCCTTCCGCCTCGATGCGATGGAATTTTCTGCATGGTTCGGTTTCTCAGGGAGCTGTGTCAGCCCTTTCCTGAAAGCTGGAGGGGATGAGATGTGCTTCCAGCTCTATGAAACTCGTGTCCTAAAAAGCCACCCAACACACAGGGACACAAGCGCACACACACCCGTGCACACACACTCTCTTCAGATGCCATGTAACATCTAACATCAGTTTTCCAGATGTGCAGCTCAGTGGGGTCTGTGAGCTGGCCTCTGCACGGGATTGGACAAGGCCCTAGGACAGGCGCGGCCTACACTCCTCAGCTACCTGTCCAGGCAACCCTACCCAGGGGCCCTAACCCAGCCACCGCTGGGGAAGCCAGGCGGGCGCTGTCCAGTTCAGCACCACTCCCTGAGCCTGAGTGAGCCAGCGGCAGGTGGGCGGTGCAGTGCCCCGCCCGCAGGGTTCTGGGCCTACCTAGTTTTTGCATGCATGCACGGAGCCTCTCTTCAAGATTGGACACTCTGCTCTGCAGTTCATCGTAGTCATAGGCGCCAATTTCCTCTTGCAGCTCGTTAAGCACTGCCGTCAGATTCTGGACCTCCTCCTTAAACTGCAATACCAATTTGGCATCGGCCTTGTACTCCTCCAACACAGGTATCAAAGGCCTAAGTTCATCCATTTTCGCTTTTATTGCCTGCAAGGTTAAAATAAGCTGGGTTCAGTGCGATGCGTGCAAAAACTTCTAACACCCTGCCTTGGCCTGGCTTCTCCCTAGGTAAGGGAAAATGTCCACACTCCCGCTTTCTTTATAGATTGATTTATTCTGGTCCACAGGAGTTAGAAGAGTATATTAAACAGTCTTCAGAACACCAACATATTTGGGAAAGGTCTTTATTGTCAGTTTAGAATGCAACATCTTATGGTTACATGCTTTAAGTCACATACACAAAGTATCTCTTTTTTTGTTTGTTTTTGTTTTTTCAAAAAATGCATTGACAAGGGTTCAAACTATTCATGAAATGCATCTACAGCCACATGCAAAAGAGATCCTGGTTGTGTTCAAGGTTCCTTAGGGGCAGGTGCTAAGTAACGGGAAATAACAGTAAAAATGCAGGCTGCAAAAAAGCTCTCTGGGTCTCTGTCATGGTTACATGGGAGTGGACTGCTTCTTCAGTCTGCAGCATTGAAAAAACTCTTTTAAGTTAGCCCTGCAAGCAAGAAAATGAAAACTGTTGAAGAGCTAGCTTACTAGCCTGCCTGAAACAGACAGCCATTAACAGACAAATATTTTCACCGTCCACTTAAAAAAAAATCACTCTTCAAGGCTAGAGTCAGTCCAGACAAACTGCTTTCACAGTCATTTAGGTGCCCTCACAGGAACTGCTGCTGCAAGTGTTCAAGGCAATTAAAGTGCGGTCAGAAGCAAGGGTAGCCTGTCTCCCCCCCCCCCACCGCCCCTCAGAGCCATAGCATTCAAGATCTGAGGACTAGGAGAGCATGCTTGCAAGGAGGAGCTAGCCCACGGATGCTGGGACATCCCTAGAGCAATCTGAGTCCACCCCCGGAAGAGAGTGCTCGCCTGATGAGGAGAGACAGAGGCTCTTCTGGGTCAGGCAGGTCGAAACCTCTTTCTGAGATAGTTCATGGTGACATGCCAGAAGCAAGGACTGGCCCACCTGAGCCCAGCAAGAGGGACTCCTCAACAGGGTCAAGCTGCTATTATTTCATTTACCGTACAGATTTATAGCTTCATTAGCTTGCCATTTCGTCTATATAATGTATGGCTTTTACAAGCGAATTAGTTCTTGCAGCACACAGGGAGAGCATCAAAGGAAAACATTAGCATAAAAAGGCCGGAAGACCCAGAGCATCAGCAGTTTGCAGTCCAGCGGGGCTGTGTAATTTGACCCGTTCATTTACATCTGGGCTTGGTTTCTAATTAACATGCATGTATGCCTTAATTAAGGTGCATATCGTTTGTCAATTTAATGATTTTGAAGCTGAGTAAACTCTAGGTGTATATATACATATTTGTACATATGTATTTATAATTTTAGGTCAAACCAACTCTGGCTCTAACAGTGGAGTTATGTGGAGGAAACAAGAGTAACTGGGAGGTGAGAAAGATGCTGGTGTCTCTCTGCCTTCCCTGCAAATCTACAGCGAGCCTTGTTGCCGCTAAATTAGGTCAGATGTGAAGAACTGCCCTGAGCGACTCCTGCTCAGAAATGGCTCTAATCAATTAAGCTAATCCTTGGCTAATGTGATTCACCTGCAGCAGCTGTGGGTCGGGAAGGACCAATCATGTCCCTTCCCAGCTAATCTGTGACTTGGCTGGAGAAGCTGGGGCCTGGGGTCCTGGCCTGGGAAGCTAATAGGTGTGAAAACCGCATCTCAACTCTGTCCCTTTCAAGGTGAATTTCCTCCAAACCAGGGCAAGGGTAGGTGGCCTCTCTACTTCCAAGGAAGGCTGCCATTGGCAAGAAAAAGAGCAATCCTTGCTGGGGTCCTCCCTGGGTTCAAACTGCGGGAATCACAGTCTCAGAGGAGGGGAGGGGGCAAGGAGGAGGGGAGGGGAGATAGGGAGGGGAGAAAAGGGGGAGGGGAGAGATGGGGGAGGGGAGAAAGGGGGAGGGGAGAGATGGGGGAGGGAGAGATGGGGGAGGGGAGAGATGGGGGAGGGGAGAAAGGGGGAGGGGAGAAAAGGGGGAGGGGAGAGATGGGGGAGGGAGAGATGGGGGAGGGGAGGGGGAGGGGAAGAATAGGGGAGGAGGAGAGGTGGAAGAGGCAGGGGGAGAGGGAAGGAAGGAGGGAGGGGACGGGAGGGAAGAGGGGGAGGGGAGGGAGGAGGGGGAGGGGAGGGGAGGGGGGAGGGGGAGGGGGAGGGGAGGGAGCGGGGGGGAGCCGCGGGAGCCGCACGGTACCTTGAACTGCCTGGCCAGGTGCTGCCTGTGGCTCTCCTCCACCTGTCTGAACTTGGACTCCAGCCCCTTCATCTGGCTCTCCATCTTCTCCACGTACTGCAAGTCCCTCTGGGTCCGCCGGTCCAGGACCTCTATGGACTGTGACATGTTCTGCACCTGCCAAAAGGCAACAAAGAGGTTCCAGGAAGGTGCGCGCGGCAGGTGCCCGAGATGGCACTTGCCAGTGCCTGGAGCCAGAGGCGGCCTGGGCCTGACTTAACTCGTCTATCAGCAGTATCGGGCTGTTATGAGCAAGAACCCCGGAACAGAGCAAACAGTCTGGTCAACATTTCCTCTGCCATTTTCCAGGATGTGTTCTTACAACCAGGGTGCAGGGACCTCTGGCTCCCTGTTGGTCAAAGCTCCAGGCTTACGGCTTTGGGTGGCTTTTTCCTTCAGGGGGACCGGCGATCGCGTCTATTCTGCGGGGGATGAAATCCATCAGGCACAATCGCCAACAAACGTGAACAGCAGGCGGGGCTCCTCTGCCTCCAGGCACAGCTCTCTCCCCCTGAATCCCACTGGGTGTCCCGCTGAGAGGGCTGAGGGCACGGCGCGGTGCTCGGGAGCAGGGGACGGGCTCCCTGCTCCTGCATCTCACAAACCATCCATCACACCCCACGGTATCACAGGCTGACTGCTCCACAAACATGCACATTCAGAACATAGAGTCAGGAATCAATCACTCAGCAAAGGAAGAATCGCCGTTCCACATCTTTACGGGCAGATCTGAATTGAGCCTAGCCTCAAGATGAAACTTTAATATTCAACAGGGTTCCAGAGAGCTTAAAAGAAAAGCTACTGCCAGAGCATTCTATTTTCAGGAAACTGGCTTGCCCTTCTGCGCCCATGCATTCAGGGTGGCGGGGAGGAGGAAAGCGGTGCACAGTTGCTGTCTGGGTCACTTTCTCAGAATTGAATCCAATCACTAGCGGGAAGATAATCACAAATCTTCATTTCTGATTTTATGTTTTTTCCTGAATTTGCAGATACCCTCCCTTTTCGGAACAAAATCGTTTGGGGTGTGAGGCTCAGCTTTGCCTGGTCAGTAAAAGAAGTCCCCCCACCAAATAAAAGACCAAGCGGCTTCTCAGTGGGAAGAACTGATGCCGCTCAACTTGGCGCTGAAGAATGCCTGGGGCGCTCCGGCTTGTCGCTTGAGCGTGGCACACAAGAATTCGGTTTAAAATTTCAGGTTTATAACATAACCGCACGTAGATGACTATGACGCCCTCTGACCCTTTCTCTTTAGATGCTTCAGGGGAAACTGAAATATATTTGCTCTACTGCCTCAGGTCTTCCTGTCCCCCATCTCCCCCGACCCCAGTGGTTTGTTCTGTCTCTTTGAGTAACTGTGGACTTCTGAGGAAATTTGTATTTCCTTTATCCTTCCAGGCCCAGCCCAACTGCCACCTCCTCCAGGGAGGCTTCCTTGATGTGCCAAGCCAGAAGTGGCCACACACCACTTGGAAACACCGTCACCTTGTTGGCACCAGGCCTGCACGGCAGCCACTCACATCCCTGTCTCAGCCACCAGGAGGGAGGTGTAAGGGCCTTGTTCACACCTGTTACCAGCACACAGGGTCCAGCCCCTAAGGCGCAGCCACAGCGGGAGGAAGGAACAGAAACGGCAGCTGCAGTCAAGACCGCTGCTCCCCCTCCCTCTCCTGGGTGGACTCTTGAAGCCACAGCAGAACCTACAAGGCTGCTGACAAGACTCTGCTGCGCAGAAATGGCTGGGCCCTCGCTGGCTTCAGCCTGGCCTTCTCAGGCCACACATAGCCCTCCCGGCTGTTCAAATGCCAGAGAAGGATGCTGTTAACGTATCTGGGTGTGTGTTAGTCGGTCAGTCAAGTCTGACTCTTTGCGACCCCACGGACTGTAGCCTGCCAGGCTCCTCTGTCCATGGAATTCCCCAGGCAAGAACACTGGAGTGGATTGCCATTCCCTTCTCCAGAGGAACTTCCCGACCCAGGGATCGAACCTGGGTCTCCTACATCACAGGCAGGTTCTTTACTGTCTGAGCTACGGGGAAGTCCTGTCTTAATGAATTTAAATGGTTTTAAATCAAATTTTAAATTTGGGAAACACATTTTAAAGATGCCAAGCTACTCACCTGCCCGATAGAGCCCTCCTGCCCGCTGCCAGTCCTTCCCAGGCTGGGCGAGCGCCTCCCTTTCCCTCCAAGCAGAGCAGATAATCCAGCCCCAGGTGGCAGTCAGGCCCCTGGGGCTCAGACCCGCAGTCTGGAGGCCCTCCACTGAGCGCGCCCATCCGCCCCTCGTAGGACGTGTCCCCAGAGGCCAACTGAGGAGCTCAGGGTCACACAGCTGCCAACGGCACAGGGCACCCCTTCCCCACCCCGCCTAAGGTGGCCACAGGGGCTGAGACGGGCAGGGCGGCAGCAACCCGGGGGGCAGACACCCCTGGCCTGGGGGGGACCCCGCCCACTAGTGTTTATGGGACATTCTTGGTTTCAGGCACTGGGCTATGGATCTCATCTGATCTTTACAAAACCCTGGGAGGCAGGCGCTATTTCAAGTCTCATCACAGAGGAGAACAAGGCTCAGAGAAGTTAAGTGACTTGGCAACTGCCGCACAGCAGACAGCCACCAGGCAGGGCCTGGACTGGCTCCAGAGCCCACTCTCTCAAATTCTGGGCCTTGAGCTTCTTCACAGACAACAGAGCCTGAGGCTCTAATGCAGGGGGGTGGGCAGGGGGCTGCGATCAGGGGACACTGGGGTCAGGCTCCTCCGAGACTGCAGGCCTCAGCAAAGCAGCAGCAAGGCTCCCCTTTCGGAAGATCCTGGGGTGGATTTTAACAGGACCCCAGTCCCAGGGAGAGAACAGACGCTCAGAAGGAAAGAGGAGGAGGGGTGGGAGGCCCCCCATACACTGAGGACGGCTTCTGCTTCAGAGCGCAGTGCCTGCCAGGACACTGTACAATCGGGCTCTAAATTTTTCAGCAGCTGTGCTGGGCAGACACGGGCAGGAGGCGTCTCTGAGGCCAGGGTTCTCAGCAGGGCTCGAGCGGCCGCCCGCCAGCCCCCACGGCCCCTCAGAGCTCCACTCCCTCTTCCACAGTCGTGAATAATTAAAGGCCCAATTAGGCTCTGGTCTGGTTTGCTGGTAATAAATGTGTGTGAAACCTGTTACATGCATTTTTGTTTAATTCTTTTACCGTGACTTACTGGGGTGGCTGAAGATGGTGGAGCAAAGCGCACGGGGTCTTCGAGGGCAGCCAGCCTCCTGCCCCGGGGCGGGGCACCGAGGCCCCTCCCCAGCCCCTTCCAGAGGGCAGAGCTCCAGGAAGCCCCCACCCTGCCCTCCTGATTTCCAGAGAGGGCCTGCTTTGCCAGAACCTGTGTGAAGGGCTGTAGATGCGCTGAGCCTGCACTGAACTGGACAGATTGGGCAGGCTGCCGGGCCTCCAGTGCCCTCAAGGAAGGCTCACCCCCCAAGGAAGGCCCGCCCCTCAAGGAAGGCCCGCCCCCAGGGCAGGCCCCCACACCCCTCAGGGCAGGCCCCCACACCCCTCAGGGCAGGCCCCCACACCCCCCAGGGCAGGCCCCCGCGCCCCTCCTCCACAGCTTGTGCTACTCAGCTGATGGGGGAGTCACGGCTTTCCTGGGGTGTGTGGTGTAAGTGTGTGTATAAGTGAGCACTCGTATGTGATGTGTGTATGATGTGTGTATACATGGGTGTCTCTGTGGTGCACGTGCGTGTGTTTACGTGTGATGTGTGTGGTGTGTGTGTGTCCTTGTGAGGTGTGCATGTGACCGTGTGTATATGTATGTGTGTATGTGTGTGGGGTATGTGTATATGAGTGTCCGTGTGTGTGTGTGTGTACAGCCGCGTGTGGTATCCGTGTGTATCTGTGTGTACAGCTGCGTGTGGTGTCCGTGTGTATCTGTGTGTACAGCTGCGTGTGATGTCTGTGTGTATCTGTGTGTACAGCTGCCTGTAGTGTCCATGTGTATCTGTGTGTACAGCTGCCTGTAGTGTCCGTGTGTATCTGTGTGTACAGCTGCCTGTAGTGTCCATGTGTATCTGTGTGTACAGCTGCGTGTGATGTCTGTGTGTATCTGTGTGTACAGCTGCGTGTGGTGTCCGTGTGTATCTGTGTGTACAGCTGCGTGTGATGTCTGTGTGTATCTGTGTGTACAGCTGCCTGTAGTGTCCATGTGTATCTGTGTGTACAGCTGCGTGTGGTGTCCGTGTGTATCTGTGTGTACAGCTGCGTGTGGTATCCGTGTGTATCTGTGTGTACAGCTGCCTGTAGTGTCCATGTGTATCTGTGTGTACAGCTGCGTGTGATGTCTGTGTGTATCTGTGTGTACAGCTGCCTGTAGTGTCCATGTGTATCTGTGTGTACAGCTGCGTGTGGTGTCCGTGTGTATCTGTGTGTACAGCTGCGTGTGGTGTCCGTGTGTATCTGTGTGTACAGCTGCGTGTGATGTCTGTGTGTATCTGTGTGTACAGCTGCCTGTAGTGTCCATGTGTATCTGTGTGTACAGCTGCCTGTAGTGTCCATGTGTATCTGTGTGTACAGCTGCCTGTAGTGTCCGTGTGTATCTGTGTGTACAGCTGCCTGTAGTGTCCATGTGTATCTGTGTGTACAGCTGCGTGTGATGTCTGTGTGTATCTGTGTGTACAGCTGCGTGTGGTGTCCATGTGTATCTGTGTGTACAGCTGCCTGTAGTGTCCGTGTGTATCTGTGTGTACAGCTGCCTGTAGTGTCCATGTGTATCTGTGTGTACAGCTGCGTGTGATGTCTGTGTGTATCTGTGTGTACAGCTGCGTGTAGTGTCCATGTGTATCTGTGTGTACAGCTGCCTGTAGTGTCCGTGTGTATCTGTGTGTACAGCTGCCTGTAGTGTCCATGTGTATCTGTGTGTACAGCTGCGTGTGGTGTCCGTGTGTATCTGTGTGTACAGCTGCGTGTGATGTCTGTGTGTATCTGTGTGTACAGCTGCCTGTAGTGTCCATGTGTATCTGTGTGTACAGCTGCCTGTAGTGTCCGTGTGTATCTGTGTGTACAGCTGCCTGTAGTGTCCATGTGTATCTGTGTGTACAGCTGCGTGTGATGTCTGTGTGTATCTGTGTGTACAGCTGCGTGTAGTGTCCATGTGTATCTGTGTGTACAGCTGCCTGTAGTGTCCGTGTGTATCTGTGTGTACAGCTGCCTGTAGTGTCCATGTGTATCTGTGTGTACAGCTGCCTGTAGTGTCCATGTGTATCTGTGTGTACAGCTGCGTGTGATGTCTGTGTGTATCTGTGTGTACAGCTGCCTGTAGTGTCCATGTGTATCTGTGTGTACAGCTGCGTGTGGTATCCGTGTGTTTGTGCAGCCTCATGCGGTGTCCGTGTGCGCCTGTGTGCAGTTGTACACGTATGTATATGTGTGCTGTATGCGTTTGGTGAGCGAGGGATCCTGAGGCGCCACACGCCGTCTCTCTGGGGAGGGTGGTGATGGAGCGGAAGGGCTGTCCTCTGCCCCCGCCCCCAGGAACTCCCAGGAAACGTGGCACTCAGGTTCTGAGACCCCAGGGCTCCCGTGGGGACTGTCCTGGGAGGCAGGATGGCTGTGATCCAGGGCACTGGCCTCCGTGGGGGGCAGGGGGCGCTGGGGCAGGCTCAGAGCTGGCACCCCTGCTCACCGGCTATCTACCTTGGGGTAGTCAGCCCACCACCCTGCAGCCAGATTCCACGTCTTGAAATGGGGAAATGGTGAAGATCTCACCAGCTTCACCCAGCTCTTGTGAGGAGCAGCCGAAAGAGCAGATCAGACCTGCACGTGCTGTTCCCAGGCGGGTCACAAAGGTGGTGACTTAACCCGCTTTTGCAGCAGGAGGGCGTCCACAGGAGTGATCACCTCCTGGCCATCTCTCAGTCCAACCACCCAGAAGCAGGGAAAAGCCCCCCACCGCGGCCCTGCTCCCGGGAGCACGGGAGTGCTCCAGGTGTGGCTCGGGGACAGCTCTGGCCCTCTGGACCCCAGGCTGTGGGCGTGAGCCCCAGATGGTGGTGTGGGAGAGAGGCCCGCACACCCCCTCGCTCCGCCCGTGTGGCTCTGGGCGGAGATACTCCCCCGACTCGGGGCAGCCCGGTGGAGTCTCCTCCATGCCTCCCTCCCTCCACTTCATCCATTCACCAATATTCCCAGCGGGCCGTGCGGGGGGAGAGCCAGGCTTGGGAGCTGGGAGGCACTCTGCAGGCTTGCCACGCCTTGCTGCCAGCGCGGGGGCACACGCAGACACAGACACACACAGAGCCACGCGCCCCACAGACTCACCTTCTCCAGCAGCTGTCTCAGCTGTTTCGTGCGGGCATCCCGTGAGCACATGGTCTGCTGGGGGGCGACTACTGTACAAATGCACCTGCCCTCACTGTCCTGGGCAGAGCTGTACACCTGCCAGCTCTCCTCAGGGTTGGTGGGCAGCACCTGGGGGGCAGGGGGCAAGGGAGAGGGAGGGAGAGAAAGTGAGACCAGAGAACATCCCGCCGGGCATGCCGTCCACGCCCAGCCCCCCGGGAAAGGGCAGAAACAAATCGGTCCAAAGACAGCTGCTGGCCGTGGGGGGGGAGCAACCCAGCCGGTCTTCCATCAGGATCCCCAGGGCCGGAAGGGAGTCTAACAGGCACGGCTCTTTCAAACATATTTTTTAATTCAAGGGATTTTTAAACTTAGGGGATGTTTAGAGTTCTGGCGTCTGACCCAGCTGACAGGTTCGGTGGAAGGGAGGGGAGAGCAGAGGCCGCGAGCTGGGTGAGGAGCAAAGCAGGGAAGCAAGGGAAGCAAGCGGCTGGTTGAGTCACAGCCGCACGTAATTCAGAAATAAGATCTCCTCCCGTATGGCCAGCAGGGGTGGCTGGCGCAGTCGCGCTCCGCTGCTCCCCAAAGCTGGAGAGGAACAGCCAGGATCCAGCTGCCTGTTAGCTGCGAGCTGGGATGACCCCAGGCCCCGGCCGCGTCCGCCGCCCAGCTGGCAGAGGCCCCCGAGGGGATGCTGGGCTTCCACCCCACGCAGGCTGCCGCCCGCGAGCCATTTGGCAGATGTCGCCAAGTTGCTGGTGACACGCTGTGCAGGGCTCACACCCAGCCTCAGCCCCGAGGTGCGCCCCAGCACCCTCCCAACCCCTGGGCTGCACGCGGCCGCTGACACGCGGACACAGCTGGTGTCACCTCGCAGCCTGGCTCAGGGGGTCCCAACTGCCAAGTACCCGGGGCGGACAGTACCGTCTGAAAACTCACCCCTGAGCACAGATCCTGCGGCCTGCCGGGTGGCCGCAGGTCACCTCCCTGCTATTTTTAGCGTGGGGATGGGGAGAAGTTGGGTGGACGGAGTCCAGGGTACAAACATTGCCATTTCATTCATTTCCAGCCCCAGGGGCACAGGACCTCGGGGCAGGAACACAGTCACCGGGAAGGAGACGGCGGCAAGCAGGCCTCAGAAGGGCAGATGAGGTGAACGGGTGCCGGCGTCCGAAGGGGTCACCGGGAGACCCCCTCAGAGCACGGCGCCCTTCACTGCCGAAGGAACGGAGCGGGAGAGGAGCGCGTGTCCTTCACCTCTCCTTTCCGCCGAGAGAGCCGGCCTGGGGCGCGCCCTCTCCTCCGCCCGCCCCGCTCCGGCCACCACCTGAGCCGGCCGAGCCCAGGGGCGGCCCGCCGCTCGCCCCCTCCCCCAGGGCACCGAGAAGGGACGAGAAGCGCCTGGGGAGGCAGGGCGGGAGGGGACGCGGAGGGCGCGGTGCGACTCCCGCGGCCGTGCACCCCCACGCCCCGGCCCCGACCGGCCCCGTTGCACCCTCCGCTGCGGGGACCCGGGGACCTCCGCCTGGCTGGGGAGAAAGGCGCCTCGGGACTCCGAGGGCTGGAGCTCTTGCCCGCCCGCCCGCCCGCCCGCCCGGGCCCCACTCCGCCGGTCCAGTCCGGCTTTTGCCAAGTGGGGCGGGCTCAGCTCCGAGCCTAGACTGGACCCGGCAGGACGGGGGCCACCGCGTCTCCCCCTGACTTGCGGAGTGACCTTGGACAAGTCCTCAAGACCCCTGCCTCAGTTTCCAAACCTTGTCAACAAGGGACGTATTAGTTGAATGCGGACTCCCAGCCTCTTGAGTCCCTGGCAGGCTTTCGGGAGGCCCCCGCGAGGGGATCGGACCGAGGCGGGAAGCGCCGCACAGAGGGGCCCGCGACCGGCAGAGTGGCCGAGGCTGCGGGTGCGGGGAGCAGGGTCGCCACCGCGGCGCGCGGGAGCCGCGCGGGCCCCGCGCGTGCCCTTGCCCCTGCGCCCTGCTCCCCGCGCGGCGCCCGCTCGCCCGGGGCTGGGGAGCGGGGGGAGCGGGGAGGAGGCCCGGCAGGGCGGGCGGCGGGCGCACTTACGCCGGTGCTGCGATCGAGCGTCCCGCCGCTGGCCGCCGAGAGCTTGGTGGTGTTGAGGCCCACCAGCGAGGGCAGCGTCTGGGACATCCAGTTGGTGATCATAGCCATGGTGCTGAGCACAACCCCGATCTTGAGCAGCGGCACCGACATCGCGCCGGGAACGCCTCCTGCGCCCGCGCCGCGCCGGCGCCGGCTCCGCGCCCCGGGCAGCCTTCAGGCGGCGGGCACCGCGGCGGGCAGGGGCGCCCGGCCGTGTCCCCGCGCCCCCTCCGCCCGCCGCCGCCCGCCCGCCGCCGCCGCCGCCGCCGCCACGCGCGCCCCGGCCATGGCCGCGCCGCCCCGGGCGCCCGGGAGAGTGGCCGCCTCGCCGCTGCCCGCCGTCCGCTGCCGCCCGCCCGCCGCCGGGAAGGGCCGCCGGCTCGGGCTCCGGCTCCGGCTCTGAGTGCCGCGCGGGCTGCGCGCGGGGGCCGCGGCCAGGAGGCGGGGACACGGCCGGGCGGCGGCCGACGCAATCTGCCCAGGAAATGGGTGGATTTTTCCTCTCCACTCAGGCTCCCCGCCGCCCCCTGGCTGCTGGCAGCGAGGTCTGCAGAGCCCCGTCGACCGCGAGGAAAGACAGACCACCGCCCCGCAAGTCATCAAAATCCGCCCTCAAACACGGCGGCCTTGGCGCACGGGCTGGGCGGGCCTCCACTCTTCCGCCCTCAAGGCCGCCGGCCAGCTAGGCCTGGGCACCGTTCTGAGACCCCACCCGCCCACCCACCCAGCCAGGTCGCTCTTAGCCCGGCTGCTGGAGGCCTGCTAGGTGGTGGCTCCAGGCCCCCTCCAGCCCCGCAGCCCCCCGAAGCCCAGCAGAAACCCAGACAGCCAGACACTCGGCTCCAAACGCAGCTCGGGGCGGGGGTGTCCAGCTCCGTGCTGGCAGAGGGGCCGAGGGAAACAGAGAGGCCCCTCTGGGAGTCCTGGGCAGCTGGGACCCCGCAGGCCTTTGCTGGCAGCCCCGGCTCTGCCCGGTGCCGGCTCCCGGGTCAGGTTGTGAAGGGTGTGGGCATGCGGTGGCGGGGCAGGAGCTGGGCGTGGGTTAGGGGCTCAGGCCTCCGAGCGGGGTCGCTAACGCGGCCCCACCCGGGGTGAGTGTGGTCCAGGTGGTGGGGACCTGGTGGTCAAAGGCCTGGGGGCCAGGGGCGCCTTTTCTCACTGGTTCCTCCTCGGGGTTGTGGGGTGGGGGGAGCTGGTGCCCAGGCAGAGGGGCAGGGGGGCAGGGCAGGCTGGCACAACTCCCCAGCCCTTGGCAGCATCCGTGCCGGGACATGTGAAGGCCCCTCCGCAGCACAAGCGTGAGTGGCTCGCACACCTTAACAGGGCTTCAGAGTTTGCAGGTGGCTTCCGACGGAGAAGAAAGGCGCTCCTCCAGGCCACCCAGCTAAGCCTCCCTGCCGTGTGGGGAGGACAGCACCCGCCACTGTCTGCGTGGAAATCGATCTCCCTTCCGGGCGGGCCAGACGGGCGGACAGAGGCGGGAAGGGGCTGGCTTCCCGGGCCGCCGAGGAGGGACGCTGCCTTCCCGGGCTCCACTCTCTGCTCCCAGGGACAGAGGACTATAAGCCAGGGCGGCCTTGGCCTGAGCGCGGTGCTCGAGCCGGAGGGACGCCTTGGGCTTGTTTTTCTGCTTAAAGCAGGGATCTGAGGCAGCCTTCGGGCGGCAGGCAGAGAATTTCAAGAGTTGGGGAAGGGCGCCATCTCCCAGTGCCGGCGGGTACTGCAGGCTCTGCGGGCATCCAGGCCGCCAGTGCGGCCCGCCAGGTGAGGGGGCGGCCGTCCTCCTCGCCTGCCTCCTTTCTCCTTCAGTGAACGTTCAACACCGATTTAGGGCCTCGAGCTGTGCCGACCCAAATCATTCACACCCCTCTTCCCGCTGCAGGACACGCACCCCTGCTTTGTTGGGACCCTGCAGATCCCACCTGAGGCTGGTGTCTGCAAAACCCTGACAGTCGGGAGGCAGCAGGCTCTTATCACCTCCTGTGTGCACGGCGGTGCAGCCCACGATCACGGCCGCGACGCGCGGTGCAGCCGCTGTAACCCCCAGCTCAGAAACAACACCAGCGCGGCGGAGCAGACTCCCAGCACCGTGCAGGAGCAAAAACCTCCCAACAACCAGCCAACTGACCGAGACAGGTGGCTCAGAGGGGTCTCTCTGTGTTCAGATTCTGCGGCCAGACAGCCTGGGTGTGGGCAGCCTGGGTTCTCTGCCTCTGACTGGTTGTGAGACCTCAGCCAAGGTAATTAGCCCTCCCGTGCCTCAGTTTCCCCATCTGTAAAGGGCGTAACAGCAGGGCGTGCAAGGCTTCAGTGAGTCAGCGCAAGAGCAGACATGGCGGCCAGGAGGGGTGCCCACCCTCGTCACGCCCGCTTTACAGAAGACCCAGGGCTCGGAGGGGACCCTCAGTGGGGCAACTGACACGTGGGCATGGGACCGAGCTGGGATTTGACGCCCCCAGACACCCCCGCCGCCTCTCCTTAGAGCTGCTTTTTGCTAAAGGCCACCCACAAGAGACGCCGTTGGTACAGACATACGAACACGGAGGAAGCGCTGCTGGAAGCGAAACAACTCGCAACACCCAGAGCTGTTCTGGGAAGGTGAGCGCCAAACGTGCAGACGCAGAGAGTGGAAAGAAAAATACCTCTTCTGATCTTGAAGAACTTCTGATCTGATTTCATGACAGTAGTGTCCCAGGGGATTTACAATGGGTACTCTAAATTAGAAGAGAGCCAGCCTGGCTGGGCTGTTCAGCGGAGGAAATGAAATCCAGGTCATTTGCACCAATGGAGCCAAGTCCTGCTCCCAAGACCTGCTGGGACTAGACCCCCCCTCCCCTCAACAAGGTTGAGGGGCCAGCCCACCCCTGCTCTCCTGGCCCTGGGCCCTCCCAGATGCACCAGAGGGCAGTCAGTTAGGGCCAGCCTGGAGACTTGAAACCCCCTTATCATATTTCTCCTGAGCCTGCAGTCCTGAAGGGGAGCCTGAAGGCGTCCATGGCATCCCCATAAGACATGGCTGACAAGAGTCCTTTAAAAAGCTTTGGGTTACTCACACCTGCTTGTCAAATGCGGGCTGCACCTTGGAATTCCTACAGCTCCCTGGGAACTAAGCTGATCCCCCGGAGCTCAGAGCACGGAGAGGGATGGGAGGAAAGCTGACTCACACCCACCGGACGCCCTTAAATCCTAGCCATCGTCTCATCACCGGTCAGCTCGCTACCTAGACTCGGATAGACGCACTGCTCCCGCCTCCCCTCCCAGAGTGTGTGGATGGCACTGGGCTGTGCGGTGGACGCAGCCGGCTCCCCCGCGGGGACCCTGGACCCCTGCTGCTCTGAGCCACACCTTCTGTAGCCGACAACGTGCGGCTCTCACCACTGGGAGGGTCAAGGCAGGTCACTTCCATCTAATTCCCTGCCCGGGTCCTCTCCAGTGTCCAGGATCTGTGATTCAGTAGGAGAGACAACTGCTTTTAATGCATTTGGAAAGGGTCACGTGAGAAGCCTCAGCAAGTGTAATTTGATTTAGAAGCTACACAGCATTTCCAAAGGCACACTGTGGCTTGTTGAAGGGTGGAGGCCTATGGATTAAAGGCTCCGTGGCGCTGGCCAACACCAAGTGTTCCTTACAAGGGACCGGAACCCCAGCTCCTACACAGCCCTCCTTGAGCCAGGGCTCACTCACACTCGCAGCCCTGAATAGCCGTCTTTGGACTAATGGAGCAGGTACTGAGCCCCAGACACCCTTACACGAAGCAAGCGGCTCACAGAATCCTCACGGATGCCCTCGGGATGGTGCCAGGGTGGCTTGGCTTTACAGAGAAGGCGTTTGGGGCTTAGAAAGATGACAAGACCTGCCCAAGGTCACATGAGGAGCCCCTCTCCCAGGGTCAGGCTCAAAGACACGGTCCACCTCCACCCCTCGGATGTCACGGTGTTTGGGGCCATCTGAGACCAGCAGCGGGGTGGCTGATGAACAGCGGATGTTTCCTGCTTACAGTCCTGGAGCCGGGTGTCCGAAATCAAAGCGCCTTGTGGTCACGGCCCAGTGCGGGCCGGCCTCCCTGCGTCCTCACGTGGTGGGAGGGGTGCGGGGCTCTCGAGCTTTGTCAGGAGGGGCCGATCCCATTCAGGAGGGCAGAGCAACTCCTGAAGCCCCCATCTCCTTGTGCCCTCACTTCTGGGGGTGAGGATCTCAACATATGCAATTTGGTGGGCAGTGGGGGGCGGGGGATGCAAGCATTCAGATCGCAGCCTGAGCCAGGTGAGAGCTCTCGAGGCGCAGGAGCACCGTGTCTTCGTGGCCACAGACACCTGCCCAGTGCACCGTTCCGTGGGTACAACGCTCCGCCGCTCCTGCCAGAGCACGGCTGGGCTCCGGTCAGCTAAGCCCAGGGGAGGGCGGGGAGCTCTGCCTGCTCCCCGATCCCTGCGGGG
This sequence comes from Ovis aries, assembly GCF_016772045.2. Lineage (NCBI taxonomy): Eukaryota > Metazoa > Chordata > Mammalia > Artiodactyla > Bovidae > Ovis > Ovis aries. Next base: position 1,412,948 of record NC_056056.1, read on the forward strand.
CCTGCAGGCGGGGTCATCTGTCCTCACGCCAGACCGTCCCAGCCTTGACCTTGGTGGGCTCCTTGCAAAGGCACCGGCAGATGGGAAGCAAGGATCCCTGGGCCTCCCGGCTTTGCAGGCGGGGACCGGCGTTACATAACCCTGGACGCGCCCTCCCGCCTCTAAGCCTGTCCTCCTTAGGAGTGGTGTTCGCAGGCGGTCCGGGTTGCAGACAGAGTCCCCCCACGGCCGGCTGCGGGGCGAGGGAGCGTGTCGGGCAGGCGCCTCTGATCACCTCCCTTCCACGGACGGGAAACAGGCCCATGGGGCTCGCGGGGACTTACAGGGCCAGGGGCCAGCCTGCTCCAAGGCAGGCCCCAGAGGAAAGTGTGGAGGCCTTTCTGCTGTTTAAGAACATCCCTACTTCCCTCAGGTATATGCGTGTGGCTGGCGGTGGGGGCGCGGAGAAGAAGGAAGGGGAGAGAGAGGGAGAAGGCGAGGGGAGGCCGGGGATAGCGGGGGCGCGGAGCCTCTCTGCTCCATCCCCCCTGCCTTCCTCCTGCTCTCCTGGGAGCTCTGGGGGCAGCAGGACCTGGCCTCCCGCTGCTGGAGGAGGCCGCCCTCCCAGTGGCCGCGGGGGACCACTGCAGGGGCCCACCACGGACTGTCCTTCCTCTACCGCCTGCTCAAGCCCGCGTTCCCGCTCTACCGTCAGGACACACAGCCTTCAGACCCCAAGCCGGGGAGGGCGAGCGGGGCTGTCGCTGCCGGCAGAGCCGGCCGCCCCAGGCCCACCCTGGGCGGCCCACACTTTCTCTGCTCCCGCTCGAGAAAGTCCCACGCTCCTTACAGACCCGTCGCCTCAGACCGTTGGCCCAGACGGGGACGGAAGCCACGGCCCCACCTTGTCTGAGGCCCCCCAGTAGAAGTGGGGCCCAGTCGTGGGAGAGGCCTGTGAGGGGCGGGGGGGTTCAGAGGGCACCGGGGTCGGGGCTGGGCTCCGGGGCTGGGCTCCGGGGCTGCGGACGCCTGCAGGTCCCCGTTCCTGGGCAGGGCCCCGTCACACCGAGTGGAGGACTGGCCCTGGCCTGAATTAGAGGGTGATGTCGTTGTGAGGACATCTAAGAGGCAACTCTAGGGTCTGCCTGGGAACGCAGGAAACACCCCAGGATGTAACACTCGCTCAGAGCAGAGGCCTCCCCGCAGGTGGATTCTAGAGGCTTCCGCACGCAGCCACTCCGGGGAGCACATGCTCTGCTCTACACTCCTCACCAGCATCTCAGGCTGACCACAGCCCCTGCCTGTGGAGCCTGGACTTGGCCTCAGAAACTGCAGCCCCGCTGCTGACGAGTGGAGCTGGCCTGAGAAATCCCTCGAGCTATTTACAGGGGCACTCAGCCAGTGCCCTCTCCCCAGGGGCCACGCGCCACTGACTCCAGCCGTGCAGAGTCACCCGGGGAGATTCAGGGGCTGCCCAGGGCAGGGCGGGGCGCACGCCCACCCGTCACAGAGCAGAGCAGAAGCGTTCTCAACCCTTTCTCGGGGTCCTGCCGTGCTGCCAGCGCACGGAGTGAAGAGCCAAGTCATCGATAATAGTTACAGACACACCTCTGTTCTTTCTTTGACCTTCAGTCCCTCAAAGCATCCTGTGAAGCCGGGGCCCCCTGTGAGGGCCGGGTGCGCCTGGGGACGCCTGGGCTGGGAGGGTTAAGCTCCCGGAGGGCGTGCTCACCATGCTGCGTGCACTGAATGCCCTAGACGAGCATCGCCAGGGTGAAAGCTCCCCCGAGACAGAGCCTGGGGCCTTGGCACCTTCCCTCCTCTGCCCTGGACTCCTCGGTTGAGACGCTTCTTACTCACCCCCTCTTACTGAGGGTCTGCTTTTAGATGCCGTGACCTGAACGTCAGGAACACGCAGGCCAAGCGCCCTCTGCTGAGACCTGGGCAAGGAGATGTGGAAGCCCACGTCTTCTAAACGTCGCCATGGCCCACTGTCAGCTGGCGTTTGTCCTAGGGTTTAACTGGGTGCAGGAGAGGGGGGGCCCTGTTAGTAAGGAGGAACCCCCTTCCTGCAGCTGTACTGTGAAAGTGAAGAGTGAAGGTCGCTCAGCCATGTCTGACTCTTTGCAACTCCATGGACCACACAGTCCATGGGATTCTCCAGGCCAGGATGCTGGAGTGGGTAGCCTTTCCCTTCTCCAGGGGATCTTCCCAACCGAGGGATCGAACCCAGGTCTCCCGCACCGCAGGCGGATTCTTTACCAGCTGAGCCACCTGAGAAGTGCTGTCTTCCCCCCAAATTACAGATCCCACCAAACGCAACAAACAGTGTAACCGGGTGTCGGGGGTGGTTCGGAGATTCAGAGGGGACATGGACCAAGAAGGGCCGGGTCCTGTTTCTCACTCCCCAGAGCTCAGTCCCTGAGCAGATGCTTGCAGAGTCCGGCAGTGCACAGCTCCCTGAGTGAAGCCTCCCTTTAGGCGGGAGAGAGCTGAGGTGAAGCCCAGTGCTCCCTCGAAGGCGCCCTCCCCCTCCCAGGATGAAGGGCTTGCCGGCTCTCTCCAGCTCAGGGGCGGGAAGCAGCTGACCCCCGAGGGCCCCCCTTCACAAAGCTCCAGGTCCAGAGCGGGCTGAGCGCGGGGCCACACAGTTAGAGACCCGGCTTTCAAACCCTCTTCCAAAGGCCACACGAGCCGGCCCCTTCCTTACTGGTCCTCAGCGATGCCATTCTCTGCGCTTTGTGTTTCTCTCTCTTTCGTAACGAGAACACAAACTCGGGTGTCCGGCAGACCGGGGCTGCATCCGGGGTCTGCTACCTACTCGCTGGGCCGCTGGGCAGGTGACTCAGCACCCGCCGCCCGCGCCTCGGCCTCCTCGTCTGGAGACGGGACAGTGGCTCAGGGTGCTGAGGCGTAGGCTCCCGCGGTGGGGAGGGGCCGGCGCTCAGCGCCACGCAGGGATGTTAACCCTCACGACTGGTTTCCCCCCTAGTGCCTTCAGCTCCTGGCCAAGTTTCTGACGTGTAACAGTCTGAAAACGTGGAGACGGTGCATTTCTCTCTGCGGTTTCTCCCCCCTTGTCTGAGCCGCCGTGGGAGGGACCTCAGGCTCCTGCCCGGGGGTGAAGAGTGTCCGTGGGGCACCCCCCAAAGCCGAGACCAGCTCCTGTCCCCACTGCCCCGCCCGCAGTGGTGTGCACCTAATTCAGTTCAGCCAGGTACTAGTTTTGCACGGCTTTACACTGGGTGTTAATACTGATTACGGGGCCCGGTAACTCGTGTAATAAATACAACCCAAGGCAGAACATCACCTTTCTTTCCACTGGGGAAGGCTGGAGTCGGTGGGATGAGGGACACACTGCTTTCAGAGAGGAAGCAGCTGCCTCACAACGGGGATTTACAGCCCTGCCCCTGGGTGTCACAGAGGGTGTCCCGGGGCCTTCCCGCCCAGAAACAGGGGCACCTCCTGGGCAGCCTCTGGCCAGCCCCCGAGGCAGTGGCCAAGCTCACTGCAGAGACAGAGTCAACTCCATGCATTCTGAACTGCCTGGTAGAGGGAACGAGCCCAGCCGTCCTGAAGCCCCCACTCCCTGGACCACTAACACCCCAGCACAGGTGCACCAAAGAGCTGGGGGAAGTGAGGGCCTGGGGCAGATGGACAGGATGCCAGTGGGGTTGCCGAGCCCCAGCTCGCATCCAAGCAGGTGGCAGAATCCATGCTTCTGTCTGAACGGACAGCTTTACTCTTGTTTGCTTTGTTCGGGGCGCTGGGTTGGGGTCTTCACTCTGGCTGGATGTGAGGAGGTGAGAACAGGTTTGAAGAGAGAGGGTCCTGATAGTCAGCTCCATGCCAGCCCCGCTGCGACACCTGCCTGTCGGCTCACAAAACCCACCCCCACCCCACTGCCGGGGGCCACTCAGACCTCTTCTCGGACGCTGAGACCTGCAGGGAGCTCCCCAAGCTCCGGGCAAGCGTCACCAGTCACCCCATAAAGCCTGGGGGCCCCCGAGGGCCCAGGGACAGCTGACGCTCCGAGGCGCCCTGTGCTCCTTTCACAGATGGAACCCCCACCGCGAGGGGTCCAAAAGGCCACGCCCGGCCTGGGGACTAATGAAAAAGGCTCCACTTCACCCGAGATAAAGCTAACCCCTCAGCGCTCCTTTGCTGTGCGCCGAGGTTCTGGGCCCGTCTGCGTGATGTGGCCTCTGCGTGCAGCAGCCCTGCCCACCTGTCCCTCCCCATCTTCCTGCCTGGGCTCGGCAGGTGCAAACGGCACCCTTCTCCAAAGCACTCTCAGCTCCCTCCACTCCGATCCCAGAGTCCTTGGGCCTCTCGAACAAGCCGGCTTGGCAGCGTCTCAGTCCCCCCACTAAGCACCGTGGCCCGTGTGCCAGACGGCCAGGCCTGGACTCAGCATCACCAGCCCAGGCGTGCCGGAGTCAAGCCTGAGCAGCTGGTATCAGAGAGGGGCACTGGCAAGAAAGGAGGACAGGCCGGAGCGGGGTGGCAGCGGGGGCGTCCTCGAGCCTCACCTTCATGCTCTTCTTTTAAAAGGGTAGACGTCCAGGCTGAAGCTCAGAGCCCTTCTCAAGATCACCAGAGAGTGGCTGGTGGGGCCGGGAGGGGAGGGGCAGCTGGGCCCAGGGTCACTGTCAAGAGCTGCCCTCCCCTTCCGGGCCATCTCTCATGGCGGGCCATGTGCTTCTTGCAAGGGAAGGTGAGCTGGGCTGGGGTGGGCAGGGCACCTCCACCAAGACGCAGGTCGGGCTCTGCATTCTGCCGGGAAGCTTTGCTGGTGCTTCTCAAGGAGCTGGAAATGCCAGCCTCTTCCTAAAAACTACAGCACAAGGCCCAGTCAAGCGTCTTTCCTTCTGGGGACAGAGTTCATCTGGGCCCACGAGCCTGGCACGTAGTAGGCCATCGATCACTAGCTGGCGTTTGACTGAGTGGCTCATCGTAAGCGCGCTGTTGGGAGAACAGATGGCCCGGCCATGTGCGCTCCTCCCGCCCCCCGCCCGTCTGCCTGAATCCTTCAAGCAGCGCAGGTGACACCCACACGGTTCCGACTTGTTCGCATTCGGACGGGCCCTAATCCACAAACACAGCGGCCCTGGAACCTTGTGTCCACGTTCTCCGGAAGGGCCCTGAGACGGAGGGTGCGGGCGTGGGGGCAGCTTACTTGAAGCGGGAGAGGAAGAGGGTGGGGGCCGACAGAGCCCACCCAGGCTGGTCAACACTGCCCTGCCCTCCTTGTCCTGAAGCCCAGAGGGGATTCACCCATCACACGTGCAGGGACCAACGCTCCTGACACCAGGCAGTGTGGCTTCCCAGAGTCAGATCCCTTTGGGATCAAGAAAGCAAGGGTCTTGGGTAGGGGTGTCCCAGGGGAGCTCTCAGATTCACAGCAGCCCTGTACCTACACCCACCTCCAAACCCAGTCCCCGCCTTAGAGGTCTGACAAAGGAGAGAGGCGCCTGGCCTGACCCCAAAGAAGCCCACCTGGGTGGGGCCAGGGAAGCCAGGGTCTCTGGAGACGGGGGCCAAGCCAGCCACCCTCTGACCGCTTCACAGATGTGGACCGGTTAAAGCAATCTCTGCCAGTTGGGCCTCGGTTCTAAAATCCCATTCCCATTAGGAATACTAGGCTTCTGACGGAAGATTCTCACAGCACAGACTCAGAGGCAGGCCGGGAGGGTAGGGCCCTGCCCCTCAGCTGTGTTGAGGGAGGCATTCCCTTGAGGGATCCTACAGCTCCGCTTCACAAACAGGAAGCTTCCAAAGACAACAACATCATTTCCCTTCCTGGCCCAGCGGCCTCTGGGAGCTGACCAGGGTCCTGAAGGGGTGGTGTGGCTGCAGGGGTGTGTGCTGGGGCTGGCCACACTCGGACGTCCAGCGCCGACAGCGTGGACGGGCAAGAGCTCTCGCCAACCAGACAAAGCTTCCAACCCAAGCTAGACCAGAAGTTTCTTCCAAGGACAGGGGATCTTTAAAAAGACTGAGGAGTGAAGCCCTGGAGGAGGGCTGGAAATGGAGACTCAGGGAGCCTGGAGGTGAGGAGGCCAGTAGGGCTTGGAGGGCCCGAGGGTGGTCACTTCCAGGGCACCCAGACCAGCCGTCTCCTCCCCGCGATGTCTGAAGTAGGCACATGCCTCCTGGCTCCCTTCTGCTGTGTGTGCTCGTGTGCGTGGCGTGGGAGCGTGTGTGAGTGGGCACGTGCATTCCTGCAGTGTCCACTCACAGAGCCCGAGTCTGCCCCTCGGCCAGGCCTTCCCCACAGCCAGGAAAACTCTCCCGGAGACTGGGTGGACCCTCTCCAGGGGGCCTGGCTGATTTCCTCTGTGGCACCAGCAGGGTCTCCGAGCGAAGACAGACCCTCCCGCGGCTGGGGCTGGGGCCGCACGCACTTCCCGAAGAGCCAGGGAACCGGCAAGCACTTCCCGGCGAAAACAAGGGCTGCTTATTCCAGAGCCTTCTCTCCTGCGATCCACCTCTCACCCTCTCTTCTCTCTTTTGTTTCCTCTTTTATTCTGGGAGGGAGGGAGGTGCAGAGGCAAGAGGGAAGAGAGGAGGGTTGGGGGCAGCTGGTGCCTGGGGCCAAGCTCCTGACAGCACCCTCAGCACCTCCCGGACTCGCAGCTGCAAAGGGCATCTCCCGGCTCAGATCGTGGCACAGTGGCACCGTGGAAAGGGCATTTTAATGTCACTCTGAGCGGCCTGGCTCCCGAAGCTGGCAGCCTCTTGCCAACACCCCAGTGCCAAAGCAACACCCAGCCCGCCGCCCCAGACCTGCCAGCTGCCAAAGTGACACCCCGCCCGGCGCCCCAGACCCGCCAGCTCTCAGATGCATTTGAAAATGGAGAATGCCAGCCCGAGACAGGCTCTCTATTGATACATTGTTCAGGGATGGCTGGTCCACTTAAAATGCCCAGCGGTGCCCACACACGCTCGCCACTCACTTCATGCCACGCATGTGGCCACAACCTCCCCCCCAAACCTCCACATGGAGCCCACAATGCACCCAAGCCTCAGACACGGCGGCTTGCCCTCCCCGGTCCCGTCTCCCGGCACCATGCCCACCGCCAGCTCAGGAGCCCCAAGGGCAGCAACTGTAGCCAGGGACAGGGATGCAGGGGCGGGAGTTGGGTCACATCCGCCTCCGAGCGCGCCACGGCTCCGAACGCCCGCTCGGTCTTCCTCCCTCTTCCTCCCCGATGACAATAGCTGCCCAAAGGCCCCCTCCACTGCCCCTTGAACTTCTCAGCAGGGAGTGGGCAGCCAGGGCGTCCAGGAGGAAGGGGTCAGGGCTAAGGGTCCTGGGGGACACAGCAGCAGTCTGGGATCAGCCTGCACCTCTCCTGCATCCCAGGTGCAGCTGGTCCCCTCCCCAATCCCGCGGCCGCGCCCGGGCCGGGGCGGGGGTGGGGGGCGCCGAGCTGTGCGGAGCGGCTCCCCGACTTTGCCGGCTCCGGGCCGGGCGGGCGCCTCGCACGCAGGGAGGAAAATGGCGTTGGATGCACGTACTTGGGTGAGTTCGGTGCCCATCAGGATGAGGAACAGGAGGCTGAGGAGCTTCCGGGCCGGTTGCATGTCTCGCGGCCGCCTCCGACGTCCTGGCGTGCGGGGAGCCCTGGGTGCTCGGCGGCCGGCGGCTGCGTGGACGCGGACGCGCTCCCGGTCTGCGGGCTCCGCGGCGGCGCCCGGCCGTGTCCCCGCGCCTTCAGCACCCGGAGCAGGCGGCGCGCGGGGTCTGCTTCGCGGAGCCTCCGCTCTGCATCTCCCGCGAGTCGAGCGGCTCCGCGGTCGCCGGGCGGGGCGGGCCGCCCCTCCGCCCCTCCTCGGCCCCTCCTCCTGACGGCCCCGCGCCCGCAGAGCTCGGGCGCGCGGCTGGGCGGCCCGGGTGCCAAAAGTTTGCGGGGAAGGGGCGGGGGCGGGGAGGCGCAGGGGGGCCCGCGCGCCACGCTCACGCGCGGGGGTGGGGAGGGCGGCGGCGGGGAAGCCGGGACAGGATGTGACATCAAGCAGGCGGGGGAAATTTAACTGGGAGGGAAAACTCCACCCTGGCTGGCTGGGCGGCGTGGCTCCAGGCCCCTGGCCTCTGGGATCCGGGCCCCCCTGGACTCAAAGAGTGGACGCAGAGCAGGGAGGGGCGCAAGCCGAGGATGGAAAGGCTGGCCATCTCCCGGAGGTGTCCTTGGAGGCCACGCCTCAGTGAGATAAGCTGAGGAGCCGGGAGGGGGGATGGGGGAGAGTTGAAGGGGGATGGACTCAGAGCTCAAGAGCGGGCCCTCACGGGTCTCCTTCCTGTCCTCCGGGGTGCCTAGCAAGAGAGCAAAGAGGGAACAGATGTTGCCTGCAGGCACTTCTGTCCAGGTGGGCCTCTTGGCTGGGGGTCTGTCCTTGTGTTCGTGGTTCATTTGCACACATGGGGGCAGGTGTGCACGGGCGTGTGCGTCTGCTCTGGGTGTGTGCACGTGTGTTCAGATGGAAACAGACCCAACTCTGCCCACCCAGGATGCCTTTGCTGAACTGGGAGCCTAGGAGAGTTCGGTGGGCTCCAGACCCCTGAGCCCCGGCTGCTGTCTTACCCAGAGGCGTGGACTCCACCCTCCAGCTGTGAGGAGACGCGCTTTCTTCCTGGCCCCTCTCTATGTGGGCCCCATGCTCTCCTTTCCCATGCACTCCCAGCCAGATCCGAGTCTTAGAGCCCATAGTCTCCATCATATGGCCATTCGAGGGGAGAAATCCCGAAGCACCGCTGTTCTCTGAGAAGCTACCCTGGTACTAGGTGTTAGGAAACCTCCCTCGCACCTCTTCCTCAGTGTTCAGTCTTCGGAAAGTAAACTCCATGGAGGAAATGTCTAACAGCTGACAGTTGCAGAACAGAGTCGAGGGGTGGAGTGGCCCAGGCCTCTTACACCACAGGTGGGGAAGCTGGAGCCTGAGGTGTAACTCACACGGGTCGCCACAGCGGGAAGTCCCAGAGCGAGGCTGCCGCTGTTTCAGCCGCTCAGTCGCGTCCTTCTCTTTGCAACCCCGTGCGCTGCAACAACAGGCTTCCCTGACCTTCACTGTCTCTCAAGTTGGCTCAGACTCATGTCCACTGAGTCAGTGATGCTGTCTAACAGCTCGTCCTCTGTCGCCCCCTCCTCCTTTTGCCTTCAGTCTTTGCCAGCATCAGGGTCTTCTCCAATGAGTTGGCTCTTCACGTCAGGTGGCCAAAGTATTGGAGCTTGAGCTTCAGCATCAGTCCTTCCAATGAGTATTCAGCATTGATTTCCTTTAGGATTGACTGGTTTGATCTTGCAGTCCACGGGACTCTTTAAGAGTCTTCTCCAGCACCACAGTTTGGAAGTATCCATTCTTTGGTGCTCAGCCCTCTTTATGGTCCAACTCTCACATCTGTACCCGACTCCTGGAAAAACCACAGCTTTGACTACACAGACCTCTGTCGGCAAGGTGATGTTGCAAATCAAGGCATCCGTGCATGCTAAGTCGTTTCACTTAAGTCTGACTCTTTGTGACTCCACGGACTGTAGCCCGCCAGGCTCCTCTGTGCGTGGGATTCTCTAAGCAGGAATACTGGAGTGGAAATATATATTTTACTATATTCAATTTTTACAGGGAAAATGATAATGTGATATACCAAAACCATCGGATTGTATACTCTAAGTGGGTGAATTGTATGGTTTGTGAATTATATCTTAAGAAAGTTGTTTTTTTGTTTTTTTTTTTACTTTATTTTACTTTACAATACTGTGTGGGTTTTGCCATACATTGACATGAATCCACCACGGGTGTACATGTGTAAGAAAGTTGTTTTAAAGAGTTACACAGACTCATTATTTTTATTGCTTGAAGAGTTAACGTACAAAGAAGAATGTAGCAGGAGAGACAGAAGCCGCTGCCCGGGACGGGGGGTGCTGGGGCCAGCTCGGGTGACGCAGACGTTTCCTCTGCGTGCAGACGAAGTACTGGGAAGAAGTACTGGGTCTTGTCCCCTAAAACCAAATCTGACTTCTGGCCATGAGGGTCACCCTTCCGTGCCCACGCGTTCTGCGGGGGCGTCAGTGAGGCGGCCCCTACCTGCCAGCTGTGAACAGGGAGGGAGCCGCGGCCTCAGGAAGCGCCCAGGACGTGCCAGGCCCACAGACCAAAGGCAGGGGACAGGTGAGCAGAGCTGATGTCACTCCCGCACGCTTTGCAACTTGGAAATCCTAGCTTGTCCTTGAACCTGACAGAGGCTGGGAAGACGAAGTCAAACTGAGATGTTGCTGACTGAAAGCTCGTTTGTCTTCGTGGCACGAGCTAGGCTCTCCCGAAAGAGCCCCGTGATATGGAGAAAGGAAGCGTCTCTGCGTTTCAGGGCTTGGTTCGCATCGTCAGGGTGTATATCCCTATTCCCTCCTGCAAACCGAGTCCTCTTATAGTTGGGCCTTGTTCTGCTGGAGTGCCCACCCCGGCGCCCCCAGCAGCCCCTCCTCAGCTCTCTGCTCCCGACCACTGCTTTGGGGCTGGCCAAAGCTGGGGTGCGAGGTGGCCACACACTCTGCTGACCAGCTTAGATTCCAGTCTCCTCGCCCAGCGACTTTCCCGCCTGGCAGACCGTGAAGCCCCCAGAGCAGTGGCTGCAGGTAGAATCAGGCTGGGGGCTGTGTCTGTGTGTCCGGCAGCCGGAGCGGCCTCTTGCCCCCTTGTGCCAGCCCTGAGCCCCTTCAGCGGGTGCTGCAGGTCCTGGGCACCCCCTCTCCTGCCATCCGTCCGTCTGGAGCTCGGGCCTGAGCTCGGAAGGAACCGACTTCCTGCCGAGACTCCTCAGGACGCCGCCAAGTCAATGGGGCTCCTGCTCCTTTAAGACAGGCCTCCTCCCCCCTCTGCCAAGCTTCTTAGAAGGTGACAGAGCGGTTGCCTAGGCAACGGCACTGCCTCTCCCTCCTCCTCCCTGCAAATTTCCCAGCAAGTGGGGCCCAGCCCACGCGAGCGGCCTGGCCTCGGTGCTCAGAGCTGTGGGCTGCCCACTGCCCGTTCGTCCCCCTCACCAGACCTCCACCCTCCCTTCTCAGCCTCCCTGGTGCCCACTCTCCTTGTTGGACTGACCCTCACGAATGGCAGCTGTTGACCGAGACCTACTGTGTGACAGGCCTGGACAGACAGGGTTGGTCTCCGGCTGCAGGCACCAGCGGGCACTCACTGGTCAGCCCTTGGACCAGGTGGCCGGCTTCTAATCTTGGGAAGTTGTCTGGGCAGAAGCTGCGGCCAGTCCTGGATGCGGGGCAGTGTCAGGGCGGAAGTGAGGAGCACGCAGATGACCCCTTTCTCATCCCTGCGGTGTGCCCAGCTGTCCCGGGGCTTATACCGCTTCTCCGGGAGCCCCAGGCCTTGTGGGAGGTGACGGTCACTCTGCCGCTGACCATCCAGGAGCCGGTGGCACTAAGACCCCCACTCCCCAGGCTGCAGCCCCAGCTACGCCCCCCACCCCTGCCTCCCCTCCCTCCCCTCCCCTCTGCCCAGCTGGGCTTCCGGAACCATCCTTGGAGGCACTCTCGGCCTCTAGCCCCCTGGCGGTCCCCATCCTGCCTGCTCCGGGACAGCTCCTGGGACCGTTCGGACAGTTCTTGTGAACCTGTGACCTGCCTGCAAGGGTGCCCGGCGCTCCCAGGGGTCCTGCCTCAGCCCCTCTGCAGCTCAGACTCTCTCAGCTGCTCTCACCGGCGTGGTCCCCTCCTCACACGGCCTGCACTGTGCATGGGGCTCCCACCTGGAGGTCCACGTCCGGGCTGAGGCCTGCTCTGTCCTGGGATGGTCTGCCTCCAGCCCCGCCCTTCCCCCGCCATTCCCACGGGCACCGAAGGGCAGCCGTGTGACCCCGCTTACTGAGGGCGCCCTTTCTCTTTCTTCCCTCCCGCGTCGGGCCCTCTCTCGGTCCCCTTCAGAGAAGCAGGCTCTTCACTCCCCGTGTCCACGGCTCTCCTGATCTCTCCTGGCTCCCAGCTCAGGCCACCAAACCCAGCTGCTGAACGAGGGCCTTCATCTCACGTGGAGACTTCAGCGGCGCCCCGCTGTGGTTGGTGCCCCCACCTCCCCTGGAGCCCGCCCTCCCTCCGGACCTGCCGCCCACTCCCCATGGCCGTCACCGGGCCCTGTGGTCCTCCCCGTCTTCCTGCCTCCTGAAGGTCTCCGCCGGGTGCTTGCTCCAGGCCACAGCAGCAACCACACGTCTGTGATGCCCTCAGACTCTTCCCTGAACCCCGGACTGGGAGCCGGCTCCCAGCCTGACAGCTCCCTGGCTGCTTAGTGAGAGGGGCCGTGACACAGCTCCCGGGGCCCTGAGCATCCCAGCCCACAGTCTCCCTGTTCCCGGGAGCAGCAACCGTGCCCTGTTCCCACCGCTCAGACTAACTTGCCAGGAGTGACGCCGGCCTGCCCCCGGGGGCTCCAGGGTCCTTCCTGGCTTTCAGTTGCTGCCGGTCGACTGCCTGAGCTCCTCGGCTTGTAGCCGCATCATCTCCGAGGCCCACATCCTCACGCTCTCTGCTCCGTCTTCACCTCCCCTTCCCCTCTGTGGCTGCGAATCTCCCCTGGGTCCCTCCTTCAGGGACACTTGAGATTGCATCAGGGGCCACCTGGATAGTCCAGAATGGTCTCCCCACGGCAAGATCCTTACCTTGATCCCAGTTCCAAAGACACCTTTTCCGTATGAAGTAACTTTGGCAGGGACGGTTAGGGCGTGGATGTCTTTTGGACCATTGTTGTTCAGTGGAGAGCAGGGACAGAAAAAAAGCGAATGAAAAGCTGGGTGAATATTGCCTGTGGTGGGTGCTGGGGGGGTAAAGGCCAGGAAAGCCCTCTGAGGGCCTTTGGGGTGGGAAACAGCATCCGGTGGTGACTTTGTGCCGGGGGGTGGGGGGGGGGGGGGGGTAGAGACGTCGGGCGCGGGCAGAGGGAGCGGGGACTGGAGATGGAGCACAGGGGTGGGAGCTGGCAAGACCGTGCCCCCTGCGGAGGTGCGTTTAGAGTCTATTCTCGTGACGGGGCGGCCAGGCTTGGGGGATGGGAGGTGACCTGGTCTGGGTGCATTTGGAGAGCTCTGCCTCCCTGTGGAAAAGGGAGGTGGGCGGGGGGTCGAAGTGGGACCCCCAAGGCTGTTTCCCTGGGCTTGGCTGAAGGGGACGTGTAAGGCATGGATGGAGGCATGGATGGACAGGACCTGCTGACCGCTGGGTGTGGGGCTGGGGAGCCAAGAGTGGTTTAGGAGCTGGCTTGGGGCTCTGGGTGGCAAGTGGGCTTTCCCTGCAGGGGAGACGTGGAGAGAGCAGGTAGCGGTGTCAGGGGCTCTGGGTGAGAGGCCTGGGAGGAGATGCTAGGTGTGGGGCGCGCTGAGTCGGAGGCTGGGGTGGGCTGCCTCGGGGTCCGATGGGCAGAGGAGACAGGGTTGCCAGGACAGGCAGAGGGAACCGGGGTGAAGCCAGATGGGCGGTGTCCTCCCCGAGGCCAGGACGCGCCGCGCTGCCGCTGTGGGGTTGGGTCCAGCCCAGCGCCCCTGCTTCTCACCTGACCGTCCTGCCCAGGCCCCCAGCCTGGGCCTGGCTGGCTCCCATGAGGGGTTCGCACCCTGGTAGCCCACCCAGCTCCCAGCTTTCCTCCTGGTCAGAGAAGAGCAAGGGACGGTGCAGGTGTTAAAGCTGCTGTGCTTCACCATCCTGGGGCCACGTGCAGTGAAGTGCGTTTTCACTGTATCTGTATCAGTACTGAATATTCATTGGAAGGACTGATGCTGATGGGGAGACAGTGGAAACAGTGTCAGACTTTATTTTGGGGGGCTCCAAAATCACTGCAGATGGTGACTGCAGCCATGAAATTAAAAGACGCTTACTCCTTGGAAGGAAAGTTATGGCCAACCTAGATAGCATATTCAAAAGCAGAGACATTACTCGGCCAACAAAGGTCCATCTAGTCAAGGCTATGGTTTCTCCAGTGGTCATGTATGGAGGTGAGAGTTGGACTGTGAAGAAGGCTGAGCACCGAAGAATTGATGCATTTGAACTGTGGTGCTGGAGAAGACTCTTGAGAGTCCCTTGGACTGCAAGGAGATCCAACCAGTCCATTCTAAAGGAGATCAGTCCTGGGTGTTCACTGGAAGGACTGATGCTAAAGCTAAAACTCCAGTACTTTGGAAAGACTGGCATTGGGGCTCCGACTGACATAGATTCTCCGACTAGCATCCGTTCTCTGACTAACATCGGTTCTCTGACTGACATCGGGGCTCCCACTGACATAGGTTCTCTGACTGGCATTGGTTCGCTGACTGACACCAGTACTCTGACTGACATCAATGCTCCGACTGACATAGATTCTCCGACTGGCATCGGTTCTCCGACTGACATAGATTCTCCGACTCGCTGTGTGGCTCAGAATATTGTCTGTCTTGGTACGCAGACCGTGTGCCCTTAGGAAAGAAACGTGTATTTCTCTTTGTTGGGCAAAGTGTTTGATACGCATCAACTGTGCCGCGGAGATAGATAGCGTTGTTCAGGTCGTCCAAGTTTTTATTGATTTTTTTCCCTCCAGCTCTTCTCTCCGTTGTTGGCAGAGGAGCATTAAAACATTCGACTACAGTCGTGGAATTGCACTGTCCTTCAGTTCTATAGGTGTTGGTTTCCTGCATCTCGAGGCTGCTATTAGGGGGACACGCATTCGCGATTGTTCTGTCTTCCTGATGAACTGGCCCTTTCATCTTTATGACAAAGATATCTGTCCCTCCCTTGTGCCAGCAGTCTTTGTCTTGGTGCCTGTTTTACCTGATGTTAACGAAGCTGCTGAGGCTTCTTACTTGTATCCTGTGTGGGATATATGTTTCATCCACTTACTTTCAGCCCGTTTTTGTCTTTTTTGGAGCACTTCTCTTGTCAACAGTATAGAGTTGGGTGGGTCTTGTTTTTCAAAAAAACCCATTCTGATACTTCTAATTAGAGCACTTACTCTATTAATATTCATATGTATTGTTCTATATTTTCCTGTTTTTCCTCTTGTTTCTTATTATTGTTCCTTTCTTTTGGATTATTTGAGCATTTAAAAAATAATTCCATTGCAAGTAACCTTTGGGCCTTTGATTTGCACATCTTTGCATTGTTATTTTAGTGATGGTTTGGGGATTATGACATGAACGCCCTAATGTCTCACTGTCTATGTGGGTTAATATCGTGCCACTTTACGACACTATAGATCCGTCCACACTCTCACCCTCTGTGGCACTGCTGTCAAGAGCATTGCTTCCCATGTTCTATAAACCCCAAAGACAGTGTGTTTTCCCTTTAACCAGTCACATGTATTTTAAAGAAATTAAGGGGAAAGTGGTCACTTGTGAGAGTTGGACCATAACGAAGGCAGGGCACTAAAGAGTTGATGCCTTCGAATTGTGGAGCTGGAGGAGACCCTTGAGAGTCCCTTAGACAGTAAGGAGATCGAACCAGTCAGTCTTAAAGGAAATCAGCCCTTAGTACTCATTGGAAGGACTGATGCTGAAGCTCCAGTATTTTGGTCATCTGATGTGAACACCCAACTCGTTGGAAAAGTCTCTGATGCTGGGAAAGATGGAGGGCAGAAGTGGATGAGGGCATCGGAGGACGAGATGGCTCGACGGCATCACGAACGCGATGGACGTGAACGTGGGCCAACTCCGGGAGATGGAGAGGGCCAGGGAGGCCTGGCGTGCTGCAGTCCATGGGGTCGAGAGAGTCGGACACGACCTGGCAGCTGAACAGCCGCAGTCACTTTCCACTGACTGGCCTGATACTTGCCATTTCTGATGGGCGTCATCCATTCCCAAAGGTTCACATTCCCCCCGGGTATCGTTACAATTTACCTGAGGAACTCCCTCAGCGTTCCTTGTGGTTTAGCATCTGGAGAAGGGTGTTCTTCCTTGTCTTGTAACAAACCATGTCTATATTCTTCACTGTTGCAGCCTCTCTGGTCGGATGTAAACATCTTGGCTGAGAGGGTTTTCTTTAAGGATGCCTTCTAAGATGCCATCTATTTTCCTAGTGGTTTTTCTCTCTCTCCTTGGTGTTGGAGGATTTCTATCATTCCATATTCAAATTTGCTGATTCTTTCCTCTGTTACCTCCAAGCTGTTAATTAAGCCCATCTGGAAAAATTTTAAAGTCTGATGCTTTATTTTTCAGCCCTAAACTTTCCACTTGGATGTGTTTGCATTTTCTGTTTCTCTGTCCGGGGTCCTCTCTCAGTTTCTTGTGATGGGATTTCCCTTCCCCCATGGACATAGTTAACAAAGATTGCCCTTGCCCACTGGTGCCATGTTTGGTCCGTCTCTGGATCTTTTCCTTGTAAATATATCAAATTTTCCTGATTTTTCATCGCTGAATGCCTTTGGAAACTACTATTGCTTTGTTCTGAGACTTTGGATTCTGTTGTGCGGCTCTGAAGGGGTGATATTTTTAAGGCAATTTACTTGGTTAGACCCAAACTATGAACTCTGCCACGCCTGCGGACGACTAGGCCTAAGTTCCAGGTCACCTGCTGTTTTCTGCTCTGTTGGTGTGGGTTTCAGGGTCCAGCCAGGGTCCCAGGTGGAGCCTTTGTCGAGGATATGGGCTCCCCTTCCTGGATGTTCGTTTCTGGGTTACTCTCCGTTGCCTGGGCTCCTTCCCAAGGTTCCTCCCAGGAGGACAGCAGATCTTCCCATCAGAGCCCTGCCCTGTGGTCACAGCTGCAGAGACCCAGGACTCGCCCGCCGCGCTCGCTGCCTCCCGCTCTTATTTCTAGCCCCATCCTATGTTTGCCTGCTTATGTCCGTTCCTCAGCGCTTTCAGAGAATTGTTTTCTATTTTGTCCACCATTTACAGTTGCGTTTTGCTAGAGGGCTGGTTTATCAGGAGCGTCTCTCTCCCGGGAATGAAACCCTGGAAGTCATTTCTTACTTTTAGAATCATTTACCAACCAGAGAACCAAAGAAAGAGAGCCTGTTTTATTTTCAAATGCAGCCGATCCCTTTACAGCTACCAGGCCAAACTTTATCTTCCCTTTCACCTCTGGCATTTTATTGCGGGCCTCCAGAAGAAGCCAGGTGGTGCTTTGAATATTCTGTCTGGAGATGCCTCAGGTAACTCACTGAGATCAGCAAGCTTAATTCTGATTTTCTGGGCAACAGAGGTGCCAAGCTTTCTGTCCAGCATAACAAGGCTCCAAGCCCCCGAGGGCAGTCACTGACTTTCCCGAAACTCTCGCTGTCAGCCTCCTCCTGGCCCTTCAGATGCCCACTAATGCTACCATGCGCCTTCTGTCTTGACCAAAAGTCTCCTCCGAGCTTTTCTAGCTTCTTGCCACCTGGAGTCTAAGCCAGCGGCGTATGTTATGGGTTTTGGTCATAGCTGTAGGTTATGGTGGTGGAAGCCCCCCTCCTCTACTCCACCACCCCACTGCCTGTCATGCTTCATAACTCTCTCCAAACCCAGTGCATAAGCAATGACAGTTATTTGCTTTGCTCACAAGTCTGCCCTTTCCACAGGGCTCAGAAGGAACAGCTCTCTTCTGCTCTGGACAGCCTCAGCTTCGGTGGCTTGAAGGCTGGAGATGACTTGAGTGCTGGGGGCTGGACTCACCTGCAGCCTTGTCACTGGCTGTCAGTTGGGGCCACAGCTGGGGCTGCTGGCCGGAGAGTCTGTACGTGGCCAGTCCAGGGGCTGTCTGGCCTCCTCCCAATACGGCGGTTGGGCCGAAGGAGGCCGTGCGTGAGGACAGTGTGGAAGGAAGTGTGCGGCCTCTCTGTGGCCGGGCGTCACTTCCTCTGTTGCTGGAGGCGCCACGAAGTGGGCCCAGGTTCAAGGAGAGGGGACACAAGCTTGGCCCCGAGATGAGAGGAGGGCCACCATCACGGTGTGGAAAGAGTGTGGGAGACGGATGCCGAGGACCAGCTGCGTTCAGAAAAATGCAGCCTGCTGTGGGGAGCGTCTGGTGAATGGGTGAAGGTAAACACTTACCAGTGAAGAAGAGGCGACCCTGTCTTCTGCTCTTAAGGGCTCTGAATGGATGAAACCGTTCATTTTCTAAGCACCTATTCCGTTGGCTGCGTTGCGTTGGGAACCGTTTAAGGTTCCCGGTCGGTAAGTAACAATAATAGCCGTTGTTATGATATAAAACAGGGTTTACGTAGTAATGATCACGTGCCAGGCCCTCTCAAGGGCTCTGTGGGTATTAATCCATCTAGTCTCCCATCAGACAAAGACAAGCACGCATCCCAGGATAAGGTCTGAAGATCGTGCCCAGATGAGAGGGAACCACGTGAGCCGGGATGCTGTTTCTCCCGTCGCAGTCTGGCCCTCCAGCTGCTCCCTCCTCACCGCCTGATGGCTGCGCCCCTGGGTGATCTGCGGACCCTGGGCATGATGGGGTCCCACGTTACAGCGGGAGCTGGTGCTGGGGAAGCTGTGGCAGGGGGCCAGGACCGCCCCAGAGGTGAGGGGCACAGGACAGGCAAGCAGGGGTCAGATGGCAGCAGAGCCAGGGCCCTGGGCGGTCACCTGGCTGACTATCCAGGGAGTCCCTCCAGCTCTGGACTCTGCTGTGGTTCAGGACGACATAGCCTGGCTCTTTGCATGTTCACTATGAGTCAAGGGTCAGCCTCCACGTCCAGCCCCCGGCCCCTGAGTCTCCTGCCTTGGAACGAATGGAAGGTTGGCCCTGTCCTCTACGAGCATTGGCCTCTGGGGGCTGGGCGCCCCCTGCCTGGCAGATCTTGCCCGTGTCCTGCCCAGCCCTGCAGCCGCTGCGCCCCGGGGAGGGTTTCTGGCTTCCTGCTCACAGGCGGTTTCCACCTGGCTGTCTCACCCTGGCCCACACACCAGCGGTGAAGGTGGCCGTGGGTGGCGGGGCAGCATGGGGGCGTGCCTCCAGGGCTGGCAGTGCCCGCCACAGACCACGGGGGCCCAGGAGGACTCTTCTTCCCGCTGGGCTGCCACGGACAGCATGCGGAGGGGACGTTTTTGGACAGAACTTACGTTCCTGGAAATGAATGAATGAACACAACATCCCCCCGTGGCCCCTCACAGGGGAGGGTGAGCTGCGCCAAGATGGAGATGGAGACAGAGGTGGGGATGGCGCTGGGGGAGGCACAGCTCTCCCGTCTGCAGACAGTGCTGCCAACCGGCGTTCGGAAGCACGCCTCCCCAGCACGCAGGGGCCAAGGCCTTACTCAGGGCGGGGCGGTGGGTTTGTGTAACACACTGTACTCTTGCAGAGGAAAAGGGTCGATTGAACCGCTCAATTCTCTCAGCGGGGGCTCGGCCATTGGCCCGCATTTGCTGAACAGGGAGGATTTATTCTTTAAACAGACGGCGCTCTGCACGGGGCCCTCCCCACCGGCCAGGGGCTGCTGGAGGAGACACGGGCGTCCTGTGTCTCGAGGTCGGTGGGCTCCTCTCCCCGTCCTTTCCTGGGGCACCGTTCTCCTCCAGCAGCCTCCAGCCCTCCAAGCAGCAGAAGAAAACAGGCCCATCAATTACCCATCCAGGCAAATTGGGGAGTGTGACAAGAGGTGAAACAAGAACATCCCATACTTAGTCCAGTTCCCGCTGAAGCTGGTTTTCAGGGCCCAGCGCGGGGTCCAGGGCTGTGGAGACGTGAGACGGCCGTTCCTTGGGAGGAGCACGAAGTCGGTGACGCAGGCTCGGGCTGGCTCATTGGCCTCTGTGTCCTTCAGGGTTGGTCTGCCTCTGGGTCTGGGACCGGGAGTCCAGACAGCAGGGCGGAGTGACCTCCCTCCGGGCCCAGAGGCACTCCTGGCCCAGGAGGACCCTGCTGTGCCTTTCATGGAGCTGTTGGGTCACAGGGGGGCCTGGAGTGGGGCAGGCAGGCTGCGAGGGGAGTTGGCCTCCAGGGTCGTGCAGGAGCCCGCCTGGCCAGGGAGCCTGGGGAGCCCTCGGGGTGGAGAAGCTGTGTCCCCCCCTCTCCCCTGACCTCTGAAGCCTCCTCTGAAGCCAGAGGCAGGGGAAGCTCTTTGGGCGGGGCGCACCCTTGTCTCCCACTCCAGCTTGTCCTTTTGGCCAGCCCAGTGCACAGGGGGGTGGGTCTCACCTGAGAAGCAATAGGGATGGTCCCTCACGCCACCCCTTCCCCCAGGGTCCAGGCGACCGTGACCCCAGGATGCTGGTGGCGAAAGCCCAGCCCAGCAGAAGCTCTGGGAAAGCCCAGGGACCCAGAGTTCAAAAAGCAGCTCTGTGTTTACACAGCGCAGGGCGTTCAGCTCGTGGTGGCCGCCCTGGATGGCAGCTGGCAGATGCTGAATGGCGCCTGTATCCTTGGCTCTCAGCTCAGCAGGCAGGCGGCAGCCATCAGCATACAGCCCCAGGCCCTCGTCCCCTCTCACCCGCCCTCCTCAGGGCCTGGGGCCTGGGCAGCCTCCGTGCCTGCAGGCCTGACCCCAGTGCCACCTGCTCCCCACCACACACGGCAAAGACTGTGCCTCTGCCATGCGGACGCGCCCCAGTGGTGAGAAGCCGAAGCGGACACTGTCTAGTCCCCGGGCCCTGCTGACCTCACTCCGTTCCTCTGCCCCTTTTATCCCCAACCGATTCCAAAGAGCATCCCACTCCAGCTCCCTCCCTGCCTCCCCCGTCTGCACCAGCAGGCCCCCCCGCCCTACGGTCAGTTCCCTCTGGCATCTTACTCCATCTGGTGGCATTTAGCACTGCCTTCGGCCACCTGATGGGAAGAGCTGACTCATTGGAAAAGACCCTGATGCTGGGAAAGATTGAAGGCTGGAGGAGAAGGGGACGACAGAGGACGAGATGGTTGGATGGTATCACCGACTCAATGGGCATGAGTTTGAGTAAGCTCCAGGAGTTGGTGATGGACAGAAGCCTGGCGTGCTGCAGTCCATGGGGTCACAGAGTCGGACCCAACTGAGCGACTGAACTGAGCTGAATGGAACTGCTGCCCCTCTGAATGCCCTGCCTTCTCCACCTCCCGGGCTCTCCAGACGGGTTCCCCTGCCTTTTCTGTTTCTCTCTCTCTGCCGTCCTGTCCTCTGCCCGAGCATCTCTCTGTGTCTTTGCCTCATCTCCAGACCTTCGACACCACGAGGTCGTCAGCACCATCCCGGGCTTGTTTCCCTGGACGGCTCGTCCAGCTCCACCTCCTGGCCTGGTCCCTCTCAGGGGGCCGTGCTCCGTCTCCCAGCTGTTCAGCCTCACACCAGGGCCTTGTTCTTGCTGCGTCTCTTCCCGCATCCAGCCTGACACCACATCCAGTGGCTCTGCCATCCTGGAGTATTGAGATCCACGACCCGCATGGCTGTGTGGACAGACAGCTCCGCGAGGGGTCCAGGGAGGTGGGTGTTGGGGCCCACGCAGCCTCCAGGGCCTTGCACTCAGCTTGTTAAGTTTGGGGGTTCTGCATGATTTTTTGGGGTCCCTCCCTGCGTTTTTACTGGCCCTGGGTCCTCTAAGCAAGGTAGGTGCACCCACGTGCCTGCAGAGATGTGACCTCCTCCTTCTTGATTCATTCAGGGCCTCCTGCTGCCTGGCCCTGCCCCATCCAGGCCCCGTGCAGTGGCAGAGTGGTCCTGTCTGCCCAGCCCGTCCCCTGCTTCTCCCGCCGCTGAGGGAAAGTGCTGGGCGGCCCCAGGCTTTGCTCCCGAAAGTAAAAGCGCTAGTCGCTCAGTTGTGTCTGATCCTCATGACCCCGTGGACTGCAGCCCGCCAGGCTCCTCCGTCCATGGGATTCTCCAGGCAAGAGTCCTGGAGTGGGTAGCCATTCCCTTCTCCAGGGAATCTTCCTGACCCAGGGATGGAACCTGGGTCTCCTGCATTGCAGGCAGGTTCTTTAAGTCTGAGCCACCCGGGAAGCCCCCTGCCACCCCTGTGCTCCCTTCGAATGTCCCCTCCTCAATGGTGCTCACTGAAGAGTTACGCTTGTCCTCCCAGCGGTCCCTGACTTCCCATCTGACATCAGTCACAGCATCAGTGACAATCTGACGTGCCTGCTGGGCTGGAAAACGGCCCCCGAGCTGCCCACGTCCGAGTCTCTGGAACAGTGAGTGCCACCTCTCACAGCAAAAAAGGACTTTGCGGGAAGGATCTTGAGACGGGAAACGGTGTGCGCACAATGGCCTCCTGAGAGGAGTCGGGTTGATGTCCAAGGGTGCCGGACGTTGGAGGGCTGCACTGGACCCTGAAAAGGCTGGGAGCGACTCTCCCTGGAGCCTCTGCAGAGACCCAGCCCTGCCCACACCTGGGCCTTAGCCTGATGAGACGCACCCCAGACTTCTGCCCTCCAGGGCCGTAAGATAACAAACGTGTGTGCTTACAAGCCGCCGACGTAGTGGTGATTGTTACAGCAGGAAGCGGGCAGACCGCGGGTTTTACTGTCTGTTTATCCTCTTTTCTCCACGGCAGAGCAAGCTCAGTAAAGACGGGAGCGCCCCTCTGTCTTGTTCCTGGTTATGTGCCTGGTGACTAGAAGGCCTGGCTCTTGGTAAGGACTCAAGAAAACCTTTCTGTCATTCCAAGGAGAAATGCAAATGTCCCTGAAACACATGAAGAGATGCTCAGCCACATTTACCGTCCGAGCGAGAGACGCCAACGACGATGGTAAGGAGATGCCCTTTCCCAGTCACCGGGTTGAACAGGTCTGAAAGTGTGACCGCCTGCTCTCCTGGTGGGACCGTGGGCGAGCTGGTGTCTGCACTGGTTGCTGGCAGGAATGTGTTCGGGTTTTAATGGGATCCCCCAAATAGAGACCGCAGTCCTGAGTCCTGATCCCTGGGGATGTGCCCCCAGTGGGCCTTCACAGAGGTGGTCAAGATGAGATCCCTAGGGCGGCCACAGCCCTACATGACTGTTGTCCTTTTAAGAACAGGAGAGAGACCCCAGGAAGGAGTTGCCAGGCGATGGTGGAGGCAGAGACTAGAGTCTCATGTCTACAAGCAAAGGAGCACCAAGGGCCACTGGCCATGCCAGAATCTGGAAGAGATAAGGCAAGATTCTCCCCCACACATTTCAGAGAGTGTAGGGCCCTGCCCACACCTTGATGGTGTCATCCTACAGAATTGCAAGAGAAGATGCCGCTGTTGTCTTGAGCTGCCCGGTTCGTGGTACTTTCTTACAGCCGCCCCAGGAAAGAGCTCAAAACAGTATAATCCCCATGGAGGGAAATCTGGCGAGATGCAATGAAAGTCCACTAGCAGGAATATAAAGTGCTGTCGGCACCAAACTGCCAGTTAAGGAAAGGGGAATGAAGCGCAGAACATGCCGTTAAAAAGAAATCAAGGTGTCCCTTCATTGCGACCCGGCAGGGTCACTGGGACATGTCGGAAGCAAAGAAGACAGGTTTAGGAAGAAAGGTGTGTGGAGGCCACCTTTAACCTAAGCAAAGGGGCTGGGAATGCAGATGATGTTTGCAAATACACACACTTACCATCGCCGTTCCTTACATGGTGTAGCGTGCACGGGCTGTTTCCTGCGAGGGGGGGTTGGAACAGGAGGGGCTGGTGGAGGGGAGCTGGTCGTCCCTGCGTGCGCCCTCCCGTAAGTTATTTCAGGAAACTTTGGAACTCTGTGTGCACCTCGCGAGCTGTATCTTGTGTGTCCTTCTGATGAACAAAAAGGCAAAGCGGTCAAACTCCTGGCTTCTCCGCTGTCAGTGAGAATATTGATGTTGTTATTCTGAAAATATTAGAAGTGTGGGTCGCAGAAGCACACACTCATAGTGGGACAAGCTATTAAGATGAAGACAATCAGTGCAAGAGAAAAAACCACAGTCGATGGAGTAAATTACATAAAAACCGGTGACGTCGCGGTGTATTTTCTCGTGCGTGTGAGTGAAAAGGCCTGGAGACAATGACTACATCTTGTGCCCAGCTTGGGATCCCTGTGGACCGTGTTCCCACCAGAAGGACTCAGGGTTCTTTGGGCTGGTCCTGTGTGGGGGCCAGAACCGTACGAGCTGACCCTGGGGCATCTCGTGAGGCCACAAGCGAGTGATGCGTCAAGACAACTGGGCTTCTGCTCAAAGGGCCTTGAGTCACACTGGGAAAAAGACCATTTTTAACTACAGCTGTCCTTTTTTTATAAATCCTCTGCAGGAGGCACACTTGTCCACCCACCCTCCGTGGCTGCGCTACCTTGCCTCTGGGAGCAGCCCTGAGCAGGGATTGAAGCTGCTGCCCTTGGGGAAGGCGCCTGGGAGAGAGATGCTGGCCCAGCGACGAGAGACATTCAGTGGAGGTTTCCTGCGAGCTGGGGAGAAGCATCTCAGCCAGCAGAACCCATTCTGGGGGGCTGGGAGAAGCTTCCAGAGGAAAACGGTGGGACCCACGGGCATCAGTGCGAACACGCTGTCTCAGCTCAGTGGTGCACGGGCTGAAAGAAAGGGACCCACGCATTTCTGCGGCTGCACAGTGCAGGCAGATTTTTCGAAGGAATTGCTGATGAATAATGAATGCCGACTTTTCCAGTTTTATGCGATGAAAATATTTTTAAGTCTGTCCTCTTTTCCCATCCTGTTTGTTGAAGCAGGCTACAGACTTTTAAAGGCATGCGTATCCATAGCTCCCTGGTGGATGCATTTTTCATTACACTTAAGGGAGGGGCTGTGGCACAAACGAAAGGCAGCGGCTTCCAGCGCTTTTCAGCTTTAGATAAAGGATGCTCGCCAGCGCTGCACGCACCTCTGCCGCTCACTTGCAGGTATGCACAGCCCCGTGTGCTCCCTGCGCAGAACGAGGCACCCGGCGACATCTGGTGACCCCTGAATAGCTGGGTAACCTGAGAAAAATACCATCTGGAAATGCTGGTGTCTTGGCCAGAGTCTTGCGTACCCGGGGGAAGGGTCAGCCTTATTCTGAGTGAGCTTTCATGGAAATCCAACCCAAGGCGAGAGTGTCTGAGCCAGGCGGAAGACGCGGTCTTATCTTTCTAAATGAAAGGTCAGCCTGGGCTCCAGGTGCCTTCAGGATTGGCTCCTGAGGGTAGGACCGTGAGACAAAAGCCTGCAGGCTCACCCTGAATGTGATGGCAGTCCCCCGTCCTGGGGGCTCCCAGACCGTCCCGTGAGCCATGCACTTGGCTTCTGTGTCGGACCCGTCACCTCCAAGGTGATGGAGTTCACCGAGGCTTTTCACCTGCCCGCCCGCTGAATGTTCTGCTGAAGGAAACACACCTGGAGAACCGGGCTCTGGCAGCAAGGAGCCAGCCCCGAATGTGCGAATCCAACCGGGATGTGGAAGCCCTGTGACCGGGGGCCTGGAGCTCGTGGTCAGCGTGACTCTGACTCGACTGAGCCTGTGCATCTGGGCGCTGCAGTCTGGCTCTGATGTGGCCAGAGGCTCCCGCACGTTGACCCAGGCACGTCGGGGGCGAGTGCATCCGGGCCCCCCCCCCGGGACCTGAGACTCACACCCCGCAGGGCTCCCTGGCCCC
The DNA here is from genome assembly GCF_016772045.2 of Ovis aries. Taxonomy (NCBI): domain Eukaryota; kingdom Metazoa; phylum Chordata; class Mammalia; order Artiodactyla; family Bovidae; genus Ovis; species Ovis aries. The sequence goes on from NC_056056.1 coordinate 1,438,359, forward strand.
CCGCCCTTCTCTTCTGCCTGCCGCCTGGGGAAGCTGAGAAGCGGAACGGACTCGGGGGTCGGGGGAGGTATTCAGGGAGCTCTCACACCCTTGAGGACCTTCCCGGAAACTTCCGACCTTAGCTCTGGGTTGGGAGTCTCGGGGGAGCTGCCTCTGTTCTCTTGGGGTCCGAGCCCGTGGGTGGAGTGCTCCTGGGCTGTGCCCTGTTGGTGGCGGGGGCACTCCATCTGTGTGTGTCCCTGCTTTCCCCAGCGACCCTGGGAGAGGGTGAGAAGAGCGGCCTCTGGACACTTATCCTGAGAAAGCTACAGATGCTGCCATCTGACCACAGTCCCCTGTGGAGGAGTCCACAGAGAGGAGGGCAGGGCGGAGGCGGCTGGACGGCACCCTGGAATCTCCTCGCGAGCCCCAGAAGACCATGCCGCTCTGGTTCTGAGAGTAAAACCCTAGGACCAAAGTGGTGATCCTTCTACCGGCACACAGAAGTCATTCGTGGGAGGTCTGACCTCCTTCTAATCGCCAGGCCCTGCAGGGGTGCAGGTGGGCCAGGCCAGGGCCCTCAGTGCGCACGGGGGTTGTGTCCGCCCCTTGTGCCTTTCCCAGGGGCCACATCCAAGGGACCACAGAGCTGGTTCTGGGGCAGCTCGGGCCGGATCTTCTCAGGTTCACCCTTGAGAACACGGTGAAGGCTGTGTCACTGGCAGAGGCCGTGGAGGAGGAGGACCAAGAGCCGAGACATTCAGAGGGATGCCATGTAGGGTCAGATGATGGGAGTGTGGAAATTGGGACCCACAGGTGCCCATTGGAGTTCGGCTTTGTGCAAACTGAAAATTGATTCCTGAGAGATGATGAAGTTGTTTCGAAAGCAAAGCATTTTTAAAAGGACACTGGGTGTAGAGGCCCCTACTGAGTCCATGATGGGACAGTCTGGGCATAAAAGTAACAAGTGCAGCAGACTGAAACACATTAAGTGCGCTGAAACTTCAGGAGCTCAGTTTCGGCTGAGAAAAGCCATTCTGGGGGCCGGGAGGACTCAGGATGAATCCCAGGGACAGTCAAGCGCCCCTCTTCCCTTCCCCATGGAGGCCTCTTGGTGGGAAGTGCTTTCTTCCTTGGGGGACAATCCCCCAGCTCAGAAACTCAGGGCAGGGGTGAGAGCAGTCCCTGTATAAACCCCCATGAATTGGCAAAGGGACAGAGGCCCCACTGGTCAGTGAGGCCGGGACCGTTGAGAGAATCTGCAAGGGCAGGTGAGGCCCCCTGAGAAGGGACACTGAGGCCTTGTGTGTGCACCCCCGCCTTCCAGTGTGGTGGGCTGGCCACTCCCCAGGAGCAGGGCTTTGCATAAAGTGAGGCTGGCCGTGTGCTGAGAGCTGCTGCGCCCGGGCCACGGGTCCATGGACGTTCATCAGACTCTTTCTATTTGACATGTTTGAAAAATTTCATAATGAGAGTCTTCTTTCATTAAAATTTGGAATGAATAAATATGAGTCTTGAACGAATGACCTTATCGGCTTCTCACGTTTCTTCCTCTGCTTAGCCTGGCCCCGGGTCAGAGTCTGGCTGCCCCCCGCACCGTGACCCGTGCCCCAGACGGGATCTGACGCCGAACCTGAGCAGAGAACCCAGAGGCCAGCACCCTCCCCGCCCCTGCCCCTCCCCGAGGCCGGCGGAGAACTCCAGCCCTCCACTCTCCGGCAGCTCTGACTTGGGTGGGCGGGCTGAGTTCACGTCCCGGCCACGGACTGTCTCTTGACCTTGAGCCACGATGCCTCCTGGTCGCTCAGAACTGTCTGGTGAGTTAAGGTTTAGGAAGTGCCTGGAACAGTGCTTGGCACAAAGTGGGTGCTCAGGAAGATGAACGGCTGAGACCTCACAGAGACCACACGAGAGGGCATGTGAGTGTGTGCGCATGTGTGTGTGCGTGCACGTGTGTACACGTGTGTGTGTGTACACACGCATGCATGCGTGCACATTCCGGTGTGTGTAGCCCTGGGTGCCATCCCCCTCTGACTCCTTGCCTTCCCAGACCAGCTGCCTGGTGCCATCTGCTCAGTGTGGTCTGGGGTGGGATGGAACCTTCGAGATTTACGTGAATGGGCTTGAGGCCCATGTTTAGATTAGAATCTCAGAATCTTGAGAGCCGGCCAGGCTCCCAGGGCCACCAGACCCCTCCTCCAACCCACCCTGGCTAGCATCCCCCTGCAGTGTCCTTCCCAAAACCAGAGGGCCTTCCTGGCGAGGGGTCGCAGCATTGCATGGCCCCAGGGCCCACAGGGACCCGACGTGGAAGTTGGAGGGCGTCCTTGTCCCAGCCTGAAGCCCACAGTCAGGACTGCAGGCGACTGGCCGGCTCTGAAGGGCGCAGGAGTCTAAGTCCTGGGATGTGAGAAGGCCAGGCGTGCCCTGGGGGTGCAGCCAGATGACTCAGGATACCGTGTGTGCACGTGTGTGCGTGCGTGTGGGCACATGCCTGGCCTGTGGGGTATCGCACAGCCGTGCGTGTGTGTGAGCGTGGCAGGCCTGAGTGTGTGCGTGAGCGTGCGCGTGTGCCCACCTCCCAGGGGCAGAGGGCAGTGCAGCCACAGCTGCTCACTTCCCCGCAGTACCAGCTCCCACGCTGGGTCAGCTGGAGCTGCCCTGGCCCTTTCACCCCGTCCTTGCCCTGTGCTCGGTGGGACAGGCTCCCAGGTGGCACACGGAGCACGGGCTGAACACACCAAACTCTTGGGCAGGGAGGGGCCCCTGGAAAGCCCGCTGGCTGAGGAAGCCTGTGACGGCACCTAGGCCGAGGGCCAGGCCGCCCGAGGCAGGTGCCCTAGAGTTCATGCCAAAGGCAAACGTGCCCACACCCGGGGGATGGGGTGCACGGGGCTTTGGGCATAACCCGCTCTGGAGACAGGTAGCGTCTCATCTTCCCTCACGACGGTATGTCTCCCTCCGCCTACCCAGCCTGAGTGGGGTTAGGCAGCCAGCAGAACTGATTAATGTCCGCCAGGCAAATGGAGGCTGGGAGGTTTGCAAATCAGGGTCGACTAATTCATTTATTGATCAAAGAGCTGTCTCTTACTTTTCCTCCCACCAAAGAGCCTCCCCTACCTTTCCTAAAAAGTCAGCCCAGGGCCCCACGGAGGAAAGTGAGAGCCACTCTGCCAGTGGGCCTCCCCCAGCCTCTGGCCCTGAAGACCTAGCCTGGCTCTGTGACGGTCTGGCTCCGGCTGCCCAAAGCCACGGAGGTGGTTTTGCTCCCTTCTTGCAAAGCAGAGTGTCTACTCTCTGCACTCCTCCTTCCCGGTGCTCTTGAGGGTCCTCCCGGGACCCCTTTTAACAACTGAGCCTCCCCCAGGAGGAGTCACCAGCCATGCCCCGTGGTGACAGCTGGTTGGTCCCCGCACATGCTGCCTCTCATTCATTCATTCCCCTTCACCCATCCATCATTTGTTCACTTGCTCACAGAAGTGTTTGACAAGATCGAGGGCATCCTTGGTGAGAAATGAGGTGTCCGCTGCAGACCAGAGTGGGCCCTGGCTTGGGCACACCAGCCACAAGACACGGAGTACAGAACTTGGTCCTTCTGCCCCCAATTTCCTCATCCTTACATGGGAATCATTGCAAAATAGAAAGTTATTATTTTCCCATTTTTGAGAAGTAAAAGAATCAGGGTGTAATGCCTAAAATGCTAACACAGACATGTGGGTAACTGTTACCCGAAAAAGGCGGCAAACAACGTGCGTCAGGCAGCACGTGGAGAAACGAGGTCGCTGGTGCCCCGCGCAGACGCGATGGTGCAGCTGCTGCGGGGACAGCACGGGGCTTCCTCAGAAAACCAGGAGTCAAACCACTGCGCGATCCTGGAAGCTCACTTCTGAGTCGCAGCAGGGTCTCGAGTGAATATTTGCGCCCCCGTGTCTACAGCGGCCTTATTCACAACCGCTAAAAGGTAGAAGCAACCCAAGGGTCCGTCAAGGAATGAGCGGGTGGATGAGATGTGGTCCGTCCGTACGCTGGGATACATTCAACCGAGAAAGGAAAGGAAACCCCGAGCCAGATCGGAGCGTGGATGAGCCCCCAGGCCATTGTGCTGCGTGAAATAATTCAGCCTCAGAAAAGCAAAGACTGTAGGATCCACGGATATGAAGAACCTGGAAAAGGCACATCCATAGAGACAGGAAGTTGGTGGGAGGGCAGGGAGCTGGGGGAGGGGACGGGGGTTAGTGTTTCGGGGGACAGAGTATCAGTGCGGGGACGGGAGACAGCTCTGGAGATGACGGTGATGGTGGCTGAACGGGCTTGGTGCCCAAGCTGTGCACGTGAACGCGGTCACGATGGCGGGCTCACGTTCGTTATGTACCTTTTATGACAGTCAAGTGCAGGTGGTCTGGTGGAGGGTGGATCTCAGCAAGTGAGATCTCGGAACATTCTCACTGGCGAGAAGGAAGGGGGTCAGCCCCGCGGGGCAGCCCCGGGCCGGCTGCCAGGAGCAAGGTGAGCACGCGTGAGCCCAGAGGACCTCATCCTTGGAGGAGCATCTTGCGTTCCTGCCGAAACCACTTGGAGAAAGAAACGCCTGTTTATTGGCACCTTTGTTTCACACAAACGAAGATTCTAACGCTTTAACAACCCAGTTCTCAAGTAAACTACCCTTTTTTACAAGGATCTTGCTCTTTTCTGGCCAGACCTCACCCCAAAATGGCCCGCTGCCTTCATCTTCTTTGTTAATAGCTCAGCAACCCCAGCCTGCCTGCGGTGTGCCCAGCTGGGCCCAGGGGGTCTGAGGACGGGGGAAGACCCTCCAAGCTGTGCGGGGAGGCTTCCCCTGGGCAGATTGACCTGCAACCCCCTGCGCCTTCCCCCCGGTCCTGAGAGGCATCCTCCCTGTTGTGGGGTCTGTGAGGTGCGGGTCACTCTCTCCAGACCGCCGTAGGCCTTTCATGCCGTTTCCAAAGGGCTGTCACCTCTCAGGAGTGCGCTCCCGGCAGGAGGGTTTCGCGGAAGGGAGTCAGGGACACAGTCTTCTAGAAGCTTCTGGAAGGGCAGTGAAGGCGGTGAGAGGTGGGCCTGGCTCTCAGCGCAGGAAGGGAACCTGCCTCCAGGGGCCCCACGGAGTGACAGGCACCAGTCTTTGGAGTAACAGCCCAGTAGGGTGGGGAGATGTGGGCGCGCGAGGGATCCGGGGGCCTGGAGCACCGCCCGCCTGCTGCCCGGGGTGGAGGCTGGCTCAGCGTCCCGCCCCTGGTGGGTCCTGAGGGCACGTGGGGGCAAAGGTGGTTGCCTGCGGGGGGTCAGACTTGGCAGATTGAGTGTCTGTGCCCACATCCACCCGCAGGTGTGAGCACACACACACACACACACACACACACGCCCGCGGGCGAGGGGGGGCAGCGTGTGGCTGGGGGGCATGGATTTGAGGTCAGGAGCAGCGGAGTTGAATCTGAGGCTTGAGCAGCCTCAGGTCTCAAGCTCAACCCCACCCCCCAGGTGCCACAGAGGCCCAGGAGGAGGGATGAGAAGGTTCCAGAACCCCCCACACACTCCGAGTCATCGGGCAGCCCTCTTCGGGTGGATCAAGGCCGTTTTGTGGACGCACATGCCCCAGGGGCTCTGTGTAGGTCTGTGGGAGGCAGCTCTTGGGGCTCTGGGGCCCACAGCCCCTCATCACGGGGTACCCAGGACATTTCAACCTTTTTTGCTGCCGCGTAGATGCTGTGAGGCTGTGTGCTGGGTGGGGGGCACACCCAGGTGACCTGCCGGGCCTGGGGCAGGCCTGCAGGGTGGCCAGGGCTCCTTGGGGGCCGGCTCAGCACCTCTCCCCAAGGATCCTTTCTGCAGAAGGAGGGCAGCGAGGCAGGAAGACTCCTTCCCCTTCCTGAGACAGTCCTCGGTGGGAGGCAGCCCAGGAGAGGGGTCAGGCAGGCCTGGTCTTCCACCTCCCTCAGCCCTCCCTGTGCCCCCCACGTGGCACCCTGTCACCCTGTCCCGAAAGCTGTGGAGGCCACGTGGGCCCCAGGCCCCCTCATCCGCAAGGACACGAAGAGCTGATGCTTTTGAACTTTTGGAGAAGACTCCATCTTTTGGAGAAAACTCTTCAGAGTCCCTTGGACTGCAAGGAGATCAACCAGTCCATCCTAAAGGAAATCAGTCCTGAATAGTCACTGGAAGGACTGTGAATATTCATTAGAAGGACTGATGCTGAAGCTGAAACTCCAATATTTTGGCCACCTATGAAGAACTGACTCATTTGAAAAGACCCTGACGCTGGGAAAGATTGAAGGCAGGAGAAGGGGACGACAGAGGATGAGATGGTTGGATAGCATCACCAACTCAATGGACATGAGTTTGAGTGGACTCTGGGAATTGGTAATGGACAGGGAAGCCTGGTGTGCTGCAGTCCATGGGGTCGCAAGGAGGTAGATACAATTGAGTGACTGAACTGAACTGAACTGACTGACCACTTCTAATCTCTTCTCATCCCTGTAATTTTGCCTTTTGCAGAATTTTGCATCAAATTAATTATACAAATCATTTTGCATGAAAAGGACTCCTGTGGACAGTGATCTCTGCGTCCCCGCAGCTCCCAGCACTTGGCTGGCTGCAGAACAGACACCTGCTCATCACAGGCAAAGCACTCAGCAGGGATCCGACCCCCGAGCTGGTGCTTCTCAGCGTGTGACCTGGGGACTCCAGCATCCCCATCTGCCTGTGGAATGCAGGTTCCCAGGCCCCATCAGCGTCTCCAAACGAGAGCCTCTGGAAGAGGCGTTTCGAAGCCAACCAGCTGAGTTTACAGAGTCTTGGGGTTTGAGGATCACACTGGGCATCTTTGCTGAGTCATGTGGGAGGGGCCCAGGGCACAGACGTGCTGTCCCGACAGAGACCCCAGGACTGACGCCTTGCCCTCACCTCCAGGCCCGCAGCCTGGTTCCTGTGGAGTCTGGGCGCACGTCCCAGAATCTGCAGCTCCACCTGCTTCCTGCCTCTGCTCCCACAACTGACGGTTCTCCTTCTGCTCTGAGCAGAGGCCGCCCAGCACCCTGAGCCTCCCGGGGTCCCCTCCCGGGGTCCCCTCCTGGGAGCGCTTGTCCCGCTTCACCCTTAGAGCCTGCCCCTCCCTCCCAGGACCTGCCGTAGCCCGGCCCCGCCTCGTGTGTGAACCTTCCTGGGGCCCTCGGCCAGGGCAGCGGGCGCAGAGATGAGACGGTCAGCCTGTCAGAAGCTCTGGGAACAAGCGCCCTTCACAGGGCTCTCAATGGCGCAGGCCCCGCCCTAGTGGGGAAGGCGGCTGCAAACCCCTCTCCCTGCTTCCTGGAGCGTGTAGGTCGCTATTTCCATTTCAAGGCTGCGGCCATCAGCCTGCCTGCTCTTGAGTGAGGCATGTGGCCCACAGATCCCAGGCCCCGACGGTCAGCGAGGGGAGGGCTTCCCTTCGCATCATGGACAACGGGCCCCCATTAGCCAGGGCACTAGGAAGCTGATCCTGCTCTGCCCCGGGAGGAGGTTGGGGGACCCACCCTGACGGGCCGAGGGGCGGGGGTGGGCCAGAGGGCAGGGGCAGCCCAATCCTGGGACTCCCCCAGCCCCCGCGCCAGGCAGGGCTGCAGGCCTCAAGCTGCACAGCGTCCTCATGACTATGAAAGTCGTGTGTGGAGGAAACACGGGCCCAGTGGACAGATGAAGCAAAGGCCGGTCACCCCGCCCAGCAGAGAGCATCGCGGGAGCTGCCGTGGACCGAGGTGGGCACCGTCGGCTGGTTCTCCCCAGACTGCGCACGTTTCCTTTAACCCTGTGACTGGTGCCACTAGAGCTGGAGGGCGGGCATCAATGCCCCGTGGGGGGCCCGTGCTACAGCCTGTGATCACAGCCCTTCACCCCGCCTGCCTCCCTCCGCCTCCCGTGGTGGCTGTCTTCAGAGCTCTGTCCCAGGCTTGTTCTACCGTGTGCGTGTGGGGGTGCATATATGTGTGTGCATGCGTGTGCATAAGTGTGTGTGTGTCCATGTGTGCATGTGGGTGCGTATATGGATGTGTGTTTGTGTGTATATGGGCGTACATATGTGTATGTTGTGTGTGTATATGTGTGTACATGTATGAATGTGTATGTGGATGTGTGTGTGGATGTGTGTATGTGGATGTGTGTGTGTGTTTGGATGTGTGTGTTTGTGTGTTTGGGTGTGTGTGTGTATGTGTGTGTGTGTGTGGATGTGTGTGTGTGGATGCGTGAATGTGTGGATGTGTGTGTGTGAATGTGTGTGTATGTTTGGATGTGTGTGTGTGCGCACGTGTGTGTGTGTGTGTATGAGCTGAGCTCGCGTTGCTTACATCTCTTGTCACACGACACCCTGACATCTCCGCATCCTCCCCAAATATACTGCTCAGTCATCCCACCCCCTGGAGCAGCTGGCGTGGGGTCAGCAGCTTCTTCCTGCCTGGACGCCAGTGCTCACGTGATCCCGCTTCCTCTAAGACCCCTTGGCTTTCCTCCTGCACAGGGACAGCTGCTCACAGGGCTCACGATGGGTCAGTGGTGAAAAGATGAGACCAGCTGTGTCCCAGGAATCCTCTTGGGCCTCGGGTGCCAAGGAATAGCTTTGGGAAATGCTTCATGCAGGGGGTCCCGCCGTGGCCCCTGGAGCGAGAGAAATCCTGGTGAGCCTTCGGGTTCTGAAGCTGCATCTTCTCAGCTGCCAGAGAGGCACGTCTCTGAGGGCCTCTAGGAGGGACACGCGGTCCTCCCCAGATCAGCGGTCCACAGTGGAGGTGCAGCCGTCTCCAGGAAGTGAGAGCATCTCTCCAGCACTGGGCTCACCAGGTAGAGAGAGTGGGCTCCTGGCTGTGCCCTGGGTAGAAGGAGGGGCGTCCAACCACAGCCTGGCTTCTTCTGGGGCAGCGAGGGTGGTGGGGAGGGAGAGGAGGCAGGTGCCAAGACCACCTCTGTCCCAGGCAGCCTTCGGACACCTCAGCCCTGGGAGGGCAGGGAGGCCGTGCACCCAGAAAGAAGGAGTCTTCAAGCAACAACACCCTGAGGGCTAGGCTCTCAGAGCCCTGGGGAGCCCAAGGCCTGGGGGTGACAGGGAGCCGGAAGGGAGGTCAGAGCGTCTGTGGTTCTGTCTCCCTGCCCCTCGGTTCTCTCAAGCCTGAAAACGGGCAAGCTGCTTTCCAAGATGCTGGCTCCCAAGATGTTGGCTCCCAAGATGCTGGCTAAGAGGCACCACTGGAAAGGGAGTCTCCAGGGCCCAGGGCCACCGAGACCCTTGCCTTCAACTCCCTGGCTGCCGTCGTTCATCGCTCAGTCGTGTCCAACTCTTTGCGATTCCGCGGACTGCAGTCGCCAGGCCTCCCTGTCCATCACTGTCTCCTGGAGCTTGCTCACACTCATGTCCATCGAGTCAGTGATGCCATCCAGCCATCTCATCCTCTGTCGTCCCCTTCTCCTCCTGCTCTCAGTCTTTCCCAGCATCAGGGTCTTTTCCAATGAGTCAGCTCTTCGCATCAGGTGGCCAGAGTATTGGGGCTTCAGCTTCACCTCCTTCTTTGGGGTGTTGCAGGAAATGGTGGGGGCGGATCATGAAACAGAGGCTGACCATGGAACCCAAGAGACACGCTGATCAGGGTTCTGGGAGGGGCGGGGGTGGGGTGCAGGCCTGGGCCCCGGTGCCGAGCAGATCATCCCGGCAAGGGACCCAAAGCCAGGGCCACAGTCGGGGTGCAGCGACGGCCTGAGCTGCCTCCTCTGTGATGGAGGCCCTGCCGCCTCCCCCGCCGTCTCCAGCTTTCTCTAGGGTGAAGTGAAGGTGACGGACGAGGAAGGGCTTCTGTCTGCCATGAAGCACCTACAGTGTGCGCTAATACTGTTGTTATTGCTGTAATTATTGTTATTCCAAGTGCACAAGGATGATGGACGGCCTGCGGGGGCGGGGGGGAAGTCCAACCTGCCAAGAAATTCTCATATTTCAGGGCGAAAATGCTTTGAAATCCGAGGAGGAAAGAGGCTTAGAACCAAAGGCATTTGATTATCATTGCATTTGAGTCTACACACATAAGACCTGACTTCATTCAGAAAAGTCACCCACGAGAAATTAAGTCGAGATTTCCCCCATCCCTTGCTGCATTTACCAGCTCTGGGGCTTAGGAGATGGAAAGTACAGACTCCAGTTGGGAAGAAGCCTTCTGGAAGTTCTGGTTCAGCAGGCAGCCAGCAAGCACCCCTCCCTTCTCCCACCAACAGCCAGGAGCTTAGAAGAGGGAAGCTGAATTGTTATTCAATGTCCTTCCCAGCCCAGCTCCCACGCAGCTCATCCGCGAGCCCGTCAAGGTTGGCTGGAAAGTCCCGCGAGCCCGTCAAGGTTGGCTGGAAGGTCAGACCCCTGTGACCCTGTGACTGCGGGTGCCTGGAACCCAGGTCAGTGATTGCAGAGGCTGGAGAAGGTGCCTGCAGTTCCTGTCAGGGGCGGCAGGGCCAGGCTAGGGGGCTGGGCCCCGGGCCCCCCGCTCACTGACCCCGCATGGCTGAGACCACCCGTGACCGCCTGCCCTCCCTGCAGGGCAAGCTGCTGGCTCTAGTGGGTGAATGAGCCAAGATGCCCATGGGAAGCTGGCTGTGGGTCCTCAGACGGTGGTCTGGGCGATAAGGAATCCCTCCAGCAGGGGTCCCTCCAGTCGTCAGCGTCTCCCACCTGCAGGGAGCTGGGCGAGCGGAGCCCGTTGCTGGAATCAGGCAGCACGCTCATCGCCCACTTCAACCTCCAAATCTCCTTGGCCCCTTAGGCTGCGGGCATGGCTCCAGGTCCTGGAGCTGGGCTCTGCTGTCCGTCCTTGTGGCCGGCTGCACAGGCAGTGCTCAGCTCCTCCAGGCTTCCAGGGGAAGTGGGAAGCCCTTCACACCATGTGGCAGGTGACTCGAGGCCTGGGGCCCAGTGACTGGCCAGGGCATGATGCAGGGCCTCCCAAGACCCCCACCAGGAGGCTCATCGAGCTCCCGCCAACCCCACTGAAGCCGTCGACTCAGGGCTGCTGGCCGGCGGGGCTCCTGGACCCCAGGACAGGGAGTAGAGCTTTTCCCAGACCCCTCTGGACGGCAGACACTGCCCCAGGGCTGGGTGTGCAGGCGGCTGGCTTCCCAAGACCTTTCTGGGTCTTATTGGAGGAGCCAGCCTCCTAATCAGGTGTGCGTGACATCCTCTTCTCACGTATCCCGGAACGAGGCTCTGCTGAGGTCTCACCATTCCCAAGCAGGCGGGCAGGACCGGTGTGTCCCGGAGGAGTCCCCCTCAGCATCCTCACGTGCAGCTGGGAGGCCCCCAGCCCTCAGAGCAGAAGAGACTTCCGCCCAGACCCCAGAGGCTCCTTCCTGCAGGGTGGCGCTCTGGCTGGCACAGCGAAGGACCACAGGTGGGCGGGATTCATTCTCTCCCAGGTTCCCCTCATCAAGGGGCCGGCAGGACCTCGCCCGCCCCCGGAGGCCCCTTCCAGCCCCTGGAGGCTTCAGGCGTCCCCGGGCTTGTGGCTGAGCCGCTGCGGTCAGCGTCTGCCTCCATGTCTACGTGGCTTCTCTTCCAGCCGAGTCAGATGTCCGCCTGGGCCGCTCGTTCGAGGGCTCCCGATACGACATTGGGCCCCTCGATAACCCAGGGTCTCCCTCCCACCTTAGCACCCTTCGTTACATCTGCAGACATCTTGCTTCCATGTAACTTCACATTTACAGGATCCCGGGGTTGGGACCCGTTATCTTCAGGGGCCACAAGCAGGCTGAGCAGACCCAGCAGGAGGCCCACAAAAGCTGGACCCCAGAACCCAAGGCTGACAAAGCCACAGACTCTCAACGTGCCGTGCTCTGCAGCCATTTTTCAGTTTAATTGGCTTGAAATGCATTTGGCTGGGAGGGATGTCCCAGGAAATAGATGGGTTTAATAACACCTCCCATCCGTGCAGGGCATGCCAGCTCCGGAGCCGGGGTGCGTCCGCACGCATCCGTCCTCTCGGCGTGGCCCCTGGAGGGGGCGAGTGACACCAGAGCTCAGGTCACCCCGCCACCTAGCCACGGAGGGGCCACCCCTCCAAGCCCCGGGCTGGCTTTGCAGCTGAGACGCCAACCCGCAAACATCCACCTCCAGCCCAGACACAGGCAGCCGGGACCCAAAGAGATGGCCCTCTCTGGACACGCCCTTCTGAGCATCCTTCCGGGAGCAGAGGGCGCCGAGTGCTGGCACCTGGCACCCTCACCAGTGGGCAGCCGGGGTGGCTGTCCTCCCTGTGACGGGCCCGCATGTCTGGGCAGCAGACGGGCACTGCTGCTGGCCGCAGGCATGGGGCTCCGGCCCCAGGCCTGGTGTAGGCACCGCCCCTCGTCCTCCGAGGTGCCTGACCTCTGGGTCTTCTCAGGGGAATCCTTACTCCCTTGCACCCCTCACACAACAGAGAGAGGCCGTGGGATTTCAGCTCGGGGTGGGGGCTGGTGGGGGTCTGCCGCTGAGAGCCTGTAGCTTCACCCCTAAGGGGCTGAAAGTGCCTCCCCGGTGAACACGGCTGGAAGGGGGCTAGAAGCACCTCCACCCTTCCTCTGCCCCAAGAGCGTGGGCTGGCCTGGGGGGTGGCTGGGCAGAAAGGCTGGGCGGCCCGGCCCTTGTCCACCCCTCCTGAGTGGGGGTGACGGTGCACCCAGCCTGGACCCAGGACCCTCTGGACAGCAGACGCTTCTGAGGCTCAGGGAGAGGCGGCAGGCGGGTCTGGAAATGCTGTCTGGGCGACTCACGGGGGTAAAGGCAGGTGGGACCCCCGGGGCAGTCCCCCGGTGACCTCAAACATGTGTCTGATGACATTCCGAAGCGTTGAAGGGCCTGGCCCACAGCAGGATGTGGCCCCCTGGACAGGGTCCTGGCCCCAGGCAGGGCGGGCTCGGGCAGGGTGGGGTTGGTCCCCATGGACAGGGTCTGGGCTCTGGGCAGGGGGGGCTTGGTAAGGGCAGTGTGGTCCCCGTGGACAGGGTCCTGGCCTCGGGCAGGGCGGGCCCGGGCAGGGCAGTGTGGTCCCCATGGACAGGGTTGGGGCCCCGGGCAGGGCCGCCTCAGTTAGGGCAGTGGCGGCGGCAGTGGCGCCGTCAGCCGGGTCTCGTCTTGGTGAGCACAGGGCCGCAGGGAAACGGAAATACAAGTCTTGTTGATTCCAAGGGATTTGTCGTCCAGGTAACAGTGTCAGGAGCGCTCGGCTGGGAGCGAGATGCCTGCTCTGGATGCGGGCTGTTGCCTCTGCGGCCCGTCTGCAGAGCCCTCGCCTCTCTGGACGCCTGTTCACTCGTGTTTGCGGAGCTGCTGGGGGGACGCAGCCGTGACCGGCTGCCAGCCATGCTTCCGTCCCTCTCCGATCTGTGGGCTCCAGAGTCAGTCCCCGCCCCAGCAACGGTGTGCGGCAGAGCCCCAGCAGGGTAGACCCCAACTGAGGCAGACCCCCCCACACTGACGCAGACACCTCCATGCTGCGGCAGACCCCCCGAACTAGGGCAGACGCCCCACACCGGGGCCGACCCCACCCCCGGGGCAGGTGTCAGGGAGGGAGGCGCAGCCGGGGGCCCTGGATCCCAGAGGGCCTCTGCAGGGCGGGGCTCTGCAGGCGCAGAGGAGCTGGGGCTCAGGTCTCGGCTGCCTGCGAGCACACTTCTCTCCTTCCGGTAGCGGTGCTTTCCAGGGAAGCACCTGGCGTTTCCCTTCCCTTTCTCTTCGAGGAGGTCAGGCCGCGCTTCCTGAAAGCTTCGCCTCTTATCCATGGGGCGTTTGTGCTGTGGAGCCTTGGAGGCCCTGGGGCTCCGGACAAGGACGCAGCTCCGCACTCCTGGGCCCAGCGCCACCCACCGGGGCCGCCTTTTCACCTGCTGCCCAGACCCAGGCCCGCTGTGCGCCCTGCCTGCCCACCTCCGCCTTCGAGTCCCACCAGGATCCCAGGACCTAGAATCCAACTCTGGTCCTGGGAGGCCGAGGAGGAGGGGTCCTCACACCTGCCGGGCGGCCAGCACAACCTCCCGGACGCTCGCCGGCAGACACAGGGCTGCGACCGGCTGGCATCTCTGACTCCTTTCCTCTGTAGGGTCCCTGAGCTGGTGTGATCTCACCCACCACGTGAGGATCGAGTCCATTTCCGCAGCTGCCCTGAGCTTTGTTTTCCTGCTTCGTGGGAGTCTGATTGGGGTTCAATGAGACACCCCACCTGGGACATTTAACCAGATGCAGAGCCCAAGGTGAAATCTCAACAAACGGCAGCCAGTATCAGTCATCTTCGCCTTTTTATGTTGCTCATGGTGTTCGTGCTGCAAGAATACTGGAGTGGTTTGCCATTCCCTTCTCCAGTGGACCACCTGAATATTCACTGCAAGGACTGATGCTGAAGCTGAAGCTCCAGTCCTCTGGCCACCTGAAGGGACTCATTGGAAAAGACCCTGATGCTGGGAAAGATGGAGGCCAAAAGGAGAAGACAGCTGCAGAGGGTGAGACAGTTGGATGGCATCGCTGATACAGTGGACATGAACTTGGGCAGACTCCAGGAGATGGTGAGGGACAGGGAGGCTTGACTGCTGTAGTCCGTGGGGTCGCAGGGTCAGATATGATTTAGCGACTGGACAACAGCAAGTCCGTTATCTTAGGTGCTGTTTCACTGGCTGTGATTTATTATCACGGTCGCTGTTATCACCGGTCCATCCTATCAAACCAGGGGCTGCTTTCTGGAGCCTGGAGAGTGGAGTGCGACTCCTCCAAGACTAGGATGGGCTGGAGGAGAGGTTCCTGAACCTCCCGGGCAGCCAGGGCCAGCCCCGGACAGGCGGGTGGACATCCGGAATGCCTGCCCGTGTGACCTTCAGCTGAACAACCAGTACCCGTGGTACTTTGTTATGCTTAGATTTTTGTTTACCTGAAATTTAAATTTTTTCGGGATAATGTTGACACCATTCAGGGGAAGCAGCTGTCAGGTGGGCGACTTGTGTGTTTCATGTGCTGGGTGGACATCTAATCCACCTGTTTTCTTTTGAAACATCTTTATTGACATACATTCACGGACTCACAATGCGTCCATTTAGAGTATGCAGTTCCACAGTTTTTAGCATATTTGCAGATGAACACAACCGTCACTACGGTCATTTTTAGGAACTTTTATCAACTCAGAAAGGAGCCCTATTCCACTGACTGTCACTCACTGGCCCCGCCCCCCGCCCTTAGCAACGGTCGCTTGGCTTTCGGTCCCAGTGGAATCCCCTCTCCTGGGCGTCTTGCAGGAGTGGGATCATGTGAGGCATGGTCCATGGCGGGCTTCTTCGCTTCCCGTGCTTTCCAGGTTCATCCACACAGTCCCACATGCCAGGGCCTCACACCTTATCATGCTAATAAAACCCTTCGTGTGGATGAAACGCATCTGTTTATCCAGCCATCGGAGGTGGTGGTGAGGGCTGTCTCCTCGACCTCAGCCTGCTGCCTGCCCTTGGCACGGCCAGCCCAGGTTTAGCAAAGAACGCTGATGAAAACCAAACAGCATCCTCCCCTCCCCCAGCACTGGTACCTGATCCAGCTCCCTGCTCCATCCTCGATGTCGGCCTTTAGCAGGAACCCTGACAGGCCAGGTGAGCAGACTTCCCCACCTGGCTACCCAAGCAGCTCCTCTTTGTGACCTCCACCCACTGACCCCACCTCCTGTCTCCCCCGACCCTGGGAGTCCGTCCCTGGCCGTCCTGCTCTGTGCAGAGCTGAGCTCATGCCTGCCCCAGTCTCTCTCACCTACTACAGTGACTTGAGTCCGGTCTGCCTTGCTAATTTAAACATGCGCTGGGCGCAAACATTCTTCATCAGCAGACATCCTGGCTGCTCCCCCTCTAGGCCGTGTTCCCACCTGCTGCTCTAGCGTCCAAGTGCAGGATTCGGCGTGGACATGTGTTCCCGTTTTTCTTAGGTAGTTGTGTAGGAGTGGAACTTCTGGGTCCTACGGCTGAAATTCTGATATCACAGAATATCTTGGATTTTATCTGGCAACTCCGGGCCCTGCCCATGCGTGTGTCTTATGGTGGGGCAGGGGGCGACCCCTTCCACTTCACTGAGGGCTAGGGTTCTGGTCCCCCAGGGGTGGAAAGAGGCCAACGTCAGGGATCACAAGTCACGGCTCTGGGTCACGGGCTGCCAGTCTGCACACGGGTCGTTCGGTGGCCTCTGCCACCACCTGCATCAACTCTGGGCCAGGTGGCCCGGTCCTGGGGTCCCAGGAACCCTGGAGGACCCAGGCAAAGCTCGCAAACAGGAGGGGGAAACGTGCTTTCAGATGCCCACCCTGGGCCCCCAGCCCCAGCGAGGCCAGGCGAGTAGAAACAGGACAAGTTTCTCAGGCGCCTTTATCGGGGGTCTGCCCCGGGCGGCCAGCACACAGCTCCCCAGACGGGCTCCGGCAGCAGCGAAGCCTGAACACTCCACCTGCTCAGAGGCTGGACGTCCAGGCAGGCGCGGGCAGGGCTGGCTCCTCCCGGCCTGCTCCCTCCTCGCGGGGCCTGCAGACGCACCTCCCTGCCCTCCTCCCACTCCGCCTCCATCTGTCTCCACACCTTTCCGGTCCCTCTCTGTGTGTCCACGTCTCTTCTCATAAGGACGCCGGTCAGCTGGGTTCAGCCTGCCCTAAAAACCTCATTTCTAACTTAGCCACCTCTTTTGACTTTATCTCCGAGTCCAGTTACACACTGAGATCCTGGGGTTAGGACCTCAATATGGGAATCTTGGGGACACACCGTCCTGTGCATATGTGCTAAGTCACTTCAGTCGTGCCCGACTCTTTGCGGCCCCACCAGGCTCCTCTGTCCAAGGGAGTCTCCAGGCAAGCATGCTGGAGTGGACTGCCATGCCCCCTCGGTTCATCCTGGAGCGTGAATCAAACCTGGACGTGCCGCTGGGCGTCTCCCTGGGGATGGCCTGCTTTTCTGGAAGGGAGAGGCCTCTGGTAAAGACCCATTTACGCACAGGAGGAAGATGAGAGAGAGACTGGGGAGGAAGGAAGACGGGACGGCAGCCCATAAGGGGTGGACACGGGTGAGCCAGGCCTCGGGGTTCCCGAGAGGAAGGGCGGCCGGCCTGCCTCCCAGCTGCGGACGTGGCTCCAGGCACCCTGGCGAGGCGGCTGTCTGGGCCCCCGGTTCCAAATCAAGACTGTAACAAGGGCAGCCCTGCCTCTCTTCTCTAATTAAGGCTGCAGGGGAACAGAAAGCTCCTCTGTAATTCAGCCCTGGCCCCTCCTCTGTCATCTTAATTAAGGTTAGGGCTACCGTGGCTTAGGCGGCTGCCATCGTTAGCACTAAATCAAATGCCGTTTTAGGATACGGGCCGCTTGAGAGCGAGGAACAGCAGGGCTGAGAAATAAATATTTGAAAAGGGCAGAGAAGCTGTGAAATTGCCGGCCTTGGCCTCATCAGCACGGATCCCGACGCCGCTTGTCTGAAGCCCTCGCTCCGCAGGACCCTGCCGTGGAGGCGCCCCCGGCCGAGGCTCCCGTGGAGGTCATGCCCCGGGGTGTGGAGGGCAGGCTGGGCACTGACAGCCCCTGGGGGAAGCGGGGATGGCCGCCAGGTGGAGAAGCCGCCATAAGCGGGCCTGTGGGCCCTCCAGATTTGATGCCTGGGTTCTTAACTGTAATTTCCTTTTTGGGAGAGGGTCACGAGCCCTTCTTTGGGGGCACTGAAAGGGTGGCCCACAAGTGCACCCCAGCGTCTCATGAATAGATGGCAGGTGCTAGATGCGTTGCCCACGGCGTTTCAGGAGCGTCTGAGCCCCGGGGAGAGGCCCCTTGCCTGGTGAGGCTGCAGGAAGCACTAATAATGAAATAGGTCCCTCTCGGAAAAATAAAAGTCGTTGTCAGTGGTGAAAACTGACGAAGCCCAACTCAGCCAGGTGGTCAAGGTCAGGGTCAGCAGAGATGAAGGTGGTGAGTTGTGCTGACAGCAGGCACCCTTGATAAGACAGGGAACCTCACCTCTGTGGCCTTTCTCCCCAAACCCACCACCCAAGTGCAAACTGGAGACGGAGGAAGCCGGACCAGTGACCCAGGGAACATTGCCCCCAAGCCACTGATGTGAGAATATCTGACCAGTCCCAGCAGAGGGGCAGTCTACGAAGCTCCCGCCCAGCCCTCCTGAACTGCCCAAGGTTATGCCCAAAGGCGACGAAAGTCTGAGGAAACGCACCAGCCCAGAGGAGGCCAAGGAGACGTGAGAGCTACCAGCCCCGTGGGTCCCTCGGGGTCCTGGGACAGAGGAGGACACTGGGGAGACACTGGTGAGACCTGAGTCAAGTCTGAAGTCTAGTTAGGGATGGCTCTGTGGAGGAAAACAACTCTCCCAGCCAGAACCGATTGCTCATTATCTTTTTTTTTGATTGATTGAAGTATAGTTGATGTACAGTATTATATGAGTTGGAGTCCCAGGTGGCGTTAGTAGTAAAGAACCTGCCTTTCAATGCAGGAGATGTACGAGACCCGGGTTAGATCCCTGGGTCGGGAAGATCCCCTGGAGGAGGGCATGGCAACCCACTCCTGTGTTCTTGCCTAGAGAATCCCCATGGATAGAGGAGCCTGGCGGGCTGCAGTTCATAGGGTTGCACAAGGTTGGACATGGCTGAAGCAGCTGAGCACAGCACAGCACATTATATAAGTCACAGGCGCCGGCATAGTGATTCGCAGTCTTTAGAGGCTGGACTCCCCTCGCAGTTATTATCCGGCATTGGCTGTGCTCCTTGCACTGTGCCCTATATCTCGTAGCAGGTCTTCCATATAAGCCTGTAGCACTGACCCCTCCACCCTTGTCCCCCCCACCCCCCGCCTTCCCTCTCCCCACTCTAACCGCTGGCTTCTTCTTTTCTTCTGAGTCTGTTTCCTTTTGGTTGTTTGTTGTAGTTTCGTCACTGAGTCATGTCCGACTCTTTGCGACCCCATGAACTGTAGCACGCCAGGCTTCACCATCCAAACTAAGTCCCAGAGTTTGCTCAAGTTCATGTCCATTGAGTAGGTGATGCTATCTGAACATCTCATCCTCTGTCGCCCCCTTCTCCTCCTGCCTTCAGTCTTTCCCAGCATCAGGGTCTTTTCCAATGAGTCGGCTCTCCACAGCAGGTGGAACGTATTGGAGCTTCAGCTTCAGCATCAGTCCTTCCAATGGATATTCAGGGTTGATCTCCTTTGGGATGGACTGGCTGGATCTCCATGCTGTCCAGGGGACTTTTGTGAGATTCCTCTAGCACCTCAGTTCAAAAGCATCCACTCTTCAGGGCTAAACCTTCTTCATGGTCCAACTCACATCCATACATGACTACTGGGAAAACCATAGCTTTGACTACACAGTCCTTCATCGCAAAGTGATAATTCTGCTTTCTGCTATGCTGTCTAGGTTTGTCGTGGTTTTCCTTCCAAGGAGCAAGCGTCTTTTAGAGTCATGGCTGAAGTCCCATCTTCTGTGGTTTTTTCGTTGCTGTTACATCCGCCAGCTTGTTGCATTTTCGATTCCGTGTATAAGTGACGTCAGGCAGTGTTTGTCTTTCTCTGTCTGACTTGACGCTCCAAGCCCATTCACGAGGTTGCAACGGGCACGTCTCCTTCTCTTTTAAACGGCTGAGCCGTCTCCCACTGAGCGTGTGTTCTTTATTTGTTCATCTGCTGACGGACACTTCGGTTGCTTCCACATCTTGGTACAAAAAATGCTGTTGTGAACTTTGGGGTGCATGTATTTTTTCAAACAATGCACTATGGGAAAGAGAAATTAAGGAAACAATCCCATTCGCTATCACATCAAAACAAATACAACACCTGGGATGAAGCCTGCCCGAGGAGGCGTAAGATCTGCATCAGGAAGGCTGTGAGACGCTGATGAGGAAAAGCTGGAAATGGCACAAACAGGTGGGAAGATGCACTTTGTCCTTGAAATGGAAGAACTGATATTTTAAAAATGACCACACTATCCGAGGCAACTTACAGATTCAGTGCAACCCCTATCATAATACCAGTGGGATCTTTCACAGAACTAGAACAGATAATGTGAGAAAGTTTGTATGAAAATGCTAAAGACCCCCAAGAGCCAAAGCAATCTTGAGAAAAGAGGAACAGAGGTAGAGGAATCATGGTTCCTGGCTTCAGACGACACTACAAAGCTACAGTAATCAAGGCAGTGTGGCGGCAGGGCAAAAACAGACGCACGGTCAGTGGAGCAGGACGGGGGCCCGGAGAAGAGCTCACCCCACGGCTAGGCAACCCACGACGAAGGAGGCAGCCACAGCCAGGAGAGAAAAGACAGTCTCTCCAAGAAGGATGTCGGGAAAAGGAGACGGTTATGTGTGAAAGAATGGAATCAGAGCATTCTCTAATGCCTTACACAAAAATAAAGGCAAATGGACTGAAGGTCTAAACGTAAGATCTGATGCTGTAAACTCCTAGAGGAAAACAAAGTCACAACACTTTTGACTTAAGTCACTGAGGTGTTTTTTTTTTTTTTTTTGGAACCACCTCTTAGAATAATGGAAATAAAAGCAAAAATAAACAAATGAGACCTAATTAAACTTAAAAACTTTTGCACAGCAAAGGAAACCAGTGATAAAGGGAAAGGCAACCTACTGGATGGGAGAAAATGTTTGCAAATAATATGACCCATAAGGGGTTAATATCCAAAATATATAGACAGCTTTTACAGCTCAACATCAAAATAAATAAATAACTGAATAAACAACGTAATTAAAAACCAGGCAGAAGATCTGAACAGATGTTTTTCCAAGGAGGACATGCAGATGGCCAATCAGCTCAGCTCAGCTCAGTCCAGTCGCTCAGTCGTGTCCGACTCTTTGCAACCCCATGAACCACAGCACGTCAGGCCTCCTTATCCATCACCAACTCCTGGAGTTCACTCAGACTCACGTCCATCAAGTCCGTGATGCCATCCAGCCATCTCATCCTCTGTTGTCCCCTTCTCCTCCTGCCCCCAATCCCTCCCAGCATCAGAGTCTTTTCCAATGAGTCAACTCTTCGCATGAGGTGGCCAAAGTACTGGAGTTTCAGCTTCAGCATCATTCCTTCCAAAGAAATCCCAGGGCTGATCTCCTTTAGAATGGACTGGTTGGATCTCCTTGCAGTCCAAGGCACTCTCAAGAGTCTTCTCCAA
Organism: Ovis aries; assembly: GCF_016772045.2. Taxonomy (NCBI): domain Eukaryota; kingdom Metazoa; phylum Chordata; class Mammalia; order Artiodactyla; family Bovidae; genus Ovis; species Ovis aries. The sequence goes on from NC_056056.1 coordinate 1,459,497, forward strand.
CACCACAGTTCAAAAGCATCAATTCTTTGGCGCTCAGCCTTCTTCACAGTCCAACTCTCACATCCATACGTGACCACAGGAAAAACCATAGCCTTGACTAGATGGACCTTAGTCAGCAAAGTAATGTCTCTGCTTTTGAATATGCTATCTAGATTGGTCATAACTTTCCTTCCAGGGAGTAAGCGTCTTTTAATTTCATGGCACATGAAAAGATGCCCAACACGGCTAGTCATCAGGGAGATGCCAATCAAAGCCACGCCTGTCAGAACGGCCCTCGCCCGGAAGAACATGAGCAGTGAGCCTGGGTGAGGACGTGGAGGAGAGGGAGCCGCTGTGTGCTATTGGTGGGACTGTGAACGGCTGCAGCCACTGTGTGAAAAACGAGGTTCCGGAGAAAATTCAAAAGAGGGCGACCTCGCCATCCAGCAGCCCCACTGCTGGGCACGTGCTGGTCACGCCTCATCGTCCTCCATGGGTAAAGGGACCCGATAAACGCTCCCAGAGCCACTGACGTAAGCTCTGCAGCTGGCGTCTGAAGGCGTAGTTTATCATCCCCAGTACCTTCCTAGTTTTTAAGGGCAGGCTTCACTTTCCGGCAGCGGTCTGCTCCTCGTCACAGCCGGGATGTTCCGTCAGTTGCCCACGCGTCGGCCAGGTGAGGGCAGGTGTGGTCTCTGAGGGGCTGCGAGCGCTCTGTGTGGGCGCGTCTAACTTCCACAGGTACACCCTGAGACAGGTGCACCCTGAGACAGGTGCACCCTGAGACAGGTACTTCTGTTTCCATCTGGGGGGCTGGGCACACACAGGGTCGCCGAGAGGCCTGAAGGGAGCATCGGAGGGCCCACACGTGCAATCGCCAAACCGCCCAGGAGCAGGTCGCTGCCGGAAAGTGGAGCCTGCCCTTAAAACACAGGAAAACACTGGGGATGAGAAACGACACCTTCAGACGCCAGCTGCGCCGCTCATGTCGGTGGCTCTGGGAGCGTTTATCGGGTCCCTTTAACGACAGGTGCCGCAGTTCCTGTCCCCGAGGAGCTGAGGGCAGCTAATGGGCCTGCTCAGGGCAGCCGTGGGAGCCCCACCTGCACGTGGGTTACCTTGAGGCCCAGACCTGCGGATGGCGAGGCCGCGAGGAGCGAATGGGAGAAGCCAGGCCCTCAGCTGCCAGAGAGGTGGGAGGGGATGAAGACACAAGGCCACACAGCAAACAAGCAGCTGCTGGGGCCACGCAGCCCTTCTGAGCCAGAGTCTGAGGCCCAGGAGTCTGCACGTGTAGGGGGCTCCCGAGGTATCCTCACACTGGTCGGCACCGAGCTATGGGTACCAGCCACGTGGATTTCAGCCCGGTCTGATGCTGGGGGCGCCTGCGTCCAGTATTGGTGCTTTAGCTGGGCACCGCTCTCCCACGTCCAGCCACTTTCCCCCCCACCCCACTGGCTCCTCTAGCCGCAGGACTGTTGCTGCCTGCGCGAGGCGGGCAGGGCTTTGGCCAGGTTGGATGGATGTGTGCCTTGCCCTGGGGAGATCCCAGAGTCCCCTGCCCCGGAGAGACGACCACCTGCAGCCCTGCCCCTCGGCCCTCCAGGGGAGCTTGCCGTGGTCCCTTCTCCCAATTGTCCAAATCTGCCAAACTTCAGATGCACCAGTTACCAGCAGGGCATCTGGGTCCTGGGGACCCTGACTAGGACCACTGCTAACGAGTCTGCCTGGAAGTGCCACCTGCCTTGGGGCTCTCGCCGACTCAGGGCTGCCCCCCTCCACCATTCCCTTCAGGCCTCTGGGTAACCGTGTGTGTGCACAGACCCCCCCCCACACCCCCGCACAGATGGAGCGAGGGGGCCAGGGCATGGGACCTGCCGGCTGAAGGGCTGCAGGCGGAAGCTGCGTGTCTCCTGCAGAGCCCAGTCCTCCAGATGCTTGCTGAGCTCTTGGCTGACCTCTCCACGCTGAGCAGACACCAAAGCGGGGGGACCTTCACCTGGAAGAGCTGTCTGCAGTCACCTACCCCAGAAGAGGGACCATGGTCACGGCTGCCCAGACAGAGGAGCCTGCCCACGCCCCATGGCTGCTGAGACGAATTACTACAAGCTGGGAGCTTAACACAACAGAAACCTCCCCTCTCACAGTCTGGAGAGCGGCAGTCCCAAGCCAAGGGGTCAGCAAGGGTGGGCTTTCCCGGAGGCTCCGGGGGCTACCCCCTGCCTCCACCAGCGCCCAGCTGTGGGCACGTTGTTTCAGAGCCCGCTCAGGCGTCATGTGGCCGGCTGTCCTCCACGGGCCTCTTCTCGTCCCCAGGCCTCCTCCTGAGCCCCCTCTTCCTACGACACCAGGCACGTTGGATCAGGGCCCACCCTGCTGTAGAGTGGGCTGCTGTAACGAATTACATCTCTAAGGAGCCTGTTTGCAAGTAAGGCTGGGCTCTGAGGTGCTGGGCGCGGGGCTCCACACGAGAATTTGCGGGGGTGAGGGTACAATTCCTCACAATGCTGGGGGGGGGTCGGCTTTGAATTTCTTTCATGCTGAAATACCTACCAGCAGTTTATCAAATGCAATTCTTCTCTTTTCTTCTCCTCCCTCTTGGCGACCCAGCACAGGCTGATTCTAATCTCCTTTGTTAGCACCCCGGTTCTGTGGTTCTGGCTTACCTCTGGGCTGGGGGAGGGGAATGTGGCCGCCGTGGACCGTGCCCTGCTCGCTGGCCCGCGCCCCCCACCCCCGCACTCCTCAGCCTCCGAGCAGTCACCTCATCCCCCCCATGGCAACCTGCCTTTGTCCCTGTCCTGGCACGACACAGCCCGTCAAAGCTGCGGAGCCCAGGCTCTCTGTGCACCGGAGGATATTTTCAGCCAAGAGAAAAAAATCTTTGAGAGAAGGAATTTTTAAGATCTCAGAGAAAAATAATAATTGCAGACTGCACTGTTATTAAGTCTATTTTTAGAGAGCTTCTCGCGCTGTTCCTCCCACCCTAACTATCAGTTGTGAAAAGTGATATGTGTTTTCACCTGCAGAGCGCAAACCCAGCATGATTCCAGGTCTGATTTATCTATTCAGGGCAAGCGGATCTTCAGTGTCAGCTCCGCTCGCCTCGGCAGAGAAGGACCATGAAGTCCTGGAGTCAGAGGTGGAGTTAAACCCACGCTGAGGGTGCCAGCTGCCATCACCCTGAGTGCTGGACCGCCGCCCAGGGAGAGAGCGGCTGCCAGGCCAGGAAGGGGGCATGGCGGGGCCGGACCCCCGCAGTGAGGGCACGCATCTGGCTTTGGGCGGCCCGGAGGGAGGGTCACCTTGGCTGGCACGGCCCGCAGCCAGCAGGAGGCCCAGGGAGACTCACGCCCTGCACCTTCTCTCCGTGACCCCGAGGAGGAAGGGCCAGGCGGTCTGCGGGCGTCTGTGTGGCCGTGGTCACTGTCGGCCAGCCTCAGCCGTGCATCCGTGCTCCCCGCCCTGGCCTGACGCTGGAAGCCCCTGGAGCATGGGGTCACCAAAAAGCATGGCCCGGGGCTGGGGCCCGAAGCCGGGCGTGGCGGGGTGGCGTCCCACACTCCTGGACGGTCCCTCTGGCTGCCCCACTGGTATCTCAGACCCGCCGTGTCCAGAGCATTTCTCCCGAGTGCTGCCCTCCCAGACTCCTGTGATCCAGGGAACAGCGCCCCTGCACCTGGCCCGCAGGACAGAAAGCAGCGGGTCACTTCTTCCTCCAGCCCCGCTGGGCCTCCACCCCACAAGGCAGAGCCAGCTTCTCCACCCTGAAACTGGGCCTTCTCCCGGCCCCCCACGAGCGGGTCCCACTGAGACTCTGACACCTCCCTCTCGCCGCCACTCAGACGCTTTTCAGGACTCAACATAGAAGGCCCCTCCCAGGGGAAGCCCCCCGACGCCCTCAGGCTGAGTCATGCTCCAGCCTACCCCTGTCTGGCTCCCGAGGGTCAGGGGCCCAGAGCAGGAGTCTCCCAGCACCTGGCAGGTGTGGGGAGGGGGCCACAAGGAGTTAATGAAGGGTCAGGGGATGCGTGAGATCCCAGCAATCCAGGCGCTGCCCTGGGGTCTCATGGTCTCGGGCGGAGGGGGCGGGGGCTCAGGCGGGACCGAGGACAGCCTCAGGACGCCTCCGCTGGCCTCAGGCAGCCCCCGCCCCGCCTGGGCCCTCCACTGGGGCTGGCTGCAGGGCCCGTGAGCTCTCCAAGCCCTCCTCTGCCGGCTCCCCAGGACGCAGACAGATCCACAAGCGAACACGAGCTTGCGATGGGTTCTCGCTGTTTGCTTTGCAGTTAATGACTTTACCTGTCATCTCAAAGCAGAGCCGGGACGACCACAGGGAAGGGGGCCTGGAATCGTCCCCAAAAGGCCAGGCCAAGGAGGGCTGGAGGGCCGGCCCGACTGTGAAAGGGGCCTCGAAGCAGGACAGCGCAGCGCGGGGTGGGCCGGCCGGGAGCGCAGTTTCCCTGTTGCGAAGCGTCCTGCCCGGGCTGACGGAGGCCTGAGGGACGCGCGGGAGGCGGCAGCCCCTCTGCCAGCCCCCAGAAACCCCCGGGGGCTTCCACGAGGGCCTTTAAGGTCTTTCCTGCCAGCAGTGTTCAAACGTTGCACCAGAACCTCACAGCGTTTGTGAAGGAGAAAAACACACAAACTTCCCTCCCAGGCAGGGTCCCCAAATAGAAGTACAAACCAAAATGCAGGGTGCCCACTTAAATCTGACTTTCAGATGAACAGTGAGTACTCTTCTAGTATAAGTGTGTCCCATAACATTTAAGATAAACTTACACTAAAAAGGCAAAGTGATTTATCGGATCAAAAAAAATCCAAGTAAATAAGGAATCCTGTATTTTCTCTCTTTGAACACTTCCCTCAGGCATCCAGCGTGTTCCCAGCACATCCCAGAGGCCACCTCCATGCGGTTCTCAGGATCTCCCAGCGCTTCCGGGAAAGGAAGCTCTGCCCTCTCTAGACAGGCTACTCAGGCTGTGCAGAGCTGTTCAGTGTGCAGACTTCTGACCTTTCAAGAGGCAAACAGCCAGCTGGCGGCAGACAGGCCTGCAGCCAGGCCTCCTGCCCGTCCATTCACTCCTCCCTGCCCCGTCTACCCATCCCCCACTCATCCCTGCCCGTCCTTCCCTCCATCCATCCGTCCGTCCGTCCATTCATCTTCCCAGCACCCCACCGCCCGACCATCCACCTTTCTACCCATCCGTCCATTCACCCCCATATCCATCCACTATCCACTCAGCCAGCCAGCCAGCCAGCTACCCAGCAAACATTTGTTCAGAGCAAATGAGGCTCCGGGGCCTTGTGCAGCTGCTGGGAAACAGAAAGAACAAGACGGAGTCGATGTGCGCAGCGGGCGTCATGATCCACCGAGAAGCTAGCACGTGCTCTAGGGTCAGTGCTCTCACCTAGGGCTTGTGGAGCACCCTGGGCACCCTGGTGCAGGCAGGCATTGTCCTGAAAGTGATCCTGGGGCTTGTCTTCCAGAAGACCAGGGCGTTTGCTAAGAGAGAAGCCGGGAGGCGCTCCAGGGAGCAGCAGAGCAGACGCGGAGCCGCGCGCGCCACTCCCCGCCCACAGACCGAGTTTGCTGCAGCCTCAGACCTGGGCTCCTCCTTTAGCGCTACTGACATCTTTGGACAAGTCAGTGCTCTGCTTGGCTACATCCCTGGCCTCTACCCACTGGATGCCCACAGAAACTGACAGCCACAAATACCTCCAAGCATTGGCCGATGCCTCTTGGGGGCCAAAGTTGCCCCAGTTGAGATCTCTGTGCTAGAGGCTAGAGGGACAAGGAGTATAAAAGTGCACCTTTTTAAAGGAGCTCGTGGTCTTCCCAGAACCTCGGTGGCACAGATGTTGGTGGGACGGGATGGAAAGCAAGCCTGCTACAGCAGCCCCTCGATGGCAGTGGCATCTGAGACTCTCGAAACCACAAGCAAAGGCCTGGAAAGTGTAAAACTATTCAGGCAGGGTTAACAGCGTGAGGTAGATTGCTACTCTTAAATATATATCAATAATATATATGTGTGCATGTATATATAAATGGTCAATAGCATATTGAATTTTTTCACAGTTTATCCAGCATAATTTGCAGTTGGTCTGTATTTGATTAAATGCCGTCATCTTTTATGTACGAGTTACATAAGTAAATAGAAAAATCATTTACAGTCCAACACCCCATGAAAAATTAATCTCAGGTCTGTCCCACACGGCCTTTCTGAGTTGAGCCCTGGGGCTCACTGGGCGCTGGGCGGGGGTGGGGGTGTCGTCCGAGATGCTCTGCAAACTCCGTTTCTCCATCTTAATCAGCTGGAATCTTCAAGAATGTTCCTCGAGTGTACGGATTCAAAACTATAGTTGATGGTTTTTTAATTAAGTAAGTCTTGCAGAAGTTTCAAAACAACAAATTATTTAGTATATTGGCAGACCGGAAGCTTCTCCTGGGAAATCATTTCCTTGGTTGTAACATTACCAGAGTTTGAAAGCAAATCCGCTGCACTGGGGGGCTGGCACAACCCAAGGGGCTCTAGTTTCACCCCTGGAGGGTCTCTGGAAAGAGAGGGGCTGACTGTTTCCCTCTGAGCCTCGGCCTGGCTCTCAGGCCAGGACACCCTCTGGGCTGGCCCTGTGCCCTACCATCCACACACACCTCTCCAGTGAGCTTTGGATATGCCCTCCCACCCCGCCCCATTCAGCAGAGCCCACAGCAGAGCCCCCCGGGGCCAGGCAGGGTGGTGAATGCAGAAAGAAACCATGCTGGCCCTCTTTCCAGGCGCTTTCCTTGCGCCTTCAGGAGACGCCCACTGCCTCCAGCATCAGCTCACTTCGCTCCCCGCCCCCATGGTAGTGGCCTGTGACTGCCGTGCCAGAGGGCCACAACTGGGTGACTTAGGGGAGCAGAGCTTCATTCTCTCCCCATCCTGGAGGCCAGACGTCTGAGAGCAAGGGAGGGTCTCCCACCACCCTCAGCTCCTGGAGGCCCAGGTCTCCTTGGCCGCAGGCGCATCAGTCCTGCCTCTGCTCCGTCCTCTCCTCTCCTCTCCCCGCTGAGTCTCCCCCCTACGTCACTTATAAGGACATTCGCCTTTGGGTTTAGGGCCCACTGGGGTAATCCTGGGTGATTTCATTTCGAGACTCTTAGCTTAGTGACATCTATAAGAATCCCGGGACTCCCACCTATAAGGTTTCATTCACAGGCCCCAGGAGGGCACCATTCATCCCAGGACACCTTCCCCTCCAACAGAGGGCCCCCGCTCCAGATCAAAGGCTTTGTTGAGGTCTTTCCTTCCTCGGTTCCCAGGGTCTCAAGTGTTGCATCCTGTCCCCTGCTGGACAGTCAGCTCCTTCCCCCACCACATTCTGCTTACACGTGGGTGCTCCAACATGCCCCAGGGGCATCCCTGGACTTTAGGCAGGTGCCTTCTCAGCTCCTGGGCTCACTGGCCAGTACTGCCCCCCAGGCTCTGCAGCCTCAGGAGCGGCCATGGGATTGGGAGTTTGCAGTGGTGATGAGCTTTCTCCATGCAGGGCCATGAAATCCCCCAGTTAGAGCCTCTCTGACTTTATTAGGGGCTTGCCTGGTGGCTCAGAGGGTGAAGAGTCCACCTGCAATGTGGGAGGCCCGGGTTTGATCCCTGGGTTGAGAAGACCCCCCTGGAGGAGGAAATGGCAACCCACGCCAGTGTTCTTGTCTAGAGAATTTCATGGACGGAGGAGCCAGCCACATTACAGTCCATGGGGTCACATGACTGAGTGACTAACTATTTTTCTTTTCTTTCTTGACCTTATTCCTTCCCAGCACCTCCCCTGGCTCAGTTCGCCCTCCGTTTCTGTATCCCCTTCCAGCAGGTTGACTTTGGAAGCCATGGGTAAAGGGACACGAGGGGAGGTACAGATGGCCCTGAGTCTCCGCCCAGAGAAGGCTGCCTCCCAACAGGAAGCTGCGTGGGGCTTCCTGTGAGTGGGAAATAAACACATGTGGGGCTTGGGTATCATACTGGAACTAACACTCTTGTCAGGGATCCCAGGCCAGCCCTGAAGGTCTATTAAGAGTTGCTCAAGCTTCTGGGATTGGGGGCTGGGTGCCAGAGATTTCCTTCCAAAGGGTAGTTTGAATTGTTAACCTAAAACAATAAAAAGCCAGTTAGTTTATCAGCAAAAAGGCATTATTCAGGACAGGCAAAGAATTTCAATTTGGGGCATGCAATCTATGGCAAACCACATACAAGTCTGGCAAAGGAAAGAAAACTCTTAGAAGAGAAGGGGAAGTGGGAGGGCTGTTCTAAACAAAGAGTCCATTGGAGGAAATCGGAAGTTGGAAGTGTGGCGGCTTTTCATTGGCTGTGCTGTGCTGGTCCCTCATTGGCTGAGCTGTTGCCAGGTGGGGAGAAAATCTTCCTTTCCCTGCTGGGTAGTTAAGGAGCAGCTTTCTTCCTGTTGGAGACTCAAGGTAGGTGTCTGCTGCGGCTGCTGCTGCTAAGCCGCTTCAGTCGTCTCCGACTCTGTGCGACCCCACAGACGGCTGCCCATCAGGCTCCCTGTCCCTGGGATTCTCCAGGCCCAGAATACTGGAGTGGGTTGCCATTTCCTTCTCCGATTCATGAAAGTGAAAAGTGAAAGGGAAGTCGCTCAGTCGTGCCCAACTCTTAGCGACCCCAGGGACTGCAGCCCCCCAGGCTCCTCCGTCCTGTTGGGATCTGTGTCTACACTGAGCAGTATATGCGTGAGAGCTCCATCTTAGTGAGATTTCCCTTTATTAATTTTCACAGATCATGTTCTTTCGCTTTAAAAATCTAGTAATGCTGAGAAGCCATTACAAAGACAACATTAATAACATGGGAGACATGCTCGTTGTCAAGTTCAGTGAAAAATGCAAGATATCTTTAAAGAATAAAAGAATCCTGTATGAAAGAGCTCTGTGAGGCAGAAGACTAGGTGGGAGGCATGTTGTTCAGTTGCTCAGTTGTGTCTGACTCTTTGCAACCCCATGGGCTGCAGCAGGCCAGGCTTTTCTGTCCTCCACTATCTCCTGGAGTTTGCCCAAACTCTTGTCCATTGAGTCAGTGATGTCATCCAACCATCCCATCCTCTGTTGTCCCCTTCTCCTCCTGCCTTCAATCTTTCCCAGCATCAGGGTCCTTTCTAATGAGTCAGCTCTTCACACCAGGTTGCTAAAGTATTGGAGCTTCAGCTTCAGCAACAGTCCTTCCAATGAATATTCAGGGTTGATTTCCTTTGGGATTGACTGGTTTGATCTCCTTGCGGTCCAAGGGACTCTCAAGAATCTTTTCCAGCACCACAGTTGGAAAGCACCTATTCTTCGGCACTCAGCCTCTTTCTGGCTGGAAAGTAAGCAGCGGCCGCCATGCTTTCCATGATCATTCCTGCTACATTTTGATGTCTGTGTTATTTCCTGTCGCTGCTGTGAGCGATCATTGTAAGCACAGTGGCTTAAGCCGATGCAGACCCGTTCTTTCAATGTCTGGAGGTCAGAAGTCTAAAACCAAGGCATGAGCAGGACTGGTTCCTTGGGGAGGCTGTTTCTTTTCTTTTTCCAGCTTTTGCCAGGATTCACAGGTTCTGGGATTCACAGGTTTGGAAGATTAGGACACTGCCATCTTGGGGGCCATTATTCAGTTCACCAGCGTATTTTCTGATTTTCCCATAGTAAATACACATTATCTTAAAACACACAAAAACATTTAATGCATGTTGTATTGCAGAACTGGGGATGCCCTAGCAGTGGTGGGCTTGTGTACTTATCTACAGTTAAAAGTGCTTAGCAAGGCATCCAAAGTCCCCCTAGTCCAGCTCACTCTTCCACTTCAGCTCCAGGAGTGCTCATCCCCCATCTCTCCAGAACCTTCTCTGCCTTGCTCTCCTAACTTTTGCATCTCCTAGTCCTTCAGCCCACCTCCGGGTCACGTCCCACCATGATCCTCCTCTCTCCGGCTGCCAGCACTCTTGCCTGGACCACCAGGAAGAGCTGTGCTCCCCCGCCCGACCCAGGGAATGCCAGGCGGAGCTCTGGAAGCTCCCAGGCCACTGTACGGCTGCTCCTGCCTGCACCCTCCCCTGACGGTGCAAAGCCCCCACTCCTGCCCCTCTCCAGGGGCCCTGCCACCCACAGTCACCCTCCAGCCAGCCCCGTTTCCATGTCAGCGCAACACGTCGTCTCCCGGACTCTGAACACTCTGGGAAACGACTGCTTTATCCCCTGTCATTGTCTCTTTCCCGGCCCACCCCTCCCATCTCCACCCTCCCGCCCCCCACCTTTCCCATCCCATCGCCCAAAGCATCCTGTTCGTTCGCCACAGTCTCTCCCACTTGGCACAAAGGGGGGATGCAGTGAACACACACTGTACTTCAGAGTCAGTTAGGAAAAGAGGACTGAGATGCAAAGTGGTGAGTGTGCCTGGACAAGGCCTCTGGGAGACCCTCTGAGCCCAGGCTTAGGACGTCCACCTGCCTGGAGGAGCTCCGCTCTGGCCGCGTGGCCCCAGCCCCGCGGAGAAGATGCCTGGGCAATCTCCCTCGCCCCACTGCTCATCTGCTCCCCAAAGCTGCTGAGGAAGGAACGGCCTTTGATTTGCTAGAAAATGATTGATTTGACTCAGTTTGAAGCAGCAGGAGTCATTTTAATTAGCAACGTCTAATGCTGTTAGAAACGATTGCTGCAAATGTTAGCAGCTCCATTTGTTGTCTCTCGAAAGTCACTGCAGTGAAGACCCAGACGTGGCCCAGCCAGAGCGCTGGAGGGACCCTGCGGAGAGCCCGGCCCCTGGTGAGTCACGCAGACCCTGGCGGCCTCGAGGGATTGTCCTGGGGTACGGCCCGCCCCCATCAGGCCTCCAGGGAAACACCACCTTGATGGCCGCCGGGGACACCAGGCTTGGTCAGTGACGGTCCACACCTGTGGGTGGCTCGCGTGCCTGGCACGGGGTGCTCTTGGGCTGGATTTCACTCAGCACATGCAATACCCTGGGGACCCTGGCAGCGTCCCCTCCCACCTGTGAGCTGGGGACGGGCGAGGGTCCAGGGTCCACCCTGGTGAGTGGCCAGGGGGGGTGCCCACCCCTCCTCCAGGGCTGGTTCCAAAGCACTGAGGGGCTGGACATCGGCCACCTCTGGGCTGACAGAGTCCCTGTATTTTGTCCAAGCTCGGCCTTCTGCTCAGCTCTGACCGACACCCAGACAGGGCCTTGGCTGGGCCTGTACTCGGGGCTGGTTGCATCCTTACTGTTGCCCTCACGCCCCATGAGGGCAGGACCCCTATCCCTTGGCACAGTGTCCGGGACTCAGGAGGCATCTGTAAAATAAATGAACAAGAAGATGAATTCACAGGGTGATGTTAAGGATTGAGTCTGCTACCAACCAGGGTTCTTGGCCTTCCCCAGTCAATAGAAATTGATCAGAGGCCAGACAAGAAATTCAGGCAAGGCTTTATGCGGCCCCTGCTGCAGCAGAGAGAGGCGAGAACAAACAGCTGCCCTCGCTTGCTCGCTGAGGGGGTTGAGCTGGCTCCTTACATGGGTGAGCAGGGCTGTGTCCAGGCTTTGGCCCAGAGGGGTGGTTGGGAGGCCTGCCCACCCCTTCGGGGGTGTTGAGTGCAGGGGCCACGCGCAGCACACCCTGCGTCTTTGGCCGCTGGTCGTCCGGAAGTGGCCGTGGGCTTCTGGGCTTTCGCAGCCTGTCCGTGCGTCGCGCACGCTGCGCACGAGCGTGCAGCCGCCGCGTCAGTCCCTTACCGTCTCGTTTTGCTTCTGGAGGAGACGTGTGTCCACGTGCAAGCACGGCAGCAAAGGGCCCCAGGTCCCAGCGGCCAGAGCCCGGCCTCCCCTCGACGCCGGACGGCTGCTCGGCGAGCGCTGCTGCGGGAGGAAGCGGGGAGGGCGGGCTGTTCCGTCCAGACGCCGCGCCACTCTCTCCAGTCCGCTCAGCCCCACCGAGGGCACTGGCGCTGCAAGCCTCGGGCCATGCCTGGCTCCCAGGGGCAGCCACGGCACCACGCGGCGACAAGCGGCCTTTCCTCCGAAGCCGCACTCCAAGCCCTGACAGGAGGTCTTTACGGGCCGGGCTCTGGAGCGGATCACACCTTCCCCTGCAGTCTCTCAATCCCCTCCACCCTTCATGGTCCATGGTGAAGAACGCCACCCCTGCATGAGTCTGCCCGGATGAGAGGGTGCCCTGAGGCTGAAACGCCTCCTTCCCAGGGCAGGCCCGCAGCCCAGACTCCCAGACGCGCCACCCTCAACCACCTGCCCTTGGGTGAGCTGGGCTGCGTCCAGCCCTCTTGCTGCCCCCGAGCCAGGGAGGGTCTGGGCTGTGGAGGGAGCACTGAGCAGAGCTCGATCCCTGGGTTGGGAAGATCCCTTGGAGGAGGGCATGGCATCCCATGCCAGTAGTCTTGCCTTGAGCATCCCATGGACAGAGGAGCCTGGCGGGCTACAGTCTATGGGGTCGCAAAAGAGCTGGACATGACTGAGCGACTGAGCGCACACACACGTGCTCCCTGATACAGGCTGGAGATTCAGGTTCTTCTCCAACAAGCCAGGGAGGCGATCAAGGGAAACAGGAACTGAATCTAAGGTGGGGATGGGACCCCCCCGCCCCCGCCCAGTGTGTGTCTGCCAGGACTAGGGGCATCTGCTGTGCTTTGCTGGAAAATGGATGACGCTTCCTTCCAAGCTGATCACAGCCTGCGATCAGGCCCAGGCAACTCAGCTTTCCAAGAATCCGCCAGGCAAATCCTTCCCAGGCACCGACTGCAGTTTTCAAAGCTCTCTCATATCTGTTCTCTCATAAAAGAAAAGAAAAGAAAAGCCACTGCTTGTTGAGCGCTTGGTGTGTGCGTGCCAACTGCCGAGCAGCGGGAGTTAGAGCCGGTCTCGTCCGGCTGTGCCGTGGGTGAGGCCTTGTCATGGCGATGGTGCCCATGAGGAGACTGAGGTGCAGAGAGGTGAACCCGCCTGCCCAGGGGTCCCCCGGTGGCCAGTTGGTAAAGAATCTGCCTGCCAATGCAGGAGACCTGGGTTAGATCCCTGGGTCGGGGAAGATTAAGATCCCTTGGAGAAGCGGCATGGCAACCCACTCCAGTATTCCTGCCTGGAGAACCCCATGGACAGAGGAGCCCAGTGGGCTGCAGCCCACGGGGTTGCAAAGAGTCGGACCCAAGCCGAGCAACTGGCGCGACAGCATGGGGTCAGACAACAAAGAGGCCGAGAACTCGCTGCTCCCAAACCACACCCTCTGGCCTCTGTCCAAGGCTCCTGACCGCCTGCCCAACCGATGACCCAGAGCTCAGCTTTCCAGCAAGAAGAATCACGTTGCTGTGCAGAGGTAAGGACAGCTGGGCGTTGGCGATGTGGGCAGCAGGCACTCTTTACCTTCTGGGATTTCTGAAGATGTTCACGCAGAAAAGTGAAAAGTGAGTGATGAGCTCTGAAGGTGCCCAGGCCAGGCCTGGAGCTGAGGACCATGTCCCCCAGGCCTAGGGTCTCAGTGTCCAGAGTCTTCAAAACTTTAGCGAAAACAGCAAAGGGAAAGTTAAAGCCAATCTTTGCTGCAAAGGGAATTTAATCTGTACCTTTTCTCATCTTCTCCTCGGCTTTAGGGCTCAGACGGTGGGGGTGAGGGGTGGGCGGCAGGCAGACAGGCAGGCATCCTGCCTGATTCACAAACAGACAGCTTGGTGGTCCGCACTCCTGGACGCCACTGTTTCATCCTTAGAGGCACCAGGGTGGGCGGGGCACCCGGAAATGCTCACCAGTGCTCCAGAGACAGCTGGGTTGGGTACCAGGCAGAGCTGGGGGTCAGGACTTCACAGCAAGAGGCTCTGAGGATGCTGGGGTCTCAGGAGGCCCTGGCCCTTTCCCAGCATGCCTGGCAAGGTAGTGGGGGGGCCTGCCGCCCAAAGAGTGCACCCTTGGGCAGGTGACAGCTCCTCTGTGTCCCAGCTGTCGCATCAGTGAAACCAGGGCGTCCTGAGGGTGAGATCACATAAAAGATGGTCTGACGCACAGTAAAGTGAGTCACTCAGTCCTGTTGACTCTTTTCAACCCCCTGGCCTGTAGCCTACCAGGCCTCTCTGTCCATGGGATTCTCCAAAAAAGAATACTGGAGTGGGCAGCCACGCCCTTCTCCAGGGGATCTTCCCAACCCAGGGACTGAAGCTGGGTCTCCTGCACTGCAGGCAGGCTCTTTACCATCTGAGCCACCTAACACTTGGTGAAAGCAGTCACTCCGAGCGTGAGCCGGCTGTGTGAGCCGGGAGCAGGGCGGGGGCAGCGGAGTCTCTGCACCACTTTCGTCGAAGTCTCTAGAGACGCTCACGTGGCTGACGCCCACATACAGAGCGACAAGCCCACCCCTGAGGAGACCCTCCCCAAGGTCTCTGGGGAGGCCCGCGTGGGGAGGCAGCGGGGCCCCGTGGGTGGACCTCACTCCTCCCCCCTAGCCAGGTTCTCCCAGTGCACAGAGCCCTGGGGCCCCTGGTGAGGCTGAGGAAACGGGGCTGCTCCCTCTTCCCAGGAGCCTGGAATCTCACCTGGAGATCAGGTGGCAGTTCAAGGCGTGTCCAAGGCAACGGCAGGCCTGGAGAGGGATGCCCACACCCCAGGCCCTGCAAGAGGCACAGATGGAGGCTGAGGCGGGGAAGTGGAGCTGGGAGTCTAGTGGGGCACACCGCCGGCACGCAGCTGCTCCCCTCGGATGCCCACAGTCCCGGCCCCGAGGCGGACGCTGGCCCCTCCCCGCTGGGGGAAGCAGGGACCACCTCGCCCCCCTCGTCCCTGGAGGCCAGGCTCTGCAGAGGGCGATCTGGGACCTGTGTGTGTCCCTGGAGCCTGAAGCCCAGCAGGTGCAGCGTGCACGCACCGCTTAGTCAATTCCAAATCCCCGGCTGCCAGGCCGCAGGGGGTAGGTACATTTTTAGAAATCAGAACGTTGATAAAAATAGGTAGTTGGTGGGTCCTGATGGCAGAGGACGTTCCAGGCTCTCCAGCAGGTGCTTTGGGCAGAGGGCGGTCCCTCCTAACTGTGCTCTCGCGTGAAGTGCAAAGGGACAAAGCAGTCACGTCCCCGGGGAGAAAGTCTTTTTCCGAGGACCCCCTTCCCCAGCCTCAACACTCCGACATTCCAGAGCAGAGCCACCCGTCAGAGGCCCCTCACGCCCAGCAGAACCGGCAACTGCTGAGCGATGCACGCGCACCCTGGGCTTTCTTTCCGCGTGGCTGCCCCAGGTGAAGAACGCAGACTGCGAAGCTGAACCGGTCGGTCCACTGTGCACCAGGCCCCGTTCACCGTGACACGAGCCCCGCCCACCGTGGCCCGGGGCCCACCCACCGGGACCCTGCCCCACCCACTTTGCCTTGGCCCCGCCCACCGTGCCCGAGCCCCGCCCACCATGCTCTGGCCCCGCCCGCGTGGCTTGGGTCCATCAGCCTTCCCGTTTGCCCCTAGAGGCCGCTGGTTCTGCAGTTCCAGTCCACAGGGGCCTTGGCTTTCTCCCAGACACCCGTGAGTGAGTCGCCTTGAAGAGCAAGAGCCTTCGTTTTTGGCCCTCAGGCAGATGTTAGGAAGTCGGGGCACGAGGGTCAAGAAAAACCTGTCCCGAGGCTCTCTGCCGGGGGAGGGGGGACGGGGGAGGGGGGACGGGGGAGGGGGAGAGGGGATGCGAGGAGGGGGCGGGGCAGGGGCGGGGCTGGGGGAGGGGCGGGGGCCGCCCCTGCTCTGCCTGGCCGTCTCATCTCCTCGCCTAGCGCAAGGGCGAGAAGCCTTCCTGACATTCAAGGCTGTTTCTGTGCTGAAAGCACAAACACGCTGCTGGGGCTTAATAAGCCTACTTAATTAAGCCGTAAGTCTTAAAATTAAGTTACAGTGAGATCCATACATCCCTTTGAAGAAGTGTAAGTGAGGGCGGCAGCCGAGTCCCTGGGCTGGCTGGCGGGAGCCGCCCTCCACCTCCCCTGGCTCCTCTGAGTGGCCCTCGTGGTGCTGATAGCCCGGGGCGCTGCGCCAGCCTGGGGGCCTCACCTGGAAGAGCTCTGCCGCCCGCAGTGGGAGGACACTGGCCACGCCCCAGGGCTGCCCCGCGGCTTTGCGGGGCGGGTGCTCTTACCGGCCCAGCACGGCAGAAACTCAGGGCCGCAGAGTAAGGCTGCACGGTTGAGCCGCAGGTCCGTAGGCAACGCCTTCGTCTGCTCCCCACAGTTGTGCCGAGACCACTCTGCTTCTCCAGCCTGGAGCCTACTCTGACTTCCACGACCAGGTCTGTTTTGCTAGATCAAAACCCTGCTGGAGGGGCTTCCCTGGGGGTCCAGTGGTTAACGCTCCGCCTTCAATGCAGGGAGAGTGGGTTCAGTCCCTGATCGAGAAGCTACGATCTCATACGCTTCCCGCCAAGAAATCCAGAACGTAAGCAACAGAAGCAGCTACTGTGATGTGTCCAATAGAGACTTTAAAACGGTCCACATTTAAAAAAATCTTAGAAAACATTACTGGAAATGATGAGTAATTGCTCGTTCCCTAACTCTGTTCCCAGCTCCGAAAGTGCCTAGCCCGCTGGTGACCGCTGCAAGGGCCAGGGGCACCACCGTGCCGGCTGGAACTGTGGGCAGAGGGCAGAGAGGCCGAGCCCCAGCCCCCGGCAGAACGGCACCAAGCTCCAGGGAGGAGTTGGCCCCACTGCTCCCCAGGTTCTGAGCAGGTGGTCAGGGCACCTGAGTGGGTCCCCGGGGATCTGCAGCAGAGGCTGGAAAAGCCAGCTGCCCGGGCTCCTGGAGGCCAGGGTCCTGGGGGTGCAGCCCCTCCTGCCGGGGAGATGAGGCGCCACCAGTTCCGGGGAAGTCGGGGTCAGATGTAGACCCTCTCAGGGGCATAAGGGCTCAGCCCCATCTCAGCCAGCCCATGACTCTTTAGCTGAAACCAGAGCCTGGAGCCAAATCACAGAAAACCTAAATTTCCAGGTTGAAAAGCTGTGTCTTGACGCTGTGTGCAGTCGGCCCAGACACCGTGAGGCCCGCAGGGAGCACCATCCTCGGTCGACACTGACAGAATTCTCGGCTTTCGGCTAGAGCAGGGTGGAGAGAGCTGAGGGCGGCTCCCGCAACAGCTGATGGGCGCCTGCGGTCAAGGGCCAGATCAGTACCGGCCAGGCTGCGCGGGCCTCCCAGACAGCGAGGGAGGAAGAGACAAGTGGGCCTCGGGCTCTCCCCTTGCAGCCCCACTGTGCACCTGTCGCCCCGCCTCTGCTCTCCAGCGGCCTTTCTAGTGTGGGGCTCACTGCACCACGGGGCGGCCCTTCTCTCCTGGTGAGAGAACTGGGACCCTCCAGAGACTCCCCCTGTTCCCAGCCGGGGGGCTCTCTGCCCAGGACCATCTTGTTCTTCCTCTGATAACGTGAAACGATAGCCTCACTCGATCATTCCTTTCCTAACATTTTGCAGTTGCTGTGCCAGCAATGGGCTGTGTTCACTGAAGCTCTTCAGGCATAATTTGATTAAGATGTTGAAACACCATCGCAGAAGCACAGCTCCGGAATAATCCATATGGACAGCTGGTAGAAACACGAGCTGGGGCCCCTCACACCCAGGAAGCTAGAAGCAAAGCGGAAGGACACTGCCTTCTTCCCAGCGCACGGTCAACTCCTTGCACACTGACCTCACGTGCAAAGGCACTGCGGTTAGCTGTGCTTGCCACTGAGGATGATGACCCCTGAAGGCCTATAACAAAAACGTGTCCAACCCTCCTTTTCACAGCCGGGGTCTCTGTATTACTCATAAGAAATGTAAGTGAGAGCAGACAGCTACTGGTTGAGTTCCGGCTGTGCATAAATTCTCTGTCCTGGATTACTCACGGTCTGATTATGGAGATAACGCATGTGCCCGTTAAACAACAACAGAGACAGCACAGATGAAGGGGAATTAACTGGCAAACAGTGTGGTTCTCTTTAGGGAGCAGAGAAGTGTGGAGAAGGAGATACGTGAGCGTGTGGAGGCGTGTGTGACAGGACTTCCTCGGGAGGGGGGGTTTCATACCGGACTTTGAATCAGCCAGTTTTACTTGCCCAAGGTTCTGGGGGTCAGCAGTCTGGACTGGCCTCATCTGGGTGACTCCTGAGCTGCAGACAGCTGGCAGCTGGTGGTCCTGCACGGTCCCAGATGGCCTCGCCCGCACGCTGGCTGGTTGGGACTAACCGTCGGCTGGGCCTCCCTCCCCTCTGAGCCTGGGCTCCTTTATGTGTCGTCTCAGGGCAGTGAGTTGAGGGTGAGACCCCGCCCCCATCCCGGTTCCCGTAGCCTTGTCCACCGCTTCCTGTTGGTCTCCGCAGGCCTAGAGGTCAGCCCTGGTGCAAAGGGCAGGAAAACAGCTCCGCAAAGAGCTGCGGAGTCATGCTAGAAAGGGGCCTGTGCTCAGGGATGGCAGGAATTGTGTCCTGCTGTGCATACAATTGAACATCCTTGGAAAAACCTCCGTGTTGCAAACCACTAGCCTCAGGTGGGATCTTTTTGTGTCTCTGGGTTTCCCAGGAGGCTCATGGTAAAGAATCCTTCGCCAGTGCAAGAGATGCAGAGACATGGGTTCGATCCCTGGGTCGGGAAGATCCTCTGAAGGAGGAAATGGCAACCCACTCCATTAATCTTGTCTGGGAAATCCCATGAACAGAGGAGCCTGGCAGGCTACAGTCCGTGGGGTTACAGAGTCGAATGCAACAGTGTGAATGTCTGTAGGAAGTTGTATGATACCCTTTCTACGCTGTGAAGAGCCACAGGCTAGCAGGCCTTAGTAAAATCGCTGGTTGACACATGATGGTCCTGGGAGAGTTTGAGTGGGAAGCAGATGGCATCCAGATCACATCGAGGGTGTCAGTAGTCGGTGCCAAAGGGCACGAGCAATCTGAGCCCGTGAAGAGCTGTCTGATGTCTGATTCAGAGTGGAAGGACCTCCATGCCTACCTGTCTCCAGCATATTTGTGGAGTGAATGAACAAGACGAGGGAATAAAGTAAGGTCCGGTTGGCACTCACACAGGTACCCCTGCCGCTTATGGAGCATTTTATGTACGTGACTTTCTTGACCCATTACAACGTCTTTCAATGCCATTATTACTATCTTCTTATCATACACCCGTCAAGGGCTCCTTCTCCAACCTGTGATGTTCCAACAGGTAACCCTTTCTTGTACACTCCTCATCCCCTGAGGAGAGAGCTTTCAAGGGTCTAAACCTGAGCAGATCTGGGTGAACACATTTAAAGTTTGGAGCAAAATCACATGCAGCAGGGATGCCCGGCCTTATTACTCCCCCATTCCATCTTGTCCTCGCTCAACCCCAGGACGAACAGCCAGAGGCCCTTCTGTTCCCAATCAAGGCAGACTCCAGGGACTTCAGGATCCAGTGGTGGACACAGAGATGCACCAGCTAGGCCCCCTCCAAGAGGACCTGGTGGTCGGCTTTGGGGAGAGGTCAGCACGTAATCTCCAGCTATCAGCTCCCTTGCAGTTCTATCAGCTTTTGCTTTGCTAATGTTTTTGAAACTGTTATTAGGTACACAGATGTTTAAGATTTTTATGCCCGCTTATGAATTGACACCATTATCATTATGAAAAGACTTTCTTCATCCTGGTGATATCTTTGCTCTGAAATATTCTTTGTCTTATAGCCAACCAGCTTTGTTTTGATCGGTGCTTGCATAACGTATCTTTTCTGAATTGTTTTCTTTTAGCCTGCTGCTGCTGCTAAGTCACTTCAGTCGTGTCCAACTCTGTGGGACCCCAGAGATGGCAGCCCATCGGGTTCCCCCATCCCTGGGATTTTCCAGGCAACAATACTGGAGTGGGTTGCCATTTCCTTCTCCAATGCATGAAAGTGAAAAGTGAAAGTGAAGTCGCTCAGTCGTGTCCGACTCTTAGCGACCCCATGGACTGCAGCCTCCCAGGCTCCTCCGTCCATGGGATTCTCCAGGCGAGAGTACTGGAGTGGGGTGCCATCGCCTTCTCCGTCTTTTACCTTTATAGTAATATGGATTTCTTATGATTCAGATTATACCTGGTCTTGCTTATTTACCTAATTGGTTAGTAATTGCCTTTTAATTGGTGGGTTTTGGATCTTTTACATTTATCATTTACATTACATTTCAGTTCAGTTCAGTTCAGTCCCTCAGTCGTCTCCGACTCTTTGCGACCCCATGAATTGCAGCACACCAGGCCTCCCTGTCCATCACCATCTCCCGGAGTTCACTCAGGCTCACATCTGTCGAGTCAGTGATGCCATCCAGCCATCTCATCCTCGGTCAGCCCCTTCTCCTCCTGCCCCCAATCCCTCCCAGCACCAAAGTCTTTTCCAATGAGTCAACTCTTCGCATGAGGTGGCCAAAGTACTGGAGCTTCAGCTTTAGCATCATTCCCTCCAAAGAAATCCCAGGGCTGATCTCCTTCAGAATGGACTGGTTGGATCTCCTTGCAGTCCAAGGGACCCTCAAGAGTCTTCTCCAACACCACAGTTCAAAAGCATCAATTCTTCGGCGCTCAGCCTTCTTCACAGTCCAACTCTCACATCCATACATGACCACAGGAAAAACCATAGCCTTGACTAGATGGACCTTAGTTGGCAAAGTAATGTCTCTGCTTTTGAATATGCTGTCTAGGTTGGTCATAACTTTCCTTCCAAGGAGTAAGCGTCTTTTAATTTCATGGCTGCAGTCACCATCTGCAGTGATTTTGGAGCCCAAAAAAATAAAGTCTGACACTGTTTCCACTGTTTCCCCATCTATTTCCCATGAAGTGATGGGACCAGATGCCATGATTTGCGTTTTCTGAATGTTGAGCTTTAAGCCAACTTTTTCACTCTCCTCTTTCACTTTCATCAAGAGGCTTTTTAGCTCCTCTTCACTTTCTGCCATAAGGGTGGTGTCATCTGTATATCTGAGGTTATTGATATTTCTCCCGGCAATCTTGATTCCAGCTTGTGTTTCTTCCAGTCCAGCGTTTCTCATGATGTACTCTGCATATAAGTTAAATAAGCAGGGTGACAATATACAGCCTTGATGTACTCCTTTTCCTATTTGGAACCAGTCTGTTGTTCCATGTCCAGTTCTAACTGTTGCTTCCTGACCTGCATACAGATTTCTCAAGAGGCAGGTCAGGTGGTCTGGTATTCCCATCTCTTGAAGAATTTTCCACAGTTTATTGTGATCCACAGTCAAAGGCTTTGGCATAGTCAGTAAAGCAGAAATAGATGGTTTTCTGGTACTCTCTTGCTTTTTCCATGATCCAGCAAATTTTGGCAATTTGATCTCTGGTTCCTCTGCCTTTTCTAAAAGCAGCTTGAACATCAGGGAGTTCATGGATCACGTATTGCTGAAGCTTGGCTTGGAGAATTTTGAGCATTACTTTACTAGCGTGTGAGATGAGTGCAATTGTGCGGTAGTTTGAGCATTCTTTGGCATTACCTTTCTTTGGAATTGGAATGAAAACTGACCTTTTCCAGTCCTGTGGCCACTGCTGAGTTTTCCAAATGTGCTGGCATATTGAGTGCAGCACTTTCACAGCATCCTCTTTCAGGATTTGAAATAGCTCAACTGGAATTCCATCACCTCCACTGGCTTTGTTTGTAGTGATGCTTTCTAGGGCCCACTTGACTTCACATTCCAAGATGTCTGGCTCTAGTGATCACACCATCATGATTATCCGGGTCATGAAGGTCTTTTTTGTACAGTTCTTCTGTGTATTCTTGCCACCTCTTCTTAGGCTAAGTAAATTCCTTTTCTTGATTATAACCCCCTGCACCCTCACCCTATAGGAATGCAACTTTATCTAGTACATTCGGAGGGTGGCACCTAGTTTAAGAAAAAATCACCCCTGGAAAAAATAAGTTTTCTGGTTGACTGACCATTATCAGAAAGGGCCATGAAATGTCAGCAGGCCTCATGGCCAGAAGATGATGTAAACCCCTAAGACCTTTGTATGCATTTATATGAAGCACCTGATTTTGATAAAGGTCAGGTCTGCTGACCCCGCGTGACTCTGTATTCACCCCTGTGTGTAACAAAAAGTGTATAAGCAAACCTGAAAATAAAGACAAGGGATCCGTTTCTGGAAAGACTGATTCCCCCGTGTCGTTCTTTCTTGTTCTCCGTTTTTCTGGCTGAATTCCCGTCTGGAGTGTGGGTATTCGCCAAGCCTGCTAATTTTTCCCCGGCTTCTAAGATCCATGTGAGAGGGAGCACAAGGCGGGGCACCCTCTGCTATTCAAGTGGGTGCCGGTGGCCTACATAGGTGGTGCAAATCTCTTGTCTTGCGATTTTATTGGTATTCCTCGTAAACCGAGTTACTTAGCCTCTTTTTCTCCACTAGTATTTTCCTACTACACTATTTCTTTCTAGTCTCCCTTCATATCTTTAATATAGCAATTAATTCCTGGGACGCTGACTCCGTCCCCACTTCGAATTACCCTGGATCCTCCCCGGCAATCTGCCATAGCTTTTCTTCCAAGGAGCAAGTGTCTTTTAATTTCATGGCTGCAATCACCATCCACAGTGATTTGGGAGCCTAAGAAAAAATCTGCCACTGTTTCCATTTTCCCCCCATCTATTTGCCCTGATGTTAATGTTGGAGAACTGTGTTCTCCAAATGCGGTGTTGGAGAAAACTCTTGAGAGTCCTTGAACTGAAAGGAGATCAAACCAGTCAATCCTAAAGGAAATCAGTCCTGAATATTCATTAGAAGGACTGATGCTGAAGCTGTAATACTTTGGCCACTGGATGTGAAGAACTGATTCATGGAAAAGACCTTGATGCTGGGGAAGATCGAAGGCAGGAGGAGAGGGGGACGACAGAGGATGAGATGCTTGGATGGCATCACCGACACTGTAGACGTGAGTTTGAGCAAGCTCCGGGAGGTGGTGATGGAGAGGGAAGCCTGGCGTGCTGCAGTCCATGGGGTCGCAGAGTTGGACATGACAGAGTGGTTGAACTGAACTGATTTGGCATAAAGTGATGGGACTGGATGCCGTGATCCTAGTTGTTTGACTACTGAGTTTTAAACCAGCTTGAACTCCTTTCTCTCCATTAAGAGCTTCAGCTCCATCTCTCTCATGTGGTTGTTTTTCTCGGTCATTCTTTAACCTCTGCGTCATCTTGTGAGGTTTCTATTGCTCTGTCTGAAATCTCACTGATTGTTCACTCTTCATTCTGCCATAGCAACTCTGTTATTTATTCTATTTAATGTGTAAGCCATCTTCAGTTCAGTTCAGTTCAGTTCAGTTCAGTCGCTCAGTCGTGTCTGACTCTTTGTGACCCCATGAATCGCAGCACGCCAGGCCTCCCTGTCCATCACCAACTCCCGGAGTTCACTCAGACTCACGTCCATTGAGTCAGTGATGCCATCCAGCCATCTCATCCTCGGTCGTCCCCTTCTCCTCCTGCCTCCAATCCCTCCCAGCATCAGAGTCCTTTCCAATGAGTCAACTCTTCGCATGAGGTGGCCAAAGTACTGGAGCTTCAGCTTTAGCATCATTCCTTCCAAAGAAATCCCAGGGCTGATCTCCTTTAGAATGGACGTTGTAGTTTTCATGTCTAGAAGTTTGATTTGAGTATTTTTATATCTTCCATGTCTCTTTTTAATACGTTTCCTCTCCTGTAACATTTTGAATGTATGGGATTCAATTAGACTAATTATGTACTCCTTCTTCACTAATTCGAGTATCTGTGTCATTTCTGGGTCACTTTCAATTGATTGATTTTCCTCCTTAGTATAGGTTGTATTTTCTGGTTTTCTGCATGTCTGCAAGGTTTGGTTAGATGCTAGATATCATGAATTTTGTCTTGCTAATAATAACATTATATACAATCCTATACATATTCTTGAGCTTCCTCTGGGATGTTAAGTTCCTTGGAAACATTTTATCTTTTTGGTGAGCTTTTTCAGACAAAAACAGAGAAGCATTTCAGTTCAGTTCAGTCACAGTCGTGTCTGACTCTCTGCAACCCCATAGACTGCAGCACACCAGGCCTCCCTGTCTATCACCAATTACTGGAGTTTACTCAGACTCATGTCCATTGAGTCGGTGATGCCATCCAGCCATCTCATCCCCTGTCATCCCCTTCTCCTCCTGCCTTCAATCTTTCCCGGCACCAGGGTCTTTTCTAATGAGTCAGTTCTTCATATCAGGTGGCCGAGGTATTGGAGGAGCAACATTTAGTCGAGTGCTATTTTTTCTCAATACTCTTTTGAGTATGTCGCTTGATGCCCTGTGACTTACGATGTCTTACACTCTGGTTGGGGAAACAGACATGCTTCTTAGTCCTGCATGAGCTCCCAGACTGTTCCCTGCAATCCTTTTGAATGCTTTCCCCTCCAGCCTCAACGAGTCTCCTCACTGACTTTGCTGACTTGCTGAAAACTTGTGGGTCCCCCTGCTGATGTCTAAGGCTCTCTGCAGCTCTGTCCCCTGAAGACCCCAGCCGCCCTGGCCTCCCTGAACGTTGAGCTCCAGCTCCTCCACTGTGAGTGACCTTGGCATCTCCCGAGCTCCCTTCTTGCCTGCATCCTGGACGTTCTCCGTGGGCAGCAGCAGGAACAGTCACAGGACTTACTTCCTTTGTTCCACAGCTTCCAGGTACACTTTTTTGTTTTGTTTTGTGTGATGTTGAAAATCTTCGGAACTATTGTTTGATATATTTTGCCCAGTGTTGTTTCTGTTTTCAGTTTGGGTTTTTTGTTGTTGCTCTTTCAAGAGGGGGAATAGTTTGGTTTCTGTCAGTTCATCTCGGCTGGAAGCTGTGTTAGTTTTTAATATCGCTCCTGCCGTGAGAAGGTTTGCTCGACACATTCACTCACCAAGCACTTACTCACTGAGTGTAAGTACGCTGGGCAGAGGGTCACACAGGGGGAGATGAAGCAGTAAACAGGCAGGATGGTTGCCCTCAGAAGTAGGGAGACACCAAATGAGTCTCACAATTAGCTATTTAGTTATATAGCTGTGATCCCCGAGGGTTATACAAGCTGACAGTGTCCAAGCAGATGTGATCAAGTCCATGTGATGGTTCCTGAAACGTACATCTTTAGGTAATGAGTCATGATTAATTTCCCCTGCAGACTAGAGAGAGCAGCAGTGGGTCCAAATGGCCACTGGATTTGCCAGGTGGGAAGTGAGGGGAGTCCTAGCTAGAGGGGTGTGGGGAGAGGGAGGGAGGAGGGGCCTCCAGAACACCCGTTGCTCCCGCACCTGTGCCCCAGGGAGATCCCACCTTCCTGCAGCTCATCTCTGCAGCCTCTTGTTTCTGCTGTCAGACAGCAGCAGAGGTCACTCAGCTCCCAGGTGCCCAGCTGGTGTGAGGGGCTGAGGGTTAAAGAACAAAGAGGGCAGCTTGGTTCTTTCATGGGGGAGAGAAAGCGTGAAAGTGCTAATCTGGAAACTGCAAGGAAGTGGGGGAGGAGGCCACATCAGACTGTGTGCGTGGGGTGTGTGTACGGTTACAGGGAGGAGTGAGACAGAGGGTGGAGGGGCACTCCAGCCAGTGCAGGGAGGAGGGTGGGCACCATGGGGGAGGAAGAGGGGGCAGCACTCCTTCCTGAGCAAGGAAGCAGGCCTCCAGATCTCCCACCTCTGGGGTCTGCCAGGCCCACCGTCTCCCTGGAGCTGAGTGCCATCCGTCAGGAGGCCCCAGGACCTTTGCAGGGAGAAGACCGTTTCTGCTGTGCCAAACTGCCAGATGGCTTTGAATCGGGGCTGCTGGGGTCCAGGGACAGTGCCAGTGCATGAAGACGCTCCAACACACACATGCAGTCAGGACCACGTCTTTGTCCTTCCCACCCTCCTGCAGAGCCCAGATGCTCAGCCAGAGACAGATCAGTCCTGTGGCCTCGCCTTCTTCATCCTGACCTTTCAGACAGGATACGGCTCAGAAGCGGGGAGTTGGGAAGCTTCGACTGACATTGTAGCAATATAAGGAGGTAAAGATGTGTTGACAGCTGGCCTTCAACAGCCAAATCCCCTGAAGTCTGGTCCCCGTGTGGGGGGAGGTTGGTAAGATGGCGCCAGTCAAGCTCTCTCACCCTATTCTCTCATGCCCTCTCACCCCATGTTCTGTACACAATGGCTTTGCAAGGCTATGCAGCCGCTAAATCACTCACAGCACTGCGCACGCATGCCACGTGGCGCTCACGTAGTCACAGGCTGCTCTGCACCGGGTGCCTGTGTGTGCAGCCCTGGGGAAGGCTCTGCTGCTGCACTGGGGCTACACTGCTGCGGCATCACGATCTCATATCTGTGAGGTTATCGCGTGGCTACAGTATGTTATGTTATGCCTGCCCATCAGCCAAGACAGAGGCTGTGTTATGGAAGCCATGTCAGCCAGGAGGAAATGAATGTGTCTGGGGTTCCTGCCACTCCTGAGTCTTCTTCTAGCCTTTCAGCTCGAGCCTTGCCTTTCCTGGGTTCAGAGAGCAGTGTGGGCAGTGCGGGCAGTGTGGGCAATGGGGGAAGTGTGGAGAGTGAGGGCAGTGAGGGCAGTGTGGACAGTGAGGGCAGTGTGGACAGCATGGACAGTGCGAGCAGTGTGGGCAGTGTGAACAGTGAGAGCAGTGCAGGCAGTGTGAGCCGTGTGGAGAGTGAGGGCAGTGTGGAGAGTGTGAGCAGTGTGGGCAGTGTGAGCCGTGTGGAGAGTGTGGGCAGTGTGGGCAGTGCGGGCAGTGTGGAGAGTGTGAGCCGTGTGAAAGGCGTGAGCAGGAAGACAGTCGGTGCCATGACCAGCTTAGCCGTACACTGTGTCTCGCCCCCTCGCCTGTGCGTCCCGAGTGGTCCTGAGACTGGACACCTGCCGGGCGAGGGAGCCCGTTCCGATGACCACGCTGGGCAGCAGGGGTGCACTCGCGAGCTCTTCCTTCCCTGTCGCCTGGGACATTTTTGAACCAAAGTTCCTTGAAATGCACCCACCCACTGTCCCTTGGCCCTGCCAGAGCTCATGACTATTTGCTATTCACACCAAGAAGGTTTTAGGAGAGGCTGGGTGCTCATCGACCAGGAAGCACAATTATTGTTTCATTAAAGATGGATTACACAGGTGGCTGGTCATTATAATGATGACTCGGCTGACACTGTTAATTGGATGATAAACGATTCCACCCTTGCTCCTCTGGGTCAATACCAGAGCTGCTCCGAGAAATGCCGCCAGCCTTTCTCCTCCACCCGAGGGTCATGAGAGAGTCGTGGAAGGGCACCCAGTGCTCAGCCTACATGTGAGGTCAGCTTGGGGGTCAAAGGCGCCGGGCTGGACGTTTCCAGCCTAATCCACGGGCACACCCAAGGCTGCCAAGAACTCAGTCGACCTTAACTGTCTCCATAAGGAACTTAATTTCAATTTAATAAGACAGATACTGTGTGTGGTTTAATGACACTTTATCATTAGAAGCAGACTGATGGACGTTGAAGGCCTGAGGCAGCCCTACCAGGTGCGGTGACGCTGGGGTCCTCTTGTTAGAATCAGTCAGCACCACTCACTCATCCACCCATCCACTCATTCATCACTCACGGGCGGTCAGGGGGTGGCTGTGGGGAGCAGACAGCCTGCACCCTCCCTGGCTGTCGGTCACGAGGGAAAAGAGGACGATGAACTGAGAACAGCCGTGCACGGAGAGCCCCGGTACTGTGAGCAGGGAGAGCCCCGGTACTGTGAGCGGTGGGCGGGGCTGGGGCAGACCTTGATCTGGAGCCAAGGGTGTTGAGCAGAAGTGTTTATGGGGAAGGTGGCGCCTCACCTTCCTCCCCCCCACCCCTGCCTCCTTGAGGGTGAGAGTCTTTAGATGGAGGTCAGCGGGAAACGGGCAGGAGAGAAGGTCGGCAGTCCTAGGGGTGGCAACTCCAAGGGGATGGGGAGGCCCTCAGGAGGGGTGTTTACAGGAAAGCTGGGGGTGGGGGAAGCCAGCAGGCAGGGGGGGATTCAGGCTCCTAGAGCTCTAGACCCTGAGCTGTCAGAGGGAGTGGGAAATTCCAGCCAGGGATGTCGAGGACTGTAAATGTTGGAAGGAGGTGCTCCAAGCCCAGGAGGCCCCTGGGGAGTCCCCTGAAGCCTCCCCGGGGGCCTTGCTCCCAGCAGCCCACTGCAGAGTCTTCATCTGCCTTCTGTACAGACGGTGAATGTCTGACTTGTTACAATCGACAAATAGAAGCTGGTAAATGAACGGCCCACTTTCCGCCCACTAGGCCGGCAGGATTCCTGCTGGTCCCGTCCAGCATCAGCAAACACAGCTGTGAGCTCTAGGGTGGCCTTGCGTCTGAGCTGGGGCGGGGGGTGCCGGGGGCTCCGCACAGGGCAGGGCGCTGCTCGCAGTTAGAACCGTATCACTCCTCTGCTCTGGGGACACCAGCAAATGTGGGGACAAGTCTGGCCCCTGTGTTTTGCTGAAATTCAGGCCTCATTTCCGGCTTCTAGCCACTGAGTTCTTGCCCCCCAGACACCATGCTCCTTTGGAAGCACACTTCCGAGACTGAACAGGAGTGAAGATGTAGAACAGAGGGTTGTCCCAATCGTGTCTCTCTTTCCCCCACTTTTTTTGTGGTGAAGGAAGCAGAATTTAGCACTGTGATGAATTAAAATATTGAGAAGGCAGAAATGAGAAAAAATGATTTTATCTTCCCAGCAGCCTTTCCTCCCTTGATTGACCAAGTGATGGGAGGACCTGAGCAGCCTGGATGTGCTGAGGCTGAGAGCTGAGGGTGGTGAGAGTGTGTCCAGCAGGCGGGCCGCGCCCCGCACTCCAGTCCGCGTCCTGCGAGCTGTCAGCAGCTGCCCACGCCAGGCTGCCTCCTGCCCACAGACACGCTTTTTATAAAGGGAAGGAGCTGTTCTCTTTCTCCTGGTGGGGGCGAAATCCTGAGAGGAGCGCAGGCGCCTGGAGGCAATCATGTTTCCCCAGCAGGGATGAGCTGGTAGAGACGCGCTGGGCCAGGTCGCTTATTCAAGGTCAGGGGCAGAGTCGGCAACGCTTGGGAGCGCTTTAGCCCCTTTTAAAATTGATGAGGGTGCAGGCGTACTGTAAAGAGGGCCTCTAGAGCTGCCTGGGGCTGGCTGGAAGCCCCGCCCTCCGCTGGCTCCGAGCTGGGAGGCTCTGCTGTGCCGCCTCCCCTCCCTCCTGTCCCCAGGCAGCTCCGAGGCAGGCTGTGCCATTCAGTCTTCGAGTCGAGGAACCTGAGTCTCAGGACGACCATCAGCTGCCCAGTGCCGCCCCCTACCCCAGGGGCTTGGTCACGGGGCTGCGTGACTGTATCTTCCTCCCAAGGTGACTGGTCTCCCTGGGCTGAGCTGTCCTTCACCGTGACCCCTCTCCTCCCCATCCAGGGCTGGGCAGCACCTGGGGGCATCTTTGCTGCCTTCCCGCGGGTGTGTCTGGCTCCCTAGCCACCCCCTGGGCCTCCCTCACAGGGCACCTTCAGAGCCCACGGATCTGCCTGCAGCTTCCCGTCAGAGAGGACAACATGGATCAGGGTGTGAGAGGATGGCCCGGTACCCCGGGCAGTGACCGGCGCAGACCTCAGCGGCGCTGCCCGCCTAGTTCTGAGCCCTCAGGGCCATGGCGGTTAAGTGCAGGGCAGGCCAAGCAAGCTCCAGGCCACCAGGAGTCCATCTGGTGCTTCTCTCCACCTCCTCCTCCCTCCAGCTGACCCCGTGAGTCAGGCGAGGTGTGGCTACCCTCACGCATGAAAGGCCCGCAAGGGAAATGAGTCTGGGAAAGCGGTTCTTACCCCCGCTGTGGCCTTAGACCACTAAGTACCTGCTCAGCCCATCACGGAGCGTGGGGCCCAGCCCTGAGTGGTCTTTCCGGGAAGGCCCATTAGCAGGTGGGGACCCTCCGGGGATGGGGCGGACGCCCCGCCCAGCTCTGTTGATTGTGTTTTCAAAGTCCCCAGTCCATTTGCAGTAGCTCTTCCCATCAACCAGTGAGACCGTTTCCGCCCACTACAGACCCAGGGAAACAGCCTGCATCCCAGGAGTCAGCGGGGGAGGGCTAGGAGGAGGGGGAGGTGCGGGCAGAGCCCGAGGCTGGGGAGGCTGCCCGGCACCCAGAGGGCGACCCGGGAGCAGCACGCAGAGCTGCCACGCCCCTGCTCCCCTCCCTGCTCCTGTGGGTCTTGCACCAACACACTTGCTCAGATACTGTGTGTGTGTGCTCAGTGTGTCTGACTCTCTGCGACCCCGTGGACTGTAGCCCACCAGGCTCCTCTGTCCATGGGATGCTCTAGGCAAGAGCACTCGAGTGGAGTGCCATTTCCTTCTCCAAGGGATCTTCCCCACCCAGGGATCAAATCCACGCCTCCCGCATAGGCAGGCGGATTCTTTACCCCTGCACCATCTGAGAAATCTTACGTGCTTTATTCCCCCCAGTTTCGAAGGTCGCCCAAATTAATCCTACAGGCTTTTCTCTGCCCATCCCGCAAGGATGTATGCGGGCTATCAGGGGGCTTGGGGCAGATATGTCCTGGCGTTCCAAGAATCAACGGTTGTGATGTTTCAGCTGGCTTTGTCCAGACCGAGGGCCTTGGAGGAGGACGGCTGGAGCACTGGGGGCTCCCTGGGGGAGGACAGAGAGGCAGGTCTGGGGCCACCTCTCTGCCCCGAGAGGCCCTGAGAAACTGCGGTTGGGGTTCACATCCAGGTGGTCAGTTACTGCAGTCAGGCCCCCCTGGCCTCAGCTGACTTCCTGAGTCCAGCCAGGGGACTGTCAGACTCAGCTCTGAGTGGACACAGAAGGGAGGTAGCAGAAGGCAGGCTCAGAGACTTAGCCCTTTGTTTTGCAAAGACGGTGTGTTAGTCGGGTAACAAATTACCCCCAAGCGGAGAAGCTTACTTGGCAGGCATCTCATCTCTCGGTGTCAGTGGGTCAGGAGCTCAGGAGCCGCCCGGAGGAGAGCTTCTGCCTCCCGTTTCCTCGAGTCTGCTGCCAAGGTGTCCGTGGGGCAGCCCCACAGGAAGGCCAGACCAGGGCTGCAGAAGGTTCCTGCAGGATGGCACACTGTACGGCGTGGGCACCTCTGAGGGCTGTTTACGAGACTCACTGCAGGGCCAGCGCCTTCCCCCGGCAGACGGTCCAGGAGAGGAAGCTGGGAGGAGGGTCGGCTCCCCTTCCGAGCGGGTCTCAGGAGTCACTCCCAGTCGTGTCCTCCACGCTCCTTAGAAACAGCCGCTGAGACCCGCGCACAGCCCCGGGGAGGCGAAACCAGCCCAGTCTGTGGAAGGCACACTTGCCACAGGGGGTGTAGACATCCTTGTCAACTTTTGTGAAAGTCTTTCCATATTTCTCTATGATTATGTGTACCGAAGGGTATAAAAACTTGAATTGTCAGGATCTGGATGAATTGGATACATTTGGATGCATCTGCATGGAATCCTGGTCTTGACATTCAACCGACATCTGTGACTACCAACGCGTGTCACTGGCTTCCTGGGCTGCACAGCGTGTCGTCCAGGTAAGTGTTTACGGGATAATGGATGTTGCCCGAATGCCTGGAGCCACCATTAAATGTATTTAGCTCATGGTTCACTGGCCATTCAAGTTGCAGTCCGAGATTAACTACTTCAGACCGACTTTGGGAGACGGCTGGCGCTCTCCCTGGCTCTCTTCTTCCAGGGCACCCGCAGCCTCATTCTCAAGGCGTCCTGGGGTTGGGGGTGACCGTGTTCAGGGGTCACCCCATGGGACACGGGGGTGAGGGTGGGTGGGGAAGCACCCATGCAGCCCTCTCTCTCCCTTTCTCTCTACTTGAAAGGCGGGGGCCCTGGATCCTCGAGTGACTGCGTGGGTTTTCTGTTGGGAGAAGGCCCTGGAATTTGGGGGCTGTCCAGTGGAGCCCACCACAGCCTTGTGACCTTGTCCAGGGACCTCTGGAGATGTCCTCCAGGGGGCTGGGGGCTGGGTCAAAGGACACGGGCATTTTAAACGCTGATACGTGGCATTGCTGCCTGCCACGAGTAGCGCTCACCCTCCTGGGGCCTCTCTGGGGCCTGGCCGCCAGTCCCGCCAGCTCCATCAGGAGGCCGGGTGGCCACCAGGGGTGTTCACTAGGGCTCAGGACTTACCCTGCTCTCAGGCCTCACCCCCTCTGTCGTGGATGGTGGAGTGGACAGACTGGCTCAGCCCGGCATCTGTCCAGGAATGTGGTTTTGAGGAAATGAGTATTCAAAGAGCCCGCCTGTGTGAGTCCTGGAGGGGGTGCAGGGCGCTGCAGAGCAGGTGGGCCCAGCCTGGCTCTGGCCTTGCTGCGGTAGGTGCCCCAGGCTCCGTGCTGGTGTTCCGTGGATGCCGAGCTCCTGAGGGCAGCTTCTCTCTTGGCCTAGCTGAGCACACAGTAGGCGCAGGTGCAGTTCGTCATGTGAGTGAGTGAAAACCAGAAGGGCTGAGGGTCCGAGCGGCTGCCCCTGGAGCTGATGTGCTGCGGCCCTAGGCCAGGGCCTCAGAGAGTGGCCGCGCCAGGAGACACGGTCTTTGCAGAGGAGCTCACATTACTGTGAGGCCATTAGGGTGGGGCCTAACCCAATATGTTGCTATTTAGTCAGTAAGCTGTGTCGGACTGTAGCAGTTGTGTGGACTCTAGCCCCCCGGGCTCCTCTGTCCACAGGATTTTCAGCAAGACCGGTGTTCTTATAAAACGGGGACATGCGGACACAGACAGGCACAGAGGCGTTCGCATAAGGGCACGGGGAGAGGGCAGCCTCAGAAGGAGCCGGCCCTGCAGACTCTCCATCTTGGACACCCAGCCTGCAGAGGGTGCATTTTGAGCCTCCGGTCTATGTACAGCAGCTGAGCAAACCGACATGGAGGCTTTGTGGAAAGTGCTGGCTGGCAGCCTGGCTGAAGGGGGGCCTAACCCTCCAAGCAGGTTGGGGCCAGGTGTCCCCAAGGTCTGAGGAGGTGTCTGTCACCAGCCCCAGTAAATGCGCCTCCGGGCCACCCCCACCGGCCACGCCCAGCGCCCCGCCGTGCTGTGTGGCCTCCCAGCTGCAGCTCCAGGCCAGCCATCCCTAGTTCGTTTCTGAAACCTGCTGATTCGGCCTCATTACCTGCTCCGGGCCTCACTGCCGGTGGCTTTGTTTCCGCTCGGGCTTGTCAGCACATTTCATTTCCACGGCAAGAACTGGGTCTTGGACGGCCAATTATTCCCCATTTAGAATCGTTCTCTTCAGCACAAAGAACCTCACACGGAAGGTTCTTCATTTTATTTCAGGCAACTCAGACAGCAGCTATGCCCCTTGATGAGTTATCGGGGAGAGGGCGAGCAGGTGTGAGCGTGAGCGTGTGAGTGTGTGCCCCCGTGCTCCCGGCTGCTCTCCTATTCACTGTCAGTTACCGTCACACTTTGGAGCTGAAGACGCCAGACTGTGGGCTGAAGCTGAGCTGGACGCCTCTGCAGGACGGAGCGTCCGTGCCCTAGCTTCCCTGGGCCTTGGTGTCCCCTCCACGCATGGGGATCACGGGGACCACGTCTCAGGAGCAGAAACTGGTGGCACAGGGCCCAGGTGCCAGAGGCCCAGCGGTGTGTAACGATCAGCCAGCCCTGGCAGGCGTGTTCCTCCCGACAAGCCCTTGAGGCTGGTGGAAGACATGCAGCTAATCAACCCATTATACAGAGGAGAGAAGTGAGGCTCAGAAACACCGAGGGATGTGTGCCTAGCTGGGACTCAAATGCAGGCTTCTGATCCCAAACATGCTTCCTTGCAGGGCAGGCAGGACACGTCCTCTGCCTCAGGGGCTAGAGGTGCCCAGCTGGTAAGCGCTGTGCCCAGCTGGTAAGCGCTGTGCCCAGCTGGCAAGCGCTGCCCCCAAAGCCAGGCACCTAATACAAATATGCATTTGCGTGGGAGATGCTTTCTTCCTGGCCTTTCAAATAACCACAGCTGATAGTCACCCTCATGCTCTGAGCAAGTTAAAGAAGAGATTCTTTAAGGGCATTCATTTGCCTCTGTGGGCTTTAAAAAGTATAATTAAAGTTTATGTCTCTGGCTGGGAGGATGGACCTCCCATTTATCATAAAGTCACGGCTGGAGGGGTCAAAAGGAGGGGCACCTGGGGACCCGCTGATTGTCAGGCTTCTGGGAGGGGCTCTGTGCCGGGGAGCCCCGCGGACAAGACCTCGCAGCAAACCCGTCCATGTTCTGTGCAGCCACGGGTGCAGAGGGTGCACCCTGCACACTCCCACCTCCTGGGGTCGAGCCCGCCCTGTGGGGGTCGGGGTTGAGACAGGCAGGGGCCAGGTGAGGGCCCTCGGGGGTGGAGCTGTGGGGACACCTGTGCTGCTGGCCACTTGAACAGGACCTAGGCCTCAGGCCCCCAGAGCGGCCGGGGTGCTCTTGTGACAAAGCCTGGAAAGAGTTCCATTCACCTCCCCGTCCTGAGAGTGCATCCATCAACATGGCTGGGAGCATCGCAGGCCTCCGTCTGCGTCCTGGAACGATCTGAGCTTTATTGAGGTGCAACTGGTATCCCAACACAGGCAGGCTTAAATGTACATATCTTTTTTTCCCCT
This sequence comes from Ovis aries, assembly GCF_016772045.2. Classification (NCBI taxonomy): domain Eukaryota; kingdom Metazoa; phylum Chordata; class Mammalia; order Artiodactyla; family Bovidae; genus Ovis; species Ovis aries. The sequence goes on from NC_056056.1 coordinate 1,493,993, forward strand.
GTGCCATTAAAACCTTTTTCTTTAGATCGTACTGGGCTGTGGTGACTCACAATGCTGTGTCAGTGTCAGGCGCGTAGCTTAGAGACTCAGGGGTGCCTGTGCACACACCCACTCGTTTTCAGGTGCTGTTCGCGTCCAGGTTATCGCAGAACACTGAGCAGAGCTCCCTGCTACACAGTAAGCCCTTGCTGGTTAGTAAACATGGACGGGTTTGCTGCAAGGTCTCATCCGCGGAGCTACCCTGGCACAGAGCCCCTCCCGGGGAGCCTGACAATCAGCAGGTCCCCAGGCTGGAGGAGCAGAGAGGGGAGAACCCCTCCTCTGGACCACTCCAGCTGCGACTTTACGGTTGTCTCTCTTCTATGTAGTCGTGGGTGTATCTTAACGACATCTTGTTGAGTTGGGACGCAGGCACACACTCATGGTACCTTCACAACCCCGGTGCTACCCGCACCCATCACCTCCCAAAGCTTCCCCGTGTCTTTCTGTTCCCCTTGTAAGAACACAACCTGAGGTCTGTCCTTTGCCCCTGTTCTAAAGGGTGTGGTTCCCTCTTGGGAGGTTGGTGTCATCTTGGACAGCAAAGCCCTAGAACTCACCTTGCCACCCAGAAAGACTGCACCCAGGGACCTCCATTTCCATTGGCTCTGGCGGGAGCACAGCTGCTGTGAAGTGGACAAGGGCTGATGGAGCCCCTCCTGTGAGCGGAGCCCCTGGGACACGGAGAAGACCCAACCCTGCCCCCTGCCCTTGGGTGCCGACAGCCTGCCCAGGAAGGTCAGAGTCCCGAGCACGGATTTAATCACTCACTGTGCGTGTCCACGTGCTGGCGCCGAGGTGGAGAGACATGAGACAGTGAAGGCCGGGCAGCCTGTGTGTGTGTGTGTGGTGGTGGGGGGTGCTGGGGGTCTGTGGGCCCAGCAGGGGCTGAGAGGTGAGCCTCTGGGGCGGAGATTTGGGGGCTGTGGCCCGGGTGAGCGTGGCACCCTCAGGAGACTACACGGGGTCCCAGGGCACCGGGACTTGGGCTCAGGAGTCCTCTCTGAGAACCTTGGTCCGCGTCTTTGCCGGTAAGTGCTCATGACTGAGCATCTTACGCGAGCTTCAGGGAGAGCTCAGAGAACTGGGAGGCCCAGGTCCCGGTCCCAGCTTAGCCTCCAGCTTCTGGTCGCAGCTGCCCTTGGCCTCAGCTGCCCTCTGTGGGAGCCGGAAGTGGGGGAAGTTAGTTTCCAGGTGGGCCACCTGGAAAGGCTCTATGGTTTGATGGCACATGATTATTTAGACAGAACAGGGCAGCTCAACTGTGAGATCCTGGGTGCTTGGGATGGCGTGCGGGCTGATGGCCCAGGGACCACCCCCTTCCCTGGGGCTGGCCGGGGGGCTGCTGGCTGGCTGTCTGCAGCTCTCTGGTCCTGGGGAGCCAGGGAGGCCCTCATGACGCTCCACGCACCTTCCAGGCAGCTTGCCCCTGTACTGCTGTGTGCTGGCCCCAGAAAATCCACGACACCTGCCATCCCAGGCCCGGGGCAGATTTGGGAACTGCGTGTGCTGTGCCTGGTGCCCAGGAGCAGAGGCCTGCACTGTCCTCCTGGCCAAGCCTCTCGCCCATGTCCTTTCATGAAGCAGCTTTGACAGACGCCATTGCTGTTTCTGCAGAGCAGCTGGGCTGCGTCACCATCCCTGGGGACGAAGGTCATGGCGCCCTTGTCTGTTCAGCACGGCTCTGCAGAAAGCGCCTAATTACTCATTAAAAGCCGGGTTGGAGCCCTGGTCCTGCAGCTGCACAGGCCTTAATTACGCCTTTCCCTGCACGTCCCAGAGAGCAGGGCCTGGGAGGGGACGGTCGTTGGTTCTTAATTGGCTTCATGTGCTCAGCCCGAGTGGTCCCTCTCCTTGGGCTCCCAGAGATGCCAGAAAACCCTGAGAGCTTTTCCTGCCCTCTCCCAAGGCCACGTCCAGAACTGGGCATCGGGGCCTCTTCCTCCCGCGTGCTGCTCACTTCTTCCTGAGGAAGCGGCTGTGACTGGACCACCTGGCTCGGGCCTGGCCGCAGGGGGCAAGCTCCTTCCCAGGGCCCCACCCGCTGTCTTTGCCTGGGTGTCCCCCCCGGTGTCCTTGGGCCGTCTGCCTCAGAACTGCCCTTGCCGGTCATATAGCTGGTGAAAGCCTTCCCTGGTGAAAGCCTTCCATGGCCCTTACCCTCCCTTACCCTTACCCTCATGGAAGCTGGTCACCAGGCCCCTTGCAGTCATCCTCAGAGAATGAGTGTCTCAGAGGATCAGAAAAGGGGGTTTCCCAGGCTCTGGTATAAGCAGTGAAGGAGGGACACTCCCCCCTGGGTCGGCTGGAGAGAGGGCGGCATGCTCGTCCCGCATCTTGTCCCCACCATCGGGCTCGAGATCCTGCTTGTCTCCTGCTGAATCAGTAAGCAAGGGTGTCACGGCCATCAGCGATCACAGGCCTCCAATGTGAGCCCTAAGGGCGCTCAGGAAGGAGAGGAATACTTGTGATCTGGCAGGTATCAGACTGTAGCCACTCCCAACGGCGAGCCCAAGGAGCTCAAAGTGTGGGAAAACACAGGAGACTGGCCCCTTAGCTGAGACGCGCAGGAAAGGAACAGATCCAGTGAGCCCAGACTCCTGCCTCTTCCCAAGCAGAGGAAAGTGCTGCGTTCCTAACTGGAAATACCTGGCTTCCTTTAAATAACAATAGTTTTTTGATGTTCAGACTGCCAGTTGTTTGTTGCGAAACTTCCTGGCTCCCCTGCTCCCCTCCTCGGAGCAGTTCTCTCAGGGATGCTTGAGATGCTGCCTCCCGGGCTTAAGCCCTAAAAGCTCCCCCTGGATACAATGGAACTCTCAGCCTTCAGGTTGCGTGTATTTTTCTTTTTCAGTCGACAGGAAGGTTCCAGGCCTGCAGCAGCCTGGCCTTCCTGGCCCTCTCCACCTCTCCACGTCCCCTCCAGCTGCCCGCCTGCGGGCCGGGCTGACACATGCCCGCCTCCAGGCCCCCTGGCACCTGCCTCAGGGACCTTCTTGCTGACACCCATCGAAGGGGCCCTCCCTCCCATGAAGCCTTGCCCTCTGGGCTGTGTCCACCTCTTTGCTGCCTATGAAGTGGACTTATGCCCTAAGTGAGTCAGGGGGCTTCGTCCTCCCTGTGGACTTGACTCCATGTTGCAGCTGCCCTGCCTGTCTTGCTCACAGTCGGCATTTGCCATCTCAGCGCCAGACCTGTAACGACTCAAGGAAAGGAGGAAAGATGCAGGGAACCCTGGCCAGATTCCTGACAACAGGGCGGAAGCCAGAGGGGTGGCTGGTGCTGCACTGGGGCAGGTAAGTGGCCACAGCCTCCACCTGGAGCCAGAGCTGCCACCGCGGGGGGAGACTTCCTGAGAAGACCCCTGCCAAGCGGAGCTGGAAGGCAGGTGGCTGTGGGTCAGATCTCTTCTGCGGACCCAGCCACAGATCCCCGGGGGAGCCTGAGGCTGGACCTCAGGCTCCATCTATCTGGAAGGCCCCGGGGCAGCAGCAGGCCTCTAGAAATGCAATTACCTAGCTCTAAGGCGTCTGCCTTCTTGAGATGCTCAAAGCACCACAGCTAAAGTGGAAAACAGCAACAGTCCCACCCACGGGCAATGCTAACAGCCCAGACGCTTCGGGAGTGGAGGCTTGGGTCACCATCAGGCAAGGAGCCTCAACAGCGAGGAGGGCGGAGGCTGAGCATGGGGTGGAGAGGCGGGCAGGAACACTCCCTTGACTGCGTGACCAGGCCTGGCTCATCCAGACACACACGTGTTGTTCACACAGTCACCGAATGCACTCTGCCTCCCGGCCCCGTGTCCCCACCGCTAACCCAAGCCGTGTCGGCAGCAGTTACTTGTCTGTCTGAGTTACACGGGGGCTGGGGCGCAGTCTCTAAGCTGCCCCGTATTCACAGCTTTACATAAACCCCCTTCTCGAGTACAGGCTCACCAGGGACTCACGGCTAATGAATGGATAACTCTGGTGCAAGAGCTGGGCCATCACGTCTGAGACGCCACTTATGAGAAGACACGGACTCCACCTTCTTGGGCCTCCCTGGTGGCTCAGACAGTGAAGAATCTGCCTGCAATGCAGGAGACCTGGGTTCGAAGGGATGCAAACTGCCCTTCGGAGAAGCTCGCGTGTCGAGAACCTGGCCACTCAGCTGGCAGCTGCGTGGGGAGCGTGTGAGTGCAGCCGAGCTGGGCCCTCTGGATCTCTCTGGGACAGACCCGTCTCCCATATCGTCTGCTGCGGCTCCTCTGCAGTGCCCAGCTAACAGCATCTGACGCACGCTTCTGCGCTGTTCTACAGACGCTGAGGCCACCGCAGAGTGGAAGGACTTAACGACTTGCTGGCCATGAGCACACAGCCCCCAGACATACTGGTGCCTGAGGACCGAAGACGTGAGCCCCTGAGACACGCCCTGCTACCTCCCCGTCAATAACGGAGAATGTGCAGGAGCCGGCCAGACAGCCTGGAGCCCGGGCCGCACATGGCCTTTAAAGAGGCCCTGCTGGAACCTTCTGGGGAGTCGGGGTTTAGAGCATGAGCCACCGCCTTGCCTTGCCTGGTGCCTGGACTGGGAAGGCTGCCCTTCCGTCACCACAGCCTCCTGTCGGCAGCCCGGCTTCACAGCTGTCGGGAGGCCCTCCCCAGTCCAGGCTCCAGACCAGCACTTGCGGGCCCCTGACTGCAGCCCTAGGTGACTTTGGGCAGAGGGCCCCAGCTAAGACACCCCAGATTCCTGTCCTCAGGGGTATCAGTGAAGCCTCCAAATTTTGGGAAATGTGTCCCACAGCCCCCACATGATAGACAAATAACACTTTCAGTACTGAAATCACAGGGGGCCGAAGGTGAGTGTGACTCAGCGGGAGGCGGGGGAACAGCCCCGGGGGTGAGGAGAGGGCTCTGTGTTCGCTTTGGGCAAGGCTTAGCATGTTTTCGGTTTTATGGAGGTCGTTAGCATCACGTCAGGTGTAAGGCTGGATCCTGCTGTTTCTCGGGCACTGAGACTGTTCAGATGAGCTTGGTAGGGGTAAGGGGTTGACAGTGTGGATGTGGTGGCTTCCTGGCGTGTCATCTGCCTTACTCACTGCCCTCTCCTGCACAGCCCTGGGCTGGTTTGGTCCCTGAGGGCAGTTGTGGCCTTGGGGGGAAGGCTGGGGCAGCGCCAGGCACAGCCTGTCTCTCCTCTGTGGCCAGCACCTGCCGACTCCTCCTGGGTTCTGGCTCCTGGGCCACGTGTGTGTTCATCTCTTAATCAAAGGTCTGCAGTATCTTCCCAGGGCACCTGGCCTTGAGGCTGGAGGCCGTGGCGGTGAGGCTACCCTTGAGGGTCCACACATCCCAGCGGTTTCCCGGTGTCCTGCTTTCCCATTGGACATCCGCCTCTACCCCTGGCAGGCTGCCTGCTGACCTCAGGCGCCACTGGCAGAGGCAGAGGCGGGGCCTCCTGGTGACTGTGTTGCCAGCTCCCACAATTGCATCAGGGCCGAGTCCGGCAATAAACCCTTTAACTGCATCTCCCGGTGGTCCTGCCTCTCTGATCAAAGCCTCATCCTGACCTCATTCCTAAACAGCGAGGCCTGGTCCCCCAGCCCTAAAGGAGAAGAAAGGGCCTCTCTGCGGTGTGTTGGCTGTCACCAGGAAGATGGCGACAATGTCTGAGGCCAGCCAGACTTTCCACTGAAAGAATCACAGGGACACCATATGAAATTCATAGACATTGCTCCTGCCCTTTAGAATAATCCCCCTGAGCCAGGGCACCGGAGCTCTGTGGTTGCTCTGCTCATCAAGCCAAGATGGCAAGGACTTGGCTTGGTGCCGAGAGCACACACATGCTCAGAGGCACACGCACAGAGACACGGACACACACGGCCTGACGCACAAGCCACGTGCATAAAGATACAAAAGCTCACTTCAGCCCCGTGTTACGTTTCCTAAGCAAAGGCCAGGAAAAATGGCACCTCAAAGGGATCCGGGTGGATTCGACGTTGTTGTTGACTCTTTTGAGACTTCAGGAGGAGAAAAGTGTCTCAGAAAAAGATTTCTTGTTGCTGTTGGCAGTGAAGGTGAGCCCGGATGGTGAAGACCTGTGTCGGGCGGCATGTGCCCAGGCTGCAGCGCGAGCCTTTGTGGGCGCGGGTCTTTCCTCAGGGGGCTCACAGTGTGAGCAGCCTCCTGGGGCCACCTGGGTTGCCTCCACTGCCTTCCAGCTTCCTGCCCAGGGGCCGGGTGGGTGCTCTGCACACAGAGGTACAGATGTCGCTGGCTTAGGCCGTCACTCCATCCCGGCAGCTCCTTACACGGTACCGGCCACATGGAGATGAGGGGGCTGGCCCAGAGGGACAGGGAGGCTGCAATGCCGCACTGTGGCCAAACCTGCGGGGACAGCACACAGCCAGGGTCCGGAACGTCCCGTGGTGGCGAGGGTCGTTCTGCAGGCGGGCACTCTCGTGATCAGCCGGCCTCCCACGTGGGCCCAGAAAGCCTCGCCAGCGTCCAGGGTCAGCTTCCGGAAGCCCCGCCAGCGTCCAGGGTCAGCTTCCGGAAGCCCCGCCAGCGTCCAGGGTCAGCTTCTGTTCATTTATCAGTGTGTGCGCGCCTTCAATATTACGCTCCGCTGAAACCCTATAAGGAATCGTGAGGCGTGAAACCAGAGGCCTGATGAAAGACCAGCTGGACAGAGGAAAATGCCTGTTTATGCCACCTGATGAGAAGAGCCAGCTCACTGGAAAAGGCCCTGATGCTGGGAAATACTGAGGGTAAGAGGAGGAGGGGACGACAGAGGATGAGATGGTTGGATGGCATCGCCGACTGGGTGGACATGGGTTTGAGCAAGCTCTGGGAGGAAGTGGAGGACAGGGAGGCCTGGCATATTGCCGTCCATGGGGTCGCAGAGTGGGCCATGGCTGAGCGATTGAGCAACACAGTGGTTAGGCAACCATGCATACTCCCCGCCTTCTTCTGACAGCGTCTCTTCCGGGTTACAGAGGTCGGAGCTCAGACCCATGGCCCTCAGCCCTCAGCTCTGATGTCCACCAGCCTTTGCTCCAGCGAAGATCCCACTCCAGCCTCAGGCCAAGGGTCACACCAGAGTGTGGGCAAGCTAGCATGGCTCCTCCGTCCTTTCTTGCCCTGTCAGCTGCTCTTCCTGGGGTCGGTGTCCAGGGCAGGCTGAGGCGTGGACATGGCAGGCCCCTAGTGATGCAAGTCCCCTGGCCAATCTCACTCAGCCGGGGGCAGCCAGCCCTGCCCGACCCAGATGGCTAGAAGAGCAAGTGCTGAGTCCAGAGATGAGGATGCTGGGTGCCGGGCTCTGAAGCCATGAGGCTTAAGCGTGGGAGGTGCTTCCGTCTGTCTCCTTCATCCCGTGTCCCCAGCGCCTGGCGTGTGACTGGAGTGCAGTAGACATTTACTGAACAGATGAACCGGCACGAGTTTAATGAAGAGTCTCCGAGTCCATGCTGCTCCTGGATCCTGTCCTCCTCCTGACACTGGACGGCGGTTCAGTCAGAACGCGCGCCCCGCCTTTTTTCATCCACCCATCCAACAGCGCACTCCTGAAGGGTCTGTGAGAGCTGCAGGGCCACAGGGAGGCCGCCGGAGGGCCTGCTGCTGGCTTCTGCGTGGTGGCCCTTGGACCCTCCAAGGAGAAGCCCAGGGGCAGACTGGAGGCGCTCCCGCCTTGAGAGCCTAGGCCCTGTGCACTCAGGTCGGTCCTGAGGTTCCAACTTCAGCTGAAGGGCCGAGAGCAGCATTCGAAGCAGCTGGAGGGTTTTGCTTGCAGTCTTGAGGAAGTCAGGACAGGGGAGAGTGGTGGGTGAACGTGAGGAAGCAGAGGAAGAGCGAGGGGTTCTGGAGACTTGTGCTGAAAGAGTTGTTGACAGAGCGAAAGAAGACTCTGTTTCAGCCCCATTTGAAAACAGCCACGGGCTTCCCAGGCGGCACGAGTGGAAAAGAACCAGCCTGCCGATGCAGGAGGCGGGAGAGGTGCGGGTTTCATCCCTGGGTCGGGAAGATCCACTGCAACCCACTCCAGTATTCTTGCCTGGAGAATCCCAAGGACAGAGGAGCCTGGTGGGCTACGGTCCACGGGGGTCCCAAAGAGTTGGACATGATTGAAATGACTTGGCATGCAAAAATAAGCGCAGTGCCCACTGAGAACATGATATTTAAGGCGGAAGAACAGGATGCTTTTCCCCTAAAATAAAGAACAAGACGAGGATGTCCACTCTCACCACTTCTATCCAATGTGGTACTGATGCTTCTAGCCAAAGCAATTAGGTGACAGAAAGAAAGAAAGAAAATGCAATCAGAAAGGAAAGGAAAAAGTAACCTGTCTCTTTTTGCAGATGATATGATTTTGCACATAGACGATCTCAAGTAGCCCACAGCGAAAAAGACTCATAGAACTAATAAAGAGCTCAGCAGTGTTGCAGGATATAAGATCAACATACAAAGATCAATATATTTCCATCTACTTGTAATGAACAGCCAGAAGTGAAAATAAGAAAATAATTCCATTTATAATAGTAGTGAAAGGAATGGAATATATAGGGGTAAATTTAGGGTGTCTGGGGTAAATAATTTCATGGCAAATACATGGGGAAACAATGAAAAGAATGAAAGGCTATATTTTCTTGGGCTCCAAAATCACCGCGGATGGTGACTGCAGCCACGAGATTAAAAGCACTTGCTCCTTGGAAGAAAAGCTATGATAAACCTAGACAGACAGCGTATTAAAAAGCAGAAACACTACTTTGCCAACAAATGTCTGTATAGTCAAAGCTCTGGTGTTTCCAGTCGTCATATACAGATGTGAGGGTTGGACCATAAAGAAAGCTGAGCACCAAAGAATTGATGCTTCTGAACTGTGGTGCTGGAGAAGACTCTTGAGAGTCCCTTGGACTGCAAGGAGATCCAACCAGTCCATCCTAAAGGAAATCGGTCCTGAATATTCATTGGGAGGACTGATGCTGAAGCTGAAACTCCAGTCCTCTGGCCGCCTGATGCAGAGTCAGCTCATTGGAAAAGACCCTGATATTGGGAAAGGCAGAAGGCAGGAGGAGAAGGAGATGACAGAGAATAAGATGGTTGAATGGCGTCACCAAGTCAATGGGCGTGAGTTTGAGCAAGTTCCAGGAGGTGGTGAAGGACAGGGAAACCGGGCTTGCTGCCGTCCATGGGTTTGCAAATAGTTAGACACGATTGAGTGACTGAGCAACAACAAATTTAGGAAAAGAAGTGCATGACTTGTACGTTGAAACTACAAAACATTGTTGACAGAAGCTAAAATTGAATAAATGGAAAGATGTTCCAAGGTCTTCACAGAAAAGGCTTACTGTGCGCCAGTGGTAACACGCCTCAAGGTTATCTATAGATTCGGTGTAGTTTCTATTGAAATCTTCGCTGGCTTTGTGTGTGTGAAAGCAGAAAATGTGATCCTAAGACTCACGTGAGATGCAGCCAATGCAGAGAAGCCAAAACAATCCTTACAAAGAGGCACCAAGTTCCAGGACTCCGCCGTCCTAGTTTGGAAACCTGCCACAAAGCTCCAGTAAAGACAGCGTGGTTCTGGTGTCAGGACAGACGGGGAGGCCAGCGGAGCGGCGCTGAGGCTCTGGAGGCAAGCCCTCGCGGCTGTGGCCGCCTGTCATAAGGGTTCCAAGGCAGCTCGGTGGGGACGAATAGTCTTTGCAACGAATGGTCCTGGGTAGCCACACGCACGCACAGGAAGTGTCTACACGTTAAAAACTGTCTCAGGGCGTACTGGGACCTGAAAGTCTACAGAAGTCTTGCAGGAAAACACAGGCTGCGTCTTTGTCAGCCCAGACCAGGCCAGGGTCTCTTTGAAACGACATCAAAAGCACAAGGAACAGAAGGAAAGCACACAATTTGGACTTCAAATGGAAAACTTTTGCACATCAAAGGACACGAGAAAGTGAAAAGACAGCTGACAGAATGGGAGAACATATTTGCAAATAGTATCTCCGACGAGGGGCTTGTATCTGGAATATATAAATAACTCTTACTTCTTAATAGTAGTGAAAAATAAATAATCCAGATCTTTTCAGGGCAAAGGACATTTCTCTAAGCAACATATACAAACAGCCAATAAACACACAAAAAGAAACAGCGTTATGCGCTGCTGGGAACATGCCAGGCAGCTCCGCAGAGCAGTGCCCCATGACCCCACAAGTCCACTCCTGGAGGCACACCCAGCGGAGGCAAAAACATGGCCCAGAAAACAGGTCGGCTTTCATCACTGACCAATGCCCACCCCGCCCCGTCTCGTTCCCCCGTGAAGCAGCGCACAGTCAAGGGTCTGGTGGGTTAGTGCAGACTGAAGGGCCCCAAGGCCGAGGACTCTGGGGCTGGGGTGGAGGGTGGGGCTCCCACACAGGGTCAGAGTCGGGGGCAAGTCGCTCAAGATCCCATACTGAGATGCAAACCTGGCCACTGAGTTCTTTCTACCCAAGACACTCGTGGCCTCCGCTCCCTCCAGAAACGGTGGCGCTCCCCCTCCATGAGCCGCACCAGCAGCCCTGGGAAGAAACACCGCTTCCCAGGATCTGGGCGAGGCCACCAAGGGGGCTGTTGGGTCCGATCCTGGGCAGACTGTGGTCACAAACTGTTTTTGGAGAACTGGCTCCAGGAATTTTTCTGCCTCAGTTCTCCCCTGTGTCAAAGGACCAGCTTGGACCACATGAGCTCTGAGCTCTGAGGATAAGCTCTCCTCCTGGAAGACTGCCCAGAGAAAGCATCACTGAGAAGCCCTGGTCAGAAGGACCACCCCCCACCCCCCGCACCTGCATACTCAGGACGCCCCTCACTCGGCCCGGCCCCAGCTCTGGTCTGGCTCCTGTCCCGGCCACCTTCACCCTTCACGGCTGGAGCAGAGCCCCGCGCCACAGTCTGTGTCGGGGTGCGGCGCACAAGAGGGGTTTCATTTACTCCTCGTATCTAGGCCTGGGGGCAAAATAATAGGAATGCTGTCTTGAGCAGCGGGAGAATTTTATCCACAGCCTCCACTTTCCCAACAGTTTGAATGCCAGGAGGATGTGCTGTATTTATAGCAGTGCGTCCCAATTGGAGAGGAAAGTATTTGAGAGCGAAACAGCACTTTCTTTTAAACTGCTCGCCTTGAAAACAGCCAGGCTATCATTCTGAGGGAGGCTGCGTGCGAGCTGGAAATGCAGGTACCAGAGGAAAAATAAGGACAAAGTCACGCGTAAAAGGCCTTTGATGACAGCCGCGCGCGGCAGAGCGGGGAGCTGGGCGGCTCTCCTTTTCTGTAAGGCAGCGTGGGCATTGATCCCCGCAGGCCTGCCCTGGCAAGGCTGGAGAGGCAAGCAGATGCCCCGGCACCTGTAGGGGCTGCGTCTACCGGGCACCGGGGGCTGGCGTGGGCACGGCGGACTCAGTTTCCCGGCTTCTGGGACGAGAATCAGCACTTCTCTCCCCGGGGCTGAGATGATTAATGAACAGCAGAGGAGTGCTTTGAAGATGAAAAATACCTTCACCATCCTGGGGATTAATCATCGTATAATGCGTGTTCCGTGACTGCGCGGCGACTTAATTACCTGGAGTCGACAAAATGGTTTTCCTCCCGCTCCTCTCCGGAGGGACGGCTCCCATGGCGGGGGCCGCGGTAGGGCCACTCAGCAGAGAATCAAAGCACTCTCTGCAGTCGCACAGAAGCTCCAGGAGGCTTCTCAGATGACGCGGCCTCGAAGGTGCGGGCAACAGGCAGGAATGGCTCCTTGAGTGTGATGGAAACGGGGTTGAACTGGCGTCGCCCTGAGCCAGCTGAGTGTCCTGCCTCTCAGAGCGCCTGTCCCAGACTGGGGGGCGGGCTCAGCGTGGGCCTCCAGCTGGAGGTTGGAGGCCAGACCCTCATCACGGGAGAGACTGGGGGGCAGGACCCTGGCCCTGGTCACCCCACCTGAGGCCTTAACCACTGGGCACCCGCTCTCTCCTTTCTGTGGGCTTTTCTTGGGGAAACGCAAGAGGAGCCTTTTAAACAGTGAAGTGTTGCTCGTGAGTGAGCAGACGCCGCCATGTGACCTGTGGATAGGAAGGGTCCACGCTGAGTGGACACCCTTGACCCCTGCTGACACTTCCAGGGAACCCCGCCAAAGTGTCCTGCCTTCTAGCTTACTGCAAAGGGGCATTTGAACTCGTCAGATCACATGGGACTTGAGAACGTGAGACCCAGGGAGGCAAGAGGCCCCTCAAGGGCAGAGCACGCAACCTGGCCAACCTCATTCCTGGCGGAAATGGGCAAACACCCTCCGCTGACAGAGCCTCAGTTTTGCCACCTGGAAAGTGGGGCTGAGAGGTGAGCAAGGCCCTCCTGAGAGGTGAACAGGGCCCTCCGCAGGGCCCTACCGCCTCCTCCCCTGCCCGTGACAAAGCCCAGCACCCAGCCCCACCCTCTGGGAGCAGGACGAGGCCCCACACCCTGGGACGCTGCTAGGACCTCCCTGAGTCCACGCAGACAGACTTCTGATAGCTGGAGGAGCCCAGTGTCTGGGTCTGCAGCCGGGGAGCGGGACCGGGGCAGGCTGGGCTGACCAGGATGAGAACCTCCGCTCATCCCTGTCTGGTTCCAAATCTGACCGCCTCTGTCACTGTCAGCTCCAGGGGAGCGCAGGGCGGCCCCCCCACCGCCAGCAGCTTGCCCCAGCAAAGTGCGCGAGCACAGAGGGACCACTCCCGCCCCAAACCCGCTGTCTTCAGAGGAGGGTCTGACGGTGCTCCAGAGCTCTGGCATGCCCTGTGGAGTGCTCTCCTCCAGCCGTGTCCAACTCTGCGACCCCGTGGACTGTGGCCCGCCAGGCTCCTCTGTCCATGGGACTCTCCAGGCGAGAATCCTGGAGTGGGTTGCCAGGCCCTCCTCCAGGAGAGCCTCCTGACCCAGGGGCTGAACCCACGTCTGTTACGTCTCCTGCATTGGCAGATGGGTTCTTTACCACTGACGCCCTGTAAGCCCAAGGGGCTGGGGGAGGCGGAGATGTAATCAGTTACCTCCCAGGTCAACCAGCTAGTTGTGGTTGATGCATGTTCAAAAGGAAGGAGGAAGCAAAATCTCTCAGGAAGGTTCCGCTGATCAGTCTTTACAAGACCATGCAAATTATTTTAATCAGATAATTTTGGGGGTCCTTCCAGCTGAGCTAAACCAGAGATTTGATTAGAGGAAGCAGAACTAACTTGAAATCCGAGGCTCACGGGGGAGGGCCCCCGAAGGGTGCTAGCGACAACCGGGCATCGGGACAGCAGCTGTGTCCTGGAAAAGGCAAGACTCGGTCTCCTCGTCCTCCTTGCAAAGCCGCGGTTCACTGCCGGCCAGCACCTGCGCTCTCTGCCTCGGCTCGCTCTGTGACATCCACCAGGTTGCCTCCGGCTCCCCAAATGTCACATGCAGAATAAAGCCCCAAACCCCCAGGTTACAAAGATGAGGAACAGCCGCAGGGTCACTGGGGCCCTCCCAGCGCAGGATGACTGTCGCCTACAACTGATGTCATTGTGGATTTTCTTTGCATAAGTCCCGTTCAGTTCAGTCACTCAGTCGTGTTTGACTCTTTGCGACCCCAGGGACTGCAGCACACCAGGCCTCCCTGTCCATCACCAACTCCCGGAGACTGCTCAAACTCATGTCCATCGAGTCAGCGAAGCCATCCAACCATCTCATCCTCTGTCGTCCCCTTCTCCTCCTGCCTTCAATCTTTCCCAACATCAGGGTCTTTTCCAATGAGTCAGTTCTTCACATCAGGTGGCCAAAGTATTGGAGTTTCAGCTTCAGCATCAGTCCTTCCAATGAATATTCAGGACTGATTTCCTTTAGGATGGACTGGTTGGATCTTCTTACATTCCAACAGACTCTCAAGAGTCTTCTCCAACACCACAGTCCAAAAGCATCAATTCTTCGGTGCTCAGCTTTCTTTAAGTCCAACTCTCACATCCATACATGACCACTGGAAAACCATAGCTTTGATTAGCTCTCCTTCTTTACATCAAAGAGGGTTGAAATTTGCCCATGGCTGGTGCTGCGGGCCATGCATTCTGCGGCTCGGTGCTGTGTCAGCTGCGCGACCAGGTGACCCGAGGCCCCAGGCCATTCCTGTCGTCAGCGAGCTCACAGGGTCCCGGGTGGCGCTCACGTCCTCTCCTCCTGTCTGTGCAGGTAATGGAGTGACCGGGGGCTGCTCAGGCCTTGGTCCTCTTGCTTGAAGGAAACAAAATATCCAGATGTCTGGGCTGCCCTGCAACTCAGGACTCCCTCCATCGGGGTTGTTATTAATATGACAGCGTCGCTGATTTTTCTTTAGAGGGGCTTGTAGTAGGAAGTGGGGAGACTGCAGTGTCTGATACCCAAGGCTGACTGACCCCAAGTGTTTCCTGAGCAGCTCCAGGCTGGCAACTCTTGACAAAGGAACCTGCCTCCCTGGGAGGCTGGGGATCAGTGGAGGTCCCAAACTGTGGTTTTGGCTTAACCAAGAGGTGCCCCGGGGCCTGACAAGCTGCCAAAGAAAAAAATCAGAAGATGCACCCTGGCCTGGTTTCAGTTCTTATTTGTCATCCCTTTTGAAACAATTTGTGGGGAAATTGCCCAAATGAAATGTTTGCAAAACAGGTTATGACTTGCTCACGGAACTCGCGGATTGAATTTGGAAATTTTGGGGTGGATTCCTGAGCTTAGAGTGACCTGCCATCTGGCTTGCCCGGGACCAAAGGGTTTCTGGGACGTGGAAGTTTCACTGCTGAGGTGAGGACAGTCTTAGGCAGAGGGAACCAGTTGGTGAAGGCCCCCTATGGTGGCTGTCTGTGCCCAGAAGCTCCATCACGTTGATTGGCCAGTGGCCAGCCAATCGGAAGCTTCCCTGGGATTCTTCACTTGTGGTTGCTGGGTCATGCTCTCTCTTGCCTCCAGCTCATAGACCAGGATAATGGGGACTTACCTGCAACTGAGCCCACATTCTCTCTGTCTCTGGAGAAGGAAAGAGCCCAGGCAGAGACCCACATGGCTGCATGTGTGCTCCTGGGAGCCTGAAAATCCACCCGCCTGTCCTCGGCCACCACTTGTCACTGAGAGGGCCAGGACAAGGGGTGCTGGGAGGGTGGGAGGAGGCGTGGTGTGTCCAGGCCTGAGGCTGGGCCCTGTGTCCACTCCACTGGGCAGAGAACTTGCTACCTGAGGTGACTGCTGGGGAAGAAGGAGCTGAGAAGAAGGTATTTACATGGAATAAATGTTGGATTGCTCCCAATGCTTCTCCGTGGCACTGTGTGTCTGGGATTAATTTTATCCATTCCGCCCACATCTCGATACCCTTCAGCAAGGTTAATCCTGTCCTAATGCAGGTTTAAAAATTAAATCCACTGCAATGAACAAATGTCGTGGGCAGCCTCAGCCTATTCTTTTATGCAGAGTAAATATGTTTGCACAGCGGCTCTGGGAACAGAGCTCCAGAGCGGGTAACGTGTGCGCTCAACACGGCTTTGTCTCTCTGCTCGTTTCATGCATTATATATGACGGTCCCCATCCAGCTCACCAGCCTTCAAGTCAAGAGCAAAGCAGATTGTGTTCTGGTCCCCGGAAACAAGGAGCCAGGCAAGGATTTAGGATTTTAAGAATTAGTTTAACTTGGATGAGAACTGACTCCTGGGCTTTTTTTGTCTGTTCACAAGCTTTAAAAATGCATGCAAGAAGTAAGCAACAGCCCCAAACAAAACAAAATAACTCCTGCTTCCAGGCTGGTTTTCTGTGGGTTTCTGGAAGGTGAAAATGACCTCCATCCCTTGCAAAGTGGGAGGAGGACGCTGTGAAATCTGTTTCCCCACAGTGTCCTCGGGCCTGCAGACTCGATTAAGATATTAAACAGCACACGGGCGAGCCGGGTCTCCCGGGGAGCTGCCTCTGCTGGTGTCCTCAGCCTGGTGCAAGCGCCTCCAATCCCGGGATGCCAAAGGCTCTAAGGGAATGATCTGTCTCCTGAGATATAAATTCCAATTTACTCTGACACAAACGATTACCCTGTGAACACTGGTCATCCGTCTTCAGGTACCCGGGGGATGCTCTGGCTGGTGTTATTATCTCCTGGAAATTAAAATGGCCCGAGGGTGAGGATTACTTCCTGCTGGAGCCAGGGTGTCCTGCCTCCCCTGCTCCAACCTCTGGGCCTGGGAGTGGGCAGCAGAGCTCCTGGGTCACTGGAGGAGGAGCCGTGTAGAAAGCCTGGTGGGGGTGGGCGGAGGTTGAAAGACGAGGCCCCTGTGTGGAACAGAAGGCCAAGGTCTCTCTCCCAATGGCCCCACTGGGCAGAAGGGTCCCCCTGTGGGGAGGGGTCTCCAGGGTCGGCTGCCCCCATCTAGGACTCCTCATGTGGGTCTGCAGGGTGGGCCCCCCACTCTAAGGACCCATGTGCCAGCATCCCCGGTCCACCCCCACCTTCCCCACAGAACTCTCTCTCTTTCTTTAGCAGCTTTATTGAGAGCTAAATCACATGCATAAATGTACCCTTTTTAACCGCACATTCAGTGCTTTCTGTGTATCTGCAGAGCTGTGAACTTTCAGTGCATTTTAGCTTCAGAGGGCAGTGAATATTCTATATTCAAGAACATTCTAGAATATTTTTACCATCTCCAAAGAAAGCTCATATCCCTTTGCTTTCAACCCCGGCGCCCCTCCCCTGCCCCGGCAACCCCTGGCCTTTCTGCATGGACTCTCCTCTCCTGGACATTTCACATCAGTGCAGTGGGGCAGCATGCGGTTGCGTGACCGGCTTCTCCACCAGTGTCGTCCGAAGGCTCAGTCAGCGCCTCCTCGGTGTTTCTGCTCTGATAACATCCTGTTATACGGACAGCCGTGTGCGTGCTAAGTCGCTTCAGTTGTGTCTGACTCTGTGTGACCCCATGACCTGTAGCCCACCAGGCTCCTAGACCATGGTTTGCTTCTTTATGCATCAACCAATGGGCATTTGGGCCGTGTCCACCTTCTGGCCACACTGAGCCGGGCTGCTGTGGACAGGAGGGTCATGTTCTCATACGGATGTCCGTCGTCACCTCCCAGGGGACGCACCGGTGGTGAGGTGGCCCTGAGTCCTGGGAGCTTTCCCAGATTCTGTCCTGCTTTCTGTCCTGGCCTCCTGAGCAACCTGGTTCCAAGTCGCTTTACACCCCCATGGAGACACACCCTTGCGGGCTGGTCCCAGTTTCTGCAGAATTTAGGATCTTTCACTGCCTCCCCCCGCCCTGCCCGCCTGGAGCAGAGTCCAGATACGAGAGCTGGGGACTCTTTCCTGCTCCCTGAGGTTCAAGCCGTGAACGTACAACTGGGAGCAGGGCCGGGTGCTGCCAGGGTCCAGGGACACTGGTTTCAGGCTGCAGCTGGCCGGGGGTGGGGGCAGGAGGGCAGGTTCTGGCTTCAGCAGAGAAGGGTCAGAAAGCACATCCAGTCCAAACGCCCCCTGGAAAATGGGGAAACGGAGGCTCCGAGAGAGCGGGGTGCGCCTGAGGCTGCAGACCAGCCTGAAGCCCCGGAGGGAACTGCTTCCTCCCATCCTTTCCCAGCCCGAGCTGCCTTGGGCACGCCGCGGGAGAACTGGAGCGGGCGGGTTCATCCAGCAGAGGGCAACCACCCATCTGGGTTTGTTTGCATTCAGGGTCTTACCTTTCGTAATGGGTAGGTCTCCACCCTTGTCGCCCCAGGAAGAGAAAGGAGGTGACGGCCACTGAGGCTGGACGATGGCGAGGCAGAGTTTACCCTCCGCTACCCTGAGTCTTTGAGAACACGTTGTATTTCCCGAGCCAGAGCTGAGCCCCCGTAGGGCAGGCGCCCCCACCTGTGTCCTGGCACATGGGGCTGGCGGAGCATGCGCCCCGGTGCCCAGCAGGGCCCACAGGACTCTGTGGGGGGAGAGAGATTGGCTCTTTTGCATGCTTGCAAGTGTCTGTGTAATGGGTACATGCGTGTGTGATGCGTGTGTGATGCGTGTGTGATGCGTGTGTGATGCGTGTGCACTGGTGTGCATGTGTGTGCAGACATGTGTGTGCATGGGTATATGTGAGCAGCTGTGTGTGCATGCCTGCTTGTGTGAATGGAAGTGTGTGTGTGTGAGAGAGAGAATGAGCTCTCATTCTAGAATAAAAGGGAACTAGTTTTTCTCAGCTCCATTCTTAGTGAATCACCATCGTTTTTCCTCATCAAATCATCTCTTTAGAAAGAAGCCAGCACGCTCAGCAGGTGTACTGGGCATGTCTATTGCACGTATTGAATGGACATATTGAACTGACCCAAACAACATCTATTTTCACCAGCAATGATCAGTTAGAAAATATGCTTTTCTCCAAAGGTGTCATCCATGGGGCAGGAACAGAAACCATATGGAATCTAGGAATTAATGCCAGTGGGAGACTTTGATACGACCTGAATATACAGAAAGACTCCAGGCCTTTGATGGGAAGACCTAATGTTATAAAGATGCCAGCTCTCTTCAAATTAACTCATAAATCCAATGGGATCCCAATCAAAAAATTTCTTGCAGAACTCAGACGTGATCTAAGATTTATGTGGAGGGTGTTCATTGGAAGGACTGATGCTAAAGCTGAAACTCCAGTACTTTGGCCACCTCATGCGAAGAGTTGACTCATTGGAAAAGACCCTGATGCTGGTAGGGACTGGGGGCAGGAGGAGAAGGGGACGACAGAGGATGAGATGGCTGGATGGCATCACTGACTTGATGCACATGAGTTTGGGTGAACTCCGGGAGTTGGTGATGGACAGGGGGGCCTGGTGTGCTGCGATCCATAGGGTCACAAAGAGTCGGACACGACTGAGCAACTGAACTGATCAAGGTCCACAAAGATCTTCACCAGCTTTACGAAAGAAGAGTAGAGTGTGGACTGTCCCGCGAGATGTGACATTCTGCAGAAACAGAGCAATGAAGCCCATGTGGTCTTGACACTGAGTGGGGGCCTGGATTCCAAAGTTCGGGGGCAGAGACCACCCACCGCCTGTGGGGTCTTCATTCATTACAAGGTGGTCCCACACATCCAGCGGGAGAGGACAGAGCTCCAGACAGTTCCAGAAACTTGCCCATCCTATGGAGCATAATAATGAATCCCCGTGCATGTGTGTGTGTGGGTGGGGGTGGGGGGTTACCTAGAAACCAGGAGGAGCACAGGGAGTGACGAGCCAGATGGGGGAAACAGAAGAATGGAGCTAGAAAATGAAATGCAGCAGGTTATCTTTGGGGCCTCGGGGGAGGGAAAGACTTCATAAATAAAACTCTAAGAGCAGAAATGGTGGGTGCAGAAGAGTCCCAGGGCAAAGCCAGCGGGAAGGGAGCAGACGCCTGTACCGCCCGAAACACGTGACTCACGTCTGGAAAGCACGAGAAGGCAGCGACCTCAGGGCGACGGAGAGCCGGTTACGTAAGAGGAAACCTGGGAGCTACAGCGTGGGCAAGCTGTTGAGGACCCAGGCAACCATCAGAAAGCTGAGGAGTGCAGAGGAGGGGCCCCACGGGGACACGTCCATTCTGAAGGACAGCCCCTTCAGGTAGCCGCAGTCAGGCTCCGCGGGCCACGGGGCCTGGAAGCCGCTCGGTGTGAACGCTGGGCCCTCGGAGCCCCAGGCGACGTCAGTGGCGGAGGAGGGTGGGTTTTGAGGTCACCCGGGAGACGGCCCAGGAAACTCTGGCAGGTCCAAAGCAATGCGGACTTGGCGGCTGAAATCAGCAGGCTGAGTGTAGATAAACACACCAAGATTCACGCCCCTGAGTCACGGGCCCACACGCATGCACACACACGCGAGGCCCACACGGCTGAGTGGAGAAAGCAGAATTCAGAATGAGCTCCAGTAGGTGCCACTTACCTAGGTGAAAAGACAGGCTCAGGAGTCCACTTTCCGGGAACATCGTTCAAGTCAGACGTCCCTGCTGATAGGTGAGGAAGAGGAGGCGAGGGAGGGGGCCTGGGACAGGTCCGATGCAGGGGGCTGGCCTAGAAATCAGGTCATCATTAGGGTTTGTGACAGTGGAGAGGTGGGGTGCCGGGGGCCAGCGTGAGGAGCTCCGCCCACGGCAAAGGTCATGAGGAAGGAGGCTTGGCATACGCAAAGGCGTGATCAAGCCTCAGGAAAGCCCCTGTTCCCGAGCATCTAACCCCAAAACCAGAGTCTGTTTTGTGCTCTCACCTACACCTCTGACTTTACGGGGGGCTCTCCCTCATAACCGTTTCTCTCGGAGAAGGAGTAAACGTGCAGCTCCAAGGCAATAAAAATTCCTGGGCGTGACAAGAGTGTTTCAGCTTACGGACTCCTCTGAAGGTTATTTAGCCCACCTGCATAGGTTCGTCCGGCCACATGTGATTGTTTACAGCCTCCAAATCTGAGAGGCACGAGATGTTTTAGACTTACTAAAGGCAAATTCTTTTGGGGAGTTGGAAATTATTAGTATAGTGGGTTGGTTAGGAATTATATTGATGAAGGGTTCTTCATTTGTTGTGCCACTAATTGCTGCTAATTCCCTGCTCTGGGTGGGACAAGGGTGTCATAGGTCAAACCTCTCTGCTGACAGACTAGCTTGTGTGACAGGATTATCCATACTGCTGCCACTAGGCACATGATTGTTTATTACCTCTCAACCGTAAACAGCACAGAGAGTTTTGGAGTATTTTGAGAGTCTTAATTAGCATAGGGCTTTTTCTTCTTGTTGAGTCAATGATTGCCGCCAGGCCTCCATATCCTTAGGCACCTGGGAATATATTAATCAATGTATTTGGAATATAGCAAAGGAAATATAGTAGTTTTTGATGTTAGCAATACTAGACTTTTTGAGTTAATGAATTTTCTCTTTGTAATAGATCACTGTACTTTGTTATAAATCACTGTGTCCTTGCTGTGTAAGAATGTAACTTTATCATATCTTAAGACTAAATAGATCTTAAGGGGAGCATTGGTGAAAGGATTTTCATTTGTTGGGCTGATGTTTGCTGCTAAATCTCCATGTTCCCTGCCCTTATAATGAATAAAACTAACATATAGGAGAAATAAGTATTAACCTTTAAGCATATAGGAGAAATAAGTATTAACCTTTAAGACGAATCATGTTAACCTTGGGTTAAATAAATTCCTTTCTTGATTGTAACTCACTACACCCTCACCCTATAGGAATGTAACTTTATTTGAAGGGTGGTGCCTGGTTTAAGGAAAAACACCCTTGGAAGAAATAAGTTTTTGGTTATCAGAAAGAAAGGATCATAAAATGTCAGCAGGTCTCACTCATGGCCAGAAGATGATGTACCTTTTTTTTATACATTTATGTGAAGCACCTGATTTTGATAAAGGTCAGGACTGCTGACCCCCACGTGACTCTGTACTCATCCCTATATGTAACAAAAGGTATATAAGCAAACCCCAAAATAAAGAAACTGGATCAGTTTCCAGAAAGACTGATTCCCCCATGTCGCTTCTTTCTTGCTCCCGTTTTTCTGGCTGAATTCCCATCTGGAGCATGGATGCTATTCCACGTAATCCAAGTGATTCAGCCTCTTTTTCTCCACTAATCTTCCTACTACACTATCCATTTCTAATCTCTCTATATCTGTAATTAAGTATGTATTTTTCCAAAGACGCCGACTCCGTCCCCCCACCTTCGAATCACCCTGGATCCACCGGGGCTGGTCCCCGGCAGTGGGGATTCCAAAACGACGGGGCCCCGGGGTGACTGTCCTGAGCTGCAGGGGACATTCGGGAGAAATGTCTGCTGGCATTTCTGGTTGTCATGACTTGGGGCAGGGATGCTACTGGCATCTAGCAGGCACTGGATGGTTTCCTTGGCAAGAGCCGTCTGGGCCAAAATGTCAGTAGCGCCAGGGCTGAGCGAGCCTGCTGTGGGGGAGTTGTTTATGGCGGGAGAAGGGACATTTCAGGCCAATGAGGGGTGGGGAAGAGAAAGCTTCCTTCTGGCAGTTGAGCCTGGCACAGTGCCACCCCCCACCCCCACTCCAGCTTTTCAAGGATGTTCCAGGAGGGCCCCTGGCGGGGGGTCTCCCCTTTAGGGACCCCAGGCACTTCCACCTCACTGGGTCCCTTCCTCCACAGAAAATCATTAAAAATTGTATTTTACAATGATGGAAGTTCAAAGTTGAATATAACCTTGGCCATATTTATCTACTTTCTTCCTCTGATTTTAAAAGACATCACGAACGTTTTTGTGGACGCCCTGGCATCTGTCCTGGGCTTCCCTGGTGGCTCAGTGGTACAAGGATCCTTCTGCAATGCAGGGGCCGTGAAAGATGCAGGTCCGATGCCTGGGTGGGGAGGTCCCTTGGAGGAGGGCACGGCAACCCACTCCAGTATCCTTGCCTGGAGACTCCCATGCACAGAGGAGCCTGGTGGGCTACAGTCCACGGGGTCATAACGAGCTGGACACGACTGAGCAGCTGAGCATGCATGCCCAGAAGTTTCCAGGGAGTATAGGCGCTCTTGGAGCAGCAGGGGCCACATGCCTGCGGAGCCCTGCTCCCCTAGGGGCTGCCTTCACTTGCAGAGCCCTGCTCGCCGAGGGGGCCACACGCCTGCGGAGCCCTGCTCCCCGAGGGGCTGCCTTCCAGCGGAGCCCTGCTCCCCGAGGGGCTGCCTTCCGGCGGAGGTCTGGGCAGTGCGCACAGCAGACAGGGGTCCCCAGGACACGGCTCCCAGCAGGCTCGACGGGGCGGCCAGGACCCAGCCCAGCTGCTGAGAGGCAGGGGCAGGGAGGGAGGCTGGGGTGGGGAGGAGGTTCTAACGCCACCAGCCAGAGGGCTCCTCCTCCCAGGTTGTGAAACACCCACAGGAAACAGAGGCTTGCACAGGCTGGGGTGGCTGGGGAGGGGCGGTTGGGGGGCAGGTGGCCAGGCCTAGAGGGCGGCCCAGGAAGCCGGCAGAGAGGCTGCGGGGAGGAGGAGGTCAGGGCCGGGGGAAGGGCAGGCACTGACCTCCCCACGGTCACTGACCCCACGGTTCCCACTCACTATCCTCACTCCAAGGGGTCCTCAAATCCACCCTGTTATCCCAAGTTTGGTGACAAAGAAGACTCAGAGAGGTCAAGCGACGGGCTCAAGGTGGCATTGCCTGGGTCAGGAGGACCCGGGCCTGGAGGTGCGGCCTGGGGCTCCTTCAGGGCCAGCCTTGCGTGCTCCTTCTTCCCAGACAGAAAGCCGGGACAGCTGGCGAGGGCCCCCTCCCTGGGCTCCAGGCTGGACTGGACTTGGCAGGCAGCCTCTCCCCAGCTGAGGGGCTCCGAATGTAAACGGTCTTCACAGCCAAACGACAGTGCCTCCGGGTGATATCAGGGGGAACCTCCGGGGGATAGCAGGGGGACCCCGCCAGGTCCAGCCGGCACACGGCCCCTTTCCTGAGGCCCTCCAAACGCGAGCCCTTGCAGGAGCAGGAAGGAAGGGAACCAGTGGAGGGACAGGGGACGTCCTATCCTGGGGGACACTCCCTACTCCCGGGAGGAGGAGGCTGGGACTGGAGGCCTGGAGCAGCCAGCTCTCCGCGGGTGGGGGAGGGTTTGCACCTACACTCCCAAGGGCCCTGCTGTTCCTGGGGTGGTTGTTCCGACGCTCAGTTGTGTCTGACTCTTTACAACCCCATGGACTATACTATCCGCCCCCTGTCCTTCACTATCTCCTGCAGTTGGCTCATCCCTTGAGTCAATGATGCCATCCAACCATCTCATTCTCTGTCGTCCCCTTCTCCTCCTGCCCTCAGTCTTCCCAGGATCAGGGTCTTTTCCAATGAGTCAATTCTTCCCATCAAGTGGCCAAAGTACTAGAGTTTCAGCTTCAGCATCAGTCCTTCCAATGAATATTCTGGGTTGATTTCCTTTAGGATTGATCTCCTTGCAGTCCAAGGGATTCTCAAGAGTCTTCTCTAGCACCACAGTTCAAAAGCATCAATTCTTTGGTGCTCAGCCTTCCTTATGGTCCAACTCTCACATCCATACATGACCACTGGAAAAACCATATCTTTGACTATACAGACCTTTGTTGGCAAAGTAATGTTTCTGCTTTTTAATACGCTGTCTACAGACTCCCCTAAGAAAGTTGAAGGCTGAAAATGCCATGTTACTCGCTGAAGCATTTCCCCCAAGACCCATCAACTCATCAACAGAAATCAATAGTTTGAGCGGAATCCTGTCGATTAAAAAACCTCACTTTGCTGTGTCTACCAGTCCTAAACAATGACTTGGTGCCCCTGCCCTAGGCCCCACTGGAAGACCCACCCTAATCCAGACTTCAAAATCTCAGTCGATCGGACCCCCCTTTCCTGCTCCGGAGCACTGAAGCCCTGGCGGATGCTGTGGTCCTCACTCTGAGCCAGGACCTAGGTGGCGGATTCGGAGCTTGAGCATCACTGGGTGGGCTCACATCTCTCCTTAATCCATAGAGTCGTGTGCAAAGGCCCCAGGAGAGCCCCGATGCGCAGCCCTGGGACTGGGGTGGAGGGAGACGTGTGGGAACCCCAGTCCTGGGCCAGCTCCCTCAGAGGCAGTGGAACAGCACCTGTGTGCTGATGGTCAGCCTCCCAGGAGCCTGGCAGGACGCGGGGCCCGTGTGAATCTCCCTGCTTGCTGGGGACCGCCGCGCTGCAGCAGGAAGTGATACAGATCTCTGTGGCCACTGCAGGCTCCATTTCATTGTATTTAAGGTCCTTTTAGAAGGGGACAATAACACTTCCTCACCAGAGTGCAGAAACAAAGCGTGTCAGAAGAAGCTGGAGGGCAGGGCCAGCCCCCGGAGAACCCCTCCTGAGGAGGCTGCCACCCTGGCTGGGGGTACCTGGCCGTCCTCTCCACAGTCTGCTCAGGGCACCTCATCCCAACACGGCTCTGTGGAGTGGCCTGCTTTTGAATTTTACGTACAAATGCAATCAAACAAGGTCTCCTTTCTGATGCCACTTCCCCTGAGGTGCTGTGTTTGTGAATTTCCACGGTGGTTTTGAGGGAAGCAGGAACTCGCCATGAGACACTCTGCAGATGAGTTTGAACACCTGTGAGGCCGGGAATTGGTCCTGCTCCGGATGGACCCTCGGTCGCTGTGATTCGGAGCGATTCTGTGTCCTCTGCCTGGGCAGGTGCTGCAGTGGGGGCGGGGCCGAGCTCCAGGTTGTGGGTCATCAAGCAGGTGCCCGCTTGGATGTCTCTGATCACTAATCAAGTCAAGGGTCTCATCTTTTTTCTATCGGCCACTGAAGTGTCTCTTTTGAGGGGGGTCTGTGTAGGTCACTTTCCCACGCCGCACAGGAGCATGGGCGTACAGCAGCTCCTCGTTTCTTCCGGACACAATAATTTGCCACTGCTGCGTGCGGCCGACACCTCCTCCCCACCCCCTGGCAGCTTCTGTCTCTCTCAGGGGTGTCGTTTGCAAGCCCAGTGTTCTTAAGTTCAATGTCAGTTTCCAGACTCGCCCGTTACTTAGAGCTCTGCATTCCTGCATGAGGCATCACCGGGGTTATCTGATGTCCCGCGATGTGGCCCAAGACTGCTCTTCCGTCTTTCACATTTGGGTCTGTGATTCTGCCAACACGGCTCTTTTTCTGCTGTGTGGAAAGGGTCAAGTTTCATTTCTGGTTTTCCCATGTGAATACCCAGTAACTCACAGTGCTTATTGGAAGTTTATTCAAGGAGAAGAGGGCTGGCGGAGGGACGGAGTGGGAGGCTGGGATGAGCAGATGTAAGCTCTTAGATGCTTGTGTGTGTGCTAAGTCACTTCAATCATGTCCGACCCTTTGTGACCCTACAGACTGTAGCCCGCCATGTTCCTCTGTCCATGAGCCTCTCCAGGTAAGAACACTGGAGGGGGCTGCCGTGCCCTCCTCCAGGGGATCTTCCCCATCCAGGGATCAAACCTGTGACTCCTACATCTCTCGCACTGGCAGGCGGGTTCTTCACCACCCGGGAAGCCCGAGCTACTACATGTAGGATGGATAAGCAAGGTCCTGCTGTGTAGTGCAGAGAGCTGCATGCAGTGCCCTGTGATAAGCCATAATGGGAAGACTCTTAAAGGGAATATATATGTGAGCATAAAGCCAAGTCACTTTGCAGCACGGCAGAAATTAACACAACATTGAAAATCAACTATTCTGCAATTTTAAAAGCTTTGCCCTTTCCCAGCTGGCTCTGTGGAATTGCCCGTCGTGCGCCGAGTTTCTGCATATGCCCGAATCTGTTTCTAGGTCCTTTACTCGGTTCTGACGGTTTGGTCTGGGTCCTGCGCAGGTGCCACGCTGTCTCAGCGACATTATCTTCACGACAATCACTGGCATCAACCAGAGCAAGTCATCCTTCCTTGCTCCAGCTCAAGACATCCTCACGATTGGCCTTTAACCTTTAAAACAAGTTTCAAATTCGCCTTGCCAAGTTTCCCAATGAAAGGGGCATTCGACTGGTAATGCGGTGAGTCTACGGGTCAGCGAGAGAGAAACTAGTATTTTTATTTTTTAATTTTTTAATTTTTACTTTATTTTACTTTATAATACTGTATTGGTTTTGCCGTACATTGACATGAATCCACCACGGGTGTACATGCGATCCCAAACATGAACCCCCCACCCCGACCTCCCTCCCAGAAACTAGTATTTTTATAACGTTGAGCGTTTGAATCCACGAACAGACAACACCCTTCTAGTTGCTCTCTTGAAACATCTCTCACTCACGTCTGGTGCTTCTACATGGAGCACTAGTGTATATTTTGCCAGAATTATTCAGTTATTTGAGTTTGGTGTCACCATTGCAAATGTTTAAAATTTCTTTTTGTAATTCACTGTTTAACTTTTAGGAACATAACTGAATTTTGCTAAGCTCATTCATGATAGGATATGATACTGAAAGGGGAACTTCCCAGGTCGGTAGGTGCCCAATATGCTACTGGAGATCAGTGGAGAAATAACTCCAGAAAGAATGAAGGGATGGAGCCAAAGCAAAAACAATACCCAGCTGTGGATGTGACTGGTGATAGAAGCAAGGTCCGATGCTGTAAAGAGCAATATTGCATAGGAACCTGGAATGTCAGGTCCATGAATCAAGGCAAATTGGAAGTGGTCAAACAGGAGATGGCAAGGGTGAATGTTGACATTCTAGGAATCAGCGAACTAAAATGGACTGGGATGGGTGAATTTAACTCAGATGACCATTATATCTACTACTGCAGGTAGGAATCCCTCAGAAGAAATGGGGTAGCCATCATGGTCAACAAAAGAGTCCGAAATGCCGTACTTGGATGCAATCTCAAAAACGACAGAATGATCTCTGTTCATTACAAGGCAAACCATTCAATATCACAGTAATCCAAGCCTATGCCCCAACCAGTAACACTAAAGAAGCTCAAGTTGAACGGTTCTATGAAGACCTACAAGACCTTTCAGAACTAACACCCAAAAAAGATGTCCTTTTCATTATAGGGGACTGGAATGCAAAAGTAGGAAGTCAAGAAACACCTGGAGTAACAGGCAAATTTGGCCTTGGAATGCAGAATGAAGCAGAGCAAAGACTAATAGAGTTTTTCCAAGAAAATGCACTGGTCATAGCAAACACCCTCTTCCAACAACACAAGAGAAGACTCTACACAGGGACATCACAAGATGGTCAACACCGAAATCAGATTGATTATATTCTTTGCAGCCAAAGATGGAGAAGCTCTATACAGTCAACAAAAACAAGACCAGGAGCTGACTGTGGCTCAGATCATGAACTCCTTATTACCAAATTCAGACTTAAATTGAAGAAAGTAGGGAAAACCACTAGACCATTCAGGTATGACCTAAATCAAATCCCTTATGATTATACAGTGGAAGTGAGAAATAGATTCAAGGGACTAGATCTGATAGATAGAGTGCCTGATGAACTATGGGCAGAGGTTGGTGACATTGTACAGGAGACAGGGATCAAGACCGTCCCCGTGGAAAAGAAATGCAAAACAGCAAAATGGCTGTCTGGGGAGGCCTTACAAATAGCTGTGAAAAGAAGAGAAGTGAAAAGCAAAGGAGAAAAGGAAAGATATAGGCATCTGAATGCAGAGTTCCAAAGAATAGCAAGAAGAGATAAGACAGCCTTCCTCAGTGATCAATGCAAAGAAATAGAGGAAAAGAACAGAATGGGAAAGACTAGAGATCTCTTCAAGAAGATTAGAGATACCCAGGGAACATTTCATGCAAAGATGGGCTCAATAAAGGACAGAAATGGTATGGACCTAACAGAAGCAGAAGATACTAAGAAAAGGTGGCAAGAATACACAGAAGAACTGTACAAAAAAGACCTTCACGACCAAGATAATCACGATGGTGTGATCACTCACCTAGAGCCAGACATCCTGGAATGTGAAGTCAAGTGGGCCTTAGGAAGCATCACTACGAACAAAGCTAGCGGAGGTGATGGAATTCCAGTTGAGCTATTTCAAATCCTGAAAGAGGATGCTGTGAAAGTGCTGCACTCAATATGCCAGCAAATTTGGAAAATTCAGCAGTGGCCGCAGGACTGGAAAAGTTCAGTTTTTATTCCAATTCCAAAGAAAAGCAATGCCAAAGAATGCTCAAACTACCGCACAATTGTACTCATCTCACATGCTAGTAAAGTAATGTTCAAAATTCTCCAACCAGGCTTCAGCAATACGTGAACCACAAACTTCCAGGTGTTCAAGCTAGTTTTCGAAAAGGCAGAGGAACCAAAGATCAAATTGCCAACATCCGCTGGATCATGGAAAAAGCAAGAGAGTTCCAGAAAACATCTATTTCTGCTTTATTGACTATGCCAAAGCCTTTGACTATGTGGATCACAATAAACTGTTGAAAATTCTGAGAGAGATGGGAATACCAGACCACTAACCTGCCTCTTGAGAAATCTGTATGCAGGTCAGGAAGCAACAGTTAGAACTGGACACGGAACAACAGACTGGTTCCAAATAGAAAAAGGAGTACGTCAAAGCTGTAAATTATCACCCTGCTTATTTAACTTCTATGCAGAGTACATCATGAGAAACGCTGGCCTGGAGGAAGCACAAGGTGGAATCAAGATTGCCGGGAGAAATATCAATAACCTCAGATATGCAGATGACACCACCCTTATGGCAGAAAATGAAGAGGAACTAAAAAGCCTCTTGATGAAAGTGAAAGAGGAGAGTGAAAAAGTTGGCTTAAAGCTCAACATTCAGAAAATGCAAATCATGGCATCCGGTCCCATCACTTCATGGGAAATAGGTGGGGAAACAGTGGAAACAGTGTCAGACTTTATTTTTTGGGGCTCCAAAATCACTTCAGATGGTGACTGGAGCCATGAAATTAAAAGACGCTTACTCCTTGGAAGGAAAGTTATGACCAACCTCGATAGCATATTGAAAAGCAGAGATGTTACTTTGCCAACAAAGGTCCATCTAGTCAAGGCTATGGTTTTTCCAGTGGTCATGTATGGATGTGAGAGTTAGACTGTGAAGAAAGCTGAGTGCCAAAGAATTGATGCTTTTGAACTATGATGTTGGAGAAGACTCTTGAGAGTCCCTTGGACTGCAAGGAGATCCAACCAGTCCATTCTAAAGGAGATCAGTCCTGGGTGTTCATTGGAAGGACTGATGTTGAAGCTGAAACTCCAGTACTTTGGCCACCTCATGCGAAGAGCTGACTCATTGGAAAAGACTGATGCTGGGAGGGATTGGGGTCAGGAGGAGAAGGGGACGACCCAGGATGAGATGGCTGGATGGCATCACCGACTCAATGGACATGAGTCTGAGTGAACTCTGGGAGTTGGTGATGGACAGGGAGGCCTGGTGTGCTGCGATTCATGGGGTTGCAAAGAGTCAGACACGACTGAGCGACTGAACGGAACTGAAGCTCATTCATTCTAAAAATTTTAGATTCCGCTGCATTTTCTACAGAAGTAATAGCAGGCTGGTACTTGCCTTTCCAACCTGTATACGTCTGATCTATTTTTTTCTGCCTTACTGCTCTGACAGTGCCACCGAGCGTCTGACCGGAAGTGGTGATGTATGAGCAGCCTGGTTCGTTTTCAGTCTCTGGAGACACCGTTCGGTTTTCGCCACTACCTGTGCAGTCGCTTCGGCGACCGTGGCGCTGGAGGTCTGTGTCCACGCTCTGCTCTCTCTGTTTGTTCCTGTCTGCGTCGTCTTCTGTCCTCGTGGGCCTGCTTATCTTCTACTGCATGCTAAGATTTAACTTGAAAGATACGTATATTTGCAGAAGTCATCTCAGTCTTGGGGTGATAGTACTCTTCTGAGAAGATCTGTGTTGGTTTCAGCTCGGAGCAAGCAGGCAACAGTGGTATAGAAAGACCTCACAAGAGTTTCAAACCCCAGGTGGCTCAGTGGTGAAGAATCTGCCCACCAGTGCAGGAGACACGGGTTCCATCCTTGGGTTGGGCAGATCCCCTGCAGAAGGGAATGGCTACCCACTCCACTCCAGGCTACCCATTCCTGCCTGGAGAATTCCATGGACAGAGGAGCCTGCGAGGCTACAGTCCACGGGGTCACAAAGCATCGGACACAACTGACTGACGAACACTTTCACTTCTGTTTGTCTTTCTGAGGACAGATGGCCCCAAATACCTCAGCTGCCATTGCCAGGAATCAGATGACCTTGGTTGATCCCACTTTAGGACATCTGAACTTAGCAGCGTCTCGCGTTCTTGCATCTTCTTAGGTCCACGTACTTTAGGGACATTAAAGTGATACCTGGCAGTGCAGTCAGCGTCCCACCTCCAGTCACCCTATCAGCAGCGAGAGGAGGAAGCGCCCTGGCACAGGGAGGGGCTTCTCGCAGAGGGGGCAGCGGGACTAACACCGCCGCCTCTCTCCCCGTCCAAGACCAGGTGAGCGACCCTGAACTAGCCCCTCTCCAACAGATGAAGCTCAGGTCCGTAGCTGGCTGCGGGCCGGGTGATAACTGAGGCAAGGCGGCTTTCCTCCCTCTGTCTCAGGGGCTGGAGCCACCCCACAGCACTGTGCCAAGTCTGGTGTTATCCCCAAGCCCACAGAGATGGCCGCTAGGTCCTGAGAGCCTTTTGCAAACCTCGGGTTTGGCCATCCCATGCTTCTTTCCTAGTTAGACAGTAAGTGCGGTTCGGATGCCAGCTCACGCACGCTGACTCGAGAGATGTGAATCCACGAGGGAGTTTCAGCCCCAGCTCCTCCCCTCCGGCACCGTCCTGCTCTCCTTAGGGACCCTCTACACATCTGCAGAAGCCCTTCCCGGAACGACCACCTCCTGTCCTGGTTCAGGGTGATCGTAGTACAGGTGTGGAGGACAGCCTCTGGGATCTGGGGGGGCAAGACACAGCCTCACCTTCAGGTGTCAAGACCAGACCTGGTGGTCCTTGGAGCCTCGGACAGACTCGGGGAGATGTCTGGCTCCCACCAGCAGAGTGGCTTCAGGTCCCCCCCTGTGAAGTTCAGATCATAGTGTCTTCCCAGTGGGGCTGGTGTGAGTAGCATTTGGTGCCTAAGAAGCGCTCAGGATTTTTTTTTTCTCTTCCCCTGTGTTAAGTGCTCAGTCACCAGAACTTTCTGGAAATCAGGTGAGGGAGGGAGGGGTCTTACTCCTCCTCATACCCCAGTCAAAGCCTCAGTGTGTTGCCTGGGCGGAGCTGGGTGATAAGGAGGGGATCTGGGGATGGAAATTTCCTTAAGCCACAAAGAAGGCAGACCCCTTCCAACACAGGGGTCCTGGGAGCTCTCTCAACCGGGAACAGGGTATCCTACCAGCAGAAGTGAGCCCAATTCAGTGGGCAGCCTGGTGGGGCCCAGAGGGAAAGAAACGCCCTTTGCCATCCTCTGACACCTCCTGTGGGTGTAAGCAAAGAGGCGGGAGGAAGTGGGCGTCCACCTGCAGTGGAGAAACCGCCGGCCCAGGCAAGGGCTGGCTTCCCCTGCCCGCAAGAGCCCAGGCACGGACCGCAGGACATGGAGCTGGGAGGAGCGGCTGGGGCCCTGGGGCCCGCTGGCCTGCTCCTCATGCGCCTGTGCTTCGGGACCCTCGCCGCCCAGGCTGCAGACACCTGTCCAGGTGAGAGGGACCTGTTTCCGGCCCCTGAACGCTGGAGCTCCCCACTCACTGACCACAGGTAGCATCCAGGGTGAAACCCTCTATCTGCACCTTCTGAAGACTCAGCAGCTCAGCTGCAGCTCAGCTTCATCCTCAGACTAGGAGACAACGAACGGCCCAAGGCCATGTAGGAGGAGTGGGAATTTAATCCGGGTCTGTCCCCCTCTCAAGCCTCAGATTTGCTCCACGGAGCGTCCAGTCGGGTCTTGGCTCTACAGCCAAGAAGGACAATGTCCCCTGCTTCCTCTCTTCTCCTGGACTTTTCAGAAAGGTTCTCTAATCCCAGGGCTCCACGCTCCCTTGCGGTTTGTTACTGCAGATTTTCGGCTTTCACGCCACAGTGTGAATCGGCAGATTCGAGGTGTAAGGGTGGGTGGCCTCCCTTCCGATCCGTGCAGGGGGCTGGCCCACGCCTGGAAAGAGGTTTCCCCGAGGACAGACCAGCCTCACCATGAGCTGAGGATGTGTTTGTGGGGGAAGCATAAACTCGTCCCCCTGAGCGCATCTCTGGTGGAGACAGACTCCAAAGCAGCAGCCCCCGGGTATGCAGCGTCTGCGCCTGGCTGACCCCCGCACGCTCTAAGTTGTCTCTCATGAGGATGTTTTAGTTTTCAAATCAACAAAACTAATATTTCTTTTTTTTTCTTTTTTGCCGAGAAGGAAATGACCCCCTGGTCCCTGTTCTACTGGAATTTGCTCTGTCTTCTTAGATCAAATGCATCTTCTCTCCGGGGGGACCTACAGGGACCCCTTCCAATTCAGGAGCTCTGTGGTCACAAGTCCGAGGACTAGGGTAGAAAATGTTATGCTGTCCCCAGCTCCCCAAGTCTCATAAATATTTATTGTTATCATGTAGTGGATCCTCCTGTTTACGAGGCTCTTTTAAAATGCCGTGAAGTGCACCGCGAATCTGAGCATCTGCATTATCCGATCTGATCGTCCCCACAGCGTTATTTGTGTCCCCATTTGGTGCCCAGAGCTCAGCGGGGTTGAGTGACTTGCCCAAAGCCACACAGCGTGGAGGGGGCGGCTGGGAATTGGGCCCAGGGATGCCCGGGCACGCCTCCCCACCTGGCCAGTGCCCGCCGAAGGCAGGAAGCTCGCTGCCAGGCCGACCCTTCGTCTGAGGCCAGAGACACTGGCCGGAGCCGGGGGACCAGGTCGCCTTGCGGCAGACACTCCCGGCTCGGGCGGCCTGTCGTCGGCCCTGCGACAAGCGCCCTGACCCCAACTCTGTGCTTCTCTGCAGAGGTGAAGCTGGTGGGTCTGGAGGGCTCCGACAAGCTGTCCATCCTCCGAGGCTGCCCAGGGCTGCCCGGAGCCCCAGGGCCCAAGGGAGAGGCGGGCGCCGGTGGACTGAAGGGTACGTGACCCCGGTAGGGACAGGGCTGGTGGACTGAAGGGTGCGTGCCCTGGGCGGGGACGGGGCTGGTGGACTGAAAGGTATGAACTCCAGGCGGGGACAGGGCCACGATCACCGGCTCTTCTCAGACCGGAGCCCGAGCAGGGCTGTGCCCCGTGGGGCATCTCAGTTGGGAAGTTTGGGTCACGGGTTCTGCCCAGAGGTGGCCCCGGCGCCCCCTGGAACTGCCAGCTCACGTCTGGGTGTCTTCTCATGGAGCATGCGCTTCCGGGCCCTTGATCAGGACTGGCTTTACCGTGACCATTGGCAGCCGCTCTGCACCTCAAGTGCCCAGTGTGCTCACCTGGGAACCGGGGCCCCAGGTTTCCCTCCCCGCTCCTCAGAGGAGAAGCCCAGGGCTCTGAGCAGCCGAGCATTGCCAGGGAGGGAGGAGCTGGGTCTCCTCCCAGTGTGAGGGCCCCCAGCACTCCACACATCTGCCCACTTGGCGACCCCTCTTACAAGGTTTGCGCCCCTAAAACTGGCTCCGAGGCGGGGTTCTGCTGGGGGACCCTGGGAGGAGGGCACGTCTGGTCTGCTGCCTGCCAAGGGGTGTGTTTACTTGAGCCAAGCAAAAGCGGCTCTACCCCTCTGTCCCACCCCCACACCCCACTCCCCAGGGCTGTGAGCCTGCTGGTAGACCCCTGCCCTTCCCTTTGCTGAGCCTGGGGCAGCCTCTCCCGACCCTCTCATCAGTGCCTGGGAGGAGGGGAAGGGGCCCTCGGTGGTTCTAGCCTCCTGCATTAATAATGCAGACCTGGGCTTCGTTATTTCTTGGGCTCCAAAATCACTGCGGATGGTGACTGCAGCCATGAAATCAAAAGACGCTTACTCCTTGGAAGAAAAACTATGACAAACCTAGACAGCATATTAAAAAGCAGAGATATCACTTTGCTGACAAAGACCTGTCTAGTCAAAGCTATGGTTTTTTCCAGTAGTCATGTACAAATGTGAGAGTTGGACCATAAGGAAGGTTGAGCTCTGAAGAACTGATGCTTCTGAACTGTGGTGTTGGAGAAGACTCTTGAGAGTCCCTTGGACTGTGAGGAGTCAAACCAGTCCATCCTAAAGGAAATCAGTCCTGAGTGTTCATTGCAAGGACTGATGCTAAAGTTGAAGCTCCAATACTGTGGCCACCTCATGCCAAGAGTTGACTCATTGGAAAACACCCTGATGCTGAGAAAGATTGAAGGCAGGAGGAGAAGGGGATGACAGAGGATGAGATGGCTGGATGGTATCACCGATTCAATGGACATGGGTTTGAGCAAGTCCCGGGAGCTGGTGATGGACAGGGAGGCCTGGTGTGCTGCACTCCATCAGGTCGCAAAAAGTAGGACACAACTGAGCGACTGAACTGAACCGAACTGGGGCTCCAGGTTGCTGACCCTTCCCCTCTGGAGGTGGAGTCGGAACCTCCCTGGAGGGATATGTAATTGTGTCTGACTTCCCCTCATCTGAGTTTTGCTGGTGGTTCAGACAGTAAGGAATCTGCCTGCTATCCACGAGATCCCTGGGTTTGACCCCTGGAATGGCAACCCACTCCAGTATTCTGGAGAATTCCATGGACAAGGAGCCTGGTGGGCTACAGTCCGTGGGGTTCCAAAGAGTTGGACATGACTGAGTTGCTAACACTCTCCCCTGCATCCAGGGTGGAGCACGGAGAGCTGTGCCCGAGGCTCGTGTCTCCAGGTGCCCCTGTGTGATAGGGTCTGTGAGGACGTGTTCCTGGCCCCAGCCCCCGACTAGACAGCAGAGCTCTGTGCGGCCGCGTGGACCTGGGCCTGTTACACAGAGGTCTGTAGGAGCTGGAAGCCAGCGGCACCCTGGGGTGCCGGCTGTCTGCACCGGGGGCCAAGGGCGCTTTGTGCCCTCTGTCTCAGCTGTCACCCTCGGGCTGGGTCCCGGTGGCAGTGACCCTGAGAGCCAGGACGGGAGGGTCAGGACTTTATTTCTCAGGGCAGACAGAGCTCAAGTAGGGTGCCTCAGATGGCCTTTCCCTCAGTGGTGTGTCTTTGGGGTTTACAGGAGAACGAGGTTCGCCTGGAGTCCCTGGGAAGGCAGGGCCGGCCGGACCCAAAGGAAGCACAGGTGATGAAGAGCTGCGACCCCCCAGCAGGACCCCGAGGCTTGTCTACAGAGACGGAGAGTCAGGCCGAGAGGGGCGGGGAGGTGGAGAGAGAGATGGGAGCGAGACAGAGCGGGAGGGTGGTGGGAGACAGACACGCGCCTGTCTTACCACCCGCGTCCTGAGAGCCTTGAGGCGGCGCGTGAACCGGCCCAGGCTCCTCCGTCCCCAGCAGCCTGCTGGGACCCAGGGAAGGATCCCAGGCCTCAGGTCCCCAGCCGCCCACCCGCTCCACCAACACCCAGGCATCTGAAACCCATGTGAGCCACGGAGAGTGTGTGTGGCTCAGCCTCATGCCCACCCCCAACCCCCGGAGAGCTGAGCCTGGGGTGGCTTCCAGGGTGGCGGGTCGCTGTCCACTGACAGGCATCCTCTGCACCCCCTGTCTCTCCCCAGGAGCCCAAGGGGAGAAGGGTGCACGTGGAGAGAAAGGTGAGCCCCTCCCCTCCCCAAGGGCACCCGGCAGGCTTTGCAGGGGGCTGGGGGGGTGGTCCCCGAGGCCTGGGTCACAGGAGGTGGCCTGGGTCACAGGAGGTGCCCCGGGGCGCAGGAGAACCTCTGGGTGAGGAGCTCAGACCACGCCCCTGGCCTCGCCCGTCCAGCCCACGGGTGGGGGCAGAGGGGCGGTCCTGCTTG
Organism: Ovis aries; assembly: GCF_016772045.2. Taxonomy (NCBI): domain Eukaryota; kingdom Metazoa; phylum Chordata; class Mammalia; order Artiodactyla; family Bovidae; genus Ovis; species Ovis aries. The sequence continues at coordinate 1,530,274 of NC_056056.1, forward strand.
CTGGAGGCTGGAGGAGCCAGCGGCTACCAGCCTTGCCCCGGGAGGCTGGCAGCACCGATTTAGTGCGTGACTGTGGGCGTTTCGCCTTCTTTTTTTTTTTTTTTTTCTGATTTATGCCCATTTATTTAAAAATTTCTAAAAGTAAGAAAAGGCAAAACACAGGCTTCCAGGCGGCGCTGGCGGCAAAGAGCCCGCCTGCCAGTGCAGGGGAGGCAAGAGGCGTGGGTTCGACCCCAGGGTTGGGACGATTCTCCCAGAGGAAGGCTTGGCGACCCACTCCGGTGTTCTTGCCTGGACAATCCCCATGGACAGAGGACCCTGGCGGGCTACAGTCTGTGGGGTCGCAAAGAGTCAGATATGACTGAGCTCTCACAAGACACAGTCACATGCTTTGATGACAAATTCAAAGTGCGCTGGTCGGGGCCAAGCACGCCCCGAATACCCGCCAGGGCTTTGCACGACCAGAGGCTCTGATGGAGACACTGGTGATGGAAAGTGATGGGCCCAGAGGAGCTGACCCTCAGTGCCGAGAGCCTCAAAGCCCAAGAGAGGTAGCCAGTACAGTGGCCCAGCCAGTTCCCCAAGCGACAGTGCTGACCCCTGGCCCTGCAGGCCCCACGGCTGAGCCTCGGAACCGCTGCCCAGGCCTGGGGGCCGTCCGTCCTGGAAGAGCTGCCCAGGCCTGAGGGCTGTCGGTCCTGGAAGAGCTGCCCAGGCCTGGGGGCTGCCGGTCCTGGAAGAGCTGGGCAACGGTTTCTACTGCCGGTGCTGTGTTCACGGAGCAGAGGGGGTGAGGGGCACGGGGCTGCTTCCAGCCGTGTGACATGCGTGTCCTCTCTCCCATAACAGGAGAGCCGGGGCAGCTTCATTCCTGTGCCACAGGTGACTGCGCACACGCCGACCCCGGGCCCCGGACCTCAGCCAGGACCTGCTCCCGTCGGGGCGGTTGACCAGAAGGCCAGCTGCACAGACCCTGGTTCTAGCATCCAGAGACGGAACACTCTCTGCACACCTCTCACTCCCCAGTTACAGGCAGCTTTTGCCTGAATGACTTGTGTCTTCCAGCGGTCCTCCTGGGGGAGCTGATAACTTTCCTTGGAAGGCGGGGTGCCCAGACCACGGTGGGGACAGCTCCGGGAGGTGGGGTGGCCTCCGTCTGTCCCAGGCCTCGGTGCCACTCTCCCCCAGGCAGGCGTCCCCTTCTCCGCCCCCTCCGCTGCCCCTACCCTGCCCAGGCTCCTGACCTGGCATCCATCCCCCATTTCCCTTCCCAGGACCTCGGACCTGCAAGGAGCTGCTCACCAGGGGGCACTTTCTCAGCGGCTGGCACACCATCTACCTGCCCGACTGCCGGCCCCTGACCGTGCTGTGTGACATGGTCACAGACGGCGGGGGGTGGACTGTGAGCTGGCCGGGGTCCCAGAGACAGCCACGTGGCCCGTGGGCAGTGGCGGGCATGTCCGGGAGGCTCCTTTGGTGGGAGAGCAGTCTTGAGAGGCCTTTGTGAGACTGTCTAGCCCCAGGCTCAGGCTGACCCCGTCCTGTCACTGAGGTCAGGAGAAGCAGAAGTGTCAGGGGAGGGGCAAGGAGGCCTGTAGCCCTGGGCGTGGGCTGAGGCCCGGAAGCGCCCGCTCCTCTCCAGGCGTGTGGCTTTGGGCTTGTCGCCTGCCCTCTCTGAGTCTCCATGTTCTCCCTGGCCACATGTAGGTACTCCCCCGACGGTGCCCGGGGTCTCTGATGAGACCCTCATCCGGGGCCCCAGCCTGTGGAGTGCTGTGAGCTACCGGTGCTGTGCTCACGGGTAGCGGGGTGCCCCGGTGGGGGGACGGCAGCAAGGACCTGTCTCCCAGCTCCCCCCTCCGTGCACAGGTCTTCCAGCGGAGGATGGATGGCTCTGTGGACTTCTTCCGGACCTGGATCGCGTACAAGCAGGGCTTCGGCAGTCAGCTGGGCGAGTTCTGGCTGGGGAATGACAACATCCACGCCCTGACCGCCCAGGGTAGGGCCACGGCGGGGGCTCTGTGGTTGGGGGCGCTGCAGCCCATAGCTCCCGACCCTACCCCTGGGCTGTGTGGAGCAGAAGGCCTCGCCCCCTGCGTCCTCCCATCTGACAGCAGGAAGGCTATGCCTGTGCCAGCCGGGGGCGCGCTTCTCAGACTCTCTGAGGGTCAGAATCGGGAGAAAGGCGGTTATTGGAGGGAAGATGTCTTCTGGTCTCAGGACCAATCAGACCTTAGAACCGGAGAGGAGGAAGTGGGCAGGAGGCCGTCTGGACTGGGTGGCCCTCCTCTCTCTTCCAGCCACAAGTCCTGCCTTGAAACTGGGCTCTGAGGCCCATAGAGCCCCTTCCCTCCTCCCGGTCACTGCACGTGGGGGTCCCGACACGCGCCCCCTCAGCCCACTGCTCTGGTTCATAGAATCAGCCTCAGGGGTGGTCCTGAGTTCAACTGTAAACCTGTGAATCCTATTTTAAATTCTCCCACTACCTCAGGGCAACCTTGAAGGTGTCCACTCATGGGCCTGAAATTCTTGCAAAAGAGACGAATACAAATACTCTTTCCTGCCCTGGAACCCACAGCGGCTTGCAGGAGAATTCAGGGTTTCCAGTAGGGCGAGGCTTCATTCCATTCAAGGAGCACCAACCGTGGGATTCTGGGCGAGGCTGGTGGAGCAAAAGGGGAGCCGTCGGAAGTCAGGGGGCCCTCCCTGGAGCCTCACGTCCACCAGCCTCTCACACCTTCCCCGCTGAGTTATCCCCGGTTGCCAAGTTCAGACACCCCTCCAGAGTTTACCCAAATTCCCACCTCCTTTGCCTGGAGGCGGAGGGTCCCTTCTGCGGAGACCCGAACACCTTTCTTCAACAGGAACCAGTGAGCTCCGGGTAGACCTCATGGACTTCGAAGGCAACCACCGATTTGCCAAGTACCAGTCATTCAGGATGGGGGATGAAGCTGAGAAGTACAAGCTGGTCCTGGGAGCCTTTGTGGAGGGCAGTGCAGGTCAGAGTCTGCATGGGCCACTGAGGGGGCCGGGGCTTCAGCTCGGGGTTGGGGAAGCAGAGAAGCTGCTGGGGGTCCTGGCTCTGTCTCCCCGAGAGACCCTGGGCTGGGGGCTCCACTCTCGGGGCCCGGCTTCCCCATCTGTGATTGCAAACAAGAAGGTGCCTGCGTTTCTGTGTAACGTGGGGGCCTGCGATGCTCTGAGGTCACTGACCCCGTCCCTCTAACACCTGGAAGAGGACAGTCATCTCACAGGAGGCCTTAGAGCCTTGTTCCCAAGTGGCTCCAGAACACCAACCCTGTGGGATATTCTTTGCCAGAAAGACCCCCTGGTCACACACTGTGGGAAGGCGATTCTTGTGGCTCATCCTGGAGCTTCCAGGGTGCACTCGTGTTCAGGAATGGTGCCAGGTACCTGCTGCTCTGTGTTGAAGCAGAGTTGCAGAGAGCAAGGCCCCTCTGGCATCCTGGAGGGGATGGCAAACGGGAGCTTTCCAGCGCCTGTTTGACACACGTGGCCGCCTCTGAGCCGCCAAGGAAGGAACAGGGCCGGGACCCTTGACCCATGGTGTAGGTGAGGGCCAGGCAGGCATGGGGGGCATGGATACTGTGGGGGCCAGAGGGGAGCTGCACGCCTGGGGCTGAAGCTGGAGCCAGGGCCTCTGGCGAGGTGGTGCTGGGCCCCTGGTGGCCAGGGCAAGCCAGTGGGAGGGGGCAGGGCCCAGGAGAGAGGCATGGGCTTGGGGAAGAGAGGGCCTCAAGGTCCTGGGGGCCTCTGGGGAGCCAGGAGGAAACAGGTGAGGCTGGAGGGAGTCTCGCGCCCTGGTGCAGAGTTCCAGAACCAGGAGGCGCCCTCTGCCCCATGGCCGAGGTGGGCTCTCAGCCCCCTGGGGGTCTCTAGAGGGAGGTGCGCTGGGTGGGCAGCAGGGCCCCCCAACGGCGGCTCCCTCTAGGACCAGAGACACCCCACTCTGCCCGCTCCCCTCCCCGAGCAGGCGATTCCCTGACAGACCACGGAGATCACTTCTTCTCCACCAAAGACCGCGACAACGACGAGAGCTCCTCTAACTGTGCCGTGCAGTTCCAGGGGGCCTGGTGGTATCACAGCTGCCACTCCTCCAACCTGAACGGCCGCTACCTCAAGGGGCCGCACACGAGCTATGCCAACGGCATCAACTGGAAGTCGTGGGGCCGGTACAACTACAGCTACAAGGTGTCGGAGATGAAGCTGCGGCTCACCTAGCCGCCCGCAGCCTCCGCGAGCTTGCTCCGTGCCCGGTGACGGCCAGGCCCCCGCGTGGCCCCCGCTGCCCACTCCCTCTTCTTGTAAGGCTCACAGGGTCTAGTCCCTCCTGTGGGCGTCTGAATTCCGAGCCCTGCAGCCTCACCAGAAGAATCATGGTTTTAAAGAGTTTGCTTTCCGACATACTTTTTCCTGCCGGTTTTCATTTGCGTCTTTGAACTTGAGCTTTCCTGAGCATTTCTCCCACAGCCGATCTGCTGCAGGGGCTTCCGGCCCGGCCGAGCCAGGGACAGTTTGAGCCCCGCCACCCCCATGGCGCATGCAATCCCCAATGTCCCCCAAGCATCAGCTGCAGCCTTAAGCTCCCGGCATTAATAGACAGGGCGGTCCCCTCCGTCCCCGAAAAGCTCCTGCCTCCTCCCGCCTCACTCCCAACATCACACGCTTTTAAACAGGTCACTGTGGGACTGGAACACTCTCGTTAAAAGGAGGGGCGTTTGCTATAAATAGGGGCTTTCTGCTTCCAGTCGGTGCAGTGCGTGCTCTGGGCCAGCCTCCCCTGAGAGCTGCTGAAACGCCAAACACAGGTCGACACGGGACAGGGGCTGCGTCTGCCCAGCAGAGGGAGGGCAGCTGGGCACCCACATGCTAAACCCCAAGGGCAGGAGCCTCACTCCGCACAAGCCCTGGTCCCTGGACGATCGCAGACCTCAGTGTGCGAAGCTCAACAGCCTGATGGGAGATGGAGGAGGGTTCTCTGTCTCTCAGGCCAGGGAGACGCCTTTTAACCGAGACTGCAGAGGGGCCTGGTGGGAAGGGAAAGGTTGATGGGTTCAGCCGCATTCACTCAAGACCCTCTGTTTCTCAAAGCGCTGCGTAGGGAACGGAAGGAAACTCGCCCGGGGACAGAAGCCCCTTGTGACACGCGTGTGCGTGCGTGCTGCTGTGTCCAGCTCTGTGCGACCCCGTGGACTGTAGCCCGCCAGGCTCCTCTGTCCGTGGGATTCCCAGGCAAGGATACTGGAGGGGTTGCCGTGCTCTCCTCCTGGGGATCTTCCCGACCCAGGGAGTGAACTCGGGCCTCCTGCAGCTCCGGCACTGGCAGGCAGGTCCTTTGCCGCTGGGCTCCCAGGGACGCCCTTTGTCACATGTAGGTTGCTAGCTTTCTGCTGCTTCCTCAACTCATTACCAACCCCTCAGGGGCTTAAAGCACGAGGGAAATGTGTCATCACAGGGCTGTGTAGGCTAGGAGTCTCGTGTGGGTGTGGCGGGACCAGAAGCAAGTTGACTCGAGCCCGGGTTCCTTCTCCAGGCTCCAGGGAGCGTGCTCTCTCCCCGGTTCCAGCTTCCGGAGCTCCTGGCCCTGCTTGGCCCAGGGCCCTCCCTGTCCTCAGGGCAGCAGGAGCGCAGCCCTCTGGGTACGGCGGGGAGGGCCCCTCTGCTCTGAGGGACTCTGGCATCCGGCCGGGCCCACCCGGGCGTCTCAGGCCCTCTCTCTGCCTCCACATCCTTCATTTAAGCGCCTCTGCTAAGCCACTGTCGCCGTGTAAGGCGACACACTTCCAGTCCTGGGGCTCAGGCAGGAGCTCTTTGGCAGGGGGAGCATATTCTGTCTACCACGACCCATTTAAAAGAACCAGCATGATCCCACACCCAGAGTATTTAAAGAACTCCTTGTTGCTTAGTTGCTAAGTCATGTCCGATTCTTTGTGAGCTCATGGACTGCAGCCCGCCAGGCTCCTCTATCCATGGCATTCTCCAGGCAAGAATACCAGAGTGGGTAACCATTCTCTTCTCCAGGGGATCTTCCCATCCAGGGACTGAACCCACACCTCCTGCATTGCAGGCAGATTCTTTACTGCTGAGTCACCAGGGAAGCCCAAAGAACTTCTACCAATCAACAGAATTTTAATCGCTTAATAAGAAGGGTTAAGAGATTTGAACAGACACTTCATAAAAAATGATACCCACAGGACCAATACACTTATAAAAAGCTTCTCTATTTTGTTGCAGATTATAACCAAAATGAGAGGCTATTCCACACTCATCAGGACCGATAAGATTTGGAAACCTGAGCACACCAAGTGTCAGTGAGGTGGCAGGGTTGCGGGGGTTACATATACTGCGGGTGGCAGTGTGAACGGACGCCGCCAACTTGGGAAAGAGTTTGGTGTTAATTATTAGAGCAGAAGACACACAGGCCCACACCTGGCAATTCCACTGTCTGGTGTGGAAATGACCGTCCTGTGCCTCAGGGACCACGGCCAGGAGAAACTATGGCCAAACTCTTCACAGCAGCCCCAGGCTGGCAACCACCCGAGGCCCCCAGAAGAGGGCGGATAGTCACGAAAAGACGCTGTGTGCGATGCCACACAGCAGTGGGGCTGGACAGCTGTGGCCACACCCAGGATGGAGACTCAAGCCGGCGGCTGGGCGGGCGCTGGGCTGAGGGGCAGGCGTGCTGCTGGCTCTGTGCCCACGGGGCTGGTTTCCAAGGTAAAGAGACCTGCAGTCTTTGGGACGACCACCTATCCCGACGTGAGAGCTGGACCGTAAAGGGCTGAGCACCGAAGAATTGATGCTTTTAAATTGTGGTGCTGGAGAAGACTCTTGAGAGTCCGTTGGAATGTAAGAAGATCCAACCAGTCCATCCTAAAGGAAATCAGTCCTGAATATTCATTGGAAGGACTGATGCTGAAGCTGAAACTCCAATACTCTGGCCACCTGATGTGAAGAACTGACTCATCTGAAAAGACCCTGATCTGGGAAAGATTGAAGGCAGGAGAAGGGGGCGACAGAGGATGAGGTGGTTGGACGGCATCACTGACTCAACGGACATAGGTTTGAGCAGCTCCGGTGGGACGGGGCAGCGACAGGGACCCCGTGGGCCTTTGGGATTCTGAGCGGTGACGACCAGCCCGTGGGCCGCACAGTCACAAAAGCGCCAGACCTCACTTTTCCTCTTAGGGACTTTTGTGTACACACTTCAAGATTTTATAACCGTTTGTGAAGGAAGTGCACACCGCAGATCTAGGAGGGCCGGCGATCTGCGCGTCTTTTCCTGACGTCCACGGTGACTGACGCAGTGACTGAGGAGGGCTCCCTGCAGCCCACCCAGGGCTGACGGGGCCCCACGAGGTGCTGATCGCCACCTCTCATCAGAAGTAAAGCCCGCTAGTTAAAACTGCACTTTTCTCCCTTAATAGGTAAGCATCTTATAAACCCAGGAAGACTTGTAAGTCTAGAAGTGATTAATATACCAAAAGTCATAAAGTTCTGACTTTCAAATGAAGAAATCTGAATAGCTTTGGAATCTCATGGTCCCTTAAGGTTGAAAGAACCTGGTCTATTGTAAAGAAAGCGTCATAAATCCAGAGTTAAATATGTAATTATCCAGTTGACTTAGCCTTGTAATGCTATCTAGAAATCTTAGTACGTTTATTCACCGTACTGGAACCCGTAAGAAACTCTGGGCTCATTGCATTTGTAAGTGAAATCATTAGATTTCTAAAAATTAATTAGTACTAAGAAGGTTTTGTTGCTAGGCAATTGAAATGCCTAAGAAGAAATTGAATATATCACCCTTATTACCACAGTTCAAAGTTTTGAAGGTTTAATGAACTAGATTTGTAGTATTCAAAGACCCTTAAAAGTGACTGCTGAGATTTGCAAGCCTTACAGATGGAAAAATGAGATGCGCATGTCGAATGTGAGAGATTAGGCAAAGGTTTTGAATATGTAGCTTTCAGAAATCAAACGTGTTTTAGAAAAGCAGAGTCTTTCCTAAACACAAGTGCCCATCAGACTCAAATCCTCAAAACTCAGTGACGGCCCTGGCGGGGAGGCAGAGGGCGTGCATTTAAGCCCCCCCCCCGCCCCCCCGTCTGTTCCCAGCACCCAGTCCTGAGCAGGAGAGGGGGCAGGGCCCCACCTCAAGGTTTCAGTGGGTGGAGTCGCTCTCCCAGGCTTGCTCTCATCACCTCTCTCGTATTAGCGAGTATTTTTATCGCCCAATTTCCCCCTCTTCCGGCTTGTGCTGGGGACACTTTCCTACTCTTGGGGTGCTCGTGTCTGAGGACCCCCGTGCACCCCTGCCCTCTACCACTGCCAGGAGGGTCTGTCGGCCCCTGTAAGCTCACTGCCCTGTAGCGCCAGCGCCCCCTCGTCCTGCACGCACTTTGTGTCTTTATTCCACACCCTGCCGGACGCTGCTCTTACGCAGTTGCGTAGCCTTTATCCCCCTTGGCGGGTTGCTGCTGAAACTCAGCCTCTCTTCACTGGTGCCAAACAGAAACGTGGACACAGAGTCTGGGGTGAGGTGGAGGAGAGCAGCTTCAAGTGCTTTGACGGGCAAAGAGGGTCACAGCGGGCCATTGCCCTGAAGACCACGTGACCCACCCTGCAGGGCAACAGGGCATCAGTCGTATCTGACTTACTGCGACCCCATGGACTGCAGCACACCAGACTTCCCTGTCCACCACCAACTCCCGGAGCTTACTCAAACTCATGTCCCTTGAGTCGGTGATGCCATCCAACCATCTCATCCGCTGTTGTGCCCTTCTTGCAATTAGCTGTCTAATGGATGTGTTTGGATGTGAGAGTTGGACCTAAAGAAAGCTGAGTGCCAAAGAATTGATTCTTTTGACCTGTGGTCTTGGAGAAGACTCTTAAGGGTCCTTTGGACTGCAAGGAGATCCAACCAGTCCATCCTAAAGGAAATCAGTCCTGAATATTCATTGGACGGACTGATGCTGAAGCTGAAACTCCAGTACTTTGGCCACCTGATGCGAAGAGCTGACTCATTTGAAAAGATCCTGATGCTGGGAAGATTGAGGGCAGGAGGAGAGAGAGACGACAGAGGATGAAATGGTTGGATGGCATCACCGACTCGATGGACATGAGTTCGAGCAAGCTCCGGGAGTTGGTGATGGACAGGGAGGCCTGGCATGCTGCGGTTCATGGGGTCGCAGAGTTGGACCTGACTGAGCGGCTGAGCCCACCGCCTCTGGCCCATCCATCTGCTGACGGGCATGTAACTTGTTTTTGGTCTGAATCTGCATTTTAAGCGCCTCCCCAGATGGCTCTGAGGAACAGCTGGGCTTGGAACCCACTAAAATGCTATCTTCAGGGCTAAGTGCACCTGTGGATGATTTCAGGGCAAGCGAATGAAAGCCCCGGGCCTCTGGCCCATCGGAGCAGAGCTTGTGTGGAAGGAGACAGCGGTGCCGCAGGAGGGCAGAGCAGAGCTAATTCAGGGAGGACATTTCCGTCTAAGTCACACGGACCATCAGCCAAGCAACCAGGAGTCACCCGGCCGCTCACGACACCCGCGCTTGTCAGACCCAGAAAGCCCTGCTCAGTTCCATGGCTGCTGCCCCGAGAGCCTCACAGCCTGCCGCCTGAGCACGGTCTTCCGTTTCGCTTCCTGAAGATGTCCTTAGCTCCTCTATCAAGGCCACGGTCGATGGGGCCTGTCCGAGGGTGGTGGGCACATGGCATGGACATCCCACAGCCCCGGGCACCCAGCCGCCTGGTGGAAGAGCTCTCCCGAGAAGCAGGGCCAAATGCACAGACAGGGGTGCCCCCGAGGTCAGACAGCCACTCCGGCCTCGCTGCAAAACGGTCCACAGGGGCAGCAGGGTTCCCCGCCCACAGGGCACTGAGGCAGGAGGGAGCGGTTGTCCATCCGGGGCTGCAGGGGCGCTGGTCCTTGCTCCACCCAAAAGCATGGACTGGAGCAGCCGCGCCTCGCTTCTGTCCCCGAAATCTGACGATTTCTATTTCAACCCCAATTAAAATGTAGGCCACCTCTCTTGCAGGCACAGGACTCCGGGAGGGCGGTGCTCACTCCCTTGGGACAGATGGACACTTCCAGATGGTTCCGGGCTCTCCCACCTTCCTGGCTGGAACGTGTGCCACATCTTGGAGTGGGGTGGGGGTGGCGGGGGCGGGCGGGGGGGCTCCCAGCCTCCTGCGAGGCTCCAGGAATCAGATGATTGGCCGCCCCTCTCCCACCCATATGGTGGATTAGTCACTGAGACAATGACGACCAAGCTGAGTGGCTCCAGGGCGGCAGGAGAGACGGGTAGGGAATTGCCTGAGGAAGGTGGGCTCAGAGCCCAGAGCTGGATTTAGGACAAGGGCGAGGTTGCGGGTCGCCCCTCCCACCTCCCTGCTCTGTCCCTCCCCCGGGCCACCTCTTTGTAAAGCTAAGTGAGTGACAGCGTCTGCTTAACGCACAACTTCAGATCTCAGGCCCACGATGCCAGACACACTTGTCACGGTCCTACAGGGCCTGGGGCTGCTGACCCTGCAGCGATCCCGGCCCTCCCACCCGCTCCCCGGAGCCCGGCTGCCGTCCTGAGACACGTCCGGTCCCGTCCTTGCTCCTTGGCCTCCACGCCTCCCTGGATCTGCCATCTTAACGTGAGGTTGCTCTGAGCTCCCAGGCTTGGGCAGGAAAGATCTTACACCCAAGGCTGAGTCACCCTATTCCAAAAATTAAAAAAAAAAACACTTCAGTGCTCTTTGGGACTCAAGAGCTTTGAAAAAGTTCCATCCCTCCCTTTGGGGGTCTACGATGCTTAGGTATTTTCCGACTTGGTAAGACCTCAGCTTGCTGGACTCTTCATTTTCTTTTTCCTGCCGGCAAACGGCTTGATTCTTCCCTAAGCCCCTCTCTTTCTTCTCTGTAATGCCAGCCCCTCTCTTTCTTCTCTGCAATGCCTCTCAGACTGCCGAGGCAGAGAAGCACACGCATTCTGGATCTGCACGGTCTTTCCTTGGAGCCCCAGAAGCCCCTCAGTGGGGCCGCCTTCCGAGCCATATCAGAAGCAGCGTTCACGTCGAGCACGTTTCCGCCTTCCTCCCCACCCCTCGCTCTAGCCACCCCTCTTCTGATGTGACTCCTGTCTGAGACGTCCACGGCGACAGCCGCTCTGACAAGCAGGGCTGGCACACAGGTGCGCTGAGGGGCCTGGGCTTCCCCGCCGGGAGACCAGGGGCTCTCAGGGGCCTGTCGGGCTGGAGACTGCACGGCTTCCCTCGACAGTCCACGTGCAGGTAGCTTGATGAACGTGGGAGTCCAGCCAGGCCGGGCAGGCAGTGAGGCGGGATGGACTCAGGGAGTCAGGCTGGGCCCGGGTGAAAGAAACACAGGACCCCCTCGGCGTGTCACCCCCACGTGAGTCTTTACCAAACTTGTGGGGTGCCCCCCACTAGACCGGGCGCTCCTTCTGAGGGGGCTTAGACTCACCCACCCATCAAAGAGGGCTTTGCAGATGCCTGCTGAGGAATGGAGGGAGGAGAGGGCTTGCTTTCGTCTTTGTTAACTAAGCTGGCAGAGCCATTCCAGTGAAGAAAATGGGCTTCCCAGGTAGTTCATCTGGTAGAGAATCTGCCTGCAATGGAGAAGACATGGGTTTGATTCCTGCGACAGGAAGATCCCCTGGAGGAGGGAATGGAAACCCACTCCAGGATCCTTGCCTGGGACATCCCATGGGCAGAGGAGTCTGGCGGGCTGCAGTCCATGGGGTCACAAAGAGTCAGACCTGACTCGGCGACGGACCAAACACAGTGAAGAAAAGCAGAGGCCACCGTGGCCTTGCGGAAAGGGGGTCCAGGCTCAGGGTTTTCCTCTGTTGCTAAGCACTGGGATACAGTCGTCTGCTTGCTTTACAATTCTTTGACGTGGGCCTTTTTTAAATCTCTCTTGAATCTGTCACAACACTGTATCTGTTTTATGGTTTGGTTTTTCGGCCTTGAGGCATGCGAGATCCTGGCTCCCGGACTCTCTGCACCGCAGGCTAAGTCTTACCCACTGTACCGCCGGGGGAGTCCCGTACGCTGCAGTTTGAATGTCCACGGAGCCTCCCCTCATGGTGACCAGCCTTCCTGGTTTGTCCAGCTCTGAGGGGTTTCCAGGGTGTGGGATGTTCACTGCTAAAACCGGGAGGACCCAGGAAGACCCGGATAAGGCGGTCACCCTGCTCTTTCTGACCAGAGTCTCCGGGGAGAGGATGGACGCCTAGGGCATAACTCTGGGTGCAGGGGGAGTGGGGAGAGGGGCCTGTGTGCCCCAGGGCAGTGTTCTTCCTCCCGGGGGTGGCATGCTGCCCCAGGCTGTCTCCTCTGAGCAGGCCCTTCTCCTTGCCCCTGAGTCTGGCTCCCAGCCCATCACTCCCATCCTAGTGATGCCCCCTCCGACCCCAGGGTGCAGGTGTGCGGAGAGGAGCGCAGCTCCCGCCCTGGACCTGCTCCCCATATCGTCACCAATGCGGCCTGGACGGCACCCCGCTTCCGGCGGGCAGGGCTGTGCTCCACCTGGGCCCAGCCAAGCCTGCAACTGACCAGACGGCCTTCGCAAGTCCCTTTCTTGTAAACTGTCCTTATGGTGCGGAATCGTTGGAAAAGCTTGTATCCTCATGGTGAAGGAAACGGGAAGGGGGGGTCTGGGCGAGCCTGTCGGGCTGGTTTCAGGCTTTGGGGCGAGTCCCAGCTCCAAAGTTCAGCCTTACTGGAGGGAGGGGTGATGTTCCTCAGGCCGAGAGAGAGTCGGGGGAAGCCAGTTACCCCAGTGGGCTCTGATGGCGGAGAAGGCAGATAGGCTGGCTACAGCACTGACCTCACACCCTGGGCACCTGTCTGCGGCAGGCGATGGAAGGACAGAGAGCCGCCCGCCAGTCCCCGTTCTGGCCGCTGTGCCCAGCAGAGAGGGGTCCCCAGGACACACCCCTGACTGGGCATCCAAGGGGCGGGGGCAGGGACGGAGGCTGGGATGGGGCGGGGGTTACGACAGACCCCAGGCAGCAGGCTCCTCCTCCCGGGTTGTGAAGCTCCCACCGGGAACAGAGGCTGGTACAGGAGGAGGCGGGCAGGTGGCCAGGCCACGGAGGGCGGCCGCAGAAGCAGGAAGAGGCTGCTGGGAGGTCAGGCCAGCGGGGAGGCTGGGTGATGACTCGCTCGCGGTCACCGCCCCCAGCGCACGCTCCCTCGCTCAGTCGTGTCTGGCTCCGGGCGACCCCGTGGACTGCAGCCCACCAGGCTCCTCTGTCCGTTTTCCGGGCAAGAACACTGGAGTGGGCTGCCATTGTTTCTTCTAAGAGATCTTCCCAGCCCTTGAATCTGACTGGCGTCTCTGACATCTCCTGCTCTGGCAGGTGAGCGGTTCACCACTGAGCCGGCTGGGAAGCCCCACTGACCCCACGTTTCCCACTCACTATCCTCAATCCAGGGGAGCACGAGTCACATGACAGAGGAGACTCAGAGAGGTCAAGTGACTTGCCCCAGGCTACCCCGCCTGAGCCTGGCAGAGCCCAGGGAGCCCAGGGCTGCGTGGGTGCTGAACCCTTGCCTGTCACCGGCTGAGACAGAAACTTAGCTGTGTTTGAGATCAGCCACCCTCTCTGGGGCCCTGAATGGAGACCCAGGGGAGGGGTGCGCCCCATGCCCGGGGGCACTCTCACTTCATCCCAGGGTGGGGGCCGTCTTGGGGGTGGGGGCCAGCCTCGCTTGCCTCGCTGGGGGACCCGCCCTCCTCCTTCGGCCGTCCAGACAAGAGGTGTCTCAGTGGAGCTCATCTCTCTAGAGGTCGTCGGGGGTCACAGCCACCAAGCCAGTCCCCGCCAGGCTGGACCTGCGCCCGCCCCGCTGCAGAGGCCGCAGTGAAGAGCCTGGGCCTGTGCACAGTACACCCCCCACCAGACCTCTGCCTCTGTCTCCCCCAGCGCAGACCCGGGCCCTTGGAGGAGCAGGAGAGGAGGGCAGGGCCCGTCGAGGGACCCGCCTGGCCTGGGCTCGGGCTCCCAGCCGGCCCCCAAGCCCTGCTCCTGGAAGGCAGCCCTGGCGGCCTGGGGGAAACAGGACCAGCGTCTTCCCTCCTTGGGGACCCCTGGCTCTTCAGACGCCCTCCAGCTGTTACACCTTTCCATCCACGGCCGCCTCAGGGATGACTCGCAGGCAGATGTGCATATAATGTGCACGAATTCGCTGCTACGTGAAGTTAGTTCCCAAGCCCCCTTGCTCGCCCAAATACCTTTGACCTCATTTTCACAAGTACTTTAAAAAATAGTCTTCTCAAGTCCTCAAAGCAAGAGTATTTATAAGTAAATTATAGCAAGGCTCATATTATTTACGAAAATCATTTTTTTAAACTCTGCCCACCTTTCAATTAAGCAGCTTTTAAACCTAACACTTAAAAATTTTCTGGCTTGTCAAGTAAAGAATGTTTCTTGTTTAGTACTTTTATTTTTGCCTTCCACAATAATGATACGACACGTAAGAAATTTTTTTTTTTTCAAGAGGGATTGCTCAATATTCAATTCCACGATATTAATTATAACATCTATAAAGGAGGGTCCTTTCCAGGAGAGTCTTAGTTCTAGGCTGAGAGGCCAAGCGCACGCTAGGTTGTTAAGTTGTGTCTAACTCTTACGATCCCGTGGACGACTGTAGCCCGCCAGGCCCCTCTGTCCATGGAGCTCTCCAGGCAAGAACACGGGAGTGAGTGGCTGTTCCCTTCTCCAGGGCGTCTTCCCGACCCAGGGACTGACTCCCAGTCCCGCCTTTTCCAGCTGAGCCAGTGGGCTCAGTGTCTTCCGCAGATGCTACGGGCTTGTCAGGGTGGAGGGTCCCCAGCCCTGGATCTTCGTCCTGACTGTGGCTCCTGGGGGTGCATCAGAGCCCGGGGCTGGCGAGTGAAGGGCTGCATTCTGTGTCCCAGGCAGAGTCCACACCCAACAGGGACTGCTCTCCTGCCCAGACGCTAAGGAGCCAGGTCTTCAAGGAAAGACAGAGGCGATGGGGGATACTGTTGGGGCAGAACTCCCGATGCCATGTGGAATCACCGCATTTCACAGTCTGCCAGTTTCTGTCTTGGGGACCAGTCGGGCCTGTGGGTGTGGGCTGTCCTCAGGCCTGGGGGAAGGAGGACCACCCCCCCCCCCCGGGCCGCCCCCCGCCCCCCCCCCCCCCCCCCCGTCCTGCACTGGCTGATCTCAGGCCCTCGGGCAGCACAAGGAGACGCCTGACTGGGCGAGGGTTCCGGGAGCAGCGGCTCGGATGTCAGGACACGGCTCCCCCAGACTTACTGGGCTCTCCGAGGTTCTGGGCAGTTCTTAGACCGGCTAGGAGCTCTCTAAGGGACCTCGGGGAGCAAGGGGGTAGTAACCACGTGGGACCTTTCTGGATTCTCTCTGAGTAGAGGACGCAGCCAGAACAGACACGAGAGGGCTGATGGGGACACAGATAGCCAGGCAAGAGTTATGAACCGGCCAGCGCCAGGGCAGGCCAGGCCAGGCCAGGGGTGGCCCTTCTTCCCCCGGGCCTGAGGACAGCCCACACCCACAGGCCCGACTGGTCCCCAAGACAGAAACTGGCAGACTGTGAAATGCGGCAATTCCACATGGCATCGGGAGTTCTGCCCCCACAGCAGTATCTCCCATCGCCTCTGTCTTCCTTGAAGACCTGGCTCCTTAGCGTCTGGGCAGGAGGGCAGTCCTTGTTGGGTGTGGACTCTTTGCCTGGGACACTAGAGGCCATCGAGGACTTTACGGGGGATGGGGGCGGCGTGGACCTGCAGGGACGGCTGGGGCGGGGGTTGGGCCCGCACAGGTCACTTTGCCACTGAGCCCGGGTCATAGGACACTCTCTCAAAGGGCCGAGCCTGAAGACTAGGACGTGCGGTCACCTGGCCTGGCCTCCAGCCCCGCGCCGAGCCTCAGCGCGGGACTGCCTGGAGGCAGCGCGGCCAGCAGGGGCCAGTGAGACTGGACCGGCTCCCGTCCCCACGGGGCCCTGCTCCAGACTCTGCTCTCAGAACCCTGGAAACACCCTCAGCCCAGGGGACACCTGGCCAGACGCGGGCCGGGAGCCGGCGGTCAGAGCAGGATGGGAAGGAAGGCGGCCAGGTCTGCCTGCCGTCGGGGAAGCACATGTCTTCATCAAGAACACGTACCTGGCGAGACCTGGGGTGGCAGGTACTCAGCCTCGTGGGGGGCAGAGGGCAGGAAGTCGCTGGCGGCACAGAGCACAAGGCTCCAGCCCAGCGGACAGGAAGCGGCTCTTCCGCTCCCGTGAGGATAGTGACGGAGCCCCGCATCCCCTTCTGGGAGAGGGCTCTGGATGAGCCGCCTCCAGCGGTGCGTGTGGAGGGAGCTGCTCCCAGGGGCCCCAGCCGATGGGCGCTGCCCTTGGTGGCCCGCACCCTCAACTCCGACACCGTGGAGCTGTTGTTGCACGGTTTCCCCACCACCAGCTGACGTTGTTTGCAGAGCTCTCGTGGGGCCCCCGGGTAGCTCCCATTCAGGTCCAACGGGTGACCGTCGCGCCATCAGCCCCCCTGGCACCACACCGCACCGGTTCCAGAATTCTGCTGCTGTCTCGCCTTTGGCGGAGAAGGTGCTATTGTTGTGAGTCGGGGAATCACCTGCTCAGAAGGAGAAGTTGCCCGACTGGCGCCTGGGATTAGGAGGTCCCGGATGCTGGTCCTGGTCAGGGCTGCCTGTCCGGCTGTGCGTGTTGGGCCCTGCCCAGCGCCAAGGGGTGCAGCACGTGGCCCCGGGGAGCTCCCTCCACGGATGCAGTGGTCCTGGTATTCCCTCGTCCGGTCTGCTCCTCCCAGTTTGCCCCTCCCAGCTAACAGGCACCCTCTCACTTGGGGAAGTGTGGCCCTCACCCTCCAAGAACTCTCATTCCTCAAGAGAGAGCTCCAATAGCAAGAACAGGAACGGAGCCTTCAGGGAAATGGGCTGAATTGTCATCCTTCCCCATTTTCACCAACAATAGTAGCTGACAAAAAACCATAGCTTGCTGGACCTTGTGCTGGGTCACGCCAGCCTCGTGGGTGCGCCCAGGCATTCGTGGTGTTACGTTACTGTGTGGGTGAAGAGACCGGTGAGGTTAAATCCCCACCAATGTCATGCGGAAGACGCAGAGCTGGGCCCAAGCTGAAGCCCCAGCTGCCACAGAGCCCCGTGCGGACTCTTGCCCACACGGCCCTCCAAAGGGGCTCCTGGCGCCAGCCTGCCCTTCTCTCCCCTGGGCCCTGCGGCTCTGGGAGCCCCAGGCACCTCGGAGAACAGAGAGCTCGTTGGAGCCCTGCAGACCCCCAGCTTCACCTTTGCAGAGAATACAGAGTGCCGGGAAAGGCTTGTCCTGGGCCTGCGGGCCCAGCAGCAGGCTGCCCGAGCCAAGAAGGTCCACCGCACACTCTGTGTGTGTGTTGACCTCTGGTCTCCTCTGCGGGGATGAGTCGAGAGTCAGTCTTCCCTGTTGATGGAGCCCACTCCCAGCAGGAGAGGCTGACAACTGAGTTCCTCCTGGAGGGAGTTCAGAGGACGCTGCCCCTGTATTCCAAGGGCCTCTTGAGAGTCACTTGGACTGCAAGGAGATCTAACCAGTCAACCCTAAAGGAAATCAACTCTGAATTTTCATTGGAAAGACGGATGCTGCAGCTGAAGTTCCAATACTTTGGCCACCTGAGGTGAAAATCTGACCCATTGGAAGAGACCCTGATGCTGGGAAAGACTGAGGGCAGGAGAAGAGGGCAGCAGAGGATGAGATGGTTGGATGGGATCACCGACTCAATGGACACGTTTGAGCAAACTCCAGGAGGACAGGGGAGCCTGGCCCGCTGCCGTCCGCGGGGTCACAAAGCATGAGGCACAACTGAGCGACAGGAACCAGGAAGCATCCACCACTCAGAACAATCAGCCCACGGGAGTGGCCGGTCCCAGGTGGCTGCTGCCAGGACGTAAGCTTTCAAGAGCAGGAGACGCCAGACTCCATCCATCGTGGGGCGGGCTCGGGGGAGAGGCGGCCTCCCTGGGGATGTGCAGACAGAACAGGAGGGAGAGAGCTGCTGAGCTGGGGCCAGAAGGAGGCCCCTTGGCCCGGGAAGGAGGGCCCTTGGCACCCGCGCTGTGTGGATGGGGATGGCTCTCAGGCTGCGCTGAAGTTTTCACTGGGCACAGACCGGGCAAAGGGCCTGTGTTCACAGTGTTTACATTTCAGCGTAAAGAAACTGGTGCTGGGCTTTCCTGGTGCCTCAGCGGTTAAGAATCTGCCCGCTAACGTAGGGGACACCGGTTCGATCCTTGGTCCGGGAAGATCCCACCTGCTGTGGAGCAGCTGAGGCCATGCGGCACAACTGCTGAAGCTGCGCACGCGGAGCCCGCGCTCCGTAAGCAGGGAGGCCGCCGCACCGGGAGGAGCCTGAGCACGCGGAGCCTGCGCACCCGGAGTCCGCGCTCCATAACCAGGGAGGCCACCGCACTGGGAGGAGCCTGCGCACCTGGAGCCCGCGCTCCATCAGCGGAGAGGCCGCTGCACCAGGAGGATCCTGCTCACCCAGAGCCCGCGCTCCATAAGCAGGGAGGCCACCGCACCGGGAGGAGCCTGCGCACCTGGAGCCCGCGCCAGAAGCCTGCGCACTGCAACTAGAGAGGCACCACGACAACGAAGACCCAGCTCAGCCCAAAGTCTACGTGAAAAAATAAACCTTTAAAAGAAAGAAGTTCATGCCCCATTTGATGTTTGGAGTACCAGCTTTGTGAAAGCCGCTCAGTCGTGTCTGACTCTCTGCAACCCCGGGGACTGTGCAGTCCATGGAGTTCTCCAGGCCAGAACACTGGAGTGGGGAGCCTTCCCTTCTCCAGGGATCTCCCCAACCCAAAGATTGAACCCAGGTCTCCTGCATTGCGGCAGATTCTTTACCAACTCAGCTACGAGGGAAACCCGTCAGGGAAGTACTAGCTTTAGTTAAGAGAATCTGGCCTGTTAAAATAGCAACCTGATAATCCAGCTGAAAATGTGACCTTGAGTAACGGATCGAGTTAGTGATTTTATGGGGAAATATGGCTGTTTTGTTTATTGTTTGTAGTTGAGAGTTGAGACCCCTAAATTCATCACATTGGTATGTGTACATTAGTAATTCCCTAAAAATTAGCTTCTACTCAGAAGGTTTCGTTAAAGGCAGACAGCTGAAACGCGAGAGCACAGATGTGAATTGGTTCATTTTGAAAATGCAATTAAAACGTTGAAAGCTGTTAACTGAGTCAGTCAGTGGAACAGGAATCACTCACAGGTCCCGTAAAGGAAGAAATTCAAATGTGCCTTTTTACATATAGAATGAGGTTGATACATTCACCTTAAAAGCTGAAGGAATTGCTAGACTTTAAAATGTATAATTTTAGTATGTTGAACAAATTGTATTTGAATTAATTTAAAAAGACAGTCGCACGCGGAGTAATCTTCTCTGTGCCAGAACGGGAACAAGAGGCAGCGATGATGCCGCCAGAGAGGAGAGAGACCCACACGGCGGGCGAGGACCAGGCCTGGCGCCGCTGGGGGTGCCTTGGAGAGCGTCTCTCGGAAGGGAGGGAGAAGAAGGACACTGCCTGGGCTCACAGCCTGCTAGTGGGGAGCCAGGACTAGAGCTCTGTGCCCAGAAGTGGGGGGGGATGCCGGCTCTCCCACCCCGCCCTCCGGCTTCCCGTACGCGTCCCCGCCCCCACAGCGAGGGTTTGCAAACCTGCGCCTGGGTTCCTGCTGCAGCGCGCGCTTGCCTGCTCAGCCCTCATCTCTAACGGTCCCCGCACGGGAATTAGACAGTCCCGCAGTCCTGCGAGGTTCCCCACGGAGCTGACGGGCCGCTCAGGCCACAGGCGAAGGATCAACCCAGGATGATGGTCAGAAAGGAAAGGCCTGTCACTGGCCGCCTTGCACATGGGCGAGTCCTGCTCCTGAATTTCAGAACTCACCGCTGCTGCTGCTCCATAAGCACGCCCTGGGCCAGCACACTGGGATTCCACTTCCTGTTTGGCCCCTCCAGCGAGAGGAAGCACTGATGCCGAAGCTCCAAGGCTTTGACTACCTGATGCGAAGAGCTGACTCACCGGGAAAGACCCTGATGCTGGGAAAGTCTGAGGGGAGGAGGAGACGGGGACGACAGAGGATGAGATGGTTGGATGGCATCACCAACTCGATGGACATGAATCCATGAGTTGGTGATGGACAGGGAGGCCTGGCGTGCTGCAGTTTGTGGGGTCACAGAGTCAGACACGCCTGAACAACAACCATCAGGAGAGAAAGGGGTGTTTAGTGAATGCCTGCTGTGCACCAGGTCCTGGTCTGGGCCCCATGACGCAGAGGGAAGCAGAGAAGGTCCCTGCACACTTGGAGCCTGCGCTGTTAGGGGAGACCGAGAAGTTAAGCAGACAGACAGCTACACGGTGCTGACACACGGTGAGCTCTGATACAACGTGACTGCCACGCGCGCCACCAAGTAGACAGGACCCGAAGAGCTTCCCTCCATGTTCCTGCTTACACGGTCTGCTTGGCAACAAAGAAGCCTTCTGCTTGTTTTTAAGCATAGTTTGTAAGGTTAGTTGGTTTACAGTCTTGTGTGAGTCTCTGGTGCACAGCAAGGCGGTTCAGGTTTTCACGTTCTTTTTCCGTCGTAGGTTATTACACGATATTGATATAGTTCCCTGTGATTTTCGGTAGGACCGTGGTGTTCATCTAGTTCACACATAGTAGCTTGTATGTGCTGATCCCCAGCTGCTGGTTTACCCCTCCCGCTTCCCCTTTGGTAGCCACACGTTTGTCGTGTATACCTGTGAGTCTGTTTCTGCTTTGTAAACAAGTTCATCCGTATAATTTTTCGATTTCACCTCTAAGGGGCACCAGGCTTGTCTCTCTCCGGCCTGCGTATGTGAGTGGTGCTCTCTAGGTCCGCCCTTGTTGCAGCACAGGGCATCTTCTGTGCGTTTTCAGGGCTGAGGGGTGTTCCGTTGACATTCGTGCCACACCTTTACCCGTTCACCTGTCGGTGGGCGTTCGAGTTGCTGCTCTGTCCCGGCTGCTGTGAACAGTGCCGTGGTGGGCGCTGGGCTGCGCGCGTCTTTGTGGGTTACGGTTTTCTCCAGATACATGCCCAGGAGCGGGACTGCTGGGTCATAGGGTGGCTCTATTTCCAGCTTTTTAAGGAACACTCATGCTGCTCTCCATAGTCAGGCCCGCGTCCTCACTGTCTTTGTTCTTCTGGCCAACGCGGGGATGCTCTCAACACCACACGTGGCGCGTGCGTCACTGCTCACAGCGGCCGTGAGCTGGGCGCCTGCAGAGCTCTGCTCATCGGGGCATCTCACTCTCTTCCGCCTGAGCCCCCGTCATGTCATCTCAGAGGGAACGTGGAACAAACACGGTGTGTGACTCGGACACCCCCCATCTGAGGCCATCCCACTGGGGCTGCAGGCAGGAGAGGAAGACCCCTCCTCCCGTGACAAGTGGTCAAAGAGGCGACATCGCCAGGACGCCACCCTTGGCACCTCCGCCCACCAGAGGGGCCCTGCGCGTGCTCCTGCCTCTGCAGGCTCTTTCTGCACCAAATGCCACTCAGACTCAAGGTCTCAAGCTGATTTCTGCCCAAGGATTGCTAATAGGAAGAAGCACCTCGGAAGGCTTAAAGACTTGCATTTTAAAGAGATGCATTTTATACAGAAGGACCACATTTCTCTACAGGGGCATTTTAGCATCAGGGGAGTAGGGGGTGGAGGGGATCTGGGTATATGCTTCAGCCTTTATAAAATCCTGTATAACCCAGTATGCAGCAGGCAACTGCCTTTCCGGTAGCCAGGCTGTGTGGGGGATGAGACTATATAAGCTACCAACGCTAATTCCTGTGTGTTCCAAGTAGCAGCAGGACGCCTGGGGATTTTTGGAATTGCAGGTCTTCGGCAGCCTCCAGAGCTGCTGATTCACGTGGGGGACAGGAACCTGCTTTAACAAACCTTCCAGCTGACCCAGGTACAGGCTTCGGCTAGCACTGTCCAGGGACATCCAGGCCCTGACCTCTGACTGCATGGGCTTTCCCGGGCGAGGAAGCTCAGCACCCCGTCCTGTCCCGTGACAACCCTTCCTTCCTTGACCCCGGAGCCCATCGTGTCCACAGATCTCACCTCTCCCGAGACGGGAGCAAGTCCCAGTGAGCTGCCTCCACTCAGGTGTTCGAAAGACCCAGTCCAGGCGTCGGTGGCTGCAGTGGGGCGGGGGCGGGGGGCCTGGCGCTGGGGGAGCGGTGCGCCAGGGAGTCTGGCTTCCCTGCTCCCATCCCTGAAGACACACAGTGCTTGCTGGGCTCTGGGCCCTGGCCACACCTGTGGGCTCTCCTCCTCTGGCCCAGCCTGCAGC
Source organism: Ovis aries (assembly GCF_016772045.2). Lineage (NCBI taxonomy): Eukaryota > Metazoa > Chordata > Mammalia > Artiodactyla > Bovidae > Ovis > Ovis aries. The sequence goes on from NC_056056.1 coordinate 1,552,705, forward strand.
AGGCGCTTCCGTGAGTCAGGTCTCTGGAGGAGGGAAGAGGCGGAGACAAGCAGGGGGTGGAGGGGCTCTGCAGGGCCTCGCCCCAGGTCTCACTTGGGACACTACCGGCTTTAAAATATTTCACGTAACTGACTACTTTTGGGCCATGTTCTGCCTTCGATGCTGCGCACAGGCTCTCCCTAGTTCCAGTGAGCAGGCCCTCTCCTGCTGCAGACGACAGCGCTGGGGCGCCTGGGCTTCAGTGGCTGCAGAGCGCGGGCTCAGTGGCTCCGTGGCTCTTCCTGGATCAGGGGTTGAACCCGTGTCTCCTGTGTTGGCAGGTGGATTCTTTGCCACCGAGCCGCCAGGGAAGCCCTCTCAGTTTCATCTTTAACCGTGGACGCTGAGAAATGGTTGCCTTTTCGGGCCCTGGAAACCCTCAAATCTGCCGACTCTGTTTCTGTGCGGCTGAGAGCAAGTGCTCTGAGTCACCGCCGTGGTTCTGACCTTTTCCCAAGTCACACGCTCGTGAGCGGCCTGCAAGCTCTCACAGGTCACAGAGAGCAATCTGACCACACATTCTGCCCCTGGAGTACGGGACACCTTCCACCCACCGACGGCAGTTCCTGACTCCTCCACCCGTAGCGGGACCTGCCACCTCACACTGGCGGTTAGGAGGCGCCCACTTCCGGCTTCACGCTCCCCTCTGCTCCGGGATCGTCCAGGCTGGTGGATCTCAAACCCAAGCAAGCACCAGGACTCCCCTACCAACCTGGTCGAAACACAGATTACGGGGCTGCCCCCAAGTTGCTCGGTTCAGCAGGTCTGCCACGGGGCCTGGGAATCTGCATCCCTACCAAGGGGCCGATGCTCTTGCCGATGGCCCACGGACCCAGTGGCTTTGACAGTAACCACACTCTCTCACATCCACGGCTGAGACGAACAGTTGCTTGTTTCTTGCTCAAGCTGCAAGTTCCTGGTGGTTGGGCTGGGGTCTCCCTCCGGGAACATGCTCGCTGGAGACACAGTCACCCCAGGAACATGGCTGCTGAGATGCAAGAGGGAACCACCGAGACCGCCAGAGCCACACGCCACTCCCTCTCGGCATCGGCTGTCACGAGCCAGGGGGCCAGGCAGGATTGTCTTTCTCTGTTTAGCTGGACAGCAGAAGCGGCAGCCTGGGGACCTGGCACCCCTGCAGGGCAGTCAGGGTCTGAAGGACCAAGGCTTGTGGAAACTCCCCCACGAGGCGGGAGGCTGAGCTCTGGCCACAGCCCAAGGCCTCTCAGGGCACAGCTCTGCCCAGTGCCCCCTGCCGCTTCTTCTGAGGAGGAGCTCCTTTGGCGGATGGTCTGGCCCATGCCTTCCTTCCACTGTGACCATGATGAGGGTTTTGAGAGTTTCCACTGTCCTGAGATTGGGGTCACACATTGGTTTAATGCAGGGGAAGGCCCTGGTCACACTTAAGAAGACAGCCGATCACATCTATTTACGGTGGAAACAGTCATCTTGATTTATTGAAAAACTATTACAATTATTCCTCTGTTACACAGGTTTAAAATATTTTAAAATACCCTTTCCTGGGCATTACAGTGGAAACGTGTGAACACGTCTATTGGGTTTCCGGGAAGTGTACAGTGTGTCGCTTGACATCCTATCTTAAAGGGCCTAATGTCCTAGAATATTCACCGTAGGTTTCCTTTTGACCATTCTCCTTTTCTCTTCATCAACCTCTGTCCAATTATATAGATGAGGGGAAAAAATAAAATTACACCAAAAGAATTTCTGCAAATATAAGAAGTAATTTTATTGCAATACATCATAGCTGAGTGGTCTGGGGAGAATGGGACATGTTTTGACTCAGTACAAATCACAACAGCTTTGAAGGGACCAACGGAGGACAGATTGACAGAACTTGGTGGGATGAGAAATCAAAATGGAATCACATGACCTAGACAAAGCCCACAGGGCGCCCTGTGGCAACGACCCGATATGGCTTTTCCTTTGAAGAGATGAAGGGCAGGGTCATTGGCAGACGCTGGCATCCTGGGTGCGGAAGAATCTCAAAGCCAGACTTTTCTTTGGCAAGAGCAAGACTCAATTTCTAGGGGATTTGGGAACTCTTCGTGGTGGTGGTGGTGGTGGGTATTGTTACTCCTGGGATGCTCTGCTGCGGTTTCCTAAGCTGGAACCACGGTCCGATGGGGCAGGGTGGGCGGAGAACAGCACCAGGGCTGGGACCTGTCACAACTCCTCCTGAGGGGGCTGCACAGGGCCTCAGGGCCCGTCTCGCTTCTCCCATCCTGGCAGGAAAGGGCATTGCACAAGGGCAGCTTTTCACAGTAAAGGAATCACCTTTCCTGCCAGCCCAGCAAGTCCTCGCCCTCGCGCGGTGAGGAGGACCAGTACCGGGCGGAGCCTGGCTGGCCCGAGCACCCAAGCAGCTGAGACCCACGCCCAACACATTTGCAGACGGAAATCCAAATTGCTTTCATGGGGATAAGGCACAGCTGGTGACCCCGGCGGGACTCACCGAGTTCATTGCACATTTGTCTGTCTGCCGAGGCCACACGGAGGGCAGCCCCGCTGAAGGCCACGTGCTGCCTCGATTCAGTCCTTGCAAACAGCAGCAACAACACAGCAACGACGACAACGCAGAAGTCAGCACCACAAACGTTCGGCAACGGAACACGACCTGCCATCGTTTCACTGTGGGTCACGCGGGACGCGTCCGCGTGTTGTGTGTGTGTCTTCCGATCACAGACGCACAGCCTAAGAGTGGTACCCCGCCTGGAGCGGCGTCGCTGCTGTCTGGGAGGAGGGCAGGGCTACGGGAGGGCAGGTGGCAAAAACCTAGATGGTGGCGCGAGAGCCAGGAGGGAGAGAGATGGGGAATGAGGCCCAGCAGGCAGCCCCAGGGTCACCTTCAAGGAGATCTTAACACATAGCACCACAAAAGAGTGTAAACATAAGCACCAATTTTCATTGAATTATCATCGACAGAAAATGCGGTTTCCCTGCCCTGGACATTCTCCCATCAGGCTCTGCAGGAAGAAACATGGAAAAAGGGAGCAATTAAAATTAATTTAAGCCTAAGTGCATGTGGAGAAGACAGAGTATAAGATCCTTTTTTCTTTCTCTCTCCGTTTAAAAAAAAATCCAGAGCTAATCAAAGGCTTGTCTGAAAGGGGCACTGGCAGCTGCTTGGCGACAGGAGAGTGAATGCTGGCTGCCTGTGGCAAATTCCCAATTCATCACACGTCCTGGAGCGGGCGGGGGTCCCAGGGGGACTGCAGCGGGGTTCACAGGCATGACTGAAAGTCAGGGACACTGAGCATGTATGACAATACAATACAGATATTTACTTAAAACTCACAGAAACAGAAGCACCTTTAATCCATCGCAAAGGCACACACAGGATGCCATTTGGCCTGTGAATGGATCTTGTTAAAAACGGAGGCTCTGGAGGGCGGGGTGACCTTTACAAGGCTGGCCTCGGAACAAGGTTTGAAGGTCAGGGGAAAATACACATCTTCAAGTTGATTTTATTTTTTTTAAGGCGTGATCTCCAAATACGGCAGCCCTACCCTTCTCCGTGAAGACCATCCACGGGCTGGGGGCAAGGCCCGTGGGCCCCGCTCCCTTCCCAGGGAGCGCGGCGTCGCCGGGCCGGGGCTGCTGGAAGCGGGCGGCTGCAGGGCATCTAGGTCATGTGATTCGGCTCCAGGGTGGGGGCGCGGACGCGGCTCTTTCCCTTTGCTCTCGTGCGGGGGCGGGCCGGCGCCGTGCGAGGGGCGAGGGGCCCTCACTGTCCGGACGCCCGCAGGCGGCGCGCTGAGGTCACGAGGTTGCTCTTGGGGCCGGGCTCGCGGCTCCTAGCCCAGGAAGCAAGCCGGCCCCACTTCAAATCCGAATTTCTGTGACGCTTCCCCGAAGTCGTTGAACATAATGTCGACGATGGGCACCTGCTCCACCTTGGGCGTGTCGATCTCCAGAACCGTCTTCTGATACCCTTTCTTCGTCTGCAGGGGGTGGGGGAGAGCAGGATGGGTCAGCAAGGGCGGTCCACGCCCGCCACACCCTCCCTAGCTCCGAAACCCGCCCCCAGCAGGATGACCGCCGCGGGAGCTGGCATCCCACGCCAGGACACCATCCAGCCCCGACACTTGGGAGCAGGACGCAGCATAGGGAGGCTGTGCTGAGGGTCCTCAGCCCATCGGGACCCACGCTTACATCCCCGCCAGCTGGGACCCCCCATTGAGCCCCAGGGATCTGCCCCAGGGCAGTCCAGCCAGGTTGAGTCAGCCCTCCCCAGCTCCAACCACCTGCCTCACTCCCGTGAGCATCTGGGTTCCCGCCCAGCACCACCCTGATGGACCCACCTTCCGGGTGGGAGAGTGAACCCCAGGGGGTACAGAACTGCCCCCCGGAGTGCTGGCTCCCTTCCCCCACCGGCCGCGTCCCCCAGAATGCAGGCGGTGAAGGAGCAAGTCCGCGCTGGACGGAGAGCCACCCACACGCAACCCTGAGCACCAGCACGCCTGTCAGGGGTGCGCTGGCCCCGCCCCGGCAACGCCCCCAAGACAAGGGTCCGGGATCATCTCAGACGCCGCCCACCGGCCTGTTCTAGACCAGTGGTCTTTTCTGCCTCGCCTGAGAACGGGCGCGGCCTCAGAGGGATCTGGTCCCAGGGAGGCTGTCCCTCCACCACCCAATCCCCCACGACGGGTGACTAGTCCAGGGAGAAGGCAGCACCTCCCGGGGCCTTGAGCCCCTCCAGCAGGATAGTGTGGGCACGACCCTCTCAGGGAGGCCATAACCATCACCTGGGTGACCATGAAAAGCCCCCGGAGCCCCATGTGGCCCTGGCAAGGGGGTCAGAGAGTCCAGCTGCTAGGAGGTGGCCTCCACTCTCTGGGTGGCAGGCTGCAGGACGGCCCTGGCCCCTGACTTCCAGGTGGATCACTCCTCAGGGGGCACCCGCCTGGTGAGGACAGCCTCAGCAGGGAGCTTCACGGGTCAGTCGCTCAGCAACCTCAGGCACCTTCAGGGACTGACTGTGTGCAGCCCCAGACCTGATGGGGAAGCCTTACCCCCTGGGTGACTGTGTTGGGAGGTCATTAGGTCACTGGGATGGGGCCTCATGACTGGGGTTTGTGCCCTTTTAAGAAGCAGGTGGAGTGTTAGCTTGTAACCCTGTGTGAGGACGAGGGGAGGTGGGGCGGCCGCGTGCAGCCCTGTGTGAGGACGGGGGGAGGTGGGGCGGCCGCGTGCAGCCCTGTGTGAGGACGGGGGGAGGTGGGGCGGCCGCGTGCAACCCAGGGGAGGGCCCCTACTGGCCTGGACGTGAGCCTCCAGCACTGCAAGGGTGATGGTGCTGTTGATAAGCCCCTGGTCAGCAGTGATCTGACCAGCAGCTCAAACAGACCAGGACAGATGCTGGGCCAGAGCCAGCCCGCTGAGCTACCCCCACATTCGTTACCCTCCGAAACTAAGTCAGGTGACTGATATCCACTATTTTAGGTGCCAAATCTGGAGGGTGACTTGTTACAAGCAATGGATGACTCCCATACTCGCTGCAGCTCGTTTTTCTCCACTGGAGGACGGGTACCCTTGCTCCATGGATGTGCAGAGGATGGGCGGAGCCTCATGGAACAGGGTTCCCGGCCCGGCCTCCATGAAGGCGCCTCTGGACTGAGCCTGGGAGCGACCTGCTCTGAGTTTCCTTCAGAATCTCCACAACCCTCAGACTCGCCTCCCCTCGGCCCTGCTTTCACAGGAAGGGAGCACCCTCAGCGGGCCAGCCTAGGGCTGCTGTAATGCCAGGGCCAACACTTCAGAGTCAAGTGTCCTCCCGGGAGCTTGTTAGCACCGCTGGCTTCAGCCCGTCCTGGAGACAGGATTCAGGGGGCTGAGAGCGGGATGCGGCATCTGCCTCGTGTAGGTGTATCTTGGGCAATTCTGACACGCGTGGGTCACAGTCATCCTCTGAGCAACAGTCTGAAGGGCTTGTCCAGCGGCCAGGAGCTCAAGGCCACAGATGCCGTGGGCTTCCAGCAGACGGGCCGAGGCCTGGCCTGGGGGGAATAGCCAGCCCTCCACTGCCAGGGAAGGGGCTAAGGACCACGGCAGCTTTGTGGGTGCTGGGAGGGACTGGGGGCAGTGAGGCTGAACTCAGAGCCCCCAGAGGGGACGCCATCCTCGCCTCTTCAGGCAGGGAGCCCTGGGAGGAAGCTGAGCCCTTTCCTTCCCTTCCGTCCAGCAAGCACGGTTCAGAGTCCACCCATCCCTCTGTCCCAGCTCTGGCCCTGGTCCGACCACCACCCAGCAGGGGCTCGAGCGGACGGCCGCCCTGGCCTCTAATGGGCCTCCGCTGTCATGGGGAGCTGGGCAGCCCAGCTTGCCTCTCCTCCACAAAGCGGCCTTGGCTGCACCAGCGCCCGCCTCCTCCTCCCACCAGGGATGGCAGCATGTGCCAAGCTGGCAGGCGCTTCCTCCTGGACGGACGGGGCCCCAGCGCTGCGGTTATCAGAGCACTCAGAGGGGCCTCTGTGAGCACTGCGCTCCATCACCCCGTTACTCCTGAGGCATAAATGACCACCATGGGCTGGCAGTGGCCCCCAGGGTGTGCGGAGCTGCATAAACCACGGGATTCACGTGGCAGGGCTCCTGGGGCCTCTGTCCAGGGATTCGAGCCTCTGCACTCCGGGCCCCGCCCATCAGGCTGCACAGCCGCACCACACCAGAGTCCAAATCCCAGTGTCTCTGGTCCTTACTACAATGTGGACCGAGCGGGCCTCCAGGGAGGCAGGCCTCTCTGCCCCAAGCCTGCGTTCCTCGAGCCTCTGGCATGAGTGCCTGTGAGGGGTGTGACCTTTCAAGTCGTGGCTGCACTTACGACGGGCGGTGGCGTGGCACGGGGTGAGCAGAGCACGGCCGCTGCAGGCCGTCCTCCAGAAGCGCCCAGCACCCCAGCTCCGTGCTCCACCCGGCCTGGGCCTCCTCGCGTCCCCTCTCCTGCCTGCCCTCTAAGCCCATTTTCCCCATCAGCTGGGTTACTCTCTTTAGACACGACCTCTCCACCTTCTCAAAGACAGACTCTTTCCAGGAATAAAGACGCCAAGCGCTGGGTGCAGACATTTCCACGATGCCAGGTCTTGCTGTCGCGCCGGAGGTGCCCGGAGGACCAGCTCGGAGCGTGGCAGCGATTGCCAGGCTTTCTGGAGCCACAGCAGCCGACCGGGTCTGTGCTTCTCTCAAGGAGCAGCTCAGGGCCTGGATCTCACGTGGGTCTCAGGGTCGGGGTGCCTGGGTGGCAGGGCTGGCTTCGGTGGGTGGAGACAAGGAGCCGGATCCTTCTGACCTCTGTGACTCGGAACCTGTGACTGTCCATCCTGAAGAATGGTGGCCCTCTGCCGGGCACTCTTGTCCCCAGAGGTGCGCGTGGCAATGCCACCTGCCCCTTCACCCCAGGTGCGTTTTCCCGGCATCCTTTCAGGGAAGGGCCCCTCTTCTGGAAAACCAGTCTCCGCCCTTTACCAGGTGATGTATATGGGCCAGCCAGAGCGTTTCCCTTTCTGCCAGGGGAGCCGGGGAGCTCAGCCCCGCTGCAGGCTCTGCCCTAGGGCTGACCCTCCTCCCCAGGTCCTCATTTCTCCTCCTCTTACACCTGACTGCCTCACGCTCGGGAGCCCGAGCTGCCCCAAAAATAGGAAGGGCGATGATTCTGGGCTCACGGCGGCTCAGCGCTCCTCCGGCACGTTCCTCCTGGAGCAGCCCCGTGAATCAGTGCTATTCTTGTCTTCTTTTGTAGGAGGCAGACACGAGACAGGGTTTTAGTTAGCACCTCATGACCTCTGGAAGCAGCTTGGGGTTTGCGTCAGGAACGTGAGCAGATGCTGGACGACCAGGGCTTCTGGAGCTTTGGATCCTTTTCCCCAGGGTACCCTGCATCCCCTGACCTCAGGGAGGGACCCGCTCTGCACAGGCCACGGTCAGGTCCAAAGGACTGACCCACACCAGGGCCAGGGGCCAGGGCATCTGGGGGCGGGAAGGCTGCCCCATGGGGCACCCTGGCCCCATGCCTGCCCTGCGCACGCTCACCTCTAATCCTCAAAGAACCCTGGGGGTTATAACTAGATCGTTTTTTGGGAAGAAGGACTGGAGCTCCTCAGCCGAAAGGCCCAGGCCAGTCCCAGCAGAGCAGCCAGGGAGGAGGCAAGATGTGAGTCTGGTTCCACCTGAGTCCTGCTCTTAGCAGTGGGTCAGCACCTGCCTTCCCGCTGGCCTGCTGGGCTCATCCCAGATGCCCCAGGCTGGCCAGGTGGCCAGACCGCCTCGACGGACCTTAGGGAGAACCCTCAGATCCCACACGCCCCGATAGTATGGGACGCGGATGCAGAGGCAGGAGCGCTGGCTGCTCGCAGGCACGCAGAGGCAGCTTGGTGCCCGGGATGCCTGCCCCCGGCTGGGGACGCTTGTGACCAGCTCTGACACACGCCCTGGCCACTCTGTTCAATAAGAAGGTTGGAGCCAAGTGTAAAACCTCCAGAACCAAGAAGAACCAGAAGGGATCGCAGATGGTTTTCTCCATGTGGAAATCCATGGGAAGGGCCCGACTGGGACTGGGTCCTGGGACGGAGGGAAGGGCTTCCCGACCATAAGATGGGAGGCTGGCGCCTTCCAGAGGAGGGTGTCCACAGAGGCTGGCACCACGCAGTGGGCCCTGGACACCCAGCAGAGCAGAGCCTACACTAGCCAAGTCCCCGAGGGAGCCAGGCTGGGCAGGGACCTCTGGCAGGTCTCTGGAAGCGGGTGGTGGGAGGTCAGTGGTCCGATGTCAGAGGGGGCAGTAAGACCAGCAGGACAGTGATTCCTGGTGATCCCCCGACCTCCAGCCTCGGACAGGCCACACGGGAGACCCATCTGAGGGTTTTACCAGGACTGGGCCCTGTGCAGGGCTGCACTGAACATTTCCCAGTATCCCAGTTCAGAAGGACCCAGCTCAGTTCTAGGGGCTGACCCTCACTTGGGAGGCACATGTAGGGGTGCAGGGGGGCAAGCACAAAGTCCAAAGAGTGAAGGCAGCCCAGCCCTGGCCGGCCTCTCGGGCCTGAGCAGAGCATCCTTCCCAGAGGGCGGCACGGGGTCCAGGGGGCGGACCCAGTGTGGGCCGGGGATGTCACGATCGGGCAGCTCCACTGCCTGCTGTCTGCAGATATCTCCCAGGGTGGCCATGTTCTCGGGCTCAGCCTCAGCTCCGGCCACTCCCCAAAGGGGAGGCGTCTCAACTTCCGAATCAGACCAAGAGCACTTCACAGCACCCCAGGCTCTCGGTCAGGGACCCGGGCTCAGCCTCTCCAACTCCGGCACCTCGGGAGGGCCCGGCTGTGGGCTACGGAACTCCACGTCCACCAGCCACGGCCAGCCCTCACTGCACCCAGCACCCAGCACACAGCAGGTGCCCAGGAAGTTTGTGTCGAGCAAACGACCGCGGGCGTCCGCCCGCCCCACCCCGCCCCGCCCCGCCCCGCCCCGCCCCAGCACAGACACTCACGGCGCAGCCGTCCACCAGGGCACGGATGTAGGGGCTGTTGTCATACGACATCTCCTCGTCGTTGGAGCCCAGGAAGCGCATGGCCTTGTCGTAGCTGCCCGTGGCGGCGTCCTGCCAGGCCACCGACTGGTAGCAGTTGTAGGTGATGTTCTGGTGGGCGGAGGCGCTGAGCAGCCGCAGGAAGGTCATCTGGACCACGCCCACGGGGTTGCCCTCGGCGTCCACGTAGGAGAGCTGCAGGGTGACAGGAGGGGGGCTCAGCAGGGCGGGGACACGCGGTCGCGCAAGGCCCCTCGTCCACATGGGCGGGCTTGGGAGCTTCAGCCTGGAGCTGTCTCCTCTGGAGTGCAGGCCGTGCCAAGGGCCCCACCTGGAAACAAGCCACACACCCGGGTCCCCGGGCCAGCACTTGCTGGCTCTCTGGGGGGCTCCCTTGAACACAGTGAACCCCGCCTCATTTCCTTCAAGGACCCAAGTAACCCACCCACTCCTTGCCTGGCTGGTCCCTACTCTGCCTCTGGGGCCCAACTCATATGCATTCTCTTCCAGGAAGCCTGCCTGGGTTAGACGTCCTCGCCCAAGGTGGCCTGGCTCAGTGTCCGTCTTTCCTACTGGCTGTAGGGCCCTCCACACCAGGACTGGACTCCTGTGTTGGGGGTCCCTGGGGTCTGGTCGCTGGCCCTCCTTGGACCAAGAGTACCCTGAGCACAGGAGCTTGGCGTGCACATCCCTGTCTCTGGGCCCTGAGCTCAGCATAGGAAGGTGCTCATTAGATGATGCTGACCACTGGCTGGTCGCCGTGACGTACAAAGACCTGACCGGGGCCGTGAGAACTGGACACAGAAAGGGCAGGAGGCCTCGGAGAGGGACAGGCCAGTTGGACATGAGGTATGGGGTGCTTGGCCAGCAGACAGGAGGACCAGCCTGTGAGAGGGTCACGGGCCATATGGCCGAGAGCCAGAAGCCTGGAGGGACTGGGCACTTCCCTGAGCACAGGGAAAGGCCTCTGCTACCCACTCCCTGGGTGTGGACCCAGGGGAGAGCACAACGGGTGTGGAGGCCTAGGGGTCAGGGGTCAGCCTTGCCCATGTGAGCGGGCAGCCTGAAGTCGGGGCGAGACACCCGGGAGCGAGGGCAGGCTGGTTCCCAAGTGACTCCTCGGCGTCACGGGCCGGGAACTCAGCGGGCCAGTGCCGGGCGCCCCGAGGGACGGATCAGCTTCTGCACTTTCTCAGAGGCGGCTCTGTGAGCTGCTACACCTGGCAGGGGCGGGGGCTCCCAAACCCCTGGGATGAGGCAGGTCTCTCCATCCCCGAAGACCCTCCTCTCAAACCCAGCAGAGGGAGCTCGGCTCGTCCTGGGTCCCCATCAGACAGGGGGCGGGCGAACGTCAGGGCCTGACACCCCAGGTCCTCCCGACACACGGCTGCTTCACCTCCGCGTTGCCTCAGACCCCGGCGCCCGGCTCAGCCAGGCAGGTGCACTAGCTGCCCCCACGCACACAGAGGCAGCTTGGTGCCAGGATGCCTGCCCCTGGCCGGGGACGCCTGTGGCCAGCTCTGTCCAACAGAGAGTTGGAGCCAAGCGTAAATGCTCAGGAACCAAGAAGAGCCAGAAGGGATTACAGACAGTCTACTCTACGTGGAAATCCACGGGAAGGGCCCTCAAACACCTGTGCTGATCACACGAGGGGGACTTGAAGTCGATACTGTCCGTGTATTTAGAGATCTTTGTGTGAGGACAGCTGATGGCGGCGAGCCAGGCCTGGCCTCCTGCTCCTCCCCACCCGAGCGGGAAGAGCGCAGAGCGGCCAGCCAGCTCCCCACGTGGCCGCCGGCCGCCAACTTCCAGCTAGACCTTGAGGAGAGAGAGGGGATACCAACCGCGGTCCAGGCCGTCGGGCGCTCCTCCTGGAGGGAAGGTGACTGACTGGAGGCAGGAGGCATGCGCAGAGAGAGGCGGGGGGCAGTGCTGGACACAGAAGGACCTGAAGCTCCAGAGCCAGGCAGGGTGAGGCCCGGGCTCCGCCCACCCCGAGCCCCACGTTGGCATCCCAGAGCCCTGGGTGAGCCCCTCCCCTCCTGGGGAAAGGGGCTGTGCAGCGTCCCCTTCATGACGCCCAGAGCAGCCGGCCCAGAAAAGCGCCTGTTTCTCTTGGGGGGGGACCTGCATCTACGCCCTGTGACGCCCACTGTGACGGTCACAGGCAGCTAGAGACGATGCGGCCAGAACATGGCGGGGATGTGCGGCCGTCCCCGGAACCGTCCCAGCTCCCCGGCCTTGGTCAACTGTCTGTGAAGCAGGACGCAAGGAGGAGTGGGCTCGGGCTGGCGGCTGAGAGGGGGTGCTCTGCGCCCTCGTCTGCGGAATCAGGCGGTGGGCGTGGGGGTGAAGGGCCCCGTCTGGAGAAGCTCACCAGCACGGCTGCAGAAGGGACCTGGCCCCGGCCCCTCCTCCTCCTGAGTCCTGCGCCCACCCACCAGCATCCGCAGGGCTCAAGTGCCCCGGGCACTGCCCTCCCAAGGGGGCACCCACTTCAGGTCCTTCTGCGTGCCAGAGGCTCTGTCCTGAGGACAGCCCCAAGGCGGCGTGGGAAGGAGAGTCAGCAGGAGGGAGGGGGAGAGGGTGCCTGGGTGTCCGCACAGACAGACGAAGCCCATGACGAGGCAAGGCGAGCGCAGACTTTGTGTCTGGAAAGAGCTTCGGTGACCGGGGTTCGAGCGCACGGGGCGTGAGCTGTTAACTGAGCACACAGCACCTTGGGGTCTGGATCAGGGTCCCCAGGGTGGACCGCTGGGAGGCCCCACTCTGAGTCCCAGGGGAGAGCGGCCCTGGGCCCCTAGGAAGCCGACGAGGGCAGAGGGTCAGGCCCACGCCGTGGACCCGAGAGCTGCTTCTGAGAGACAAGCTCGTCCTCCCAGGGCCACCGGGCAGACCCTGGCGGAGGAGGGGACGCAGGAAGCGAGGGGCTCTGGTGGCACCTGCAGCGTGGCCGTGTCTGGAACCTGGGCCTTGAGCTCATCGGAAGGGGCACAGAACCCTGCACTGGGCACCGAGTCAAAGGCCCAGAACGTTCTGGGAAAACGCCCTCCCGGGCGGAAGCAGTCACAGCCCCAGGGGATCGGGTGCGACGGGCCTCAGTCTCTCAACCCCTGGAGACCCACCAAGTCCAGTCCTTCCGAGGGAGGCCAGCTGCCTGCACTCCGGATAGACCATTTAAGACTGGGTCCCCGCAAGTTCGCTTGGGGACTAGCACGGCCGCGTGTGACACAGCGGAGGAGCCTGTGGCCCCTCGGCCCAGCTGCAGCAAGGGCGGGGCACGGGGCACGAACCCTGGAGGGGCTGGACGGCTCAACGGGCCAGGGCCCACGCCATCCGAGCTGCCCACTAGGACTGAGCTAAATAAACCCTCCACTCCTGGGATCTGTGGTCTCGGTTCCCGGCAGCACCCAGCCGGGGGCTCTGAAAGCCAGCCTCACGCCCTCCACCTGATCAGACAGCCGTCCGGCTGCCCTCGGCTAGAGTGGACCCCTGTCGGCGCGGCAGGAGGGGCCAGCCTGAGCCTGGCGGTCACGGCAGCACAGCAGTTTGGCCAAAGGGCGAGAGCAGGTGCGGCGCTGGGGGTCCGTCCATGCAGAGCCGAGCCAGGCCGAGCCGCGAGCAGGCAGCCCCGGGCCACTTACCAGCGACCCCCGCTTGTACTGACTGTACCAGGTGGAGGGCTGCTCTTTGGGCCAGCGGGCCATCTTACTCTGCAAGATACGAAACGGGCGGGTCTAAACCACACCGCAGCTCGGCGGGGGCCGTCTTACCAGTTTGCCACGCTTGAACTCACTGAACCAGGAACCCGGGTTTTCTTTGGGCCAAGAAGTGATTCTGGCCTAAACATCGAGGCGGGAGGCGGGAGGGAGAGAAACAGAGAGAACGAGAGCGTTACTGCTGCCTCCTCGAGACGCAGGTGCGCAGTCTCCCTGCCGAGTGGAGCAACTGCAACGGCGGGCCAGCCCTTCCAGCGCCCCACCTCCCCTGGAGCTGGCGCCCGCCCCGGGACAGGCCTGTGACCACTGGCCCTGGCGCTTTCCAGGGGTCAGCACCAGCTCACGGGCAGGATCAGAGTTTGCTTCTGATCGCTTCCGTGTGTCCAGCACCAAGTACAGAGCCTTGCGCTTGGCGACTGCAGAGACACGTTCCTGGAGCGGATGAATGAAGGGGTGGGCGCACGGCTGCCCCCGCATCTCACCCGAGTGAGGACAGGAAAAACAATAGGGCCGGTTACTGCTGACGCGCCGGTGGGCACCCTCTCGTCTGACCCCCCGATCTAGGGGCGGCCTAGGGGCGCGGCTTCATCTCCAAGGCCTCTTCCTGGGGACAGCGCGGGCAGGAGCCCCGCCAGGGTCCAGCCAGGGGTGAGGCGCGCACGCCTCCTGCCTGTGGTGTGTGCACTGGTGGCAGCTGTGGTGTGTGTGCCGAGTGGGCGGCGGGGCATCCCCTCCGGGGAGACCGCCCGTGAGTCCAGCCTGTTCCCAGCCGTCCCTCTGGTCCTCTGCCTGTGCCGCGGGTCCTGGGCCCCATCCCCGGCTCCTCTCCTAAACTTGGCTCGTGCAGGGGAGCCTGAGCAGTCGCCCCAGGGGAGGGCCAGTGCGTCCAGCCCGCCTTCCATCCCGCAGGACCCTGCCCCGGGTTCCGAACCTCTGCTCTTGGTGCTGCGCTCAGCTAGCGTGAGGACTGCAGGAGCGGGGCTGCGGGCAGGGGCGGGCCTCACCCAGACCTCTCCTGCTGCCTAGGGGTCCCTGCAGCCCGGGCGACTGGGCACGTCTCCACCCGCCCAAGGCCCCCAGCCTGTGGGCCCGTGGAGGTCAGCACATGAGCAGAGGAAGAGCAAGGAGCCGCGGGGCTCACTCAGTGCCTGAAGCCCACCGTCCGCCCGGCTCCACCACCCGGGAAGGCTCCTGGGGGTTCCCCTGGCTCCCCGGCAGTGAGGCCGTCTGCAAACAGACAGCAACGCAAGGACGTGGAACAGCTTTTTTCCACCTGCATTTCCCCCGGGGCCTCCGTCAGAGGCAGGGCCGGGGGCTGGGTTTCCTCATGACCCACAGGGATCTTGCTGTCGGGAGTGCGTTTCCCCAGGATTTAAAATCCCAGGTCAGGGGAGAGTGAGCACGAGCCAGGGTCCCTGCAGTGTCCCGGTCAGCGCAGGGCCTGTTCCTGTGGCGCCCTGGGCCCCCCCGTGGGGATCGTGAACCTCAGGGACTGGCACCGCGGCGGCTCCCCTCAAGGGAAGCGGCCCTGGGCGTCAAGGCCGCTGGAGAGTCGAGGACGAGGGTGCCGGGCGTGACCCTGGACCCACATGGCTCCAGGAACCCGCCGTCCCCGGTTTGCGGCAGGGACGGGGAGCCGTCGGGGCATGATGTCATGGAGGAGAGTGTCCAGGAGGTGCAGAGGGCACCACGGCCCAAGACTGCACCATCTTCCCAGCTAGAGACCTCGCCCTCCTTCCTCAGCTGTCCTGGGCCAAAGAGAGCCCAGCTTCCAACGCGTGCTTGAGAAGGCAACACGTGACAGCCACACATGCTTGTCCCTGCACGCCATCCACACACCACCCACATGCCATCCACATGCCACCCACACGCCACCCACACACCACCCACGTGCCATCCACATGCCACCCACGTGCCACTCACACGCCATCCACACACCTCCCACATGCCTTCCACACGCCACCCACACTCCACACACCACTCACGTGCCATCAACGTGCCACTCACGCCATCCACATGCCACCCACACACCATCTACACGCCACCCACACGCCACCCACTCAGCATCCACACACGCTGGTTTACACCTGTCCACACACACAGACACCACCACAGAGGCGAGGCCTCTAAAAGACCACGGGCGACTGAGATGGACACCTTACAGAGTCTCCACGGATCAGAGCCTCACTGAACAGCCTATGAAGGAATCCACTGTGCTCAGGAGCAAGCACCCTAGAAGCTGCCACTCAGGGTTTCAGCAAACGCCACCTTCCACAAGGCGTGTTTGGGTTACTTGGCCCTTCAAGGCCTTCCACGGGCTTCAGGCGGGTCTGAGGTCAGGACTACGGGGTCATTTTGGGAAGGATCTGACCAACCAGTGGTGGAAATCCTAGCTCCGGGGGTAGTCCGGGGAAGAAACCCATGCGCCAGGCCCTCCTCAACCTTCCACACACGAGACCGCACCAAGCCCGTCCCATCACTAGCAGTTTCTCCTCGAAGGAAATTCAAGTCTATTTCTGGAGGAGAAACCTTAATTTTGGAACTGGTTTTCATTTCCTGGTTTCACAGGTGGCACAGCAGGATTCCCGGGCCAGCCCCGCCCCCCCAGGAGAGGAGGTGATGGGGCGGGCACTCACCCCCTCGGACTTCTTGTCGGGGAAGACGCACGTCGAGCCCCCGGCCGTGAAGTTGCAGTACACCTTGAAGGAGTCCCGGGAGCAGCCTTGGTTCGGATCCACCCAGTATTCGCCTGGACCACAGGGTCAAGGTCAGGGTCGGGGTCGGGGTTGGGGTCAGGGTCAGGGAGGCAGACTGGGAGAGCTGCCCCCTTGATGGTACAGAAGCAGCTGCCACTGGGTGGCCCAGCACGGGCACGGCCTGGCCTCGCGCGGCTGCACGGCCCCCTCTGGGCGACCCTAAGGGCCTCCCACTGTCCCTGCTGGGCCCATGGAGCCACGGGGACAGGCTGGTCCCCAGAAGCACAGCCAGAGCATGAGGCCCACAGGGCCCGGCTCTGGGTACCCAGGAGGGTGGCTCTCCCCGCTGGGCCTGTGGGTGGCTGGGAGCCCAGCGGTGCTCCGGGAATGGTCCCGGAAGTTCACGCACGTGGGGTCGGAGTCAGCAGCACGGGGCTGGTTTGCGCTTTTACGGTATCCTGGAGCCTAAGCGGTGCTTCCCCAGGCGCAACAGCGAACACCAGCGCGAGGACTCACGCACAGACGCAGCTGCCGCCGGAGCCCCGCGGCCGCGCGCACGTCCTGACGGGGACGTGCTGCACCCCCATTTACAGACGCGGAGCACCGGCTCCCGGCAGAGCGCGTGGCCCGCCCGACAACGACGGACTCAGACTAGACTCCGCTCCGTGCGACCCACGCCTCGACCTCCTTCCTGGCTCCCAGGACGGCTTCCCGCTCTCCTGCGATGCCTCGCCAGGTGATGGGGCGGAGGCCCCTGCACCCCCATCCCCCCACGGGAGGGACCTGAGCGAGGTGCGTGCCGCCCAGGCATGGGTCCCTGCCACCGCCCGCTCCGTGCGTCCCCAGGCCCGCGGCCGCCCTACCATCGGGGAAGTCGGGGTGGCAGAGCTGGAGGTCTTTGCAGGTGCGCGCGGGGTTCTGCGGCGTGCCCAGCGGCCGCTTCATCTGCTCGATCTCCAGCTTCAGGGAGTTGAGCGAGCCGAAGATCTCCTCCATGCCGTCCGCATAGTCCATGTACTGCTCGCCCTCTGCGTCGTCCATCAGCTGGCTGGCGTCGATGTTCCGCCGGGTCCTGGACGCCTGGATCGGCAGGGGCTGGATGACCTCGCCCGGGGGGCCCTGGGTGGGGAAGAGGGCAGCAGTGGGTGGGGCAGGGCAGGGCCCACAGCAGGGCCGCAGCTGCAGGCACCTGTCCATCTCAGCACGCTCTTCTTCCCTTTCCTATGTCTCTGGAACATTCCACACGACCCTGCAGGGCCTTGCCCGGTGCTGCCTGACCCCTGCCCGAAACACGCATGCACACACACCTGTTCACACAGAGGCAGGTGGGTGTGCTCACACACACGTGGGCGTGCTCACCCTTCTTCTTTTCCCAACCAGACTTCCCAGGCCGAGGGGCCCTGGGCTGACCTGTGTCCAGGGCCAGGCCCCGCCCCACCACACATCACACACTGTTCAGAATGTTTTGGGATTGAACCACACAAACATTCTTCCCACATTCTCTCGGCATTAGGGGACCCCCCCCCAGCTCCCGAGTCCTCAAGGGCTACTCACTGGTGGGCCAGGGGGTCCTGGCTGGCCTGCCTCACCCTTCGGGCCAGTTGGACCCTGCGGAGAAAGAAAAGAGAATCATTCATGGTCACTGAGGCCTGACGGGACCTGTCCACCTTGAGGTCGGGAACGATACCCGGGAGCACATGGGGAGAGGGCAGAGGGGCTGATCGAACGTGCTGGGCGCCCCCCAGCTGCAGATGTGAGAACCGGACACCTGAGGGGAAGCCTGGGGGGCAAAGCCCTTCCTTGGGCACAGGGAGCTGTGGTCTGAGGTGACTCAGGCTGGAGGCGGGTGCAGGGCAGGCCGGCCCCAGAGGAGGGGCATCAACCACCAGCCTCGAGAGGCAAGGGGGACGGGGGACCCCGGGAGGTTCTCAGCCCACAGCTGTACCCCCTCCAACCCTGGGCCCAGGGGCCGGTCAGGGTGATGCCACTTACCGAGGAGCCCTTAGCACCTTTTGGACCAGGGGGGCCCTGTGGAGAGGGGCAGGGCGTCAGTTGGGGGCGGCCCCTTCCCCCCAGGCCCCCGCTGTGACCCGCACCCCCACAGCCCTGCCTCCCTTGGGCCCTCCTCCTGCGCCCACGGCCCCTCCCAGGAGTCCGAGCTTGCACCTGCTTCACAGGGAGGCAGGTGGGGGGGCGTTCACCCACACGAAGGCTGGGGGTCCTGTGGGCCTCAGCCCAGCCCCCCCCCCCCCAGCAGGGAAATCGCAGCTCAAGCAGCCGGCGTGAGAAGCAACAGGGGCGTGGAGGCCCCGGAGGCCCTGACGTGGAGCCCCCAGCCCCTCCCGACAGCCTGCCACGGGGCCAGTGGCAGAGAAGCTAGGGCCACCTTCAGCCATGTGGACCCAGGCCTAGGTGGGGCTCAGAGGCTGATTGGTTTGGGGGAGAAGCAATTCAAGGCTCGAGGACGTGTCCTGGGTCTCCCAGCTGCAAGGGGAGGCCCCAGGCTGGTGCCTGGAAGCCGGGACCCCAGGTCCTCACGTCTGGGCCAGGCTGGCCCTGCTCGTGCAGATGGCGAGGGCCAGAAGGGACCGGCCGCTATCCTCACTGTCCCCAAAATGCCTACAGAGGACTGTTCACATGCCCTAAAAAGCCTGGAGACAGAGGCTCGCCTTCAACTCCCGCAGCTGAAATCAGGGCCCAGCGACCCACTTCCCGGTTTCCATCACTCAGAACTCAGATCAGAGATAATGAGCAGAGAAACCCGGGGGGGGGCCCAGACCCCACCCTGGGGCCCCACAGCTTCCCTGTGGCCACTCCTACCCTGTTCCCCCAGAACAACCCAGGGAGCCACACGCCCCTCCAGATACGCACCGGCAGGCCGGGGGGACCTGGGGGGCCAATCGGGCCGGAAGGACCAGTGATACCCTGAAAGGAGCAGAAACGCGGTCGTCATCGCCCAGATCAGGGGGGAGCCTGTCCTGCAGCCTCGGCCCCCGGCTCTCACTGGCCTCCTCCCCCAACTCGGACACGGGTGAGCAGAGCCCTCACTCCCTGCGGGGCCTGGTGAGGCCTGAACGCCTGCCGGGAGGCCTGGCACCCCAGGGGCTGCTGCCCAGCCAGCCTGGAAGGACCCCCGGGGAGCCTGAGCGTGACCCCCCCTCTAATGTCTCATGTGCACCAGCCCCGCCTGGTCCCCTCTTGCTGCTTTCTGCTCCGGCTGGGGGTCCACCCCAAGCACGAGTTCCGGGCAGGGGGCAGAGAGCATCCTGGGGCCCTGTCTCTTCCGCCTGTCCATCCAGCCTCCCAGGGGCTTCCCCACAGTGGAGCTTGCATCCTCTGACTGACCCTCTCTCCTGGTCTAGGTGCCACGGGGAGACACGGCGGGGGGGTGAGGCAGGGGATGTCTCCTCCCCCGGGGCTCCTCCCTCCAGCTCTGCCTCAGGCACCGCGCCCTCTCCCAGGTCAGGTGCCAGTCAAGGTGGGCACAGCTCAGGGGCACGTGTGAACCATCACACCCAGCTTGGGCAGCGGGGGTTCACAGGCTGCAATGAGGCCCCGTGGCCTTGCTGTGGGGACGGGAAAGGCGGGCCTGCCAGGCCTCAACCCCCTCACGCACACCCTCCCATTCCCCGGCCGAAGAATCCACTGCCAGAACCTCCCAGGTGCAGGGCAGGCCAGCCTCGCAGGCTGTTTTCCTGGCTGTGGCTTCCCGGGGGCTGCTTCCCAGGGAAGTCCGAGGTCAGGCGCACATATACGGGGTCAAGGGGGAGCCAGGATGCAGCTGAGAGTCGCTGATGACCTCTGGACGCTCACCTGGGACAGAGGGCCTCTCTGAGTGTGGTGGAGGTGATGACCTTCACTGCGGAGGCCAGCAGGACTGTGAGGGCTGCTCAGGGCCTGGGCTGGGCTCCAGTTCCACCCCTGGGCCCTGTGCACCTGGGCAAGCCCGGCCTCGCGGCTGCTCCCGCCCTGACCCCGTGGCCCGGGACGTCCTTCTGGCTCGAACAAGCCTCTAGCCTTTGGACACAGCCTGTTCCACGTACCTGTTCTCCCTTAGGGCCCGAGGAGCCCTGGGGTCCGGGGACTCCACGTTCACCCTTTTCTCCCTGTTCGCCCGGAGGTCCGATGAGGCCGATCAAGCCTGGGTGACCCTGTGGGAATGAGAGGGGCATTTGCGGTGGCGGCACCTTGCGTCCGACCATGTGGGCCAGCCAGAAGTGGCAGCGCCGCCTTCCAGCCTGCCCGAAGCTCCTGCGGTGGAAGCGTGCCCCGGGCCGCCCCCGACAGCGGGCAGCGGCCGGGTCTCCAAGCCGCACGGAGCTGTCCCTTGTGTCCCCACCCTGAGCAGGTGACACAGGCGGGGACAAGCCAGACCTCGTCGGGTCCGAGGCACAGGCTCTCAAAGAGCCCGCGCTTCAGCCGCATGGGCGCCTGCAGGCCACTCACCTTTTCTCCTTTGGGTCCAGAGTCTCCTTTGAGGCCGGGGAGTCCTGGGGGGCCCTGCGGGGGAGGCGGGGGGCTCAGAGTTCTCGTCCCCAACCCTGCCCTCTGCCACCTCCGCCAGGGGCCCCTGGGGCACGTCCTGACTCACCATGGGTCCTGGGGGGCCATCGGGGCCCGGGGCTCCAGGGAGACCTTGTTCACCCTGAAACACAGTCGACCATGCCCGTGAGCCCCGCCCTCAGCAGCCGCCGCCCCACCCCCTGGCCCCCCACCCTGGGGTCACTCACCACTGGGCCGGGGATCCCTCGAAGGCCGTCAGGCCCCGGCTTCCCGGGGGCCCCCTGGGGGCCGATGGGGCCAGTCTTCCCAGGAGGGCCTTCCAAGCCGGCTTCTCCCTGCAAGGAGGACAGAGTGGGGTCCCGACGCTTGAGGCTGTGGTCCCCCTCACCCCGAACCACTGTCCAGAAACCCCGAGGAGCCTTGGCGAGAATCCCACATGACCCGACACCCAGAGGCTGCCCCCAACTTTCCTGCCTATAGAGGCCACCCAGCCCCACCCTCCACCCACTGAAGACCTCAGTCAACCGGGCTCCAGCCACCCAGTCACCACGGCCACCATGGCGGTTACGGCCAGCTCGGAGCTCACGGCGGACATAGCCGCGTATCCTGAGCAGACGTGGGCTGGACAAGCTCCACTGTCTCAGTCGACACCAGGGCCCCTCCATTCCAGAAGGAGGCACCCAAGCCCCACCCAGAGCTCCTGGGGAGAGCGGCCACGAGGGCTCGGGTGCCGGGCTGCACCCTAACCTCACCGCAGGGCGCCCCACCCTCTGCTCTGCCCCGTGGTGGGCGCTATCTCCGTCTCTGCTTTTCAGGAGAGGCAACCAGGAGCAGCCAGGTCGATGCCAGGCCCTGAGGCACGCGTCACGGCCTCCCCTCCCCCAGGCTGGTGGGGCACATGAACAGCAGTGTGCGGTCAGGGACCCCCGGCCAGAGGCACAGCCCGCCTCCCCCTGCAGAAGACGGGCTCTCCCGCCCAGGTCTGCGTGGAGCCAGCCCCTTGGAACCCCGCCAGCCCCTCTGTGTGTTCAGCGTCCAGTCCTCTCCACCCCCCGACCCCAAGCGGCCACCATGCCCTCGGCACGCCCTGGGAGGCCTACGCACGGCCACGGCCACGGCCAGGCTGGAAAGCACCCACCTTGGCTCCTTTCTCCCCCTGCCTGCCTTCGGGGCCTGCGGGGCCGGGCGGACCCTGGAGGGAGCAAGAGGGCAAGGCGTGACGAGTGGGCTCCCAGAAGCCGAGAGGGCAGCCGAGCACGGTGGGACACAGGCCTGGCGGGGCGTGGGGCTGCTCCCAGGCCTTCAGAACAAGGCCCGGGGCCTTTGGTCCCAGAAAGGGCCAGCGGGCTGGGCTGAGGGGTGGGCACTCCGGTGGCCTGCCCTCTCACACACTCAGAGCGGCCGCGGTCACTGCGCCCCAGCAACGGATGGTTCCGTTTGCTGGGTGATTCAGTTTGCTTGCTCTGACTTTTCCAAAGGTCTGACCACGGGGAAAAGGGCTTTTCCAGCTTTGTGGGTGTGTTTATTCTCCCACGACAGCCGTCACTGAAGGTCTGCGCAGCCAGCTCATCCTAAAAGGAGAGCCGCGGCGACCCGGCGGCTCTGAGATCGGATGCCGCGGCAGCTCACCGAGCAGGAGGCGAGCTTCAAAGAGAAGCCCGTTCCCCCTCCCTGGGGCAGCGCGGGGGAGGGGCAGGCTTCATGCAGGGGCACCCGGCAGCGTCACGTACCCTTTTTCCTGGAGGCCCAGATGGGCCTGGCTCACCCGTAGGGCCTGGTGATCCCTGGGGTGGGAGAAAGCAGAGCGTTTAAGAGTCGAGGATGTTAGCTAAGACCCGGCGGAGCTGGGTGGATCCGAGGCTAAGAACACACAGAGCTTTCAGGCGGTCCTCAGCCAGCCCCGAAATTGCCCGTCTCGTCTTCTGCAGAATCAGCCCTGAGTGGGGCTGGTCCCTGACTGCCCTGCCCTGCCCTCGGGCGGCAGCAGTGTGGGGGCCCACCCCGCCTGCAGCTCTGCTGCGTCTGGGGAAGGTTCCCAGCAAGCTGGCTGGCACCGCTTCTGCAGAGGTGGACCCTGGGTCACCGGCCAGCAAGTGGTAGAAGGGCAGACATCTCTTCGGGGCCCTAAGCTGGCTCCAAACGTTTCGGAAACCGGACACGATGAGAGGCACGTCCAGTGTGAGCTCAGCTCCAGAGGCTCACGTGGGAAGAGCCTTTTGAGGAGCACGTCCAACCCCACCCGGCAGAAACAGGGATCCTGATGATGCTGGGTGGGCTCCTGGGGGGGTGTCGTGGACACCGGCTTCGCGTGTAGAGCCACCGTCGGGCCTGGGGGTGCATTTCCCCTTCTGGGAGGAGGGCCCCCAGCTCGCAAGGGTCCTGGGTCACTACTCTAAGGCAACTGGGTGAAATGAACATAGCAAGTTGCAAGGCCTGACACCTCCCTGAGAAGCTGCATCGGGGCCCCAGAGGTCCCGGGTGGACTCACCGTTTGCCCGGGTTCACCGTCGTCTCCTTTGTCGCCAGGAGGACCGTCTTGACCCTGTGGGACCAAAAGCAGGTTCCTTCTGTGCCCTGGGCACACCCAAGTTCAGGCACCAGGACCCAATGGTCCC
The DNA here is from genome assembly GCF_016772045.2 of Ovis aries. NCBI lineage: Eukaryota > Metazoa > Chordata > Mammalia > Artiodactyla > Bovidae > Ovis > Ovis aries. Next base: position 1,575,812 of record NC_056056.1, read on the forward strand.
CAGTCCCGACCCCAAAACCCAGCTCCACCCAGGGGTGACCACCCAGGGTGCTCGGAGGGGAAACGCCTTTCCTCGCGTGCTTGTCAGAACAGGGTTGAGCACCATGCCCCGAGCAGAGGCAGAATAGAAGAAACTGGAAGGGAAAAGACGAGCCTGGAGGCAGATCACGGGCCGTGGGGACCCCCAGCTCTGCACCCTCGGGCACCTACCGCGGGGCCAGGTTCTCCGGGGGGACCAGGATCTCCGGGAAAACCGACGGGGCCCTGAAACGGAGCAAGAGAAGCGTCAGCCACCCTCCCAGAGCGCGCCAGACTCACAGGGCTGCGTCCACACGGCCGGCCCACGCCTCCCGCCAGCCTGGCACCTCGGGGCCCCCCAGAGCAGGGGGCTCCCCACCAGAGCATCATTCCCTGTACGGCAGGCCAGGCAGGGCCGCTGCTCGCCTTCCGGAGGCCTCGGAGGGCAGCCTCCTGCCCACATGTCTGCTCTTGGGGCCGTGGCTGACCCTGATCCTGGACCCTGAACTCTAGGACTCGATGCTCCGCAGACCCTCCTGACGCAAAGTGAGGCAGACCGGGGCAGGGCGGGGTGGAGGGCGGGGCGGGGCGGGGCGGGGCGGGGGGCGTGCACAGAGCCCGTTCTGTCCGGGAAGCTGCCCAGTCCACGCAGGTGGCCTCAGAGCTGTGCCCCATCCCAGCCCGTCTCTTCTCCTCCCTTCTCCACTGTTCCAGTTCAGGACCCGGGGGTCACCCCAGACCCGCGGGGTCAGGCAGTTTCTGCGCCCCCCAGGCCCGGGAGTGAGAGGACGCTGCTGAGAGCCCAGCATCCCCTGGTACTCACGGGGCTGCCTTTGGGACCGTCGTCTCCGGGAGGGCCCTTGGGCCCCGGGGGTCCGGCGGCACCGGAGGGGCCTGACTCGCCCTTCTCCCCCCTTTCGCCTTTGGGTCCCTGTGGGGAGAGGTGGAGAGCGTGTTCCCAGAGCCAGCCTGCAGCCCGCCCCGCTCTGGCACCATGTGGAGCAGAAGCACCCTGACCAAGGCCAGGCCACAGGCCCCTGGGGGGTCAGCTGCCTCCAGAGCCCCCGCCCCCAGCAAGTCCCCACGAGTCCGACCCTGTGGGCACCGCGAGGGGTTTCGGGACCCCACTGGTGTCCTGGGGCCTCTGAAGCTAAGGCTCGGCTTCTAGGTGACTAGGGCAGGGCTGCCTCCTGATGAGACAGCAGGTGGCGTGGACCCCGGGGGCTACAGGGACCCAGGCTGCCCCCTGCACCGGGGCCCTCAGGCGGAGGGAGCCCAGCACACCTCCACCCACCAGCCGCTCCCTGGGCCAGAGAGCAGCCCCCGTGGGCCTGGAGAGACCATGCACCTGACCTGCGAAAGAACGTCCCAGCTCTGGGCTCACAGGTGACAACAGCGGGCCCCGTGCTTGCGGAAGCCCATGACGGAGCCGCAGCACCACGGACGGGGGGCGGCTCACGCCCGACTGTCCCGGGCGTTCACCACTGACATCAGCGTGCACACACATGCACACACACACAGGCACTCACACACAGGCACTCACACACACAGGCACGTTCACACACACAGGCACGCACACACACAGAGGCACTCACACACACATGCACGTTCACACACATGCACACACACACACATGCACACACACAGGCACTCACACACACTCACACAGAGGCACCCACACACACATGCACGTTCACACACACATGCACACACACACGCACACACACAGAGGCACTCTCACACACAGGCACTCACACACAGAGGCACTCACACACATGTACACATGCACGCTCACACATGCACGCTCACACACACAGGCACGCACACACACGTACACATGCACGTTCACACACACAGGCACTCTCTCACACACACACACATGCACGTTCACACACACACAGAGGCACTCTCACACACAGGCACTCACACACACACGCACGTTCACACACACACGCACACACAGAGGCACTCACACACACAGGCACTCACACACACACACAGAGGCACACACACATGCACGTTCACACACGCACACACACATGCACACACACACAGAGGCACTCACACACGTACACATGCACACACACGCACGCTCACACACACAGGCACTCACGCACACACAGAGGCACTCACACACGTACACATGCATGCTCACACATGCAAACACGCACGCTCACACACACAGGCACTCTCACACACAGGCACTCACGCACACATGCACGTTCACACACACAGGTACACATGCATGCTCACACACATACATGCACACTCACACACATGCACACACACATGTACACATGCACACTCACACACATGCACACTCACACACAGGCACTCTCTCACAAACACAGACCCTCACTCTCCACCACGCTCCCTCTTTTCCCCAGCAGTCTCGTGGTGGAGGCACAGAGGGAGACACGACTCCCATTTCACGGATGGGAAAACTGAGGTATAGCGGGACCCTCCCACCTGGCAGCCGTCCACGCCACACCCCACCCCTCCCCAGAGCCCACTCACTCACCGGGGGGCCCCCTTCACCGGGAAGGCCAGGCTCTCCCGCTTCGCCAGGCTCACCCTAAGGAGGAAACGCGACGTGGTCACAGCAGTGATGGGAGCAGTGGTCCACGCCAGGCGCCCATCAGGTCGTCCCCGACACGGGCTGGGGTGGGGCGCAGGGACGGGGGTAAGACAGCGGTCGCTGTCCTCCTGGGGGCTCCCAGGACTGGAGGGGACACAGGTGAGGAGTCCAGGGACACTGTGGTGACAGTGAGGCACGTGCCAGCGTGTGACACGCGTGGAGGGGTGTGGGCTGTCAGGGACGGCTCCCCCCAGAAAGGGATGCTCCCAGGCGTTCCAGAGGATGACCGGGAGAGGCCGGATGCGGGGGGACAGCGGGCGGAGGTGGACGGAGAAAAGCCCGGCGCCCTGGGTCTGCCGGCTTAGGAGCAGAGCTGGTGGGGGGTGTCGCGGGCGGGGGGGGCACACCGTGGCGGCTGGGGGGAGGACGCAGCCCCCCCAGCAGAGACTGCCCGCTGTCACGGGTGGGCTCAGCAGGCGTGCTCCCCTGCGACCCTCCTATTATAAAAAGGGAGCAGCGATGGGACACTGGTTTCAACTGAATGGCCAGACTTCAGCAGAAAGTCCTGAAAGGTGTGCCGGGAATGCGTCCACCTCCTTCCTTTCATCCCGAGAAGCTGGGATCAGTGCTCTGAGATGGTGTGAACTCCTGGGCCTAGGTGGAGTCAGACTCTGGCGCCGTCTTGCCCACCACACCCCCACGTGTAAGCATATACACACGCGTGTGCACATACATACACCCAATGGGCTCAGGCGTCATCTCCAGGGCCTGCCACACGCACGCGTGTAAGCTACGTACGTGTGTATGCACGCACGTACACCCAATGTGCTCAGACACCTCCAGGGCCCAGGCCCCGACAGGAACCAGATCAGATGACGAGGACCCAGGGCCATGAGATGGCAGGACTTGAGGGAAACGGGAGCTGAGACGGGGGCTGCTACGCACGTCAGGGACCGGCGACCACGGCTGTCAGAGCTGACCTCGGGGGGGGGGGGCGGCGGCCTTTGCTGGGGGTCGCATCGTGTGAAGTCCCGCCCAGGCTGCCCTGGGTGGGGGGCGGGGCTCCCAGGCCCACCGCCCGCTCTTCCAGGTTTCGAGATGCGTGTGGCAGAACAGTCCAGTAGTGCATCTGCGTGTCTCTACACACACGCTCACACGCATGCACGCTCACACGCCAGGACAGTCACAGGCCATGCGTCACCTTCTCTCCCACGGCTCCGGGGTTGCCTATTCCACCGGGGGGTCCTTGTGGCCCATCTGCACCTGGAGCTCCGGAGGGTCCTCGGGGGCCGGGGGGACCTGGCGGGCCCTGGAGAAGGGGAGCCGTTGAGCCCAGAGCAAAGGCAGGCCTCCCCCCCAAATGCCAGCTCTGCCACAGCCCGCACCCCACGAGCGGCCCCACTCACCATCTGACCCACGTCACCCGTCTCGCCCTTCTCTCCAGGAGGTCCCGGCAGACCCTGAGAACAGGAGGTCGTCAGACACTCGGCCGGTGGGCACGGCTCCAGCGCCCCCCCCAACCTCCACTGCCTCCCAGCTGAGCACCCCAAAAGCCTCGGGGATGTGCATCTCAGCTACGCGTGAGGACAGCTCCGAGATCCCGTCTCAGAACTAGCCGGAGGAGAGAGTCAGAGAAGTGGGCAAGGATTTATGGACACGGTGCTTATTGCGAGTGTCCCATAAGACAATAAAGCCTAATGAGCCACCAGCAGGGAGCTGCCGGAATCAATTATGTCACCACCATATGCTGGGACACAAGGCAGTGACTAAGAGTCATGTTTTTGAAAATAAATAAGAGGTGACATGTTCAAAGAATATTTAATGGCATCTGACGTGACTTGTACTGTAACCGGAAGCCGAAAGCCTCGTCCGAACGCTCTATGCATACAATATGACTCAGATATTGTGAAAACCAAATAGAAGGATGCACGTGCTTGTGTGTGTCTGTGTGTGTGTGTTGTGCACGGGCGTTTCGAAGGTGTGTTTGCCCATGCACTCAGAAGCCAGTCTGGTTCCGTTTTCTGATAATCTATCAGTAGTTTCATATCTATCTTCACGACCCGGATAATCGTGATGGTGTGATCACTAATCTAGAGCCAGACATCCTGGAGTGTGAAGTCAAGTGGGCCTTAGGAAGCATCACTATGATCAAAGCTAGTGGAAGTGATGGAATTCCAGTTGAGCTATTTCAAATCCTAAAAGATGATGCTGTGAAAGTGCTGCACTCAATATGCCAGCAAATTTGGAAAACTCAGCAGTGGCCACAGGACTGGAAAAGGTCAGTTTTCATTCCAATCCCTAAGAAAGGCAATGCCAAAGAATGCTCAAACTACCACACAATTGCACTCATCTCACACGCTAGTAAAGTAATGCTCAAAATTCTCCAAGCCAAGCTTCAGCAATACGTGAACCGTGAACCTCCTGATGTTCAAGCTGCTATTAGAAAAGGCAGAGGAACCAGAGATCAAATTGCCAACATCCGCTGGATCATGGAAAAGCAAGAGAGTTCCAGAAAAACATCTATTTCTGCTTTCTTGACTATGCCAAAGCCTTTGACTGTGTGGATCACAATAAACCGTGGAAAATTCTGAGAGAGATGGGAATACCAGACCACCTGACCTGCCTCTTGAGAAATCTGTATGCAGGTCAGGAAGCAACAGTTAGAACTGGACATGGAACAACAGACTGGTTCCAAATAGGAAAAGGAGTATGTCAAGGCTGTATATTGTCACCCTGTTTAACTTCTATGCAGAGTACATCAGGAGAAACCCTGGACTGGAAGAAGCACAAGGTGGAATCAAGATTGCCAGGAGAAATATCAATAACCTCAGATATGCAGATGACACCACCCTTATGGCAGAAAGTGAAGAGGAACTAAAAGCCTCTTGATGAAAGTGAAAGAGGAGAGTGAAAAAGTTGGCTTAAAGCTCAACATTCAGAAAACGAAGATCATGGCATCTGGTCCCATCACTTCATGGGAAATAGATGGGGAAACAGTGGAAACAGTGTCAGACTATTTTTGGGGCTCCAAAATCACTGCAGATGGTGACTGCAGCCATGAAATTAAAAGACGCTTACTCCTTGGAAGAAAAGTTATGACCAACCTAGGTAGCATATTCAAAAGCAGAGACGTTACTTTGCCGACTAAGGTCCGTCTAGTCAAGGCTATGGTTTTTCCTGTGGTCATGTATGGATGTGAGAGTTGGATTGTGAAGAAGGCTGAGCGCCGAAGAACTGATGCTTTTGAACTGTGGTGTTGGAGAAGACTCTTGAGAGTCCCTTGGACTACAAGGAGATCCAACCAGTCCATTCTGAAGATCAGCCCTGGGATTTCTTTGGAGGGAATGATGCTAAAGCTGAAACTCCAGTACTTTGGCCACCTTATGCGAAGAGTTGACTCATTGGAAAAGACTCTGATGCTAGGAGGGATTGGGGGCAGGAAGAGAAGGGGACGACCGAGGATGAGATGGCTGGATGGCATCGCTGACTCGATAGATGTGAGTCTGAGTGAACTCCGGGACTTGGTAATGGACAGGGAGGCCTGGTGTGCTGCGATTCATGGGGTTGCAAAGAGTCGGACACGACTGAGCAACTGAACTGATCAGTAGTTTCCAACATCTTCTACAATGAGCAGGAAAACAAATGTCACGGGGTACGAGAAGCGAAGCTGGGAATGTCTGGATTTCTGCGAATCCAAAGTGCTTCAGGTGTGTGGAGGAGGCCCTGCGGCTCTCCTTAGTAGCCCCATTTTTAAAAATTTTTATTAGACTATAGTTGCTTTGCAACAGCACGTTGGAGTCGACTCTACACAAAGCGAGTCAGCTCTGTGGACACACAGCCCCTCTTGTTTTGACTTACTTCCCCTTTAGGTCACACAGAGCTTCGAGCAGGGTTCTGAGTTATGCACTAGGCTCTTGTTAGTTGCCTGTCTTACACACTGCGTGGATGGGGTATATACGTCAAGGAGGGAGGGACAGGAGGGGAGGGCAGGGCTGTGAGGGCGGGGGAGCACAGCACAGATGGAGGGAGGGAGGGAGGGATGGTGGGGGCAGGGCTGTGAGGGCCGGGGGGCACAGCACAGATGCGGGGAATCGACCCAGCTATGTGCCAGCTCCGCTGTTACCTGCAGCCCCACAGGACCCGGGGGCCCGGGGAAGCCTCTCGGACCTTCGTCGCCTTTCTGCCCAAAGAGGCCCTGCTGGCCCCGAGGTCCCGGTTCGCCATCAGCTCCCTGCGGGGAGACGGATGAGCGTGCTGAGGACCAGAAGTGGACCACAGCAGCCCAAGGGATCGGCGTCTCTGAGGGCCGTTAACTGCGGATACTCACGGAGGGGCCTGGCTGTCCGATGGGGCCTTGAGGTCCTGTAGGCCCTGGTGGACCCTGTGGGGAAGAGACAGAGGTGGTGGCTCCTGAGTCGCTGCTGAGGCCACTTGGCGTGGGGGCTGGCGGCGCAGCTCACCCGGGCCCCGCCCATGCGGGGCCCACCCCGGCCAGGCTGCGGCTCTGTAAGGCGAGAGGCCCGGGGTCCAGCCCTGAGTGTGTGCGGTCGGGGGTGGCCAGAGGGCCCTGTGCACCACCTCAGCCCCACCACACACCCGTGACACAGGCCGTGGAGACCCCATTCAGACCTGAGGTCAGGGGGCTCCCGCACGGCTGAGCGAGGGCCTGACTCCGAAGGCCACACCTGGCGCTCACTGCCACCCCCAGGGCACCCCCAAGCACGTTCCACTGTCAGCCCTGGGAGTGCGGGGGAGAGGCCGCAGTGTGCGGGGAGCCTGGCCCGCCCCGGGCCGGCACTGGGGGCACACAGGGCCCTGCCCGCCCGGGACACACACACCGGCGAAGAAGCCCACGCTGCAGGCCTCCTTCCGCGGCCCCGGGAGCAGCTGCAGCCCCGTGACAGCGCTCGTGCAAGAACGCACCAGTATTTCTTAGCAGAATTTTGTTTCAGGGAAAATTAAGAGGCATTTGGTCAGGATGCTGCCGCTGCTGGAATGTCCCGCAGCCTCAGCGCTGAGGGGGCGGTGACTACGTCCGTGGGAACCAAATCCTCAAGGACAAACCTGCTCCGTCTGCTTATTTCACAAAACCTGCGAGGGCTTTCTGCTCGTAATAAGGGATTCACTCACAGACGTGCGTCACTTACACGTCTAAGCACAGGCACACACAAGCTTTCACCGGGGCGGGGAGCACGGAAAGCCCATCACCCGGCTCCCATTGGTCACGGGTGTGAGTGCTGGCATCTCCTTGTTGGTGCTGAGTCGCTCAGTCGTGCCTGACTCTGTGACCACACGGATTGTCGCCCACCAGGCTCCTCCGCCCATGGGATTCTCCAGGCACGACGATGGGAGTGGGTGCCTGTCCCCTCCTCCAGGGGGTCTTCCCGACCCAGGGATCAAACCTGTGGCTCCTGCTGCACGTCCTGCATCGCAGGCGATGCTTTACCACTGAGCCGCCAGGGAAGGCCGGTTACCTTGTGAGCGTGGCTGCACCGAGCCGAGCGCGCGGCCCTGAGCCGTGGCTGCGCCGGGGCCCCTCACCTGCTCGCCTTTGTCTCCCTTGCTGCCCTTCTGTCCTGGCTCTCCAATCTCTCCCTGCAGGAAAACGGGAAAGACCCGTCAGACGGCCCAGTGGCCGCTTGCACGTTCTCTGCTCCCCGCAATTAATTTTTCTTAGAGAGTGAGAACCATCTCCTCTCCAGGGGGACCTCTAACTTTCCTAAGATGAAACATTTCCATATATTAATTTGATTTCCTCTTTAATAAGAGAGCTGGAAGAGATAAGACCTTGATTTTATGCTTTGCAGGATTGTAGTAGACTTGAAAGTGTGGCAAAAAATCATAATGGAAATATTTACTTCGTCAAATCGGATGACAGGACAGTGTAATAAAGACAACTCAATTACTATGCCTCCGGAACTATTAAAACCCCTTAGTGTTTCTGCTGTGCCGGGCCGTCTCCCACCCCGAGAGGCCGGGAATCAACACTGCAGAGGTGATAAAGTCGGAAACGTCACCGGAGGGTTCTCACAAATGGGAAGCTAAACCAGAGAGCTGAATTCCTCTGATTTTATTAAACGGAAGATCCGATGCCACAGTGACAGCATCAGATTATAAAGCATATTCCTAACGAAAGGGGGCCTTGATGGTTCAAGTGGAGAGATTTAAAAATAGACACTGAGTAAAGCCTCATTAACCTCGGCCCCACAGGCTTGGAGTCTGAAATGGTTCAGGGTGCTCGTCCTTGCTCTGGCTGCCGCAGCGGGTGTCTTTGACGACATCAAGACTACACAAGAAGGAAGCGCTGTCTGAGGCCCCTCGAATGTGTCAGAGGTCTCACTCGTCACCGCTATTTGGGAGCTATTCCAAAATCATCCACTAACGCCAAGAACACCGGCTGCACAGCACGGGGTCCCTGTCACCAGAGCCCGTACAGTGCCTGCGTCCCTTGGTTTGAAAGGACCCCCGTCCAGTCCCGACCTGCAGGCGTGGGCCAGGCTGGGCCAAGCAGGGCTCTGAGACAGGGCAGGGGCTTCTCCAAATTCTTACCTTGTCTCCGTCTTCTCCAGGGGGGCCCACAGGGCCAGCGGGACCGGGGAGCCCCACGGGGCCCTGGAGACCATCTCGGCCAGCTGGGCCTTGTGGACCCTTCTCGCCCTAGAGAGGAGAGGGGACGACTGTTCAAAGGCAGCTCCATCGCGGGAGCATCCTGCCAGCAGCTCGTCCTCCGGCCAGAGGCCCACAGGCGGGAAGCGGGCGGTTCCCGGGGAGGGCCCATCCCCCACGTCCTAATGGGTCCGCCAGACACGCCCGGGGCGGTCCTGAGGCCAGTCCTGTGTGACTATGCCCCGTGCCCCTCCGTGGTTAACCCTCGCCCATCCTGGGAAGGGCTACTCTCTCCCAGATGGGGAACGGAGGCTCACTCGTCCAGTGGAGCCGGATCCAAACCAGGGCAACCCGATTCCCGGGCCTACGTGCACGATCGCCCACGTCAGCGGCCAGGGCGTCTGAGCTCCGGCTCTGGCCAACTTGCTCACTCTCCCGATTTTCGACTAATACCACCCCCCATGCCCCCCGAGCAGGATCACAAACACCTGCACACACACGCACACAGACGCACGCGTGCACACACAGCACATGCAAGTGCACGCACACACATGTACACGTGTGTGCGCACACGCAAGCACACACGTGCACACGCAAGCACACACGTGCACACACATCGCCCCCACACACATGCACACACACAAGCGTGCGTCACGCGCACACACACACCCATCTTCCTTTCCTCACAGTTTTGGCTCACTTTCCTAATCGCCCCTTGGTTATCCCAAACGATCCTTACTGAGTTCTTGCTCTATTTTGCCAGCCATGTGCTACCCCGTGAGCAGCCGGCACCTTCTCACCCAAACCAGGATCCCCGTCTCCCGACAGAGCCAGGGATGGAAGCAGGGGGGGGGCGCCGATGGGAGAGTGAGGGGCCTCACGGTCGCTGGCGCGCCTCGCCGCGCCCGCCCTCCTCCTGCACCCCCTCCCCTGTCCTGCCGCACATACGCCCTGCTCCTCGACTGAGAGCCCCCGGAAAGGCTCTTCCTCAGTTGAGCCAGAACATGCCCAGGCAGCCCGTGGCCCGGGTGGAATCTTCCTGCCGACACGACACCTGACCTTTCTTGGCCTTTTCTCCTCACGGCTGCGCTGGGACCGTGACGAGCTTTTCGCGGACGGTGCCACCCTGGGAGGTTTCTGCTCACGCCCCGACTCTTGAAACAGCGAGCCCAGGCCGTGTCTACCCAGCTCGTGTGCTGTGTGGACCCCACCCGCACTGAGCATGCGGAGGAGGGGGGCTCAGGCAGAGCCCAGGGGGATCTGGGTCCTGCAGGCCTTGGGGGATGGACTGGACACCTCAGAACTGCTGATGGCCCGCTGGACAGGTCGGCCAGGCGCCACGTGCCCAGCGTGGTTCCCGTGTGGACTTCTCGCTGGGAAGGCAGCCAGGGCCCTTTCTACCCCTGAGCCGTGGGAAACCCATGAGGAAACCACCCTCTCTAACAGAAATCAATCCTCAATGTCTTGACTCGATGGGACATCATCCAGGCAGCCCGTCCCCCTGGAACTCAGACTTCTGTGGCATTCGCCATTCGGAGAGGAGCTCTGAGCTGGACTCTGTCTCCATGGTGAGAGTGTGAGGGCAGGTGGGCATTTAAACAATCATGAGGCACACATCAAATGTGGCCGGGGTGACGGTTCATCTGGGCAGGAAGGGGCGTCTGGGGAGACACTGGGGGAGAGAGGCTGGCAGTCAGCTTCCCAGGGCACGTCTGACCAGATATGAAGGGTCTCTAACCCCCTTCGTGGAAGGTGAGACTCCACACCAGCCCCCACCTGAGCTCTCACAAAGCCTCCGGCGGGGGCAGCCACGCCAGGGCGCGTCAGGTGTGGAGCGGCGGCTGCCGGGCGTCTGGGAAGAGGCTGCTTATCTTCCCACCAGGTGGCCTGTCCCTTTTCTTTTCCACACCTGCCCCCAGGCCAACACAACAAGCGCCATCCCAAATATCCACCTTTCCGCCACACTCACCCAGGCCGGGGTGGGGGCCCCATCCTCTTGGGGCCCCCAGAGCCTGGACCGGGCCCAAGGCCACGTTTGGACAGAGTCTCCACGCGCCCCCACCCCCGGCCCTGGCCTGCATGTCCCAGGTTACAGGTGCACAGGCCTGACCAGTGAGCCTGGCCCGGATACCCCCTGAGCACCCCTCCAGCTCAGACCACACTGGGGAAGCATCTGGCCGCCCTTGGACCTCAGCCGTGACAGCCAGGCACACATCGCAAACTTCACCACCCGCCCCCCTCCCACAGACCCCAGGGAGACACCCAGGGAGCACAGCACACAGCAGGGGCCAAGCTCCTCCGGGGCAGTACTTACAGGGGCGCCTTTCTCCCCAGCTGGCCCAGGGGGCCCCTGGGGCCCGGGCCTCCCTGGAATTCCAATGGGCCCGGCGGCACCGGCAGGACCTCTCTCCCCTGGAGATCCCTGGGCGAGGCAAGAAAGTGGTTTATTTCAAAGGCTCTCCAACTGCGTGGGTACGACTTCCTGAAGCCCCACCCCACCATACCATGCACCCCCTCACTCCCCAGGGCCCGAGTGAGCACAGGCTATCGGGTCTAGAGCTTGAGACTGTTTCTGAGTCCCTCCCATGATTCCAAGTCCCCGCAGAGCGTCTGAGGACACCTCTTCCCTAAGTCCTGGCCCAGAGGGACCTCTTCTGGGACCCTGGCACCTACTGGGCCCTGTGGGCTCTGCCTGCCCCCGGGGTGCTCACTGGCCGCCCGGCTCCTCCACGCTGTCCGCTCTATGGGGGAGGCTCTGGCCCCGGGCCAGGACTGACAGGTGGGCACCTGGACTGATTCTAGGGGTCAGCACTGAGGACCCCGGTTCCCCGGGAGGCATCCTGTTCCCAACCTTTATCAGAAGGAAGAAGACTCTTCACCTCACTTCCACCTGCCTTCCCCATCGTCATCTCTCTCAAGTGGCCCTAACTCAGGGGGAAGGGGGTGTTGTTTCACGGTCCCCCTCAACCCCAGCCAGGGGCCAGGGCCGCTGCTGAAGCCCCCACCTGAGCAGATGAGTGGGGGCTGTTGGATGGGCCCTGTTTAAAGGGGGAGGTGAAGCAGATGTCACTTTCCCGTAAAGAGTCGGACAAGAGCGGGGTCTCTGGGCACAGCCTCAAGTGGCCCCTGAGTCCCCCAGACCATAGCCCGGGATCTCGAAGGTCTGAATCTTTAGGGCTCGTGTAGCTGAATCTCACGGTTGGGAGGGACCCACTTAAAAAAACAGACAGCACAGCTCTGGGGGCTGGGCCTCCTGCCTGTGCTGGGTCACTTCTGCCCCGAGCGGCCTTGGGCGTGTGGACGGCCCGGCTCGAGGCCCTGGAGCTGCGTGTGCCCGTGTGGGCTGTGCCAGGCCTGGACCCACGCTGAGCACCTCCACAGGCTCGGGGGGCCCACTCAGGCCTCGTCCACTCCCAGCCCTCCAAGTTCCCTCGCACAGCACGGCCCCTCCCCCGGCCTTCCTCACTGGCTGGCAGCTCAGGCACGCTGGCCACACTCATCCCGAGCCCACCTCTTCCTCCACAGCCTTCCCAGGACCCCCGGGGGACCGCCAGAGCCGGTGTGCATGCTCCCCAGCCCTCGGGACACCTGCCCTCCTGCAGAGCAGGCCTGGAGGGAGAGGGTGGGGGAGGCTTTGTGGTGGGCCAGTACACTCACCGCGGGGCCTGGCGGGCCGGGGGGGCCTTCACTGCCTTTCAGTCCAAGCGCCCCCTGCAAAACAGCAAGATGTGAGAGGGGGCCGCGGGGAGAAGCCTCCCCATGGGGGGACATCCAACCCATCCCCCGGCAGACCCCTCACTCACCACTGGACCAGGAAGTCCTCGGTCTCCAGGGAAGCCTCGCAGCCCGGGGGGACCGTCTTTCCCAGGAAGGCCGGCGGGGCCTGGGTCTCCCTGGAATCAGGGCCACAGGTCAGCTTCGGGCGATACCCATGGCCCAGGTGGATGGGGAGTGGGTGGGGCCTGGTCTTCTAGATCCACTGGGGACCTGGGCTGGAGGGGGGCTTCCCAGGGTTCACAGCTTTAAAAGGAACCTCTGGGTCTTGACTTGCTTCACTGGTTGACGGGTCTGGGTGCTGGAGCACGGCCCAAGCTCACGCCTGGGAGCCTGTGTGGCCTGCTGGCCCCGCGTGTGGCGTGGGAACCGACTCTGTCGGGGACTCCAAGCATGATCCGTGGAGTCCTGCTCCCCGCCACATCCTTCAGGGCCACGGCGGCCCGAGCGGGGGCTGAGGGCCCTTACGCCTGTCCTTCCCGTGAACCTGGGGATCCTCGTACAACTGGCTCAGGTGAAGAACTCCGTGGCCAAAGCACTGGAAGCTTTGCCCGAAATGGACTCGCCGCTCAAGATACTCGTCTCGAGCCTGAACCACGTTTTCTCTGTCTGACCACGTACCTTCCCTGGAATTCACTAAGGACGTCTTCTAGGACTTTCTCTGGGGTCCCACATGGGAGAGTAGGGGCGTCCTTTCCAAACGCAGCCAGCTCTCTTTACGGCTGAATGGCTGGCTCTACGTTACACACACACACACGCACGCACGTATGTATGTGCTCCATCATGCGTGCCTGCACACGTACACACGCGTGTGTGTGGCCTTTTCACCCTTTGATTTCTCTTCAGGGTTACTTTCCCGCATGTGGTCGCGCACAGGGCTGGAGAACTTATCTCTCCCGAGTCCCTCACTGAAAAGCTGAGAGAAGAGGGCCGTCTGTTTCTATGCAAAAACAGGAAGTTACGACCAGCAGCTTGGGGAGCCCAGTCTGCAGATGGGTTTTTTTATTATTTACTCTTCGACTGATGCTTCCGAATTGTGGTGCTGGAGAGGACTCTTGAGAGTCTCTCAGACCGCAAGGAGATCAAACGAGTCAATCCTAAAGGAAATCAACCCTGAATATTCATTGGGAGGATGATGCTGAAGCTAAAACTCCAATACTTTGGCCTGATGCAAAGAACCGACTCATTGGAAAAGACCCTGATGCTGGGAAAGATTGAAGGCACAAGGAGAAGGGGGCGGCAGAGGAGGGGATGGTTAGACAGCATCACTGATTCAATGGACGTGAGTCTGGGAACATTTCGAGAGGTAGTGGAGGACAGGGAAGCCTGGCGTGCTGCAGTCCCTGGAGTTGTGAGTCGTTGGACACGACTTAGTGACGGAACGACAACTCTCACGCCTTAACGTGGAGGATTTTTTAAAGGGTCACTTGCCACTAACTTCAGCTTAGACACACGAAGCGTCAGAGTTATGCCCGTTTCTGGGAATGGGTGGGCAGCCACTCCGGGTGCCCTGGGGAAGAGGTGGTCCGCAGCCACCATCATCTCTGTCCGGGCAGCTGGTCAGCTCAGGCCCTCTCTCAAAGTGAGCGGAGAGGAGCTGAGCCCCTGGTCTGAGTGGGTGCACCGGCGTGAAGAGCAGCTGCTTGAGAATCACCCATTCATCAGAGAAAAGCAACAGAAAGACAGAGACCAAGGGCCGAAACCGTCCCCAGGGAAGTCCGCAGGGACAGAGGTCCCAGCCACTCACCTTCGTCCCTTCTTTCCCGGCCAGGCCCGGGAGCCCCTGTTCACCGGGGGGCCCTGGGGGACCAGGGTGGCCACGTTCGCCCATGGGACCAGTTTCCCCAGTGGGACCCTGCGGGGAAAGAGCGTGTCAGCCAGCACACGTTCCAGGGACATGCGAGAAAGTAGCCTTCTCTGCCTCAGTCTAAGGACAGCCTCGTCGCAGAGGCGAAGGGCCACTGTGAGCCCACCAGCCCGTCACCTTCCTTTGAAGGTCTCCTGGTAAAAACCCAGAAAGAGCAAAGCACACCGGGGGTGCTGTTCACCAGCCACTGCCTGGGCCCCACTGTAGTCCCGCGTGTCGTCTCTGATGAAGCCCGCGGGGCCTGCGTTTCCTGGCCCTCGGGGGAAGCCCCGTGCCGGGAAGGGTGGGGGCGCACCCTCGTTTCCTGGGTCAGTATCTTATTTACCGCCACGTCAGGCGATCGCGTCACGCGATCACTCCCCATCTCTGCACCTGCGCCTCTGAACCCGCGTTCTAGGCCTTATGACGCCCTGGCTGCACCCGCACCCGGAGGATGCAGGGATCTTCTGCCCTGAGCGTGACCGTGTCTCCCGAGTGGGCGGGGACCCGGGATGCCCAGGGATGCCAGCGGGGGCCGCGTCTCACCTGAGGGCCGACCACACCCGGAGGGCCTGGAGGGCCGGTCTTGCCTTGGAAACCCTGCGAAGAGAGAGCCAGCCTGCTGAGACGGCTGAAGCGGCGGACAGAAGGTCACCCCCAGCCCTCACCCCAGCCCCAAACAGCGGCTGCCCGGGACCTCATTTAAAAGGGCCGTTTCTCTTGTTCCGCTTTGCGTGAATTTAGGAAGGTCAGGAAACCAGGCAGGTTCGTTTCACTGGCTGCTTCCATCACCCCGCCCCGCACTGAGAAACATACTCGATAACCGTTCATCTTCCTCACAGCACTAAGCGTCCGCTTTCTGAGCACACGCGGTGTCCCAGCCACTGGAAACTGGACTCAGGAGCCACCTCTGGGCTGCAGCTCATTAGTGACTTTGCGGGGACTGTCCTGCTGGTGCCGCCAAGGCCCCCGGGGCCGGAAGGCGATTTTATACGGCACTGATTGAAACCCGGACGCTGTGGGGACCTGCCACTTCTACAGCGCGGCAGCTGGGAGGTATTCTTAGCTCAACTCAACAGGAATCGCTTGTTTCTGCTCCGCTCGCTGGCACAGACCCGGCCGCCTGTCTGCTCTGCACACGCTCTCCCCCAGAGGCGAAGCTGACGGCAGAGCCCCGCGGGTTTCATTTCCGGCACATCCACGGAGCTCGGCACGTGCGGACAAGATGCCATCTGCAGGCGCCACGTGACGCCGGGGGAGACGTGCAGATGCTATGCCCGGGAGGCTTTCAGTGGAAACTCTACAGCGTCCGGAGACGGAAGCGGCTCGTTTAAGGCTGCAGCGGGAGCCGTGGGGCCAGCTGCCCATGGGGCTGACGGGCAAGGACCTCTGACCCAGCGCACGACAACCAGTGAGCGTGCAGCTGAGGGACACTTGATGCTCAGCCGCTGGACCGTGCAGACCCAGAGCAGAGGCAGCTTCACGGCAGAGTCTGGGAGGGCTCCCTCTTTAGGCCCAGCCGAGCTGCACGCACCGGACTGACACGGCCAAAGCCGAGGCAGCATTCCCTGCAGGCGACCTTTGTGTGCAGTCGTGTCCAACTCTTGGTGACCCCATGGACTGTAGCCCACCAGTCTCCTCTGTCCATGGAATTTTCCAGAAAGAGTACTGGAGTGGGTAGCCATTTCCTACTCCGGGGGATCTTCCCGACCCAGAGATCCAACCTGCATCTCTCGTGCCTCCTGCCTCGGCAGGCGGATTCTTTACCACCAAGCCAGCTGTGAAGCCCCCATACTACACTCGATCTTAGCCGCAAGGCCAGCAGCCTTTACAGGGTCAGAACAAGGCATGCTGGACAGATCGAAGGCATCGCCCCTGCTCGGGGGGCTGGGCAGCTGTGCCCACGCCGAGGCAAGGAGGGCCTGCCGCGTGGTCCGCTGGGGGGACGCCCACGCCAGCTGAGGCTGGGGTCCGTCTCCAGCCCCTTGTGACGAGCGGGCTCCGGGCTTGCGTTTAGGAGGCGCCACGACCTCTTGTGTCTCCAGCTGTCTAACGAAAGCACAGGTCATCACCCTGAGGAGGACCTCTCTGCAGGGCGTCTGGACTGACCCCAGAGGACGCGCCACCCCAGGCGGGCCCAGATGGGGGTGCCCCTGAGTCTCTGGGGGCAGCCAGGCATGGTGGGGGGGGGCAGGAAGAACCTGCCCTACTTTGCCAGCAAAACAAGCGGCCTAATCACTCGGCCAGCCTCTTCCCAGAACGAGGCAGAGGTGAAAGCTCACACCGTGAGATGAGAAACCTTCCATCTGGTCTGCTCAGGAAAGCATTAGAGAGAAACCTGCAAAGCTGAGGGTGTCTTAATTTTTCTCCATAAACAAAAGAGCAACGTAAAGTCTTTATCGGCCACTGAGCACCAGGACGGCAAATGTAGGGGACTCTTCATCACCACGAGCCAAAAAGGGATGTTTTTAAGCGGCACCAAGAACATGTTAAGTGTGCTGTTAAGGATCACACTTCTCGAGGCGATGGCTCCTCCTGGGAGAGTCCCTCAGAGATCTCTGATCACACGGACGCTGGACGCAGACGCAAGGGGGCCTTCCCGTGGGCCAGCCTCCACCACTACGGTGGCCAGGAGGTCACCAGGTGCTGCGAACCCTAGCTGTCCAGAGCAGGGAGCCCCAAGGTCACAGGTGTGCCCATGCCCTTCCCAGGGACAGGCCTGGGGGGGACATGCATGAAGCTCGGTCGAATCCCCCGTGGCTCCTGGGACCAGGAAGCGACCCCAGGGCTTTTTCTAGAACTAAGAAACGTGGGTGCCCATTGAGTCCAGCTGTTGAAGATTGTCATGAGCACAGCTACAGGTCAGGGCAAGGCCAAGCTGAGCCTGTGACAGCAGAGACGCTGGCCCTGAGCACAGCCAAGGGCCCAAGCTCCAACCCGCGGCCGCCTGTCCCCCTTCCTGAAAAGGGGGCTTGGGGAAGCCTTCTGGCTCCCTGCCATCCCCCTGAGGCCAGAGGGCCAGGACAGACAGGGCTGGGGGCGGCATAAAGTGGGACAAGCTGGAGACAGAGGGCCTTCCCAAGAGTGTCCAGCTCAGATGCACGCGGTGTGCGCTTGGCTGCGCTCCGACCCACCCAGGGGAGGCGGGGCCGCTCCTCCAGGTTTCATTGGCGTCTCGATGGTTGCACGTGTGGCCTTGGGCCAGGCTGGCCAGGCCGGCTTGAAGCCGACACCTGCTCTCACACACAGAGGCCGAGGGGCTGCTCGGAGGCCGTGGAGCTCCCTCCAGACGGGGCGCATCCCGAGGCCACAGGAGCCGGCCGGCCCCCGGGGGGCTTCCTGAGGCTGAGCCTCAGCGCTGCCCAAGCCGACCAGCAGCGAAGGTCGGGGCAGCGCCTGCATCCCCCCGCGCTACCCACACTCACCGTCTCGCCTCGCTGTCCAGGGTGTCCCGGGAGCCCGTCCTTGCCTGGGGGCCCCTGCAGAAAGCAAAGGAGGGAAGCTTCATCTCGTTCCGAGACACACACACCTCCAGGACTTTGTGCCACCCCAGAGGACAAAAGCTACCGTTTCATTTCCAAGGTGGTAACGGCAAAGTCACAGCGACAAGCACTGCCGGGAGCCCGGGTCTGGGCACCGCCCCCTCGAACCCTTACATCCAGCCCGAGGGCCACTGCTGCTTCCCACGGGGAGAAGCCGAGCAGCCCCGAGGCCCGGCCGCAGGAGGCACTGGGCCCAGGTCCCTGTGGGGCAGAAGTCGAGCTCCTTCCTAACCCCCGCGCCCGCACGCGTCCCGATAG
This sequence comes from Ovis aries, assembly GCF_016772045.2. Lineage (NCBI taxonomy): Eukaryota > Metazoa > Chordata > Mammalia > Artiodactyla > Bovidae > Ovis > Ovis aries. Next base: position 1,594,433 of record NC_056056.1, read on the forward strand.
GCAGCAGCTCCCGCGACGAGGGGCTTTCCTTCTCAGAGGAAGCACACTGTTCTCTGCTGCGAGCTGAGCTGTGCCCCTCCCCAACACCACCAGGAAAAACAGGCTGAGGTCCTAACCCCCTGAGGCTGCGACCCTGGCCTCATTTGGGAACAGGGTCTCCGCAGACGGGATCAGGTCAAGGTGAGGTCTGGCTGGGTTAGGCTGGGCCCTCATCCAGGGTAGAGACAGAGAATGTGAGACAGAGGAGAGAGGAGAAGGCCAGGCGAAGATGCAGGCGGAGGGGGGCTGAGGGTCCACGAGCCCAGCGGGGCTGGGGGCTGGGAGAGGCCTCCCGGGCAGAAATCGGGCCCCGGCCCCGGGAGTTCAGGAGAGAACACGTCTCTGTGGTTTTATGGGGCTGGGCTTGCGGCCATTTGTTGTGAGAGCACTACCACCCTAACCCAGGGCCAACTGGACAGTCATGATGGTCTGATGTCAGAGGGGTCCGTGCGCCCCAAACTGCACCCCCAGCCAGAGCTCCTGGGCTGGCCCCCCTCCCCTGAGCCTGCTGCCTGGAGGCTGGAGCCGTGGGGAAGGACCAGCGTCTCCGGGACACCCTAGGCCGGCCCCACAGGGAACATGTGGTACTCACCGGGGGGCCCTTTGGTCCAGGGAACCCCGTGGGTCCTTGGGGTCCGTTGGGTCCCTGGGGACAGACAAGAGCTGGTATGAGGACAGGCATCTCCCCAGCACGTGGGCCCGGCAGCCCCACCATCAGACCTCTGAGCACAGGCACGGCCACCCTGCCCCCCACGACTTTCGAGAAGCTTTTTGCAGCCCTGCCCTCGCCGATGTGAAAAGGATGTCCCGGCGCACAAGAAGGCCCCTCAGGGCAGCGTGGGGCCCAGGACTCGATTTCCTGACATCTCAGCCACCCCCCACCCCAAGCCCCAAGGCCAGGGCCAAGCAGATGGGGTCATCACCTCCAACCAACAGCAAAGACTTTACTCCCAGTGAAGGCCACCCCCAAGACACCTCTGGATTTTAGGAACCACCCTCCTTCGCCAGAGTCGAAGGCTGGCTCCCTGCCCACCCAGGAAGCAACGCTGGGGGCCGCTGAGGGAAGGCAGCTCCCCTGCAGATGTTCCTGGGGGTGTTCCTGGGCGTGTCCAGGTGCTTACCCGTTCACCGGGAGGGCCAGCCGGGCCATCGCCTCCAGAGTTGCCCTGGGAAGGCAGGGAAAGAGCAAGAAAAGCTTAGTATTACCATTCCTGTCATAACTATTTTTGATGAAAAGACCCTGGCCCATGATGTCATCACAGGTGCAGAATCGCCTAGCGCCCCTGTGCCCTCTGGAGTCACCCCGCCTCTGCACGGAGCAGAGCACACTAGCCTTGGGCGGTCCTCGCCTCTGCACACACACCCGGCACAGAGCCAGCCTCGCTGGGGCTGAGACACTCCCAGGAGGACGTGCTGCTGCGCTGGGACAAGGGCCAGGCTCCCCCCAGGGGCCAAAGCTCACGAGAAGACGGGACGCAGGCTGCGTCCCAGGGCCCACCCAGGAGCCCGCGGCAGCTGAGCATGCAGTCAGCCTCTGGGGGCGCGACTGGGCCCAGAGCTCGTCACAGAGGGACTCGGGCAACCCCCAGCCCGCTCTGCCCCTGCCTGGCTCGCCACCTCCACCAGCTGCGGGCCCATCTCCTTAGCAGCAAAGTGCGCTGGAATCACGCCCTGCACAGGGCAGGAGAGGACGGGCCTGCTTCCTGGCCAACGACTGCTTCTACGCCGATTGGAGGAGTTGGTGTCAAGGCCTCAGGGTGGGAGAAGAGGCCTTAGAGGTGGGCCTGGACTCTCGCAGGGGAGGAAAGAACTTTCTTTAGAGACCCGGCAAGATGTCTCTTCCAAAGCCCTCTCGAAGAAAAGAAGCGAGGCCTCCCCATCAGAGCTGGGGGACACTGGTCCAAAGCCTGGATGGGCCTGACCTCCACACTGCGGTGGCCCCAGGTGGCCTCTGATTCGACCTCACCTAACTCAACCAGCTCCTTCTTAAATACCCCCAAGAAATCTTCTTTCACTCTTTTATTTTTACAGTGGAGAAGGCCGTGGGGCCCCCTCTGTGGGGGTGGACAGCACCAAGAACTCGGGGTCAGGCCGGGGCCACAGAGGAGACGGCACACGCACCTTGGGGCCAGGCTTCCCGGTTATGCCCCGTGGGCCTCTTTCACCTCGTGGGCCCTGGACAAACGGAAGAGAAGACAGGTGGGCCCCAACCCTGCGTGCACGATGCCTTCATCCCCACTCCCACCAGGCAGGCACCCCACCACCCGCGCCCAGTCTGGAGGCCGCCCAGGGTTACCGTCGGGCCTCGCTGCCCCCGCGGTCCCGGCTTCCCAGGGGTGCCCTGCAATCAGAGAAGGGTGTCAGTCGGTCACGCAGCACGCCTGCCCTGCATGGGTGATGCAGAGACCACTGGAAGTCAAGCTAGAAAGGCCCACCCCCTCATCTTGGCTTTAAAGGGAGACGTCTCAGGGTGGCAGGACGCACCTCTCGGGCAATGCACCCAGCCTCACGCCTCTGCACGAGGGCCTTCTGAAACCCAGCTCCCTCTGCCGCCCGAGGGATGTTCACCACGCTTCTCTGGTTTCGTCCCCTCAAAACATCCACTCCCCGCCCCTTCCCTCCCCCACCCAACCTTCCCTCTTCATCTCTCACAGCACTGGAGGTAGGGAGGCATCATCACTACAAGAGGAGAAAGTCAGCCCCTTTCATACATAATTTACTTCCGCTACAGTTAAGGATATTAGCCATTAAATTTTCAACAGGCTCTGCAGACAAACAAACTTGCAATTTAATATATAAATCATATATCCAAGAGTCATTTGCTTCTCTTCTAATAGAATTTAGACTCCTTCTCTCTGTTGTTCTGCATTTTCCAAACCACGGAAAACAAATGCACTGCAATTTTTTTTCCCCAAAGCAAAGACGTAATAGCGGTAAGTGCAGTTTACCTACGGCGTGTGCGAGTAATGGATTGATCGTGGCCCTACATCTCCGCTGCTTCTCCATTCATCTTCCGGAATTATTTTTTTTCCCCGGTTTCTAACAACAAAGCCCAAGATGGATCTGCATTGCTAAGGACCACCTAATACATCTCCTCTCACCATCTTTCACTCATTTGCTGCCAGAATCAAAACTGCTTTCCAGAGCCTCCCGTTTTGAAAGGAATTTAATAAAACCGTTTATGATGATGAGGTAATTATGAAGCTTTTAACAATGCACGCTGGTCTCGATGCTTTCATTAGGCGGCAGTATCTCTTGGCTTCAAATAAATATTTGCCGACGAGAATTAATGAAACATCTGCTTTCTTCAACTGATGGGCTCCCGCCAGCGAGACACTGAGGCTCACCCCTGGGTGACTTCCTGGCGTCTGTGGGTGAGTCCAGCTGGCACGTCAGCTCATGCCAAGCCTCCATCCACAGCACGACCTGGATCACGGTTCTGATCTTGCAGCCTGACCAGCTCTCGGTTCCAACCTAAACAAACTGCCCAGCCTCAGCCTCGGAGCCCGTCGGCCTCCCAGGTGGCACCAGCCTTACCAGGTTTGTTTGCTCGTAGACGGAGCCAGAGTCTGCATCCTGGCGGCGGAGGCCGCTGGACAGAAGATGCCCCACCCACGGCCCCCTCAGCAAGCCTCCCATAAGTGCCTGTCAGCATGGCTTTGCAGGGGAGGCAGGGGCCCTCCCAGAACTGGCCTCGCTAAAGTCGAGATGCCCTAAGCTGGAGATGGAAGCTTCGGGTTACAGGTGGTGCTGCTAAGGGGCTGGCTCTTCCCAAGCCGGTCCGGTGGGGACCCTGCCTGGGCCCGGGGTGCAGGCCAGCGATAGGGACAAGCCATCAATGGTCACGTGACAGCCAGCTGTACGTGGACCTCCCGGCCAGCGGTCCGCCGGCCCAGCCAGCCCCTCCAGAGAGGCCAGGATGAGGTGGACGGAAGACCTGCCGGCTCTCAGGCAGCCCACACACGGGGGCATACGCATGTCAGCACACACGCCACCTGTCACGCCCAGTAGCCCAGCCCTCAGACGCATCTGCATAAGCCCCAAAGCAGACGGTTTCCTCGAGGTGTCCAGGCTTCAGGTCCCGGGAACCAAGTCGGACTCTCAGACCAGGAGCGAGTCCCCGGTCCCAGGCCTCTCTGCTTTCCAAACACCCATTCGCAGTGATGACCGCGGTGACCCGCGTGCCGATGCCCTGGAACAACGGCCTGTGGGGGCCGGGGGCGTCCAGGCACCTGCCCGGCCTTCTCAGCTCGGGGGTGGAGTGGCTGAGGGGCGGAAGAAGGGAGCAGGGCTTGGAGCAGAGTGCCAGTCCCGGGGCCACAGCCAGGCCTCCGCGGCATCCCCAGCCCGGCTCCTCCATGCAAAGGGGTGGTGGTCACATCACAGGCCTCCAGTAGCCGTCATGGCCCCTCCCGGGGATTCTCTCGGCAACGTGGTGTGGAAGGCCCTGTTCTCCAGCACCGGGGCTGCCTGCTCTGCGGCTCTGAGGTTCCTCTGCTTTTACAGACCCTGGACTACTACTTTCCACGAGTGACCGCCTTTCCCCAAGATGCTAGTTAGGCCGTCCCCACCAGGAAGAACGAGACAGACGGGTAGGCAGGTGGGTGATAGACACAGGGACAGATGTAAGTGCAGACACAGACACGGGCGCGACACAGATAGCAACACCCAGGTGCGTAGCAAGGACACAATACACACGTGATACGAACACGCAGATACAGACAGACGTGCAGACGCGGCTAGACACCGATTCACCCAGACAGGCCGTGGCCCCTGTATCGCGCGGTCAGCCTGCCCTCAGGAAGCCCCGTCTTCTCTTCCTGAATCTGGCAAACACGGCCATCTACGCGGATTACGGACGGCTTTAGGTCTTCCCCCGTGCTTTCCAGAGATCGCACTGTCTCAGCTCAAAGACAGTAACGGTCATTGGAGTGAGCACTTAACGGGGGCAGCCCGTCCGTCTGGGCAGGGAGGACCCACCCAGGCCTGCTCTGCACACCCAGACGCCTGTGGACAAGCAGCCTTGCGTCCGAAGGCCCAAGCGGACCTTTTGATCCCGTTCAGCCGGGAGCAGTGCTCAGGATGCCTCGCGTGACGCCGCTAAGGGCAGTTCCCACTGGAGGGCCTGGGCCGGGGAGGCTGGGGGGACGGCCCTGGGCCCTCGGATCACCTTCACACTCCATGACAATGGAGGGAAACCAGGCCTGCTGCCCTCCGGAGGGTGTCCAGTGACGGCGGCAGCCCAGGAAGAGGAGGGGTGCGCCTGGACCCTGGACGAGGGGCTCCCTGAGACGTCAGCACAGAGCAAGGGCCTCTCCCCGCCTTTTAAAATGAGTCACTTGGGCTGCAAGAGGAGAGTCTGGGTTTCGCCAGTGACCCGAGAGCTGCTGCGATCGTGGCAAGTGTGAGAAAGCGCTGTCCTCCTCACACCTCCCCCTCTGGCCGGCTGCCTGACCTACCGCACTCCCGCCCGGCCCAGCGACCCGAGAGCCACCAGTGCGCAGTGTAAAGACTTAAGGTCAGCTGCTCCGGAAAGCAGTTCTGGCAGCAAAGTGGGTGAGAAATAAACAGGGTGTACTGGAGAACAGACTCGCTAACACCGGGGCCGCAGACAAACTGCCTGGGCAGAGACCAGGCGGTCCTTACCCTGCCGCCCTTTTCTCCGTTGGCGCCAGGAAATCCAGGAAATCCGATAGAACCCTGGAAGAGAGTTCACGAGGGAAGAAGCGTCAGAGACTGGCCAGGGACGAGCTGTGTGCTGGGCCAGCTGGAGGACGAGCCTGCCGGAGTCCTCAGCCCCGGGTCAGACTCCCCACCCACCCCGACTCGCCACCCAGCCACCCACCGTCCACCACGCCCCCATCCACCCCCCGTCCATCCATCCACCCACTTACCCATCCATCATCCATCCATCCACTCATTCACCCATATACCACCTACCCACCCCCCATCCACCATCCATCCATCCATCCACCCCCCACCCCCCACCCCCCATCCACCATCCATCCATCCATCCACACCCAACCCCCCCATACTCCCCATCCACTGACCGTCCACCACGCCCCCATCCACCCACCGTCCATCCATCCATCCACCATTCACCCATTCACCCATATACCACCTACCCACCTCCATCCACCCATCCACATCCATCATCCACCCACCTCCCCACCCCCCATCCATCCATCCACTCATTCACCCATATACCACCTACCCACCCACCACCCACCACCTCGGTATTTCCTGAGCATCTCACAGACTCCAAATATAAAAATCAGAACGGACTCTTAACCACGCTTCCCCTTCCTCCCTCTGTCCACACGCTCCTCTCACACACCCATGTCTGCAGAACACCGGTGCTGGGGAAGAAAAGCGCGGGTGCCACCCAGGCTGCTGGGGCGGCGTGTGACTCTCACACTTGCGACATTTGTTTTCGCACCTCGTTGTCGCGTTGTACCCTCTCACAGCGCCTCTGAATAAAGCGCGGCAGCCCATAAAGTCAGAACTGAGTGCAAGCTCAAGCACCAAGCATGGCGCCGCAGGGCCCCTTCAACTCTGGGACTTCGCAAGGTGCACACAGGCAGCAAGCACTTAGGAGCTTTGGCTGAATAAATATCCAAACACCTACTATGTGAGCTCCCGGTGACACTGTCTACAACATTTGCTGAGTCCGTCTCTACTCTCCACCGGACTTAAAATCCTGACCTGAACGTGTACTTAGCCCAGGACAAGTTTACTGATGCTGCCTCTGCCAAGGGGCTTCAGCTTGGCCAACCCCCCGTGTGCCTGCCTGCTGATTCAAAGAGAAGACTGGGCCGAGCTTTGTGGCGGGAAAACCAGGGATGCTGGCGTCACGGCTCTCAGCTCAGGAGCGGGATCACCACCCCAGGACCGTCCAGACTTCAAGCAGCTTCAAGGTTCTCCTTCTGCCTTCATGAAAAGCTGCCTGAACTTGATCTATACCCCCCACCTCGTCTCTCCCAAACTCCTCCTCTCTTTCCCTTCACCCCCGCCAAACGGACACGCATTTCAGGAGAGAAAACGTGTCCATCAGGGTCTCTTCACACAAGTACAGCGGCCGGCACTGCAGTCAGTGGGCACATCGCTAACCGACACGAAGTGGAACTATCTCATGGCAGATGGTTCCCCCCCGAGGGACGGCTGTGGGCTCACCCGCCAAGAGGGGGAGGTTGCCCTTCCCCAGGGAGGACGGCTGTGGACACTGCCATCAGCCGCACGGGGACATCTAGGGCTGCGGCCCAGCCCGCGGGCCCTGCCTCTGCTAACAAGGAGGGCGTCCGGAGGCTTGTAGCCGGAGGAGGGCAGGATGCAGACACCTACCCGACAGATCCGTGAGTTAGCTTTTGCTGTTAATTACATCTCTAGTGCAGGCAGCTGGCAATTTTTTAAGGAAGAACCATGAATAATAAAAGGTGAGACAGGAAAAACGGTGTAAGTGATTTGCGAAGCCTCAAGGAGCTGTTTCACATAACGCAAAGCATGATTTCCTCTAAGAAAGTTTTCATCTTTCTTTTACGCTCAGTTACGAGCAAATAACCTCTGAATTTCCAAGGAGAATTAACTCTGCGGGAGGTACACAGCTCTGGGGGTGGAGAAACCGGTACACAAAGTCCCTGAGAGGCCATAGGGGCTAAGGACTCGGAGGTGCAGCTCAGGATCTGCCTCTCTGAAAGGCTCACCTAATTCTCCCAGGCCCTCCTTCTCACTCAGCCAAGTCCCCACAGAAGGCTGAGTGGGGCAGACCCGGGACACGGCCACCGTGACCTTCTGCTTTGTCGTAGCAGCTACGCAGGGCGGGGCAGGGGGGTGATAGTGTGCAGGCTGGCGAGACGCCAGCGGTCAGACCTCACCAGGTTGCACGTTACCTTTGGCCCCTGTCTTCCTGGGTAGCCTGGCAGTCCTGGGACTCCGAGTTTGCCCTGCGGAGAGAAAGAGGTACGTCACGAGCCGGCCGGCCCTGCTTGGAACAGAGAGGAAGCCGGCGTGTGTCGGCAGGGGACCTGGAGCAGGGTGCCTTCAGAGAGAGCCTGCCTTTCCTCCCCCAGCATCCCTCCCTGGTTTGGAGCAAGGCCCCTCGAGCAGGAATGGACACCCCTGCTAAAGCCAACGGGTGGAGGCTGATGCCCCATGTACAGGAAAAGCGCTCTCTGTCTGTGGGGTTTTGCTCAATCCTTCTGTCGAAGCGTCCCAGCCTTGGGGCCGGACAGGGCGGGGTGTTTGGGCTACTGGTGAGCCGGTTCCTGTGCAGGGGCTAGGAAAGGGGGTGGGGGAGCAAGACGAGGAGGGCGGCCCCCTCAGGTTTAAGAGCAGCTGTCAGGAGACCCTGCTCCCAGCCCTGAGCTTAGGGAGCGCCCCCAGGCACGGGTGCGGTGGCCCAGCAGGCCAGCACCCTGTCAGGATGCACACCGGCCCCACGGGGGCTCTGCCTGCCCGACCCGCCGCCTGGACGCCCCAGGCCTTCGGGAGGGCCCGCGTCACGTACCTTCTCCCCAGGGGGTCCCAGAGGACCAGGGTCGCCGTTCGGACCGCCTCGTCCCTTGGGACCTTCGGGACCGTCCTCCCCTCTGGGACCAGGTGGGCCGATCTCCCCCTGCAGGTAAGAAGGAGGGGGTGAGGGCGTCGCCCACAGACTGCAGTCCACGGGGGTCCCCCCACCGTCTGGGAGCGAGGGTGGGTGGCAAGAGTCGCTGGCCTGGCTCAAGCAGATCCAGCCCTGTCCCAGCCCCGGAAGACCGCGGCGCCCACTCTCGGGCCCATGGCCCCGTCTTCCCAGTGGCCTTCGGTCAAGCACCTCCTGGCTGAACTAGGAGCTCTGACCTGCTATTTCCCCATCGGGCAGGGGGTGGATGGCGGGGGCAGCCGCCTTCTCTTCCCGAAGCCCTGGGAAGTCCCGGAATGGCCCAGGAGATCAGTCAGACTGTAGCCTGAGGGTCAGCACCCACGGGAGACCCACAGGCTGTGTCCAGAGACAGAAGGGCAAAATGCCACCTCACCGGCTCTGCCAGGTACAGGCGGGGAGGCCCGAGTCACCAGGAAGGGGGCCTTGGGAGCCAAGAAAGGGCGGCAGCGGGGGCCCGGCCTGGCCGCGGAGTGTCCGCCTGGCCTTGCTGTCTGCGTGGGCCCTCCTCTGATCCCCGATGTCCAGGAGCAGCTGTGGGACAGCTGTGCAAGCCCCCCTTAGAAACGTGCGTTGCGGGAATAAAGCCAGCCAACAGCTCTCTCGTTCCTCGGCTCCAAGCTCCGCAGGACGAGGACGCGCTGTCCCTAAGAAGCGCTTTGCTCACTCAACCCGAGAATCCTTCCCGTGTTTACTGAGCCCTCAGGAAATTAGGAAATGCCAAGCGTCGGCAGAAATGCCTCTCCGGGAGAAATTACGATGGAAGAGGCCCCCTCCCGGCCCCCCGTCCATCCTCAGCCAGAGGCGAGCCCAGGGCACGGAGTGACTGGGGGATGGCTTGGGAAAATGTGTGCCTCATGTTGCTGGAAAAGAAGATAAAGGGGGCTTTCACCAGCCAGACAGCGAGAGGCCCCTCAGATGTGGGGAGCCATCACCGTAGAGAAAATTCTAGAAGGGCTGTCTTCGGCAGCACTGTCACTGGGACAGGACTGAGATATGAACACCTCTCTTTTCTTCCCCTCCTTCTAATGGAGGCCCGGATCCCATCTGCCGTCCAGCACGGGACAAAGCACCGAGCCACAGGCCCTCTGGTTCTGGCGGATTCTGGAACGGCACCCGCAGGCCCGATCTGTGGGGGACAATCCGGGCGGCCAGCCACATGGCAGCCTCATTCCCGAGGATGACGTCCGTCCAGGTGTGGATACAGCTGCTGCCTTGGCGGGCCCTCCGGGGGTGCAGGGCTCCGCTCCTTCTGGACTCTCTGGGAGTTCTCCAGGGTGTCCCCACAGCCGCAGGCAGCTGGCCCGCCAGCCCAGCCTCCGCCCCAGCATCACCTGGGTCACCCTCCTTTCCATGGAGACTCTGCCACTGGTTTCTGTGGGCACCAGCAGTGTGACACACCCCAGCCTGCTCCCCTGGAGCCGAGGCAAGATATTCACTAAAAACCAGCCAGGCTGTTGCAGCCTCGGACAGGCCGGCCCAAGGTCCAGAACACAGGGGCTGCTGTCGGGGGTCTGGAGAGCAGCTGAAGAGGTGGTTGGGGGCCCAGATGCGGGTCAGGGAGCCCAGGCCCCTGTCCAGGTGCAGCCCTGCTGGGACCCCCCAGCAGCCTCTGGCAGCATGCGACCCTCCCTGGTGAGCTGGGCCATTTCTGCAACCCCTTCTCTTTCCCGGACGCCTGTCGCACTTCACGACCCAGAAGCATCGCTCTGCAAACCAGGACGGCTGCTGCTCCCAAAGCACCCGATGCTTTGTGACCCTGTGGACTGCAGCACTGGCCGGGGTACTGGCCAGCAAGGAAAAGTCCCCACTGACCCCCTGATGAATACGGGCCAGAGGAGCCAGGTGACCCCGCAGGCGGGGCTGGGACCAGGTGTCAGCTGCCGCAGCTCCAGGCTGAAAGCTGGGGAGGAGCCGGCTGCTGCTGGTGGCCAGGAGCCTCCACGGAGGCCTCAGCTCTGTCCTGAGAGGCTGCCCTGTGGCCCCTCCCTGCCCCCGACACTCACCCGATCGCCCTTGATGCCCATGTCTCCTTTGAAGCCCGGGAAGCCATCTTCACCCTGCAGGGGGACCAGAGAGAGCCTCAGTGTGGGGGAGAGAATCCCCGCCCGGCTCCCCCCACACCAAAGCCTCTGGGCCCCACCCCACGGCCGACGCGCTGGGTCAGGACTCTGAGTGGCCGGCCCCGGCCCTCGGGAGCTGTGTCCCTGTTCACCCTTTGCTTTCGGCGGCTCTGGCCGGCTCGCAGCAGGAAGGCTGCAGTCCTGGGGGCCTGGCTTCACTGGGCGCCCCGGGCCGGCTCTATCGGCGCCCCTTTCTCAGAATCTGCCTCGAGTGTGCATGACCGCAGGCCCGAAGCAGGGGACAGGTGGATTTGAGGAGGGGGAGACCGACAGAAGACCCTCAAGAGGGCCAGGGCCGCTACTGACGGCCTCGCAGGACGGCCAGGAGACACTCTGGGCCAGGCCGGGCTGCGGAGGGGCAGGCAGTCAGGGGCGACTCAGTCACCAGGCCCCAAGGTTCACGGGGGAGCTGTGCGCACCGCTGCTGTCAGGGAACTGGGGGCTCCCATGTCAGTGGCCCGTGGTCACTCCGGCCCCCAGGGCAGCCCTCCCGGCTCCCGGCCAGGCCCCGCGAGGAGGTGGGGACACTCACCTTCTCGCCCTTGGTGCCCTTCAGACCTCGGATGCCGTCCGCCCCCTGTGTGGACAGAGAGGGCGAGCAGTCAGGGCCCAGGCTGAGAGCAGGCCTGGCCCCCGGCACTCGGGAGGCTGAGTGCCCCCGCAGGCAGTCCTCAGCATCCTGGTCTCACGGCAGAGAGCGGCCTGGGCAGGCACCCTTTCACCCAGAGCCTGTTCTCTTCCAGAAACACCCCCCTCTCTGGCTTCGGGCTCCAGAGTCAGGCAGACGGGTTCAGGCCCCCTCTGTAGCCTCTGACGAGGCCCCAGACTTTTGTTCACTTGGAAAGTCGGGGTGATGGCAATCCTCACCCCAGCCCTGCTGGGAAGCCCTGGGGTCTTTGCCTGGCACACAGCAGGTACTCAATAAGCAGGGCTGTGTTCCATCTGACGGTCTTCAGTCTCTATTGCTATTAATGAAGTGAAGTCTCTTAGTCATGTCCGACTCTTTGTGACCCCATGGACTGTAACTTATCACGTTACTCTGACCATGGGATTTTCCAGGCAAGAATGCTGGAGTGGGCTGCCATTTCCTTCTCCAGGGGTTCTTCCTGACCCAGGGATCGAACCCAGGTCTCCTGCATTGCAGGCAGACGCTTTAACATCTGAACCACCAGGGAAGCCACGTACTACTATTAATACGTGATCATTATTATAACAGCATCTAATAGCATTAATTACCACCTGGTAACACCAGCCACCCCGTCACTCTCAGTGTGTCGGCTGAGGAAGCGGCTCATCCTCATGCTGAGCAAGAACTGTCAGGCAGGACCAGTCCGAGTCTGCCAGACCAGCTGAAACGGCTCCATCCCGGGGACAGACTTGGCGGCCACGGCCCACCTGCTGGCCAGGTGCAGAGCCCGCCCTGTTGACTGCACAGGCGGCCTCAGGCCTCCCGCCTGCGCCTGCGGGGCCCCAGAGAGGCTGGCCTCCCGCTGGGAGCCAGCTGAGCCTGAGGCCAGATCCTTGTGCTGCCGGCTGCCCTCTTGTGGCAAGAACTCCGCTCAGAACCGGCAGCTCTGAGCCTGCGTGCAGAGGCCCTGGCGGGCTGAGCCGGAGGGCCGGCTCAGACAGACGCAGGGAGTGCAGAGCGGGCTCAGCCTGTGCCCCGGGCGCCACCCCAGGCCGCAGTCTGCTGCCGGACAGAGGGGAGGCCAGGGACCCTGAAACCCCGATTTCGAGGGGCTCTCTGGCACCTGCTCTCCAGCACCTTGCCCAGCAGGCCAGGTGAGCTTCCCTCCCCACGCCCGACCAGATAGACGATGCGGAGACAGAATCGGGCGGATCCCTGCCAGACCTGAAGTTCTACAGGCTCATGGCCCGTCCGAGGCCAGGGAACAGAAGACCAGGGCTTCCCGGCCTGAGCGCTGCCGCCTTGGGGTCTGGATGGTTCTTTGTTGCGAGGCTGCCCGGGCAAGTAGCGGGTGGAGCAGGCTTGCAGACCGCTGCCCCTCAGTAGCCCCTGAAGTAGCCCCTCCAAGCCGTGGCGCTCAGAAACGTCTGCAGGTGTCCCTGGGGGAGACTCCGCCCCGGGTGAGAGCCCTGGACCAGAACACCCACCACGGCCCTGGTGGCCCAGCATCTGGGGAGGGAGAGCCGGGGCCACAGAACAGTGCAGGGGCAGCGCCCTCTGGGTCTCCCTCTGTGAGGGCACAGAGGTGGACGGGGCTTCCCAGGCCTGGAGTGGATTCACGTGGGGGGCTTCCACCAGCCCCCCAGCCCTGCGGGGGCTCAGCGACAGGCCGTGCGCCCTCATAGTCAAACTCAACGGATCCCTGAGAAAGGGCTAAGTCAGGGGGCAAACCAGGAGAGGCGAAAAGGTCAGTGAGGCCAAAGAGCCCAGGGGGCCCGTTTCTAGGGGGAGGAAAGCGGAGGGCCTTGGCCGGCCTGCACCTCTGCGGTCACCGCCCTCCAGGTCTCGTCAGGGGCTCCGCGGGTGTCCAAGCACACGGGCATGAGAACCCACTAATCCGAGAAAACAGCGTCCGGCCTTGCTCTCCCTCCCGCCCTCCGCTCGCCCATCTAGCGGGACGGCCCATGTCTCGGATGAATTCTCATCAGGCCGACACGGTGAGCGCGTTCCCCCTGAGCACCTCGGAGCAGACACCCTCCCAGCTCACAGCAGCGGCGGCCCGCGCTCGCTGTGCAACCGGAATTTGTGAGACAGACGTGCTCCGAGCGCACACGGTCAGCACGGCGCTAGGTGGCTGCCCTTGTAAACTCATCAGGCAGCGCGCGGGCCGAGGGCCTGCTTCAGAGAGACGCCGCCGTCCAAGGTTCCCGACCTTGGAACACCTCGACTCCGGGAAATGGCAGCCGGGGCCCCTTGGGGTCAGGATAGGGCCCTTGACTAGGGATAAGTGAGTCTAGGGTGAGTCCTGAGTCCCGCGTGGATTTGAGGGGAGTTGCGGGGAGGTCCCTAAAACACAGAATCTTGGGTTCTCCCTCCTCCACCCCACGGGGCAGATGTGCACTCTGACGTGCAAAGTGCTTGAAAGCGTAAAGCAGCGTGAAGGACCCGGGTGGGGACCCCAGAGCTTACGGGCGTGTTCACGCACGCCCTCCCAGGTAAACAAGATGTTTTACGCATGCACATACACGGGTCCTTCACATCAAATGGCCGTCGTTCTGAAGGAAAGAGCCGCCCTTAGCTCTCCTGTGGGTGGGGAGCCTGTGACCGAAGGCCGGGCAGCGACCCAACCCGAGGAGGAAGGGCTCTCGGCGCTCACACCGGGGGCGCCCGTCTGCGGGTGCGTGTTCAGAAAGCATTGCACAGCACAAAGCCAACGCTCGGCTCGGGGCGAACTGGCAGCCGTGTGTTGGGGACTGGGGCTGCACACCCGTTTAATGAGGTTCCAGCAGCCTTTCAACAGGGTGTAAATAGATGGAGTCTCCCACGGACACACCCCCCAACAGCAAGGTCTGCCCAGACGTTACTGTTGGGGATAGTCTCTGTCTCAACGTGCGAACGGTCCAGAAGAAAACGTCCCAAACTTCCCAGGAAAGGGCCCCCAGCTCGGTGCTTGGGCTCAGGACAGCCGCCCTGAGGGACTCCAAGACCAACAGGCCACTCAACAGGGACTGTAAAGGAGCAAGGGCGAAGGGTGCCCCGCGTCCTGGAGAAGGCCACCACCGAGCTGCCCCTGCTGCCCCAGACGCCGGGGGCGTGCCCTGCTCCGTGGGAGCCCCTCCCGGCCCCCGGGGCCCCTCCATCACCCGCTTGGGCTCACATGCCGGGAGCCGATCACCCAGACCAGGGCTGCCCCCGCATGGGCAGGCGGGAGGTTAAAGCACAGGATCCCTAACACAGGTCCAGCCGTGCCCCAAAGTCCTGACCCCGACCTCCAGGAAAACCCCAGGCTGAGATGCTCACCTTGACTCCGCGAGGACCTGGGTAGCCAATTGGACCCTGGGGGCCAGGTGGACCCTGAAGCCAGACAGGAAAGTGTGTTAGGCCCATCTTGGGTGGATGACATGGGTTCACTCCGAGTCACCCTGGGTCCTTCCAGCACAAGCCGGAAAGTGGGCCTGCCCCCAGCACACTGCCCTCTCGCTGCGAGCAGAGCAGATGGGTGTCTCAGGCCAGGCCTGAAGGAGGAGACACGTGGGCACCACCCAGCTCCACAGGGAAGGGGGCTCCGCAGGGGGTCTTCTCGGGATGGATGCGAGCAGGGCAGGGGTCCCAGATCAG
Organism: Ovis aries; assembly: GCF_016772045.2. Taxonomy (NCBI): domain Eukaryota; kingdom Metazoa; phylum Chordata; class Mammalia; order Artiodactyla; family Bovidae; genus Ovis; species Ovis aries. The sequence goes on from NC_056056.1 coordinate 1,609,479, forward strand.
AGGGGGGCCCAGTCCCACCCATCCTGAGGGAGATGCTGGAGGGGCCAGGGGTACAGCCGGTACCCACCTGCCCTCCCTTCTCTCCTGGAGGGCCTTCTTTGCCAGGGTGCCCCTGTTGGGAAAGAGAAGGCTGACGTTAGTCAGTGGCCGCTGGGAATGCAGGCTTCGCCCACAGCGGTCTCCAGTGTGAGGGTCAGAGCCCGGGTCCCTCCTGCTCCTCCCCACAGCACCTCGGTCCCCCCGCCCTTTTGGCCCCGACCCTCGGTGGCTTCATCTGTTAACATGGGAGCGATGCCGGGGCGCGGCAACGGCAGGGGACGCGCTTCCAAGCCCACAGACAGGCCCCAGCCCCGTGGTGTGCCGGGGCCCCGACCCAGCCTGCTCCCAGCCCGTGCCCAGCCTGCGGTGGGTGGGGTCAGTGACAGCAAGCCCGTGTGTTCAAGGTCAACCAGCAAAACCGCACCGGTGGCCAAGCAAGGACAGGGAAGGGGGACCCGACCCCCAGGTTCCCAGGCACCCCAGGTCTTCAGACATCACCCCAGGTGACACAGATGAGGAGGGAAGCTGGGGGCAAGGGGAGAATCCCCCAAGAGGTGCAGAGCGGTGGCCCCAGGAACTGCTCACGACCCCCTCTACCCCGGTGCCATCAATCCATTCTTAGGAACTTCACCTTCTCTGACTTTCAGACCCAAGCTGGTCACTAAGTTCAGTGCCTCTGAGCTCAGGAGCCAAACACGGACGATAAAAACAGAACCTGAGTGTTCACTGTTGAGAAACAGGGTCCTGCCCCCAAGGGCGCCAGTAAAGCGAAGGCATGCGGCGTGGGGTGAGGATGCTGGCAGGGCACGGCAGCCTGACTCTAATCCTGGGAACCCTCGAGCCGCTGTGTGACCTTAGGCGGGTCGCTTGCCCTCTCTGGGCGTCCTCTCTCGAGGGTGTGTAGCGAGAGAGTGGGCTGACTGCTCTCAGCTCGATCCCTCCAAAGTTCTAGGGCTCCACTGTGGGGATGCGGGTCTCACCCATTTGAACACACGATTTGCGTGGTTCTTTTTAGTTTGCGATCATTGTGAACTGCATTTGATGCACTGCAGACAGCCTGAGGCGGGGGCCACATGAGGGGAGAACGCGGAAGCTCCTCTGCTGGGGGTGGTACCCCGGGAGCCCGTGAGGACAATCAGGCGCTGGTTGGACCACGCCTGCGGCCGGGCCCGGAGGGACACGCGGCCCGCCCTCCACCTTCCCGAGCCCCAGGCCAGCAGGGCTGCACCTAGACGTGCCCCCTGCCCCGGGGCCGCTGGAGAAAGCGGAGGCCTCCTACCTCGCCACATGGGCAATTCCTGGGCCTTTTGTACCGTTTCCACCAAACCTCGAGTTTCTCCGAGAAGGGACTGAGGTCTCGGGCAGCCGGTGGTGAAGCCCAGGCCCCGGACACAAACAAGCAGGGACCCCACATCTGGAGGCGAGCCGACCCTCCACCTAGGGATGACCTTACTTACACGGTGGCCCTAAGGACAGACCTGGGGACTCGCCGAGTGCTCCAGGGGTTAAGACTCTGCCTTGCAATTCAGGGGACTTGGGTTCAACACCTGGTCAGGGAAATAAGATCCCACATGTCTGGGGGCAACTAAGCCTGCGTGTCACAACTGACCTGACCACTCTGTTTTGGGGGGCACTGGGTTTTTTGGGGGTACGCTGAACAGCTTTCAGGATCTTAGTTCCCCAACCGGAGATTGAACCCATGTTCCTGCAGAGGAAGCACTCTGTCCTAAGCCCTGAACCACCAGGGAAGTCCCCACTGCGATCACTACTGTTGGAATGGAGGCCGGGCTTCTAAGCCGTGTTCCCAGGATGACAGCCGCTTTGTGGGGGGAGCACCGCCCTCACGTATTTTGAGCGTTTGCAAAAGGAAATCCATCCGAGTCATAGGGGCCGACTTCCCGCCGTGAAAGGCTGGCCGTCTCCACCCTCTTTCCGCTCGCTGACCTCTCCCGAGAATCCTGTAACCAGCAGGATTTTATAATGGAAAAGTAATAAAGCTTAAATGATGTATATTTGATATTTTCTGATTAAAAAAGTAATATATATTCACTGTAGACAAATGGAAAAATAATAAAGCTCATTTGTATTTGATATTTTTCTGATTAAAAAAGTAATATATGTTCATTGTAGATAATTAGGCGAGTGGAAGAGAAAATTAAACCCCTTTGCAACCTCGCCACGCGCAGCAGCGGTGGCCAAGGGTGCGATGCGCTGCAGCTCCTCTGTTTGTTCTGCGCATTTGCGTGCAAAACTGGCATCAGAAGCCGTATTTTTAATTTAGTGTTATCCCACGAGCATCTCCTCCTGTCACTGAACACTTGCTGGAATTTGATTTTTCCTGGCTCTGTAATGTTCCCGAGAGCCCGTGATTTATTATCCAAACCCTGTCGTGTGTGCCTGGAATGACTTCTTGATGAGTCCAGAGCAGCGTCTGCCCTGAAACCTCTCACTCTTCTCAGCGGCTCTGAAATCTATCTTCCTTTTGTTCTTAAACCACACCAAACCAACCCAAAGGAGGAGAGGGACAGGTCTTCTCTTTACAGCTGCGGCCACGCGACGCCTCCGTAAGGAGAGGCTGCAGACCCTCTGTCTCCTCCCCATTCAACCTGCGACGAGGGCTGCGTGTCCCTCTGACTCCCCGGGCCGGGTCCCCTTAAAGGCCTCTCTTTCCCCACAGCATCCGAAAGGAAACCGGTGACCCTTCAGGGACTCGAGTTGCTGCAGCTTCAGTTCAGAAGGAGAACTCCAGGTAAGGCCAGGGAACTAGGGGCCACACAGCCACCCTCTTCCCAGCATGCCGCGTGCTAAGTCACGTCTAACTCGTGTGACCCCACGGATGTAGCCGCCAGGCTCCTCTGTCCACGGGATTCTCCAGGCAAGAAGACTGGAGTGGGTTGCCGTGCCCTCCTCCAGGGGACCTTCCCAGCCCAGGGACTGAACCCGTGCCCCTTACGTCTGCGGCACTGGCAGGCGGGCACTGAGCCGCCCGGGGATGCGCCGTGGGAAACGCCCACAGACGCCCGCCACTGCAGCAAAGGGAAGCAGTGGCTGGGAGGATGCAGGCCCACCTGCGCTCAGGGCCCGACCCCCAAGGACGGATCGGGTGGCTGTCACGTTGCCACGTCACTTCTTTTCCTAATTTTCCGGAAGCAGGTATTCCATCATCAGAAAGCAGTTAGGTGTCGATGTATGCGCATAAAAGCCATGCTGCCAAGTTCTCATCTCTTCGCACCAAGCTCAGGTCAGAGACTGAGCCCCCCACCGCCCCGAAGCAGCTCAGGCAGGAACGAGACTGTGATTTGCGGGCTCAGATAAAGCCTCTGGTGGGTGACTCTCGGGACCAAAGGATTTTCAGAGAGAAGACAGAGAAACAGGCCCTGCCCCACGCCAGCCAACCACCAATCGACGGTTGGTGGGCTGAGCTTCTCAGCTCACTTCTAATGGCGCTATTAACAGAGCAAAATAACTGTCTGAAACAATTAATTTCGCTAATCATTCTCTGAAACGGGCTCTCTACTTGGCATCAATTAGACACACTAAAAATAACCGAGAAGTAGAAAGCCCATCGGCAGCTCACGCGGAGGCTGGCGGGTGCGGACAGGCCCGGCTTTTGTCACTGTCCCGCCCCCGCCCTCACAGCTTGGCCACGGACGGGTTTGTCCCTCACCCCCTGCTTCTAGGCGGCATCTACTTAGCTCCACAGCTGCGTGTGCACACCCCGCTTCCCAGTGCGTGATCGCTAAAAATACATGCGCGCGGGCGACACACGCGCGGGCCCGGAGCCCAGCCGCCCTCGTTACAGCTGAAAGTGCGGGGCGGCGTGGGCAACGGATGTTCCGACGCGTGCAGCTACCAGCGCGTGATGGAAAGCATGGCCAAAACCCAGTAAATTCCTGAGCCATCAGAGAGGTCTTCATCGAAGGAGCTGGAAGAGGCAACGTGGGCCAGGCATGCAGCCAGCTCCAGAGCTGGGGAGGGGCCGTCCGCCTGGGTTCCCGGCCCCCACCCTTGGGTGGACACGGGCTGGGGGGGGGGGGGTTGTGAAGGTTGAGGGGCCAGAGTACTCACCGGGGGTCCATCAGCACCAGGCATTCCTGGGAGGCCGGGTTTGCCCAGTGGACCCTAGAACATACCAGAGACTTCATGAGCTGATGCCCCGGGGTGCCCTTGGCTGCCCGCCCTCTCTACACACCCTCAAAGTCACTCTTCAACATATCTGCTTGAAAAGCATTTGCTTAAAAAGGCGGCTCAGCGGCGCCGCTCCTGTGGGCTTCGCCCAAAGACGGAGGACTCTCTGCTAGGTCCAGAGCCTTCGAGTTTGGCTACTGGAACAAGACAACCACCCACTGGAGACAGGAGTGGGGGCTGTGATGCCCTGAGAACTGCCCCCCGGAGGACATCCTGGCTGTTGCCAGCCCAGTGTTGGGTTTACTGGACACTTGGGGCTGAGCCAGAGCCAGGCCAGGGCCCAGGCTGTCTCCCCAGCACGTGGGCTCAGGGCACCCAGGATGTGTTTAGAGTTGGCAAATTTAGCAAAAAGAAAACAAGGCCAACAACAACGAAACAAGTGCCTCTGTGCTAAGTCACGTTGGTCGTATCTGACTCTGTGTGACCCCGTGGACTGTGGCCGGCCAGGCTCCTCTGTCCACGGGATCCTCAGGCAAGAACACTGGAGTGGGTTGCCACGCCCTCCTCCAGGGGATCTTCCTGACCCAGGGATCAAACCAGGTCTCTTCTGCCTCCTGCCCTGGCAGGCGGGTTCTCTACCACTAGCGCCACCTGGGAAGCCTAACAAAATGAGACGCCCAGTTAAACGGATTTCGGACAACAGAGTTCAGATTTCACTGGGCATCCTGGATTTGCTTTTCTTTCTGAATCTGGCAACCTTACATCAATGCGTAAGTAAAGCAGGGAGGCAGGAGGGAGGGACAGGGCCACAGCAGAGCTGGCGGGGCACTGGCGGGAGCCGTGCCCCCGGGCTGGGAGGCGCCCCGCCACAGGCTCACCCACGCCCAGCGCAGCCCACCTACCTTTTCTCCTGGAGGCCCGATTGCGCCCTGGGGGCCCGGAAGACCCTGGCAGGGAGAGAGAGAGCGGGAAAGGTTGGGGATTTCTCGACCTAGAACCCCTCCCCGCCATCCGCCCATCATCCCCCAGCCCCGTCCCAGACCACCCCCAGGCCGCAGGCCCTGCTGGCCGACTGGCAGCGCAGGGCAGCGCTCAGCGGCCACTCAGACCCCGGGTTCTGTCCCCCGGCTCCCGCTGCCCACGAGCCCGCCTCACTCACTCACCTGGGCACCTGGGTTGCCCTGCTGCCCCGGGGGGCCGGGCTCTCCCTGGGGACCCTACGGAAACAAAAGCAGGCACTGAAGGGGGCTGCGGAGCTCTCGAGCCCAGGCGGGAAGCCAGACCCGGGGCCCCCAGCTGGTGTGGGCGAGGGTGCAGCCACCCAGGAGGGACACGAGACGGAGCCACCAGGAGAAAGCTTCTACTCAGGTCACCCACTTCTATCACGGGAGACCCACGCGACGCGTCTCGGTGGGCGCTGTCACAGCCCCTGCCCTCAACCAGCTCGGCCGGGGGATGAGGCCGCCGTGGCCCTGTGTCCCCCGGGCTCGGGACGGGGTAGGGCCTCAGCCCGTCCTCTCCTGCAGGAGGCCTGCCCCTCCCATCCCAGCCCCCCCTGTCGGGGTGGCCTGAGTCCCCTTCCCGCGCTCTGCGAGGCTGCTGCTGCAGTGAGGCCGTGGTTGGGGCGGGACCCCTGGACTTACCACGTTGCCTTTCGGGCCTGGTTGACCATCCATTCCTGTCACACCCTGGGTGGCATTGAAACAGAAAAGAATCGACAAGGCTCAGCAGGCAAAGCCCAGTGAGCGCGGCTTGGTCCCTGCCCATGAGGTCAGAGGATGGCTCGTCCTTCGCGGAGGGGAAAGGCTTGGGCCCAGATAAATGCTGAGATTGGCTGCAGGTTAATGGGGCTGCCGGGTTCATTGTGGGGGGCACCCTGCATTCTCGGACAGCTGGGTGGGGGGCCCAGCCCTGGGAAGCCACCCCCAGACAGAGGCCTGCCCCACCACGGGCTGCTCTTCCCTCGAGGACTGTCCGAGAGGGTCCCGGCCAGCACACGCAGGGAGGAAACGGGCGTCCCGGGGAGTTGCCGTGTGCGGGGAAGGTGGAGTGAGCCCAGCCCGCCTCCACGCCTCCACCCGCAGGGCCGTCCCCCGCCACGCCTCACATGGGCACTGGGCCGGGCGCACAGCTGTCAGTGTGGGGAGCTGCCCGCAGGACTGCGCAGGCACAGCTGGGGACAGGGATGGGGCAGACATGCAGGGGACTTACGGGAGGTCCAGGGGGGCCTGGGGGGCCCTTCGGCCCCAGCAGACCTCGCGGCCCCTGCAGGAGGGAAGAGCAAAGAGGGTCAGACTTGGCCCGGGATCCCAGCCCCCTGCCCCGCCTCCCCTCTCAGCCCCTCACTTCCCGGTGTCTCTGCTGCCCGGGGAGTGTGGCCGACACCCCTCCCTGCCCACTTCCTCTGCTTACCCCACCCCAGCTCTCGGCCTTGGCCCTGGGGACCAGCGGCGAGGGGGCACCAGGACTGGTTGGGACTCAGTCCCCATCCCCAGCCGGGTGGGCGCTGCCCCACGCCCTCGGGAGGGTCACAGCGTGGCCACAGCCTGACATCGTGGCTGCTCCCCACCCCACACCAGCCAGCGCTTGATTTCAAGGGCCCTTCACTCTGACAGAACCTACTCAGACGCCACGCAAGAGACAACTCTCCCCACGTTCATTGCCATTTAAATGTTCTTCACAGCTTTAATACCCACTCACATCAATGTTTTCAGGAGTTAATAACCCAGAGGCCTCGCCTAGGCCCGGCTTAGAGGACAGCGGTGTGGATGAGCCTCCCTGGAGGCTAAGCAGACCCCTGGGGGTGATTCAGTCCCAGCGGGCGGGCGCACGCTGACCCCGGGGGGCCTCCATCACGGACCCCGGACCCTGCAGTTCTCTCCCTGACTCAGGCTCAGACCGACTCCTCAGCGTTGCCCTGCTCACCTCCCCGTGTGCCCCAATCCGTTCCCCGGAGTCCCCAGATTCGTCTGTCTCAAGGCTGAGCCCTCTCTAGTCTAGGCCCTGAGTCGGTCCCAGAACATCGATGAGAGACACAGAATCCCACCCGGTCCGCGGACTTACGGGCTCCCCAGGCAGCCCTCTGGGCCCAGCTTCTCCATCGTCGCCCTGTAGGGGGAAGAGAGGCAGAGGTCAGGGACAAGCCATGCGGCCTGGGCCCGAGAGACGCCTTCCTTTCAGCTCTGCCGGAGTCTCGGGCCCGGGGCTCCTTGGGCAAACGCCAGAGCTACTGATAGTCCCTGCAGCAGCAGGAAAGGCCTGGCGTGTCCTCCTCCCGGAGGCGAAAGGTGAGGTCAGGGCTCGCAGACCACAGCCCCAGGGAGGGGAAAGCCAGGCAGAAAACATCCCTGGTTACCTGCCAGGTACAGAGAGAGGTGAAGGGTAAACTGCCTGGCAGAAAGTGGACGGAGACGGGAAGATGACGGATGACAGGTACAGATTTAAAGACAGGCAGACAGAGGGGCCCATGAGAGATGGGTGATTAACAGACGACTGATTGAGAGATGCATACGTGGACACGAAGACGGACGACAGACAGAAAAAGATGGGTGAACAGATGTAGCCCACCAGGCTCCTCCATCCACGGGATTCTCCAGGCAAGAGCACTGGAGTGGGTGCCATTTCCTTCTCCAGAGGTAAACAGATGACAGATAGATGGATAGACGGATGACGGCTCGACGGAGGGAAAGCCCAGACCCCCAGCGTCCCTCCCTGCTGGGCCCACACACGCCCATCAGTCTGCCCACCTCCAGGGCAAGGACAGTCACTTTCGGGCTCTCGCCGCCCCCCTCCCTCCCCAGACCCCGCACTCCGCCCCTCGCGGCCCCGTCTGCCCCTCGCTCAGATGCTCTGCTCATCAGCTCCCCTACGAGGGCTTTCCAGAGATCACGCCCTGGGGCAACCAGCCAGAGGGCTCAGGATGCCCACATCCGTCAGCGTCAAGGTCCAAGAGCCGCGTCTACTGGAAGGAAGTCGGGTGCAGCCCACTGACGCCCCCCCCGACCCGGGTGCCGGCCGCCGCCAGCACCCGCAGTCTTCAAAGGAGACGGGCAGCCGGAGCGCCCGACAGACATCGGGGTACATACCCTTTCTCCGTCTTCCCCTGGAGGTCCCGGCGGGCCGGATGGGCCAGGGTCACCCTAGGAAGGCAAGCAGGGTCAGCGCCAGCCGCCCAGGCGGATGCGCACAGCTGTCTCAAAGACCCCATTTCATCTGCTTCTGAGGCTGACAATCCCACCCCGCTCCTGGGCCTTTCCCAGAGTCACAGAGGACCGTTCAGAAAACACGGTGCCTCCTGGCTCGTCAGGAGGCATGGCTGGCCGGCAGGATGCTCCCCCGGGCTCGAAGTCCTGGAGGCGGGTCAGCTAGGGTGGCACAGAGGTCCCGCGGGCACCCCAGGACCCACGGCAGGGGTCTGCCTGCCGACCCCTCCCTGTGAAGGAGGCTGCACCCCAGCCCCATGCTGCCCCCAAAAAGGGCCACTGCTCCGCACTGTGAGGGTCAGCGCTGGCCCAGCCGGCACCCTACAGCCTCAGGCCCTGCACACCATCGGCGCTCAGTGCCTGCTTGTCGGTGGCCCAGCCTGATCGGGGTCCCGGGGTCGGGGGTGGAGCGTGGGCGCAGCAGCTCTGGCTACAGCCGGCTCCCAAGGCAGCACCGGCGTGATGGGCAACCCGTGTGACAAAGCCAGCACGCGTGCGGGCGCGTGTGTGTACACGTGTGTGCCGCACACACGCGTGTGCCTGCGTGTCCAGGACGTGCCCAAACATCAAAAAAGAGTCAACAGCATCAGAGGAAACAGGTGAGGGAGGAACCGTCCTCGGAGCTGCTGGGCGCGTCAGCCGCAGACGCCTGAGTCGCGTCAGACGAGCCCGGCCGCAGCCCCAGCCCCGACGGCCGTCCACGGGGGGGCCACGTGGGGCCGGCCCGCGTCCCGGAGTCGCCCCTCAGTGGTGCGGGGAGTTCCGGCCGGCCCCTGCAAGGGCAGCTGCCGGGTCTCCTGACGGTGTGGAGGCCCCTGAGCAGAGGGGGCCTCCCGCTGCCTGGCCCCCTTGAGAGGCGGGCCCCAGCGGCCCTTTCGCCGTCAGCAGCGGGGGAGAATCGGGCCCTCCGTGGGCTGAGCTCGTGTCCCTCCCCAGGACGTCCCGTCCGTGTCCAGCCCCGCCCCCACAAGGCTCACTTAGCCACCACCCTGGGATCGAGGGCCTGGGCCCCCAGGAAGCCTAAGGCTGCCCTGAAGGACCCCCAACAGGACCTCTGCCCGTGGCCCCCAGACAGCACTCACTCACCCGGTGGCCTTTCTCCCCTGGCAGCCCCGCCAGGCCATCAAAGCCGCGGTCACCCTGTGGGGAGGACAGAGGGCAGCTCAGCACAGGCCCCACGGCCCCTCTGCGGGCCCCAGGCAGCAGTCCACACAGCATCTGCACACCCGGGGCCCCCACTGGCCTCCCCCCAGCACACCAGCCACAGCCCTGGGTCCACGTTCCCATCTCTTTCCCCAAAACCCCAACCAAGGCCACACAGAGACAAATGGCTTCTATCCCAGGGCCACGGACAGTGCAACCTGTCCACGGAGACGCGGAGACCTGAGACGCCGAGGGCGGCCACGTCTGTGAGTGTGCCTGCACCCGTAGTCCCGCGCCTGCCGTCTGCCTGCGCCTCTCACCGTGACACGCCAGGGCCCAGGGCGGGCCCACCCCGGAGGAGCACCTTCTCATGCAGTGGACGGCTTGGCGCCGCCCTTGGGCCCTTGGGCACCCCGGTTCCCTGGCCAGCCCTCCTCCCGCCGCCCAGGGGGCCTCCTGGAGCCCAGCTGCCCGCCTCGTGTGTGCTGCAAACCACACAAGGGAAGGCTAGTTCAGCCTGGAATGCTTTTTGCTGTTGAAACAAGATGGTAACCTACTGGGACAGACTCAGGAAGCGTCTCCTCTTTTGTCACCAAAGCTCCCTGAGACCAGGAGGGCTCCAGGTTCGCTTAGGACTCACAGGGGGAACCCGGGGGCCGACCCACGCCAGCTCTGGAGTGGGCAGGGGCAGCACCCCTGAGAACAGCTGCCATCCCCAATGTGGGCTCCTTGTATGGCCCTGGACAAACTCTTGCAGGGGGAGAAGGAAGGGTACCGAGAACAGGGCCGGTCCACCCCAGATTCGGGGACAGGCCACCGCACCATGGCGGCCGGGGGCCATGGGCTGCCCTGGGCTGCAGCCTCCTCGGCCAGGGCAGAGTCTGCCCTCAGACACACCTGAGCTCCCCAGGTGCAATGCCTACTCGCTCCCTGCAACCCGAGGAGCTTGACTCCCCGACCTGGGCAAGAGGACTCCCTGCCCTCGGACTTGAGTGACCCATGAAAGTCACCCGCTGAGCCCTGTCTTCCTGTCCACGTGCCGGAGGGCCTGGTCCACACTGACCCTTCCTGCCCCCGGACGACTGCACGCGCCCCGTCACCACCATACTCGTCACAGGTCGGCGGCAGGGGTGATGCTGACCGCGCGGGCACCAGGGGGCGGAGACCGGCACCTACCTTGGGGCCAGTCTGCCCGGGCATCCCTCTCGCTCCGTCACTGCCGGCTCGGCCCTGGAACAGAGCGGGGCAGGGTGTCAGCACAAAGCAGAGGCCAGCGCACGGAGGGCCCTGAGGAGGGGCTCCCTGTGATGTCAGACAGAGGGCCCCACAGCCCCCGCAGCGGGCTGGCCCAGAGGACCCAGACCAGGAGTCCCGGCTCGCTGTTCACCGGTTCTGGTCTTCCCGAGCCTGACCGTCCTGAACCTCAGAGCATGCACAACACAATAAACCACCTAAGTGTCTGCCACGGGCCGCCGAATCCCAGCAGAGGCCAGGAGTCTAAAAGGTGGCCCTTTCAGAAATGGCCACGCACCCCGCTGCCTGTGGGCCCAGGGCCCTGAGGGGCCAAGTCGAGGCAGCCGTGCTTGAGAGCCGTTCAGTCTGTGACTCCCCTTCTAACTACAATTAACTCCCGGGACGGAGGCCCCCGGACCGCTCGGGAATGACTCTCTTTTGCCTCGACTGCTCTGAGCAGGAACTGGCAGACGGTGGTCAACAATCCTTGCAGAGGTTCCTCAGCACAAGAGGCGAGCATTCCTTTCGCTCAGCAGAAGCATTCAGCTGATGGGAAGCTCTGCGAGTGAGGGTTTGATGCGGGTTAATCAGGATTTCCCAAGCTGGCACGGATGCTGTTCATTAATTTACGTCGGGTTAGAAAGGCGTGCGCCCTCTGTCAGTCAGGACGGTCACCTGGAGGCCAAGCAGTTCCCTCCACTAACGCGCCAGCCCGGACAGAGAATCTTGGAGGCTGGGGATGGGGGGCGGTGCGGCGGGGGTCTGAGAAGCCACCTGCCTATTTCTCCCAACAAAACCGAAGCCATTTCTGGAGAAAAGAGGCTGCCCCAGAGAAGGAAAGACCACTGATCATTTTGTCTTCTACATGCTTGCTCCCAAACCACCTGGGAAACTGCTTTAATTCAAACTGTGGGTGAACAGGGAGCTCAGCTCGGGGCTCTGTGATGACCTAGGGGTGGTGCCGGGGGGCTGGGAGGGCGACTCAGGACAGAGGGGCTGCGGGTGTGCCCGCAGCCGACTCACACCTTCGCACGGCAGAGACTAACAACAGTTATGCTCTGATTCAAAAGAACACGCGAAACTGTGCTCGGATGCTCCGGACAGAGGCTAGGGGCAGGGGAGCTCGCTGCTGTGGGACGGGACCCACCCAGCCCTGGACACAGACGTGCCCTCTGAAGGCGGGGGAGCCCGGCCAGCGAGACGCAGCGGCACCACGGCAAACATAGCGCCGACTCCCGCCGAAAAACACTCACCCTTCTCCCAGGCTTTCCTGCCGGGCCAGGCGGGCCCTGCACACCCCGTGGACCCTGTCCGGGATCAAAGGGCAAAGGTCAGTAGCGTATCCACTTCTCGGAGGACAAAGCCAAGCCTGGCCCCTGCGCTCATCCCCCCGTACGCCCAGCTGCCTGCACGCGGCACCACGCGGACAGGCGCAGGGTCCGAGGCCCTGAGCCAGGGCGGGACGGCAAGCAGCCCACGCGGTCCGCTCCGGACCCCACGGCCGCTCCGCCTCTAGCTTTGCATCAGAGAGGGCAGCTCCCCCCACCTTCCCTGACCAGAGGCAGTGACAGGGCTCCATCTTCCTGGAGAGAAGAAGGCCCCGGGGTACATACCTGAGGCCCCATGTCTCCTGGCTCGCCCTTCAGACCTCCACTCCCAGGAGGGCCCTGGGGAGACACGCCTGGTTAGGGGGCGCCCGGCACAGGTGTACTGGCTGTAGGGTGGCTGAGGAGGACGGGGTGGGGGCGGGACCCGGGGCTGCCCGCTGGTCAGAGCCCCCACAGAGCCCGCCTGCCGCCTTGGACACACCCCGAGGGACAAGCAGGCATTTTCCTGGTTTGCATCTCGTCCCAGGTTGGAGGGAAACCCTGGACGGGGGCGCAGGGGACCCCTGAGCTCAGCACGCGCTCGCTTCTCTCCAGGACAGATCTGCCCACTGTCCATCACAGCCGCAGCGCAGGGCCGCGTGTGGACGTCCTTGTCCACCGCAGGGCAAGATCGCCAGATGCTGGGAGGGCGCGAAATACACCCCAGGGCCAGGGGCCAAGCCCACCCCTCCCAGGGAACAGAGAGAGGACCCGTGCGCCTCGATGCCCCGGCTCCTTGCAACTGCAAGGGCCACACACCCCCCCAGAGACCCTTTCCCTGGCCCTGGGGTGCCTGGTACACACTGCCCAAGGAGTCGGGCGGGAATCAGGGTCTGACTCATGCTGAACTGGTCTGGACGGTAAACAGTGGTCTGGATGGTAAACAGCCTCAAAAGAAAGAGGCTCGGAGCCCCCAGGGTGGTGCGGCATCTGATCATTAGCACCCATCTGCAGCCACACACTGGCTTCCCTGCCCCGAGGGCAGCCCCGGCCTCTGGTGCCCAGGGCGCACCTCCCCCACCACGAGATGCTCTGACCCGGTGAGCTGGGAGCCTAATGGGCAGGGGCCAGCGAGCGGCGCCCACCCCCACACCCCCAAGATGACTTACCATGGGACCCGGTCTCCCAGTGAGACCCATCGGGCCAGCAGGCCCCCTCAACGCGAGCTGCAAGGCAAAATGGGACATGCTGAGGAACAGCTGGTTTACCTGTCCTGACAGGTGGGAAGGGGCCGGTGTGAGAGGCCAAGGACAGGAGCCTCTGTGGGGGGAGGTCACAGGGACCCTGGACCCAGCTCCTCCCACCCTCTGGGCTCCCGGCGACAAGCACCAACAGGGCGGTAGCCAGGTAGGTGCCCACTCACCACTTTGGGGATGGGTGCCCAGAGCCTTGGGCTGACCCTTCCTTCTCCCCACCTGCCCCGCCATCAGCCCTGCACCCTCACAGGGAGCGTGAAACTCGGCTGCCCTGGGGGCTGGCTGGGCGTGTGTTGTGCACGAGCTGAATCACACATTCCCTGAGAAGCACTTCCAGCGCCCAGGGGTTACACCGGGGAGCCTTCAGGGCTGAATGAAGTCCTTGCCCCAGCCACGGGCGGCACCCCTGCACCTCGGCCCAGGTGCCCACTGCCTGCCCGCTGCTGAGGCTCACTCCCGCCTGCTTTCTCAAAGGGCCTCTTCCACACCCATTGGGCAACTGCTCCCTGCGGGACGCCACTTCAATTTTGGAAGATTCTGCATTACAGATCTCAGGAGCCCGTCACCCACTTGGCGTCAATCAACACACCCCCAGATTCAAAGGCCAGCCAGGCCGGCCCGTCAATAAGTCCAGTGGCAGGGGCGGGCTGTGTTGCTGGCTGGCTGCAGCCCACGGCCATTTGCTCCACGGCAACGACTCCGAGCTCGCTGCCCTGTATTCATCATCCACGCGCTCTGATCGTTAGCGTCTATCTGCAGCGACAGAGCTACATAAATCTCGCCAAACGAGGGACTCCTCGGTGGCTCCTTGCGACGCCCCATTACGGGCACTCCAAGCAAGGACGGCCCACCCCGCCGGGTGGCATTTGCTCTTGTCAACAGCAATCAGCAATCTGGAGCCTCGTCAGTTAAAACACAATTCACTCATCAGCTCGTTTGCCAAGAGCAGAGTGGTAAGGAGGCTCCTTGGGACCCTCAGGCTGAGCGAGGGGCTTCGGAGCCCACCAGATCCCCGTACCCCGAGGTTCCGGCTCGGCCCAGCCCCATCACAAGGGGCCCCCCAGGAGGACGTGGGGCCTGTCCATCCCAGAGCCGGAGGGAGGCAGTAGATGGCTGAAGAAGGTGGGGTCAGCAGAAGCCAGAGAGGCTCAGAGGCTGTGTCCATACCTGGGAACCTGGACCCTCGGTGTGGACGAGGGACCCCTGAGAAGCCTCCCCCTCTTCTCCTGGTGCTCACCAGGGCCCCCAGATGCACAGGGATGACTGGATACCCCCCGGGCTCCTGAGTCCTGGGTGAGCACCCCAAGTCAGCAACCCTGCAGGCTGGGCTCCGAGCCGCCCCCCACGTCCCAGCACCACTCACCCGGGCCTGCTGCAGGATGGCTTGAGCTTGGGACTCCTGCGCGGAGACCATGGGTCCTTTGGAGCCCGCGTCACCGCCCCCTCCGAACCGGAACTGCAGATGTAAGACTGGGGTCACTGGGGGTGCACGGACGTGGGTGTCCACTCTGGACCCCAGGGCTGAGGGTGTCCAGTGGCCTCTCAGGTGACAACAAAACCCCGGGGGCGGGGGCTGGCAGCTTCCAGCCCCGGGCCTGCCCCTGCTTATTATGCCACCCGACTTCCCACACAAGGCTACCCCGTCTCTGCCCGATAATTCCAGCCCTGGGGATCCCCCCCTGCACCCACGGCATCTCTCCTGAGACCCCAGAGCCCCGTGCCAACGCCCAGGCTGAGGGGCACACGGGCTCAGGGAGAAACGGATGTCTGTCCAGACCAGCCCTCCACACTCGCCCTCCTAGCCTGGGCTCCTCGAGAGGGAAGCAGCCCAGGTCCTCTGCAGACCCCTAAGGTCAGGAGCAGGTCCCATTCAAGGAGGGCGGGGGTGGCTCAGGGGTCCAAGGGAGCGGGCAGGTGTGTGGTGATGGAGGTGGTCGCCACACTGCTTCTTGCAGAGCTGGGCTCTGCTCCCGCCCTGGACACCGTCAGAGGTGGAGACCCCGACCTTGGCGTCCACCCTGCCGGGCCGGCAGGACACTCCCAGGAGCTATCTCCACAGGACAGCTGGAGTGGGCTAGAGCCCGTCTGGGTCAGGGGATCGACCCCCTGGAAGCAGCCCAGGGATCGCCCCCCAACTCTGAGCCCCGAGCCCGCCCACCCCAGCGCCGCCCACAGGTACACTCACAGGCAGCATGAGCATGGTTCCAGGAGGGCCAGGCAGCCCGTCAGCGCCAGGAAGGCCTGGGCGTCCAGGGGGACCCTGCGGACAGAGGGCAGGAGAGGGGGTCAGGGCCTGGGAGGGAGCTGGACTGGGGCAACGTGAGGGGGCGGAGCCAGGACCCCAGGGAAGCGCACTGCGAGCAGGGCAACGCAGGACCCGGGCGCGGGCTGGGCGGATCCTGAGCCTGGAGGAGGGGGCTTCACTGCGGGCTGAGGCTGAGGAGACCCCCAGCAGAGCCGAGGGGAAAGGCAGAAAGCCCGGGGTCTGCGATCCAGAGAGGCAGAGGCCACCCTGTGGGAGGCAGGCAGGGGCGAGGCATCGGGGCTTCCACGGCCCAGGAGTGTCCCTGCTGGGTGTCCCCCCTGGGCTGGGCAGCCCGAGGGCCCCGGTGCTGGCGGCTGAGAGGCCAGCTCATCCCCCGGCCCCTCGGCTCTGGGGGTGGAGCAGATGCCACACGGGCCGTGTCCGCTCATTTGGACGGACACAAGGGGCTGGCGTTCCTGGGGGACGGACAGGGACATAAGGCCTCCTGAGCACTTCGAGGCCCCACCTCTGCACAGACGCCACCTCAGCGCTCCCCCGGCTGGTCCCCGACACCCCCAGCCCCCGGCAGAGCCTCTGATCGATTCTGGCCCCGGTCAGGCCTAGGGGAATGCAGCGCGGATGCGTGCCCGCCTCGTCACTTCAGTCGCATCCGACTCTTTGCAACCCCGGGGGGTGTTTGTAGCCCACCAGGCCCCTCTGTCCGTGGGATTCGCCAGGCAAGAGTACTGGAGTGGGGTGCCATTTCCTTCTCCAGGGGAGCTTCCCGACCCAGGGACTGGACCCTCGTCTCTGACGTCTCCTGCACTGGCCGATGAGTTCTTTACTGCTAGCGCCACCTGGAAAGACCCCTGCAACATGAATAATACGGCTTCTTGTCAAAAAAGTGTTTTTATCGCTCAGCTTTTCACGGAGGCAGACAGACGCCCAAGCAGCTTGCCGTGGGCGAGGTTTGCGTGCAGACAAGTGCAGCTCACGCCCCTCAGTGAAAGAGACTGCCAGTGGCCCATGGCGGGGGTGCCGGTGGAGCCAGGCACGCAGCATGCGCTCATGACTGCAGCGCGGCGCTCCCGGGGCAGACGCAACCGACTCCCGAGCCCCGGCCCAGAGGACCAAGCACGGGGATCCACCCCAGATGGGCTGGGAAGGGCACACCAGGCCTGGCCGGGCCCCCACCTGCCCGTCTTCTCCTTGGCTGTTGTTTCACTCCAGGGCCGATCCCTCCCCTTGTGAAATGCGGCAGAACGCGGATGCCTGCGAAGCAGGATGTGAAGACTCCCTCTTGTTCCTCCAGGAGTAGCCGAGGGGAAAAGCCTGTAGGTGCCCGGGGAGGCCGGAAGCACCCGCACCGAACACGAGATACGAATCTCGCCTGCGAGCCCACAGGCCAAGCGGCGGGGGCGGTTCTCCTTTAAGGAGACGGGCTTGCACGCGTGCGCCTTCCCCCTACTGCACCTGGAGGCCTATTTGCGAGCTCAGCCTCGCTCCTTCCAGGGGCCTCGGAGGTCCCCGCCCTCACAGGCTCGTCACTGAGTGAATCCGTCCTCCTCTGATGCTTGTTTGGGTCCAGTCTTCATTAGGGCACAGGCTGCTGTGATGAAGCTTCAGGCGTCTTTCCTCCCTCTTTTTTTTTTGGCTGAGCCACCCGGCACGTGGACCTTACTCCCACCCAGGGATGGAACCTGACCCCAGAAGGGGAGGCGTGGAGCCCAGCCACTGGACCGCCAGGGGAGATTCTAACTGTCTTTCTCAGGCAGGCGCTGAGAAGCAGAACTGCCGGGCCAGAGGGTCTCTGCAGTCCCCCCACCCCGACTTTTTATTGCTCGTAGGCACAGCTAAATGGTCCTTGCTTGCCATTTTCAAAACAAAAAAAAATTCCCAGAGGATAAAATTTACTTAAAAAAGAAAAACCCAGGATGTGTTTTGCCAGCCAGACTTCCTCTTGGAAATTCTACCCTGACAGCTGCTCACCGCCGAGCTTTCTGCTTCTGCGTTGATCCGTGTGCCCCAGGGATGAGAGGCCGTCCACGTACTGTTCACACCCATGTCGTGCGGGCTCGCACATGTGCGTGTCTGTGCTGGACACCAGGAAGCACGCTGGGGCAGCCCCTCGCCCACTAAGGCCCCCTCCTGCCCTTTCTAAGCCGTGGGGGTGAAAATTCAGCCTCGGGGCCCCAGAGCTACTTCGCCCTTGTGCTGACATTATCAACTACACTAAAAACAATTCCCAAGAGCATGTTGGTAGACAGACAAAAGTCTGGAAACCCTGTGAGAGAGAGAAGGTTTGCCTGTGGGAGAAAACTCTCCCGTTTTAAGGGATCCTCCTGACACCTTAACATCTGATGTGAGTCCCACAGTACACCGCGCCTGTACTCTCTGTATTCACCGCTGCTCGAAAAAGTCGTCAGCCAAACTCTGCCAGGCCCTGGGGTCTGTGTCTCAAAGACTCTGCCCCCCAAGCCAAAATAGGGGTCTGCATCCCAGCCGCCCCGCCACCCTCCACTGGACTCGAGCTGAGGACAGGGCTGATCTGTCCACGGCCTGTGGCGGATGCAGGGCACGGCCCAGCCACCAGGCTGAGGGCGACGTGAGAAGAGCCGCCCGGCCTTTGTGTGTCTTTTGATCTATGCCCTGAGCTGGCCAGGCAGATGCTGTGAAGCACTGTGCTGCGGGGCAGGTCACACGCAGACCAGCTACAGACACAGCGCCCTTCCAGATCAACAGAGGGCTCTCCCGAGGCCGTCCCGGCGTCACGCTGGTGCAGGCAAGAGAGAACAGACAGCTCAGACACTTTGAGAGCGGCTGCCGGCTCCAGCCCCGCTGATCCAGAGCCCGGGACTCAGCAGCAGGCGGATAGGGGCTCATGTCCGGCTGCAGAGCCTGGCCGCAGCCCACAACAAAGAGAGGCAGCGGGGCTGGGCGGGGAGCGCCAGAGACCAGGCGAGTGTTCACGCTGGGATACATTTGCTTTCACACTTCAGAGAGGCCCGGAAAAGGAGAGGAGCCGCATCAGCCCTCAGACCCTCAGCATCGGGGTGGTTAGCTCAGGTCTGCTCCTGTGCAGTCTCAGTTTGGGGGAGGCCAGAGGCGTTCGCAGTGGTCCCTTCCCGATCTAGATCTGAACACTGGCTACCCCTGCGGCCGGGCCAGAGCCTGGGGGGAAGCCGCACCCCTCCTGCAAGGACCCCCACCCACCACCAGCCTTGGTCACGCCCTGTAGCAGGAGGGGGCCGGGAAGTTCCAGACGTGCTCACTGACATCTTCTGAGCCCAGGGGGCCAGACGGACCTGGAGGGAGACACTGGGGGATTCTGCTTCCAGCCCGCCCCTCTCAGGAGGACCCCTACCCCGCATGCTCCTTAATATGAAAAAGGGTCCTTCCGGCTTCCAGGGGGTCCAGGGTGAACAAGGAGACTCAGGTGGCCCCAGCTCCATGCTAGTAACGCCTCATGACAGCACGGAGCGGGGCGAGCAGGTCACAGAGACACCCGGCTGTGCAGAGCAGGTGACTAACCAGGTGTCCCGGGTTGGACGGCTCCATGAATGACGCCCCGGGCACACAGGGCACGGGGGGGGGGGCCAAGCCCCACACCCAGCCCCCCGCTGGCGGGAGACAGTGCAACGCCCTGCCCTGTGGGTGGCCGCGATCACTCGCCACGGCCTTCGCAGAGCGGGGAGCTTCCCACGGGCCTCAGTGGGCGCTACATCCTGGACACGTGGCAGGGACCCGGGCTGTGCCCAGTCCTCAGACCTGCGCTTAAATCTAGCCAGCGTGCCCAGAGCCCACGCTCTGCAACAGAGAAGCTACCACAGCTAGAGAGGAGGCCCTGCTCTCCACAGCCAGAGAAACGCCTGCACTGCCAGGAATACCCAGCACAGCCAAAAATACGTGGACAGATAAGTAACGTTACTTTCGAAAAAAAAAAGAGCGGCAGAGTCCCAGGATCGGGGCAGGCAGGGCGAGAATCGTCCAGATTCCCCGGCGGGCAGCTCTCACGTGCAGACGGGCACGTGAGGCCAAGCAGGTAAGGGTGATCAGAACACGCCACCCCAAACACGCCACTTCAGCTGAGAACTCACAGATGTGGGGAAGGCCCCTGCCCTCCCCGAGTCAGCCTAACAGCAGGACACACGCTTCCCTTTGGAAGGTGGTGGGAATTCTGCAGCACCTCCTGCCCTGAACCAGGATGACCGGAAGCGGGGGCAACCCTATCACTCGAGACGGACAGTAGGCACTCAGGCGAGTCTGCATAAACAGCCCTTCCGGAAGCCACCCTTACCTTCTGTGAGTTTCTGCCCCCTCCCACCGTGTATTTTCTAATCACTTCTCCACAGTGTATTGGTTTTTGTTAAAACGGTATATAAGTTCCCAAGTCTAACCACTCAGGTTTTCGCTTCTCTATGAAGCCCTCTGTGCGTGTGAAATTAGGAACGTTAATGAGATGATTTATCTTTTCTCCTCTTAAGGTCTTTGTTCAGTTTAGTTTGCACGTCCCACAGACGAAACCTTAGAGGGTAAAGCTTCTCGTCTCCTCCACGGGGCCCCGAGGTCGCCCTGCTGGCGGGGGCAGCGCAGCGTCCTGACTCTGCATCCGGTGCTCCTTCACAGCTAACGAGCAGACAACCAGGAGATCCGGGCATTGCGAGGGTGCTCGGCTGTGAGCAGGGGCGATCCTTGGAAGAGAACTGGGCCCCCGAGGGTGGGCAGTGCTCAGCTCCTGGAATCAGCCTGTGCCCCTGGGATGGGGCCCGGGAGGGCCGGGGGCCTGCGGCTTCCCTTCCAACTCCAAGAACAGCAAGCTGTAGAGCAGCTGATCTCTCCGCCTGCCCCACCCTGGTCCCCGTCTCCTGGACCCTGCCTCGAACTCCAGAGAGCTCAGCTCTAAAAGGCCCAGCTTCACGGTCAGGTGCCTCCGCCCCCTAGATGTATCAGGAGCATTTGGGTCCTCAGCGCCAGCCCAAGGCCCAGCGCCGTGGAGCTTGGGGAACATGCCAGGTGGACAGGTGGACACTCGAAGCAAGGCCGAGACTGACGGGAGACGTGGTCTGTGCTATCCGTGGCCCCAGTGGACGGCGTCCCATCCCACATCCAAGAGAGATGTCTGCTCTCGCTGACGTCTGAACCTAGCCCCACCCCTGGGTCCATCCGAGGATGCTCTGTGAGGGGACACGGCTGTCGCCCCATCTCACACAGACCTGTGGAGCGAGCTGGGTTAGAGACGGCAGTCCCAGGTCCTGGGTGGGGAGGACGGGCTCCTCACCTGCTTGTCTCACTTATTCAGCGTAGCGGAGGAGGAAGCGGCATGGATGCATGGGAAGGCCAGGCGTGACTCAGGCCACCACAGAGCCAGGGCCCCTACTCTGGCCCCCAAGCCACGGGCTCAGGGAAGCAACACGGCGAGAGCCCGTCTGGCGCCCAGTCCGACCCGGCTGCCCTCTCAGGCCACGCGCCCCCCTGCTCCGTCTGCGGGCAGCACCTCACACCACCCGGAGCATCGCCCCAAAGCCCCAGCGCCTGACAGCCAGACACACCCTCGGAAGCAGACCCCAGCCACATCCTCCCCGAAACCGAGAGGTCCCTGCTCTACCCCGGGCCGCATGCCAGGCGTCACTCAGGTGCAGACACGCTCCCAGGGCCTCTAATCTGCAGCCGCACCTGGTTATCAGCACTGAGTCTGGCCATGCTCACATCTGCGCTCATTAGACCAGCAGGAAAAACAAGAAGGAAAAGGTCAAGGTGGACGAGAGGCACAGGGCTGCAGTACCCCCAAGCCCCCACGAGGTGTCAGAGCGAAATCTCGGCGTCCGGGGCTCAGCCCGCGTCTCCCCTGCAGCCACCCAGGGCGGCCGGGGCGGCCCATCAGACCCAGAGCAGGTTCTCCAGCGTCTGTCTCTTGATTTCGAACAACGAAGCTGGAGTGAGGGGGAGGACGCCGCGGGCCCGGGAGCCCCAGGCACCCGAGCGTGAGCCCCATTAACGCGCGGCCGCGGGCCAGCACCCTGCACCGCCCCCCCGGAGCCCCCAGGGGTTCACGGCCCAGCTCCTTGCCGGTGTCGCTGTCCCCAGCTCAGGGCCAGGCAACAGTCCACCCCTAAACGTCAGAAGACAGCGGGCGCGGTAAGGGGTGGCGTGAGATGGGACCGGGTTGGGGCATTTGGGGAAGGACGTTGGTGCGTTGTGGTCACCTGCGCCTGTGAGGACGAGGCCGGCCCCCACGCGGGGGTTGCCGCCCGGACGAGGCCACAGGGCCTGAGTTCCCAGGGGCTGTGCTTACCCTTTCTCCAGGGTCACCCACTTGGCCTGTGGGACCCATCGTCCCTGGAGGTCCTGGGAGACCCTAGAATTAAACACGAAGTCAGGCAGTTAAAGGCGCAGCCACAGGGCGGTGCCGCCTGCCCAGAGAGGGCGGGGGTGGG
The DNA here is from genome assembly GCF_016772045.2 of Ovis aries. Taxonomy (NCBI): domain Eukaryota; kingdom Metazoa; phylum Chordata; class Mammalia; order Artiodactyla; family Bovidae; genus Ovis; species Ovis aries. The sequence goes on from NC_056056.1 coordinate 1,631,466, forward strand.
CGTAGGGAGCCGGGCGAGCGCCCACCCCAGGGCGTCCAGCCCTGATTTCCATCCAGGAGCGGTAAGGGGCCTCCCTGCACCCCCGAGGACCCCCCACAAGTCACGGGAATAAAGCAGGACACTCACCGCAGGGCCTTCGGGGCCGGGCGGCCCCTCCAGGAGCATGCCCTGGAAGAGACAGGGAGAGCGTCTGAGCCCCAGGACGGCCTCCTCGTCCCGAAACGCGGGCCCGGCCCCCCGGCCCCAGCCCCGGGACGGCTTCCCGGCTGGCCGGCCCGCAGCACCGCGGCCCAGGCTCCAGGTCCACACCCCTGCCCGGGCACGGGTCTGGAGCAGCAGCCTTCGCCGTGGGGCCGTGGCGGGGGCCGCGGTGACCGGGCTCTGAGCTCCTCCAGCCAGAGGACAGAGGGGGGCCAGCCCCCAGCCCGACTGCTGGCCTCCTGTCCCCAGGGGCAGCGCCCAGGCAGGCCTCCGCGATGGCAGCCCAGGAGGCAGCCGAGGGCGCAGTGAGGGCGGAGACGGCAGCCCAGGAGTTCAGGGGGACAAGAGGAGGAGGGGCCGCAGGCCGAGGCCACTCAGCCAGGCCGCGCTGGGCCCCGCCCCCTCCCTCCTCCAGCCCCGCCCCCGGCCGAGCCCATGTCCACGCGGCCTCTGGCCCGGGCCTCGCTGTCGGACACCAGGCCCCTGCAGACCACGCCTCGTCCTCCTCACTGGGGCGCCCGGACATCGGGAGGATGCACCCGGTGTCACCCGGTGTGCGCTCAGAGCTGTGTGGCCGCGAGGTGCGCACACGGAGCTCCTCCAGCCGCCTCTCACTCTCGGCCTCCCTGCCTCCTCTGACCGCGGCAGCGGAGCGGGCTCAGAGCTGAGCCGCGACTGAGGGAGACAGCCCTGGCTGCCGCGCCGCGGACACACCGCCTCTGTTCTCAGGGAGCCGGCGGGGGGGCCTCACGGGAGGGTGGCGGGCCTGGGGAGGGCTGGGGGCCGTGGGATGGGCGGGCCCAGTGGAGGGGCACCTGCACTTTCCCAGGAGCGGGGAAGGGACCCGCAGCCACCACCCCACCGAGGAGCGCTCCCAAGACACAAAGAGGGGGTCTTCCTGCAGAGGCCCCAGTCCACACCCGCCAGGGCAGGGGTCTCAGCCTTAGCCGAGCCCCACACAACTCTTCAGGGCGGGCTGTCCATCTGCTAAGCAGCGGGGCCCAGAAAACCTTCCTTAAACCACGGAAGAGGCTGGACGTGCCTGCGACGGGCCTTCACCAGGTGACTCAGGCCACTGAACGGGGAGACGCCGGGTCCCTGAGGCCCCAGCGCAGCCTGGAGCACCAGGTCTCATTGACCTGAGTCCCCCCCACCTTGGGGGAGTCCTGTCCTTTCAAGGAGCCCCCGGCAATGCTGACCCATGACAGTAGGTACTGGTTCTCAGTGGGAAACAGCTCTGGCGGGAAATGTCCCTGAGACGGATGGATGGAGAGAGGCGCTGGTTCCAAGAGCTTCGTGGACAGCCAGTCACATGCCCCGGAGGGAGGTCGCTGGGGCAGGTGGGAGAGAGCAAGCAGCCCCCCGACCGCCACGGGCCGGATGTGTTAAGACCACGTCCACCGTCTCCCCGGGCTCAGTCCTCTGTTTATGGGGAGCTAAGACTTGAGGACAGCCGGCGATGCTCCAGGCAAGATGTTCCAACTGCTTACATGGTGTCCCCAGAGGGACTGGCCTCGCCCCACGGGTACTCTGAACATGCTAGGGGCTGGGCTACAGGGAATGATGGGGCCAGAGTGCACCCAGACGGCCCCCGGACCAGGCTGGACCAGACGCCCTGCAGACGCGCTGTGCTGGGCTGCTTCTCTGTTCTCAGCCTGCGTCTCCTGCGGTGGAGCCCGGCAGCTGGACACCCCGCGGCCCCCTCACCAGCTTCCATCCAGACCTGGACGCTACGGCCCTCGAACAGGGGCAGCCCAGGCCGGGGGAACGGGCGAACAGGATGCTCCTCTGGACTGAGATGCCGGGCAGGCTGTCCCAGAGTCGGATGTCCTGGTGTCAGGATGCTTCATGTCGCCAAGCAAGGGGCTCCCTGGCCTTGGGCCCCCTACCCTGACACCCTGCCCCCTTCCCCTGCGCCCCCATCCCTCACCCTCGGGGAGCACCGGAAAGGGGGTGTCCTGAGCCTGAGAACAGGCTGTGTGTGCCCAGTGGCTGCAGCCCCACAGGAGCCGGGACAGGCCAGGGGGTGGGGGAGGCACAGAGCACGGCTGTCACCCAGCCCCTCGTCCTGACACCCCAGCCACAGGCTCCTGGTGCCTCTAAGGGGACGACACTCCGAAAGAACCTTCCCAGTTCCGCGGAAGGACGGGGACCGCCTCAGTTCCCATGCCAGGGGCCCCGGGATCGGGGGGCCCTGGAACCGCCACTGGAGTCACGCCCTGGGGTCAGCCGCCAGGACCTGGGTGCTGGCGGCAGAGGAAGCCCGAGCCCTGGGCCCCAGGCCGGTGACCCTCCCGCTTTTGGAGGGCGTGTCAGGACTGGACCCTGGCAGCCAAGTCCTCCCCGCTCCCGCGTCCAGAGCAGCCTGCCGGCCCCCAACATGCGGCTGCAGGGCGCCCCTCCTGCCCATCGCCTGGCTCCTTGCCCGCCCTGGGTCAGGGCCAGGGCCTCAGGCTACGGGGTGGGCCCCGGTGCTCCCAGCCAGGCACGGCTCCCTGAGGGCAGAGGACGTGGGACCCTGCGAACACCCACAAACCCACGAGGGGCACGCGGAACTTCTTCCCAAGGTTAAGGCGTTATCAACAGGTATTTTGCTCAACTTGCCCCCGGCCCCACTGCCGGGCACAGGGCAGTTTTATTCAATGGGAGTTTGGGAGTGGAGCTGTTTTATTAAATCCCCTAGAGGGGGCTGAAAACCAAGCTCGCCTGTTTCACCAGCTAGAGGGAGAACGGGTCCTCCCTGCCCTGGACCGGCGGCTCCAGGTCCCCACTCGACCTGCTAACCCCCTCTGCCCTCCCACATGGGGGGCTCCCTCCCTCCCAGAGCCGAGTCTCCTCCTCGAGCTGGCCTGGAGGCAGGGTGATGTGCCTGGATCTTGGGCATGCGGCACCAAGGGTCCTGACCCATTTGAATCTCGGCAGACACCCCCCTCCAGTCGAGGTCCAGACCCTTCTCCTGCCCAGGGATTTTTCGAAGCAGCATGCGGCATCCATGAGGTCACGTGGCTCCTCACAGTGGCTGGGGGGCACAGAGGTTCAGGGGTCCCCTGGGAGCAGAGTAGGGTCCCCATCCTACCTAACCCACCACAAGCCCCCAGGATGCGACCTCTGACCCGACCCTGCCGGGCCCAGAGAGAGGATAGGAAAGAGTCTCACCGGCTCGATGATGGCGGGCTCTCCTTTCTGGCCTTTCTCGCCCCGAGGGCCTCCGATCTGGGGTCACGAGGTGCAGAGAGAGGGTCACGAGGTGCAAAGAGAAGGGAGGGGGTGGAGGAAAAAGGCTCAGGTCACACCAGATCCGACGGCTGACGAGGCGGGGGGCCCCCACCTGAGGCCCAGGGAGGCGCCCTCCGCGGCCGCTCACCCCTTCATAGATGGTGTCCTGGTTGGCGGGCATGCCTGGCCCGACCTCCGATGGGGAGATGGTGGGGTCGTAGTACGGGTCGTAGTAGCTCTCGTCCAGGTTCTTGATGGTTTCCTCCGTGAACTCTCCCTCCAGGTCGTCCATCCCCTCCTCCGGAGGCGGGGCCGGCTGGGGGGAGGGCAGAGGGGGTCACTGGAAGGACGCCAGGTAACGGGCAGGAGACACAGGCCCCTGGCCAGGAGGTGCAAAGGACCACGGCCTCCCCGGTCACAGGACATGGGGAGCCTGGCGGCTCACTTGCTGGGAGGCATTGTCTCCCTCTCACGGGGGGAAACTCGCCCCGAACCCTTAGGACCCCGTGGCAAACCAGAGCTGCACAGGGACAGCCATGCCGCGCCAGACTGTCCCGTGCACTTGGGGAGCCCCTGCCACCAGGGGCTCCGCCTCAGGCCCAGGGCCTTGGGGTAACATGTCCGTAATCCCTTGCCTGCTGGCAGAGGGGTCTGAGCCCGCCACAGCCCCGTGTGTGTGCCCTCTGGCCATCCAGAACTCAGCATCACACAGCGGCTATTTCCAAGCATCCGCTAGGTGCCCTGGCCGCGCCAAACCCCTCTTCAACCTGGAAACTTGGCAACGACCCTGGAGGGGGGCCTCACGGGTGCCAGGCTGTGAGTGAGACCACTGGCTTCTTTCGAGGCGGGGACATCACCGTCCAAGGTCAGTCACCGGTGGAGATTTCAAGTAGGGTCGTGTCTCGTCTGCTTGCCTGACCCCCAGGTCAAGGGCCCGTCCCCCTCCCAGGCCACGGACAAGAGCACAGCTGCCAACACGCGTGACCTCAGCCATCGCCGCCTGAACCCTGGAGGCCGGGGTTCGTCCTACCCATCCTGCTGATCAGACTCTGACAGCACTGAGATCCACCCAGCCAGTCGGTGATTCTAAACTCGTGGGGCCCCAGGAGCGTCTAACACGCCCGGCTGCCAAGTGCCAGGTACAGTGGGGAGGGTGACAGGGCTGCCGCCCCGGGACTGCACAGTGAGGGGCAGAGGAGGAGGAGCCCAGAGGTCCAGCCCCCGCCCCTGGGCCCAGCCCGCTCGCAGGGAGCAATTACGTTGGAGCCGTTGGAGGTGAGGACCGTGCTGGTGGGAACCTCAGCCCGGGCGCCCTGGTCCGGGTGCTGGTCAGGGTTCTCATCCGGGTTCTCGATGCCTTCACCGTAGCCGAAGTCCTCGTAAGGGGGTGGCGTGTAGTAGTCCTCACTGGGCACGTAGTCATAGTCGCCGATGCCGGGGTCCTCCTCCTTCCCAGGGCCCTCCGTGGTGCTGGGCGCTGAAGGGGCTTCTGTTGGGGGCTGGGTCAGCTCCTGAGAGCCGGGCACAGACATGCAGGGTTAGGGGGGCGGCCAGCGCAGTGGGACCAGGTCTGGGGTTTCCTCCGAGGCCGGAAAGGGAGGCAGACCCATCGGCCAGCTGGACCCTGTGGACTGGGGTGCAGGGGCCCCTCGGTCCGGGGGAGGCAGCCCAGCCGCGGGCCGTGCTGTGCATGACTAATCCTGCGATCACACTCCCGGACAGGGAGAACGCTCATGACTTCTTAAAGAGCAAGATTACAGGGAATTCCCTGGCGGTCCAGTGGTTAAGCCTCCACGTTCTTACTGCCGAGGGCCTGGGTTCCACCCCTGGTTAAGCCTCCACACTCTTATTGCCGAGGGCCTGGGTTCCACCCCTGGTGGGGGAACTAGGACCCCGCAAGTCATGCAGCAGCCAAAAATAGGAGGGAGAGAAGCTTCCAGACTCAGAGCCACACAGGCCAGCGTCCCGGGCTCTCTGTGGGGAGCAGGCCGTGTTCCATCATACCCACGTCCCCCCCGCCTCCCCCACACCGGGGGAAGCCCTCTGCCCCACACTCCCCGTGGGCAAAGCGCATATGGTCCCCGGTCCCTCATTTTCCTGCCAAGCTCCTACCCACACCAAGCCTGGTCTCCACACATCACCACACGGCCCCCCATTCTTGCCAAGGCCTCCTTATCCCCTTCCCTCGACCCAGGGGCCAGACCTTGGCCACGCCCTCCACCCCGCACCAAGGCCACCAGGGACCACCCCCCACCCCGCACCACAGCCCCCGGGGACCACCCCTACCCCACACCACGGCCCCCGGGGACCATGCCCCACCCCTGCACCACGGCCCCGGGGACACCCTCCACCCCGCACCACGGCCCCGGGGACCGGACCTCGGGCACCTCCGTGGTCTCCCGAGCAGCTTCCACGGGCGTCTTGGTGGGGACGGGGTCCTTGCCCGTGTCGTCCGTGTCCTCGTAGTAGGGGTACTCGTAGTAATAGGTGTCTCCTTCATTGTCCCCATCTGGGTACTGAGAGCAAGCGGGGTCGTGTGAGCAGGGCTGGAGCCCCCTGCCCCACCGGGACGCCAGCCTGTGTCTCCCCTGCGGGCTCAGACAGTAAGAGTGGACCCCATAAGCTGTGCCCTGCCCTAGGCGCCAACCCTGTGGGCCTGACAGATGCGACCCCCAGCTCCCGGGGAGCAGAGTCAGCCCCTCGGGAAGTCCTGGGGAGGAAACAGGCCCCCATGCCCTCTGAAAGGTCCAGATGGTCTGACCTTGAGTGCCCGAGGGCCGGGACTGCCAGCCGGACCATGGGCTCTGCTGGCAATGCCGCTGCCGCCCAGGGCCCCTGACCTCCACGGAAGGCCCAGACCACACAGGAGGGACTTCCCGGAGGAGGACACAGAGGGTGCTGCCCTCTGTATGGGCGGGAGCCTGGGGGTGGCTGGGAGGCCTTGGCTGCAGGGACCCAGAGGGGAGCACTGTCCACCCCCTTCTCGGGATGTGGGGAGACCTCCTGAGGAGGAAACGGCAACCCGCTCCAGTGCTCTCGCCTGGGAAAACCTCAGGGTCAGAGAAACCTGGCGGGCTCTCGTCCAGAGGGTGGAAAAGAGTCAGACATGGCTTCATAACTGAATCCAAGACACGTCTGAGCCAAGACCCCGGAGCTTCACAGAGCGCCCCCTTGTCTCCTGACTGCTCGTGAAAGAAGGGGCGCTCAGCGGAGAAGTGAACGGCAGGCCCGAATTTTACTTAAAGGAAACAGGAGTCAAACCTGAGCAGGGAGGAGAGAGGATTTGAAAATGGTGCCAAAAACTGACAATCAAGTCAGCTGGGGTGCTGCTGGACTGTGGGAGTGGGTGGACGGGCGGGCCGGCCCCAGCCCCGGTGGGCAGGTGGCGGCATCAGACACGACCCGGGAGCTCCCAGGACAGGCTGGCCCTCTCAGTCCCTGCTGCTCTGGGAGTCAGAGCACCCGTCGCTGTGCAGGGACAGCGCTGAGCCCCTCCTGCCCCGCAAGCTCCAGACGGCCCCCAAGGGCACCTGCAGCGTTCCCGCTCGCTCAGCGCCCACCCCGGAGCTGAGCCCAGCTCCAGCTCTCCTGACCCAGAAACTTGTGTGAAACGCTCTTGACCAACGTGCTCCGTGACTCGGTGGCTTTGGAGCACAGAGCGCTTCGTAGAGTGAGTCAGGGATCCACCTTGTCCCCAGGAGCGACTGTCGTCTCGCCCAGCGGGTTTACTTGAAACGGGGGTCCCTCCATCCCCGCCCCCCCAAAGTCTGGCCACAGCCCCACCAGGACTCACGTATTCGTCTGGGTTGGGGTCCTGAGACTGGGGTTTGTCGGGGACGGCCGTGTCGCAGTCTGGGCTGTAATGCTCACAGTAATCGTAAGCCGCCCGGTGGTCCGAGACGAGGAGCAGCTGCTGGATGTCACCCTGGGAGAGGAGAGAAGCCGTGAGCAAGTGGCACAGAGGGGGCCCGCTGGGCACCCAGGAGAACTGCCTGGCACCTGAGAGCTGGTCCTCAGGGCAAGACCTCCTGTGGGGGAGCTGCCTCACCCAAGCCAGCCACCCACCCATCCACCCACCCACCCACCCACCCACCCACCCATCAACACACCCATCCACTAACCTCCCCACCCATCAACCCAAACACCCATCCACCCACCTACCCACCCATCAACCCACCGATCCACTCATCTATCCATCCACCCACCCACCCATGCCACCGCCCGCCCACTGGCCCCTTTGTCCACTCATCACACACCTCATCAGGTGCCAGTTGCAGCCCCCGCCCCGATGTCCAGCTCTGTCTGCCAGTGTGCACAGAGGGCCTCTCCCCGTTACCGTCACTGACCACCGCCTGGCTGCGGCACCCCAGGGCTCGGTCCACACCCACTCTGCTTTCCCACCACTGGCCACTGTGAGGGGCGGGCACGCGGGGTGAGCTGCCTGCTGCTGTCCCAGCCCCGGGGCCGTAACAGCAAGGAAGCATCGTGGAGGCAGAGCCAGCGAGGGGCCCCACCCGCCCGTGGCTCAGCACGACCCGCCCAGCACCCAGGCCAGAGCCTGCCCTCTGCACACCCACCCTCCCTCGGCCGGCACAGCCCTCCTCTCCCCTGCCCTCTCCCTGTTTGGGTGTCCGAGGGTCCCGGCCCTCACTTTAAATGCTCCAGCAGACGAGAACCGTAAGTCAGAGCAGTGAGTCAAGGCCACTCGTTTCTATTAAACACTGTGACTTCTATTTCAAATCTCATCCAATTCAAAGAAAATATCTTCTCCCTGCGACTGGCAGCTTGACATCCTTGGGCTGTGTTGCTTCAGTCGTGTTTGACTCTTTGTGACCCTACGGACGGTAGCCCCCCGGCTTCCCCGTCTAGGCAAGAGTTCTGGAGTGAGCCGCCATGCCCTCCCCCAGGGCTTCTTCCCACCCAGGGGAGGAACCCGAGGCTCTCAGGTCTCCTGCTTTGGAAGGCGTGTCCTTTCCCACCAACATCACCTAGGGATACACACGCTCCAAATGAAGCTGCTGGAAAAAAAGAGGCTCAGGGCCTGCGTGGGGGCAGCCGAGACCCTGGGCAGGGGGTGCACCCCTTGACGGAGCAGCCGGCGCGCTCGGCACAGTTCCTGTCTCCCGGGAAAGCCCCCGTCCCGGGGCTGCGGATATGGCCGGAGTGCCTCTGTATCCCAAGGCACCCGGCTCAGCACCCGGGCTCACAGGCCCTGCACCAGGGGGTGAGGAGGCCAGGGGCTCAGCCGTCCACACCCACACACAGGCCCAGCCCGACAGAGACGCCTCTGTGCACCCCAGGCCCTGGGACGCTCCTGCTGACCTGGCTCTTGGGCAGGCCTGTCCCCACCTTGCCCACCCCCTCCCCAGGTGGCGGCAGTGATCACATGACCAGTCGAGCCCCCCTCCGCAGCGTGAAGCCCCCTTCATTTCCAGCACCCACCCTCCCCTGCAAACGCCCGTACGTGTTGAAAACTCATTTCCCTTGCCAAGTCCTTGGATGGGTTTTCACACGGGCCTGTTCTGTGGGCGTGTCCCTCAGAGGGCGGGAGTCTACCATCCGCCCCTTGGGGTCTTCACGGAAGCTCTGGTGGGAGATGCCAGGGGCCACAGCCCCTCGGGGCCTTGAGAGTGTCAGCAGGACAGCCCCCTCCACTGGCCTCCAGCGTCCCCCTGCCCCTCTCGGCCTCTCCACGCAGGGGCCAGGGATCTTTAGCAGGTTGCAACACTGGGCTGCCCCCAGAGATGTGAGCTGAGAGAGTTTACAGGGTTTCTGAGAAAGTCAAAGTCCCCGATGCAGTAAATCTGCCCCATTTCACAGACGGAATCTGACGTCAGTGGGGGTGGGTCCCCCGGCCTCCGCAGGCGATCAGCCCAAGAGCCCCAAACCCAGGGAACGCCAGCCCATGACGGGGTCCACCTGTGCCTGGCCATGGCCAGGAGCCCCCCACCCTGGACACGTGTCTCCTGAACCTCACCACTGCCCCGATTACTGACGGGGAAACGGAGGCTGGGGGGGTCGAACCAGGAAGGTCGTGCCGTGGACCTCCCTGCCCGGTGACTCTGGCGCCATCTGGCCCTTGAGCAGCGCCTTGGCCCCCTCGTCCGTGATGCCACGAGCACCCACCAGGGGTCCCTGCTGGGCCACCTCTGCCCCCCTGAAGTCCCCGCAGTGACAGGGGTGAGGTTCTCTTACTTACACTCACTACCCACTCCCTGCACTCCCTTCCTCCCCCCGCCGCAGCCGTCCCACAGAGCCCGGGCAATGGTGCGCGCCCTGCACAGCGAGCTACTGACCGAATCCCGCCCGCCCGCTCTCCCTTCGGCCCGTGAGCCCCCGACGGCAGCATTTCCCCTGGGACTCGCAAGGGCATGGGCCCGCTGCACCCGCTGACGGGGCCCCCTGGTTTCCACAGACCTCAGGACCCATGAGGTCAGTGCGGCCCAGCCCAGAGCAGGTGGCTGACCTTCGGGGGGCGTCGGGGGCACGGGGCTGCGACTCCATCTCCTCCGTCAGCAGCAGCCCAGCCCAGGATGCAGCATGGACCTCCCACCCCGGCCTGACCCACCACCCAGGCCCAGAGGGGGTGGATTCCCTCCCAGTGCCCACCAGGAGCTGCTGCCCCTCCCGTCCCCAGCCCAGCGCCCACAGCCTCCCCCTGAGGGAGCTGGCTCTCCTTCTCTTCCAGCTCCATGTCACAGGTGCACCCACTGAGGCCCGGGGGCTCCTGAGCCACTGCCCGGCGGTGCCCACTCAGAGCAGCCTGGCCTCCTTGCAGCCACGTGGCGAGTCCCACGGCTGTGCCAACATGGGTTTCCAGCGCCTGCAAACAACACTGCCGCCCCTTCCAGGCAGCCCTCCACGGGGCAGGTGCCCACCCCGCCCGCCTCGCGGACACGGGTGACAACCAGCATCCACATCTCCGATGCCAGGCCATGCCCTTTCACCTCCCTGTCTAGCTCGAAATGCCGTGCCCCGCGCTGGGCAAGGCACCTGCCCGGGGAGGCAGGGGAGCCGCGGCCGTCACAGCTTCCTCGCGCTGACGACACGCACGGCCTTCCCCTCTCACGCACCGTTGTCTCTGCCCCACCAGGTCAGCGAAGCTCTGCAGAGGCCCTACGAGCTTCTGCCCTGGCCCGGAGGCCATCGTGGCCATCCTACAGCCCGAACAGCCCCGACGCCCAGCGCCCGTCCATCTCCCGGCAGCGGGCAGGCCGGGCCACCGGCACACACAGATGTGAGCGTCCGTGGCTGAGCCCGGCGTTTCTGCTGAGGGGATCAGTTCTGCCTTTTCCAATAATGAGATTTGATCCAAGCTGCGCCCCTGCTGCGAGCTGAGGAAATTGCAGTTTCCGTTGGAGAGCTCTCTACAACCCCGAGGGCGCTGGAGGCGGGAAGCATCTTGGCCGAGACAGGGGAGGCCCCGTTCCGCACGTCCCCGCTCGTTCTCAGCTCCCTCCCTCCCTCCCTGCCTTCTCATCCTGCACCCCCTCCTTCAATTACAGCCACGCAGCGCCCGGGACCGCTGGGCACCACAAGCCCTCCTCGGCCAAACGAGACGGGCGCTCTGGCCGTGCGCTTGGCTTCTCCTGTGGCTCTTGCAGCTGATTTTGGCCGGAGCGCTTCTCACACATAAATGGAGACACGCGATCACTTGAGAGGACGGACGCCTCCTGTCTGAGGCTGCAGGAGGGCTGAGCTGCCCACAGAGCGATAGCAAGGGACAAGCACCGGCCAGCAGTTCCGGCCACAAGTCTGACCCGAGCGAGGGCAGCCCAGTCCGAGTCCACTTCCAAGCGAGAGAGGTATGGTAGGCATGCGCGTGTGCGCGGGGTCCCTGCCCACCCCTCAGAGCACTCCTCCTCAGGGGAGCCTGCTTCGTCTGACACGGGGGACTGGCCCAGGGGACACAGGGCAGGCAGGGGGCTTCGGCGAGTCACCCCCTTGACGTCCTGGGAGTCTTCCCACAAGAAAGGCCTCCCCAAGTACCCTCCTCCTGCTCAAGCTCTCCTAGCCCCAGCAAGTCACACCTGCTGGGTTAGTCTTCATCCTGGGCCACACAATGGAAAAGGAAGGGCCCCAAGCCAGAGGGGCTCTCAGTAATTCTTTCCATGGTATTCGCAGCATCCTTGGAGTGAGAGAGAGAATGAGACACCACTCAGGCGAGTGCGTGGTGAAGAAGCATTTCCGGTGGTTGGGTTGCTGCTGCCCCAGGCCTTGCTGGTCCGCGCCTGCGACCCTGCCCCCACCGTGTGGCCACCCTGGCTCCGGTCCACCTCTCACCTGTGCCCCCACCCCTGGGTCTCCTCACACCTGTGCGGATGCAGGTCTGGGTGCCTCACCTGCGTCTCCACAAAGGGGCTGGGGGCAGAGGCGGCGGGGAATGCTCAAGACCCAGCCTCCTCGAACCCTGAAACTGGCTGCAGTGACTAAAGGGTCAGCTCTGTGAGCTCAGAGGGTGGACACTTCATCCCCACGCCGGGGGAAGGGCAGCAGAACCAAGGCAGGGGCCAGGCTGGCTCACTGGCCCACCGGACTCCGTAAAGGCAGGTGTTCACGTCCTCTCCCCGCCAGCTACACTAGGTGAGCAGCCCAGCCTGGCTGGCACATGAGGAAACCTGGCCAGTCCTTCCCGTCTCTGGACCCTCAGGCAGCAAGCCTGTGGGCGCTGGGCTGACCACACGGCGGGGGGGACACGTGTCATGACAAGCTCCACAGGGAAGAAGCACAAGCCTGGGCACCAGGCACGGAGGGTGAGGCAGTGACCACAGGTGGCCTGAGTGCCGGAGTCCCCTCCTCACCAGCTGGGTGCCCTTAAGCACGTCACTGAGTCTCTGCAGGCCGCCACAGGTGCATCTGCAAAGCGGGTAATAAGGTCCACCTCTCATCAGTGTCCTGGTGACTAAGAGCGATGGAACATGCAGGAGGTCCAGCAGGACTGGCCCCTGATGAGGCCTAGACAAAGTGTGACTGTCACCACCTCCATCACGGCCACCACTGCTACAACACCACCACAGTCAAAACCATCACCACATGACCAAAATCACCACCACCACCATCACTACCGCCATCACCACCATCACAACCATCACCACCATCACCACCATCACCACATCACCACCATCACCACCACCACCATCACAACCATCACCACCACCCCCAACTCCAACATCGCCACCACTGTCACCATCACCACCATCACCTCCATCATCACCACCATCATTGCTGTCTCTGTCACCTCAGTTCCCACAGTCACCCCCATCCCCATCATTAACATCACCACCATCACCGTCACCATCAGTCCTGGGTCCCTGTCAAAGGCTCACCAGCCTCTCCCTCTGAAGGCAGTCTTCTGACTATTCATTCTTTCACCCTTCCAGCTAGGATTTTTAGCAAGTCTATAATGAGCCTATGGACACAAACGTGTGAATCGTGTCTTTGACCTCAGGTCTCAAGCTCTCATTGATTCCTCAGGCGGTGCCCAGGTGACGAAGTGGATAACTCTGCCCGGGGAAGTCAAGGAAGCCATCTTGCAGGTGGTGGCCTCAGGCCCGGGCCTGGTGGAGGAGGTGGGTGGTGAAGGTTCGTGCTGAAAGTCCTATTCCTGGTTCTCACTCCGTCAGCACCTCACCTCTGCCTGGAAGAGACGCTCCACTCCAGGCCCCAGCTCCAGCTCAGACTCCAGGTCTTAGTTCAGCTCTTGCGTCATCCTGCCCTCCGTTTCCAAGGTGTCACTGTGATGCCACCTCACACCACAGCCGCTAGCGGGCTGCCTGACTCCTGCGTCCCCTCCACGTGGACACCCCACGCCCACCTCACACCACGGCCGCTAGCGGGCTGCCTGACTCCCACATCCTCTCCACGTGGACATCCCATACCCACCTCGCGCCATCCCACACCTGCCTTCTGGTTGTTGCGAACCCAAGTGCAGAAATCCACTTTCACTCTCACGGAATCCCAAAAGACCGTCCCAGCTGGAAGACCTGTCTGCATCTTATTCTGTGAGCCAGGAGAGTAACCTGGCATCGTCTGTGACAGGCGGGGTCTTCCTGCAGACCCTCAGCCACCAGAAGGCCTCCCATGCAGAACACACACTCCTCGTGGGGGCCAGCCAGGGGAGTGGCAGGCAGGGGCGACTTCAGAGGCCAGGACTGACCCACACGCTCCACACCAGCGCCCGCGACCTGAGCAGACTCTGCTGCGATCCAGCCTCTTCTGCGATCCAGCCTCACTTCGAGCACTGAGGCCCTGCGGTACGATGCCAGCCAAGGTCCCAGGCTCCCCCCAAGACCCTGCCACCTCACCTGCAGACACGGGCGTGAAGGGTGCGACGGTGTGGCTGACTCCCAGGGACAACCTGCACGTCCCAGTTCCTGAGACATGGCCTCAAACACAGCCTCCAGGGAGCACTAACTACAAACCGGGAGCCTGGGCTCTGTAGGAGGTGGCGGGTGCTCAAGGAAACTAGCTTGTGGGGTTATCTCTATTGACTGATGTGCAGAATTCTGGGGCTCCGGAGGGTTGACAGTCACCACAGTGCCCTAGAGTCCTGGCCTCTGGGTCCTCGGGTGCCATCCTCCCAGGGGACCCACAGGTCAGTGTAAGCTGCCTCATGCCACCAGGCAGGCCTCCAGAGTGGCGTCAGCCCGGCTGGGCTAGGACGCGGGCCTCCTGCTCACTGTTTCCATGGAACAAGCCTGCAGGCCTCTGCCAGGCTCAGGAGGGGCCTGCTCCCACAGCGTCTGGGCAGGGGAGGGCCTGCCTGAAACTCCGTGGGGTCTCTCTGGACCCCTTCTTGCCGGCCTGGGTGGAGATGCCCCCCACCACTGCTAGGCTCAACATAGATCCTGAGTGCCCGGTGTGACCCGGGCCAGCATCCCTAACCCCTCAAAATCACTGTGCACCCGAGGGGCAATTCCAGACAAAAGCCCCTTGGCTGGGACGGCCGCACATGACCATGCTCCGGCTGGGCTGGGCTCAGCCGTCACACCGCCCCTGTCCGTGGGCTGCCAGCCACCTTCCCCAGGCAGGAGTCATGGCCCCGGCGCACCCAGGGCCCAGCCCCTCCCAGATCTGAGAATCAGAAGACAGAAATGCACCTCCAACTCTCTGCGCACGGTCCTCACTGGCCAGTCAGCTGCCCACTCAAGTTGGGAGCTGTGCACAGGGGTGCCACCCACCCCACCCAGCCGGGAAGAGACTATCCCTGCCCCCTGGGCCCTGTGGACGACTCGGCAACCCAAGAAAGACCTCGATTTGAAACCAAGCAGTCACGCCAGCAGACCCGCGTTTAATAACCCGCACGCGCCCTGCGGGCATCAAAGGGAGAGCAGCCCTCCCCACGCTGGCCCGAGCAGCAGGCTGGATGGGGATCCCAGACCAGAGGCCCCAGTCCTCATCCCCGGAACCTGGGGACGGCGCCTTCTGGGGAAATGGCGTCTTTACAGGGGTAGTTAAGTGATGCGTCTGGAGAAGAGATCAGGCTGGACTAAGATGGGCCCTGACTCCAGTGACTTGAGTCTCTGTAAGAGGCGGACAGAGGAGAGGAGAGGGCGGTGGGGATGGAGCAGGGAGAGGCGTGAGGCGCCCACAGCGGGGTCGCTGGGCCTGCGCTTCCCCGGGGATCCCTGCCCGCCCCCAGGCCACCCAAGGCGGTGCCCCTCCGGACTATCCACCTGCTGCTGGGCTGGGCCATGGCCCCTGTTCTCCAAGCTGGGAGGGGCAGGAGGGACCCTCCCTGGAGGCCCCGGGGGAGGCTGCCCCACCGACTTCACACTGCGGATCTCTGGCCTCCAGAACTAGCACCTATCTCATTCCTGTCTTTTTAAGAGACCCAACCAAGGACGTCTGTTTCTGGGGTCCAGGAAACACAGAGACGGTGAGGTCCCTGTCCTCACCAGGAACAAAAGGGGGTCCCCGTAAAGTGGCCAGAGCTGAAGCAGAGGGGCTGCTGGCCATGGCTCCCGTGCACCCCCCGCACCCCAGAGTCCCCCGCAGGGCACACGGCGGCTGCTGCACGGGGCCTGCGATGGCAGGGGCTGCTCCCGGGCGAAGCGCCGCAGGACGGGAAGGAGGGAGCAGGGACCAGGGTGGATGCCGCCCTCCAGCCCGGCCTGGCCCAGGACTGGAGCCTGCTGGGACAGCCGGGGGCGGAGGTGCCCCCTGGGGGTCCTGGACCCAAGACTTAGCCCTGGGAGCCTCCGCCCCTCACCCCGTCTAAGGTCCAGGCACACGTGTAGACTATGACCCTTGCCTTGCAGACGCTGGGCCCTGCTGGGCCCCTCTGAGGGCCAGGGCCTCCCCTGGGAGTCGCTGGGGGGCACACGCGGCCACACCAGCCTGGGCGGGACAAAGACGTGGGCCCGGCACGCGGAAACACCTGCAGGGCCGCCTCTGTGCTGCCGGGTCTGGTGGGAACGTGGCCGTAAGGCGGCTGCGGACGGTCATGCAGAGCGCTCGTAGGGGGTCCCTGACGCTTCGCTCTGAGTCTCGGGGGCTGAGTGTGCAGTGGAGCCCAGCATCGACCCAGAACGCTCTGGCCTGTCGTGCAGACGAAGCTGCAGCTCCCACCTGGCCTGGCACCAGGGCCCAGCTCCTCGCTCTCCCAGGACAGGCCCACCTGGCAACCCCAACCGGAAAAGCACTCGTGTGCCTGGGGTGGGGATGGCACCTGGCCTGTGAACACCCTCAATAGTGGGGCTGGGGGCCCCGAGACGGCCCCGAAAAGCCCCCGGAGCCGCTTGACATCCTCAGACGCCCTCCTGCCTCACCGACGTCCGGCTGCACAGCGTCTGAGCGGACCAGAAGGTGAACCCAGACTGGTCCCGCCAGCCCCACCCAGCACCGCCTCCCACGGAAGGAAAAAGCCCTCCCTGGAAGAGGGCGGCCCTTCTCCAGCCATTAGCAGGAGACTGACAGAGCCGGGGATGGTGGGCAGAAAGGGGCGCAGAAAAGTGCAAACGGGGGTCACCAGCAGAGCAGCGGGGCCAGGCCCGGCCGCGCCCGCGGGAGGAACACGCCCCAGCAGACCGCCCGTGGCCTGAGGGGCCCAGGAGCCGCCTGCTACCCCTCCCGCTGTCCCGTCACCTCCCCCGTCTCCCCTGAGTCACCAGACCAGCCAGTGTCCTGCACCCAGCGGCCTAGCCAGCTGGTCAGGACAGGATGTCACCAGAGGGGCTCAGGGTCACCGGCCACAGCCTCAGCCTGACACCAGCCGACTGCTCCCTCTGCTCTGAGGCTCCGACACCAGACGCCCTTCACGTCGAGGAGTGCGAGCCGCCTCCCAAGAGAGGGATCCCAGGCCACCTCCGATAACTGCTGGGGCTGCGGCCCCGCTCCTACCCCGGGAGAGCTGAATTCCAAGAAAGACGGTGTCAGTGGGAAAGACAGGCTCCTGGAAGAAGGGCCTCGGGGATTAGGTAAACCCCTGGGGCCGCCAAGAGGCTGGAGGATGGCAGACAGACAGCAGGACCCTTCCTAGGGCGCGAAGCCGCTCCCTCCCCACGGGCACCCACAGGGTTTGCAGAGAAAAAATCCAGATTACAGTCTGTTTGGTCTTGTTGCCCTCGAAATTTTCAGCACCTTCAAAGAGGATTTGGCTCCTGGCCCAGAACTTACTGGCTCCCTGACCCCCCGGGGAAGGCCTCCTTCTCCACATCCCCCTCCCTGTCGAGGCTCACCTGAGGGGAGGATCCTTCCCCCAAGGAGCCCAGAGCACCACCGGGTCCTGATGTGCCCCCATCCCACCCTGCAGACCCCTCCATCTGGAGCATCAGCCAGCTCCAGGTACACAGGGGAGCCCAGCGGGGTGCAGGGTCCACCAGACGGGCCCTGCGCTTCCGAGTCCAGACCAGGGAACGGTGCTGGGCAGGCAGAGGGCCCCAGGCACGCAGGGAGGGCGGCTCTGGCAGCGGCGTGCGCTGGCTCCGCCTGCCAGGCGCCAGGGCTTCGCAGATCCCACCAGCCAGGGGACTCCCGTGCGCTCGGGGCTTGGGCCGGACGATGGGCCCAGAGCAGGGCCCGGCACCCGCCAGCACGTCTGGGACCACCAGGGAGGCGCCCTGGCTCACGATGGTCCCAGTTTCCGCGGTCAGACGGTAGAGGCGCCAGGCGCTGGGACTATCGTGCCTGCCCCCATCACGACAGGACAGGCCGTGGGCCCTGGGCAACCACAGCTCTGGGCACTGACATCGCTGCACGGCAGTCGGCTGGGCGACCTCCGGTAAGTTACTCAACCTCTCTGGCGCTGATGACCCAGCACGGGGAGGCCAAAGCACACAGGTGGTGAGTGGGCACGGGGCCCTGCGGGCTTCCCACCCGGCCGTGCCCCCGAAGAAAACCAGCCGCTTCCCACCGCCTGCCAGACGCACCCACTCCCCAGGCAGACTCGTCTGTTTCCAAAAACACAAAGCTTGTTCCTAAGCCCGGGGTGAAAACAAGACGTTTTCCTGCACAGGGGGCCCTGCAGGACCGCTCTTGGTGGGGGTCTGAAGAAGGACCCCCGACCTTCCCGGACAGCAGGCCCCGGGGGGCGGGACAAAGCCTGGGGAGCCCCCACGGCTCTCGGGTCCCAGGGCGCAGGCCTTTCCCAGGAGAAGGGACAGGACGCAGGGCACGGAGCTCCTGGGAATGTCACTGCGGGCGCCTGCAGGCAGCTCCCCGGGCAGCCCTCAGGCACGCACTCCACCTGGGAACAGGGGTGCAAGGGAACAGGGGTGCAAGGGTGGAGAGCAGCGACTGGGCAGCCAGCCCGAGCCCCTCCTGAGCCGCCAGGGCACCAGGAGGGGCGGTCCCCACGGGGACCTTGCCCAGGACAGGCCCTGGCTGGGGCCTCAGCACCACCCTCCCTACAGCTCTCTGGGCCCAGGACAGGGAGCCTGTGAGCTCAGGTGGCCCAGCCCTGCATGGCGTGGGGCCCTTGTCTCCAAGGCGTGTGGCCAGCACTGACGTCTCAAGGCGGGATGCGGGACAGCGTGTGACCCCACGCCCCCGCAGGGGGGGACCTCGGTCACAGCCGCCGCCACAGCTGACGGATTAGACCCCAATGGGAGCTGACGACAGGCCACCCGCTCTGCCAGGGCGCCGGCCGGTGTGGTTCACTGTGGTCCCACGGTGCAGGCGTCTTACACAGGTCACGGGGCACCCCAGGTACCCAGCATTGGCCCTGCCGTGCCCCTTCTGCAGATGAGGACCCTGGGCCTGAGGGGGCCTCCAGGCCATCAGCCGGTCAGGAAGTGCCTGAAGGCCTGAGGGGTCGCGCTGTGCAGTCGCTCCTCCCGGGGGCTTTGGAAGGGTGGGGGGCGCTGTGTCCCCGACTGCAGGGCGGCCCCGTCAGAGGCAGGCTCACACCAGGGCCAGGGTGGGGAGGGGGGCCCAGAGAGCGGGGGCGGCTGCCCCCTGCCCAGCCGCACACCAGGCCAGCGGCGGCCCCAGGGAGGCCCCGGCAGGGTGCGGACCAGCTGAGAGTGGGCACTGCTCTGCGGGGAGCGCTGTCCGCCTTGGTCCTCTGGTCTCCACGCCCCCCACCTCTCTGGACAAAGAGGCCTCCGAGGGGCCACACACACCCCGGAGAGCCCGGTGCCCCCCGCAGACGCTCTAGAGTTCAGCAAGTCCCCGTTTGGAAACAGTGCAAATCGCGAAGCCCAGTCTGTGCCAGAGGCCACTTGGCTGTCCACCAAAGTACCAGAACCTTCCAGCTCCCCCCTGCAGCTTGCAGAGCTTCAGGACAAACCGGCTTTTAATGAGGGGAAGTCACCCTCCCCGGGGAAGTGTGGCTGCTGGGAAACGGTTTTCAACGGCGCTGGCTCCTCCTTCTAAGGAGACGCCTCTAGCAGCCAAAACAGCTAAAACGGCAAGTGCCACTATTTGGGATCTGCTGAAAAGTTAAATCATTTTTACTTCCAAACATAAAAATAAAGATTCTGTCTCACTTGCCATAAGACAAAGGGTGGCTGGGGACCTGAGGACCACCCTCCCAAATTTATCTGTGAAGGAAGAAAAGCAAAACCGGTGCTCGGGGCCCTGAGGGCACCCTGCCGCCGGCTCCCGGGCCTTCAGCAAGAAGGATGGGACGGGCCACGTTTTCAGACACGGGCAGGTCCAACAGCCGGGAGAGGCCAAGGCTACGCGACGGCTTCCCTCACAGCGTGAGGAGTTTGCGGTCAACAGAAGTGCCTGGCAGCCCCTCAGCCTCAGATTGAAAGCCACGACCAGGAAGAAGGGCTCCTGGAATTCCGAACCTATTTCTGAGCTGCAATCAAAAAGCCTGCCTGCTTACTGAGCAAGACCTGCCCCAGTGGTCGGAAGGCTAAGCAGAGGAGAAAAACCTGAGCTCTCCAATTTGAGATCTGCTTCTTTGGACAATCATAAACTGTTTTCCCTCTCTATCCATAAACCTGGGTAACAGTGGTGGAAGCATCGGAGGTCCTCAGCCACCCCTCCCCCGCGCAGGCATCTCAGGGCGGCGGGGCCTCGTGGCTCATAAACAGAGCGGCTGGGACTTGGGCCCGCCCTGACCTCCCCAGGGCCCCCTACAGCCCTGGCGTCTCGACAGGCTTGTGCTCGTGGGAAAATAACTCTTCTGGCTCGGAAAATCAGGGAAGAAGAATTTGGCGTAGGATCCTTTTAAGATAGATAAAGCTTTCCCCTGAATCTTTACGGTAAAAGACCCGCTAGCAGCACACCAAAGGAACCGGAAATCAGAGAGATCCAGACCAGGCGCTGCGCAGACAAGCGACTGCACGGCCTGTGAGTTCAAACCCCAGTCTGCTCACGGCCCCTCCCCTGCATTCAGACTTCCAGCGCGAGGAGCGAGGGCAGTGGCAGGCACCCAGGCTCCCGGGCGCTGGGCAGGGGCCCCAAGCCAAGTGCTTCACAGAGGAGCCCCCGTGAGACCCCCGCGAAGGCAAGGCTGCCAGCACCCACGTGTTACAAATGAGTCCTGAGGCTCCCCAGCGGCACTTGCTCTACCCAGATCCTCGCGCCAGCAGGAAGTCTACACCAGCAAAACACTCAGTCCCAGTCTGTGCAACCCCCAAGCCTTGGACACCAGTTCCCCCGGGGGAGCCCCGAAGCCGCTCGGGCCTGGGTCAGCCCAGCCGTCCTGCAGTTCATCCCGGGTCTCCGGGCAAGCGTGGCCAGAGCGGAGTCACGCTCAGAGGGCGTATCCTCATTACACCCCAAATCTGGCAGCGTCAGCCGGACCCAGGAGCCCAGCCCGCCCTGTGGTCCACAGGCTGCGGCCGCCCTGAACGGCTGCTCTGCAGGAAAGTGGCCAAGTTCAGCAGGACGTGCAGACCCACCGTCCCAAGCTGGCTCTCCCACCCACCGCTTCCACGGAGGCGGCTCTTCTGATCTTCCTTGCTAACCCACACTTGACCAGCTGCGCTCCGTCCCCTGCTCCGACGCCAGGCCGCGATCAAGACCGACGTGCGTCAAGCGCTTGCTGGGAGCGGGCAGCGGCGCTTTACTGCATCCAACCCCCCATAAGATTTCCCACAGCCTATAAAGAAGCTGCACGCACGCTCCCCTTCACAAGTGCAGACACTGAGGTGAAACGTCACAGCAACCTGCCCAAGGCCGGAAGCCCCGCCCCCTCGGGCCTGCACCGTGACCAGGCCCCATGACCCTCTCATAGCTGCGCACGCGGCCCCAGTAGGAGCCTGCAGAGAGACAAGACCAGAACCGCATCCTCGCCAGGCGCTCAAAGCCCAGGGGCTCGTCCAACCGCCTGCCCGTCTCCCCAGGCAGACATCAGTCCCGCCCTTAATAGAAGCGGGACGGTCAGCACACACTCCCCCCGCAGCGGAGCACGGGATACCGGCCACAGCGGCTTGTGTCCTAGGGGTGTGGGATGGCCCGACCCCCTGCTGACCTCAAACACTTCTTCATCCAGAATCCGGGTGCCGAATACAACGATGCCGTTGACGTCTATCACAGGGTGTTCACTGCGGTCCAGGAACTTGGTCGTCTTCTTTTTACAGTCCAGGATCAAGGTGACATTCTTCTTGTGGATGCTGAGAGCGATTCTGTGCCACCTGCAAAGAAACAGCCAGCCGGAGCAGGTGACGGGGGGGCCGGGTGTCACCAAGTACCACGCCGAGCGTCCCTGCCGAAAGTCCCCGGAGATGCAGGAGGAAACCTGTTCTCTGCAGAGTCACTCAGAGCCGAGCTGCTGCGGCCAGACAGGCGTGGGCGCGGGTCCACACCACGCACCACGGGAGATCCCCTGCACTCAAGTCAGGCCTCTCGTCTCTAGGATGAGGTCAGCTGTCTGGCCTGGGGCGCAGCCCTGAAACCTGGCTCCGGTCAAGGGCAGGGAAGCCCTGTAGCACTCCCCTAAGTAGCAGCCCAAGCCCCAAACGCAAATGCAGGCTGTGGGGAAACCGAGTCTGTTGGGAGATGGGGGGACGGATGGACCTACTTGAGGCTGTCAGTGAGAAACGCAGGACTCACATCCTGAGTTCTTGAAGGATCGCGGCATGTGGCCTCAGACGTGTGGGCCACAAAATGAGTGATCTCAAACTACCAGGGTTTAGGGAGGTACCCAACAGAGAGTTCTGGAAAAACCTGACTCTCCTTTTTCAGTCACTCTCCCATCCCTATCTGCATCCCTGCGTGCGTGCCAAGTCGCTTCAGTCGTGTCCAGCTCTTTGCAGTCCTATCGACTGTCCCCTGCCAGACTCCTCTGTCCACGGGACTCTCCAGGGACGAGTCCTGCAGCGGGGTGCTGTGCCCTCCTGTGTCTGCCTCCTTAAGGATGTCGCGAATCCTCTCCGGAAGAGGTTGGGTGTACCTACACAGTCTCCCGTGTCCCTGCAGACACTCACAGGCTAGCGTTTGATCCTGTTTAGTGCGCTTCACTAAAGGAGACCCAGGGAGAGGAAAGGTCTCCAGAGCCACAGAGGATGCGGCCAGACGGAGACCAGTCCCGGACTCCAAGCCCGATGCGCTCTCTGACCCGCGGGCATGCTGACTCCGTCCTGCTCCAAATCACATCCTGCTGCTAGGTCCCTAGCTCCCGGGGGCTTTAGGTGACCCACCCGACCCACCAGCAGGGGAGGGAGGGGTTGCCGAGCGGTGCCACTTACTTGCCATCCGACAGGTTGATGCCTCTGAAGAGGGGGTAGTCCTCTGGCCCCGGCTTCCCCGTGTGGTCCTCGTAGAGGAAGACCGGGGAGCGTCCCATCTCCAGGCCGATCTGCTGGATGCCCTGCTCGTTATAGATGGAGACCAGGAAGGCCTGGCTGCCTTTCTTGGCTTTCACAGTGGTTAGGATGGAGAAGTCCTCAGGAAACGCAGATGCTGGAGCGGAGGACAGCGGTTAGGAGGCAGCTGGGACGCCCTCAACCCTACCCAGCCGCAGCTCTCTGCAAACAAACCAGCTCAGGGACCTGGAAGCCTCTGCTGGGGACGGTACACAGACACTGGCTTCCCATCTGCCCCTGGATCAGACCGTTCCTGCAACCCTTCCTGAGCCCCACGTGGCGAAACCCAGCCCTTCCGAGGCCCAGTCCAAAAAGAAGCCCGACTGCTCCTTCCAACTGTGAGCCTTCAGTCCTATCTTCTCACTTCCCAAACCTCAATGCAACTGTGTCTAAATCCTTAGAACTTTCTAGAACATGAGCTTCCTCTGGGCAGGTGCTGTTCCAGGTCCACCTCTGACCCTCGGCAGGGCCTAAGGCTGAACCTAGCAGAGTGTGTCTCATTCCACACCCTTTGGAGGGTGGGCGGAGAGAGAAGAGGGGAAGGAAGGCAGGAGGCTGGGGATTACCGCTCGAATGGCAGACAGTTCCTGGCTGACATGTGAATCAGAGAAAAGGCAAAATAAATCAGAAGACGGAACCCCGGCCCTGGTGTGTTGATGGGGGGAGATTTCCTTACAGCACAGGCCAGACCCTGGCTGGCCCTGCCCTGCTGGCCCCAGAGTCCTGCACACACACACCCTTCACACCCTGCATCGCGGACGGGACAGGGACCTGGCCCCTCCTCCCGTCCGTCCTGGCGGTGGGATCAGTGGTGCTCTCTCTGCCTGCTCTGCAGTTCCCTGAGAGCCGGGGCCTGGGGCGGGGCCAGGAAGGCTCAGCGCAAGTCAGCATGCTTCTCAGAACCAGGGCACGGAGTGGGCCCAGTGAAGTGTCAGCAGGGACTCCAGCCCGGGAAGGACAAGGCCCTGAGGCTGACACCACCTCCCACCCAGCGCGCCATGGAGGGCTGGAGCCGGCCCCGGCCCTGGGTAAGGACAGAGCCCCTCACTGACCCACCCCTCCTCTAGAACTATCACAAGGTCAACCAGAAGGCCCGGGTGCCTGAGCTGGGATCAGTGAGGAGGGCCTCCCTGGTGGCTCAGATGCAAAGGATCTGCCTGCAACTCGGGAGACCCAGGTTCAATCCTTGGGTCAGGAAGATCCCCTGGAGGAGGGCATGGCAACCCAAACCAGTATTGTTTCCTGGAGAATCCCATGGACGGAGGAGCCTGGTGGGCTACAGTCCAGGGTGTTGCAGAGTCAGAAGGGACTGAGCGACTGGCATGCCCACGTCCAGTGAGGAAGCTGTCCGTGGGCGCCCTCTGCCCCACAGCCGGGCAACTGGCCTCTGCTTCGGGCCCCTGCGGGGGAGCCCGGCCAATGCCCTGCTGGGGGAAAGGGGGCTGCCAAGCAGATCCCCGCCCCCGCGGCCCCCGGAGGACCCGGGGTGGAGGGGTCTCTCTAGGGGGAGGATAAGAAGGGTCATGGCAGCTTCAGGCCCTGAAACCAAACCCCAAAGGCCAACAGAGCTGAGTGAGCTCTCAAGGCCGGGATGGGGGGCAGGTGGAGACGGCCATCCCACGGGCGCCAAAGCTTGGACTGAGGTGCGGATGCAGGAAGGCGTGTGGCTCGCAGCCCAGGGTCAGGTCCCCTTGTTGAGGAGCTGCCAGTTGGGGTCTGCTCGCTGTGCTCAGCGCCGTGGCCCCACCTACCCCCAGGCGGGCAGAGAGGGGGTGGGTTTGGCCGGTAGTGCAGGCAGAGGCTTCAGGTAGGGTCTGATGAAGGGGCAGGTATGCAGGGAGCATCTGGGCACCACCACACCCAGCCAGGGTCGCCAGGTCCGAGGGGAGGGGTGTGGTCAGCACAGTCACCTGGGGGAAGGCTGGCTTCATTACGGCGCAGACTCAGGCTGCCCTGTGTGCACGAGAAGCCGTTTGAAAAGAGCTCTGTGGAGGCCACTACCATCACCAGTGTCTCCCCACACTGTCCTCCAAATGTGAGACGTGCTGCGGGGCCAGAAACCCCGGCCTGCAAGAACCGCCGTGGGCGGGGGGGTGCAGCGGCTGCACGCAGGCCCCGGGCGAGACCCCAGCCGGCACCTCGGCAGGCCCTTTGGTCCCCGAGCGTGAGCGGACACTGAAAGGCCCGGGGTAGCATCTGACCCCAAGCATCTCAGAGGTCCCTGCTCACATCCAGGACGGACAACAGTCACCCTCGGACGCCGTGACCCCTGCTCTCATCTCAAAGGTCGCCCTGTGTCCACCCCGTGGTGACCCCACGCCACTGACATCACCCTCCTGCCTCAGGTAGAGAGAAGCCTGGAAACAGGAGGACCCCTCCTCCATCATCAGGGCACGCAGCCCAGGACCACGGACGCCTGCACTACCAGCTCATTAAGATGCTGGCTAACAATGCTGAAATCACTTCCATAACACGTGTTCTCAGCTCAGATAACCGGAAAGGATGAACTACATCTAACATTCATCCCTCTCCTGGCAAAATAACAATGGGTGTATTGTCACTTCAGAGACGGTCCATTCTCATCTCCGCGTGAGCAGGACGCTGGCCTGCTTCGTGATCTGCGTCAGGGAGAAGCTCGCCTTCTGCCCAGCACTTCACGTTTTATCCTCAGGGAAGAGCCGAAACTGAGCAGCAGTCTTGGTGAGGGGCCCCTGACTCCCTTAGACCATCTCCTGTTCACTCGGGCTGACACCCAAAGGCACTGCAACAGTCTGGGTAGACCATGGGAGCTCAATAAATGCACGTGCCATTAAACTGAACCCTACTGGGCCAACAGTGGCTGGGCCAACAGTTTCACATTCTGGTGGACACAGGCTGATTCTGGAGCCCCAGCCCGTCATGACGGTGGCGGTGGCGGAGGGGACGTCATTATGCCCGGCCCCCCTGCTCAGATCCCAGGCAGGGAGAGAGTCTCGGGGTCCCCGAGGTGGCCAGAGGGAGGCTGAAATGGGGAGCGGTCCCCACGCCCGGGCACGATCAAGGGCAGGCTGCCCTGTCTGGATGTCTTCAGAGGAGGCAGCTAGACCTGGGCAAAGGCAGCCGGCCAGTGGCTCAGGGGACACAGGGGCGCCCCACCAGTGGCCAGACAGCCCCCCGGGACACACCTGCCTGCTGCACTCCAGGCGGGCCCGTGACAGCTTCTAGCAGGGTCTCAGGCCGGCTTTACCTTGACGGGATGTCCCTCTGCCGCCCACTACAGGTGGTGGGGGCAACAAGGCCCAGGAACCCCCGGCCCACCGCCCGGCAAACTGGGCAGCCCTCTCTGGTTGGTTGGTGGCACCCACTCCCCACACAGACCACCGCCCTTGGATCTGATTCAGTCCCTGTGGCTCCGTCCAGACGGGGTCAGGAGACCCAGCACCACCTCGTACAGTCACACTCTTGGTCCTGCCAATTCAGAACCCAGACTACAGGCTGCAAGCAAGACCAGAAAATCCTTCTCAGATCAGGGAGGAATGCTAGCGCCCTCTTCGCCAGCAAGAGCAGAGAACACCACGCTGCTGCTCTTCGCCACTGGGAAGGGGGCTGGGCCTCTGAAGAAGCTGGCCTGTGGCCCCCGACGTCCCGGGAGATGGCCTGGACGAAGGTGGGGGCACAGCGCTGGAGGACAGGTGAGTGGGCAAGGCTGGTGTGGGCGGCTCTGGAGGGTAACGGGCGTCGGGGCTGGGGAAGCGGGACAGGGCTCCACAGAGGCCCCGAGCCTCATCCGAGAGAGGCTCTGAGAGAAAAAAGGACAGGGAGGCTGGGCGTGGTCATCACCCCCGGACTGCAGAAAAGACCCCAGGAAACGTCCGCTTAAACCATCCCGGAGGAGCGGCCAGTTCCACCTGGCGTTAAGGAGGCAATCGTTACATATGGACCCATTCGACTCCTTGAGCGAATTATGGCTCAGAGGCCCTGTAATAGCCCTTTAAACTCTTTCAGCATCTAATGAAGAGGCTAATTGGAGAGCCCGGGGAAAATGTGGGCTTAAAAGAAATTCCCTGTCTGCTGTTCCGGAGTTCATACCGGATCTCCAGTAACCGGCCCGTATCCTGAGACCCTCTGACGTCACTCGCCACAAGATAACATGGGGGGGGGGGCTTGGATAAAGGACACCAACCCCGGTGAGCTGGCTGTGACCCGGAATTGGGCGGCAGGGGTCAGATCAAACTACCTGCCAGCAAAGTGACTACAGACGGCCTCGGGGTAGGACACCGCGTGAGATGACCACGCCACGCACACGCCGCGCAGTGGACGTCCGTCCCAGAGCCCGGGCACGAGGGTGCAGGGCCAGCAGCGCTCCCAAGACACCCTCGCCCCAGCCCCTCAGCCCCCCGGCAGAGGAGCTCTAAACTGGGGGCTCGGGGCAGGACAGCAGGCAGCCTCTGGGTGATTCAGAACACGCTGGCCCCAAGGGATAAGAAAGACTCTCTGGGCGTGAAACCCAGTGACATCCCTGAGCTTCTTTGTGGCGAGTGACCCGTAGGGCCCTGGTGAGCCCCGTCTGCAGTGATGGTCAGACACTCTAGAGTGGGGGGCGTCTGGCACCCCAAGGTGGTCAAGGGGGGCTCCATAAGACACAGTGAAGGGCCTTGTGGCCCCTGAAGGAGCTCACCGGCCCAAATGCCATTTCTAGAAAGAGCAGACTCAGCCTCTCTCGCAGAGAGAAACTCTTAAGAGTCCCTGTGGATTTAAAGAGAGGCTGAGGAAACACCGGCGTGAAGCAGACGGTGAAGAGTGAAAGGGCCAGAGGAATCACACACAGCCCAGAAAGGGCACATCCTTCTGGAACCCTGCGGGCACGCGGCTGACAGACCCCACTGCCGGCCTAAGGATGCCCGACTGGAGGGTCAGCGAGCGAGGCAGGCCGTTGCCGGAAAGGTTAGCTCACGCTTCTGAGGATTACGGAACATCTCCGGGCTGAGCGCATCCGCCCGGCGTCCCAGGGCCCTCTCTGATCTCAACCGGGAGGAAGAGCTCCACTGAAGTGGGGGGAGAGGTTATCAGTCACGGGCCTGGTCAGCCAGTCCAGACGGCCCCGAGGCCAGCGGGGAGCTGCCTACCAGCAACCATCGCTCTGGCTCCGGGCTCGTAATTAGAAGCAGCGATGTGACACTTGGCAATCGATTCTCATTAAAAGCCTGCACTCTCTTGCTGGGAGCTCTGATGTTTGATGCGTGTGCCTCTTAATGTCCTCACCCCCAATTAAGCTTCAGTCTGGAAGTGTTTCCTTTCTCGTGACCCTAGGTTTCTTAACCCCGCACCTGGGAACCGCGCTTCTCCGTGTTGCCTTTGGAGTCCCGGCCTCCCGCCCCCTGCTGGAGAGACACCTGCTTGGAGACGCAGTGCAAACAGACGCGGCCCCGCTCCCACCTTTGGGTGTGGACGGCGACCGTAGCTAGACGTGCGCTTTCACTATCCTGACGTCAAATCCGGCTCCTTCCTGGAAAACCAAGCACGCTTCTCCCTCCGTCAGGCGTTCCTCCCCGCCTCCCCGCCACTCCGGTTGCGAGCTCCCGGATCTGCTGCCTGGCTAGGGGCGAGAAGCGGAGCCACACCCCCGCCAGGCATACACGCCGTCTCTTACCAGGGTACAGCTGCTTGGTGGGCGCGCTGAGCTGGGCATCTTTCGTGACTCTGTAGGCGACATCCGGGCCTTTGGAAGATCGCCGCGCTGCACAGAAGCCTGTGGTCTTGGTTATTCCATCAGGCAGGTTGTGAAAATCTAGAACCTTCAGGAGATCTGCTGGCTGAGCTGAAAGGACAAAGGCGAGGTGACGAGTTAGCCACGGGCAGGAAGGGCGCACCCGGGCGTGCAGATGAGCTGGAAACCAACCCTCAGAAACCCCCTCCTTCCGCCCGCTCCAGGACCACCTCTGACCCTCAGAAGAGGCTGAGGGATCAGCTCAGAAATCAGGTGCTCTCGGGGGCAGGACACCCCACTTTGCGGAAATGCACATGGCCAGCTCCCATCCTGGTCCCTGCAGGCAGCCACCGCAAGGTGTGAACCCTCTCTTACTCGGCGGCACTCAACGTTGCTCTTTTTCCCCCCAAGTACCGCACCAGCCCCGGGCTCCCAGACCCCTCTTCTCACTAGCGTCACAAGAAACCCACCCCAAACAGAAGCTGAAAGGCGGCGTTGGCTCCCACGGCTGATGCAAGCGGCTTCACCCAGGGTGGTCTTACGAAATGGGAGTGATTGACGGCCCGTGACGTCCCTTACGCAACTGCCGACGGCGGGCCCCGCCCCCGGGTGCGGCTGAGGACAGCGGGCAGGCTCCTGGCACATCTCATGCCCCATCTTTGCCCGACTGAAGTGCAGTTTTCCCATAACCTTTTGCACAAACAGTCAGTCTCCATTTGCTCCCAGAAGACCCACGCCTACAGGGCGAGACAGCACCCAAATAAGAGCAACGGAGGGCGGGCCCCTGCACCCCTTCCGGAAAGTTCGCGACCTCCCTCCCCTGCTGCACAGGACTGAGCGGCCCCTAGGACGGTGGAGACGCTCCTGGTGATAAGGATGGCTCCGCGCCTGCGCACTGCAACCCACCTCACAAAGACCCCAGACCTCCAGGTGGCGAGGGCCACAGGCTTGGGATCCACACGGCCCCCGCCCTACACAAGGCCTTGAATGGACAGTGCAACTCGTGTTACTACAGACAAGAGGCCCTGGGAGTCCAGGCGGAGGAAGTGAACTCAAATTCAGAGTCAGCGCGAAGGTCACGGTGTGTGCGGCCGGGGCGCCGCCCTGGGCTTCTGGGGAACCTGGTGTCCAGCAGCCGCCTGTCCGCGTGGGTGTGGGCGGGGCTGCCACGCCCCCTCCTCCTGGACACCTGGGTCTCCCTGGCCAATCAGAGCGCAGCACCACCCTGTCCCGGGTGTGACTGGGCCAGGCCGAGGAGTCTATACTGGGGCCTCTTCCTCTCCGCTCTGCGGGCTTCACACTTGGGTGATGAGCCTGCAGCCCCAGATGGCCTTCCCCTGGGCGTGGGAGGAGGGCCTGCCTACGGATGTGGACAGATTTCTGCTGTGCAGTTCGGGCTCCTGGATCAAGCTGTACCTGAAGAAGACTTGTCTACACAAACATCACGTGTGTGCCAGTCTGGGTTGGACGCTGACACTTGCTGCTAAAAGGCCACACTCACTTCTGGGTGTAACAGCGGGGCTGACGCAAACATGCCCCTGAGGTCTCTGGGCCTCCCCAGCTCACTGGCTCTCCTCCCCAGAGGGTCCTTACATGCCTGAGACTCGCTCAAGAGGCAAGTTTCCCCTTTTTAACTGGGGTGGAAGCTGTGGAGGGGAGAAAGGACCATCAAGGCTGGTTTCTCCCCCACCGAGTTCTGAGCCGTCCTGCAGCTAGCTGCTACGTGTGGAGCCCAGCACAGCCATCGGGGACGGTGGCGGGGGCTCCAGGCAGCCTCGCTGCTGGTCCGGGCAAGTCCCTAACAAGAGAACCGCCCAGACGGAGCCTACAAGGGGAGCGGGAGCGGGCAGGGCATTCAGGGCAGGTGTGCTAGACAGTGCCCAGAGGCAGGTGCAGACGATGCCCTGCAGACCACCCCCTGTGAGGGACTGGGGGTCGGGGGAGGTGGCAGGCTGGGGAGGTTCCCATCACCAAGTACGCCACCCCAACCCGTCCACCGTGCCCTGCAAGGCACCGTGCTACCCCGATTCCGCAGATCTGACGGACCCTGTCCCCGCAGCGTCATTTCTACAGCTCGGCTTTGCCACAGACCTCTGTCCCTTTAATCGGGGGACCAGAAAATGGGGAGATGAGATTCTCCACCCCTGCAGAGGGAGGGACATGGTGGGGACCCAAGATACCCTGGTCCAGGCGGGCGTCCACCGTGAAGAGAGTGTGTCTACCCCACACGTAGGGTCGGCCCCCCACGGGGCTCCCCAGCATCTGTCCACTTGACCCCAGATGCAGAGCCAGGCTGGCCAGGCGTGGGTGCCTGGCACAGCCCTGGCCTGGCCTCGGCCCGCGGGAAGACACGGCCGTGCCAGTCTCTGGCTCACCTGCCCCAAGATGCAGCTGAGCCCTGGCTCATCTCTGAGTCTCGGCTCCAAGGTCGGCCGCGGCCAGGAGGCATCGCAGACCCAGGCTGGTGCCGGGACTCACACCCCGAGAGCCACGATGATGGTCTTCCCAGATGCACGGGCTCTCAAGCCTGCCTCTTTCACAGCCGGCGGGGAAAACGGTTTTCCAGAGGCCTTCCGGTCCGTGTTTGCGGACCTCTGTTGCGACATGCTGAAAAAGCCGCCCCTCTGGCTTGTGCCAGAGCTCAGCAAGCATTTTCTCACTGTCTCAAAGGTGTGGCGAGGCGCTAGAGACTCCAGTAGGACCGTCCCCCCGCACTCTTCTCCCCACTGAGGCCAAAGCCCCCTCTCTACCCAGCAGCCTCAGCATCCTTAGCAGGGCGAGAGTTCTGCTGGGAGGCAGTGCCACCTCTGGGGACAAATGGGCGTGGGCTCAAGTCCAGCATCACCCACTGGGGAGATGATCTCGGGGCCTCTGCCTCTCTTGAGGCCAACGAGGAAAGCAACAGCAGCAAGGAGCCCAGCCCAGTTCCAGGGACCTGGGCGCTCCACACCAAGAGCCCTCCTCCCGGCTCCCGCCTCTGAGCAGAGAACGTCCCGGGGGCTGACATCACCAGGCGTCCGACAGGTCAGGAAAGACAGAAAAGGAACTGGCTGTGCGGCCTGACCAGGGAACCCTCCGCGCCCGAGAACCAGGAGTGATGCCCACGGGGCAGCTCCACGACTCTGGGGAGGCAGAGCCGGGTGGCTTCCTCGTCACCCCGGCCGTGGTCGCTCACACGGGCGGGCGCTTCTGATCTGCTCCTGCTCCATGGGGCCTGGGGGCTAAAAACTACATTTCCCAGACCCCTCTGGGGGAAGGGCTCAGGATGCAAATTCCGTTCCACACTCAGAGGGGAGCTGGAATGTGAGAAACCTTTCCGCAGAGTCTGAGCCTGCGTGCTAGGACCTGCGGCCAGGTTGTGGGGACCACCAACACTGGCAACAGTGACTTCCTGACGTCTGGGCTCCACTCACTCCGGTGGCGTGCCCGTGACCGGGGGCCTGGGGACGCCCCCACCCCAGCTCTGCTAGCGGCTGTGCAAGCCCCGGATTCTCGCACTCAGCCTCTCTCCTCTACAACAGCCCGCCCGCTTCCTGCTTGTGCACTGAGCCTGCCTGAGACCCGCACGCACACAGCCAGGCGTTCTGGCCCCAGAGCTGTCCAGGAATAGAAGCGGGAGAGGTCAGTTTTAAGGCAGAAAGGAGGAACCTGAGAAAGAATTTGGAAACAGAGTTGAGTTCCACTTGCCCTAGGCCAGAAAGGCAGCATGCTGCTGCTGCTGCTAAGTCACTTCAGTCGTGTCCGACTCTGTGCGACCCCATAGACGGCAGCCTACCAGGCTCCCTCATCCCTGGGATTCTCCAGGCAAGAACACTTGAGTGGGTTGCCATTTCCTTCTCCAACGCGTGAAAGTGAAGTTGCTCAGTTGTGTCCAACCCTCAGCAACCCCATGGACTGCAGCCCACCAGGCTCCTCCGTCCAGGGGATTTTCCAGGCAAGAGGACTGGAGTGGGGTGCCATTGCCTTCGTAACAGCCCTGAAAAGCAGTGCCACAAAGGAGGAGCTCAAATACAGACGTGCAGCTGCACACACCACACATCAGCTACAGGCGTGTGTGTGTATGTGCGTGCACAGGATGGACGGACGGATGGGTGGATGGGTGGACAGATGGATGGATGGGTGGGTGGATAGATGGATGGATGGACAGATGGATGGATGGGTGGGTGGATAGATGGACGGACAGATGGGTGGATGGATGGACAGATGGATGGATGGGTGGGTGGATAGATGGATGGATGGACAGATGGATGGATGGGTGGGTGAATAGATGGATGGATGGATGGATGGATGGATGGATGGGTGGACAGATGGATGGATGGGTAGGTGGATAGATGGATGGATGGACGGATGGATGGATGGGTGGATGGATAGATGGATGGATGGATGGACGGATGGATGGACAGATGGATGGACGGATGGATGGATGAGTGAGTAGATAGATGGATGGACAGATGGTTGGATGGACAGACAGACGGATGGATGGATGAACAAGCAATCTGTGTGTGAATGGCAGAAATCAGGAGGTAGATGTCCTGAAGACAAATTTTGCAACTGGCCCACTAAGGAGTCAAACATTTCAGCAATGGCAATGTCTCCACCAATGGAGACACGAAGATGACCCCTCTGCTTCCCCCAAAAGGCACTTCCACAATCAACCCTAAAAGTCAGCTGCCTGCCAATGCAGGAGGTGTAAGAGACCCAGGTTTGATCCCTGGTCAGGAAGATCCCCTGGAGAAGGAAATGGCAGCCCACCCCAGTATTCTTGTCCGGAGAATCCCATGGACAGAGGAGCCTGGTGGGCTACAGTCCATGGGGTCACAAGAGTTGGACATGACTGAACCGACTGAGCATAGCACAGCATAGCATAGGAGCAGGCTCCCTGTCCTTCACTATCACCCGGAGCTCGCTCAAACTCATGTGCATCGAGTCGGTGATGCCATCCAACCATCTCATCCTCTGTCGTCCCCTTCTCCCGCCTTCAATCTTTCCCAGCATCGGGTCTTTTCCAGTGAGTCAGCTCTTCACATCAGGTGGCCAAAGTATTGGAGCCTCAGCTTCAGTATCAGTCCTTCCAATGAATATTCAGGGTTGATTTCCTTTAGGATGGATCTGGTTGGATCTCCTTGCTGTCCAAGGGACTCTCAAGAGTCTTCTCCAACACCACAGTTCAAAAGCATCCATTCATTGGTGCTCAGCTTTCTTTATGGTCCAGCTCTCACATCCCTAAGTGTAAAGACATCTAATTCCTTGAGTAAGGTCTGCTTCCTGGGCCCCAGGCCTCAGGCGGGCAGGGCCCAGCCTGGCGGGTCCCAGTGGGGCCCTGGCACCTGGCTGACTCTCACAGGAACTGCCGCTGAAGGGAGCACCTGCTCTGAGTCTGCAGGGCTCCTGGCAGGTCACCCAGGAGACACATCTGCCCTTCCCGCCGTCCCTGCTACCTCCCAGCTTCCACTTCCAGAAGCAAAAAGAGCCACAGCTCTCCCAAGCGGGGAGGGGGTGGGTGGCACGCAGGGGCCCCTCATCCCGGGCCGAGTGCCCCTCAGCCCTCCCCACGAGGCCCCAGCACAGAGCACGCAGCCCCAGCGAGGAGGTCAGCACAGCAGGCTGGAAAACAAGCAGGCTGCTTCAGAGGCTCCGACCGAAATACTTCTTCAATGACCCAACCCTGGGAACAAAGCAGAGGGCAGGGCCAGGGACTGGGCTGGCAGGATGCTGGCAGCCTTCGCCTCCCAGACGGTCTCCAGCAGCTGCTCACCCGGGACATCACGGGGCAGAGGCCTGGGCCCGGCGCGGGGAACCTGGGCGAGGCCATGGGCTCTGGACCTCCCACACCTCCCTTCCCGCTCATCCCTGGGTCTGCAGGCTACAACCTCCCATGCCTCGGCCTGGCACCAGGCCCACCTTCACCCCAGCCAGGCAGCAGCATCTCCGGGGGTGGCAGGTCACTGCCCTGCTCAGACCTGGGCCCACCTGGCCACCTCTCAGGCTCAGCAGAGACGACGGGGAGGACTGGAAGCAGGAAGGGCTAGACTCGAGCCCTGCACTGGGGTCTCCGGGGGAGTGGACACGAGGGGCCTGCCCGGCGGGGGTCCCCTGCGCCCGGCTCACCCCCGCCTGCCTCGCACCATCTCTGATCACCTGTCAGTCTCTGTCGCCTCATGGGGACGAGGAAAGGCCACCAATGAGCCCAGCTCAGCCCGCAGGGCTTGGCGGCGGTTGTGCTTGTCACCTGCCTCCGGTCCATTTTCCTATTTCTGAAGAAGGGCTGAGGACCCACCAGCAGGGATTCCAAGGGATTTTCACCAAAGGAGACTGTGCCACTGCCTGCCACCATCCGTGCAGACCCAACTCAGCCATCCCTGCATCCCTGGGGTGACACAGGGCTCCAGGATTTGGAGCATCGTGGACGTGACCTTGATGGCCCTGGGCAACGTGGCTTCCACCCGGAAACGGTGACAGGGAAGGGACAGTCCGTGGGGAGGCCACACTGGGCGATGGCCGCAGGAGTCTGGGCAAGGCTGGGGGAGACATTCGTTCACCTGCACCCAGCTTGGGAAGCCCAGCTGGGCCCCAAGCACCCCCAGTGCCACACAGCCTGGGCTCTCCACCCACAGCCTCCACCCCCTCAGTCACCCAGATGGCTCACCGAGGAGGCGCCTGCCTCTGCAGATGAGGACTTGAGCTGGCCACAAAATGCCCTCATCCCCAGACACCACGAGGAGGAGATGGGGCAGGGTGCTCCCTGAGACACCTCCAGAGAAACCTCTGACAAGCTCACTCTCCTTCCAGGCAGTGACTAGCAAAGAGCCCAGAGCAGAGCCCAGGAGATCAAGGTCACTCCAGGGCAGACAGGACCTGCTCATTCTAGAGGTCCAGGACCTTATGGAGAACGCTGGTGGAGAGAAGATCCTCAACCTCTGAACCGAGGGGCTGGGGAGAAGCGCAAAACCCCAGGCTATCAGAAGGATGACAGGTCAGAGGATGCCTCGCCTCTTATTTTCCACATTAAAATACCGGCCTGAGCATCAGTGGAGGAAGATTCCAGAGACACAGCCCTCTCCTCTTCACTATGTCTGTTCAAGGTACCACGTCGTAAATCCTCCCTGAAGGAGTGGATGGGTGGGTGGGTGGATGGACGGAAGGACAGGTGGATGGGTGGATGGAAGGATGGTGGATGGAGGGGTGGGTGGATGGGTGGGTGGAAGGACAGGTGGATGGGGGGGTGGGGGGTGGGTGGATGGATGATGGATGGGGGGGTGGGTGGATGGAGGGATGGAAGGATGGTGGATGGGTGGATGGAAGGATGAATGGTGGGTGGGTGGATGGTGGGTGGGGGGTGGGGGGGTGGGGGGGGGGGGTGGGGGTGGATGGGGGGGGGGGGGGGGGGTGGGGTGGGGGATGGTGGGGTGGGGTGGGGGGGTGGATGGATGGTGGGTGGGGGGGTGGGTGGATGGAAGAAGGGACAGAAGGACAGATGGCTGAGGGAAGATGACAGAAAGGACGGATGGAGCAAGACTGTGAATGTTGAAGGGACAAACGGATGAATGAGTGAGTGAATGAGGAAGGCAGGCCAGCATCTTAAAGAGTCAGTTGATACACCTCTTGAAGGTTTCAGACACTAATCCTTCACTTGTCCCTTCCCTGCCCTGGTGGCCTCACTCTCCCTCTGGGCCAGAGTCCCATGTGATGAGTGTCTTAGTCCCTGCAAACTCCTCCTCAAGCAGAGGCAAGCTGCACCCTGGCTCAGGGTCCTTGAGAAGGGCCACCCTGGGGCTCACATGTGGAGTCTGCGCAGTGTTTCAGGTCCTCCAGGGAGTCGGATGGACCTCAGAGGACTTGCAGTCCAGCCCCCACCATCGAGAAGGGCCCGGCATAGCGTGCCCGAGCTAGGACTGGAAAGAAATCCGCTCCGTGCCATCTCCCAGCCTGCGGCTCTCCCCTCTTGGCCGAAAAGTCAAGAGCTCTGAGAAGCTTCTGACAGAGCGTTGGGAGCTTTTATGGTGAAATGTCAGCTGGAACAGACACCGCTCTGCCTATAGACACAGCGTTGCCAGAGACTGGCCACAGTGGGGAGGCGACGCCCACCCTGTGCACACGTTCAGAGATGGGACCCTCTGCACCCATGGCCTCGCCCAGGCCTGGCACCCAGGGAGCCGTGCTAAGGAGGGAGGTGGGCAGTGCACAGGCGAGTTACAGGCCCACCCCAGCTGTGGACCAGAGGCCGGCCTGGCCTGCCGCGCGGGCTTCCTTCGCCCAGCGACGCCCGAGGAAGCCTGCTGCACGGCGGCCAGGGGAAGGCCCAGGCCTTCTCGACTCTCCGTGCCACCCGGGCAGAGCCCTGGCGCACGGACCTGCACGTCTGTTGCTGGCGGGTCCCTGGGAAGAGCCTGGAGTTCCTGGCCTTGTCACTGGAGTCCTCAGGACCCAGGACTAGAGACTGACGCCCACAACGGGACCAGTGCCAGCACAGCCCGCCCAGCAGCAGCTCCATCACCCGGGCCTCCCACCTCTCCTGGGAAGCTGTGAGCATCACCCAGCATTAGCAGCACTGAAAACGCTGGATTTCCAAGTTGCTTCCCTCCCTTCAGTTACGATGCCAAGTCACGGTGGTGCCCCCCGGAGATCCCTTCTCTTAGTGAAGCCCCAGGAGAACAGGAGACCCAGTGCACACGAGGGCGGGCCTGTGCCCCCTGCGTGCGGCCCCAGCTCTCCCCACAGCCTGCGCTGGATGGCAGGAGGTGGTCCTGTGGTCCTGCGATGGCCCCACTGTGAGGTCCCTGAGAAGGGGCAGCGGTAGCCTTCATCACCAAACCGGTCCATCCTAAAGGAAATCGGTCCCGAATATTCATTGGAGGGACTGATGCTGGAGCAGAAACTCCAATACTCTGGCCACCTGATGTGAAGAGCTGACTCATTTGAAAAGACCCTGATGCTGGGAAAGATTGAAGGCAGGAGGAGAAGGGGATGACAGAGGATGAGTTGGTTGGATGGCATCACCAACTTGTTGGACATGAGTTTGGGTAAACTTCGGGAGTTGGTGATGGACAGGGAGGCCTGGCGTGCTGCAGTCCACGGGGTGGCAAAGAGTCGGACACGACTGAGTGACTGAACTGAACTGAGCCTTCGTCACAGGGGAGGAGAGAGTTCAGCCCAGGGCAGACATTCAGGACAGTGAACGAAGGACAGCCAGTCAACCAGCCACTGAACAAAACCAGCCAACGTGCAAAGGGAACGTGCCTTCCAGGGATTCAAAGTAAACCCCAGTGGGAGAGAGACCTTTTTGGGAGAAGGCGTTCCAATGAGGATGTGCACAGCATGGACCTGGCATCCCTGCTTTGGGGGTAAACCCTGCACAAGGGCCCGTATGCATGCAAGGACGTCCACGGCAGGGTCGCCTGTAAGAGACCTGGAAACAAGGTGAATGCCCATCAGTCAGGAGCTGGTTGAATACACACCGCTCATCTGTGCAGTGCTCCGCAGAGGCTGCGGGAGGGGCGATCTGGACGGTCCGACACAGAAAGACGGCTGAGGCAGGGCACGAAGAGAAGAGATGTCTGTCTAGCCCGAAAGCACGCCAGGTAAACGAACCCCCAAAACGTCCAGAACAACACCAGTCAAACGGTCAAGGGGGCACATCTGGGAGGGGGGTGAGGACTGGTAGAGGGCAGATGGGAGGCTCATCTCACCTCTGTGCACCTCTCCTCCCCAAAAATGTTGTAAGTGTGTGAAAGTGAAAGTGAAGTCGCTCAGTCGTGTCCGACTCTTTGCGACCCCATGGATCCTCTGTCCATGGGATTTTCCAGGCAATAGTACTGGAGTCAATTGCCATTTCCTTCTCCAGAGGATCTTCCCAACCCAGGGATCGAACCCAGGTCTCCCGCACTGTAGACAGACGCTTTACCGTCTGAGCCGCCAGGGAAGTCCTACGCAAAGAGTTTTATGCTTTAGAAATGTTCTTGGTTTATCAAAGTGAAAAGATAGTTATCACACATAGCGAAAATGTTTGTGAGAGCTACCAGCTATTTGGATACCACATAGAAAGGATCTTCATCTGATTCAGTATCACTCTTGGGTTTGGTAAGTCTTTCCAGTTCTTCTCCAGCCCCACTGGAGAGCTCCCAAGGAGTGCCACTTAGATCTCGAATCCTTTCTTTCCTAGGTACGTATTCCACACCTTGAGGATTGCTGGCATTGTCAATAAGTATTGAGAAAAGAACTGATGGAGCTTCTAAGAAAAACTCCAGGGAGGGCCTGAAGTTAAAGACCAAGACAGACACTGCTGTGATGACGACAGTGGTGACCCATGCCATCAAGACGTGGAACAGGTTATCGAGGAGCTTCAGAACACATCCACCTGACAGGCACAGCATTTTATTAACAATAGAACAACAGGACAGACATAAGCTTTAGGTATGGCAGCAGATTCTTTAGCACAAGCGTCCATGAAGGGGTGGTATCCATGCCCCCTTCCTTTAATCAAGGTGAGCTCCATGACTACAGGACCCAAAGAACATGGTGAAAGTGACCCGTGCTGGCGTACAGATCCAGGCTTAATAAACTGGAAGTCTCTCCGTCCTGTGTCTGGCATCCTCTTCTTTAGAACCAGACACCACGCTGTGAGGAAGCCCAAGCAGCTTCTCAGAAGGTCCCGTGGGAAAAGAAGCCCACACCCCTGGCCCACAGCCCCAGCCAAGCTCCCAGCCAACAACCAGGACCAACTTGCCAGCCGTGCAGGAAAATCACCTTAGAAACGGGCCCTCCAGCCCCAGCCGAGACATCAACCCGATGTCACGGGAGCGGACAAACCCTCCCTGCCAGGCCGCGCCCGGGTGCAGACCCACGAGCAAACTAAGATCGCAAAGCGAAAGATTGCTTTCGTCTATAGACATGAGGTGCGGGGTGGCTCTTACGTAGGAATAGGTAACCACACAACAGCGAGCAATAGAGAGGGGGAGAGGCTAACAGACACGTAAGTGAGATGCACGCGTGGCCGAGAGGGGAGAGCGGCACGGGCCACTTTCTGCGGTGCTGGAAATGTCCTGTACCCTCCTGCGGAGGCCACTACAGGACCGAACGTTCGTCGAAACTTGCACCTTTCTTCTCCCCGCACCTTTCTTCTCTCCGCTGGTCTCCAGCAACCACCGTTTTCCTTCCTGTTCCTGCAGTTTTGCCTTCTCTCGAACGGCATGTGAGCAGGGTCGCGTCCTGCACCGTCCTCTGCGTCTGCCTCTTTGGCGTGACATGGCGCCTTTGCTCCCTCGCAGCTTCAAGTACCCATTTCTCTCACTGCTCAGCGGTATTCCGCTGGACGGCTGTGGCCCGATGCGTCCATCCATCTACCAGTGGGTGGACACTTGGGTTATTTGCAGTTTGGGATGATACCTGGCGTATGAACCTTCACATACGTGTCTTCGAACAGACATGTGTTTTCATCTCTCTTGGGTAAACATCTAGGAGTGGAATTGCTGGGTCCTCTGGCAAGTGTAGGACTTACTTTATCAAAGCCTTCCAAACTGGTTCCCAAAGCGGCTGCCCCAGTTTTTGTTCCCACCAACAATGGATGAAAGTTTCTAAAACCGCATAGCATGAGTCCTCCCTTATCCTTTTTCAAGATTGTCTTCCATGTAAATTGCAGAATCATTTTGTCTACATCCGTCTTAAAAAGGCCAGCTGGGGTTTTAATCGGCATTGCACTAACTCCAAATCAATTACAGGGGAAAATGGTGTCTTAACAATAAGTGTTTTGCCCATGAGAATGGTATATCTATCCAATTCCTCTTTTCTTGTACAACATCTCTAAGTGATGATTTATAATCTTCTTGTATTTCATCAGATATATCTCGAAATATTTCATATTTCTGATGCTGCTGTAAAGAATGTTTAAGATTCTATTTCTAACTGCTCATTCCTACCATCTAGACACAGGGCTGATTTTGGTGTATTGATTTGGATTCCTGTGTCTATACCAAACTAACTTATTAGTTCGAGAGGCTTTTGTATAAATTCCTTAGTTTTACTTTTTCTTTCCACTTTATATGCCTTTCATTTCCTTTTCTTTCCTTGCTGCGCTGGCTAGGATTGCCATAGAATATTGAATAGGTGTGGTGAGAGAAGGCAACCTTGCTTTTTTCCCCTGATCTTGAGGGAGAAAGCATTCAATAGTGGGTTTTACACGGATATCCGTCATCAGATTGAAGTTCCTTTTTACTCCCCATTCACAGAGATTTACTCATCGTATTTTTCACTTAAAACTATTACAAAGGAGTATGCAATCCCAGTTTTATAAAAGCAGGCTAGAAAAAATACTGGGAAATAAGTACATCAGAATGTCCAGTGACTAATTTATTTGGCTGCACTTAACAGAAACCATCACAGAATCAGCATCACCAGCACCATGGCTTAAACAAGTGCAAGGCTGTGATGGATTTTTATGTTAAAACTTCTATGATGGGTGCGTATTGCTTTTATAACAAATTCATGGCATAACAAATGCCAATTCGTGTCCAGCAGGAAATGGCATTATATAATTAAATAACTTTCCTCTCCACACCTACCTAAAAACACAAGATATTCACGGATCTTTCGGTCTCTGCCTTGATAGTGGGCAACATTTAGCTGATCTTTATAAGAGAAGACCGCAATTGCACGTCTCTGGAAGGTCTACACCTCCCGAGTCTGACATTTGAGGTGGGTCACCCCCCCCCCAGGAGTCCGCACAGGGCCCCGCTCAACCCTGCCCTTTTGTACTGACGTGGACACAGGCAAGTGTGTCTGCTGACTCCTTCGTTTCTCTAACACGGGCATCAGCTGGGATTTACCCTGAAATTCTCATTAGAGAAGACAGCTTTAGAAACACAAGATGGTTTTAACACCCATTAAATGTCACACAGCAAACAAGGTCACAGATGAAGTTAAAGGAATATTTCCTGTTCCAAATTAAAGCCACTGTCTGGACCATCAGCGCCTTCACACAGTCCCAAGTGCAGCTGCTTTCAGAGCCCAGGCCTCGGAATCATCCTGGTGTCTAGGTGGTTCTACGCATTTGGCATTGAGATGACTTCACTCAATTACGTGATTCAAGGGAGAGAACATCGCGCTGGGTCGCTCTGGCCTTCGCAGCGGCGTGCCCCATTGCTTCCCCTCGGACCAGCAGGCGTCCTTCAACCACTGGGGCCAGGAAAACCCGCACACCACTCTAACCAGGACCCGAACCAGCCACGTGGCCACAAAGTGAACACAGGATTTTACGTGGACCCCATCAGCACCCGGGCAGAAGTCCCTATGGGTGGCAAGCCCAGAACTGACTTCCAGTCATCACCCCCAAGTCCACATCACCCATTCTGGCTGAGTTTTCCGAGTGCCACACTCAGCAAGGTGATGACGTCAAGCTTCAGGGTCCCCTCTCCCCGGGGTGGACAGCTGCGGGCCCTCCCAGGGTCACGGCCTCCGGTTCAGAAAGCTCTGGCCGCCCTCCAGAAGCAGGTGGAGGCCGACAGTGTGCAGGGCCATTTCTACCGGAGCCCCATGGGCAAGAGCGGGCCCCTGCCCTTTCACCCACACGCCCGCCCCGCTCCAGCCCAGGGCAGCCCGCTCTCACACCCACCTCTATAGCACCCCCAGACGTGAGCCTCTCCCAGCCCTGTCCCCTGGTCCTCCAGCATAGACGCCGAGCACGTTCGGTCCGTGTGACCTCCCTGGCGGGAGAAGGTCCTACCAAGCTGGACCCTGATATCAGTGTCCACCCAACCAGCCACGGCAAGCATTCGGCCAAAGTGCAGCTGGCCCAGGAAATGGAGGGGGGCGGAGCAGAGGCAACCAGCATCCACCGGCTGTCTTCGGCTCTAGAAGGTGCTCTAGTTCTTCTGACTACACGAGTGGAAATGTCTACAGCTTAGGGACACACGTGCCTTATAACCGTTATTAGCGATCCAACTTCAGCCAGTGACCCCGTGGGGTAGGAAGAGCCACTCCATCCTCCAGACGAGGAACTGCAGTGTCCTGAAGGCCCAGGTGACCTGGGACGAATCAAAGGCCCAGCAATGGTCACCCCAGGTCCGAAGCATTAAGTGGCAGTTCCCTGCTGCCTCCCAAGAGCAGGAAGGTGGGGAGTGCCTGGCTTCGGGCAGAGTGGGCAACCCCAGTTCTCACACA
Organism: Ovis aries; assembly: GCF_016772045.2. Lineage (NCBI taxonomy): Eukaryota > Metazoa > Chordata > Mammalia > Artiodactyla > Bovidae > Ovis > Ovis aries. The sequence continues at coordinate 1,673,925 of NC_056056.1, forward strand.
TGAGGTGCACCTCGGCTCAGCACCACTGCCCAGGGCACAGTAGCTGGGGCAGGGAAGGCCCACCGTCAGCTGGAGTGCGATTCTGCAGCGAAAGGGCTTTACAACGCTTCAGGGCTTGGCCACCGTGAGTCACTGTCTAGGAATCCACCCTAAGGAAATAGAGGCAGAGAGGATTCACCAAAAGATGTTCATCCAAGTGTTATTTATAACACAGACGACTGGAAATAAGTCAAACCCAACATGAGAGGAACAGTTAAGCGAGGTCCACGCAAGCCTCTGATGGAGGTCCAGCAGCCGTGAAGATACTTACAAAGAGTTTGTAATGCAGGACACAGGAAGTGTCCACAAGAAAGGCACACAGCAGTTTCTACACACGCTCAGCCAGGAAGAGGGGAAATGCGAGGAAGGTCTGTGTCCCCACCAGAATCCACAGGGTGATGGCTGCAGAGAGCTCTCACCCCAGCACCGCGTGAGGATGCAGCGAGACCACAGCGGCCGGGAACCAGAAGAGGGTCCTCCCCCACCCGGCCGCACCTTGATCTTGGACTCCCCATCCTCTAGAAAGATGAGAAATAAATCTCTTCTCTCGGTAAGCCACCCAGGCTGTGGTGTTTTATTCTAGCAGCCCAAAGACAGAAGGAAAGAAAAAGGAATTTTTGTATTTTCGTATTTCCCAAATTTGTTCTAATAAGTGCGCTTTATTTTTACAGTCAACAAAAGTTAACAACGGTCCTTGGAGAATTAGTAGACTCTCTGAATCAATAACTAAATATCCTGAAATGTGGACTCTCCACTTCCCGGCTCACAAGATGGGGTTCATCTTATGCATGTTACTGCCAACTGGCAGGCTTCCATGCCCCACCTCTGCCAAGAGCCCCAGTGGGCCTCCCCATCACCAGCTACTCCAGAGTCACAGGCTTCCCCTCTCTCTTAAAAGCCCAAAAAGCGGCCAGCATCTCCCTGTTACCCTGCCTCCTGCTGCTGCAACTCTATTCATCCCGTCTCTCAGTCAGTCCAGGCCAACAAACTCTAGGAAGATTTCAGCGTGCCAGGTACTTCGTAGGCACTGCAGAAGCTGAAGCGAATCAGCCATTCCTGGCTCTCAAGGAGGCCTGGGTAGAAGGTGGGAGCCTGGGGTGGTCATACACACCCTGATGCAAACAGGAAAGACGGCTTGGTGGAGGGGGCAGCCCGTATCTGTGATGGAAGAATGGGTGAACTGGCGGGTGGGTAAGCAGACTATGAGCTGGGTCAGTGGGTGGGCTTAAAGACTAGATCACAGGTGGGTGGGTGGGTGGAGGTGTGGATGGATGCTTGGTTGGATGGATGGTTGGTTGGATGGATGGACAGAGGGAAGGGACGGATGGACAGAGGGAAGGGACGGAAGGGTAGATGACTGATGGAGAGAGGGCAGAAAGGAAGGATGGGTGAGACGTGACTTTGTAAAATGGTTAAAAGGATACATGGAGAACGAGAGAGTGAACAAAGGAGGGGAAGTCATCGTCTTAAAGACTCAGTTGATTAGCTTCTCAGAGATTTTCGATACCATCCCTTTACTTGACAGCCTGCCCACCTCGGTAGCCTCACTCTCCCTTCTGGGCCAGAGGTGAAGTCCAGTGTGATATGTGTATTTTATTGGATGGATGGATGGATGGATGATGGATGGTGGATAAAGACCCTCATGAGTTTAAACTGAATTTTGGTACCCAAAGTCTCCTCTCTGATAAAGCCCTAGCCTCCGCCACCATCTCACTCACAACACGCTCTAGCCAAGCTAAACCCTGCATTCGGAGCCCGAGGCCACACAGTGTCCAGGTCTCTGCACATTCAGTTCCCTGCATCTGGAATCCTGTTCACCCGCCCTCCACGCCTGGTGACTCCCCTTCACCATGCAGACCTCAGCTCAGGCACCGCTGCCTCTGGGAAGGACTTCCCCAGCCTCCCTGCTGGATGGGTGGTTCTTTTCACTGCCCACTCTTACCAAATGAGACTGAACTAAGTGAGGTGACCCTCTGATTATTTTGGCCCATAAAATGGTAATTTCACATGATTCAACCAAACAGACTCATCTCCACTCTAAGGCTGTAGAATCCCACCAGGATGTGGGAGTTGAGGGCAGGGAGCCTGTCCAGCCTTTAGTTTCCAGCATGGGGGTCATGATCAACCCAATTCACCTGGCACACCCATAACTCCATCAGATGAACAGGTGGACAAAGGGGTCTCAGCTCCTCCCCCCTCCCCAGCCCCCAGCTCTGCTCCAACAGGACAGAGCAGCAGTCTGGTAGGAATAACAGTGACTGAAGCCGGGAAAGTCCTCATCCCAGCAGGGACCTCAGGGAAAGAAGTCTCCATTGTCCCGTGACCCCACAAAGCCCCCTCCCTGACTGTCCACACCTGAGGTCCTCCAGGTGTGGGACCCTCGAGTCTCTCCTCTGAGCTGGCTTTCTGGGCGGCAAGGCGCCTCTCAGCCGGCGAGGGAGACTGGAAGGACCCTGTGACTCGGAACCGTGGAAAGAAACGAGCCTCATAACAGCAGGTGAGGCAGCACGGGGCCGTGATACAGGGTCACGAGTGGTCACGGAGCCACGATGGTGCTCATGGGGTCGGAGGTCACGGGGCACGCCCACTGCGTGCTACCCAGCCACTCAGCACAGAACAGCGGTCACGCCCACGGCTCTCCCACGCTTGCCCACGGTCATTGAATGACACGTGGTCAATGTAGTCGGTTCCCTTCTGCACTGGTCTACAGGTCTTGTTTCTTTTCCTCTTCTTTTTTGGACCATCGGCTTTTATAATTGACAGAGTCATTCCAGCCGAAAGCGTGTGCCCGCCAGCAAGAAGGCACGAAGCTCCCAGGACAGCCAGCCCAGCCTTCCATCCCGAGTCTCTATTCCCTACACACCTGCCCATCTTCCAACCAGCCCACCTGTCTGAGCAACACATTCAGCCAGTTCAAACGATGCCAGAGAGAACTGCACGTCTGTGCACCCAGCTGTCCCTTCCAGAGAAAACCACGGGTCCCCCCGTTTGTGCCTCCTTCCTTGTCGTCTACGAATACGCAAGTGTGGCTTTCTGTGGGTTCTCGCTAGAGATGGATTCATTCTAAGAGGAGCTTTCTTTCCTTCCAAATGCTGGAGACTGAGCCATTTCAGGAAGTACAAAGACACGGAGACCCCACTCCTGCAGCTGCTCAGGGACCCTCCCCGGGAGCCGCTCAGGGGCTTACTGGTGGCTCCAGCAGCTCTCCCAGCGGGTGTCTGGTTGTCCCAGCCCTCACCTGCAGACAGCATGCAGGCCACAGACATGTCTGCACGCACGTCCGCCTGTATCCACAGGAGACGTTCCGAGAAGCAGAGCCTCCAGGTCCAATAGCCATGCATTTAGAATTCCAACAGATCCTGCAAAGGGCTTCCCACGTGGCTCCAGTGGTAAGGAGCCCGCCTGCATAATGAAGCGTGGTTCGATCCCTGGGTCAGGAAGACTCCCTGGAGGAGGGCATAGCAGCCCACGCCCATATTCTTGCCTGGACCATGGACAGAGGAGCCTGGTGGCCTACAGTCCACGGGGCCGCAAAGAGTCGGGCACGACTGAAGAGACTTAGCACAAATATCGCAACAGCCTTTCCTAGAAGGACGGCCCGTGGGCACCCGCTCCCTCACCGGAGCCAGCAGCGCCTGCTCGCAGCAAGCGTTCTTCATCCGCCTGGCCGGGTGAGAGGCCGGGTCTCCCCGGCCTTCACCTGCATCCCCTTCCTGTGAGTAAGGTCAAACACCTCCCCACAGGCTCAAGAGCTACCGGTATTTTCTTTTCAAGAAGCAATCATATCTTTTGTCCATTATTACTGATAATTTTTGGTTTGGTTTGGTTTGTTTCCTGGTCCTTTCTATTGACGTGTAGGAGTTCTTTGACTGTTAGAGTATCAATCCTTTTTCTCTGATATGCATATTTTCATATTGTTTTCTCACAGTGATGGGTTGTTTGGGGGGGGGGGGGAGTTGACCAGAAAGAAAATGTTGGCTTTTTATGGAGTCAACTTATAACTTCTAGGATTTATGTCCTGCTGAGAGAGGCCTTCTCATCCGAGATCCCGAGCCTCAGAATCCCGTATTTTCTTCTCGTAGCTTTAGGCTTTCACTTTTCGAGGTCACATCACTGGGCCATCTGGAATGCATTTTGGTGTGAGACCGAGTCAGGTTCAAGTTCTTCTTCCCAGAGGCTTGCTCTTTATCCCAGCCCAGTCCAATGACTAAGCCTTCCTTTCCCAGCCAACATGAAATGTTACCTTTATCAAAGTCTAAATTTCCGCGGCTGCCAGGCCTTAAAAACGGCAGAGCAATGGCTACACACCCCCTTCTTGTCCCACACAGAGGGGAGTCCTGCTGCTCACCCAGACCCCCGGGACCCCCTCTCCCCCAGGTGGGTCCCAGAGGGGAGGGATGAGCGCCCAAGGAGGGAAGAGCTAGGGAAAACCCGAGTCAACACCAGAGATCTGGGGCAAGACCCGACGTCCAACACGGGAGACTCTTCGGGAAAATCAGGGCGATCACGGGTGTAAACAGCATGCCCTCCCGATCAAGGGAAATGAAAAAGCCCGAACCAGCTGCGCTGGGCGCGGCCTTCCTCTTAAGGAGCGGGTGTGGCAGGGGACAAGGCCCGGGGCCGGGACTGCCTGTGCCCCAGAATTTCCAGATCAGCACAGTGAGCGGCCTCCTTCCGTTCCTTTCCCTTTGTGCTCAGACTCAGTGGGGTTCCAGTCTGGGGGTTATGGGGGATTTTTACTTTCTTCTTTATATTTTTTCTTATTTTCCAAAACGCCCATAATGAACATGTATCTTCTTTACCTGGAAAATGTGTCTGCAAGCAAAACCAAAGACGGAAGAGAAGCGGGGACAACCCTCAGGGAGGGGGACACAGCCGGCAGTCGGGGCCCCGGCTCCCCCAGGCCGTCCCCGCAGGCTCTTCCTGCCCTCTGACCTGCGGGGTCCCGCACTCCAAGGGCGCAGCTCATTCTCCCGCGAGGTGTCACAGCGAGCCGGACAGCACCAGGGAAGGGACCCTTGTGGACGGGGAAGCCAGGTCCCGACTCCAGGACCCTCCAAGGCCTCGGGGCCAGCTCGTGTTAGGTCAGCCCCCGCCCACCCCGCACCGCCCCCCAGGGCCAGGCGAGCCCTTCCCACGGGGCTGCCCCCGACGGCCCCAGCACAGAAGCGGCAGACAGTCGGTGCTCCGTAGACGGGGAACTGCGTTTAGGAAGGCGGTCTCTTCACCCACCCCCGGCGCAGCCCTGCACGCCGCCCGCAGCGCCGAGAAGACATCGGGCAGGTTCCATTCAGAAGCTGCGCTTCTAGAGCATTTCCCGCCTCACGCCTCAGGGGGGCCCACGGCCACACGGTCCTGAGGCTACGTGCCCTCGGGCAGCAGCAGACGGGATTAACACCGCGGGGCTCGGGGCCCCAGCCCAGCGAGCGCGCCTCGCCAGCCGTCCCCCGCGCCCCCAGGCCGGCAGCCCTCAGCCGCCTCCCCGCAAGGCCGGGGACAGGACGCGGGCCCAGGGCCGCAAGGGCTCAGGCGGGAGACCTGAGCCCCGGAAGCCCCCGGCCAGCCTTGCCCGCCCCTCGCGCCTGGGGAGCGGGGGCAGCCAGCGTGGCCCGGACCTGCCCGCCTGGCCCGGGCGAGGTGACAGCACCCGCCGCCGCTGCCCCGCCGCTGCCCCGGCGCCGCCAGAGCAGAAGAGTCCGCGCCGCAACGTGCGAGCCGCGAGTCGCCGAGAGCAACGTGCGGCGCGGGCGCAGACAAGCCCGGACGGCAGGGCGCGCGGCGCACGGCAGGGCCTTCCGCGCGGGCAGCGGTTCACGGGCGCTTCCACCGCCGCAGGCACCGCAGCAGACGGCGCTCCAGTGAGTCAGTAGAGAGGCCAGCCCAACCCTCTTCAGAGGATATTGACCAGGCATCAGAGTTTATGGGAAAGGCACGTGCCTGGAGCCCGGTGCTTTGGGGGTGGGGGTGCGGTTTACATTCTGCACAGAAGGGCAGGTCGTGGAAACCGAGAGGCAGGCCAAGCTCGGCAAGAGCAGCCACCCGGGGAGGGCGGCTTAGAGCACACGGGGCTCAATGCCAACATCTGTGCTCGCTGGGGTGGCGGGGGTATGGGGGGGCACCAGGAGGCCTCCTGGGGCCACACTCTCACCTGCCCAGGAGTCCCGGGAGACAGAAGCAAGTCAAGGCAAGGACTCGGAAGAGAAGCAGGGCAGACAGAAGCCAGTGGAATGTAAGGACTTTCAACCACAGCTGACAGTTTCTGGACGTGATTTAAAGAGTAAGAGGACTGATCCTGGAGTGGAAGGAGCCTGGGGTGAAAGGGTCTGGGAGGATCCATCCGGAGAGACTGTAGATAAGAAGCAGGGTGGCAGCGGGGGAAGGAGAGAGACGTCGGAGGGGTTGCGTTCCTGTGGGGAGGAGGAGGCCACGCTCAAGCCCCAGGTCTGTCTCCTTGGCAGAGACACCTGGACTGACCCTCACAGGGCGGACCTCTCGGGCTTGCTGGGTGGAGTGAGAGATCATGAGTGTGGGCAAGCAGAGGATGCGTGCCCACCGGGCGAGAGACACCCCAGGGACGATGCTCACTCACACCTGCTAGGGTGCATGGGCCGCATGTGTGCACACACGCATGCACACGCATGCACACGCATGCACACACGCGTGCACACACGTGTGCGTACATACGCACACACCGTCTGCAAACGGGTCATGGGCTGGGGATCCCCTGGGAGGTCTGTCTGGGGGGTTTCGACTGCTCTGTGGAGGTGAAAGCAGCGCCAGCGTGGACCATCCGCACAGCCCTGAGCCTCGGACTCCATCTGGCACACCCCCTGGGCTGCTCGTCCACGACCGCCAGACCAGACTCCAGAGGGACCCTGGCAGACCCCCGTCTTCTTCTCTCCTCTGGCCTCTGCAGGGGCATCAAGCCAGAATACCCACCTCCCCCAGAGAGTGAGGGGCCCCCAACCTCTCCCAGAGCAGCTCAGGCCCCACACCTTTACGAGGACAGAAAGTCATTCATCCCTGTTGGCGTCAGTAAGTTCTGTGGTTTAGTCACTAAATCGTGTCTGACTTTTTTGCGACCCCACGCTCTTCTGTCCGTGGGATTTTCCAGGTTAGGATACCGAACTGGGTTGCCATTTCCTTCTCCAGGGGATCTTTCCAAGGGACTGAACCTACATCTCCTGCCCTAGCAGGTGGATTCATTACTGAGCCCCTCAAGTCTGCCCACCCTGTTCCAGAGAGCGGTTCTAAGTGTCAGCCAATGCCCTCCACATTCACCAGGGGCACCTCTGGCTCCAGCCCACAGCTCTTCCTTGACACCTCCTCGCATGCTGCAGGCACAGTGGGAAGTGACAGGTCCAGAGAGACCCTGTGTGTGTGGAGATCCAAACTGCACCTCCTAAAGTCTCACCCAGAGCTAAGAGGAAGACACCCTCAGCTCTATTTCGCACATGAAGAAAGGACGTTTTGCAGGTCACAGCTCAGAACCACGGCAGTCCTAGCCCCCCGGCCATGCCCGGGGTTTCTGGCAGCTAGAGCCGGGCTGCATGCCTCCTTTGGCCTCGAGGTAAGCGCGCCTCCACCTGGGCCTGAAACGTGAGGCTTGGGCTCTGTGACAGCAGATTCGGGCTTCATCCACCCACTGTCCGCCGTGACTGCTGCCCACCAACCGGACCTCCAGCTGGAAATGCCCGGGACCACATGTGCGGGATATGCGCTGTTCCCTTGGTTTCAAAGGAGCTGCAACTCCCTAGCTTTTCCCAGTGGCATCTGCCTGGCCCGGTCAGTGGGGTAGGTGGGCCACCCAAGCAGCAAACTTCCTGGAGGACTCTGACAACTCTAGGACTCAGGACCCACCCTCAGGGAAAAGCAGGAGCAGAGATCTTGCACCTGGCAAGCCCACTGACCTCCTGCGACAAAGGGCGGGCTTAGAAACCAGGCCCCTGGGCACTGCTTCTCTCTCAGGGTTTTTTATTTTTCTTTTTTGAAATGCTGATAGTTTAAAGATGTGGACTCTTCCCCGGCCCAGCTTCTCTGACCCGGAAGAGGTGGTGGCTCGGCTGCCCCAGCTTTACTCTGAAAACATCTGAGGGGCTGCTTGGCCTGCACCTGGCCCTCAGAGTGGGAGGGGCCTGGCGCGCGCCCCACCCTCGTCGCTGGCAACGTTTGGCTCCCTGGCACGAGCCCCGAGTGTCTCTCCGGTCGTGTGTGAACCGATGTCAAACAGGCAGGACCCACCTGGCTACAATCCTCCCCTACCGCTGCTTCCTTCCCGCTAAAACGGAAAAAATGACTCAGCCAGGACAGCTCATCCCCAAACACAGACACAGCTAAAGGCTGAGCTACCCCAGCTTCACCTGACTCGAGCAGCGGGAGGAGGGTCCGGAGGGGCCTGGGACTCAGGGGGCTTTGGAAGGGCAGCTGAACATGCACCGCTTCCTCCTGACTGCACAGGCGCCCACCTCCAGCCTGGGGCCCGGAGGACAGGTTGGGGGCGGCCACCAGCTTTCAGCAGCCGCCCCACCCCTCTGTGCCGGGATGAAGGCCCCAGGGAAAAAGATGGGGCTGAAACCCCACCTCACAGTGATGTCTGCTCTTGGAAGGCCCTGTCCCCAGGAGGCTGGGTGAAATTCAGTTTCCACAATGCAAATGCTATTTTAAAGGCTCTGCCACTCACTAGCTGTGGGGCTTCTGGGAGCCTCAGTTTCCTTGCCTGTAAAATGGGGCTACCTCTTGCCTAGAAAAGATGTCGTCAGGATAAAACAATGTATGAAAGCCCTTAGAGTAAGGTAGAGAGAGAGCGGGGGGGGAGGCCGAGAGCAGAAACCCCCCACTCCATGCCGTCCAGCCCTCGACAACAGCCCTCCCCAGTGTTTGCAAATCCTGCTCACGGCCAGGCAGCTGTTCGTAATCAGACAGACCCTGTCCAGGAAGGGAAGGTGGGAGCCTATCCATGCAGAGGCCCCGAGGCAGGCGATGCAGGGTGTGGGAGGACAGGCGCCCTCCCAGCCGGGGACACCAGGGCGTGAAAAGGGAAGAAGACAGAGCGTTCCCACTGGCAGCAGCTTTCCTTCAGTTCTGCAAACAGGAAGCTTGAAGACATTCAGAAGCCCCAAGTTTGGGGATATCAAGGTTGAAACCCTGGGTCTCTGGAGGCCGGGTTCCGGCAAGTTCCCTCCAGGTGCTGTCTGCCCGCACGGGGTGAGATCCCCGACGGGGTGAGATCCCCGATGGGGGTGACCGGCAAACAATGGTCATCACACCCGCCCTGGACAGAGGACCCCGAGGCAGGAGACCTGAGCTCCCCTCCAGCCCCGGAGTCTCAGAACAGTCCTGTGAGGCTCAGACGCCCTCCCCGGATGGTGGAGCTCTGAGACCACTCGATTCCCCCAGCCTCAGGACACCAGGCAGAGCCTACCAGCGGGTGATGGCCGCACAGTGGGGTCTGGTCCCCCTGCCCCTCTGCTCTCAGCAGCCTGTGACCCTGGAGACCACCTTGTCTTCTAAGCCTGAAGGCGGGAGGCCAGACAGACCACTGACTCCGTGAGCCCTCCCAGTAAAACATCCAACTCCTTCCTGGGGGCTGGGCCTGCCCACTATCAGGGCCCCACACTCCTGGGGTGAAAAAGCAAGCCGGAAACAGCTCCCACATTAAATGAGGAGGAGGATTCCATGGTGCCCCCTCCCCCCAAGTATAGCTGCAGAATGCACCCCCTACCCCTTGCGGACTCGCCCCCTCGGGCTCTAGCTGGGTCCTTTGCGCTGACTGTTCGGCCTCCTCTGAGGCCCAGCTGTAGGCCAAACCTGAAGTGACTGCTCTATTCCTACTTGCCAGCACCTTATAGAAACTTTATACAAGCTACTGCCCCCCTGCTCCGCCAGACATGATAACAACACAAAAGAGCAACAGTGATACAGAATAACAGTCACTAATGTCGAACCGCAGTGACTGCCTGCGTGGCGTAGGGAACAGTGGCGGTTACTGTTCCCAGCGTGGTTCTAGCGTCTGCTCTCCTGCACTGAAGGGGTGATGCAGGACACCCCGACCAGGGCCCCACATCCACACGCAGGTCACCTTCCACCCTTCATCTTCAGGTGTGGAGATGAGCCACGCTGGACCAGGAGGTTAAGTAAGGCATTAAAGGTCACACGGCTGGGAGTCCAAACCCTGCTCTTGGCCTCCAAAGCCAGGGTCCCAGTCTCTGTGCGCGGAAGCATCGCTGCTTTCCGGCCTCATCCCCTAATTCTCCTTCTGAAAGTCGCAGGAATGACTGACTGGGAGCTGGCCGTGGAGGCTGGCCCCACACGGTGTGGGGGAGGGGGGTCGGAAGAAGGTCCAGACCTCCCGTCCAGTACGCCCAGTGTTTCCCAAAGTGCCCTCAGCTAGTCATTGGCATCAGATCTCTAGGGGCAGGCCCCAGCTCCACCCCAGACCCTTGGATCCCAGATCTGAGAGGCAGGGCCTGCAGTGGCTGAAGCTCTGGTCTCACAGGGTCCCCATCAAAGCCCTCCTGATAGGAAACCGGATCTGCTCACCAGACTCTCTTGTTCCCAGGCAACCCCAGGCCAGGGCCCCAGACCTAGAGGACTCCACCCTCTAAAAAAATGCCAGCAAAGCTGAGTTTGGGGCCCAGCCCTCCACTGGGACAATCTGGGGGCTCCAAATACAGATGTCGGGGCTTTAACACATGGCAACACAAATGACAAGAGCCTTTAGTCCTCCCATCAGACCTCTGGGACAGGTATCATTAGTTTATACCCATTTCACAGATGGGGGGACTGAGGCTCAGAGAAGTATTTCTAGGTGCCTCAGCATCTGTGCCGAGCCCAGACACACGGGGACAGGTAGGAGGCAAGGGCCCTGCCCTCTCAGCTCACCAGGGCACTGAGATCCTGAGGCTGGCAATGGCCCACTCTCCTTCTCACTGGACCTGGCTGAGCTCCTTCTTGGTGTCCCTCCCCTCCTGAGACGGCAGTGCACACGCTTGATGTGCAGTAAACACAGAGGAACAGCCGCATGAGACCTGACATCAGGGACAGGCCTCAGAGCAGACTGGTGGAGGGGAATGGGGCGCGAGTGCTGGCGGGGGTGACAGGGTGCTGGGGGAGTGGGAGGGGGGCTGGACCACGTGAGAGCGGCCTTGGGCTGACCCTCATCAAATCCACGAGGACCTGAGGGTCTGTTGCGCTGTTTGATCTGTCCCTGAAAAACTCAACCATAACAACAACACTCCTAGAGCCAAGCCCCAATAAACCCTTCCTCCTTAGGCTGACTTCCTCCACCTCCCAGTCACCCTGATCTCCTTTCCTGCAGAATGAGTCTTCTCTTAGAAAGGAGCGCTCACCCTCTGGCAGGGAAGAAAGCGAAACAGCACTGCTCCTAGAAAGCGGGGAGGGCACGCAAGGCAAGGAGGACTTGTCTCTTCCTCTCTCCCACCTTGCAGCGCCCCCTGACGTGCCCCTAGCATCTGCGCTGACACCTGCAGGCCTCTGTCTCAGATGAGGGCGGAGGTCCTGAACACTGGCTGCTCTCCTATGTCCCCTGCCCAGGTGTGAGCCTCACAGCCTCACCCCAGCCCGTCCCGAGCGCCGGGCCCACCACAGAGGACCCCTGGATGTTCCTCAAGGTGCCAGGGTCCACTGACACGTAGCTGTTGCCCAAGCTGTGCTTTCCGATCTAAACCATGAACTTAAATAACATTGAGAGCTGGACTATAAAGAAAGCAGAACACAGAAGAATCGATGCTTTTGAACTGTGGTGTTGGAGAAGACTCTTGAGAGTCCCTTGGGCTGCAAGGAGAGCAAACCAGTCCATCCTCAAGGAGTCACTCCTGGGTGCTCATTGGAAGGACTGATGTTGAAGCTGAAGCTCCAATACTTTGGCCACCTGATGCAAACAACTGACTCATTTGAAAAGACCCTGATGCTGGGAAAGATTGAAAGCAGGAGGAGAAGGGGATGACAGAGGATGAGACAGTTGGATGGCATCACTGACTCAAAGGACATGAGTCTGAGTAAACTCCTGGAGTTGGTGATGGACAGGCCCATCTTTCTTCCTCTGCTTGGGCAGGGCTCGGGCCCCAGTCCTCAGACAGCTTTCCCCTCACCTGCCACATAACAGGGTCCCCTAGCTGCCCGCCATGGGCCAGGGCCCCCGTTCTACGGGCGCACGGCTTCTGCTGCCCTAAAGACGACCTTAACAAGGAGCAAGACGAGACTACACGCGCTCCTAGTTTCACGCATCAAAAATGAAGGAAGAGTTGAGGCTGAGGTGCAGACGCTGCTCACAGTTGAAGGCCACAGGCCTCTTTCGGAAGCACACGGACCCTGCTGCTAACCGTGTGCCTGCCAAGCTGCTTCAGTCATGCCCAGCTCTTCCGACCCCATGAACTGCAGCCCACCAGGCTCCTCTGTCCATGGGATTTTCCAGACAAGAACACTAGAGTGGGTTGCCATGCCCTCCTCCAGACCCAGGGACTGAACGCATGTTTTCTATGGCTCCTGCGTTGCAGGCGGGTTCCTTGCCACTGAACCAAAGGAGAAAGCCCTTCCGAGGGACACCTCCATTCAAACTCACAGGAGGGTGGGGCTCCAAAAGCCATAGGCCCTGGCAAAGCAAGCTGGCCTCTGATTGGCCAGAGCCCCACAGGCTGTCTGGGACCACCCTCTGATTGGCCAGTGGCCCATTGGCAGGTAACTTCCCCTGATTGTCTGCTGACTTAGGGGCTGTCAGGTACCGCCCTCTGATTGGCCAGTGGCCCAGGCTGGCGGGTGCCTCCCTCTGATTGGCCAGCGCCCCAGGGGCTGTCAGGTACCGCCCTCTGATTGGCCAGTGGCCCAGGGGCTGGCGGGTGCCTCCCTCTGATTGGCTGGTGGCATCATTTTACTAGCTGGAGGATGTTTCACTACCTCCCACTTTGCACTTCACTGGACACTACAGCTTGTTCGCAGGTCTGAATCCCTCACTGTACCGGAAGCTCCTGCAGGGCTGAGGTGTTCACCTCCCACTCACCTGTGCGCCTGCTCCCGGTGCCCGGCACCGGTCTGACTCGCATTTGAGGTCTGCAAACGCTTCAGGCAGAGCCACTGTCCCGCCCGAGTTTTCCACGCAGGACCAGCCTCTCCTGCGCCCCTCTGCACCGACACAGAAAGGGCCTCGCCCCGCCCTCTGGTTACCCCGCAGGCAGAGCGGAAGACAGTTGCTTTTAATCTCTTGCTTTAATGCAACAGTTTTTACAGTTAAATCACTCCAGTTACATATACACATTTTGATGTCATTTCGTACATTTATTTTTTAAAAAACTAAAGAGGCTAATAAAGTCCCTGTTGCCAAGGTGCTGGCAGGAAAAAACAGGACAGAAGACTGAATTTCCCCTGAAAGAATACAGGCTTAGGAAACAGAAAACAAAAGAATCCACCCCCCCCCCCCCCCATTTCACGTACAGAGACGTCACAAGAAATCGGCCCCTGGGGCTCTGTGTAATGAAACATGAACAAACTGGGTCAAATTGTGGTTCCATTTCTTAGGCCTGAGTCACCCAAGAGTGGAGACATTTACTCCAACTGTGGGTTATGATGTAGGTTGGGAATCTGCCAGAAAAATTAGAGGTAGTCGAAGCTGACGGGATGACGGCTCAGACAGTAAGACAGGTATAAGACAGAGCGACCCCCCGCCCCCCCCCCACCACGAATCCCCACGCACCCAGTGGAGCACTCCTCCGTCCGTCTGCTCCTTCCATGAACTTGGCTCCAGCTGCTTGGGCCGTGGGGATGCATGGACAGCGTCTAAGTTAGCGAGGCCCGCCCCCCTTCCAGACGCCCTGGCAGACCATCAGCCGTCACCCATGGTCCCGTCTCAGGAGCCAGAGTCCTTGAAGTGGGACGTGGGCAGGTCCGTTCCCACCACTGGGCCCCAGTCCCCGCCAGTAAAGTGGGGTGGCCTGAGGAGCGGCGTGCTGGACACGGACCGCCCACAACCTCCGCCATCTCCAGGCCGAATGAACTCATGGGGAGTTAACCATGAACTCATGGGAGAGTGGGGCTCTCTGAGTGAGAACTGCTTCTCATTCACAAGACGGAGGGAGTGCCTCGAAAGGCCAGCCACGAGCAGCGCCGGGAACTCGCCCCAGACCCGCTGCCCCTGCCACCCGGAGGCCCAGAGCGGCCGGAACAGTTACAGCGGTGCTGGGGATACATCACGCGCTGACCCCGTCAGGAATCCTGCGGACCGGCTTCCCCGGTGGCTCAGCGGCGAAGAACACAGGTTCGATCCCTGCTCTGCGAGGATCCCACGTGCCCTGGAGCAACGGCGCCCACACGCCACAACCACTGAGCCTGGGCGCCAAGAGCCCATGGTGCCCGAGAGACGCCACCGCAAAGAGGAGCCTGTGCCCGCAGTAGAGACCAGCCCCCGCTCTGCGCAACTAGAGACAGCCCGGGCAGCTGTGAAGGCCAGCACAGCCAAAAATAAATAAAATCTTACTTAAAAAAAATCCCGCAGGAGCCACAGTCATCACCCTTTCCTACAGATGGGAACCTGGTGGGGGCGGGCAGGATGCTGACCCAGCTGCAGGCCGCCCACCCCAAGGCATCACGCATACCAGGCCTCCACGCCACGGGTGTGGCAGGGCAGCTCTGCCCACAAGAAGGGCCGAAACAGGCTCTGCCTGCAGGACCTACGTATCCCCAGGAGCCGGGCCAGAAAGCTTAAGGCATATTTGGCCAAGTGCTGGCCAGATGGGTCGATTACAGGGGAGAAATAAACAGAGAGAAAAGCAGAAGCTATAATCTAACATCGCCCTCCTGTGAGCAGAAAGAAGACTCCTCGGATTATCAGACCCAGCTGGACCTGCTTGTCCTGGGCCGGACCCGCAGCCTCGTGGCTGCCCGGCGGGCGCCGTGGCACCGGTCGCCTCCCGTCTCCCCAGCAGGGACGGGGCGCAGCGAGGAGAGACGTGGCCTGGCCGTGGGAGCCTCAAACACACCAGGCCCTGCCTGGGCAGACTGTGAACACGCAGGGACCTGTGCGTGGATGCGGGCAGGCACAGCTGCGTCCGTGTAGACACCCACCAACACACGTCGCACACACGCAGACACACGCATCCAAACACACCACACGCACACACGTGCACACACAAATACACGCGCGCGCACACACGTGCACAGCCCTCTGCTGGGCTTGTGAAGCTCTGTCACATATGTGGCCCAGGGCGACCTTCACCGCCACCCTATGAGGTGACAGACACGGGAAATGTACCCCCCTCGAGCACATGGGGGGCTGAGGAGGGTGCGGGAGGGCCTGGGCCAAGCCACTTGAGGACGGCAGAGCCCCCGGGGCCTCACCGGGCCCAGAGCCTCCCACTGGATGCTCACAGCTAAAGAGAGCAGGGTCAACACTGTGCTTCCTCCTCCTGCAAAATCTCCACCCCAAACTGCAGCCACAAAAGACCCTCGGCCATTAGAGAAGGTGCCCCCACACTCCACACTTCAGGGATCACCCGGATCCGTCTACACAGCTACTCTCAGAGCAAGGAAGCCGTGTCCCCCCGTTTCCCAGAGGAGAAAGCTGAGGCACAGGGCTGGCCCCCGCCCAGACGACCCCTTAGAGGCAGAGGAACCCTCCCCGCAGCCCTGGGCTCACTGACCTGACAGCCAAGGACTGTCCCCAACCAGGGCCCAAGACCGCCAGGCCAGGCCAGGCGGCACCCCTCAGCTGGCCTCGGTGTGGGGCCCAGAGCGGGTTAGGGACAGCCCAGCTGCCCTCCTGTCCCTTCTGAGACCCCCCGCTTCTCACAGCGGCCACTCCTGCTGCATAGCATCCCAGGGCAGGCAGCCCTGGGGGCACCCCGCCAACCGAGTTAATGAGGGGCTTTCCAGCCAAGGGGAGCAGCCCCGGGAGAACAGCGAAGCGGTGGGGCTGGGAAGGTCCTGCCAGCAAGGACAGATGAGACAACAGCCAGAGGGGGAGGCGGGCACCTGCTAAGGAGGCCCCTTGGCAACAAGAGGAAGGGGAAGAAGAAAGGAAAGATCGAGTTAGCATCACCTCCTCCAGGAAGCCGCCCCGGACCTCCTCACGGGGGCCGACCCTCCACCCTGTTTTCAACGATGCTCGGCCAAGAGAATGAACAGCGTGATGACCAGCGTGCACGGGCAGGCCTCCCCCCAGCCTGTGGGCCCTCCGTCACCTCTGCCTTTCCCACAGCCAGGCCCAGCCAAGGCAAGGGCTCCAGGAGTCAGCAGCTCACCCGGGCGGGCAAGTGAAGGGCCTGGTGAAAGGGGAGTGGAGGCCGCATGCCTGCAGGCCGCAGTGACCTCGATGGCCTTGGGGTAAAGAGCGGGGAGGGGGCAGGAAGAGACAGAAGGGGGAGGAGGGAGAGAAAGGGGGGAGACAGCGAAACACTCGGCTGGCCAGATGGGGCCCCACCTCAGCCCCGGTGAGCCCCAGGCCTCCCCAGGCACGGAGAGCAGTCAGCCCCAGAGTCTGGGGCCTCAGCCCCCAGCCCCTGGGCCTCTCCGAACACCAGCGCCCTCACAGCCCCACAGGCCAGGGTGCGAGTCCAGGACGATGATGTGGGCACAGACCTACAGTGCACCAGGCAAGGGCCAGCGACTTCGTCGCAAATGTCCGAGAGTGCTGGTCTCCCAGGGGCCGGGGGCCCCGCCCTGCTCCAGTGAGGGCGCAGCGACGGGGCCTTGGGGTGCCTGACTCATCCTCGACCCTCGGGGACTCAGCGACTAAGTGAGGGGCAGGAGGCCGTTGGGGGGGGGGTCTGTTCCCCACACCCCTTTGTGCCACCCGACCCTATCTGTGACCCGGGGCGGAGGTAGGGATGGGAGACAGGGCCAGACAGCCAGAAGGCAGGGCGGGCAGGCGGGCAGTGCTCAGCGAAGGGCGTGGCCGCGGTGAGAGTCCAGAAATATCTGAAGGGTGGGGTCGTGGGGCAGGCTCTGGCCGGCACCCCAGGAACAGCCCCGGAGCAGCTCTGGGGAGAAGGGCCTCTGTGCTCCCACCCCAGGGAGGGGACTCCTGCCCGAGGCTACCGCCGGGTGGCAGTGACTCCTCTGACCATGGAAACCTGCATCAGAAGAGAGAGAGGCTTGGGGAACCAGCTTGCCTTCTGAACCCCTCCCACTGGCTGTTCTTTTATGGGGAGGAGGGGGAGGGGAGGAGAAGATGGAAAAGGCTGTCTTTCCAGCCAACTGGATTGAGTCAGAGGAAATTTAACCATTTGGTGACTGTCAAGTCCTACAAAACTTGGACAACTCTTCCAACCAAATAATTGCCAAAAGCGACCACGTGACCGGCGTCAACCAATGTCGTGCCGAGGAGATGACCTCAATTTCCAAATATTGGGGTCATGTTTCATTTCACTTACTCTCCTTTGCCCGTTACAATGTTAAACGGCCCCAAACGCAATCTGACTTTTCATGCCTTCACACACTTGGCCAAGAAGAAGGTAGGAAAGAGAGCCATGTTCGGAGAGAGCTCAGGAAACATCTGGTGAATCTCAAAATGGAGAGGAGACGAGCTGCACCCCCACCCCCGCCCTGGATCTCAGTGGACAGCCGCTCCCGTGGACTGACGATGCCTTCCAAAGGGGTCCCACCCTGGGAAGGGAGGTGTGTGAAACCCACCCAGAGAGGTGGCTTCTTTGCAGGCCCTCAACGTCTGTTTGGCAGGAGCCAAATGTCTAAGCCCACAGCCACGGCCCAGGCGCTGACCCCGTGCCTGCCTCAGTCAGGACGGGAAAGAGGAGGCAGGGGGCAGAGACGGCGAACAGCCCACTCCAAACCCAGACAAACAAATGCTCTGCGTGCTCCCCAGCCCCAGCTGTGCGGGTGTGGACTCCCCTGAAGGATTCCTACCTGAGCTCCTGGGGGAAAGCCCAGCAGAGGAGCAAGGGCAGGGTTACATGGTTTTGTCTCTGATGGATGCCCAACACGGCTGCCCTGATCACATCCCCCAGCCCACTCCACACCACCTCCTTAGAGGCCTCTGCTGTCCCCCACCTCCAGTGACCCCAGGAGAAACCCAAAGCCTGTGAGTTGAGCTCAGGATCCAGGAAACGCGGATGGCAGTCCAGGGCTGAGATCCGAGACCCCCAGAGCCAGGCCAAGCTCCCCGCGCCTTCCCCAGCCCCTGACCAGCTGGATACCCTGACCCCTGTCCGCCCTGTCTGGCCCACCAGCACTCACATGCCAGCAAAAAGGGACAGAGTATCTTGATTGGTGAGTGGAAGGTGGGAGTGATTTGTCCTGTGTGTCTTCAAATTACAAAGCAGAGCAGAGTGAGGGCTCTGAAGCGGTGCTTCCTCTGGGGAGGAGGGAGCGGGCTGGTCCAGCTGTCCCCTGGGCCACTGTCCCTTGCCTGTGCCTGCACTCACCCTGAGCCTGCTCGGAGCCCATCTCCCACCAGCTGAGGGGAGACTTCGAGGGCCACGAGCTCTGAGGACTAAGGTGTTGGAAGACCTACCCCGCGGGACAGGCAACCGCAGAAGTGATGCTTGGACACCCCCGAGGGCAGGAAAGTGTGTGGGAGGCAGTGGGGGCGGCAGGCATCCAGGCAGGCTCCCTGTGGGTGCTGGCCGGCTGGTCGCCGCCCGCAGGAGACGGCTCCTTCTAAGGGCAGACCTCTGGCAGAAGTCCCGTCAGTGCATCATGTAAACGCTGGCAGCCCAGGCCCGGCAACATCTCCCCGCCCCGCCGTGCGCCTGGAATCCCGTCTTTGGGCAGCAAACTCTAGAAAACCTTCTTCCCAGGAGAAGTCGGGAGATGGCGGGGGCTGCGTTTCTGGGATTCCCGTCCCCCGCCCTCCACCCTCGCGTCCCCTATTCCCGGGAGGCCCGGCCAGAACTGACCCGCTGTGACTCTAGGGGGCGACCCTTCCCGGGTTTCAGGAAAGGAAGTCGTGCTGCGCGCCTGCGATGTGGGACACAGAAGGTAAAGTTTCGGGACAAAAGTCTGCCTGCCTGGCGGACAGCCCCTCCGGCGCATCCTACGCGGAGCCCCAGCCTCGGGTCCCCCGACAGCCCCGGCGGTCGGCCCGTTTGGCGCGGGGGAGGGCTGTGCCGGCGCGCCCCCCTCTCCGGGGCCCCCAGCTAACGGCATTCGGAGTCTCGGGCCGCGCATTCCACAGCCAAGCGGGGAAGGTCGTGCAGGCGCAGAAGAGGCCGGGCGCCCGGGGATGACAGCCGTGCCGGCCCCGGCGGCCACCGGCCCCCGGCCCCCAGAGCCCCGGCGCCCCGCGCCCTTACCTGCGCGGCTCGGAGGCGGCGCCCACAGCAGCAGCAGCAGCAGCAGCAGCGGCGGCGGCAGCGGGGACAGCAGCGGGGCGCCCGGGCGGAGCGGGCTGCGCGCTTTCCAGCGGGTGTGGAAGTCCATGCCGGAGGGGCGCGCGGTGCGGGGCGCGGGGCGGGCGCGCGGGGACGCACGGGGCGCGGGGCACGGCCCGGGCAGCGGACTCAGCGGGGCCGGCACGGCCTTAGGAAGTCATGGGAGCAGCCGCCGGCCCGTGCTCTTTGTGGCCGTGGCCCCCGGGAGGGTCGGCTGGCGCGCTCGCCCACGGCCGGGAGGGCTCGACCTCGGTCCGCGGGGCGCCGGGACCCCGCTCGGCTCGCTGGCCCCGGCCTCCTCGCCCCCTCCGGTTCCTTCTGGCCTCCTCCTCGCCGCCGCCGCCCCGCGACTCGCTCCCCTGGGCGCTGCGCTCGAGTGCGGTCCGGCGCCGGCCGCGGGGACGAAGGAGGAGTGCGACCTCGCCTCGGGCGCCGAGCACTTTTCCCCCTTCCCCTCCCGCCCTCGCTCCTGGAAGGCACCCGCGGAGGCCGGGGCTCCCCGGCGCCCGCAGCAAATCAGAGCAGCCGCTGGGCTCGGCCGGGCCGGCCCCCGCTTCCCACTGGGCGCCGCGGGCGGGGAGGTGGGGCCAGCGGGCGAGTGGCGGCGAGGAAGGGGCTGGCCCGGGCCGGGCGGGGACCCGAGCGGGCACGGCGCCGGCTCTGCCGGCGTGCGCGCGCGGACGGAGCCCCCCGAGGCCGATCCTGGACCCCCACTTTTCCCGCCCCGGGTGCCCACCCCTGGCCAAGCCCCAGAACCAGTGTGGAGGCGCCCTGAGTTCGAGCATTTGGAGTTAAAAAAAGTTGCATCTCACCCCGCCTAGCTTTTTTCACGTGCTTGGAGTTGAGAGCTCCTCTTCTGGGTGGAGACTGGACTTCCAATCCAGCCAGATCGGGGCGCCCAAGACTGCAGCAGGCGCGTCCACCCCTACCCACGACCCGCTGTCCACCTTCCCGCATGGCAGGCTGGGCATCCGTGCCCACGCTGAGGTCTGGACTCCCGAGAAGTCCTCGGGGGGAGCTTGGAGATCACACATCTGGGATATTAATCAGGCGGAGGTCGCCAGCACCCCTCCCCCCTCTCTCCTCCTGCGTGGAGACCCCTCTGCCAGCAAAAAGGGAAGCCAAGGAGACACGTGTTTGGGAGGTGACAGCCGCAGAGGATGAGGGCTAGGGACCCTGCTGCCCCAGACCACCGTGGCGTACTGCCTCTCTTCCTCCACGCCATTAAGCCTCAGAGAGGTCTCCCTGGAGCCTACAGGCTGCGGTGGGTGGCCGCAGCCCCTTCCGTTTGGTTCCCCCAGCCCAGAAATATCCACCCCGCCCCCTCAAAAGTCTGCTGAAGCCTCCCTCAGACCCCTTCCCAGAAGAGCAACGGTGCTAGTTTTTAAAGTGGAGGGAAGATGAGTCAGGGGGCTTTTCAGAACCCAAGCCATCCCCTCTGCTTTGAACAGACGGTTCAGCCACTGACGCTGAAGCAGTGTTGGGACCTCCGCCCCCAGCTCCCAGACTGAAGGTGAAATTCCGCAAACGCCCTTCAGTTCCAACAGGGAGGGAGGGGAGGAGGGGAGAGGTTGGGTCTGCGGGCACCGCCATGTGCTGCCTCTCACGCCGGCCATAGGTCACTGGGGCTACCCTGGGGGGCCCACATCTGCCCACGTGCTCTCGGAGGTATTCAGCACCGCTCAGGTAAAGGACGAAACGCACAAAGTGAAATGTTCTCTCTGGTTTGGATAGTTCTTTCTTGGATAGCTCTTTCTTGCTGTTTTGCAGCCTGCATAAATCACATCTGTGGTCTGGGTGGGTGTGCGCTGTGTGAACAGGTATGTAGGTCTGTAATTCATGCGCCGGTCAGCTGGAGCTGGTCCTTGGTGAACCTTCGTGAGAGAAACTGCACCAGACGCTCCCTGAGCCCCCAGCCCCACCTGGCCCCCAGAACGCACCCCCCCACCACTAGGGGGAGGCCAGCTTATCCTGAAGACGTGGGGTGCTACCGTGGGCCAGGGGTCTGGTTGTCAGAAGACAATGCTACCTCCGGGCTCCGTTTCCCCGCGACACAGAGAGCTCTTCCGAGGGCCGCAGATGCCTCTGTGCTGGCTCGCCAGGCCTTCTGACACCTGGAACTCAGGACAGGCATCCGGTCCCCCAAGAGCTGATAGTCAAGGGACACCATGTCCCCCGGAGAGCTGACCTCACAGTAACGGGAAAGCTTGAGACCAAGGTGGGTTCATCAGTGCCTGGACTTCGTTGGGGAGGTCAGTTTCTAGCCCACTGAGAAACTCAGAAAACAACCCCTAATCTGAGCACCCTGCCCTGTCCACCCAGGACGGGGGGAGGGTGACTGTGACACCTGGCCACAGCTGGGAGTCCAGCGGAGACAGCACCAGCCAGGAGCACCAGCCAGACCTGTGCGACGGCTGCTTCAGAGCCACTCTCGCGCCAGGTCACACACAGCGGTAAAGCACACGGTCATTTCTGCCCCTTACAGATAAGGAAGGTGAGCATCAGAGCGAGCGAGGGACTTTCAGTCCAAGTACCAGCGCATCCATCGTGGCCACGCCTGAACCTGAGCCCAGATTTGCCTTCAGGAAGGAAAAAAGGGGATCGATTTGCCCAGATCCTTGCAAACAATGCCTCATGGTGGGTGACCCCAGAAGCATCCCCTGACCCGCCCACGACTGATTAAAATGAAGAGTCCTTTGGAAACTGTTTATTTCCCTCTGGGCTCCAGGACGCCTGTAGCGACTGAGACCCTCGTGCCCAGCCCTGCCTCACCCCGGCGCCGCCCCTGGGCCTCTCCAGGGTCCCACTTGGTCCCTCCCTGAGCATTAGCGTCAACTGCCGGCTCCACCGTGGCAGGGACTCGCCAGCATCCAGGGTTCTGAGCGCCCCTGGCCGTCCGTGGCCTTATGTCTGCCAGGGTGCCTGGCGGAGCGTAGGGCAGGCCAGGTGTGCGCCAGCTTTGCACCGGGACCCAGCGCCCACCCTTCCCTTCTTCTGCTGTGAGGTCTGCTCACCGATTTTTTTAAGCGACGGGTCATTGTCTCAGCGTCCACGACAGGCCCTAAGCGCGGCTCGCTTGTGGGCTCTCTCATTCCCCCTGCCACCCGAAGGGGCCACCCAGCCTCCCAGGGTCCTTGGCTGGCTGGGAAAGCCCCCCCTTCCTGGGGAAGTCCCCCAGGACAATCGGCTACCTTGTCCCCCTCCACCTCTCCCAGGGGGGAGCTCACAGCCCCTTGGAGGAGGTGGAGGAACCGGTGATCTGCTTGCCTCCCAGGGGTTCACTGCCCAGCAGATCCAGGAGGTTTGGGGGAGCTCCCGTTCTGCAGGCTGAGTGGTTGGAGCTGCCTCCGCACTCACCCACAGCCGTGGGGCAGCCCTGAGGTTCCCTCCGGCTGCCCAGGGAAGGGGCTGCAGACCTGCGTCCAAGGTGCGTCCTGCACTTGGTGCCCAGGACCAGGCCAGCCCCGGAACCCCAGGCTCAGCTGCGGCCCAGTGGCAGGGATCGCCAGCCCTGGACCTCGGGCGGCGAGTGCTGGCCTCCGGCTCTCAGAGCTCCTCCCTGGGATGTGGGGGCGAGGACACCGGCCTCTGGGGAGCCCTGTGAATGAGAAATCGGGCCAGGAAGGCCTGAGGAGCCCCGCAGGGTCCGGGGGGCTCTGGGGCCCCCTCCCTCCCTCCCTCCCTCTCCTGCAGCCGGGTGGACTCCCTCCGACCCCTCTGAAACTCCTGCTGGACCCTTCAGGGCTTCACCCTGTTCACCGGCCCAATTGAGTAAAACCCCTCCCATTGGGCCGGGAGGACGCAGAGGCTGGGGCCGTGAGACCACCTGCTCTAGGACTGGCAGCTGGGGTGGCCCAGCCGGACTGGAGCCCAGAGCTCCCGCCTGGGCCCCAAAACTGTGTGACCCCGCCCTCTGGGAGGACAGCGGCTGTTCCTCCCTCTGGCCCCAGGAGCCCCACCTCTGCCTGCACTGAGCCCCGGACCAGCAGACCGGCAGAACTTCCAGCCCCGGGCCCTGCCCACAGCCCCCTGCAGACTGGATCCTCGGCAGGCCAGGGGCCACTGCCCTGCCCACCCAGGCCGCAGACTGTCCCTCCAATCCCCAGCAGGACTCAGGCGGGGCAGCTCTCACTCCCAGGGCGGCCCTGCACGGTTACCAGGGGAGACCCACCACTTTGAGGCTGAGGTCGACGGGTGTCCCTCCCCACCTTCTCTTTGACCCGGGGGAGGAGGTGGAAGGGAACCCAGGCAGGCCAGTGGCCGAGCGCTGCTCCCGGGATGGAAGGCTTCCAGGGGCGTGAGTTTGCTTGGGTGCCTATAACAGAGTACCTGAGACCGGGTGGCTTGAACCCCAGGAATGTGCTCTCTCACCCTGGAGGCTGTGAGCTGCGAGATGTACAAACGTGAGAGTTGGACCATAAAGAAGGCTGAGCGCCAAAGAACTGATGCTTTTGAACTGTGGTGTGGAGAAGACTTTTAAGAGTCCCTTGGACTGCGAGGAGATTCAACCAGTCCATCCTAAAGGAGATCAACCCTGAATATTCTTTGGAAGGAGTGATGCTGAAGCTGAAGCTCCAATACTTTGGCCACCTGATGCGAAGAGCTGACTCACTGAAAAAAGATCCTGGTGCTGGGAAAGATTGAAGGCAGGAGAAGGGGATGGCAGAGGATGAGACGGTTGGATGGCATCACCCACTCAATGGACATGAATCTGAATAAGCTCCGGGAGACAGTGAAGGACAGGGAAGCCTGCAGAACTGCAGTCCGCGGGTGGGAAAGATCAGACACGACTTAGTGATTAAACAACAACGACCCCAGAGGCTGGACGTCCAGCTCAGGGTGTGGGCAGGGCTGGTCCCCAGAGGCGGCTCCCGAGCTGGACGACGGCCTTCTTCCCCCACCTCTGTCCTCCTTGCAGGCCGTGTCCTGATCTCTTCCTAGAAGGACGACTCACGTTAGCTGAGTTCACCCGAAAATGAAGGTGACTTTGTCTCTGCTTTAAAGGCCCTTTCACCAAAGACAGCCACATCCAGAAGTGCTGGGGGTCAAGGTTCAGCGTGTGAATCTGCGTGGGGGCATCAGTCACCCAGGACACCTTGCCGTCGCCGTCTGCGGGCCTTTGAGGAAGCCCGGGGAGGGGGCTGTCTGTTCTCCAGCACAGTAGGGGCATTCTGAGGCCGGTGGGGTGGGCAGCACCCTGTCTGGCGGGAGGAGCCTGAGTGGCGGCTCCCGTGCCTGCCGCTCCAGCCTGGCTGGCGGACAGCCTCGCTCTCCCTGCACGCGGAGCCGAGCGCCTGGGCTGCGATGTGTCCACACCGGGCCAGGGAGTGGGGGGCGGAGAGGAGCCAAGGGGGCGCCTGGACAACAGCAGCAACCTGAGACGCAGCTGCCCCCGCCCCCGCCAGGCTCCCTCCACCTCTTCTCTCCCCCTCACGCTCCTGCAGCTCACTCTTCCGGAGGAGAAGCCCCCGGCTGCAGGCAGATGCGCTGAGGTCCCTGTGACGAGCGTGGGCGCGGCTGGCACAGCCTGCACCGTGGGGGGAGCCGGGCCTCCAAACGTGCCTCTGCCTGCATCTCCTCCCAGGGGGCCTGGCCCCAGCATCCCGGGCCGGTCCAGGCCCCAGCCTGTGCTCCACAGGGTGTGCTGGGTGAACCCGAGGCCGGGTAGGGAAAGAGGCACCACAGGAAACCAGGAGCCGGGGCTCCCGTCCTGGTGGTCACCCTGCTTTCCAGGGCTGCAGGATCCTCCTAGAATCCCAGGGGCTTTCTCCACTGGTTTCCCCATGAAGCCCTCTCCTCTATGCCAGAACTTCCATACCTCCGAGAAGTGAAGGCCTCTCCCACCAGCCAGCTTGGGATCCAGCAGAGGGCAGGGGCTGTTCCCTCCCAGAGCGCCCAACCACGACTCGCAGCCCTGCACCTGCAGACCAGCCAGGACTCAGCTGCTGGCGTGGTCCAGACCCAGCACTCCGGTCTGCCCGAGGCTGGAGGTCTTCGTGACTGCAGAGCATCGACCCAGGGCCAGGACGCAGGGTTCTCGGCAGTCAGGGAGCTGCCCTCCCTTGGGGGCAGGGATAGGGGTGGGCAGCCTGATGTCAGGGGTGCCCGCAGCAGAGGCACCCTGGACCGGCTGGCGTGGGGTGGGTGAGTCAGGCCTGGCAGCCCCTCGCGGCATGGCCCGCCCCTGCTCCCCACGGCACAGCTGTTTCCATGTCATGCCCACTCTGTTCCTACCCAGGGCCAAGCGAACTTGATGAAATAACAGGACTTCAGGCAAGATAGCCCGTGACAGAGAGCCTGGGCTCTGGACACTGAGGGCAAGTTTGCGATTATTCAGACAGTGGGATGTGGATCCACCCTTCTCGGCCTCAGACTGGGTGGACAGGTCACCCTTCTGGAGAGGTTTTGCAGGCAGAGGTTGAGCTCGCAGCCCAGAAGAATGTCAGTTGGAAAAATCCCTATTGACTCTCGTAAAGAGCTCTCTGTGTAAACGAGGCCAGCGCACTATTGCTCAGGGGCAAAGGGCACGTAGGCTGCCTGGGGTGGCGTCTGCTGAACCTGGGGATCTCATACTTCTTTCCCCACCAGCCCGAATGGGACCCCTTCTCAGGAGGTCAAAGGCAGAGGTGTCCCTGGAGCTCGGAGCCAAGTGCCCCAGGCGTTCAGTGCTGCCTCGGACCTCAGCTTCCCATCTGGAAAATGGGTCAGAGAGACTCTTTCACAGAAACCTGTGTGATTGCCTTTGTGGGTGAGGCAGGGTCTGTTCCGGGCACAGAGCCGGAACACGTGCTCACCTTCAGGGTCAGAGTCTCAGAGGGCATAAGGCCCTGGCCCGTGAGTGGAGGTGTTGAGCAGAGGTGATTAGGGCCCAGTGTCTGAGGACTCCCGCACCCGGGGTGGGGACTCTGTAAGGAGCTGACACGGAAGCTCAGACCCCAGGGTCCCGGAGAAGTCACTCAGGGCCTGCTGCCACCTCTCCAGGATGCCCTCCCTGAAAGGTCCCGCCAGCGGAGGGAACACAGGAGCTCGGGCCCAGAGGAAGGCTCATGGGGCTGCACTGCTGGGGGAGGGCTGGGCAGAGAGTGCAGGGCCCGGGGGCCCGCTGGGAGTCTGGACTCTCCCCAAGGAGAAAGGGCCAAGTAGGGGTTTCAGGAGGAGAAGGCTACATCAGAGTCATGTTCTGGAAAGATCCCTGACTGCAGGGTGGAGAACTGCTCAGAGAGGCCAGAACCAAATCAAGCTGGAAGCGGGAGGGAGGGGAGGCGGGGGCTGGGATTCACCTGGACTTGCCAGGAGCCCAGGGCCCAGCCAGGAAGCCAGTCAAGTGCCCTCGCTGTGGGCTCTGCTGGCTGCAGAAAGTGTGTGCGGGCCCATCACCCCGAAGGGGCCCCCGCACCCCAGCTCCTGCCCGCCCACCGATGGGAGGGGGAAGTTCTCCCACGCAGGGGTCCTCAACCCGCAGGGCTGGGCCACACTCTGTTCTCCACGCAAACACCCACTTCTCATGCATCCCTCCACGGCCGCCTCCAAGGCCCCGTTCACCTGGCCTCTGGCTCTTCATCCGCTGCGTCCGGTGAGGACTCACGGGCCACAGCCCCATTTCACAGGTGAGGGCGCCACGCCCCGAGAGGGGCCCACAGACCCGTGCCTTCTGCCTCCCTGGTCTCCGCCCACCGGGCTCCCCGCATGGCACCCTCTACCGCTCCGCGATCAGAGGCAAATGCTCTCTCCTTCCCAGGAGCAGGGCTGCCTGCTCTTTAAAACATCCCGGCCACGGGGCACGCCCCCAGGGCCCCCTCCTCCGCCTCTGCCGCAGGTGCGCGCCAGGAGGATGTGGGGCAAGGAGACTGGAGCCTGAGTGGCCCGAGCCCCTCTCCACACGGCCCCGGGACAGCTGCACCCCAAGGCCGCGCCTCTGCCGCCTGAACAACAGGCTACAACTTCATGAGTTCCTGTGCGGCTTCTTTGTTTTAACTGAAAGAAAATCAACTATATTTCAGTTTTAATTAGGAAGTCACACAGGAATTCATAAGGTGAAAACAAAAGTCTGTCTCTAATGATAGGGACTGTGCCGTAGCCCCGTGAATACACACATTAATTAATCTCTCACAAGAAAACAAACAAACAAGAGCTTGGAGCAGTGGACGGAGGAGGCCGGCCCTCCGTGAGAGCTGGCTCCGGGGCGGGAGGCGGGAGGCCTCTCTACGCTTGTTGACGCCGGGCGTTCCTGAAAAGTAAAGTAGGTGCGGGCGGTGTTCGGTTGCTGTCGTGTCCGACTCTTCGGGACCCGTGGACCCCCGCCTGCCAGGCCTCCCTGTCCTTCACTATCTCCCTGAGCTTGCCCAAACGCACGTCCATTCAGTTGGTGATGCCACCCAACCATCTCATCCTCTGGCATCCCCTTCTTCCTTTGCCTTCAATCTTTCCTGGCATCAGGGTCTTTTCCAAACTAGATGCTGATTTAGGGCAAAACCCTTCGGGTCATTTTTCTTCACCTGTCAGGCCAGTGACGCTGACCTGGGTGGGACAGGGTCCAGGCAGGACACACATACCCTACCCATTCCTTGAAACAGCCCTGCTAACGTCCTGGGATCCTCAGCCTCACCCTGGTCCTTGCAGCTGTGTCCCGGGGCTGCCGTAATAATGCCCACCACCCAGGCGACCGAAGCATCGGGAGTGCATGTTTCTGAAGTCCAGGTCAGCAGCGCTGCCCTCTCTCTGGAGGCCCTCGGGGTCTGCTCCCGGCCTCTGCCAGCATCTCGGGCTCCCTGGCTGGCGGCCTCACCCCTGCACGTTGCGCTGCCGTCTTGACTTGGCTGCTCCTGTGCACCTGCTCCTGAAGCTTCCTCCACCTCCCTCTCCCCTCCCTCACCTCCCTCTCCCCTCCCTGCATAGTCCAGGATGGCCTCCTCCTCTCGAGATTCTCAACTGCCTGACACCTACGAAGCCTTGTGCAACTAAGGTCGTCTGCCCAGGGCCCCCCTCCAGCCTCTGCAGGCCTGGACACAGGGAAATAGGCCTCCGTGCCTGGGAGGCCGAGAAGGCTCCGGGGTCAGTGCATAGAGCCCGGGGTCGCTGGAGCAGGCACGGAGAACCTGCCGTGTTTTTCATGTCCCAAGAGCAAGGCCCCCTCTGGCAGGAGCCTCGGCGGGAACAAGGCAGCCGGCGAGCGGACAGACACGGGCAGAGCCCTGCACGTGGGGGCACATTGCCCAGGGATGCCCAGTGCTGCCTCGGCGGTACTGCTGTTTTTTCCAGTAGGTCCTAGCTTGGTTTTCGTTTTTACCATGAAATCAATATTTTTAATGGAAATAGCTCCCAGAGAAGATTTTCTTCCATAAGAGGAAATATAAGGGAATATAGAATTTAGAATGAGTGTCCCAAAGCAGAGTTCAATGCAGACACTGAATCCATTTGCTCCTCCAAATCTCTGAGCTCAAGTCTCTGAACTGAGCAGTTGGCAGGCTTCAAGTGACTTGGGGTTCCAGCGGGGGGTGCTTTAGACGATGTTGGTGGGAACTGACCCATCAGCTGCACCCCCTTCTTTAACCGTCACTCACTCACACTGAGCACCCCCAATTCACAGGTGAGCTTTCAGACTCGGAGCATTTAGAAACGGACCCCAGGGCCCATAAGCCCCCGCGTGGAGGAGCCAGGATCCACCATCCACCCCAGGACATGTGCCTACTCCCTGCTGCCCCCCAGCAGAAATCGTGCCCACAGACCCACACAGACCCTCAGGGCCGGGAAGGGAAGGGTGCAGAGCTGCCTGCGGGGGCCCCGGGCTGGTCTGGCTGTGTGGCGCTGGCAGTGGCCCCCGAAGGCACGCCCGTCCTCTGAGTCCCAGAACCTGGACTGTGACCTTATTTGGGAAAAGAGTCTGTGCAGATGCTCTCTAGTTAAGGCCCTTGAGATAAGCAGATCTCTCGGTTTAGCCCTGAAGTCCATCAAGCGTCCTTAGAAGAGGAAGACAGAGGGAGATTGGAAACAGATGCGCAGAGATGCGATAGGAAGACGAGGCGGGGCTGGAGAGACGCAGCCACCGGCAGAGGAACATCTGGGCTCGGCGGAAGGGACGAAGGTCCCTCCCTCGGAGCCTCCGGAAGGAGCTCGGCCTGCAGGCCCCGAGACCCTGCGCTTCTGGCCTCCAGAACCGGGGGAGCGGCAGCCTCTGTGGTTTCGCCACGTGGCTTGTGGTCGTTTGCTATGACAACCACCGGACTCTGAGGCACCGGTCTGCTGAGGCCCGGATGGCCAGGCCCAGAGCATGGGGCACCTGGAGCGGGCTCGAGGGGAGGGGGCAGACCGGGAGGCAGGTCTGGCTCGAGGCCAGGCCCCTCAGCTGACCTGGCCCAGTGGCGCTTGTCCCCTTGCTGGGCCAAAGGGGTGGGTCTGGTAGAGGGTGCTGGAGGGGTTGCCACGCCAGGCTGGGCTCTGAAAGGCAGGGCTGGGAGAGGGCCTTATTCCAGTGATGAACGTCCTTATAAGAGATCACAGAGGCAGAGATCGGGCCGATGCGGCCACAAGCCCGTGGGTGCCTGGAGCTGCCCGCAGCTGCAGGAGGCAGGAGGGCCCCTCCCCAGGGACAGCGGGGCCCTGCGACACCGCAGTTCGGACTCAGCCTCCAGAACTGGGAGCTCCCCGCCTCCGCCGGTCGCCGGTGCTTCTCACAGCAGCTGTTCTGTTGCTGTTCGGTAGGTGCACGCCAGGCCTCCCCGTCCTCCACCACCTCCCGGAGCTCACTCAGACTCATGTCCACTGAGTCAGTGATGCCATCCAACCATCTCATCCTCTGTCATCCCCTTCTCCTCCTGCCCTCAATCTTTCCCAGCATCAGGGT
Source organism: Ovis aries (assembly GCF_016772045.2). Lineage (NCBI taxonomy): Eukaryota > Metazoa > Chordata > Mammalia > Artiodactyla > Bovidae > Ovis > Ovis aries. The sequence goes on from NC_056056.1 coordinate 1,704,138, forward strand.
CTTTTCCAACAAGTCAACTTTTCATCAGGAGGCCAAAGTATTGGAGCTTCAGCTTCAGCATCAGTCCTTCCAAAGAATATTCAGGGTTGATCTTTAGGATGGACTGGTAGGATCTCCTTGCAGTCCAAGAGACTCTCAAGAGTCTTCTCCAACATCACAGTTCAAAAGCATCAATTCTTCGGCACTCAGCCTTCTTTACGATCCAACTCTCAAATCCATACACGACCACGGGAAAAACCATAGCTTTGACCACACAGACTTTTGTCCGCAATGTGATGTCTCTACTAGAAATGAATAAATCAGGCAAGTTAGGCTCCCCATGCCCCCATCAGAGACCCAAAACTCAAAGATGTGGGAGACCAGCTGACTCCCACCAGACCGGGGTTAATGTGGGACCCGCCTGACCAGTGCCCGGCCCATCGGTGACACCTCGGCCTTGCCAACCTGCTTGGCTCAGAAAATGCTGGCTCTGCAGCCCAGCGTGCCAGGACCATCCATCCTGCCCTCAGTTCCCACCTCCCAGCCTAGGAAAACGCAGCCTCTATGCCAAGGAAAATGAGACAGAATGTGTAGGGAGCTAATGAGGCCCTGGGCTCGGGCGACTCTGGGCCGCTCCCCTCAGGGGGCACTTCCATTCTCAGGGGCACCCCGCCAAGGCCCCTGCCCACTTCGGAATTTCCCCTTTGAAGCCCGTGGGCCTGAGCCAGTTTGGAACACAGGGCCCGGCTCCTCGCAGGAGAATGAAGGCAGCGGGCCGACGGCAAAGACTAGCGTCGACTGGGTTCTCTTTATTTTTGTCAACAAGGAGATTTGTCTTAATGGGAACCAGCAGTGGGGCTGCAGTTTCCCACCCCTGCGGGTCTCAGCAGCAGCGGCCCGGCTCCCCGCTCCAGGCAGGACACCTGTGAGTTCTATGGGCAGGGCTGTGCGGCGGGGGCACCTGGGGAGAAGGGCCCCTGGTCGGCTCCATCCCTCTCTCCCTGCCGGGGGCTCCCAGAGCCGCCCCTTGGGCTGCCCCTTCCCTGCACTGATCCCAGGGACAGACGCTGACTCTTGTCCCCGACTCGTGAGACAAGGAGCTACCGCAAACGGACCTGCTCCTGGGCGGGGTGGGGCCTGCACACCTTGGCTGAGCTACTCAGCCTCTCTGAGCCTCAGGTTGCTCATCTGTACCATGCGAGCCTCACGGGCTTTCCTGAGGATTCGATGGGAGAGAACCACCGGCTGGTCTGGAGGCAGGGGTGCCTGGCCCGTGCCCGCTGCTGTCACTCACACTCTGGTCTGGATCGGGGAGAGTCCAACGGCGGCCCTTGGGGCACATTTGCTTCTAAATGGGCCAAAATGCAAACCTCGGACACTCAGAGCTCTAGACCCCAGAGTAATTCTCAGGCTCTTAAAAGCCCCTGCCCCACCACCCCAGGGACCAGGCCGCCCAGGCCACCTCGCCCTTACCTCTGCAGACCCCGAAGGATCTAATCTGTACCCTGACTGTTTCCCCCGAGGCCTCTCTTCTTGCCAGGTATGAGCAGAGGGCAGAGGTGGGCTGGAGCTGGCTTGTGCCAGCCTGCCGCAGCCAGGCACGGGCTTCTTGGAACCAGCCGCAGTGGGAGGCTTTACTCCCCTGTCGCTGCGGCGGCTTTTCAGTCTCTCAGTCGCGCCCGACTCTGTGACCCCGTGAACTGTAGCCCACCAGGCTCCTCCGTCCATGGGATTCCCAGGGGAGAACACTGGGGCGGGTTGCTGTCCCTTCTCCAGGTGTCTTCCAGGCCCAGGGATCGAACCTGCGTCCCTTGCACTGACACCAGATTCTTTACCACTGAGCCCCCACGGAAACCCCTTTACACCGTGGAAATGGGCAAACGCTGCGGAGCGAGGCTTTTCCCCCATACTCAGCCATTAGACATTGAGCACCATCCGAACGGTTTCCCCCAAGTGGCTCTCTGACCTTTATCTACTTCCTCGAGGCCTGGGTGGTGGCTGGCATCTTCCCCGGAAGCTTTCAGTGATGTCTCGGGCATTCAGGGGAGGCTGGGCGGGCAGATATTTCCCTTATCCATTTTAAAAGCTCAGATTTCCTGTGGGGTGGCCATCTGCTTTCTGAAGAAGCTGTCTTTTCTAAACAGCTGTCCTCAGATATTTGAAGGGCTGTCATGTGGAAAAGGAGCCATTCCATATGGGCTGAGACCAGAAACGCCACTGGACAGATGTGGGGGTGGGGGGGGTGGTTTTCCTGTCTCTCCAGAAATGCCTTAGAGCCACAGGGTGCCTTCCCAGGGCTTATCTCGTCTGCATGCGTGCATGCATGCTAAGTCTCCAGTCGCGACTGACGCTCTGCGACCCTATGGACTGTAGGCCACCAGTCTCTTCCACCCTTGGGGCTCTCCAGGCAAGAATGCTGGAGTGCGGTGCCATACCCTCCTCCAGGGGATCTTCCCGACCCAGGGATCGAACCTGGGCTGCATTATGTCTCCTGCATTGGCGGGCGGGTTCTTTACCAGCAGTGCCACCTGGGAAACCCCTCAAAACTCAGCTCACTTTCATGTGAGTGAATCCCTCCTGAGCCCACTCACCGGGCATGTGCAGCTCCTCTGGCTTTAATCACCCAGACGTCCTCCCAAGAACAGGGAACACACACACAGCTCTTTGCACGGGCCTACCCTGTAGCAAAAGCTGAAACTCCAGTACTTTGGCCACCTCATGCGAAGAGTTGACTCATTGGAAAAGACTCTGATGCTGGGAGGGATTGGGGGCAGGAGGAGAAGGGGACGACCGAGGAAGAGATGGCTGGATGGCATCACAGACTCGATGGATGTGAGTCTGAGTGAACTCCAGGAGGTGGTGATGGACAGGGAGGCCTGGCGTGCTGCGATTCATGGGGTCGCAAAGAGTCGGACACGACTGAGCGACTGAACTGAACTGAACTGAACTGAACCCTGTAGCAAGAATTCAATGCCTGGTGACCAAGAGACCCCTGCTCTGCATCAAACCACAGAGCTTCCAAGGTGAACGGGCTCCTGCAGGTGGGCTTTGTGCCAGGGTTGCCATTCAGTGAGCGCTGAGCTGGCACTCAGCACCTACTGCTCTGACTTGTGGAGGAGGTCCCCGTCCCCACCCCAAACCCCACCTGAAGAGGGCACCCTGGACCCAGGAGGCTCCTGGTCTCCAGTCCCCTGCCCTCGGGGTGGGGGGTGGGGTCTGGGGTTGCATTTCCCAGCAACCGACTGACAGGCTCTCTTTCAGACCATCAGCTGGACACCCCAGACACAGCGTACCCTGCCCTATTTTGTTTCCTCTTTCAATGAATTAAAATGCTCACTATGGATTGACGGCTGTGCTGACTGAGGGTCTCAGGGCAAGGAACAGTGATTGCATTTGTTCGCATCGGTCTCAATTCAGTGTCTTGGGAAAAAGATGGAGACGACCCACTGAATGATGACTGTTTCCTTCTATTTGCTCATTGCTTGCAGTTCAGACCGTGCTTTCAAACACACGCTTTCCTTTGGCCCCTGTGAGAAGCTCACGAAGAGGAAAGGAAACCTTGGAAGCCAAGTCTTGCCCCGGATCACAGCGCGTGTGTGACAAAGCCCAGGTGAGAGCCCTGCTCCCCCAGCCGCCGGCTCAGGCTTCGCTTCCATGGGACATGGCTGCGCCAAGACGCGAAAATGATGACGTGGTCTAAGGAATAGGTCCCGAGAACAGAGGGTCTGGTACCTGCCAGGCACTGTTGGGAGTACTTGAGACACAAATTCCTATTTCATTTTTGCAACAAATCCTGAAACACGGATGCTGTTGCCTCCGAGGCTTAGGGAAGGGAAGGGGACGTCCAGGCTGGACTTTGGGCCAAGTCTTCCCAGGCCCACCCTGTGCTTTCAGGCCCCCATCTTTTTACCCGCATGCCCTCGCTGCTTACGCCCCTGCTGCTTCCCGTTCCTGCCGAAACCACCTACTGGGGAACCTGTGTTCCTTGATCTGAAGGGAGATGTATGCTTGTGCGCAGACACCCACGGGGGTGTGAATCTGAGAGGCTGCTGGATCTGTTTGAAAAGTGTCCACTTTCAAGGCAGGAGGCTCTGTGGGCTCAACCATTGCCTGACCTTCTCCCGGTGCCCTTCTCTGAGATGAGACTCACTGCTCCACAAAGACTCTGCATAGCCCAGGCCCGCGCACCCCCACCTCAGCCCCCAGGCTGAGTGAGTCAACCGGCGGGAAAGTCTCATTCACCCTAAGTGATGACCAGCTGTGCTGGGGGAGGGGGCTGGGAGGTGGGTGTTGGAGACACCGAGACAGCGTCTGTCCTCTGCGGAGACACAGGTTTCAGTGAACATCCCCAGATGCATCTTATACTCCAGCCCTCCTGGCAGATCAGCTGGTGAGTAAGGAGCTCAGAGTCATGCCTCTCTTTAGGTGTGGACCCAGGGCCAGGAGAGGCTTGTTTGGGGTTATGCAGGACACATACGCAGGACTTCCCTGGAGGCTCAGTGGCAAAGAATCCACCTGCAACGCAGGAGACCTGGGCTGGGAAGATCCCCTGGAGAAGGGAACCACTCCAGGATTCGTGCCTGGAGGATTCCATAGACAGAGGAGACTTGTGGCCTGAGGTCACGAGAGTTGGACATGGCTGAGTGACCAACACACACACAGGACACAGGACAGAGTCAAGCTGAGCAGAATGCCAGAAAGGAGGCTTGGCGTGGCCTTCCTGAGACCACATCGTGGACGGAACGGGGCTTCTGGAATGCTATGGAGGCTTCTGGAAAGTAGGCGGTGCTTCGCGCCTGCCGCAGGAGGTAGACCAGACGGCCAGACGATTCTTTGATTCCATTCTTCCTCAGGGGTTTTGGAGGCTTCTCTTTTCAGTTCTGAAGACTCTTTCTGAGAGAATTTGAAGACCCAGACGTACAATAGCTGACTCTTTTATTCCTACACCTCAGTGAACATCTTTGAATAGCCTGATAGACAGACTGACGAACTCCTGCCTGGAAATGCTGGCTGGTGTCACGACCCTGAGCGATTCACTGACCCCTCTGACCCTGAGCTTCTGCCTCCTGGGTCCTGGGGATGAAGTGGGATGACACACACTGGGAGCTCCTCCTCTGCAAGCACAGCACAGGCACTCTGCAAGTCTTGGCTGTAAAGTCCGTGCCTGACCAGCTCGGCCGTCTCAGAACTGTGCTGTGCCATTGACTGGCTAGAACACGGCCACTTAAATATCAATTTAAAATTCATCGAAAGGAAATAAAATGTGAAATTCGGTTCCTCTGTCCCACTAGACACGACGCATGTGTCCGGTGGCCACGGGCAGCCTTTAGCCACAAATGGCAGATATTGAACATTCCCGTCAGTGCGCCGAGTCTTCTGGACTGTAGACAGCATTGGTCCAGAGCCTCCACAGCCCACAATCAGCCAGAACATGGGTTCAAAACACAGATATGTGCGCTCCTCGCCCGGAGATGCTGACCAGAGGGACCCAGGATCTCCACGCATGAGCAGCTGCTGAGTGATTCTGATAAGCAAGAGGCTTTCCCCGACGGCTCAGCAGGTAAAGCATCTGCTGGCAAAGTGGGAGACACAGGAGAACAGATCTGATTTCTGGGTAAGGAAGATCCCCTAGAGGAGGAGATGGCAACTCACCCCAGTTTTCTTCCCTGAAAATATCCCTTGGGCAGAGGAGCCTGGCGGGCCACAGTCCCTGGGGTCACAAAGAGTCGGACACAGACAGAAACTAACAGATACCCCGCCTCGAGGCCGTGAGGCCACTGAGGCCCAGCATCTTGGCAAAACCCCAAAGCTGGTGAAGAGGCTTCCCATGCATGGGGCTTTGCTCCAGGGTCTCTCACTTGTGTCCATCATCCGCTGAGCAGCCCAGTTGGCCCCGAAGGCTCAACCCATTCTCCATCTGCATCTCTGAGGCCTCCATGTCTGCCAGGTGGAAGGGACACACACCCTGGGCTCCCTCGGCCTCTCCAAACTGCGGTCTGCTGCGCTCTGGGTAAAGAGCAATACAGCTGCTCATCTCGACGTTAAAACCAGTGGCTCAGAAACCCTGTAATTGTCAGAGAGCCCGCGTGTGAGCTCAATCCACTGAAAAATGTCCTCAGCCCTCCAGAATGTTTTAATGGAAACAGCTTTCCAAAGGACGGAGAACCAGCCAGGGAGCCAAAAACTAGTTTCTTAAAAATGACTCATGTGCTGTTGGCCCGAGCCCGGCCCTCAGCCTCTGCATGGCTGATGCTGACTTGTATCCATTCAGAGTCTGTAAAATCCGCCCTGGATTCACTTGAGTTCTGGGAAATCCATCAGCAGGACCCAGAGGAGGGCTCCGAGTTACAGTGCCAGCCCTCCCCCTCTGGCCAGCCATCCCTGAGAACCTGTCCTCCATTACCTGGAGCCCCCAGCGGCCTCCTGTCCAAAGTCAGCCTCTCTCACGTGACCTCGTGCTGATTCCACGTGATGTCAGATGGCTCTGGGCCCCCATTCAGTCATCGGGGAGCTGAGGCTCGGTGGCCTGGGCTGGGTTTGGCACGAGGTCTTGCTCTTCTACAAAGCATGGGCCCTGCTTTCAGGGGCTCAGTTGGCAGCTCCCTATGCTGCACTCCAAGAGCTCCTTGCTGGAAGCTTGTCCAAAGTGGTGTGTCAGCTCGGAGGGGACTGAGGCTATCCAGGAGGAGGAGGCGGGAGGGAGGTGGGAGGGAGGTGGGAGGGAGGCCGGAGGGAGGCCAGAGGGAGCCCAGCTCTCAGAAGCAAGAGGACCAGGGAAGCCCCAGTTGTAGGCAAAGCACAGACAGCTTCCAGGCTGGGGCTGGGGGCCGGTGGCTGATGGGGGCACAGAGGGCCTGGTCTGCCACCCGTTACCCAGTTTTGAAGCCGCGCAGCTCCGTCTGGGACTGGAACTCACGGTCTTTCAACTGAGAATCGCACGTTTGGTCTCAAGACTTAATGAAGCTCCAGCTCTTCACGTCTCGTCGCAAAGAGAATTCAACGAGAGACCAGGTGATGAGTAAGAGGTGCATTTATCTAGAGAGAAACACACTCCGCAGGCAGAGTGTGGGCCCTCGCAGAAGGCGAGAGGTCCTGAGACACGGGCTGGCTGCTTTTATGGGGCAGAAGGCGCGAGGTCCTGAGAGGCGGGAGGCTGCTTTTATGGGCTGGGTGATTCCAAGGGCTGGCGGGGGCGAGGATCAGTCCAGCTCTTTGGGGGAGGGGCCAGGATTTCCAGGAGTCGCATCACCACCCGCTGTTCGGCCTGCGACGGTCAGCCTCAGGACAGTCGCAGGGCCCACGGATGTGTGGCGTAGCCTTCTCTGACGTGGTCCATCGAGCGTGTACTGAGGCTCAAGGTCCCCTGGAAGTCAGACCTTCCATCTTGGACCTGGCTGGTTCTAACCAGTTTCTGTCGCATCCTGTGGCTCCGTTGTTTGTTAAAGTTTAGTCACTCAGTCGTGTCCGACTCTTTGCAACCCCGCGGACTGCAGCCCGCCAGGCTCCTCTGTCCACGGGACTCCCAGGCGAGAACGCTGGAGCGGCTGCCCTTCCAGGTTCTACGGCCGCATCGCCCTTTTCACAGTCACGTCCTTCTCCCTCCCCTCCTGTTTCACCTTCTCTCCCCCAGCTTCACTAAAATGAACCAAAATCACACACTAGCTTCCTTGTGAGCCCTGCTCCTCAGGGTGAGCACGGAGCTGGCACCACAGAGGGCTTGGGGCTGTCCAACCCAGGCAGCACTCCCAGAGGCAGGGAGCAGCCCGTCACACCCCAGCCTCGGTGCTCCCAATCCAGCTAGAGGGTCTGGCTCCCAGCTCCATCATGAGCGCTCACACTGATGCAGGCCTGGCCTGATGACGCACGCTGGAATCAGGTTTCTTTACAGCCTCAGCCCCGCCGACATTTGGGACCAGATAATTCTCTGGTGTAGCGGTCCTGTGCGCCCTAGGAGGTTTGGCAGCATCCTGGCCCTGTACTCACAAATGCTGGTAGCCTCCACCTATTTACAGAAAAACGAGCGTCTAGAGGCCTTGTCACATGTCCCCAGGGGGCAAAGCAGTCCTGGTTGAGAACCACTGATACCCAGGGATCTGGGGTCCTTGGCCGCTTTATCCTGCCTTGAGCTGTTTGCACAGGTGTCTCTTATGCACCTGAGGGAGAGTAATCATTACTGTTAGCAGATGCTCACAGATGCTGACAGAGCGTGGTCCACTAGAGAGGGGAATGGCAAACCACTTCAGTATTCTTGCCTTGAGAACCCCATGAACAGCATGAAAAGGCAAAATGATAGGATACTGAAAGAGGATCTCCCCAGGTCGGTAGGTGCCCAATATGCTACTGGAGATCAGTGGAGAAATAACTCCAGAAAGAATGAAGGGATGGAGCCAAAGCAAAAACAATACCTAGCTGTGGATGTCACTGGTGATCGAAGCAAGGTCCGATGCTGTAAAGAGCAATATTGCATAGGAACCTGGAATGTCAGGTCCATGAATCAAGGAAAATTGGAAGTGGTCAAACAGGAGATGGCAAGAGTGAATGTCAACATTCTAGGAATCAGCAAACTAAAATGGACTGGGATGGGTGAATTTAACTCAGATGACCATTATATCTACTACTGCAGGCAGGAATCCCTCAGAAGAAATGGAGTAGCCATCATGGTCAACAGAAGAGTCTGAAATGCAGTACTTGGATGCAATCTCAAAAACGACAGAATGATCTCTGTTTTTCTCCAAGGCAAACCATTCAATATCACAGTAATCTAAGTTTATGCCCCAATCAGTAACACTCAAGAAGCTGAACGGTTCTATGAAGACCTACAAGACCTTTTAGAACTAACATCCCCCCAAAATGTCCTTTTCACTGCAGGTGACTGGAATGCAAAAGTAGGAAGTCAAGAAACACCTGGAGTAACAGGTAAATTTGGCCTTGGAATGCGGAATGAAGCAGGGCAAAGGCTAATAGAGTTTTGCCAAGAGAACACACTGGTCATAGCAAACACCCTCTTCCAACAACACAAGAGAAGATTCTACACAGGGACATCACCAGATGGTCAACACCAAAATCAAATTGATTACATTCTTTGCAGCCAAAGATGGAGAAGCTCTATACAGTCAACAAAAACAAGACCAGGAGCTGACTGTGGCTCAGATCATGAACTCCTTATTGCCAAATTCAGACTTAAATTGAAGGAAGTAAGGAAAACCACTAGACCATTCAGGTATGACCTAAATCAAATCCCTTATGATTATACAGTGGAAGTGAGGAATAGATTTAAGGGCCTAGATCTGATAGATGGAGTGCCTGATGAACTATGGAATGAGATTCGTGACATTGTACAAGAGACAGGGATCAAGACCATCCCCATGGAAAAGAAACGCAAAAAAGCAAAATGGTTGTCTGGGGAGGCCTTACAAATAGCTGTGAAAAGAAGAGAGGCGAAAAGCCAAGGAGAAAAGGAAAGATATAAGCATCTGAATGCAGAGTTCCAAAGAATAGCAAGAAGAGATAAGACAGCCTTCCTCAGTGATCAATGCAAAGAAATAGAGGAAAACAATGGAATGGGAAAGACTAGAGATCTCTTCAAGAAAATTAGAGATACCAAGGGAACATTTCATGCAAAGATGGGCTTGATAAAGGACAGAAATGGTCTGGACCTAACAGAAGCAGAAGATATTAAGAAGAGGTGGCAAGAATACACAGAAGAACTGTACAAAAAACATCTTCACGACCTGGATAATCATGATGGTGTGATCACTCATCTAGAGCCAGACATCCTGGAATGTGAAGTCAAGTGGGCCTTAGAAAGCATCACTATGAACAAAGCTAGTGGAGGTGATGGAATTCCAGTTGAGCTGTTTCAAATCCTGAAAGATGATGCTGTGAAAATGCTGCACTCAATATGCCAGCAAATTTGGAAAATTCAGCAGCGGCCACAGGACTGGAAAAGGTCAGTTTTCATTCAAATCCCAAAGAAAAGCAATGCCAAAGAATGCTCAAACTACCGCACAATTGCAGTCATCTCACATGCTAATAAAGTAATACTCAAAATTCTCCAAGCCAGGCTTCAGCAATATGTGAACCGTGAACTTCCAGATGTTCAAGCTGGTTTTAGAAAAGGCAGAGGAACCAGAGATCAAATTGTCAACATCCGCTGGATCATGGAAAAAGCAAGAGAGTTTCAGAAATACATCTATTTCTGCTTTATTGACTATGTCAAAGCCTTTGACTGCGTGGATCACAATAAACTGTGGAAAATTCTGAGAGAGATGGGAATACCAGACCATCTGACCTGCCTCTTGAGAAACCTGTATGCAGGTCAGGCAGCAACAGTTAGAACTGGACATGGAAAAACAGACTGTTTCCAAATAGGAAAAGGAGTACGTCAAGGCTGTATATTGTCACCCTGCTTATTTAACTTCTATGCAGAGTACATCATGAGAAACGCTGGGCTGGAAGAAGCACAAGCTGGAATCAAGATTGCCAGGAGAAATATCAATAACCTCAGATATGCAGATGACACCACCCTTATGGCAGAAAGTGAAGAGGAGCTAAAAAGCCTCTTGATGAAAGTGAAAGAGGAGAGTGAGAAAGTTGGCTTAAAGCTCAAAATTCAGAAAACAAAGATCATGGCATCCGGTCCCATCACTTCATGGGAAATAGATGGGAAACAGTGGAAACAGTGTCAGACTTTATTTTTTGGGGGTCCAAAATCACTGCAGATGGTGATTGCAGCCATGAAATTAAAAGATGCTTACTCCTTGGAAAGAAAGTTATGACCAACCTAGACAGCATATTCAAAAGCAGAGACATTTCTTTGCCGACTAAGGTCCAGCTAGTCAAGGCTATGGTTTTTCCTGTGGTCATGTATGGATGTGAGAGTTGGACTGTGAAGAAGGCTGAGCGCTGAAGAATTGATGCTTTTGAACTGTGGTGTTGGAGAAGACTCTTGAGAGTCCCTTGGACTGCAAGGAGATCCAACCAGTCCATTGTAAAGGAGATCAGTCCTGGGTGTTCTTTGGAAGGACTGATGCTGAAGCTGAAAGTCTGGTACTCTGGCCACCTCATGCGAAGAGTTGACTCATTGGAAAAGACTCTGATGCTGGGAGGGATTGAGGGCAGGAGGAGAAGGGGACGACAGAGGATGAGATGGCTGGATGGCATCACCGACACGATGGATGTGAATTTGTGTGAACTCTGGGAGTTGGTGATGGACAGGGAGGCCTGGTGTGTTGCAGTCCATGGGGTCGCAAAGAGTCGGACACGACTGAGGGATGAGCTGAATCGAACTGAACTAATGATGGGTATGGCTATTTCCAGCGAAAATTCACTTATGGGCCCTGAAGTTCAAGCTTCGTACACTTCTTTCGTGTCATAAAACAGCCTTCTCCCTTTTTTAAAATTTATCATTTAGTCGCTGAGTTGAGTTTGACTCTGCAGCCCCATGGACGGCAGCACGCCAGGCCTTCCTGTCCTTCACCGTCGCCTGGAGTCAGCTCAAACTCATGTCCACTGAGTTGACGGTACTATCCCACCATCCCATCCTCTGTTGCCCACTTCCCCTGCCTTCAATCTTTCCCAGCATCAAGGTCTTTTCCAATGAGTCAGCACACCACTTTGCATCAGGTGGCCGAAGTATTAGAGCTTCAGCATCAGTCCTTCCAAGGAATATTCAGGGTTGATTTCCTTTGAGATTGACTGGTTTGATCTCCTTGTAGTCCAAGGGACTCTCAACAGCCTTCTCCAGCACCACAGTTCAAAAGCACCAATTCTTTGGTGCATTTTTATACCAACCATTTAAAAACAGAAAAACCACCATTAGCCCTTGTGAAGTACAAGCACAGATGTCCAGTCTTGAAGCCCTGGGCGGGGGGGGGGTGTCTCTGATCCTGCAAGGTGGCCCTTGGTTCATACGCCTGATCCCAAGAGGAGGCTCAGCCCAGTTGGCCTTGTCTCCCCAGACACCCTTGGAGCTGGAGATGCGGTCTTCTTCCTGAAAGAAAAGACGTGTCCGGCGGTGAGAGGGAAGGGATTGGCCTTACCAGGAGAGGATGGGTTAGTCTGTGTCCTGGCCTGCTCCCCCCATGAGGAGTCACCGCAGGGTCAGGGGCGCTTGGTTTCTCGGAAGCCGGAGCTTCTCCCCAGGTCTGGCCAGAGGAAGGACCACTCCGTCACCGGGCCGGGAGCAGCCACCGGGGCCCATCCCAGCAACTGTGCCACTCGGCCCCTGACACAGCACTGGTCTGAAACCCCCCACCCCAAAAGGACCCTAGCCTCCAGGGACAGGCTGCCCTATTTAAAGCTTTCTGGGCCTTCTCAAGACGGCAATTTCACACCAGTCCATAAATCTCCACACCAAACCAGTACTTGAAGGTCAGCAGAGGGAAGGCCGGGAACCACAATTGCCAGCCTCCCCAGCTGGGGACGGGGCGGCTGCCAGGCGGGGGCGGCTGGGCCTCATCCGAGGGCAGGACACGTCGGCTGTGGGCGAGGGTGGAGCCTGGGAGGTCGTGTGGGTGACCGGCCTCAGCGGGAATGCCTGGGCAGCCATGGGCCAGCTCTGCCCGTCAAAACCCGGGGCGGGGGCGGGGGGCGTGGGTCTCAGGGACCTGGGGTGCCCTCGCTGAGCCCCGGGGTGTGTGCCCTGCTGGGCGAGCTGCAGGCTGTGGCCCCAGCAGGACGCAGAGGTGCCCAGAGCGGCCCCGCCCCACAGGGCCCGCCAGGGCCCCCTCTTAGCCCCCGGTGTCCGGGTGCCCACGGCGGACGCTCCGCAGGCAGGATCCTCCAGGTCCTGCTGAGACTGCATACGGGTTGAAGCGGGGGACGGGTCCCAAGGACACCAGCAACTCACCTGTGTGCCCGTCTCACTGGAGCCCGGGGACCGCGGGGGCACACGTGGAGGGCACCAGTGTCAGGCCTGGTGCGGACCAGGCACCAGCTGGCCGGGACCCTTGGGCACTTTCTTTTGCCCAGAACAGAGGGGATTGGACTGCATGGTCTGAGGCTGTTACAGCGTGGCCGTGGGGTCAGACTCTGCCTCCTCCGGATCCTGTGCTCAAGGGTGAACCCGGGCTCACAGTCACCACCGAGCTGGCCCCAGGTCTCTGCCCTCCGCCCTCCGCCGGGAAGCTCAGTTCCGGGCCTGGTCTTCGTGAAGCAGCGCTTTTCCTAATCCCCCAAGTGTCAAGGGTGGTTCTTGACAAGATCAGGGGGCGGCCCACAGATAGTGTATTGTTACAGACGGCCCCTCCCTTCCCCCCGCACCCAGCAGAAGCACAGCCAGGAGGCTGCTGGGCTCCCCCGAGCGGCCCCGCATCCAGGCCATGTGGAGGGGAATCCCTCAGACCCCGCATGGCTGCTGCGGCATCCTGTCCAAAACCCCCCAAGAAGACTGGACGTGTAGCAAGACAAGACGCTCCCCATGCCACGCGCCAGAAATGGAGGCGGAGCTGAGACTGAGGTGCGGGGGGACCCACATTTGCTGGAGACAGGTTGCCACAAACACTGACACCTCGGCACCCCTGGGGCCCGCCCTGCACGATGAACCCTGATGCTCGCGTCCTCTCCCATCCTGACCCAGCTCCTTCTCCAGGGCAGTTCCCGAGCTCCTGGGGTTCCCAGGGGGCAGAGTACAGCCCCCTGTCCACGCTGAAGACACAGACATGGAGACAGGTCATTAGTGTCTGCCATGGGGAAGATGGGAGGGGCCCGGACCCCCCTGGAGACCCGGGTGAGGCCTGACTCTGCCAGACATCCTCGGAAAGCGATGGGAGGGCAGCAGCTCACAGGACGGGGCTGGAACGCAGCAGCCCAGCCAGAGAGCGCGCTCGCAGCCCGGCCAGCGAAAGAACGACACTCACCATCTGGTCAGGGCTGCGGGTTTTCCATAGTCAGGCATGGATGTGGGAGCTGGACCGTAAAGAAGGCTGAGCGCCAAGGCTTTTGAACTGTGGTGTTGGAGGAGACTCTTGAGAGTCCCTTGGACTGCAAGGAGATCCACCCAGTCCATCCTAAAGGAGACCAGTCCTGGGTGTTCATTGGAAGGACTGATGTTGAAGCTGAAGGTCCAATACTTTGGCCACCTGATGCGAAGAGCTGACTCATTGGAAAAGACCCTGATGCCGGGAAAGATTAAAAGCAAGAAGAAAGGGGGCGACTGAGGATGAGATGGCTGTATGGCATCACCTGTGGACATGAGTCTGGGCAAACTCCGGGAGACAGTGGAGGACAGGGGAGCCTGGCGTGCTGCCAGTCTGTGAGGCTGGAAAGAGTCGGACGCCACTGAGGATTGAACAAGAGCTGCACGTGTGGGTGCCGGTGGGGCAGCGCAGAGCAGAGCCGCCCCCGCGCCCCGGCCCGGGCCTCCTCCTCAGCATCTCTCGAGGATTTCCCTTCCCCACACTCTTCTCTGCAAAGCTGGACCATCCTTCCGGGACCCAGGACCCGCCCCACAGCCTGACGGACACCCTCTTCCCTCTGCAAAGGATCCTGGGCCCCGCAGCTTCCGGGAGCTGCTGGGATGGGCCTGAGCCACCATGCGGGGCCAGGTGCGGGAGGCGCTTGGGCCCCGCGTGGGAGTCACGGGGCCTCCATGTCCACCCTGGTCCCCACGGGAGGCCAGGCAGGCTCAGCACGTCTGCACGTCCCAAGCAGGGGAAGTGAAGGAGCCTCAGGACAGACGAGTGCTGGCGCACGGGAGGAAATGGGAAACATCAAACCCACTCTCTGGCAGGAGAGCCAAGAGGCGGGCTGAGCGCCGCCAAGAAGGGTTCCGGCCCTGCCGCCAGGCTCCGGAGCAGATGGTCTAAGCATGAGGGGGGGGAACGCCAGCCCTTGGCGTTCCAGGCGAGGAAGCCCACGTGTGCGGGCATGCGGGAAGCTCACCAAAGCCTCCGGTTCTAAGCTGGAAGGGGGAGCAGGGTGGCCTGAGCGATGTGCGGATGATGGAGAGGGGGCTTTGCAGCCACCTGCAGCATGCCTTCCCCGGAGCGCCGCATCTGGGGACTCTGGGGACCACAGGGCCAGAGCACAGGGCCGGTCCTCTGCTGCATCTCGCAAAATCTAGCGTGTGAGCTAGCGATGAGTTCTCTGGGGCCAAGGAGGCTGGGCACACTGGCCGGGGATGGGGCCCGAGGGAAGGGCTGGGGATTGAACCTCAGGGTAGAGGGGGCTGGCGGCTCTGCCCGGAGGTCGCATGAGAAGGAGCACCAGCTTCATCGGCAGCCCCGGGATGCTAGCTCTGAGGCCTGGGGGCGGGGGCAGGAGACACAGAAGGGCCGAGCGGTGCAGCTGCGGGCGTTAGGTCAGCGGCTCAGGGCATCTCCAGGGCTGGGCTCGCTCCATCTTTCCCGACTGCCTCCGAGGCCCCCGGCAGCCCCAGGCATCTTCACGCACCAGCCTCTCTGAGAACTGCTCTGAGGGCTAAGGCCTTCTCCCAGGACCACGCCTCCACCCTCAGAATCCCCTCCTGCCCCGCCCACTGCTGTTTCTAGACAGCAGGATCTCTGAGCTGTGCTGAAAGCAAGGACGAGACCCCTGGCTGGTGCCGTGGATAGGGTCACAGTGTAGGGCAGGGCTCAGACACCCCCAGAGAGCCTCTGGGCCGCCCCTGCTTGCTGGCCCAGTCACCACCAAGGGGCTGCTCTCTGTGGACCCAGAGCCAGGCCGCCGTGGCCTGGGCATTCCACGTGGCCCCCGCCTCCCCCCTGGGGCTCCCAGCCAAGGGGACGCCCCTCCTCAGGGTCCTGTGTCCATCCCCACGGCCCCCGTGGAGCTGTGCCTGCATTCTCTCCCTGCCTGTTTCAGGGGCCTGCCTGTGACATTTTCATCAGCAGACTCGCCCTGTGTGTCTCTCTTCCTCCCTTGCTTTTTGCCAACAGTTTATCTGAGATTCGTCCCTTCCGTCCAGTGCAACCTCGGTCCTCTGCGCATCTCTGCTCTTGTTTATTCCACTCTAGGAGTGTGAGACTCTCTCTGTGTTCTACCCGCTGTCTGTGAGGACTGGTTTTTTTTTTTTTGTTATTAATCATGATAAACATCATTCCAAGAGCACACAGCATCCTGAAACAGCTCTGCCAGCCCATCCTTCAGTGCACACCCAGCACGGGTCACACGGCGGGTCACACGGCGGGTCTCATGGTGGCGCCTATTCGACTTGCCCTGACAATGCTTAATTTTGTTCCCAAGCACTTAGAAGAGCAGTTTCTATTCCAAGAAACAGTAATAAGAAGGCTTACTATTTCATATCCTTGCCAAACATGTAATTTTTATAATTTTTAATTGTCACCGCTATGGTGTATATGCAAGTGGGCAACATTTTGGATCCAGTTTGCATTGCCCCGTTATTGATCACATTGAATATCTTTTTCTGTTTATTGACCATCAAGTGTCCTGTTTTGAAAGCGCATATTTGAAGTCTTTTGACCGTGTTTCTACATTTTGATTCATAGAAAGTCTTTTTAAATTTTGATCACTAGCACTTTTTTTGGTTACAAGGGTTACAAGTAGTTTCTTCACCCAAGTTCTGTTTAATGAACAAAAGTTCTGAAGTTTAACACAGGCAGTGAAATCCAGCCTTAGGCTTATGGTATTTGCTGTGGTAAGGCTTAGGAAATCTTTTCCAATGCAGAAGTCATAAATATATCACCATATATTATCTTCTAAGAGTTGCACCATTTTGCTTTTTAGTTAAGATCTTTAATTAACCTCAATTAATTTTTCAAAATACTGTGAAATGTCGGGGTCCATTTGTTTGATTTCGTTAGTCTTGCGTGGACAGCCAGCCTCCCTTTAACGACTCATTTAGGACCTCCTTCCCTCCCCTGCGGCGCTGCTCTGAGCAGGTCTCTTCATGAGCTCTCTGTTTGGTGCCATCGGTCATCCGTGTATCCCTGCAACCTTCTGAGGTCTAATTACTCTGGTTCTGCAACAATCCTTGAGATCTGGAAGGCTAAATTCTCCCACAGCATTGCTCCTTTTCAGGAGCATCTCTATTACTTATGATTCCTTGATCTTCTATTCAAATTCTTTATGCTCAAATACAAATTTTTTCAGGTCATGTACTCATAAACGCACACACACACACAGTCACCCACTGGGAGATTTGTTGGAATTGCATCATCAGTAGACGAATTTGGGAAGAACTGGCCTGATACTCTATCATTCCCAAACATAATGGCTTTCCACTTTTTTAAATTTGTCCATGTTTTTTAAAGCAATTTGTAGTTTCCTTCCCCAAAAGTATTGCACACACTTTATTAGATTCAATCCAAGTATTTTCTATTTCAAATTTTATTATCATTCAATTTAAACAGTATTTTATTAACATATAGTTAAACAGGGTAAAATACAAAACATCTTTAGTGTACATCTCAATGAATTGCACATGTCTACCCCCATAGGACCACTAACCTGATCAAATATTGGACTTTCCCATCACTTCCTGTTCCTTCCAGAACAGGAAGGTTCTGTCCTGACTTTCTGGTCCACACACACCTCAAGAGGTAACCATGTTATCCGTTTGATCACTGAGGATTAGCCCTGCTTTTTTGTGAATTTCCAATAAACAAGACTATACAGTATTTATTCTTTTGCAATTTTAAAATCCATCAGTGACACTGTGTGTGTTAGGAGGAGTCTGGGTGTTCTTTTAATCTGCAAGGGAGTTTTCAGTCTATTTACATTCACTTTAATCCATGATATGTGGATTTATT
This sequence comes from Ovis aries, assembly GCF_016772045.2. NCBI lineage: Eukaryota > Metazoa > Chordata > Mammalia > Artiodactyla > Bovidae > Ovis > Ovis aries. The sequence goes on from NC_056056.1 coordinate 1,721,828, forward strand.
TGCAACATTCATTTTATACATATTTATCGTGTCTTCTTCGTTTTTCTTTTCTCTTTTATTTGATTGAACCTTTGATTACAATTTTCCCTTTATATAGTTAAACACACTATTTATATTGTATATGGCTACCTTAGACTTTTTAACATATATATTGAACTTATCAGAATTCAAAGTCAGTAGCTACTTTGCCCTACTCCCAAACTATAAAGGTTTAAAACATTCCTTCCTGACTTAAGGACATACATGTATGCTGCTGCGAAGTCGCCTCAGTCGTGTCCGACTCTGTGTGACCCACTGGTGGCTGCCCACCGGGCTCCTCTGCCCCTGGGGTTCTCCAGGCAGGAACACTGGAGGGGGCTGCCACGTCCTCCTCCAGGGCTGCGCGGGGTCTTCGCTGCTGCGCGAGGGCGTTCTCCGGCTGTGCAGAGCAGGGCGCTCTCTAGCTGGGGTGCACGGGCTACCCTTGCTGCTGAGCACAGCCTCTGGGGTGCAAGGGCTGCAGAGCACAGGGCCCGTAGCTGTGGGCCTCGGGCTTGGTTGCTCCACAGCCTGTGGAATCTTCTCATACCCGGGATTGAGCCCGTGTCTCCTGCACTGAGAGAGAGGCTCCTATCTTCTCTGCCACCAGGGAAGTCCCCTGACTTTTCTATTATGGTATTTTTTAAACTCGATAAAATATCTTTATTGCTTTTCATTGCCAATGTCTGCTTGCCTTTCCTGCCTACATAATTTGGTCACCATTTCTCCTTGCATCAAATCACCCGCCTGAGATTACCTTCATTCTGTAGGACATACATCCTTTAGAGTTCCTTCCAGGGGAGGTTTGTCAATAGAGACAGTTTTATTTTCCCTGTATTCTTGGAAGATACTCCCTTTGGGTATATATATTCAACGTAAATAAGTATAGTTTTGCCATGTAAGAACGCTTCCGCTTTCTTCTTGGGTCCACTGTTTATACTGACCAAGTAGACGGCTGTCCAGTTGCCAGTCCTTTGTGGAAAATTTGCCTTTTTCCCTTTGGCATTTTAATCTGCCCTGTTATACTTCAGGGCTCCGCACTCTCGCAGATATGTCTCTGAGATCGTTTTTCACATGTCCTGCTTTGGATTTGATGGGATTGAAGAACATGAAGACTGGAGTCTCCTTATCAGTTCTTGGAATTCTGGGTCATTATTTCACCGAATCTTGTCTCTGCTCCCTCTGATTGGACTGCATCAAGTCCTCTGGCTTTGTTCCCGTAAATTCTTACACCGCCTGCTCTCAGCGCTCCTTTCAGGGTAATTCCTAAGACTCTACCTCCCAGCTGGGTGACTCTCTCTTTTGTGGCATCTAATCTGTGGTTAAGCCCATCTGTTGAGTTTTTAATTCCGGTGGAAATTCCTTTCATTTCAGTGGCTGCCCTTGGCTCTTTCTCACAGCTGCGTGGTTATTTCTTTAAATAGGCTCTTGCTCCTCGCCCACATTCCAGTCTCCTCTTTATTTCTTTAAGCATGTTAGACATTCCCATATTCTTTTCAACACTTCCAATATGTGAGGCTCAGTATGTCTGATTCTGCCAGTGGCTGTATTTGGCTTTTTGTTTTTCATTTAAGTCTTGTTCATGGGGCCCTGCTTCCCTGTGTGTGCTGTGATTTCGACATAAACGCAACACTCTTGAGGTGAGTTTAACTTGGGGGGCTCTTTGAGGCCTGATTTAAAGGTGAGTTTCCCCAGACAAGGCTTATATTCCCTTCTATCAAGTACATCACAGTGCTGCCAACCCGTGACCATTCACACTGTAACCACTCTAAACTAAATTTTTCAGTGGAGACTCTTTGGATCATCCAGGTCGTCTGAATTCAGGCTGCAAACCATGTGTGGGCTTTTTGTGCTTATAAAGCCTCAGGGAGAAACTTTTCTCCATTTAACACCAAATTCTTTATACCACTTTCCTGGCGTCCCCAGAGGGACATTACAGATATATTTAATGAGCAGCTGTGAGTCCTCTGGAGCTGAAGCAATAGGCTCTATTAGAATCTTACACACGCTCTGGTCTTCTGCTGTGCCCTGGCCCCTGGAAACAACAGGACCGAACAGAAACAGAAGATATTAAGAAGAGGTGGCAAGAATACACAGAACTGTACAAAAAAAGATCTTCATGACCCAGATAATCACGATGGTGTGATCACTCATCTAGAGCCAGACATCCTGGAATGTGAAGTCAAGTGGGCCTTAGAAAGCATCACTACGAACAAAGCTAGTGGAGGTGATGGAATTCCAGTTGAGCTATTTCGAATCCTGAAAGATGATGCTGTGAAAGTGCTGTACTCAATATGCCAGCAAATTTGGAAAACTCAGCAGTGGCCACAGGACTGGAAAAGGTCACTTTTCATTCCAATCCCAAAGAAAGGCAATGCCAAAGAATGCTCAAACTACCGCACAATTGCACTCATCTCACACGCTAGTAAAGTAATGCTCAAAAATTCTTCAAACCAGGATTCAACAGTACGTGAACCGTGAACTTCCAGATGTTCAAGCTGGTTTTGGAAAAAGCAGAGGAACCAGAGATCAAATTGTCAACATCTGCTGGATCATGGAAAAAGCAAGAGAGTTCCAGAAAAAACATCTATTTCTGCTTTATTGACTATGCCAAAGCCTTTGACTGCGTGGATCACAATCAACTGTGGAAAATTCTGAGAGTTGGGAATACCAGACCACCTGACCTGTCTCTTGAGAAACCTGTATGCAGGTCAAGAAGCAACAGTTAGAACTGGGCGTGGAACAACAGACTGGTTCCAAATAGGAAAAGGAGTACATCAAGGCTGTATATTGTCACCCTGCTTATTTAACTTCTATGCAGAGTACATCATGAGAAACACTGGGCTGGAAGAAGCACCAGCTGGAATCAAGATTGCCGTGAGAAATATCAATCACCTCAGATATGCAGATGACACCACCCTTATGGCAGAAAGTGAAGAGGAGCTGAAAAGCCTCTTGATGAAAGTGAAAGAGGAGAGTGGAAAAGTTGGCTTAAAGCTCAACATTCAGAAAACGAAGATCATGGCGTCTGGTCCCATCACTTCATGGGAAATAGATGGGGAAACAGTGTCAGACTTTATTTTTGGGGGCTCCAAAATCACTGCAGATGGTGGCTGCGGCCATGAAATTAAAAGATGATTACTTCTTGGAAGAAAAGTTATGACCAACCTAGAGAGCATATTGAAAAGCAGAGACATTACTTTGCCAACAAAGGTCTGTCTAATCAAGGCTACGGTTTTTCCAGTGGTCATGTACGGATGTGAGAGTTGGACTATAGAGAAAGCTGAGGGCCGAAGAATTGATGCTTTTGAACTGTGGTGTTGGAGAAGACTCTTGAGAGTCTCTTGGACTGCAAGGAGATCCAGCCAGTCCATCCTAAAGGAGATCAGTCCTGGGTGTTCATTGGAAGGACTGATGCTGAAGCTGAAACCTCAATATTGGCCACCTGATGAGATGAACTGACTCACTGGAAAAGACCCTGATGCTGGGAAAGATTGAAGGCAGGAGGAGAAGGGGACAACTTGATTAGGTGGTTGGATGGCATCACCGACTCAATGGACATGAATCTGAGTGAACTCCGGGAGCTGGTGATGGGCAGGGAGGCCTGGTGTTCTGTGGTCCATGAGGTCACAGAGTCGGACACGACTGAGTGACTGAACTGGCCCCTGGAAGGCCATGAACACAGAAGGTGACGGCCACCTAATGTCGTTCTGGTGAGGTCCATCCTGGTGCATCAGTGCCCACTCGTGCTGAGCCATTCTGCCTCAAAGAATCCCTTTGTTCTTGCCAGGAGAGCATTTTGACAAAGCGATTCTAAAATTAATCTCAAATAAATGAATGAGAATGCTAGCCAAGGCCTTTGGGGAAAAGTAATAGTGAGTCATGACGTACACTGTCCCACGTTTTGATGGTTAATTGTATGTGCCAACCTGATAATTATATGTGTCTAAGGGAAGTCCAGATAGCTATTAAAATGTTATTTATGGGTATGTCTGGTGTTTCTGAAAGAGATTAGCATTTAAGCTGGTAGACTGGAGAAAGAAGATGGCCCGCCCCCAGGCAGGGAGGCCTCATCCAGTGCATCGAAGGCCTGAATAGAACAAAAAGTGGGAAAGGAGAGACCTCGCCCTCTGCTTGAGTTGGGAGGTCAGTCTGCAGCGCTCAGGCATCAGCATTCCAGACCCCTCCTCGCCCAGGTCTCAGGCCCTGGACTCAGACTGGATCACACCGTCAGCTTTCCTGGTTCTCCAGCTTGAAGGCAAGTCCCAAAACCTCATCCTCTATATCATGTGAACCAATTACTCTAACAGAGTTGTGTGTGTGTGTGTGTGTGTGTGTGTGTGTGTGTGTGTGTGTACATACATAGATCCGGAGTAATTTTAAGTGTGCGGCACCAGCTCGTTTCACTATAGTAAGAATCAGTAAGAATGAACAAAAGGTCTGGAAGCAGACAGCATAAAAGTTGATTTTAATAAGTGGAGCTACGAAAGGTTCTTCACCAAACACCCAGGAGCTGGGGGGCTTCCCTAGTGTCCAGTGGTTGAGAACCCACCTCCCCATGCAGGGACGCAGGTTCATCCCACATGCCATGTGGCAATCAAGCCCACATGGAACTTCCAAGTGTAGGTAGGATCTTAGTCCCCAGCCAGGGACGGAACCCGTGTCCCCTGACCTGGAAGCTGGGTTCTCAACCACTGGACCAGCAGCTGTTGAGTCCACACCCACAATGAGAAAGGCCACACACCGCAGCGAAAGATCCCACACGATACAGCTAAGACCCGATGCAGCCAAAACTAAGTACATGAACACTAAAAATTAGTCAAGGGCTGCCCCAGTAGCTCAGTGGTAAAGAATCCTCCAGCCAAGGCGGGAGACACGGGTTCAGTCCTTGGTCCTGAAGACCCCACATGCTGTGGAGCAACTAAGCCTGTGAGCCGCAACTGCTGAGCCCAGGCCCGAGAGCCTCAAGTCCCAGTTATGGAGCCCACAAGCTGCAGCTACCGAAGGCCAGGTGCCCGGCAGCCTGCGTGCCACGCCGGGCGGAGCCACCACGTTGAGCAGCTCAAGCACCGCAACGGAGACCCAGAACAGCCAAGACTAGATGAGCAAAAGAAAATCTAAAACCTAGCCAAGAGTTGGATAATCGGTTAATCATTTAGAAAAACAGTCAGCTAGAGTTGCATCTTAGGCCAAAACAGGGTCCAAATGAATCAGAGTCAAATGTAAAAAGTGAAAACACAAAACAACATTAAAAGCAAAGGACAATATTTACGCAAATTACAGGCGGGAAAGACATAGGTGAGCATAAAAAGCAAAGGGAAAAAACATTAAAAATATATTTAAACCTCCATTAGTGAAAAAGCAAAATAACATGACGGATCACAGTAAAGGCCAAGGCAAACTGGAGAAGCCTGTGGAAATAGATGAGACGAAGATTCATGGGCCTCGCCTTTGAAAGCAAAGAAAAGGAAAGCGAAGGCGCTCAGTCGTGTCTGACTCTTTTCGACCCCGTGGACTGCAGCCCACCAGGCTCCTCTGTCTGTGGGATTTTCCAGGCAATAGTACTGGAGTGGGTTGCCACTTCCTTCTCCAGGGGAGCTTCCTGACCCAGGGATGGCACCCAGGTCTCCCGCATTGTAGACAGACGCTTTGCCGTCTGAGCCACCAGGGAAGTCCTTGCCTTTGAAAAACTTACAAATTCACGACATGAACAGAAAATTAACACACACAAAAAATGCCCAATAAACTTTTGAACTAAACATTCAGTTAACTAGTAACCAAAGGAGGACACATTGAAACAGTATAGCTTCCAACTCATTCCAGGGATAATCCTCAGTGCTGGCAAGTTTAGGGTGGATGAGCCTTTCCTGTCTTGATGGCAAATTGAGTTGAGATTTCTGAGGACAGTGTATCAGGGGCTACAAAAGTACTCCAAGACTGACTTAGCGGAGACCCTGGCTTAAGCACATGACGCAGTGACACTTACTAGCGAAAAGATACAAAAACACAAAATCGATATCCAGCAAAGAAACTGGATAAACACATTGTGGCAGGGCCAAAGAATATGACACATGATGAATCAAATATTAAAAATAAGGCTTTGTTTAAAGACACACAGCAACAGAGTAGACAAAGGTAGCCTCTCAATAAATGGTGCCAGGATAACTAGACAGCCACGTGCGAAAAAAGGAAAAGAATCTAAATATAGACCTTTACAAAAATGAACTCAGACGGATTACAGACTTAAACGTGAAATGCAAAATTACAAAACCTATGGAAGAGACCATAGGAGAAAACCTAGATGACCTTGGTGGTGACTTATTATGGTTGTTGCTGCTCAATCACTAATTCCTGTCTGAATCTTTGTGATTTCATGAGCAGCGGCATGCCAGCCTTCTCTGACTTTTTAGATACAATACCAAATCATAATCGATGCAAAGAAGACTTGATGAGTTGGACTTTGTTAAATAAAAACCTGCTCTGCCGAAAAGAATAGCAAGAGCAAGACGACAAGTCACAGACTTGGAGAAAATACTTGCAAAGACACGTCTGATAAAAGCAAGTGTATGAAAAGGTGCGCAATCTCATATGTTATTGCTGTTGTTGTTCAGCCGCCCCGTCGTGCCCGACTCGGCGACCCCGTGCACTGCAGCGCACCAGGCCTCCCTGTCCCTCGCCATCTCCCGGAGCTTGCTCAAGTTCACGTCCATTGCGTTGGTGATGCCATCCAGCCATCTCATCCTCGCACGCCCTCTTCTGCTTCTGCCCTCAATCTCACCCAGTGTCGGGGAGTTTTCTCACGGGTCAGCTGTTCCCATCAGGTGGCCAAAGCACTGGAGCTTCAGCTTCAGCATCAGTCCTTCCAACAAGTATTCAGGGTTGATTTCCCTCAAGATTGACTGGTTTGATCTCCTGGCTGTCCAAGGGAACTTTCAGGAGTCTTCTCCAGCACCACAGTTTGAAGGCATTGATTCTTCGGCATTCTGCTTTCTTGACTATCCAGCTCTCACAGCCGTATGCGACCCTCAGGAAGGCCACAGCCTTGACCACATGGACCTTTGTCGGCAGACTCCCGTCTCTGCTTTTCAGGACGCTGTCTAGGTTTGCCATCGCTTTCTTGTCACGGAGCAATCTCCTGATTTCATGGCTGCAGTCGCCATCTGCAGTGGTTTTAGAGACAAGAAGAGGACATCTCTCATACTTCCACCTTTTCCCCTCCTATTTTCCACGAAGCAGTGGGGCCAGCACCGTTCAGCTTCAGCTTCTTCAGCGATACTGGTTGGGGCATAGGCTTGGATTACTGTGATATTGAATGGTTTGCCTTGGAAACGGACAGAGATCATTCTATCATTTTTGAGACTGCATCCAAGTACTGCATTTCGGACTCTTTTGTTGACCATGATGGCTACTTCATTTCTTCTAAGGGATTCCTGCTCGCAGGAGTAGATATAATGGTCATCTGACTTAAATTCTCCCATTCCAGTCCATTTTAGTTCATGGATTCCTAGAATGTCGACATTCACCCTTGCCATCTCTTGTTTGACCACTTCCAATTTGCCTTGATTCATGGACCTGACATTCCAGGTTCCTATGCAATATTGCTCTTTACAGCATCGGACCTTGCTTCTATCACCAGTCACATCCACAGCTGGGTACTGTTTTTGCTTTGGCTCCATCCCTTCATTCTTTCTGGAGTTATTTCTCCACTGATCTCTAGTAGCGTGTTGGGCACCTACCGACCTGGGGAGTTCCTCTTTCAGTATCCTATCAGATATAGATATAGACCATTCAAGTATGACCTAAATCAAATTCCTTATGATTATACAGTGGAAGTCAGAAATAGATTTAAGGGCCTAGATCTGATAGATAGAGTGCCTGATGAACTATGGATGGAGGTTCCTGACACTGTACAGGAAACAGGGATCAAGACCATCCCCATGGAAAAGTAATGCAAAAAAGCAAAATGGATGTCTGGGGAGGCCTTACAAATAGCTGTGAAAAGAAGAGAAGCGAAAAGCCAAGGAGAAAAGGAAAGATATAAGCATCTCAATGCAGAGTTCCAAAGAAAGGCAAGGAGAGATAAGAAAGCCTTCCTCAGTGATCAATGCAAAGAAATAGAGGAAAACAACAAAATGGGAAAGACTAGAGATCTCTTCAAGAAAATTCGAGATACCAAGGGAACATTTCATGCAAAGATGGGCTCGATAAAGGACAGAAACGGTATGGACCTAACAGAAGCAGAAGATATTAAGAAGAGGTGGCAAGAATACACAGAAGAACTGTACAAAAAAGATCTTCACAACACAGATAATCATGATGATGTGATCACTACCCTAGAGCCAGACATCCTGGAATGTGAAGTCAAGTGGGCCTTAGAAAGCATCACTACGAACAAAGCTAGTGGAGGTGATGGAATTCCAGTTGAGCTGTTTCAAATCCTGAAAGATGATGCTGTGAAAATGCTGCACTCAATATGCCAGCAAATTTGCAAAACTCAGCAGTGGCCACAGGACCGGAAAAGGTCAGTTTTCATTCCAATCCCAAAGAAAGGCAATGCTAAAGAATGCTCAAACTACCGCACAATTGCACTCATCTCACATGCTAGTAAAGTAATACTCAAAATTCTCCAAGCCAGGCTTCAGCAATATGTGAACCGTGAACTTCCAGATGTTCAAGCTGGATTTAGAAAAGGCAGAGGAACCAGAGATCAAATTGCCAACATCCGCTGGATAATGGAAAAAGCAAGAGAGTTCCAGAAACACATCTATTTCTGCTTTATTGACTATGCCAAAGCCTTTGACTGCGTGGATCACAATAAACTGTGGAAAATTCTGAGAGAGATGGGAATACCAGACCACCTGACCTGCCTCTTGAGAAACCTATATGCAGGTCAGGAAGCAACAGTTAAAACTGGACATGGAACAACAGACTGGTTCCAAATAGGAAAAGGAGTCCGTCAAGGCTGTATATTGTCACCCTGCTTACTGAACTTCTATGCAGAGTACATCATGAGAAATGCTGGGCTGGAAGAAGCACAAACTGGAATCAAGATTGCCGGGAGAAATATCAATCACCTCAGATATGCAGATGACACCACCCTTATGGCAGAAAGTGAAGAGGAACTGAAAAGCCTCTTGATGAAAGTGAAAGAGGAGAGTGGAAAAGTTGGCTTAAAGCTCAACATTCAGAAAACGAAGATCATGGCATCCAGTCCCATCACTTCATGGGAAATAGATGGGGAAACAGTGGGAACAGTGTCAGACTTTATTTTTGGGGGCTCCAAAATCACTGCAGATGGTGACTGCAGCCATGAAATTAAAAGAGGCTTACTCCTTGGAAGGAAAGTTATGACCAACCTAGATAGCATATTAAGAAGCAGAGGTATTACTTTGCCAACAAAGATCTGTCTAGTCAAGGCTATGGTTTTTCCTCTGGTCACATATGGATGTGAGAGTTGGACTGTGAAGAAAGTTGAGCGCCGAAGAATTGATGCTTTTGAACTGTGGCGTTGGAGAAGACTCTTGAGAGTCCCTTGGACTGCAAGGAGATCCAACCAGTCCATCCTAAAGGAGATCAGTCCTGGGTGTTCACTGGAAGGATGGATGCTAAAGCTAAAACTCCAGTACTTTGGAAAGACTCTGCGAAGAGTTGACTCATTGGAAAAGACTCTGATGCTGGGAGGGATTGGGGGCAGGAGGAGAAGGGGATGACAGAGGATGAGATGGCTGGATGGCGTCACTGACTCGATGGACATGAGTTTGAGTCAACTCCAGTTGATGGACAGGGAGGCCTGGCGTGCTGCGATTCATGGGGTCACAAAGAGTCAGACACGACTGAGCGACTGAACTGAACTGAGCTAAATGGGGCCAGATGCCATGATCTTAGTTCTTTTTAATATTTAGTTTTATGTCAGCTCTTTCACTCTCCTCCCTCACCCTCATCAAGAGGCTCTTCAGTTCCTCTTCGCTTTCTGCCATCAGAGTGGTAACATCCACGTGTCTGAGGTAGCTGATGTTCCTCCTGCCTGTCTTGATGCCAGCTTGTAACTCATCCACCCCGGCATTTCTCATGATGTGCGCAGCGCAGAGGTTGAACAAACAGGGTGAAGCAGGCAGCCCTGTCGGGCTCCTTTCTCAATTGAAACAATCAGTTGTTCCATACAGGGTTCTAACTTGCTTCTTGACCGCATGTCATTAGGGAAATGCAAGTTGAAGCAACTGTAAGCTGAGGCATCACCACACACCTGTTAGCACACGAAAGGTGAAGAACACAGACCCCACGACATGCTGGGAGGATCCGGAGCAGCGGGAGCTCATTCACGGCTGGCGGGAAGGTGAAATGGTGCGGTCACCGTGGAAAACACACTCTCACCATATCATCCGGCAATCACGCTCCTTGATATTCACCCAAATGAACTGAAAACATATCCCCCCTGAAAACTGCACGTGGATGTTTGTAGCGGTTTTTGTTGCTCAGTCGCTCAGTCGTGTCCGACTCTTTGCGACCCCATGAATCGCAGCACGCCAGGCCTCCCTGTCCATCACCAACTCCCAGAGTTCACTCAGACTCACGTCCATCAAGTCAGTGATGCCATCCAGCCATCTCATCCTCGGTTGTCCCCTTCTCCTCCTGCCCCCAATCCCTCCCAGCATCAGAGTCTTTTCCAATGAGCCAACTCTTCGCATGAGGTGGCAAAAGTACTGGAGTTTCAGCTTCAGCATCATTCCTTCCAAAGAAATCCCAGGGCTGATCTCCTTCAGAAAGGACTGGTTGGATCTCCTTGCAGTCCAAGGGACTCCCAAGAGTCTTCTCCAACACCACACAGCAGCTTTATTCATAATTATAGAAACTTAGGAGCAACCAAGATGTTCTTCAGAAGGTGAATGGATAAATCAACAGTGGTCCAGACAGTGGAATACTAAAATGGAATGAGCTCTCAAGTCATAAAACGATAAGCAGGAAACTTGCATGCACATTACTAGCAAAAAGGAGATAACTCTGAAAAGGCTACACACTGTGTGACTCCAGCTGCATGGCATTCTGGAAAAGGCAAAACTATGGACATATCAAAAAAAAATTGGGGTGAAGAAGGGATAGAGCCCAGAGGATTGTCAGGGTTCTCAGCGTAAATTCATTCAGTGGAATTACTCTGTATGAAACCATAAGGATGAATACGTGTCGGTGTCTATTTGCCCAAACCCATGGGCGTCCAACACCAAGAGTGACTTCAGTGGCAACTATGGACTTTCGGTGATACCGACACGTCCGGTGGGCCCCTCATTGTCACAGCTCTGGCGGGAGGTGGTGGTGGGGGGGTTGTGACTGGAGTGTGTGGGGGCAAGAGGAGGTGCATGACAATCCTCTGCACTTCCAACTTAACTTTGCGGTGAACCTAAAACCGCTTTTAAAAATAAAGCCTAGGGGCTTCCCCGGTGTCCAGTGGCTAAGACGCCATGCTCCCGGTGGAGAAGGCCTGGGGCCCATCCCACACTAAGAGTTCTCGGGGCACAAATGAAGATCCCTCCGGCCGCAGGGAAGACGGGAGGTCCCGAGTGCCAAGGAAGACCTGGTGCAGACGACCGAGTGGACATTTTTCCAGAGTTAAAAAATAAAGCCTAGAAGTGAATGAATGGACGGAAAGCATCAGAGTCGGGGGACTCCTCGGTCGGCTCTTGGAGACCCCGCGGACTGTAGCCCGCCAGGCTCCTCTGTCCATGGGAGCTCCTAGGCAAGAATGCTGGAGTGGGTTGCCATTTGCTTCTTCAAGGGATCTTCCTGACCCAGAGATGGAACTGGCATCTCCTGGGTCTCCTGCACTTGCAGGCAGATTCTTTACCGCTGAGCCCTTTGGGAAGCCCGAGGAACTATTTAGGTTGGGGAAAGTGCCCACATACCCTGAGCGTGTCCCACACAGCAGACCCCAGGTCTGCACGAGTTCCCGTGGGCTACCGCCTCCTTCTGGCAGGTCCTTCTCCCACAGCCCTTTGTGGGCGGCACAAAGGCGGCCTTGTCGCTCCCGCGAAGGCTCAAAGGCCCACAGAGACCGCTGCTCATCTGGGGCTTCTACGTCTCATCGCTCCGCTCCAGGGCAGGAGTGAGACCCACTCCAGATAAAAGCTCAGCAGAAAACAGCCTGTTCTTATGGGCATGGGGAAATCAAACAGCGATTAACTAGACAGGTTTACTCATCTCTCCGCCAGCTCTGAGGTACCCTCTGCTGTACAGGAGCGCCAAGGGTCCTCCTGGGAGACGCCTGGCCGGTGGATGGCCGTGGTCCTCAGTTAGGACAGAGGACGGATCTCCCACCTCCACTCCGGCTGGCATCCTCTTGCTCTGAGAAGAAAACAGCGACGGGAAGAAGAGATAACCCACGGGCTTTGCCAGCAAATGGCAGCGTTATGGACTGTGAGCTGTCCTGTGGGTTCAGATAACTACTGGGCTTGTCAAAGAAAATCAGCCTGAGCGAATTTACAAAGCACCAGCGGAGACGCCAGGAGTCAGCCAGGCTCTCAGCCATCGTGTCCTAGCCGATGGGGACGGTGCTTCATGCAGGAAGAATGCGGTGCGTGTTTTCCCAGCTTCCTTCTCCAGCCACTGCTAAAGGTGGGAGCAGAGGAGCCTCTCGGAAGCACGGACTCCTCAGCGCTCCACTCTCAGAAATTCCACGAGTTGCTCTGGGACATGAATCATGCTTTTGGTTTGGAAAAAGCTGCAGAATCAAAACCGACGGAGGCTCAGGGCTAGCCCACCGTGGGGGTGGGCTGTGGGTGGCTGTTCCAGAGGCTCCTGGGGCCGAGCCACTTTCTGCTGCATCTGGGGGTGGCGACGGGGGCTGGTAAGCTCTGGACAGGCCTTAGTCACAGATCAGCCTTCCCAGAAACTGGATTCAGCCCTTTCACTATCTCAGATCACAAGCGTGGCTGTTGACCCCTGGTTCTATGATTCTCTGAGGAGCCTCAAATGACGTCTCAGAGTGTCCTGGAACTCGATGGAAAAGGACGTTCCTTAAGCAATCACACAAAACCCCCCGCAGTGAATTATCACCCAAAACTTTGGGCATGTTGGTGAGAGACCAGGATGGGGGATGGGAGAGTCTCCTTACCAAACCATCAACTGTGTCCAATAATCTAGCCCCAGAAAATCTGGGAGGTTCATGAATTTTTAAAAGAAAAAAAAGAAAATCTGAGGCCCAAACAAAGGAACAGACTCACCCCCGCCCCCCTCACCCCCGCAGGTCCCAAGGCATCAGACGATATATGCAGCTACTTTAGAAATGCACTCTCTCCCAGAGACAGGTGTGCATTTTTCAGCTTTATAACCAAATGTGCAAGGGTTTATCTGGAAGGGGCTTTTCACTGCCGCCCACCCCATGACCTCCCCTCAGCGGGGCTCCACATCTGGCCCCCATGCACAGCTGGAGGGCACCCTTCAGGAAGATCTTCAAGAAAGGCCTGCTGCCTACAGGAGGACGCCTCCCTGTTGCTACCGCGCAGGATTACGACGGCTGAGCGTGAAATCCAGCGTCTTTCAAGTTCACTAGCACGGCGGTTCGGTTGGCATTTCTGCTGCAGAAAAAGCTTAAGACCATGCTGGCTTCTGCTGCTTCATGCATAAACCTTTCTCCTCATCCTATGAGAATCGTAAGAAGGGACCTTGAGTAATTTCCAGGAGAAATGAGAGGCAAGTCAGCCCAGATGCCCCCTCCTCTCAGCCCCCAGGCTCCTGCTTTGGGTCAAAGGCCAGACTTGGGCCTTGACTTTGTCCTGCCACTAACTGGGTCCGTGATCTTGAGCAGTCACATCACCTCTCCAAGGACACCTCACTCCTTTTCAGTGAGGAGGGAATATTTCCTTTCTGTATGTGTTAGCACGGGCTCAGTTATGCTGAGTAACAAACATCTCCCACTATCTTCATGGTTTAAAAGAGCAAGGGAGTGTTTCTCCCTCAGGCAACATGTACCTCTTGACACTCACATTCAGCAACCCAGGCACCAGCCCATTACCTGTTCCATGGAGAAATGACCAGCCTTCCCCCCTAACCCAGGCCTGGAGGGGTCTAGAAGCTGGTGAATACTGAAATAACTGCCATGCCTATCCAGAGATGGCGAGCAAAGCCAGATTCCCAGGCCGAGTCCGCCTCAGTTAACACTGGTTGGAACCTGGAAAAGCCTGGTGATGGGGTGGGGCTTCCTCCACCTGGAGGCCAGGAGGAGAGGGACAGGGCGTCTGGGGCAGGTGGGCTTGAGGGCAGACAGCGAGGCTGGGCCAGTCCCGTGGCAGCGCTTAGTGACGGCCTGACCCGCCGCGAGCTCCGTCCTCAGGCCTCCCTGCAGCCTCTGTGGGTCAGAGATGCTGCTCTGTGCGGGGATCTCCAGCAGGCTCGCTTGGAAAGGAAGCCTTTTCCAACCTGGCAAAGACGGAGTTGCCTAATTTTCTAAAGCCCTGGTTCCGCTTGATCGTTCAGAATCAACTTGTTTTTAGCTGAAGCTCAAGATGTGGCCGAGCTCCTGTTGGAGAGCGTGGCTTCCAGCGGAAACCCCAGGAAGGGAGTGCGTCTCGGCCAGCCCGGCGGGGGCTGCCAGCCCTGCGGCTCCTGCTCCCGCTGCGTCCCTGCGGGTCTCCCTGCTTCTGCCTCTCACTCTGCGTCTGTGTCTGCGACGCCTCGTCTCCGACTCTGGGTCTCCCCGTACCCAGGCCTTTCTGCGTCTCTGTGTCTCTGTTGCTCTCTCTGTCTCTGCGTCTCTGTCTCTGTGTCTCTCTGTGTCTCCCTCCGTCTGTCTCTCTCTGTCTCTGCGTCTCTGTCTCTGCATCTATCTCTGTATCTCTGTGTCCGTCTGTGTCTCCCTTCGCCTGTCTGTCTCTCTCTGTGTCTCCCTCTATCTCCTCTTCTGTCTCAAGCCAGACAACCACAGATGATGTAACTTGGATCCTAAGCAGCCAGCTTGTTGTAGCTGAACAATCCACATGTTTTAGGTGATTTAGAGAAGAATCACCCCCTCTTTCTCATGGGAACAGGACAGGACGAGTCGTACGCAGGGGCCCCGCTCCCCAGGGAGCAGAGCCCCCAGACCCCGTTGGGACCAGCTGGGGATGTGCACCCCCAGGAACCCCACGCCCTCCTTGCTCCGGGACAGCCAGTCTCTCCCGTCCAGCAGCCCTGCTAACAAGCTGGCCGTGGCCGCTGGCGACAGCCACTAATGACAATCACAGGCCCAGCTCGGCGGCCGGCCTGGCACAGGCGGATGGAACCACCCTCCCCGTCCAGGCCTCCGCGTTCGAGCGCTGCGCTCCGGGTGGGCCTGGTGGGGACGCGCGGCTGCTCACCTCGCGCGTGGGCCGTGACTCGGGGCGGCGGTGCTGGACCCGCGAAGGCGCACTGGCTGCTCCTGTCTGCAGGGAGCGCCTTTGGCAGAGAGCAGCAGAGAGCCTACGTGTCCTTAGGCAGTGTGAATGTAAGCGTCTGGCCCTGGACGCGGCTTTTCTAACCAGCGAATCACCAGAGCCCCACGGGGCTGTCGGGAACCCCCAGTGCTTGGGGGTTGAGAGGCGTGTGTGGCGTGTTTGCTCGTTACAAGAGGGCGGGCACAGGGAGGCCGGGCTCAGACAACATTAAAGGCTAGAAAATCATCTATTTCTTTCTATCTCAGATTTGTTTGCATAGGTTTCCAAGGCAGAGAAGTCTGAAGATGGGAGAAAGGAGGGAGGGGAAACGACTCCAGGTTTTTATCTTGACTGAGGCACAAAGGAATTTCAGGTGAGACAGGAAAAGGAAGAGAAAGGGGAAGAAGTCTCAGGGCTCCGAGACCAGGCTGGGTCCTCGCGGTGGGTGGACTGGGGGAGTGTGTCCAGGGTCTGCCCCACCCCACCCCCGAGCGAGACCAGCATGAGAGGCGGAGGGCCCAGGATGCCCGGGAAGACCCAGAGCAGCAGGAGCTGCGCTGGGCTGAGTGCCAGCTGGAGGCTGTCTCCCAGCACCCCCACCCCGGTGTTCCAGGTGCAGCTTTGGCCCCAGGAGAGGCCATGGGTGAGAACCTCCAGGGGAAACCGAGGCAGGCGTGGGAGTGACTGGCACACAGCCCCGGCCCGGCCCGTCTCCTGATTCTTCGTCTGCAACATTCCCTTTAAATCTTAGCTGCCTGGGGAAGGGTCAAGGCCACAGCTCAGCATGCAGCGTCTTCCAGCCACAGAGGCAGAGACAAGGAGAAGGCAGGACAGGGGCCACTCATGACCATCCCGGTAGCCAGCTCGGCTGCTAGAATGAAAACCTCAGCCTGGGCGGTTCCAGCGACAGACGTCTCTCTCCCCTGCGTCTGGAGGCTGGGCGTCTGCGCTCGAGATGCCCGCAGACTTGTCTCCTGGTGAGGACTCTGCTCCCGGCTCGTGGACGGCCACCATCTCCCTGGGTCACTTACTGGTCAGTCGGCGTAGAGGGTGAGCTCTGGTCTCTCCTCCTCTTCTAGTGAAGACACCAATCTCAGCCTGGGGGCCCCTCCCCCCGGACCTCGGCTAAGTCTCATCACTTCCCAAAGACCCCACACCCAATACCATCTCCGTGCGGTGGGGGTTAGGGCTTCAGCCTGTGGAATTGGAGGGACACAAATGTTCAGCCTATGATACCCAGTGCCCCGGATGGAAATGGTGTCGGTGGAACAGACTGCCACCGCACAACTCCCAGGGGCGCAGGTCACACCCTGGTCGTGGACAGAGCCCTGAGGTTGTGCAGTGTGTAACCTGCCCAGCCATCCACGGTGAGCCTGAGCCTCGCTCCCACTGGCCACTTTGAGCCCTGCATTTGGGGCTCTCCCCTGCTGGTGGGGCCTCCTTTAACAAACAGGTGATGCAGGAGAATGAGAAAGCAGGGAAGACGGCAGGCGCCCTGGAGAAGACCCGCCTACCTCCAGGACATGGGCCTGGAATGACTCCGCCCGCTCTTGGGCTCAGGATCTGATCTTGTCCTCTCTGTGAGGCCATCAGTAGGCTTTGCTGTCCTTGAGTGCAGGTGGGCAGCACTGGGACTGTGAGTCCAGACCACAGTTAGACCCTCAAGCTCAGAACTCCGGGCGTGTCTGGCTCCAAGGCCAGAGACTGGCTCTGGGCTCTGCAGTCTCTGAGGGCTGAGAGCTGGGGCCTGAGGTGCCAGAGAGCGAGGCCGCTTCACAGTGAAGCGAAGGCCCCGGGGGACTCTGTGGGCCAGCGTCGCTGCTCGCGATCCTAAGCTCCCTGCCACCAGCCTCCTGTGATGCAGACCCGACGGGTCACCAGGCCCAGCTCTCAGCCAGCGCCCTCCACACGCAGAGTCGGAGCTAGACGCTTAGACCTGTGGGCTCCTTAAACCTCACACTGGTCAGCGTCAAGCAGAGACACAGGCTAGCCGGAGGTGGGAGTGGAGTCACCTGCAGGTTTTGGCCGATGGGCTTTGAGGACGGGCTGGGCAGGTGGGAAGCCCACCAGGCAGACGGCCGGTGGGGGAGGCGTGGCGCAGCAGGGCTGGACGCTCAGGGGCAGGGTCTCCGCCCCTCAAGGAAGCCTCCTCTCTGTCCTGGTGAGTTAGGCCCTTCCCTCCTGGATTATCAAGGATGCTGGTCCTCACCAGAGTCAACCAATTCTGAACCGTCATCACCTCAACTAAACACCGAGGCCGCCGTGTGACTAATCACTGGGCCCCGGCACCTCCTCAAGTGGACCCACGGCTGGCGGGCCTGATGTCCCCCTGCTGATGGAGAGGGGACAGAGAGGACCTGCAGCTCGGCCGGGTCACGGGGCCGGCCTGTGGCTGTGGCAGGGGGGTGGGCGCCATCCCCGCTGCCCCACCTCTGCTGCAGGCCCCCGGCGGCCTCACTTAGGGCCAGGCCCCCAGGAGTCCCCTCTGCGGGGACAGACACCTCGACAGGTTGTCCCTGCGCATGAAGGCGGTCCTAGGGGCCCTCCGTGCCGGGCACCCAGTGGGCTCCAGATGGAGCAATGGTTCACACCCCAGAGGGGAGGTGCCCCAGGGTGTGCGACAAGGGGGACCCCACTGGCGGGGCTGAGGAAAGGCTTCTTGGAAAGCAGTATTGAAGCTGAGCTCAGGATGATGAGAGAAAGCAAACGGGATCCCCGGGGAGGAGAGCTGGGAGCTTGCTCTCGCCCCAGACTCTGCTGTGTTCTGGCAGGAACACGCCTCCCCTTCTGAGAGTGTCTGTGGCTGGGGTGGGTCGGGGGCAAAGGGGGCTCAGGTGAGTGTCCTGGGCATGCACAGCGTTTGGTGGCCGGGGCATGGCCTCGATGAACTAATCCACGAGACCCGACCTTCATGGGTGCGTCGGCTGAAGCAGGTGTTCCCGGGGGCGGGCAGGGCCCTCACAAGAAGGCAGGGGGTGATAGGTGTCAGAGTCCTGCATGGAGCACCCGCTGAGACAGGCCTTGCCCGTCCTCCGTCCACGGCAGGCGTCCCTGTGACTGCAGATGGCCACGCTGGGCAACTGGAGGGTTGAAGCCCAGCCTGGATCTCCTCCGGCTCCTCTGTGCCCCGATGTCCTTCCAGCCCTTGCAGGAATTCCTCGTGGTCCCAGCAATGAGGCCACCACCTGGCTGGACAACCCCTTCAAGCCTCCTGTGGTGGGGGAGAGCATCCCTCGGTGCCCAGCCCTGTGTGGGGAGCATCCTTCTGAAGTGTTTGGGGCGGAGGGGGTGGGCACAGCCTCCCAGCACTGCAGCCCCCCACTTAGCTCCTACCTTGGCTCCCAGCAGCTCCAGAGCCCTCATGCCCAGCTCCTGCCCCGAGCACAGAAGGAGCCTGCAGTCAGCGCTTGGCCTGGAGGGTGGCCCTGGGGAGCCGTTCACAGGGCAGACTGGCTGTGAGGGTCCGCGTGGGCCCCCCACCCTGACCGGCCCTCCCGGGGAAGAGCGGGGGCCACCCGGGCAGCCTGGCCAGGGCGCCCAAAGTGTGGGCTCCAGCACCCCACTGGTGTGCCTGGCACTCCAGAGACGCTTGCCTATCTGCTGAAGGCAGGACTGAGTCCCCGCACAGGCTCTTGCAAGGCCCCTCCCACGTGCTGATAGAGCCTGCTCTGTGTGTCAGGCGTGATGCTGAGCCCCCAGGAAACTGGGCGCAAGAACAGAGGTGGTCAGACAGAGGAGGGAAGGCAGGACTGAAGGGGAGAGGGGAGGAGGGAGAGAGAGAGGGTCCCTGCCCAGGATGCCCGGCCTCGAGCAGGGCGGAGGAGACGGAGGAGACGGGGTTGCAGGGGATGCCGGTGGGTGAGCGCAGTCGGGTCTGACAGTGACCAGCACCCGCCTGCTCCGGGCGTGGGTGGAGGGTGGGGCCTGAGCTCAGGAAGGGCAGACGGCAGGCAGGGATCGCGGCGCTGGCGTGGGTCGGCGGGTCAGCGTGGAGGGGAAGCAGGGCTGCAGGGTGGGGGTCTCGGGTGGTGGTGCCCCAAGCAGGGGCCAGCCTGGGGGAGGGGAGGGGCACAGCCCCAGGGTGTGAGTGGAGCAGAAAGCAGAGGCGACTTCTCTTGAACGTGGACGCCCACTCCCGCCAGGCCTCTCCCGGCCCTGAGAGCAGACAGAACCGACCAGTGTCTTTCCCAAGAACCCCTGGCAGAGGCGGTCTCCCCGGCGGGCCTCAGGCTGTCCAGGAGGGGCTTCCACTCCAGAGCCGGGGGCCCAGCGCGGTCCGCAGGGTGGTCGATGGCCCCCGTCGGGAGACCCTGAGGTCCAGGCCTGGGAGCCCAAGGGGCCCGCTGGCCGGCGGGAGGGGGCGGCGGGCCTGCAGGCAGAGGATGTTTGCACAGTGAGTCAGAGCAGCTGTGGCCTCCCGTTACACCCGGGTCCAAGCAGGCCGGAGCCCGGCTCACGGCGGCCAAAGCCGCGGCTCCTCCCGCCAAAGGGGCCCCGAGTGGGGGCGGGGAGGCGGCCGCAGACAAAGGCGGGACGCGCGGCCGTGGCCCGGGGCCAGCTTAAATTTGGGAACATCTGAACTGGAGGAAGCTCTGTTGTGTTCTAAGAACCCATGTCTGTTCGAACAGGCATCCACAGATTAGCGGCTGGGGCCACCACCAGCCCGGTGTCTTGCAGGGCCTGATTGAGGCACAGATATAAATGCCTCGCTCCCAGGTCCTGGGTCCTTCAGCGAGTGAAGGGACACAGCTACAGGGACAGGAACGCGGCGCCCCGGGGCTGGCTCCCTGCCGCCCGGGGTCACAGCAGCTCTGTGGGGCTAATTACCCCGTGGCCGCCCACATGGTGGGATGGGCTCTGGGGACAGCTCAGTGTCCTCCGGTCCCGCCCGTGGCTTGCCCTACACTGGGGGAAAAAAAATGCTCAGAAGTTCTCCTGTGGCTAATTCATTCCAGAAGCCACCAGACTGAATACGGCTACTGTACAGAGAATTCTTCATTATCCTGGGGCATATTCTGGCCAAAAGACTAAGGAAAAAACCAGAAAAGATGCAGTAAGTGTCTGGCCCCCCGCAGGGGTGGAGGCGGGAGACAGAGGGAGGTTGGAGAGACAGCGTGTTCACACCGAGGACATCGTCCACTTCCTTAACATGCTCACCCGGCTGGAAGCGCTGGGCGGAGCATCCATGAGAACGCAGGCGGGAAGCGACGCAGCTTACACACCCGGGAGGGGTGAAGCGGGCCGCGTTTCGCCCTGGCACCCAGACTTCATTTATAGAGGTGCCTGAGTGAGAAGGCTGGTGATCAAAGAAGACTTCATGCCGAGCAGTTTTCAAGGGCAGGAGCCACACAGGGCTACACGGGGAAGCCCCAGGGTCGACCAGCAGCCAGGAGGGAGGGGAGAGCTTGGCCTGGAAGCTCCACTGGGGTTTCTGAGCAGGGATCTGGTGAGGTAGGCTCAGCTCTAGCGGGTCTGAGCAATTCCAGTGGGCTCTGGAACCCAGGTACCCCTGGTCGTCGAGTTATCTGGCTGGGGACTTAGGGCCTGGGGACCCTGGCTTGCGTGAGGGTTGAAGAAGCAGGTGGTTGTGAAAGGTGGGCTCTGGACTGTTGATCTGGATGTGAAAGGCCTGAGTGCAGGACTTGTTTGCTGCCTCTAGGAATACGCTTCCCTTTGGGGAGGGACAGACAGTCTCTCCCAAGCCAGCAAGGCCCCCAGGGTGCCAAAGCATCGTGGGATGCAGAGACTTTCACGCGTGATTGATGCAGACAGATGGGTGTGTGGTCTTTTCCAGAGCACTCCACACAGCTGGCTACACCCAGGCCCTGGCAGGGCCTCCCCTGGAGTTCGGGGGCCGTCTGGTCCTGGAGTATCCGGGGACAAACTCAGGGGCTGGTCCTGGATGGTCTGCTGGTCTGACCCCCCGAGGGCAGCGTAGGGGATGGGTGCCCACCTCCGCTCGCCTCCAGCCCATCTCCTGAGCCCTGCCCCACCGCTCCACGTGCCCCTGCATCCCTGGCCTTGTCCAGGTCCCATATCTCTTCTCCCACAGGCTCCGTCTCTGTGACCACCCTCTGTCTTCTTTATCACCCACCCTTCAGGGTCAGCGCATCCCCACCACCCCCAGATGCCTCCACGGCCCCCAGCTGCCCTCTCACAACGGCATCAGCCCTGGATTCTGGTTTCCAGCCTGCCTGCCTCCCGGCTCCCGGCTGACCGCCCCAGCCCTCCCTCCAGCCAGCACGAGCCGCCCTCTCGAGCCCCTGCCTGAATCCGAGGCCCCCACACCACCCAGAGAGCGCGTGTCTCCTTCAGCCTCGCCCCCCAGGCCCCGCACTGGCCTGGCCCTAGACCCAGACCCCGTGGACATGTGCCCCAGCGCGCCCTGCTCCCAGGAGCCCGACCGCACTCCGGCATGGCCAACCTGGCCCTCAGCCCTGCCCACGGCCCCGTCCCCGACACGCAGAGCCTCTTCAGGCTCCTGTGGCTCTTCCTGCCTTTTCTGACCTCCAGGGCTTTGCAGGGGACAGCCCTCTGGGCCCCACAGCCCAGCCTCCTTGGGCCGGGCTCCTGCCCCACCCCACTGCTCCCCTCCTGCCCTGCCCGTCACCCCAGCCCCCTTCCTGCCCTGCCCGTCCCTCCCCAGCCCTCCTCCTGTGTTGACCATTGTATCTGCTTGTCTCTCTCCCAGCTGAGATGCCCGGAAACCTAGGGAGTGCCTGGAACCCCCAAAATGGGCAAAGAGCCTCTAGTGGAGGAGACAGACCACAGGCACCTCCAAGGCCTCAGGGCCCGTCCAGGGCCGGGGCTCTTCACCAGGAAGGCCCCCGGGCAGCTCAGCTCTCCTTTCCTGGGAAAGACCGCTGTCAGAGAGAGCACTCTGTCTGAGCCCCCGTTTTTTAGGGAGGAAAACCGAGGTCCAGAAAGAGGAGGCCGTGTGGTGGAGGGACCAGGCCTGGGGCTTGGTCCTTAGAATCCGATTGGGTGTTGTCTTGACCCCACTTCTGGGCCCAGCAAGGCCCCGGGTGAGGCAGCAAGGCCAGCGAGGCCAGAGGGACATCTAGGGTCAGAGGTCAGGGGGTGGCCAGTGCCCTCACTGGGGCTTCCAGTTAGGGAAGGGCCGTGACCAAGCAGAGGGACGTTAATAGCACACCTGCTGTGTGCGTCCATTCACTTCCCCAGAAGCCCAGCGTCCAGCCAGGCGGCGGGGTGGGGGTGAGGAATCGGCTCAAGGGTCCTGCAGCACCCACCACAGTCCTGCAGACAGACCCCCGGTGTGCGCACAGCACAGGCCCCTCGGGGGCGGGGCCGCGGGAGAAGCCCCGGGAGGACGCAGCGTCCGTTTGGGGCTGGCCCGCCCCTGCCCTCGGACATGGGTGTTGTCCTGGGTCTCGGGTGAGGGGACACCGTCAGCGGGCCTTCTCTGTGCCCTGCGATGCCAAGGCGTCCAGCTCAGGAGGAAAGCTATGCGCCCCACAGGGCTGGCTGTGGAACCCATGGGCTCCAGTGCACATCGCTGCTGCGGGGCCCTTGCTTAGGAACTGGGGACGTTCTCAAGGCGGCCACAGCAGAGCAGAGCAGAGGGCAAGGCCCGCTCAGGGCAGCGGGGGGACAGCCCGGGGCGTCTCGGGGGACAGCCCAGGGTGTCTCGGGAGGGGCCTGGTGCCAGGAGTATGAGCGGGACAGGCGGGCCAGGGAGGGGCACGCGGGGGCTCTGCCGGGAGCCTGGGGGCTCCCAGTGAGAGTGTGAAGAAAGGAGGCGGGAGGCACCAGCTGGGGGGCCTGAGCCCCTCATCCCACGGGCCTGCAACTCCAGGCGGCTCTTAAGCAGGGAATGGAGAAAACTAGAGTCTGGTGTGAAGGAGAGCTGGCCAGTGGGCTGGGAGGCAGGGTCATGTCCCCCCGCCTCCTGGGCCACGCCATTCAGGTGGGCCCTCACCCCTCCCTTCCCAGGGGAGCTGCGCATGCCGGGAGGCCACACGGGAAGCAAGGCGATGGCCCATCGGAAGTGGCCGTGCAGTGCCTCTTGGGATCCCGGTGCAATGAGGCGCCCACGTCTGAGCTCCAGTCAGGCAGCCCTTCCACAGCAGGGCCCCCATCGCCTGGTCCCTGATGGCCACCGGGGGCCCGGTGCCCTGGTGC
Organism: Ovis aries; assembly: GCF_016772045.2. Lineage (NCBI taxonomy): Eukaryota > Metazoa > Chordata > Mammalia > Artiodactyla > Bovidae > Ovis > Ovis aries. Next base: position 1,745,368 of record NC_056056.1, read on the forward strand.
TGGATGACAGCACTCACGCAGAGCCGGGCAGGGCTGCCCACCTCTGCCCCCCTCACCCACGGCCCCGCTCAGCTGACAGCCCACCCATGCCAGCCCCATCACCGTCCTCCTAGAGGTCAGGAAGACAGGTCGGAGGGGGTTGGTGCCCCTGGGGCCAAGCATGGCCACGGGCCAGAGGCAGCTGTTGGAGCACCCCTCCCCCCAGGGCAATACCAGGCAAGATTCCAGCTGGCCTGGATTCTGCCTGACCTCACAGCCCAGGACGAGGCCAGCGTACGTCCCCAGCAAAGGAGGGGAGGACCCGAGAGGTACTGGGGGCCCACAGGCAGGAGCCTCAGCGTGGCCTTGGGCTTGAAGCACGGAGGAGCCCCTGAGCCCCACTGGCCAGGCCCTATGCACCCTCCAGAGAGGCGTGTCCGCCCCCCTGCCTTCTCCTGGTCAGGGGGTGCCGGGACACCACCTCAGAGGGCAATCGTGGGGCTGAAAGGTTCTGTGAAACACCCAGCCAGTGGGAGCTTAGGAAAGACCTGGTGCTTCCTACGCTGGCTGCGCTCTCACACCATTTCCTTCAAGACGGTCATCACACGTGTTGTCATTGCTTGCAGGATACCTGCCCTCCAGACCAGCGGCTTCAGGAGCACAGGGTCGCACGGTTTCCTGTGTCTTTCCCGGGTACCTGACAAGACCTGGTGGGTTCTGGTCACCCTGAGGGTGTTTGCTGAGCCAGTGAATGAGCCAAATGGACAGGAACTGGTTCTGCTCCGAGCTCTCAATCCTCGCCTTGCTTCAGCTCTCACTGAAGGCTGCTCTGTAACTGTCTTCTTGCTTCTACTGGTCCTACCGCAAAAGGCATCGCGAGGGTCTCAGCACCCTCCTCCAAGCCCCAAATCGTCCCTCACCCCCACCATGGGGACCCACTGTTCCAACTTAAAATGCAATAGGGTAAAACGTGCCTGCGTCAAGCTACAGACGAGTGGACCCACTTGTAGCTTGTAGCTTGTCTTCATCTCTGCCTCAAGTCCTTCCCCTCTGCTTTCTACTCCAGAGCTTCGGCTAAACAGGCCCGTGTGGCTGCACAGTGTTCTCTGATGGAGCGCGGCCGCGCGTGGGCCTGTCCTACTCCTGATGGATGTGGGTCGTCCAGCCTGGAGCTACCACAAAGCAGCTAGGATGAACACCCTTACACAGGCATTTGGGCCACGCCTGTGTTCGCATTTCCACGGGGCGGGCGGGGGGCAGAGGCGCTGAGTCGCCGGTTTGCGTGTTTCCATGTGTGAGCATTCCGGTTGCTCCGTGTTGTCATCAACACATGGTTTGCTGGTTTTGAGCCATTTTGGCGTGAATTGCACACATCATAAAATTAGGCATTTCACAGTGAACAATTCCAGGGCAGCTGGTCCGTCCACAGAGCTGTGCAAACACCACCTCTGGTTCCCAGACGTCTCCACTGCTCCCAAGTAAACTCTCATCTAGTAAGCGCGCCCTCTCTTCACCCCAGCACCCACCGATCTGCGCCCTGTCCCTGTAGTTTATCTATTCTCGAGAGTTCATAGAAGCAGCGTCTCACAGTGGGTGACTTCTGGCTCCTGGCCTCTTTCACTTAATGGAATGTTTTTCAGATTTACCCATATGGTCCCATGTATCAGTCATCATTGTTCAGCTGCTCAGCTGTGTCCGACTCTTCGCCACCCCGTGGACTGCAGCACACCTGGCCCCTCTGTCCTTCATTACCGCCTGGAGTTGCTCAAACTCATGTCCACTGAGTCGGTGATGCCATCCAATCATCTCATCCTCTGTCATCCCCTTCTCCTTCCGCCTTCCATCCTTCCCAGCATCAGGGTCTTTTCCAATGAGTCAGCTCTTCGCATCAGGTGGCCAAAGTATTATAGTTTCAGCTTCAGCATCAGTCCTTCCAATGAATATTCACAGTTGATTTCCTTTAGGATTGACTGGTTGGATCTCCTTGCAGTCCGAGGCACTCTCAAGAGTCTTCTCCAGCACCACAGTTCAGAAGCATCAATGCTTCGGTGCTCAGCCTTCTTCATGGTCCAGCGCTCATGTCCGCACGTGCCTAGAGCCTGTGAAGGTCTCCTGATGGCGCAGATCTGACCAGGACTGTGGGGTCACCTGGATGGTCCAGGTGGGCCCAGTGTCATCACAAGAATTCCTTATAGGAAGGAGGCAGGAGACCAGAGAGGGAGATTCAGTCCAGGAGCAGAGGTTGGAGGGAGGGGTGTAAAGATGGAGGAGGGACCATGAGCCGGGGAAGGTGGAAAAGCAAGGCAGCAGTCATCCCCAGAGCCTCCAGAAGGAGCCAGTCCCTTTGGGCCATCTGGATCTTAGCTCAGTGAGCCGATTTCCGACTTTGGGCCTCCAGGACCATGAAAGGGTAAGTGTGTGTTATTTAGAGCCCCTCCACTTGTCAACTGTTACAGCAGCCTCAGTGGGGAGGAGGGGAGGGGAACGGATGGGAGCTGAGGGGCGGCAGGGAAGATGCTCAGGAGGGCGGCTGTGGATCTCAGCACCGGATGCAGGAGGCGCCTCTTAAAGGGCTCCCCTCTCCCCAGACACAGGCGAGCGCTCCCCGCTGGGCAAGCAGCCGGAGAGACGATTTCACCTGGACTGTCGGGGATCCTTTGACCACGATTCCAAGTAGCCAGATGTCTAAATTCATTCCCCTGCCCGCTTTGGAATCTCGGGCTTTGGAATCAAAGTGAACAGAGGCCCGAGAACGCTGGTGTTTAATGAACTGCCACCCGCTCGTGCAGAAGGGAACAGTCGGCCCACAGCTCCCGCTCATGGGCCCCAGGTCCGTCATGAGCTTCACGGGGACTCCTAGCAACCCCCTCTCAACGGCCTGCAGCTCCATCTCCCAGGCGAGCCCCCACCCCTAAGGGACGTGTTTCTTTAATATCACTTCATCGGAGCATCGCTGATCCACAGCACTGCGTTCATTTCTGCTGCGCCGCAAAGTGACTGTTAGGCCTGTGTGTTCCTTTTCGCATTCCGCTGCGGTTTGTCACAGGGCATCGAACAGGCCTCCCGGTGCTGCTCAGTAGGACCCTGTTGTGTATCCATCCTGGGTACCCTAGTTTCATCTCTTAACCCCAAACTCCCCATCCTTCCCTCCCAAGGACCTGGTTCTCGTTCCAAAGCCGTTGCCTTTAACCCTGATGCTCTACTGTGATTCTAATCGCCTACAGCCTTTATCCTTTTTTTTTTTTTTTTTGGCTGAAGGATTGATTTGATAACTAAATCATGCCAGAAGGAAAATAAATGGGTTGGAGGATATAACAAAAGAAATCACCACTGAATTCACACAGAGACTTGCAATGAGAGCTACAAGACAGCAATTTAGTTTTTAATCAAAATGAGAAGATAAATAAAATATCTCTACAGCTGAAAAATTATAAACGTGCAAACATCTTGAGTCAAATAAAATATTACAGTACGTATATTAAGAAAATAAGACAGCATTCTAAAACAACTATACTCCAATAAAAGTTTTAAAAATGCTAAATAGATAGTACACAGTGGTGGTGCGGTGGTAAAGAACCCGTCTGTCGTTGCAGGAGACACAGGAGATGCTGGCTCCAACCCTGTGTCCAGAAGATCCCCTGGAGTAGAAAACGGCACCCATCCTGGGATTCTTGCCTGGGAAACCCCATGGTCCGAGGAGCTTGGTGGGCCGCAATCCACGGGGTCACAGGAGTCAGACATGACCAAGTTCTGAGTACAACTAACAGCAATGAAAATTTTTGTATGAAAATCTTTGTAATGCAGTGAAGCTCTGAGAGAAAGGTAGGACTTAAATTCTTATACTCAGAAGAAAGATAAACTTGAAGCCTGATTAACCTAGAGCCTCTATCTTTCAAGTAAAACCAAACCACTAAGGCTCCCTCATTTGGGTGGCGCTGATTCTGCTTTGCAAACCTGGGGCCTTTCTGAACAAACCGCTTCCTCACGGGCAACTCATGTCAGCAGTACCGCGGCCAAGCAGCCCTTGGTGAGTCTGAGAAAACATTGACACTCTCTCAAAACCTCTCTTGACTGTTTGCACAGAAGCAGGAAGTGAGTCCACCCTGTTTGGTTTGCCTGGTCCTTTAAGGATCTCCAGGAGACGGCTTGCAATAACCAACACACACCTTTCCAAAAATCCCAGCCTGCATCCCAGGCCAGAAAGCCGCTCTGACACCGGCCCATTTATTCAGACGTCTCCCACAGCCAGACCGGCCCATCTCATTAATTCGAGGGAGAGGCACCCATCTGTCCACCACCGGCCACCTCTCCGGCCAGCCTCTTAAACTGCTGGCCTCCATCCTAAGTGCTGTGGAGCCTGAGGCCGCAGAGCTTGTCCTCAGCAGTGGAAGCTGCGAGGGAGAAGCCAGAGCGTGAGGAGGGTCCGGCCTGGGGCTCCTCTCAGGGGGCCCCTGCCTGTTAGCTGTGCTGACTGCCTCCAAGGGGTACGCGGCACAGCTGGAGCCCTAACTCCTTCCAGGGCTCCTGGGCCCCACTCCTCGGGGGAGAATGAGGAACCAAGGAGGAGCCAGGGCTGTGCCCAGAGATGCCCAGAGTCCCAGCCCTGCCCTCAGCATCCTCCTGTCCCCGGAGCACCGCCCCCTTCTCCAGCCTCGTGGTGCTCACGCTCAGCCTAGGGCTGCCAGGTGTGGGAATGTCATCAATCAGTAACATCTTAACACATTCAGAGCCCAGCCATTGCCCACTTTTAAACATGAGTTAACGTCGCCTCTGTCTCACGCCCACAGAGTAAAGGACGCTGCTGAGCACAGGGTGAATGAGCTTCGTGAAAACCTGGGCGTGCTGGCCTCGTTCAGCTTGCTGCCCGTGACCTGGGAAACACCACCTGCACTTGGGACACAGGGACTTGGCGGCTGCAGACGCCTGCCGGCTCCGAGGCTCTAAGTCGGAGGAAACCCAGGCCAGGCGGAGGCCCCGACAGGTGTCCTCGGCGTCTCCTCACCTCGCAGAAGCTTGGAGGACCCCCGTGTGGACCACCCCCCCGCCGAAGCATCCCTCCTCCATGCTGGTGGCGGCTTGTTGAATGAACACCCGCATGCCGGGCGGGGTGCAGAGTGCCCCCGGGACCCGCCTGGCTGAAGGGGCCCTCGCCCTGCCTCCTCTTTGAGGGACGACCTAGTTCTTCCTGTGTGTCTTTCCGAAACTGTGGGCTCTAGCTTTCAGTGCGGCCGTTTTTGCAGACTCTCTCTCATGTCTCACCTTTGGTGACCTTTCACCTCTCTCGTTCCTGTTGATTTTAGGTCGCTAGATCCTGTCCGACTCTCTGCGACCCCACACACTGCACACCCCAGGCTCCCCGCCCTCCACCATCCCCCAGAGTTTGCTCAGACTCATGTCCATTGTGTCAGGGATGCCGTCCAGCCATCTCATCCTCTGCCGCACCCCCTCTCTCCTTTTTCCCTCAGTCTTTCCCAGCACCAGGTGGGAAAGCTCTTGGCACCAGGTGGCCAAAGTATTGGAACGTCAGCATCACAACCTTCCAGACTTACCTTTTAACCTAAAAACACGGTTGTCTGGGTGACCTTGACGTTGCACCTACGATGACACCGTGACAGCCATCCCAGGGCCGCCTCTGTCTCTCCTTCCTCTTCGCCTACAACCATCCCGGGCCCGCCTCTGTCTCTCCGTGCTCTTCGCCTCTCCTCCCGGCTCCCTTTTCGTGAGTAAAGCCTCCAGATGCCTGTTTGCTCATTTTGTTTTGTCTTTTGCCAAAATGCTTTGTGAGTTTCCTCCATCCTAACATTTCAAACCCTTTTTTCTTAAAAAGCATGCAGTTCTTTATGAAGCCTCCAAATAGTCTGTGACCTGTGCATCTGTGTCAAAATCAGGCTCGGAATGAATGAACGCATCAGAGCAAGTTAACCTGGGAGCCATCGACTCTGTGTCTCAGAGCAGACGTTTAAAATGTCAACCTCAACTGATCACCTTTGGCTCTAAAGTTGATCTTTATTTAGGGTTCTACAGAAGAAATATCTTTCCCTGATGCTGAGAAAGATTGAAGGCAGACGGGGAAGAGGGTGGCAGAGAGTGAGATGGTCAGATAGCATCGCCAACTCAGTGGACAGGCGCAAGGACTTAGCAGCTGAACAACAGGACCACAAGGGAAACGTGCCCATAGATTAGACACCTGGACTCAGCAGTCGCAAAGAAGACTTTTGGAGAGAGAGGGAGTTTTTATTTAAAGTTCAACCGAACAGACTAAACACACTCCTTGGGCTTAGGGTTGGCCGGGTGATCCCCTTGGGCCCCCAGCTGCTCTCGGGCACTAATAACGTCACGGGATGCAAGAAAGTGCTGGGTTTTGGAGACAGGCTGTCCAGGGACGCCAGGACCCTGGCACGTGTCCCATCCTCACTCCGTTCCTTGGGGTGATGTGGAGGTGGGTTGGCACCCACCTTACATCAAACCCAGGGCGAGGGTCCTGCACCTCAGGTACCTGGGGGCAGACGGAGGAGGGGTTGTCTCTGGGGGCCAAGGAAGCTAGCTGGGGCACCACGCGGCTCCAAAGGGCTCAGCTGTGGCCTGTGGGAGCTGTCAGGGCAGACCCCGAGGTCCTCTGGCCAGATTCTCCCTGAGCCTCAGGACATGGGGCCCAGGAGAAGGCTCTGCCTGAGGCTGCGGGCTGATGGTCAGGTCGCCCAGCCTGGCTGGCCCCTGGCACCCTGCCTTCCGCGCTCAGAGCTCTCTCCTCTGCACAACAGGCTTTTGACTCAAGGGGCTGCTCAGAGTTGCCCTGCCCAGCAGAGGTAGGCAACTGCTGGAATAGCGTCTGAAACCCCATTCCAGGCCAGAAACCCCCACAGGGACAAGAGGGTGGTGGGAAGACCGGTGCGGAGGGAGGGAGACGAGGGCAAAAGTTGCCCATGGAGAGAAAAGGGGAGGGTGAGGGGCTCCCGAAGCTCCCGACTCCCCCGTCATCCGGGGCCCCATCGGGTCAGGCCAGAGCTGCAAGGACTGGGACCCGGAGGGAGGCTGCAGCTCAGGCAGCTTCAGCCAGAACCACCAGCAGCATCGCAGCTGCAGAGCCTTGATTTTAAAAGTCGAGCTAGTGTGTCCTTTGATGCTTCTTCACAGAATCCGACAGGAGGCTCGTGAAAATCTGTTCTTTTTGATCTTTTGATGGAGGAGACGGCGGGGGGGAGGTGAAATGAAAATGACATGTCAGTATAGAAAGATACAGCTTTCCCGGTGACTCAGCTGCTAAAGAATCCGCCTGCAGTGTGGGAGACCTGGGTTCTATCCCTGGGTTGGGAAGATCCCCCGGAGAAGGGAAAGGCTGCCCACTCCAGTGTTCTGGCCTGGAGAATTCCATGGACCGTATAGTTCATGGGTCGCAAAGAGTCAGACACAACTGAGCGACTTTCACTTATAGAAAGATAAACGGAGGGGAGGGCAGAAGGGCTTGCGTGCTTGCCTCCTGTTATGTTTAGGCATGTTGCCTCAGGGCTTCCCAGCTGGCTCAGTGGTAAAGAGCCTGCTTGCAAAGCAGGAGGCATAAAAGATGCGGGTTTGTTCCCTGGGTCAGGAAGATCCCCTGGAGGAGGGCATGGCAACCCCCTCCAGTATTCTTGCCTGGGAAGGTCTCCCACAGAGGAGCCTGGTGGGAGTCACAGAGTCTCCTCAATGACTCAGCAACAGCGCATTCCCTCAATACCTACTTTGTTGGAAGTCTTTTCCATGAGTGCATTAATATGTTGTATTTTTTTCAATGCCTGGGGCTTTTTACTCACTGAATGTCACCACCCAGGACTTCCCCAGCTGAGTGGAGTCCATGTTCATTCATTTGCCCGTTTTCCTGGTGACGCGCCTGCAGCCTGGTTTTTCTTTTTTCTCCTTAAATCTTCATTGAGGTATCATTCACATACCCTGTGAATCACTCATCTAAAATGCTCGGCTCAGTGGTTTTTAGTGCATTACAGATGTGCGCACCCATCACCACAATCTTATGCTGTCTCATCACCCCAGAAAGAGGTCTCAGTAATTCCCTCCAGGCCCCCGCCCCGAGCAGCTGCTAACCTGCTCTCTGTCCCTGTGGGTTTCCCCACTCTGGATGTCCTTAAAAACAGAATCGTGTCGTCTACGACCGGCTGCTTTCGTCAGTTTGCTTTCCGAGCTCACCCAGGCTGCAGGGCGTGGCCATTTCTTCATTCCTTTTTCTGGCCGCATAATATTCCATCGTGTGGAAACAGCACATTTGAATCAGGCATTCATCCGCTGATGGATGCTGGGGCCAGTCCTGCGGTCTGGCGTTACGGATAATTCAACGCTCACACCCAGTGTTTGAGTGGAGCTGAGTCTTCATGTCAGGAGTGGAGCTGCTGGGTCTCATGAGCTCTGGGTTTAACTGAGAGGCCACCAGACCATTTCCCAGAGCAACTGCCCCATTTCACCTCCTCTCAGAAGTAAAGGAGAACTGGATATCTGCTTCTTTAAGTCCACTTCAGTTCAGTGCAGTCTCTCAGTCGTGTCCAACTCTTTGTGACCCCATGAATCACAGCACACCAGGCCCCTCTGTCCATCACCAACTCCTGGAGTTCACTCAAACTCACATCCATCGAGTCACTGATGCCATCCAGCCATCTCATCCTGGGTCGTCCCCTTCTCTTCCTGCCCGCAAGCCCTCCCAGCATCAGAGTCTTTTCCAATGAGTCAACTCTTCGCATAAGGTGGCCGAAGTACTGGAGTTTCAGCTATAGCATCAGTCCTTCCAAAGAACACCCAGGGCTGATCTCTTTCAGAATGGACTGGTTGGATCTCCTTGCAGTCCAAGGGACTCTCAGGAGTCTTCTCCAACACCACAGTTCAAACGCATCAATTCTTCGGTGCTCAGCCTTCTTCACAGTCCACCTCTCACATCCATACATGACCACAGGAAAAACCATAGGCTTGACTAGATGGATCTTAGTCGGCAAAGTAATGTCTCTGCTTTTCAATATGCTGTCTAAGTTGGTCATAACTTTCCTTCCAAGGAGTAAGCATCTTTTAATTTCATGGCTGAAGTCACCATCTGCAGTGATTTTGGAGCCCCCAAAAATAAAGTCTGACACTGTTTCCACTGTTTCCCCATCTATTTCCCATGAAGTGATGGGACCGGATGCCATGATCTTCATTTTCTGAATGTTGAGCTTTAAGCCAACTTTTTCACTCTCCTCTTTCACTTTCATCAAGAGGCTCCTCAGTTCCTCTTCACTTTCTGCCATAAGGGTGGTGTCATCTGCATATCTGAGATTATTGATATTTCTCCCGGCAATCTTGATTCCAGCTTGTGCTTCTTCCAGCCCAGCGTTTCTCACGATGTACTCTGCATAGAAGTTAAATAAGCAGGGTGACAGTATACAGCCTTGACATACTCCTTTTCCTATTTGGAACCAGTCTGTTGTTCCATGCCCAGTTCTAACTGCTGCTTCCTGACCTGCATACAGGTTTCTCAAGAGGCAGGTCAGGTGGTCTGGTATTCCCATCTCTTGAAGAATTTCCCACAGTTTGCTGTGATCCACACAGTCAAAGGCTTTGGCATAGTCAATAAAGCAGAAATAGATGTGTTTCTGGAACTCTCTTGCTTTTTCCATGATCCAGCGGATGTTGGCAATTTGATCTCTGGTTCCTCTGTCTTTTCTAAAACCAGCTTGAACATCTGGAAGTTCACAGCTCACATATTGCTGAAGCCTGGTTTGGAGAAGTTTGAGCATTATTTTACTAGCATGTGAGATGACTGCAATTGTGCGGTAGTTTGAGCATTCTTTGGCATTGCTTTTCTTTGGGATTAGAATGAAAACTGACCTTTTCCAGTCCTGTGGCCGCTGCTGAGTTTTCCATATTTGCTGGCATATTGAGTGCAGCACTTTCACAGCATCACCTTTCAGGATTTGAAACAGCTCAACTGGAATTCCATCACCTCCACTAGCTTTGTCCACTAGAGACCCCAAATTGTTCGCAAGGTTGCAGCAGCACCCCCAAGGTCAGCCCGGCTGACAGGGCAGAGGGAGAAAGGATCAGCCTCACCACGAAGGGGCATCACCGGGGGTGAACTCTGACCTCCACATGCGGTGGGGTGGGGGCAGCAGGCACTTACTAAGGCAGTTACTGGACTTGGAAGTGAAAGCCGCTCAGCCGTGTCTGACTCTTAGTGACTCCATGGACTATAGAATCCATGGTGTTCAGGCCAGAATACTGGAGTGGGTGCCCTTTCCCTTCTCCAGCGGGTCTTCCCGACCCAGGAATCGAACCAGAGTCTCCTGCATTGCAGGCGGATTCTTGACCAGCTGAGCTGACTTCCCAGATTCCCTGGTTCCCAGGACAGAGCCATGGGAAAGCCCCGGCGTGCAGCTGTGCTGACCTATTCAACTCGTCGTTTCAAAGGGTTCGACCTCACAGGGAGATGGAGCTTCCTTTCTCAGAATGAGTTCACTCGTTTCCCTGTTTCGGCCACTGTGAATCTCTTGTTCACATAGTTTGCCAATTTCCCTGCTTTTATAAGGAAGGGGGTCTCAACCGTACTGATCTGTGGATGTATGGATATCATTTGTGCATTCTGGGTATGTATTCATTATCGCATGTCTGATGGAAACACCCTCAGCTGTTCTGAGGCTTGCCTTTTCACTCTGCTTGTAAACGAGCGCCTCTCTACCGTGCTATCTAGATCCCACACTGGAGTGTAACATTTGTGAGCAATGTGATGTCACGGTCCGGCTCTCTCTCAGCCCCACTTGTTGTCTGGGTTCCCTTGAAGACCACCCACCCCTCTGCCGCTGGTTGAGCCTCCCTGGAGGAGGGGACCTGGCTTGGGCTTTCCGGCTCCGTCCCACCGGCCCCAATCTCCCTTATCTAGCTGTCACTTTGTAAGACTCACCAGTTGAAAATGCAAGTAACATCACCTCCTTCTTCAGACTTGCTTGGTTAAATTTCAACTCTGGTCCTTACTCAGCAATGCCATGGCAGAACCAGCTCATCAAACGTCATTAAAACAAACGCACACGGGCCTTGTTGAGGTTGCACTGGCATCCCGAGGAATCACAACACGAAGCGAAGACGGATGACTTCTGGAGGACACTGCAGGCCCCGCCCGGGAGCCCGGGTCACTGCCTCGGTCCCTTTTCCCAGCTGTTTTCCCAGAACTTCATCTGGGGCTGCACCAAAAGTTATTTAAGCAATCCTTCCCTGACGAGCGCTCAGCTTGGGTTCAGGGTTTTCTACTGTAAACAATGCTGCAGTGAGAGGTTCCAGGCGTGCCTCTTGGAACCGGCGTGAGAGGGCAGGGCTGGGACGCATCCTGGAGGTGGGCTGGCCAGGCCATGCAGGGGCTCCCGGTATGGGGGTGGGCGCCAGGTCTCCTTCTGGAAAGGTTGCACCAGTTTCCATGGGGAGGGATCAGTCCTCACGGGTGTGTGGCGGGTTGAGGGCCATGGGATTAGGTTCATCCTGACCCCGTTCGCAGGCTGGCAAAGGTGGAGGTGCCCTGCCACGCGTCCGTAGCAGCAGCAAGACCCCACACTCTCTGGTCCCTCTGCTTGTCTCACTGACCGGGGCTCAGAGGACAGCGGCTGCTGGGGTTCTCCTCCTTCAGCCTCTCCCCAGAGCCAGAGTCTGCGGAGCTCATCTGAGCAGGTCCGTGAGTGTGAACTCTGCAAGGGAGCGCGAGGAGGCTGACAGTTCACGCTGCGTCTTCAGGGCTACAGCAGTGCCTGGGACCAGGAGACATGTGGAAACTGATTAGGTTACGGGCAGCTCCTGCTGTGACCAGCACTCCGTCTCTGTGCCACTTGGCAGAGACGTCCCTGCTCCTGTTAGCAGGCTGCACCCTGACCACGTCCTGTGTGTGCCTTCTCCCACCTCCCACAGGCACCTGAGGATACCCAACACCCATTAACCAGGGAGAACCCTCCCCTGAGAGCTGGCTTCGTGCCCCAGGGATAACCTACCCCCCAAGAATCTTCTCCCACCAGCCTGACCTTCAGCCAGAACACGGAAGTTCTCGGGTACCATCTCTGCCACGTTCCGTCAGTCAGCATGCTCACAGGGCCAGCCTGGACTCAGGGGAGGGGAAAGGAGCTCCACCTCTTGATAGAGGAGTGGCATCAATGTGCCAAAGAAAGGGATGGTGGCCGCTCCAGACCCCGGCTGCAACATCAGTGCCACCCGTAACGGAGGGCGTCGCCAGGGCTGACTGCACCTGCCGTTGGGCACCTGATCTTCCAGGTGCATATTTTGTTCCCATTTCATGGAATGGTAAACTGAGGTTCCTTATATCTAATGAGTAGCAGCACCAGGTTCGAACCTTCTTCCATCTTGTTCTCAAGATCTTACTCTTTCTACAAAACCAGGAAGCTCTGTGGGGAAAAGCCACCAGGGGCTTCCTTTAATTGTTTTCCAGGATAATTTTCTAAGGTCATTCGAACTTCGTCCGCCCTCCCACAGACTTTAATATCTTAAATTATTCTAATTGTGAAAGATATAAACGAGGATAGACATTATTGTAAAGCAAACAGAGATGTATCCAGCACCCAGGTCGCGGGCGCTGCCGCCAGCCAGCTGCCTCCCTCGTGGCCTTCCTGAGCGGCCCGCCCCGCGGGCTCTTCGGAGACAACCGCCAGCCTGGCTTTCACGGCAGTGGCCCCCTTCTTTTTCTTTTTCATCCTGCTATCTAATTATGCCGCCCTAACAACATAGTTGAGTTTTGTCTGTGTTTTAACGTTATATAAATGGAATCGTACAGTGAGGATTCTTTCATGTCTGGGTTTTTCCTCCCTCAAAATTATGTTTTCCAGTTGGTCCATGTTGTTTCATGGAGCTCAGCTTGCGCATGTGTGGATGTGTGTGGGTTTTGTGGGTCCCGGGTTTTGTTGCCCCTGGCTTTCTGCGCTGCACGCTATCTCCCTGCATGAAGATGCCGCACGTTACCGTTTCTCTCGACGAGTGTTTGCACACAATGAGCCCGGGCTCCGTCAGATGCTTTTCCAGGGACGGGACCCCTGGCTCAAGGGCAGGCACCCCTCCAGGTCTACCAGGCCACACCTACCTGTTCTCCCATTCCGCTCCCACGGGCACAGGCGACGCTTCCCGGAGCTTCGCACTCTTGCCACAGCCTGATATTGACAGAGTTGGTATTTCCATTTCCCTCTGTCTGGCGGGCCCTTGAGGCCCCCTCGCTGTGGTTCATGCTCCGTAGCGCTGTAAAGCCCACGGGCATGGGGGATGAGCGACGGGACTAAAGAATGGCGATGGCGCCGCCCGCCCCTCACACCTGGAAGCACAGGGTGCCCCAGGGCTCCTCTCCGTCGTGTTCTGTTTCCATTCGTGTTTTTACCGCAACAGTCGCAGCAAAGCTGGGGCACAGCGGCCACTGGTATCTTGGGTGATGAGAGGCCGTAGGTATCCCCAGGGCCAGCCAGTCGCAGCCCCAAGGCGTGCTCTCCTGCCCGCTGCCTCCCACAGTCCCGCAGGCGAGCAGGGTGGGCAGGCCACACCGCCCACGATGCAGGCGGGGACGGGAGCTGCGTCCGGGGTCTCGTGTGCCAGGCTGGCAACCTGACCCTTCGCCCAGGTCTCCGCTCGACAGCCTGTGCCTTGGCGAGTGGCTCTGATGAAGCAGGGGTCAGCTGCGGCCCTACATTCACTCGCCCCTCAGCCCACCTTTATCCCGTGCCCACACCAGACGAGGGTGACTGGCCGCATCCCGTGCCCACACCAGACGAGGGTGGCTGGCCGCATGGCCCGCTGGCTGTTCTGTGTGTGTCTCCGCCTCTCCGCAGTGATGCTGGGAAGGGGAGGCTGGCCAGCCTGCAGACGCTCGTGTGGACCCTCCCCCCTGCGCCAGCTCCCCACGTGCTTCCCCACCGGAGCCATCGCGGGGCTGCCCTCGGGGTTCTCCTGACGGTAGCACGCGTCTCAGCAGCATGCTCCAGGGAACCCAGGAGGCAGGGTGTGGCTCACGAGTCCTGGAGGGTCTGCAGCAGGCCGGGTCTGCAGCAAGGGCCCGAGTAGAGAGCGCACAGACTGGGGCTTCGCCTTTTGGGGAGTTCAGGGTGGAGTTCCTGGGGCTTCACGGCCACCCTTTATTTGTTGTTCAGGCACCCAGTTGTGTCTGACTCTTTGTGACCCCACGGACTGCAGCACACCACGCTTCCCTGTCCTTCCCCATGCCCCGGAGCTTGCTCAAACTCATGCCCATCGAGTCGGTGATGCCATCCAACCATCTCATCCTCTGTCGTTCCCTTCTCCTCCTGCCTTCAATCTTTCCCAGCATCAGGGTCTTTTCCAATGAATTTTTATTGGCGAATTTTAAATCTAAGTGCAGGAATTAAGGTTCAGGAAGGGATAGGCAGGGTCATTCAAAGGTCAGATATGTAGGTCACCCTGGGTTTCCTGGAACTTCATGAGCCCAGCTGGTAGTCCAGTTGCACAGCCAAGAAGGTGTCTGCTGGGCCTGCATGTCTCTGAAGTGGATGCCCAGGCAATCAAAGCCTTCCCGCCAGACACCTGCCCGAGAAAGGTGCGTCCTCAGCGTCCACCCGGTGTGAGCGCACCTCACCCTTAGGCAGCACGGTGAGTGGGGAGCAGCACGCCTGTCTTTGGACCCGTGGGAACATTGGCACAGAGGTCCAGTGAGTTCCCCAAGGTCGCACAGCAAGCACGGGGGAGCTGGGACCACGCCCGGCGCTCTGTGTATCCCGGGCACACAGAAGCACTAGCCTGTGCCCTTCCACCCACCCTCGGCTCAGCGTGCCCGGAAGTGACCCCAGTCCCCACCCTCCCGAAGGATGCATGCTGCCCAGTTTCAAGACACATTCCAGAGCCGCAAACCTCGCGACAGAAGAAAGGCAGACACAGGGATCCAGGGAGTAAGACGGAGGCCAGAAAGAGAGGCGCAAATATCCCTGACTGCTTTGTGCAAAAAAAAAAAAAAAGAGAGAGAGAAAAAAGGCTGATAACCAAATGGAGAAATGTTAAATAAGATGCAAAAACAATTATACCCAGAATGTTAGAAATTACCATTTAAACTAATATATTTGCTGAAAAAGATTAATACAGAGACCAGAGCTTTTGCTTTGTTCAAGACACATTTATTTTAAAGATCCTATAAATTGATTAAATGAGACTTTTGTAAGAAAAAAGCTTTCAGAATAGTTCTGAATTTACAGAAAAGCCACAGAACTAGGACGGAGCCCCCACCCAGCTGCAGCCCAGCATCCGGCTGCGCCCACTGCCAGCATCTTACGCCACCTTGTTAGACATTCGTCAAAACCAAGAAGCAACGCTGGAACATTCGTAGCTACACTGGTCTGGACTCTGTAGCGAAAACTCCACTTCATTCAGAGTCCACCAGTTCTTCCCTAATGTCCTTTTTTGTTCCAGGATCTCATCCAGGACAGCAATTGCATTTAGTCATGTCTCCCTAACTTCCTCTGGGCTGTGACAGCTTCTCAGACTTTCCTTGTTTTTGATGAACTTGGCAGTTTTGAGGAGGACTGGGCAGGTAATTCGGGGGTGGGGGATGCTCTTCGGTTGAGATTTGTTTTGCATTTTTCTCATGAAGGTGCTGGTTTGGGAGAGGGGAGACCCCACCATGAGGTGCCCTCCTCACCGCGTCCTCTCAGAGGAGAAGGCTGTCCACCTGACTCATCGCTCTTGAAGCTGACCTTGAGCCCCGGCTGAGGTCATGTGTGCCTGGCTTCTCCCCCATGAGGCTCCTCTTTTCTCTTCCACGCTGCCCTCTTGGCAAGGAACTCACGGAGTGCAGCCCCTTCCCAGGGCCAGCGAGGAAGAAAGCAGGGCCTGCAGGAATTATTTGGAATTCTGGGAGGGAATGTGTCTCTTCTCCCACTTACTCTTTATCCAATCATTTGTTTGTGTCTGTGTGGAGTTGCAGGTATTCATGATTTTTTTAATACTCCAATCCCACGTGCCTTTCTGCTGTTTCTGTTGCTCCAGTCGTCCAACCTCAGCAGCTCCTTCTGGCTGACTACTGTGCCTGCTTTGTTTTCTGAACACATTGGTACCCTCTGTCCCCGCAGGATGTTCCGGGCTCATCGTGTGTCTCTCCTGCCCCAGCCTTAGATTCCGCTGCTTCTCCCGAGGGGTCCTTCTTCCTTTCGTGGGAGGATGGTGTTAGAAACCAAGATCCGGGCACCGGGTGTGCTCACTGCTGCCGGGCCCCATTGCTTTCACTCACTCAGCTGACAGAGATGGGAAGCCCAGGTGTGTGCGCTCAGCATCGTATGTTACTTTGTTAGGACACCCATCAAAACCAAGAAGCCTGGAATAGTCACCCACGGACACACACACAGCTGTGGTTATTTCCGGTCTGTCCATCTCTATCTACATTAGGCTCACTTGAGCCCATTCTCACGTCCCCGACTTCAGTCCGGTACTGTACAGCCTTGCTAGCTCTCCCCCTTTGCTTGGGTGTAACCTCCCCCTCCCGCAGTGAGAGACCGAGATTCCACTGCTCCCTGATGCTCACTTATCTGTTCCTTCCCAGTGAGGCTGCACAGCACCCCTCAGAGCTGTTAACCCAGGGCCCTGCAAGGGAGAGCATGACGAAAGCAGGAGTGTGGCGTCACGGCACAAGCCCTTTCATCTCTCACAGTTTCTGATCAAAACGCCGTCTTCCACAGTCACCTAGGCCAGCTTCTTCTCCGCGTCCCCTTCAGAGATGCTGCATTCCACGTGTGCCACAGTCCGCCTTCTAACCCGGGGTCCCCTCACCTCTTGGTTGATTTTGCAAAATTTTATGTATTAAAGTTCACGTCTTGTGCTGGCCAGCTGTATGCTTTCTGACAAACGCGTAGCATCCTGTGCTCACCAGCCAGTGCCACGCAGAGTGACTCCACCCCGGAATTCCTCTGTGTCTCTCCCCACACCCAGCCCCTGGCCTGCACCGATCTGTTTCCTATCTTTACAGTCCTGCCTTTTCCAGAACGTCATATCAATGGAATCCTACCATATGCAGGCTTTCTGGTCTGGCTTCTTTCACTTAGCAGAATGCATTTAAGCCTCACGGAGACGCTGCAGGAATCAGCAGCGCTTCCCTTTTCCTTTGTCGAGGGCGTGCCATCCTCCAGAAGCACCGCCATTAGCTTATTCACCTGTTGAAGGATGTCATGATTATCTCCAGTTTGAGGTTATTCTGAATCACGCTGGTTAAACGTTATGAGGCTTTTCCGTGAGTATGCATTCTAACAAAGGCATAGCATCTGTGAGCATGAGTTTTCTACTCGCACGGGAAACTATATGGGAGTGTGACTATAAACCCCGAGGTAGGTCTTTGTTTAACTCCAGGAGAAACTGCCGAAACCACCTTCCCAAGTGGCCGGCCCATCTCCCGCCCCACAGAGGGGCGCTCCCGCTGCTCCGCCCCTCGTTGTGTGCTGGTTTGCCGCACACCTTCTTTGGCGAAGCGTTTGTTCAGGGTTTTACTCATTTTTTCATTGGGTTGTTTTCTTATCGTTGAGCCTGAAGGGTTCTTAACATATTCTAAACACAGATCCTTTATTGATATAAGATTTGCAAATATTTATCGCCATCTGTGGTTTGTCTTCTCTCCAGATAGTCAGAGCTTGTTTTTTTTTCCAACAATAATTTAACTTTTCCATGTGTAGAGCCTACACATATTTTATTGAGCCTGTGCTTATGGAATCCATTGTCCTTTGGCGCTGTGCGACTCATCTCCGACAACAGTGCAAAGACAATGCGACAGAGTTTTCTGAACAGTCGTTGCTGCAGCCACTGGCCAACCAGACCAGAGCTAAAAACAGCTTCCACACGCACCTCTGACTGAACAAGACAAAGTGAGGAGGTTCAAAACTGTACACAAAGCAGCTCTCCCCTTGGCCGCTGCTGCCAGGGACCCAGCTGGCGCAGAAGCCAGTGGCTAGCGTTTGAATCCAAGCGCTGCCATTTCCCAGACGTGAGACGGCTGAGTGGCTTCCGTGCCTCCAGGTCTCAGGTTCCCCAGCTGCAAAGTGAGGATTATAACACAGCTGCCAGACGTCCCGGTGCTCCAGCGGTGAAGAGTCGGCCTTGCCATGTAGGGGGTGAGGGCTCAATCCCTGGTCAGGGAACCAAGATCCCACATGCTGCTGAGCAACCAAGCCCAGGCACCACAGAGGCTAAATAAATAAATATTTAAAAATAATAACAATACAGCCGCCTGGTAGGTTGTCACGGGGAGTCCAGGAGCTAACCGTGATGCTCGAGAGCAACGTCTGCTGCCTACTGAAGCCGACTGTCTTCTGCGCTACTGTGGAGGTCACAGCAACGCAATCTGCCCTAGAGGCCCCTGCCCCCACAGCCCTGCCCCTCCCCTAGGGTCTGCAGGGGTCCTTCCGTGTTTCGGGTGGGCTCTGTCCCTGGGTCTCAGCGGTCTGGCTCCACGCCGGAGTCCCCTGTAGGACTTGACCAAAAGCTGCAAGCCAGGGCCTGGACCCTTCTGAGGCCATGCTGGGACCTGGGCAGAGGTGAGGCATCCCGTGAAGGAGGACTCCGCCTGCAGGCCGCATTACCGTGGTGTGTCGACCAGGGAGTCTAAGTTCAAAGGCCCTGTGGCCGCCAGGGTGGCACAGCTCTAGCGGGGAGTGAGGATTTGCACCAAGGGGCCCGATGCCGTCGCTGGGCCCTTACCCCACTCTCTGTGGCTTTCTTACTCATCAACACCCCGGGGCCAGCTCTGCCTGGGAAGACCTTGGCTGGGAAGCAAGTTGAGGAGGACAGAGGAACCACGTTACAGGGGACACTGCAAACCTTTCTAACCCTTCATCTTTTCCAACACGTTCCTCTAATTGTCCGCGGGCCGTGAAGTCATCCCCCGCCCCAGGAGAGCTGCACAGATAGACACGTGTGGGGGCCTGATGGTACACAGCACGTGGAGACCAGCCCTGTGACCTCGGGGAGCAGGTGGGCTTTGGGGATTCGAAGGGGGAGATGACACTGCCCTTTGACAGACTCCTCGCTCTCACACGTGGGCCCCGTCCCCCACACACATCTGCCGGCCAAGTGGCTGCTCCAGGAAGCTGATTGGCCGGGCAGGGGCTCTGAATCACGGTGCGTGAGGAGCGCAGCCCAGCTCCAGCTCACTTCCTGCCGATTAGAACATTTCCCCCCTGGGGGATTCCTGCGCCCCCAGCACTCTGGCGTCAATCTGTTTCTCTGCAGACAGCACATTGCAGGCAGACACACAACGTATAGAGCAGCCAGGCCATCTGGGCCAGAGGCTCGGCGGGCGCGGGGCTGACGTGGTCCAGGCGGCCCCGCCCCCGGCCAGGCTGGCGCTTGCTCTCCTCGAGGCACCGTCCAGCCCCGTCGGGGAGAGAGCGCTCGCTCCCAGCTCCCGCCCCGAGGCATTCCGGAAAGCTTGGCAGGGATCCGCGCGGGCACGGAGCCCAGTGCTGAAGAGGGGGCTGCGGCCTCAGGCGAGCCTGGACTCAACCCTGCTCTCCCCTCACTCGCCGTCCAATCCCACGCAGAGGCCACTGGCCCTGTGTTTTCATGTGTAAAGCGGGGCGCTCAGCACTGCCCAGCCTGCCGGGAGGATGCAGTGACTGCCGCTGGTGATGCCGCCTGGTTCCCTGCCGCCGCCCTGGCCCAGGCCCGCGCCCCGGCCCCGCCCCCACCCGCGCCCCGCCCCGGCCCCTGGCACCTGGCGCTGTGATGTCCTCAGGACCCGCTCTCAGCAGTTGCCCCCAAAACGCCCCCCAGCCCACCCATGCTGCTCACCCAGACGTCGGGTTTTGCCTCGTGATACCCGAAGCTCTCCGAGGAAGGAGCCTCTTCTGGAAACACCCAACAAGACGGCAGCTCGGCTGGAGAGACCTCTGACCCCCTATTTCTCTGCAGTCGGAGCTGCCCCACCGGGAGCAGCTGGGGGTCCCAGGGAAGGCCCCGCCTGCTCTGGGCCTCACTTGGCCATCTGAAAACCGAGGGGGCTGGCTTCATCTGCCTTCCCAGCTGGCTCCAGTGCCTCCCGGCCAGAACGTGGTTAGCAACGTAGCAAAGGTTTCAGAATGTCCTGCCACCGTGACCGGCTCTGTAGTCCGGAGAGAAAATTCTGCGACCTTCAGCCGTCCTCCTCAGTCCATCTCAAGGCGCTGCCACATCGGGGTCCCACACTCCCCCACCGTCCCTCCATCTGTGCAGGCTCAGCAACTGTCCGCCTAGACGGCAGCGCCCGCGACGCGATGGCCAAGGGGCATGGCAGACCCCACAGGGAGGCAGCGGCCCAGAGAGGGCGCTCCACCTGCCCCAGCCAGCAGCAGGCCACGGGAGAGGGCTGGGCGCCAGGCCCGAGTCGCCCTCTCCACATCACATCCCTCAGGCGCCCTCCCAGAGACTCGGTTTTCTCCAGCCCGGACCATCCGGCAGTCCCTGTGGCCCCTGGACACTCCCCATGGCGGGCCATCCCTCGAGGACCCCTGAGTCTCCAAGCTTCCCCGGAAAATGACCCCACCG
Organism: Ovis aries; assembly: GCF_016772045.2. Classification (NCBI taxonomy): domain Eukaryota; kingdom Metazoa; phylum Chordata; class Mammalia; order Artiodactyla; family Bovidae; genus Ovis; species Ovis aries. Next base: position 1,765,849 of record NC_056056.1, read on the forward strand.
TGTCTGCCCAGCCCGGGCCCCCTGGAGCCCGCCGTGTCCCCCCGTCCAGGCCTCTTGGACCCCACTGTGTCCCCCCAGCCCAGGGCCCCTGAACCCCACTGTGTCCCCTCCAGCCCAGGCCCCCTGGACCCCACTGTGTCCCCCCAGCCCAGGCCCCCTGGACCCCACTGTGTCCCCCCAGCCCAGGCCCCCTGGACCCCACTGTGTCCCCTCCAGCCCAGGCCCCCTGGACCCCACTGTGTCCCCCCAGCCCAGGACCCCTGGACCCACTGTGTCCCCCAAGTCCAGGCCCCCTGGACCCCACCGTGTCCCCCTCAGCCCAGGCCCCCTGGACCCCACTGTGTCCCCCCAGCCCAGGGCCCCTGAACCCCACTGTGACCCCTCAGCCCAGGCCCCCTGGACCCCACTGTGTCCCCCCAGCCCAGGCCCCCTGGACCCTGCCATGTCCCCCCCAGCCCAGGCCCCCTGGACTCTGCTGTGTCCCCCCCAGGCTTGTGCAGCCCCGTGGGAGCTGCTGGCCGAGCACGAGGGTGAGCTCAGGCTGCGCGTCTGTGCTCCAGATGCCCACCCCAGGCCGCTCTGATCCCTGCCTGGAGCACACATTCCGCGGTGTGTCCTCAGAAGACGAAGGTCACACACCATGTACGGTTGCTCTCTGTCACCCCTCCCAGGGACCAGGCTGGACCCCCAGCCCGGGCGGCCCGCGGACCTCACCTTGTGTGCCGCTGCGGGACCCCGCAGGGCCAACAGGGCAGCAGGGCGCGGCCCCTCCCACAGCACAGGCGAGAGCGGGCACGGATCCTGCCTCGAATGGAGGCGGGCTCACCTGTGCCTCCCCAGGTGCCCCCTGAGCTCCTGGAGTTTGCCGCCACTCCCTGACCCGTGGGTGGGGCTCCCCACTCACAGTGAGAAGCCTCTGCCCAGGGCAGACCCCCAGGTCTATGCAGACGGGACACCGAACTGTTGTCTCCCAGCCCTCCCCAGGCCGTGGACCCAGCTCACCCTACGTGCCCCTCAAGATCCTCCGAGTGGGTGGATGTCCTCTGTGGCCACAGCGGTCTGTGTATTCACGGGAAAATGAAACACCCCTCCCTGACCATCCCCCACCCCCTCACCCCATCCCCTCTGCCTGGGGGGCTCATCGGGGGTGTCGGAGACAGCGAGACGCCGCCGTCCTCAGGGGCGCTTCCACGATTTTCTGTGAAGATGGAGGGGCCTCGAGCCTTCCGGCTTGCTGGGAAGCTCCCTGAGGCTCTGGCAGTGAAGCTGGGGGAGCTGGGTTCCAGGGGCTACCAGGAGGAGGAGCCCAGAGGGGGAGGGGAGACGCCCACACTGCCGCGACCCCTCGGTGAGTCCATCGAGTCCTGGGGGCTGGGAGCACCCCCCTGCATCATCACAGCCCAGCGCCCAGGGGCCTCATGGGAGATCTGCGAGCAAGGTTGGGATGGGAGGCCCTGCCTCGGCCTGCCCCCACCCTCTGCCCCAGCCCCCAGGAAGCAGGGAACCCAGAACAGGAAGAAAGTGCAGAGGGAAACCTCGGTCCTTGCCTCCCGTCTGCAGACCTAACCCGGAGGAGGCCCGGCCCACGCTTGCTGGTCTGCCGGGCCGGCCCTGTGCCTGGCCCGCAGCGGGCCTTCTAGAAGCGTCTGTGTTGCTTTCAGAAGGTCTGGGGGCGAGAGCCACGGCAGGGGAGGCCCCCGGGGGTGTCCTCGGGCGGAGCCCCGCTGTGTCGTCTGCCCGTCGGTGCTTGTGAGCCGCAGCGAAGCCCCAGGAGCCAGAGGAGGCGCCCGGGGACCCGTGTCCTGAACCCCACTGCCGTCCAGCCTCCAGACTCTTCTGGGGCCCAGGAAGCCACCGACGGCCGGGCCGCTGACCTCAGTCAATCTGGCCACTGTCCCCGCTGGCGGAAGCCATCAGGCTTGGTGGTGGCATTGGGTCCCTCTAGCCCCTGCCCAGTCACTTCCGGTTTCCTGCAAGGAAGCCACGCAGGCTGACTTGGACGAGGGCCCTGTGTTTGCTCAGCAGCCTCGGCAGACCCCGGACCTGACCGTGGCTGCTGCTTGAGCCCTGAGTTTCTCCCTCAGGACGTTCACCAGGAGCCTGAGGCAAGGCCCCAAAACACGCAGCCCTGCCTCTCTGGACGGCGCAGTCTGGGAAGCCTGGCTACAGGAACCTGGAGCGGGTGGGTCAAACCTCTGTTTTCTTGCCTGCTTACAGGACAGTAAGGGCGGGGCCCCGCAGACCCCGCGGGGAGCTGTGTGGAAGGCCGGCAGCTGGTGGGCCAGCTGGTGGGCCCTTCGTGGCCACGCGGATGTCTTCCGTCACGGCCAGCAGGTTCCCGGGGAGGACACCCTGAGGGCATTCTCCTTGACCTCCCTCCCCTCAGCTCCTGAAAGCCCCTCCGCCTCTCCTGCCCCTGCCTGCCCAGCCGGCTGCCCGAGAGACACCCATCCAGGCCCCGCCAGCAGCCCCTCCCCTCGCCCCCTTTCACTCCACTCAGCCGTCCAGGCTTCCCCTCTGTTTGCTGTTTCAATCATCTCAGGGCAATTTCCTCTCTCGTCTGAGCACTGATTCCTCCCCAGATGGCTTCCTCCCCGTCTCCCTTCACCAGGGTCTCGGGCCAAACCCCAGGGCTGGGGGTGGGGAGGGTTAGGGTTAGAGGGCCCTGGCAGGGAGGGCCCGCAGAGCGCGGCGGTGGGCAGGCAGGCAGGCAGGCGCTCGCTGGGAAACGGCCGTTCCCTGCAGAAGGGCCGCGGAGCACGGCTCGGGGCTCGTCCCACCAAACCATGCGCGGTGGCCACAGATATGCCATGAAGCACATTTTTAGACTGTGAGTCAATTGCTAATAGAGTGATTTTTTTAATCATCCCAGAAGGAAGGCTGATTTACAGTTCTTCTGTGCTAGGGCTGAGTCGCCAGGGAGGGGCTTTCAAAGTGGCTCGAGTGGAGGCAGGGGGCCAGGGGCCCCCAGACCAGCCACCAGCGGTGCGGCGGCTGGGGGACTGGTCAGAGAAGGTTGCACAGACCTCCTGGCCCATCGCCACGAGGAGGTGCGCTCCCCAGGGAAGGCTTGGGCAGGGCCTCCGTCAGCTCTGACACCAGCTTGTTATCACAGTGACCCCAATTTCTCATGAGAGGGGACATAAATCAGTTGCGCAGATGGCTTTTCTGCGTCCCAGCCTGTGCCAAGTCCTTGGGTATGACGAGATGAATAAGACAAACCTCTTATGCATGGCAGACAACTTGTGGGAAGAAGAACGTTCCAGATCTAAACAACTAAACCGTGGTGGCCATGTCCCCTCCGAGCCTATAGCGCAGGGGCTGTAGGCAAGCAGGCCCGTCAGGCCAGGCGGTTCCAGGTCTCAGGACCTCGGGGCCGCCCAGCATCACTCCCTACATGGTGACCACCACTCGGCAGCCTCGGGCGTGGCCGGGGAGGCTGATGCAACCGAGCGGGGCGGGAGCCTGGCTGTCCCCCTCCCTCCCTGCCGAGTCTCCCTCCCTTACTGGGCCAGGGCACCCTCTGGCCGTGGGGGCTTCTACAGGGCAGCTCCCAGGACCTCCGCGGTCTCCACTTGGTGGGGAGCCGGAACCAGAGAGCTTGGTGACCCTGCTCTTTCATCTTCCGGGTCGACAGAGCCTCAAGGCCACCTTGGCACCAAAGCTGACAGCGGGTGGGGCCCCTGGCTGTGTGCCTGGGGGCGCAGCGTCTGCAGCCTCGGATCCACCAGCTCCGAAGCAGAGTCACCGTGCGTCGCCGTCTCAGAGGCAGCAGGAGGGTGGAGCTGTCTGCCCCAGGACAGCGAATGACAGGCCCCCGTCTGTCCCGAGTGCCCAGCAATCTGGGCCCCCTTGTTTCTCAGTCCCACAACAGACGCGGCTGTCCCCCACGGCTCTCCCAGGGCACCTCTGGATCCTCCGCATGGCCTGAGGCTGCCTCTGGTAACTGGTCGGGGTGCTCAGTGGAAAAAGCTGCCCTACAGAGAGATGGAAGGCAGCAAAAGGCAGAGGAGCGAGGCCCTGCCTGGGCCCTCAGAGTCGGCACTGGAGGGGACCCCAAGCCACGGTGGTCCAAGACAGCCGGGAGGAAAGGAGGCGGAGGGCAGGTTCTGGGGGGGCAGGAGCAGGAAGGTGGGGTACCCCGAGCCGAGCAGAACCTGATGGGCAGTGGCGGCCACCACGGAGGTCGAGGATGCTCCCGGGTATGGCACCCGGTCCATCACCAGGGGGTTGTCCCCACCCCCAGACTTTCCCCCTCACCAGTCAAGCTGCTCTGGACACAAAGATGCCCCTGCTCCTGGGAGGAGGGTTGGATGAGCACAGAAGAGGCTGGGGCTCAGGGTCCCAGGGCTGGAGTGATCAGGCCAGGGCCCGCACTGCCGCAGAGGAGACAGCCAGCTTGGGTGGGGATACATGAGCGCAGGTCCTGAGGCGTTCCCCCACGTCCCCTGTCTCAGGGGAACCCTAGCTGGTGGGGGAAGGGCGCAGAAGGCTCCCCAGGGCCTGGAGTGAGGGTCTCCCACGGGCAACAGCTGCGTCTCCCTCGGGTCTGCTCACGGGTCCGCCCGGCTCCCAGGGCTGAGCAATGCCCCCTACTGCCTGGTGGGCCGCGCCTGAGCTGAGCGACCGGGAGCCGCCTGCTGACGCTTGCTGAACGCCTGATGCCAATGGTGGGCCACGCCTGAGCCGGGCGGACCCGGAGCCGCTGGCTGACGCTTGCTGAACGCGCAATGCCGACGGTGGGCTCCTGAGCCGGGCTGACCCGGGAGGCCGTCAGGAATCAGAAACCGGGAAGCAGTGAGGTGGCCGTCTCAGGCCGCCAGGACCTGCCCTGGAGCAGGGTCCCGAACCAACCAGAGACGAGGGTCAGAGAAAGTTAGCATTGCCATTAGACAGAAATTCTTCTTTTTCTAATGGTGGGGAAAGAGTCTGAACTTGACCCAGACACTTTAAATGAACACTCTACTGATGCTGAAGCTGAAACTCCAATCCTTTGGCCACCTGATGCGAAGACCTGACTCAGCTGAAGAGACCCTGATGCTGGGAAAGATTGAGGGCAGGAGGAGAAGGGGATGACAGAGGATGAGATGGTTGGATGGCATCACCGACTCAATGGACATGGGTTAGAGTAAACTGCAGGAGCTGGTGATGGACAGAGAGGCCTAGAGTGCTGCGGTCCATGGCGTCGCAGAGAGTCAGACACGACTGAGGACTGAAGTGACTGAAAGGTCCCAGAGGCAGCAAGAGACAGAGGCGACTTAGTCAGAGTGCCGAGAGCCTCTCGGTCAGCTCAGGGAGGCCCCAGGGCTCCCCCAGGGAGAGCTGGAGCAGACCCCTCAGCGCCAGTGGCTCAGGGAGGCCCCCACGGCCAGGGACAGCCTTCAGAGGCCCCCAGGCTGCCAAGGCCGATGCCCACCCGCCTCCACCCCCTGGGATGCAGTTCCAAACCAAAAACAATCGTGTAAAGCAACCCTAAAAGAAGGGGAAAGAAGCCTCAGGAAACCTTTACTTTCGTACCACAAATTTCACTTGCTTTCAGCCCCATGCGGGGCTGGAAGTCTGGCTTTCTTTCTCTGGTTTTTCCATAAACCACACCCAATACTCTGGGGGCAAAAGGTAGGCCGGGACACTCAACTCCCCCAGGGGACCAGCATCCCGTCCCCCATATGGTATCCCTACCCCAACCCCCGGCTACCGACCCCCCCCCCAACCGCCCCAGCTACAGACACCCCTGCCCCCCGCCCCAGGCGGGCACACAGCCCCCGCTGGGCCGGCGGAACCACCAGACCAAACGCTCGGTCAGCCCCAGGGCTGCCTCCCAGTGAGGCTGGCCTGGGACACACGGGGATTCCACAGATTCAGGGCACGCCAGCAAGAACCTGAGATGCTCTGACGCTCCGCTTTGCCCCGCCACTCACCCTCCGAGCGGCCGAAGTCATTGTTCAGACCAGGAGGATCTGAGGGAAGAAGCGCGCTGCTGAGCTCTGTGGGCAGAAGCGGTCCGCGCGCCAGCAACAGACCGAGTCTCAGCCAGAAGGGAAACACAGCCAACGCTTTCAGGGGGCTCACGCTCACACTCGCATGTGCGACTCTCCTGCGACCCCCTGGACTGCAGCCCGCCGGGCTCCTCTGTCCACGGGATTTCCCAGGCTTGAATGCTGGAGTGGGGTGCCATTTCCTCCTCCCGGGGATCTTCTCGACCCAGGATCGAGCCTGCGTCTCCTGTGTCCCCCTCATTAGGTGGATTCTGTCCCACCAGTGCCACCCAGGACGCCCCACGCAGGAGACACTGAGGTCTGGGGTCAGGCACGCCTGGGCCCAGTGTGTGGATCTGGGAAGCTGTCCAATGCCTCTGCACCGACTTGCCCATCAGGGAAGTGGAGACGGTGCCTGTGCCTTCGGGTTGGCAGTGAGGGTGAGGGAAGTGCCATCTGGCCTGTGATACACAGAGGCACGCACGCGAGCACACACTGCCTGTGGGGAAGCGTGGCGGCGGGCACTCCAGTTGCATGCCAGGAAGTATTTAACAGCAGCTCCAGGGCTGGAGCAGGGCAGCCCCTCTGACCTGTCGAGGGCAGGTGGGCAGCGGAGCCAGTATGGGTCTCACTCCCCCCTGTGCAGCAGGCGCCCCAATAAAGCCTCACCTCAGTTTCTCATTGGTCTCGGTTGCTGTGTCCTACTCTTTGCGATCGCAGGGACTGGAGCCGTCAGGCCCCTCTGCCTACAGGATTCTCCAGGCAAGAATATTGGAGTGGCTCACCATTGCCTCCTCCGGGGGATCTCCCGGCCCGGGACTGAACCCGCGTCCCTTACACCTCTGGCACCCGCAGGCCTGCAGTCAGCTTCTAGAGATTAAGGAGGCCGAGCGCCCTCCGTGGCATCAATATTCCCACCTGGCCGGACTCCACGCTCCCTTCGTGATGTCTCTGACCCAGAGCTGAGGAGAGACACAGCCAGTCGGCGCCGGCCACCCCAGCTGGGACGCTGCACCCCAGGAGTGCGGCCTGACGGGGCCGTGGACGGGCCTCTGGAGGGGCAGCTGAGACCAGCTCGGAGACGACGCCCTGTGAGCGTGAGGCTGGGGCCCCTGCAGGACACGGCGCCCACCCTAAATCCACGGCCCGCCCCCAAGGGGGCCAAGGCAGGGAGGGGTCTAAGAGCCCGGGGAAGGGAGCAGGGCTGGGCCTGCTCGGCAGCACTGCTGGCAATTAAGTGAGAGGCGGTCTGTCCTGCCCGTCTGTCCACGTACCTCCAGGCTCCGGGAGAAAAGCGCTTCTACCAGAGGCTGTGAGGCCCTGCCAGCCACCCCCGCCACAGCCTCCTGGTGACACGGCCTTGCTGGGGGCGGGTGTGCACGGCTGCATGGCGGGGGCAGGGAGGGAGCGGGGGCCAGCTCACACATGAGCCCTTGGGGTTGGGGGCCCTGCTTCCTGCAGACCCCACCCTGGCTTCCCTTTGGGACAGCGGGGAGGCAAGCTGTGCTCACCCCCTGCCTGTTCTGTGAAGGGTTCCCCGGAAAGGGCTCGACCGCAGCCCCAGGAGGAGCTGTTTCCCCAGGCCGGGGGTGCCGGGAGGTGCCTAGTGACTGGACCAGGACACCACAGCAGGAGAGACGCCGGGGCGCTCGGCCCACTGGAGGCTCTGTCTCTCAGGCGCCTGCCCTGGACCGGAGGAGCCCGCCGTGCAAGCTCTCCTCTCCACGGGCCAGCGCCTCCAGCGACTCGTCGGGCCGGGCAGAGTCCCGGCCCCTTTCCCCGACCGCCATCAGCTCCAGCCGCCCCACGGGGTGTGCCGCGGCCCTGGCCTCATGGCTGGCCAGCCCGGCTCTCCCTCCACCTGGGCCGGGGGCCCTCACTCTTTCAGGCCTTGGTGCCCGGAGGACCGCCCCCCAGACCACTTTGCATTTTCAGGGCCTCCAGAGAATCCATCTCCCCAGCCCTGCGATGCCAGACCAGGTGTAGAGGGAGGGGCCGGGGCTGCACCCTGCATGGGGTGGGGGAGGAGGGGAAGGGGGCTGGGGGCTTGAGAGGCAGTGTCCCTGATGGGCCCCAGAGGCTCCCTCCAGCAGGCAGGGGGCAGGACAGTACCAGGAGCCTCGTCCCCCGGCAAGTGTGCTTTTGATTAGCTGTACGAGAAAGCCGTGGGGACTGAGTGTCCACTGGCTGCGCTTCTAGGGGCTGCTGGAAGGAATGCTGCACACAGGCGTGGAAGAGGCCCTGCTTCTGCAGTGAGAACACGTGCAATTCTTGACCGGGATTTGCAGCCCACGGGCGGGAGCCAGGCTTAGATTCCTCTAGGAAAACGTCTGAGATTCTACTGGAAAACAGCGAGGAAACCATTCTATGTCCCCACCAGGCAGCCTCAAGCTGGAAAGATCTCAGGCCTGCCTGCGTCTATACAGACGGACCGCAGACTTTCTCAAGTGCAGCGTAGACGGGGCTGAGAAGCAGGACCTCTGGGCAGACACTGGAGACACCAGTAGTTTTCAAATGGTGTTTTCAGGAGCCCCAGGGGGTCCACTGGGGTGGAAGAGGCTGCCCCAGAGGGGTGAGGGGGGCCGCTCCCGCTAGGCGTCGACGAGAGCATCCCACTTTAGTCCGTTTCACCTTCTGGGCTTCCTCAGGACTTCCTGTGATAGACGCCAAGGAAACTCAGAAACGTGCTGGCCCAGAACGACTGCCCGCTCTCGCGAGGTCCTGGCAGAAACGGAGAAGCAAGACAGCCTCGGTGGCCAAGTGCCAGCTGGGTACCGCAGTGCCGGCTTCCACGTAGGCAGCCGCCAGGACCCCGTGGGTGGGGGAAGGGTAACCATGGCAACCTCCCCCCAGTCATCGCTAAGTAATTCCTCCACAACGTACAATCGCTCTGTTTATAGGAGGAATGCTGACCGTATATTCTGGTTTTCCATGCACAGTACTTCACTAGGAAAGAATGCAGAACCCACCAGAAGGAGCTCACGTTGCACTTTTCCCAGTCAACCAAACCTCTTCCCGGGCCTTGGGGAATATGACGGGTGGGGTTCCACCATTCGGCCTGCAACCTGAGAAGGTGCAGAGACTGCCCGGCTTCAGATCCACCACCTGGAGGAGGGTCCCCACAGGTCAAAGCACGGGGGCTCCCCACCTGAGAAGCTTCCGGAGCCACAAGGGGCTGTGGACTGTGCCAGTCGAGGGTCTGGAGCCTGTAATTGGGCCAAACCACCCAGGCACTGGTTCATCAGAATGAATCTCAACCCACTGAAGCACGAGGGTCTGGCTTGCCGCTGGCTGAGGCCACAGACGCGGCTCCGTGTCTTCAGGGAGCCCTCACGCTCTGGGAGGCGCACACGCTCGCTTCCTTGCCACACAAAGTTCAAATTGAGGAGGGAAAGATGAGTTTCAGATGCTAAGAAAAAAAGTCCTTAGGGACTTTTCGAGGAAACGAATCAGCCCGCTCTCGGGCCTCCGCGGGAGAGAAGCCTCCGCTCTCTGCCCCGTCTCTGATGGACGTGGCTGCCGTGTCGTTGGTATTCCAAACGTGGCCTGTAATTTCCTGCGACCTGGAAATCCAGATGTTCCCCGGTTTAGACTTCACTGCTCAGAACAATGGATTTTAGTAAAATGCCCCCTGGAACTTCTCTGGAACTCTCTTTTTAATGGGATGAGCGTGACGGAAAAATGCAGAAATTGCCAAAGTATGCCTTAATGAATGATCACGGGGTGGTGCCAGGTGTGACACCCAGGCGGTGGCCGCTATGGAGCCAACCTTCTCACTAGGAGCTCGGAGCCCCTCCTACCTATGTCCCCTCACCCAACCCCAGAGCCTATAAGGCCTCCTTAAGGAAGATCCATCTGTGTGGCTGGGGACACTCCTGTTTCCTTTGCTGTGTAACCTCATTGAGGCCTTTATTTAGAAGGAAAGAAAGTTAGCTTGTTGCTTGAAGGGGAAGCCTTCCCCGGGGTGGCGGGGAGGAGCTCTGGGAGGGAGGACCAGCCTGGGGCGGCCCCCTGGGGGATCAGTGACCCCTCTGGCTCTCCCGCCCATCCTCCACCGATGGCACCCAAGTGTGACTCAGGCCGCTGGTATTTGCAGGCTGCCTCCAGCGAGCTGGAGAAGGAATCCCAGCTATTAAAGGCTGTGCTAATTACAAGCAAGCGCCTCCCAGCAGATGGTCCAGCGTGGGTAATCCTCTCCTTTCCCTGCCCCTACATCCTACATTTTTTGATGATAGGAGGCAGAGAACTGGTCTAGGATTCAAAAGATGAGCTGTCCTCCAGTTTCAAATGCCCTCCCTTCCTCTGGAGCATGGACGCCCCACCCAAGCCCCGTCCTCTGCAGAGAGAGTGCCCAAGAGCTGCTCGGCCTTGGCGTCCACCCTGCCCAGGGGCAGTGAAATGGGACGGTGTTACTCGCTCATCGTGTCTGACTCTTGTGACCCCATGGACTGCAGCCCACCAGGCTCCTCTGTCCATGGGGTTCTCCAGGCAAGAAGACTGGACTGGGTTGCAGTGCCCTCCTCCAGGGGCTCTTCCTGACTCAGGGATCAAACCCCGGTCTCCCGAACTGCAGGCGGATTCATCACCATCTGAGTCACCAGGGCCTGGTCACTAAGTCAGTGGACAGAATCAGCCGCTTTCCTATGAAGAGACAAAGCCCTCGGAGCAAGCAAAGGAGGGGACACCCTGGGGCCCAGTGGGCAAGATCCCACCTCTCGGTGCAGGGGACCCAGATTCGCTCTCTGCTCAGGGAGCTAAGATTACATGCACCTCGCAGCCCAAAAAGCAAAAGGAGTGTAAAACAGACGCAGTCTTGTAACAAATTCTTCAATAAAGGCTTCAAACGTGCTCCAAATCGAGAAATCTTTAAAAAAAATTAACAAATAAAAAAAACAATGCCAGCTTACAAAATACTAAAACTTTCCAAACTAACTAAGCCTATGAAACCAAAAATGTGTGGGATCCATAGGAAGAAAGCATTAAACCTAAGTTCTATAAAATCAGATGAAAAAGGAGAGAAACCTCTTCGTGCATGGGAGACATACTGAATATAAGGATGTCATCTCCTCCTGAAATTATCTATTCGTGGGAACCTAATCCTCATTACAATACCATGGGGGTACTGCAAGGAATTTAAGAAACTTCTTTTTGTTAGTTTAAATAAGACAATGACTCCATGAGGACAGACCAGAACTTTCTGCTTTGACACTTAAGTCGCCGAAGCAGCCCTCCCCAACTTTAAAGCCTGCACGTTTGAAACAGCTGGGAGCTGGAGGCCTCAGGCCACCAGAGGAAGTGAACAAATCCAGAAATAGCCCAGGAAGACACGTGGGATCACAGAAGACGATAAATTGGAGGGAGGAGATGGGATGCCCTGTAAATTATGGTCGAGCAAATGACTAGTCATTTGGAGGGAAAAAGCTTAAGGAAGACCTGAATTCCTACTCTCCCCTTCCACCAAAACAAATTCCACAAGGACAGAGTTTTAAACATGAAAAATGAAATGGTAAAAAGTCAGGAAACAAGCCACATATGGATTTGTAATACAGTCCTGGCGTGGAAAAGACCATTCTGGACCATACTGCCCCCAAAATATGGATTGATTTGCATACATAAAATGTGAAGCTTCTGCAGAGCAGACGCGTGTACACCCATGCACATACATGCCTGTGTGTCGCACAGACACTGTCACGCACAGAGGAAGGCGTGTGTGTCGCACAGACACTGTCGCGCACAGAGGAAGGCGTGTGTACCCGTGTGTATGTAGACGTGCACACATACGGACGTAACTGTCTCACGCACATACCCAAATTCACAGATAACCCAGCAAAAACACAAAAACTGGCTACAGGATAGACCAAGGTTCGATTCCTTCATAAACCAAGAGCTTACACAGTCAGTTCAGTTCCGTTCATTCTCTCAGCCGCATCCAACTCTGTGACCCTACAGACTGCAGCACGCCAGGCCTTCCTGTCCATCACCAACTCCCGGAGCTTACTCAAACTCATGTCCATTGAGTCAATGACGCCATCCAGTCATTTCATCCTCTGTTTCCCCCTTCTCCTCCCTCCTTCAATCTTTCCCAGCATCAGGGTCTTTTCCAATGAGTCGGTTCTTCCCATCAGGTGGCAGATGTATTGGAGTTTCATCTTCAGCATCAGTCCTTCCAATGAATATTCTGGACTGATCTCCTTTAGGATGGACTGGTTGGATCTCCTTGCAGTCCAAGGGACTCTCAAGAGTCTTCTCCAACACCACAGTTCAAAAGCATCAATTCTTCAGCACTCAGCTTTCTTTATAGTCTGACTCTGACATCCATACATGACTCCTGGAAAAACCATAGCTTTGACTAGATGGACCTTTGTCCACAAAGTAATTTCTCTGCTTTTTAATATGTTGTCTAAGTTTGTTATAGCTTTTTTTCCAAGGAGCAAGCATCTTTTAATTTCATGGCTGCAGTCACCATCTGCAGTGGTTTTGGAGCCCAAGAAAATAAAGTCTCTCACTGTTGCCATTGTTTCCCTATCTATTTGCCATGAAATGATGGGACCAGATGCCATGATCTTTGTTTTCTGAATGTTGAGCTTTAAGCCACCTTTTTCACTCTCCTCTTTCACTTTCATCAAGAGGCTCCTCAGCTCCTCTTCACTTTCTGCCATAAGGGTGGTGTCATCTGCATATCTGAGGTCATTGATATTTCTCCCGGCAATCTTGATTCTAGACTGTGCTTCTTCCAGCCCAGTGTTTCTCATGATGTACTCTGCATAGAAGTTAAATAAGCAGGGTGACAGTATGTAGTCTTGACGTCCTCCTTTTCCTATTTGGAACCAGTCTGTTGTTCCATGTCCAGTTCTAATTGTTGCTTCCTGACCTGTATACAGATTTCTCAGGAGGCAGGTCAGGTGGTCTGTTATTCCTGTCTTTTTAAGAATTTTCCACAGTTTATTGTGATCCACACAGTCAAAGGCTTTGGCATAGTCAATAAAGCAGAAGTAGATGTTTTTCTGGAACTATCTTGCTTTTTCTATGATCCAACTAAGGTTGGCAATTTGCTCTCTGGTTCCTCTGCCTTTTCTAAATCCAGCTTGAACATCAGGAAGCTCTGCTGAAGCTTCCAGTACATCTGGTTCACGTACTGTTGAAGCCTGGCTTGGAGAATTTTGAGCATGACTTTACTCGCGTGTGAGATGAGTGCAATTGTGCGGTAGTTTGAGCATTCTTTGGCATTGCCTTTCTTTGGGATTGGAATGAAAACTGACCTTTTCCAGTCCTGTGGCCTCTGCTGAGTTTTCCAAATTTGCTGGCATATTGAGTGCAGCACTTTCACAGCATCATCTTTCAGGATTTGAAATAGCTCATAAACCAAGAGCTTACACAAATCAAGAAGTCTGCAATTATATGAAAAGATGTGAAATCCGACTCAAATTTTTTTGAGCTATTGCACTGGCAGAATGTGAAGGTTTTCAATACCTGGTATTGGCGAGGGTTTGGAAAAGAAGCAGGCCTGAGGCCATGGGGCGATGCTGAGTCGTGTTCGTGTTGGCAGGACACTCTGCTCCTCCCGATCCACACTTAAAATGCACCTTCGGCCTCTCTGTTGGCAACTCCAGAGCACGAATTCACTTACTTTTAAGGAAGGAGGCCAAGATACATACAGGAGAGTGTTCACGGCCCCACTGCTTATAAAGGCAAGAACACCGCAGGCTACAGAGCTGTCGCCCCAGCGCTGAGAGGCTAGCTGTGGGTGCTGCTCTAGATGATTCCCTGGGACATGGGCACCCTCACCATCCCCGCAATGTGGACGAGAAGCAGACACAGAGAGGCTGGGTTGCTGCCCAAGGTCACCCAGCAGGTGAGCCTGGCACGTGGTGTAAACCACTCCTTGGCAGCCAGTGCCGTTCTTATCACGGTGGGCATGGGGTGGGGGAGCGGGGCTGGCATCTGGCTAACGGTTCATTCCTCGAAACAATCTGTATCACTCTTGCAAAACGTTTGAGGCTGATCCCGCTTACCTAAGCATCTGACTAACAGCAAATTGCAGGGTGGACCAGACTGCAAAGCAGGACGTCGTGGTGACTCTGCTGTGTCCTGAGCGGACCGCCCCATCCTGCAGAGCGTGGGGAGGTGCCACCGTCCTGGGAGGGAGCCTGGGGTGCCTCGGGCTCTGCAGATGCTGGACGAGGGACCCTGCCCACCCCAGGCAGAGCTGCGGCCCCTCTAGCCTGCTGGCGCCCAGCCAGGCTGGCCAAGCAGCCCCCTCTCCTGCACGGCATGCTGCTCCCCAGCGAGGCTGCGGGGCAACGTGTCTTGCACTCGGCCGACTCCAGGAAGTCATCTAAGACCAGCCATGGAAGCTTCGAGGACCCCTCTGCTGGCTTCTGGCTCCAGAGCCCTCCCCACTCCTGGGAGGACTCTTCCTGGTTGAACCTGAGATTCAACAGGGCCCTTGTCTTGCACATGAGGGCTGGGTCCCTGGGTCACCACAGGCCAGTGTGGAGGTCACTCAGGGGCAGGGCCTGGGGACCATCCACACAGGCTTCCCCTGGCCACGTTCTGGGTCCTCTCACCCAGGAGGGTTCTAAGACCTGTCTCCCTGAAGGCACAGCCAGACCCTCCCTGGGTCCTCACGAGGGTAGGGGCGCCGGGGGCTGCTTTAGGGGCCCTAGAAAGAGCAGCCTGGCCTGATGGCAAGGAGCTCAGGGCTCACCGTCCAGACAACAGGTCAGCCTTCCCATCACACTTGAGTCCCCTGTCCCGGGAGAGGGGACAGCAGGGAGTGGGGGGTGGACTGCCCAGCTGGGAACCGAGAGCAGGTTAGAGTGTGCACTCTATTAATAAGGGAGTAATTCTCCAGCCTCAGCCTCACTTCTGGGGGGCCACGGTCCACGGGGTCAGGTCCACGGAGTCACAAGGGTCAGGCCATGGGCCACAGGGTCACGGTCCACGGGGTCACGAGGGTTGGGTCACGGTCCACGGGGTCACGAGGGTCCGATGCGACTGCAGTGGAAGTGCATGTCGCCTTGCATACTGTAACTGGCGTTCCTCCGAAAACCAGAGCCAAGGAGGGCAGCGGTGGAGGGGTGGGGACACGCAGCTTGGGCTGGGGAGGGGGCTGGACACAGCCCTGCACGCCAGGAGCCAGCAGTCTGGGCAACCCCTTTCCCTCCTGGCCCTCGGTTTCCCTGAGTGAGGGGCGGCCTGGATGAGAGTGCTCACAGGTCCTTTCAGCTGGACTCTCCCCTGGTCCCCCAGGGCCTCTCTGGGCGTCTCCACGGGGTTGCAGGGCCCACGGGGACAGGGGAGTGAGGCTGGTCATGGTTGGTGGCCTCACCAACCCCACATCTGGTCAGTGAGGAAGCTGGGGAGGGGAGCTGATGGGCTGGGGGCAGGGGGGTGGGCGGAGAGTGGGCACGGTGGAGGGGCTCGGGCGGACATGGACATGCTTTGAAGGCCCGAGGCTCACGGCTCCAGGAAGAAGGCCTGGGCCTGGAGGGGTGGGCAGACACACCCCAGGTGTGCCCCGGGGAGCCCCAAACGGCCGGAGGGACAGAGC
Organism: Ovis aries; assembly: GCF_016772045.2. NCBI lineage: Eukaryota > Metazoa > Chordata > Mammalia > Artiodactyla > Bovidae > Ovis > Ovis aries. Next base: position 1,781,377 of record NC_056056.1, read on the forward strand.
GGCCATGGCCAGCCTCAAGGCCCAGTGCCCGCCCCCACGGCCGCAGCTGGGCAGCAGCTGTTTGCGGCTGAGCCCTCCCCTGCTCACCACACCCCTTTGCTCCCAGGGCTTTTTGCTCCAAACGGTAAACATTTTATTCCCATCATCTGTGAGGCCCCCATGCAGATGACTCTAACACAACACGGAACAGACCTTTTGCCCCTCGATCCAACACGGCAGTCTGGGAGTTGAAACGGTAAGTGAGGTGAGAAACCAGAGGGCAAGCTTTTGGCAAAACACCCCGCCTTCGTCTGGCCCAGGATAAACCCAGGGAATCACCCCTTCCCTGCACTGCGGCTGGCAGGTGGCACCACCAGGGTAAGGAAGCAGGGGATCGGCATCTGAGTTGATGTTTCAGCCCCACCTGACCCAGGGTTGGGACACACCTCCCTAAGACCCCTCCACTGGGTGGAGCGCAGGTGTCCCCACGGCAGACGTGGGGAGCCGCTTCCCAGCTGAGCGACCCTGGGGAGGTCGCCTCCCCTCTCTGGTCCTTGCTTTCGCCTCTGTAAACGGGACGTGAGAGGGAGCCCTCTTCACAGCTGGTTGCAAGCAGAGAATCGCGTGATGCTTATAAGATGCTCAGCACACAGCTTGGGCTGCTGCGAAGCGGCCAGAATATGGAATCTTAGAAATTTCAGCCACCCCTTCAGGGAACAAACACATGCTTGGGTTGCTAATTAGAGTAACAGCTGCCGGGTACCCCGGTGGCTGCTGATGCATGAGGGGTGCGCACTGAGCCCCAGAGTAAACCCCACTCCTCTACCAGCACTTGGTGCCCCAAATGCATTAAAAGAAGACCGGCTTCTTGGGTGTCTCCCCGTGAGACTAAATCCAGTCACCGCGTGCCTGCAGCTGCCCTGAGAGAGGAGCCCCCCGCCCGCCCCCACAGCCCCACCCAGCGCTGCTTTCCCCAGGTCCCTTTACAAACGCAGGATGGACAAGGCCTCCACAGTTCACTCCTGGACCCACCGGCCCCTTAACAGAGATCACACCCGAGAACAGCTGCTTGTAAATGCGGTTTTCATTAATTTCCTGGAAGATGGAGCTTTACTTTCCACATGACGGGTCTTGGGAGACGCAGGGAAGGAGGACCCAGCACAGAGCTGGCCCCCTGGTCTCTGGCTCCCTTGCTTGCACGTATTCCCGCGTCGTGTGCTTCCTCATCTTCAGTCTGGGTCCAAGGCTCCAGCTCCTAGGGGAAGCGAGGGGGGCAGGAGGAAGGCCCCCAAGTGCTTGGTTGAGGGAGAATCACCCCAAGAAACTTGAACTTGCAAGCAGCTCAAGGGGGGGAGTGTTGAGACCCTGCAAGGCCCCTCTGATGGGTGGATGTCACGTCACTCCTCTAGAATGTTCTTTGAGCAGTCCCGAAACATCCCCAAACATCCATTCCAGGGAGGGGACCACTGCAGCCAGGAGGCCCGGGAAAGCAGACTCAGAGCGTGCAGCAAGGGCGCCTGGCTGGGTGGACACGAGCCCAGCCCAGCTCCAAGTGTTCGGGGAGCTCTGCTTCCTAGAGGCTCCCCTGAAATCGCTCACACAAGACAGGACACAGGGGCCATGTTTGGTGAGAGGCCAGGGCGCGGGCGGGATGAGCTCATGCGCTGGGCTGCTGGGACCCCGGACATGGAGGAGCTGCCCAGGCCAGCCCCACCGGAGCCGAGAGGCCGAGCCCGCAGCCTCCCGGCCAGCAGGTTGCAGCTGCCAGGTCCTTCGCTGGCCAGAAGCTCCTCCATCCAGCCCCAGCACGAGGGGACCGGCTACAGTGGCCCAGGGCCCCCCATCTCTCACTCCCGGGCAGTTTTAAGTGTCACAAGAAGACGGTGCCTGCAGCCCGGTCAGAAGGCCGGGGGACCCTGAGCCAGACTCAGCCACCTTGACCGCGTTCAGGTTGGTTCAGGCGTGCGCTCTGACGGCCACCGTTTCCTTGTTCATAAGACAGAATCCGTAAAGGCGCCTGTCTGATGGAGCTGCCACATGCTCAGCTAAAATTTGCAGGATGTTTGAAAACAGTCAAGGCAGGTGGCAAGTTCTTCAGAAGTGCTGGTTAAACTAAGAAAATGAGAAAGAGAGGAGGCCAGACCTAGGAGAAGGAGGAAGTCCTGGAAGGCCAGGGGACCTCGTCTCCCAGATGAGGAGCTGAGGAGTCGGAGCCCCAGGGCCCAGCGGGTGGGCAGGCGTGGCCTTGAACCAGACACTCTGGGGAGGACCTTGAGGGCCTGGGTCTGTTCCCCAGGTCATAGCGCCTGCTCTCCCTGCCCGGGGCGGCCCCGCAGGGGTGATCGCTGCACAGACATCTGCGCCACTTCCCCAACAGCGCAGGTATGGTCTGGCCCACAGGTCCTGGCTTTGGACCTCAGAAGGGGTCCCTGCTCCAAAAATCAGGGCGCTGAAGCAGCACCCCCACCCTAGGGTGGCCCACCCATGTCGCCAGACCTGCCCGGCTCGCGGAGCCCTGTTCCAGGCTTCGAGGCCGAGGCCCAGCCTCCCCGGGCAGCTGCCCCAGAGCACCAGCCATACCAGCAGGCTCTGCACCCCCCACCCCCCGTCACCTGCTCCCTTAGGCCCCAAACATGGCTTATTTTTACGTGAAAAGATTTACAGTTTTAGGTGCGAAATATTTCACACACCTCACCAAGTACAGAGCAGCACCGTCCAGCGGCCCTCTCTGTGATGGGGCCGCAAGGGTGGAGGGGCAGCTGACCCCTGCCCGTGCAGCTTGGCCGCCACTGGACAGACACATGGGCCTGGACCACTGGACGCAAGACCACCACCTGCCTGGCCTGGGGGCCTGCAGGATAAGCCACACGGGACAGCGCGGGCTCAGAGAATACGACCCAGATGCCACAGATCCCGACGTCCGTGGGGTTTCTGTGCAGTCTGGTTTCTCCAGAAGCAGGGCTAGAGGCCGGGGTTGGAAGGCGGGTTGTCCACTGGGAGGATGGAGACGTAATTCAATGAGGGTTTATTCCCAAAGCAGTGGCGAGGGAACAGCAGAGCTCGGATTCAAAGCGGCGACTGCAGCGGGCATGCTACGGACAGCACGGTGCCTGGGGGCTGCCGTCCAAGCCCCTAGGGAGGAAGGGAAGCATTTTCTAGACCCCACGTGGAGAAGCCGGCTTGAGAGGAGACGCGGTCCGCCGAGATGGCCTCGTGGGCGGGGGGTGTCCCTCAGCCTCTCCGCCCTCCTCTCCTCCCCCATCACCCAGTAGCTGAGCCCACCGGGAAATCAGAGGGGTCCCCCAGGACCGTCCTCCAGGCAGACAGTAGAGGGAGAGAGACCGTGGGTGCAGAGGGGCACGCGAGACACCAACTGATGTAAAAGGGTGCAGCCGCCACGGAAATCTTCATGCTCCTTGGAGGGTTTCCAGGTGACCCAAGGGTTCCACCCCTGGGTACACACCCCAAGGAACCGGAAGCGGGGACCCAGAGGCTCACAGCAGCACCTCCACAGTAGCTGAAGCTTAGACCCGTGTGTCCACCAGCAGACCAAGGGCCAATAAGACACGGCCCAGCCCTACCGTGGAACGGACTCAGCCGTGAGAAGACATGAAGCGCCGATTCATGCAACCACAGGGACGCGTGATGCTGAAGAAAGAAGCCAGACAGGAGCGCGGACACCACGCATGCGATGTGGAGACAGGCAGACCCACAGTGGGGGGCCAGGCGGGAGGTGTCCAGGGCCCGGGGGCAATGGGGGCCTTAGCAGTGTCTCTGTTGAGGTGATGACAACTGAGTGGAGACGCCCGCGCGACGTCACAAGGGAATTAACGCCGCTGATTCGTGCACCAAAATGGGGGATGTTTGGTATGCGAATTACATCTCAATAAAGTTGTTTTCTTTAAAAAAAAAAAAAAAATCAGACACATCCCACCCTCTGCCCATCGGACAGATCCAGTCCCACGCTCCCTCTGGTAGAAAACTCACGTCCCAGCACGGAGGACGGGCGGTGCTCCAGGAGCCGCCGCTTCATTCCAGGCATGATTGTAGGACTTGCTCCCCCGGACGGCGGAAAGTGGCGGCGGGCAGGCGCAAGGCCGGGCTCTCCCCCACCTCTCGGCCCGCTGCCCCTCGACCTCTGTATGACCCCTGCTGGTAGGATGACCCCCGACGTTGCTCGCCAAAGAGCCAGGCCCTCCGTGGCCCTGCTAGTTCTCGTCCCTTAGGAGGGATTTCTCACGTAGACAGCACAGCCTGGCTTTATTATATTTTTCCAATCCATCAATGTCTTTTGACTGGTAAGTTCACGGGTATGGTGACTCAGACGGTAAAAGCGTCTGCCTACAATGTGGGACCCAGGTTCAACCCCTGGGTCAGGACCATCCGCTGGAGAAGGAAATGGCACCCCACTCGGGTACCCTTGCCTGGAGAATCCCATGGACAGAGGAGCCGGGTGGGCTACAGTCCGTGGGGTTGCAGAGAGTCGGACGCGAGTGAGCGACTTCACATGGCTCACAGGTCTGTCTGGAATCACTCTGTGCTCCTCTTCCCTCTGACCCATCCAAGATCTCAGAGGCCCCGTCCTGTCTTTCCATGGACAGAGCTTTTCAATTCCAATTTTCCCCTCTGCTGCTGTCTCCATTTTATTTATTTTTAAGGATGGCTCAGATGTTTAAGAACCTACCTACAATGCAGGAGACCTGGGTTTGAACCCTGGGTCAGAAAGATCCCCTGGAGAAGGGAATGGCAACCCACTCGGGTAGTCTTGCCTGGAGAATCCCATGGACAGAGGAGTCTGGCAGGCTACGGTCCGCGGGGTCGCAGAGTCAGACACAATCGGATGGCTAACGCTTTCAGGGTTGACAGGCCCACCTGAGCGGAACATTGATGTTTCTACCTTTCTCTGAAACCAGAAGAGAAATCTATGGCCCTTGCACCCCTATAACCCTGTCCTAGCTTTCTCGCTGTCCTTGGCCGGCGTTTGAGCTCTGCTCTCGAATCCTTCCCGGGAGAGTTGTTTTCTGCGGTCGCAGTGGACGAGGCTGGTGTCGGCTGGGTCTCTCCTCCTCCCATTTCTTCCAGCAGCAGCACCAGTCACACTGAATGCGTGCGTGTGCCTCTGCAGGCCTGCAGGAGGGCCCCAGAGACAGCGGAGGCCCTCGGCCTGCAGGAGGGCCCCAGAGACAGCGGAGGCCCTCGGCCTGCAGGAGGGCCCCAGAGACAGCGGAGGCCCTCGGCCTGCAGGGGACCAGGGCTGCGCCCGGGCGCCCTGCACCCCGACCTCCCAGCACGGCCTCGCTCTGTGTTTGGTAAACATGTGGGAGTCTCTAAACAAGGCCTGGCACACCCTTCCTTCCGGCACCTCCTTCTCCCTCTGGACCGCCCTCTCCACCTGCATCACAGTCCTGATGAGCTCTTTGCCTGAGGGCCTGTGGGGTTGCTCCAGCTCGCGTCTTGCGTGTCTGACATTGCCTTCATTCACTTTTAAATGGCATTTGACGGGCACTCGGTGGGTGGATGGGAGTCACTCATGGGGCACAGTGTGATATTTTCTGCTCCTCTTGGCTTCCCGCTGCTGTCCTTTGAGAGCCTGCCGTCAGCACGAATGTCTCTGATGAGGAATGGGTCCTTCCTGTCTGTCTGATCCCTCAGGACCCTCTCTTGGCCCTGAGCCCCCAGGTCCCAGCCTGAGTCTGGGGCAGCTTGCTTCCAGTCACCCTGCTGCCCAACTCTGAGCCGTGAGCTCTGGATCGTCCGTGTTCTCCAGCCCTCCTTCTGCCTCCAGGATGGTGATCCTTTCCCGCCTAGAAGCAGGGCTGGCCTGCGTAATTTCTGAGACCGGGTCTCAAATATCACTGCAGCCTCCCCAGGCTCTCTGGGGACGTGCCACCACGCCCCCTGCCCTGTGGGGACACCCAGGCAGCCCCTAGGGAGACCTGGGCGGCGAGGTGGGGGGGGATAGAGGCCTCATCACTCCCCCTCCAGGATCCCCCGGGACCCTGGATCAGGCTCAGCCAGGCCAGCAGTGCCCCCCCGACCCCACTCGAGGACGTGGTCCACTTTTCCTTCATCTCTCCTGCGTTCCTTCATGCCTTCGGAGGGATGCTTCTTACAGTGTCTCCAGAGCTTCTGAGTCTTCTGAAGTGGGGAGGGGATTCAAATGTCCTGTGGGGTGAAGAGCCAGGTCTCGGGCTGGCGTCCACCAGCCATGTCCACCGAGACTTCCCGAGGGATGTGCGGGAGCAAAGGGGCCGCCCCCTCGACAAGTCACTGCGCCTCCGAGCCCCCACTGCCCCAGTGCAGAGCGGAGCCCCCTACTCACACAGACCTCCCTGCCTCGGCCCCGAGCCTCCGCCTCCCGGAAGGTCCTGGAACGTCGGCAGCCCTTGGTCTCCCCTTCCCTGGGCACCCGGCCCTCTTCCAGGCCTGTCACTTTTATCTTAGCTTGGCCGTGGCACGTGGCACGTGGGATTGTCCCTGACCAGGGGCTGAGCCCGCGTCCCCTGCTCTGTGAGGGCCGCGTCTCAGCCCCTGGACCTCCAGGGAAACCCCGGCCTGTTGCTTTCAGGGCGTGAACCGCTGGGTCAGGAGCCCAGCCTTCCTTCCACTCAGGTTTCCTGTTTGGCCCGCAGATTCTCAGCATCTCTTTCCTTGTCGCCCTCATGGTGCCGGTTCTTGTGGGCCTTAGATGATCTGAAAGCTCCCTGTTCCCCCGCGGGAGGCCGGGCCAGGTTTCTTGGAGAGTCCACAAGACTCCCCTGCCGTGGAACTCACGTGGCCGTCCCCACGACGAGAGGCGGCTGTATAGGGGCCTCCTGCCGCTGCGGGGCCCGCCAGGACTGGAACATTTTCCTGCCGTCATTTCCAGCCGTGTGTCTCCCACGCAGGCCGAAAAGCGCAGGGGCTCGCCCTCTGTTTTCCCGATGACCTGAGTGTGTTTTCTTTGCACTTCGGTTGCCGACGGAAGAGCCGAGGGCAAACCCCGCTCTGCCCCTTCAGCTGGGAAGGCCTTGCGACGGAAAGCCCTCCTCTGCTCCTCCCCATTCCAGTTGTAATCCTCCCTGGCCCCGATTTTTGTTTTGTTGTAAGATTTTTTTTTTAATTGTGGGAAAATACACAGAACATAAAATTCAGCATAGTCACCACTTTGAAGAGGAAACTCCAAGGGCGTTTAGAAGGCTCTCGGTGTTGTGCAACCTGTCACCTCCTCTGGTTCCCGACCTTGGCCCCCGGGGTTGTCCTCCTGTGTCCACGCTGTGATACTTCACTCTGCGTATTTCCTGAGAGCTATCTGGGATGCTCGTGGAATGAGGTGAGACTTCCATTAGTACCTGAGCTGGAAGGATGAAGTCTGGGCTCTTTCAAACTCCACAGAGTCCTGAGAACACACTGCTGATGGCAGATGGCTGCGGGCTCTGGGTTAGCGTCGGTCAGGTCTTCCAGCTCTTTCTGGGTTTTGGCAACCAAGCGCCTCTTTCCACGGCACCACCGACGCCCAGCTCCTGGTCTCCAGGGCCCCTCACTGGTGGCCAACACCCCAGAGCTGCCCAGGCCGTGGAGCCTCCATCTCCGTGGGCCACACACAGAACTTTCGTCCCCTTGGCTCTGCCGGCGGCTCTGTGTACAACGTATACACAGCCCCAGAGGGAACAGCCAGAGCTGGCATCCTGGGGGTCGGAGGGCTGCCACCTGCCTGCACCCCCTCCCCGCGGTACCGTCGGAGGAGCAGCCCCAGAAGGCCTGACTGCAAACGCCCAGAGGGCAGCGGCCTTTTCCTGAGTTGACGCGCGGGCCGCTGCTCCCTGCTGGGGCGTCTGTGCCAAGCGCTGAGTGGAAGCATCTGGGCGGCTCTGGCTGCATCTCCTGGCTGGACCCGCACAGGGCTCAGGGCTGCCAGCGCTCCAGTGCGTGTCAGGCTGGGCCTCTCTGCAGCTTGGCAGCGAGAGCAAGGGCGAGAGGCCCCAACCCTGCATCCTCCTGCAGCACGTCTGAACCCAGGCTGGCTCCCTGGAGGAGAGGGCAGAGGAGAGGCCGTGGAGTGGCGATGGCTCCTGACTCTCACCGTCACTCTGCTGCCTGCCTTCCAGCAGAGAGAGCCCACGGGGCCGCGTGAAACGGAAGACAGAACAGGAGCCCGAGCCCACCGCCCCCACACCTGGTCCAGCCTCTCTCTGCGGAAGGTCCAGTGGGCTGGAAGCAGCTGGACGGCTGAGGAGAATCAGGGGAGGCTTGGGAGCCCGGCACGGAGCAGCGCCAGGGGCCCTGGGGGCTGGGGTCCCGGGCCTGGGCCCTGGGGCAGCTGGGCTGAGACAGGACAGCCCCCGGGCCCTCCCCACAGCAGGGAGGCACAAGCCAGGTCCTGATGCTCCTGGCACAGCAGAGGGGCCTGGTGAGGGTCCCCGGAAGGGACCCGCCGGCTTTAAAAGGGCTCGGGATGCGGTGCCAGTCAGACAGCAAGTGGTCTTATCAACACGTCCACTCGCCCCTCATCCAGCCTTTGCAGCTGAGGCACAGGCGACGGGAACAAGGGAGAACGGCACCCGAGGGTCTCGAGACTGGGACGGCCTGCAAGGCAGCCGGCTTGCCCTCCAAAGCGTCCGTGAGTCAGTGTCCTGGGAAAACATGAAGGGGTGGGGCATGTCCTCCAGTGAAACAGACCAGAGGCAGAGCCACACGGGAGACTTGAAATCACGGTCTACAACCCCAACCCCGAAACCGTAAGGTGCCTCTCGGCACAACGGCGGAAATGACACACGGACCCAAGGGTTGATGGAGCACGGAGGTGGCTGGGTTCTCGGGCGCCGGGACGGCCTCGGGCTCGCCCTGGAGCCTGGCCTTGCTTCCAGGAGAGGCGGGCCAAGGTTTGAAGGGGAAGCGTCAGGGTGTCTGCCATTCTCTTTCCAAAGGTTATTAGGCCAGAGAGGAAGAGGAGGAAGTGGAGGGAGAGGAAGGAGGAGAGGGAAGGGGCTCAGGCGCAGGAGGCTGCAGGCCGTCTGTCCGTCTGTCCACCGAGGTCTGGACAGGCAAGCACGCAGCTGGGGGGCCTCGGGCACAGGGACTGGCTTCAGATGTCCGAGCAGGGAGGGGCAGACTGGGAAGAAAGGGCCGGTGGGAAACGTTGACCCCGTCAACAGAGAAAGGGGTGCTGGAGGGGCCCGTCCCCCGACAAGGCAGGTGGGCCATTGCTGAGTCCAGGTGGCGGCCGCGTGGGCCGGCATAGGTCTCTTTTCTTTCCCTTTTTGTTTGAAATGATGAATGTTTGAAAACTCTCATAACAATAAGAAATGAGCGGTGGGGAGGAGAAGAAAGAAGCAGAGAGAAGAGGGTGGACGCAGCCCCCGGGGGGAAGAGCACCAGGATGCCGTCTGCAGGCAGGGAAGGGAGCCGGCAGCTCGTTCCATCCACCTCAGGGGAGCCCACGGGCCTGGGAGGGGCGGCAGGCGGGCAGTCAGCTCGGGGGAGACAAGGCCTCCGCTCCTGGGAGGCAGAGCAGGCACCTGCCTGGACCCCTCAGAACCGATGAGCAAAATGTGAGTAGCAGGAGTTTCCAGGGAAGTAAACAACATTTAGGGCAAAACCAAACTCCATTAGACATGCTCACACTTATTTAACGGGTTAGCGCTGCTGTTATTTGGGATTGCATGGGTGTGGAGGGCTTTGGATCTTGACCCAAGATGCAGACGCTGCCAGGACCCAGACCAGCTGCACCCAGAGGAGCTTGGGAAGCCCCCAGATCTGCTGAGACGGGGTTCCTGGAGATCTGGGCCAGCCCTGCGGCCATCACAAAAAGACCAGGAGGACAGGGCAATCCAGGCCCCAGAGGCCCTCCTCCCAGGCAGGCCCGTGCAGCCCAGCCCATGGCAGGGGCCACGGTTCAGGTCTGTGTCTTGGTTGCTTAGCTCCAGGACCGGTGCCATCTCCAGCACAGAGAAGGGACAACACCTCGCCCAACCAGGTCCTGGGGTGGGGGTGGGGGGCAAGGGACCAGCCAGTGGAGGCACCGGGAGGGACCCTGTGAATGCAGGGAGACAGCAGAGGCTGGAGACCTCACCATCCACCCACACCATCCACCCCTGAGCCCCTCTGAAATCCATGGGCAAAACGGGCTGAGCGCACCGCCTGAGGCCAAACACACGTGGGCTGGGACTCAGCATCCTCTTCCCAGCATCTCTGAGCCTGTCTGCTGCTCCATGAAGGGCTCACTGAGAACACCCACAGCCAGGGACCCTGGGGAGCAGCTGGTGGGGAGGCTTGAACCTGTTTTGTAAAGATTTTTTGATGTGGCCCACTTTATAACAAACCTAGACAGCATATTAAAAAGCAGAGACATTACGTTGCCAACAAACGTCCGTCTAGTCAAAGCTACGGTTTTTCCAGTGGTCATGTATGGATGTGAGACCTGGACCATATAGAAGTCTGAGCGCCAAAGAATCGATGCTTTCAAACTGTGGTGCTGAAGATGACTCTTGAGAGTCCCTTGGACTGCAATGAGATTCAACCAGTCCATCCTAAAGGAAATCAGTCCTGCATATTCATTGGAAGGACTGATGCTGAAGCTGAAGCTCCAAGCCTTTGGCCACCTAATGTGAAGAGCCAACTCACTGGGAAAGACCCTGATGCTGGGAAAGATTGATGGCAGCAGGAGAAGGGGGCAACAGAAGATGAGATGGTTGGATGGCATCACCGACTCAATGGACATGCGTCTGAGCAAGCTCCAGGAGTTAGTGGAGGGCAGAGGAGCCTGGCGTGCTGCAGTCCATGGGGCCAGAGAGTCAAACACCACCTAGCACCTGAACAACAAAACCAACAGGGGAGAGGCCGGTTCGATCCCTGGGTTGGGAAGATCTGCTGGAGAAGGGATAGGCTGCCCACTCTAGTATGCTTGGGCTTCCCTTGTGGCTCAGAGGGTAAAGAATCTCCCTGCAACACAGGAGACCTGGGTTCAATCCCTGGGTCAGAAAGATCCCCTGGAGAAGGGAAAGGCTACCCACTCCAGTATTCTGGCCTGGAGAATTCCATGGACTGTCCATGGGGTCACAAAGAGTCGGACACAACTGAGGGAATTTCATTAAAAAAAAAATCAAATCAAACAACCACAACATTTTCAAAGTTTTATATTGAATTTTATATTGCTTGTTTCAGGTTGCGCTTTCTCGGCCAGGCAGCGTGTGGGGGATCTCAGCTCTCTGACGAGGGCGTGAGCCACACCCCCAGCCCTGGAAGGCGACATCTTAACCACTGGACCACCAGGAAAGCCCAGTTCAGCTCAGCTCAGTCCTCAGTCCTGTCCGACTCTCTTCGACCCCATGGACTGCAGCACGCCAGGCCTCCCTGGCCTTCACCAACTCCCGGAGTTTACTCAGACTCATGGGAAGCCCCAGGGAAGGCATTTAGAGCAACCCCTTTCCCCACGAGGTGATTGACATGGCCTGTGAGTGTCCTGGGCCTGCTGTAGCAAGTGACCACGAGTGAGGGGCTGGAAGCAAAGATGTTCATTCAACAGACCGTCACCTCTCCCAGCTTGGACGCCAGAAGCCTGAGATCCAAGTGTCACAGGAGTGTGCTCCTTCCGGAGGCTCCGGGGAGTGACCTTCCTGCCTCCTCCAGCCCTGGGCGGCCCCAGGAGGCCCTGGCTTGTGGCCACGTCACCCTGGTCTTTGTTCATCCTCACGTGACCCTCTGCTTTATGTCTCCATGAGCCTCTCTTCTTCCATAAGGACGCACCCTAAATCCAGGGCCATCTCACCTCCAGAGCCTTAACTAATTACGCCTTCCAAGACCCCATTCCTACGTAAGGTCCCATCTGACGTTCGGGGGGTGGGGAGCACGTCTTTGGGGAGACCCTACTCAACCCCATGTATGGATATGAGAGTTGAACCATAAAGAAAGCTGAGTGCCGAAGAATTGATGCCTCTGAACTGTGGTGTTGGAGAAGCCTCTTGAGAGTCCCTTGGACTGCAAGGAGATCCAACCAGTCCATCCTAAAGGAGATCAGTCCTGGGTGTTCATTGGAAGGACTGATGCTGAAGCTGAAACTCCAATACTTTGGTCACCTGATGCTAAGAGCTGAGTCATTGGAAAAGACCTTGATGCTGGGAAAGACTGAAGGCAGGAGGAGAAGGGGATGACAGAGGATGAGATGGTTGGATGGCATCACCAGCTTGATGGACATGTGTTTGGGTAAACTTCGGGAGTTGGTGATGGACAGGGAGGCCTGGCGTGCTGCAGTCCATGGGGTCCCAAAGAGTCGGACACAACTGAGCAACTGAACTGAACTGAACTACTCAACTCACTACGCTTGAAGCTGTCACCTAAACTTATGCACACTCTAAAAGTTGAGAGATGGGCTTTACTCAGTGGACGACGCAGGGGAGTCAAGCCCAGGAAGGAGCCTCTCAGCCTTCGGCTCTAAGAGTCCACTCCTAAGAGGGAAGGGACAAGCCAGGATCTAGATGGGTTTTTGCAACAGACCAGGATCCCACGTGCTGTGACTAAGACTCAGCGCAGCTAAATAAATATTTTTTTAAAAAAAGAATTCCAAGTATATCTGTCCCTGCAACAGCCCGTGGACATCTAACCAGCCTGGGGGCTGCCTTGCGGGCTGACGGAACAGGGAGGACAGCGTGTCAGGCATGACCCCCTCATCCCCCGCAACACACACAGAAAAGGCCTTTGAGCGGGAGCAGCTCAAAGATCGTAGGAATGAAAATATTCATCAGTGGAAAGAGCCCGCAGTGGGCAGGGGCACGTGGCAGGGGCGCCGGGGGCCTGGCTCCGGGCACTCAGAACCCGAGGCAGGAAAGGCGGCACCGCCCCTGGGTTCCCAGGACCCTGCCTCCGCTGCAACCACGCTGTGAGGCACTCTCCCCAGAAGGCCCTCAGAGATTCCTCTGGGTGCCAGGGAGATGCCCCTACCTTGAGCAGACACGTCTATTAGCGTGCGGCCAGTCAGGGAGGGGGTGCCAGTGGGAGGGGCAGCGGGCCTGGGAGGTGGGCTCTGTCCACCCACCCAGCCCGACTTCACACCCCCGCCAGCCCCGCCCCGACAGCCTCCGACCACCACTCCCAGCCCTGGCGCTCACCTGGAGACGCCATGACCTGCGGGGGCCTGGCCCTTCCCCACTGTCCTTCCCCCGCTCTTCAAATCCAGGCCCCAGGACACCTGTCATCTCAGCCGGCCCTCCAGCGAGCCGCCAGGGAGTGTCACGCTCCCCCCAACACGCACACACTCTGCAATGGGAGGAGACAGCAGCTCGGAGCTGCTGGGCCCCCAGGCCTCCCGTGCAGATGGGCCACAGGCTCAGGACCTGTGTCCAGGCCCCTTGACCCGAGGCAGTAGCCACCGGCCCGTGGGCAGAGCCAAGCACACAGTCTTCACCGTGTCTCAGCCTCCGGTCCTCCTGAGGCCTCTGAGCCAGTTTCCTCACCTGGACGGTGGGGACGGGAATGCTGGGAGGGTTAAAGGTGACAAGCTGCTTCCCTGGGCTGGCCCAGGGTGGGGATGGGGGCAGTTAGTAACTGTCAGAACCCCAGCGTCGGGGCTGGAACTGGGGATCTCAGGAGGTGGCAGGGCCTGGCCCGAGCCCCTGGAGGCCCAGACTCTTGGCCCAGTGGCCCCAGGGGCCCCGTCCTGCTCTGCGGTCACCAGCAGCAGGAGGGGGTAAGTCCCTGAGGAACAGGGCGGGCTCCCCACACGGCTGGGCCCGTGCACAGAGCCCAGCCAGACTGGTGCGCTGACGGCCCTTGAGCAACAGGAAGGCAACGTGGGGCTGCAGGAGGGTGTACAGCCTTCACCCCTGCCCGAGAAGCCAGGCCCCGGTCCCCCCGCCCCCCGGGGGGGCCCCGGCCTGAGCTGTCCCAGGGGCTGGCCACCAGCACCCACCAGGCCGAGAGCTCCGGTGACGTCACCCCGGCTGGGCGGAGGCTGAGTGCAAACAGATGGCGCCCCATGCAGGCCAGGGTCCACCTCAGGGGGCACCTTGAGAGCAGCCCTCCACCAGGGGGGGCCTACAGTGACCGGAGGTGAAGGACCGCTGCCCCGCCACACCCCCCACCCCCCAAGCGAATGGTCACTGCTCCCCCGCTGGGCTGGGCCTCGAGGGCAGGTGGGCACGCGTGTCCCTTGTTCACAGGCATCTCCCAATCCCGACCTGGAGCCGAGCCCGGGGCTGGTGCTCAGGAAATGCCCACGGGGCGCAGGATGGCGGGCGTGGCTGTCCTGGAGCCGTGGCTGGGGATCTGAGGTCCCCACCCCCCCCCCCGGCAGGGTCACCAGAGTCCTCCTGAGCGGTGTTCGCAGCCTCCCTGCTCCCGGCAGCCAACAAAGCCCCTAGATTCGATGACCGCATCCACACGGAATGTCCAGGAGAGGCGAATCCGTCAAGATGGAAAGCAGATGGGCGTGGGGGGATTAGAGGGTCCCCGCTAAGAAGTGTGAGTTCTCTTCCAGATGAAGCTGGCCTAAAGCCAAGCGTGGGGACGTCAGCGATCACATTCGTGTGGTGTCAGACCCCTTCAGGGGGAGCCTCGAGTGGCGTGCGAGCTCCAGCTCATAAAGCCTTTTCAGCAGCACTCAGAGCGCCAGTTCCTGATAAGCCAGAGGCCCAGGGCCACAGTTCTGGGAGCTCAGCTCTGAGGAGCATCCGAAGGTAGGGGTCCACCGGGAGAGGGGGCGGGCGTGTCTGTTTGATCCCCTCCCCCGTTTTAAATGAAGCCTGTTGTCTATGGAGGCCACAGAGGCCGAGGCTTACTCCTAGTCTGGTTATTACAAGTGTTCCTTCAGAGCTTAGCGGGTCCCATCTGGTCCTTAGGGGAACCCTAGCCCAGTGGGGTGATGGGCCCCGCGGGACAGGGGAGCTGGGTGCAGGGGAGCCGCAGACTGGGGGCTCTGGTCTGGCTGGAGACCCCCGACACCAGCCTGTGGTCTGCACACAGGAGTCGCCATGGTGGCTCAGCGTTCTTTGAGGCTATCCAAGCCTGACTTTCAGACCGGAAGCAAGGCTGTCACACAAATATAAAATGAATTTGTATCAACGATTCATGAGCTCATTAACACAGGAGCCAAAGAGAGGGTGCAGCAGTCTGAGAATCAGGACGGGTGAGTTAGAGGCGACGCAGGCCAGGGTCCCACAGGCAAGAGAGCTGTGACCCCGGGGGGCGCCTTCTCCCGCCTGCAAGCCTCCGAGTTAACATAACGTCACAAAGTCCGGACTCTTAATTAAAGGAAAGAGCAAAGTTCACGGACACGTTCCCCAGGTAAGAACACTTCTTGCATGCCCTTGAATAATGCCCCAAGATGACTTAAAAAGGATAGCCTTTTTTTTTTCAACCTTTAAATAATTTTCCTTTTAAAAAGATACAAATAAATGGAAAGATATTCCACACTCATGGACTGGGAGGACTTGTGTGGTTAAAATGTCCATGCTACCCAAAGCAATCTGCAGACTCAGTACGATCACAATGGCATTTTCCGTAGAAATAGAACCAGCAGGGTCTGCCTTGGCCCAGTGGTTAAGACTGTGCTGCCGCTGCAGGGGCCCCGGGTCCCGTCCCTGGTCAGGGAGCTAAGATCCCACAGGCCACACACAACGATCTAAAAATATTACAATAAAATGCTACATTTGAAAATAAAATAAAACAGCAATCATTTAAAAACTCACAAAAACACCAGGGAAGCTCCCTGGTAGACTAGCGGTTAGGGTTCCAGGCTTTCACCCCCAGGGCCCAGATTCAATTCCGGGTCAGACAACATCCCACAGGCCTTGCGGCACAGCTCAAAAATAAAATAAAATAGCAACCCTGATATTTATGAAACCAAATGGCCAGAGCAGTTCTGTCTTCTCAGCTGCGCCGGGTCTGTTGCTGCGCCTGGGCTTCCTCTGCTTGTAGCGAGAGGGGCCTCCTCTCCGGGGGGTGCACAAGCTCCTCACCCTGGCGGCCTCCCTCTCGCTGCGGCGCGTGGCGCTAGGGCCGGTGGGCCTCTGCAGTGCCAGCACGTGGGCTCGGCAGTCGTGGCGGAGCTGCCCCTCAGCATGTGAAATCTTCCTGGACCAGGGATTACCCCTGTGTCCTCTGCATTGCCAGGCAGATTCTCAACCCCTGGACCCCCAAGGAAGTCCCCAAAGCAATCTTGAGAAAGAAGAAAAGCTGGAGGAGTCACACCTCCTGCTCTTAAATTATGTTGCAAACCTATAGTAATCAAAACAGTATGGTACTGATATGAAAAACGGACACGAACCAAGGGGTGAGAACAGAGAATCCCAAAATAAACCCACGTGTATATGATCTATTCACTTACAACCAAGGAGCCAAACACATACAGCAGAGACAGGAGAGTCTTTCAATACAGACAAAGCTCGATGTGTTATACTTCACAGATACTCCATTTTTTTACAAATTAAAGTTTTGTGTCAAGCAAGTCTATTGGTTCCATTCTCCCAGCAGCGCCTTCTCACTCCTGTCTCTGTGCCACATTTTGGGAGTTTTCCCAGTGTTCCAAGCATTTTCATTCCCGTGAGATCCTTTATGGTGACCTGTGACCTTTGGTGTCACTCTTGTCATTATCTGAGAAGCCATGAGCTGCACCCACAGAAGACAGCGAACTCAGCTGACAAACGTGTGTGTTCTGACAGCTCCACCTCGCTCCCCCACCTCTCGCCCTCTCATCCAGCCTCCCTTTACCCCGAGACACGACAGTGGTCGATTAAGAACCTACCATGACCTCCAAGTGTTTAAGGGAAAGGAAGAGTCGCTCGTCTCTCACTTTAAATCAAAGCTAGAATGATGGAGCTCAGTGAGGAAGGCGTGTCAGAGCTGAGACAGGCCTAGAGCTAGGCCTCTTGCACCAAACAGTTAACCAAGGTGTGAAGGCAAAGAGAGCTCTTGAAGGGGATTAAGAGTGCTGCTCCAGGGATCACACAGATGATGAGAAAGAGAGGCAGCCTTCCTGCTGGTGCGGAGAAAGTTCCGGTGGTCTGGACAGAGGATCAGACCAGCCCAACACTCCCTTAAGCCAAAGCCTCATCCAGAGGAGCACCCTAATCTCTTCAATTCTGTGAAGGCTGAGTGGGGTGAGGAGGCTGCAGAAGAAAACTCGGAACCTGGCAGGGTTGGCTCGTGAGGGTTCGGGGGAGAAGCCGCCTCCTAACGTGCGAGGGCAGGGGAAGCGGCAAGTGCTGACATAGGAGCCGCAGCAAGTCATCGAGAAGACCCAGTTCAGACCGTCCATGGGGGAGGCTGCCCTGGACAGCAGACGCTCAGTGGAGAGGAAACAGCCTCCCCTGGAAGAAGACGCCACCAGGCCTTTTACAGCCAGAGAAGAGAAGTCAGTGCCTGGCTCCTAAGCTTCAGAGGGCAGGCTGACTCTCGTGTTGGGGCTATCGCGGCCAGGGGCCTGAAGCTGAAGCCAGTGCTCACGCGCCAGCGGAGATCCGGGGCCCTTAAGAGTGACGCTAGCTCCATTCTGCCCATGTTCCGTACCTGGAACAAGAAAGCCTGGATGGCATCACACCTGTTTACAGTACGGCTTGTGGAACATTTTAATCCCATCATTGGGAACTACTACTCAGAAAAAAAAAAAAGGATTCCTTTCAAATAGGACAGCTCTTTGACAATGCTCCTGATCACCCAAGAGCTCTGATGGGGTTGATGACGTACAGTGAGGTCAGTGTTGTTTCCACGGCTGCTAACACGGCATCCATTCTGTAGCCCACAAATCGGGGAGTCGTCTCAAGTCTCATTGCTTAAGAAATAAGTTTTGTAAGGCTGCGACTGCCACACATACTGGTCCCTTTGACGGCTCTGAGCCAAGTTAACTAAAAATATTCTGGAAAGGGTTCACCCTTCCAGATGCCATTAAAAACATTCATAATTCATGGTAAGATATCAAAATGTCCCCATTAACAGGACTTTGGAAGACGTTGAAGAAAGATTTTGGATTTGATACTAAAAGAAAAAGCAACGACAGTAACAATGAGCAAGTAGAGCTACATGAAACTGAAGCCTTCTGCACGGCAGAGGGGGCACCAGCCAAGCGGGACGGCAACGTGAGCAGAAACAGGTACTCGCAAACCGTGTCCCTGATACAGGGCAACAGCTAAACCGTATCAGGAACACATGCGACTCAGTAACAGAAATCAGTAACTTGGTGTAAAAATTGGCAGGATACCTGAATAGACATGTTCCCAAAGAAGACGTATTCAGATAACCAACAAGTGCACGTAGAGGTGTTCATCTCACAAATCATCAGAGACATGCAAATCAAAGCCGCAGTGAAATTCCCCCTCACACCTGTTAGAATGATTATTGCCAAAAAGATAAGAAATAGCATTGGCAAGGACTTTGGGAGAAGGGAACTCTTTGCTGCTAGCAATGTAAATCACCACTGTCACTATGAAAAATAGTATAGCGGGTCTCAAGGAATTAAAAAGAGAGATTAAATATGTCCCAGCAATTCTAATGGATGAGTGGGTGGGTGGATGGGTGGGTGGGTGGGAAGATGGATGGATGGGTGGATGGATGGATGGATGGATGGATGGGTGGATACCTGGATGGGTGGGTGGATAACAGATAGATGGGTGGGTGGATAGATGGATGGGAAGATGGATGGATGGGTGGATGGATGGATACATGGATTTGAGACAACATAAAAAAACTCACAGACAAACTGCATAGCCTAGAAATAGCAAAAAAGTTTAAGGAAAAGTTACGCATGTCACGACTGCATAAAACCTACGTGGACGCTAGTCTTCCCTTACCTAGGCATAAGTAAGTGACAGTTAATATACAATAGGTAGTGTGATTGATTTTTACTGTTTTATAACTTTGCTTCCAAAAAGTTTGCATGACAGTACAGTGTACCTCTCTCTCTCTCTCTCCTAATTGGAGGTGCCCCAGAAGCTGAGTGTCAACCTACCATCAGGGGTGTGTTTTTTAATGTAACAGTATTTCCACTATTGTATTATAAATATGACTGTAATATTGTATGTCATAAACATTTTTTGGGGGGGATACACCATACGGCTTATAGGACCTTAGTTCCTGAGAAATCTCTATGCAGGTCAAGAAGCAACAGTTAGAACTGGACATGGAAAAACAGACTGGTTCCAAGTAGGAAAAGGAGTATGTCAAGGCTGTATATTGTCACCAGCTTATTTAACTTATATGCAGAGTACATCATGAGAAATGCTGGGCTGGATGAAGCACAAGCTGGAATCAAGATTACCAGGAGAAATAACAATAACCTCAGATACGCAGATGACACCACCCTTACGGCAGAAAGCAAAGAACTAAAGAGCCTCTTGATGAAAGTAAAAGAGAAAAGTAAAAAAGTTGGCTTAAAATTCAACATTCAGAACACTAAGCTCATGACATCTGGTCCGATCACTTCATGGCAAATAGATGGGGAAACAGTGGAAACAGTGACAGACTTTATTTTTTGTGGGGGAGGGGCTCCAAAATCACTGCAGATGGTGACTGCAGCCATGAAATTAAAAGACGCTCACTCCTTGGAAGAAAAGCTATGACCAACCTAGATAGCATATTAAAAAGCAGAGACATTACTTTGCAAACAAAGATCCATGTAGTCAAAGCTATGGTTTTTCCAGGAGTCATGTATGGATGTGAGAGTTGGACTGTGAAGAAAGTTGAGCGCTGAAGAATTGATGCTTTTGAACTGTGGTGTTGGAGAAGACTCTTGAGAGTCCCTTGGACTGCAAGGAGATCCAACCAGTCCATTCTAAAGGAGATCAGTCCTGGGTGTTCATTAGAAGGACTGATGCTGAAGCTAAAACTCCAATACTTTGGCCACCTCATGCGAAGAGCTGACTCATTTGAAAAGACCTTGATGCTAGGAAAGATTGAAGGCAGGAGGAGAAGGGGACGACAGAGGATGAGATGGCTGGATGGCATCACCAACTCGATGGACATGAGTCTGAGTAAGCTCTGGGGGTTACTGATGGACAGGGAGGCCTGGCGTGCCGCAGTCCACGGGGTGGCAAAGAGTCGGACATGACTGAGCGACTGAACTGAACTGAACTGTATGTCATAAACATTTTGAGGGGCAGGGACACTGTACGGCTTGAAGGATCTTAGTTCCCCAACCAGAAATAGGACCCAGGCCACAGCGGTGAGAACATCGTGTCCTAACCGTTGGACCGCCAGGTAATTCCCTGTATGTCGTAAACATTTCATACTGATTCATTTGTTGGTGAAGCTGGGGCTTCCCTGACGGCCGAGGCGGATGGTGAAGAATCCGCCTGCCGATGCAGGAGATGTGGGCCTGATCCCTGGATTGGGAAGTTCCTCTGGAGAAGAAAATGGCAACGCGGTCCACTGTTCTTGCCTGGGAAATCCCACAGACAGAGGAGCCTGGCAGGCTACAGTCCCTGGGATGGCAAAAGGGTTGGACACAACTTAGCAACTAAACAAAAACAAGCAAAAAAAACTCGTGAGTGTGAGGCTAGGTCACGGGAAGCGGCTGTGTTGGCGATGCAAGGCGGCCAGAACGGAACCACACCGTTGCTTCTTTGTCGTCAACTCATGAGTCGCTACACCTATAAAAAATGTGATTTTTTCACCTGATCTTTTCATTTTCGATGTCCAGCTCTAGTAGTACACGTGACAGGTACTGTGCTCTGTATCATGTAAGACAGCATTGGTGTCAGTCCTGGCGGATGACTCATCCTGTAAACAGATGACATAGCCTTGCAGTATGGATAAACACAGTCCCGTACTCTAAATGTACTTTCTTTTCCTTACAAGTTCCTGAATGACATTTTCTTTCCCTAGCTTTCTTTATTTAAAAAAAAAAAAAAAAAAACGTACACAGTACATATGATATACAAGATACACGTAACTGAGTAAGGTATCCCATGATTCTGCCAACAGTAAGCTATTAGTAGTCAGGCTTTGGGGAGGTCAAAAGTTATGTGAATTTTCAACGGTGCGGAGGTCGGTGCCCCCAACCCCCGTGGTGTTCAAAGGTCAAACGTATTTGAAAAGCAGCCAAAGAAGGAGACAGCTGGCTTTCTGGTGAGTAACGCTGACGGTTGACTTGTCCAGCAAGAATGAAAACCAGAAGCCCGTGAAAGGCCACCTCCACGACCTGAAAAAACATACCCAGTGAAAATGCTTTCCAAGAACGAGGGCCAAATAAACACATTTTCAGGACCCTGAACGTGGAGAAAGTTACCAGCATCAGACTGTCTCTGCAGGAAACCCTAAAGGGTGGATTCCAGGCGTGCCCGACGTGCCTCCAGGGGAAGCATTTTTGGAAGCAGAGATGGCGCGCATAGACAGCTGGGTGGAAACACGTGGAAAGTCTCAGTGGGCCCTGAACGTATGCAAACAATGATGCCTCGTGTGTCACGAGGATCCGGCCATGTAATATCAACACACCTGTCGACCAGGGGCCCGCAAGCAGGAAGCCGAAGGAGCCTTGCTTCCTGTGTCCTCTGACTGACTCTGCTTCTTTGTGAGAAAATAAGAGAAGAAATGGCAGCCCACTGCAGCGTTCTTGCCTGGAGAACCCCAGGGACAGGGGAGCCGGGTGGGCTGCCGTCTAGGGAGTTGCACAGAGTCGGACGCGACGGAGGCGACTTAGCAGCAGCAGCAGCAGTAGACTGACATCCCCTCAACGTGCGACCACCCAGAACCTCACTCAGACTGCGACTCTGGGAAACAGGGTCTGTGCAGACCTGATGAGTTAAAGCTGGAGACACGCTCCTCCTGGGTCAGGATGGCCCTCAACCCGGCGACCAGCGTCCTTGTAAGAGGAGACGCAGACACAGAGGAGGAGAAGCCACGGATGGAGGTGGAGGTTCAGGCAAGGCGGCTGCGAGCCCGGAGTCACCGGGGCCTGCACAGGGAAGGAGAGAAGGCGAGCACAGGGCCAGGGGTGGGCCCAGGGTTGGTGGGGAGCGGCTCCCAAGTGTGAGCTCACGTGTGGACAGGTCCAGCCTGGGCGTTCACGGCTCACGATGGGGTGTGGGCTCCTGCAGCCCTGGGGGGCTGGAGACTCGAACATCACAAGGCTCATCGATTCTGGTCAGGTGGGAGGTCTGCCAGGGGCTGGGGACAGAAGCTCCCAGACGCTGCCTCCTGCTAGGGGGTAGAAGCATCCTCCTTCGTGTGTCTGGAGAGGGCACCAGCCCCTCCCCGGCATTTGCCACCTGGCTTGGACCACAGCTCCCAGGGCAGATAGCAGTGGTGGGTTCTCAGAAAACTCTGGGCTCCAGCCCCAGGGACCTCGGGGCCTTGGGCTTATTACTTGATTTTCTGGGCGCCTGGGTTTCCTCATCGCAGGCCCCCATATAAGGAGGGACAGCCAGCGTGGTCCAGCTCTGCAGACCCAACCATGGGCCTGGCCATGCTGTGCACCCAGGATCTTCCGGATCTGGCACCCAGAGGCTCAGGTTCTCAGGGCCGAGCACTGCAGGCTGGACCCCTGGTCCGGGGCCTGCAGCAGCCTTTCCCAGGAAGGTCAGCAGGTGGGAGTGCCGGCTTGCCCCCTCCCTGCTTGGCTTGCAACACAGGGACCTCCCGGCGGCTCTGGGAACAGCTGGGCCCCATTCCGCTCAGCTCCGATGAGTCACCCCGCCAGGCCTCCCACAGACCAGCAGGCCGGCCGGCAAAAGCTGTAGACGCCACGTCCCCACCTCCGCCCTCCACCTCCCAGAGATGGTCTCCCCAGCTCAGGCCCTGCCCTCTGCTGCCGCAGCAGGAGCCTAGATAAGCTCTGGGCTCTGAGAGCAGGAAAGAGCCAGGCTGGGTCCAGGCCCCACGGCCACAGCAGCTGAACACCTGCCTGCTCCATCCTCGCGGGGGCCTGGCCCACTGGCCCCGCACTGAGGAGCACGGTCCTCCTCCAGCACCCCCATCCAAGATCCAGGCCCGCCCGCTCTCTGGAACCCCTCCCACCCTGAGGCTCCTTTGTCCTGAGGCCGGCTCCATCCTCTATCACCAGAAGCTCAGAGAGAGTCAGGCAGCTGGCTCGGAGCAACCAGCCCTCAGTTCAGTTCAGTTCAGTCACTCAGTCGTGTCCAAGTCTTTGTGACCACATGAACCGCAGCACACCAGGCCTCCCTGTCCATCACCAACTCCCAGAGTTTACCCAAACTCATGTCCATTTGAGTCGGTGATGCCATCCAACCATCTTATCCTTTGTTTTCCACCTCTTCTCCCACCCTCAATCTTTCCCAGCATCAGGGTCTTTTCAAATGAGTCAGGTCTTCTCGTCAGGTGGCTAAAGTATTGGAGTTTCAGCTTCAGCATCAGTCCTTCCAATGAACACCCAGGACTGATCTCCTTTAAGATGGACAGGTTGGATCTCCTTGCCGTCCAAGGGACTCTCAAGAGTCTTCTCCAGCACCATAGCCCTCTGTTCCCCCCAAACCTAAGGTTGGCGGCCGCCCTCTCCCATGCACTTGGGCGCAGAGGAAATGGCCAGAACCTACTCCTTGCAAGAAGGGGGCAGCAGAGCAGAGGCTGAGTCAGGCCGGAGTCCAGAAAGCAGAGGCCGCAGGGACCTCCCCAGGTGCGCAGGCTCTGTGCAGGACCTGTGGCACCCCTGTAGACAGAGGCCTCTGGGAGGGGGAGACGGGAACCTACTCTGGGGGGTGTCAGGGTCTGCACCTGGAGGGAGCACCAGGGGACCCTCATGGAGCTGTCTTCCTGGGGGTGGGGGTCTCCAGCAGCCTGGACGGAAGCCCACTTGGCCCCCAGGCGAGGAGCCCCTGCTGAGGCCCTGGGGAGTGGGTATGTTGGGGCTGAGTCAAGGGACAGCGGAGGGGGAGGACGTCAGCAAGAGCCCCTGAGGCGGGAGGCTAACCATTCACTCATTCACCCATTCAAGTGTGTCTGGAGGCCGTGGGGTCCTGGCTACAGGGACACGTGGAGAGGCCTGTCTGACCCGAAGGGGCCTGCTCCCCTGGTGTCACAGTGCAGAGACGGAGCTTACATGGAGATGCTCCCCAGACGATGCAGAGGGTGGTGAGGCCAACACCACCTCTCTCCCTGAGCCTGGCCGTGGGGACGCGGATCCACCCCCCCAGCAGGGCACCCCAGCCTCTCTCAAGGGCCTGTGCTCAGCCGCCTCAGTCATGTCCTGCTCCTGCAACACCGCGGACTGTAGCCCGCCAGGCTCCTCTGTCCGTGGGATTCTCCAGGCAAGAATCCTGGAGTGCGTCAACATTTCCTCCTCCAGGGGATCTTCCTGACCCAGGGACAGAACAGGTCTCCTGCACTGACAGGTGGGCGGGCCCTCTACCTGGGAAGCCACGTCGAGAGGCTGTGCCTGGAATGAAAACACGATGGTTCACAGAGAAAGGGCTAGAGGGGGCCTCGGGAAAGTGGAGTTCAGTCCCGTAAACTTGAATGCTTGGCAGCAATTTCATGAAAAAAACATTCTTTTAAAGATCAAGTTAAACACTGGTGTTAGAGATGCGCACGGCTGAGGAGCTGAGCTGAGCTGAGCTCCTGGCCCTGAACCGGGGATTATAAACACGGACACCACGGCAGCAGGGAACTAGCCGGAACCAAAGCTGCCCAGGCTGGCTATGCACGCTCACCTGCAAGTCAGTCGCATTGCAGTGGAGGCGCTGCAAAATAGTTTGATTCCGCAACTATTTCCGAAACTAAAATGCTTTCTAAACATAGGAAAACATAACTGAGCAGGAGCGTGTGTTTATAATCCTTGGTCTGTCGCCCTTCTCGGCAACACGTTCTAACATGCGTCACTGGTGTTTATTCCAATTTGCTCTTACTTTTTATGCTTAAAATTTCTGGCAAATCATTCAAATTTAGGTGAATCAATTTGAGTTCCTTGAGGCCTTCACTAGCCCTTTCTCTGTGGAAAAAAGAAAGCAAAAGTGTTAGTCGCCTAGTAGTATTTGACCCTTTGTGGCCCCATGGACTGTATGTAGCCTGCCAGTCTCCTCTGTCCATGGGATTCTCCAGGCAGGAACGCTGGAGTGGGTGGCCATTCCCTTACTCCAGGGGATCTTCCCAACCCAGGAATCAACAGGTAAGCCCTAGCATTTTTATTTGAGAAAACGCATCCTTGAAAAATGCTGAGATACCCGGCAGTTCAGTGCCGTTTCTGCGGGATGGAGGATTTCCGCAATTGCGGGTTTTGTTTGCTTGATTTTGTTTTGCTGAAATGTGCACGCTTTCTGCCCAGATGCTCTCCTAGGTGCATCTCTGTTCAGAACGCCTTTTGTCAGCAGATGTATTTATGGGCAAATTCAAGTGGGTTGTCTCCACATATGACTCTTGAACAGCTCTCTCCATTTTGTCCCACTTAGCTTCAGGATATAAATTTATCCAATTAAACCTAAAAGCACCCTCAAAACATTCTTCCCACAAGTACGATTTTCCGAAGCGCGGTTTCACAGTCTGAAATTAGATCTCACGTGCTGTCTGAGCCCTCGAGTTAAAAGTGTCCTTGCTGCCTTTGCTTTTACAACAACCAGCATCAGCAGCCTCAACTCTGCAAACTTTGTTTCCAATCATCACAATTCTTGAAAGATTCAAAAGCTCACATGCCTTGGCTCCATTTGTCAAATCCTTTGTTTAAAGCTGTCCAAGCAAATTTCCATCAGTCACAGAAGACTCCTTTTCCAAAACATCCAATACCATCCCAGATAACTCTTCAATGGCCCAACATCCCTGAACTCAGATAGCAAGCAGCAGGCTGAGAAAGTACACGCTGGTATTCTGCAGAGATTTCCCTTTAACTGCACTTTACCTTTGAGACAAGCGTTATGGTTCACTTTATTCTGTGTATTTGTGTGTATATATAAATCTGCATATTTGTGCAAATATATAAAATATATAAATATCTATATAGTTGAAGGACTCCACCTTCCATATTTATTGGCTGGCTTAAATGCAGTGAGGAACTTTGGGCAAACCACACCCAGTCCCCAGCAATAACTGCTTTCTTTGTTCTTGTTGTTCAGTTGCTGAGTTGCGTCTGACCCTTTGTGACCCCGTGGACTGCAGCACACCAGGCTCCCCCATCATTCACTCTCTCCTGGAGTTTTGCTCAAATTCATATCAATCGAGTCGGTGATGCCGCCCAACCATCTCACCCTCTGTCGCCCCCTTCTCCTCCTCCTTCAATCTTCCCCAGCATCGGGGTCTTTTCCAATGAGTCAGCTCTTCACATCAAGTGGCCAAAGTACTGGAGATTCAGCTTCAGCATCAGTCCTTCCAATGAATATTCAGGGTTTATTTCCTTTAGGATGGGCTGGTTTGATCTCCTTGTAGTCCAAGGGACTCTCTAGAGTCTTTTCCACAATTGAAAAGCATCGTTTTGGGGGGGCTCAATTTTCTTTATGGTCCAGCTCTCACATCTGTATGTCTACTGGAAAAACCACAGTTTTGGCTTAATTTAGTCAAAATATTGCATGTTTTTAGCAGAGTGCTATGATCCTCCCAAATTCATCTCCTTGTAATCACTTTCAAAATGAACAAAACTTCAGTGTTGAAGAGTCTGTTTTGCTTTCACTGAATCTGCACCAGGACTGGCCGTGCTTCAGATGTTCCACATTTGCTCAGCGGACTTCCGTATGCTTTACCGATAGTCTAGCCACTGCATTTTTAAAGATCAAAACATCTTTGGAATTAATTTAACTGATTTCTTGCTTCAGATGACTGATGGAGCCAACCTAAGCAGGCGTCACTGGATGGCTTGGAAATTTCTTCTGAGGATGTGTGCACAAGACTCAGGATCGAAAAAAAAAAAAAAACAGCAAAATTAGATTTGAAGAACAGACGTCCTCTCTGAAGAAAAGGACAGGCTTCGGACCCGCGTGTCCCTGGGCCGCCCCTGCGCCTACGCGTTACCTTCAGCCCCCAGGGGACCGCCCCCTGGAGACCGCCCCCTGGAGACCGCCCCCTGGTGCCCGCCCCCTGGTGACCGCCCCCTGGTGCCCGCCCCCTGGAGACCGCCCCCTGGTGCCCGCCCCCTGGTGCCCGCCCCCTGGTGACCGCCCCCTGGTGCCCGCCCCCTGGTGACCGCCCCCTGGTGCCCGCCCCCTGGAGACTGCCCCCTGGAGACTGCCCCCTGGAGACCACACCCTGGTGCCCGCCCCCTGGTGCCCATCCCCTGGAGACTGTCCCCTGGAGACTGCCCCCTGGAGACCGCCCCCTGGTGCCCGCCCCCTGGTGACTGCCCACAGATGACCACCCACTGACGACCAGCTGGCGCCATGCCCATGGTCATGCCCTCTGCTTCCTGCCCACTCCGTGCTGTAGCCACTGCCCCACCCAGAGTTCAATATCCACACCTATTTCATCCAAGTTAAATGCTCCACTCTCTTGAGAAAAGGAAATCAAATTTCATTGTTTTGTCAAGCATGATTTTTATGTATCCGCTGGTTGCCCGCTGAATGGGTTTGTTACAAAATTTTAAAAGTATTGCCAAACAGTAAAAAATAGCTGTGGATTTGCACCATTCAGCACATGATGAGACCGCAGTGGGGGGAAGCTAATCCCGACACTCCTCCAGGGCACAGCCACTCCGCCTTCCTTCTCGGCGTGCACGTCATGGTTTCCTAAAGGTGTAATTTCCACCCGCCCCATCCACTGGCTGGCTGGTGGCTCTCGCGTGTCAGGACCACAGCGCCGTGATCCAGCCCCACCTCCACTTGCGGGGGGGTCCCCCGATAGAGCTTCAGGCAGAGTGCTTGTTATCAACTTCGCATGGGTGAGAAGCGGCAGGAGATTCGAGTCTACGATGCTTCCAGGGCAGGGGCAAGCAGCGTGGTAGGAGAGGGCTGGAAGGTCAGAGACCCGGCGGTGCTGGGGAGAAGCGGGTGGGCTGGTCTGCAGGCAGTGGCCTCTGGGGGGCACTGGTGTAAGCACAGCTGGGTGGGGGAGGGGGGGTCAGCTAGCCTCTCTGCCCACCACCCAGTGCTCGAACAGTGAGGGCAAAGCCAGTGTGCTCCCGGCTTAGGCTCTGCACCCGCGCCCCCACCCGCGGCCCCACCCCCGACACGGCTGTAGCCCTGCCGCTGCTGCTGAGCGGGCCACTGACGGTGCGCACCCGCCCAGCGCCCCCGTGTCAAGGCGAGTCTGTCGAAACCCCCCCGGCCTTCTGTCCCGGAGGCAACGTGCCTTCCTGCATTGATCCGTGCTCCAGGAGCGGGTTCACCTTTCCTGTCCACACGGCCTCCGCCACCAGCACTCGCCAGGACCTCACAGGGCATCTCACTCACCAACACAGGGTCCGGCAGGATGTTTCCGGGGGGCCAGCGGCCGGACGCGGTGCAGGCAGCATGGCGACGGGGCCACAACGCCACGGCCCACCGGTCCCGTCTTCCTTCCTGTCACCCGGAACCTACCAGGCTGCTGGAATACACAAAAGCCCCTGGGACTCCCTGCTGGTCCAGGGGTTAAGGATCCGCCTGCCGATGCAGGGGGCACGGGTTCCGTCCCAGGCCCGGGAGGACTCCACACGCCGTGGGAGGGCCCAGCCTGAGCACCGCAGGTGCTGAAGCTGCTTGCGCTGGTCTGCGCTCCGCGAGAGAAGCCGCTGAAACGGAGAGCCGGCGCGTTAGCTGGAGAGCAGCCCCCACTCGCAGCGACTGGAGAAGCCCGCAGAGCAGCGCAGACCCAGCGCAGCCAAAAGCAAACAAACAGAATATGAAAAGGCTCCTTGACGGCTTAGCTACCACGTCAGCTTGACAAGGATCCCTGCGGAGCTGGGGCGCTGTCCTGTGAGACCCAGTGCACCATAACCAGAGGCTAGAGGCAGCCCGTGTGTCCTGTGCTGGCACCTGAGAGGCCGCGTAAGGCTGGCGGAGGCCGTGTGGGTGGGGAAGGTGAGCCCACTCCTGGAGCACAGATCACGGCAGGAAGGCAAGCTGCCTCCAGGGCGGGAGGTCTGATGGGCTTTGACAGAAGCAGAAAAATGGATAAATAAACGTGGACTAGCTGTGCGGTGGAATATTATTCAGTCACAAAAAGGGACGAAGTACTGGTCCGGGAAACCACCGGTGGATGAACCGTGAAAACGCCGCACTCAGTGAAGGCATGAAGTACTCAGCGTTAGGCATGAAGACCACGTATCATTCATTGGATCCTACCCACGTGAAATATCCTGAATAGGCAGGTCCAAGGAGACAGGAAGCAGATGGGCCAGGAGACGGGAGGAGGGAAGGAGGGGATCATCTCAAGGGTGTGGGGTGTTCTTCTGGGGCGTTAACAGCATTTGAGAGCTAGATAGGGGCGATAGTCCCCCAATCTCGAAGACCCCAAATGCTGCCGATTTGTCCAACCGGGGAATCTGCGCTTCCTGACTCCACCCCTTCACCCTCTGTAGGATGAACGGTCCTGGTCCCCAGGCATGAGACCGCCCCATCCCGGGAAGGCCACAGTGTCCCGTGACCCTGGCATGCCACCTGGTTCTCAGCTCCTCTCGTTGGCTGAGCCGAAAGCAGAGAACGAGAAGTCTGGAACCCGGCTTCGCGGATTGCCACGCTCCCCTCGCCATCCCAAAGGCCAGGATCGCTCAGAAATGAAGCGGTCCTCTCCAGGACCTTACTCCAGTCCCCCGGCCCCATCTGCTGCCCATCACCCTCCGTTCCTTTGCTTCACTCACTCACCTCCTTGGGGCCCTGGGACCAGCCACTCTCGCGCCACGGGGCACAGGCTGTCCCCCACTCCTGAGCTTCTCCTCGCCCACCAAGTGTGTCAGCCCCTCAGGCGTGTCTGACTCTTTGCAGCCCCCTGAACTGTAGCCCGCCGGGCTCCTCTGTCCATGGAGTTCGCTAGGCAAGAACATTGGAGTGGGTTGCCATGTTCTCCTCCAGGGGATCTTCCCGACCCAGGGATCGAACCCGGGTCTCCGGCACTGCAGGCAGAGTCTCGGGCCTCCGAGCCACCAGGGAAGGGAACCTTTCATTAAAATCTGACTCAAATGCCGCTTCCTCCAGGAAGCCCCTCCTCTGGCCCCTGAGACGGGTTCTGGGCCTCTCGCTTCTTCCACAGTCTGGCCCTCCCGGCGCCTCTCACCCAGGTACTTGCACTCGGTTCTCAGACACTTGGTTAAATCTCTCTTCCCTACAGGGCTGGCTGCTCTGGAGCAGAAACAAGCTGGGATTTTGTTTGGATTTTTTTTCCTTCCTTCCTCTCTCACCACTGTATTCTCAGTCCTGGGCAAGACACCAGCCCCGAGGAGGAATCCAGCACCTCTCTGCCCGGGGGGTGGGGGCGGGGGGGATGAATGAAAGCTGAATGAAACACCGTCCTCCCGGGACCCCGGCCGCAGCCCCCGTGGCAAGCTGGGACTCTCTGAGCCTCTGGACGCTCAGGAATGCCTTGGCAGCACAAAGAATTCTGCTCCAAACCCCAACTGGACTCCTTATCTTCAAAGATTGCACAAAACCCTGGAACTCGCCTTAATCCTCCCTGTCTGTTCAGAGAGCACGCACACCAGGAACACTCGATGGGGGAGGGGGCGACCTCGTAATCTCTAGCAGATGCTGAGCAGGCTCTTCTGAAACCCACGGACGGCGACTTCATGCTGGTGCTGAAGGCCTTCAGAGACACAGGCCACCCGCCGGAGGCTCGCCACAGCCCTTCTGGGAGCGGACGTGGCCTGACGGGGGGGCACCATTACCAGCTTTGGATAAACTCCAGGTCCCATCTTCTCCAAAACCCTCCCTGACACCCATTTCCCCAGTCCCGAGGGCATGTACAGGATTTTATACAAGTCAGCAAAGGTCTGTGTTCCAGCTCCACCACTCGGCAAGCGTTCACCCATACTTACTGAGCTGCAGCTGGAGAGGCTTGGAGGCCAGCAGGCGGGGCGCGGAGAGCAGTGAAACCATAGGCACAGGCGAGGTCAGGTCACGGGAGCAGTTACCTGGGCGACCCTAGAGCTGGAAGGGCCTTCAGATCACGGCTCTCGGCCCTCGGCCCAGGCAAAGCCCATGGCTGATCACTTACCCCAGAGTCTTTTCCCTAAATACGGGAACAAAACCGTTCTTCTTCCATGGAAGCAGCAAACATTTACACCGTGCTTGGCACGTACGAGGCACCTGGAGCTTGTGAATGACTTTGTTACGTAACTACCGTATCCCAGGACGCAGGCTCAGTGAGGCTACCCATGTGACCACAGGCCTGGGGCCGCATTTCTGTCCACAGGAGGATCCTGTCTGGGGCTCTGATTATAACAAAGCCCCTTCTTCAACTACGGAGAGAACACAGACCCGGGGTGATAAGCGTGCCAGTGAGAGAAGACGACAGGAGAGAATTGTCCGGCCACAGAGGGCGAGCAGAGCCCTCCTAGAAACAGACAGTGCTTTCTGCTCATCAGGAAAGACCCTGAGGCTGGGGAAGACTGATGGCAAAAGGAGAAGGAGGCGGCAGAGGATGAGACGGTTAGATGGCATCACCGACTCGATGGACACGAATTTGGGCAAACTCCGGGAGATAATGGAGGCCAGACGATACTGGTGTGCTGCAGTCCATGGGGTCGCAAAGAGTCTCGAACACCACGTAGCAGCTGAGCAGCAGCACCAGAGGGACACAAAGGCTCTGCCGGCGGCGCCTCCAGGGGAGAGGGGAGCAACAGCCCTGTTGCACACAGACCAGGCGGCGCGGCAAGGGCCGGCGGGAAGCGTGGTGACTGCACCCCTGGCTATCCTTGCAGAGAGACCACTTGGCCAGGTCCCAGGGGAAGTGCGCCTCCCCCTTTATCTCATGGCTCCCAACAGCCCCACCTGGCAGGCACCGGGATCACCCCCATTTCACCATGGGGAGGTTCTGAACGGTCGTTAACTTGCCCAGGATCCCAACATGGTGAAGCCAGAGCTTGAACACAGGCCACTAGACCCAGAACTCCTCTCTCAGGACCACCCACCCAGAAGAGCGGGAACCAGAGGCCTGATCCCCACAGTGCTGGTGGGTGAAGCCCACAACTCTTCGGTGAGAAGGAGCTGGACGTTTCACATCAGGTGTCCACCGCCTGCCTTCTCTAGATGTCGGACGGACCCATGGCTGAGTTGACTTCAGCGTGTCCTCCTGAAAGAGTGGGCTCAGCCATTTGCAGCTTTCTTCACCCCTCAAAATCCCAAAGGAGAAAAACATGCTTCCTTCTGGGAAGCATTAGGCATCCGAGTCTGTCTGCAGGGAGCAGACCCTGCTTCTCTGCTACAGCCAAGCTGCCGGTGCCTCCGGAGGAAAACAAGGCATCAGGAGGGAAGAACTGAGTCCAGCACCCACTCTATGCACCCGGACCGCTCACACAGGCCGCCTGCTTCTGGCTAGCCCTCCACAGCTTCCCAGGCCAGTGGCCTCCAGTCAGGGCATATCTTTTCCCTTTTTCCCACTGTGATGCTTACCCACTCCTCTGCTTGCCGATGAGTCCCTGACAAAAGGACAGCTGTGGTCCCTGACTCCCTTGCTATAATAGTGAGTGAGTGAAGTCGCTCAGTCGTGTCCGACTCTTCGTGACCCCATGAACTGTAGCCTACTGGGCTCCTCCATCCATGGGATTTTCCAGGCAAGAATACTGGAGTGGGTTGCCATTTCCTTCTCCAAGAGATCTTCCCGACCCAGGGACTGAACCCAGGTCTCCCGCGTTGTAGGCAGACGCTTGCTGTACCGTCTGAGCCGCCAGGGAAGTCCTGAACAAACAGTCTTTGCTTTTCTCATTTCTTTGGTCCTCATTTATTTTCCCTTAAGACACTATGTTAAGAAGGATTCTGAGGCTTCTTCTGGGCTCAGTGACTAACTGAAGTGGCAGAGATGCTAAGAACCTGCCACTTCCTGTAGAAGCCTCCTGCTCCAGCCAGAAAGATGCCTGCGTGCAAACGCCCACCTTCTATCTCCACGACCCCAGTGGTGCTGCAGATCAACCTGCAGGAAAGGCAGCTCCATACAGAGTCGTGGCAGGAGCCGATGCCCAGCCAGGGATGGTTCCCAGCCTCCCTTGCAGCAGCGTGGAACCACAAGATCAGTTCTCACCAGCAGGAGGGAAGAAGAAGTGACACAAAGCATTTCCAGGTCAAAGAGGTCACAGGCATGCATGGAGCCACATTCTCTCTGCACAGGGTTCTAGGAGCTCTGTGCGGGGGCTGAGGAACCACTCACAGGTAGCCTGGTCCGCTGAGTGGGTGCCGTGGTTTTGGGATGCGCCTCGACCGCTAGCATTGCCTGCAGGACTGAGTAAGGAACGCGGCATCTGGGCGAGCGGGGCAGGCCTCCCCCGTCCAACAAAACGAGGAAAACAAAGTCCTGCGTCCAGGGGTGGACAGCCCTGGCCACCAGATGGAAAGCTGAAGGCTGGGTCAACTTTCCAGAGGTTAAGTTTGTCAAGAAGTCAGTATTAGAAGAGGCTTTCGCGCATCGTTATCAGTCTTCACCAGGGAAGAGAGTGAGACAGACCAGGAAGTTCATGGAGACATCCTCGCATCAACAAAGCGAGGGGAATCCCGTCAGCGTCTCCCACATAAAACGGGAAGAGGGCTTGGCATGCTCAGGGCCGCAGAGAGCTTGTTCGTGGAGGGGTGGCTGTCGCTGGAGCGTCCACGGATGGCTGCAGTCAGGCCTGCCCTTCACCCTCCCGGCGGAGGAAGGGACACACCGGGTTACAGAGCAGAGGGTCAGTGGACGTGGCTTCCTCTGACCTGGGCTTCTGCTCCACACAGTCTGACGCAGAGGACACAGAGCCCCAGCAAAGCAGGTGGGGGCCCTTGACCTGCTTGACCTGGAAACCAAGTCTGGAGACCTCCCACCCTCCAGCTAACCTCTTGGATACAGGGCAAGGACCAGCGCCCCAGGCCGAGAGTGGACAGAGGTGGCCGGGCCTCCAGAGGACGCCAGGGCTCAGCTTCCAGACCTCCCGTCATGAAGTCGCTTTGAGACTGGCCCACCCAGCTCACCCTGGGCTGGTCTTTCCCTGTGTCCAATAAGGCGATGGAGCAAGGACTCTCTGTGGTCCCGCCCAGCCCCAGGAAGCCTATGACCTCACGAGCCCATGGCTATTACCCCGGGTGCGCTGTCTGGCCCACAGGCCCATGAACTAAGCAGCTAATCCCAGAACCAGGAGGTATGTGGAGACGGGAGGCCAGCCCCGCTCCGGCAGGGCGGGAGTCACCCCAGCCTCATGCGGAGAAGCCATTCTCAGCTCAAGTCCACATGAAAGCAAGGAACAGATGAGGCTCCAGGGCCAGAGTCTGCTGACCCCGGCTGTCACACACGAAGGCCGGATCTCAGGGGCTCAAGACAATGAGATTCACTTCTTGTTCTTGCTCAGTAACTTCTAATGATCGTGGGGGCAGGGGACCTGGTTCCGGGCCAGGGAGCCACGCAGGGACCCAGGCTCATGAAGCTCTGACGCCGGCTCTTCCCCAGGTGGTTTCTGGGCCTCAGTGTCCACCCAGTCGGCACAGGAAGGGACTGCGGGGTGTGTGTGGGCGGGGGGGCGGGGTTAATGGGCCCCACGTTCCACTGGCCTGACCTTGACCACTCGGCTCCACCCAGGTGCAACAGGGGTGTAGGGAATGTCATCTGACCCGGAGCCTCGTCCTCCAGCAGCCACCCCATGTTTCATGGGGGCAACGATGGAGAGGATTAAGTGGGGATAATGTGTGTGAAGGCCGTGGTGGCCCCTGGGAAGCCACCTGTGTTATCCCAGGTGTCAGACAGAGGGGAGGTTATAACATGGAGATATTTTATTTTAGAGACAATAAAAATGAAATTGGCCTCCTACACCCACCACCTGGATTGAGAGGGAAGACTTTGCCGTCGTCTGGACCCAGCCCCGTATCCTCATCTCCCCAGGACCAGCCTTGCTCGGCCCCCGGCCCCCATTTCCTTCCATTCCCCCACCTCTTTGTTCCCAGAGCCCAGTGGTGCCTGCCTGCTTTCCAGCTTTGGGTCGGGGGCACCTTGCTTCTCGGCTTCTCCTGGCACGCAGCCTCTTCTACACATTAAGTCTGATGTTCATCCTGTATCGACATCACTAGAGAGCCTCCGCTTTCCTGGCTGGGTGCTGTCTGTCTATACACACCGCGGTTTATTTCCTCCACTTTCCTGGCTGGGTGCTGTCTGTCTATACACACCGCGGTTTATTTCCCATTTCCTGTGGAGGGACAGTGGGC
Organism: Ovis aries; assembly: GCF_016772045.2. Taxonomy (NCBI): domain Eukaryota; kingdom Metazoa; phylum Chordata; class Mammalia; order Artiodactyla; family Bovidae; genus Ovis; species Ovis aries. Next base: position 1,816,470 of record NC_056056.1, read on the forward strand.
CGTCTCTCGCTTCTGGCTGGCGCGCGGCGCTGCCTTGAGCCTGTTTGTACATCTCTCGCGGCCCATGTGTGTAGGTTTCCTGAGCGGAAGAGCCTTGAGTCAGAGCGTGCGGCAGGCTGGGCTTCAACCAACGAGGCCAAGCGTGTCTGGCAGGGCTGTCTTGCTGCCCATCTCCCCCAGTAAGGCACGAGGGACCAGGGCCCTAGGAAGCCCTGCCTGCAGGGGTGTGTCCCTTAAGACACCACCCTCCCACCCGACGCCCATCACCTCCCAGTGAAGCTCACTGGTCCCGTTGGGCGGATCCGGACCCTGGCAGATCGGAAGCCATTTCCAACCTGGGCCATTTCCCGTTGTCCCTCCCTGACCAGGCCGGGCTCTGAGAGGAAGTGGATGTGCCCAGGCCTCTATCCTGGCAAACTCAAGGTCAGGCCCTCAAGGTCGGGAGCTGGCTGGGTCCCCTGCACTGGAGGGCAGGGCCTGCTTTCCCCGCAAGCCCAGGACCAGGCCAAGCAGAGCCGGCAGGGCCTCAGGAGGGCCCTCGGAGGAGGCGGGAAGCTCCCAGGGCCGTGTCCCTGGCTGGTGTGTAAAAGGAACTTGATTTAAATTCAGGACGCACATCTCCACGCCCGACAATCCCAAGGGTAACGTTCCTCAGGGTCACAGAAGCCAAGTCACCCGTGCTGGGCGGACTGCTCCCCTTGCTGAAGCATCCCAGAGGGCCTGGCCATCATTGCTGCCAGAGACCATCCCCACAGCCCGCGAGGGGCCGGGGACAGCTTCCCGGAGATGACCGGCAGGAAATAGAGGCCCTTATGTGAGACCTGCAAGTGCCTGGATCCTCCCAACCACCAGAGGAGCTTGCTCCCCCCGCGGCTGAGCCTCCAGACACAGCCCAGCCTCCTGCCCCCCGACTGTGGGACGGCCGAGGTGTGTTGCTTCCTGCCGGTGGCGGCCTTGAGATGCTCAAAGTGGTGGCCACACCGCACAGAAGATTTACTCTGCTGAGCGTTTTCCATAAAATCGTCTCTCTAACTTCAGCAGTCGAGCCAAAACACATAATGTCCAGTTGTTGGCGAGCACTCCGGCTCCCAAACCCCTTAACCAGAAAGAAGGTCGGACTCAAAACTGTCGGCTCATGCTCCAGGTTTCCAAACCTTCTGTGACTTGGGGTCCCTGCCTCCGCTCCGGTGGGCCTGTCACCGCTTTCCTTCCCGGGTCTCCAGGTCACCGAAGGACCCTCAGGCCCATGTCCTCGGCTACGCCCCGCGGGCGTCCCTGCTGGGTCTGCTTAACCAAAGCCGAAACTCCCGCTGCCTGGGCTCTGCTGACTATCTGCACGTTTGGACCCTGACTTAGTCCTCTCAAGTGGCCACACAAAATGCCAAGATGGGGGCTTGAGCAACACGGTGCTCCCCACAGCTCTCGAGGATGAGACGTCCAAGGTCAAGGCTGCAACCGTTTGGTCTCTAGCAAGGGCCCCCTTCCTGCTATCCTTAAAGGCCAGGGAGAGAAACTGGGACAGGCAAGCTCATCTCTCCTTATAAGGACACTAATTATACAGGGTCAGGGCCCCACCCCTATGACTCATTTGCCCTGAATTACCTTCATCACGGCCTCATCTGCAAATACAGCCGCACTGTACTTGGAGGTTGGCTGAGGGGACAGCACTTTCAGTCCATAAGGGACCCCCATGGCCGCCTGCAAAGAGCAGCTCATTTGTCTCTTCCTCAACCACAGACAAGGGTGTTTCCCCAGGACCTTCTCTCACTTCCTCTGACAATGAAGAGACCTGCCAAAAAAACTTCCCAAAATGTTTTCCGTCAAACCCCCGTGTGCATACAAGAACCGCAGGTGCTTTGTGTACAAAGCAATTCCGCAGGGAAGCAGCTCAGAGGCGGCAGGGCCACAGCGAGGGCGACCGGCCTCTCGGACAGGGGTGATGGGTCTCCTCGGGTGGACGGGGAGCGGCAGAGCCTCCAGTCCAGACGCCACGTGGCCACCCACCCTTCTGAGTCCGGCCTGTGAATCCAGTCACCACGCCCCCAAGGTGAGTCAGAGCCCTCGGAGGAGAGCCGCCTGGTCCAGCAGACAGATGAGCCCCAGAGGAGCCAGGGTCGGGGCCGGGCCACCGGCTCCCACCCAGGCGCTGGCGCGCCCTGACCCAGCGCCTGCCTCAGTCACAGTTTACTGCTGATGCATAAGCCGCTTGAAAGGTCGCTTCTCTGCAACCCATGAACAAACTAAAACAAGAAGCTTCCCTCCCTTTTCCTTCCTTCGAATGGTTGAAAGAGCATCAAGTCCTGCCAGCTAGCTACTCCGGGCTCCTTGCTCAGTCTCATCACCCCAGGCAGCGCCCAGGGAGGGACCCTTAACCACACTACTGACGGCGTGTGTGCGTGCGTGCGTGCTAAGTCACTTCAGTCATGTCTGACTCTTTGCAACCCTGTGGACTGTAACGCACCAGGTTCCTCTGTCCGTGGGATTCTCCAGGCAAGAACAGTGGAGTGGGTTGCCGTGCCTTCCTCCAGGGGGTCCTCCCGACCCAGGAACCAAAGCTATGCTTCTTCTATCTCCCACACTGGCAGGAGGGTTCCCTACCACTAGCGCCACCTGGGAAGCCCACGGATAAGGGTGGGGCACAGAGGAGCAGGAAGGAAGCCCTGGGTCCTGACAAGGCGGGGGCCCCGCAGGAGGCACCCGAGGGCACCAGCGCTCCGCTGGGAAAGGAGCAGAGCCTGGCACACGGTTGGTGCTCAAAACAGATGCAGCTGAGCCACGCCCAGGTGCCTGCAGCGGCAAACCACAGCCCCCCACGCCTGCCCCACAGAGCCGCCAGCCCACCAGGAAGACGGACGGTAAAGACCAGAGGTGTCCAGGGCTCTGGAGGCGGGGCTCCCCCACCCCCATGGCTGCACCCCACTCCCGGGCTGCGCCAGGCCTCTCCTGGCATCGCTGCCAAACCGGGGAGGGCAGCAGGCCTCTCAAGTGTGGCTGAGCTCTGATGTCCCCGCAGGACTGGGGTTGGCACAGCTTCTCCACCGGGGTCCCGCTGCCTGGCCTGGGGAGCGGTCAGCTCAGCCTCCAGCTGCCTCCTCCCTCAGGGTCAGCTTCCCCCCTGCACCCCACATTCGGGGTCAGCGAGAGGGCCCAGAGGTCCAGCCACTCAGCCTAACGCTGGACGCTGTTGGGGCAGTTACTGGGGGCACCCCCAGGGCTGGGCAATGCCTCACACGCCTCTAGCACCAGCAGTCACTTCTTCCCCCCAGTCCAGCTCCCCCTGCCTGGCCCGATGTGGACCACTCATACCTCAAACTCGGGCACAGCCTCTGCTTCCAGAACACGCAGCCGGAGGCAGTGGTTCTGGAGCGTTCTGAGAAGGCAGGCCCTGAGGGGACGAAACGCTCACGGGTTCTATCCCGCTGGCAGCAGGGCTCAAGCGGGCTGGTGTCTGGGTGTCACACCGCAGGCCAGGAGGTACCGGGTCGGTGTTGCTGCTGGCAAGACCAGATGAAAGAACCAGGAACTGAGGACTGGATGGTCACTGCCAAACCCACCAATGCCCGAGAGGAAAACAAGGGACCCCTGGGAGCGGGGCAGGCCGTCAGAGCCCAGGGGTGGAAGCCAGGGGGCCTGCTGGGAGGGGGTGGCCGAGAACACCCAGGAGAACTCAGAGGGCCAGAGTGGCTGGACGCCACAGAAGCCAGGTGTCCGGCCGGGTGGGCCTGCTGGGCCGAGGGCCTGGTTGAGGAAAGCTGGACCCACAGCACGTGGGATGAAGTATCTGAAGCTACGCCCTTGCTGGGTCCTCGGAGCCTTCTGAGTGCAGATGGCGCCCATGAAGGGGAGGCCCTGCCCCACAAGACAGGCTGGGGCCCGCAGCATGACTGCTTGTAAACGGACAATACGAAGAAACTGAAGTGAAAGTCGCTCAGGCGAGTCCGACTCTCTGCGGCCCCAGGGGCTGTACAGTCCTTGGAGTCTCCAGGCCAGAATCCTGGAGTGGGTGGCCTTTCCCTTCTCCAGGGGGTCTTCCCAGCCCAGGGATCGAACCCAGGGCTCCCGCGTTGCAGGAGGGTTCTTTACCAGCTGAGGAACCAGGGAAGCCCCAGAAACTAAAAGGAGCTGAAAAGAAGAGCGTGCCTGCTCGGCTGGGCTGAACTATGGGCGAGACACAGGGACCAGGAGCCCAGTCGCCACTTCTGAGCAGCCAGGAGCAAGAGCAGGGGCCGGGGTCCCGCGCATGCCCCCTGCACTCACCTGAGGGTGGGCCAGCCACCTAAGCCACCCGCCCCCCACTGCGGAACCACTCGCCCCGCCCCCTCAGCCAGAGCGCGAGCGAGGGGACCTGGGGGCTGTTCTCATCCCCACTGCCGCCGCAGGGGCCCCGGGAAAGCCTTGGCTGAATTTCTCATCTGGCCTCTTGTCAACTTGTGTTAAGGAGGCCAAGCACCCTGGCCGGTAGGTAACACGGGCCCATAATTGGGGCCTGATTAGGGACGGGGGCTGGGGGGCAGCTCCCCAGCAGTGGAGGGATGGGGCCCAGACACGCGACTCCAGCTGAGAGCGTCGGAGCAGCGGCCGGGCCGTGGAGTCGTCAGGGAAGGAGCCGCCACGAGCTGGTCCCCTGGCCGGGGAAGCCGATGAGCCTCAGAGGGAGAAACAAAGAGTCCTGGGCTGCAGAGCCCGGCAGTCGGCAGCGGAGACCCACTCGCCTCCTGAAAGGGGCCTCCCAGGGCTCGAGGACCTGATCGTGGGACCCTGGGCCCTCCGCGGCAGGGTCACGAGCCCGGGAGGCATCCTGGTGCAGCACAGCCACCGCTCAGCTTGCGCCTCGGGGGTCTGGGGGGCCTGGGGGGTCTGGGGCCCCACCCCACCAGCGGGAGAGGAGGAAGCCCCAAGCTGGGCACAGAGGGGCTGCTGGGTTTGGGCAGCAAGAGGAGAGCCAACAGTAGGCTCATCGCCTGCCTTGCTCAACCACACAGCCCCAGGGAACAGGCCCCAGCCTGAGCCCAGAGCCACCCCAACCGCCTCCGGGCCCCGTGGGCCCTGCATCCCCACCTCCCCCGCCCCGGCCTCTCCTGAGCCCAGACAGGAGGCAGGCTGCCCTCACGCTCACAGCAGCTCCTCCTGAAATTTTAGGAAAAGAAATAAAAGCTCACTTAGAACTGCATCCCGAGGGATTCGGCTTTTCCTCAAATACTGAATTCAAAACCTTTTTTCCACTTCCCTTGAAAAGAGCATCAGAAACTGCGCTTGAAGCATTCTCCATCGATGTCGCGAGTGTTATAAAACCTCCACGCAGCTAATTTTGTCCACCTGGTTTCTGTATTTCCCAAATAAAACTTCACAAAGACCTAAAATCCCTTCCTGTTCCAAAGCGCACTGGAGAGCAGGCATAGGGTGGGTGAGAGGCTCCAGGCAGAGGGCGCAGGGCGGGGGGCGCGGGGCAGGGGGCGCGGGGCTGGAGGGCGCGGGGCCGGGGGGCGCAGCCTGTGTCTAAGCTCAGGGACCGAAAGCTGCAGGCCCACTAATCTGATCTCATCAGCGTGCCCCCGCCCCGGACCTGGCTCTGGGACTCGGCTGGAGTCTTGCCCGGAGGGGGGCCCTTCAGCAGCTCCAGGCCCCTCCCCAGCCCCCTCCCCCGGGCGCCCCACAGGCTGAGTCAGTCGTGGCCGAGAGACAGCGGTGGCGTCCAGGCCAGTTTCAGACTTGCTGATGGCAGGGCTGGGGAGCGGGCCTGTCTCGGGGCTGACACCAGAGCAGGGCCCCCTGCGCCCGTCCCCCCACACCCGCCTCCTTCCTGGGGCTCCGGCCCCCGTGGTCCCTCAAGCCCGCCTGCCAGCTCCGGAGGCCAGAGCAGAGGCCACGGGGGCCGCAACGCTTCCCACTGGCTGAGCATTTGCAAAACACCGTTTCAGAGGCCGGGAAGCTGAGGCCCAGGCAGCAGATGCCCCTCTCTCCAGGCTGCAGAGCTGAGCCAGCCGGGACCAGCCTGTGCACCACGAATCTGCCCGTCGGGGCCTCGCACACCTCACCGCCCTCAGGCCAGCACCCGGGGGCAAAGCCAGGCCCACTGGGGAGCAAGCCACGGCCACGGCTGGCTGGCAGTGCACGCGGGGCCCCAAGAGTGCTCACTGACTTGTGCTGAGACCCTCCAGGATCTGTGAAAGCTTCCAGGGCACCCCCCCCAACTCTGTACTACATCAGGGCTGGGGGCACAGCTGACTCTGGCTTCGTCCCAGCAAACCCACACCCACCCCCCCTTCAGGCTTCTGGGCCCTGGGGGCGTGGGTGGAGTTGGGGTGTGGCTTGGCGCTTTTCAGGAGAGGGGACAGCCCTGGGCAGGGAGGGGAGCTCAAGAGCAACTCCTGGGCCCCAGGCCGCCTCCCCTCCCACAGGCCCGGCCTTCTGGGAAGCTGTCCAGAAGAGGAGGAGAAAAAAGCTCATTTCCTGAACATGCGTGCAAAAAAGGGAAAAGTGCAGGCCGCGTCCACGTGGCGGTCCCAAGCACCCGCGGGGCCCGCAGCCTGGCCTCAGCGGCTCCCGGGGGCCAGGGAGGGGACCCTGCTGGCCCCTCGTGGTCCTGCCCTTCCTGCCCTTCTTACACTTAGCCCTCCCTGCCCTGCAGAGCCGGCTCTGCCTCACCCCCGACCCAGGCCGGCAGGGACAGGGCGCAGGAGCCGGCAGGGTGTGGGGGCATGCAGGGGTCTCCCGCCAGCAGGAGTTAGGCTCCCCCGGCCCCCAGGGCCAGGACCAGGCTTTTCCTCGGGGCCGCAACCACGCCTCCGTGTGCAAGGTCGGAGGTCACAACCCAGGACAAGACACGAGTCTCTACTCTGGGTCCCATGGGCAGCACAAACGCACCAGCCCACAGGCTGCCTCCTGGCCTGCAGACAGGAGAGGCGGGGACGGGGCGGAGAGCACGGAGGGGGCGAGGCGCCCCAACAGACCCGCAGAAGTGGACCCCACGAGAGGACAGGGAGGCAGAGAGAGGCCGGGGCCCAGGGAGAGGGCTCCGGGGAGGGCACAGCAAGTGCAAAGGCCCTGGGGCAAGAGGGGCAGCCCCGGGGTGGGCAGAGCAGGCCGGAGCCGCTCCCTGGAGTCCGACGGGCTGCCTCTGCCCCCTTGGGCAGACACCCGACGCCTGCGGGGAGGAAAGCGAGAGTCCCCAGCACACCGCCAGCCTCTCCCTGAACCCGCACCAAGCCCCACCACGTTGGTGCCTTAAGGGTCTCCCAGCTGGACGTTGGGCGCCCTCTCCAGGCCATGCGGAATCCTCCTCGGGGAGTCCCGCCCTTGTCTGAGGGAGCACGGAAGGAAAGCCTCGCACGGGGCAGGCGGAGGCCGGCGGGCCCCCTCCAGATCCCGCAGCTTGCAGCCCTCCTGGGGAAGCCTGCCGTGGCAGACACCAGGAGGCAGTTCTGGAAGGTTCTGAGCGTTTGCCTAGTACATCCCCCCATCCCAAGGGGTCTGCAAGGGCCCGCGGGGTCGGGGTTTGGGCAGCTCCCCTGGGGAAGTTGGGGGAAGGAGGGGGTCCTCGGGAGGGTGGTCGGCAGGGGATGGCCTCATCCGGAGGGCAGAGGGGGCTGCCAGTGGGGGCTGCCAGTGGACGCTTGGAGCCCGAGGGCTCACAGGAGGAAACGTGGGCCCACCCAGCCCCTGCCTGCACCCCCTCCAAGCCCTTGCCACCCACCTCCTTGCAGACCCCCAGAACAAAAGGCAGAAGCTGGAAGGGCTGTGCTGACGGGGGGCGGCTGGGCCCCAGGCTCAGAATGTGGCCTCCCAGCAGCTCGGGTCAGGAGGACGCCACCCCCGACACAGACAGACACCTGGGCGGCTCCTGGGTGCAGGAGCTGGGCTCAGCCCAGGCAGCTCAGGACCGCAGAGCTGAGCCCCGATGCTCAGCAGAGCTCAGCCCCGGGGCTGAGACAGAGTCCCCCCTCGAGCCCCCGATTTTCCAAAAATGAAGCGGGCTCAAGTCAGAAGAGGCCTTCCTCCCCGCAAAAGTCAGTGCAGGCCAGCACCCCCCCCCCTCCCAAACAGACACCCAGCACGGTGCGGTGAGCCATGCGGAGAGGGGGACTGGGGGGGATGTCGGGGGCTCTCTTTGCTTCACCTGGAGGGGCCACAAGCAGGGAAGGCCTGACGGCCCTCCAGCCTAGGCCGGGGCCACAGGAGGGTAGGCCACGGCTCCTCGGGTCCAGATCCCTGCGGGGGCCTGGCTGCCCTCAGATGCCGTCTGTACCCTCAAGGCGCGAGGAGCTCCCTGCTCAGCCCCCAGCCCTCTCCTGGGAAACGCTGACCGTGGGGCCAGGCCGGGCCTCAAGTCCCCGACTCCAGCTGGGGACCTGGCAGGTGGAGGTAAGGACCCCCAGAGGCCCCCAGACCCCCAGAGACGGGACAGCCCAGGGCCCGTGCCGACCTAGGACAGGGAGACGCGGGCCCGGCCCTGGTGTGCGAACGGCCGCGCGGGAAGGGAACTACCCTCAGACCGTCCCCAGAGTCGGGCTGGGGCCCCCACATGGCTGCTGGGAACCAGGGAGGGGCCGGGTGACCTGCCCGGGTGACCTGCTCGGCCCGAGGCCCCCACGTGAGGTCGGCTGGCCCTCCAGCTCCCGGAGCCTGGAGGCTGCGCTGAGCCTCCGACGGTCCCTGCAGACCCGGAGCCTAGAGCAGCACTGAGGAAGGAGCCCCCCAACAGATGTCCCTGCGGCCCCCGCTGCTGGCGCCAGGCCCTGCTTGGTGGGCTTCCTCTGCCCCCTAGTGTCCGAAGCCGCAGGGCCCATTGGGGCAGGAGGTGGGGCAGGAGGCCTGTGAAGGGGCCGCCACGCCGTGGCCCCTGCTCCCCGCAGCCACGCAAGGGGAGAGCGCAGGCAGGGGGCAGACCCCGGCGGGCCGCACTCAGGGTGCGTGCTCTGCGCTTGCCCTCTTGAGGTTCCCAGTCTTTCTCAAAGGAGGAGCCCCGCGCTCTCATTCTGCACCGGGACCCGTGAGCTCTGCCGCTGGGCCTGCTCCCAGCTGTCACGCTGGGGGGTCAGAGTCAGCCACGCCCCCTCCCCGGCCTCAGCTGCTCATCCGTGAAATGGGTGTGTGCCCAGTTCCCAGGGTGGTCTAGGGGACCGAGGCAAACACAGACGGAGATCTGGAGCTCTCGGGCAGGTGGCGAGGGATGCCAGGAGGCGGGGGGCGGGGGCACAGAGGAGGGGAGCTGGAGAGAGGGGGCGGGGGCACAGAGGAGTGGGAGGAGCACCGCCGGGGGCAGAGCTGCCAGGCTCCCAGCCCCCCTCCCTCTCTGCCTCTTTCTGTGTGTCTCTCTCTCCGTCTCTCTCTCTGTGTCTCTCTCCCTCTCTCTCTCTCTCTCCCTCCCTGTCTCTCCCTCTCCCTCTCTCCCTCCCTCTCTCTCTCCCTCCTTCTCTCTCTCTCTGTCTGTCTCTCTCTCTCCCTCCCTCTCCCTCTCTCTCTCTGTCTCTCCCTCCCTCTCCCTCTCTCTCTCCCTCTCTCTCTCCCTCCTTCTCTCTCTCTGTCTCTCTCTCTCTCTCTCTCCCTCCCTCTCCCTCTCTCTCTCTCTGTCTCTCCCTCCCTCTCCCTCTCTCTCTCCCTCTCTCTCTCTCCCTCTCTCTCTCTCTCCCCGTCTCTCTCTCTCTCCCAGTCTCTCCCTCTCTCTCTCTCTCCATCTCTCTCTCTCTCTCTTCTGTAGCCGGCCGCCACCCTCCACCCTCGCTCAGCCCCCACCCTCACCCGAGGAGCCGGGAGGAGGCCTCGGCCTGAGTCCCGTGGAAAAGAAGTGGCCGCACATTTTCCGAGATGTTGGAAACATTGTTTTGGCAACGCGGAGGCTGCTCTGCAGCCCGAGACAGCCTGACATGAAACAAGCCTGACCCGCTTCCCAGCGCCGGCTCCCAGCTGCTGGACACACGGGGCGGGAGAGGCCAGCCTGCCGGCTTCCAAAGGCCTCTTTTGCAGGCCAAGATACAACTCATGGAGAGTTTGTTTCTGCAGTTGCTAAATAGCAACGCCGTGTCCATGTGGACGGTTTTCTACCGTGCATGGACTTTCTGGGCCAAAAGGGGCCCAGGTCTACTGGTAAAGACCTCTCATGGTGCAGGGGAGAGACCGAGGCCCAGAGAGGCAGCGGAGTTGGCCCAGACCTCAGAGTGAACGGCCGAACTGGGGGCACGGGGTGGCCCATCCAGCCGGGTCAGAGGGTGTCCTGGGAGGGGCCCGCCTGGGGAGACTAGCAGAAGCGCCAGCCCTGGGGGCCGCAAAGCCCCGCCTTTCCATCCGTGCGTGGTTCTGAACATGAAGGCCCTCATTCCACCTGAGCCTCCTGCTACAGGACTTGACTGACAGAGGGCAGCAAAAACTGACACTCAACAAAGGAGGGCGTGCCTGTGCAGGGCTTGGACGGGTGGATAGGAGTTCATCAGGCCGTCCAAGCAGAGGCAGGGACCCTGACCACGCGGTGCACAGCAGGAAGGAAGCCAGCGGACGCCATGCTGGGGGAGCAGGCCCACCTGCCCCCTTCATCCCGGCTCCCCAAGACACGCCAGAGGCCCTAGACACGTCTTCTGTCTGGGAGGTGACTCTTCCCCTTCCTCTTAGGTTCAGTTTGGAGGCCTGCAAATTAAACTGGAGAGAAAATGCAGACCTTTATTCCTGTGCACGTATGCTTGGGACTTCACAGAAAACTGACTCGGAGGAGGAATTAGTATATGGGGCGCTGCCTTAGGGGGCATGATGAGGGTGGGGAGGGGGGAGGGGCCCTGGCAGGAGAAAGGCCTCCCGGGCCCTGGGGAGGAGGTGGGGCTGTGAGCGCTGTCTTCTCAGGGGCGGAGTGCAGCCCCGAGCCCCCGTGGAGATGGTCTTCCCGGTGACTCCAAGGAGGGGATCTATGAGGATCAGATTCTCCAGAGATCTCGGGGGAGTCTCTGCTTTCAGGCAGGTAAGAGATTCGGGAACTCAAACACCTTCGGTCAACACAGCTTCTCTGCTGCAGAGGCCTATCAGAGACACTACAGAGCCCTCCCCAGACCCTCCACCCAGCACGCAGCGTTTACTGAAGACGGGGCCCACAGAGGCTCAGGCTTCCTCGGGTCACCTCCCTCCTGAAGGCCACTTGCCGGTGAGAGTGGCCTCTCTGCTGTGGGCAGGGCTGCTTGGTGCAGAGATGGGGGCACCTCGGGCAGGGGGCCTCCGGGGTGGCTGAGCCACCGTGCTGGCCAATCCCCGAGAGAGCTGCTCGGGATTGTCCCCGAAGGGCCCTGTGCCCAGGCAGTCTAGTCGTCGCGACATCTGGGAATGCCCTGCACCCCACCACTCCCCGCCTGCGCAGGTCAAGCCTGGCTCCGTCAGGACTCTGCACGCAGGTGGGGGCGGGGACCGGAAGGGCGGGTCTACCTGCAGGCCACCTGGGGCCCGCCTCCACTGCCTGGGCCCAGTTCAGCCATCTTGCAGAGCCCAGGTGACCCCAGAGGCAGCAGGGAGGGGGGCTCTGCCCCCAGGCCGTCCAGGCTCCCACAGGAAGTGGGTCTCGGGGACCGCCTGTAGACGAGTACCTGAGCCAAGGCCACTGGGCCCAGTGATAGCAAAGCCGGGGACACAGTCAGCGCTGGGCACGCAGAGGTCAGTCGGTGAGTAGGGCAGAGTGGGGTCTCTGGAGAGGCAGCGGCTCAGTTCTGAGCTCTACCCTGAGGGTCTGGCTCATCGCCTGCCTGCCTACAAGGCCTGGGATGGCCCGCCGGGGCCCCGGACACGGATGCCCTCCACACAGTTTGGCCCCGGGGGGCGGCCCGTTTCCAGCAGCTCGAGGCAGAGCTGTGAACCTCCCCGCCCCCCACACACCTGCTGGGAGCCCCCTCCCCAGGGACCACAGAGCCTCACGATCCAACCTCAGTCTCACTCTGGGTCCCCTGAACAAGGACTCGAGTTTCCAACACGAAACAGGAGCTCCGTTTCCAGTGGGATTGCCAGGGCCGAGGCGGCTAGCCTGGAACCAACTGGCCGCCCAGGCCCCAGGCTGGCTGGGCCGAGAAGGGAAATGGGGCTTCATTTGATCCAGGGCTCCAGCCTGCGCTGCCGGCTCACAGGCCTGGGGCAGCTCCACCCACCCCGACCCTCACCTCCACCTTCACGAAAGGGGCGCATCTGAGCTGTGTCCCCTGGACACCTGCACTGGCCACGCCCGGGGCTGCTGACCAGGAGAGGCCCCCTGGGAGCCTCAAAGAGGCCACAGCCCAAGGGTGGAAGTGGAAGGCAGCTCTGAGCCGCTGGGGGCACCAGGAGCAGGGGCACAGAGGATGGCCCCCAGCCCAGGCAGGTGTCTCCAGGGCCTCGGGCTTGCGCTAAAGGAACAGGACGGGAGAACTGGGTGAGGAGAGGGCAGGGGAGCTTGCGGGGGGGAGGGGACTGCGGGGGAAGTCGGGGGCGGGGAGGCGAGGTCTAGCCTGACCCTCAGCTGGAGAGCAGCCTTCGCATTTGGGTGCTGAGCTTTACCACTTCCCTCTTCGGCGGAGAGGAGAGATGGTCAGATTGGGGTGAAGACAGAGGAGAGATGGGCCTCCGGCAGGAGGGGGTAACCCACACCCTGCCGCTGCTGGGTCGGGAGCCGGCCTCGTGTGGAGGTGGCCGTAAGTGTGGAGACAGACGGGCAGGACAGCGGCGGGCCCCGAGGCCCGCTCCCCAAGGGAGCCTGGACGGCCCAGCGCAGAGACCGCCTCGCTCTCTCGCCTGTGGAAGTGGAGGTCGGGCGCAGAACAGGCTTAGAGTGTGAACCTTAGGCCCTCCTTTGAAAATGTTTTTAATTTAAATGAAGAAGAGTGCTGAGTAGCAGGCCACGGAAGCTGCTGTTACGGGGAAGTTTGGGACAGTCTCCAGGCCAGTGACCTGCACGAACAGGGGACTTCTGGAGCCTGGGATGGGGCCAGGGCCACACACCCATGGGCAGGCACCAGACGGCCGGGACAGCAGGACCACCGTCTCAGCCTCCAGCCTGCGGCCCAGCCGCCATTTGGCTGGGGTTTTTATTGCCGAGTTGTTGTAAAGGTTTCTTTTCCTCCCTTGCTCCTGCAAAATTGATGGTGTCGCCCTCCAGATGGGCTTCAGGCGGAGAGCTACGTCTGGGGGCGGGGGGCAGGGGTGGCTCTGCGGCTGCCTGTTTGCCTCCCCGAGGAGAAGTCGCAGGAGCTCAGCTGCGACAAGAGGCAGGAGACGCGGGAAACACAGCAGCTGCTCCTGAAGCGCGTGCCCGGCTTCCCTGGCGGCTCAGACGGTGAGAGTCTGCCTGCAACGCGGGAGACCTGGGTTCGATCCCTGGGTCGGGAAGAACCCCTGGGGGAGGAAAAGGCAACCCACTCCAGTATTCTTGCCTGGAGAATCCCACAGACAGAGGAGCCCGGCAGGCTACAGTCCATGGGCTCACAAAGAGTTGGACACGACTGAGACTAACACTTACTCTGAGACTGAGGCCTCTCCTCTCCGCCTAGCGCCGCCCCTTTTCAGAGGGTCACCCCCCCCACCCCCTCCCTCAAAGCCAGTTGCTGACTCTCCTCTAGCCAAGCCCAGGGTACCCTGGCATATGAGTGCAGGCCCATCTCTTCCCCAGCTTCCCCCCCCAGCCGTAGCCACTGACCGCAGCCTCTGTCCAGCCTCCACCCCACTCCACCAGTGGGCCTGGCCCAGCAGAGCCCTCCAGAGGTGGACGCCCAGCGGATGGACGCGGCGCTCAGCCCAGCTCCGAGGACACCGCTGCTGGGTCAGCCCCTGTCACCCTGGCTCATGGCCACGTGCTAAGCCGAAACCTCTACATCAGAGAAGGGGGCTCCTCTTTTATCCCCATTTGATGGACAAGGACACTGAGGCTGGGAAACCCAGGACATGCCTGAGGTCAGGCAACCAGAGGTGAAACGCACGTCCCTCTCTCTGAACACACATAAATAGCCCGCACAGGCCTGCAGGGCCCATTTAGCTCAGGACAGAAGACAGACAGGGAGACCTGGGTCCCAGCTCAACTCAGACACACACAGAACCCGTTCTGCATATCAGACACGGGCTCCCGTCAAGGAGAAGAGCCAGGTGCCTGAGGAAAGTGGCCTCAGGATGGTACCCCAAGGGCCCTCGAGGGGAAGGACCAGGGCTGGGACCTGGCTGAGCCGAGGGGCCACTCGAGGGCCCAGGGACCAGGAGGACGCCGTGGAGTGAGTGTCTGACCCCTGGGGGCCCAGAGGACGCCGTGGAGTGAGTGCCGTCTCGATGCCCGGGGACTGGGAGGACCCCATGGAGTGAGTATGTGAACCCTGGGGGCCCGAAGGACACCGTGGAGTGAGTGTGTGACCCCTCGCAGGCCCGGGGACCGGGAGGACGCCGTGGAGTGGGTGCATGACCCCAGCTGCGGCCGCACACGCTGGGAAGCCGGCCGCTCGCGTCTCCCCACCAGGACTCGGACGCCAGCACTTGACCCTCAGGCGACTGAGACGCTGTCTGAGTCCTGTCAACATGAGGACGTGAGGGGAAGCTCTGGCCGCGGCCCCCGCACTTCTGAGAGGTGTCCAGGAGGCCCGGGGTGCTTGCGGTATCAGCCAGCAGGGGCCTCACCAGGAACACCCCAAACAGCCACCAGGCAGAGTGCGGGGGGCCCGAGAGGAGCGAGGCAGCTGGGCACAGGACGCCCAGGACGGCTGTGCAGTGTGTCTGCAATCAGACCCCAGGACCTTCTGGAGGGTGAGCCCAGCAAGAGATGCCATCCCTCACCGCGCTCTGGAAGGTTCTTCCCCCCACGGGCATGCACCTGTCCACGCAGGCATCGAGATGAACGCCCTGCCCCGGCCGCAGGTCGGCAGACAGAGCCGCGGCTGACGCCTGCCCTCCTCTGGGCCTCAGGGCCCCCTTTGGTGCCCAGCAGGCCTCATGGGACCGGACCCCCAGGAGCTGGTGTCAAAGCTCCTGCCGCAGGAGCCCACCTGGCCCCAGTGCCCAGGCCAGGAGCGCAAGGGCTGGGCCTCCAGCGGTGAGGACCGCAGAGTCAGGAGGGAAGAGCCCGTCACAGCAGCGGCCCGGGGGCAGGCCCACGTGCAGGACACTCAGGCAGGCCTCATAGAATCCTCTCGATGCTCCTACCAGATGGACGCTCACATCAGAGGTGAGCAGAAATGCTTGATGAGAGAGTACTGCCGAGAACCAGGGCAAGCTTCCTGGAGGAGGCCACACCCGAGCTGGTCCCAACCCCACTTGACTTAGGACGGGGCTCCTTTCTCCAAGCCAGGGGTTCTCAAATAGGGGCATTTTATCCCCCCCAGGGTACACTTGGCAATGGCTGGAGACGTTTGCGGCTATCATAGCTGGGGTGGAAAAGAAAAGCCTTACCGGCGTGAGCTGCCTAGAGCCCCCAGAGCTTAGGTGACGCACTGGAGTTGGGCAGCCCTGGAGGGTCTCCTAGAGGAGGCTCAGGCAGAGGCACTCAGCCGGAGAGGAAGGCGCATGGTCTGGGAGTTCTGAGTCCAGGGTCCTCTCAGCCTGGCCCACCCTGGGGGCCCCCGACCTCTCCAGGTGCCAGACCTTCGGCTGGGTGCTCACATCTGTCAGGCCCTTAGATCCTTCCAGTAACCCAAGGAGGCCAGTGCTGCTAACATCCCATTTCACAGAAGGGGAGACTGAGGCTCAGAGCTATGGGAGGCCTGCTCAGGGCCCTGGAGGTCACGGGGGGCATAGCTGAACAGCAGGCGCCCTCTCGGGGGCCCCAGGCCTGGCACCACCTCCCCTTGGCCAACACAGCCAGCGCGTGTGGCAAGCCCTGCCCCAGCCAAGCCTCGGGCCTGGGCCCTGCCCCTGGCTCCCCCAAGAGACAAGACTTCTGTTTATAAAACAGCGGGAGACCCTAAGGTCAGACTGCAGGGTCTGTGTGCCAAACCCCGCAGAATCCAAAGGGGCAAGAAGCTCAGGAGGGCTTCCTGGAGGAGAGGGCGGGGCCGGGAATGGCCTCAGGGGGCTCCTTGCGGAGCCCCCGGCCCACGCTGCTGAGGCTACTTGGGGATAATGTAGTCGGGGTCCACCCCGGGCTGCACTCACATCCAGCCAGGAGGCCCCCATGCAGGCCGCCCCAGATGGCCCTGCCCCTCCCGCCGAGCTGGGGACAGAGCTGCGTCCCGAGTCCACCTCAGGCCAGGCGCACTGAGCCTTCACCATCCTGGCAGGTCCCCCCAGCCCACGGCAAGGCCCCTCTGTTGGTGCGTGGTTCTTGGGCTCCCAGGGTGCCTGTGTTTCCCGTGGGGGGATGAGTCCTTCAAGGGGCCCCGAGGAGGGTTTCTGATTAACCAGTTGGCGTCCTGTGCCGCCCACGGGCGAGCCAGCCCCGGTGCCCACCCAGGCAGAGAGACGCCTCACCACCAGCGCCATGGAGAGGGTTCGGGGTACCCGCTCCCAAGACCAGGGGCTTCAGTAAATACTCCAGCATCTGCCGCTTCAGCTGCCCCCGCAAGAGGACAGTCCACTTCCTGTACCTCCTTACCGCCTCCCAGCTTCCCCCCAGGAGCTAAGGAAGGAATCAGGTCTGTCGCCCTGCAGCCAGACCCTGGCGTTCGTCATCTTGTCCCCCTCCCAGACCCGAGGTCACACAGGGCAGCGCCTTCCGGGGACTGACCAGCAGCAGGACCACCCGACTGACCCCTGCCCGGCGCTCCCACCCCAGCCCAGGCCACGGAAAGTCCGGCAGGACAGCCTGCTGCCAAAGGCCCGGCCGGCGGTGGGAGGGGGCAGAGAGCTCCCCGCTCAGCAGAGCGCCAGAGGCTACTTTCCATGGAAAAAATGTCTTCAGACCCCCAGAGGCCAGGAGGCCCCAGCCCATGAGTCAAGGCTCTGCTGCACCACAGCTGAACCGCGTCCCAGACAGGCGGCCCCGCCCCGCCCCCCACCCCGTCCTGAGCCAGGCTTTGTCCCCCTCCAGTCACAGCACTGGCCCCTCCAGGCTGAGCCCCACCCCCAGGCACTGTGGCCCCTGGGCCTCCAGCCCACCCAGCCCCGGCACCCCATGCAAGTCCCCCGCACCTCAGGATGCAAACCTCCTCCCCACAAAGGGGGCCCTTTGGAGCAAGGCTGCTCAGGGGCGACCTGGAGGCTGGCTGCGGGCCCTGGGCCCTTGCCCTCGGGCCTGGCACCGTCAGCTGCTAGAAAACGCGGGTCGATTAGAATCTGCCTTCCTCCAGCCGGCGTCCACCCAGCCTCACCGTCACCAGGCTTTTCTGCAAAGTTTCTTTCAAAACGCACTTGGGAGAGCAAATGTGGAGACGACAGCTAAGCCAGGCCACCGTTCAGACCCCGGCGGACTCCACAGAGGCCAGGGCATGTGGCCCTGGGGGCTCTGCAAGTGGTGGGAGGCCCTTCCTCCCCGGTGGGGGGCCTACCTCTAGGGACCGAGGGCTCTGAGGCTGCAGTGACCTTGTCCTGAGGCTCAGGCTCTGTCAGGGTTGGGGAGTGTCCACGGAGCCCCTGGAATTTTGGAGAAGGGGGCCTCATATCCTCTCCTGTGGAGCCAGGGCCATGTCAGTTCCTGCCGTGTTCCGGGACCCCTGGAGCCCCCATCCGGAGAGGCAGGGTCCTCACCAGAGCAGCCCCGAGCAGGAGGGACGGGGTGGGTCCTTCTCACTCCCCCTCCAGCGCCCACGGTAGCTGGGACCGGTGGACAGACACCGTGAGGGTCCCAGGCTTCGGCACAAAGCTGCAAGGCTGACTTTGCAAAGTGCAGGGGCCTGAGTGTGCTTGGAGTGGGGGGGTGGGCTGAGGCCCGGGACAACCCCACAGCCCGGGGGATCCTCCCGACGTCAAGGCTGGAGGCCCAGCAATGCCAGGATTCTCTCCATCCCGGGGCCTGCGGCCCTCCACTCTCAGCGGGGGTGGGACACACTGAACTGTTCCGAAGGGGCCCAGGGCTGTGTCACGTGGGCAGTCCTGTGTCCAGAGGCCCCTGGACGTCTTCAGATGCCGGACACTGCGCGGGGCTCCCTTTGACCTTGACCTCTCTCCCATCCATGGTCTCACTCTGCCCTCCTTCTGGTCCCCTCCTGTCCCCCTGGGTCAGGCCACGGAGCTGAGGCCGGACAGCCTGGGATGCCCAGGGCGGCGGACCTCGGCCCCTGCCCCCACGGCTCCTGCCTTTCTGCCAAGACCCCTGTGGGCCATCCGCTGTCCTGGCTCACAGGCCGGGAGCTTGCTGGGACCGACTTCATGTGGTGTGTGTCCCAGAACCAGGGCGAGCTTCATTTTTTCCCACTGACGTCACCCGGCACGGTTTGAATCCGAAGTGACTTCGAAACCCTCAGAGACATAACTGCAGTTGTCTTTGCAAAGTGGAATCAGATGGTTTTTCCAAACCTCCCCAGCCCCTGCCTCCTCCCCGACTCCCTCTCGCTCTCTCTCTCTCTTATTATGTTCCTTGGACAGCGGCCAGATGTTCCCTGCAACAGCAGCCCTCCAAAACGTTACAGAAAGAGCGTGCGCGCAGCTTCCTGCCGCTGGGGTGGAAGCGGCGACGTGGCAGGGCGGGGGTGGCGGCCAGGCTGCAGGCCGGGGGGAGGCGTCGGTCTCCAGCCAGGCCCCGGGTCCCAACCCACAGGGCACAGTGGGCAGCGCCCATCCCCGGACGTGGGGCCTGGGCCAGGGCGGGGGCCAAGTGCAGGCCACGGCCGGGGAAAGAGCGGGGTTCTAAGACCGGGCTCCGGGCACAGGCTGACCCCGGGGCGCCCTCAGCTCCATGTCTCCATGGCGTCCAGGGCCCTTCATGCCCAGCAGCCTCTCCCAGGGCTGCCTTCAGGGCCGGCCGCACCTGGGCCAGCTCACCTGAACACAGGCGCACAGGCCCCCTGGGGCGGGCGGCGGGGCCTGGCAGGAGGGCCAGCGTCCGTCCCAGACGGAGGCAGAGGCCAGAAAGCATGGGAGCGGCAGCCTGGATGGACCCAGCGTCGGGGCCCGAGGCGCGTCTGGGGGAACTGGCACACGGGGGCCCCCGGAGGGAAGGTCAGGCCTCCCCGATCTCCTGGACGCCACCAGAGCCTTAGCACAGGCAGCTCGGAGCTTCCCCTGAGCTGGGGGAGCTCCCAGAGGCACCGCAGCCCAGCCCAGCCCACCCCCGACAAGGCAGAACCCACACACGCGCATGCACACACACACGGAGCCCCATCTTCCCAGCAGCCCCCTCGTCCTAGGTGCTTCCAGGTTCAGAATGGGGGGTGCCGAGGCTGCGCCCCAACCCCAGTCAGCAGGAGCCCACCCAGGGAGGGCGCCCCACCCCCAGGAACAGTTTGGTTCTCCCTGGAGAATGTAGGGTGCCACGTGGACGCCCGGTGGGCAGAGCTGAGAGCACAGACAGCAGAGAGGAGTCAGGGTCAAAGGTCCAAGCGCCCCAGCATCTGAAGACGTCCTGCAGGGGCCTCTGGACACAGGACTGCCCACGTGACACAGATGGGACAGCCCCCCCCCCCAGGGCCGGTCAACAGGGTGGCTGACCCTGGCCCCCCCGAGCTCCAGACCACCCTAGGCTCCAGGAGCCGCTGGAGGGACTCACAGAACTCAGCCAGGCCGCCGCACTCACAGTCAAGGGTCATGAGCCCAAACGGACAGAGGAAAACCAGCCCAGGGAGGGTCCGCGTGGGGCAGGTGCCAGGGACACCAGGCACCAGCCCCTCCCGGAGGACGTGTGACGTCATGGGAGGGGTGCCAGCCAGGGAAGCCCCCCGAGCTTCGGTGCCCCGGTTCTCCTTGGAGGTGGGTCACGAAGACAAGCCTGGCTGCCCACGTAGGTGACTTTAGCTTCCAGCCCCTGCAGAGGTCTGATTGATACCGGGGACACTGAGGCACCCCCGATAAACCCCATCATTTCGTAGACTCCCTGACGTGGCCTGGAGCAGGTAGACAAAGATGCTTTTATCAACAGGACGTCCCGAGTGTCCAGAGGTCCCTCTCGGGAGCTGAGCCGGGGCCTTGCCTCCCTTGGGCATGCAGGGTGTGGGCAACCCTAGTCTGCTGAGCCTGCTCTTTACTGCACAGCGACCCTGACCCATTACGTGCCACCCGGGGAGGCAGTGTGCCCAAACGAGCCCAAGGTGAGGAGGCAGGAGGGAAAAACCTGCCAGACACATGGCAGGTGTGAGGGCGAGGCTGCGCTGCTGAAGCCCCCACCTCTCGGGTGACAATGGGCCAGTGAAGCCGCTCAGTCGTGTCCGACTCCGTGACCCCATGGACTGTGGCCTACCAGTCTCCTCCGTCCACGGAATTTTCCAGGCAAGAGCACTGCAGTGGGCTGTCCTTTCCTTCTCCAGGGGATCTTCCCGACCACGGGGTCAAACCCGGGCCTCCCGCATTGCTGGCGGACGCTTTACCATTTGAGCCACTCAGGTGACAGGACAGAGGCAAACCCAGGCTCCCACACAGCCCACCTCTCAGCAGAGGACCCGGGCCCACGCCTCGGGGACCAGGCCAGGGCTGATCACCCACAGGTTCTTCCCTCAACCTCCCGTGCCACGAGCACACTTCACTGTGGTCCCTACCCCAGCCACCCCAGGACCCCCGAGGAGAACGACAGGGACCTCTTCAGTGCCGGAACACGCGGTGAGCATCTGTAAGGGTGGAGGGCGATGCTCAAATGCCCCAGAACGAAGCCCGGAAGCTCAATTCCAGACAGCACAGGGGGGAAGCTTCAGGAAACAGGGGCCTCTCTGCTGCCCCATCAGGTGGAGCAACAGAGCGTCACCCCAGTGGACCCCCTCTCCCTACAGGAAGGAGAGCAGGGGGAATGTGGCTCTGTTCCCACAGAGCTGCCCCACACCGGTCACCACTCCAGAGATGCCCCCATAAAGGCTCAGTCTTTTGACTCTTTGCAGACACATTTGGAAGATTCACTTCCAAAGGTTTTCACGAACACAGCAGCTCTCCAGGCTGGTCCCTGGGGATAGCCGTGGGAGAGGCGGCATCAGAGCAGTCCTGCAAAGCAGCCTCGCCTGGGACCCCAACAGCAGCAAGAGAGATTTCAGTTAGACCTAAGGAGGACTTCCTGAGTGGGATCCAGGGATGGCACCTGGTTACAGACAAGTTTCAGGAATCCCCACCAGCACCTCCTTCCCTATGTGAAGCAACAGGCACACGCACCATGGCTTCATAAAGCAGAGGAAGGGCCAGCTAACACCGTCCCTGTGGCCACTGTCCTAAGACCTCGGTAAGACTTACGTCCCGCCTGTTACCCACACAGGCTTCCCAGGTGACGCAGTCGTGAAGGACCCGCCTGTCAGTGCAGGAGACACGGGTTCGATCCCTGGGTGGGGAAGATCCCCTGGAGGAGGAAGTGGCCACCCACTCCAGCCTTCTTGCCTGCAGAATTCCGTGGGCAGAGGAGCCGGGGGACTGCAGGCCATGGGGTCAGAAAGGGCCAGACACGGCTGAGCACACAAACCGCCTAGCAGCCGAACCTCTGGGCCTCAGGGCTTCTTACCAGAAAATGGAAAAAAATCAGCACTGGCCCAGGGGCAGAAAGAAGCGGATTTTTCTTAAGTGTGTATTTATCTGGGTCTCAGCTGCACCACGCAGGGTCTTGGTTCCCTGATGAGGGACTGAACCTGGTGCCCTGCACTGGGGACATGGACTTAACCACTGGACCACCAGGAAAGCCCCGAAATAAGATTTAAATCAGTGGTTCCTTTAGAACTGGGTGGGAAGACAGTGAAAGTCCTTGACTTCTTCAGACCCTACCTTGGGAACCAGGAACGAAAGTAGAAGACTGTCTTTCCCCTCCTTTGTACCCCAAGAACTCCTCTTTACCCCACGCCCAGCCCCAGTGCCTCCTCCTCCTGGGAGTCCTCCAAGCCCCTCCCCGTTGGCTGTTCCTCCCTCTGAATTCCCATAGTCCTGTGACCCCTCCTGGCACAGATCAGCCCACGCGGGCTGCCTGCCTGCGGCCCCAAGAGCATGTTCCGGACTTCCACTCTCTAGGATGCCAGCCCTGGCCGCTTGTGGCTTTTGAGAGCTTGAAGTCTGACTTACACAAGTCGGGAAGTGCTGAAAGTGTAAATTACCTACCAAATCTCAGACTTGGTAGTAAATGAGTGTAAGATAGCTCGTTAATAACTTTTAGATGGCTCGCATGTTGAAATGATAACCGGTTGACATAGTGGGTTAAATAAAATATATTAATAAAATTCACATAGTTCTTAATGTGGCTACTAGAAAATTTACAGCCACGTGTTACATTGTATGGCGCAGATGCTGCTTTCCCCAAGCCAGCCCAGGGCAGCAACTGCTGAGCAAGTGAACAGACGGATGGGTACTCGGGGCTGACCGTCACTGCCTTTGCCCTGGAGTCTCAGACGCGTCCAGCGTGACCCATGACCGTCCTGTCGAAATACAGGCACCGTGAGAAGGTGACTGAATCACAGCTCCCCTCCCTGGAGTCTGCACCCAACCCCGTGTCACGTGATCGGCCCCACTGGGTGCCTGGCCCTGTGCTGGGGTCCCGGGGCACCCCGGGCAGAAGAGGGGGGGCTCCAGGGAGCAAGGCCCATCTGACATCTGCAAGCTCGCCCTGCGCCGTTCTCGCAGGCAGCGCCTGGGCGCCTGCCTCCCGCTCAGGGTGAGTGTCCGCCAGGCCGAGCTGGGCAAGGAAGCGGGAGGCCGGGCTGTCCTTCCTTGACTTCTCACCGAGGTCCGCCCTGACCGCGCCGTCCAGAGAGGCTCCCCACCCGCCCCTCACGCTGACTCCTCAGAGCCGGCTGAGACCGATGGCCCTGACCCCTCATCCGGTGCAGGCGCTCCTGCGTGTCCGTGACCCCCCTTCTCCCCCTGACTCACTCCGAACCGGGAAGGTGCCCACCTGAGCCTTTCTACAGGCCTCGGGGAGGAGCCTGGGGTGTCATGTTGAGATCCAAAGTGGTCAGAATTCATCGTCACTTCCCGCTGCACAGTCTGGTCACAGAGGGACTCCCACTGGACAAGATCTGGAAGCAGCTGGGGTCCCAAACACCCGTGATCTGCTGCCCATGGCCCCTGCACTCTGCACCCCACTCCTCAGCAGCCGCTGCCCCCTGCCCAGCTCACTCTCCTCCATGGGGTGTGAGGGGATCGCTGCCTTTGCACCTGGCTCTGAAAGTTCCCTCTCCCTTTCCAGAACAGGAGGTGGGGAAGGCAAACATTTGGGGGAAAGGAGGGCCCCTCGGCCAAGAGGAAATCAGAGATGCTCTTACGGGGCCCCAGCTGCGTTCAGCACAGTCCATTCGGGCAGCTCCGCTGGCCCAGGCACAGACAGAGAGCAGAGGGGCAGCCCCTGTCCATCACAGAGCAGCTCTCCGCCGGAAGAGGGAGGGCTGGAGACGGTTGCCAGGGAGACGGCAGGGCTTAGTTAATCGGCCCGGCCAACAGGTTTAGCGGTGGAGGGCGCTCGGTGGGGCAATGCTGCCCTCTGGTGGTGGACGCGGGAGCTGATGGCCCGTCCCCATCTCTGCCATCAAGCCAGCTGGAGGCACCGGTGATGTTTCCCCTTCATTCCAGGTACATGAAACTCCAGGTACCCAGGCAGGCATGCACTTCTCTGGGGCAGGGGGCCGAATGCCTCCAGTTGTGGCGAGTTTCACAGCCATCCTGTACTTCAAGGAGGTTACCTTGATGTCCCACAAGCCCAGGAAAGCTATTGGCAGGTAATAGCTGCCGATCATGAAATGCATCTTTCCTTGATTCTGACTTAATTCAAAGTTACAATCCACAAAGTTCTGTGCACAAAAAAAAGGCTTTATTGAACTTGATCAATGAGTAAGTCATTTTGGTTTGATAAATGCTCAAGTTGCAGAATCGAGGAATTTTCCAAAATCGCTGCAGACGGTGACTGCAGCCATGAAATTAAAAGATGCTTGCTCCTTGGAAAGAAAGCTATGACAAACCTAGACAGCATATTAAAAAGCAGAGACATCATTTTGCCAACAAAGATCCACATAGTCAAAGCAGTGGTTTTCCCAGTAGTCATGCATGGATGTGAGAGTTGGACTGTGAAGAAAGCTGAGCACCAAAGAATTGATGTGGTGCTGGAGAAGACTCATGAGAGCCCCTTGGACTGCAAAAGGATCAAACCAGTCAATCTTAAAGGAGATCAGTCCTGAATATTCATCGGAAGGACTGATGCTGAAGCTGAAACTCCAATACTTTGGCCACCTGATGCAAACAGCTGACTCACTGGAAAAGACCCTGATGCTGGGAAAGACTGAAGGCAGGAGGAGAAGGGGGTGGCAGAGGATGAGATGATTGGATGGCATCACTGACCCCATGGACATGAGTTTGAGCAAGCTCCAGGAGAAAGGGAAGGGCAGGGAAGCCTGGCGTGCTGTAATCCATGGGGTCTGAGAGTCAGACACAGCTTAGCAACTGAACAACCACCACCTGGAATAATTAGAGAGCGCCACCCACTGTTGACCCAGAGAACTGCAACCCAGCTTTACAAGCTGTTGTTACTGTGCAAACAGAAGGGCCAGGGGCTTGGCGGAAGTAGGAGAGGGTGTCCAGGGACTGGTGGGATCTCTAGAGCCCTAAGAGGCGACACATTGGAAAAGACTGTGATGCTGGGAGGGATTGGGGGCAGGAGGAGAAGGGGACGACAGAGGATGAAGTGGCTGGATGGACGTGAGTCTAAGTGAACTCCGGCAGTTGGTGACGGACAGGGAGGCCTGGCGTGCTGTGATTCATGGGGTCGCAAAGAGTCAGACACGACTGAGCGACTGAACTGAGCTGAACTGAAAGAGGTCCTGGTGGGTCAGAGCTGGAGGGAGAGCCAGCCCCGCTCACGCATGTTCCACCGACCCACTGGTGCAGCCACCCAGAGGCAGCTCCATCAGGCTGATGACCGTACGAGCTCCAGGCCCCTAAAGCCGTGGTAGAATCAATGCTTCAGGCCTCTGCGTCCTCAGCACACGCCCCAGGCAGCACCCACTGTTGGCTGCAGTGGACACACAGCTGGCTCTGGAGAGGAACCGCTCAGAACAGATCCCCCATCAACACTCTGTCTGCTGAGCTCATTTTCACTTTTGTCTTGGCTTTTTTAAAAAATCAATTTCTTTCTATTTTAATCAAAGCATCACTTATTTCTTGCACCCAAAGGCCACCAAGTTTGTGCTCACTAGCAAATCCCTAGATCTTTTCCTCCAACCTGTCCTACCCAAGGCCCTCCAAGACCTCAGGCTCCTCCAGAGCCTGATATCCTGGACTTCTACACCCTGGACGGCCACCTGCAGCCCAGGGGGGCCCCACCGCCCATGCCTCCCAGAACATTCCGCTTGGGGGGCAGGGGTGGAGGGAGCTGATGGGTGTGACTCCAGGGCCCACACTTGTATTCCCAGGGGTAGGGGTGGGGGGCAATAAGGCCCCAGACTGAGTTCCCGGACTACACCAGCAGCAGGGCACCGGTCTCCTGGCCCCTGGCCCCACGCTGAGACTCTGATAGAGGCTCTGAACACCCCACTATGGGTTCCATAAGGACGCTCCAAGCTCCCCTCTCACACCCAGCCACATCCAGCCCCAGACATATCAGGAAACCTCACCTCTCTATTGGGAAAGTCCCTGGTCCTGAGACCTCCAGCCTGGGTCCTGCTGACCTAGAACTTGCCGGGAAGTGGTGGGGGTGATCTACTGGAAACCTGGAGCTCAGCCCACAAGGGGTAACACACGGTGGAGCCTGGGGGTGCCAAGCTGAGCCCCTGCCATCCCCCATGTGTCCGCAAGCACCAGGCCACCGGCCGCCCAGCAAGCACCGGCTACGAGATGAGACTGGCCTCTGCCGTGGCCCAGCCCTCACCCAAGGCACCCAGACTGCTCCTCTGTCAGCTGGGTTTGGGGCCTTTCTAATAAAAATACAAAAGCTGAGCTACCAGATGAAAACCTGCCCATGAGGCTCTGTAACTGGGGTCAGGCCCGTCCCTGGGGGGCTCTCATTCCTGGGGAAGGGGCTCAGGCAATACAACAAGGGCCTAGAGAGAGACCTCGGCGGGCGGGCGGGGGGAGAGGTGGGAGAGACAGTCAGCCTGCAGGCCAGCCCTTCAGCCCGCCCCGAACCCACCGTGCCCCGACACTCCCCTCCCCTCCCACCCTCCCTCGCTCCCTCCATCTCTCCTGAAAACGGGATGTTAAAGACAGGCTGCGTATGGAATCTCTTTAGAAAAGAGAGTTCTATTCACCACAGCTGGGCCATCTCACAAGAGGCCTTCAGTAAACACACTGGTTTCCGAAAGTCAGTGTTCAGGCCACTGCTTGTGACATTTTTTTTTTTTTTTTACATATCCAAGCTGCTTTAATTTTCTCCATAAACTCTTTTATTTCAGAATCGTATTCGATTTGCAAAGAGAGCGCAGGGAGTTCCCACAGACCCCTCACCCAGCTCTTCCCGATGCTGACGCCTCACATTCACCTGGTACGTGTGTCGTGACTAAGGAACCACTATCAAAACGTCATCATTAAAGGCAACAGGTCAGAGGCACAGCCGGCTCGGTTCCAGGCCACTGCCGCACGTATCACAGGAAGGCCAGTCACAGGAGCGTTGCGGCTCCCAGGGCGATGACGGTTATGTGCACACTGCGCTGTAGCGATCGAGGCTTCCCTGGTGCCTACAGTAGCGTTATGTCCAAGGAAACGTGTACGAATCTCAATTTAAAATATTTCACCGCGAAAACATGCGAACCGCATCTGAGCCACTGGGAAGACGCCATCTCCTTGCTGGTGGAGGCTGCTTCCTCTCCACTGAGCGTCTGCTGTCCAGGGCAGCCTCCCCCATGGACGGTCTGAGCTGCTGCGGCTCCTATGTCAGCACTTGCCGCTTCCCCTGCCCTTGCACGTTAGGAGGCGGCTTCTCCCCCGAACCCTCACGAGCCGACCCTGCCAGGTTTCGAGTTTTCTTCTGCAGCCTCCTCACCCCGCTCAGCCTTCACAGAATTGAAGAGATTAGGGTCCTCCTCTGGATGAGGCTTCGGCTTAAGGGAGTGTTGGGCTGGTCTGATCCTCTGTCCAGACCACCGGAACTTTCTCCGCACCAGCAGGAAGGCTGCCTCTCTTTCTTATCATCCGTGTGATCCCTGGAGCAGCACTCTTAATCCCCTTCAAGAGCTCTCTTTGCCTTCACACCTTGGTTAACTGTTTGGTGCAGAGGCCTAGCTCTAGGCCTGTCTCAGCCCTGACACGCCTTCCTCACTGAGCTCCATCATTTCTAGCTTTGATTTAAAGTGAGAGACGAGCGACTCTTCCTTTCCCTTAAACACTCAGAGGTCATGGTAGGCTCTTAATCGACCACTGTCGGTCTCGGGGTAAAGGGAGGCCGGATGAGAGGGCGAGAGGTGGGGGAGCGAGGTGGAGCTGTCAGAACACACACGTTTGTCAGCTGAGTTCGCTGTCTTCTGTGGGTGCAGCTCACGGCTTCTCGGATAATGACAAGAGTGACACCAGAGGTCACAGGTCACCATAAAGCATCTAACAGGAATGAAAATGCTTGAAACACGGAAAACTCCCAAAATGTGGCACAGAGACACAAAATGAGCCAACGCTGCTGGGGAACAGGCACCAAGAGATTTGCGAGACTCAGGGTCGCCACTGACCTGCAGTTTGTGAGCAGCACAGCTTCTGCCGCAGAGCACAATGAAGCGAGCTCGGCCTGGGTTTGTGTTCGTGACGTGAAAGTGCCAGCCACTCAGGCGTGTCCGACTCTTTGCAGCCCCAGGGACTAGAGCCCGCCAGGCTCCTCTGTCCATGGGATTCTGGCAAGAACACTGGAGCGGGTTGCCGTCTCCTCCTCCAGGGGGTCTTCCTGACTCTGGGATCCAACCTGGGTCTCCCGCACGGCAGGCAGTGTCTCCACCACCTGAGCCGCCTGGGAAGCCTGGCTCACTCCCCTCGTCTTGCTCTCCCCCAACGTCCTCCTCTGACCCGCGGCCCCACCCGGCCCTGAGTGGCCACAGCTCTGTGGGCTCCTCCGGGCTGCAGTTTCTCAGACTTTCTGTGCTTTGATGGCCTTGACAATTCTGAGCAGGATTGCTCAGGGATTCTGTGGAAGGTCCCTCGGCGGGGATTTCTCTGGTGGTTTTCTCGTGGTGGGCCTTGATGGGGGTGTTTGGGAGGAAGACCCTGAGGGAGGTACCCTATTCATGCCACTGTGCCGGGGTGCAGGCAAGCACCAGGATGCATCGCCGCTGGCGTTGGCCTTGAGCCCTGGCCGAGGTCGGGTTTGCGGGTTCCGCACCCCTCCCCTGGAATGTTCCTCTCTGTCTCCCTCCCCCGGCAGCTTCTCTACAAGGCGGTCACTGGGCACAGCTCGCGTTCGAGGATGAGGGCTCGGGTTCCAGCTCGTGGAAGGGAGCACGCACACAAACCCTCTGGGACTCTTCTGCAGGGAGAGTCATCTCTTCTCCACCACGCGTTTATTTATTCGGTCGTGTGTTTACACGAGAACAGGCTCACGGGTATTCATGTTGTCCTTTGAGTCATAATCCAGCCCGACCTTGTTTGTCTGTCCCAGCCCCGGGTGTCCCAGCCTCGTCCGCGGGGACCGTGCTGGTCACATCCGGTGTCCCCCTGATGACCCACGGTCGCGCTTCTGCGGCTCCTGCACGCCTCCACTTTCACTCTCTAGCACAAGATGCTCCTGGCTCATTCCGGCCGTTTCTGCCCAGCCCTGGCATGGTCTCCCACAGGACCCCTGGCCCTTGCCTTGGAGAACGGCGTTAGAAACCAAGATCTGGGTGCCAGGTGCTCAGGGAGTGCACGCTGGGCCTCCAGCTCTCCTCCACCCCCACGTGGGTCCCTCTCACCCCAGCAGCGACACACCAGGGCCCCCAACCCGGCGGCACGGTCCAATTTCAGTGAAGATAAGAGCTGTCAGCCTGCAGCCCCAGAAACAGCGCCATCGCCCCAAGAACAGGCTCCCGCGGCGGCACCCCTCACGGCCAGTTTCACGGACCCCAAGGCTGCCAGCTCAGCCGCTGTTGCCTCCCCTCCTTCAGGAAGGTTGCCCGGCCACAGTCTGCATGCCGTCCTGGGAGTCTCCTGACCTCCCAAGTAACTCTCTTTAGTAAGGCTCAGTGTTTGTGCAGAAGAGTCTTGTGGTTTGGACAAGTACAGTGTCAGGGAGCCGCCAGAAGAGTTTCGGTGCCCTAAAAACCCCGCGTCTCCACTACTCCCACCCCACCGGAACCACTGATCTGTCTGCCGTCTCCAGAGCGATGCCTTTTCCGGAATGGTGCATAAACGGAACCGTGTGGTTTTTCTCTCACTTAGCAGTATGCGTTTATGATCCATCCGCGCCTTTCCGTGGCTGGCAGCTCATTCCGTTTTATTGCTGAGAGTGTTCCACTGTCTGGAGGGGCCTCAGTCTGCTTGTCCATTCAGTTACTGAAGGACGTCTTGGTTGCTTCCCGTTGTCAGTGGTTACAAATAACGCTGCTGCAAAGGTCCGTATGCCAGGCTGGGGGCGGACACGCGTTTTCAAATCGGCTGCATCGACACCTATGGGTGGGGTCACCAGACGCTGCTGAGTTTTGTAAGAAACTGCTTCCCAGAGCAGGCGGCCTCCACCTTCAGGGTGCAGGGGCCCCCGAGAGTCCTGCTGCAGCGGCCTCTCCCCAGTCTGCACTCTCCAAGGGCCTTGGTGGCTAAGCGAAGAGTGGGCCCCTCGCCCAGCCCGGGCCCTACCCCGCCTCCTGAGGGCTTGGCAGCGGGTGGAAGGGAAGCCCCCAGGCACCCCCACCAGCCCCCACCAGCCCCCCTGGGGCCCCACCTGTCCTACCGGGCAGCCTGGAATCCAGGCAGGCGGCCGGGCGGGCTCACACCTGGCCCTCCCCGGCAGGCACCCGGGCCAGCTCAGGCGGGAGCGCCGCCCAGACTTCAGGGGCCGGGGTCCCACTGCTGGAGCTGAAGGTGGGCCAGCACCTCCTCCCCTGGCTTGTTTCCTCCCCGAACAACGGGGCTGCACATCGCCAGTGGTCTCGGCTCTGCTCCACGCCTGCACGGCCTGTACCCACTGCGGCTGTCCCCCGTCCGCAGAGGGGAGGCTGAGGCCCAGGAGGGAAACGCTCTGTCCACCCAGGTCCAGCTGGGGGCGGACCCCAGGCCTGGCGTCCCGAGCCTCGGGCCTCCTGGAGGGCCCCAGCAGCCACTGCAGAGAAAGAGGGGCAGGAGGACAGAGGCCCAACGTGGAGGCAGCTCAGGGACCTCAGGCCCCCAGGCAGAGCGGGCTCCCGGAGCTGGGTGGGCCCTAACCGGGGGCAGCGCAGCCAGCAAAGCCGAGCTCGGCGATCCCGCCCCTGCCTCCGCCACGAGCCCCTCGGGTCCGTGGGCCTGGATTCCCTGGACGCTCCTGACCCACCTCTGCCTCAGAAGCATGAGAGCCAACAGCGCGCCTCTGGCGGACTGGGTTTTTCCCAGCCTCGCTCGCAGGGTGCCGAGTGCCGGCTCTCAGGTTCTGAGTCGCAGTCTGCAGCCAGCCCCCAGGTTAGGTCAGGGCCCAGGGGGGTGGGATAGAGCGCCCCTCAGGGTGGAGCCTGGCCTGTAAGTGTGGTCTGTGAGTGCGTGAATGAATGAGGAACCAAGGCCCCCACAGTCCGGGATTGCCACCCCCACTGGCAGCTCTGACCTCCCTGGGGCTTCCACCGTCAAGGGCATCACAACGCTGACCCTCCTGGTCCCCCGGCCTGGAACCGGCCCACAGCCCCGACCTCCTCCAGATGTGGCCCCAGACCAGAGGCGGAGGCCTCCAGCCCCCACGCTTGCCAGGCCTGTGCCCGAGGGACAGCCCTGTCCCAGGAAAATGACCCAGGATGTGGCAACCTCAGGGTCTTTTCTGGATGACTGAGGTCTCGCCCACCTCGGCACAGCGGCCCTGGGAGGTGGTGTCTGTCCCCACTGGCTGAGGTCCAGAGGGGACAGCGCCCGCCCACTCCCAGTCCGGGCTGAGCGCGCAGTGGGCTCCGCGGCCCAGCGGGGTGGCCCCCCTCTGCCCCGACCCCGACCCTCTGGCGTAATCGGACGAGGGCGTGGCCTGGCCCGCGGAGTTCCGAGGCTCCCGGCGATTCCAGGGGCCAGGAGTGGGCACCTGCCAGACGGGAAGGCCCCGCGCGGCCTCTGCCCTGCGCGTCCAGCAGGGGGCAGTGCTGCCTCGCACCGGGGCCACCCGGCGCGGACACGTCTGTTGTCTGAGCTCCTCCAAACGGTGGTCGGGGGTCGCGGGCTGGGCCGGCCCTGCTCCGGGCCCTGCCGTCCATCCGTCTCAGGACTCCTCCCCGGGGGTGCGGCCCCTCCCAGCTCCTCTGGGGTCCCCCGCATCCCCAGATGGCTTCTGAGGCTGGGGGACAGCTGGGTAAAATGGCCAGGCCACTCCACCTCTCTGAGCCCTCGAGATCGCCCCCCCCACCCAGGGACGGGAGGGATGGAAGTCCGCGCCCAGCCAGGCTGGCAGGCAGCAGCGGCCTGTTTCAGCTGGGGGTCAGCCCTCGGCACTGCAGAGGGGCCCCAAGCGCGCGGGCAGAGGAGACCGCGTGGGCATCAGGGGGCAGAGGACGAGAACTGCCGTGCGTCCCGTCTCCTGACGCCCTCCACACTCCGGCCCCTTCCTGCCTGAGGTCTCAGCCCCACTGGCCGCCTCTGCTCGGTTCTCATCCCTTGCTGCTGCCGCGCTCAGGCCCAGTGATGACCCCCGCTCCTTCTGTCCTCTGCGTCCCCTGCTGGGTGTCAGGGCCTCTCTGGGGGCTCACCCCCTCTTCCTAGGACTCCCTCCTTTTCCCACAGAGGCCTTTCTCCAACCACACTGCTTGCCTGACGATAGCAGGGCCCGCTCTCTCCTGTCACCGGGCTCCAGCACCCAGCTTGGAACCTGCCATACGGGGATGCCTGACAGTCCCGTCCAAATGCCCCAATCTCGCCTCTGAGGTTCCCCAGCCCTGCTCACTCAGCTCGTCACCGGATCCTGAGGCAGATAAACTTATCAAGCCCAGCATCTGTGGTCCAGGGGGACTGCCCTGGGCCGGGCTCACCATGGCAACTGGAGGCAGCAGGGAGGCCAGGAGCCAGATTGCCTGGCAGTGGCCGTGGGCAGCCCAGGGTCTCCGCGTAACTGGGGGCCTTCAACAGGCACAGCGCTTGGCAAGAGGTCAGGTGTGAGCCCTGCGCCCTGGACTCCTCCTCCTCTCGGGCCGCTGCCCACTGCCCCCCCCCCCTCGCTCTGCTCTTCCAGGATCGGCACTCCAGCCCAGGGGTGCTCCCTCGGGCCTGCATCCTGGACAACGCGCGGGGGACCCTCAGCCTGGGGAGGTCGTCTCGGCCATGGCCCTGCCCTGGTCTTCCCTAGAGACTCCCAACAGCCCCTCAGGCCCTGCAGCCATCAGAGGCAGCCTTCCTCGGGGTCCACTTACACCTCCCAGATGCCCCTGCAGGGTCTGCCCGTAGACACCGTGTCCAGAGCTGGGCCAGGGCCTACTGAGGCTGGGGTCAACGGCCAGGGAGCCCCTGAGCCAGGGTCCCTCACTGGCGAGGTGACCCTCTGGTTCTCCAGGCCCCCGGGGCTGACTACACTTTCTAGGCCAGGAAGAGGTCCCCACGGTGGTTATGTTTGAATTTTTATGACAGGAAACCAGAATGGGCTGGTTGCTGAGGCTCATGGGGGTCTGTCTCCTGCGCCCACCCTTCCAGGAGGTACAGGCTGAGCTTGGTGGGCAAGGCCATGCCTGACTCCCGGGAGGCTGCCGCGGGCAGTGCGCCGTGGGGGCCGGGCATCAGCACCCCGGGCACCGCCTGCAGCCAGCCAGGGTTGGGACAGCTGAGTGCTGGGGAGGCTGTGTGTGTCACACGCGCAAGGGCACGCTTGCATGTATGTAAACATGCAGACCCCCGCGCGCACCGTACGTCCACGTACAGGGAGTTCTCTGCGGGGTCCCGGCTCTCGGGCCTCAGGCCTCATCATCAGGTTCACGCCCTCCCCTGGGAGCCACCTCGGCCCTCAGTATGAAGTGTCTGGTGCCACCGGGCAGGGCTGTGGGCCTCAGGGCTTCCAGCCCCAGGATGCCCCGGGTCCTCAGACGGTGCTGGCTGGACGGAGGTGCAGGAGAGGGTCTGGGCACTGCAGGCATGCTGCGGCCGGGCCCCATCCAGCCCCCAGATGGCGTGGAGACAAGTGGGGGCAGGCAGGCGCCACCACCCGCTCGTTAATGGGGCATCACTCATCCTGGGGCCGAGCGAGCCTCCCGCCTGTCTGGGCTGATGTGGATGCAAGGGCCATACTCGGCTCAAGCCCAGCCGCAAGAGGGCTGAGGGCACCCCTCTTGGGGGGCTTCTGGACGGGGCCCAGGCACGGAGGGGGTCGGTCACCCAGGAGCCCTGAGATTCAGCGCAGGCCAGGGAGGAGGAAGGGCCCAGGAGCCCCAGGTCAGGGTCTCGCTGCCGGGGACCGGCCGCCGGCAGAGGGCAGCTGGAACGCCTGCTGCAGCCCTCGGGACAGGGTGAAGGCGGCAGGCCCTCCCCTTCCAGGGCAGCCGGAAGCCCCCCTCGAGGCCGGCTCCCAGCCGTGGACAGGAAAGCCCCCCGAACAAAGGCAAGCTCAGGGGGGTGTTTTCAAACGCTCATGTTTTGCTTCTCCTCCCGTTTTGCTCCGAGTCTCTTTTCCACAATTCTGACACCATTGTTCGCCCGGCACCTGCGGCCGCGATGCTTTTGAGAACAGTCACGTGGGGGGGAAGTAATTTCACAGTCAGTCCCGGGAAGGCCAGCTGGCCACGGGGAGAGCGCAGAGCGAGGCGTGAACGTTACTCGGAAGGGGAGGAAAACCCTCGAGAGTTCCAGGCCCACCTTCTCGCCCGCAGCAGTGTCGTCCGAGGCCCGCGCGCCCGTCCGGTGTCCCGACGTCGACTCAGAGAGCCTTCACCTCTAGAAGCAGAAACAAAACAAGCCCCCCACCCCGCCATGCCCTCCAAGTTATACGTGAGGGATAAAATTACATTTGTACAAAAATAGATTTTTTTTTTCTACCTTTCCCGACGCTTTAGACGTCTCCTCTGTTTCTCTGTATGTCAGCCTCTCTGTGAGCTACCCGTCCCGGCTAAGGCATCGCTAAGGACTGGCAATGGCTAAAGCTGTTTGCTCCAAAGCATCTTAAAATAGATGCGTCTCCTTGCCTCAGGGTATTCATTCGAACCCAGATTTCACCAAAGAAGGGTCCTTACATACTTGCTTACAACAAGCAAATTTATAGGAAAATGGGGTCGAGAGAGAGTCTTGATTAAAAATAAACAGAAAACGCTGGTAACTGGTCTGTGTGTCTGTGGACGGTGAGCAGGTCTGTGCACGCGGGGTCTCTACAGCACGGGTGTTGCCCACACACACCTGCGTGGGCAGGGACCAAATCCCACGGTGGGAGCAATGTCAGCCCGTCACGCTCCAGCTGGACGTTCCGGCTGGGCCCAACCAGGGCCTCCGCGGAGCAGGGGGTGCGGCGTGGTCTCCAGCACTTGGCCCGGGGGGTCTGCCAGCCCAAACCGTCCTGGGACGCCCAGGGTGGGGGGCCATCCTCCCCCGGGGGGATGAGGGCCAGCAGCTGACGCGAGTGCCCTCCGCACAGACATCCCCGGGTGGGCCAGCTTCCAAGGAAACACCCAGTGGGGGACAAGCCAGAGGCTGGCCTGGCCGGCACCTTCCGAACCTGAGACACAGTCGTCTTCGCTCCTCGGCCGCGGCTGCCCCGCCTGATGACTGAGCGGGAGGTGATGCTGGGGGTGGGGGTGCCTGCCGGAAGCATCCAGCAAGTGGGGATGGCACAGGATGGCCAACAAGCTGACGTTAGTGCTATCTTTAGAAAATTAAAGACTGTCCCACCAAAATAATAATTACCAAAAAAAATCACCTTAATTGAACCAGATCGGTCTACTGAAGGTCTGGTTAAAGAAAACGTCTATCTACCGAATAATGTGCCATTTCCCCACCATCACCTTTTCAAACACAGCAAGGATGCTACGAGGACAGCGCCCGAGGAGAAGACCAGGGACTTGGCCCCAGGACACCGGGGGCCCGGTGCGGGGCGGGGGGGGGGGGAGGCAGGAGGCCGGGGGAGGGGGTGCCGGGGGCTTCAGGCTTGGGGCAGGGCGGCCGGGGGGGCCCCCAGGCCAGCCCCCACAGGGCCTCTCCTGGGCTCCAGAGTGGTCCAGGGCAGCGGGGCAGGCGGGGTGTGGACGGGGTATGTCCAGCTGCAGAAGGCACTGGGTGCGGGGTGAGGGGCAGCCTTACAAACCCACCACCGGGGGGACCCCAGGGGGAGGACCACCGGGGTGCCTGCGTCACTCTGCTGACACCACCACACCCCCAAGGCGGCCGAGACTTCCAGGGGTGCTGGGCAGGCCCCGGCTCGCCCCACCTCTGCCGCAGAGGGCGGGTGAGGAGGGGGGCTGGGGCGGCCGGGGACGCATCTCCTGGGGGCGGGAATGGGGGCCCCAGAGCAAGGAGACGTCTGTGGGGTCCTCCACACGGTCAGCCCAGGCGCCTCTCGCTCAGCCTGGGCTGGACCCTGGAGGGCAAAGAACGGACACCCTCTTCCCCACGGAGGCTGGGAGGCTGGCCTGTCCTCACCCAGCCTCGGGGGCACCCCCGCACCCTCCCCGGGGTAGACAGGCTTGGGGGAGCACCCACAACGCCGACCCCCACTCCTGCTCCGGGGCCGCTGGCAGTTCCGGGCCCCTCAGCCAACAAACGCTGGGTTTCGGGGTATGAGATGGAAAAACGGACCGGAGGGAGAGCGCGACGGTGCAGAGGCCTTCACCCTGAGAGAGCCAGCCCAGGAGGCTGGGCCTGCCTGGCCGGCCAGGCCCCCGACCAGAGCGGGTGCAGACGGGCACAGGACAACAGCCTGTCTCTGGGAGCCCCACCCGACCCCAGGGTGCTGGCGCTCGGCCGCTCCCCACCCCAGGGGCCCACAAGATGCCTGCCAGCCAAGCAGTGCAGCCCACAGTGCCGCAGGCCCTGGCCAG
Organism: Ovis aries; assembly: GCF_016772045.2. Classification (NCBI taxonomy): domain Eukaryota; kingdom Metazoa; phylum Chordata; class Mammalia; order Artiodactyla; family Bovidae; genus Ovis; species Ovis aries. The sequence continues at coordinate 1,852,457 of NC_056056.1, forward strand.
CTGTCCGCTCCCCACAGCAGCGTGCCCACAGGCCCCTCCAGCTCTGGACCCTGCTGGCCTCCCTCAGCGTGCGCAGCTGACTGAGGACCCTCCTCCCCTCCTGTCCCCGCGGGCCTCCTGGGTGGGCAGCAGACCTCCGGTCCACTAGAGATCGGGTGCGCCCTGCAGGATTGGGGGCCAGCCTCAGCCCTCTGCACAAGCTGGAAAGTTTGGGGGCGGCCTGGACAGGACCCCGTGGGACTAGGAGCTGGAACCAGGACAACGCAGAGAGCACGCAGGTGGGACGGGGTGCACAGGTGTCCCTGCAGCCTTAGGCGACCCCCAAACCCAGCACAGAGGTCGGCTCCCAATCTGACTGGCTTGGGGAGCAGGTTGAAAGTCATCTTTGGAAAAAGGGGTTGCTCACCCTTCACTCTGAGGGACCAGAGCCCCTCCCATCCTCCTGGGAGGCGGGTCGGGGTCTTTGGCAGCCCCCCCCCCACCTGTCCCCTCCTCCCAATCGCGGGTGAAGCTGGGCGGGCAGGGCGCCAGCCAACACAGGAGGCAGAGAAATCCTTGCAAACAGAGGACCTCCCACGGGAGATTTCCAAACCCAGCGACCACAGAACGTGACGGAGCCCTGCCACCCTCTGAACGCTGCGGCTCCGGGGATAGCGGCGTGTACCCCGTGAGCCCGTCCGGGTTCCCCCCAACCCCAGGGCTCACACCGGCTCCTGCCGCTCTGGCGGCTGTCCCGGGATGCCCGCTGCCGGGTCCAGACGAGTCGTGGAAAATGGGGAGGGCGGCCGGCAGCACAGGCTCAGCAGTGGCGGGCCACGCCCCCAGGTCCAGGCGGGCAGAGGAGGGCGGGGCGGGCCGGGACCAGCGGGCCTAAGTCATCTGGTGCGGGGCCTCCAGCATCTCCATGAGGAAGGTGTCGATGGGCGTGTCCCCAATGAGCTTGAAGAAGAAGAGGTGCTCCAGGCACTTGAGGCCGATGGAGCGCAGGGCGGGCAGGCGCAGCAGCAGCTTCGCGAACCTGCGGACGGAGCCGCATGAGTGCCCGCCACCCTCCCCGCCGGCCCCGTGGCCTGACGGGCGTCTCACCGCCCCAGACCCCGAGGCTGCCACGGCAGGGGACCTGCCTGAGCCAGGGGCCTTGAACGGGGAGGGGTCTCTCAGGCAGAGGACGGACGCAGAGAGGGGCCAGGGCCCGCGGGCAGAAGACTCCAAGGGGACCCCCCAGGGCAGAGATTCAGGACGAAGGGCTGGTGGCCGGGCTGGGGCGGGCTGGTCAGGGCTTCGTGGGGAAGTTAAGAGGCGCGGCAGGCTTTCTCCAAGGGCAGCAGGATTTTACGCAGGAAGAAGGGCTCTGACGGCAGATCTGAGCACCAGCAAAGCCCCTGGCCGGTGGGCCCCCTCTCGGGATAAAGCCGCTCCTGAGCTGGGGGGCAGGTCTGAGCTCCCAGAAGCCTCCAGTGGGGCTCACGCCAGCACCCACCTCGCCCAGAAAGAGCTGCAGCGCGGCAGCCCGACGTCGAACAGGGCGGGTGCAGGGAGGGGGAGGGGCAGAGTCTCTGGGGAGGACAGTGGGCGGCAGAAGGGCAGGGAAGACTTTGAGGGGGTGCCTGGAGAAGGGACGCCAGGCTCCTGCGCTCTGTGCCAAAGACAGCTGCCGTGTGGGGACAGGGCCCAACGCCCCACCCCGGACGTCCACATCTACCCCTCCCCGGACCCCAGTCCCCACCCCGAGCGCTTCCAGGCCTTCTGCACACGACCCTCCAGGGACCCTGGAACCTCACTAATTATTAACAATGTCTTATTTCAGGGGGAAAGCCCCGGGCTTGGCTGCAACACAACCCACGTTTTAAAGGCAAAAACGCAGCTCGGAGGCTGGAGCGGGGCCAGAGAACGCGCTGTTTTCTGCTGAGTTGGCGAGATGGGCCGGGGCGGGGAGCCAGGAAAAACAGGCGGGACTGCCACCCCTCCTTCGGGAAGTTTCACTTTAAACCAGATGAGGCTGGTCGGACACTTAACCGTGTGTGTGCCGGCTGGCAGCGCGGGCGAGGGCAGAGCCAGGCCTGGGGCCCTGGGGCCCCAACCCCTCCTGGCAGGCAGAGGACAGTCCAGGAAGAGAGGAGGCAGGAACCTGGACAGCCAGTCTGCAGGCACCTTCTCCCAGAAACCCACTGCGCGCCCGGCTCGGGGGACCTGCCAAGGAGACAAGGCCAGCCCTCCCGGGCCCACAGTCGGCAGGGAGAGAGGCAGGCAGACTCTGCTCAGACCACGGCCATCTGCTCCGCACACATTTGTAAAGCACCTACTATGTGCTGGCTTTCATCCTTGCCGGGGCGAGCACACCAGGGCCCCGCCTCGAGCGGTTTCCTCTGTCGCCAGAGGAAAGCACCGCCTTGGTTTACGCACCACGCGTGCCTACTGTGCGCCAGCACAGGGCCCCTCTGTCTGGTGGGGCTGCAGGGAACGGTGAGCGTACACCTGCTGGGGCGGAAGAGTGCCTGGGTCCCCCACTGCCCTGGGTGGTGGGGGCGGGGGCAGCTGCCTTCTAACCCACAGGAGCATCTGAAGGGCTGGGGCGGGCCTGCCCCAGCCCCAAGGCCCGGTGGGCGGAGGCTCTGCCAGGGCTCACCTTCCTGGCTGCTCGGGGTACTTGTGTTTGCAGTACGCCTCCAGGGACGCGTAGACTTTCTCTCGAAGCGCCTCCACCTCGGCTGGGTTTGAGAGCCCCTTGGAGTCTGCAAGGGAGAAGGGGCCACAGGTCAGAGCCCAGCCCTGGGAAGCGGGGACCCAGAGCCCCGACCTGGATGAGGCGGCCCCACACGCACACCCTGCCCGCTGCGTGCTGGCCACTCGACCTTGGGCCTGTCCCCTAACCTCCCGCCACCCCACTACCCCATCAGGAAGATGGGACAGGTCTGCTTCCGCCAGGCCTGGTTGCCACGCCAACCACATCACCTCTGGAGGCCTCAGTGCACTGGGTCTCAGCCCCTCTGAGCCAATGTAGGCTCCAAACCTCCTTCTGTCTGAAACAGCCAAACCCACGCTGTGGGGGCCAAAACCACCCTGAGCCCTGGGACTCTGGCAGAGGAGCCTGGCCTGGAAGGGGCTCTGCCTGTGGACAGAGACGCCTGGGACCAGGGCCACCAAAGCCCCAGGGCCCAGGGGTGAGGACTGAGGTGCACGGGCCGTCCTGGGCCATCTGGGCAGCAGTCACAGGCCTCCCTGAGGCAGTGAGAGCTCCCCGGTTGGGCAAAGCTAAGCCCCTCTCTGCTCCTTTGTTTCCGAGGTCACTCCGCAAACTGACACCCAACAAGCCTCTCCCCACTGACCCCCAACCCCAGCCCCCTCTGGGCACTGGGATTCGGGCCCCTGCCCTGAGTGAGGCCCCAGACAGGCATGGTCCACCCTGATGGCTTAGCGGGCAGAGGCTGGAGCCCCCCTGCTGCCCATCTGAAGCCAGTGCAGCCCTGGGAACAGGCCTGCTCTTGGGTGACCTCTGAGCCCTAGGCCAGGGGCCCCCACACCAGCCCTGACCCGGCTGTCTGACATCCCAGCAGGGGCACCGTGCCCAGCATCAATGCCACAGTGGCCTGGGGTCTGGGCACCTCGGGAAATGCAGTCTCCTCTGCAGCTGGGCCCCCAGTCTCCCTACACTTGGGCCTGTGCCAGCTCTGGCCACCTCCCTTCCGCCCCTGGCAACTCCAAGTCTGGACCCCAGCAGGTAAAGCAGTGCCAGCAGCCAAGTCAGGCTCGACTTCCAGGGGGACCCCACTGGGCAGGGCTGTGTTGGCAGGGTCGTGGGTTCATGCACAGGCCTGGGGACCAATGTCCCTGGAAACGGGCTGTCCCCACTAGGGGCCCATCTCCACCCCAGCCCGACCCTCAGCACTGGAGCCACAGAGGGTGAGGACTCAGGAGCCCTGCCGCTAGCCCGCCCTCCCACCGCCAGCACTTCCCCGAGAAGCCCTCAGAGCCCGCCCCTGCCCCGGTGCCGCCCCAGCACCCCCAAACCAGCCGGGCTCCAGGTCTCTGGCAGCGGAGCCCATCGCAAGAGAGACAGGCAGGCTCAGCGGAGGGGCGGGGGGCCGGCACCACCCTATCAGTGGGCTGTGGGGCGGCGGGTGCCCCGCTGCCTCGGCCCCTTGGGGGGTGGACACCAGGCCTGGGCAGCAGGCGGTACCGGGGTTGAAGAGGACGATGGCGCGCAGGCAGCCCAGCTCCGTCTTGTCCATCTGCATGTCCCGCATCTTGGACACCAGCTCCGTCAGCACCCTGTGGGGGAAGGGGCAGGGAACAGCAACGTCCAAGCCAGACCACGCCCTTCCTGGGGCCCCCAGAAACACCCCCGAAGGGCTCCGTGACCACGCCCTTCCTGGGGCCCCCAGAAACACCCCCGAAGGGCTCTGTGACCACACCCCTCCTGGGGCCCCCAGAAACACCCCGAAGGTCTCCGTGACCATGCCCTTCCTGGGACCCCCAGAAACACCCCCGAAGGACTCCGTGCAGGCCTGAAGGGCAGCTGAGAAGGGTAGGGCGGAAAACATCAACGTCCAAGCCAGACCATGCCCTTCCTGGGGCCCCCAGAAACACCCCCGAAGGACTCCGAGCAGGCCTGAAGGGCAGCTGAGAAGGGTAGGGCGATTCGGACAGGGTAGGACAGTCCCTGTGCCCAGCCGGTCCCCTCTGGCCCCGAGGAGAGAGGGGGGGCTCCTCTCCTCCACCTCCAGGAGCTCAGCGTTGTGGGATTTTATTCCAGGAACCCGGAGACTAGAGGGGGCCCGCGTGACAGCGGGGTGAGCCAGGGTCCTGGATGTCAGAGGCGGAGCTGGGGGCGGAGTCCACGCCGGCTGCAGACCAGGCCAAGGCCCAGACGCGCATCCCTGCCGCTCCCTACGTCCGCGGGAAGGCGCCTCCCCAGCTCCTGGCTCCCCTGCTCCTGGCTCGCTGCCAGAGGGGGCTCTGTGCCACTTCCCATCACCAGGCACCTCCCAAGCACCTGGGCCCCCGGAGCTGTCAGCTGGGCGCACAGCCAGGGAGGCATTTCTAAACGTGCCCTTGGAGGGACGGGCTAGCAATACGATCCTCTGGAAAAGGAAACGGCAACCCACTCCCGTATTCTTGCCTGGAGAATCCCACGGACAGGGGAGCCTGGCAGGCTACAGTCCACGGGGTCACACAGAGTCGGACATGGCTGAGCGACTAAGCATGTAAGCAATAAACCCAGCACCCCACAGCCCCCTCTTTGAGTTTGGTGAAGGCCCTGAAATGTCCTGTGGCAAAGACACGCCCTATACTGTCTACATCAAGGCCTGCCCAGGGTGCCTGGTGCCGGCAGAGGTGGGAGGGGAGCAGTCAGGAGCCGCCCCCCTGTTCTTCCTGGGCTGTCCTGTGTGGCAGCACGCTCTTGCTTTTATCCCCAGGGGGCTACAGTAGGGGTCTCTGCTGCGCCCCCCCCCCCCACCATTAGGCTCTTGTACTCAGGGGCTCGGGCTTCCCTTGGGGCTCAGTTGGAAAAGAATCCGCCTGCAATGTGGGAGACCTGGGTTCGATCCCGGGGCTGGGAAGATCCCTGGAGAAGAGAAAGGCTACCCACTCCAGTATTCTGGTCTGGAGAATTCCATAGACTGTATAGTCCACAGGGTCTCAAAGAGTCGGACACAACTGAGCGACTCTCTTCACTCAGGGGCTCACCTGGGACCCCGCCCATTGCCTCCCCTCCCGGGGGGTCCACCCTCCCTGTGCTGCAGCTCCCCCGCCCCAAGGACCCACCCACAGCCCTCCCCAGCCTCTGCAGCTCTGGCTGGCTGACCTGACACCCCCGTGCTCTGGGCTCACAGGCAAAGCCAGCCAGAGACAGGACAGGCCTCCCAGTGACCCCGCCAGTGGAGACAGAAGTTCTCGGAGCCTGAGAACAGAGTCGCCTGACCATTGCCCAGCACTGGCCGCCTGGGTGTGTGCAAGAGGGGCGGGAGCAGACAGTGGCGTCCCCGCCGGGGACAGGCCCGGAGCGGTGCTGGGACGCGGCCGTACGCCCGCCACACGCAGGCTCACGGAGCCACGACACATCAGAGGAGTCCTCGATGGCTCCCCCAGGACAGCACCCCCGTGTATCTCTGCTGTAAAGATGGGGCCGCTTTCCTTCCCACACGCGGATGTGGAGGGAAGGACACCGCAGTGGGAGCCGGGTACGCGGGAGGCCCTAGGGATTTTAATCTTAGGGAAGTTGCTCAGTAGTGTCTGACTCTTAGCGACCCCATGGACTGTAGCCCACCAGGCTCCTCCGTCCATGGGATTCTCCAGGCAAGAATACTGCAATGGGTTGCCTTCTCCAGGGGATCTTCCTGACCCAGAGATCGAACCTGGGTCTCCCGTGCTGCGGGCAGCCGCTTTACCCTCTGAGCCACCCGGGCCTTAGTCCTGGGGCTCTCCTGCTGTCCCCCCAAGTGTAACCTCCGTGCCCGGCACAGAGGCTGCGCGGGGGTCCCCACCTGTCGAAGATGGCGCCCACGCCCGCGCTGTGGGCGCTGTTACGGTGCACGTGCAGCCCGGTGGCCAGGAGGATGCCGTCCTTCACGGCGATGGAGCGGTGGGAGAAGGAGGCGATGAGCAGCTCGTTCCAGCCTGCGGGGGGTGGGGGGCGCGCACAGGGTCACTGTGGTCTCCAGGCCCCGCCCCCTCGCCCCTAGGACCACACACATTCCCCCCCCCCGCCCCGCCACTGAGCGGGAGCAGGGACTCGTCCACCCGCAGGGCTCCGGGGCCCCACCTCGCCCCGCCCCGGCCCCCACCCGGCACCCGGGAGGCAGCTCGCACCCTCTCGAGGCAGGGCCTCCGTGGAACCCCGAGCCCATGACCCTTCCACAGAAGGGCGGTTCCCGAGCTCTGGCGCTTAAGTCCCGCACAGAGCAGCTCCTGCAGCTGCTTAACCCGGGCCCCCCACACTCAGGTGCCCGGGAAGTCCCTCTCTGTACGTGCCAGACGCTGCTGCCACGGAGCGCGAGGGAGCCCCCGGACCCTCTCGGGCAGCCCCCCCCGCAAACTCCCCGAGCTGGCGTTTTGGGGGTGCCACGAAACAGTAAATGATGGAGCCCAGGAGTGTCGGAGCCAAGGGGGGCCACCGCCCTCTCCCCGAGTCCCTGACACACGCGGAGTGGGCACAGGGCTGGGGGAGGGCAGAGAAAAGACCCCGTACGCATGCGCTCCTGCAAACCGGACGCACGAGCCGTCTCCGACCCCAGCCCGGAGCCCACGGAGCACTCGGCAGTGGTGGCTGTGACCGTCACCGCTGCCCCAAAGGCTCCGGGCTGGTGGCTGTGCCCGGGTCACAAGGGTGATCCTGTTCAATCATGACTCAACCCCACGAAACTAGTATTGGCCCCACTTTACACAGATGAAAACAGAGCCCGCGGGACAAAGAGGCTGCCTGCTCAGCACGAGGACCCGGGGCCCCGCCCCACCCCGCAGGTCAGCATCTTTTCCTGTCGGCTCTGGGGCTGGGGTCTGTGCCCCAGTCAGAGCGAAAGCTCTTCCAAGGACCGTCTCCCCCACCCCTGGGCCCATCGTGGATGGACACCCGCTGGCCAAACATGAGGGCTCAGGAGACTGAGGAGGAGACCTCGTCAAGGGGCAGAACCGGGCCCCAGCAAGACTGCCCTCCTCTGAGGCCCCTTCCCCAGCCGTGTCCCAGGCCTTCTCCCCAGCAGCACCCCCCACCCCCTCCCTAAGCCTCATGCCCCGTGCCTCTAGGCACCGAGCAGGGTCAGGGCCCCGCCCCTCACGAGGCCCGCCCCTCGCCCGCCCTATCAGGCCCCGCCCCCGCCCCGCCCCGCCCCGCCCAGGCCCGCCGCTCACCTGCCCGCAGGAGGATGACCTGGTCGTCCAGGGGCAGCTCGGAGAAGTGCGGGATCCGCTTGGCCCACTCCACCAGCGTGAAGAGCTGCTTGTCAGCGGCTTGGCAGATGTTGGTGACGGGGTCGTTGGGCTGGGGAGGGGCGCCGTGGTGAGCACCGTGCCTTGAACAGGGCCCTGATCAGGCCCCTACACGCCCGACCTGGCGGCGGGGGCTGACCAAAGCCCCCACGACCCCCACGCCCTCAGCCCCCGAACCCCAGCACAAAGGACTCGGCGAGCGCAGCTGAGTGAAGGGTTCTGAGGGGAGGTGACCCTGGAACGTGTGGGTGGGCCCGGGGATGTCACCTTCCTGCTGGGGGGGAAGGTCAGAGGGCAGGGAGGATGTGAGGGCCGAGGCCAAGGTCGAGGAGGGAAGAGCTGCCGCCTCAACGTGGAAGAAGGGCCAGAGCCGGGCGCGGGGCACCTACAGAGCTGGAGAGGCCGGGGCGCGGCCGCCACCCCCAGCACCCGGAGGACCAGCCCTGACTTGGCCCAGGGACACAGATCTCAGGCTTCGGGCCTCGAGACGTGTGAGGCAGTGACATCTGTGTTCTTTCAGGCACTCGGCTTGCTGCCACTTGTCCAGCAGCCACAGAAAGGTCACCGTGTCATGACCCACCGCAGCCCTTGGGCCGACGCCAGGCGACCTCGTAGACCAGGCGTGGGGAGGGGGTGGGCGGTGCCAGCCCCTCTGGTGGTGCTGCTGCTGCCCAGATTTGGACGTGGCACACACACAAGGGTGCATCTGAAGCCCTTCCAGAAAGTTCTGGTCAGAAGGAGTGTGCGTGCGTGCCCGGTCATTTAGTCCTGTCTGACCCTTGAGACCCCATGGGCTGTAGCCCACCAGTCTCTTCTGTCTGTGGGATTCTCCAGGCAAGAACACTGGAGTGGGTTGCCATTTCCTCCTCCAGGGCATCTTTCTGACCCAGGGATCGAGCCCGAGTCTTCTGCAGTGCAGGCAGATTCATTACCACTGAGCCACCTGGGAAGCCCCTAGCCAGAAAGGAACGCCCATCCTCACAAATGGGGGAACCCGGGCAGCCTCAGTGGCTCCAGGCTCCAGCCCACGGGGCTCCGATGAAGAAGCCTCGAGGCCCTGGGGGGTGGGGCCCAGGCAGCGGAAGCGGAAGCGCCTCATTCCAGGAACCACGTGAGCCAGGCATCCCCCAACGGGGTGGGGAGGCTGGAGGGGCTTCCCTGATAGAAACCATGTGCCCTCCCGCGCAGCACAGTCTAAACAATCCGGCCGTGAAGGGCCTGCTGAGGGCTCTCTCGGGAGGCCTATGACAGTGGGGCACCGAGGTCGGCAGGGCAGATGGGACCGGCGTGCAGAAGGAGGACCTGGGGCCGCGGGAGAAGTGGCTTCCAGGGCACATGGCCAGTCAGGGGAAAGGGGTGGAAGGCGCCAGCGCCCAGACGCCCCCAAAGTCACCGGCACACCGAAGCCCCAGGGGGCCAGCCCACACAGCATTCCCGCCTCCACCCAGGAGCACTGACCAGAAGCCCAGCACTCGGGGCGCCCAGAGGCCACGTGCCCAAGCCCAGCACACCCTCCAGGCATCGCACATCCATCCCGTCCACCGGATGACCGCAGCCACGAGCAGAGCTAGTCTGTACCAGAGACCGGCTCACCCGAGCGATACACCCAGCAGCAAGCAAGCCAGAGCCTGGGGCCAGGCTCCAGTCCTCAGGGACCCTGCTCCATGCCCTTCCAGCCCACGGGTGGGAGGCCAGGCTTAATGGCGGGGGTCCGGGCAGCTGCACTGAGCCGGGCAGAAGGCATGGGGAGGACCGACCAGTCCCGGGCTGAAGCCCCGGAGGCCGGGCTTTCTCTGGTCACTAGCGGGAGCCCCCCCGAGCCCCCAAGGGGCCCAGGGCAGGCCCGGTGGAGTAGGCCAGGGCCTCGGAGGCAGGTGCCGGGTCATACCTAATAAGCTGGGGGCAAAGGTTACCTGCACCGGAGATGCAGGGCTAGGCCTGGAGGAAGGGGTTCCCCGGGGGGAGGAGCTTGAACTCCAGCCGGCTCCATCCTACCTCTGGCAGGTACTTAAATTCTCTGAGCCTTATTCCCACAAAAAGACAAAACAGGCCTCATTCAGCAGCAGTTTCACGAGCTCTGGCCCCTTGCCAGAGAGGGCGGAGCCTCCAGGCAGGGACCTGAGGCTCCACCAGAGCAGACAGGTGTCCCTGGTCTGGGGGAAGGAGCCCAACAAGCCAGCCCCAGAGGGGGACCCAGGCCAATCCGCCAGGAGTGGCCACAGGAGGGCAGAGCCCCTGCCGGCCAGCCCACCGGCCTGTCCCCGAAATTGCCCGCCTGTTCTGCATTCCTGGAGTGCGCAGAAGGCAGACTTGTTTCCTCCCAGACAGTGTCCTCACTGGGCAAGAGTAAAACCCGGCAGACCGCCGTCGACCCCTGACGTTTCCTTCAGGGCTTCTGCTCAACCGTGAGGCCTGCGCCGCAACCTGGCTCCCCATTGGGACTGGAGAGGCCGTCAGGTGGGGTCGGGCCACAGACCAGAGGGACTGTCAAGGGTCAAACCAGGGCGGGGGTCACTGCACACATGAGGCAACACGGCAGGGCAGCCAGCGTGGGGGTCTGAGAGAGGCTGCAGCCTGGGGCGCCCCGTCACGGGGGACAAGGAAGCGGGGTGTCCTGAGACTGCAGGCAAGACAGGACCCCCGTGCTCTGAGACTGGGGAGGTCGGGGTCAAGCAGCTACGGGCAAGGCAGGGCCCTGTTCCTGACCGCAGCCGGTCACAGGGGGACAGTCCAACGGCGAGGATGGACAGCGAACCACCACACTCGCCACGCCGTGACCCCCAAGGGTCAGGGCGCCGAGCCCCCATGATGGGGGCACAAGGTGGTCGAGAGGGAAAGGGCTCCCCGAGGAAGGGACGCTTTCCAAGGCTGAAGCCGAAGGAGGAACAGTGGAAACCACACGAGCAAGGGCCCTGGGGCAGGGGTGGGCAGGGCGTCCAGGCCACGTGAGGCAGGGACAGAACGGAGGGGAGAGGCCAGGGGGACCCCAGGGCCGCCCTGAACCCACACGGAGACACAGACGACGCTGAGACTCAGTATTGCCCACAGGCCTGGCTGCACGATGGGCCAGAGGTAACAGGAAGCTGGAAGGGAGTCAAAGTCCTGGGCTGTGAACCCAACAACCGAAAACTCGCCCACCTGACTGGCAGCAGAGCTTCATGGAGGTGCAGGGGCATGGGGGGGTGGTGATAGGGTCCCCCTCCAGGCGGGGGGTGATGAGGGGGTCCCCTTCCTAGGCACGCTCCCAGGTGGGGGGGGTGATGAGGGGGTCCCCCTCCAGGCGGGGGTGTGATGATGGGGAGCCCCTCCCAGGCAATGCTCCCAGGCAGGGGGGGTGATGGGGGTCCACCTCCAGGTGGGGGGTGATGGGGGGTCCCCTTCCTAGGCACACTCCCAGGTGGGGGGTGATGAGGGGGGTCCCCCTCCAGGTGGAGGTGTGATGACGGGGAGCCCCTCCCAGGCAATGCTCCCAGGTAGGGGGGGTGATGGGGGTCCCCCTCCAGGCAGGGGGTGATGGGGGTCCCCCTCCAGGTGGGGGGTGATGAGGGGGTCCCCTTCCTAGGCACGCTCCCAGGTGGGGGGTGATGAGGGGGTCCCCCTCCAGGCGGGGGTGTGATGACGGGGACCCCCTCCCAGGCGCGCTCCCAGGGCCTCCATCCCCAGAGCAGAGCAGACGGACGTGGGCGGGGGTGCTCACCGAGCTGGGGCTCAGCCCCACGTTCGCCTCCACGTAGGCCTCGGTCTTGGGCTCGACCGCCAGCTCGGCCTCCAGGATCTTCTCCACCGGCATGTCCTCGTTGGCGCTGCTGGTCGACTCCACCTCGCTCTCGCCCCGGTCCTTGCCTCGCTGCCGCTCCTCCTGCACGGCTGAGGCGGGGTGAAGGGGTCACGGTCAGCCCGCAGCTCCCGCGGCAGCCTCCGCCCCCGGGGCCCAAGCAGCATGCCCGCCCGCCAGCCAGGGCCAGGGAGAGCGAGGGTGCTCGGGGCCGGCCAGAGCGCGGCCCCGTCTCTGCCCCAAGCCCGGCCTCCCGCTCCCGGGGGGCTGTGTGTTCTGAGAACAGAGCGTGCCGCCTCTCACTAATTCATTCAACCCCGGTTCACACCAGGACCACCCAGGGCCAGGGAGGACAGCGCCCCACTCTCAAGAAGTGAACAGCTCAGCAGGGATCCCAAGGTGGAGTGAGAAGCCCTTTCATGGGCTTTCATGGGTTATGGACGCAGGCACAGCCAGGACAGCTTCCGGAAGAAGCGGCAATGCAGCTGAAGGGACAGAAAGGCAGGGCCGGCAGCCCACGCAGGGGCGGGGTGGGCGCTGAGGCCGAGGGGGTGTCCAGCGTGAGGCTGGAGGACTGGGCAGATGGGGGCAGCCTAGTCTCTGGGAACCAGGGAGAGAGGAAAGGGTTCATTTCAACACGCCCCGAGGAGACACACGCGCAGGAAGGCCGAGGGGACCAGGCACCCCATGCTGGGCATTCACAGACCCTCAATCTCAGAGCCCGTGTAGCTCAGGCCGCCCTCTCCTAAGAGAGGCTGAGACCTCCCTGAGGTCACCCTGCAGGCCAATGGGACACTGAGCCACAGCGCAGCTGTGAACCCCACCCAGAGCCCCGTAAAGCCCCGAGGGGCTCCTGCAGCATCCCAGGCTGACCCCACCACCCCGCCTCTACTGGGGACAGCAAGGACCCCGGACCAGAGCAGTGGGGGGAGTCTGCAGTGGAGAGAAGCCTAGTCCAAGGCCAGAGGAGCTGCTGCAGAAACCAGAACCCTCACAGCGGAGCCCCGGGCTATCAGGCAGAGCCCCACGGACAGCCAAACACCCCTGAGCGACAGCAGAGGCACCGGGACTGGGCGGTCCCCCCTATTGCCCGCCAAGCCCCCCAAGCCCACCCTCCCCTGGTCCTGCCCTGCTGACCCAGAGCGGGCCGAGGCATCCCCTCGACACCCCAGGTGCCCTCAGCGCCCACCTCAGACAGGGCTTTGCGGGGCCCCTGGGGACCCCAGCACAGAGCAGGAGCTTGTGCAAGCCCACTCCTGGGGGCCGCGGTGCACACACGGCCGCCGCGCTGTGCGGAAGGGCCCGCTCACAGCCCCTCACCCCCAGGGGCCAGGGGAGCCTCTGTTCTCTGAACCTGGGGGGTAAGGGCTCCGCTCTGGGGCTCCCTGGGGTCCCTGGGCCCCACACAGCTCCATCACAGCCCATGTCGACCCCTCTCCACCACGCCGGCCCCACCAACGACTGTTCAGAGACGCCGGGACCCAGTGGTGCCCTTCTCCGGGCCGTGGGGCATCCTAAGGGCCAGCCCGACCTCCTTGCTGCCTCCACAAACGGCTGCTCACAGCTGCCCCCTGCCAGGGGCTTCACTCTCCGAGCCCGAATGCTGACTCAAGCGAGGGACTTTCCGTTGGTGCAGCCGGACTCCAGACGGGCCGGCCGACGCTGTGGACCAGACCAGCTGGGCCACGGAGCCAGGCAGAAGGCCTCGGGCCAGAGCTTTTGCAAGCCTGGCGCTTCTGCAAAGTCTGACAGCTGGTGGGGCTGGATGGGAAGCTCAAGCTGGCCAGCCTGTCACCCACCACCCCCACCACAGCGGATGCTGGGCTGGACCGGGCACCGCCTCAGGTCACCATCTGTGCGGGGGACTGGGTCACAGGCCAGAAGGGTGGACCCAGCGCGAGGCAGCCACACAGGCCCATCTAGACCACAGCCAAGTGATGGGAACTCAGAACCCTGGCAAGCAGTGTCCCCAAGACCCTGAGGGTGGGGTCCCTGGGGTCTGTGTTCTGGACAGAGCTGAGAGGCCCATTTTACCAAGTTGGGAAACTGAGGCCCAGAGCTCCTCTCATGGCTGAGCCCTCAGGAGAGCTGGCGGCTCAGGAGTCAGACCTGCTCTGCCCTGGGTGAGCCCCAAGCCTCTCTGGGCCGCAGCACCACCGCCCCCCACAGTGAGACTGACGGCACCCGCCTCCCAGGGGTCCACAGGCACTGTCCTCCATCTGCTCGCGACTCCCTCTCCCATGGCCCCTGCGCTGTGGCCCAGTTACGGGGATGCCCGCACTCGCAACGGGCCTGGGCACAGGGGTGCCGACCGGGGGGCCCTTGGGTGTGGGGAGGGGGCAGAATTAACTAGCGAAGCTCTGTGAGCACCCTCACCATAAGCGTTAGTTTTACTTATAGATGGCGGCGGGAGCGGGTGGCTAGGATTCTTGCTGGACCAGGTCAGCCGTCGTTTACACGTGGTCGTGTGTGACCGACATCCAGCCGGCGGGAGGCCTCAGGCAGGAGGGGCGGCCGAGACAGGGCCTTGTTCTCCTCCCAGCCCATGGTGGGGGCAGGGGGCTGCATGGGGCTGGGGGGGAACGTTGCCATAAGGGCAGAGCTCGAGGACCCCCTGCTGGGATCCCCTGGAAACCGCCTGGGGCCAATGCTCCCCAGCAGCCGAGCCAGCACCTGGAGGGGTGCTAAACACCCCAACACAGCCAGGGTCCCCGCAGTCAGCAGACTCCAGCATGGGACCCCTCTCTGCCATTGCGCTTGCTGCCGGCCCCTGGGGAGCCGAGAGGTGGAGGGGGCATCTGGGTGGGGGAGCCCAGGCCTGCCGCCTCCTTTGCTTTGGGCACCTCCCCTGTCCTTTGCAGGACCCGAGGGGCAGAAAGGACGGGATTTCACCAGCAGCTCTGGCCCGGCTGCCCCTTCTCAAGGGCAGAGGGGGCATCCCTGCCAGAGGCCACAGGGCAAGTTAGGTGCCTCCAGCTCAGAGGACCCGGCTCTCCTTTCCCTCAGTCTGCACACAAGAATGGTTATGTGCACACAATCACACAGGCTCACACCCACATGTGCACACCAGCACTCCCACAAACTCACGTGCACACACACATGCACACACACACACACACACACAAGCCTACACCCAGGCACCCACACCAGCACTCACACACACTCACACACACTCACAGACACACCCACAGGTGCACACAGGCTCCCCTGCACACCAGCACACAAACATGCACACACAGATGTGCACACACACACGTACAGAGGCTTGCACCCACACACGCATCCCAGCACTCACACAGACACACACACACACAGACACACTCACACACACATGCACAGGCACACTCAGACGCACACACATGTACCCATCTTGTGGCCACCAGTCTCTCGGCACCCCATGCCCTCTGCCACATTCCTCCCTTGGGGGAGCTTGCCAACACCCCCATGCACAGGCAAGGAGGAGCAAGGTCCCAGGTGGACGGGAGGTGGGGGCCCAGCTGGGCTCTCTCCGCAGTGAAACGTGGTGCCATACCCGCCTGCACACGCACGTGCACGCACACACACCAGGCACCGTCTCCACACCCGCCGCTCAGAGCCAGCAGACAGAGACAGGAAGGAAGAGGGAGAGACCTTCGTGAGGGAGGAGGGTAAGCGGGGAGGCGGGGCAGTGGGGCGGCCCCTGCAGCCTGGCGCGCTCACCCAGACGGGGGCCAGGTCTCCCCCTCAGGCCACGAAGCCCTGCGCACCGGCCTGCACCCTCTTCAGCCTGGAGCGCCGACAGGCCCCAGAGTGCGGCCGCACGCCCAGCAGACAGGCCCAGCCCACGGGCACTTCCCACCTGGAGCCCCAGCCCCGCAGGCCCGACATGAAGCCGTCACCTGCCGCGTCCCTCGCTAGCCAGCCCTCCCTGCGGTCAGCCAGTCCAGGTGCCAGCCCCGAGCCTGCGTCCCCGTTACACCAGAAGCGACCAGAAGCCTGTCACGTGGGTCCAGCCGTGTAGCACCAGCTGGCATGGCTGCCCGCCATGGGGCTGCACCTAGGAGGGCGCGGGCTGGCCCTGGGGGCCTACAGCCTACTCGCTCCTGGACAGGGCTGGGGTGGCACGCTGGGCCCCCATCGCCAGGCACTGCACTGCCCAGGTCATGCCACCAAAGCCCTGCCCCCGCTGGGGAGCCCTCCTGGCAGGGCTCACAGCCTGGGGCGGGGGCAGAGAGGAAGGAGCCTGGCGTGCACCTCGCTGGCCCACAGAGCCCTCTGCAGGGCTGGCACTGTGGCCACGGGTGCCCACCACTCACCCCTCCAGAGGGCAAGGCGATGGGGCTGCCCCCACAGCAGTGGGGGACCAGACAGCACTGCACCCACGGGCGGACGGAGCTGCCTCCCACCGCCCTGCGGCTCTCGGGCCAGCAAAGAGTTTAACGTCGTGTTGAGAGCATGAGGGGACCGTGTAGGAGGGTTTTTACTGCCTACTCGTGACTTATAAATCCAGCAGGAGGCGAGGGGAGGTGAATCCTGATGGAATCAGGTATTTATCTAATGGTCCATAAATCAGGCCTCTAGGGCCGCGGTGCCTCAGGACGGCGCCCAACGCTCCAGACTCATGCATCAGATGGAGAGCGCACGCATACGGCCCCAAGGCCCCCTCCCTGCCCCGAGGCCCCCTCCCTGCCCCGAGGCCCTCTCCCTCCCTGGGGGGGTGCGCGGACAGTCATGGCACCATGGGTGGGTGAGTGTATGTGACCAGGCAGGGTCCCCAAAGAGGCTTCGGGCACAGCAGGCGCCCCTAACAGCCACCGGTGGGCAAGGGCAAGGGGGTCAGAGCCACTGAGCCCCCACACCCGAGACTGCAGCCCCACTGGGACAGGAGATGCTGTCTCCACTTTCCCCAGACCTTGGGGGGACAGATCACTGGGGTGTCCCCCAGGCCCACAAGTGGAAAGCTTGAGAGGACCTTAGGGGAGGGTCAGCATTTACTGGACTGGACAGCCCTGGGGACCTGTGTTCAGTCACTCTGTGGGGCCCGCAGGGAGCCACATCAGCTGGGGGTCTCGACCTCTGCACGTGCTGCCCCTCCATCCAGACACGTGGTCTGCTGAACTCCCCTCCACTCTTCAGGGGTCAGCTGGACACCTGTCCACCAAGTGCTGCCCAATGCCCACAGCAGGGCCAGGGCCTCCTCTGGGTTCCCAGAGGCCCCAGGCTTCCCCGAAGACAGCACTGACTGCTCCCAGAGGGCCCTTCCTGGCTGTGTGATGGTCACTTTCAGTGGACAGATGGCCACGGCTCGCTGACCCACAGCAAGGTGCAGATGTACACACGTCCTCTGCCCTCCTGCTGGCCTGGAGGGAGAAGGTCAGCACTGGAAGCCAGGGCCCGGTTCCAGCCCCACATGTGACCGTGGCTGAGCCCCAGACCCTCTGGGCCTCAGCTTCTCCACCCGCACACAGAGGGGTGGGCCACTGTCTCTATGGAACACGCGCCCTCATCAGGAAGGCTGGGTGGGCAGACCAAGGCCCAGGCCGGCCCCCCAGCTCACGCTGGAGCCCAGGAGGTGCCGCTCTGCGGGGTCCATGGGCACACTGCCCCTCACCAGCGCCAAGACCCCCAGCCCATCACTGCCTCTCAGCCTCAAGGCACAGATCCTGCAGGACCACTGGCCCAGCTGAGGTCTCGAGTCGTCAGCAAGAAGGCCTGGAGCCCAGGAAACAGACGAATGGATGACACGGAGATTGCAGCCTCCACAAGAGGGCAGTGCCCAGTGACGAGACAGCTGCCCAGCTCCCCCACAGGACGCGGGGTGACCAGACAGCCGCCCGGCTCCCCCACAGGACGCGGGGCGACCAGACAGCCGCCCGGCTCCCCCACAGGACGCGGGGC
Source organism: Ovis aries (assembly GCF_016772045.2). Classification (NCBI taxonomy): domain Eukaryota; kingdom Metazoa; phylum Chordata; class Mammalia; order Artiodactyla; family Bovidae; genus Ovis; species Ovis aries. The sequence goes on from NC_056056.1 coordinate 1,870,035, forward strand.
GACCAGACAGCCGCCCGGCTCCCCCACAGGACGCGGGGCGACCAGACAGCCGCCCGGCTCCCCCACAGGACGCGGGGCGACCAGACAGCCGCCCGGCTCCCCCATGGGATGGCTGGGGGGAAGGCACACACACCACCAGCCTGTGGGGACCGGGGAGCAGACAGTGCAAGAGGGACATGCAGACCCTCACCCCAGACAGCACCTCCCAGCCAGGAGCCCCCAAGCCTGGGCCAGGGAAGCCGAGGCCCACAGACAACAAGGGGCTGGGAGGAGCCCGCCCCAGGCCCAGGCCCCGGCCAGCAGGACAGCAGGACAGTTTCAGTGACCCCGGGGGAGCAGCCTTCATGTTCCCTGCCCCACCGCCCGACACACACCTGCTGTCGACGAAGCCTGGCCCCAGTCCTGAGGCGGAGGCCTGCAGCCCAAGTCTCTCTACTGTGAGGATCTGGGGCGCAAGGCACCCCCGCCCCATCTGCGGGAGGAAGCAGAGCCCAGGACACCCCGGCGCCCAGCATGCTTCAGCTGTCCTGATGGTGTCCAGCGCTCCCTGCCCGGCCCCCCAGCCCCGGGTCTCCTGAACCATCCTACCGAGCGGCAACAAGCAGGCCCCAGGACCGGCCTGTCCAATCTCTGGGGTTCGTTCCAGGTGGAGCCCCCACCTCCCACCGCAGCCCCCCAGAGCCCACGCACTCGTGGGCCCACCAGGACCTCGGAGAGGCTCTGATGGATGCCTGTCCCCAGTGGGGCTGGGAGCCGCCGGCAGGCAGGACCCAGGGTGTCCCTCCTGTAACCCCAGAGCCTGGCGCGAAGCTGGTGCTCAGGCAAAAGTCAGTGGGTGAGAGAACTCGGCCCCCAGGGATGTGTGCCAACGCAGCGGCAGCGGAGGCCTCTGGGGGTACTGAGCCCCGTCATCAGAACTGCGCAAAGGAGCTGCGAGCAGGGAGGGCCGCGCGCCCGGCAGGCCTACCTTCGCGCTTCATGCCCATGGCCAGGCACTTCTGGTAGCGGCAGTACTGGCAGCGGTTCCGCTGCCGCTTGTCAATCAGGCAGTCCTTGTTGTCCCGGCAGGTGTAGGTCAGGTCCTTGCGCACCGTCCGCTTGAAAAAGCCTTTGCAGCCCTCGCAGCTGTACACCCCGTAGTGCTTGCCTGCGGGCGGGGCAGCCGTGAGCGCCACGCGTGGCCTGGGATCAGGGGGCCTGGAGCCCTCATCCTCTCCAGGTCCGGGCAGGCGCCCCGGAAAGGCTCAGCCGGTCTGCCAGCGGGGCTGCTGGGCTCGGGGGGGCATGCGAGGGGCCCTTGGCCCTGGGCACAGCCCAGCTGCCCCCTGGCTCCACCGGAGCCACCCGCCCCGCCCACCATCTCCTGGACTTGGAAGCACTAGGAGGTCCAGGGTGAGCGGCTCGGAGCTCCCGCGGACCCTCGCTGGCAGGGCCGGGCTCCTGCCGCCCCCCACCCCGGCACCCCCACAGGGTCCTGCAGCCCCGCCGCGGCCCCACGGCCCCGCCCCCGGGCCCCACGGCCCCGCCCCGCCGCGGCCCCACGGCCCCGCCCCGCCGCGGCCCCACGGCCCCGCCCCCGGGCCCCACGGCCCCGCCCCGCCCCGCCCTTGGCCCCGCCCCGCCCTCGGCCCCGCCCCACCCCGCCCCCGGGGTCCAGCGCCGCGCCCCGCCCCCGGCCCCCCGCCGCCCCACCCCGGGGGTCCCGCGGCTCACCTGAGGAGCGGTCCCCGCAGATGGCACAGATGTGCTTGGTGAAGGACGCCATGTTCCCTGAGGGGTGGGCCGGCACTTTGAGGACACCATTGAGGCCCAGTGGGGGCTTGATGTCCTCGCTGCTGCTCACGGGGTTCATGGGCGAGCTGAGCTGCGGAGGGAAAGTGGGGTCGGCCCTGGCAGGCGCCACGGGGCGTCCGCGGGACAAGGAAGGCACTGCCACGCCCCGCTCCACGGAGAGAGAAACGGGGGCTCGGAGGGGGCCTCACCCACCCCCAGCCATGTGGCCCGGCAGGCCCAGCCCCAGGGAGCCCGGCAGGATGTCCGCCCCGTCGTCTTGGCCAGGCTGGAGGAGGCCGTACTGCCCCCACGGCCCCAGCTCCCACGGAACCCCAGGCTCGAAGAAGGACCCAGGAGGCCCCGGCTCCCACCCCTGCCCCTCGTCCGCCTAAGTGAGAACTGCCTGCCACCCCCGGGCACTGCCCCCAGCGGCCAGCCAGAGCTCTGGGACCCGCTGGTGTGGCCGGCGCTTTAGGGACCCCAGCCCGTGGATGGGCACCGAAGCCTGACCCCAGAGAGGAGGGAGGGGAGAGGGAGGAGACAGCACCCCTAAACACACACACACACACAGTCCTCGCACATACACACACACACACAGCCTCACCCACACACACACCCCCTCCGCCCCTCCCGCCATCCTGACGCTGCGCCAGGAGGAAGCGTGGGAAACTCACCGGTCACCGTGGCAACAGCTGCCTCGGCAGTGACACAGCAGTTTTGGTTCCGCTGCGCCCACCCCAACTCTCCCGTCAGCGCCCAGGGCCCAGGGGTGCTTCCCACCGCACCCTGCAAGCCAGCCGCGCCCCACAGGCGCCAGGGCGCCAGCCGGCAGCCCCCCAATGCCCTCACTTCTGCAAAGCCCTGACCGAGGCGGAAGTCAGGTCCTGCAGCGCCTCTGGACGGACTGCGGCCGCCGCGCTGCCCCCGGGTCGCCCTGGGCCGGGCTCCTCCTGCACACGGGAGCCTCACCCCCTTACCTCCCTGTGGGCCCTGACTCCTATCCCCCTCCTCCCAGGACAGGAGGAGCTGGTGCTCACAGAGCACTCGCGAGCACCTGCACGGGCTCTTCCAGCCCTGGACGTCTGGGCTCGCCTGCCCAGGTGGCCACCTGGTTCCGTGAGGAGACTGAAGCCCACGGGACTCAGGGGGCTGCAGGGAGGCCGGGAGGCCAGCTATGGCCATGTGGGGCTGTCAGGACACAAGGGGAGGGGCGAGGGGTGTCCAGAGGACCCCACTGGCTCAAAGAATACCCCCCACCCCCCAGCACAGTCTGCAGGCTTCAGGAGCATTTTCCGGAAGACGGTCAGCTCAGAGGGGGCTCCAGCTATTTGCCGAGTGCCATCGTGCTGGGCTGTGCCCTGTGGGAAGCCCCAAGTGAGCGGGAAGAGCCGCCCGCCCCCCTCCAGAGTGGATGCAGAGGCCAGCCAGGGGCACACAGCTTTAAGGGGTGACGCAGGTGTGAGCTCAGGCCTCTGGAGCCACAGCTCTGAGGGACTCCCTGCATGCTGAAAGAGTGTCCAGGGCCCCAGGAATAGGCCAGCCCAGAGCCGCGAGACCATCCACTGAGCACCCAGCCAGGCACCCAAGGCCACTCGCTGCCCCCTGCCCGGGTGGGGCTCGCCGGGAGGTTGGGGGGGCGGCCACAGCTGACCATGGGGGTTCTGCCCCCTTCATTCCCTGAGTGACTTTGGAGGAATTATCTAATCGCCCTGGGCCTGAGGCTTCTCGTGTAAAAACCAGAGAGACAGGAGTGCCTCCGTCCAAAGGTCGCCGTCAGGATGCTGGAGCAATCGGGGGGCCACGCTGACAGCAGAGCTCATGAGCCCAGCTCGGGGTACAGCAAGCAGCCTCTGCAGAACACTGGGGCCTCGGGGGGGCCGCCCCCAGGCCGGCCAGGCCGCGGACGACGCAAGGCAGCACCCAGCCAGAGGGAGCCGCCAAGCACATGCTCGGAGGAGGGCACGCCAAAGGACTGCTGGTAAAAGGGCAGGAGACCGGGGTGGCCGGGGTGGCCGGTCAGCAGCAGAGGCTAAGGGAGGTCCCCAGGGGCCCTGAGGACACCGGTGTGGGCCGGAGGCTGCGCCCAAGGCCTGCGAGCCCGGCCACAACCCTGAGCAGCTGGATCCGCTGGGCGGCACCCCGGAAAGGAACTCGGGCACTTCCTCTGTGTCTGTCCAAACCATGCTGGGTGGGTAGGGCCCACCTGTCCTGTCCCCAAGCCCCCCACAGGCAGGCCCTCGGGACCGGTGTCCGCCCTCCATAACCTGAGGTGGGCCTTAGCACCTGGGACGGAGCCCTCAGGCACGGTCAGCGTCAGTGGCGGCTCCGCAGCGTGCCCAGGGTGGGGGCCCGTCCCATTTCCCCTTTCGCGTCCTCAGCATTCACCTCAGTTCCCGCAGAGCCTTCAGGACTTGCTGAGATAACCACCCGGCTCCATCGGGGCCCCAGATCTCCTCCTGTCTCTCGCCGCCCCTCGTCCACGCCCACCACACCCTTCCTTTCCAGCCCTAGCCGGTGAGGCCAATCACCCCCGTCAGCATGGGGTGGGAGGCCCCTGGACCCCACTGGCCTCTGCCTGCCCGTCAAGGCCGAGGGCAAACTCCTACACGTGGCCTGGTGGATGCAGCTTCACGGCCGCAGTGCCCACAGCAAGGACAGGTAGGGCCCATGCAGGTCCTGCCCAAGGAGGCTTGTCAGGGTGGCGAGGCCAGGGCGCCAAGGTGCCCACACGTGCCCAACACTGCAGGCGAGCTCTGGGCTGAGGTGGGGAACGCCCCCTGGGTTGATGGAGCCCCTGAACCAGGGGAGAAGAGGGGCAGCTCAGGCCACAGTGCCCGCAGCCCGGCTCGGTTCTGCCCAGAGCTCCCAGCACCACCCGCATCCACTTCCCTGCAGGGCGCGGTCGAGTCGGGGGCCATCCCCGCCAGCAGCAGGAGTCAGACCGCCTCACTGGTTCCGGCCCCTTGACTTCGCGGTTGTGGTTTTGAGGCGGAGGTGGGGGGGTGCCCCCCCGAACTCCACCCACACTTCCATGAATATGGGGAACCCCAAGTTTCTAAGACAAACTGCTGAAGCCTAGAAGCTGAACTCAGGTCCCAGGGAAGGAGTTATGGGGGGCAGGGTGGTGGGGACTGAGGCCTTCCCAGGGATGGTGGCCAGAGGCTCAGCCCAGGGCTCAGATCGCGGCTAAGCTACCTGCGGCCTGACTGACCTACAGAAGGGCAGGCGGACAGCTGAGCAGTGGGTCAGCACTGAACGTCGGGGGACACACCAGCACCCCTCCACTCCCTGAGCCCCGGCATCAGGCTCGGGACCTGCGGCTCCTTGCTCACAAGCACCTGCACTCAGCAAGCACCCATCGCGTGGCGGGAGCCTCGCTGTGTGCCGGAAGCAACCTACTAGGAGAGACGAGGCCCCACACCCCCCACCCCCCAGCATCGCCCCACCCCTACCCCCGGACAGGCTAACCCCAGGCTTGGGGGCATCGCTGCCACCCTCGAGCCCTACTCCGCAGAGGCCCCACTTCAGACTCACACCCAGGCTCCTCCGCACATGAGCCCTGGGGGCATGCAGGGCAGGCACCAGGCCTGGGGGCAGCAAGGAGCTTTGCAGGCCTGAGAACCAGCAGGTGCTGCCTCTGGCCTGGTTCCCAGGGGACAGGTGCAGTCTGGGCCTCATCTGCCTCTCGCTGAGCGGCAGGCACTCTGCAGCCAGTGAGGATCCGGGCGTGGTGGCTACGCTACAAAGAACACAGCCAATCCCAGGAAGGCGGCTGAGACCCCTCGTACCAACCCTCCAGCCTTCTGTCTGCTTCTGGAAGGCCAGGGGACACAAGGGAGCATGGGCCCCCCAGGAACAAAGGGGCTGACGAGGGGACCGGGACCAGCTTTCCCAAGACCAGCTTTCCCGAGACCAGCTCCGGACAGGCCCAGCTGACAGGAAGGGGGTGGGCTCCAGACCTCAAAGGCATCTTGCCCTCCTGTGCCAGGAGTGGGGAGTCCTGGAGGCAGGGCGCCTCCCGGGTGGCAGGGAGCCCGCGGGACACGCTGACACCGTCAGCCACACTTCTCTGGGCAGGGGGGCCTGTGCTGGACTCCCTCTCGAGATGGCTGTCCTGCCCTCCCCAGGGAGACAGTTCCCAGAGCTCTTGTCACAGGCCCTCCTCTACGGGGCCTCCTTGATGGACAGGCCTTCCGCTATGGGGGGGCCTCCTCTATGGGGGGCCTCCTCTACTGTGATGGGGGTGCCTTCCTCTACTGGTGGGCCCTCCTCTACAGGGACCTCCCTCTATGGGGGCGGTGCTTTCTCTCTGGGAGGCCTCCCTCTATGGGGGGCCTCCTCTACTGGGGTGGCAGTGCCTTCCTCTATGGGGGGCCTCCCTCTGTGGGGTTGGCCTTGCTCTACTGGGACCTTCCTCCACAAAGATGACCGCTGATCCCAGACATGAATGACACTCAGCAAAGGAGAACTCAGGTCTGTCAGGAAGGACAGTTTGAGCCCCAGAAACAAGGAGAACCCTTGGTTCAAGCAGATCTCCCAGGCATTCAGCAAAACATCCCACCAGGAGACCATCAGAGCCAGGGGAGGAGATGAGCTGCTGGGGCCCTGGGCAGCTCTGTCGGGGTTCAGACAAGAAGTGCCCACACTAGGCGGGTTGGCATGAGTGGGCAGTGGACCAGGCCTCAGGGGTCCCCGAGACAACAGCTGGCTCTGCCAGGCACCAGCTGCCTCCTGATCCGGACACAACCCCAAAAGACAGACTGTTCCAAGAACCATCTGAGCAAACTCGACCATGGAGACCACCAAGCCCAGGAGGTCATCTCTCTGAGGCCGCTTCCAGAGACAGAAGGTGGAAGTGAGGGCACCTGCTTCCCAGGGGCCATAAAAAGTGACAGTGAAAGTGAGGTCGCTCAGTCGTGTCCGATTCTTTGCGACCCCATGACCAGGCTCCTCCGTCCATGGGATTTGCTAGGCAAGAGTACTGGAGTGGGTTGCCATTTCCTTCTCCAGGGAATCTTCTCGACCCAGGGATCGAACCCAGGTCTCCCGCATTGTAGACAGACGCTTTTACTATCTGAGCCACCATAGAAGGTGCAAGCCCCGCCCCCTGGTCCGGGCCGCTCCAGTCAGGCCCCGCCCCCTGGCCCGGACCCCGCCCCTGCTCCAGGCCCCTCGCCACTGGTCCGGGCCCCGCCCCCTAATCAGGCCCCGCCCCTGGCCCAGGCCCTGCCCCTGGTCCGGGCACCGCCCCTAGTCAGGCCCCACCCCTGGTCCGGGCGCTCCAGTCAGGCCCCGCCCCTAGTCAGGCCCCGCCCCTGGCCCAGGCCCTGCCCCTGGTCCGGGCCCCGCCCCTAGTCAGGCCCCGCCCCTGGTCCGGGCCCCGCCCCGCACTTACCTGGGGGCTGCCGGTGCCGAAGCCCAGGGTGGGTGTGGTGGGCACCGACATGGAGTGCGGGCCCATGGGGGAACTGATGACCGAGAAGGGCGGGCCCATGCCATTGATGGGCGAGCTAAGGGTGCTGATGGGTGAGTGCAGCTGTCCCGGGGAGCCGAGCGAGGAGCCGATGCTGGGCCCCAGGGAGGGGTGCAGCGAGGGGGCCGCCATGGAGCTGCGCGCTGTGGGGGAGCTGAGGGAGGAGGAGTTCACCTGCGTGGAGAAGTCTGCAAGACAAGAAGCCACAGGAGGCCGGTCAGGAGCCCGCACCGGCGACCCGCTACCCCCCGGCCGCGGCGACCACGCCAGGCCTGGAATGGCAAGGGACTGCCCTGAGCAGGGGCCCACCGGCCAGTGAGGCCCGGCCAGGCCCGCCCAGAGCTCCCCTCCGGGCACCAGCCCTGCCTGGCCCAACTCTGAGGTTCAGGCTGGGCCCAAGGCAGACGTAGGACGGGCAGGCTGACAGCCTACCAGAACAGGGAGGCCAGATGGCTGCCCCTCAAACCCGCAGCACACCAGGCCCATCCACCTGGAATACCAGTGGCCCAGAGTTGCCAGCCTCTCCGCCCATCTACTCAGGGGGTCAAGGTGAAAGTCTGGGGATAATAAAAAACCTGAAGGCTGATGTTTCCACCACACCCACCGTGCAGCAGAAACAGTCCATTTCCTCAGTGTGGATGAGTGAATGAAGTTGGGAGGTAAACGGCAGGTGCCCTTACCCCATTTTACAGATGGGAAACTGAGGCCCTGCGTCCTTCCAACTACCCACGGCACAGTGGGCCCAGCACACCACACGGGCCTGCTCAGGGACCCAAGCAGTGGTGGCAGAGACACCACATCCCCAGACCCTCTAACACATGGGGCCCTGGAGAGGTACGGCTTCCTGTGTGCCCTGGGCCTGGTGGCCTGTGGCCTGGCGGCAGGGAGCTTCCCAGTGGGCCTGGTGGAAGGGCCCGGGTGTGCGCCAGGTCTGGAGACAGGCAGCCTACAGAGGCTGCGGTGAGAGGCCTGGACCTCCCACACGCCAGTCTTTCATCCCAGGGTTTTCCAAGTCCCGTCAAGCACTAATTGGGCCTCCCTTCCCCACCCCGAGGGCTCAGCGAGAAGCTTCCACAGGAGGGAGGCTCTCTGGGGTGAAACTGCCGCCCGAGGGCCTAAGCAGACCACGGGAACTCAAAGAGGCCCCGACAAGGCAGCTGGAGCCAGAGCTGCAGGCCACAGCAAACCCTGCTTCTGTCTGGCAGGGTGCCCTGAGCACACCAGGACCCCACCCCGGACCCTGCCTGGGGCCTCAGCCTTCCCATCTGAAAAATGGTCTCTGGGTCTTCCAGCCAAGCCTGCAGTGATCACACGAGCTTCTGGCAAGTCGAGCGGGCCAGGGGTGCAGTGCAGTGGCCCTCTCCAGGCACTCCCAGGTTGGGGGGACACCCTGCCTGGACCACCCAACAGCCCCAGGAGGATTTCGCATGCCCGAACCTGAGAGCAGCCGTGCCCAGAGCACCAGGCTCAGAGCAGGAAGAAGCCTTGTCTGGGCATCACCCCCAAGTCCTCCCCCAACATCAGCCACCGGTACCAACAGTCCCGGGGACATGCTGCATGACACTGCCACCCCCAGGCACAGCCAGGCAGGCCCGAATTTGGCCGGAGCCGAGCTCTCGCCCAGGGCCTTCTGAACTTGTCCATGGAGGTGCTGGGCAGCCCGCAGAGTGGGGAGCCCCCCCACCAGGCACACAGGAAGCTCTGCCAACCCTGAGGACCCCCTTCTCTGGGAGCTCTTACCCATTTCCTTCCTGCAGCCCCCAGCTTGCTGGGCACCCCCTCCCTCACTTGCCCTCTGAGGGAGGAGGGGCATGGCAAGCGGGCCTTGAATTCCATGCCAAGGAGTAGGGGCCCATCTGCCACTGCACAGCAAGACTGCCTCATCGAAAGCCCTCGCCATTCACAGAAAGGAGCATAAATCATTTCACTGAAAGTAAGAGCTTATGGCGTCCAGGTCCAGATGGCGGCACCTACTGGCACAGATGGGAACTGCAACCCAGCCCTGTGAGCCATTAAGCTTCCGGCATCACCATCAGGGGCTCGGCTGGTGAAGAACCCACCCGCAATGCGGGAGATCCCGCTTCCTTTCCTGGGTCAGGAAGATCCCTGGAGAAGGGAAAGGCTGCCCACTCCAGTATTCCTGGGCTTCCCTTGCGGCTCAGCTGGTAAAGAATCTGCCCACGATGCAGGAGACCTGGGTTCGGTTTCCGGGTCGGGAAAGGGATAAGGGATAGGGGATAGGCTGCCCACTCCAGTATCCTGGCCTGGAGAACAGTCCATGGGGTCACAAAGAGTCGGACACGACGCAGCGACTTTCACACATGACCCACAAGAGGATGCCTACAACCTGTATGCCCAGAGGTCTTCCCCAGGGGTCGGTGAGAGCAGGCAGGCTGCAGGAAGGGAGGGAGACACGAGGTCTGGCTGCACGCCCTTGACCTCAGTGAAGGCCCATGACCTTGTCCACCCACCTGTGACGGACATGGAAATGCGCAGCAGGCACGCTGCCCCAACCTGCAGCTGCCCCCAGGCCCACGGTCACTGCTCCTTCCCCACGGCCCGTGGGATGCCCACTTCGCCGGCCCTCGCCGCCCCCTCCCTGCGTGAGGAACCCTGCTTCAGCCCATGCTGCAAGGTGCAGGCTAGCACAGGCCCCTCCCCGTCACTGAGTCCCAGGAAGCACCTTTCTGACCTCCGGGGGACGGGGGCGGGGAGCAAGATGGACATTACAACATCCGTTTTGCAGGCATCGTCCCCAGAGAGCATAGCGGCTACCGCTGGGGCCACAGATGGGAACGTGAGCGTTCCGACCTCTGCATCCAGAAGCCCGAAGGCCTAGCCTCCTGAGGGGAGCCGCCCAACACACTCCTCTAGAAGCGAGATGGGGGTCTGAAGCCAAGAGGGAGACGTCACCCCGGTGTTCCTGCAGTTTCCCCACCTCCACTTGGCCAGCCTGGGGCACCGGAGAGTTTCAGATTGGAGGAGAAGACAAAGGGGCTTCTTGGAGGTGGCTGCCCGAAAGGGGTGGAGTGCAGGGGGCAGGGCCGGGGGCGCCCCCGCTGCTGGCCGTCCACCCCCACAGGCAGGGCCGCAGAGCTCCCCACCCCCGCAGCTGCAGACGCGCGCGGGCCTGGGCCAGGCCTGCTGGGCCTGAGCGGCTGGCTTGTTTGTTTGTTTGCTGCTCCTTGGCAGGAAGGGGCGGGAGAGGCAGGAGAAAGCTCTGGCCGGAAGGAAGGAGGGAAGTGGCCTGCTTGGCTGCCAGCTGCCAGGCGGCACCCCAAGTATGAGAACCACGAGGAGGGGAGCCAGGCGCTGGAAAACTGGGCGGGAGAGCCTGGCTCGAGGAGGGGGGGGGGTACTGGGAGAGAGACGGGGGCCAGCGGTCCTGGGTACAGCCCACCCTCCAGAGGCGAAGGGAGGGCCTGGTTCCCCAGGCCAGCCCCCAGGCTCACGTGAACACCAACCACTCCAGACCAGGGGGCTACAGGCCCCGGGTAAAGGCCACCCCAGCCCATGCCCACCTCAGCAACCCCCAAAGCCCCCAGACTCCCACTGAGGGCCCTTCCTGTTGATACACAACGCCCACAGTAGACATTTCCCGGAGCCCGGGTGACAATGCCCTGGGTGTATTTTCTGGAGTCTTCTGGAGTCTGGCCAGGGAGGGAACATTAGGAAAGAAAGTGCCTAAACACCCCCTGCCCCACGTGTCCGCAGGCTCTGCTTCTTCCGGGCCAGCATGTGTCCCCACCCTCTGATAAGCAGGGGCTACGATAAGGCGCTCTTCTTGAAGTCATACTTTGGACCTTCAGGGGACTCACCACCAGCGGTCACTACATGCTTATCTGATCCTGGGCTGCAGGACTCAAGGCTCAGGCCCAGACCCCACCCTGGGAGCTCCTGACAGCCAACCCTCCCCACCCACGAGGACCCAGGGCACTCCGGGGAAGGGGCAAAGCCCAACTCCCGAATCTCCCTGCCCCAAACCTGGACCACCCTCCGCTGACACCCTCCCGGCCCCTGGGGACCAGCAGCAATCCGTGAGACCTGGCCTCGGGAGGAGGCCATGGCCTGGGAGCTCACAGGGACCCCCACGAAGAGCCAGGCAGCCCCAAGCCGGACAAAGGGACAGAAGGCCTGCCTGGCAGAGTGAGGGACAGACCTCTTCCTTGGCACAGAAAGCACTTCAGGCCATAAAACTGACGCTAAACGCTAACACCTGGAGGCCAGAAACGGATGCCATGGGGCAGAGACGGAATGCCCGGAAGGTTCAGCACCCAGAGCACAGCAGTGACTGTAGGGCCCGGGGCAGGGGTGAAAGGTTACAGTCAGCAAAGTCAGAGACTGTTCCCATGGTACAGGCACAGGCCGCTTCCTGAGGTGGTGAGCTCCCCGTGAGAGCTGTATGCGAGCTCGAGCATGGCCAAGCAGAAGACCCTGGGCTCCCTCTGGGGGACGGGGGGCATTCCCCCAGCCAACAGCCCCCAACCGCACGGGCTCCCTCCTCCAGAAAGCCCTCCAGAACCCTCCGCCTCCCTCCCCGCCCGGGCCCCCCAGAAGGAAGCTGGGGAACCCCCACCAACTCCCTTCCGGCCTCTGCCAGGGAAGGCGGGGGTGGCGACAGGAAATGCCAGCCCAAGGCAAGCCTCACAGGCTCGAGGCCAGGGGACCCCCGACCCTCGGAAAGCAGAGCTGGGAGGCTCCACTGCTCTCCTGAGCCTGCAGGGCTCAGCAGGGCGGGGTCCGAGCAGGCCCCAAGCTGGGGTTCAGGGTCCAGGCTGCATGTCCTGGGGGCCAGGAGGGCACCAGGCCCGGCCAAGCAGGAAGCCCAGCAGATGCGAGGGAGTGTGGGGAGGGGCCGCGGGCAGGAGCTGAGCAGGGGGCAGGAACAGACGGGCACAGGGGGGCGCGGCGAGAAGAGCCCCAGGGAATCAGCCCCCGACCCGACCAGGACCAAGCCAGGCTCTGAGCACGGGCATCCGCTCCCCCACCCCTGCCAGAGGACCACCCTCCCCCGGCCCCCTGGAACCGAAACCCCACGGCGGGGAGCTGGCAGGCCCTCCGGAGCTTCCTGGGACACCCACCCCCAGCCCCCGCCTTCCGGAAGGACTGCTTCCCCTGGCACCCGCAGGAGGCAGAAGTGGCAGCCGTGGGGCCTGCGGTGGGACCACGGCGCGCCGGGGTTTGGGGGAGGCGGGGCGTGGGGGCCGGGGGGGCAGGAAGGTCCACAGGCCCCACGGGGAGGGGGACCCTCAGGAACGGGGGCAGCACCCTCCTGTGAGTGGGCACGCCTGCTGTGCAGACAGGCCCTGCAGAGCGGGGTCCCAGCTGAGCCGGGGACCTGCAGAGGGTGGGCGGGGAGCACAGCCGGCCCACGGCCTCTGCCCGGGGGCTCAGGCGGCCTGGACTGAGGCTCCTCTGGGGTACCATGGCCCTTTCCCCAACAACGCCCCAAGCCTCTGCCCCAGCGTGGGGGACACGGGTCAGCCCGGCCTCCACCTCGGGGCCTCAGAGGAGGGTCGAGCCCAGCGGGCAGGCGGCCGCAGGGGCCCTAGCAAGGGGCCTTCCCACCGGCCAGAAGGGTCCCAGGCCTAGGAGGCCATCGACGTCAGGGCCCACACCAGAGTCCAGGGCAGCCCCGACCCTCCAGACCCCGGAGGAGACAGGAGCGGGGAACACAGTGACCCAAGACGGGCGTCTCCGTCACCCCTCGCGCACCGCCCAGACACCCCGACACCCGGCAGGGCTCCACCCGAGCAAGCCGCGTGGGAGGCAGGCGGCCGCCAACTGCCCTGCCCAGCCTCCGTGACACCTGGGGGAGGGGGAGGAGAGGGCAGGCCGACTGGAGGCCGCTAAGTGAGGAGCAGACAGCGCGACCCCACCGGCGTCAAGGCTACACCAGGGCCCAGAGGGACCAGGGGCTGCGGACTCGGTGGACGGAAGCTCTGCCAGCACCACCACCATCGGCACCACCACCCGAGGGGCCACTTGCCCCGCCCCCCGAGGCTGTGGACGGTGACCCTGGGTGGCTTCTGCGGCGAGTGACAAAGGCTCGATGCTCCGGGCTCTGATGGCGGTCCTGAGCCGGCCGGGGCTGGCGAGGGGCGGGGGAGGGAAGGGAAGCGGTGGGGCCGCCCTCGCTGGCACACTGGCACACTCTGGGGGCACCGCGGTTGGGCCCTGTGGTGGCAGGTGTGACTGGAGCCCGGCTGCCATGCTGGAAGTGGGGAGCGCAAGCGGGAGGTGGGGGTGGGGCAGACGGGGCTCCCAAGGCCAGCCGGCCGGCGCCTGGACCTCCAGGTCCAGGAGAGAGCTCAGGCGCAATGGTGCCAAGGCCCTGGGTGGGGCGCTCAGGCCGGGGTCTTGGCAGGAGGCCGCCCCCCAGGCCCACGCCCAGAAGCTCACGGTCCCAGGGGTCTGGGGTCCAGCCTGCACACCAGGCCAAACAAGAGTGCCAACCCAGCGTGTCTGCGCCAGCTTTCCCCCAGTTCCTGCAGCGGACCCTCCACAACCCACTGGGCTGGCAGCACCCAGACAGGCACCCACGGAGGGCACTCCCTGGGGGCACCCTAGAGGCTGAGGGGCATGCTGAAGCTGGAAGGGGCATTGCTCCGGCCGAGTCCCGGAGCCCCGTTCACCCCAACTCTCCACGACTCGGGGAGCCAGGCTCGCCAGTGCAGGGAACACACCTGGCCAGACCCCCGGGATGCTGGGGCCAGACCACGGCGGAGCCCTGCAGCTCTGGCCCCTTCCCCTGGCTGCAAGACGGCCCCTCCACCAGGACACCCGGAGTGCGCCTGGTGCAAAGACCACCACACAGGCCGCTCAGAGCCTCCAGATAACGGGGGCTACTGGACAGACACCAGCGCCTGCCCCTCCTGCACGCCGCAGGTGCCCTGAAGGCTGGCGCCCAAAACGCCAGCTCGCCACCCTCCGGCTCCCCGCCCCCATGACTCCAGGGCCTCCTGGACCTCAGGGCTCGGCCCGTTTTTCAGCCAGGTGACCCCAGACGGACCAACCCCTAGGTCAGCCCAGCAGGCAGGCCTGTCCCCAGAGGCCTGGGGGAAGCTGGGGGTTGGGGACGTTTAGGGTCAGGACTGGCAATGACTGGACGGCGGCCACGGCATTCAGAGACCCACCCCAGGGCCAGGCTCCCACCTGGGTACCATTTCTCCATCCGCCCAGCAAGGTGCTCACCCCACGGCGCAGGCCACAGAGCCAGCAGCTGGGGCCCACGCCGGAGATGGCCGGGGACGATGAGGATTCAGGCGACCTCAGTGACAGGGCCCCCCGCCCTCCCCGGGGCCATTCCTTCTGCTCAGTGGCCAGACAGGAGCTGCCCTGGGAGGAGGTCAGGGAGGGGCCAAACCTGAACCCCCAGGCCTGCCGGAACCCCCGGGAGGAGGCAGGGGGTGGGGGGCGGGGGGCCACAGGGAGGGGGCCACAGGGCAGCTGAGGCTGTGCTCAGCCCCTCGGTCAGTCCGACTCTTGGAGACCCCTGGGACTAGCCTGCCAGGCTCCTCTGTCCATGGGGATTCCCGGGCCACAGTCCTGGCGCGGGCTGCCGTCTCCTTCTCCAGGGGACCTTCCTGATTCACGAAGCGAACCTGCGCCTCCTGCACCGGCAGGTGGACTCTGTCCAAAGAGCACCACTGAGCCTGCGCGCAACGCCGCCACCGCCGCGGCCTCTGCAAAGCGGAGATCCCCAAACGCAGGGCCTGCTGGCGGCCGGTGGCCTGTGCAGCCCCCGCCTGAAATCAGAGCAACCTCGAGGTAAAGCTCGAGTCTGGGACACAGCCCCGGTGGCCGCCCCGCCCTCTGGGAGCCTGGGGACTCGAGCAGCCCTTTGTCCCACCTGCAGGTGAAGAAGGGGCTGGGAGGGCGGGGTGCTCCCCGCCCCCAGCGCCAGAGCCGCTCTCCACCAGACGCCCAGCACTCCTCACTCTCACGCAGAGACCCCGGGCCAGCCCAGGAGGCCGGCCCCGAGTTCCAGGCCGGACCTGCTGCCGGCGAGGACGTCCACCGTGGGGACGACGAGCGCGGGCATCCGGGAGCACGCTCACCTCTCCAGGGCCCGGCAGGGGCTCCCGGGCACCACGGCCTCCCGTCCAGGCAGTGCCCCTGAACCTTCCCCAGAAACTCCGGGGAGCTGGCCCAGGCGGCAGAGGAGGGGACGCGGGGCGTGGGGGAATTCCTGACGAAACCCCGCCTGCCCCACGGCCGTCTAGAGGGCAAGGGGGCCCCCCGAGCCCGCGGGCTGGCTGAGGCAGTTTCTCTTCAACAGGAAAAGAAGTGATGCTTGTTTCATTCTGAGCCACGCCGCTCCGCGGGCTCAGGGGCCACCGCCCAGCTCTGTCGTGGAACACAGGTGCCTCCACCCCCGGCCTGTCTGAAGCTCTGCATTTCCCGCAGCCCTGCGGCGTCGGGGACACCCAGCAGATACTCAGGCCTCCTGCGCTGGAGACGGGGGCAGCTGTCCCGGGGGCCCTCCCGCCCCAGGATGCCGGGCGGCCAGGGAGCAGGGCGGCTCCTTGGGGCCTGACGTGGGCTGGCCTCTACCGGGACGTCCCCAGCCCTCCCACCACCCTCAAGCATCGCCATTTCTCGGATGTGGGCATGGATGCTCGGCATCTCCAGAGCCACGCGGGGGGTACAGCAGGGCCAAAGCTGAGACCTGGGGGTGCAGAGAGCCAGCCCGGCACCCAAGGGGCTCCTGGGGGGCTTCTGGAGACCCCACCACCACAGGGTGCCGCGAGCCTGGCCCCTCGGTGTCCTCCCAGGGCAGAGGCTCACCCCCACCCCCCACACTGACTCATCCGGAGTCACCAGGCCGGTGCCCGTCATGAGCGGAGGCGCGGGCGGCAGGGCCTCTGCAGACGGAGGCAGGGCTGCTCCCGTGAGACAGACCGAGAACTGGAGCGGGGCTTCCCCGTCTCCGCTGCGGCGGGAGCTCCTCCCGCCTGGGCTAGCACGGTGGCCCCCACACAGCCCAGCTTATCACCCCCACTCACCCCTGCTAAGAGCCTGGGGGGAGGCCCGCACAGACTGCACCTCGGCACCCCTTCGGGCTACGTCCCACTGAGCCGGCCCACCTGGGGGCTCACGAGCTGGCAGGACTGTCCCCAAGCTGAGATCTGACCCCCACCCCGGCCACCCCTTGGGGACCTGCTGCGTGCCAGGCTGTTCCTCCAGTCCCCGCCCCAGGCCCCCAGCAAGTGCAGGGACAGGACGGGGTCCCCACTCTGCACTGGGGGACCAAGAACCTCACCCCGTCCTCACAGAGCATCGAAGCGCAGTCCCAGGTCCCTGACCTGAGGCCTCGTTCCTGACACACCTCGCGGGCCAGCGGCCAGGAGGCTGAGACCCTCCGCAACCCCCAGCGGGCACTTTTCAGGGGCCGTCGAGGCAGCAGAGGGGAGAAGCCAGCGGACACCCGCCCCCATAGTGAGGGTACGCAAGAGACACAGGGACAGGCTGCATTCACGCCCCACGAGCCCAGAGAACCCGCACAGCGACGCAGCGACTTCCCACAGCAGCGTCCAGCCCGGCCACCCAGCCCACGGGCCTCCAGGCAGGCGGACGGGCCGTCTGGCAGCGGGACAGCCTCCCCGGGCCTGGATGACCGTGACCTCCGTGAGGGCCCCGTCAGCCCCTCTGTACAGACGGAGCCTCAAGAGGCCACGCTGGGATCTGGCCGCAGCCAGGCCACAGCGGCCGGCTCAGCATGCCCTCCCCGCCCTGTGGCAGCCCCTGCACTGGCCGCTTGGCAGTAGGACCCCCGCGCCCTCGGCCACCACCAGAGCCTCCCATGACCCCCATCACGGCCCTCAATCCCAAAGCCCACCCTCTCCCCGCCTCCCCAGCACCCCCTGCCTCAGTGCCCCTTCCCGCTGGACCTCCGTGGACCCTTCTCAGCCTCGTCAACAACCACAAACAGCCTCCAGGAGGGGCCAAGACCAGGGTCGACGGTGCGGGAGGGGGACCTGGGGATTGTACGCTTCCACCGCTGGCACCTGCCCTCGGGACACGGGCAGATAGCCGCTGCGAGCCCCGGGCAGCTCTGGATGGGAGGTGGGGCCCAGGGCTGCCGATCACCGTCCAGCCAGATGGCTGACACGCACCCCCAGGGCAGCGCCACGCGGAGGGGCCGCAGGGCCTGGTCACACGCACCCCCAGGGCAGCTGGACTCCAGGAGGCCCAGACTCCGGGGCAGGGCCACACCAAGGCCAGGGGACGCAAGCCAGGCAGGCAGAGGTGTCCAGCTCTCTTGGCCGGCCCCCCGGCACATAACACAGAGTAGCAGGGACCCAGAACTACGCCCCTCGAGGCTCCAAACCCACCCCGACTCCCCAAACCCACACGCCGTCCACAGAGCCGCGCGGGCAGCAGGGCGCAGCCCCTCCCGGGGAGCCGCAGCCCACTGGACCTCCGTGGACCCTTGCCACCTGGCCTCGCGGGCGGTCAGCTGCCGCCTGCACCTTCAGAAAGACAGCAAAGGACAACCTCTCCATCAGAGGCCTTGAGCACAGCGCCTGCACCTGCCCAGAGCTGAGCAGGCGGCCGACGCAGGTGCAGGAAGACCCCGGACAAGAGCGGGGAGGCCTGGTGCGCTCGGGATGGCGGCCACCAACTGCAGACGCTCAGGCACGGCACGCGCTCGACTCGCGGAGCCGTCCTTGCTCGGGCCTAGTGACTCGATGCTACCCACAGCGCTAGCACGCCGCTTTGGAGGACTTCCCAGGCAATGAGCGACTGGAAAAAGCCTGAGGCGGTACCAAGAGAAGCCAGGCAGGAGACAATGGGCAGAAAAAGTCGGCCAAATGCCCAGCAGCCAAGCGCACGCTTTACGTCAACAGATCCCCGAACCCTGCGCGCACCTCCCACGTGTGGCCTGGACAAGGGCCCCTCCCCCATGGAGACGGGCAGCGTGCCTGCAGCACACTCAGAATGTCCGGCCCAGCCACCAAACACGATGACACCTTGTCACACGAGGGCTGCAACAACCGAAGTGCCCGCCACACACACACACACACACACACTCACACACACACACTCACACACACACTCACACACACACACACATACACACACACTCACACACACACACTCACACACACTCACACACACACACACACACACACACACACACTCACACACACACTCACACACACACTCACACTCACACACACACTCACACACACACTCACTCACTCACTCACTCACTCACTGCTTCTATCTAAGAACTCCGGACTAAGGGTCAACACATCCCACACCCTCTACGGGCACAGAGCCGCCCAGGCCAGCCCAGGACATTTTCCGTGTGAAGCTCGCTTCACTTGACTGAATGTTTTGTCGTGTCAAGAGACAAACAGACCTAGAAAATTCTCTTCCCTGCACCCACTTTACAGACGAGAAAACCAACAGCAGAGCTGGAGGTCTGTCCAGGCTGGCATGTTGGGCTGCCCAGTGCTTGCCCTCGAGGGACAGCTGCTGGAGGGGTGTGGACACAGACCCCCGCCAACGCCTCCAGATCAGGAAGGCAGAGCCCCCCGCGGCGCAGGGCTCTCCGCTGCAGGACGCAGCCTTCGAGAAACCTCGGGCTTGGAGACTTGGACCTGGAGCCAGCCTTCGCGGTGGCTCGGCGAGGGTGGGGGACACCAGCCCCAGGACGTGTGCGTGGCACCAGCAAGCCTGGGTGCCCGCCCCTGGGATCCTGACTGCTGAACACAGGTGAGGCTTGTAAAGGGCAGCGGAGGGCAGGCAGCCCGGCACCCCGCTCTCCAGCAGGCTCTCATTTCAGGTCCCGGAGGCGGCCTGGAGCAGCCTCGCCTGGCGCCCACCACCATGCACACGGCGGGAGAAAAGCCGGGCCAGGCCGGCGAGGCACCCTAGACGTGGGGGCAGGACCCTGACCAATCACGACAGCAGGGACTCAGGAGGCCTGGACAGGCAAAGTGCTCCCAGCTCCCGTGCGTGCCGCCAAGTCTCTTCCCTGAACCGCTGTGTGGCTCTGGGACCGTCACGTCATGTCTCGGGACCTCAGCATCCCCTCAAAACTGGGCACAGTGGAGGATGTCCTTACAGGAGCATTGGCAGAGCATGGCGAGTGACTCTCGTGGGCCCTGGCACAGGGTGAACGTGACGGGGCAGAGCGCCTTGCAACCAAAACAAAGGCCGGTGGCAGTGAGGCGGGCCAGGCGGGAACAGGTGCTGGCACCCCCCGTACGATGCAGGGACTGGGACCTCCTGGGATTCCAGCCTCCTCCAGGCCTCCCTGCCCGCCCCACGGGAGCTGAAACCCAGGGCTGAGCCAGGGCCGGGGCCAGCTGTCCATCCCGGGCCGGCCCTGGGCAGCCCCAACCCCATGGAACTTCCTCAGCGGGTCCAGGGCCTCCTACAGCTAGACAAGCTCTGCCCGCCAGAGCCTCAGTTTCTTCGTGTGAAGAAGGGCCAAGCCAGACCTCAAGAGGCCCTCCTCCAGGGAGCCTCGGGGCAAGGAGACGGGAGAGGCAGTCTTCCTCCCCTCCCACCCAACATCTGCTGTGCAGACACCACGGGAAGACTCAGGACCCCAAAGAGACGACCTGAGCACGCCGGGCTCCGGGCATGCGCTGGATGACCGCAGTGGGGCCCAGGAAGGTCACGGGCTGCGGGGACAGCCTGGCCCCCACCCAGCTGTCCTCACCTGCCCCTGCCTGGCCCAGATACCCGCCAGGAACGCCACACTCCTCAGGGGAGACCCTGGCCCCTCCCAGGCCCCCAGCACCCCCTCTCCCACCCCAGCCTGGCCCTACCTGCCAGCCACCTGCGGTCCCCCGCCCGCCAGGCCAGGCCACCTCCGGAAAGAGAGGCCAGCAGCTGCAGCCTCATAGCCAGGGCCGGCGAGAGGTCCCACCACAGGGGCGGCCGCACCGGTCCCCGGCCCACCGGCCCGGGGTCCCTCGGCCCCTGGCGCTGCAGCGTGGCGGGCAAGTCGGCCGCGGAAGCCTGGGAAGGGGCCCAGGAGGCCAGCGTCTCCGCCAGGCAGCTGGGAACTCGCCAGAGTGGCCGAGTTCCCCTTTCCCAGGACCGCCCGGCCCCCCACCCTCGCCCAGACACCTGTGACCACAGGCCGCTCCCATTGGCCGAAGCACAGGCTGCTCAGAGGAGGACGGGGACCCCAGCCTCGTTTCCTCAATCTGAGCTCGGCCTCGGCCTGCAGACAGCGCCGCGCATGGGACCCGGGCCCAGCCGGGGGCCAGCAGAGGCTGAGGACAAAGCCGGGACCACAGTTGAAACCCACTCACGGCCGCCAGCTGCCGGGGTGCGGGCCGGCCAAGTGGGCTGGCTGAGCCCAGCACCCTAGCTGCAGGCTGGCATGAGGACGCTCAACCCCCCAGGTGCACTGACCCAGCCGGAGTGCTGGAGCAAGCCGACGCAGCCTTCTTGGGGGCCACAGACCCCTGGCCACCGACCCTCAGGTCTCCACCTGGCCCCGCTGCTCGCCGGCAGCGAAGGTCGTGCAGGAGGGGCAGCAGAGGCCCAGGCTGAGCCCAGGACGGGCCAGCGGGCCTGGCGAGGGCGGCGGGTGGACAGCAGGGCTCTGACTGCCGGGACGGGGGGCCACGAGGCGCCCGCAGCCAGAGAAGCAGGGCTCTGGCAGGACCAGCTGGGCCCCAGGTGGGGGCTCTGCCCCCAAGAGGGAGGCGAGCAGGACGTTGGGAAGGAAGGAAGCCGTAGTGGCTCCCGGCCACCCTCCAGCCACACAACGGGGTCATTCTTCCGGGGCACAGAATGCCTTTTGTAGGCCGGCGGCCAGCGGCCCGGCCCCAGGGCCGGCAGTTGCAGGGGGGCGGGGGGCGCGGGGGCTGCGTCACAGGGCCCCCTGCTGCTCCCGCACAGGCGAGTACAGGGTCCTCAGTCCCGGCCCCCCGCCCCCAGAGGCCTGAGGTCCAGCCAGCTGCACACATCCGGGCACACAGGCCAGCTGCCCTGGCGGCTCTGGCCGCACACGCCGCGTGCACGCTGCCTGCTCCACAGCGGCTGGCGGGCACACTGGCAGCCCTGCCTACCCCTGGGCACATGGAAACCCCGCTGCCCACGTGGGGCCCAGGCAGCCTCCCTCCTCTCCCAGGACTCCTCCGGAAGGGCGGGGGTACCCCTGCCCAGGCAGACTCGGCAGACAGACCCAGCAGCAGCCCCTGCCCGCATCTCCCGCGAACCCCACACCCTCGGGCACGCATCGGCCCCAACTGTAGTCTCCACCTGAAACCCAACCTACTGTGGGACCGGATGGGAGGCGAGGGGGTCCATCCCCATCCCACCCCACCCTGCCCGAAAAGGTCCACACTCGCAGAAACCCACCCGGGTCAGGGCTCAGCGAGGAGGAGGAGACTCCCGGGGTTCACACTGCTGAGTGGCGACTCCAGGACGCCCGGCTCTGGAGCGGGAGGTGGGGCATCCCTTCCCACCTCGCCTGGCTCGGGTGTCTGCCGAGCACACGTGGTGTGGTTTTCACGATAAGGACACAAACAGCCTCTGCGGAGGCCTGGTTTTAGCAGGATCCTGGCCGGACGGGCCCAAGGCTGCGGCCGCCCCTCCTCCGCCTGGGCCGGGATTCCCCGCTTCGCTCCTCCTCGCGGCTCCCTGCTCCTCCGGTTCTGAGCCCAGGAGCGCGCCAGGCTAAACTCGCCAGGTGGACGGGGGTGTGGCGGGGGCCTGCCTGCCCACGGCGAGGATCCCAGCCCAGCCCAGTCTAGGGGCAGGCCAGGCCAACTCAGCTGCGGCTGGTGGTCAACCGTGACGCCCGGCTCCTCCCCAGCTGCCTGAGGGCCCGGCCGGGCAGCCAGGGTCCGGGACACCCAGGACACAGCCAGGAGGTGCCCATGACGTCCACAGGGCCCTCGCCCCACTGACTCAGTTCGTTTGCAGCCAGCAAGCCCTGTCACGTGAACGCTACCTCCAGCCACCACCCCCGGGCCCGCTCGTGCTCAGCCCCACAGGTGGCAGGCAGGGCCGCCTCTCAGAGTCACCGCAGACTCACTCCCAGCAGCTACAGAGCCGGGCCCAGGGCGCCGCCTGGCCAGCAGCTGGCCCCCACCCGCCACGCCCCCTCAGCCTCAGACCCCAGCATCAGCCCGCGCGTGGACAGTCCCCTGCTCCTGGCCTGCCCCAACCCAGTCCATGTCCCCTCTGCACCCTCAGAGCAAGTGGAGCTGGCCAGGCGCTGGGCCTGCCCCACCGGGTGGTGGCCTCGGTGGCGACGCACTCTGCACATGTGACCCACCTGTGCAGACGCCCTGGGGAGCTCTCGCAGGACTGGGTGTTCAGAGGGCTCGACTGTGGCCACCTCCCCTCCGTGCGCACACATGAGCCACATCTGTGGGTCCCCTCAGCCTGCAAGTCTGAGCGGGCCCTGGGAGTCCCACCAACCAGGCCCTGCCCCTGGGCAGGCCCGGCCAAAGGCACCCAGAGTGTGCCGGGGCTGAGCCAACCCCGAGCTGCAGTGCCTCTGGGTGGGCAGAAAAGGAGGGGCCCCAGGGAGCCAACCCACAGAGGCTGAACCAGCCAGGAGCAGCCCACGGCGCTCACGTCTCTTCCCCAGCCACGCTCATCAACATCACGTCTGTGGCCTAGGCCGGCCACAGTGGGAGAGTCTGCCCCCTGGAGAGCAGAGCAAGCCACAGACCACAGGCCCCCAGCCCCGAGCCCCAGGCTGCCCCCTGCTCAGCCTTGGCATCCCCCCCGGTGTAGCTGGAGGGGGTCAGCAGGGGCCTGAAAGGTCCCTCCCCTCGCCCCCAGCACCCGTCGCCCCCAGAGACCTCCCGTTCCTTCCAAGCACTGGGGCCCGGTTCTGACCTCGTTTCTGGGCCGCCCGGCTGGTCCAGCAACAGTGAGGACTTTGGTGCGGGGCTCTCCCCGGGGCGGCCTCTCCCTCCCACCAGCTGTCCTGGACCTGCCTCGGTGCCCACCTCCCGGCCTCCAGGAGGCCCCTCCGGCCCCACTGCAGACCCCTGC
Organism: Ovis aries; assembly: GCF_016772045.2. Lineage (NCBI taxonomy): Eukaryota > Metazoa > Chordata > Mammalia > Artiodactyla > Bovidae > Ovis > Ovis aries. The sequence continues at coordinate 1,893,274 of NC_056056.1, forward strand.
CTCTCCCAGGCCTCTCACCCTGGCAGCCGAGGAAGCCAGAGGACGGGCCCTGCCCAGGGCCCCCAGAGCCCAGGCGAAAACACACACACACACACACACACACACCACCCAACCCTCAGCTTCCTTCCTCCTTGCACGGCCAGTGCGGAGAACAGCAGGCAAGGGCCGGGGTGGGCGGAGGCGGCCGCGCCAGCGCCACGCAGAGCCCCCAGCTGCCCCGGGCTCGGCCCACGGCCCCTCCTTCTCGTTCACATCCTGGCGGGGGCAGGGTACACAGAGGTGCAGCGCAGAGACCAAGGCCCCCCGGGGGCAGCGGCGGGCACACTGAGGCTGGGTCTCTCCACCTGCAGCGCCCCCCACCACCCAGGAGCACTGGTCTGCTCCTGTCCCCACTCCCAGGAAGCACAGCAGGACACCACGGAAGTCAGGGGCTTGGTGCGCAGGGAAGCCACCCCACAACCCAGACCAGGGCCCCCAGCCCTCTGCTGACCGTTATCGTGGAACAGATTCACCAGAGGTCTCCACCCGCCACGGCCAGCAAGCCCAGCCCCACCTCTCTCCCGCAGACCCAGCCTGCCCCACACAGGCCTCAGTGCCCGGAACCCCAGCCCCCTGCACTTGGTGTGGCCCTCCACCCCTCTCAGTCCCAGGCCTGGCCCTCGGAGTAGAAGCAACCATTCATTCCCCTTGCATCTTCCTGCCAGGGACACTCGCTCCTGGAAGCCCTCCTCACACCCGTGTAGCGAGCTCAGGACAGGGCCCAGCCCTGTGGATGCCAGCTCAGGTCTAAGCCCCCGCCCCGGAGGACAGGCAGGGTCCCGCCCCAGGCTCAGGACCCTGCCACCTCTGCCCTGCTCCAGCCCCGCGCCCCACCGCCCCTAAGACTTGGGAGACCAGCCCAGCCCGCCAGCCGCCCCTCACAGCGCCCCACATCGGCGCTGGAAGGCGGGGCCCCTCCAGGCCCAGACCCGGCTCCATCTGCAGCCTCACAGCCAGCACCCCACCCCATCCCCACCGTGGGGCCCCGGCTCTCACCCCCCCAGGGCGCTGCTGGCTCTGCCGCCAAGCAGACAGGAGGAGAGCTGACCCTCAGGAGGGCGGGAACCCCTGCGGCTCTAAGTGCCCCCGGCCCCGACTGAAGCACCGCAGGGCTGCTCCTCTGGCCTCTGACCCCCAAGACCCGGGAGCCAGAGGGGCTGCAGGCGCTCAGCGGGACGCAGCCACCCCCGCCAGACAGGACGGGACATCCCTGGCACAGAGGACCGGGGCCCGGGCTGGAGGTGCTCTGGACACGGAAGCCCTGGACCCCGGGCCTGGACGCTGTGTCCGTCTGCCTCCCCACCTACCCTCCTCCAGCAGGTTCTCAGCCCACGCGGAAGGTGGGCACGGGGCGGGGTGGGGGCACAGGGTCCCTGTGAGGCACGGCCTGGTCCACAGGCAGGACAGCACTGCCCCCAGGCGCTCAGAGACCCCGCGCCCAGGCCTGGGCCTGTCCCGGCTTCTCCGGGAGGCCACACGCAACCCCCAGCCCCCCACCGCCCCAGGGCCGCGGCCAGTTCCCAGGCCCGGCCGGCAGCGTGCCCCGTCACGCCAGCCTGCAGCCCGGCCCCCGCCACCCCCGTGCTCAGGATCAGGGTGACTCACGGGGCTGGCACGCCGCCTCCGGCCCCCGCCACGGGCGGCCGCCCTGAACACACACACACACCTGTCCGGACTTGATGCCGCAGGCCGGCGGAGGGGCCTGGGAACTGTGGGCGGGGCCGGCCGGGCTCTGGGCCATGAGGGGCCCCCAGGAGGGGCCCAGGAAGGCTGCACTCAGGCTGGCAGCCAGGAGCTGCAGCCTGACCCGAGACCCCACAGGCCCAGGAGCTGCAGCCCAACCCCAGAGACCCCACAGGCCCAGGAGCTGCAGCCCGACCCCAGAGACCCCACAGGCCCAGGAGCTGCAGCCCGACCCCAGAGACCCCACAGGCCCAGGAGCTGCAGCCCGACCCCAGAGACCCCATAGGCCCAGGAGCTGCAGCCCGACCCCAGAGACCCCACAGGCCCAGGAGCTGCAGCCCAACCCCGAGACCCCACAGGCCCAGGATCTGCAGCCCGACCCCAGAGACCCCACAGGCCCAGGATCTGCAGCCCGACCCCAGAGACTCCACAGGCCCAGGGAGCGGTTCGGGGAAGGGCCTGGGAGCTGCACTCCGGCCCACCCCACGTCAGCGGCCCAGACGCCAGCATGCCAACCGACCAGCCAGGGAGAGCGCCAAGCCCTGCAAATCTAGGCCCAGACCACCACCCTCCCTCCGTGAGGCCAAACATCGCCCTGGAGGCCGGGCAGGCCAATGGGCCCCGACCAGCACGGGTCTCGGGCGCTGGCAGGTGGCGCCTGGGGAGCCCACCACAAGGACGAGCCCAGTCCAGCCACTCAGGCGTGTCCGGCTCTCCGACTGCAGCCCCCAGGCCTCCCTGTCCATCACCCACGCGCGGAGCCTGCCCACACTTGTCCATCGAGTCGGTGATGCCGTCCAGGCATCTTATCCTCTGTCGCCCCCTTCTCCTCCTGCCTTCACTCTTTCCCAGCATCAGGGTCTTTTCCAAGGAATCAGCTCTTCGCATCAGGTGGCCAAAGTATTAAGAGTTTCAGCTTGAGCACCAACCAGTCTTTCCAATGAATATTCAAGACTGATCTCCTTTAGGATGGACTGGTTGGATCTCCTTGCAGTCCAAGGGACTCTCAAGAGTCTTCTCTAACACCAGTTCGAAAGCATTAGTTCTTCAGCGCTCAGCCTTCTTTGCGGTCCAACTCTCACACCCATGGGCCTTACTTCTGTTCAGGCCAGGCCCGAGGTCTCAGACGCCTGTCAGGGCTGTCCTGCACCTCCCAGAAACCAGAGGGGCCAGAAGGGGTCCTGACAGCAGGGAGCCAAGGCCCTGCCAGCCGTCAGGGGGGCATGGCAAAGGCCTCCGAGGGGGCGGCCCCACAGCAGCTGCAGGGGCCAGAGCAGGCCTCTGGCACAAAAGGGCAGTGTCCACCCACGTCCATCCACCACCCCAGCAGGACCCCCTCAGGCTTCCCTGCTGCACCCCCACAGCCCCCCAGGAGCCCACCAGGCCAGGCGCCCACCTCGAGGTAGCCTCTGCCCCTCTGGCCCCCAGGCAAGGATCAGCACTCCTGCACAAGAGGCAGGAAGCCCCAAGGCCCAGGGCCCAGCCAGTGCAGGTGAGCGGGGCGGGGTCTGCAGGAGAGGCTGAGACAGAGGGGCCCTGGGACGGTGCGAAGGGGGCCCTGCTGTGCAGGGTGGGCGGGAGGCCCGGGACCCCGTCCTAGGGCTCTGGCGGCGGGACAGTGGCCGGCACTGCCCGCGTTCGCTGACCGACTGTTGGACAGGCGATGTCAGCACAGGCCCCACCAGAGGGAAGGCGCGAGGCAGGGCTGCCCCGACCCACAGCACAGGCAGACCCCACTGCCGGGCACAGGATGGCGCTGGGCAACCTGACTCGAGGGAACAAAGCACAGTCACCGGCAGGGGAGGCCTGGCTCTCACCCTGCACTCGCCCCAGAAGGCGCCAGGGCGGCGTGGCTGGGCCCGCACGGATGCCTGCGGGCTGATGCACGGTCAGGCTGCGGTCCCGCTGGGGTCCAGAGCCCTGGCTGTGCCGGAACCTGCCTCCCTCAGCAAAGCCGGTTCCAGGCCTCCCCCCCGAGCGGAGCGGGGCGTGCACGAGGGGTTAAGAGTGCCCCACCTCCGGGTGCAGCCCAGCTCCCACGGGCCCGTGGACCACGGCTGAGCCCGTGAGGAAGACAGGGAGAGCCACACCGCCCCGCCTGCCCTCCCCAGAAAGCTCCCAGCGTGTCCCCCCGGGCACAGTCCCCACCCGGCCACGGTGCACCCAGGCCACGGTCCCCCCAGGCCTTGATTCTCCACCCCAGGCCACAGTCACCCTCAGGCCACAGTCCCCCCAGGCCACAGTCCCCCCCAGGCCACGGTCCCCCCAGGCCACAGTCCCCCCAGGCCACAGTCCCCCCAGGCCTTAATTCTCCCCCCCCAGGCAACGGTCCCCCCCAAGCCAAGGTCCCCCCAGGCCATGGTGCCCCCCAGGCCAAGGTCCCCTCAGCCCACAGTCCCCCCAGGCCACGGTGCCCCCCAGGCCACGGTCCCCCCAGGCCAAGGTCCCCCCAGGACAGGGTCCCCCCAAGGCCACAGTCCCCCCAGGCCAGAGTCCCCCCCAGGCCAGGGTCCCCCCCAGGCCACGGTCCCCCCAGGCCAAGGTCCCCCCCAGGACAGGGTCCCCCCAAGGCCACAGTCCGCCCCAGGCCAGGGTCGCCCCCAGGCCACAGGACCCATGACCACACCCCCCAGGCCACAGTCCTCCCCCAAGGCCACGGTCCCCCTCAGGCCAAGGTGCCCCCAGGCCAAGGTCCTCCCCAGGACAGGGTCCCCCCAAGGCCACGGTCCCCCCAGGCCACGGTCCCCCCAGGCCTTGATTCTCCCCCCAGGCCACGGTCCCCCCCAGGCCAGAGTCCTCCCCAAGGCCACGGTCCCCCCCAGGCCACGGTCCCCCCAGGCCACAGTCCCCCCAGGCCTTGATTCTCCCCCCCTGAGGCCACGGTCCCTCCTCAGCCACGGACCCCCAGGCCACGGCCCCGGGGAGTGGCCCCTCTCCCTCGGCCACCTTCTGGAGGCAGGAGCGGGCAGCCCCTCAGGAGGCAGGACAGAGACTGCTCGGGGCTAGAACTGTCCCCCCAACACGCAGCCAAGCTCCGGGTGGCCTGGCTCCCCGCCTCTGACCCCTGCGACCCCAGCCCCTCCCCATGCAGAAGGCGCCCCTGAAGCAGCCCCGGGGGGCCCTTACCCCGCCACCCCCCAAACTCAGGGCCTTGCTCACCCACACTCTCAGCCCCTTCCTGCCTCGCTCAGAAGGCATGGCAGCTGCCAACTTCCTGCCAGCGGCTTCGAACCCACAGTTGGTGTAAGGCCTGCTCAGCACCCTGCGAGGGTCGCCGGCAGGAAGGCCGAGGAAAGTGTGGGGGAGGGCCGCAGGCCTCAAGCCCTGGGTGGCCGGGCCCCTGCAGCCCTGAGACAGCCCAGCCACACGGTGCCTCCCCAACACACCGCCCCCATCCCAGGGGCTGGGACACGGGTGGGTCTGGAATCGGGGCCCATGACCCTGAGGACACGCACGCATGGAGGGTCAGGGAAAAGAGGGACTCAGACTCCGGGTGAACACTAAATTTCAGGAGGACGGGGTGCTCCTCACACCCCCACATCCAGCATGAGTCGGTAAGCTCTCACTCTGGGCCTCTGAACAAGGGCAATGCGTGTGTCTCACTGAGAGCGCACGGACCCCGGAGCTCCGGGCAAGCTCCAAGTGGGGCCTGCCTGCCCCACGGAGGGGCTCGCCCAGACCCAGCCCCGCTCTGGGCCTCCGCCGATGGCCCTGCAGGCGGAGGGGCCAGGCTACCCCCATTCTCACCTGCTCACTGGCCGGGCGTCTCCATGACAGACCGTGACCCCCACTCTGGGGAACACAGGGAGGGCGGCCAGTTAGCCCATCAGGGGCCCAGTGGCTGACCTCCCAGGCCAGCGGAGAGCTGAGTGCTGACCCTGCTTGGGGCCCCAGGGAACGGGGCAGGACTCCCTGCTCCAGCAGCTCAGAAGCAGCCGGTCTGGGCTTCTGTCCTCAACCAGGTCAAGTCAGGCTGGGCCCCTGATGCTCACAGGGCTCATCCTAGGCCAGGGGCCGCGGGGCCGCCACAAGGACCCCACGGTTCAGGTTGGGAACAGCAGCAGAGGGCCTTCCTGGGATGGACAGGCGGCGCGAGGTGAGCACACACAGGCCGCCCTGAATTCAGAGACCCACACAGCTGTCCACCCAGCAGCCAGCCTCAGGCGGGTGGGAGCATGCCGCACCCACCCCCACCAGGACCCCTGGGTGCTCAATGCCCAAACCCCTCACTGGTCTCAAGCACAGGGAGCCCGGGACCCCTTGAAAGCTGTCTGGCCCCCATGGCCCACCCGCACACGCCAACCAGGCAGGGGCACAACCGGTGTTTCCTGAGCGCCCCGTGCCCGGGACGTGCGGCTCATCCCACGCGTTCAGAAACCCTACAGGCGTTGCTGTCTTCTTGCAGAAGGGGAAGGAAGCGAGGCTTGGACACCAAGCTCAACCTTCCCACGGCCACCCTCTGGTCAGTGCAGGGGCAATGGGGGTCCGAGGCCGCTCAGGCACACGGCACAGAGGTGAGGGAGGCAAGCGGAGCCAGTCAGCAGGGGGACGGTCAAGGGGCGAAGGTGGGATCCTCCATCCCACAGGGGGTGGAGATACAGAGACAGCCGTCAGCACACACACGTCAAGGCGTGTGCACACTTTTGCCCCGACACACGCCTTGTTGGGGGCCCAGAAGCCCCCAAATGCCCTCTGACCCTCCGCAATGCCCTCAGGGCAGTCAGCACAGCTGGGGCGGGGGGTGGGGCCGGGTGCCTTGCCTGATGCCGAACCCTGGGTTCTGGGTCCAGAATCTCCTAGAAACTGCTCTCTCCTCCACCGGTCGTGGGAGGGCCGGCCTCCCCCAAAGACCTCCTCCTCCTCCCCCTCGTCACCAGAGGCCTGTTGAAAATCTGTATTCCGTTTTTACTTAGAAAGTAATAAACGCCGAGATAGGCCGTTATCTGTCTGCAGGGGCAGGGCAAAGGCGGCCGGCGTGCTAACCTTGGGCGAGCCGGACTGTGTGGCCGGCTCCCACTCTCCCTGCTCGGCTTTGGAAACAGAGCTGCAGGGCAGCCAGAGCTTGCTCTCCTCGGGGGGGGGCGGGGACGGGGTGGGGGGTGCTTTACAGAATCTTAGCAGTTTCCTTCATCAGCCACACGCACAAACTCTCCCACCGAAAGCGCTCTCCAAGCCAAACGCAGGCAGATTCCATTTTCTCACAACCCCGCCCGCCCCTGAGCCCTTCAAAGGCTCCTGCACGTGGGCTGGAAGGGGCCCGGGAAGGCAGGGGGCTCCTGCACAGCCCCACACCCACTCGCCAAAAGATGAGACAGCTGACCTGCCCCGCTCAGGCCCAAGCCCTAACGCCAGCCTGTCTGGTGGTCCCCGGGCTGACCCCGAGATGAACCAGGCTTTCCTCTGGGCCGGAGCCTGCCTGAAGGGCCCCCAGCAGCCTAGAGTCAGCTCGCCTCAGCACCCCAACCCTAGGGTTCCAGAAGGGGCCAAGGCCCACCCACGGACCCTTCACACTGGGGCTCGGTTGCTCGGCCGTGTCCGACTCTTTCGTGACCCCGTGGACTGTAGCCAGGCTCCTCTCTCTGTGGGATTTCCCAGGCAAGAACACTGCAAGGGGTTGCTATTCCCTTCAGGGGATTTTCCCGACCCAGGGACTGAACCCAAGACCCCTGGGGCCCCTGCACTGGCGGACAGATTCCTCACCGCTGAGCCGCCTGGGGAGCCCGGGGACCCCTCGGCCTCCCTTTAGGAAGCCTGCCACCTCCCAGATCAGGACTGAGCCAGGTGAGCCCCAGCTGCCACCGTGATCCAGAAGAAGGATGCTCTCCCGGGCGCCCAGCACCCACCTCTCGCCCTGCTCCTTGCCAGCCCTCAGGGCGCCCTGGCCCACCCCAATCTGGGTCTACCCCCAGGCGTGGGAACCAGGTCATTTCCAGGAACACATCAGCTTTCTCGCCTCGAGGACACGCTGTTCCCTGGGCCTGAAACTCTGCCTACACCTCTCTCAGCTCGCTCCAATCCAGTTTAAATAAAAACCGCCTCCAGGAAGCCCTCCTGATTTCTCCCAATGAGGGTAGTGGTGCCTGCTACGACATACCCTCAATAGGGCACTCACCCCACCACAGGGTGCCCCAGCCCACATGTCTGAGGCTGCCAAAGTCTGGGAGGTCCGAGGGCAGGAGCCACAGCCGGCTCATCAGACAGCCCTGGGGCCTGGCCGCACCCTGGTATACAGCCGGCAAAACAAAGAGTAGATGGATAAGCAGAGTGGGGGTGAAGGAGCTAGGGACGGGCTGACACGAGCTGCGGGACTCACCACGGCCCTTCAGAGCCAGCCGAGGAAGGACCGAGTTTCAGAGAGAAGGAGTGACTCTCAAAGAGACCCTAAGGTGCTAACAAGCTGTGCAAACCTGAGCAGGCCGAACAGTCTCTCTGACCCTCATCTCCTCTTCTGCAAAGAGATATCACGTAAGAAAGCAGCCAGGAGGCCGTGACCACGAGGCTGGCCCGTCCCTGGCCACCCCCGAGGTGACGAAGTGAGCGCAAGCGTGCACGCAGCCTGCGGGCCTGGGCTTGAGGCCTGCCTGCACAACCCATGGCTGGCCCAACCCCGCTGGATCTAAGCATCCTCATCCTCAGAAAGGCCCCCTCTGGGTATGTATCACAGAGCCTTCCGAGTGGGTGGCCTACCCCCCCACAGCCTCCACTGTGCTGGGAACAGGTGGATAATCCAGGCCAGGCCCTGCCAGGGACAGCCAGGCCACAGTCAGAGGCCTCTCCAGGAGCCCAGAGGGCCCAGCCGGTCAGGGACGTGGCAAGAGGGAGGGCGCTGTCTGGGCACAGGCATCAAGGAGGGCTTCCTGTGGGAGGCACCACCTGCCTCCCTCCAGCTGTAACTTAGAGGAGGCTCCCACCTCCCACCCCACACCAAGCCCTGGGCTCCCCACACACAGCTGGGAGGACGGGACCGACCTGCATGCACGTCCACCGTGAGGACTGCCAGCCCAGCCAGAGTCCCAGGGAGGGCTACAGAGTCACGCAGCGGACCCCCGGTGCCAGGAGGTGAGCAGCCAGGGGCCAAGTCCACCCCACCTCCTGACCGAGCACCACAGCAAACCACGTGGTCACTCCGGCCTCCAATGTTCTCATCTGCAAAATGGGCTAATGACCTGTCCGGACAGGACTGTCTGGGCACACTGATGCCGTGCTGGCGCATGGAGCAGGCGTCAACCACAGTTCTGGGACACAGCGGGCACTGGGTAACCGGGAGTCCTCTTGGGGGTCCCTGCACCTCCATCACTGTCACTCCCAGCCCCAGAGAAAGCGCTGAGTGCCCCCCACCCCCTCTGAAATGCCCACCTTACCAGGAAAGGTCTCAGGCATGGGTCTCCCGATGACCCTTCTCCCAGGCTCCTGGCTCAGCACCCGCCTCGCTGTGTGGCCCTAGCTCGGCCCCTCACCCTCTCTTGAGCGTCCACTTCCTCATCCAAAAGAGACGTGTCTCCAGGGCCCCTCCCCTGCTGGCAGGCAACAGGCCGGCACCACAGCCGGGGAGAGGCCTAACCACAGGTTCCCAGAGCCCCAGGCCCCACCCCGCGGGGGACAGGGCTGAGGTCTGTGGGAAGGCAGGCCCGAGACCCTCTCCTCTTCCCCTTCACCCAGAGCCCGCAGGGTCCCCTCAGGGGATCAGAGAGTCTGGGCTGTGTGCCCGAGGCTGCACAGCTCAACACGGCAGGGCCACTGGGCTGGGGGTGGACTTTCCCACCATACCACCTCCTCCTAGATGGACCCACCAGCATCCTAGAAAAACTGGGCAGTCTGGACACCAGCTCCCTGCCCACTGCTGTGTGCCCCCCAGCAGGTCACTTGGCCTCTCTGGGCCCCAGCTTCCTCCATAAGCAGTGAGCATAAGAAAGCCCGCCCGGGGAGGTCACAGGCAGGGCTCCGCGACTCCCGGAGGTCGAGTGCCTGCCTCACAGGGATGGTCAATCAGTCTGCGGTCCTCGTGGTCGCTGTCTGTCCGACACAGGGCAGCCCCGGACTCAAGCCTGAGGTCAGCAGAAGAAAAAGGGGGGCCACCTGGCCCAACCTAAGGTTCCCCACTCCTGCCGCTCCCAGAGGTGGGCACAGTAGAGGGCTCACAGCCCCACCCGGGGCAGTCTCTCGGGGGACATGGGGGCTTGGGCCCGTGGCCACCACCCACTGCCACCAGACAGGCACGTGCCTCCCAGGAGGGCAGATGCCCGCCCCCGCCTCCTGCCCAGCACACAGCCTCAGCGCAGACTCGAGTTCTGGGTTCGAATCCTGCCCTCCACTCCAACGCCTCCTGAGTTCCGTACACCAGGCAGATCACCAGGATGACGAGAGGTCAGAGAAAGGTCACCCGGCCCTGAAGTCGCGCCCTCTGCCCTACCCTGGGTGGAGGTGGGGGAGCGGCAGTCTCTTCTGGTCTCCCGAGAACGCGGCGGCCAGGCACCCCAAGAGAAGGGCCCCGGCAGGGCCTGGAACCCGGCTCCTGACACCCGGGCCTGTGACGGCGGCAGGATGTTGGGAAACCCAGAAGCACTTGTTTCAACACCGCAGCCACGCCAGTGGCCGGTTTCGACATGCAGCGGCGCCCGGGAGGCCTCAGCCTGCTCGTCCTCGGGGCGCACGGACCGGCTGGGCCACCGTGAAGGTACAGAGGCCACCGCCCCGGCCCTGGGCCGCCACAGGCCCCTGCAGGCCCGCTCCGCCCCGAGCTTCACGCAACCCCGTCGAACCCGGTGCTTGGGGAGAGCATGTCCTTGAGAGCGAGCCCGCCCCGCGGCTGGGGCCACCCATCAGTCCCGGGGCGCAGAGCCGAGTCGGGAGGACGCAGCCCAGCCCACCCAGGCCTCACAGTCAGCACAGGGTCCGGCCGAGCCTGCGTGCGGCCCACTTCCCTTGGCTGAACGTCGAGGGAAAACGAGAGAAGCCCAAGACAGCAGCTGCCACCCAAGGGCACCCCTGCTGCCCAGAAGGGACCTGCTGAGGCCACCTCAGAGGACACCGAGCCCCAGGGAGGGCGAGGGACCCAGGCCGGACCCGACGGAGCAGGGCGGCAGGGACCCCCCGTGGGCCCCAGGCCCGGCCGGCGGGAGGGGAGGCTGTGCGTTGGGGCGGGGGGTCAGCCTCGGAGGAAAATCCCTCTCGCTGTGCCCTGTGCCCCTGGGGCTGAGCGGGCACTCTGCCCACATGCCCAGGGCCCCAACCCCTGCAGGCCCCAGGAGCCTGCCCACCCCCCAGCGCTGGGGACCAAGGGTCCCAGCACTGCCGCCCACGGTGCAGGCCTGGCACGGCCTCACCCTGGGCTCTCGGGACACATCCAGGACCAGTCGGCAGGGGACACAGCAGCACTCCCCCCACAGTGACAGCACCCTCACCCAGCCTGGCAGTGCCCGCTGGAAGCATCGCTTCTCAGCACACGTGGCCCTGCAGCCACCAGGCTCCCTCTGCACAGCACACCCTCCAGGGTCTCAGCTCTGCCCGCCCTGCAGACTCACCACACAGGGGGCTCCACAGGCCAGCACATCTACCCAGGGGCCCCCACCAGCAGCCAGCATGACGCCCAGCCAGCTCTCAGAGCCAGCTCAGGGGCAGCCAGGAAGGATGATGGCTCTGAAATCCCGAAAGGCTCGATGTGGCCAGGGGCACCCACAGAGACACAGAATTTCAAACGCTGTGCCCCTCACCAGGAGGGGCCCAGGCACCTTCTCAACACAGGGTGCTGCTCTAGATCCGGGGACACGGCAGATCGCCCGCTGGGAGGACGGAGCATGAACCCACACAGAAACGAGGACAGTAATCAGGGGACGCCCGGTCTGGACGCAGTGGCCAGCAAGGCCTAGAGGAGGCCCCGTGCCCCGAGCAGTGGGAATGCCAGCCAGAGGGCTCTCCTACGGGGGAGCGCAGGGCCGCCCAGGGCTCACTCAGGCCTGAGGCTCCCCCAGGGCCCGCAGAGGATGGGCATCACCCCACGTGCCCTCGGAAGCCCCGGCAGACATTCCCTCCCTGTCCCCAGGCGAGATGACCGGGATGCCCTCCCCAGGTGCCCGGCAGCCCCACCCAGCACCCCGCTAGGTCTTCAGACCAGCAGGATCCAGACACCGAGAGGGACGAGGGACGCGCCACCCTTGGCAGGACACAGCGCTGCGGACACCGCGCTCGCCGCACGGGCAGACATGGCTGTCTGCATGGGCCTGCGTGCACACACAACTGTCATAAGAGGCAGGGGCAAGCCTCCAGGTTAAACAGGCCTCGCGCCTTGCCCCCGCCTCCCTTCCCACCTCTGAACCGCAAGGCTGCAGGAGACGGGGCCCGCCCAGCACGAGAGGGGGCGGGACTTCCCGAGGTCACTCAGCTGCCCCCGGCTAGACCTCGGAGCCAGGCCCGGAACCCCGAAACCTCTGCAGCCCCTGAGGGGTCAGGGGGTGCTCGGCAGCAGGAGTGGGGACCTCACAGGGACAGGGCGACGGGGCCCCAGACACCACGGTTTCTCAGGCGCCCACACGTGTGCACCACCCACAGGATGGAGCCCTGTTTCACTCAGTGAAACACGCAGCCCTCCGCACCCCCTGCTGCCAGGCCCTGATGCCGCGAGGAGCACGCCTAGCGTACCCCAGCACTGGGCGGTCCCCCAGGCAGGGGCTGACTGGCCTCGGGGTGGGGGAGCCCCTGGACCTTGCGGGCAAACGTGTCCGAGCCCTGGGACAGAGTGACAGCTGTGCTCCCGTCCCCAGGGAGCCTGTTCCTGCCTCTGCCGAGCCCCCGCCAACCGTCTGCTGAGCCCGGGGGGGCACCAGACACTGGGAAGCAAGAGCCCAGCCTGGGCAGGGCCACCACCGACGGGTCCTCCTCCACGGGGAGGCAGCCGCCGCGGGGACGGGGCTCCTGGAGACACCGCCGGGGGAGGGGGTTTCGATTTCAGACCTCTCCCACCCCCACGTCATGCAAGGCAGAAGGAGCTTCCGTGACCGAAGGACTGAGAACCAGGTGAGAGACGGCGGCTGCTGCCAGCCTGCGCTTCCTGCAACCGCGAACCCGGGACTCAGGCCAGAGAAGCCCCTCCCACCGCCCCTCAGACGGCAGGAAGAGTTCCGAGAGGGCGGCAGAGATCCCGGCCCACGCCCGCTGCAGCGGCGCTCGCTGGGGCGGCCGGGGCCTGGAGCCCAGCACACACGCTGGCACCTCAGCGGCGGGAGCGAGCCGGGCTGGTGACCGACAGAAGACGCCCGGCGGCGGGGAGGCTCGGCGCCGAGGCGCTCCGGCGGGGTGGGCCCGCGGCTGGTGTCGGGAGCTGCAGCGCCATTAGCTCCATCAGCAGCTCCTGCAGACCGGCAGGGCTGGCTGAGCGGGGCCCAGAGGCGGCACGTGGGCTCCCGCGGGCCCACCACGCAGGCGGGCACCCGAGGCCTGGGAGGCCGCCCTCAGGCAAGCTCAACAGTCCAGGGCACCCCAGGAAGGCCCACCAGGGGAAGCCCACCACACCCAGCCCCTCTGGTGGCCCACAGCTGGGCAGAGGCTCAAACCACCCACACGCGGCTGCTCTGAGCCCCCACCCCAGACGCCTGAGACCGCCATCCAGCCACCCCTCCAGGGCACCAACGCAGGGGGCAGCCCTTGGTCCCGGGGCCGGGTGAACGACCCTCCGCTCTAGCCTCAGCCACCCCCACGTCCACGCAGGGATCCCCTGCCCTCCCGACCCCAAGACCACGTCTCCTCCCAGGGGCTGATTCTGGAGCAGGAAGACCAGCCCTGCCCAGCCCACCCGTGGGGAACACTCGACGGCACCCCCCCACAGCAGGCCCTGCCGCGCTGACCCCAGGCAGGCCACAGGCCTTGTGCTGCGCAAGGGGGCTCAGGCTGGAAGAGGGTCCGCGTCCCCGTCCTGAGAGCCCACCATAGGGGCCGCTTTGCTGCTGACACCAGGGGTAACAAGTTCCAGATGGGCCAGGCCAGGGGCGGGGGCGGGAACAGCCTGCTGAGGAAGCCCGACGGTCTGAGATAAGGGGAATTTCTGAGCCCCGGCCAAGCCCCTGCACACGGGGGGCGGCCGGCCCTGCAGAGGAGAGCCCGCACCTGCCCCGTGCATGCGGCTATGTGCCGGGGACCACCCAGGCGGTGCCGGCTCCAGAGACCCCCCCAGGACCACGGACCCTCCCCGGCCGCCTACCCCCAGGGCCTGGCGCCTCGCAGCCTCAGTCTCCCTGAGGCCCGGCCCGAGAGACGGTGACCCCGTGCCAGCCCACTGGTCCTGCCAGAGAGGAAGGGGTGCCGGAAGCAGGCACCAGATGGATCAGACAAAACCCCAGACGTGAAGACTCAGGCCAGGCTCCTAGAGGTCGCTCACCTGACCCCTGACCTGCCACCTCCAGGCCACCCCTCAGGCTCACGCAGAGGGTCCAGCTTCATCAGGCTGGGCGTTTGTGTGCGCCTCCCCCACCAGACAAGCCCCCCCACCCACCCCCGGCATGGGACCCCTCCTCAGCGTGGGCCTGACCCAGGCAGGATGGGTGGGGGGACCTGTGAACGGGGCAGTGAGTTCCGCCCTAAGCACCTTCCCTTCCGTCCACGGAGCCTGCTGACCCCTCCCCAAGACCGCCCTAGCCCCTCGGACCCCCCACCCAGGGAGCACCAAGAGCAGACGTGAAACCGGCTCACATGCCCCGCCCCAGACCCTCTGAGGGACGGCAGGGCCCGCGTCCACATGGACAGCAAAGCCACCGCTGTGCCCCCACGGCAGAGTCCCTGGCAAAGGGCAGAGAGCCCAGCCACGCTCAGCACAGGGCCCACCGTCCACACCGGGGCCAGCCTGAGGCCCGCAGAGGGGCCAGGATGCCCGACCTCCCCCTGGGGCTGACACACCGGCCAAAGCCCGTCCTCGGAGACCGGGTCGGCCCACGCCCTGAGCGCACCCAAGGTGGGGGACCCATGTGCCCATCATTGCCCAGGTGCCCCTGCCCTGGGGGTTGTCAGCCAGGGACAGCCAACAAGCAGGCTCCTGTGTGTGACCGAGTCCCTGCCCCGTCTTTACAGCAGGGGTCCCCGAAAGGACCCTGGGAGATGACACGCTCGGGGGGGACTTTCCTGCGGCCTGCATGCAGCTGGCTGTCATCGGGCCACCCCGCCTCCTCCGTCTCTGCACCCCGAGTCAAGCTACACAGCCTACCCGAAGCTCACAGCCTTTGCAGCAGGAAGTGCCCCCGATGCTGAGGGCAGCCCGCCCCCCGACAGGGTGACCGCGGACAGGCACAGCCCTCTCCAGCCTCAGCCCTCTCCTGCGCAAGGGAAGGGGGCGGAAGGGGAGAAGGAATCGGACAGCCTCTTCTGTAACGTCCACAAACCTGGCGGCGAGCCCGGAGCGGACGTCCCCGCCAGGACACACGGGTTCCCACCCCCCAGCGTCCGCACCAGGGTCTGGGACAAGTGGGCAAGAGGCCCGTGTGCCTTGGAAACTCAGCTCAGCTCGAGATTTAGGGGGAAAGACCTGTCATGCCATCCTGGTAGAAGAATCTGGAAAGTGGGAGGAGGGGCCGAGAAGGCCCGCTGTGGCCGGGGTGCGCCCGGCAACCACCCCCGCCTCGCCAGCTGCCTGCTTTCTGGGGATGTGCGGTTCCCTTCTCAGGAAAGGCCTCTCCCCTGAACTGCTAAGTAAGTGGAAGTGACAGGCATCATCGGCCGAGGTTTCCGCTAAGGGCGGCGTGACTGTGTTTACCCAAAACGCACACCACCTGCGTCTGCCCGAAAGCGGGGGCCCCGCCCGCCCCCACATCTGCTGGCAGCGGGCGTCGCCCTGGGACCAGGCGGCCAGGGGCCCCCAGGACCCGGCGTCCTCACGCCTCCGAGGGCCGGACCAAGGTGGACGGGGCTGCACCGAGTCAGCCGGGCGGCGGCGGCGTTCGGTCGCCTGGTCGTGTCCTCCTCTTTGCGGCCCCGTGGACTGCAGCCCACCAGGCTCCTCTGTCCAAGGGATTTCCTGGGCAGGAACACTGGGGCAGGTTGCCATTCCCCTCTCCAGGGTGTCTTCCTAATCCAGGGATCGACCCTGCGCCTCCCACGTAGCAGGCGGGCTCTCTTCTGCTGAGCCTGGAATGCGCCTGGCCGAGCGGAACTGTGCCTGGCGCGGCCCAGGACGCGGGCTCCCAGAGGTGTGCTCGCCGCAGCCTCGCCACGCGACCCTCTGTCCACACGCACCTTCCGCATCTTCCTGGACATAGTGCCAGCCAATCACAGATGGCAGACCGCGGCCACAGGCGCCCCCGCAGGGCGAGGAGCGAGGGGCCGGCCGACAAGCACCCAGCAGAGGAGCGGTGGAGCCCACCCCAGGCCCCCCGGGGCCGGCGCTTAGATGGGAAACCAGTGAGCTGTGAAATTGGCTGATCGCCTAAGTGGACACCTTCCACCTCTCCCCTCCGGCAGGGAGGAGGGTGGGCAGACGAGGCCAGAGTCTCCTGGGCCCGCCGCGTGTCTCCCGGAAGAGGGGCCCCTCTGCGGTCGCCCTGCCGCCCCTAGGCTTTGCGGGGGCAGGGGGCAGCGAGGTCCTGCTGCCCATTGGCCTGCGGCCACCACTCACAGAACATCCATCACCCCAGGAGGCTCCCCACCCGCAGACAGGGCCCTGCAGGAATCAAGTGCCCAGCACCCCGGGGGCTTGACCAGCCGTCCCCGACCTGCCATGGGGAAGGGGTGGGGTGCCAGCTCTGCGGCCGCCCCTTCTCCCCTAAAGAGCTCCCAGCCATGGACACCTCGGGCCCCTCCGAACACGGTGTGGGAGAGCCAGGCTGCAGCGGGGGCCAGGGCTGCTCGCGGAGAAGACCTCCCGCCCGGAACCCAGGAGCCAGCCACAGCCACGCCAGAGACAAGGGGCTCAACACAGACCCTGAGGCTCCCCCCTGGGGACCTCCCATCTCTCCTGCTCGGGGACGACTCACGTGACCCCAGGCCCAGCCCCACACCCGGGCTGGTGTAGGGCGCCCCCACCCACCCTCCACCCCAGGGATGAAAGGTGGCTCTCAAGTCAGCACACCCACGGAGGCCAGCTCCAGCTGGCGCTGGGCGCACGCTGGGGACCTGGCCAGCTCCACGGCCACCCTCGCAGGCCCAGCCGGGCAGCGCCGGGGGAGGCGGGGAGGCCTCTGCACGCGTCAGACCAGGAGGAAGCCCGAGGCACTCAGGCTGGGAGCCCGTTCTGGAACCTTCCATCTCCACCTGGCCATGTGGGTAGTCGGTGGATCTACCCTAAGAGCCTACGGGCCTGCTCCCACACCAGAAACCTCCACCGTGCCCCAGATCTTAACCAGACCCATCAGGCACTTGCTCAGCAATTCAGCCGCTCGGTCGTGTCCGGCTCTTTGCGACCCCGAGGGCCGCAGCGCAGCAGGCAGGACGGTACAGCACCGAGAGCTCACACCGAGAGGGAGGCCGGCCCGGCGGCTCCCGGGCTCCCGGTGCACCGCGTGGAGGTGCACCCAGGAGGCCACGGCTGTCCCAGCCCCGCCAGGGCGGACTCGGGCTGGGCAGAGGGAGGGGCAGTGGGTGGCCGTGCCAGGAGAGACCCCAGGGACGGACGCCGCAGGCCGGGCCCTGAAACGGGCCTCGGTACACAGGAGCCTGCAGCCCAGTGCGTCATGGGTCCAGGGGCAGGGCCCTGCCTCGAGGGAGGCCTGCGTCTTCCTAGCTGTGTCACTGAGCTCTCCAAGTTCCCTCTCGGCTCTGAGACCAGGTGCCAGGCCGAGAGAAAGCTCCAGAAGTAATTAGTCAAACGAATCAGCAGCACGGTCACTATGTTACCCTGATGAGTCACATGGCAAGGCATGTGGGAAAGTCAGGTCCGACACCACACGGCCACTGGCTCCCATCAGATAAAAGCCCAGGAGAGCCCAGGCAAGGGGCACTAGCCACGGCGGGCTCAAAGGGAGCCAGGCCTTCCCAGACTCCCCCGAGGTGTCTCCCCGACCACAGACCAGGGCCAGCGTGGGGCTCGCCTGGGGCTCTGATGGCCCCTGGAGACGGGCCAGACTGCCAGCCCAGGACCCCGTCCCCCAGCCGCCCAACAGCACAGCTCAGCATCCACCTCAGTGCCCTGTGACCACCGTCCCCCCAGGCCAAGGTCCCAGGTCTTAGCCAGGCCGGGGGCAGCCCCCACACCCAGGATCCCCAGCCCCTGGATGGGGTTATTCCTTCCAGGAGGTGCTGGTCAGAATTCCGCCCCCCCCGCCCGGGGTGGCCCCAGATCCCAGGCTGCCCCCCAGACAAGGCAGTCTCATGGCCGAAGTGCCTCTGCCTGCAGGGCGGAGAGGCCTCTCGGTGGGCTTGAGAGCGGCTCACACTGGGGCCCGGGGCGGGCGCTGCACCACCCGGCCCCACTGCCAGGCCCCTAGGGAAGGAAGTAGACTCAAGGATGCAGGCTTGAACTTGAGGCTTCTGCAAGGCCACAGGGCTGAGCCGGGCTCACGGCCACAGCGCAGTCCCGTGAGCAGCGGGCACGGAGGGGAAGGAGCAGCTGCTTCCTGCCAACTCCACCCCAGCCCGACGACAGGGAGTCTGCAGGCTGTCAGCAGCTCGGGCAGTGGCCGGATGCCGACCCCACGCCCCACGGCCTGGCAAGGCCACCGAGGGCGGCGAGTGGCTGTCAGCCCGGCCCGCAACCCTGGACCCGCCCCCCCCCCAAGGCAAGACGACGAAAGCAGGGGCTTTGGGCCAGAGCCAGGGGCTCCAGCCCAGATGGTGGGGCTGAGGGACACAGCACCCCACCCCACCAGGTGCCCGCCCCCTCCCCAGCTCCACCTCCACGCCCCCCTCCAGCCCGGGATCCCAGGGTCCCCAGACCTTCCACCTGTCCCCCGGTGGGGGCAACAAGGCGTCTCAGAGCATGAGCCCCTTCCCTTCGCAGGCCAGGCCCACCAGAGCCCCCAGGCTGCCCTGCTCAGCCAAACATCCAGCCAGACGCAGCCCATGAGGGAAACGGACAGGGCGCAGGGCCTTCCGAGCCTCGGCCGTGTGTTTGGACGGGTGGACATGGAGGAGGGGCCCACCATGGCCCGTCCAATCCCTGGCCACATGTACCTGGCCCCCGTGGAAGTCCAGCCACAAACGCTGACTGTTTATTATTATTATTTATAGCAGGGGGAGCAAGGAGTCTGTCTTAACCAGTCCTCAGGAAAACTCAAATCCAGGCCCACTAATGGGGGTGAGAGGGCCAGGGAAGGGGGCCACCCTCCCCAGCCTGGCACCCTCCAGACACAGCTGCACTGCATGCCCTGAGAAGGCGTGGAGCCGGGAGCAGAACGAGAATGCAGACTTACGGAAGTCATTTTCCACGAGGCCAGGGGGCTGGGGGCCGGGGGGCCGGGGGGCCGGGGGCTGGGGGGCCAGGGGGCCGGGGGCTGGGGGACTGAGGGGCTGGGGGCTGGGGGCTGGTGGCTGGGGACTGGGGGGCCAGGGGCTGTGGTGCCAGGGGCTGGGGGCTGGGGGACTGGGTGGCTGGGGGCTGTGGGGCTGGGGGTTGGGGGCTGGGGGACTGGGTGGCCGGGGGCTGTGGTGCCGGGGGTTGGGGGGCTGGGTGCTGGCGGGCCGGGTGCTGGGTGCTGGGTGCCAGGGACTAGGGGGCCGAGGAGCAGGGACTGGGGGGCCGGGGCGGCCAGCTGTCCCTCGGCTCAGCAGCTGGCTGCTGGTAAGCACTGACCACAAGGTGCCTTCCCTGCGCGGAGCCCACGGGCACCCCGACACGGAGCCCGCGGGCACCCCGACACGGAGCCCACTGAGGCCACCGGGCCCCGCAGCCCTCCCAGGCTCTGAACAGCCTCAGGCACCCACCGCCAGGCCTCGGTTTCCGCAGGGGCATAATGGGAACAGCGGCTTCCAAGTCCAGTTCCAAGACACCCTTGCTCGGGAGGGCTGGGGACCCCCAGCTCGGACCCAACAGCATCGCTGCAGCCTCCCTCCCTGTCCCGAGGACGGACGGGGTGCCCCCGCCCAGCCTCCCGGTCTCCGCTGCTGGCCCCGCAGCCTCCTGGCCTCACCTGGAGCCTCTCTTTACCAGGAGCTGCTCACACGCCCTCTGCGCCCAAGCCACCTGCTGAAGTGCGAGCCTCCCGGCCATTCCAGCGCGGCCCCCGGGGGGCTCCCCTACACCCCTTATTTCCTTGTGGCTTCCTGGGCTCCAAAGGATCCTGGGGCCACTTCCTGAGCCCACGGCAGTAAATGGACTGTGGGGCTCCTGGTCTTCTGCCCACGTGCAGAGCACACTCACACAAAGACCAAGCTCAGACCTGCCGACAGGCCCAAGGCCAGCCCCGGCTCCCCCACCCCATCCTGCGGATGGCGAGGGGAGCAGAGAGACTCGGGGCCACCGCAGCAAGTAGCGGCTGCAGAAGACACGGCCAGGGCGCCCAGGAGCTCAAGTCAGACCCCACAAGGGCCTGTGGGGCCCGCCGTGATCCCCCTCACCCTCAGGTCTCGGTCTCTGTGCTTGCTGTCCCCCGGCCCCCACCCGCTCCCTTATCTAGACTGCAGGTTGCTGCCTCCTCCAGGAAGGCTTCCCCCAAGTTCCACCCCAGCCCAGGCAGATGGAAGCCCTTTCACCCTGGACAGCAGCTGCCCACGTCCTGCCCCTCGCCCCAAATCAACCCTGAGCCCTCACCAACCTCCTGCTTGAAAGAGGCCGCTGACAGCGTGACAAGCCTCCTGTCCAGCCCAGAACCCACCGGGCCAGGACACTCACTGGCGAGGACACGCAAGCTGGGCTGAACAGAACCCAGCGGCCTGGGCTCTGACCTGGGAACGGGGTTACAACTGGCTCCTTCCTCGGCTGGGGCCACACTTATAAGTGACACATGGCCTCCCACGGGGACCCCTCTGAAGGACAGAATCCTTGGGTGGGCAGGAGACCAGAGTCTGTCCACAGAAACACACGTGGGGGTCACACCTCCCTCCCATCACGCACCCAAAGGATCTCACGCCCCCCACACTCCAGCTCCCTGACCCCAGCCCACCTCCCCACGTCCCCCGGTATCATGGACGCCTGTGGCCACCCCAGGCTCCTTCTCGGCCGGCACTTCTCCCACTGACTGCTCCCTGCCCCAAGCTGCCCCACGCTGTCATCCTCTGATAACTCAGGTCACGGGCTGCGGGGGCAAAACTGATCATCGTCCGCAGAAAGCACAGTTTTCAGTCCATTTTCTAGGAACGCGCGCTCTGCCCCGAGCGTGGCCCTCACTGCTTACTTCTGGCATGTGTCTGCGTCCTGGAAGGTCCCAGCTAACAGAACCCCGACTTCTGCTGGGGAGAAGCACTTCTTCCCTCCACCCTGCTCAGGGCTGCGTCCCCCACAGCACCCCGGGCTAGCGGGGCCTGGCTGGCACCACCCCTGGCTGGCACCACCCCTGCACACAGACCCCCCCCCTCCAACCCCACCCCAGGGGCTGAGGAGGAAATTGAGGCCAGGGAGGGGGGGTCCTGATGTCACACAGCTGCAAGATGAGGGCGGAGGGGAGGCCCTCCCCATGCAAGCCCCCCTCCCGGCCCCCAGACCCCCCGCTCCTTGGAACAAGGCCAGGATGCAGGCGGGAGGGTGCAGGCCAGTTTCTCCTGGTGGGGGGAGCAGGCCCTCCGCCGGGGGCAGGATCCAAACCAGTCCGACCGCCCCAGACAGCTATCTCTCGATCGCATTTCTCAACCCAGCCCCGAGCGAGCAATTGCGACAGGCGGCCCGGGGACCAGATAAGGAGGCGTGGGGGTGCGGGCTGGGGGCTGGGGGCAGACTTTGGCTTTGCTTTGGCGTGTCTTGTTTCTGCCCCTGCTGCACCCTCTCCGCTCCCCAACCCTCCCGGGGCTTCCTGAGGTTCGGGGCCGCCTGCAGGGCAGGGAGGGAGGCAGGTGAGGGGAGGCCTTTCCCAGCCGCGTGGGCACAGGTGAGAACGCCCAAGCTGTGGCCGCACCCCACAGGACCCTGATAGACTCCACCCTTCCCGTCTGAAGCCCCGCGGTGTCTGGTCCAAGAACCAGTGAGCAGGAGCGTGTGCCCCTGCGCCGGGCACTCAGGGGCAGGAAGGCCCCAACCCAGCCCCGCAGACCCCCACTCTGCACAGGGGCTGCCCTCCTCGGCAGGGCTGTGTGCCCGGCACCCTCGCCTCCCCTTGGACCGACCTCCAGGGAGCCTTCTCATACCCAGCACCGCGAGTCCAGCCCAAGGCCAGGTCCAGGGAGCCCAGGCCCCGCTGCCACACGCCATCTTTCCACGTGAGCCAGGCCGATCCCAGCAAGCACAGAGGGCCAGCAACACGGCAGCACCTTATCCTGCCCACTTCAGTGACCAGGCAGCTGAGGCTCCGGGCAGGACATGGGGTCAAGGAGCTTGCCCACAGGTCCCCTGCTCCCGAGTGGGCTGACCCACAGAAGCCTGACACTGCCCCAGCTCGGGACAAGTCTAGCCAGCCCCACAGAGCTGGGATGGAGAAGCTGGGTGAAGACAGGCCCCCTCCTGAGAAGGCCCCCAGCCCTCCAGGAGAGGCCAGGGAAGGGGCAAAAGCCAGCAAGGTCCATGCTTCCGGTCAGCAGGGGAAGGAGACTTGGCCTGAGCCAGTGACAGCTCCAGGGGACCCCGCGCTGGCTCCGGTAACACACGACCGTGCCCCTCTTCAGGGACATCAAAGCCCAGCAGCCATCCCAGACCTTGCCCCGCCCCCCAACCTAACTGTGGTCAACCCACCCCCTGCCCCTGCCACCACCAAGGGCTTATCTGACACCTGGGAGCAGCCCAGCCTCTGCTCCTCTGGGACTAGATCGCAGCCAAGCTTCCAAAAAATGCAAACTCCGGGGCAGAGCAGAGGCAGGGCGCTGGGAGGAATTCCCCACACAGCTGCAGGCTGCACACCGGGCCAGGCCCCTACCTGCCTCCGCTGTGTTGCAAGGACCCGCCGCCCTTCAGGCTGGGGAGCAGGGTGAGGGCGGAGGCGGCACTGCTCCCCCCAGGTGGCAGGCAGGGGTCCAGGCCTCCCCAACCTCGGGCACTCGCCCCGGCCACAGAGGACCCTGTGCAAACTTCCCCGGGCAGCCGCCACCCGTCCCTTCTCTCAGGCTCTGCTGGCCCCGGAACTCTGGGCCGCCCCTCCCCACCCCGCCAGAGAGGTGAAGCCCAGACAAGCGGAGATCAAAACCTAAACTGACACGCAGCAGGGCCCACGGCCGGCTGACTGTGAGAGCCCCTCGCCTTCCCCGCCTCCCAAGGCCAGATGAGGAAACGGGTGGGGGTGCCCGATGTCTCCCTGACCCACAGTGAGGGTCCCACTTGCCTTCATCGTCTGTCCTTTGGTTGAGAGAGTTCCCAACACCCGCCTGGCCCAGCCCCCTGACCACCGCTCCCACTGACCCTGGGGACCCACAGCCCCCTGGGGACCTGGGCCTGCAGTTCCCCAGGTGAGGGAGAGCCCCGGGGCAGAGACAGGCAGGGGGGAGCCAGGCACAGCGTGGGGGGGTCATGCCTGCAGGGAGCGCGGCCCCAGCCACCCTGAACCCCAGAGGCCAAGAAAGGACGAACACCCCTCCTGCAATCACAGGTCCCGGCGCTTCTGGAACACAGACCCAGCTCTTGAGCTCCCTGCGGGCAAGGGAGCCAGCCCCAGGAGTCCCCCTCATCTGGACACCCCGCAGCGCTGGGGCAGGCCCGTGCTCATCACCGGCCTGGAAGGCCCACGGGCGCTGGCGGGGGGGTTGGAGTGCACAGGCCCGGGGCGCGGGCCTGGCCTGACCCAGATCTGAGGCTTTCAGCAACAGCAGAGCTCCCAAAGATTCAGTCTCCTGGGAACCACACATACCCGCCCCCCACCACACACACACACGCACGTACACACATGCACACGCACGCACACATGCATGCACACACACGCGCATGCACACACACACGCATACATGCACGTACACGCACACACACGCACATATGCACGCACACACACACGTACACACATGCACGCACACACACGCGCACGCATGCACGCACGCACACTCACGCACTCACTCACGCACTCACACACGCACACGGCTACAGGAAGGGCACCAGGAGCTCCGGGCCCAGCTGTACGTCAGCATCACCTGGGGCCACTGGGGGGGGGCCACTGGGGAGCCCAGCGCCAAGGCTGCCGACCTCCTTGGTCTGGGCCATGGCTGGACACCGCGGTTCTGAAAGCTCCCCTCTTTCTAAGGCAGGCAGGCTGGGGGGGGATACCCTAACTGGGTCAGAGCTATAGCTAACCAAGCCCACAGGCCTTCTCCCACCAGGCCAACAGCTCAGGAGGGCAGACACAGTGACCTGTGGAGGCACCTGGCTGCAAGCTCTGCAGGAGTGACAAGGGACAGGGCCTCGTCACTCCGCTCCTGGAGACAGAGCTTGGTTCCACTGGTTGCCGACAACGGCAGAGCCCGGGTCAGAACGGCCCAGCGCACGCCACAGCCACGGCTTCCCGAGGCCCCTGGCCCCCACAGCCAGCCAACCAGGGAGGCCTGTGGTCAGGGCCGGCCTGAGTCCCTGCTCCGGGGCCTCGAGATCTCTGCTCCCCGGAACGGCAGGCCCCAACCCGCCCCGCTGTGGCCTCTTCGGGACCATCCGCCCGCTGCACGTGCAGCTTGCTCAGGGCACCCCTGGTGAGGCTCGGAGCGGGGTCTGGCACTGCCCCTTAGTCCTGCCAGTGCTGTCAGGGAGAGGTCAGGAAGCCCAGGTTACAGACAGCTCGGCTCACCCAGCCCTGGACACCAACCGCCCTCCGAAGGCACCAGGAGCTTCGGGGACAAAAGGCCCTTCCCTGCCCAAGGCCAGGCGTCACTGCCAGACAGAGGGCACCTCAACCCACCCACCCTGGGGAGGTGCAGGGGGACAGGGCAGACGATCCTCTGGCCTGGAGGAGGTGAACGGTATCCAGCCCACGCTTTCGGGAGGACCAGCGAACGGGCACACTGGGGCCCACAACCTCCAAGAAAGACGGGGCCCCCCCCCCACCCCCGGCCATCAGAGCCCTTCCGCGCGCAGGGGAAGGTTTGCTGAGGGCGAGCAATGCCCCCGGCAGCCACGTGAATGGACGCCAGCCTGACGTCCCCGTGCGTGCTCAGAGGCACACACACGCGCGCGCGCGGCCCAGGCCACCAGGCCGCCTCCAGCTCAGTCCGCCCGGCCCGCGCCTCGCACACCCAGGGCCATCAGAAATTCCACCCTGTGGGGACATTCAAGAGCAAAATTCCAGCAGCCTTTAAATCATCTAAGAAAATAAATATGGCCCCTCCCCAGCTGAGCTCACTTCCTGGGGCCCCAAAACTCCAGGTGCAGCCCACTGCCCCCCCCCCCGAGACATCCTCCAAGGCAGCGGGCACCCTGCTCTCCAGGAGGACCGTGCCTGATGCAAGGGCCCTGTCCACCCCACCATGGCGTGCAGGCGAGGCTGAGGACCGACAGGGAGCCGCCCCGAGCCGGCCCCTCCCTCAGCCCTTCGGACGACCCCATGACACCCACACCCTGACTCTGCCTTGCCAGGTAGCCACCACTGAGCCAGGCAGGAGCCGCCGATACGGCCAGGGCGCGCGGCGCCCAGCGCCCGCCGGCAGCCGAGGATCAGCACCGGCCCCGCCAAAGGAAAACACGGAGGCCCGGCAGAGGGAGGCTGGAGGCTGGGTGGTCCAGACGCGCCGCCCCACACTGTCGGCTCCTGGCGGGTGGCCGCCTCTGCCTGCCAGTGGGCGGGTGCAGTGGGGAGGAGCCGGGCAGCGCTGCCCAGCACCGGGCCTCCATCTGCGGGCCTGGAGGGGACCCCTGCTGCCGCCCTGGGGCCCAAGACACACCCACGGGCGCCGATGCAGCCCCACAGACCCGCGGGTCCCAGCGAGCGACTACCTGGCTGGACCCCCCAGCCCAGCCCCTGCCCACCCGGAATGGCACTGTCCACCCACGTCCAGGCTCCTCGACGGCCCGGGAGGCCTGGGGGCTCAACGATCCCGGCTCACCAGCACCCAGCATACGCCTGGCCAGGCCCAAGCCCAGAGCCGTCCCCGCCGCACCCAAGCCCCTCACGTCACTCACAGGACCCTCGGGACCGCCGGGGCTCCCCCCGGCCCCAAGTCAGACCTGACCTCAGCCCCCAGGCGTGCCCATCCTGACCCACAAACACACGGAGCCGGAGTCTGCACCCCCCAGCCCCACACAGAGACCAGAGTCTGCACCCCCTCCGCCTCACACACAGACCAGGACGACCCCACCAGCACATGCCAGACACAACCCCACCAACACTCCCCACCAATACACAACACACACACACACACCCCACCAACAAGTGCCAGACACACACACCCACAACACACACCAGACACACATACACACCCACCAACACACGCCAGACACACACACACCCACCAACACTCCCCACCAGCACACGCCAGACACACACCCCTCAGCAACATATACCAGACACACACCCACCAGCATATACCAGACACACACCCTCCCACCAGCACACACCAAACACATACCCCCTCATCAACACACACCAGACACATACCCCACCAACACACACCAGACACACCCCCACCAACACTCCCCACCAACACACACCAAACACACATCCCCCTCACCAACACCCATCAGACACACACACCCCCTCCAACACACGCCAGACACACACACACACCAACACACACCAAACACACACACGCCATCACCAACACAGGCCAGATGCCCCTGCCCGGCCAGCACCACAGCCCCCATGAATCTCAGGCCCCCCGGGACACCCACCCTGACAAATCCCGCTGGGCACCGGTCACCCCTCATTCAGATGGTTAAAAACTCATTCACGGCAGCAGATCGGTTATTACATCTCGGCCTTAATTAAAGAGGGCCGCAGAGCGGCATTCTAAACAGCAATGTCGCTTTCTAATTGACAAGGCTCCGTTATCCAGAGAAAGACTCAAACGGGCCTGAAACGGTGCCAACGCCCCTCCCCCACCCTCCCGGGTGGGGCACGATGGTTCCACTTCAATTTTTAATCCACTGATGAAATATTCACAGGCCAGGGAGGCGATCACGTTTCCCAGGGCGTCGGATCCCTGCCCTGCCGGGGGCTCCCGCGCTGGGAGGGCACCGGGTTTGGGGTGACACAGTCAGGTCAGGGCTGGGGCTGGACACCTGCCCGCGCACATTCAGCTCTGTCCCATCGCCAGGCCACGCGCGCCTCCCTGCCCAGCGCCCTGCCCCGGGCCCACAGACCCCAACAAGGGGTGAGCCCCCGGAGGGGAGCAAGGGACCCAAGGCCTCCAGCAGCTTCCCCAGCCTCCTGCTCCCGGCCCTGCCTTGTCTGGACCTCCACGGCCGGCCCGCCCCCAGGAGAGTCAGCACTGTCCCCAGAGCCATCGCTTCCTAAGGGGACCACAGAGAGCGGCCTCCACCGCCAGCACTGCCCACGAGCTGGCAGGCGGGCCTCACGGCGCAGACGCTCCTCCCGACCGCTGCGTCAGCTGCTCCCGCTTCACAGGCGGGGACGCTGAGGCGGGAGGCCCGGCCGGCCCTCGCAGGGCATCTGCCCACCTTGACCCGGGAGCAGGGAAAGGCCAGCTGAGAACACAGATGAGGACAGAGGGGACCCGGGACCCTCAGCCCCCCTGCAACGCAGCCCCAGGTGCTGTGGGGCGGGCGAGGAGCCTGGCCCACCTCCCTCCCGCCTGCCTCCCAACCCAGGAGGAAAACATCCGGGGTGAGCCGCTGCCCGGGGTGGGAGGGACAGTCAATGAGGCCCCCACGCAGCCGCCCAGGCGTCCACATGGCGACCCCAGTTGCAGGTCTGGGAGCGTCCATCGGCCGCGTGCCCACTGGGCCTCCAAGGACGAAGACCCCGCATGGAAACTGCTGGCCTCGGAGGAGCAGAAGCCCACAGCAGGCGCCCCCAGGGGGCCCAGGCCACCCACCAGCCGCCAGGGGCCTCTGCTCCACCCAGATGCGAGAGCGTGACAGACAGCCGCCTCCACAGATGAGGGGCCTGAGGCTCAGAGGGGCCAGGGGCCAGGGCCAGGGCGGGCAGGTGGGGCAGGCCGGGGTGTCTGACCCCAGCGGTGTGTCTGACCCTCCACCCCAGGGCGGGCAGGTGGGGCAGGCCAGGGTCTCTAACCCCAACAGCGTGTCTGACTCTCCACCCAGCAAGCGCCCGCCCCCGAGGCTCCCAGCGGCCCATGCTCTCCACCCCCCATCCACCACCCCACCCCCGCCGTAGCGGACAGCGTCCACACATCCTGCCGTGCGAGCTGACGCTGACCAGCTGCCCAGCCAGCCGGACAGGTCGTTTAATCACAGCCCGCAATCAGCACGGCCTCTCCTGGTATTGCTGGGCAGGCACGCCTGCCCAGCCATCTGGACACCCACCCCTCCTGACCCCGGGCCTGAGCACACCCTGGGCAGAGGCGTGTGCCCGGGGAGGGTGGCGGGGTCCCGCAGGGCAAGAGGGGAAAGTGTTCCCAGCAGGATGCTGGCGTGAGTCCCCACCTGACCCACCGAGCCAGCCTCAGCGCCCTCCTCCCCAGAGTCCCCGGAAGGCCGCGACTCCTTGTCTGCTGGTTCCTCCTCCACCAGGCGTGCACCCGCCGCGAGCCCAGCGAGCCCTCCCCCAGGCAGGGTCACCCCCTGCCCAGAGCCGCCCTGCCCAGGTGTGCAGGCACAGAGCGTCGGCGGGGGGGCGGCCCCAGGCCCAGACCCCTCTCCTGGGAGAGCCTCCACGCGGGCTCTCCGGGGCCGGAGCAGGCCTCAGGGGACCCTACCCCCACCGTGAGCCCAGGCCCGACACGAACCCACTCGTCAGCGGCCCCTCACGCGGCCCTGCCCACACCGCTCGGGACAGAACTGGGTCTCGGCCGACACGCCGGCCCCTGCCCAGAGACGCTCTGCCCGCTGGCCAAAACGGCGGCTCCCAGGGACACTGGCGGAGCCGGAGTCTGGGGTGAAGTCGGGCTGAGGTCCCTGAGGTCAGGGTCAGCCGGCGTTTCGGGGCCACTCTCGGGATTCCGCTCTCCCACCCAGGTCCCAGCTGCCCCCCAGCCCGGCCGTCAAGCGTCCAGGCCGAGCGGGACGCCTCCGAGGGATGGACCCCGGGACAGGGCAGGGGTGCAGACATGCAGAAGTGCCCCCCTCTCAGGAAGGCAGGCCCACAGCCAAGACGGGGCTAGCCAGCAGTGCCGGGCTCCCCCAGCCCTTGACCCACTGACCTGCAGCGGGGGCCCTCGGGCGCCCTGTGCTCAGCGAGCACCCCCGCCCCCCAGCCAATGCCGCACCCCCCGCATGGGCCAAGGCCGCGCCGACGCCCCGCCGCCTGCCCCCACCCTCGAGCCCTGGGGTCGTGCTGACCAGACGCCACCCTGAGGACACACCAGGCTCTGACACAGGCCCCAGGTTCCCAGGTCCTCCTGCCTCCATGAGACCCCGCGCAGCCCAACCAACCACCCGCAGCTCCAGCTTCCCCCCACCACAACCCCACAAACAGCACCACCTCTGAGATGCAAACCTCAAGGCACCCCAATTCCCAGAGTGCACCCTGATTCCCAGCGCCCCTAGTCCTGGCCTGTGGGATGTGGCTCTAATCACAGCCCAGCCCCACCGTGCCCCTACCCCTAAGGCCACCACCCCTCAGGGGCGCAGGCCCCCACTCTGACCCTGGGCCCGGCCTCTGCAGCTCCAGGGCTTCCCATGGCTGCCCCCCGCCCACCGCACTGCCATCAACCCGGGCCCCCGCGCCGACACACACCCCGGGGGCCGGCCTCGCCCCCACCCTGGGGCCCCTGGACGGGCTGCCCCGAGCCCCCCACAGAGCCTCCTGGCCGCCCGTCTCGTCCGACAGCGCGTCTCCAGCATCACCCCACGTACCCAGGACGCGACCATCGTCACCGCAGGCCCCGCGCTCCTCTGGACGTGGGGGTGGGGTGGTCAGAGGGGAGCCCAG
Source organism: Ovis aries (assembly GCF_016772045.2). NCBI lineage: Eukaryota > Metazoa > Chordata > Mammalia > Artiodactyla > Bovidae > Ovis > Ovis aries. The sequence goes on from NC_056056.1 coordinate 1,922,964, forward strand.
CTCCGAGCCGACCCCCCGGGGGCCCCGCGTTCGGTGGACACCCCGACACCATGAGGGCTGCCCCCCGCCCCCCAGCGCCCGTCCATCGGGGCAGAGGCACCAGGCTCCGTGCCAGGGGCACAGACTAAGGCAGGCCGGCCACCCCAAGCCCACAGTTCACCTCGGTCAACACCACGGCCGGCCGGGCGTCCTCCGCCCAGCGATTTACATTTTTATCAAATTACACGGGAAAATTAGAAACATTATCATTTCCCTCAGCCCTTAACTCTCTCCTCCCCGCAACAGCACAGTCCATCCCAGGGGGACACCCCAGCCCCACCCTAGCTCCGCCTGCCCGTCCCTCCCAGTGCCCGCCCAGGTGCCCCCCAGCCGGCAGGGGTCCCCCCCAGCACAGGGCCTCCCCCACGGCCAAGGTGCTCCCGCAGGGCCCCGGTTCCGGCCAGTGCAGCCAAGGGGCAGCCTCCCCTGCCCCCTGGCACTGCGTTGGGCACAGCACCTCCCCCAGGCCTGGTCCTCCCGTCCTGTGACCCGGGGTCCCGGCCAGGCCAGCTGTTACCACCCCCCGCCCCGTGCCCACGTGGGAGGCCCCCAGAGCTCCCAGCACCCCAGCTCTGCAAGGCCGCCCAGGAAGGACGCGGGGGGAGGTGGAAGGCGGCTCCCAGAAGCCCCCGCCCTCAGCCAGGGTCCTCCTGCACTCCCTGTGTGAAGACCTGCAGGGGTGCGGGGCACAGCCCCTGGGACCTCCCCCAGACGCAGAACTCAGGCCCCAGTCGGGGGTCGGGACAGGGCCCCTCCAGCGAACCACGTGCGGACGCAGAGCCTCAGAAAAAAGGGCAGACTCGAGGGAGGCAGAGGGTGACGGTGGGGGCAGCCAGGGCCGCGGCGACCGCCCGGGGTCTGCGGGGGCGACCCCCACGTGGGGTGGGGAGGGGCCGTCGGGGAGGGAGGTTTCAGGGCAGGCACAGCACGTGCTCGAACGTTCCAGCAGCAGGAAGCAGAGCGGGAAGGCTGGTCCCGCGGGAGCACGGACGCGTGCCAGGCCTGGGGCTGCCGCTTTGCCCCCAGGACCACGGCGCGGCAGGGAAGGGGCTGCAGAAAGGCAGGGAGGCCCGGCCCAGCGTGCTGGGCTGCAAGCAGGCGTCAGCCCCGCGACCCACGTCCACCTGACGCCACCCCCTGCCCCCCACAGGGTTCCTACAGGGCAGGCGGGGGGAAGGCACACCAGATGCACGAGGCAAGGGCCGTGGGTGTGGAGGGGCCCTCCCAGGGGGGCTCATCTGGGGGCTTCCGTAGGAGGGGTGTCCAGGCACCGCCTGCAGAGCAGGTGCAGCAGCGCCGTGGCCGGCCCGCCGCTGCGCCAGGAGGCGACCCAGATCTAGTCACGAACGATCGGGCTAGGGGTGAGCCTCCAACGCCTCTCCACTCCCGACCGTGCACAGAGGCGGCAGCGGAGCGGGAGCAGAGGGGAGCACGCCCCGCGATTAACGTCAGCTTCAGCTGTTCCCGCCCGCCCCCCTCCCTGGGGGCAGAGCCCCTCCCAGCTGATGCTTCTCCAACACCTTAAGGGGCCAAGCAGGCGGCTGCTGGCGGCACCGTCGGAGGGGGGACACCGGGGCTGCTATCAGACTCTGGATTAAGACCTCCAGGGAGGGCCGGGCCCAGAACGCAATGTCGGACCCAAGCCTGTGGCCGCGGCCCCTGCTGCTGGAGGCCACTGAGGCCAGGACTGTCAATCCCAGGAGCCAGCCCACCCAAAGGGCCAAGTCCATTCTGGCCCCAGGGCTGGACAGGAAGGGCCCCGAGCCCACCAGGCGCTCCCACCGCTGCTGCCCAGGGGACACGAAGCCTCCATCTATAGACCTGGCTCCTTCCCTGGGCACACGCTCAGGTCGCGCCAATGTCGGCTCTGAGACACCCCAGGGGGAGTGGCTGTGCCCCCCGACAGGCAAGGAGACGCTGCCCAAGGCCCTGAGCCTGGGCACTCACGATGGCCCCTGGGGCCACCCACTCCCGTCTTCCAGGCAGAGGGGCCCCCAAACACCACCGGGCAAAGGGCCCTCCTGTTCAAGCAGCCGAAGCAACAGCTCTGTGAACACTAGACCCCAGCCCTCCACTCGGCCCAGGGCCCCGGGAGGTGGCCCCGACCCCACACTCCCCGTCTGACCGTCGGCCAGCACTGATGCTGGGCGGGGGGGTCCGAGGCCACACCCGCCACTCCTTCCAGGGGATGAGACTCTGACACCGTGACAGTGAGGGGAGGGGACCTAACCCAGGGGGGCTTCCTGGAGGAGGACACACCCCTGCCGACGCCTGATGGAGCGGGAAGGTGGGCAGGACCCGGAGGACAGGGCAGGCATGGCTCCTGAGGACCAAGGGACATGGGGCGGGGGGCGGGAGGGTCACAGGAGAGCACGGCCAGGCGGCAGCAAGAGCCACCTCCTGCGGGCACTGGGGAGCCACAGAGGGTGGTGCCCAGGGGAAGGGCAGTGCAGCCGGGCGGGAAGGGGGCCCAGCGCGCGGCCCCAGGGCCCAGACCCGACTCCAGCCCCACCCCACCCTCCTGCTGGGAACCCAGACAGGAACCCGGGGCTCGACTTCCCACCTTCACAAAAGAAATCTGGGCCATGGGTGCCCCAGGCTGGGTTTTTCGGTCGAGAAATCCGGTCTCCCCCCACCAACCCAACCCTGTGGCTGCTGAGTCAGGAGCCCAGGGCGGGGAACAGGGGGGCCAAATCACAGCCCCTTCCAGCAGCAGCGTGGGCAGGAAGCGAGATTGCTGAAGCCCGGCCCGGCCCACGGGACCAGTGCCCCCGCCACGGGACCACAGCATCCTCTCTGCCCGTCAGCACAGGAAGGGACCCACTTGGGGCTGGGGACACCAAGGCCTGGGGCAGGACAGGCCAGGCGCGTGCGTGCTCAGCCAGATCCCCTCCTGGGGCACAGAGCAGGTGCGGGCTCGGGCCGGGGGACATTTCTGAGGTGGAGGGGCACGGGAATCAGGCTGCTGGGACGAAGAGCTGGGGGAGGGCAGGGCAGGCCCACCCGGCAGCGGGAACAGCGAGAGCGAAGGCTCAGAGCTGCAAACGCACGGCACACACAGCCAGCAGGGACCCCGCGGGGCTCGGCTCTGCGGGGGGCTCAGATCTGCGGGGGCACCTGCAGGCCTGACCACCTGCCCAGCCCTCTGGCCACGGGCCCGTGAGTGTCACGGGCAGGAGTACAGAAGGGCGAGAGGGCGCCAGGGACGTCACATCTGCTGACCGAGCCCCCGCCCCCCCCACCCGCGTTTGGGGAGGAAATGCTCTTTCCCACAGTTTCGAAAGATCCTCTTTGCTTGAAGGAAGAGAGGCACCCAGAATCACACCATTCCATGGCCTGGGGCCGTGCTCGCTGGGGTGGGGGTGGGGGGGGCGCGGCAGGTCCCCAGAGCCCAGCCACCAGAGAGCCGCCCGCCAGAACACACGCCCCTGCCCAGGCCGCGAGGGGGCGAGGCCAGTGAGGACAGGACGAGGCGCTTAGCGCCATCCCCCCCACGTCCGCATCAGGCGGCACCCGGCAAGGGGGCTCCCTTTCTGGTCCTGGGGGATTCCTGGGCCCCAGAAGGGTCTGCAACCGCCCCTTCCAGGGAAACTCGGGGCCAATTCCCACATCTCCCCCTACAGCCCGGCCTGCCGCTGGGTGCCGCGGGTGCTGCAGGGCAGGCCTCCACAGGCCCCCAGGCACCACAGGGAGGACTCCTCTCCCCAACCTGCAGACAAGGACTCCGAGCGCCAGAGCGGCCCCCAGAACTGAAGGTTCACCCCCACGACCACCCTGGAAGTGTCGCCACCCCCCTCCACAGAGGACAAAGCCCAGGCTCAGACAGACACACTGCCCCAGGTCACTCAGCAGCAAAGGGCCGAGTGGGCACCCAGAAGAGGCTCAGGAGGGCTGCCCCCCGCTGGGCCACCCAGCCCGCACGTGGCTTCCCCAGGCTCCGGGGAGGAGTCCCTCCTCCCAGCAATGACAAGGCAGCCCCGCCAGCCAGACACCCTCTGCCCACGGCGCCCCTGCAGGGCGGGTTGCATAGAAATCTCGCCATCTCCAAGGAGGAGGTGTCCCCCACCCGCCTCAGCCACAGGATTCAGTGTTCTGGCCTCTGACGAAGGGACTCCCCAAGGTCTCGGCAGCCACATGCCAGCAGCAGCGGGCACCTCCTGGACGGGGCCAGCCACATCCCTCGGCCCGGAAGGAAGCCCACCTCGTACAGGGCAGCAGCCACCACAGAGGCCAGCTGAGCCAGCCAGCACACAGTGGGCCGGAACGAGGCCCGGCCAGTTCCTCCCTGGGGACCTTCCACAGGCCCGTGGGTCAGAGTCCCATACCCACCAGGTGGGTCTGAGTCTGGGCACTGCTGCCCAAGCCCACCCAGGAAGCCCACCCAGCACCTACGCAGTGGCAGAGGGTCTCGGGCACGAGCGGGCTCAGCAGGAGTGAACCCAGGCTCAACCAGCTGCTTGGCACCTGCGTTACTGCCAACAGATGGAGCGGCGGGCATGGAGAGGGGCCCCCTGGGCACAGAGCAGGATGGGGCTAGGCCCGAGTGTTCTCCGTCCATCCCTCTCACAGCCCTTCCTGACCACACCGCCCTGCGTCCTCAGGCGCCCACAGTACACTGGGGTCTCGTCCAGACTTGCTGGTCCATCTCTGACGTGGACACTGGAGGGCTGGAGAGATGGATGTGCCTCTGTGTCCTCGTCCTGGCCAGCGGCTCCCCAACGGCAGGGCCACACAGGCCTTCCGTTCTGACCCCACGGGCCCCTGCTAGTCCCACAGCGAGCCTGGATAAACCCTGCCACTGTGGCCTGTCCCGCTCTGCCCTCCACATGGAAGGCCTGGGGCAGACAGCAAGACGCAGGGTGCCCAGCCCGGGCACCTCGGTCTCCTGGTGTGCAGAGTGCTCGGGACTGGTGGCCCCACACCCGCACCCCGAGAGGCCTCAAGGGTCGTCCGAGCCCGCCCGCACCCGCAGACGGGGGGTACAGCAGGCTGGGCACAGGCCGGGGGCTGGACGGCGACCAGCTCTCCACCTGAGCCCCAGGCCCACCCAGGCCCGACCCGGGAGGCCAGGACCCACCACCAAATGCCAGATGCCAGCGCAAGACCCAGCTGCACCCACGCAGGCGGGCGTGGACCCCTCGCCCCAGGCCGGGTGGTGAGCCCCCAACCCGGGGTTCCCACGTCCCCACACCCATCGCAGAAAACCTCGGCCAGCCAGACCCTCCAACATCGCCCAAGCCACCCCGCAGCAGGCTGCTCCCTCAGTGAGTCGGGCCTGGGCCCAGCAGATGCGGTCTGCAGGAAGCCAAGTCCAGGCCTGCCCTCAGCACACCCTGCCCAGCCAGGTCCAAGGCAGACACACTGTTCACCTGCGTGTCCCCAGCCCACTCCGCCCAGCAGACGCGCCCACGCTGATCACCCTTCCTCCTCCGTCACGGCCACCCCCAACCTCAACTTCCAGCAGAGAACCAGGGCAGGGCGTCAAGACACGGGCTCGTGAGCCGGGGGGCACACCCACAGCCACCACCCACTGCCCACGACGGGCCCCCAGGGGTGGGAAGAGGCCACCTCACAGGACGACCTGGGGAGAAACGAGCTCCCCGCCACCAGGCGCGTGCAAACCACGCAGCTGAACCAGGGCCTCGCACACACGCACTCGGCTTCCCCGAAGCCCCAGGACTGCACCAGGAAGCCGGGTGGAGACTGGAGGGCGGGGTCCGATCTAACCCAGAGCTGCTAAAAAGAGCCAACGGGGAAGTAAAAATAGGAAATAAAAATAAAATTGCTCCAGCCAGCCCTGGCTGTTTGTGTAGGAAACACGGCATCTCCCGACCGGCAGGGCTGGCTCCATGATGCGCCCCTCCCGGACGGGGAGCGTCTCCCCCACCCGGCCTCCAGCCCCCCAGGAGGCCAGCTCTGCACCCTGCACAGGAAAGGTCCGAGAGGGGTCCCGAGAGCCAGGTTCAGATCTCAGCACTGCCGCTGACCAGCCAGGTGACCCTGGGCGAGGGGCTGAGGCCCTGTGGGCCTCGGACGCAGATCCCCACCCCGCCCACGGCTCCGGCCCACCGTCTCCCTCTGCTGGGACTCCCCGGCCCGGGACCCTCACCACCAGCAGAGCGCTCCGTCCAAGGCGGGCAGGCAGGACACGAGGGAACCAGAGCACCATGAGGAGCGGGCCTGGCTCTCTGAGCGGCTCAGACCCGTGTCCTCGAGTGCACGACGCTTCCTTGTCTTCCACACCCCCCTCCGTGCGGCGCCTGCAGCGCTGGCGTCAGGCTCATTCGCACTAAAGTGTGCGTGACTGGCTTCCAGGCCGGCCCGTGCTCCGGTGCAGGATCGCTCGGAAGAGAAGACAGCCCAGCTGGAGGGCACGAGATGGGGGCTGGGGCTCCCTCATCTCACCACCCCCCAGCTCTGGCAGGGGACCCTCCACCACCCACCTCGTCCAGGGAGGCCCTCCCGTGCTGGGTCGGTGCTTGTCGACCGTCTGAGCCTGCCCAGGGTGCCCGCTGAAAGGGCGGGTGAGCGGAGCTGACCAGGAGTGTGGTCGCCACAGTGCAGGCCCAGGGAAGCGGGACAGGGGCCGCGGAGGAGCCCCCGCCCACTGCAGGCCTTTCCAGAGCATCCTCGTCCCTCTTGGGTCCCTTCCGCCCCACCCCTGCGTCTAACCTTCATCTGACCCCTTCCCCAGGCCTGGAACCAGAGGGAGCTCCAGGGGGCTGGCCGGGGCCACTGGGGGTGACATTGGCGGTCTGACCCAGGACCCACGGCCCCAGACCCCCTCCGCACAGCCTCGCGGTCTTCCTCCTGCATACACCTGCCCACAGACCCCCGTCCCCAAGTCCTCCCCGTCGGGGCCTCCTCGCCCCGAAGCCCTCAGGAGAAACCCCAGTATCCTGCACAGCGCGCTTGTCCCTCGGGCCCCCTGCCCCTTGGACCAGCCGGGTCTTGCCGCACACACCCCGGGCACTGCCCACGCCTGCCGCTCAGCCCGGCTCCCAGCCCTGCAGGCCGCAAGGACTGTGGGTGCATCTCCAGGCCGGACGTGCCCGTGTGGGCTCACGCGGCCCACTCAGGCACACAGAAGTTAACACGTGCGCTCTGGCCCCGGAACCCGGCCACAGGGGTGACCTGACCCCGTCTCTGCGCCCCCACGGGGTCCTGGCTCCAAGTCCCCAAGGAGGGTCTGGGCAGGATGGGGATCCTTGAGGACAGGGGGCCCCAAACACACGCCACTCGCAGTCCTGGCCTTTCTGTCCAGCAGCCTCTGGCTCACAGACCCCCGAGCCAGCCGGAGCACGCAAGGCAGGGGTCCTGTGAGTGGGAACAGAGGATGACAGGGCAGACCCTGGGGCCCCCGGCCTCTAGGTCCTGAGGGCCAAGTCCAAGGGACGCACGGCCAGCAGGGACCCACCCAGCACGGGCATGTGAGCCGAGGGCCCTCAGGCTCCGAGCAGGGTGTCCAGATGGCTGGGACGCGACGGCAGCGGCAGCAGGGAGGGGCGCACCGTGCACGCGCGCGTGTGCTGGGCCTGCACCAGGAGGGGCCGAGGGTCAGCGGGGGAGGGAGGCCCAGGCAGGCCACCTCCAGAGCCCCAGAGGGTCTCCCTGTGAGGCCCACTCACTCCCCCAAGGCCACGATCTGCCTGCCCCCTGTCCGGGCCCAGGGGCTGGGCTGCCGGCCCCCTGTCCTGGGGCTCCCTGGCTGCCCCCGCGATAATGACCCGTAGCTGATCAGCGCCTTCCAGGACCAGCGTGGCCACGAGAGCCGTTCCATCCCTGTCAGCCGGCTGCAAGAGCGCTCGGCTGCCCGAAGGGGAGACGCAGGGACTGTCCAGAAGCAGGCAGCTCGCAGCAATGAGCTGCGGGCAGGGCGACAGGGAGACACACACGGAAGCCGGCCTGCCTCCCAAGGACCACAGCCAGCGAGGGCCTGGGAGGTGTGACCTTGCCCCGTGACCCTGGGACTGCGGGCGGGAAGGGTGCCAGCCGGGGTCAGAGGGGCGGCACCTGGACTGGGGGCCGGCCAATCAAGAACCAGAACTGCCCGCAGTCCTGCAGCCAGACCGCACCTGGGCAGAGGAGGCCCGCGCCCCGAGCTAGCCACAGAGCCGGGAGGAAGTCTGCAGGCACCGAGCGCCCCGTGGGAGCCCGGCTCAGGCTGGGGGCCGTGCCTGCACACCTGCCCACCCTTCCAGCCCGCGAGGGAGGCCCAGCGAGGCCTCGGACGCTCTCGGACACCCCGGGCTCTGCGGTGCGCTTGGCCTGCGGCATCTGCCGTCCCCTTGGGCGCCCATCTGCACCGGTGGCCCATGGCGCGAGCTCCGACCCGCCCAGCTGCCTGGGTCCAGGCGGCAGCGGCCAGGTGCCAGGCTGCTTCCACACCGAAGTCCTGATGCCCCAAACCCGCCCCTGCTATGATCTCCACACTGGGCACAGCCCCAGGCGCTCCTACGCTCGGGGCCAAATCCCCGGACCGCTTCTCCCTAGGCCACCAGGCCCCCTGCCCTGCCCACCGGCCCCTCCTCACACACAAGCCAGACGCCACCCTCCCTGGCCCAGGACCCTCCAACGGCTCCACCTCCTGGGACAAAAGTTCCAGAGGCTTCTCCGGGCTCTCTGATTCCATCTCTACCCTTCCCCCTCGCTGGTTCAGCTCCAGCCACACAGGAGATGCACGAAGCCCTGGGGGGAGGCCTCAGGCACGTTAGTTAGAGCCAGCACGCACGGGTGGGGATGCGGAAGCCGGCTTCTCCCAGGCAAACTCCTACGCATCCCTCACGCCCCAACCTAGAGATCCCAACCCAGGGACACCAGGGCAAACCGGTGACGCTTCTCCTGTGCCTCCTCTGCCCCCTGCGGTCCTCCCACACCCCACTCACGCCATCCCCTCCCTGACAGCAGAGGCAGGCATGACCACGCCTGTCCACCACGAGCGACCTCTCCTTCCAGGGTTTATCAGCCCCACTTTACGGAGAAGGCCCAGGCGGGGTTGAAGACTCTGGTCTCCGGTGACACAGATGGTGCTGGGGTCCACCCAGCCCCTCGGACCCCGAGCACCTCTCACCAGCCCGGGGACTGGGCTCACACAGCCCTGCCACACCCGCGACCAGCAGGAGTCAAGCGTCTGCACACAAAGCCAGACACACGGAGGGACGGACAAACGGCGGCAGGCAGGAGCGAGGCTAGTTTTGAACCTCTCGCCCCCCAGCCAGGTTTCAACAAGACAGCCTCAGCTGCAGAGGAAGGAACGAGGTCTCAACAGGGCATCGCCTGGGGCTGAGGGCCCCCCACACTGCATCCGGGCACTGGGTCCAAGGGAAACCCGGGTTCTGTCCAGCAACAGGAGGCGGCGGCCTCTGCAGCACTCGGAGCGGACGTGGGGGACAGGAACACACACCGCCTGGCCCTGGCCTCAGGCTCCCTCAGCGGCTGCTCCATGCCCAGGAATCGGCCCCGGGGTAGACAGACACACACAGCAGGACTCCCCTCCCATGGGAGTCGGGACGGACCCCCAGAGGGCGCATTCAGTGACGAGGACTCTGAGTCTCAAGTGGAGGGAGCAGGCAGATGGGTTTTCAGAAAACACTAACTCGGCCCACACTGTCCGAGGCCGCAGCAGCGCCTGCCGCTCTGCCTTTAGCAGCAAACAAGGCCTCCAGCCAAGCCCACCAAGGTCTCGGGGTCCCCCCACCTCGGGGACAAGAGCCCGCCCGACTGGCAGTGTCGGCCAAGGGTCCCGGCGGGGAGCAGCGCTTCCACCTCCAACGCGGCCCAACATCCTTCCTTCCATTTCACGAATGAGGAAGCCGAGATAAACAGGGAGGAAGCAACACGCTCCAAGTCACAAAGTTCACGCGGCAGGGCTGGGGCGGGCAGGCCAGGGAGCTCTGAGCAGCCCCCTGGCCGTCGCTGGCACCCACCTTGTGTCCAGGCAGACGGACAAGGGAAGCGGGGAGGCCCTGGCTCCCCTCCCGACGTCCGAGACCCTCCAGCTGGACCCTGGAAGGTCGTGGCCCACCCAGCGTCCCTCTGAGCCCAGAGTGGCCTGGCGCTCGGTGTCCAAGGCCCCCACCTCCTGCCTTCCCACCACCCCCCCCCCCACCGACCTTGATCCTGGGCAGAGAGTCAGGGAGCAGGGGTGGGGCAGGGGCGGCTCTGCCACCTCCCGTGGACTCTGGCCCCAATCAGAGCTGTTTTTCCTCAATCGAGGTGAGGAGGGGGTAAGTGAGAAGCCGTCAGGCAGACCAGCGCTCCCGCAGGAGGCTCCACGGCGGGGGCAGGCTAACCTTGGCGATGGACCAGGGATGGGGGGGCAGACAGGCAACAGAGGAAAGGACCCCCAGCTGCTCCACGCGGAGGGGGCCCAGGTCCGGCCGCCCCCTTCCCCAGGAGCCGGAGCTGGTGTAAGCGCACGAGGAGGGCCAGCGTGGCCACGTTCCAGACCAGCACGTCCCAGGCCCAGGCAGCAGAGGGGACGTCAGGTCAGCAGGAACAGGCCCAGAGGGGCTGCCTGCCTCCAGGTGCCGGCCAGGCCCACTCCCGGCCTCCCCTCCTCCCAAGGTTAATTATTCCTAGAGCAGCTGACCACACCCCCATGCTCACCTGGCGCCTCACCAACAGACGGGCCACCCAGCCAGAGGCCCGGCTGTGCCGCTGGATCCTTCTGAAACCTGCCGGGGTGGTCCTGACCCATCACCCACCCAGCAAACTCTAGCTCATCCCTTAAAGCCTAACAGCATCACCTCCTCTTGGCAGCCTCCCTGACTTCCCCAGGCAGTGAGAGGTGAGGCAACTGAGACCCGGAAAGGTGACTGGCCAGCCCAGGGACACACAGCCTCCCCGCTCAGAGCTGACACTTGCTCTCCCTGACCAGCTCCGAACACGAGAAAGCCAGAAAGCAGAGTGAGCAGCGCTGAGTGCAGGTGAAGGGGGTGAGGGTCACAGGATCCTGAGCAGAGGCCTGAGGGCTGCGCCGGGGCGACGGGGGGCCCCACGGAGAACCCCAGGGGACAGGGCACGAACTGGCCTCGGGGGTGGCAGGCACGACAGCACCCGCAGGCCCCGCCCAACCTCCATCTGCAACGCTCAAGACTCCCCCTCACGCTGCTCACCCCAAACAGCCTCACCAGAACACCCCAGGTGAGGACCAGACCTGGGCAGCTGGGCCCACCAGGACCGACCGTCCGGCCAACCCTCACCCGACTTCCCAGCTCCCACAGCCCCGGGCCTGCCCACTCAGCAGGGAGAGGACAGGGGGCCATTTCCTGAGGAGCGGTCCCCAGCTCAGGGGAAGGAGGTCAAGGGCGAGAGGCCGACACTTCCAGCAGGCAGAGGGCCCCAGGGAAACCACGGTAGGGGAGATGGGATCTGCCCGGACACGCAGCGAGCTGGCCAGAGAGCAAACTGGACTGTCCACCCGGCCTGGGCCGCAGCCCTGCGGGACACGAGCTCTCCTGTCCCGTGCAGGTGGGTGGGGGCGGCTACAGTGGGGCTCAGGGGACCCCCAAGAGCTCAACCAGGCATCTCCAGAAAGCGACAGCCTCTGCTGAGGGCACCCCAAAGCTGCTCCAGACAAAGCTGGGGCATGGGGGTACACGGCAGGCATGTCTCCAAGAAGGAGGCCCACCACCGCTCGGATCCCAGCATTGACCCTCTGGGCCCTCATCAGCCAGGACACCTTGGGCACAACCCTCAAGCTCCCCAAGTCTGAAAGCCCCATCCCCAAAACGTGGACCACGGGGCCTGTCCACTTGAGGGGGACGGTTCAGCCAGGTCACCACCATCCACCACTGCCCGGTGCCCCCAACACCCGACCTGGCCTCTCAGGGCCAAACAGCCAGCAAGGTGGGTGCTCTGGACCAGAGGCCGAGATTCTCCAGAGAGCGGGGCCCAGGCTGGCCCACCAGCCCCTGGACAAGGCCCCGGGCGCACCCTCCATGGTGCAGGGTGAGCTGCCGTGACCGCAGCTGCTGGTGACCTCCATCCCACTCCTCAACCCCCCGCGTGTTCCTGGACGGCGCAGGGCCGTGCGTGCTCCCCGGCTGGCCCTCCGCTGTTTCTCCAAGGCAACGCTGTCACCCCACATCCAAGCCCAGCACCCCGTCCCAGCGCCCACCGCCCCACATCCTGCACACAGACACACGAGCTGGCCGGGGACAGCACACGGCTTCTGGAGGACGCGGGCCCTCAGACAGGCACGGAGGGGACTGCAACAGGGACCCCCAGGTGGGGGCTCGGGGCCAACTGCCCAACTGGTGCCCGCTCCCAAGGGCGGGGCAGAAGGCAGCCGTCCGTCAGGGGCCCATGAGCGCAGCGACTCTGGCCACCTGGGCTGTCCCCACCTGACCTCTGCCCGGGGCCAGCACGGACACTTAAGCTAAATTGGTCAATTACGGCCACTTAGACCCGTCCCGGAGCTCCCGGCCTCCCTCCGCTCTGCGCGGCAGCACCAGGAGGCCGGTTGAATCAGTAACCTCATTACAGCCCCACAGCCACACCCGGGGCCAGCTTTGAACTCCACGGGGCGGACCCGGGGCCGCTGCAGGATTTACACGCCGCTGGCCCAGGCCCAGCTCGCTCCCCTCTCCATCCCCTCCGCTCTGCGCCAGAGGCTCCAGACTCAGCACAGCCTCCACGAGGACCTGACACAGCAGCCCCGTGCCCCGCGCCCGGCCAGGGAAACTAAGGCCCGGCCAGACACTGTGCAGCCTGGATGAGCCCGCACGAGGGGCTGGGTCCTCTTCCGGCCCCTTGCTCGAGGAAGGCACAGCTAACTCCAGCCCAAGGGCCCAGCCTGAGCCCCCAGGAAGCCATGTGGGGTCCCCAACCCTGGCCCAGGCTCGGGCCCACTCACAGGGGCACCGGCCAGGTCGGGCTCCAAGCCCACCCAGGACCCTCTCCCCTCCAGCCCCTGCCTGCTGCCAGCTCACCCTCTGCACAGAGCTGGCGGCCTAACCCCCCCGCCATGGCCTCGGGGCCCTCCCTAGCCCAGTGTCAACCAGCCGCCGCTCACACAGTAATGCCTCTCCCAGCTTAGGCCACGCAGGCCCGGGGGCCAGGCCTCTGGGTGCTGGTCTCAGCTGACCCTGCTCCGGAGGGCCCTCCCCCACACCTGTTGCAAGCCCGCCTCTCTGCCAGAGTCCGCACCAGAACCGGCTCCAGCAGGAAGCCTGGCCACCCCCACCGCTCACGCCCAGCTCTGCGGGTCGGCAGGGCCCGGCCAGCACCGGGCAGGTGCTCCCCAGGTGCCGAGTGGACCGGGGCCAGCCAGCAGGCCCGAGTCCTTCTAAGGAAGACCTCGTGGGGACTGTGCTGGAACCGGCTGGGAAGGCCGGGCCTGTGTGTGCGTGCACACCCCCGCGGCAGAGTGTGCGCGTGTGCACACGGGCGTGCAGCTGTTCGTACATGCAGAGTGTGCACGCCTCTGCACCTGTGTGCACAGACACGTGGGGCGTGCAGTCACGAGCATGTGCGTGCGTGTTGGGGGTGGGGAACACAACGATAAGCGAGGCCCCGCCCTGCCCTGGGGACCAGGTGTGGCTGCCCACCCCCAGCACCCACTCGGGCCCTGAGGGATTTGCTGCAGACAGCTCCGCCCTGGGGGGTGAGGGCGGGGACCCCAGGCCACAGGGGTCCTGAGGCTGCACCTCAAGCTGTGACCCAGCCCGTGTTTCTCCACCCTCGGCTCTGGCCCTACCCCTCGCGAGGGACGACCCAGGAGGAGGACCTTCCAGGGTAAACAGGAGAGAACGAGGGTAGTGAAGCTTCAAGCCCCATCAGGTCTCCCAGAAGAGAACGCTCACCCGAGGGCCCGGGACACCTAACAGGGCTCCCGCGGAGGCAGGACAGGGCACAGATGCAGGGCCCGCCAGGCAGGTGGTTTCTGAAGACGCCCCCTGAGGATCAGGCAGTCGGGGCCCGTCCCAGGACACGGGGCCCAACCGGAGCTGAGAAAAGGCAGGCAGAACCGCCCAGAGGCGAGTCCATCCCGACAGCCCCCACAGCTCTACGGGCCCATCCCCCACATCACGGGGCTAGAAACCCAGGCCCAGGGACACACCGGGCACCCAGGGGATGGCACCACTGTGTCTCGGGCGGGCAGCACAGGGCCCTGGACGTGTCATAGGGGCATTCGGAGACACGGGACAGACGGGGGCTACGGATGAAGGGGGCCCTGCGCGGGCGCCAGGCTCACCAGCCCCCCTCGCTCAGGGACGCGGGTCTCAGGGACGCAGGGACACACAGACGGAGGGACGCGGGACAGCCGGCGGCGGGCGGGCCGGCTGGGCGGCCGGAGCGCGGCACAAAGGGCACGGCGTGCGTGTGTGTCCCCACTCTCCCCTGCGTCGGCCCGGGCCAATTTTATTTAGCTGCTTTCTGCTCCATTTCACGCTCATTCTGCTGCTGAGCTATACAATTGCTCTGTAACTCTAGGGTGCAATTTCCCAGTCTGCGAGGCGCTGGGGCACGACTGCTCCAACATCCCACCCCAGGCTCTAGGTGGGCGTGCAAGTCAGGCCCTCGCCCACCCCCTCCCAGGGGCTGGGGAGCAGGGCCCCAGCCGGGCTGCGGGAGCCCAGACCAGGCGCCTCCAGTGCTCGGAGCGTGGAGCACGGGGCGGGGCCCCTCTCTTTCCCAAGCCTGCCGCGCGGCCGCCACAGCAGCAGCTACGCCCCTGCCTCATGGTCCTGTTTTGCTCCATCACTGGACACCTGGCCCCCCCCCCACCCCCGCGACCGACCCAGACAGGGGACACAGGGAGGCTCGACCATGGGCCGCACCTCTGAAGGAAGCAGTCAGGGAGACACAATCGACTGCCTTCCCCTGCACACAGCAAGGGCCATGCGCACGTCCATTTTACAGATGAACAACTGAGGCTCTGATAGGCCAGCGGGCAGGACACACACACACAGGCAGCAAGGACAGGGGACCCGGTCCCCAGAGGCCTGGCCACCAGCCCCCCCCCCAGGAAGGGGCAGCTCCAGGGTCCCCAGGGTACACCGGGTCACTCAAGAGGGTGCAGGTGGGGGAGCAAGGGACAGAGGGGCCTGCGGAGGAGACGAGGGCAGGAGAGCAAATACAGAGCTGTCCCTGCGGGGGCAGGGCAGGCGGGGAGAGGGGAGGGCCTGGCCCTGCCCCCTGACCTTCCACAGCGTCCAGGACACAGACCTGCACGGCGCACGCCAGGGCAAAGGGCTCGAAGGGCACCCACCGGTGGACACCAGCCCCACCAGCCACCAGGGACCTCGAGGGGTCAGAGCCCTGCCCGTATCCGACCCTGCCAGTAGCCGGCTCCCGTGGGAACAGACCAATAGGCCGGACACCTCAAGCCCCTGGCCACCAGGGCCAGCTGCCATGAACTCTGACAAAACCAGGAACGGGCAGAAGAGAGAAGGAGGGTCAGGTCTGGTCCTGGGCCAGCTCACGGCCTCTGCCCTGTCCTGTGCATGCAGCTGAGTCAAGCCTGGGAGCCCTCTGCTCCTAGAGGACGCGCCAAGCTCGAGACCAGCACCCGCTGCGGAAACAGGCCAGCTGCGGAAAGAGCCCAGGAGCACCGGGCAGGTGGGACGCTGCAGATGGCATCCACAGGCTCCAGCGGGCCTTCGGCCCCACACACATACAGACCACCCCCCAAGTCTGCCCCACCCCGACTCATCAAGGGCCCCGTCCTGATGCCGGATGCCACACACACCCGCCCCATTCTGCACGCACAATAATTCCACAACCAGCCCCCGGGGCCTCCTCTCCCAGGACGACAGATAGGACCACCACCGGAAACCCGCCCCAAGAGCCACACGGGGGCAGGGGCCAGAGTGGGGGAGGCCAGGGAGGGCAGGCAGAGGGCCTCCTGGAGGAGGCGCAAATCCCCGCAGGCCCTGAAGGACAGGCACAGCTGGACAAGCTGGTAGAGCTGGAGCCGGCCCCCAGCGGCCGCCCCGGTGTGCGCACGGCTGCCCGCTCAGCTCTGCCAAGCCCCAGCTCAGAGCCGCCCGGCTGGCCCCCATGGCCCTTTCCGAGGGTCCCCAGCATGTCCCACCACATCCAGGCAGAGTGGGTCAGGGCTACACACTGGGCCCAGGCGCAGCGGACAGACATCCGAGTCCAGGCCGGCAAGGCAACAGCCACGGCCACAGCCAAGCCCATCCGAGGGCCAATTTTCTCACCCTGACACTTCCCCCAAAACACACAGAGCCCCCTCCGGAGTTTACCAAAACAAACGCCCCAACAGTCCTAGGGCCCAGGCCAAGACGGGACTGCCTCGGCAGGCCGGCCTCCAAGCCCGGCCTCCGCAGAGTCACGTGACCCTGTTATTTCGGGAGGCCCGAGAATGTGCTCTATTTTGGGTCCCGAGGGCTCTGATGTTACCAGATGCCCCTCATCCGGGCTCCAAGCTCTCCCAGGTCCCCAAGAGCTGCCCGGAGAGCAATCAGTAGACCTACCGTCCTGTTACTGCCCCCCAACCCATCCCCAGGCAAATGGGCCACAAGCAGCCAGGGGTCCAGGGTCTGAGACCTCGAGACCGCAGACTCAGCCTTGCAGCTCCACCGGCCAGACTGCTGCCAGCACAGGCCTTCTCTCAACCGGCACAGGCGCTGGTCAGCCATGGGCAGCAGGGGCTGCCGTGGACAAGTGCTTGGGCCCAGATCCGTACCTGGGGCTTGTCCCTGCCCTGCCCTCACGCGGAGGCTCGGCAGCTGGGAGACTCCCGGGCAGGTAATAGCAAGGACCCAGGCCCGCCACGCCCCAGGCAGTGGGTGCTGGAAGGACCAGGCCCTCTGCCCGAGGCCCCGAAAGTGGACAGACAACCGTTAAGGGGCAATGCCGCCTGCCCAACTGCTCCAGGTCTGCCCTGGGCAGCCAGCCACGCCTGGACAGGCCAGGCCTTCCGACACTCACCCCCCACGAGGGATTAGGCCGTGTTGACAAAAGGGCTTAGGCAAGTAGCCGCTTAAATGGACCTTAACTCCACTGGACTTCAGAGCTGGTCACAAGCTTAGAAAAAAAATAAAGTGTAATCAGAGTCCAGGGCTGTCTGCTCAGGCCTGGGGCATGGGCTGCCTGGGAGGCCGCAGGCTGGGTCAGAGAGAAGCCCCCCCAGCC
This sequence comes from Ovis aries, assembly GCF_016772045.2. Lineage (NCBI taxonomy): Eukaryota > Metazoa > Chordata > Mammalia > Artiodactyla > Bovidae > Ovis > Ovis aries. Next base: position 1,940,109 of record NC_056056.1, read on the forward strand.
TCCTTGCCGCGGCGGGAGGGCTGGGGGGAACCTGACACCCGTCCAGGTTCCTGGGACACAACTTTTCCTCCCTGTGGGGTCTCCAGCACAGCCAGCCTGCAGCCAGGGCCCTCCACGGGCCCACTCCTAGAACCCTGCCAGCACGTCAGGGACGGGGACCCATCCGCTCCCCGCACCCAGGCAGGGCCCTGCCTCATCGGGGGGCCCGGGAGAAGAGCAAAGACAGAGTTGAGCATTCCTGTCCCGGGGGCGCCTCTGTGTGTGTGTACACGAGTGTGTAAGACTTTAATAGGCGACAGGAGAGGTTGTTGGCCTACACAGCGCCCCCCCCCCACTCCCACCCCAGGCAGCCAGGCCCAGCAGCAGCGAGTCACAATCAACTCAGCTTTCAGTCCGAACACACAGGCACCACCAGGCTGGGGCTTCAAACCCCAAACCATCACTTTGTAGCCGCTGGCCTCAACCAGTTTTCTCATCTGCAAAATGGACGTGCGTGCCCGCCCTGGAGGCTCTGAGGAGGAAGGAGAGCGCCCAGCCTGGCACCTGCGGAGGTCTGGACCGTGCAGGGTCACGGAAGGAGTCTTCTTGGACCTGGCGAACTTGGAAGCCCACCCCGGTCACCATGTCACACGCCCCTCTGCGCGCCTGCCAGGAGCACTGACCCTCACCCAGCCAACCCAGGAAGCCGGGCGGCTTCACGCGGCTCCCCTCCACCTCCCCATCTCAACACGCGTCCCCGCAGCTGCGCTGCGTTCTGGCGGCCAAGCGGGTGGCCAAACTGCACCCCAGGCTGCGAGGGGGTGGGCAGGCGGGAGCGGCAGCACGCCACGGGCTTCATTCATAATCAGCTGTTTTAATTTCCATTCAGCACAAATCCTTCACCCAGCCTGACAGCCCGGCTGCCGGCCCCACCGCCAAATTAATATCCTTCCCGGGCTCATTTATAAAGTCTCCCCACCCCCTCCCCCTCCCCTGCCTCTCACTGGTTCCCAAACCCGCGGGAGGACAGCGGGCTGGGGGCACCTGGCCATGCCCCCGCCTCCTTTGTGGGGCCAGACCTGGAGCTGGAGAGCGGTCCAGGGCAAGGGAGCCACTGGGCGCGATGGCAGCGGGAGGACGGGAAAGCCGGCCCTCCGACCCTCCACGGTGTCCACCCCAAGTGCAGGGCCAGCTCCAGGGAACGCCAGGAGAACACTCGCGTGCGCCAGAGTGAGGGTCCCCGTTTCTGGAAGGGGCCTCCCCGGGTTTGCTGGTCCCGGTCTCAAGGCCCTTCGGCGACCCTGCCCACTGGCGCCCGGGCGGCTCTGGGGGAGGAGGGGTCCCGAGCGTTCCAGGGCCGGCGGCCTGCTGGACTCCGCAGCCCGGGCGGCGGCGCAGAGGCCGTCCCGATGCCAGGGCGGCCGGAGGCTGCGAGCGCACAAGTTGCGCCGCCCCGCTGGAGCGGGGCGCCCGGGCGGGGGGCGCCAGCTGCCGCCGGGCGGGGCCGGGAGTCCCCCCCTGCCGCCCCGGTCCAGCCGACCGGCCGCCCCTCCGGCCCCGCTGCCCTCCCGCTGCCCGCTCCAAGTCGGCGGCCCGCCGCGGCCCGCGAGCTGCCCGCCGCCCTCGCCCGCTCCGCGCCCCGCCGGCCCGGGGAAAAGTTGCCCGGCCCACCCGCTCGCGGCCCCGCGCCCCAACTCCGCGCGGGCCGGCCGGGGGGCGCGGGGCCGGGCGGGGCGGGCCGGGGGCCCCCGCGCGCGCCGGGGACGCGCCCCGCCGCCGCCCGCGATCACTCACCGAGCGGCAGGAAATGTTTGGTGTCCATGTCTGCGGCGACCTCGCGGCGGCCCCCGGCGCGGCCGGCCGGGCCCGGGCGGCGGGAGCCGGCGGCGGCGGCGGCGGCGGCGGCGCGCGGAGGCCGCGGCGCGGCGAGTTGTTGCAAAAGTCGCCCAACAATGTAAACTACTTGTGCCGCGCGCCCCCGCCGCGCGCGCGCCCGCCCGCCCGCGCCCCCGCCGCGCGCGCCCGCGCCCCGCTCCGACCGCGGCGGCGCCGGCGGGGGGGCGGCGGGGGGCCCGCGACGGGCGCGGACTCGGCGCAGCGCCGCCGCCCGCCCGCCCGGCCTGCGCGCGCGCCCAGCCCCGCCCGCCCGGAGCGCGCCCCCCACCGGCCCCCCGCGCCCCCCGGCCCTGCCGGAGCGCAGCCCCCGCCCCGCGCCTCCCCGCCGTCCGGAGCGCGCCCCCCGCCCCCTGCGCGCGCGCCCAGCCCCGCCCGCCCGGAGCGCACCCCCTTCCGCCCCCCCTCCCCGGCGCCCGGAGCGCGCCCCTTTCCCCCGCGCTGCCCGCCCCGCCGCCGAGTTGCAGGCGAGCGAGCGCGGTGCAAACTTGCAAGTTTTCCTCCGCCAGGGGTTCCCGGGAGTCGCTCGGGGGCGGCGGCGCGGGGGCGGGGGGCGCGGGCGGGGCGGGAGCAGAATTCCCTCCCGGCCTACCACCCCCCCCCCCAAAAAAAAAAAAAAAACCCACCACCGGGCGGAGCAGGCGGACAGCGGCCGGGCCATTGTCTGAGCGGCCACACAAAGCGGCCGGCCGCGCGGCGCGCGGAGCCTGCCCGGCGCCTGGGGAAACTGAGGCCCCGGGCGGCACAGGCTCGGCTCCGGCGTCTAGTGCAGGGTTTCATTTTCTGGAGCCCCCATCCGGCCCCTACTCCCACACTCCGGGCGCCGCCAGCCCCGCCCCCACCCCGGGAAGGGGGCCTGGATGGGGAGGGGGCGCCCTGGCTTCTGGGAGCGCCAGGCTGGGGACCAGGGGCGAGCTGGGTGCTGACTCTGTGGCCAGGTGGCTATTTTTACGCCTTGGACAGGTCTCTGCCCTGACTTTTAAATTCATGACGTGTTTGTTTAAAAGCGAAAGGACGGACGCCCGTCCTGACAGCTCGGGGCAGCTGGAGTTGGGGCTCCTGCGTGAGTTACCTGCACGGACCTGGGCCTCCTGACCCCGCCCCCAAGCCCGCTGCCCTGCTCGGTCCACTCCCAGAGGCGCTTCCCCGGGAGTCCCCACGTCACCAGGGCCACACAGGTGGCCCCTGGGCCAGGGGCGCTGATGGGAGGGCCCAGCCAGCAGCTCAGGGACAGACACAGCCTGGACTAGAGGGGGGCCCTCCTGTCTCGGGCACCATCGCCACCTATGTGACCTCCAGCCTGCCTCCCCTGCTCCCTGGGCTTCACTTTCCTCTCTGTGGAATGGGCACACAACAGGACCGCCTCCCCATGGACAGCCAGGGGCTAGATCCCACAAGGCCACTGAGACCTGTCCTGCTGCAGAGAGAGGCCCTCGGGCCACTGGGAGCATCCTGGGCTGGGGGGAGTCGGGTAAGTGCTGATTGGGGAGCCCTCCCTCCCCAAGCACAACCACAGGCCGTGGCCCAGGCTTGCCCTGTCCCCCTGGCTCCTGTCTGATCCCTGCCTGCCCTCCTCCCCTGCTCGAGAAAGTCTGGGTTTTGCTGGCTCCTGAGCCCCCTGCCCATCTGCCCATCTGCCTCGAGCCGTGGCCGGTGTACGACTGGTCCTCATCACTGTCGTCCCAGCAAACCCACTCCCCCCTTCGCCCCGCCAGCCACCCGCTTCTAAAGTCTGTTTCCTTCCACCAGGGCTGGGGCCAGGCAAGCATGCAGGGTGAGCAGGAGCGAACACGGGTGCTGACACGTCTGGGGTGTGCGCCGCGTGCCAGCCCCCATCTTCGGGCCTGTCTCCATTGCCCCTGGCACGGCCTTCCCTCTGTGCACCGTCAGTGGCCCGTCTGAACTGCGTCCTCCCAGCCTGTCCTCCCGCCCTGAGTCAGACCTCACCACTGCCACCGGAGATGAAGAGGCCCTCGCCGCTTGGGAGAGGAGACCACCCAGTACCATGGCGCCCACTTCTTGGCTGGTCACCCCCAACAACTCCTGGGCAGTGGGCACTGCTAGCCCACCTGACTGAGGAGGACAGCCGAGGCCGGAAAAGATGACAGCGTGGAGCACCGTCACTCTGCAGCGAGGAGGAAGCCGGCGTTTGAACCCGAGCCCTGTCCTGGGGGCGTCTGGGCCAGCGAGGGTGTGGACCCGCACAGGCCCCAGGGCCCCAGTGGCCTGTGGTGCAGCACTGCCTTCGCGCCACATCCTGTGCGACAGGCAGCCACGCTTTGCTGAGTGGGGGCAGGGTGCCAAAGAAACGTGAACGGCTGCCGCGTCCATTGCCGTGGGTCGGTCGTTCATTCAACAGACGTCTCTTCAGCCCTTGCCAAGGGGCCAGACCGTGTGCCCAGACTAGGTCGTCAGGCGGAGGGTGGTCCCAGGTGAACAGGCATGGGCTGGCTCCCCGTCCTTCTATTCGCAGCCGTGTGACCTAGCCAGGTCCCTCCTTCCCTGTGCCTCAGTCTCCTCTGTAGAGTGGGCATGGTCACCCTGTGCCACTGAGTCACGAAGACTGAATGAGGTGAGGCAGGGAGAGTCATGTAATCATACGGACCACAGCCTTGTCTAACTCAAAGAAACTATGAGCCATGCCGTGCAGGGCCACCCAAGATGGATGGCTCGTGGTGGAGAGTTCTGACAAAATGTGGTCCAGTGGAGAAGGGAATGGCAACCCGCTTCAGTGTTCTCGCCGTAAGAACCCCACGAACAGAGGGCGAGATGGTTGGATGGCATCACGGACTCGATGGACATGAGTTTGAGCAAGCTCTGGGAGTTGGTGATGGACAGGGAGGCCTGGCGTGCTGCAGTCCCAAAGAGTCGGACGCAACTGAGCGACTGAACTGAACTGAGGGAGAGTCTGGCCCCAGGAGGAGGAGCTCAGTCCTGAGAGTTCCTGCCACTTCAGTTATCGATATGATTATGAGATGATGAAGTGGGCACTCTGGGAGCCCCAGCCCAGGCGGGACCTAAGAGGCACCCACAAGGGGGTGGGAAGTGGTGGACAGGCTGGAAGTGTTAGGACAGTGACCGAAGGGCCAGGACGTGTCAGGCCAGGGGCCCGCAGCTTCTGGGCACAGCTGTTTCTTGAGCTGGGTTTGAAGAAGGAAAGTTTTCATCGGATCAAGACAGGGCCGAGGGCACTCCAGGCAGGAGGACCAGCACAAGCTCTCGCCCGGCCGAGGAGGTAGCCAGCCTGTTGGAGGAACAGCCTTCAACAGCCTTGGCAGGCAGGTCAGAACACGCCGGGCACTCACAGGCAAGCTGGTCCTAGAGGCCTCGAAGCCTGAGGTGGAGCATCTGAAGTCACCTGCCTGTGACAGGAGAGTCAAGCCCTGGGCTTCCCAGTCCTCCCCCAGCCCCTTGCCCCAGAAAACCCAGAGACTCCGTTTGGAACTGTTGGCGCCTGGAGCCAGGGAGACAGGCACAGGCGAACTGCCGCGTGGGTTTCTTGGGGCCTCTGCTCCCAGGAGAGTCCTCCGACGGTGTCTCCAAGCCCCAGCCTCAGCCAGGGCCCCGGGAGGCCGCGGGGGCAGTGGAGTGCGCACGTGTCCAGAGCCCCACAGGCCCGGCTCTGGTGTCCACAGGTGCCTCGCTGCCCTCAGCCTCATCTTGCCCTTGGCAGGGGCCGGGAGTGGTGGGGTGCAGGGGTGCTGCAGGAGCTGGCTGGCTCGGGAGGGGAGAGGAGCAGGCTGCGGAGAGAGGCAAACACCCAGCCTCCTTGATGGAAAATGTGCTTGCCCTTGTTATTTCTGGTTCTCGCTCTCGCCTTGAGCTGGGGCTCTTTGGTGCAAACGATCCCACAGGGCCCCGCCCGGAACGGTGGCTGCCCCATTTGGAGTCTCCAGGTCCCAGCTAACCATGGAAAAAACCACCCCCAGCCTTCCCGCCATGTGTTTCTGCAGCCAAAAGTATTTTTATAGTAATATCCATCTATTTACAACCTGGGATCTGAGAGGGTTTTGTTTTTTGTTTGGGTTTTTTTTTTCTTTTTTTTTTCTTTCTGAAGGATGCTTTTTAAGGTACTTTGGCCTATCCCCTGTGCCTGTCTCAGCTCAAGCTTGTAAACAGTCTCCGGAATCACTTGGTGAACAGTATTTTTAAAGGCCACTGTCTGCCAGGCGGGGCCCCGGAGACTGGCGTCTGGATGGATGGCTCCCGACATTTCCTGGGGCACCGGGGCGCACCTGGGATGCTTCTGGGTTCTTTCCTCCAAGGAGGGCCCATGTGGTCCTGAGCTGATGACCAGCAGGATCTCACAGACAGAGTGGGGCCCTGACCCCCATAAACAGGGCAGGGGCTCAGGCACCCCAGCCTGTTCTCAAATCCCCCAGCCTGGAGGGCACTCTCTCACCTCCTGTGGGGGCGACCCTCTCTGTCGCTGGTGACAGCTGACTCAAGCTGGCAGGTGAGGAGGAAGCCCAAAGGGGCAGAGGGGCACCCAAGCTCGCCCAACAAGGCGGACAGAGCTGTTCTGAGGTCCACCCTGTCTCTCCATCATGTGGGGGAGCTCAGGAAAGCCGCTGGTCTGCACTCAGCCTGTCCTGCTTAGTGGGGAGAAGCCAGCAGACCAGGTCGGGGGACATGGTGGAGGAGGAGACGCCTCTGCGAAGCCTCTGTTGCCCTGCAGGCTCTTGACCACTCCTGTCCACAGCAGTGGCCAGCCCTGCACAGCCAGACAAATGCGGCCAGAAAGAGGTTAGGCTTCGTCCCCGTCGGATGCTCTGAAGGCAGGCCGCTCCCCTCCATCGTGTGGGAGCGTCGTCCCAAACCTCTGGGCGCTGAAAGGCAGTTTGGCCAAACCAGTCTGTGTGGGACAGGCCTAAGGGGATGTGGCTCTGTGGAGAAAGACGGGTTTCGGGGTGGCTCCCCGCGAGGGCTGGGGTCCAGAGAGTTCCGAGTCAGCAAAGGAGGATGCCGCCGTTTCCTGGGGTCATGAAGTCCCAGCCACCCCGTCTGCCAACTCCGGCCCCAAAGACAGATTCCTGCTCCCCCGGTTCACCAGAGGCGATACAAAAACTCAGGGGAGCGGTGACTGGCTCCAGGTCACGCAGCAGCCCCAGCACCAAGGCCAGCAGATTTACAATAAGGGTTAGTGGTCGGACATCCACCCCCTGCTTAGGGACAACCACTCACTGGGGCCACCAGCGGACTGCCCCATCTCCCTGCTTCTCACCGGTGTGCAAATGCTAAGACCAGGTGCAGAGAGAAGGGCCAGGCAGCAGACCTGGAAACCTGGGTGCTAGGGTGGGTACCGGGAGTGGGGAGGCTGTGCCTGGCTCAGCCAGCGGCTTTCCCATGCCCCTCTCTGAACCTCAGCCTCTTCTTTAAGATGGAAGAAAAGAGCCAGCTAATCATAGAGACTTTTTTATTTTTAACACGAAACATGATAACATCAACAGGGAAATCCGTGTTGACGGATCCCAGGAGCAGAGGAGAAGGGCTCAGGCCGAGAGGCGCAGCCTGGGGTGCTGACCCCGTCCCAGGCCTGGCTCCGAAGATGGCACTCCCCTCCCCAACTCCTCTTCCTCATGCCCTCTCCAGACGCCACCCACCAAGCAAGAAGATAATGTGTTTTACCAGGAGCATTTATTATCGACAATTGCTCCGTAAATCTCCGTCTATACACATACATATACATAAGAGGCGGATAAACACGCAGGGCAGAGCTGCGTGCGCAGTCTCCCTGATGTAGTCAGCTTGCCCCCATAAAGATAACGGGAGATGATTCATAATATTTATTTGACAGACATGATATGAACCGTAATAGCCTGTTGGGATTAAAAATATCCGTACGTCTCTGTCACCCACCAATGTGGTTTAAATATTATATATGTGGCCACTGCAGCACCCGGGAGAAGGGAGCGGTTATTGATGGCAGCCGTGAAGGGGAGTCGTGGTGCGCTGCGGGATGGGAGCGTGGCAACGGAGTTCCGTGCCTGCGTCCAGAGAAGCTGTCCCAGGAAACGTTGCCCCGCGCCCAGCTTACCCCCAGACCACCCGCCAGCTGGGCCACAGCTGCCCTCGGCCAGCGCCATCCCAGGAGCGCCTGGCTGCAGCTCAGGGTCCAAGGCAGCGGCCACCCAGTGGAGGGCAGAGCCCTGCCACCCCCCGCCCGGCAAGTAAAAAACCCTTTCCTGCTCCTCATCGCCCTCGGGATAAAGTCCAAACTCTTAAGAAAACCGGCCAGGCCCTCCCTTCCTGCCCTGAGTCATCTCCCTCCTGCCGGCACCCAGCCCTGCCCACAAAGCCGCCCGATCCCGGGCAGACAGCAGCTCTGGACCGCTGTCCACACCGGCCACTCCACATTCCACCAAAGGCATTGCCCCACCGCGGCCCCTGTGGGCAGCTGGCTGACCGCTCCCGACACACACGCCCCAAAGCCGGGCTGAGCCTGCTCTGCCCCGCTGATAGCCCACACCCTCCCAGTGCTTCCGGGAGTCCTGTTTCCTGGATGTTCCCACCGGCCTGAGAGCCCGTCGAGGCTGGGGACCTGGGCATGGGACCACCAACTTTCCGTTGCCCTGCCTGGGACATCGTGGGAGCTCGGGATACTCTGGAGGGGGGCAAGGAAGGAAGTATGGTGTTGTTTTCACGGGGCTGGCTTCCTCTCTGAGCCTGGGGGTGGGCTCTCAGGGTCCCTATTTACATCTCAGAACTTTTGTACTTATGAAAACACCCTTTCCCTTTTGGGGCCTCAGTTTGCCCATCAGTACAATGGGTCTCCAGTCCCTGAGTCAGGTATGTTCTCTGAGAAAGCCTTTTAGGGTTTGCTTTGGGAAAAACCCAGAGACAGCACTGAGACAACCTCCAGAGGATTTGAACTCCATCACTCCCAGCTTGCCCCGTCCTTCCTGGTCCCACCACCCGCCCCAGAGCCCTCTTCAGGGCGCCCCCATCCTCGGGTCGATGACTGTTGGCGTTTATTTCTCCCACTGACGAGGGTCCACGCTCCCCAGAGGAGCCACATCTGAGCCTTAAAAAAAAAAAAAAAAAAAAAACTGCCCAGAGAAAAGGGGCTGCCCTGGAAAGGCGGTCACCCAGGAGGAGAGTCAGACTTACCTGCCTGCAGGGGCCCAGCCTCAGCACCCCGCCTCTCCGGGACACTCAGCATCACCCTTGTAGGTAGGACGGGAAGGTGAGCCCCAGCCCACGCACTGTCGACGAGCCAGAGGAGACGGCGCTCCTCCTCGGCCACGGGCGTGGGCCTCCACTCACCCCCACTGGGGACACCTGCTCCTCGTGGGCCCCTGTCCCCAGCTCCTGCTTCCAGGCAGTGCTGGCTGTGTGTGGGACCTGCCGGGTGCCTCCACCAGCACATTCCCAGGATAGGGGTCTGCGCTTTGTCCTGGGCAGCCCCGCAGCGCCCCCCAGAGCACCCAGACTCTGCAGGTATGGGCTGCCCTCAACTCACCCTGGGACACGAGTGGTGGAGTCCCCACCTTCCCTGAGGCGAAGGAGACGCAGGATGGAGGGTGGAGACCCGGCGGTCACAGGCCCCCTGCACGGCCTGGACGGGTGCCCAGGTCCAGGAGCTGCAAGTGGGCTTAGCGGCAAGGCCCTTTCCTGCAAGGCCTTTGCTGCGGAGGGCAGGGGGCCAAGACAGGGCCGGGGCCACACGCTGGTTCAGTCCCCTTCCCCTGAGAGGCCAGCCCGACTCTGCCGAGCCACAGACCCCCGAGTCAAGAGGGGACCCGCAGCAGGGGCCAAAGACAGGGCTGATCCTGGGTGCCCAGGGTGGTCTGAAGGACTAAAGTCGCCGATCGCCCGCCCTGGGCGAGCCGCGAGGAATCCGCTGGGGTGACCCGGCCATCAAGCCCCACCCGGCCCAGCCTCCAGGGTCACCCCAGGGTCATCTCACACCCCAGGTCCCTCCAGGGGCTCCGCCCAGGCGAGGTCCCAGCATCGCCCGGCTTAAGCCTCGTGGGCAGACGTTTCTAGGTCGTCCCAGTGTTTATGTACGGGTCTCCATTGTCGCAGGGTGCTGGGCCTCTCAACCGGGACAGGCCCGTTTCAGCCGAGTCTGCCCACACCATGCCCACAGCTGGGGAGTCGGCCACAGCTGGGCCCCTAGAGCTGAGCTGGGTGAGGGCCCGTCCCCATGAGCTATGCCCTGCTGGCTCAGCTCCTGGGTCTCAGGACTTCAGCGCTTGGGAGGGAGGGCAGAGGGGCCTCCCAGTGGGGCCTCAGGGCCACTCAGAGCTGCCTGGGAGACCACAGGGGCACCAGCAAAGGCGAGTTCGCACCTTGCCAGCTGCACACCTGCCACCCTGGGCAGAGAGGGTGAGTCACGGCACCTGGGGAAGCCGCAGTCCCCACGCAGCGCCGCCCAGGCCCATGTCGGGCTGTCTGCAAGAGCCAGCCGGCTGGGCTGACCCTGTGAGTACCTGGCACACAGCGGCCCGCCCGCTGGCCCTCTCTGCTCACCGGACTCAGAGAAACTTTAGCCGCCCGGGGACACTGTCACCCTGATAGCCTGACCGGTGTCACTCCCTGGGTTTCAGACTCAGGGGTGCCCCCGGCGGCTCATCCTCCGTGCCCGCTGGCCGTCCTCTCCCCAGCCTCGGCTTCCTGCGCTGTAACATAAGCCTGCCTCCCGCAACCCGCTGGTGAGTGATTCCCCAAGCCCTGCCCTGGGCATGCCCCAGCCGCCAGCACCTCTGCGGTGCCCGGAGCTGAGCTGGCTGCGCTCCATCCTGAGGAAACACAACTCAGAGGAGATGGGATGAGGCCGCCCGGAAGGTGGGCAGCCTAGACAGACCCCGGCGATCGTCTCTTAAATAATACAGGATCAGCCCCTACTGAACACACACACACGTGCTGGAAACGGGAGCGCTGGTAGTGGGAAAGACTCGGTTGTAAACGCACCCGCAAAAATCAGGAAGGAAGCCCCTGGGCCCGCTTGCTGCTGGTGGGGAGCCAGGAGCTTGCCCGCCTCCTTTGCAATTTTCGTCGTTTTTCTATGATGAGTCTTTATCACATTTAAAATCAGAAAGAAAAAAAATAGAGTTAACAAAAGCCTGTCTGAATGCATCTGAAACTTGATTCCTGGTGCTGAAGCAGACACTGGTCCAGGGCCCGTCTCCAGCTCAGCCCACCCCCGGCCCCGCGCCGCCCCCCACCCCTGAGACAGCCTCCTGAGCCCCAGAAGCCAGGGGTCTCATCTCCTCTCTAAGCTCACCTGCCTCCCACCCTCCTCACTGTGGGGGAACCCCCAGGCCCCACCACCAGGCCACCCGCCCCCCCCCCCCCCCAGGCCACCCGCCCCCCCACCCCCCCAGGCGGCCCCTCTTCCACCCACACCCAGCCGGAAGTAGCCGTGTCCACGTTGTGCCGATAAGGATACGCTCCCACTCGCCTGATCGGCTGCGAGGTTATTTATCTGATCTGCCCGCCTTGTCACCGGGCCAGGTGAGAGTAATAACACACTTAATTTCACAAGCACAGAAGGCTGCGTGTAAGTGGGCAAAATATTTGGACCACAGAGTGACAAGTGAGACCATTTCAGTGGTTTTAAAGGCTGACGCAGAAGCCACTTGGCTTTTGTTCCTGGCTGTCTGTTGCCAACACAGCTGAATGGCTGGCTTCATCCAAGACGTCCTGAGCTGCAGGACGGAGCCCTGGGCCCCGGCACCCCACAAACGGCACCTTCACTCAGCAGTGCCTCCCGAGAGTCAGCAGTCAAGGGTCAAAGGGGACTGGCAGCAAGGAAGGGAGCAGTCGGTGATCTGGGCCCCCTTTCCCTCCATCTGCAGGTGACACCCGCCCAGGTGGGCCAGACACTCAGACCAGAAAGCGGATGCGACAGGAAGCCCAGGAGGAACGCAGATGCGGCTCAGAGAGCCAGCAGGGCTCCCGGGCCCTCTGACCAGGCGTCAGGGCTCGGGGGCCGCAGGGGCCTGGATGTGGGGCAGTTCTGGGGGCACAGGAGAGGGCAGAGCCTCCTGCTGGGGAGGTCGGGTGGCGGGGGGTCAACCGCAGGGGCTGGTGGGTGGGTCTCAGCATGCTCAGCGGGGAGCGGTAATTCTACCCCAGCAAGTCGGGTTTAAAAGGGCCTCCATCTCTGTGGGCAGAGGGGGTGGGAGCCCGGGGAGGGGGCTCTGGGCCTGGGGGACCGCCCTCCTGACTGTGAGCTCCTCCAGGAGCACGCCCATTCTCACAAGGAGACAAATGCCGCCGCCGTGGGTCCTGTTCTGCAGGGGAGCCAGGTCAGGATACTGTGACTTGCTTCCCATCACAGCTCCCCAGGGGGGCTGCCCGGCCGCGGTCCAGGCTGGTCTGTAGCTGGAGCCTGATTCCAGGAGGGAAAAGCTTGTCAGCCTGGCTGGTGGAGCAGGTTGCACGCTCCCACCCCACCTACCCCAGGTCCCCCTCACCCCACCCCAGGTCCCCCCGCAGTCTACCCCGGGTCCCCCCAGTGCCCCCATCCTACCCCGGGTCCCCCCCGCCCCCACCCCGGGTGCCCCCCAGTCTACCCCGGGTTCCCCCGTGCCCCCATCCTACCCCAGGTCCCCCCCACCCCCACCCCGGGTGCCCCCCATCCTACCCCGGGTCCCCCCCACCCCCACCCCACCCCGGGTTCCCCCAACCCCACCCCACCCCGGGTCCCCCCCAGTCTACCCCGGGTCCCCCCCGTGCCCCCGTCCCACCCCAGGTCTCCCCCTGCCCCCACCCCACCCCGGGTCCCCCCCAGTCTACCCCGGGTCCCCCCCGCGCCCCCACCCCACCCCGGGTCCCCCCCCGCCCCCACCCCACCCCGGGTTGCCCCCAGTCTACCCTGGGTCCCCCCTGCCCCCATCCCACCCCGGCTCCCTTCCCACCCCCAGTCTACCCTGGGTCAACCCAGCTGCAGGGCCCCCACTGCCCTGGTGGCAAGACAGCCCGTGGCCTCACCCTGCCCCGACCACCTCCAGAGGACTGGCAAGTCAAGTGTGTCAGGCGGGATTCAGAAAGCCCCCAGACCACCTGATCCCTGGGAGGTCTTCTCCCCCTCCCACAATTTTACACAAGGGACCCTGGGGCCCAGAAGAAGGGAGGGGCTCGCCCAAGGCCCGCTGCCAGGACCTGGACCCTCAGACGCTTCCAGCAGGCCCTGGAGCCTCGGCCCTCCCCCTCCAGCAAGCCTCGGAGATCAGCCCTCTCTGGGGTCCCTGCCGCCTGCCCTCCCTGAACGTGAGCTCTTCATCACGCCTGCAGCCCCCAGGAGTGGCTTTGTCTGGACGCCGCGTGACAGCCGCAGCTGAGCGGAGGACTAACAGGATTTCTCAGCCCTGTCACTCTAGCGATTACCCCCTTCGGCCATCTGAAGACGGATTAGTGTTGACTCCCCTCCCTCCACCCAGACCGCCAGCCCTGAGCAGCTCCCGGCGCATCTGCATCTTCCAGTCAAGCTCAGAGCTAAGCTGGATTTCAGGCCCCGCGGGCCCAGCTCCCTGGACAGACAGACAGCCCTCTTGTGAGCCAGGCCGCCCTCTGCCCAGCTGTTGGGAGCCTGTGGGGTGGGGATGCAGAGAGGACTGGGCCTTCTAAGCCGCCCGCAGCTGGATCCACATCTCACAGGTCTTTGGGGCCCAGCCCCCGGGCTGTTCTGTCCCTGTTTCGTCCCCACTAAGCTAAGCGCCCCAGAACCTTCCTAGAGGGCCCTTGAAAGAGTCAGAGATGCAGCCTGCAGTGTCAGGCCCTTAGCAGGCGGGTGATATCTGCTAAGTGTCCCGGCTGTGCCTGGACCCGTGATGCCTACAAAGGATGCTAGTGAGCTGAGTCTCTTTCTAGTGGATCCTCTAATGGACACTGGGTTTGCTGGGTCCCATGAGGAAAGGTACTCACTGGAACTGCCTCCAGAAGAGTCTCGGATGTCTGTCTGGGGCGGCCAAGCAGCCCTGGGTCAGCATCTGCACGGCCAACAAGGCTGCACCGGCCTCGACTGGCCCAGGGGAACACCCTTTACGGCGCTGATGGCTCCAGCCCTCCTACACTGAACCCGAAAGGAGCGACTTTAGGGTCTTAGTTCCCTGCGTTGTCCAGGGACGCTCCAGGGCGGGGTGGGAAGACTTGTGACACGTCCTCTGCGGCCTGGCAGACCTGGGCCCTGACTGTGTTCTCTGAGCCTCAGTTTCCTCAGCTGTAAAATGGGAAACAGTAATAGCACCAACCCCACCCCCTCGGGGGGTCTTGGGGTCAAAGAATGGGCAGAGCACACAGTGAATACATTTGCTTTAAAAGTAAATAAATAAAACTTGACTGTGGGAGGAAGAAAAGGAGGCTCCCAGAGGCTCCCCAAATTATCCTCGTGGCTGGGGAAAGAAGCTGGTTCTTCCCCCATAAGCAGTGTGCCCACACTTCTGAGCAACACCTCCGCCATCTGGCTGGCCTGCCATCTTCCCTGGGGTCTTTGCAAGAGGAGGCGGCCACGCTGAAGCAGGGGGTCGGGCCCCAGCCCTACCAGCGCTGCCAGCTGGAATGCAAGGGCACGGCACCACTGCTGGCCTGGAGCGCGTGCAGCTGGCCAGGCTCCGTCACCTCTCTGGGCAGCGGGGGGACTGGATCGGATCTCCCGCCCGTCCCGAGATCAGCCCCATGACTGGAGCCTGGATGAGACCCAAGCACGCCCGAACCTCCTTTCCATCCTTAATGGGGCGACAGTCTCTGCCGGGATGGCAGCAAGGAGACAGGAGCACGGCAAGCTGGGCTGTCACCATGATTATCAGGCTTCGAGCAGCGACCCGTCACCTAGATGAGGAGCGAGACAGATTTCTAAGTTCATGGAAGGAGGGACTGTTGGCAACCACGAGGGCCAAGCATGAAGACAGAGGTCCAAAGAGATGAACGGATGCCAGTTTGACCTGGACCTGGCACAAGGGTAACGCAAGGCAGGCGGCCGCCGCCAGAGCAGGGCTGGACAGACGGCCCTGGGCAGAGGCGGGCAAGGTGGCTGGGAGAGGCAGGGCGGCGAGTCTGCGATGGGCCGGCGGCGGAGCCCTCGGGAGGGTCCAGGCAGCCGCCACCCTTTCCACAGCAGCCCAGGGAATCGGCTTCTGTCCTCTTGTCCAGAAATGAAATTATAGGTCTGACTCCTGGATCCATCCCGTTCTCTCCAAACATCGGGAACAAAGCTGCTGTCTAACAATGACCCCACGTATCAAAGTTCATGGCGTGCAACGAAAGCAGTTCTTAGAGGAATTCATGACTTTAAATAATTATATTAGAAAAGCAAGAGGACCTGAAATCAGAGACCTAAGGCTTCCCCTCAGGATGACAGACTGAATCCAAGGTAAATAGAATGAGGGATATAAGAAAGACAAGAACAGAAAATCCCGGCACAGAAACGAAGCACAGAGGAAACTGGTGAAGCCCAAACCGGGGTCTTTGGACACGTCCAGGAGCGGACACGCCCCACCCAGAAGGACCAAGAACGCGGCGCGCACAAAGATAACCAGCGTTAAAAGGATCAGCCGCACCCGAGTGGAAGGGGAGTTATTACCACAGGTCCCGCAGATGCTGATGAAATAACAGAGAATTTGTATACACAATTTGATACCCAAAAATACGGCAGGGGAGGTGAAATGGGCATATTTCTTAGGACAGACAGCTTTCCAAAGCTGACAGAATGAATAGAAAATCTGATCAACCCTCCAGCTATTAAAGAAATTCAATTGATCAGAAATAACCCCAAAACTCCAGGCCCAGATGGGTTTCATTGATGAATTCTAGCAATTTACTCAACTCTTACATCAAACGTTTAATAAAAATATTTTTCGAAGATTTAATAAAATGTCGAAATGTTAACAAATTAGATCCAGCCACATTTAAAAAGGGATACTACCTCACTGAGGTAATAGCTCAATCCCTGAGACTTATCTCAGAAACACATTGTTGGTTCAACATTTGAAAAACAATAAAATTTGTGATATTAATAAGCTAATGGAGGAAAATCATATTATTTCAAGAGAAAATATGATTACTTCAAAAGATTCAGAAAAAGTTCTTGACGAAATTCACTACTTGTTCACTATAAAAACTCTCAGTAAGCTAGGCACAGTAGGACGCTTCCTCAAACTGATGGAGGGAATCTAGTGAAAAACCGCTGTAGCAACGTCACTCTCAGCAGTGAAAAGCTGGCTTGTTTCCCCAGGATTGGGAACAAAGGTGTTCTCTTGATGCCCCTGTTCAGCCTGGCGCTGGGAGTCCTAGACGCTGCTATACGCCGAGGATAGAAGAAAGGAAAGGCAAAGCTCAGAAAAGAAGCAAAACCGTGCCTGTTTGCAGGCAATGTAGTTATTGACGTAGAAGACTCCCAGAAATGTACAAAACAACCGTGAGGAGCAATAAATGCCTTCAGTGAAGTCACAGGACACAAAGGTGATATAAAAGCACCGATCGTACTCACGTTAGGCGCAAACGACGGAAAAATGAAGTCTTAAAAATTCCGCTTTAGGATAGCACAAAAAATTAAAGTGCTCAGGAAAGAATCTGGCGACGTTTGTCCAAGATTTTTACATTAAAAAGTCACAAAACAGTGCTGAGGGAAGAACATAAGGATCTAAATAAATAGAAGGATGTACCATGTTCATGGATTGTAAGGCTGGATGAGATATATTTCCCTGTGATGGTTTGACACAATCCCAGTCAAAATTTCATTAGTTTCTGATGGAAGTTGACAACTAACCAGAGTCGGAGCATCGGGATGCTGGCACCCCTTGCCCTCCAGCTTGGGGGGCGGGCCGGGGCAGCCCCCCTGCTGGCAGCCCTGACCCCCTCCCTCCCCCCTCCCTGCCCCTCTCTCCCTCAGGGCAGCCTGTCAACAGGCCAGGACCCCCAGCGAGTCCCCCAGAAGCAGGGCCTGGCTGTGGTCAGCACGGGAACCACCGGGAGCTGCCTGGGTGACCCCCTCCAGTCAGTCTTTTCCTTCAGGGCCATCCTGCCCTTGAGTGGACAGGCTTGGGGCCGCAGGTGGGGCCCCACCAGGGAGCTCTTGGCTTACACTGTGCCAGGCTCTTTCCAGGCCCACCCAGGGCCTTCCGTCTGGGGTTTTTTACAACTCTGTAAGCACTAGCTTCAAAATACACCGGCCTTCCCCCTTGCCAAGAAGTTAGCTCGGAGCTGACCGTTCCTTGGACCCCGTGGCAGGGTGAGGTCCCTGGCAGGGACTCAGATGCGTGGCACCAAGCCAAGCAGCCGCCTGTGGACACACGTTCACCCAGGAAGTGGCCGAGAACCAGAACCAGCCAGTCCCAGGCGGCCGCTGCCGCCTTACACGCTGCCCCCACGTGTAAGCAGGACGTTAACTTTGTTCGGTTTGAAGACTGTGTGGGTCAGGAGCCCCTCTGGGGGTCAGCCAGGCAGCTCTCCTGATCCAGGGAACACTCGCGGGCTCGCATGGTGGCCTCCGGCTGGCAGCTCGGCCGGTCCTCGCGGCTTTATTCACAGTCTGGCCCCGCGCTGTGTGACTGGAGGGCTGGGCTCGGGGGGACTGTCGCCCAGTCCAGCTTTCCAGTGGGGCGCCCGCAGGGCAGCTACCCTCACACACGCCCAAGGGTTCCCGGAACGTCCTAGCAGGTCTGTGGGGCAGAAGGGCTGCAAAACGTCGTCTGACCTAGACTTGGGAGTCCCATGGCATCGTTTCCCCAGAGCTCTCTTGGTTAAGCAAGCTGTGAGGTCCAGATCCAAGAGAAGAGGATTTGACTCCACCTCCCTGTGGGGGAGGGATTACTTTGAAAGGACTCTGCAGTTGAGAATGTTTCCTTGGTTGGCTGTGTAGTCAGCCCATGAGAACAGCGTTTTATCATCTCCATCCCACCATCACCACCATCATCCCCACCTTCATCACCACCACCATCCCCATCACCACCATCCCATCACCTTCATCCCCACCACCTTCGTCACCATCATCACCACCATCATCACCACCACCTTCATCACCACCATCCCCACCACCACCACCACCCTCCCCCCCTTCACCACCTTCACACCGTCATCACTCTCCAGACCTGTGCTCACGCCTCTCTAAGGCTCAGGCCGTTAGGATTCCCGTGGAACAGACGGAGAAACCCAGGCACAGAGCACCTTGCCCACGCTGACCCTGGGAGAAGGGAGTCCCCACAAAATACGCACTTTTCAAGCGCCTGAAGTCATGAGGGTGGAAAGAAGGCAGCCCCCCAGGATGCAAGCGGGTGTGCACCACCCCCGCCCACACGCGCTGCCTTTAAAGCCAGCTCCCCCGTGTACCCAGAGCTCTCGGCGAGGTCAGCCCACACGGCCTCACCGCAGACGTGTGGGGGAAGCTCTGTCACCCCCAGACTAGAGTCAGGGCGGCCGGAGTGCAGAGAGGCCCAGGCTCCTGCCCCAGCCTTCTCTCTCTTCTGCCGCAGCTGCCTAAGCTCAGGAAATGGGCAGAAGCGGGTATGCCGAGCAGACATTGGCGGTTCTGTCTACACTAATCAAGTTAATTGGATAATTGCCACTTCATGGTGTTTGGTGTTGACACAACCTTGAACTTGGCTTTTTTACAGAAGGTTTCTTCGGAGCCGCTCTGGGAGGCCCCGCTGGTTGGCGAATAAAGCCTCCTGCTCTGCAGGCCAGGGGCGCCGGGGGCTCCTTCTCCAGCCGCTGGGGCTGGGGGGAGGAACCAGCAGACAAGAAAGGCTAAACAGCTGTCTGAGGTCACGAAGCCAGCAGTGGATGAGGGGGCAGGAGAAGCCCCCGTCTGCCCAGCGCCTCTGGCTCTGACGGCTAAGTCGCCCCAGAGGCGTGTGTGATTCCACTCCATCCCATCTTCAGGAGGGAATCCATGTTTGCTAAATGAAAAGGAGAAACGTTGGCAGGAGGAAAATGCATGCTCAACTTTTAACAGGGTGTCACCGACGATGCCAGGGCCGGAGGAGACGGGCAGGCCCGCCGGCCGCGGGCGCAGCTGTGCCGGGGACGCGGGCTCCGCAGCCAGGAGCCAGGCGCGGCAGGGCACCCTGGGAAGGGGCCCACGTCTCACAGCCCTCTGCCAAGCCTGGGGTGGCTGCGGCCTTTGAGGGGGCTTTACCTGGAGGTCCCCGAACGGGCCAAGAGGGGGGCCCGCTGGGTGAGCAGGAGCCCTCTCTGCTGGGGGCAGATCCGGGAAAGTTGCGGGCTTCCTGCAGAGTCCACACCCCGCTCAGGCCACGCCACTCAGCACAGAAGGGCCCGGAGGACTGGGACGAGGGTTCCTCCGGCAGGAAGGACGCCGCCTGCTCAGGACCCCCGTGTGTGCTGCGGAGACCCGCGCCAGGCGCCCGTCAGAGCCACACGGCTTGGCCAGGCCTGCTTCCGGTCCTTCCTCGACTCGGGCGTTTATTGAGGGAGGAGGTGTTGAGTATCCCATGAGCAGTGGGCACCCAGCCCGGTGCTGGAGATCCAGGGGTGACCAGGGCAGAGCCTGTCTGCGGGGTTCTGGCCTGGTGATACAGGGAGAGAGGAGAGCCTGAGGCAAGGGCAGGGGAGTGATGGGCCGGGGGTGGGGCACCATCCGGGCCTAATCCACCCAGGGGGCTACAGGGGGCTCCCAAGGTAGGGGTGCAACGTAAGTCTCAGAGGAAGCGTGTTTCCGGCTGAAGGAGCTGGGAGAGGGGGCCAGGGAGGCTGAGAAACGGACCAGACTCCCTGGGTCCCGCTCCAGGTAAGAGGGGCGAGACCTGGGCCAGAGGGTTCATGCCCAGGAGCCACCTCTGCCCCCTCTGAGCCGGGAACCCTCCAGGGGGACTCAGACAGGCATCCATATCAAGGCAGAGCCAGGCTCTGCATGGCAGGCAGCGGGCGCAGATCCCAGGCCTCTTGAAGAAAACCAACACAGAACCAGGTGCGGAGCCTCGGGAGCAGACCCTGCAGCTGTGACGGCCAGGCGTCCTCAGCCCCGGCCACTCTCCTGGCGTCGATACGCCTTCAGTTCCCCCACGATTTCTCTTAGGAACCCGTTTCCTTTCCGACCATCCTGTGGCCCTCTCGACTGCAATCACCAGGCTTGGCTGACCCCGACCTCATCAGGACCCTCCGGCCACCCTTTGCCGCCCATCCATCTCCCGGTGCCGTCATTTTGATTCAGCTCTTGGTGACTTTTTGGAGCCTTCGTTGCTGTTGTTTTGTGGGGTTTGGGGTTTGTCTTTGGAGGCTTTTAGGCCGCGCCATGTGGCTTGCAGGATCTCAGCTTCCCAACCAGGGAAGCTGCGCCCTCGGCAGTGAAGGCGTGGAGTCCTAACCTCTGAGCCACCAGGAAAGTCCGTCTTCCACAGCTTCAGTGAGTGTACGTTTCCTGGGGACTTGCGGCTCCGCCGGTGTCCCCACCCGCTCCCCAGCCAATGGCAGCTCAGCTCAGGACTCAGGACCCTGAGGTGTGACTTGCTTGTCTTGAGCAGACCTCGGCATCGTCTTGCAAAGCCACAGAGCTTACAAGAAGAGCGTTTGGGAGGAATCAGGCTGGCGTGGGTGCGGGGGTGCATTCTGAACCAGTCTGAGGGGGACAGATCACTGGCAGAGAGGTGGGCTGGAGCCGGCTGTGACCACAGCTCCCCAGGCCGCCCCAGCGATGACGCAGGGAGAGGCCTCTGGAAACTGTAGAGCGCGGTGCACACGTGATCGGGGTGAGATGCCGCCACGCGATGCCGTCTGCACCACCCGACTTCTGTCTGTACTGGTCCTTCTCAGCGTGCGTTTTTAAGTCATTTCCTTGGTGACTCAGGTGGTAAAGGATATGCCTGCAGTGCGGGAGACCCGGGTTTGACCCCTGGGCTGGGAAGATCCCCTGGAGAAGGGAACAGCCTACCCACTCCAGTCTTCTTGCCTGGAGGATTCCACGGACCGGGGAGCTTGGTGGGCTACAGTCCACGGGGCTGCAAAAGAGTCGGACATGACTGAGCGACCAACATAACACTCTAAACAAACAAATGGAAAAGCAACTCCCTTGGGAAAGTCTGGAGAATGTAGAAAGCTAAAGGGTAAGAGACGAAATTAAAACACCAATAATCCCAGCACGGAGAAATGATCTTTATTAATACTTTGGCTTTTCCCACTAGTCTTTTCGTTTCTCTGTGAATCAGTTCAGCTCAGTAGCTCAGTTGTGTCCGACTCTTTGCAACCCCGTGGACAGCAGTGCGTCAGGCCTCCCTGTCCAACAGCAACTCCCAGAAGTTACTCGGTCTCATGTCCATCGAGTCAGTGGTGCCATCCAACCATCTCATCCTCTGTCGTCCCCTTCTCCCCCCACCACCTTCAATCTTTCCCAGCATCAGGGCCTTTTCCAGTGAGTCAGTTCTTCACATCAGGTGGCCAGAGTATTGGAGTTTCAGCTTCAGCATCAGTCCTTCCAATGAATATTCAGGACTGATTTCCTTTAGGATGGACTGGTTGGATCTCCTTACAGTCCAAGGGACTCTCAAGAGTCTTCTCCAACACCACAGTTCAAAAGCATCAATTCTTCAGCGCTCAGCTTTCTTCACAGTCCAGCCCTCACATCCATACATGACCACAGGAAAAACCATAGCTTTAACTAGACAGACCTTGTTGGCAAGGTAATGTCTCTGTTTTTTAATATGCTGTCTAGGTTGGTCATAACTTTGAGCAAGCGTCTTTTAATCTCACGGCTGCAGTCACCATCTGCAGTGATTTTGGAGTCCAAGAAATAAAGTCTGTCACTGTTTCCACTGGTTCCCCATCTATTTCCCATGAAGTGATGGGACCAGATGCCATGATCTTCGTTTTCTGAATGTTGAGCTTTAAGCCAACTTTTTCACTCTCCTCTTTCACTTTCTGTGAATGTATGTACACATTAAACCTAGAGATCATACTATATTTACCATTTTGTGCTCTTGTTTTTCTATTAAAATTATATCATAGACATTTTCTTGTCTCATTCAATACTCAAGTTATCATTTATAATGATGACATCGGGGTCTGGCAGGCAAATTTGGATTAATTTATTCAGCTCTTTCTGGAATTAAGCACATCTGACGAATGTCCTTCTCTGTACCTGTGTGCGTGTTAAGTCGCTTCAGTCGGACTCTGTGCGACCCCATGGACTGCAGCCCGCCAGGCTCCCCTGACCATGGGCTTCTCCAGGTAAGAAGACTGGAGTGGGTGGCCGTTCCCTCCTCCAGGGGATCTTCTCGACATCTTCAGGTATTTCCAACTCCCTGCCCTCTGGAGGAGCACTCAGTGCCAGACTGGACACCTGCCACCCAGTGGCCATGAACCCAGCCCTGGCCCCTGGTCCAGCTGTGCCCACATAGCCTGGTGAGCAAGAAGGGACCAGCACCCACTTATACTATGTTCTTAGAAAATTTTTTGTGTCTTCTTGGAGTTTTAATGAAAGGCGTGCAAACACTGCCTCCTGGCCTCATCATCCACAGTACTGAGCACCAGCTCAGTGGACATGAGTGTGAGCAGCCCCGGGAGACGGTGAAGGACAGGGAAGCCTGGCCCACTGCAGTCCATGGGGCCACAATCAGTCAGACGTGACCGAGCGACGGAACCCCAGCAATACAGATGGGAACTCTGCCTCCCCTTGCGAAGAGATGGACTTTCCCAGAAGAGCAGGAGGAGCTGGTTGGCTGTCCTTTGCCCATTCTCCCCTTCAGAGGCACGTCAGTTGGGGGGCCTCTTGTTGCTGCTCTCAGGCAGAGTAATCTGAGGACTGCTTACAAACCAGAGAGTTTGCAAGGGTGAGAGAAACCGCAAGAGGCTGGCCCCAAGAGCCGGGGCTGGAAGCAGGGACTGTCCCCACCCTAGGCTTGGAGAAGCAAGGGGGATGGGCGGGGGTGGTGACCTGAACCCAGCGGCAGAGAGGGCTTGGGATGGGGGCACCTGGCAGGCACTGACCTCCTGGAGAGAAATCAATACCCTGACCAGAATTGCTACACCCCTCTGTAGCTGGTTTACCCTGGTAGCTGAGGTAGTGAAGAATCTGCCTGCAACGCAGGAGACCAGGGTTCGATCCCTGGGTTGGGAAGATCCCCTGGAGAAGGGAATGGCAACCCACTCCAGTATTCTTGCCTGGAGAATTCCATGGATAGAGGAGCCTGGAGGGCTTCAGTCCATGGGGTCGCAAGAGCTGGACACAGCTTAGTGACAGCCACTACCGTCTAAAGCCGGAGGAGAGGGAGGCCTTGATTCCATCAGTAAGGTCAGCCTCTGAGAAACACAGAGCCACCTGGAAATAAAAGGAGCGGGCTCCCCGGGAGCAGCATTTCTCTCTCTTTTTAGTTATTGCTGTCATTGTTTAGTCGTCTTAGTCATGTCTGACTCTCTGGGACCCCATAGACTGTAGCCCACCAGGCTCTACTGCCCATAGGATTTCCCAGGCAAGGATACTGGAACGGGCTGCCATTCCTGCTCCAGGGGATCTTCTGGACCCAGGGATTGAGCCCACATCTCCTGCGTCTCCTGCGCTTGCAGGCGGGTTCCATACCACTGCACCACCTGGGAAGCCCTTTTCACTTTTATTGGTTAATTTTTTGGTTGTGGGGTTTGTTCCCCGACCAGGGATGGAACCCAGGGCCCCAGCAGTGGGAAGTCCCGGCATTTCTCACTGGTCTGCGGGCCCTCCAGACCTCGCACTGCTGGCCCTTCCCCCAGCACAGAGCTTCCATGGCGCTGTCAGCTTTGTCCTCCCTGCCCAGCGTTGGCCGCTGCGCACAGGACGGGACACGCCTGGGGGTGTTTTCACCATCAAGGCTCAGGTCTGCCGGCCTTCCTGCCTGCTAAAGAGACCGTGTCAGGCAGCTTTAAAAATATCACCTCAGCCGAGAGATGGTCCCGGGGCTCCATGCAGCAGGGGCAATCACAGTGAATTATCGTCAATTTATTTGGAAGGACTAAAAACAGCAGGATCAAAGGGTTGAAGAGGCTGCACGCACCAGCTCCAGAAAGGTTTTGAAGTGTGAACTTCACAAGTTCAGGCAAGCAGTCCCCTTGTCGGCCCCAGTGACTCTGCCTCTCGCCCGCAGGTGGTCCCCTCCCGTGGGGAGCAGAGGTGGGCATCGTGTGATCCTGATGAGGAGAGGCTTCTGAGGCCAGTCCTAAGACCCTTCTGCCTGGCTTGCTCTCAGACCACCAGCTCTGGCGAAGCTGCCACCGTGCTGTGAGGGTGCCCCGCGGAGCATCCACGTGGGGAGGAACTGAGGCCTCCTGGCCACCGCGGGCACCGACTTGCCAGTGATGCGTGCCAGGCCCTTGGAAGTGGACCTTTCAGCCCAAGCAAGTCACTTCAGCCCCCTGGCACCTTGACGGCAACCTCTCAAGAGACTCCAAACCAGACCTGCCCAGCAAAGCTGCTCCCAAAAGCACAGAAACAGCACTTGAGCACAGACGGTTATCATCACTGACCCTGCTGCGTGAGGCATCATTTCTTAGACAGTTAGACACAAGCCCAGGAGTTCCCTGCAATCCTAGGCGACAGCCGGAGACCAAAGGGAGGAGTCCCAGCTCCGGGTCTGCAGGCGACCCCTGGGAAGCCCCCAACGACACAAGGGCTGCTGGAGAAGACCTCAGGGAAGAGAGGCTGAGACAGCGCTCCCCCGGAGCCAGGGTCCCTCCCCGTGGAGCCAGGGTCCCTCTCTGAGCCTCGGCGCCCATCCGTCTAATGCGGGAGCTGGGCAGAGAGGCCCAGACCCCCTGAGACTCTGCGGTCAGCCTGAGACCCCACCCCGGCCTCCCTTCCTTGAGCAGAGCCTGGGCTGCACCTGTGCCCCAATTCCCAAAGCACCAGAAACAGGCCCCACTGCCCCCGGCCACGCAGAGCTCCCCTGTACGGCTTTGTGAGTGTGTGTGTTTAAAGCTGAGATATGTCACAAACCATAAAAGTCATCTTTTGAAGTGTACAACTCAGTGATTTTTGATATTTTCATAGCATTGCACATCATCATCACCAATTCCATATTTTCATCACCTTCGGGAGAAACCCTGCCCTATCCAGCTATCATCACCCCTCCCCCAGCCCCTGGCAAGCACTTATTTGCTCTCTCTGTGGATTCGCCTATTCTGAACTAAGTGGGGATTTAGACACGGGACACTTTGCATCTGGCCTCCTTCGTGCAGAGTGTGATGTTCCTAGAGCTCATTCACGCTGTAGCGTGTGTCAGAACTCCCTTTCCCAGGCTGAGTAGCATTCCACTGTATGGATGGACGTGGGGTTGTCCATTCATCTACTGATGGACACGTGGGCTCTTTCCACCTCTTGGCTGCTATGGATAAAGCTGCCCTCACCCCCAGGAAGGAGAAACCAGTCAGAGAAGCTGACGAATCCTCTTGTTGAGGGAAACGCCGACCTCTCCATTCACTGGGCAAGTTCAGTTTGTGACTCGACCTCTGGGAGGGTGACTGTGCTCCTTCTTCACCTGAGCAGAGGCAGGCCTGCCCAACGCCCGAGCCCCCAGTTCCAAGTCCTGTTTCCCTGATGCTCAAAGGCTGAGCCTGGGCCTCAGTCTCCCCATGAACTCACAGGGCAGGGAGGCCCTCTCCAGGACAAAGTTACTCCTGACCGTGTCGCTCAGCCATGACCAACGTGCCCAGAGGCCCAGCCTCCTCATCTGTGAAGCAGGGACCCCGCCATCCACCTGCTCGGACCACGGGAGAGGTCCGAGGCCGTGCTGGGGAGCAGGTGACCAAGACCAAGGGGACTCGTGGAGAGTAGCGAGGAGAAGGGGAAAAGTGGAGAAACGGCCCGAAAGAGCGAAGAGACTGGGCCTATGCAGACGTGAAGCGCAGTCGCGGAGGCGTCTGGCAATGAGGGTGGAGTCCGATGCTGTAAGAACACTGTTGCATAGGAACCTGGAGTCAGGCCCATGAATCAAGGCAAACTGAAGGTGGTCAAGCCGGAGAGGGCAAGAGTGAACATCAACATTTTAGGAATCAGTGAACTAAAAGGTCTGGAAAGGGGGAAATTAATTCAGATGACCATTACATATACTACTGTGGGCAGGAATCCCTTAGAAGATGTGGAGTAGCCCTCAGGGTCAGCAAAAGAGTCTGAAATGCAGAACTTGGATCCAACCTCAAAAACGACAGAATGATCTCAGCTTGTTTCCCAGGCAAACCATTCAATATCACGGTAACCCAGGTCTATGCCCCACCACTAAGGCCGAAGAAGCTGAAGTTGAATGGTTCTATGAAGACCTACAAGACCTTCTAGAAATAACACCCCCAAAAGATGTCCTTTTCATCACAGAGGCCTGGAATGGAAAATTAGAAAATCAAGAGATACCTGGAGTAATAGGCAAATTTGGCCTTGGAGTACAGAATGAAGCAGGGCAAAGGCTAACAGTCTTGTCAAGAGAATGCACTGCTCATAGCAAACACCCTCTTCCAAAAAAACAAGAGAAGATTCTACACATGGACATCACCAGATGGTCAATACTGAAATCAGATTGATTACATTCTTTGCAGCCGAAAGATAAAGAAGCTCTATACAGTCAGCAAAAACAAGACTGGGAGCTGACTGTGGCTCAGATCATGAACTTCTTATTGCAAAATTCAGGCTTAAATCAAAGAAAGTAAAAACCACTAGACTATTCAGGCACTACTTAAACCAAATATTTCATGATTATACAGTAGAAGTGACGAATAGATTCAAGGATTAGAGCTGGTAAACAGAGTGCCCGAAGAACTATGGATGGAGGTTTGTAACACTGTACAGGAGGCGGTGACCAAAATCATCCCAAAGGAAAAAAAAAAATGCAAGAAGGCAAAGTGGTTGTCTGAGGAGGCTTTACAGTTCAGTTCAGTCGCTCAGTCGTGTCCGACTCTTTGCGACCCCATGGACTGCAGCAGGCCAGGCCTCCCTGTCCATCACCAACTCCCAGAGTTTACTCAGACTCAGGTCTATTGAGTCTGTGATGCCATCCAGCCATCTCATCCTCTGTCGGCCCCTTCTGCTCTCACCTTCAATCTTCCCCAGCATCAGGGTTTTTTCCAATGAGTTGGCTCTTCCCATCAGGTGGCCAAAGTATTAGAGTTTCAGCTTCAGCATCAGTCCTTCTAATGAATATTCAGGACTGATTTCCTTTAGGATGGACTGGCTGATCTCCTTGAAGTCCAAGGGACTCTCAAGAGTCTTCTCCAACACCACAGTCCAAAAGCATCAACTCTTCAGCGCTCAGCTTTCTTTATAGTCCAACTCTCACATCCATACATGACCACTGCAAAAACCATAGCCTTGACTAGATGGACCTTAGTCGGCAAAGTAATGTCTCTGCCCTTGAATATGCTATCTAGGTTGGTCATAACTTTTCTCCCAAGGAGTAAGCGTCTTTTAATTTCATGGCTGCAGTCACCATCTGCAGTGATTTTGCAGCCCCAAAAATAAAGTCTGTCACTGTTTCCCCATCTATTTCCCGTGAAGTGATGGGACTGGATGCCATGATCTTCGTTTTCTGAATGCTGAGTTTTAAGCCAACTTTTTCACTCTCCTCTTTCACTTTCTTCAAGAGGCTCTTTAGTTCTTCTTTGCTTTCTACCATAAGGGTGGTGTCGTCTGCACATCTGAGGTTATTGATATTTCTCCCGGCAATCTTCATTTCAGCTTGTGCTTCATCCAGCCCAGCGTTTCTCATGATGTACTCTGCATATAAGTTAAATAAGCAGGGTGACAGTATACAGCCTTGACATACTCCTTTTCCTATTTGGAACCAGTCTGTTGTTCCATGTCCAGTTCTAACTGTTGCTCCCTGACCTGCATATAGGTTTCTCAAGAGGCAGGTCAGGTGGTCTGTATTCCCATCTCTTTCAGAATTTTCCACAGTTTGTGGTGATCCACACAGTCAAAGGCTTTGACATAGTCAATAAAGCAGAAATAGAATGTTTTTCTGGAACTCTCTTGTTTTTTCGATAATCCAGCAGATGTTGGCAATTTGATCTCTGCTTCCTCTGCCTTTTCTAAAACCAGCTTGAACATCTGGAAATTCATGGTTCACGTACTGTTGAAGCCTGGCTTGGAGAATTTTAGATTTTACAAATAAATGAGAAAACAAGAGAAATAAAAGGCAAGAGAGAAAAGGAAAGATATACTCAACTGAATGAAGAGTTCCAAAGAATAACAAGGAGTGATAAGAAAGCCTTCTTAAGTGAACAATGAAAAGAAATGGAGGAAAACAATAGAATAGGGAAGATTAAGATCTCTTCAAGAAAACTGGAGATACCAAGGGAACATTTCACGCAAGGGTGGGAATGATAAAGGACAGAAATGGTGTGGACCTAACAGAAGCAGAAGATACTAAGAAGAGGCGGCAAGAACACACAGAAGAACTGTGCAAAAAAGTCTTCATGACCCAGATAACCACGATGATGTGATCACTCACCTAGAGCCAGACATCCTGGAATGAGAAGTCAAATGGGCCTTAGGAAGCATCACTACGAACAAAGCTAGTGGAGGGGATGGAATTCCAGCTGAGCTGTTTCAAATCCTGAAAGATGATGCTGTGAAAGTGCTGCACTCAAAATGTCAGCAAATTTGGAAAACTCAGCAGTGGCCACAGGACTGGAAAAGGTCAGTGTTCATTTCGATTCCAAAGAAGGGCAATGCCAAAGAAGGCTCAAACTACCACACAATTGTGCTCATCTCACATACAAGCAAGGTAATGCTCAAGCTCCTTCAAGCTAGGCTTCAGCAGTATGTGAATTGAAAACTTCCAGATAGACAAGCTGGGTTTAGAAAAAGCAGAGGAACAAAATTGCCAGCATTCTTTGGATCATAGAAAAAGCAAGAGAAAAATATTTACTTCTCCTTCAATGACTATGCCAAAGCCTTTGACTGTGTGCTGCTGCTAAGTCTCTTCAGTCGTGTCTGACTCTGTGCGACCCCACAGACGGCAGCCCACCAGGCTCCTCTGTCCCTGGGATTCTCCAGGCAAGAATACTGGAGCGGGTTGCCATTTCCTTCTCTAATGAATGAAAGTGAAAAGTGAAAGTAAAATCTCTCAGTCGTGCCTGTCTCTTAGCGACCCCATGGACTGCAGCCCGCCAGGCCCCTCCGTCCATGGGATTTTCCAGGGTAGAGCCCTGGGGTGGTCTGATATGCCCCTCTCTTTCAGAATTTTCCACAGTTTGTGGTGGTCCACACAGTCACCATACTTCTTCAGAGAAGGCAATGGCAACCCACTCCAGGGTTTCTCATGAAACCCAGCATTTCTCATGATGTACTTTGCATAGAATTTAAGCAGGATGACAATATACAGCCTTGACGGACTCCTTTTCTGATTTGGAACCAGCCTGTTGTTCCATGTCCAGTTCTAACTGTTGCTTCCTGACCTGCATACAGGTTTCTCAAGAGGCAAGGAGAAATATCAATAATGTCAGATATGCAGATGACACCATCCTTATGGCAGAAAGTGAAGAGGAACTAAAGAGCCTCTTGATGAAAGTGAAAGAGGAGAGTGAAAAAGTTGGCTTAAAGCTCAACATTCAGAAAACTAAGATCATGGCATCCGGTCCCATCACTTCATGGCAAATAGAAGGGGAAAAAAGTGGAAAGAGTGGCTGACTTTATTTTTTGGCTCCAAAGTCACTGAAGACGGTAACCGCAGTCATGGAATTAGAAGATGTTTGCTCCTTAGAAGGAAAGCTTTGACCAACCTAGACAGCATATTAAAAAGCAGAGACTTCACTTTGCCAACAAAGATCCATATACTCAGAGCTGTGGTTTTTCCAGTAGTCAGGTACGGATGTGGGAGTTGGACCATAAAGAAGGCTGAGTGCCAAAGAACTGATGCTTTTGAGCTGTGATGTTGGAGAAGACTCTTGAGAGTCCCGTGGACTGCAAGGAGATCAACCAGTCCATCCTAAAGGAAATCAGTCCTGAATATTCAGAAGGACTGATGCTGAAGCTGAAACTCCAATACTTTGGCCACCTGATGGGAAGAGCCAACTCACTGGGAAAAAACCCTGATGCTGGGGAAGATTGAAGGCAAGAGCAGAAGGGGATGACAGAGGATGAGATGGTTGGATGGCATTACCGACTCAGTGTCCTGAATTTGAGCAGACTCCAGGAGACAGGGGAGGACAGAGGAGTGTCACGTGCTGCAGTCCACGGGGTTGCAAAGAGTCAGGCGCGACTGAGCGCCTGAACAGCAAGTGAGCTGATGGGCTGAAGAGGGCAAGCAGTGAGTGAGGAGCCAGTCAGCTGTGAGCAGCGATCCAGAAGCCGACGGCGAGAGCCCAGGCTCACATGGGGGTGATGGCTGGGGGTCTTTCCAGCGGGGGCAGTGACTCGGGGTCTCACCCTGCACCAGAGCTGAGCACAGGACTGGACCCCTGGGCCCACACATGGCCTGGCTGATTGCCGGGAGCATTGGGGGTGGATCGGGAGAAGATTAGAGCCAAGATTGAGGCTGAGGGCCCAGCACCCCAAGAGGCCCAGACTGGGTCCCCCAGGAGACAGAAGGCACCCCACCTTCAGCTCTCAGGGGGGACACCTCTTGGCGGTCAGTTCTGGCTCCAGGCAGGGCCCTGGGGCTGGCGGGTGGGCAGCCCCACCGCCCAGAGCTCAGAGCCATCCATCTTGGTCTGACTCTATTAAAATACAATATAAAGGGAAGAAAAGGGTGGGCCAGAGGGTGACGGGGCGGGAAGGGATGCGGCGTCAGGCTTTTGTTCATCCCTCCCCCCGGGACCCTGAGCAGAGAAGATGAAAGGGGGCCTGGGGCTTTGTTCTCGGGGGCTGGGGGCACCAGGCTCAATGCAGCCGCTCTGCAGGAAGCGGAGAGGCCGGGGAAGCGCGCCCCTGTTTCGGGCCCGGCCCCCCATCCCTCCACGGGTGCTCGCACCCCCAACACCCCCTTGCGTGCACCCGGACTCCGCCCAGTGCCCCCGCCCCAGGCCCACCTCCTCCCGGCCGACACTCAGGCTTCTATCAGGGCCACCATTCCAGGGAAGAGTCACATCTAAGCTGGCTGGGTGCAGGCCCTGAGCGAGAGCATCACATCTGCACCCTGCCCGGGACACTGCAGGCTCGGGCCTCGTGGCCCCTCTGCCTGCCCGCCACCCAGGTCTGCCCGCAAGGCCTGGGGCTCCACAGACCGGCCCCGGGGGCAGCTGAGGCTGGCCTGCGAGCCTCACCGCCCCTCGCGGCTCAGGTGGGCAGCACGGTCCCCATTCCATCAGTTGGCCTTCCGCACGCGAGTCATTGGGAGGTTCAGGCTGGAAGTTTAAACCGCCAACTCGGGTACCAGGGGCTCAGGGCGCAGACACGTCCCTTCCTGGCGGCGGTCGCTGAGCAAGCCGGATGGAGGGGGCCTCCGTCTTGTGGGGTCAGGTCCTCAGCGATCAGGCGTCTGTGAAAACCGTCCCCAAGAACCATCTGGAGGCACCACTCCCAGCCGCAGCTGGGGCTGCAGAGGCCGCCCAAGCCTGTTAGGAACTGGGCAGATCAAACAGTCTCCTCCGAGACCACCGCCTCGGGGAGCCTGGGCATGCTTGGGGGGCGTCTCCCGTGCATGTGGCTCCCTCTGTCCCCGGTCCCCCGCGCTCAGGGCTCGGGGGACAGAGGCGAGAGACAGTGAGGGCACCATGAGGGGAGGGCCCACTCTAGGGCCCTCCCTTCCAGAAGGGTTCCATCGCACCTGTGGCGGACCTGGGCCTGCGGGAGCAGGTGGCCAGAGGGTCTGCTCGGGGTCTGTGCACCTGCCCTCCTGCCACACACCTGTCGTACGGCAGGCAACAGCCAGCCGGGAGGTGAGACCTGGGCCGGGGCAGCATCCACATGGGCCTCGTCGCTCTCTGGGCCTGCACGACTCTCCCACCAGCGCTCTGGGACGGAGGGGCCGCACAAAGGCACTGGGCCGATCTCTTCCACCAGCCCTGAATGGACTCGCTGCATGGAGCAAAGCTGACATGAACATCAGGGTGACATGCCAGACCCCACACCGGAGACAGCCTGGCATCCCGCAGAGAGGCAGCCCAGGGAGGCTCCAGGCCGTGCCGACCTCCCACATGTCGGCCAAGGAGCAGCCGATGGTGACCTGCCGGCCGACGGTGACCTGCCGGAAGCCAGCACCCCGAGCTCCACGACGCTCATCTGGAAGCTCATCCCCAGACTCTAACTGCCGTCTGTGTATTTCTCCGCAGAAATGGGGATTAGGACTTGGAGGTGGCTCAGGACACCCGAGTCTCTGGGTGTGTAAATACGCACTATGCCTACTTCTGCTGTATTGACTATGCCAAAGCCTTTGACTGTGTGGATCACAATAAACTGTGGAAAATTCTGAAAGAGATGGGAATACCAGACCACCTGACCTGCCTGCCGAGAAATCTGTGTGCAGCTCAAGAAGCAACAGTTAGAACTGGACAAGGAACAACAGACTGGTTCCAGATCAGGAAAGGAGTACATCAAGGCTGTATATTGTCACCCTGCTTATTTAACTTATATTCAGAGTACATCATGAGAAACGCTGGGCTGGATGAAGCACAAGCTGGAATCAAGATTGCCGGGAGAAATATCAATAACCTCAGATATGCAGATGACACCACCCTTATGGCAGAAAGCAAAGAAGAACTAAAGAGCCTCTTGAAGAAAGTGAAAGAGGAGAGTGAAAAGGTTGGCTTAAAGCTCAACATTCAGAAAACGAACATCATGGCATCCGATCCCATCACTTCATGGCAGATAGATGGGGAAACAGTGACAGACTTTATTTTGGGGGGCTGCAAAATCACTGCAGATGGTGACTGCAGCCATGAAATTAAAAGACGCTTACTCCTTGGAAGAAAAGTTATGACCAACCTAGATAGCATATTCAAAAGCAGAGACATTACTTTGCCGACTAAGGTCCATCTAGTCAAGGCTATGGTTTTTGCAGTGGTCATGTATGGATGTGAGAGTTGGACTATAAAGAAAGCTGAGCGCCAAAGAGCTGATGCTTTTGAACTGTGGTGTTGGAGAAGACTCTTGAGAGTCCTTTGGACTGCAAGGAGATCCAACCAGTCCATCCTAAAGGAAATCAGTCCTGGGTGTTCATTGGAAGGACTGATGCTGAAGCTGAAACTCCAATACTTTGGCCACCTGATGCAAAGAGCTGACTCACTGGAAAAGACCCTGATGCTTGGAAAGACTGAGGGCAGGAGGAGAAGGGGACGACAGAGGAAGAGATGTCTGGATGGCATCATCGACTCAATGGACACGAGTCTGAGTAAACTCTGGGAGTCGGTGATGGACAGGGAGGCCTGGCCTGCTGCAGTCCATGGGGTCGCAAAGAGTCGGACATGACTGAGGGACCAAATTGAAAGAAACACGCCTGCTCCCTTTCGGGCTGGGGCACTAGGGTGCGGTCTGAGCAGAGGGCCTGAGGGGTGCAGCCCCTGGTGTGGGACTGGGCGGGCTCCCCCCTGCGTCCCCTGGTGGTGCCAGGTTTGGGGTCCCGGTGGCCTCTGCTCCTTCCCACAGCCCTGGAGGCCCTGGGGCCCCATCCCACCCCTCAACACACTGCAGCAAGCCCACACGAAAGCACACCCAGGGAAATTCTTGCACTCGCACGTGTCTGCACACGCACACCCAACAAGCCCGCAAGAGCTGGCACCAGTGGCCATATGCCCGCACACCAGCCCACCCGTGAGGGTTAGCATCACGAGTCCACGAGTCTGGGCCACGCAGTGCCCAGGCAGCTGGTTGGACGTGACTCTGGGCGCGCCTGTGAGGCTGTCTCCACGCGGGATTAGCGTGAGCACCAGTGCTGTAAAGTGGACTGCCATCCCCGGCGTGGGTGGCCTCGCCAACCCGTCCGTCAGGGGCCTGAATAGAGCAGAAAGGCAGAGACAGGGGGCATGTGCTCTCTGCCAGGGCTGGAGGTGGGGCAGTGGCCTGCTGCGGCCCCCGGACAGCAGCTCACAGCACCAGCTCTGGGCTCTCAGGCCCTCAGGCTCAGCCTGGGACTGACACCATCGGCACCCAGATGGGAGACGGAGGGACTGCTCTGCCTCCGTGGTCTCGTGAGCCAATTCCCTACGATAAATCTCTGCACGCACGCACACACACACACACACACACACACATGCACACGCACACACAGACACACGCGCGCACACACACATGCACACACGCAGACACATGCACAGAGACACACAGAGACACACGCACACAGACGCAGACACACATGTGCGCACACACGCACACAAGACACACACGTGCACGCACACACAGACACGCATGCACACATGCACACGCACACGCACACACAGACACACACAGAGACACACAGAGAGACACACGCACACACACGCAGACACACATGTGCACACACAGACGCACACACGCACACACACATGCACACGTGCACACACATGCATACACAGAGACACACGCACACACACGCAGACACATGTGCACACACAGACGCACACACATGCACACATGCACGCGCACACACAGACACGTCCGCGCACACACTGTCTGCACCGTGTCGCTGTGCCACGTCGCCTCCGCCGTCGTCACCGTCTTCAGATGAGAGGTCTGAGGCTGGGACGCGCCTGAGGGTGGACGACACACGGGTCTGGGGCCCCCGTCCAGCTCCAAGTCATGCCTCAGCCCCCTGAAGGGCGCGTCTGCACAGTATCCGCGGACACAGGCTGCAAAGGGGTTCGAGCCGGGGAGCCGGGCCCCAGTGTCTGCTCTGGATGGTGCGTGTGTGAGCCCCAGTGCTGAGTGTAGCTCCGAGCAGGCTTGCACTCACAGGGCGCACCCGTAGACGCCCACACACACCGCGAGGACATCCACTTCCGAGCCACGGCCACCCCCTCCCTCCCTCCCCACCCGGTGGCACGGCGACGGTCAGCCCCTGTCAGGCAGCGGGGAGAAGACCAAGGCCTGCCCCGCTCTCTCCAGCGCCCCCAGAGCAACAACGACGCGCCCGGCCCCTGCCATCAGCGGCCTGGGTGATGGATCACCCCGTGAGATGGCTCGGCGGCCATCAGCCAGTCTATGAAACTGCAGTAACTCTGCCAGGGTTGCCCCGGCTGTCTCCATCAGAAGGCAGAGCGGTGTGGCCGCTCAGCAGCCTCTGGGGTGAGCAGCAGGAGGGGACCCACCCAGACGCCGTCACCTGGAGGGGCGGGAGAGACGGTGTCAGGAACTCCTGCCAAGGACCTTCGACAGCCCCCCAGGTGATGACACTCCCCCAAGCCCCAGCTTCTGTAACCGGGTGGGCGGAGGTGCAAAAGAGCCTCAGAGCAGCCCCGGCCCAAGCAGGGCCCAGAGAGGGTCAGGAGCCCCCAGGGTCTGAGCCGTGCTGGAGCCATCAGCCCCTGCCCCAGGCTTGGCATGGGGACCGCGTTCTCCCACCCAAATACCGCTTCGATCTGCCCCGCGTGTCCTGCCAAGTGTAGAGAATATTTATTGTTTGGTGAGTGAACCGTCGTGTAAATGCTAACAGCCTGCCCGTGGCCAGACTGGAGACCTCTCCCCCAGAGCAGACCCTGGGGCCCAGCTCCCAGCTCGAATCCTGCCTCTGCCGCTTGGCAGCTGCGTGGCCCTGGCCAGGCGATGGCCCCGCTCTGTGCCTCCGCTTCCACCTTCGTGCCCTGGGACCCGTCATGGGCCCTGGAAGAGTTCCTGGAGGCCTGTCAGCCAATACTGGAGAGCAGTGGCCCCAGGCGGGGTGAGAGCTCCAGCTCATCCTAGGCCTGGGCGCCCGGGGCCTCCCCCACTCTCCAGGTGAGGAGCCTGGGACCCATCAAGGCCACGCATCAGGGAGCCAGGTGAGGCCACTGGGGTTAACGCTCACATCCCAGGATCTGAACTTGCCCGGGCAGGGAAAAGCCGCCGTAGGACAGCCGCGGAAACTCCAGAATACCAGGATTTTGTTAGTTCCTGGGACAGAGTTTCTCAAACCAAAACCATTCCAGAAAAATCCACACAGGATACATTTACCGTCAGAAAGGTGACGCATAGTTGGATTTCACTCTCTGAACAGAACTCCCGTGTCGGCCGGGAGGCCTCCTGGAGGCCCAGTGGCCCACCCTCCGGAGTCAGCTCAGCTCGCGGTGCTGAGCGCACAGCGGGGTGCACAGAGGCCCTGTGAGCCCCCCTGTCCGCCCGGAGGCTCCTGGAATAGGACCCCCTTCGTTCAGGGCCGCACCGTGGTCAGTGGCGGCCGAGTTGGGACAATTTCGCTGTGCACTTAGGGGGTCAGGCTCTGGCAGGGCCTCTTGGACCCGGAGCGTGGCTAAGGCCCATTTGCCTCCCTTGGTTGGCTGGGCAGGACTGGGTAGACCCCCTGCCCACCCACCACCCCCTGCTAAGACCCTGTGACTCTCGTTCTGCAGCAGGAGAAACCCGCTTTGTCTGGCCTGCCCAGGAGGAGGAGGGGCCCTCCGTGGCTTCCTCTAGGGCCGCGGAGTTCCGCGCAGTTTCATTAATCCCCGGGGGCTGAGCACCCCCACCACCCCCAGGCCAGCCTTGAGCCCAGGTGCGTAACTGTCACCAAGATAAAAGAGACGTAATTAAGTTCCAATCAGCGGAGTGATTTGTTATCATAATGCAGCGTCTCCCTCCCGCCCCCGGGCCCACAGATCCAGCTCCGCAGGCCTGCTCCGGCGGGGGTCCGCAGGCCCTCCTGCCACCCGGCGCCCAGCTGCCCGAGGAGCAGCGGGGGGCGTCCACACCGCCGGCCCCCTCTCGGCCACACACATCCGTCCCCCAGCTCCAAGCTGCCGAAGGTGATAATGAAGTCATTTTTCTAAGGCGTGCTCACCTGGGAGACAGCCCTGTCCGCGGGCCAGCTAACCGAGCTGGAAGGCGAGCCCGGGGGAGGGCGGGCCAGGCGGGCCGGGGGGCGGTGCTGGGCATGCCGGGAGCTGCCGCCGTCGTTGGGGGGTGACTGCTGTGGGCGCTCCTGGGAGCCAACCCGCGGCCTCTGCCTCTGCCCAGGCCGGACGCAGACACGGACCCGGAGAGAAAAAACCCCAGGGACAGACAGCCAAGCCCACCTGGCCTCCAGGGGGAGGGCGGTGGCCAGAGCTCCCGCTGTGGCCCCCTAGGTCCTGCCCAGCCGCCCCTAGAAAGGCCCCCGGGGTCAGCGTGGCCCCGACCGTGAGAAACCCAGCCTGGCCAGCCCACTGGCCCCACCAGCCTCTGGGAGGCGCGGACGTTTCCCTCGATCCGCTGTTTGTGCTCACTCAAGGTTCAGTCCTGTAGTGACCAGCGCCCGACTGGGGGCCAGGAGGACCAGGGTCCACGCCTAGGGGCCACGGCCCTCCAGGTCCCCTGAGGCCACACACACCCCCGGCCACCCAGTCTCCCCGTCTGAACGCTGAGCATCAGGAGGGCCCGGCGCTGTGGGTGTGCTGAGCACCGACGCCCCGAACACGGCACCCGCTGCAGGGGGAAGGCTCAGGGCTTCATCAGGACGTGAGGAGGAGAACCAGGCAGGAATAATCCAGAAGGACTCGACTCCGGAGGCCGGGCTGGGGAGGGGGCCTCTGGGGACTTTGTTTACACCTCTCTGTTTTTCTGCGGCTTCCACGTTTGCTAAAACGGGTCTGTTGACTTTCAGTGGGGTGGAGGGGGCGGCCCGGGGCCTCCTGTGGCCGGCAGCCCAGAGCAGGCAGTCAGGCGGTGGGCGGTGGCTCTGAGCACAGAGGGCTCCCTGTGTGTCTGTGTGGAGGTCGGGTGGCTCCCAGCCCCACAGCCCACGGGCGGCTGTCCCCCGACTGAGGAGCGCGGGGGCACCACCCTTAGCAGCGCCCACCGCCCTGTGCCGGGCACCGCACACCCCATCTCGTTACATCAGACCCTCGCTCCTCGGACGGCATGGTCCCCATGCCACGGGGCAAAGGGTCACCATATAGGGCCTGTTCTCTTTCCTTCTTCCATGACTCCCGCACGGCCCAGGGGCAGGTGCATAACTCGATTTCACAGGGACGGGGGCAACGCCCAGAGAGGCTGAGCCTCCAAAGTGACTCAACTCCAGGGCCAGAGCCGGGACCCCCGCCCCAGGCGGCGGCTCCGAGCCAGTTGCTCGAGCGCTGAGGACCCTCACCCAGAGGGGCCCGGAAGTCCGGGGTCCTGGGGACACCGGTAGGGAGTCTGGGCCCGTCGCCGGCAAGGCTGTTTGGAAACGGGTGACAGATGCTGGGGCCCAGGAGGAGCTGAGGAGGCTCCGTGACCGAGGGCTCCAGGAGGGCACTCAGGCCCGGGAGGGCAGCAGTCTGCTCAGGCCGGCCTGGAGCTGGGCGGGTGGCAGGAGGGAGGTTCTGGCGAGGACCAGCCTGGCCCCACTGAGCAAGAAGCAGAGCCAGAGCATGTGAGACCACCCCCCCAACCCGGGGGACGCCCCTTGAGAACCGCAAGAGGGCGCGGTGACGGTTAGGGTGGGGCGCCCAGCCCCGGGGCACGTGGGCAGCCTGCACCTCTCTCAGGGGAGGGCTGTCCCGGGGCATTAGCGCCCGGCCGTCCACAAAGAAGGGGCCATGCAGTGCGCTCTGCTGGGGCCCCGGAGCCCTGCACCTGCCTGTACGAAATGCAGCTTTCCAGCCTGCCCCCAGCCGAGACCCCCTGACACCCGCCACTGGGCGTGGGACCTGGAACCGAGGGTTGCTGAGGCCCGGGGGGTTCTGCCTGGTCCCAGAGGGCAGAGACTGGGCAGGGCGGGGCCTCGACTCCGGCCTGGAGCCTCTGGGGTGGACTGCAGAGCTCCTTGGGGCAGCCGGCTCTGGGCACCCCTGGCTGATGCTGGCCAGGCGGTAGGGAAAGGCCAGCAGAGAGCAAGTCTGAGCCACGCTCCCCCAGGTGCTCTGCGGTGCCTGCAGGCTGGGACGCTGGTGGATTTGGGCTTCAGTCAGTTTTAATAATAACTTACAGCTGGTGTGGCCAGGACGGTCTCTGGTGCCAGCTGCAATCGGCTGGTCTTGGCTGCACAGGGAGGGCTGGGAGCCAGGCTCTGCGGGAGAAGGGGCGCTGCTCGGTTAGTCCTGTCCGCCTGGGCACCGGAGAGGGGCCTGGTGGGGGGCACCTAGGTTCATGTCCTTCCCAGAGGTGAGGTTCCGTCCCAGAGCGGCCCTGTCCCCTGAGAAGCGCGGCCCACGTGTGGGGGCTGGGCCTGCCCCACCTCGGACGCGGCCTTGCGTGCCCCTCTGTGCTAAGGCAGAGCCCACGGCTTCTGTAACGGGGGCCCCCTGCATGCCTGCCAGTCGCCTGTCCCTCTGTCCAACTCCAGCTGAGACCTGCAGGGGAAACGGCGCTGGGGGGTGGGCCTGGGGGAGGCACAGGCTGGTGCGGCCGCTGCGCTTCCTGGGGGACAGGACACACGAGGGGCATGGAGTGGACGTGGTGTGCCGAGGGGGCCCTGGAGGGAGCACTGGCCTCCAGCCCGAGCGACTCGGGTCGAACTCAGCTCCCTCTGACCACCCCCACGTGTGTGTAGACACTCTTGGCCTTAGTTTTCACCTCTGTGAAATGGGACACTGGTCCTCGCCTTGTGAGTTCATGCACACGTGACGTGCTGGATGCGACGCGGAGGCTGGGGATGGGCAGAACCGGCAAGTGGGCACAGAGGCCGCCAAGTCCCGCTGCCCAAGGTCGGTGTGCAGAGGGCGCAGGCAGACGCGTGGGGTCTCCTCGCCCCACGGCTCCGCTTTGGAGTCCCGGTCGGGGACAAGAGGCAGCTGGTCGTTACCAGCGGGCCCGTGCGGGCCGGCGCCTCTGCCTCCTCACCTTCCAGCAGGGTGACAACAGTCCCCGGTTCAGCCAGAGGACGGGGCCTGGCTCCTGCCTGACGGCTGCGCGTTCAGGAAGCGGGATGGGTTCCTCGCAGACCCCGGAAACGCAGGCTGCCTGGCACCTCCTGTGGAAGGGGCCCTGGTCTTCTGGAAATGGGGCCACACCTTTCACCCAGGTCCCCTCTGTGACACAGCTGATCTCCTAGCGTCTTGGTTAAGCCTTGGCCACAGAGCTATGGCACACTGGTGCAGGCTGGCACCCACGGAGCAGAGGGGAGCCCAGGACTCCCCGCCTCCAGCTTAGGCCCCAGACCCCTCTGTGGAGGACCCCGCAGGGGCGTGCAGGCCGCAGGGAGTCTCACGAGCCTGGTGGGCGAGGAGGGGCATGTTGCTGGCCGCAGCAGGAGCCCAGAGGGAGGCTCAGCCCCAGGACAGGGGCCCCTGTGCAGAGCAGGAGCCTTGGTGGGGCGGCGAGGCCTTCAAGGGTCCCAGCCTGGAGCCATCCGGAGGTGCCCGGGAGCACCCACAGAGGGAGGCCTTGGTGCCCTGCACCACCAAGCCCGGGCCCCTGGGAGGATGCTCCCGTTTGGAGAGAAGCTCGGCTAGGACTTGGCCCTTGTGTGGGACAGAGAGCTGCCTCAGCTCCTTCAAGAAGTATCAGTTCTTCCAGGACTCAACAATTTATAAAGGCCCTTTTCAATCATCATTTTATTTGCTCCACGGTCATCACCTTTTGGCAAATTTCACAAATAGGGGAGCCCAGTTTGGGTGAGTTCTGGCAAAGTGAGAATTTAAGCCCAAGAAGTGGTGATAGACTTTATTTTCTTCAGCTCCAAAATCACTGTAGACGGTGACCACAGCCATGAAATCAGAAGACGCTTGCACCTTGGAAGAAGAGCTATGACCAACTACAGAGTGTTTTTAAAAAGCAGAGACATCACTTTGCCCACAAAGATCCATATAGTCAAAACTATTATTTTCCAGTATCATGTACGGATGTGAGAGCTGGACCTTAAAGAAGGTTGAGCACCGAAGAATTGATGCTTTTGAACTACAGTGCTGGAGAAGACTCTTGAGAGTCCCTTGGATTGCAAGGAGATCTAACCAGTCCATCCTAAAGGAAATCAACCCTGAATATTCATTGGAAGGACTGATGCTAAAGCTGAACACTTTGGCCACCTGATGAGAAGAACTAACTCATTGGCAAAGACCCTGATTGATGGTGGGAAAGCTTGATGGCAAAAGGAGAAAGGGGCGGCAGAGGATGAGGTAGGTTAGATAACATCACTGACTCAATGGACTTGAGATTGAGCCAATTCCAGGAGACAGCGGAGGACAGAGGACAGAGGAGCCTGGCCTGCTGCAGCTCATGGGGCCACAGAGTCGGACGCAACTTAGCGGCTGAACAACAGCCACAGCTCCACATCCGTGGCTCCTGGGTGACAAAGTCCACAGCAGGGACCCTCGGCCTGCGCCCCCTTCCATGTCCTGGTTCCCTGCGCTCGCCCGACGGGTTCTCAGAGGCCCCCGCCCTGGCCGCGTGGGCTCATCCCTCCCTCCTCCGGCCTGGACACTCTGGACTTGGGCTCTGCAGACCTGGAGCGCTCCTCCGGAACCCACCAGAAGAGCTGAGCACGTACAACCATTTTCTCGGATGAATTATAATTTTCTTTCATTTCCCCTTCAAAGCATGCTAATTGAACGGACATTGTTGAGACAGCCAATTGAAATTCAAAAAACCGTCCTCTTTCTAAAGAAGCTGCCTGTTTCTTTAGAGAAAATTGTGTGCGTTGTACAAACCGTGCAGGGAAGCACACACGTGCCCACACGCGCACACACACGTGCCCACACGCGCACGCACACGTGTCCACACGCACACGCGGGTGCGGGCGCCCAGCCTCACCTGAACCGTGGGCTTGCGTGTCCAGCACCAGGACGATCTGGGTGGGCTTTTTCTTTTCCCGTGTTTGCCATGGTAACTAGGACACGAATAGCCTTAGAACGTTCTTTCCTCCTGCGGCTGCCTGGCTCCCATCCTGGAGGGGCCGCGGGAGGCAGGTGGGGGGCAGCCAGTGAGAGGCTGAGCAGCGACCCCCGCCCCAAGATGCCTCCTGCTGTATCAGGGCCCTTCCCCCATCCGGTCGCTCCCACAGAGAACACGTTCTCCCCCACGCCCCCATCTCCCCTTCACCTGAGCCCACCTGGAGCCTCCTGGACCCCGCCTGGGGATCACGGAGGCCTGGACCAGCCTGGCGAGACCCTGACACCAGTCTCCAGGGT
Organism: Ovis aries; assembly: GCF_016772045.2. Taxonomy (NCBI): domain Eukaryota; kingdom Metazoa; phylum Chordata; class Mammalia; order Artiodactyla; family Bovidae; genus Ovis; species Ovis aries. The sequence goes on from NC_056056.1 coordinate 1,981,959, forward strand.
GACAAGCCGGTGGCTCCGTGACTGAGAGGGAAGTGTCCAGCCTTCCAAAGCGCCTGAGGGCCTTGGGAGTACCGAGGAGCTCCCCTGGGGGATCACCCTCCCTTAAAATGTAACTCCTGGATGTTCTTAAAGTGTAACAAGCTTCCCCAGCGAGGGTCCAGGTTCAGCCTCTGGGAGGGGAGCTGGGATCCCAGCAAGCTGTGCCGCCTGCCAAACAAAAAAGGGTAACAAACTTACAGAAAGCGCGCACATGACGATGACTCATCGCAGAGTGCCGCCCTGCAAAACCGCCAAGCCAGAAAGGTCCAGAAGCTCCCTGGCCGGAAGCAGCCCAAACCCCTAGCACGCCCCCACTCACCACCCCCGGGCCCCGAGAGAACCAGCGGCATGACTCCCAGCCCCTGGCTCTCTCGGCCGGCTGGGCTTTGGGCCATGGGCTCCTCTGCTGGTTTGGATCCGCTGCTGTCACTCACTCCTGATGAGACCAGCCGTGTGTGGGCAGGGGCGGCTGGCGCATCCTCTGACCATGGGCACAGGGACGCCCGGTCCCCTCTTGCAGTCCGTTCCCCTGGGCCACATCAGAGCCGTGCTTTCTGGAAGGTGACGCTGGGCCTGCTGCTGGCTCAGCCCCTCTCAGCACCTGCTCACCCGTCTCCCCTGCACCCAGCGAAAGGCTGGGCACGGTGCAGGGGCCCCCTGGGAGGGAGTGCTGGTCCCAACACGACTGTGGTCACGTCCAGGCCACACAGCGGCTGGGGGCGCCCTGCGTCTTAAGGGTGAGGCGCCGCCCCATCCTCCGCCCTGCAGCCCTGCCTGGACACTCTCTCTCTCTCACCCCAGGAGCCTGCCCTCCTCGGGCCCTCCGCTCAGAATGAGGCCCTAGTGTCTCAGACCAGGTACACGCGTGTTTGGTGAAAAGTCGTGTCTCCCTGCCCCACTGCTGGCGCCGACAACTCGGCCTACGTGCACCAGTGCCAAATGGAATCTCGGAGACCGAGTTCTGGGTGCGTGGAGAGAAGAGCTTCGTTGCTTCGCCAGACAGAGAGGGGCACAATGAAGACATGTGAGTCCCAGCAGGGATGCACAGGATTCGGTGAGGAGCGGCTCAGACGGTAAAGCATCTTCTGGCAACGTAGGAGACTCAGGTTCCATCCCTGGGTCAGGAAGATCCCCTGGAGCAGGAAATGGCAACCGACTCCAGTACTCTTGCCTGGAAAATTCCATGGACGGAGGAGCCCAGTGGGCTGCAGCCCCTGGGATCGCAGAGTCGGACACGACCAAGCAGCTTTGCTTTTCGCTTCACTTTCGTAGCCGTGGCTCGGGCACGCATCTGCCAGTGGGGTCAGGGTGCGCCAGGCCTGCGCTCCTCCGATCTGGCTGCTGGTGGTCCCTCTTGCCTCTGCGATCACTGTGCCCTGATCAACAGCCGTCTGAATCTGCCCTCTGGGGCTCAGGGCAGGTCCCGGGAGCTGGAGCCTACTCCCTACAAACAAGAGACGGGGGGCACGGAAAGACTTTCACGGCCGGGGGCCCACAGGGCCCTGCTCGGTTTCACCATCAGCACCGGTCAGCACGCACTTGGGGAGAGGGTAGATTCGCAGGGTCTGCACAACACGTGGGAGCCCCAAGTCCTCAGGAGCTCGGCTCTCCTGCACCCGGCTCCGCTGCCATCCATCCAGAGTTCACGCCACCGCCCACCCCAGCAGGCTAGCATCCTCACGAAGATGGCCCCCAGAGGCCCTGCAGGTTCTCCGGCTGGGAGGGTGGGGCCCCCAAACAAGGAGGCTGGACCCCGGCACCCAAGGTCAGGCCAGGATTCCGAGACTGGTGACTCAGGCTTCGAGGAAAGGCAGCCCGCCCGTCCCTGGGGCTCTCCGTGCCCCGCCCCACCTTGCAGCAGGTGGGGGCCGGGAAGCGAAGGTGGCTGGCACCTCCGTGTTGGGTGGGGGCATCCGTGGGGCTTCCTGGGAGCAGCTCAGCACTCGGGTGGGGGGCCAGGCCTAGACAACCTCTCCGGGGAGAAGGGGGTTGTATCCCTGCACGGAAGGCTTAACTAGCCTTGGACGGGTACTTCACGGACAGCATCTCATGTTCCGTGGCCTCCGTGGGAACAGCCCCGGTCCCCCCATCACGCAGACCTGGGCTCTCAGCGTCCAAGCTGACTGTTAGCTTATCGGGTTCACAGCTGGCCGCAGGGCAATGGCCGGGGTCTCCTGGCTCCGTCCACTGGCTGGTTTCAGGATCTCGTGGGGAGGGGGCAGGGGGTGCACGGGGCAGGGGCACAAACAGGGCTGGTGGAACCAGAGACCCCGAGGTCAGACCCCACACAGTCACAGCCCCGGGGCCGGGCCATGGTGAGTCCTTCGGCCCAGAAGCCTAGAGGATCCCGGGAAGGCTAGGAGGCTGGGCCTGGGGAGACCCCCACGCCCTCAGAGAGGTCACCCTTCACTCCTGGGGCTGGGAGGGCCCTGCACACCCTGCCAGCAGCCCCTGCGGTGAGCAGAAGCAGGTGAATGCTGAATGAGCACCTGCTCCGTGCCCGCACGGCATCTGCCGCCAACGACAAAGTGCACCGCACATGTGCTGCGACCCGGGAGATGGGGCTGGCCAAGTGCAGGCAGGGAGGGCTTCCTGCAGGAGGCTGTGCGGCCGGGCTGGTGAGGGGAGCCAGGGAGAGGCGTTCTTGGCAGAGGAAGAGCAGGCACAGAGGCCAGAAGGCTGGAGATTGAGCGTGTGTGTGAGCGTGGGTGAGTGTGTGCGAGTGAGGCTGACCATGTGTGGACGAGCGGGTGTGAGCATGAGTGTGCAAGGGTGTTGTGAGTGTGTGGGGTGTGCGGTGAGTGTGAGTCAGGTCTGCTGCACACAGGGCGGGTCACCAGGGCCTCTCGGGCCTTAATGAGGTGATAAGGAATCGGGACTCGATCCTCAGGGCACTGGGGAGCCACGGAGCGTAGCAGGGGCAGGTGGATGATCGAGGCTTATCCCTCCAGCTGCTGGGTGGAGGCTCGAAGTGGCCGAGGTACCAGCTGGAGGCCACCACAGGGATGCAGGACGCAGGGAGGCCTGGCCAGGCCCGTCTGCCAGGCGTCCGGCAGATAAATGTGCTGGGTCCTGGTGTCTGGCCAGAAAACCCACAAGCCACGAGCGGGAGCAGGAGATGGCCGTGGCCCCCAGACCCAGGGCCTGAGCCCAGCACCCTGAGAGCTGTCAAGCCCCTCACCTGCCTGACGCTGCCCACCAGGCCTAAAAGGTAGCTGGACTTGACTCTCCATCGCCTCCTCAAGCTGGGTGGCCTCAAGCGAGTGACCCAGCCTCTCTGAGCCTCAGCTTCTTCATCGGTGGCATCAGAAGATAATACTAGTACTTATGTGTATGAGTCAGCTCGTGCTGTGTAACAAACCACCCAGAATTCAGTTACCACAGCCAACAGTGATCTCTTTGCCTGTGGCTCAGTGGGTCGGTTGGCTATGGCGGGCTGGCAGGCTGCAGGCTGCGTTCTCTGAACCAGCGGGCCGGCTCCTGGTGTGGCAGATCCCCAGGGCACAAGACAGCAGGCAGGCCAAGCACACAGAAGGGGCCCCGCTCACCTCCACCAGCAAGCCATCTGCCTGAGCCAGGCCAGGCCCTGCCCAGCTGCAGTGAGCAGGGAAGTTCCTCCGCCTCCAGGGAGGCCTGGGTGGGGGGCGTGAGGGGCTGGCTGCCCCCTCCAGGCCCCACCCTCATCCCTGGGCATTGGGAGGAACAGAGAGGCAAGCTGAGCAGCGCCCACACCATCTTCCGAACACAGAGGCTCTGCAGCCTTGGCCAAGGAGCAGACCCCAGCCCGCCCTGCCCAGAAGGACATGGCTGGCTCTTCCACGTGCCCATGGGGCTGGGAAGGTGGTCTGACACCCTCTGGGGCCTGAGACCCCACCTTCCTGGCAGGAGAGCCCTTGACTGGCAGGCAGCCCAGTAGACCTGGCCCAAGGGTGACTCTCTACTGTCCAGGGGTCTGTACAGCCCCCCAGCCCTGCCAGCCTTCACCTCTGGAGTCGTGACCTTGAGCTCAAACCAGCCTCCAGGAGGAGGGTGTTCCTGCCTCACCACCTAGGGGCGCTACCCAACAACCTCAGCCATCTGTGCCCCCTCCTCTGAATGCTCTAGACCCCCAGATGGGGGCGTGGGGAGGCACCCCCAGAGGCAGCCAGGGAAAGAGGCCCTGCCCTTTCAACCTGCCTGCAGGATGAACAGGGAGGGAGGCAGGGGTGCAGCAGCCTCGCAGGAGGAGGGGGACCCCGTGCACAGTCAGGGGGATCAGCCTGGATCAGCCTCACCTCGATCCAGAAGACTCCCCTCCTGTGTCCTGGCCCGGAGTCACACAGCTCCCCTTACACACCCCCGGAGATGGGCGCCTCGCTCCCACTGAGGCCGCCGGTGAGAGAGCTCTTCCGTATTTGATCTGAGCTGTGCTCCGAGGCCCCGCTTCTGCCTCTGGACCTTCAGCACGTGCTGAGCACTGCTGGGTGCAGTGGGCACAGCTCACAGCGCAGACGCCATCGCCAGCCTGGGGAGGCTCAGAGGGGCAGAGGCACGCGGGGCCGCCTGGCTGGCCGCCACCTCCCCCGAGCCCCTCTTTCCCCTCCGGGGCCCCCACCCAGCAGCAAGAGGAGCAAAGCTCATCCAGAGGCCTGAACCCCAGCGGCTTTTCACATCTGCTCTCCTGAGATGAGCCGTGAGGTCCCGACCACCTGCCTGGCGGTGCGTCCAGGGAGCTCCCAGTGTAGACGGGATCAGGGAGGGAGGGCAGGGGAGGACGAGAGCAGAGAGGCAGGAGGGGGAGGGATGGGAGACGGTGGCGGGGCGAGCTGCCGCCTGCTCTGTTGTCCGGTCTGAGTACCACTTAGTACAACTGTTAAAAAGATTCTGAGGCAATTAGGCTCAGGGGAAGACATAAATCTCAATAAGCATCAGCCCAAGTTTTCTCCCCTCCTTGAAACAACAGATATAATTTCACTGGTTGCGGCCCAGACTCCCAGAGGGCTTTCTGATAAAAAGCCACTTCTTCAAAACATCAAACCCAAGTTCCTCTCATCTTTCAAGCAACCAGAGGGTCAGGTTTCCCTAGAGTGGAGGAGGCGGGGAGGCGGCTGGGTGTACAGGCAGGCCTGCCCGCCTTCCCGAGGGCCAGAGCTGCGGGTCCCCAGGTCATCCTGTGGCCTCCTTGACTCTGACGTGACATCCCTGAGACAGAGCCTTCTAATCTCAGCTCGGTTACCGCTCCTGGCAGGGAGCTCGCTACCTGTCACGGCCGGTCCGTACTGGGATGGTTCTGTTTCCGATGCTGCTCCGAGTCTTCCTCCGGCGCCGCCCCATAGCTCCACCCCTCTATCCACGGGGCACAGAGCATTCCCCGTGGAGGGGCTGGGAGCCTGCACGTGACCCCCGGGAAGCTAGGACCCCCTGAGAGGCTCCTCGGCCGTGGGGAGGGCAGGGAACAGGAAATACATTGTGTGCACGTGGTTTTACTTCGGGCAAGCTTTGGCCTCGGATGTTGAAAGGGTTCGAGTGGCCAGCCCCACTGAAGGTCTCACTGACCGCTCACAGTGACTGGGGTGGAGAGAGGGAAGGCAGGGAGCTCTGCTCTGGCCCCCCAGCCCCCAGGTGGGAGGCGGGGCTACACTCCTGAACGCTGGGCTCCCTTCCAGGGAGGGACGGGGTGTGGCCTGGTGGAATTGCCTTTTTCCCTCTGCCAAGCAGGGAGCTTCTTCTCTTTGAAAGCAGCCCCTGATCATGAGGGGTGCTCAGCCGCCCTCTTGCTGGGTCAGAAGACCCCTGCACAACACGGGGTTTACTGCACGGCTCCAGTGAGGAGGCGAGGGGCCCAGGGCCAGGCACCCCCTCCACAGCCCTGCTGTGGGTGTCCAGTGTCCGGGGCCCTCCCCAGCAACTCCTGGACGTGCAAACCCCATGTCCCCTCCCAGGTGGCCCAGGACGCCCCTCAGCCATGCGTCCGCCACGTTTCTGCCCCGATTCTCACCCTGCGTGGGCTTGTCTTACTTTCAAGATGAGCAAGTTTGTTTGCTGAGAGGCCAGTGCCGGCTGCCCAGGGCTGAGCGGCCACTGCAACCTGCGGGCTCTGCAGAGAGGCTCCCCCACATCGGGGGCCCTCTCGTCCAGCCAAGGAGCCTGGGGTGTGGTCACTAAAGGCCCGCAGGGCCAGAAGCCACGTGGCCCAGGCCCCACACTGATCATTCAACAGCCCTCACCCCAGACACAGAGCGGAGGCTCAGAGAGGCTCCGCCAGCCGCCCAGGCTCACGCAGCAGGAGGCAGCCAAGGCGTGATGTGGGCCCAGGTCTGCCTGCGTCCCGAGCCTGGATTCGTGCCTCCACTCAGGACAACCTTCCTTTAAGGAAGTAGCAGGAGCCTGGGGGGCCCCTCGCAGACAGGGAGGCGGAGGCTAGAGAGGGGACTTGAACAAGGCCACACAGTGAGGGGCAGGCTGGGCGAGCCCCTGAGCTTCTAGACTCCGGTCCAGAGCTAGACCCAGCCTCATGGGGCCAAACCAACAGCCCCACCGGGGCACACGCAGGGGGGCTCTGCTGAGGAGGGGTGAGGGGTGCCTTGTCGAGGGGAGCCCCCTTGTCTGTCCTAGAAGCGGCCGGCTGGACACCAGTGGGTTGCGATAGCCTGGCCCTGGTGGCAGGCGCCGGGGCTGTCTGACGACCTTGGACCAGGCGGCAGTGAGAACCAGGACTCCAGAGGCCGCGGGAGGCCCCTGAGCAGCCCTCGGTCAGGGTGGACACCCCGGCCTCCTTCACGAGTCCCCCCTCCAGGGTGCCAGGACCTCTCCAAGTGCCCGCTGTCCCTCTCCAGCCCAGCGGCCACACAGACACGGGGGCAACCACCCCCGACTCCCAGGAAGGGCAGTGCAGCAGGGTCCAGAAGGAAGCCCTGCGGCCACGGGTCAGCCCTCCCGGTCCCCTCAGCCCCGCACTGAGTCCTCGAGCATTTGGCACAGGCCTCTCTGGACTCAGCGGGGCCTCAGGGCACGTGAACGGGCCCTGGCCCCAGGCCCTCAGCAGGCAGCTTAACTCTGTGCGGCAGGGTCCTGGGCAGGCCAAGCTCAGTGTGTACTCGTTTGGAAGCTCAATCCAGATGGGGAAAACCAGAGAGGCCTTCCTGGAAGACGTCTCACCCAAGCTAAGACTGCAAAGAAGGGAGGAGCTGTCCAAATGGGGCAGGGGAGCAGGGCGGGAATACTGGGCTCAGGCAGAAAGAGGGGGGTCCTGTCCTCAGGCCCGACGGCACCCAGCATGGGCAGAGCCAGAAGTGCTCGGGCGTGTCCTGGGCGAGGAGTGTGGACTCTGTCCTGAGGGCCCGTGGCGTCCCTCCGCACCAGGCCTGGGGCTGAGCTCTCTAGATGTCAGCTGTGCCCCACAGCCCCCAGGGAGCGGGGGTCTGAGTCCAGGCCTGTGAGGGTCCAGGAGAGGGGATGAGCCGGTGAACGGGTGCAGGGAGCTGGGACGGCAAAGGAGAAGGAAACGCAAGCCAGCTTCGGGGCGGGGGGGGCTCGCCCCAGACCCCCAGGAGGGCCGGGCGCCGGCGCGCACTGGCAGAGATGCCTGGCGTCTGGAGGCCGTGCCGACCTGTCTGCGGCCGTGGGTGCCGAGACGTGCAGGCCCCAGAGGCACCACCAGCCAGGGCGTGCTGACTCTCGGTGAATCGGGGCCAAGACCCGGGACGAGGCTGGACTGAATCACAGCCGAGATGTCCTGGGGGCCTGCAGCCCAGGAATGGGCACGGGTGCCAAGGGGTCTTCCCCGGCCCCCACACCCACATGCCATCACCCCCTCCACTGTGTGTGGTGTGCGTGCCAAGTCCCTTCAGTCGTGTCCAGCTCTGCGACCCTATCGACTGTAGCCTGCCAGGCTCCTCTGTCCGTGGGAGTTTCCAGGCAAGAACAGAGTGGGGCTGCCATTTCCTTCTCCAGGGGACCTTCCCGACCCAGGGATCAAACCCGGGCCTCTCCCGCCTCCTGCACAGCCGGCAGATTCCTCTCCACTGGCACCACTGGGAAGCGCCTTCCCCTGGACCCAAACGGAACCCAGTGGAAAGCATTTCACCAGGCACCTTGACCCCACCAAGGTGGGACCGGGTTTATGGAAGATCCATCTGGAGGGAAATGTGTTGGAGGAAATTGGGGACCCTCTCCCTACCCTCCCTCCAGGCAAAGGCAATGTTGCTCTGGACCCCAAATCCAGCTGGAGGCCAGGAAGTAGGGAGCGGAAGCAGGGGACTGGGGCAGGGGGCTGGATTTCCCCTCCTGCCATGAGGGTGCCCCGCCAGGGGGGCTTCCCTGGACATCCACCCTCCTTCTCGATGGCATCTGCTCGGCCAGTGGGGGGCATGGTGACAACCTGCTGACCCATCCAGCGCCTTCCTACTCCAGGAAGCCCTCTGGAGCTTGTCTGGGGGCCGGGCCGGCTGGCCCCTGCCAGCCCCGCTCCTCTGTTCCACGTGTCTTTTCCCTCCGAGGGTCTGCAGTCTCCGCCCCCTCCTCTCCCATCACGGCCCCAGCCAGGCCGCCCCTCCCCAGACCAGGCTCTCTAGCCCTGTCTGTCCACGTGCTGGCCACCTGTCTCCCCTAAAGCATGGGTGGCTCTCTTCCTGGAGGCAAGTCCACACTCCCCACCCGTGTGTCCTGGATCCCCCTACACACTCACACACGCGCGCGCATGCACACGCGTGCTCGCCGGGGCACAGGACCACCGTGCTGGCGTGCACACGCATGCTCCCGGCCTCGAACCCTGGCCTCGGTCTGTTCTGACACCTCTCCTTCCCCAGCCTGCTTGCTGTGCTCTGAATTCCCACTTCAACTCCAGGGAGGCAGGTTCAGAGTCACTGAGAAGCAAACCGCTCATCAACGGCGAAGCTGGGGGTCAACCCGGACGGCCTCGCCACCTGGAGCCGGCTCCTGCGGTCGCTGGGTCCTCACTGGAGCGTCTCTGGGGGCAGGAAAAGAAAGCACTCGGCAGACACACCCTCTGCCCCCCAAGCCCTCCCACCTGTCAACACAACGCGAAGTTGATCCAGGAGTAAACACATGTGCTGAGAGGAGCAGGGCTTTCAAAAGAGGGGAACGTGAGGTGCCCAGAGGGGGTGCCTAACTGTATCCCATTTCACAACTGAATTGTAAATCTGTCTGGAAACTGAGCCCCCAGGCCACCGTGCTGAGGCTCTGTTCGGGGAAGGGGTCTCGAGAGCGTCCTCCTCTGCCTGCCGCTCCAGGTCAGAGAGAGCCCAAACCGGGCTGACTCACCCGTGCCACCCTCGGGGCCCGCGGCCAAGGCCGAGCTGCTGGCCCAGGCGCCACTTGGGGTCACTGAGCCCTCAGCTGTGCAGGGGACAGCCACAGGGACCGCCCAGGCCTGAGGGTCTTCAAAGGGGCCGCCCGTGCGCAGGAGCACTGCCCACCTGAGCTTCCTGACAGCAGCAGGGATACCTGCCTTAGCTTCCCGTCATCACCCGGGAGGGACCCCCCCCCCAGGTCCGCAGCCCTCCCACGGCCGGGCCCCATGCCTACGACACCCTGGATTCCCTGGGCTGGGGAGTGCTACCCAAGCAGCTCCAAGACGGTTGCCAGCATCTCGGAATTGACATCTGGGATGTTTCAAGTTTGCAAGAAGCAACGTGAGCTTTGAAGATAGTGTTTCCATGTGTTTATTAACAGTCCCACGAGGCTACAGCCCCGGCCCCTCTCATCTCATGTGTGCCCCATGTGCGCCATCACCCTCAGCTCTCCCAGCCCCGACGTCCACCATCTGGGCGGGACTGGGAGGTGACGGGCCTCCCGCCGGGCTGGGCCGAGCGGGGCGGGGGTGGGGAGACAGCGGGCCTGCCTGGCCTCAGCACCAAGGACTGTCTGCAGCCTCCTGTTTACAACGTCCCCGAGAGGATTAGTCCCACGAGCTCAGATACGCAGGGTGAGCTGGTCGCTGAGGTCACGACCAGCCAGCTGACCTTGACCCCGGCTGGCGGTCCTGCTGAAGTGCTCATGATAGCAGCTCCTGTGCTGGGCTCCGCGCGCGCCAGGCTGGGCGCTCTCCCCCCTGACCCCGTCCCGGGAGGCGGGGCTCCTCCATCCCGCAGGTGGGGGCATGGGGCCCCCAGACCGGCTCCCGTGCACGCGGCAAATCCAGGACAGCAAGCCTGTGCTCCCCGCGACTCTGTTCTTCCCAAATGACCCAAAGCCCCCTCTTTCTGCCCCTCTGCCTGCCCCCCAGCAGCCCAGCCTCAGCTGGTGGGGCTGAGTCGGGGTCGCTTCCAACCCCTGGCTCTGCCGTGTGTGAGAGAGCAGGACAGAGGGGCCTGAGAGGCGGCCAGCCCTGATGGAAGGACTGAGCCCCTCCCATCCTGGGGCGGGGAGGCTGTTTCTGGAGCGAGGCCCCAGCCATCCCTCTGGGCCTGGAAGCGCAACCCCAGGCTGGCTCGCACGCCTGCAGGGCCTCCTCCTCCCCCGGGGCGCCCAGCTCTGGGGTCTCCACCTCCTGAAGGGGGCCCCTCTCCTGACGTTCCAGGAGGTCCCGCTGATAGGAGCGCACACGCGTCTCTGATTCCTAATGGGCCAGGGAAGCCCCCAGCCTGCAGGGTCTGAAGCCTGAGGGATTACAAAGCTTCGGGTTAGACTGCCGGCTATGAGTGGGGGTGGGGTGTGGGGGTGTCGAGGAGCTGTCCAGTCCCTGCAGCTCTCAGGGAAGGAGAGCTCCCGCCCACCCCCTCCTCACTTCACTACCCCCGAGGAGAGGGCTCCTCCCCGCACGGTGAGGCCGACCCTGTACTCTGGCAGAGACCAGAGTCTCAGTCCAGAGACCCTAGACTCTCAACAGTGGCTGGAGATCAGCCCCCATGCAGCTCTGCTCAAGGCAGAGAGAGTTTGTTAACTGACCGGGCCAGCAGATGTGGGTGGCTCACTAGGTGGATTTGTAGGGCTCCCTGTGGAAGCCTACAAGTGCTGACTGGAACTGAAACAGTGGATGAGATGACCCATCCACCCACCTTCACTACTATCCATATACCCGTCAGTCCACGCAGACACCCACCCACCCACCCATCCCTCTATCCGCCCTGCCACCCCCACCGCCCACCAGCTCACCCATCCATCTGCCCCTCAGCTGTCCATCTGCTTATTCAAAATTCACTCAGCTCCCAGCACCAGTCCTCCTGGCCACTAGTCCCAGGGGGTCTGCATACACTGACTGGTGCCTGCCTCTGGAGCAGACAGACCCCAAAACAGGTGCTTCTGAGACGCGTCAGGGATGCAGGCGCTGCCTGCGGACAGAGCTCAGCTCACAGCCCCGTGCAGTGTGCGGGCCCTGTCCCTTCTCCCAGAGGCATCCCGCCGAGACCCTCCCAGCCCACTCTGCCGCTCCCCACTGCCTGACCTTTGCGTGCTCCAGAGGCCACACCCTGCACCTTGTCTCAACACCCCACCCTCCCTGCGCTCAAGGCCCAGCTCAGAGGCATGGCCTCCCGTGTGCTCCTCTCTGAGCGCTAACACTGCGTCCAGCCTGCTTGTCTGCTCCCTGCCCCCGAGATGAGGGCTCCCTGGAGGGGCAGAGACCAGCCTCTGTGCAGGCTGCATTGGGCCCAGAGCTGATGCTTTTGAGATGAGTTTGTGGAGGAAAGGAGGGAAGTAGAGGGGAGAGATGGAGGGGCGGGGGCGGGGGCAGGGAGGAATGGCCCGACTCCTTTGTGACCCGCCCCTCTGCCCAGAGTCTTCAGGCGGTTGTCGTCTGGGCCTCAGGGCTGCCTTCCCACCCCTCCGGGGACCCTCGTTGGGGGCCTGGCACATGCCTTGAGGACTGTTCTCCTAGGGCCTGCAGGAGAGGTCCCAGGCCCTGGCAGTTCCCACCCCAGAGGTTCCAGCCCACCACGGCACTTGGGAGGTTCCTGGAGGAAATGGCCCATCTCCGGGCCCACGGAGACCCTGGGAGGTAGGGCTCCCGAGTTAGCCTCTTTCAACAACTTGGAAAGCCTGTCTGTTGGAGAACTCCAAAGCAAGAGCAAGGGCCCCGGCCTTGACCATCAACCCTGGGCACAAGAGACCGTGTTTCCCAGCACACACACCGCTTAATGTTTAACTCCCGCAAGCTTTCTAACCGCTAATGACAGGACATTAACTCAGTACAAACAGGAGGGTTCAGAGGAGCCGACCTGGAGCCCATCGAGCGCTGGCCAAGCCACCGCATCCCCTCTGGCCACAAGCGTCGTGGCTGGGCAGCCAGCGGCCGGGGTCATCGGGCCTGCGGGTGTGGGGAGGCCGTCTCAGGGACGCAGAAGTCTGCTCTGGCTTCCCCATCACCGTCGTTTCTAGATTTTGCTCGAAGGGTGTTTCCCCGAGGAAGCCCACCACTCTCCCACCAGAATCACACTGGCCGAGCTGGTCTCCACTCGCCTGCCGATGAGGGTGATAAGCCAGCACCCGCATTCCTAGCAGGGTCCCTACGTAAACCACATGGGAGACAGGACTGTGTGGCAGGCAGGGATGCCTGGAAGCACGGCAGGGAGCGCGGACAGAAGACAGCTGCTTTCTCGGGGATGGGGGGTGGTCTGCGGCAGGCGGTGGCGCTCAGTCCACTGGGAGCCTCTCTGAGGATGCGGAGTGCACCCCAGAATTTTCCCCTTCTGAGGGACGACACCCACCAGCAGCCCGCTTGAAGGTCACACCTGGGACCTTAACTCCCCAACACCTCCCTCGGGGCTCTCCTGCAACCAAAGGAAGGCAGGGCGTTGGTCAGGGGCGCGGGACGGCCCCCGGCTGCCACCCACTGTGGGCCCACGCGGCTCTGTGCCCTCGCTCCCCTCGGCTCCCGGGTTAGCCCTGATGGTGGGGGATGGCCCTGCTAGGAAAGGCGACCACCCCAGTCTTGGAGACTAGGAGCCGGGGGTCAGACCTGGCACGGGGCCTCGCCCGGCGGCAGCGCCAGTGGTGGGAGCACTGGGCTTGCTCTGACCGCTGGCTGCACAATGTGCCCTGAGTTTCCGGCTGTGCGAGGGCTCCGGAGCTTGGAGGCGGGAAGCGGTCAAGGAGGCTGCCTCCCCCCGGGCTGTGTCCCAGAAGGTCGCTGCACAGCCGGTCTGCCTCCCGCTGCCACAGTCCCTCAGCCAGTGTGGAATCCCTCCCTCCTCCATCCTAGATGGACGGAGAGGGTGCGGGGCTGACGAATGCCATCACAGGCCCGCACGGAAGCTAGAGAACATTCCTGAGCACGGCTGGGCTGACCAGACTCTCTGAAGTCTTTTTCCTTGGGCTCCTCCCGGTCTTAGTGGCAGCACGTGGCATCTTTGATCCTTGTTGCCTCCTGCGGGATCCCTCCCTCTATTTTTTTTCAGTTGCGCCCTCGGGATCTGTTCCGTTGCAGCATGCAGGATCTAGTTCCCTGACCAGGGATCAAACTCAAGCCCAGCACATCGGGAACGCAGAGCCTTAAGCACTGGGCCCCCAGCGGAGTCCTTCGAGAGCCTTCACTAGACGGAAAGTACCGTCCCAGGCTCATGAGAAACTCCACTGGGGTCAGCGAAGACACTGCCAGTGGCGGGCGGTGAGCCTCAGCCCAGGCTGCGAGGTCCAGGCCCTCTCCTCTCTCCCACCACCACCCCGCCCCCACCAGGCTTGGCTGGGGAGTCCTGGGAAGGAAGCGCTCCCCAAAGCCATCCTGGGGCTGACCCCTCTCTGCTCTGCTTCCAGTGGGAGGACTGTGTGCAAAGGGTGACCAGCCCTCTGCTCCCCTTCCCAGCTCCATGGCCCAGGGACCATTTCAGGAGTGACATCCACCTCCTGTCTCCAAAAACCCCGGTGTCAACTGGCCCTGCATTTGTAAAAGCCCCTGAAATGGGTCGGCCAGCCCCCACGGGAAGCGTGGGCATGCCCAAGCCAGGGTGCGGAGGTTAGACTCTGGCCCTTCAGTTCGGAGCTGTGACCCACGCTGTGCCCGCTGGGGGCAGGGGGCATGTCAGCCAAGAATCTTGACATCAGCCCATCAAGCTTTACTGGGCACCTACCACGTCAGCCAGACCAGAGGATGCCGCGGAGGGGAAGACTCCAGGCGCTCCTGGTCCGGGAGAGGGCGGCGCAAGCACAGACCCCGACCCTGATTCCAACAGGCCTCTCCCAGACTCCCTCCTCTGAGCTCCTGCTTGGGGTCGCAAAGAGTTGGACACGACTGATCTCATGTATACTGACCTCCTTCTGCAGGAAGCATGCCTGGAGCACTCAGGGGCCACACTGGGGAAAAGATGCAAAATGTGTATGTGTTGGGAGTGTCAGAGGAGGAAACAATCCAGATGCCGCTGGCTTACACAGATAAGACATATAAGTGACCTGGGAAATCAGGGAGGACTGCCTGGAGGAGGCACTGCCTAAACCAGGACCAAATTTAGCCAGGGAGAAGTGATTAGAAGAGGCCTCCTGGCAGGGTCAGTCACAGAGATGCTTCAGGAGTGGGCAGAGTCAGCAGGACCCGGTGAGAGCTTCTTAGTGCCCTGATGGTGGGCCCTCTGTGGCGGGGGTGTGATGAGCAGCTGGAATGTGGGCCACGGCCGAGCTCCATCCCTGCTCCTGGAACAGGAGGGCTTCCAGAGCTGGCGGTGAAGTTGGTCCCGAATCCTCTGCAGTCTGGGGTTTCCTTACCCTCCGGGTAGTCAGAGGACAGCTCCACATAGACCCTCTCTCCTGCCGGGAGCTTCTTCCAGCTGTTGGTCTCCGAGTGTCAACCACAGCGGATGCTCTCGGAAGGGTCTGAAACCCTGTTTCCTGAGCCCACCCTCCCTGCTGCAGCTCTGGAAGAAGGGCCAGAGGTGGTGCACCACAGTGGAGCCTCACATCCGGCCTGGTTTCTGCCTCGTGGGTGGGGTCAAGAGAGTGGAATCAAGCCAAATGTACGTGATCTGCAGGGAAGAAAGCGGACCAAGAATGGGTCCCAGAGCCTGGAGCAAGCCGCCTGCAAGCCGTGCCCCAGCTCCTTCTGTCTCCCAGGTTTACTTCCTGTACTTGACGAGGGCTCACTGGGCAGGGCCTCTCTCTCGGCTCCACGTCTGCGCCCTCGGCAGGCCGGCACACAGTGGGTGCTTTGCTGAAGGTATGGACGAGCCCTGCAGGGTGTGGGTGGGGCCCCGGGGGCTGTCCCCTCATCTCACCTCTGCTGGCAGCCCCTGACTCCCTCTAGACTCAGAGACAGCGCGGGGCTTCCACTAAAGAGTCAGAGCCGTGTGAGTTAAAAGCCCGGTCCTGGGGCCTTCCTGGCAGTCCAGGAGCTAAGCCTTTGCCTCCAGCGGTTGGCAGGGTCTTTGGTCGGGAAGCTAAGGTGGAGCTTGCCTGGGCGAAAGAAAGGGAACATGACGCAGAAGCAATATTGTAACAATTCAATGAAGACTTTGAACATGGTCCACATCAAAAAATCTTTTTAAAAGAGGAAAAACAATCCCCATGTTTGACTAAGAGGGCACCCGGGATGGGCGACTTGGTCTTTCTGAGCCTCAGTTTGTTCATCTGTGAATTGGGGACGACAACAACCCCAGTTTGCTGAGAGGCCCACCTGAGGGGAGGCTCACACGTTTTCACTTGTGTGTCTTCATCCTGCACTCCTCCCCGTAGCCCCATTGACTGCACAGGGCCCAGAATGAGCCCTGGGCCCTCTGAAGCACCCCATGGCTCGGTCTCTGTGCCCCATGGAGGGCAGGTGAAAGTTCAGGGACAGTAAATAAACTCACAGGTCAAGTAAGGGGAGCACCGCTACCTTTGATCCAGAGGCCCAGCCTTATCTCCTGTCCCTCCTGTCCGTCCTGTTTGCCCACATCAAGGCGATGGACGGCGGGTAAACATGGCCCCAGAGGGCTGACCCGCCGAGAGGCAGCGGGGGCAGCGGGGCCAGCGGGGGCAGCGAGGGGCAGCGAGGGGCAGCGAGGGACAGGCAGGAGAAGCTGGGGACAGAGAGGGCCAGGCCTGGAGCCAAGCCAGCTGCAGGGAAGAGCCCGCCCCCTCTTCCAGGGCTGCCCCCACCCGGGTCACAGACGAGCAGAAACCCAGCCCAGCCAGTTACAGACCTGCCTGAAGAGCCCCAGCCGCGTTCCTGGCTCCCCCCAGCCCCTTAGCCCAGGACGCCACCACCCCTGCGGGACCAAGCGAGCCCTTTCCTCCACCCAACAACTGTTGAGCTGGTGTGGCCACCGAACTGGTCCTGTCTGGGGTGAGGGCTACTCTCTGTCCAAATCCACGTGGATTCCAGACCTCATGGACTCCCTCGGCCTCTGCTGAGGGACTGTAGAAGGAAAGGCCTTTTTTAGCCACACTGCACAGCAGGTGGCACTTCCCTGACCGGGATCAAATCCGCGCCCCAGCAGCAGAAGCTCGGAACCTTAACCACTGGACCACCCGGCAAGTCCGGAAAAAGCCTTTTGAAGACGTGGACCGCCCTCCTCCCCTCTGATAAGGAAACTTCTGATAAACCAGCGTCGGACTCTGGCCACCCCCCGGTAAACACTTCCTCCCGTTGGCCAGAAGGGCAGACCCATCTTCTTTCTTTCCTTGCTGCGGCTGTCAGGAAGCGCAGGCTCATGTCGCCTGACCAGTGACCGTCTCTCTGGTTCCTGAGACACGGGTCTCTGTCCTCTTCCCTCTGGAGTATTCCTAACCTTTTCCTTCCACTTCAGTGTTTAAATTCTAGTTTCAGTGTGTGTTTTTTGCAGAAGATTCCCAATGAATACACAGAATACATGTCATTGTGTATACACCCAGCCACCTCACATTGTAGAATAAGTAATTTCCAACTGTGTCCTCGAAACACTGGCACATGCACACAGACGTGCACACACACAGACGTGCACACACACACGGACGCGCACACACACGGACGCGCACACACAGAGATGTGCACACACAGGGATGTGCACACAGGGATGTGCACGCACATGGAAATGCACACGCAGACGTGCACGCACGCAGTCGTCAGAGTCCTCGGAGCCCCCTCTCCTGGATCCATTGTGTCTCTAAAGACGCTTGTGTTACACTCACCCTGTTACCCTGCTTTCAGCACCCACAGCGTCCTGCTGGGCATGGGGAGGGGCTTGGCAAGCAGAAGCCCTGGGCCGGGATCCTGCTTTACCCCCATGAAAGGGAGGACTTGGGGGCCCCTCCCAGCCTGCAGTTACACAGCTGGAACATGGGAGTTAGTGACTGCTCCTCTCCAAGGGGGGGGGGCACTCACTGCCCAGACCTCAAGTGCCGTGCCTGACCGCCTTCCAGGGAGGCACCCTCCTCCTGGCCCTGGGCCCCCTCCCTCTAGACTCTGACCGAAGCCCTAGGCTGACCCTGGAGAGAACCGCACGAAAAGTCAGCCCAGTTCTGGGCACTTCCAGGAGCCTCGCTGACCACTTCCTGCGCAATGCACTTCCTCCGACTCCCCTCCAGATTCGGGTGCCCCGAGCGTGGGGGCGGGCTGCCCTCCCCAAACCTGGGCGCCTGATGAGCCCAGTCACGTGGGGACAGTGATGAGGAAACCAGGCCTGGGGCGAGTTCAACCCAAGAGGCAGGGGCTGAGGCTTCTGCGGCACAACCTGCATCCCAGGCCCAGCCCTGGCTGGCTCCTCTCCACTTCCCCGGACCCCACATGCGGCCCCCGCGGGCCCCCTGGTACAGCCTGCCCCTGCCCCCTCCTCGATCCCCAAACACAATCCGTCCCCAGCCCAACTGCAACGCGCAATAATCAGTATTAATATTAGTTATTGTTATTGATTTCAGCTTCAGAGAATTGATTTCCAGTCTGGGCCCCTTTTATGAGGCTCTTTGCAGAAGACGCATGGACGCGGCCCACCACTTTCTGGGGACCAGCCCCCTCCCTGGGCCAGGCCTGCAAAAACCATGGGGGACAACAGGGAAGACGGGGTGAGGAAGAGAGGATAGGGGCGGGGTGGATGACCCTGGGGCGGGAGTGCTTCCGCTCTGCCCCCTCCCTACCCAGGGCCAACGACGGGGCGGGGCGACCCTCGTTCATCCAGGGAGCACAGGCCCTGAAAGGCCTGCTTTTCCTCTGTGACCCCCACACCCACCTCCCCACTCTAGCCCTCCCAACCCGCCCCAGGGCCCCGCCGCAGCTGCTCTCTCCCCAACCCCAGCCCCCCGCCCTGCCCACACGGAGCCCCGACTCCCCCACCCTCATTTCTTCCAGAATTCCCAGGGTTGGCGAGACCCTGCTCTGGGCTCCTACCCGCCACAGCCC
The DNA here is from genome assembly GCF_016772045.2 of Ovis aries. Classification (NCBI taxonomy): domain Eukaryota; kingdom Metazoa; phylum Chordata; class Mammalia; order Artiodactyla; family Bovidae; genus Ovis; species Ovis aries. The sequence continues at coordinate 2,000,212 of NC_056056.1, forward strand.
AGGGTGTGCCTACCCATGGGACAGGCAGAGAAGCCGGGGTCTCACCCTGAGCTCCGAGCCTGGCGTTTGCACTCACACAGGCTTGTTGAGTGCATGACTGACCGCGGGTGTTCCTGATCGCCCACGATGTGCCCGGTCATAGGATCCTGGAACGTCAGAGCTGGAGGACAGTCTGACAAGGCAGAGACAAGTTAGGGACGATCTCAACCACCCCCTGTACCGATGGGGAAACTGAGACCCGGGGAGGGAGGCGACTCCCCCAGGGTCACTTACTCCCCTCTGCTGCCCTCTGGGCGGGCCGCATGTCCACCCCGGGACATCTTTCCGTGGAATCCCCTCACCTGCAGGCTTGAAAGTGCCGCCCCCTGCCTCGGAGCCCACTTCCCCAGGCTGGCCTCCTGACGGAGGCGGGGCGGCCCCCTCCCCACCCCCAGCACCCACTGCTTCAGATTCTAGAAAAGGCTACAGTTCAGATCACCCTTTGTCTCCAGAGGACAGTTTCTTGCAAATGACATAATGCCGGGAATTCATTCATTCCTTCCCTTAACCGTTCGTAGACTATTTGAAGAATTCATCAAACATGGCACCAGAAGCGCCAAACAAGGGCCAGAACATCAGACACGACAGACCCAGGCGTTTCGTAATGGTTCTAAGGCCATGAGCACCTCGCCCCTTAAGAGGCACAGAGCGGGTGCGCGCTCCCCAGAGGTGAATCCAGAGCCCACAGCCACTGGGGGGTGGGGTGCGGGCAGTGTAGCTTCCAGAGGCCCCCCAGAGGGCAAGGCCCTCACCCGACTCCCTGGGGGCTGGGGGCTCCCAGTCCACTCTGACCCGGCCCTCTGTAGCATGGTGCCCTCGTTTCTTTGAGAACCCGGTGAAGTCATGGGTGCCCCTCGGCGGCATGGGTGGTGTTGGGGGCTGAGCACCCCGCAGGGCCCACCAAGCACACCCCGGGCTTCCCTGGTTGCAGGTGGAGCCCGGCTCATCCACCCAGGCACAGCGCCCAGGGGTCTCCTGCAATCCCCCAAGTCACCCCGGTGAGAGTCAAAGCTGGAATCCGGCCCCAGCTCCATCTGACCCCAAAGTCCAGGTCCTGCCCCTGGGGGGCTGACCACGCCCCTTGCCAGGCACCCACAGACAGCCTGGGCGGGGGTCAGGGCAGCGAAGGGGCTCCCTAGGAAGCAGTGCGGGTGCTCACCAGATAAAGCTGCTCCCCTGACACCTCCTCCTTCAGAGCCCCTTCCCTGAGCTGTCTCTGCGCCTCAGAGTCACACTCCAGGGGCGAGAGAGGCCCAGCGGCAGGTGCCCGCCCGCCTGCCCTGCAGTCATGCGTGGATTCCCTGAGAAGATGGGGACCGTTCTCTCCCCTCCATGGCTGAGCCACATCAGAGAGGACGCTCACAGCATGGGCTCGCCCCACCCCAGCCCTCCACCTTCTGTCAAGTGCCCACTGCCGCCCCCCCCCACATGCCCTTAGAGCGGGCACCAAGGCATCGTCTCCAGCCACCTAGGCTGCAGAGTCCCGGCCTCCTGAGTGGCCGGTAAGTTCTGCCCCGACTTTGCTAACGAGAAGCTGGTGGAGCCTGGCTTCCATCTTCTGGGGTCGCCCCAACTCCCAGCGGGGGCCCACGTGTTATCTAGTGTGGTCGCCGCCAGGTGAGGGCCGTGGCCGGGGGCCCGCACACCTGCCGAGGAGCACACGGGTCCCGGGGCGGGAGGAGGCTGCCAGGGCCGGAGAGGAGTACCACGGTAACGCCTCCAGGGCGATAAAACGGGGCTTTGAGTAATTATCATCTCAATCCCGCCTTAAAAGCTACATTGGGCAAAATGACTTTAAATATTGCTTTAGCCTATTACCAGCCTATAAATTAATCGCTCACAGCACACAGAGGCGTCGTAAGAGGGTGATTGGGAGAGAGCGGGGAGGTAATTATGTGCGAGGCACGAAACTCCCACAGAAGAGGCATGTTTTACACTTAAGTTGTAATTAAATTTCGAGAAAGCTCTTCCACCCAGTGCACGAATATGATCTGTGTCAACTTCCCTGAGAGCTGCGACTCTAATCAATGCATTTACTTGCTGCTGGAAGATACGGAGCCGGTAGCCCATCGTGGTCTGGGCCTCAAACACAGAGGCAGAACAGGTCCAGAACAGGGTCTGTGCAGAAACTCCCCCAAACCCAGATCTGCGGTTACCAAGCCTAAAAATCCAGACGCTTCCCAGCAACCTGCAGAGAAGAGAAGCAGGGTGTGTTCGTGGGACCGGGGTCGGAGGGCAAGGATAGAGGCACGGGCCCTGCGGGGTCAGGGCCAGGAGAGGTGGCAGCGAGGGGGAGACTGGAGTCCGGGCTGGGGAGGACTCCGCACCAGGAAGGAAGGTGTGTGGACGGTGGGTGCTGAGCGGGGGGCCTGGGCGCCTGCCGGGTCGGAGAGCACCACCCTCGCCCCCGGGAGACGAAGCCTCCGTCATGCTTAAACTGCTCCCCCTAATTAAATAGCAACAGTGCGGCCAACGCTCCCTTTCAGAAAGACGGAGAGATAGGAAGGGTCTGCCCAGCGCCTCGGTAACTCTGCCCAGGACAGCTTTTGCTCTCTCACCCCAAGCAGGCAGATTTTCTGACTGCCCTCGCCTCTGCAGAAGCTGACCACTGCTTAGATCTTGTGATGAGGTCCTCCAGACCGACACCCACCCCTCCTGGGGCCTCTGTGGAGGGCTTGGACTGCTGTGCGCTCTTGCTGAGGCTTTCCCATGTCCTCGGTGCTCTCTGGGGGCAGATCCTCACCTCCATCCAGAAGGGAAGACTGAGGCTCCAAGAGGCTGAGTAGCAAGGCCAGCAAGTGGGGGAGCCAGGCTTCAAGCCCAGCAGCTTCAGTCTCACCTGGTACCGGCTGTGCGCCGCCCTTTAGGGGCGGGGGCTGCTTAACCCAGGCCAAAGAAGGAGCAGAGGGCATCCACCCAGCCCTCCTGGGCTGGGGAAGCCCTGAGAGGTGGTGTCTCAGTCAGCTTGGGTGTCCATAACAAACCACAGCGCCCTGGTGGCTTCAACAATAGAGATTTTCTCAGCTTTGGAGGCCAGAGCTCCAAGGTCAAGGTGCCGTCCACTTGGGGTGGGTTCTGGTGAGAGAGCTCCTTGTGGCTTGGAGGTGGTCGCCTTCGGTCCCCATCTGCACATGGCCTGTTATCTGTGGGGACCGAGAGCACAGGGGTGTCTTTCTCTTCCTGTAGGAACAACGATCCATCAGATCAGGGCCTCACCCTTACAGCTCTCTAAGCTTATACCCCCTTAAAGGCTGTATCTCCAAATGTGATCCCTCGGGGGCTGCCCAGGGCTATAGTATGTGGGCTTAGGGGGACACAGTCCAGCCCCAGAGCATCAGGGAAGACGCTGCTGAACAGGAGGTGAGGCGTCTCGACAACCGGGGTCATTCATCACAAGACTGAGGCCAGGAAACCCCCGACCAAAAGCCAGAAAGCACACCTTAGGCCCAACCAGACCAGCCAGACCCAGGACCACGTGGATAGATTACAGACGGGTGGATGGCCAGGGCCAGACAGAACCGGATGACCAAGTGCAGATCACTAACCACTAACCAGATAACCCTGACCACCCCTTCCCGTGCAGAGCAGTGTGGCCCCAAAGTGCTTGCCTCCGTGGGGCCTTGCATGGAGGTCCAACACCAATCAAGCCCCCAGGTATCAAGCCCCCACACCCCTCCAGTCACTAACCTCTCCCCACCACGCCGCCGCCTGGTAACCACAGCCCTGTCTCCAGAGTCGCGGGTTAGGTTTGCTTGTTTTGAAATCCATAGGAATGGAATGCGCTCTTTCTTGTCTGGCTCCTTGGGCTCAGCACCCTGAGAGGCGCCCACGCTGCGGCCTGTAGTTTTCAGTCTGTTATTAATACCAGCAGGGCTCTGTATGTGGCGTGGACCCACACGGTTGGCTTTCCCATTCTACCTAGAGTGGACGTTCAGGCAGGTGCTAGCTTTTCAGCTCGTTCAAACAGAGCGAAGCGGATCACTCTTGTGTACCTCTCTGGGTGGTCCAGACGCTCGGTGGTGGGATTGCTGGGGTCTGGGGAACAGGTGTCGCTCCCCGGGAGGCTCAGTGGTAAAGAATCTGCCTGCCCATGCCAGAAACGCAGGAGACAACGGTTGGATCCCTGGGTCGGGGAGACGCCCTGAAGAAGGAAATGGCAACCCACTCTAGTATTCTTGCCTTGAAAATTCAATGACCGGAGGAGCCTGGAGGCTACAGGCCCTGGGGTCGCAAAGAATCGGACACGACTGAGTGGCTGAGCACGCAGCAGTGAAAAAGCTTTGGGGATAAAACCAAGGTGGGTGAACATACTCCCACCAGCATGCAGAGCATTCCAGTTCCTTCACATCCTTGCCAGCACGAGTGATTCTCAGGGTCTTGAATTTTAGCTGTGCTGGTGGAAGTCAAGTAGTGCCTGACCAGAGTTTTATTTGCATTTCCCGCATGAATCATGAGGTTGGGGAGCTTTTCATCTGCTTAGGGGCTACTTGGAAATCCTATTTTAAACAAGGCCTGTTCAAGAATTCTGTCCCCCTTTTCCACTGGTTGTCTTTACCTTATTGATTTTAGGAGTGTCCTAGATGCGGGTCATAAGTTGGATGAATATACGGCAAATACGCTCTGCAACTCTGCGGCTTCCCTTTTCATCTCCCAGTTGTGTTTTTTGATGAATAGGGTTCTTCATTTTAAAAGAACCTATTCTATCACTGTTTCCCTCTAGCCCCTGTCTAAAGACTGGTCTCAAAGCCACATGGTGAGGCTCACCTTCTGTACCCTCTAGGTTCCTGTACCCCAGGCTGGCTCCTCTGCTGACCCAGCCTCTCTGAACATCCCCGAGCGCTCTCCAGTTTCCTGCATCCCAGGCTAGCCCCTCTGCTGACCCAGGCGGCTTATTTGTTGGGCATCCAGCCTCTCTGAACATCCCCGAGTGCTCTGAGCTCCTGGTTGCTTTGAGCTCCTAGAAGCTGTGTCCTCCTCTGCTGTGACTGCTGGTTTTGTCTACTTGCTGTCAGAATTAGGCAGAGAAATACAAAGAGATGCCTCTAGTGCTAAAGGTATTTTTCCTGTCACTCTTAAAGGAAATCAACCCTGAACATTCATTGGAAGGACTGATGCTGAAGCTGAAACTCCAATACTTTGGCCACCTGATGCAAAGAGCCAACTCACTGGAAAAGATTCTGATGCTGGAAAAGACCCTGATGCTGGGAAAGATTGAGGGCAGGAAGAGAAGGGGGCGACAGAGGATGAGATGGTTGGACGGCATCACTGACTCAGTGGACATGAATTTGGGCAAGCTCCGGGAGACGGTGAAGGGCAGGGGAGCCTGGTGTGCTGCAGTCCACGGGGTGGCAAAGAGTCGGACACGACTGAGCAGCTGAACAGCAGCAAGAGTGTCAGAGCAGCCCCACTGCCTCCAGATGCTCCAGACCAGCTGCCCCTGTCAGGAGGGTCTCTGGGCAAAAAAAGGAGCCTGCAGGGACTGAGTGGCAGGCATGACTTCATGTTTAACAGGGTTTTGTGGTGTCCCCCAGTGGAAGTGCTCCCTCTGGGAGGCAGGACTCGTGGACCGCAGATCCTGGAACCGTGAGGATGGAGAACACAAATTTCCCAAGAAGGGCAGTGGGAGTGATGGTGACCCCAGACCCAGGACTGCCTGGCTGGGGCCCAGGGTCACCCTAGAAGGTGCGCTTCATCTTCACAGGTGACATCCCCAGGCCAGGACAGCTGCGCCTTCGTGAGGCTGTCCCGTCTCTCACCCGGGCCATCAGCTGCCAGACCTCCTTTGTCATGAAGCTCGTTCTTTTCCTGGTTTCTTAAGGTGGAAGGCGAGGTTATCGATTTTCGACCCTTTTTAAGGCAGACGTTTGCAGCTGTTCGCCCCACGCTGGCACTGCTTTTATTACATCCCTGATGGCTCTGCTCTGCCGTGTCTTCGCCTCCACTCTCCTCAGAGTGTTTCCTAATTTCCCTTGTTCTTCTTTGATCCATTGGCTATTTAAGAGTGTTTTATTTAATGCCCACAAACCTGTGACTTTTCCAAATTTCCTTCTGTTATATATTAATTTCCAATTTCATTCCATTGTGGTCAGAGCACATATTTTGTTTGATTTCAGTCTTCTTAAATGGACTGAGACATATGCGCGCGGTAATCTATGGTCTGTCCTGGAGAACGTTCCGTTTGCCCTTGAGAAGAATGCGCATTCCGCTGCTGTTGGGTGGAGTGTTCTGCTGATTTCTGTTCAGCTACTTTGGTAGACAGTTTTCTTGAAGTTTTTAATTTCCTTGCTGATTTTCTGTCTAACTGTTATGTCCGTATTGAAAGTGGAGTATTGAAGTTTCCAACTATTATAGCTGAATTCTCTACTTCTCTCAATTTGGTCTTTTTTTTTTTTTTTGCTTCATGATTTCGGGGCTCTGTTTCCAGGTGCTTATGTATCTGTAATTGTTGACTCTTTTTCACGGGTTGACCCTTTGGCCATTTTATCGCCTTCTTCGTCTTTAATAACGTCCCTTTTGCCTGATGCTAGCGCAGCCGCTCCGACCCTCTTTTGAATACAGCTTACATGAACTACCTGTCTCCCTCCTTTTCGTTTCAGCCAATCTGTGTCTGATTCCAAAGTGAGTCTGCTCACTGAGACTCCCACCAGGCGGGGGAACTTAACTGTTGCTGCCCACAAGCATGTAGACCCCAGACTGGTTGGAACCTGAAGATTAATGATGGTAACTCCCCAATAGCCCAGTTGGTAAAGAATCCGCCTGCAATGCGGGAGACCCTGGTTCGATTCCTGGGTCGGGAAGAGCCGCTGGAGAAGGGATAGGCCACCAACTACAGTGTTTTGAGGCTTCCCTTGTGGCTCAGCTGGTAAAGAATCTGCCCGCAATGCAGGAGACCTGGGTTTGATCCCTGGGTTGGGAAGATCCCGTGGAGAAGGGAAAGGCCACCCACTCCAGTATCCTGGCCTGGAGGATTCCATGGACTGTATAGTCTATGGGGTCGCAAAGAGTTGGACACGACTGAATGACTTTCACTTTCACCTTCAACTCCTACTTACTTCACCACCAACCCATCGGAAGCAAGTCCAGGAACACAAACAGCCCCTTAAAACAATTACTGTAAAACTTCGCACTACTCTCCCGAGGCTGGGACACAGAGTTCTGAGCGCATCAGCCTGCTGTGGCCCCATTGCCTGGCAAAACAATAAAGCTATTCTCTGCTCCACCATCATAAACAAAGAAATGAAACGAGTCTCTCAGAGACAGCACCTCATCGGCCACGTTATTTTATCCAGTTTGCTAGTCCCTGTTTTTTTTTTTTTAATCCCTGTCTTTTAATTGAAGAGTTTAAATCTGTTTGCATTTAATCGTTACTTATAAGAAAGAACAAACGTCTGTCGTTCTGCGACTTGTTTTCTCTGCCTCGTTTTTGTCCCTCAGTCCCTCCATCACGGCTTACTTTTATGTTAAATATTTCTAAAGTATTATTTTAATGCCATTGTAATTTATTTTACTTTATTTTTGAGTTATTTTCTTGTGGTTGCCCTATAGATTACAATCAGTATCTTAATTTATAACACACCGGTTTGGATTAATAACAATTTATTTTCAACAGTATACTAAAGTTGCTCTTCTTTGCCTCTATCAAAGGTCCGTCTAGTCAAAGTTATGGTTTTTCCAGTGGTCATGTATGGATGTGAGAGTTTGGCTGTAGAGAAAGCTGAGTGCTGAAGAATTGATGCTTTTGAACTGTGGTGTTGGAGAAGACTCTTGAGAGTCCCTCGTTTCTGCAAGGAGATCCAACCAGTCCATCCTAGAGAAAATCAGCCCTGAATATTCATTGGAAGGACTGATGCTGAAGCTGAAGCTCTAATACTTTTGCCACCTGATGCGAAGAGCTGAGTCATTGGAAAAGACCCTGATGCTCGGAAAGACTGGGGGCAGGAGGAGAAGGGGACGACAGAGGATGAGATGGTCGGATGGCATCACCAACTCAACAGACATGAGTCAGAGCAAAGGATGGGAGACAGTGGAGAACAGGGAAGCCTGGTATGTTGCAGACTGTGGGATTGCAAAGAGTCGGACACAACTTATCGACAGGACGACACCACCATGGACTCTCCGGTTGTGGGATACGGGCTCTGGAGCACACATGCTCAGCGGCAGCGGCACGGGCTTAGTCGCTGCCGAACATGCGGGATCTTAGTCCCTGACCGGGGACTGAACCCACACCCCCTTCGGTGCAAGGCAGATTCTTTACCACCGGGCCGCCAGGAAAGCCCTTGTCCTCTATTCTTTAGACACAGTTTCCTTTAGCTGATCAAACATTTAAATTGCTGATATAGAGTCTTTGTCTAAAAAGTCTGATATCTAGACTTCCTCAGCGATAGAGTACAGTGATGTCATTTTTTCCTGTGTGTGAGCCATACTTTCTTTTTCCTTTGCAGGCCTGGTCGTTTTTAGCTGAAAGCTGGACATTCTGAGTGTTTCACGTGGCAGCTCTGGAAACCAGGTTCTCTCCCTTCCCCAGGGTTTCTTGGTGCTGTCCCTTCTTGTAGTCGGGATCTTCTCGAGTAACTTTTCTGTAGAGTCCATCTTATTTGTCATGTGTAGACCCTGAAATCTCTGTTTCGTTGGCTTCTGGTCAGGTATTGATTGGACAGAGATTTCCCTGAAGGATTGGGACAGCTAAACAATATTCCAGTCTTTGCCAAAGGGCTCTGTGCGTTTAGGGCCAAGCCTTCAGTGCCGAGCCAGGTGGCTTCCCGCTCTGTCTTAGCTTTCACTTCCTGCTGCCGCCCAGGCAGCGTCAGGAGGTGAGGGCTCAGGGCCTGCTCAATCTCTCGGGCGGATGTGCGCTCGGCCCTTTAGACTTGTGCGAATACTTCCAAGCTTTCCAGAGCCCTAAGGACATCTCACTGGGAAAGACCCTGATGCTGTGAAAGGCTGAGGGCAGGAGAAGGGGCGGCAGGGGGTGAGAAGGTTGGAAGGCTCAGTGGACGTGAGTTTGCGCCACTCCGGGAGGTGGTGAAGGACGGGGGAGCCAGGTGTGCTGCAGTCCGTGGCCACAAAGAGGGGGACACAACTTAGCGTCTGGACAGCACGGACATCTCATTGCTCACCTTTCCTCCCAAGCTTTGTGATTAGCCTATTGCTTCCCAGCTGTTACCACCTCTCACAGCAGTTGGCTAATGCTTTCAGCACACACCCCGTGTGCCGCTTGAGCTCTAGGCCAACTCCGAGTTAAATGAAACACAAACGAACTTTGGGCTGGCCTTCCAGAGAACACAGGACAAGTCAGAACAGACAACTAATCACGATTCTTTGGGAATGAGCTCTGCTCCGCATTTACTGGTATTGCAACGCGAGCTACCACTGAGCTGAAGAAGAGGGGGGCGGGGGCTATCAAAGTAACTGATTTCACTGATAATCAGCTATTTTTCTTAAGTAAATCCCTCAATTGCTGTAAGCCTTTGGTTAATTTCCAGAGTTCTTGGGGGAGGAAAAAGTAGACGTTAACCATTTTTGCCCCTTTTTAATTGGTTTACAGAATTTAGAGCTCCTCAGCCACAACTTTCGCTGCCATCAGCCCACACTTCATCTTAAATTGATGAGCAATCAGGCTTTCAGTCTTTCCCCCACCCACTGACCACAGCCAGTAACAGCACCCGATTCCGCGGTCCTTATACTGACTCTCCCCCCAGACAGCAACCACTCGAGATACTGCACGCGCCAGTGCAGGACCCCAGCCCAGCTCCCCACTGGCCAACGTTTTAACAGTCGCACCAGAGTCGCCTGCCAGAGTCTTCACCCATCACCTACTGCCCAGCTCCAAAATCCCATTTTAAAATTTTCTCCCTAGTGCCATTCTCAGTACCAACAGCCTTCAGTCGGGTTCTCCAGGAGACAGACTCCAAAGTGGAGGTTTGCATGCAGGGGAGAAGACCTGTGAGAGAGTGAGGGACGCAGGACAGGGCAGAGAGCAGGCTGCAACAGAGGCCTCGGTCGACCTCATGGGAGGCTCTGGGGCGGGGATAGCCCCTTTAGAGATGTCCACGGTCAAGGCAAGAGGCTGGGACTCCATGCTCCCATGCCCACCAGGCTTGGATGCAGACCTAAACTGGGGCGAGGCAGCCTGCTTCAGGCGACGCAATGCTGGAGACATACTTGGCTGCAAAGTGCCAGCAGGCACCACTGCCAGCGGCAAGCAGAACAGGAACTCCTTCCGAGGTGCAGGTCTGGACGTGCATCACGGCGCCCACTCCTGCAGTTCAGCTGCTGCCAGGCGGCCCCTTCTTCCACAGGGGCCCTGGGGAAGCCCAGGAACGCCCTCGGCCCCTACCGGAGCTATTCTCTGCGTTGCTCCCCCCTCCTGTCTGGGCTCTCTGCCCTTCTGGCACCCTTGGGACTTGTCCCCCATTCTAAACTCTGTGTGCTGAACCATCCTGCCGCGGGCCCTGCCCGTTACTAGGCCACAGCTAAGTCCACTGCTAAGTCCCCCGTCAATGCGGATATGTTTACGCAGTGTCACCCCGCAAGTTTACAGCAGGATGAGATTAGAACCCAGGCCTCCTGCCCCCCAGCCTGGGGGCTCTCTTGCCTTGTCCTGGCTTCCTCGGCTCCTGAGGAAGGTCACCAGTGCAGACCTCCACGTGCCAGTGGGGCATCTGATGGCCTGGAGACACCAAATTTAAAGCCTTGGACAGTGGAGAACAGCGTGCAGAGAGGAGCTGACGCCTGACGGCGAGGTGGCTTTATCCTTCTTTATCCCTCTTGGATGGGTGTGTGGGAATCACACCCGCTGCCCTGTGCCCTAGAGAGGCTGTGCTGGCGGCCAGCCTGGAGGGACAAAGATGCCCTTGTTGGGTTTCAAGCTTCCCCCAAAGGACAGAAATTCCAGGGGGCGGACTTCTGAAACGCTCCTGCAGGGAGGGAGATGGAAAGAGGCCTCCCTCCCTCGCTCTCTCCCCACTGCCCTGGGCTGACTCAAACATCCTTCCCTCAGTGGGACGACTTCTTCACATGATAAAGGAAATGCATGCTCACTGTGAAAATATAAACAAATAAGTCTGAGCAAGTCATAGTGTGTGAATTACGGAGTGTCACTGCCCCACCAAGCCCCAAGCTCCGGAGAGGATCCAGTTAACACTTGGGCATGTGGCCACCAAGGGTTTCACTGCGCCTGGAAAGATGCTGTTTCTGCAGCTGCCTGTTGGTGCCAAGGTTGGGGGGAAGAGCTGAGTAACAACCCAGGCTTTTGAGTCGGAGGGACCTGCCTGGGACTCCCAGGCCTGCCACCGCTTCCGTAACTTTGCACACCTGTAAGGTGAAGACAGTCACACCAGCCTGGCTAGGGCACGAGAATTTAAAGCGTTATTGTTGTTTGGCTGCAAAGTCACATCCAACGCTTTGCAGCCCCGTGGACTGCAGCACGCCAGTCTTCCCAGTCCTTCAGTGTCTCCCAGAGTTTACTCAACTCACGATCACTGCGTCAACGGTGCCATCCAACCATCTCACCCTCTGTCGTCCCCTTCTCCTCCCACCTTCAATCTTTCCCAGAACCAAGGTCTTTTCCAGTGAGTCGGCTCTTCCCATCAGGCGGCCAAAGTATAGGAGTTTCAGCTTCAGGATCAGTCCTTCCAACGAATATTCAGGGTTGATTTCCTTTAAGATTGACGGGTTTGATCTCCTTGCAGTCGAAGGGACTCTTAAGAGTCTTCTCTAACACCACAGTTCAAAAGCATCCATTCTTTGACCCTCAGCCTTCTTTGTGGTCCACTTCTCACATCCACACACGACTACTAGAAAAACCTTGGCTTTGACTGGACGGAATTTTGTGGGCAAAGTGGTGCCTCTGCTTTTCAATGTGCTGTCGAGATTGGTCATGGCTTTTCTTCCGAGGAGCAAGCGTCTTTTAATTTCATTCAGTGTGTGGATGCAGCTAAAATGCTACACAGAGCTGGGCAAGTGCCAAGGTCTCTTCTGAGATTCCAGCACAAGTCTAAAGCCCTCCATCCTGACCCCACCCTTGTCTGTCGTGCCCAGGAGTGCAGAGGAGAGAGTCTAGGGGCAGGGTTGACATCTGAGGGGGCGGTTCATCCTTCTGCCCACCTGGGAAGGTTTGGGCCTGGGGAGGGGCCCTGCCGATCATGAGGCTCCAGCGCCCGGTCCAGGACTCCTCACAAATCATGGCTCAGAGAACCGGCTATCCGTTGGTATGGAGGTTCCCGCGTGGGAAAGGCGTTCCACAGGCAAATGCGGGTGGGACTTGGGAGTCAGGCAAAGTGAAACTGGGCCTTCCCCATAGAGCCCCACCGGGCCTCAGCACCTCACCTCCATACCTTTGTGCTCAGTCTGGATCCGCCTTTATTTAGAGCAGTTTAAGATCTGACTGTGTGGGTCACCACAAACTGCGGGAAATTCTTCAAGAGATGGGAATACCAGACCACCTGACCTGCCTCTTGAGAAACCTATATGCAGGTCAGGAAGCAAGTTAGAACTGACATGGAACAACAGACTGGTTCCAAATAGGAAAAGGAGTACGTCAAGGCTGTATATTGTCACCCTGCTTATTTAACTTCTATGCTGAGTACATCATGAGAAACACTGGGCTGGATGAAGCACAACCTGGAATCAAGATTGCCGGGAGAAATATCAATAACCTCAGATATGCAGATGACACCACCCTTTTGGCAGAAAGTGAAGAAGAACTAAAAAGCCTCTTGATGAAAGTGAAAGACGAGAGTGAAAAAGTTGGCTTAAAACTCAGCATTCAGAAAACTTAGATCATGGCATCTGGTCCCATCACTTCATGGCAAATGGATGGGGAAACAGTGTCAGACTTTATTTTGGGGGGCTCCAAAATCACTGCAGATGGTGACTGCAGCCATGAAATTAAAAGACGCTTACTCCTTGGAAGAAAAGTTATGACCAACCTAGACAGCATATTAAAAAGCAGAGACATCACTTTGCCAACAAAGATCCATCTAGTCAAGGCTATGGTTTCTCTAGTGGTCATGTATGGATGTGAGAGTTGAACTATAAAGAAAGCTGAGAGCCGAAGAATTGATGCTTTAGAACTGTGGTGTTGGAGAAGACTCTTGAGAGTCCCTTGGACTGCAAGGAGATTCAACCAGTCCATCCTAAAGGAGATCAGTCCTGAGTGTTCATTGGAAGAACTGATGTTGAAGCTGAAACTCCAATACTTTGGCCACCTCATGCGAAGAGCTGACTCATTGGAAAAGACCCTGATGCTGGGAGAGATTGAAGGCAGGAGAAGGGGACGACAGAGGACGAGATGGTGGGATGGAATCACCGACTCAATGGGCATGGGTTTGAGTGGACTCCGGGAGTTGGTGATGGACAGGGAGGCCTGGCGTGCTGCGGTTCATGGGGTCACAAGGAGTCGGACACGACTGAGCGACTGAGCTGAACTGAAGATTTGCAGCAAAACCGAGATGTTTGTGGAGTTCCCATCTCCCTGCCCCCAGTTTTCCTAATTATTAGCCTCTTACCTCTGTGTGGGGTGTTGGCTACAATTCATCAACTAATACTGATGCGTTGTTAACTGGAATCAGTCTTTGTTCAGCTTTCCTATTTCCCCCGACCCCCGTCTCTGCCCCAGGACCCCATCAGGGACCCCACAGGGCCCTCACACCTCTCTGGGCTCCTCTGGTCCGGGACAGCTTCTGGGACTTGCCTCATTATCGCGAATTTAGCAGATTTGGGGGGGCTGCTCAGGCTTTGGTTGAATGTCCCTTAACTGGGGTGTCTCGTGGTGAGACTGGGGTGGGTGGTGGGCTTGGGGAGGAAGGCCGCAGGCGTGCGGTGTCCGTTTCAGCTGCCCTCCAGCGGCTCCTGCTGTGGCCGGGACTCGTGACCTCGGCCCCAGGCAGAGGCCACGCCTCCCTCGTAGAGTCCTCTCCCCTCCGTTCTGCACTTTGACCCCCTGGCCCCTGTCCTGGGGCCACCCATATGGAACTGTACACTTCAGCAGTGCCAAGCCCGTTCAAGCCTGGCACACAGTAGGTGCCTAATTAACCGTCTCTGAACTGAATGGCGCGCGGAGATGAAACCCACGCTGTTGGCCTCATTAGGAATGAAGTTTTCCCTTGATCCTTGATTGGAGTCCCTCTTGGCTTGCGGTCTAATTAGGCTCAGCTGCTCCCTCGAGCCTGTCTCTTTGGCTCAGCTTGCCCACGACTTGGGGAGCTCCCAAGGTCCCCCACTCCCAGCCTCTGCCCACCCAGGAGAAGCACGCTCCCAGCTGAGGGGCATCCGGCTCGCCCACAGGCGCCCTGTTCTTAACCCCACATAAACCTCAAAGTTGCACAGGCACAAAGATCCCCAAAACCCAATGAACCAGTGAGGGGCGTGGCCAGGGCCGCCCCCGCCCCGCCCCCACAGCCCCAGGGCCCGGGGACTCTGGAGCCCCTAGCGCCTGCCCTACTCGGGCTGGCTCTGTTTTCCGTTGCCTGGGGTCCACAAAGGTCCATCAGCACAGCTGGTGAGTCTGCGGTGAGCCCCAGCAGCACACAGACCCCCTCCCCAGTGACCACAGAGGTTCCGAGAGGGGCAGAGCCTGTGCCAGGCCCCACCTGCGCAGGGGCACCCCGGCCCTGCCCATCGTGGGGAACCCCCTCATTTCCATAACCAAGGAGAAGCCAGGGGCTTTGCCAGTCCTGGTGAGCTGGGCAAACTGGTGTGGGGCAGGTCCAGGCAGGAGGGGCGGGTGTCATTGTTTAGCATCTGTATCCAACTTATTTGCGGCCCCAAGGACTGTAGCCCTCCAGGTTCCTCCGTCCATGGGGTTTTCCAGGTAGGAATGCTGCAGTGGGTTGCTATTTACTTCTCCAGGGATCTTCCCAACCCAGCGATCAAGCCTGCGTCTCCTGCATCACAGGCGGGTTCTTTACCGCTCAGAGAACAGGGATGGGAGGAGCGGCGGCTGCGCAGGCACAGGAGGGCCTAGAGGAGCCATCCCACGTTGAAGGTCAGGAACGGTGGCGGTAAGGAGATACCCCTCATCCAAGGTAAGGAGCAGCGGCTGTGCTTTGCTGGAGCAGCTGTGAAGAGATACCCCCACGTCCAAGGTAAGAGAAACCCAGGTAAGATGGTAGGTGTTGCAAGAGGGCATCAGAAGGCAGACACACTGAAACCATACTCACAGAAAACTAGTCAGTCTAATCACACTAGGACCACAGCCTTGTCTAACACAATGAAACTAAGCCATGCCTGCGGGGCAACAAAGACGGGCGGGTCATGGTGGAGAGGCCTGACAGAATGGGGTCCACTGGAGAAGGGAATGGCAAACCACTTCAGTATTCTTGCCTTGAGAACCCCATGAACAGTATGAAAAGGCAAAATGATAGGATACTGAAAGAGAAACTCCCCAGGTCAGTAGGCGCCCAATATGCTGTTGGAGATCAGAGGAGAAATAACTCCAGAAAGAATGAAGGGATGGAGCCAAAGCAAAAACAATACCCAGCTGTGGATGTGACTGGTGATAGAAGCAAGGTCTGATGCTGTAAAGAGCAATATTGCATAGGAACCTGGAATGTCAGGTCCATGAATCAAGGCAAATTGGAAGTGGTCAAACAGGAGATGGCAAGGGTGAATGTCGACATTCTAGGAATCAGTGAACTAAAATGGACTGGAATGGGTGAATTTAACTCAGATGACCATTATATCTACAACTGTGGGAAGGAATCCCCCAGAAGAAATGGAGTAGCCATCATGGTCAACAAAAGAGTCCGAAATGCAGTGCTTGGATGCAGTCTCAAAAACGACAGAATGATCTCTGTTGGTCTCCAAGGCAAACCATTCAATATCACAGTTATCCAAGTCTATGCCCCAACCAGTAATGCTGAAGAAGCTGAAGTTGAACGGTTCTATGAAGACCTACAAGACCTTTTAGAACTAACACCCAAAAAAAGATGTCCTTTTCATGATAGGGGACTGGAATGCAAAAGTAGGAAGTCAAGAAACACCTGGAGTAACAGGCAAATTTGGCCTTGGAATGTGGAATGAAGCAGGGCAAAGACTAATAGAGTTTTGCCAAGAAAATGCACTGGTCATAGCAAACACCCTCTTCCAACAACACAAGAGAAGACTCTACACATGGACATCACCAGATGGTCAATACCGAAATCAGACTGATTATATTCTTTGCAGCCAAAGATGGAGAAGCTCTATACAGTCAACAAAAACAAGACCAGGAGCTGACTGTGGCTCAGATCATGAATTCCTTATTACCAAATTCAGACTCAAATTGAAGAAAGTAGGGAAAACCACTAGACCATTCAGGTATGGCCTAAATCAAATCCCTTATGATTATACAGTGGAAGTGAGAAATAGATTTAAGGGTCTAGATCTGATAGAGTGCCTGATGAACTATGGAGTGAGGTTCATGACATTGTACAGGAGACAGGGATCAAGACCATCCCCATGGAAAAGAAATGCAAAAAAGCAAAATGGCTGTCTGGGGAGGCCTTACAAATAGCTGTGAAGGGAAGAGAGATGAAAAGCAAAGGAGAAAAGGAAAGATATAGGCATCTGAATGCAGAGTTCCAAAGAATAGCAAGAAGACATAAGAAAGCCTTCTTCAGCAATCAATGCAAAGAAATAGAGAAAAAGAACAGAATGGGAAAGACTAGAGATCTCTTCAAGAAAATTAGAGATACCAAGGGAACATTTCATGCAAAGATGGGCTCAATAAAGGACAGAAATGGTATGGACCTAACAGAAGCAGAAGATATTAAGAAGAGGTGGCAAGAATTCACAGAAGAACTGTACAAAAAATGATCTTCACGACCCAGATAGTTATGATGGTGTGATCACTCACCTAGAGCCAGACAGCCTGGAATGTGAATTCAAGTGGGCCTTAGGAAGCATCACTACGAACAAAGCTAGCGGAGGTGATGGAATTCCAGTGGAGCTGTTTCAAATCCTGAAGGATGATGCTGTGAAAGTGCTGCACTCAATATGCGAGCAAATTTGGAAAACTCAGCAGTGGCCACAGGACTGGAAAAGGTCAGTTTTCATTCCAATCCCTAAGAAAGGCAATGCCAAAGAATGCTCAAACCACCACACAATTGCACTCATCTCACATGCTAGTAAAGTAATACTCAAAATTCTCCAAGCCAGGCTTTAGCAATACGTGAACCGTGAACTCCCTGACGTTCAACCTGGTTTTAGAAAAGGCAGAGGAACCAGAGATCAAATTGCCAACATCCGCTGGATCATGGAAAAAGCAAGAGAGTTCCAGAAAAACATCTATTTCTGCTTTATTGACTATGCCAAAGCCTTTGACTGTGTGGATCACAACAAACTGTGGAAAATTGTGAAAGAGATGGGAATACCAGACCACCTGACCTGCCTCTTGAGAAATGTGTATGCAGGTCAGGAAGCAACAGTTAGAACTGGACATGGAACAACAGACTGGTTCCAAATAGGAAAAGGAGTACATCAAGGCTGTATATTGTCACCCTGCTTATTTAACTTCTATGCAGAGTACATCATGAGAAACGCTGGGCTGGAAGAAACACAAGCTGGAATCAAGATTGCCAGGAGAAATATCAATAACCTCAGATATGCAGATGACACCACCCTTATGGCAGAAAGTGAAGAGGAGCTAAAAGCCTTTTGATGAAAGTGAAAGAGGAGAGTGAAAAAGTTGGCTTAAAGCCCAACATTCAGAAAACGAAGATCATGGCATCCAGTCCCATCACTTCATGGGAAATAGATGGGGAAACAGTGGAAACGGTGTCAGACTTTATTTTTTGGGGCTCCAGAATCGCTGCAGATGGTGACTGCAGCCATGAAATTAAAAGACACTTACTCCTTGGAAGAAAAGTTATGACCAACCTAGATAGCATATATTGAAAAGCAGAGACATTACTTTGCCAACAAAGGTCCGTCTAGTCAAGAATATGGTTTTTCCTGTGGTCATGTATGGATGTGAGAGTTGGACTGTGAAGAAGGCTGAGCGCCGAAGAATTGATGCTTTTGAACTGTGGTGTTGGAGAAGACTCTTGAGAGTCCCTTGGACTCCAAGGAGATCAAACCAGTCCATCCTAAAGGAGATCAGCCCTGGGATTTCTTTGGAAGGAATGATGCTAAAGCTGAAGCTCCAGTACTTTGGCCACTTTCTCATGTGAAGAGTTGACTCATTGGAAAAACCTCTGATGCTGGGAGGGATTGGGGGCAGGAGGAGAAGGGGACGACCGAGGATGAGATGGCTGGATGGCATCACAGACTCGATAGACGTGAGTTTAAGTGAACTCTGGGAGTTGGTGATGGACAGGGAGGCCTGGCGTGCTGCGATTCATGGGGTCGCAGAGTCGGACACGACTGAGCGACTGAGCTGAACTGAAGCAACATGGGAGGGGCCTCCCTCAGGTGATTTGGACAGATGCCCCCACTCCACTCACCCAGGCCGGGAGAGGGGTGGGGTTACGCTTGGGTGGGGGTCTCCTTGAGCTCTCTTATTTCATGACCTACAGGTGGGGTCTCTTTGAGGGCACAGTTCAGGGGACACCAGCCAGTCTCACCCATAGAAGGAGAGAGGCGAAGAGGGGTGCTGACAATACCCCAGTGGGGCCCGCCTTCACCTTCGATGGCTCCCTAGGGCCCCTGGAGATTCTTACACGGCCCAGCAGGTTCACGAGGGCTGCCCAAGGCCCCCTGACGACCCCACCTGGGGTGGCGCTGCCTGCACACCGTCACACCCGCAGCGCCTTCGGCAGGGCCACCCCGCAGGGGGCTCCAGTCACTGCCATAGGCACCCCTAAACTCTCCACCCCACTGGGGGGCTCCGCAGGCCCTACCCCTAAGGCTTGCACACTGTGACCATCACAGTCACTGTGAGTTTTAAAGACATGTTCCTCCAAAACAGGGACAGTGCTGACGGCTGCAGGCGGCCACGGCCGTGGCCCACTGCAGGTCACAGGCAGGTGCTCACTGGACTGGGAGGCGACTGAAGGCAGCTCAGATGGCGGCCCCCACGTTACAGGGGAAACTGAGGCAGAGAGAGGACCCATCTGGTAAGCTGGCCACATCTGTCCAGCCGTGAGCCAAGCCCAGAGTGACCCTGGGTTCTGCCCCCCAGGAGGAGGAGGTGACCCCAGCAGCGTGCAGAAGCAGAGCCCCGCACCCGAGGACAGTCCAGACCAGCTGCACCCTGTGGCCGACAGCCCGGAGCCCGCCTCCATGGGGGCCTGCCTGGAGCAGCCCACTCTAGGAGGGCACAGGGAGGGGCAGGCTGCCCAGTGGGTTGGCGTGGGGGAGGGCTCCCCCAGGGGAAGGCCCTCGCTGACCCTCAGGGTCCGAGTCACACTGCGGCCTGTGTCTCTCCTGGGGCCACAGAGCGTCTCATGGCCGCTGCCAGTAAGGGAGTCCGGGCCTGAGGGGGCAAGGTGGGAGAGGAGGGGGCCGGCAGTGCTCCGCCAGGGCGAGCCCACCCCCACCACGGGCTGCGGGGGCCCGGCGCCAGACCTCCAGCCTCTCTGAGCCCACGTCCTTCCACAGAAGGGCAGCAGCAGCCAGCCAGTCCGCGGGCGCTGGCAGAGAATTCCAGTGGGATTTTAGTCCCAAGTCCAGCGTGCGGCCCCCTGGGGCAGAGTGGTCCTGAGTCGCGGACGGGTGTGGGGGCAGGAAGTAAGGCCAGGACAGCCCCCCTCCTGGTCCCCCCCAAGAAGGTGGCCCCAGGCCCTTCCCCCGCAGGGACATCCCCAGCCCCCAGGAGCCGCTCCGACACACAGCCCCCTCTCCTGGGAGGGGCAGTCCTGCGGGACGAGCACGGGCTGGCACTGGAGCCTAGTTCAGGCCACCTTGCTGCCCCAGACTTCCGTCCCCCGCCTGCCGCGTGCAGATAGCACTCGTTTCTGCTCCCCGGCTCCGCACCGGCGGGCTGAGACCCAAGGACCCCCACCCCCAGCCCACCCTGAGGCCCTGCCCTGGTGGTGCACTTGGCAACACCCAGTGAACCCAGCAGACAGATGGACACGACCCTGGCGCCAAGGGGCACGACCTGCCGAGCAGGTGAGTCCCCATGCTTCATCCTGCCTGGGGCCCGGTGACCCCATCCCCCTCGCCTCGTACAGATGGGGAGACCCGAGGCCCAGCGAGGGCTCCAGTCAGAGAAGCCTGGCCTCCTCCGAGCCCAGGCTCCGACCTGCCCTGGGCACACCCCTGCTCCCTGACCCCCCACCTCTGGGGAGATGGGGCAGCAGAGGCCCCAAGTCTGGTCTCGAGGCCACGTGAGCCCCAAGGCCAGCGTCGCGGGTCAGAGCCCGAGGCGCCCTTCTGGTCTCGAGACCATGTGAGCCCCGAGGCCAGCGTCGTGGGTCAGGGCCCGAGGCGCGCCTTTCTTCGTTTTCTTCTGGCAAAATTCACAGCTTCCTGTTTCCGAGATAAAAGCCTCTGAGAGGCCCATCCCCGCAGTGGCAGTGGCAGCCCCAGCTCGGAGGAACTTCTTGTGAATAACCAGAAGCAGGCGGAGGAAATACCCCCCAGTTTCGCCACGATGCTAGGGTACAGACATTTGGGGGAAATGTGTGAAGGGCAAGACAAACCAGGGCCGACTCTGGTTCCAGAATAAAGCTCCCTGGGGACCCCACAGCCTGAACTCATTCTGGGGACTCAGCAGCCTGCAGGCGGAGTCCAGGGCAGGAGGGTGTGCAGCCAACGGGGCCCAAGGGGCCCATGGCATGAGTCCCCTGTAGGGGCCATGCAGGCACTCGAGCCCGAGCCAGGCTGGGCAGCTGCCCCCTACCCCCTCTCCTGGGAGAGCACCGGGCCTCGGTCTGCCTGACTGTCTAGTGGGAGCGCCAGCAGTTGCTGGAACAGCCCGGGGGCCGCAGGAGGCCAGCCTTGGGAGTGTGGGGGCCCTGCCCAGCGTCACGGGCCTTCCGGCAGGTCGGTCACCCACAGCGCTCGGCCCCTTGGACTGGCCAGGAGCCTGTCCCCGATCCGTCAAGGTGAGTCAGTGACTCAGAAACCCCGCCACTGGGGCAGCCTGTGTCAGCATTGCTAAGAGGGGACGCCCCTCGACCCTCCTGGGGGCCTGGCCCTCGGGCCTCTTCCTCACTGACCGGCAGGGCGAGCGCAAGGCCGGTGGAAAACACATGCCCCCGGCCCAGCCGAGGCGGGCCCCCCACTTCAAGTCACTGGTCCCGCAGCCGTGCACAGGCTGGGGCGGGGGCGCATCCAGGGCACCAGGCAGGTGGGCGAGACGGAGGGGAGTACAGAGAGGGGTGAGGGCAGACGGTGTTGGGGAGTTGGGGTGAGAGCCGGGGGCAGGTCCAGGGGGCTGTGCAGCCAAGAAAACAGGGTCAAGACATCAACAGCAGAGACAGAGTCCGGCCCAGAGCCACAGCCCCACCCCTCGGGGCACCGGCCACACTCCCGACCTGAGCCCGGGCCCCAGGCCCCCCACTGCCAAGGAGAGGCATGGGAGAGGAGAGCTGCAGCCCAGGAGCGGGGTGCCCAGGCCCTCCCAGAACGTCCCAGGACCCATCACAGGAACAGGGACAGACAGACATGGAGAGCAGGCTGTGAAGAGCCCATTGAGATAAGTAACAAGTGGATCCCAGATGCTGGGAAGAGAGTGTCCACCCTGGCCCGAGAGTGACCATCACCAAGGGCCCTGCCAGTTTCCGGGGCCTGGGAGGCCCTCATGCAGGGGCAGGGCCACGTGGGGGGCAGGGCCGCACGGGCCCTCAGCACCTCGCAGTGGGCTGGCCAGTTCTCAGCCCCACCCCTAAGACTGATGGGAACAGCAGCCAGAGGCCTCAGTGGGCCTCATGCAGGGCCCAGGCCCCGGAACGCGGGGCTCTGGAGGATTTTCCACCGTCCCAGGGCCTCTGAGGATTTTCCGCCGTCCCGGGGCCTCTGGAGGATTTTCCGCCGTCCCGGGGCCTCTGGAGGATTTTCCGGCGTCCCGGGGCCTCTGGAGGATTTTCCGCCGTCCCGGGGCCTCTGAGGCTGGATCAAGGTGGCGTTCACATGTGTGGGCCCAGCACGTGGCTCGATAAGTGCTGCCCGACCTCAGCCCTGGACGCCTCGGGGCCCCCTCGGGCCCAGACTCCAGCTCTACTTCACACCCCAGGGCTCCTCTGGGGTGTGCTGAGCCCCGGGTCCCCCACGACCTCGGCCTGAGCCCCTCGACCTGCCTCTGTCCCCCGCCCAGGGCCACACCCAGAGAGACCAGGCTGCAGTGCGGGAGCCCGCGTGGGGCGGGGTCCCGGAGTAAATGGGAGCTGGGGAGTGAGCCCCGACCAGGCGCCCCAGAGGTGAGCGGCGGCTGGGACGGGGCAGGGCCTCTCAGGATGGGCACTCTGGGCAGGAGCCCACCGAGCCGGGCAAGGAGGGGGACACACAGTTCACTGGGCGAGGGAGGCAAATTCCCCCTCGGGGGTCACGCCCAGGGCAGAGATGTAGGCAGTGAGCCTCGGGGCACCAAGGTGCTGAAGGAGGTGGGGGGTGCTGCCCAGCCAGGTCCCGGGGGCCTCCGCGCGTCCTCAGAGGGCGGGGGCCAGAAATGGAGGCCCTGAGGTCGGCTCTGCGGGCTGCAATGGGAAGGACAGGAAGGGACGGCCAAAGGTGAGTGATCGCTAGCGCCGACGGGTCCTCAGGGCAGGGCTGAGGAGGCCAAGTGGTCAGACTTCAGGGGGCCCTTCCTCCTTGACACTCGTTTTGGGGGTCACCAGGATCACTGGGCAGGGGGGATGGAGCCCTCCTGCCCTGGACGGGACCCCTACTCCGTGAGAGGCCCCAGGGGTGAGGAAGGGTCCCCAGGGGTCCTGCTTTTCCAGTTCTCTACAGGCCCAAAGGGATCCGCGTGCCGGGTGCGGGGTCCTGGGGGGAGGGCAGCCCTGACCCCCGGGGGCTGCCCCTGGCCGGGAAGGACGCCTGCTGCAGAGCCGCTGCTCCTCCCGCTGGTCCTGGGACCTCAGACGCGGGTGCCACGGCCTGCCGCCTGCGGGTGGGCTGTGCTCTCCCGTGTCCTCTGCCTCTGAGGAGGGAGCCCGCCGGCCTCGCCAGCGAGGCGTTGCTGGAGTCTTGAGCCGAGCCTCCTCTGAGTGCCTGCCCCCACCCTGTGCCCCACTGGGCAGCCGCTGCCCCTCCAGGGAGGAAACCGAGGTGCAGGGAGCACCCCCTCTGGCCCCACATCCCAGCCCCAAGGCCCCAGGCTCCCCACACTGACACCGTGCAGGCCCCACGCCCCAGCTCGGAGGAGCAGCCAGTGGGTTCTGGTGGGTGCCGGCCTTCCACAGACATCGGCCCCTCACTCAGAGGTCCTGCCCTCCCTCCAGGACCGACACTGACCAGGGCCCCTGGAGTTGGGCACCCTGCTCCCAGGACGGGCCGGAGCCACACCACACTCCGGGGGACGGGGCAGGGGGCGCCTGGACAGCCGGACTGTCCGGCAGAAGAGAGCAGAGTCTCGGCACCCATCCCAGGGGGCAGGGGGTGCTGGGAGTGTCCCCAGATCCTCCGGCCCCTGCCTGGCACCCACCAAAGCTGCTGCCTTTCCGGGGAGTCACGAGGCAATTTTTAAAGAGAAAACCTTCTTGCGAACCACAGAGAGCAGAGTAAGGGCTCAGAGCCGGGGCAGGGCATGGAGAAGGCGGCCTGGTGGGCGTCTGGGCCTCACGTGCCTGGCCTCATGGCATAGGTTAAGGCGCTAAGGACATGCCGCGCTGCAGCTGGGTGCCCTCTTGCATAAGCAACCCTGGCAGAACCTGGCCCCTTCCCACCTGCACAGGGCGGGGGCCCTGGGAAAGGAGGAGGCAGAGGTGGGTGAAGAGGCAGACGGAGGCCATCTGGGCAGGCAGAGCCCTGGGTCCCCATGCACGAGGCAGGGTGGACCAGGGTGAGGGACGCAGATGCCCAGACGGGCGGGCATTGTCGGAGGCCTCACGGTAAACAAGCCTCCAGCGCGGGGCCAGAAGCCTGCCTGCCCATGGCCGTGGGGGCGGACATGGCCTCCTGACCGCCTATGGTCCGGCAGTCCCTGCGGCACCCCCCAGGTGGGCCAGAGCTGCACGGCGCAGGGATCGTCTGCAGGCCCAGGGCCCCCTCCCTGGGCAGCACCTTGGCACACCCAGGCTCTGAGGATTCGGGGCCCCAAGGACCTTCTGCTTCAACTGCATTAGGCCCTGACCCTTCCGACTTGGAGCTCCACATTGCTCTGAGGCTGAGCCTGGACTCCCAGGCTGCTCCCTGCTGAAATGCAGACTCAGAAACGGGGCCCTGGGCCATGGCCCCTCACAGCCGCTGGGGGCAGTGCCCCAGAAGGAAAGTTCCCACACCTTGTCCCAGACCACGTTTCCCTCCAGGCCTAGATGGAAGGCCCTTCTGCACACAAAGTCTTAAAAAGCTTCTCTCTCTTTTTTATTATAGTGAACACTTTTTGCCTGTGTTTTCTTTTTGGTGGCTTGTGGATCTTCTTTGTGAAGTGTCTGCTCAAGCTTTCTGCCCGCTTTTTTGCACAGTGTTTTGAGCGTTTCTATCATGGAATTGTAGGGTATCTCCCTAGATCCTGGATAGCAATTCTCTGTCAGATCCACCTTTTGGAACTATTGCCTCCATACCTAATGAGCAAAACTTTAAATTCTGATGAGATCTAATTCAACTTTTTTTATCTTTTCAGTTCAGTTCAGTTGCTCCGTTGTGTCCGACTCTTTGTGACCCCATGGACAGCAGCATGATAGGCCTTCCTGTCCATCACTACCTCCCGGAGTTTACCAAAACTCATGTCCAATGAGTCTGTGATACCATCCAACCATCTCATCCTCTGTCGTCCCCTTCTCCTCCTGCCTTCAATCTTTCCCAGCATCAGGGTCTTTTCCAATGAGTCAGTTCTTCCCATCAGGTGGCCAAAGTATTGGAGTTTCAGCCTCAGCATCAGTCCTTCCAATGAACACCCAGGACTGATTTCCTTTAGGATGGACTGGTTGGATCTCCTTCAAGTCCAAGGGACTCTCGAGAGTCTCCTCCAACACCACAGTTCAAAAGCATCAATTCTTTGGGACTCAGCTTTCTTCACAGTCCAGCTCTCTACTGGAAAAACCATACCTTTGACTAGATGGACCTTTGTTGGCAAGGTAATGTCTCTGCTTTTTAATAAGCAGTCTAGGTTGATCACAGATTTTCTTCCAAGGAGCAAATGTCTTTTAATTTTATGGCTGCAGTCACCATCTGCAGTGATTTTGGAGCCCAAGAAAATAAAGTCTGTCACTGTTTCCACTGTTTCCCCATCTATTTCCCATGAAGTGATGGGACCAAATGCCGTGATCTTAGTTTTCTGAATGTTGAGTTTTAAGCCAGCTTTTTCACTCTCCTCTTTCACTTTCATCAAGATCTTTAGTTCCTCTTCACTGTCTGCCATAAAGGCGGTGTCATCTGCATATCTGAGGTTATTGATATTTCTCCCGGCAATCTTGATTCCAGCTTGTGTTTCTTCCAGTCCAGGGTTTCTCATGATGTACTCTGCATAGAAGTTAAATAAACAGGGTGACAATATACTGCCTTGACGTACTCCTTTCCCGATTTGAAACCAGTCTGTTGTTCTGTGTCCAGTTCTAACTGCTGCTTCCTGACCTGCATACAGATTTCTCAAGAGGCAGGTCAGGTGGTCTGGTATTCCCATCTCTCACAATTTTCCACAGTTTGTTGTGATACAAACAGTCAAAGGCGTTGGCATAGTCAATAAAGCAGAAATAGATGTTTTTCTGGAACTCTCATGCTTTTTTAATGATCCAACGGATGTTGGCAATTTGATCTCTGGTTCCTCTGCCTTTTCTAAATCCAGCTTGAACATCAGGAAGTTCACAGTTCACATATTGCTGAAGCCTGGCTTGGAGAATTTTGAGCATTACTTTACTAGCATGTGAGATGAGTGCAATTGTGTGGTAGTTTGAGCATTCTTTGGCATTGCCTTTCTTTGGAATTGGAATGAAAACTGACCTTTTCCAGTCCTGTGGCCACTGCTGAGTTTTCCAAATGTGCTGCATACTGGGTGCAGCACTTTCACAGCATCATCTTTCAGGATTTGAAACAGCTCATCTGGAATTCCATCACCTCCACTAGCTTTGTTTGTAGTGATGCTTCCTAAGGCCCACTTGACTTCACATTCCAGGATGTCTGGCTCTAGGTGAGTGATCACACCATCGTGATTATCCAGGTCATGAAGATCTTTTTTGTGCAGTTCTTCTGTGTATTCTTGCCACTTCTTCTTAATATCTTCTGCTTCTGTTAGGTCCATACCATTTCTGTCCTTTATCGAGCCCATCTTTGCATGAAATGTTCCCTTGGTATCTCTAATTTTCTTGAAGAGATCTCTAGTCTTTCCCATTCTATTGTTTTCCTCTATTTCTTTGTATTGATCACTGAGGAAGGCTTTCTTATCTCTCCTTGCTATTCTTTGGAACTCTGCATTCAAATAGGTATATTTTTCCTTTTCTCCTTTGCCT
Organism: Ovis aries; assembly: GCF_016772045.2. Classification (NCBI taxonomy): domain Eukaryota; kingdom Metazoa; phylum Chordata; class Mammalia; order Artiodactyla; family Bovidae; genus Ovis; species Ovis aries. The sequence goes on from NC_056056.1 coordinate 2,026,722, forward strand.
TTAGCTTCTCTTCTTTTCTCAGCTATTTGTAAGGCCTCGTCAGACAACCATTTTGCCTTTTTGCATTTCTTTTCCATGGGGATGGTCTTGATCCCTGCCTCCTGTACAGTGTCAAGAACCTCCGTCCATAGTTCTTCAGGCTCTCTGTCTGTCAGATCTAGGCCCTTGAATCTATTCTCATTCCCACTGTATAATCATAAGGGATTTGATTTAGGCCATACCTGAATGGTCTAGTGGTTTTCCCTACTTTCTTCAATTTCAGTCTGAATTTGGCAATGAGGAGCGCATGATCTGAGCCACAGTCGGCTCCCGGTCTTGTTTTTACTGACTGTATAGAGCTTCTCCATCTTTGGCTGCAAAGAATATAAAATAATCATGGAAGAACTTAGTTTGTTATGCTTATTGTTCTTTGTGACCTGGGGCGTCTTTCTCTCCCCCTTGCTTCCTTTCTTGCCTCCCTGCCAGGTCAAGTTATACTCTCTTATGCACTCCCTTTAAGGGCGTCATAGTTACACATCTTCTCTCTCGATCGGGAGGGCCGTCTTCTGTCCTAGCTCTCTTTCGCCCTGGCTGCCAGGAGGCTCAGCACTGTAGTCCCGGCCAAGCACACAGTCACGCTGCTTGCTACCTCCGGACCCCGCCCCTCAGGGCCAGGGTGGCCTTCTCCTGTCCTGCCTGTCTTCCCTGACATGTGTGTGTCCCCGGCAGACCTCCTCAGCCCTTAGAAGAGGGAGGTGGACTCAGGCTTCATTTGTTTAAACTTGCACACGAAGGAGCTATGTCCACTGGGGAGGCTGACGTCCTAAAGGGCCCCACACGAGCTCAGGCGGGCATGGGTCCTGGGAAAGGCGGTCTGGGTGTTGCATGTCAAAGAGGTCTGGAGAGAAAACGAAGACAAAGGACCGTCTCTCAATCACCAACAGCCAAGTGGGGGATGGGCAGTGGGGAGCTGGTCCCCAGGGCCCCCCTACCCTCTACAGGACGGTTCTGCTTTCCTTTCCAACTGGGACCCCCAGCATCCAGGACCCCCAGCACCCATGACCTCCCGCCAGGACCCCCAGCACCCAGGACCCCCAGCACCGAGGACCCCCTGCATCCAGGACCCGCAGCCACCAGGACCCGCAGCACCCAGGACCCCCAGCACCCAGGACCCCCCGCATCCAGGACCCCCAGCACCCAGGACCCCAAGCACCCAGGACCCCCGCCAGGACCCCCAGCACCCAGGACCCCCAGCACCCAGGACCCCCCGCATCCAGGACCCCCAGCACCCAGGACCCCCAGCACCCAGGACCCCCGGCCAGGACCCCCAGCACCCAGGACCCCCTGCATCCAGGACCCCCAGCACCCAGGACCCCCTGCCAGGACCCCCCGCACCCAGGAGCCCCAGCCCTGTGGGTCCAGAGCCTCCTCTGCAGCCGCCTGGAGGGCAGGTCCTGGGGACAATGCCCGGCCCTGGGTCACAGTGGGGGCGACAGCTGCCCTCGGCCCCCAGAGGGGAACAGAGAAGACCCTCAGCCCCCAGAGGGGAACAGAGAAGAGAGTCTCCCTGCCCCATTGTCACAGTCTTGTTTCAGGGAGCGGCCAAGCAGGAAAAAAACATGAAGTCTTAGTTGCTCAGTCGCGTCCGACTCTTTGCGACCCCGTGGACTGTGGCCAGCCAGGCTCCTCTGTCCATGGGATTCTCCAGGCAAGAATACTGGAGTGGGTTGCATGCCCTCCTCCAGGGGATCTTCCCACCCCAGGGACTGAACCTGGGTCTCCCATATTGCAGGCAGATTCTTTAGGAACACCCCCTCCCAGGGTTACAATGTAACCATAAGGAACTGGGGCTGTTCTGTCAGGAGTACGATCCCCTGTACTGGTTCCCAGTCCCAGGGTTTTAACGCCCTGTTTCACCAGCCCCGGCATCTGGGGCCAGCAGCCCCAGGGTCCGAGTGGGCACCGTCCAGCATGGAGGGGGAGCCCAGCTGGCCCTTTAAGAAGAGGGGGCTGCTCCTGGCACAGCACACAGCTGGCCCCGCCAGAGACGGGCACGTTCCTGGTCCTTCTGGAAGGCTGAGTTGGAAAGGAGACAAAATGTTCTTGCACAGCTCAGTAAACAAGCCTAAAGTGTTTTGAAAGCCTCTGCCGACATAAAGGACTGTGAAGTAAATGCTAGAATTGCAAAAGAAGGGCCAGCTGCTGGGGGTGGGGGTGGGGGGGGCAGTGGGGAATGCGGGCGGGAGGAGGGCCTCCACGCAGCCCACTGCCCGCTCAAGGCGCCCTGTGGGGCCAGTCCCCATGCGAGCCCGTGCTCCGGGCCACAGCCTGCGTGTGCAGACGCGGGGGCCGCGTGGAGGCCTCGCCGGGAGGATGCGTGTCTATACACAGCTCTGGGAAGGAACACAGAGCGTGCCAACGCCTGTGGGTGTTCTGTGCCCGTGGGTGTGCCCCCGTGTCTGTGCGTGTGGCTCGCCTGCGGCACACAGCAGCTCCCGATTCACCCCACCCCTTCCCGAGGAACCCAGCTGGAGCAGACCCAGGTTAGCACCACCCTCGGAAGGAAGCAGGGGGCCCGGCTCCCCAGGCAGCTAATTAAGGGAGACATGGCGTCTGAAGGTGAGACACGGGCGGGAGGTGAGCCTGGTGGGAAGGCATGCTCCGGGGCCCAGACCTGCTCACCCGCTGGTCTCTCGGCTCCTCCGGGAGCGTTTTACGCAGTAATGACGGTGCCGAGGGCCTAGAAGCTCCCAAGGGGCGCCCCCGGGTGCTGGGGATGTGTGGCCTCAGATGCCAAAGGCTGACTTTCCTGGCAAAGAGCAGGACCCTGCCCAGCTCAGCCCCTCCCCGCTCAATCCACCTGGGGCTCAGTCTTCTCATCAGTAAAATGGGCAGAACACCACCTCCATCCCAAGACAGAGACGAGAGCCCACGTAGGGGTGAGGCGCCCGCAGCAGAGAAACCTGTCCCCACCCCTCCGCACCCCTGCCCTCTCCCACCTCTGCACCATGGACGGGAGGAAGGCGGCCAGGTGGGGCCCTGGCCTTGGAGTTCCCTGGGACCATCAGCCTCACCCTGGGGAGGAATCACCCCCCACACACCACCAAGTCCACCATCCTCCCCGCTCAGGAGCCTCGAGGGCTGGCTGTCGGCCTGACTCAGGACTGGGCTGTGGAGGGACGGCACTCCACTCGGGCTGGCTGGCACCGGACAAGCACACACCAGGGCAGTGCACGTACTGCAGGGCTGGGGCGACATGGTGCCCTTGGGGCTGTGGCGGGGCCTTGGGGAGGACAGCGAGGCTTCTGGAGGCCTGAGGACCAGGGAGCAGGTAGGGGGAGCCGGGGGGGAAACAGGTAGACCGGGAAAACGGGCTGGAACTGCAGGCAGCGCCCAGTAGGTGCTCAGTGAATGCCTGCTGGCTGACTGAGTACCCCGTGTGGGGCAGGAGGGAGCAGAAACCCCCGGCACGTGGATCCCTCTAAGTCGTGGGGCCTGTGCGCCTGGCCCCATAGCTCAGTCCCTCCTTGCCCAAGAGACTGGGGCTCCCAGGCTCGGTGCCCAGTGAGGGGGTCCCCCCGCCGCCCGCTTGTGTGTCTCAGAGGGTTGCGACAGCCTCCCGAGGCGCAGGGCTTCCCGCCAGCAGCCTCTCTGTCCTTGCCGCGGCGGCCAGGCAGCACGGGAAAAGCCAAGGCCCTGAATTCCTGCCCGCACCCCCCGGGGTGGCCCCGGGGGGCCGGGGAGCGTCCTCCAGCCTGGCTGCAGCGGGCGGAGTCCCGGCCAGGAGGCCCATCTGGGAGCTGGGCAGCAGGGAGGGGCCGCGGGGGCTGCCAGCCAATGCCAGCGCCGCCAGGCCCTCCACCCCTCGGCTGGCGGGGACTCCCTGGCCGGCTGGGCCTCCGGGCACCTGTGAGCCAAGCCGTTCTGCAACAGCAGGCCAAATGAAGCCACTTTCTCCAGTGCCTGGGAGAGAGAGGGGGACACCGGCATTCTGCTCCCCCCGCCCGGCCCGGGGGAGCTGGGACAGCAGAGGGCGTGGGGGCGGGGGGCACACCCCCAGTGCTCGGCCCCGGGGCCCACGTGCGATGGGCCACATGCCCAGGACCCCTCTGTAGGTCCTGCGCTGGTCCCGGCATGAGCGGCCTGCCGACCCCGCGTGTGTGCCCCACGTGTCAGGAAGAGGAGGAAGCCACGGAGTGTCGTCCCAGCCGAGGCAAAGCCAGGGTGAGGGAGGAGCCGCCGTGCGGCCATGCTGGCCTCCCAGGGACCATGCCCCAGGCCGTGGCAGCCTTCCTCCCAGGCTGACCGCTCCCCCAGGGGCCAGGCTGGGTCTCCCAGAGTGTCCGTACGGGATCTACTGTCACTGTCCTGAAGGCCACAGACACCGGGTCGGGGGCGGCCTCACGTCCCCTGAGGAGGCTGTGGAAGGCCACCTAATGCGTCCAAGCCCACGCGGTCAATGGATGGACAGAGGGATGCGAGCCCAGGTCTGCCCCTGCCCCCAAGGACTGAATGGCTGGGTCACAGGCCGGGCAGTCGGGGCCGTGATCCCCCAACTGGAGTGGTCAGTCACTCCGCCCAGGGGAGGGGTGTGGGCACTCCCCAGCCAGCAGCTCCAGGCCTTCCCTCCCAGCTGACGCCTAGCATACCTGCCCCTCTACCCTCGGGGTCCAGAAGGGCATGTCGGCGTTCACCAGGGGGGCTTGGCAGGGCCCTGCTGTGCACACATTTGAGGAACAGAGCCTGCCCAGCACAGGACTCGGGGGTCCCGGGACATGCTGACTGGGGTTAGACAACCTGCAGTGGACTTAGGGTTTGACCTGAACCCAGGTGGCATCACCGACTCAGTGGACATGGGTTTGGGTGGACTCCGGGAGTTGGTGATGGACAGGGAGGCCTGGTGTGCTGTGGTCCGTGGGGTCGCAAAGAGTCGGACACGACTGAGCGACTGAACTGAACTGACCTGGATGCCTGAGACCTCCGGGGACCCCATTAACACCTCACAGAGCCCGTGTTCCTGGAACAGCTTCCGGAAGCCTTGGGGCAGCTGGGCGTGTTCCCTGCCCCCAAGGGAACACAGAGCTTCATCTTCTGGGGCAGGGGGTCCTTGAGGGTTTGGGGACAACTCCATAAGACAAAGCCACCAAGTCAAAGAGCCACTTCGGCTAAAGGGCAGGGAAAGCCCAAGTCCTCACCCTCACCCTCCCTGCTGGGCATTTCTCACTGGGTTCAGCGGACATCTGAGAGCCCAGGGTCCCACCTCCATCCCTCCCACCTGCAGCCCTCACGCTACTTTCCGGCATCACCTCCCCAAAATACGCTGCTGGAGGTCTGCTCCCTCACCACACAGCCCTCCTTAGCTCCCCATTACCCCCGCACGAATGTTCTCATGCTCCCAGGGCCGGACTCCTTCCCAGCTCAGCTCCCCACACTGAGGTCACACCTCCTCCTCCTCCTGGGCCTTCCTCCCGGGGGCCCTTGGGATGTCTAGTTTTGCCAGGAGGCACCTCCTGGTCTGCCCCACTCCCCTCTTCGCAGAGGCCCAAGCACAGTGCCCGGCCCCTCCCAGCTCTGTATTCAAGCTGGTCTGGAAAGCTCATTGATACTAGAGTGGGATGACCTAAAAGTGCCTTCGGGGTGAATTTGCTCTGGAAACACTACTGTTTATCTGGAGCTCCTAGAAGCCACCCTTGAGCCAAAGGCCCGGAAGTTTAGGTTTCAAGTTGGGGGGCCTCTTCTGCCCCCCTCGTTTCCAAGGCCCACAGAGGCCAGCGCCTCACGGGGCCCCTCCTGGAGCTGGCAGAAGGGCTGGGTCAGGCTGGCAGGAGTCTGGCTTGCACTCCAGACAGCCGCCCCCCCACCTTCATTCCCAACCCGAGGCTTAGGGCCCTCTGATCCCGGACGTGCCCCTGGGTCGTGGGACTCCAGGAACCAGAGAGGGGTCCCGCAGGAAGGGTCTGGTGGGAAGTGGATCTCAGGCCCCACCACCAGGCAGGCGGGGGAGGCCGCAGGCCCCGAATTCCAGGCTAATTGGCGTCCGGCAAAGCACACTCCTCGACTCCGGCCTGCTTCCCTGCCAGGTCTGCACGCTGACCACAGCCCCCACCCCGACAGCCCCCCAAACCCGACTGCCTGGGCTGCCCCAGGAAGCCTCTGACCGGGCTCTCTCCCAGCCGGCAGGCACCACAGCGGCGGGACTGCGGGCCTGAGAGATGTGTCTCCCTGACCTCGGGGCCAGAGCATTGCAGCGAAGCCAGCTGGAGACAGAGGCGGGCTCCGGAGGCGTGCAGGGATTAGAGGCGGCTCGTAAACACTGGTAGCAGGGCGCGTCTGCGCTGACCCAGATGCGGGGATGGGAAGCCCGGCTCCGGGCAGAGCTCTCCCCCGGGAATTGCCCAACTGGACTGTTGCAAGGGGCTAGGATTCCAGGGTCAGCCCTGCAGACGGCCGCTTGGGCCGGGCCTCCCGGCTGCCCTGAGCACCGCGGGTGCGGGGACAGTGGCTGCCCGGCACGGGGAAAGGCCAGCGTCCCTGGGCCCCACACCCTGCAGTCTGTGGCTGGGGCGATGGGCAAGAATCAGGCCTCTGGGGCAGCAGCAGCTCAGGGCTGACCATTCTCATCCCAGGACAGTCCGACATGCCCCCCTCTTGCCCCCAGGAAATACGGAAGACCCAGGCCCACACCTGACAACCACGGGCCCTGCCACAGCCCTGGCCCAGTGGGGCTCCCCAGCCCACTCCCGCCCCTCTACAGCCCTGCTGTCTTCCGCCATGTGGACCCTTGGGCCGGGGGTGGAGGCAGATGACCGCGCAGCCCGCAGAAATGGTCTTAAACTTGCCCCAGCACATACCCTCCGGCCTTGGGAGGGTTCTCTGGGCTCACGAGGACTCCGGAGGCCACGTGCCCCGGCCTCACCTGCCTGTCACACGGGGCAGCCTGGCCCCCCTCCACCCGGCCCTACCTCACCTCCCCGGGCAGGGGGCAAAGCAACCCCATTCTTCTATAGGAGTTTACCAAATCCCTCCTTTTGTTCTACAGAATTTACTTTCTTTTTTGGTCCAGCCACGGTTTCCCAGCACTTTACAATAGGTGCGAGGCCAGGAAGCAGAGGTTCCCGCCCCACCCTACGGGTGAGGAAGTGGGGAAGGGTCCAGCCAGGACCACAGAGCCCCCGGTTCAAGCCCTTCCTCCTCCCTCCTCCTCCTTCCAAGCGGCGCCCTGCCCATCAGCCCAGTAGGGCAGCCCCTCGGGCCTCGCACCTCCTCTGAGCAGCCCAGCCCAGGGTGGCCCAGCCCCAGCCGGAGCAGACTGGACACAGGCCCGTAGCCCTGCCAGAGGACGGAGGGCCAGGAGCCCCGCAGTGACGGTGCCTCCTGGCCCCCGTCCCTTTCGAGGTGGGGGTCCTCCTGGATCCAGGGGCACCGGCCGGGTGGCCGTGGCTCCTTTCACAGAGCACTCTGGCTGAGGGGTCAACCCCAGGGGAGGCACCTCCACAGCCAAGGAGCCCCCAGTCCCCACCATTGAGAGGCGTAGCTCCCACCCACAGTGCGGCCTGGTGCTCGGGCTCCCTGCTGGGTTCTTGGTGGGAACCCCCAGCACACGCTGGCCTCTAAGCCCACCTCCCAGCTCAAGCTACCGCTTGACCACAGATGCCCAGGCAGGAAGCAGAACCTTCTGGAATGCTCAGAGGTGACGGGCCTGGCTGAGAGTCCCGCTCCCCAGCCAAGGCAATGCTCAACGATGGGTCCAGGACCACCGGCTGGCCCGTCCCCAGCAAGACCCGTATAATCCGCCCAGAGCAACGTGGCTAGTTAAAAGTTTTATTGATTGAACACAATTGAGTGTTAGCAGTGAAAGTTCCCCTGATGTAACCCACTTTTTCTTAATGGGTAATCTCAGCCACTCAAGTTTGTATGTTAAAGGAGCTTTAGGACAATTTAATAGCTCATAAAATTTTATGGTCCCCGTTGAAATCAGAGTGATAACTCTGGCCTGCACAGAGATAGTTTGCTAAACGTCTCTCATCTATTTCTTCCCCTGTTTATTGGAAAGCCAACATCTGCTCCACTATGAGCGGAAAGAAAAGGCAAAGGAAATGACGATCTATTTTTCTAGAAGGGAGGTGAGAGATTCGGGCCCTCCTGGCAGCATCCTATGTTCCAAACACACGATTTTCCTTTAAGTCAAAAAGAGGTTCAAGAAACCAGCTGACCCGAGGTTCACAGAAGGAACGCCCTTGCAGGCACAGGGACCCCTGGGTGGCCGCAGAGCGCCGGAAGTCTATCCAGGCCATGGCCGTGTCCCAGGGCCCCAACCCAGGGAGCCCATTAAGAGGCACTGCCTGCTAACTGATAAGCGCCCACTGTGCACAGGTCCGGGGGGCCCACGAGGGCCAAGGACAAGAGCTCACTGCCTGCGAGGAGCTTCCCTCCAGCAGGGGAAACTCTAAACGGGCTCTGCACCCAGGCGGCCCTGTTCATGACTTCTGGGAGGCGGTGGAGGTGGGACCAGGGCTCCAGGGACGAGCAGGAGCCAGAAGCGGGGTCCGAAGGACAGGAGAGCCTGAAGCCCCAGCTGCAGCCTCGGGCAGCGTCGCCCGACCTCAGGGAGCCTCAGCTTCCTTGTCCTTCAAGTAGGAATCACACAGTGCTGACACCTACCTCTCAAGTGTATCAAGTGAAGCGTGTGGAATGCAGCCAGACCTGGGGCCTCGGACACACCCCCAACAAGAGGGAAGTTCGGGGAAAACAACGTGGATGAACCTCAAAGACCAGCTCCCAGGCGAGAGAAGGCAGGCCACGTGTGGCCGGGAAGTGTCCGGCATAAGGGACCCCTCGAAACAGAAACCCGACCGGGGGTTGCCAGGGCTGGGGGGCGGTTCCCTCTGGGGTGATGGTAAGGTCCTGGAACCAGATAGAAGGCTGGGAGCACAGCGCTGTGAACGGGCCGAACGCCGCTGGGCGGCCCGCTGGCAGAGGCTCATTTTATGGGACGTGAATTTCACCTCGACAGAAACTGCTCTTCGAGAAGGAACATGTGTTGACGAACACGACGTGTGGAAAGATCGCCGGGCCGGACCCCAGACACGCACCCGCCTGGGGAAGACACGCTCCCGCCTGGGGAAGACACGCTACTTCGGCCTGTGAAGGCGGAGCGGCCACGACTGCCCCACCACCTCCCCTCCAGCCCTGGGAACTTGCAGCCCGGCCGGCAGTGTCCGGCGGAGCCTGGACTCAGCAGGCACTGGGGAGGGTGCCCGTCAGCTGCCCCAGGGAGGGCGCTGGAGAGGCCTGTGTCCGGGACTGCTGGAGGGCTACTGTACATGAAAGGCGCGATTTATGGGGGCTCATTAGAGAGAGAGAAACACTCGCTTTCAGGCGCACTCGCCGCACCCGCCGGGGAGACCCTGTCCTGGGGGCCACAGGCAGTGGGAAACCCCTGCCTCCCCTGCCCCAGCCCCTGGGGGCGCTCTGTCCCTCTGCCCACCCCCCAGTCAAGCCCCGATCCTGGCTCCTCCGGATCCCTCTAGATCTCCCATCCCAATCCCACCGACAGGGGACAGGGAGCTGGGGCTGGGCATCTCTGTGCTGTGACCACCCCCCCCCCCACCAGCCCGCAGGCACCCTCGACACAGTGTGAGCCCACCTGCCTGGGGAGAAGGCGGCCCCACCCGCACCCGCGGAGGAAGCTCAGGCCACGGTGGCCGACATGGAGGGGTGCTGGGCTTCCCCCCGGGGGCCCGCTCCCCGGACCGCTTCCTGGGCTTCTGGCCACCAGCGTAAAGGATGAAAAGAGGCCACGTGCCTCCTGGCACAGGGGAGCAGCCATGTGGGGGGAGGGGCAACGCTGTCACTCAGAACGCAGGTGCCCGAGGACCACATGGGCACTCGGCCGGGTGAGGCACTGCCTGACTAACCGCACTTCCCAGTGGGACCCCAGGGCTCAGGGAGGCCGTGAGCTGCAGGTGCCCAGGTCTGCCCAGACCAGGCTGGGGTTTGCCCAGGATCTGCGGTATCACTTGGCCAGCAATGCACATACCTACCAAGGAACCTACAAAATCTTCAAACTCACAAACGCTCTGACGGGTCCATGACCCCGCAAAGCAAGCAAGCATCACGGAAAGGTGTTTATGATCCCTCCCAGCCCATAATAACCTGCGCAGGAGGAGGAGAGAGATTTGCTGAGCGCCTGGCTTTTCTTGGGGTGGGCTTGCCATTTTCTCCAAGAAGTGGGTGCCATCAAATCCGGATGCCCAGGCTGCTGAAGCACAGGGCTGCATGGCCCAGCTTGGGCACCACATGCCGACTGCCCCTTCCCCTAGTCCCGGTGCCCGGCTCAAGCGCCGGGACGCACCCCACCAGTCAGGCCCGCGGTGACCTTACGCACGGCTCTGGCAGCAGCAGCAGCAGCCCGCTGTCCACTCTGCCCGCCCGGTCCAGAGCCTGCAGGCTCCATGCCATCCCCGGGTCACCTCCTTGAGACGGTCCCACCTGAAGAAGCCCCCCCGACCCTGGCCACAGGTGTGTCCCCCTGAGGCCCGCCGTCAGAGCCCCCAGCAGCTCTCCGGTCGCTCCGCTCCGTGCTCCATCTGCGTGTGTCCCCTGCCCCAGCCTCTGTGGGATCTGACGCCTTCCCCACTGTGTTTGCCAAGCGCCGAGCCCTGAGCGAGGTAAATGTTGAATGCAGACTGGATCCCGAAACAGCAAGCGCTTGAGATGCAGACGCCTGAGTCTGAACCCCAGCCCAGCTGCTGTGTTGCCACCTTGGTTGAGCTGGTCATTCCGTCCTTCTCATCCATAGACGGACAGCGAGACAGCGAGATGCACGGACCCTCACTCTGCCTGCTGCAAATCTCAAGAACGAAAGGATTGTTTTAGGAGGTCTGGAGACCAGCCCCACCCCGAAGAGAAGAGCTGCAGCAGCTAGCTCCTCCGATGTGTCAACAGGAGCGCCTCGTGGGCACCGAAGTAATCAGATCACAGGAGGAGCGGGGGGTGAGGGAGGGTAATTGAATAGCAGAGAGGAGGCCAGGCCAGGCCAGGCGTCCCATGGCTCATTCTCACTCTCTACGTCTCTAAAACAGCCCCCAGTGACGCACTGCCATCGTTTCATGACTTCTAAAACAACGCTGAAACAGCATATAGCCATTATCGTAACAACTGCACCAACTGAATACCTACTATGTGCCATGAAGCTCTCAAGGTGGGTCTTACTCTCCCACTTTGCAGCCGCGAAAACCCCGGCCATGCGGGCCTGGCAGTGAGACGAGGCTGGGGCCAGACCCCAGGTGGGCCTGGGCGGGAGCCGGCCGCACCCCCTGCGCCACCGCTGGAAAGCCCCCACCCCATTTGCAGGCGTCCGCGCAGCCCTTCCCCATCTGGCTTAGGCCTTGCCCTGCTTCTTATTTCCAAGTCTGGTTACCGCAGATGCAAAATGAAAAATGAGCCAATAACCGGTGACTCTGAGCCAGTCGGTGCGAAATGCAATCACCGCGGGAGGACAGGGCGGCGGGGCCAGCCAGACAGATCACGCGGGCGGCGCAGGGAGAAGCCGCCCCTTCGGGCTCCCAGAGACAGCAGCAGGGGCACAGAGAGGGCTCGCTCCGAGGGTCAGAGGGGCCCCGGGCGGGGCAGGGGGGGGCCCCGGCTCTGGCTGGGACGGCCTGGAGCGGGGCTGAGCTCCTCCGCCCTTGGCTGCCAGTCTGGACTCCAAGAACACACACACCTGCAGAGTTCCAGGCCAGGTGAGGACGCCCAGACGTTAGCGCTGCAGGTGCGGCAACCGGGCATAATCCCGCCCAGCCTGAATGAGATTTCCAACAGCGGACCGCACGGAGGCCACCGCACTGGGGGCTGGAGGCTCTAAACCCTTCTTTAAACTGAAGCACAGCTGCTTGACAGTGTTGTGTTCATTTCAGGTACACAGCAGAGGGATTCAGTTACATACACTCACTCACACGCACACACTCACTCACACACACACACACACTCACACACACACACACTCACACACACAATCTCACAGACACACTCACAGACACACACACTCACACTCTCTCATAGACACACACTCTCAGACACACACACACACACTCACACTCACACACACACTCACACACACACTCACACACACACACACACACTCACACACTCACACACACACTCACACACACTCACTCACACACACACACACTCACACACACTCACACACACACACTCACACACTCACACACACACAATCTCACAGACACACACACACTCACACACACTCACTCACACACACACACACACTCACACACACACACTCACTCACACACACACACTCACACACACAATCTCACACACACAATCTCACAGACACACTCACAGACACACACACACTCACACTCTCTCATAGACACACACTCTCAGACACACACTCACACACACACACTCACACACACACACTCACTCACACACACACACTCTCACAGACACACACTCACACACTCACACACTCTCACAGACACACACTCACACACTCTCACACACACACACTCACACACACACACACTCACACACTCACACACACACACACAATCTCACACACACACACACTCACACTCTCACACACACAGACACACACACTCTCTCACACACACACTCAGACACACACACACACTCAGACACACACACACACTCACACACACACACACTCACACACACAATCTCACAGACACACTCACAGACACACACACACTCTCTCATAGACACACACTCTCAGACACACACACACACACTCACACTCACACACACTCTCACACACACACTCTCACAGACACACACTCACACACTCACACACACACTCACTCACACACACACTCACACACACACTCACACACACAATCTCACAGACACACAGACACACACACACTCACACTCTCTCACAGACACACACTCTCAGACACACACACACAATCTCACGGATACACACACACACACTCACACACACACACACTCACACACACAATCTCACAGACACACTCACAGACACACACACTCACACTCTCTCATAGACACACACTCTCAGACACACACACACACACACACTCACACACACTCTCACACACACACACTCTCACAGACACACACTCACACACTCACACACTCACAGACACACACACACTCTCACACACACACACTCACACACACACACTCACACACTCACACACACACACACAATCTCACAGACACACTCACAGACACACACACACTCACACTCTCTCACAGACACACACTCTTAGACACACTCACACACACATATACACTCAGACACACACTCACAGACACACACACACACTCACACACACACTCTCTCACACACACAATCTCACAGACACACTCACAGACACACACACACACTCACACTCACACACACACACTCACACACACACACTCACACACACTCACACACACAGACACACACACTCTCTCACACACACACTCAGACACACACTCTCAGACACACATACACACTCAGACACACACACACACACTCTCTCACACACACACACTCAGACACACACTCTCAGACACACATACACACTCAGACACACACACACTCACACACACACACACTCTCACACACACAATCTCACAGACACACAGACACACACACACTCACACTCACACACTCTCACACACTCACACTCACACACACTCTCACACACACAATCTCACAGACACACAGACACACACACTCACACACTCACACACACACTCACACACACACACTCACACACTCACACACACTCACACACACACTCACACACACTCTCTCACACACAATCTCACAGACACACTCACAGACACACACACACTCACACTCACACACTCTCAGACACACACTCACAGACACACACACACACACACTCTCACACACAATCTCACAGACACACACACACTCACACACACACTCTCACAGACACTCACAGACACACACTCTCAGACACACACTCACACACACACATATAGACTCAGACACACACACACTTTCACACACACTCACACACTCTCTCACAGACACACTCACACACACTCAGACACACACTCTCAGACACACACACACACTCAGACACACACACACTCTCACACACACAATCTCACAGACACACACACACTCACACACTCTCACAGACACACACTCTCAGACACACACACACTCTCTCACAGACACACACTCAGACACACTCACAGACACACTCACACACTCATACACACTCACACGCTCACACTCACAACACTCACATACACACATACAACACTCACACACACTCACACACACACTCACACACACTCACATCTATTCTTTTTCAGATTCTTTTCCATTGTTGTTGCTATCATTCAGTCACTGCCGTGTCCGAGTCTTCGCGACCCAGGGGACTGCAGCATGCCAGGCCTCCCTGTCCTTCACCATCTCCCGGAGTTTGCTCAGATTCATGTCCATTGGATCAGTGATACCATCGAACCATCTCATCCTCTGCCGTCCCCTTCTCCTCCTGCCCTCAATCTTTCCCAGCATCAGGGTCTTTTCCAATGAGTCAGCTCTTCGCATCAGGTGGCCAAAGTTTTGGAGCTTCCAATGACTATTCGGGACTGATTTCCTTTAGGATGGACTGGCTTGATCTCCTTGCAGTTCAAGGGACTGCAAGAGTCTTCTCCAGCACCACAGTTCAATTCAGTTCAGTTCAGTCGCTCAGTCGTGTCCGACTCTTCGTGACCCCATGAATCGCAGCATGCCAGGCCTCCCTGTTCACAACATTCAGAAAACGAAGATCATGGCATCCGGTCCCATCACTTCATGGCAAATAGATGGGGAAACAGTGGAAACAGGGTCAGACTTTATTTTGGGGGGGGCTCCAATATAACTGCAGATGGTGGCTGCAGCCATGAAATTAAAAGACGCTTACTCCTTGGAAGAAAATTTATGACCAACCTAGATAGCATATTCAAAAGCAGAGACATTACTTTGCCAACAAAGGTCCGTCTAGTCAAGGATATGGTTTTTCCTGTGGTCATGTATGGATGTGAGAGTTGGACTGTGAAGAAGGCTGAGCGCCGAAGAATTGATGCTTTTGAACTGTGGTGTTGGAGAAGACTCTTGAGAGTCCCTTGGACTGCAAGGAGATCCAACCAGTCCATTCTGAAGGAGAGCAGCCCCGGGATTTCTTTGGAGGGACTGATGCTGAAGCTGAAGCTCCGGTGCTCCAGCACCACAATTAGCAGCAAACCTTCGGCCTTCTTCATGGTCCGACTCTCACATTCGTAAACAACCACTGGAAAAACTATAGCTTTGACCATACAGACCTTATCAGCAAAGTGACGTCTCTGTTTTCAATACACTGTCAAGGTTTGTCACAGTTTTCCTTCTAAGGAGCAAGCGCCTTCTGATTTCATGACTGCAGTCACTGTCCACAGTGATTTTGGGGCTCAAGAAAGTAAAATCTGCCACTTTTTCCACCTTTTCCCTTCTATTTGCCATGGAGTGATGGGACTGGATCGGAGAAGGCGATGGCACCCCGCTCCAGCACTCTCGCCTGGAAAATCCTGTGGATGGAGGAGCCTGGTGGGCTGCAGTCCATGGGGTTGCCAAGAGTCAGGCACGACTGAGCGACTTCACTTTCAGTTTTCACTTTCACGCATTGGAGAAGGAAAGGGCAACCCACTCCAGTGTTTTTGCCTGGAGAATCCCAGAGACAGTGGGCCCCCATCTATGGGGTCTCCCAGAGTCGGACACAACTAACGTGACTTAGCAGCAGCAGCAGCAGATGGGACTGGATGCCACGATCTTGGCTTTTTAATGCTGAGCTGGGAAGATCCCCTGGCGAAGGGAAAGGCCACCCACTCCAGTATTCTGGCCTGGAGAATTTCACGGACCAGATGGTCCACGGGGTCACAAACAGGGGGACGCCACTGGTCGACTTCCACTTTAAATGCTATTATCAGCCTCTTCCCTTCAGTCCCTGCTTTATATCATAGCCGGGACATTATAGTGCTCTCATTTTCAAAATTACATATGAGCTGAGTTGTATCTCCTATGATTTTCATATTGAACAGTACAGGGACGGGTCTGATGAGGGAGAACAGGTCAACACAGAGTCCCAGCTGCCCGGCAAACCGCCAGGCATTGATAGCATGCTGGTGCCCAGGCCCCAGGCGGGGAAGCTGGCACAGCTGGTCTGGCAAGCAGGGGGGCAGGGGAGCGCCTGAGAAGCACCCAGTGCCAGCCTGGGTGGGTCCCCTGTGCTCCTCCAGCCTCAGCTCCCTCATCTGAAATGAGAGCATCCCAGACACAGAGCCGAGCACAAGGACGCGGGAACACGGCGGTCCCTTCCCTCCTCAGGTCGCGCGGACAGCACACCACGTCTGTGTACGGGACTCACCGCTCCCCCGGCCTGGGCCCCTCTGCACGGAGCCTGCACACAGGCTCACACTGTGGGCTGCCACGAAGTGAGCCACGGGAGGTGAGGGCCTCCCAGCCCTCAGAGGGGCTGCTGGGGGCTCCCAGTCCCCTTCGGCAGCAGTAACTCAGGTGCCAGCCGCCAGGCTTACCTGGCCGATCAGTGCAGCTCAGGGGCTCACCTGTGTCTGTGACCCCGTGGACCGCAGCACGCCAGGCCTCCCTGTCCATCACCCACTCCTGGACTTTACTCAAGCTCATGGGCATCGAGTCGGTGACGCCATCCAGCCATCTCATCCTCTGTTGTCCCCTTCTCCTGCCCTCAGTCTTTCCCAGCGTCAGGGTCTGACCTGGCTGACGGGATAACACAGTATCGCAGATGCCGGGCCCCATGAAAGCGGCTGTGTTACCCAACCCCGGAGAAGCTTCATGACTCCCAGGCAGGATGGGAGGGAGACCCATTCCCAGGAGCTATTTTCTACAGCACAGAATGCCCCGTGGGGGGCTGTCAGGGCAAGGGAGAGGTGGAGAGGCCGTGGCCTTGCCTGAGATGGAGGCAGGGAGAGCGACATCCCCTCCCTGCTGCGTGCTCGCGTGTGTCCGATTCTGTGTGACCCCGTGGGCTGTGGCCCGCCAGGCTCCTCTGTCCATGGGATTCTCCAGGCCAAGAAGACTGGAGTGGGTTGCCATTTCCTTCTCCAGGGAATTGTCCCGACCCGGGGAGCGAACCTGCGTCTCTGGCGTCTCCTGCACTGGCAGATGGGTCCTCCTTACCAGCTGAGCCACCTGGGAAGCCCCCATACGACATTTGATCTTAGCCAAAAAGCTGAGAAGGGTCAATTAAACAGGAGCAAAGGGGAGCCACCTCCCCTAGAGAGCTCCTGAGGCTTCATTACCTGTTATCTTCCCCACCATCTGATCGGAAAGAAAACCCAGGAGCTGAGTGGGTTTGAGACCCCATCCCAGCTCTGCCCACCCCTCCCCACACCTGGACTCCTCTGGGGTGGTCTATCTGCCTGTTTGGTGAAACTCCAGAAGAGCCCCGCCTTCTGTCTCCCGGACACCCCTCTCTCCCAGACCGGGGTGGAACCAGAAACTGGGAGGCGGGCCACTGAGGCCCATTCCCGCCACCCTGCAGCCAGGCCACCTTCGCCCCAGGAGCCCTCCCAGCCTCACAAGTAGCAGCGGCTCCGGGCCTAGAGCAGGGACCCGGGGGCAAACAGCACGGGCCCTGCTCCGGTGCGGCTGGTTCCCGAGCAGGGTGTCCCGCCTGGACCCACCCCGGTGCCGACTGTGTCTGGAACAGGGGAAGGGAGCTTTCTCGTCGTTCAGTTTGGGTATAATTTACACTCAGAGAAACGCGCCCTTTCCTGTGCACCCTTCTGAGATCCGGGACGCGTCCGTGCGGCTGTGTAAGTGTCCAGATCTAGCCCCAGCCAGCACCCGCATGCCCCCCCTGTGCCCTTTACGGTCAGTCCGCCCCACCCCAGCTGCTCGCGGCGGGTCACCACCCTCTGTGCCCGGCGGGCGGCCCGTGACTGGAACCGGACAGCATGTGGTCCTCGGGGCCCAGCAGGCACCAGAGGCTGGGCCCGGCCCTGCAGCCTCTTCGCTGCTCAGAGGCGCTCCCCGCTGGCCTGGCCTCCGGCGATCCGCTCCCCAGGCACAGGCCTTCTGGCTGTTGCTAGCTTTTGCTTAGCCAAGATCTACAGCGGTTTCTCAGCCCAGAACAGGCTCCCTGGCCCTCGGCTCCAGCCCCTTGCACATGGGCCGCTGTGTGCCGACATGTGGGCCACCACGAGACTCGCTGGAGGGGGCAGCGAGGCTCGCGGACCCCGGGTCTCCAGCTGGGGCATAGGACTCCCGCCCCTGCACGCCCCTTACTTGGCGGGTTCTGGTGGTGACAGGACCCCCTAGAACCCCAGCCCTTTTGTAACTGAGGTGATGGGACCCCGGGTCCTGAGGAGGCCCAGGGGTGGGCTGCTGCCCGCTTGGTGCCCCCACCCCCCACCACCACCTCGGGGGGGCAGCACGCAGGGGTTGTGCCCGCGCTGGCCCAGGCCTTCCAGCCAGAAGAGGATGGAATGAGTGATGTTTCCCAGCAGCCAGTGAACTGAGCGCGAACTCGGCTGGCTGATGAAGGGAGGACAGCAGGGAGAGGCCCCTTTCTTAGCCCCTCGGGCCAACCAGCAGCCCACGAGCATCCCTTTGCTCCCCAGGGAGGGCTGCCCGCGGGGAGATCACTCAGGCCCCGATACCATCGCTGCTGGACAGGCGGAGATTGGAGTGTCCCGGGTGCCTGATCGCGCCAGCAGCCGCTGCCTCAAGGACATTAGCGGCCAGCGTAATGGCCCGCATTCAGCTCCCTTGGCAGCCCCGTGACCTTGGCAGCTCGGAGCCGGTGGCTGTTTTAATGAAAAATCAAGGAGTTGGGGAATGGCTGTGGCTTGCAGCGGGAGAGAGGGGAGGGCCCTGTGCGGTGGCCCTCTGTCCATCTGTCCACGCCGGCTGCAGGCCACCCTGCCCCCACCACTGGCCAACCAGCCACGCTGGTGCCCTCGTGATAGGGCCGGGGACCCCTGAAGGGACAGAGATCCCACGGCCAGGAACCTTAGGTCCAAGCTGTGATGAGGAGCTGGGGACATGTTTGGGGACCTCGGTGGAGCAGGAGTAGGGAGGGAGGTTGAGAACGGCTGTTACATCGGTAACATGTGGGTCAGGGAGCCCCACGTGGTTGTCCTCAGCGCGTCAGGCCACTCCGTCCAGCTGGGCCAAGGTGCCCACTGGCCACCCACTCCCAGCCTCAGTTTCACCATCTTGAATAGCTCAGCCTCTCTGGTTCCCCCAGGAAGAACCATCAGCTTCAGTGAAGACTCGCTGTGCGTGCCCACTGTCCCCCCAGCAGCCCATGACCTCGGGCCGTCAACAACCTATTTTCAGATGAGGAAACTGGAGGGACTCACCACCCAAGATCGTACCACAAAGGCGGGCACAGCGCCGGGGTGCAGACCCTCTGCCTGGGCCAGGGCAGGGGGACCCGCTCATGCCCCAAGCTCTCCCCTAGGAGATCAGGCTCAGCGCCAGGCACCACCCCCTCGCCACCCATCTCTGAACCCGAGTCGGCCCCTCCAGGCCGGCAGCTGCTCCGGGCAGAAGGGGGCTCTGCCCAGCCCTGCTCTGTCTGCACCCACCTCTGGGCCCACAGAGAGTCCAGGCCAAGGGCAGAGCCCATCGTCTTCCCTGGGGCCCCCTTCCCCTCGAGGCAGCCTCTCTCCCCGCCCCGGGCAGCCACACCCCTGCAAGCACAGGGAAAGCACAGGGCCCAGGCTGACCCTGGTCGGGCCCAGAGGGGCGCCCAGTGCAACCTCAGGCAGGGCGGGGCCTCCAGCCGCGGCCACTGGCTGGCTGGGAGCTGGTACAGACCTAGGGCAGGAGAGGGTCCCCAGCAGATGGGCCCGTGCCCACTCTCCTGGCTGGGCTGGGCTGGGGGACTTTCCTCCCCTCTACGCCCCTTCCCAGAGCATCCCCGGAGGCAGACAGTATCACCAGCCCACCTGGGAAATAGGGCCCTGCACTCAAATCAGGGGAGGCGGGGAGAGACGGGGGAAGGCTTTCAGACCCCCCCACTCCCCATCTCCCCCACCCCCCATTCCCCCCCACCCCCCCATTCCCCCCCACCCCCCCCACCAGACCCAGGACGGCGGCTTCCCTGGGCTGAGCCTTCTCAGCCAGCGCGCCCCCTCCCACCCTCCTGGGCTGATGGACGGGCGATGACGAACCAGGCCAGCCACCGCAGGAAATCACCCGAAACCTTGGCTCGGCCCCTCCTGCTGCGTCTTTGTCCTGTACTGGGATTCGGGAAAGAGGGAGCGCTCAGAGTCACCTGCTTGCTGCCTCCTTGTCACTCCAAGTGACCCCCACTCCCTGAGTGTGCATACACCTGAGCGGCTTCCTTGGGGACAGCCAGTCCCACTCTGAGAGCAGAGAGGAGACAAGTGTTGGCCAAAAACGAGGCACAACTTGAGCGTTGCAAGCCAAGTTGTATTTGGAGCAGAATGAGGACCGCAGCCCGGGAGGCAGGGCTCTGAGAGTCTGTTCCAAAGCGGCAGAGAGGGAAGGCCAGCATACAAGGCTTTGGTCAAGGGGGAGTTTAACGCCACGAAGCATCATTTTACGAAAGGCTTCTCGTTGGTCGTGAGGGTCTGACGTCACCGTGAAGGGACTCACTGCTTCTCTAGCTGTGAGGAGATGCAAGGATGGAGATCACAAAATCTGTCCCTAAAGACATCCAACTACCTGAAGACCTGTCCCCCCAGATTCCCTGGAGCACAGAGTGCCTCTCTCCACCCTGAGCTCCCTCGGGGTCGCTGGACGTCAACAGCTACGGCAGCGCGGAGTTCGGTCTCCATAGAGGCAGGCGGCAAAGGCCTTTGCTGCTCAGTCAGGACAATGCTCTTGGTAAGTGCCAGTCTGAAGCTGACACAGAACGCCCAGTGATGATGGCCGACAGGTCCGGGTCCTCCCTGGGGGCCTGGACGCCCTAAGGGCCAGAGGCCTGTGAACACCCTGACCCGCGCAGCGCCCAGCATGCAGGGCTTATTATCAGCCCCGGTTTTCACACCAGAACACAGAGGCGCAAAGAGGTAAAGCACCTTAGCCCAGGGTCACACGTCGCCCGGGGTGTGGGGCCAGTTCCAGAACCCACGCCCTTGGCCACCATCACACAGGACATGAGGGAAAACCCCTTCCACCTTCCTTTCTCCCATGTTTTCCCAATCCTTGTGAACAAGGCATGCAGCTCTAGGGCCATTTCCCTGATGGGAACACAGGCGTGAAGGGCTCCCTCAGCGCCCTGCCAGCTGCAGGGAGCCTTCTGGGTCCACGCCACTCAGACGCCACACCCCCGAATATCCCTGGGGACCCCTCACCCACACAGCGGCTCCGTGGTAAAGAATGCGCCTGCAATGCTGGAGCTGTAGGAGACCCGGGCTCGATCCCTGGGGCGGGAAGATCCCCTGGAGGAGGGCACGGCCACCCACCCCAGTCTTCCCGCCTAGAGACTCCCCATGGGCAGAGGAGCCTGGCGGGCTGCAGTCCATGGGGTGGCACAGAGTCGGACGCGACCGAGTGAGCACTCAGACACATCACGCTGTGTGTTTGGTCCAGAAGGACTTGCCCTGAAGCTTCCTGCCCACAGCAGCCAACAGGGGGGAGGCCCCACTTTGCCAGGGGGCACACCCTTGCCAGGCCAGGCAGGGCTATCTCTGGACCAGAGCCGGGGGACACCGCCGCTGCACGCACGGGGGCGGCACTGATCCTCCGGCACCTCCTGGCCGAGCAGACTCAGGCGCAGAGCCCCTGGGCCGAGCCTCTCAGAGGAGAGCAACGAGTGTGCCCCCCGAGCCGGGGGGAAGCAGTGGGCATCGGTGTGTCTCCGCCCCTCCATCTCAGAGCCCTCTCCCCAATCCAGAGCCCCATGAGCGGCAGCCCACATCCCCATCCTGGGTCACCTGCACCCCTCTGAGGACCCCCGTCCTCTCCACGCGTCTCCATGGCCAACTCGGGCGCCCTCTCTCAGGGACCACTCTCTGGCCCAGCTCCTGAGTTAGACCCCAAAGCCCAGCTTCTGCTGCAAACCCTCTAAGGCCTCCATCCACCAAGCTGGTCTTGACTCCTCCCCACCACCAGGCCGCTGTGGTAGCACGGACCCTTGGACCATGCCTGGTCCAGGCCCAGCAGCATCCAGCGAGCGCGGCCTCGCCTTGCCCATGCGGCTGTGGCGGCTTGCGGCAGCAGGGACAAGGGGCTGGGGATGGATGGACATCTCCCGTGAGCAGGACAACTTGGCTCAGATGCAACGAGGGGAGACCCAAGAGGTCCCGGAGGGAGAGGCCCCCCACGGAGTGTGCCCAAGGCCAAGCCCAAGGAACCGCAGACCTCACGGTCGAGGCTGCAGGGGTCTCTGCCCTGATTGTAAAGCAATGCGGGCCAAGTTTTTCCTCGCTAAATGAACAGGCACAGAGGTTTTTAGGAGAGAGTTGGCCGAGAGCACTGGAGCTGCCTCTAAAGAAGACAGAGATGGTGGGCCGCCAGCCTTCCCAGGTTTGCTCTCTCCCTGGCGAGCATTTCAGGGGCCTGGAGGTCAGCCTGGACTTGCTCACTGGTGATTGGTGATGAAACAGGGCATGGTGTCCGGGCTCAGGCTCCAAATCCACCGGGAATACCCACCTCACTGCCGAAGGCCTTGGGACCAAGTGCACAGCTCTGCGGTGTTGCCGGGACCATGGGCTCCATCAGCGTCAGCGTCGGGACCACCACCGCGGCAGCCACCCCAGGGCCCCAGGTGTCACCCCGACGCCCAGGACCTCTTCGAGGCCAGGTTAGATCCAGGGCCTCGTGAGCCCCGGTCCCCAGACTGGGCTCTGGTGGCACCAGCATCTTCTGCCATCAGCAACAAGCAAGAGCAGGACGCATGGCGGGCCAGCCTCTGCTCTGACCTCACGCCACTGTCCCTCTGTGTGGGGAGAGGCGGCCTCTGTCATGGGCTCGTGGTGACGGCAGCTGGAAGCTGGGTGTTTGTTCTGCTTGTTTGAGGGTCTTCATTCCTTGACGGAAGAAGAGAGCTGCTGTAGGACCCCAGGTGGCCGTCCACACTTTGTTCTGGGAGCTCAGGGATCCCGGTCCTGGCATGCAGCCTGTGCTGGGAATCCTGGTGTCTCACTTGCCACCACCAACACACCAGCTCCTATTGTGACGTGAGCAGAGCAGAGGTGCCACCCTCAGGAGGGAGACTGGTGGCTTCGTGAAAAATAATATTGTTTCTTGTGAGTGCGGTGGGCATTTCACAACAGACGAGCCAGGGAGGGAGGGAAGGAGCTGTGAAAACATCCATGAGGGGCTCCTGTGGGGCATGGCAGGTGCAAAGGCCCTGGGGTAGGGTGGAGAGGCGAGGCGAGGCAGAGGGTTCACGGAGAACAGAGTCTGAGGGTGTCCACCAGGGCAGCAGCGTCAGCTGGGCCGGACGGAGGAGGACAGCAGCGTTTAAGGAACGGACGGACGTGGGGAAGACAGCAGGCTTCAGTTTGGACAGGCTGCTACGCAATCTCACGGTCAAGGTTGTGACAGGCTGACACTATTGGGGAGCGGAGTGGGTGGTTGGATCTCAGAGTGAACTGGAGCCCAGGAGCCTTCTCCACGCGGATGGCATTTAAAGGGCAGGGGGAGGGGCATGATGGGGCTGAGCCCGGCGATCCCAGGGGGAAGGAGCCAGAAGGACCACACAGGCCAGGCCCCGCCCAGAGGGAGGAGGACGGTGGAGCCTTCCTGATGAGGGGCTGGTTGACGGAAGCGAGCAGGGGGAGTTTTAAGACGTGGGGGGAGGGGGGCAGGGTTGCAGTTTGTTCTGAGCCCGCAGGGAGGGCAGCTAATGGCCAGGCAAGAACAAGGTGGCTTCGGAGCTGCGAAAGGGAAAGTCGCTCAGTCGTGTCCGACTCTCCGCGAACCCATGGACTGTAGCCCGCCAGGCATCCCTGTCCATCACCAACTCCCGGAGTTTATTCAAACTCATGTCCATGGAGTCGGTGATGCCATCCAGCCCCCTCATCCTCTGTCGTCCCTTCTCCTCCCGCCTTCCGTCTTTCCCAGCTGCTGCTGCTGCTGCTGCTGAGTCGCGTCAGTCGTGTCCGACTCTGTGCGACCCCAGAGATGGCAGCCCACGGCTCCCTAGACCCTGGGATCCTCCAGGCAAGAACACTGGAGTGGGTTGCCATTTCCTCCTCCAGTGCATGAGAGTGAAAAGTGAAAGTGAAGTTGCTCAGTCCTGTCTGACTCTGTGTGACCCCATGAACTGCAGCCTACCAGGCTCCTCCGTCCATGGGATTTTCCAGGCAAGAGTGCTGGAGTGGGGTGCCATCGCTTTCTCCATCTTTCCCAGCATCGGGGTCTTTTCCAGTGACTCAGCTCTTCACATCAGGCGGCCAAAGTATTGGAGTTTCAGCTTCAACATCAGTCCTTCCAATGAACTGGAGTGGGTATCCTTCCCCTTCTCCAGGGGATCTGCCCAACCCAGAGATCGAACCCAGGTCTCCCTCATTCCAGGCAGATTCTTTACCAGTTGAGCTGCCAGGGAAGCCCAAGAATACTGGAGTGGGTAGCCTTCCCCTTCTCCAGCAGATCTTCCTGACCCAGGAATCAAACCGGGGTCTCCTGCATTGCAGGCGAATTCTTTACCGCCTGAGCTATGAGGGAAGCCCTGTGCGGGGCCCAGATCTTGAGACCAGGTGCACTTCGGTGCCCGGAGCTATCCGCAGCGAGCTTCACACCGCCGCCCCTGGAGCAAGCCGATTTTCAGGTTGGATGGAGACGTGGCCCTCCCCTGCTAAAGCCGCGGTGGCTCCCCAGTGCCCTCAGGGGAAGTCCAGAGCCCACCCACCCGCCTGCCCTGGGAGACCCGCGCTCCGGCCGTGACCTCCTAAAGCTCCTCCAGGAAGCTCGCCCCTTCCCGCTGGGAGGAGGTAGGCCAGGATCACGCCTCACTGGGGTCCACTCACCTCTGCCCCCAGCCAGACCTCAGGCTCCCAGAAGCCGCGACCATGTGGCCAGCCTGGCTAGAAGTGAGGGCGGAGATGGCACCACAGAACAGAGCACAGCACAGCTGAGAGAGACTGCTGGGGTCAGCTGGGCCGACCGCACGCCCCTAACCCCTCCGCCTCTCTGCTCTCACTGTCCAGCTTCCCCTTGGATGTCCCCCACGACGGGGTGCTCAGCGCCACACGCGGCACCGTGTCCCTGCTCTGGTTATTCCCTCCTGGTGCTGGCTCGAAGCTAGAGCAGGGAACCAGGGCCAGCAGGGCCAGGGGTGGGGCACACGCCCCCGCTGGGGGGCTCCATCCCTCCCCGACCCCCCCCCAGGCTGGGCGCACTTCTAGTGGCCTATTCACGGGCAGGAGGTGGACCCGCCATTGCCCAAGCTCTCAGACACGTGCAGTGACACGCATCTCTTCACCTGGACCCCGCTGGAAATAAAGCATCTACTGCCCAGAGAAAGAGGCTCACGGTGTTCCCAAATTCTCTTTCTGCGCGGCCCTCCGAAGCCCGCCCCCATTCATACCCATCATCCGGGAGAAAAATAATGTCATCTCTATAATGCACAGCCTCTCCACGGAGACGCTATAAATATGCAGAGATGACATCGCGGGCAGCGTGGCTGCGTGAGTGACGTCATCGCGGGGGTTGCCTAGCAACCGACAACGTTTGGGAGGCGCTAATTCTCGAGCAGAGTAAAGTCACACTTCTGCATTCAGCTAGTCAGCTTCCTGGCAACTCCGCCAAGATGACCTCATTTTATTCATGATTATTTGATGCGAAATGCACTTTTAGCTCTAAGAGAACACAAAGATTTAATTCAAAACTCTCTATTGCTTTATGTTTCCAGGGTGTCATTAACACGGCGTCCATGGAAATAACCATGGCGACACACGGGGAGGTAGTGTACACTGCGCGCGGCGTTAACGCGGAGCCGGGCCAGCTCCCAATCAGCGGGGATTACGGCACGTTATTACTGGAGTAATTACCTGCAGTAACACACAGATTGAGCTAAATGGTCAATTGAAGTAAAGTGAATGGCTTTTTATTCTAGTCCCTAAATAATGTGTCTGCTTGCCTGACTAGTTCAAGGTAAATAAGACGCTCAGATGGATGGCCTCTCCCGCCCCCCACCCCGGGTAGAGAACTGAGCTTCCTCCCAGACAGGTATTCCTGGGCGCCCCCTGCCGACCCACCAGCTCCCCGCCTCCTAGAGGGCGCCCCCCACCCAGAGAGGGGGACCCCCAGCCCCTGGCTCTGTAGGGCTCGGGCCCTCATTTACAAAGTCCTAAGGCCTCTCACAGCTGTGTTGCTCACCCCGCTCCCAGCCACCCCCCCGGGGGAGAGAGCACAGAGCTTTCCAGATAGAGGATGGGGTGAAAAGGCAACGGCCTTCCTCCCAGGGATGTGTTCTTGCCCTCTGGTAGGTGGGGCAGAATCACTGGCTTCCTGTTACAGGATGTGAGGGGGGAGGGGGTCAAAGGTTGCTTCTGCCTTTATTAACAGAGCGTTTCTCAAATTCCGTAAACTCTGCAGATATTCAAACAGGAAGTCACCCTGGACCCCTGAAAGAGCCCTTCGGGGCGTGCGCCAGACTGGAGCTGCCTCGGCCTCCCCTCCGAGGGGCAGGGAGGGCAGGCCTGCAAGCGGTCCCCGGAGAAGGAGTCTGCACAGCCAGAGGCCCGGTCGAGGCTACAAGGACCCAAATCAGCGGTCCCAGCAGGTTCTCGCCCACAGAGGCAGCGCCCGAGGACGTCGAGGAGGCGGGGGAGCCCGGGCCTGGACCGTCCAGACTCCTGCCGGAGAGATGCGCTGTGGTCCTGCGGCAGGACGGGCAGGGGCCAGCCTTCCGGACAAGCGCCACCTCCCTGCAGGTTGACCCAGAGCCCACAAGGCCCCCAAATCCCATCACGGCCAAGCCAGGGCCGGGAGGGAGCATGGAGGGCGGGAGTATGAAGGGGCCAGTCTGGCGGAGTGGGGGAGGGCTTCTCTCAGGAGCGAGGTCTGAGCTGAAACTGGGAGGGCGAGGGGCTTCATGGGGGTGGAGGACAGGGAGAGGAAGGCTGCGGTCAGAGAGGGGCCAGGAGGCCCTGAGTCTGAGCGAAGCTGAAAGAGGCCCCCGATCTTATCACTGCCTCCACACATCACCCGTGCAGAACCGCGTCAGCAGAGACACATGAAGAGGGAAGGAAAACATGAGGTCAGAGCCCACCGCCGCGTCCGCATCCTGGGGTGGCGGGGGCGATTCGCCCCACGCGGCAAGACCACCTCCTCTACTCCAACTTGCAGAAACCAAGACAGACACGGAGCCAGCTGCATCCCGGAACACGGGCGCACCCAGCTCTCAGGAGGCCACTTCTCCCATCCGCCGCTCCAGCGATAAAAGCCACGTGATGAACCCAACAGGCATGGTGGGGCCAAAAACGCAGGAACCCCCAGAGATGAGGGATAGAAGGGGCGGGTGCTGGGGAGCCTGGACTCCTGGCGCTTGCTGTGGGGAACAGGTGCCTGATCCAGGCGGGGCACAGGCCCATAAAAGGAGACAAGAACAGAGCACCGCGGCGCCCACACCAGGGGTCTTCAGAGGGGCGGCACCCCGCGGAGGTGGGGACAGAGCGGCAGAGGAAGGCTGACACCAGGCGGCGAAGCGAGGAGCCAAGCTGCCTGCCGCCTCCAGGACTGGGTCTGCTTCATCCCCAGCATCCACGGACACAACCTCAAGCCCTGGCTCTGGACTAGGGGCATGGGCTGGCAGCTCAGTTCAGTCGCTCAGTCGTGTCTGACTCTTTGCGATCCCATGGACCACAGCACACCAGGCCTCCTGTCCATCACCAACTCCCGGACTTTACTCAAACTCATGTCCATTGAGTTGGGGATTTCATCCAACCATCTCATCCTCTGTCGTCCCCTTCTCCTCCTGCCTTCAATCTTTCCCAGCATCAGGGTCTTTTCCAATGAGTCAGTTCTTCCCATCAGGTGGCCAAAGTATTGGAGTTTCAGCCTCAGCATCAGTCCTTCCAATGAACACCCAGGACTGATTTCCTTTAGGATGGACTGGTTGGATCTCCTTCAAGTCCAAGGGACTCTCGAGAGTCTCCTCCAACACCACAGTTCAAAAGCATCAATTCTTTGGGACTCAGCTTTCTTCACAGTCCAACTCTCTACTGGGAAAACCATACCTTTGACTAGATGGACCTTTGTTGGCAAGATAATGTCTCTGCTTTTTAACAAGCAGTCTAGGTTGATCACAGATTTTCTTCCAAGGAGCAAATGTCTTTTAATTTTATGGCTGCAGTCACCATCTGCAGTGATTTTGGAGCCCAAGAAAATAAAGTCTGTCACTGTTTCCACTGTTTCCCCATCTATTTCCCATGAAGTGATGGGACCAAATGCCGTGATCTTAGTTTTCTGAATGTTGAGTTTTAAGCTAGCTTTTTCACTCTCCTCTTTCACTTTCATCAAGAAGATCTTTAGCTCCTCTTCACTGTCTGCCATAAAGGCGGTGTCATCTGCATATCTGAGGTTATTGATATTTCTCCCGGCAATCTTGATTCCAGCTTG
This sequence comes from Ovis aries, assembly GCF_016772045.2. Lineage (NCBI taxonomy): Eukaryota > Metazoa > Chordata > Mammalia > Artiodactyla > Bovidae > Ovis > Ovis aries. Next base: position 2,055,283 of record NC_056056.1, read on the forward strand.
CGCTTCTTCCAGTCCAGTGTTTCTCATGATGTACTCTGCATAGAAGTTAAGTAAACAGGGTGACAATATACAGCCTTGACGTACTCCTTTCCCGATGTGAAACCAGTCTGTTGTTCTGTGTCCAGTTCTAACTGCTGCTTCCTGACCTGCATACAGATTTATCAAGAGGCAGGTCAGGTGGTCTGGTATTCCCATCTCTTTCACAATTTTCCACAGTTGATGGTGATCCACACAGTCAAAGGCATTGGCATAGTCAATAAAGCAGAAATAGATGTTTTCTGGAACTCTCATGCTTTTTTCCATAATCCAGTGGATGTTGGCAATTTGATCTCTGGTTCCTCTGCCTTTTCTAAAACCAGCTTGAACATCAGGAAGTTCACGGTTCACGTATTGCTGAAGCCTGGCTTGGAGAATTTTGAGCATTACTTTACTAGCATGTGAGATGAGTGCAATTGTGTGGTAGTTTGAGCATTCTTTGGCATTGCCTTTCTTTGGGATTGGAATGAAAACTGACCTTTTCCAGTCCTGTGGCCACTGCTGAGTTTTCCAAATTTGCTGGCATATTGAGTGCAGCACTTTCACAGCATCATCTTTCAGGATTTGAAAGAGCTCAACTGGAATTCCATCACCTCCACTAGCTTTGTTCGTAGTGATGCTTTCTAAGGCCCGCTTGACTTCACATTCCAGGATGTCTGGCTCTAGATGAGTGAGCACACCATTGTGATTATCTGGGTCGTGAAGATCTTTTTTGTACAGTTCTTCCGTGTATTCTTGCCATCTCTTCTTAATATCTTCTGCTTCTGTTAGGTCCATACCATTTCTGTCCTTTATCGAGCCCATCTTTGCATGAAATGTTCCCTTGGTATCTCTAATTTTCTTGAAGAGATCTCTAGTCTTTCCCATTCTGTTCTTTTCCTCTATTTCTTTGCACTGATTGCTGAGGATGGCTTTAATCTCTCCTTGCTATTCTTTGGAACTCTGCATTCAGATGCTTATATCTTTCCTTTTCTCATTTGCTTTTTGCTTCTCTTCTTTTCACAGCTATTTGTAAGGCCTCCTCAGACAGCCATTTTGCTTTTTTGCATTTCTTTTCCATGGGGATGGTCTTGATCCCTGAACCTCCATCCATAGTTCATCAGGCACTCCTCAGATCTAGACCCTTAAATCTATTTCTCACTTCCACTGTATAATCATAAGGGATTTGATTGAGGTCATACCTGAATGGTCTAGCGGTTTTCCCTACTTTCTTCCATTTAAGTCTGAATTTGGCAATAAGGAGCTCATGATCTGAGCCACAGTCAGCTCCTGGTCTTGTTTTTGCTGACTGTATAGAGCTTCTCCATCTTTGGCTGTGAGGAATATAATCAGTCTGTTTTTGGTGTTGACCATCTGGTGATGTCCATGTGTAGAGTCTTCTCTTGTGTTGTTGGAAGAGGGTGTTTGCTATGACCAGTGCATTCTCTTGGCAAAACTCTATTAGCCTTTGCCCTGCTTCATTCTGTATTCCAAGGCCAAATTTGCCTGTTACTCCAGGTGTTTCTTGACTTCCTACTTTTGCATTCCAGTCCCCTATCATGAAAAGGACATCTTTTAGGGTGTTAGTTCTAAAGGTCTTGTAGGTCTTCATAGAACTGTTCAACTTCAGCTTCTTCAGGGTTACTGGTTGGGACATAGGCTTGGATTACCGTGATATTGAATGGTTTGTCTTGGAAACACACAGAGATCATTCTGTCGCTTTTGAGATTGCATCCAAGTACTGCATTTCGGACTCTTTTGTTGACCATGATGGCTACTCCATTTCTTCAAGGGATTCCTGCCCACCGTAGTAGATATAAGGGTCATCTGAGTTAAATTCAGCCATCCCAGTCCATTTTAGTTCGCTGATTCCTAGAATGTCGACACTCATTCTAGCCATCTGCTGTTTGACCACTTCCAATTTGCCTTGATTCATGGACCTGACATTCCAGGTTCCTATGCAATGTTGCTCCTTACAGCATCGGACCTTGCTTCTATCACCAGTCACATCCACAGCTGGGTATTGTTTTTGCTTTGGCTCCATCCCTTCATTCTTTCTGGAGTTATTTCTCCACTGACCTCCAGTAGCATATTGGGCACCTACCGACCTGGGGAGTTCCTCTTTCAGTATCCTATCATTTTGCCTTTTCATACTGTTCATGGGGTTCTCAAGGCAAGAACACTGAAGTGGCTTGCCATTCCCTTCTCCAGTGGACCACATTCTGTCAGGCCTCTCCACCATGACCCGTTTGTCTTGGGTGGCCCCGCAGGCATGGCTTGGTTTCATCGAGTTAGACAAGGCTGTGGTCCATGTGATCAGATTGGCTGGTTTCCTGTGAGTGTGGTTCCAGTCTGTCTGCCCTCTGATGCCCTCTCTTAGCACTTACCATCTTACTTGGGTTTCTCTTACCCTGGACCGGGGTATCTCCTCTCGGCCGCTCCTGCACCTATAACAATTACATGGATTTAATCAGTAAAAACAAAACAAAAAACCATCTTCCTAAATAGAGACACTCAGGTCATGTTGAATGTAAAAAGAAGCGGTTTTATGTCTTCCTTGCCCGGCGTTTTTTCACGTGCCTTGGCCCACCGGCAGTACTTATTCTAGGACAGTGCTGACGGGACTAATGTCACTGCACATCCCGACTTTGGTCCTGACCTTGTGTGCAGGCATGCCAAGTCACTTCATTCATGTCTGACTCTCTGTGACTCTTTGGACTGTAGCCCGCCAGGCTCCTCTGTCCATGGGATCCTCCGGGCAAAAGTACTGGAGTGGGTCGCCATGCCCTCTTCCAGGGGATCTTCCCGACCCAGAGAGCAAACTCTGAGAGCAAACTCTGAGAGCAGAGAGCAAATCTCCCGCAACTCCTGCATTGCAGGCAGACTGTTTACCACTGAGCCACCTGGGAAGCCCAGTCCTGATCTTAGGGCACCATGAACTTCATTAACTTTCTTCACGACCATTTCTTCATTAACTATTCAGTATTTTACCACTAATGATGACATTAACTACAGGTTTTTTGTAGACACCTTTTATGAGGTTGAGAAAATTCCCTTCTCTTTCCGATGTGCTAAAAGTTTTTTTATGAATAGATGCTGAATTTAGCAAATGTGGTTTTTTGTATCTATGGAAGTGATATGGTTTTTCTTCTTTAATCTGTTGGTATGATGAATTATATTGATTAATGTTTTGAATGTGGAAACAGATTTGCATTCCCAGGACACGTGTCATTGGTCAGGGTGGATTTTCCCTTTGGGATACTGCTGGGTTTAATTTGCTAATATTTCACTAGAATTTTTATGTTCAAGCTCATGAGGGATATGGGCCTGTTTTATAGTTTTCTTGTAATGTTTTGTCAAGTTTTGGTATCAGGGTAGCGCTGACCTCATAGAAAGAGCGGATAATTGTTCCTTCCTCTTCTGTTTTCTGGAAGAGAAAATGTTATTGGTCTTATTTGTCTTAAGTGTTTGTTAGAATTCGCCAGAAAAGTCCTCTAACTCTAGAGGTTGTTGTTGTTGTCGGATGTTTTAACAGCTAACTCTTTAGTATATATGGGACTTTTATATATATATATATATATACGCTTTTATATATATATATACACGCTTCCCAGGTGGCATTAGTGGTAAAGAACCCGCCTGTCAATGCAGGAGACGTAGAGATGCTGGTTCAGTCCTTGGGTCGGGAAGATCCCCTGGGGGAGGAAATGACAACCCACTCCAGTGTTCTTGACTGAGGAATCCCTTGGGCAGAGGAGCCTAGCGGGCTACAGTCCATAGGGTTGCAAAGAGTCAGACATAACTGAAGTGCCTTAGCATGTACTCATATGTATGAGACTTTTTCTTGTGTGAGCTCTGATCGCTTATGTCTTTCCAGGAATGTGTCTACTCTGTCTGAGCTGCAGAATGCAGGGCATAAAATTGCTTGCAGCGTTCTTTGTTGCCCCTTTAACGTCTGTAGAGGCTGTAGTGAGGCCCCCTCTTCTGTTCCTGGTATTGGTCATCTGTGCCTTCTCTCTCTCTTTCTCTTGGTCAGTCTATCTGACTGGAGATTCGTCACTTACGCATAATCCTTTTTGTGGCGGCAACTTTGGTTTCATGAATTATTTCTCCCATTTCCTGTCTTCTGTCCTGTTGATTTCTTCTTCCTGATTTCTGCTCATTATTATTTACTTCCTTCTCTTTGCTTTGACTCTGCCTCTTCTTCTAGTTTCTTAGGGTGAAAGCTTAGATCACTGTTTTGTTTTTTTTTTTTTTTTCCAATGTAAGCATTTAGCTCTAAAATTTCCTTTAAGAAAGTTTGTTCTATCTAAATTTTCCTTAAGTAAACTCAAGCTGTAAACTTTTCCCTTAAATATAATTTTGCCCACATCACACAAAGCTGCTATGTTGGGTTTTCATTTTCATTTGATCCAAAATGATTGGTCCTTCCCCTCCGGACTGGCTGTGTGGCCCTGGGCAGATGGGATGACCAGGAGTTTGGGTGGGGGTGTGGGGGGCGACACCTAAGCATAGTAGCCCCGTCTAGGACTCTGGGATCCCACGTCCAGTGTCCAGGCTAAGACTCTATGCTGCCCCAGGCCCATCCCCAAAGTGCTGTTCACTGGGGAGAAAATGAGTCGGATTCCTTGGGCCATCTCGGACACCCGGCTTCTGCGCTTTCCTTCTCAGGTACCCCCATCCGTGCGCATTACGGCCACAGCCTTCTTGACGCGCTTGCAGCACGTGGCACCCAAGGGCCACTTGACCCGTGCCCCAGGGGGCTTCTCACCTCTGTGGCTTCTCCACCAGCTCGGGCAAACCCAATGCCAGCAGCCAATAAGCCCTCCCCTTACCCCAGGATGGTGGGCGGGCCATCCCTGAGTCTGCGGTGTTCCTTTCGGGTAGAGTAACTGCGGTTCCTGCTACTCCGCAGTCCCTGTGGTCCGCAGGCCAGCAGGGCCCTGGGCTAGAGCAGCAGCTGCAGGCGTACGGCTCCTGGAGACCTCCCGAGACCGTCTAGTTTGTTCCCCAACACGGCTCACAAGCACCCTGCCCACCAGCACCCTATTTCTTTCCTTCCAGTCTAGAGCCTGGGTGGGTGTTGAAGTTGGATTCAAAGGCATGGACGTTTTTGAGCAGAAAGGCCAAGCCCTGAATGGGCAGCTTCACCCTGCAGCCAGCTGGGGCCTGAGCACAGACGCAGACGCCCACCTGGGGGGCCAGCCCCTCCGGGGGGTGGGGTGGTCACACACCAGGCTCAGCTCCAGGGCCCCAGGGTTGCTCCTCGTGCAAGGCAGGTGTTAGCATACAGGGCTCTTGACCTCCTCTAACCTACAGAAGTTGACTAGAGGTCAGACAAGAAATTCAGGCGAGGCTTTCCTGGGGCCCCTGCTGCAACCGGGGTTGGGGTGGGGGGAAAGAACAAATGAGAGGAGGAGGAGGAGGGGGCTCCTGCGGGGTGAGGCTGAGGGTGGGCCCCGCGGTCGGCGGGAGGTGCCCTGGCTCTGCGGCTGTCATTGCCGGGGGCGGGCGCCGCTCCCTGCTTTGGCTCCTGGGTGTTCAGAAGTGGGCACCGGGCACGGGGTCTCTCTGTATTTGTCCTCTGCACTCTACTCCAGCTGTGCCTGCACGCAGTTATTTTTAGTTCCTTGTAGTTTCTTTGTATTTTGTTGCTGGAAGAGATGTTTTTCCCGGCGCAAGCACTGTAGCAAAGGGTCCCAGGGACCCTCAGAGGGAAGAGTGGGAGAGAGAAGCAGAGTGGGTGAGCACGCGGGGCCCGCCCCGGGCACGGGGCCGCGGGCAGACACTGCCTCTTGCACTGCAGCCCAGCCCAGCTCCCCGGGGGGACGTGGCTGAGGAGGCCCGGGCCCTTCATCCGCCAGCACGCAGAGCAGGCCTCCTGCACAGCAGCCCCTCCGCCCGCCGCCCCCTTCTCGCTGTGCCTGAGCAGCCCTCACGACGCTCCCTGCTTCTCCAAGATGCAGAGGCCGCAAGCAGCGTCCGTGTTCTCGAACCAAATTAGCCACACTTAACACAAGTGCCCGCCTACCGCTCGCCCGCCTGCCGACCCACGCACTGTGCCCGCGGCAGGCCTGACTCCCTCGCCTGCACCCCTGCAAGTTCACAAGCAGCGGTGGCCCTCGCCCCCACCCACACTCGAGACAACCAGGCCCGGCCCAGCTAAGCTGCCGTGTGACTCGGGGACAGCGTGCGTCCCCTCCTGGTCCGGCTCCTGCTCAGTGAAGCTGGGGTTTGGGGCAAACCAGACCTCTTGAGCACAGATGTGATGCAGCCCCCCTGCCCATCGTCTCCCCAGCCCCCCTCGCAGCGAGACCCCGGCCAGCCTGGCCAGCAGGTCCTCCGTCTGCAGAGCGGCTGTCCTCACCCCGATGGCACTGAGCTGGTGGCAGGAGTCTCGCTGCTTGAGGCCAAGCCATAGAGAGAGGGTGGATGTTTAAGGCAACAGGTTTGGGGGTTTGGGGACAAGACCTGCCCAAGCTCAATTACCCTCCCCATCCCGCTGGCTGTTTGTCCGGGAGCAAGTCCCTTGCCCTCTCTGAGCTTCGGCTTCCTCTTCTACCGCAGGGGCACATAACCCCACACCGCTGGGTATTGAAGAGTCTCTGCGTCTCACGGAGGCGGCACAGGGCCTGGCACCATCCAGGCTCCGGGCGTTTGTTGAATGACTGAATGAAGGGAAGGACTTGAGCGGGCTGACAGGGCTCTGCAAGCCCCGGGCAACGGGGCTGACGGCCGCGGTCACCAGGGCGCCTCCCGGGGAAGGGACCCGAGACCCAGAGCCCTGGCTCAGAGAGCACTGGACTGCGAGTCCAGAGCCCGAGTCTGGTCTCCTCCCACCCGTGACTCCAGCTCCTCTGAGCCTGCCCCTCACCTGTTCACCCCGATTCTCACTGGCGGTAAGGACAGCCGGGCGGGGACGGGGGCCAAGTTCTCAGCCAAGGGGGGCTAGTCCGGAGCGTCCCTGCCTTCCTACCTGGCACAGCGGAGATGACTCAGACAGGCTTTTCTAAAATCTGTTTGAAAAATTATTCTAGAAAACGTGTAAAGTCTCACAGAGCTTAGCATTTGTGCCCACTGGACAAAAGTCCATCCCTACAGGAACAAATAAACCTTTCTCTTCGTTGGATTTCCATTCCCCGGGCAGGAACTAGCGTCCGAGGGCCTCGAGGCAGGTTTAGAACTGGTGGCTCGCAGGGGGCTGGGAACAGGTACACCCTGGGTCACCTTGGGTCGTTCCCACCGTGGGATGCCAGGGACTTAGAGGTGCTGCTCTGGCAGGAAGCTCAGCGCTTCCAGGACCCAGAAAGCCCCGGGGACAGGCGCGGGCAGGCAGGGCCGGGGGGCAGGGTGGGCAGGGGAGCGCCAGCTCAGGAAGGAGCCAGATGGCGGCCCTGGGAGCCTTCCCTCTGCTCGCGGCAGCTCTTCACCGTTGTGAGCGTGTTCTTTGTCTGTTAAGCCAAGGGAGGACTTCCCTGGTAGCACAGTGGATTAGAAGCCTCCTGCCAATGCAGGGGACACAGGTTTGATCCCCGGTCCAGGAAGATTCCAAGAGAAGCCGCCACAATGAGAAGCCCACACACTGCAACTAGAGGGAATCCCACACAGCAGCAGAGACCCGGCACAACCAAAAACTTAGAGAAAAACGGAAAGCATCCTCTGCTCAGGCAGCTCCTCAGGGCCAAGGGGACGTAACAGGGACCCTCAGGTTCTTGGGCCACAGGCCCCCTGATTCCAGGAAGCCCCCAGAAGCCCCCGAAGAGCAACGGCGCATCACCCGAGGTTCCGGGCTCGCCTCCCGCTGGGGACTCTCAGGAGCCCGCTGACCGCGATTGTAACGGGAAAACCCAGCAGCCCAAGCCGCCCTGGGCCCTCAGGGGCCAGGCGCCGAGGACTCGAGTCCTCCTGGTCCCTGGCCCTTCTCCTCAGCTAAGAGCAGAGTGGGGGCGGGGGGCAAGGGAAAAGAGAGACAGGGAGACGGCCAGAAGTTTTCCCTCGGGAGGGTCGGCCCGCGGGGTGCACAATGAGAGACTCCACAAGGGGCAGAGGAGGCACTGGCCCCCTCCCGCCGTTCCCCGTGCGGGCTAGCCCCCTGCCTCTGGTTCCTGCAGCTCGCCCGCCTCCTACCTCCTGCTCCCCATGGTCCAGGCCATGGCACTCTTGGGTGGCGCCACTGTGGCCTCCAGTCCCGCATCCGCCGCGCCACTTGGGAAGTATGAGGTGCCCTAGGTCACATACAGCATATTATTGAAGCTAACGGCACCAGCTTTTATTTTTGTCCCTCATGCCGGTGCTGGAAACCTAAAATCACGTTTGCAGCTCTCATGCTGGGCCCCGAGGCGTCTCCACCGCAGGGACAAGGAGCCCAGAGGCTCGGAGCAGACTGGGGGGCCGGGCTGGAGCAAGAGGGCCTGCCCGGGGGCAGGGCACCAAACAGTGGGAAGCAGCTTCCCAGGCTCTGGGTCTTCAACCCCAGAGCCCGGGCCCCGTGCCTGGGCTCCCGCTCCCAGGCTCCCTGCTGCGACGGAGGCCTCCTGGCTCCTAAGGCTCAGGCTAAGCCTGGCCAGGCCTTAGGGCCCTGTGCCCCTGGGACCCAGCCCACGGTTCCAAAGGCCTGCTTTGCGGGGGTGCAGGAAGCAGGGAGGGCGCGGGAGCCTGGTGCCAGGGTCCAGGCCACCCCACCAGTGACCGCAAGGCCAGAGCGCCCCTTGGGGCTGCCACCTCCCTGCAGGGCAGACTGCCAGAAGCCAACAAACGGCACTTCCCGCCCGACCCACGACCCACAACCCACGACCCCGACCCACGACCCCAACGCAAGACCCCGACGCGCCTCCTGGCTTTTGCCCGCTCCTGAGCGCCCCTCCCCCTTCCCTCCCTCCCCCCCCCCTCCCCCTCCCCCCGCACCCCCTCCAACCTGCAGTAACAGCCACCCGCGAGGGCGCAGCGGCGGGGGCAGCCACAAATCCTCCACTCTACGCCCTCTCCTCTATTTACACCGGCACACAGTAGCAATTCAATCTGAAAAAGTGCCGTGTTTTCGGAGGCGTGCAGCCCGAGAAATTGATGTTTGTGTTAATCAATCTTGCAGGAGCCTGCGGGGCTCAGAGAGGTGCGACAGCAGAGAATTCTTCTATTGATTAATTGGCCTCCGAGCAGGGAGGGGAGGGGAGCAGGGGAATCGAGTACTCCAAGCACCTGAGAGCTTTGCAGACGGGCGGGGTCCTATCCTCCCCATCCCTGCCCAGCCCGAGGAGCATCTGGGGGGCCTGGGCTCAGGGCCCCTCTCACTGCCTCCAGCACCAGCTGGGGGCCAGGACACCTGACTCCCTGGAGGACTTTGGGGTGACCCCCTCTGAGGAGGCTGGACCAGAGCACACCTCTGCCACACACTGCCCCCTCCACTGCCCACCTGGGTGGGCCTGGCCCCCTGGAGGTCCAGGCCGCCACGCCAAAGGGTTGGCACGTGGTCCCATGGCCGGTGCCGACAGGGCCTCCGCCCAGCACCCTCACCAGAAAGCCTCTCGGCTGGCCTGGAGCTGCCTGTCTGCTGTCTGGGCTGGAAGGAATGAGGCGGGCACTCAGGTCTCAGAGCCAGTCCACGCCCATTTGAGATGGCTAGCCGTAAATCCGGAAGGCATACCTTCTGGGTCCAGCGATCCAAGGCCCAGGCCCTCTGATGTTCCAGAAGCATCAGCTGACCGCTGGGGCATGGGAGAACCAGGAAGCTGCAGGCGGGATGTGCAGGGGAATGACCGGACACTCTGCATCTGTAGGGCTGATGCAGACACCGAGTCTGCCTGCCTCTCAATGGTCGGGAGGGCCGCAGACCCATCTTACAGAAGAGAAGACTGAGGCTGGAGAAGGCGCGCCAGGACCGGAAACCGGTCTCAGGACCCCAGAGCCAGGGCTCTGTTCTGAGGCCGCTGGTCCCCAGGAGTCCAGGGCCATGATGTCCTCCTCATCACGCAGGGAAACCGTGGAGACACGCCAGGCAGGCCCACTCCCGGGCCTCCTGGGGAGGTCGGCCATCTGACCTTCCCGGGTGGCTGAAGGTTTGTTCGGGAGGCAGGGTATGTGTCCCTGCAGGCCCATCACGAGAGCATGACTTCATCCCCTCCTGCCCAGGCCGGGCCTCGTGGGCACCACTCACATGCAAACAGCAAGTGGAAAGCGCACTCGCCCTGCTCCTCTGTCGTCACGAGCACCTACTGCGCGCCAGCTGCTCTCTTCTCGCCTCTGCCGGGACCTTTGCGAACAAGGCCTCGCCTGGAGGCATCTGCCCCGTGTCTCCCGGAGGCAAAACCACAGCTGAGCAGCAAGAGGCTGTCTGCCTCCTGAACAGTCAGGACTCAGCTTCCCCATCTGTGAAGTGGGCGTGGAGAGAAACCCAGGCAGTGGCCACCACCCAGGGCACTGTGCTGGGAAGCCTGTCGGCCAGGAGAGGCTTTGTCTGGAGCAAATGCGACCTCTACCCTACTTGATGCCATGTGCTGGAAAGGGCTCAAGGACTCCTGTCCTCGCCTGCCTTTGGGGAGCCCCCGGGTGCTGGGGGAAGCCTGGATGCCTTAGGTGACCATGTGCTGCGCTCAGTCAACCCTCCCGGGCTGGCTGCCTCCCCCTCCAGGCGCTCTCCCATGACTCGGGAGGGCTCAGGGCTAGGGGAAGAGCCAGGCCATGCTCTGTGCTGAAAAGGAAGCGGATTTTTAAGGCTGGTCAAAGGGCTTTTTTTCAAAACTTGCTAATTGGGTAAGTCTTGCCCCATTTCCCTACACAGGCTCGCACGCACACACCCATTCACATATCTCTGATTTTCCCACAAACAAACAAAGTGTAATCTCTGTTACTGCACAGAATGTCCTGTTTAGGTTGACGTGAGCCAAGAGGGATGACCCCAGACTGTCCCACCACGAAATGCACTTCCAGGAAGAGCTTGATGACACGGGGGCGTCCTCCCACTCGCTGAAAGCCCCCAGTAACCCTATTGAGGAGAGAGCCACTTGAGTGGGTCCAGAAACATTAACGTTCAAATGCAAAGGACAAGTTATAGACAAACCCAAAGGACCAAAGGAAAACAAAATTGGAGAACTACTTGCGCATGTACAGCCGGAAAGGATTCTCTATTATTAGTACAGAAGAGGTCCTAGGGACGTCCCTGGTGGTCCAGCGGTTAAGACTCTGCGCTTCCAACGTAGAGGGCACAGGTTCAATCCCTGGTCAGGGAACTAAGATCCCACATGCCTCCCGGCACAGCCGAAAAATAAGTAAATACAAGAACAAAATGCACACTCCAGTTCATTTTAAAAAATTGAAAGAAAAAAAAAAAAGGGTCCTACAAGCACACAATGAAGACAGTTATCCCATCAGGGAAAAATGGGCAAAGGACCAGAATACCTATCCACCTACAGCCAACAAGCATTTCAAACTGTTTAAGGTCACCAAATGAAATGCTAAAAAAGACATCTCTTTACCCTTCCCAAATCAGCATGACTGTTTTGTTAACACCTAACAATAAGATGGGGGAAAAGGCACTCCGCTTTCCTATTTATTGTCCTGGAAGGAAACAGGGCAATTTTCACACACACACACCCCATCTCACTGACACACACACGCATCCACACACACCATCACACACACGCACACCGTCTCACACTCACATCGTCACACACGTGCTCACGGTCACGTGAGGGCACCTGCTAACTCACTTCTGGCTCGCTTCACTGGAGTGGGCTCTCAGGCAAAAACAGTCAAACCAAGGGCTGGGGCAGGGGTAGATGAATCGTGGTGTTTTTATATAATGCGACAGTGATGATGCTTTAGTCGCTCAGGCGTGTCCGTCTCTTTGCGACCCCGTGGACTGTAGCCCGCCAGGCTCCTCTGTCCATGGGGTTCTCCAGGCTGGAATACTGGAGTGGGTTGCCGTGCCCTCCAGCGATCTTCCCGACCCAGGGATCGATCCCACATCGCCTGCACTGGCAGGATTCTCTACCGCAAAGCCACCAGGGAAGCCCGTACAATGTGACACCTCACGGTTGTTCAAAGGCCTGCGGTAGAGCTCATCACGGACACGAGGAACACAAGACGGACCTCGTAGAGAGGCACGATCCGGACAGCAGTGCAGTGCGGATACGACACACACACACCCACACACCATACACACACACAAACCATACACACACACCACACACCACACACACCACACACCACACACACACACACCACACACACACACACACACACACACCACCCACACACACACCCACACACCACAAACACACACTAACTGCCCCCACACACACACAGGAAAGGCAGGTCCTAACGACACTTGAGCAGGATTCATCACACACACGCACACACGCACACGGGAAAGGCACAGACACCTGCCCCACAGGCCGTGTTCTCTGGGTGGCAAAATCGATTTTCTCTCCTCACTTTTCTGTTCTTTTGGTTCTGTCTCTTGCACACTGAACTTGAGTTTTTTCCCACAACCAAACTCCAAAGCTTGCCTCTCGTTAAAGCTCTCCGCGGAACCCAGGAAGGAGCCGCGGAAGGTCCCCGGGCCTGCAGCTGGCCGCTTGAACTCCAGCCGGCCGCTGGCCTCGGAGCACCTGGGACGGGGGTGACACCTGACCCACTGCTTGGGGTCTCTGAGGGCGAAACTGAGCATGGCTTGGTCTCCCGGAGCAGAGGCCGCGGCGCCGGCTCAGTTACAGGCGGCGGACTCTGAAACCTCACGGTGATCGAGCGGCTTCTCCACGCCTGAACAGGCCGCCAGCGAGGGCCTGGGGCTGGGCCGCACGCGCCACCCCGCCACGCGGCCGGCCCTGCGGGCAGCGGGGCAGGGCTTCCTGGGCGCGCGGGTCCGGGCCGAGGGCGGCAAGAGGACCCCGGCTACGCGGAACAGAGGGGCAGCGTGACCGGCAGAGCGGCGGGAGGACAGCTCGGCTGTGACCGAGCCGTGAAGCGGGGACGCCGCGGGGGGAGGCGGCCTGACGGGGCGGCCGTCAGCAGGCGGACCCCGCAGGAGCGACCCGGGCAGGGCGCGGGGCAGGGCCACCGGGTCCATCCAACCTTCACTCTGGACTGAGAAGCTGAGCGGGGGACGTGAGGGCCGGTGAGACGGACGGACTCAGGGCCACACGGCAGACATCAGACTCCCGGGGTGGGGGTCAGGGCCCGGGAGGCCCGCCCGGGGACAGCAGCTCCCGACTCCCCGATCCAGCCTCAGCCTCTGTCCGTCCGGCAAGCTCACCCCACCGCAGGGCCTTGGCACGTGCCGGCCGGGGCCTGGATTCGCTTTCTCCAGGGCCCTGATGTCTGGCTCCGCCCTCACTTCTAGATGGAAGCTGAACCCCGAGATGCCTTCCCTGACCTCCTGGCTGAAGTCGGCCCCCGACACCGCCTCTGACCCCGTGTTATGACAGGCCTCCTCCTTTGGGAGCACCCACCCGTGCCAGACATCCTCTCACCCCGAGAGCTGCCAGCTGAGGGCCCACTCGTGCCCCAGATCCCAAGGTGCACCCTCACTCCCACAGAAGTGCCTGCCACGCTCAGGATCACGCCTCCTGTGCACACATCCGGTGGGGTCACTCCCTCTTACAGAGGAGTACCCAGCCACGCTCAGTCCATGCTCTGCTGGCGGCTGCGGTCAGCCCAGGGCCGCGTGTTCGGGTCCCTCGGGCCCACTCTGGCCACCAGCCCGGAATGAAAGGAGAGAACTGGGCCCAGCATCCCAAGGTCACGGGCCAAGTGCGGAGGACGCTGCTCCCCAGTTGAGCACAGGCAACACCAAGGTTACTCCAGGCTAAATAAACAAGAGGACAGGGCGGGAGGGATGCGTGGACACAGCACGTCAGCCGGCTGACCAGCGGGCGCAGCAGCCGGGCCTGCAGGGACGTGGGCAGAGCCGTGGGGTTCGCCCTGGCCAAAGGGCTGCAGGCTGGGGGAGCTGCCCGCCTGCAAGGACAAGGCCCACGGTAACCCCCTCGGGGCCAAGGGGCCCTGGGGGAGGCCTGCCTGGCCCCGGTCCCTCCCGTCCTGTCCTCAGACCAGAAGACGGACCCTCCAGTGACGTCTGCCCTCTTCTCCAGGCGCGGCCTTTCGGAGGGGCTGCAGGGCCGTTCTGCCCCCCAGCTGGCCTGAGGGAGGTGGGGCTGGGGGGCCAGCTGCCCACACAGCCCCTCCAGCCTCCACGTGTCCTTCTGGGCCCTACGGAAAACACAAAATGAACCCAGATTCTGCAGAGCTTTGCGCCCCTGGAACCAGAAACAAAGCTGCATTCTTCTGGGAAACAGGCTCGTCTCAGAGTCTGAAAGGCCTATGACACCAACACCCAGCAGGAACCTTGCGGTTTCAAAGATGCAGGAGCCGCTTCCCCAAGGTCTAGAGGGGATAGAGGAGGGCCGAAGCCCAGGTCCAGACCCCTGCAGAGGAGCTGCTTCCCTGGAGGGTCCGGGCTCTGCTCAGCTCTACCCGGCCTCCAAGAGGGGCCCATTCACAGACGCGGAAACTGAGGCTGGAGAGGGCAGTGGTCTGACTGACGGCCCCACAGAGATGTGTCCCTGGAATCCTAGGGATATAGGCGATCTTATGGGGGAAAGGGTCTTGGCAGATGTAACTACGTTAAGGATCTCAAAATGAATTGTCGTGGATTTCCGGGGGGATGAGGGGAGGGAGGGGGGCTACAACCAGTGACCGGTATCCTTATGAGAGACAAGAGGAGGGGCCACGTGGAGACGGAGGAGGAGGTGCGGCCACAAGCCAAGGACACCTGCAGCCGCCAGATGCTGGAGGAGGTGGGAAGGACCCTGCCCAGGAGCCCCCGGAGGAGCGATGCCCCACGACACCTGGATCTCAGGCCTCAGGCCTCCAGGACCAGTAGTGGTGTTCAGGCCCCTGGTCTGTGCGGCCTTGTTACAGCAGCTGCTGGAGCCCAGGCAGGCAGCTTCGCTTGCCTCCAAGGACTAAATGGAGATTCAGGCCGGTGGGTGGGACCCCAGAGTCTGAGCTGAAGGCAGCCATGTGCCGCCCTGGACAGACAGTCCCAGAGAGAAGGACCGGGCCTGCCTGCCTTTACTTAGGTTCTGAACACCCTCCAGCATCTGACCCAGCTAAGCAGGAGGTACCCAGGGACCACCTCCCTGGCTTTGCAGTGAGCCCAGGGGCCCAGTGTGGCTCTTGTAGTCTCTGCGGGCAGCAGGCTGAGTGTGGAGCCTGCAGGGAACCAGGGACGTGACCGGGCCGAGGCTCAGAGAGGCCGGAAATAGCAGAGGCTGCTGGGGCAAGGGCGGGGTCGTTGGGTCAGGGCAGGAGGCTTCAGGGAGCCAGGCTGGGGCTAGCAGCATCGGGGTGCCCCCCCCCACCGCCCCCCACCCCAGCCCCCATGGGACCTTCTCAGTCACGCCTGCCTCCGGGGCTGAGCCCTCACTGTGCACACGAAGGCCAGACTGGGGCACGTGACCCCAAGGATGACACCCACCCCTGCTCTACCGTGACCCCCCCCCGGTGCTTGCTTCCTCATCCTCAAAGGGGAGGACACCCCAACCTCGGGGTTCTGGGGAGGCCCGAGATGGCGCAGAGCCGGCCCCGTGTGTGAACACTGCCATTTCCACCCCAGGCTGGGCGGAGATGCCGGAAGTGGGGCGAGGCGACGGCAGTGACCCTCCCCACCTCCGTCACCCGGGGCAGCCCCAGGGAGACACCTTGTGCTCATCACCCCCAGGGGACCCCCCCAGCCCCCTCTAAGCCAGGCACAGTGGTGGCCCAAGCCTGGGCCCCGCCATCCAGCGCGCGTACCCAGAGCCGCGAGCCCAAATTTTCAACGTACGCTCCTCTCCAGCGCAGCTTCTCCCACATCTGGGGCCAGCGGGCTCCACTGGGAGGAGCGGGCTCTGGGCCGGCCTTTCCCCTGGAGACACACAGGCAGGGCTCCCGCCAGCCTCCTTAAGTGCAGCACCAAGGATGGACGGATAGACAGGGCAGGGGCCGTGAGGGGACGGGCACTGAGGTGGAGAGGCCACTCCTTCCCGTGCAGGCCAGCCCCGCACCCCTCCTGATGACCGCGGTGACCCACGGGGCCATGCCCTGCACGCTGCCCACTAATGCCCTGAGAATCCAACCCAGCCCCCGGCCCCCCGCAATGCCTCTGCAGCTGCCCAGACTCCATCTCTGGGTCTTCCTGAACATCTCCTCCCTCCCGGTCCTGCCAGGCCCTACTCCTCCCCGCCCCAGGGCCTTTGCAGACCGTGTCTTCTTCCTAGAGCCCTCTCCTTTCCTGGGCAAACTCTGACCCCAACTCCAGGTCTTGTCCTGCCCTGCCCACTCCCTAGACAAGCTCCCTCAGCCCCTGAGGCTCTCCTGAACCTAACCCAGGAATCATTTCTCACTGCCGGCTCCCTGGCCCCCAACCAGGCCTGGAGCTCCAAGAGTGTAGGGCCACATGTCTTTGAGGAATGGCTTCTTGCGGGGCTGGGTCAGGGAAGACACACAGCAGATCTGCAGCAAGCACTGACCCCCTGAATGAAGGGTGAGGTCTTCCCCTGTGTTTCCACCTACAGCTGAGAAGAGAGGTTAGCGAGGGGATGGTCTCGCCCTGAACCGCCTACAGGACAGGGCTGGACGTTCCGAGGCAACGCCCCTGGGGTCCCAGCGCGACACCCGTCCTCGCTGGCCTGCCCAGGGATGAACCTGCGGGTAGGAGAGGCCGGTCCCCTCACGCCGCTGGAGCCCTTGACCTTTCTCCCCTACCAGGCAGTACTTCTCAAAGCACGTGTGTGTGCAGCTGTAGGCCCACGGGCGCTGCGGGCGCCGCACCAGGGCGTGGGGGTCTGGGAAGTGCCGGGTGGGTGAAAGTGTTAGTCGCTCAGTCGTGTCCAACTCTCTGCAACCCCATGACCTGCAGCCCACCAGGCTCCGCTGTCCATGGAGTTCTCCAGGCAAGAATACTGGAGTGGGTTGCCATGCCCTTCTCCAGGGAGACCCGGGTTCGACCCCTGGGTTGGGAAGATCCACTGCACTCCACTCCAGTACTGCTGCCTGGAAAATCCCATGGACAGAGGAGCCTGGTAGGCCACTGTCCATGGGGTCGCAAAGAGTCGGACACGGCTGAGCGACTTCACGTTCACGTTCTCCAGGGAAACCTCCCGAACCAGGGATTGAACCTGGGCCTGCTGCATTGCAGGCAGAGTCTCTCCTGGGTGGGTGAAGGGGCAGCAGAATTCTCTCCCGCAGGACTTAGAGCTTTTAGGCCTTCTGCCCACCAGCCCGGGGAGAGAACCGTAAGCAGAGCTTCACACGGGGGTTTCTGAACCCCCATTGAGGGCCACCTCGGTTCCCTGGCAGACGGCAGAGGCTAACCTGGGCTGTGCAGTTACCCAAGCGTGTTAGCGTCGTGCCCGGCTCTGCGACCCCCTGGCCTGTATGCAGTCCACCAGGCTCCGCTACCCATGGCATTCTCCAGGCAAGAATACTGCGGTGAGTAGGCACGCCCTTTTCCAGGGGATCTTCCCGACTCAGGGGCTGAACCCGGGTCTCCTGCACTGCCAGAGGACCCTCTACCATCTGGGTCACCAGGGAAGCCCAAAGCTGCCTTCAGACCCCGAATCTCAGCTTTCTCCTCTACCACCTGGGGAGAGCGAGGCCCAGGTCCCAGGGCAGAAATCCTCCGTGTAGCCCCTGGTCACAGCTGCACGAAGAGGCGAGGGCGACTCCGATGGGCCTAAGAAGGAGAGCAGCAGGGAGCAGGTGCCCACCCCCCACCCCATGCCTGGCTCAGCCTTGCTCTGTCTGGCAGCCATTTTTTAAAAACTAAATTCTTTCCAGTCTCACTTATAGGGTGAATTTCAGTGCCCCCACGCAAAGGGTGTGCAGATGTTTCATCATTTTGAGTCCCCCCAAATCCCTGCCAAACTGGACCCGCCAGGGCCAAGAACGAGGAGGGCTGTGTTCCCTCCCAGGCTCCGGGCCACACCCCTGCAGCCTTTGGGGAGGAGCCGGGTGCCGAGCAGGGTGCCCAGCCGGGGCCGCGGGGCCCGGGGGGCACAGAGGCAGCAGGGCGGTGCGTGGACCCGTGAGAAGACAAGGAGCAGCGCCCAACGCAGCGGGAACCGGACGAGGGTGCCCACACGGCCGCTCGCTGGACGGGCCGGCCGGGCAGCGACTCGCCTGAACGCTTGTCTCCCCTTCTGGAGCCCGAGGGCTCGGGCCCGGATGCAGAGGCCGCAAGACACACAGACACCCCCGTCACACCCTCCCCGTCCCCCCAGCCTAGGGCAGGACTCCTGGGAGGTGCGCACCGGCCCCGCTTCTGTCCCACAGGTGACTGAGGAGAAGCGAGGCACGACCCTCTGCCCGGCTGCTTCTGCGGCCTAAGAGCAGAGCTGGCAGCAGCCTGGGAAAGTTCTGGGCGGCCGTCAGCTGGCCCGCGGAGAGCAGATGACCTGTGTCCGGGTCCCGCCTGGCTCCCCCCTCGGGGCCTCAGGACGCTCGCAGGGAGCTGGTCCTGGGATATTTATATCTGGGAGGAAGGGCAGCCCCGTGCTTGGTCCACGAGGAACTTCCTGTCCATCGGGGCCACGGGGGCCAGGGCAGGACCAGAGCGCCCGAGAGGCCAGCCAGTCACGCACGAACAGCCTCGGGCCAAGCGCCAGCCCTGGGAACGCGCAGTCCCCTCCGCTCTCCGCACGTCCGGGGTCAGCGGTCACTTTATTAATAGCAGCCCCCGAGAAGAGGTCACCCCCACCCCAGGACCGGCATCACCCTTCCTGCGGGCTCAGCCGAGCGACCTGGGGGCATCCCCGGGAGGGACAGCCAGGGGACACAGCCACCCTGACTGCCGGAGCTCTGGACCCAGCAGAGAGAAAAGCAGGGTTCCTCCCTCCCGCCATCAACTACAAGACGGCAGCAATTTCGTAACAGCTCTTGGGGGGCAAAAAGAAACTGCACCACTGTGTTCTGTGGCAGAGCGACACGCCCCATCCTCAGAAACACAAAGCTGAGAGGGACAGGGTCTCAGAACCACACAGAACATCCTGTCTGAAAGCGTCTGTGCCATTAACACAGAGAAAGCCCTGGGAAGTCAGTCACCTGGACCTTCCCTCCACCCCTGCACAGTAAACCTCTAGATGAATCCTCTACTGCCAGGAAAAGTCGTGAGAAACTGAAATTCACACACACACACACACATACACACAAAATGACTGCTGGCCCTGCCCAGGGCACCCCTCAAGTCACCGAGAAGCCATTTCACGTGTAGCAATTAATAGGAAATATGGAATCAGCAAAAATGCACAAAAGTGTGCTGATCAGAACGGGTGGTTGGCAAAAGCAGGGTTACTTTGCTCCTGTGTGGTTTTAAACGCACCTGCAGTGAGGAGGCTTTCCGTGTATTATGAAAAAAGTGGACTTTTGACAGAATTAACTCCAGGAAAAGCATCCAGGCTACACCTGGGTGGAGACTTTGTGTGTCAGGAGCCCCACAGATCTGACGCCTCCCCCCACTGGCACGGCCACCACACCTGGGTGCCTCCTGCAGGCGCTCTGGAAACACCCTGGATCTCGGTTTGTCTATGGAAAAGGGGACAGTAACAGTCACCCTCTACTGAGCCCTCCCTGGGAACCAAGCTCTGAACTCCAGTCCCGTCAGGGAGGAAACTGAGGCTTGGCCGTTAGGTGACCTACCCAGGGCCTCAGAGAGCCAGACTGGACAAGCAAGCACGCTCCGCTTCTCAGGTTTACAGGAGGTGGGACGCAGGCCCTCCACGGTGGAGAGGAGCAACCCTGCCCCCTGGTGGAGGAGACAGCCCGTGCCCCCCTCCTCCTGGCCCTCTCTGCAGACAGCAAAGTGCAGGCAAGGGGCCGGAGCCCCACACCCAGGGACGACCCGCCAGCCACTCCAAGGCCAGCAGGATGGGAGCCAGCCAACAGCGGCCTCCACCGGCTGGGGCCTGCTGGGTCCCGAAGGCCCCTGCTCTGAGGGGTGGCAGTGAGCCGACCTGCGGAACCCCAGCGCTGCCTCTGAGATGCTCGTGACAGCCCCAGGAGGTTCCCAGGTCACCAAGGCCTTCCGTCCCAAAAAAGCAACGGGCCCTTGGCACCTGTCGCCATTGCTGGGCAAGTCACTGCTTCCCACTGCCCAACTGAGGACCTCCCAGGAAACTGGAAGGGCCGAGGGGGCCAGCTGGTCAGCAGACAGATGGAGGTCTGGGAGGTGGAGGGGAGAGGGGCAGAGGCTAGGCCGGCCCACGGCTGCCAGCCCAGCCCCAGGCAGCCCACCAATGTCTCCAAGACCAGTCCTGAGTCCAGCCTGAGTTCTCGTCCCACCAAGGCCCGGCCTCTGTGGGACGGGCCTGGGGGAGGGAAGAGCACCCCCACCTATAGCCCTGCCCCACCTGCAGAGGTCTGGAACCCTGAGCTGTGAGACAGGCGGAGCCGCCACACCGAGGGCTTCCCGGGAAAGGGAGACAGCTGCTTCAGGGGCTCAAGCTGGCCTCTGGCCTCCTCCAGCCACCTGGCTCCTGACTCTGACGTTCCCCAGCCCAAGTGCAGGTCTCACCAGAGGGCGGGAGAATTGAGGCTCTCCAGAGCCGCCTGGCCCGCAGGGAAGGCACTGCAGTCAGGGCAGCCGCAGGGCTGAGGCTCCCACCCAGCCCAAAGTGGTCCTCAGTCCCTGCGGTGGAGAGCTTCCGGGGACCGGAAGAGGACTCTTGGACTGGACCGGGGCGTGCCCAGCGTGGACACCAGCTGGTCCAGGTGGGCCCGAGGGCTACTGAGGCCCCGGCCTCCCCTCCTCTGTCCTTGGCCCTTCTCCCCCACTTTCTCCCCCACCCCGCCCCGGACCTTTCCTTCCGCGTCCTGTGCAGACTTGTAGAGCAGCCATGGATGACTCAACGCCCACCCCACCCCCCGCCCAAGCCCTCGTGCTCACAAACTCCACGGCCCCCCTGCAGGCTTGCCTTTCAGAGAGGGTGGTGTGTGCAGGCTCAGTTGCTTCAGTAATGTCCGACTCTGCAACCCTATGGACTGCAGCCTGCCAGGCGCCTCTGTCCATGGGATTCTCCAGGTAAAAATACTGGAGTAGGTTGCCATTCCCTTCTCCAGCGGATTTTCCCGACTCAGGGATCAAACCCCCATCTCTCGTGTCTTCTGAACTGGTAGGCAGGTTCTTTACCTCTAGCACCTCCTGGGAAGCCCTTGTTCAACACAGAAGTGCCCAAGCAAGCTCCTTCCTTGTTCCCACAGCGCATCCCAAGGACTAGTCACTAAAACACACCTTGGAAGGTGCTTCGTTCCTGGGCAGATGACGAGCCCCCTACCCTGTTCCTGCAGTTGCCAAATGTAGCAAGGAAAAACCCAGGGCAGTATCACAGAAGCAATGAATACACATGTCTTAAATAGCATTTGAGGCATCCTTACACTTTTAAGCACTCATCTTTTATCTGAGATTCCATTCCAACCGGAGTCTGGTATTTAATCTAGCAATTCCACCAGGACATTTGCAGAGAAAAGACTCATAGAGGCCCCAGGCTTCACCAGGGCTGGAGGGGACCCCACACTTCTCACCCTCCAGGTCTGGGTACCCTCCTCCCAAAAACAGGCAACAACAGGTGGAGGGGGTGGGGCTCACTCCGCAACTGCCTCTCCCGCAGCTTCTGAGAAACAGGCAGGACTGGGTGATCTCACCTTCTCTTACTTCTGGGACTTTTCTGGGCTTAGCCCCTGATTCCATGCGGGGGCCTTTAGGGATGACCGCTGGGGATGGTCTAGTGAGTTCATTCCCAGGGAACTCAGGTCCGGTGAGGGATGGGAGTCCTGGAGGCACCAGCAGGCCCGAGGAGAAACAGCCTCAGTAAATGCAGTCCGGGAACCCCGGTCTGCGCCAGTCCCGGGAGGAAGCTGCTGCCGCCAGGGTCCACTCCTCTTGGTCCTCTAGACCCTGTGAAGACCCTCTGGCCGCCTTCCCTCACAGGCAGCCTTCACCTTATTCTGAAAAGTCTTCCCCGGTCAGTGTCATCATCTCGAAGTCCTTTGCATGAGGTGGAGTGATCCACTCTCCACCCAAAGCAAAAGTAGGCTGTCAAGACAGGGGTGACTGGGGTGCCCGAAAGGCTTTGTGAATGCAGATTCCTAGGCCTGACCCTAAACCCTCAGAGCCAGGCTCTGCCCAGGAATCTGCACGCAGTCAGTTGCCCATGGGGACCGGGAACCTGGCAATGGGAAGAAGGTGACATCACTGGGGCTCTGGGCCACTTTGGATGGAGCCTCCCATGTGCCCAGACCCGAGGATCCCGGGAGGCCCAAGGTTGGGGGGTCGTGTGCAGAAGCCAAGACCGTCTGGCATCAACAGACTCCCCTAACCTCTCACCCTGCAGCCTGGCTGGAAGCCCTCTGCTGCCCACTGGAGGGCTGATGTCCACATTACACACCTTGGCCCGCGTCAGCTAGCACAGGCTGGTGCTGATGGCACCATCCTCGTGGGCGTGGGGAGCAAAGTGGGAGGTCAGTGGTGTGGGGCCACCAGGGCTTCAACACACACTGGGTGCTGAGTGAAGACAGCGGCTCCTCCAGTGGGCACTCACGCTGCCCTGAAATGCCCCTCAGGCAGGGGGCATCCAGGTTGGGCAGGGGCGGGACCCAGACGAGCCCAGAGCAGAGGAATAGAAGGCTTTCTAACCCAGCCAAGGTTTAGAGAAGCAGCCCAGGGCCCTTCAGGTAATAAGCGACAGCAGCGTGCTGGGTCTGGAAGGAAGATGCTAAGGCGCGGCAGGCTGCCTGTAAGAGCCGCGGAACATTGCTGAGCATGGCTGGCAGTGGTTTGACGGTGGGTACGAGTCACAGCCCCCGGGGTGTGGCACTAAGGGGGCCTGGCCGCTGGGACTGCGCAGGCAGGTGGACAAAGCAGTGACCCACACAGGGCTGATGCCTCTTGCAGCTGCCCACGGTCCTGGCCGGCTCGAGTGCCAGCCAGGCCTCAAGCTGCACCTGGGGAGTGCAGACATGGGGCAGCACATTCGCTCCCAGCTGGCCCAGTTCCCAGTGGCTGCCTGCCTGTCTCCTGGTCCCGGATAATCTGCAAACTGGGTACAGCTGTCCCCTGAGGACCCGGTGAGCTCTCCACCTGGAACTAACCGGGATCTTCCCAGGTGGCGCTAGTGGTAAAGAGACGGGGGTTGAATACGTGGGTCGGAGGATCCCCTGGAGGGCATGGCAACCCATTTCAGCATTCTTGCCTGGAGAATTCCAGGGACGGAGGAGCTCTAAGGGAACCGGCCAACCTGAAACTTCTCAAGGGGCGGCTGGCTGGCGGGACGCGGCTGGTGTCCTGCAGGCCGAATCCACCCCAGCCCGCTCGCCGTCCCCAGGCTGGACCCACCGGCCACAGCTCGGGTGCTGTCTCCGCGCACACACACGACATGACACTGCGCGCGTGTGGGCGCCGAGGCGCGGGCGTGTCTGCACGCACGTGCACCCGTGCACACGCACAAACACGTGATTTACCGGAGGCTTGACTCCAGCGCACACGCGGCCCCGCGCCCGCAGCCTCGGGCCGGGAGCCGCATCGCCCGCCGTCTGCACTCCGGGGACGGCCAGCACCCGAAGCTGCAGAACGGTATCTTAAAGCTACAGGCCAGGGGCGAACAGGAAGCGCAGAGACCGGCGCCGTGTGGACCCCAGCGAGCAGCCGGCAACAGACCGTCCGCCCAAAGGCTGCAGCGCGACCCCGAGCATGCGCGGAGGCCGAGGGCCGTACTCCGGGAGCATGCGCACAGGGCGCCCCGACACGCCCACACCCACAGTTCCAAGCGCGGGGCCGCGTCCGGAAGTTCGTGCGGCGGCCCTTCCTTCCTCGCCCTCTGATTCGCTACAAGCCACTTCCGTTTCCGCAGACGGTTTCGCGCCGTCTCCTGACGGAACGCGAGGCGTGTCGCGGTAGGAAGTGCGGTCCTGCCCTGTTTTGTTTCCGGGGGAATCTCTATTCTTTGCGGGACGCTGGGCTTCCGGGTATTCCTCTCAGCCTCTGATTGGCTAATTTTATGAATATATTACAACGTGAAGACTTTTTAACTTTTTCCCCCGTTTTCTGAAGCAGTCTTTTTTCTTCACGCTATAATAAGTAGCAGTTTAGGATGAGTTTTATCGTGCCTCCATGCTGGGTGCGGCCGCCTCCAGCGGTGCGAACTATTAGTCACCATAATCGAAAGGCGTCTTTGCTTTAGAGCTTTAAATATGCAGCGCGCAGAAGCGAGGCTGTGTTGTATGAAAGGAGAGAAGGTTAGCACTCCCCTTGACAAGGATGGAAGAGGCTCTCGGGCCTAACAACACGCATACGGTTAAGGCATTGCCACCTACTTCGTGGCATCTAACCACTGTTTTTTCTTTTTCTGCGGTTTGCGCGGCTCGTGGCTGTGCACGCAGGGGCGTGTGCGGCACGCGACGGCACCGCGACAGCGCAGGCAGGGCGTGTGACACGAGGCTGCGGTACACGTGCGCCGCGGGGACAGGCACCTACGCGACTCCACTCCCGCCGCTCTTGGAGCTGCTTGGCTTTTCTTCATAACACAAAGTGGCTCTCGCGTACCTGGCGCAGGCGTGTCGCACCTCCTCATCCCCACCCAGCCACAGAGTCGGGGGCACGGCCAGGGACGCGCCCCGGGCATCGGGACCCCCGGGTGGCTTCCGTTTCCCGTCGGAGCGGGGCGCAGGCGCAGGGGCGGGGAGGCGCGCGGGAGGCCCGGGCGGCCAGCGGGGCCTGCAGGCGGCTGTGCTCGGCCACTCGCGGCTTCTCTCTTTGCGGCTCCGCTCGTAAAGAATCCGCCCGCAGTGCGGGAGAGCTGGGTTCGATTCCTGGGTTGGAAGGTCCCCCGGAGAAGGGAACGGCTACCCAGAGCAGCATTCTGGCCTGGAGAACTCCATGGACTGTATAGTCCCTGCCCGCAGAGTCGGTCGCCACTTTCACTTCCACTTCGGCATCAGACATTCAAGGAACAAACAGTAGCTGAGCAGCCCCGCTCTGCGGGGAACGGTCCAGGCAGGAGAGGGCCCAGCCCCAGGAGCTCACATGCTAGACCATTCCAGAGTCTTAATGGACACTTCAGGGGGCGAGCATAGCACGCGGCAGTGGTCGGGAAGGTGGGGCCCAAGACACCCGGGATCAGGAGTGAAGGGAGGGAGTGAGGAGCCATGGGGACTCTGGGAGGACCGTCCAGACCAGGAGAGCGAGTGCAGAGGCTTCACCGCCCAGCCAGTGCGGCTGCAGGGTGGGGTCAGAGGGCAAGGGCTACTGGCCAGGGTACCAGGGAGCAGCAGAGGGTGTCCCACAGCTGAGGGTCAGGCCTGGCGGCTCGGAGGGCAGGGTGGAGAAGGCGGGGGGCTGGTCCAGGTCACGAGAAGTGGTCACTCGGGACACACGAGGTGAAGGTCGGGCGCAGGAGGAGCAGGTTTGGGGAGCTGGGGGGCTGCGACTCGGCCTGGACCCCAGGCAGCAGGTCTGGCCTGTGGACCGGACACTGCCACTCGTCAGCACGCTGGCCATGTTTAAAGCCACGAGGCCGGTCAGGCCGCTTAGGAGAGCATGGACAGAGGCAAGTAAGGCCCGAGGCCTGGCGGGGCCGTCCCCACGCTCTCCGGCAGTCAGTCTGCCCCCCACCAGCCCCTGCTCTCCGGCCCTCCCACCATCTCCCGAAGGCCTCGCCTCAACCCTCCCCGCTCCCCTGCACCCCAACCTTTTGATGAACAGGTCTCATGTCAGGAAAACACGTGACCTTAAAACAGGCCAAAGATGGCCAGGTGTCCAGTCCAGAGTGCCGTGCAGAGGTGCCCGCTGTGGTCTACAGACAGTTTCACAACCGCCATCGCGGGCTGTCCACAGACCCTTATCCTCAGAAACATCAAGCCGTGCCCCGCGGGGTGTCCAGCCCTGGGGTCCTGTGGAGTTTCACCAGGTCTGAACCCCCCTGCGAATCCATCTCCCGCTGCCTGTGTAGAAACCTCCTTTGAACCCGTCATCACATCTTACAGGTTTCCTCACTGACTCACGTAAAACCTCCGTGGAGTGTGCACTGGCTGAGTCGTCGTCTGCCTCCTGCCGTTCCTGACCCCAGCGCTCCACCCCTGCCCCATCCCACTCCAGTAACAGCTACATGTTAAGAAAGGTAAGTGCTTCTTTGGGAACAAAATTACAAGACAGGAAATTCTTTATTTTCAAAAAGAGAATGCATTTTTACATAAATCTACAACAGAGAATTCAAATGTAGAAAAAATAAACTATATTCAAGGACACGGCACTCTGCACACATGCCCCTGCCCCGGGGCGAGTCCGACACCAGAACCAACAAAACCCAAAGAACCTCAACCTTGGTCGAGGGAAAACCAAGGCTGCCACCGCCACGCAGCCTCAGCGTCTCCCACCCAGACACTCAGGCTCTGCAGGCTCGGGGGTCCCTGCGCTGGCGGTTCATTCCTACGGCAGCCGAGCCATCGGCATTTCTGCTTCTGAAGGGGAGGCTGGGGGAGAGTAGCGGGGTGGTCCCCTGGCGCCTGTGACTGTCCTCGGTGCCACAGCGGCCGCTGGGCGGCGGCCTCCTGCTTCCTCGTCTGCAGAGCTCCCTGGAGGCCGAGGACTGGCCTCGCCACTGGACCCAAGCAGGGGACACGCCTCCACCACAGAGGCCTCGGGATGCCAGGTGGACCCGCTGCAGGGAGGGGCCCCCGTGAACGGCAGCAGCTCCCTGACTGCGCTGCCCTGCAGTCAGCGCCCCCAACTCCCACGGGCCTGCTGGCAGGGAGAGGCCCCTGATCAGAGCCCAGGTGGGCAAGGCGGGTGGATGACACCATCTCCCTGTGAGAAGCCAGCTCCCGAGCCCACCCGTCCTGAGGCTGGTGGCGGGGGGACCAGACCAGGACTGCCCGCCCCTGCCCTCGCCAGCGTCTGCCATGGACCACGAGACATCGCAGGGGCCTGGGTGTCTCTGCAACGAGGAACCCCACCGCCTGCCCGCAGCCCCACACCTACGTGCCGGGAGCCGGCAGGGCACTGGCTAGTCCTCTGCGGTCCTGGGCTCCGCAGGATGGAGTGGACACGGCGTTCAGGGGATCTGCCAGAAATCCTTTCAACCTCCTGCCGACTGCGAGACTTCTCGTAAAAGAGCCATGCGGAGAAGAGCGCCGGGTGAGAGCTCGGCTGCCTTCAGCACGGCTCAGGGTGCTGCTTGTCGTGTGACCAGCCGTGGGACCAACGGAAGCACTGAGGGTGGTCCCCACGCCAGCGTCACGGGGGAACGACCCCAAAGCACAGGCTTTCCATGGACATCGCGCAGTGTGCGCTCTGTGCTCCCCAGACAGACTCAGGACGCGTGGTCGCGGGCAGGACGCTGTCACCAGAGCGTCACTGAACACACGAGAGACGGCCCTCTGAGACTGGCAGCCAGAGCCCATGCTGGTGACGGTCACAGCGCCGGCGCCGGGTGAAGAAACCGCAAAAATAGTACAGGATAGTGACCGGAAAAAGACACAACTCGTGATAAATTGAACTTCACCTTTTTGTAATAAAAAATTAAAAATTTCTGTGGACTCTCTGAACACAATATTTCTGTGGACTCTGAACACAATACAGCCTGGGAACTCTTCCCCGGACGGTGAGAAAGGAATTGGCAAAAACGTCACCAGCAACTTCCAGACCCTCAAGTGGGAGACACGCCCCAGCCAAGTCTCTCCAGGGGCAGCTCAGGCCCAAGCCCCGCGGCCCCGGGCCGGGCCGGGAGCCTCTCCGAGGGGGGGCCTCCGGCAGCGCCCGGCGCCCGGGTCTAACAGTCGCTCTTCCAGAGCTTGATGGTCTTGTCGTTCTCCAGGGCGGCCGAGGCGACGATGTTCTCCGTCGGGTGGCACGCCGTCGAGATGACGACGTCTGCGAACAGATGGTCGGCGTCAGTGCCCCCCGTGGGGCACACAGAGCCAGGGTTCAGGGCGGGGGCACAGCAGGGGGCCCCGCCCAGGCCCCGGCGAGGCCAGGGGTGCCCCATGGGCCAGAGGCATGCTGGGGCCGCCGTCAAGCTCGCAGCGCGGACGTCGCACCCCCCACACCCGCACCACAGCTGCCCCGCTCCCGGCATGGGCCCTGATGCCCTGTGGGGCCGGCTCTGTGAGTCCACCCGGGGCGGGCACAGCAGATCCCATCATGAGCTGCCCCCGGCATCAGGCAAGTCAGTGCGTTTATAGCTTCTCAGGAAATGGAACCCCAGCATTTTCCCTCTGGCTGGGGCGGCTTCAAGTGAGCCTCTGAGTGTCCTGCCCGCGCAGCAGAAGCCACAAGCTGACAGCGGAGACCAAAGGCGGTGGGCAGGGGCAGGCCCTGCTCCCAGGGGAACTGCGTTCTTAGGGAGAGGGTGTCGCCCCGGGCAGCTAAGGGCTCCACACTGCTGGCCCCTGAGCGCTGGGGAGAGGAGCATGGAGGGGGCGCCCAGGAGGAGCCCGGGTCAACAGCGCCACCTCCACATGGGGCCCCAGACATTCCCGGGAGGCCACGGACCACAGTGACTTCAGAGCTGGGCAGCTGGCTGCTGGGAATGAGCAGTTAAAGCTGGGGCCAGACTGTCCCGACAGCCCCACAAGGGGAGGCATCAGACTGTCCCCCGACAGCCTTGAATCAGGAGGCGCCGCCCTGGCGCTGGGCAGTGCCGGCGGCAGCTGACGCCCCGCTCACCTGTGTGGCCCTGAAGCTTCTGCACAATCTCCTTGGTCTGCAGGTTCCAGATGTAGACGAGGTTGTCCTCCGAGCCTGACACGATCCACTGCGTTCAGCAGGGGGCAGGGGCACGGGGAGAGAGCCGGGTCAGGGCGCCTGTGCGGCCTGACCACAGTCTGCGCCCACGGCCTCGGCAGGGCACGCAGCCCCCAAACTATCCCCGTCCAGACGCCGTCCCACCGCCTGGCCCTCGCCTCGGGGCGGCCTCTGGACGCTGGCTGTCAGTCACAGCCCAGCTGCTCACCACAAGGCTCCTGCCTGAGCCTGAGGGTCGGGAGGGTGCCAGTGGGGCCCAGGCAGAGGGGGCAGGGCGCCCCCAAACAAGCAGGCTGCAGAGGGGCCTTCACACTGGCAACGTCCAGAAAGCTCCCGCCTGCTCTGTGGGTGAGAGGACCGGGCCTGCCCGCAGGAGGGGCCGGGGAGCCGCAGGGCTGGAGACGACTCACCTTCCCCCCAGTGACGGAAAAGTTGGCGAAAATGCAGTACTTCTCGTTCTTGTGGCCCGTGTACGTCTTCAGGCACTGAAACGGCAGGGACGCCGCTCAGCCACGGCCGCCCCGCGCCCCGCGTGACCGCCCGGCCATGGCCGGACGGCTCTGTGAGCACCGTGAGCCCCGCCCCACAGCCCACCCAGGCCAAGCTCTAACCCGCATCGCAGGGACATCTGCACCAAACCAACTCCACAGTCACGCTCTGCGCCCCGAGGCCACAGCCCAGGACCCTCAGGAGCCCCGGAGACCCTCGCTGTGGTCACCCACCTTGCCTTTGCTGTAGTCCCAGAGCTTCAGCGTGCTGCAAGGCAGAGGGGCTGGGTCAGTGCACGGCGCCCAGGGGCAGGGGCCCCGCGAGGCAGCCGGGGGGTGAGGATGCCCAAGAGGAATATGGGAGCCCCAGGCACGCCGGTAAGGGGTCCTCAGGGCCCCTGTGAAGGGCGAGGGAAGCCTGTCCAGCACAGCCTTTCCTCCTCCCGGGGCGGACCCTGCGGGCAGCCCACCTGCACAGGAGGCTGAGCCCCAACAACCCCCAGGAGGGTGGCTGACGGCCAGTGATGCCCACCCACAGCTGCTCGGCGAACAGCAGCGTGCCCACCACCCCTCGGGCAGGAGGGTCCCCAGTGCCCCAGCTGCACAGACGGGCCCCCGGCGTAGCCCCGGCAGGGAGGGACGGTCTCGGGCTGGGGCCTGGCCGCACACCCACGCCGGGCAGGCACGGCAGCGCTTACTTGTCCAAGGTGGCGGCCAGGATGTACTTGCCATTCGGAGAGAACTTCACAAAGGACACGGGGGGGTTGTCGTCATCTGCGTGGAGCACAGACGTGGCTGCCGGGGGGCCCTGGCTGCCGGGGGGGCTCCCCCACCACCGCCCAGTGAGGTCACCACCACGTGTGCGCACACTGCCACCGCCCACCACTCGTGCCAGCATGAGAGCCGCTCCGCCCCGTGACCCCCCGGACAGGAGCGCTTCAGGAACAAAGGCCCTGGGGCCAGACGGCCTCAGGAGGCCGGGCCTTCAGGCGCCCCCGGGCCACTTCCCCTCAGGGCACAGAGAAGGCCTCGGGGTGGCCGTCTCACACGGGGCTTGCCCACACCCAGCTGCCCTGCGGACATAGCCGCCAGGATTCAGCGGGCCTGAAGGTCCTCCTGAAGGTCACAGTGGGTCAGCGCAGGTTCTCCCTGGAAACCACCTGGCTATGCCACGCCCACAGCCCCACTCCTGACTCGGGGGGCAGCACGCCCGGGGGCCCTAGGGACGCGGGGCGGAGCTGCTGGCTGGGCAGGGCCGGCCTGGGAGGCACGTGGCCCGGTGACCGAGCCGCCCCCGCCTGTGGAGGAGCCCCGAGTGCACCCTGGTGAGGGACCGCGTGGCCCTGGGTCCCGAGCACCGGGGGGGCCCGCGCGTTACCACCTCGGGGGGCCCAGGCCTGCGCCCCGCGCACAGGGGGCCGCTGCTCTCTCTGCCGGGCAGACACTGGAAAGGCACAGGGGGGCACGTGAGGGCCGCCCCGCAGCTGGGACAGGCTCGACCAAGGACGGCCTGAGGGCCTGACGCCCCGGAGCCGAGGTCGGGTGGGGCAGCTGCCTGTAACCTCGGGCCTCGGCTCCCGCCCAGCCGTGGGGCGGCCACAAGCTCAGCTAGAAGCCCTCACTCGGCCACGGGCACGAGGACACAGGTGGGGGCGCCCAGACCCAGGGATGGTGCCACGTCTCGGTCAGAGCGCGCAGAGTAAGAAAACCGCAGAGGCCACCGGGAACCCGCCCCACCCTCCTGCCCTAAGCCTGGCTGCGCAGACCGTGCCGCACAGGCAGGTTACGTCAGACGAGGAGGCTGTGTGGGCCTCAGGGACCAAGCCGATCTGACCAGCCTCCTGGGACCTGCAGGAGGAGGTGGGGATGCCCACAGAGGGCTAGCAGGGAGGCCACGGAGAGGGCCCAGGCGGAGCCAGCCCTGCCCACGCCCTGGCCGTGGACTCCAGCCTCCAGGCGCGGGCACAGGTTTCTACTGTTGAAGCCACCCACCCAGCCTGCACAGGCCTGTGGTGGTGGCCGGAGCAGACCCTCAGAGCCACGCCTGCCCCCACAACAGGCCAGGGCAGGAGGCAGGCCCGGCCCGTGGAGCCCGCCAACTCACCCGACACGGCAGAGGCCTTCCATCGGGACTCAGAGATCGGCCGCCCGACAGTAACCCCTCCCCGCCCCCGTCAGCCTCGCAGGCCCGAGGCCCTGGGGGCACCTCAGCCACCCTCTGGCCACACATACACCCTGCCCGGCGGCACCGCTGGCCACACAGAGCACGCTGCCTTTCCACGGCACCACCCCCACCCCCGGCACAGCCCCACACCGTCCGCAGAGACCCCAGAGCCTCCAGCCCTAGCAGACGGGGCTCGCGGAGGGCCCCAGCCAGGCTGGACGGCAACGCTGAGCGGGAAGGAGCCGGGGAGAAGGGATGGCCGGGGAGAAGGGATGGCCGGGGAGGAGGAGCCCCCGCGGGAGAAAGGGCGTCCCTGAAGGATGCGGCTGCAGGCCACCCCCACTCACCGATGAGCGTCTTTAGGCACTGGCCCGAGGCGGTGTCCCAGATCCGACTGCAAAGCAACAGGCACAGCGGTGACCTCGGGGCACAGGCCCGCCTCCCGTCCTGATGCCTCGCTCCCTCGCTCAGTCTCGCTCAGCGCCACGGGGAGACAGTGGAGGAGAGCACGGCTGGCCCGCTCCGCACCCACGGCCACCGGCCTGACCCGCCCGCCTGCAGGCTCTGCAGGCACCGGCACGCCAAGCACGCAGCCCCGGGGGCAGCACTTCTCACACAGACAGCGTCATCGCGGGCGCTCGTCTGGATGGCCTCTGGTTCAGGGACAAGAGAGCCTGTTCTAAGAGCCGACACTCCCTGGCTGGACGTGCGGGCGTCACGCCAAGCCAGCCGGGGTGCACGTGTGGTTTCCGCCAGCACGACACCCCAGCTCCTAGAGATCAGCCTCGGTCCACTCCTCACACCACGACTTTCTCTTCCTCTCACGTCAGCTGGAAATCCCAAGGTGCACTGGGTGATGAAGGAGACAGGGACGTGCGGACTGTCCACAGGCCACACACGGCTCCTCACACGCAGCCCACACACGGCTCCTCACACGTAGGCCACACACGGCTCCTCACACGTAGCACACACACGGCTCCTCACACGTAGCACACACACGGCTCCTCACACGTAGCACACACACGGCCACACACGGCTCCTCACACGTAGCACACACACGGCTCCTCACACGTAGGCCACACACACGGCCTGCGGCACGGTCGGCCCCGCCGCGCCCCGGGAGCCCTGCTGCAGAGCCGCCGCCGCCGGCTGAGTGCGCTCACACACAGCCGGGCCCGCACGGCCAGGCCCTCCGCGCAGCCCCAGCCGGTCCTGAGCCCCTGGCCTCCTGCAGCTCCACCTGCTCGCCCCGTCTCGGCCCCCGGCCGAGGCCCCGTCTCTGCCAGCCCACCTACCCACCTCTCCCAAGCCTGGACCGATGCGTGCTGTTTCCCAGGCCCGCGGCAGCGCACCCCGCGGCCCGGTGCTGCCGCGGTTTCTCACGCACGCCACTTCTGTCACTCCAGCTCCTCTTATCGGGGCTAAACGTGGACAAATTTCTTTCTCCCTCGTAGCTGGAGAGCCCCTGTGAGCCACGGGTCTGGCCAGTGACTGCTGTGACACCACTCTGCACCCCCAGACCGCACTCACACGTGATGAGTCAGCTTACAGCATCCTCCCTGCACCTCCCCGCACATCTCACAGCGTCCAGACAGCACGCCCGCCGCGAGTGTCGAGGCCACGGGCCTGGCCTCAGACAGCGAGCTCTGGAGACGATGCCCCACCTCCCCCCCCCGACACGGCCCCTGGGAAGGGACCTGGGCTCTCAGCACCTTCTCAGGACCCTGACGTCCCCAGCAGGGCACGCGACGATGCGCACGTCAGCACACCTTTCCTCCACCACCCCCCTCACCAGGGCCACGCGCTTAGGACGCCCAACCTCCAGGGCCCACAGGGAGCCACGACCGGGACAGCTGCACCTCCCCCACCCCACCTGCCCCGTGGGCCCGCCCAGGGAGCAGAGGCTTCCGCCAGATGCCCAGAGGCACAGACAGTGCAAGGAAAGGCCTTCAGATATTCGCTGGCTCAGGCAAGCCAGACCGTCACTTACCAGAGGCCATCATAGCTGCTGGAAACGATCAAGGATCCGTCTCGATTAAAGTGAACCTGAGGATGAAGGAGAGGGAGGAACAGAAGCTCACGCTGAGACCCTCAACACAGACTGGCCCACGGGGCCGGCTCCCGCATTCCAGCCCCACAGCAAAGACACACACGCGGGGCAGCGCTGAGCCCCCCAACTCCCCGAGACTCAAGAGACGCACGAGCAACGTGGAGCAGCGCTGAGCCCCCCGGCTCCCCGAGACTCAAGAGACGCACGAGCAACGCGGAGCAGCGCTGAGCCCCCCAACTCCCCGAGACTCAAGAGACGCACGAGCAACGTGGAGCAGCGCTGAGCCCCCCGGCTCCCCGCGACCCTGAGAGACGCACGAGCAACGTGGAGCAGCGCTGAGCCCCCCGGCTCCCCGCGACCCTGAGAGACGCACGAGCAACGTGGAGCAGCGCTGAGCCCCCGGCTCCCCGAGACCCTGAGACGCACGAGCAACGCGGAGCAGCGCTGAGCCCCCCGGCTCCCCGAGACTCAAGAGACGCACGAGCAACGTGGAGCAGCGCTGAGCCCCCCGGCTCCCCGAGACTCAAGAGACGCACGAGCAACGTGGAGCAGCGCTGAGCCCCCCGGCTCCCCGAGACCCTGAGAGACGCACGAGCAACGTGGAGCAGCGCTGAGCCCCCCGGCTCCCCGAGACTCTGAGAGATGCACGAGCGACACGGGGCAGCGCTGAGCCCCCCGGCTCCCCGAGACCCTGAGAGACGCACGAGCGACGTGGAGCAGCGCTGAGCCCCCCGGCTCCCCGCGACCCTGAGAGACGCACGAGCAACACGGGGCAGCGCTGAGCCCCCCGGCTCCCCGAGACCCTGAGAGACGCACGAGCGACGTGGAGCAGCGCTGAGCCCCCCGGCTCCCCGAGACTCTGAGAGACGCACGAGCAACGTGGAGCAGCGCTGAGCCCCCCGGCTCCCCGAGACTCTGAGGGACGCACGAGCGACACGGGGCAGCGCTGAGCCCCCCGGCTCCCCGCGACCCTGAGACGCACGAGCAACGTGGACGAGGTGGCCACTGCCGCCCGGGGCCTCAAGCAAGTTCGCTTCGTGACGGGAGACACACGAGCAAAACCAAGCCCGAAAACGTCTGGAGGCTTTCAATCACGGACCACAAAACACACGGGGGAAAGGGAACACACACGGCCAACCCAGGCCCCTGCTCCGCGGGGAGAGGCCCAGCTGGCGGGAGCCTGTCTGTGGACGCGGGCACGGCGGTGGTCTGAGCACGGCTTCCACCGAGAGAGGAGAGTCAGGAGAGACACCCACCTATTCAGACACTCCCGAGTGTCGCTCACGCGCGTACCCCTGCCCATTGAGCACCCCCAGAACCACGAGGCACCCACATCGCTGCTCCGAGTGCCCAGACTCCGACCCCCGGGATGCCCAAGCCAGCATGAGCTTTCCAGACAAGGCGGGAACATGACCCAGGCTACTCCAAACCATGCGGCTGGGGAGAGGCGCAGCCTGCAGGTGGGAGGCGGGCATGGGCTGTCTCCACACCAGGCTCTACCTGAATGCGCGACGGGCACGGACGAGACACCCCTGCTGAGCGACAGCCCCCTGACCAGCCCTGGCTCCCGACTGGCTGGTCTTTGGTTTGCCCTCTCTTTTTTCCGACTGACTCTCTGCTTGAACAGCAAGAGCAATCAACATCAGCAGTTCGAGTCCTGGGCAGGACGAGCCGCCTCACAGCAAACGACCCCGGGGGAACATCACGCGCGCCGCTGCGCACGGTGCCTGCCCTGTGCGAGGCCCCAGAGCCTGCGTCTCCCACGCTCCCAGCAGAGGCCGGCCCGGGGCCACAGCTGGGAGAGCCGCCGTCCACCCGGCCCAGGGCCCGGGACGGGGCCACGTGTGCCCCTTCCACGTCTCAGCCGCTGCGGCAGCAAGCAACAGGTGAAACGAGCCTGAGGTACTTCATTTCACCCCGTGTCCCCTGGAGGAGGGCAAGGCAGCCCACGCCAGCGTTCTCGCCTAGAGAACCCTGTGCACAGACGCGCCCGGGGCTACAGTCCGCGGGGGTACAGAGTCAGACACGATGGAAGCGCACACGGGCGCCCGCGCCTGAAACACCACCTCAACACATCGCCAGCACCAGAGATCGCCAGCGGGACACCTGGCTCTCCTCCTCGGTGCTCGGAGTCCTGGAAACCCGCGAGGCTCGCTTTCTCCCACTCCCTCACACCTGAGTCGGGACGCTGCCCGGGTGGCCGGGGGCCTCCGTGTGGACGACGTGGTCCCTGAGGAGCCGTGGTTGCTGGCCCCGCCCGGCGCCCCCGCGGCTACCTCTCCCTGCCCTCTGCCCCACGTGCTCCTCAGCCTCCCAAGGCAACTTTCTCACAAACTCGCAGCACCTGAGCTCATCACACTCAATGCTTTGAACCTGCAAACTGTGATCTGACGGAAGCCCCTCGCAGGTGATGCTGAGAGGGCCCAGAGCCCGCAGGGCGCCCCACCCTGATCCTGACACGTTCAGAGGGCACAGCCAGCAAACACGAGGCATCCCTCTGCACCAGCGCCGGGGGAGGGCAGGACAGCCACAATGAGCATCACACACCAAGCGGCACGCAGACCCAGGCTCTGCCAACACCCGCCCATGGGCGCCGTGGCACAACCGTGCCGCCCTGGGCTTCTCCCCTCTCCACGGAGTGAGAGCCGCCAGTCGGCGCCCACCGGGGGGACCAGCAGAAGGTGTCGGCCACCAGCAGGCACAGAGCTGGAAGGAGCCCCAGACCCTCACCCAAGCAGGCAGAGCTGCAGTAGGACACCCTGACCTACAGCCCCCCTCCCTCCAACAGCAGGGGTGCGCTGGAAAACATGGCTTTAAAACCATGGCGGGCACCGTCCTTGCAGCCCCAGGCATGGGCCGTGACACGGGGCCAGCGGGCCACGCCCGAGGCCAGCACCGTGCCAGGCGCTTCAAGCAGCCCATCCAGGTCAGTCACTCAGTCGTGTCCGACTCTGCAACCCCATGGACCGCAGCACGCCAGGCCTCCCTCTCCATCACCAACTCCTGGAGCTTGCTCGAACTCATGTCCATTGAGTCAGTGATGCCATCCAACCATCTCATCCTCTGTCGTCCCCTTTTCCTCCTGCCCTCAATCTTTCCCAGCATCAGGGTCTTTTCCAGTGAGTCAGCTCTTTGCATCAGGTGGCCAAAGTATTGGAGTTTCGGCCTCAGCATCAGTCCCTCCGATGAATATTCAGGGTCGATTTCCTTTAGGATGGACTGGATGGATCTCTTTGCAGTCCAAGGCACTCTCAAGAGTCTTCTCCAACACAATTTAAATGCATCAATTCTTCAGCGCTCAGCTTTCTTTTACAGTCCAGCTCTCACATCCATACACGACCACTGGAAAAACCACAGCCTTAACTAGACGGACCTTTGTTGGAAAAGTCATGTCTCCGCTCTTTAATATGCTATGGAAGTTGGTCACAGTTTTCCTTCCAAGGACCAAGCGTCTTTTAATTTCATGGCTGCAGTCACCATCTGCAGTGATTTTTGAGCCCTAAAAAATAAAGCCTGTCACTGTTTCCACTGTTTCCCCATCTGTTTGCCATGAAGTGATGGGAACTGGATACCATGATCTTAGTTTTCTGAATGTTGAGTTTTAAGCCAGCTTTTCCACTCTCCTCTTTCATCGAGAGGCTCTTTAGTTCTTCTTCGCTTTCTGCCATAAGGGTGGTGTCATCTGCATGTCTGAGGTTACTGATATTTCTCCCGGCAATCTTGATTCCAGCTTGCGCTTCCTCCAGCCCCGAGCTTCTCCTGATGCACTCTGCATGTTAAGTTAAATAAGCACGGTGACAATAACTAGCTCATTACACGTCCCCAAAAGGTCAAGGCCCTGAGCGCGGCATCAGTGGGACAAAGGCCTTCCATGGCTGAGAATGGTTAAAATCGCTCACCTACAGGACTTCAGGACCTGAAAAGGACCAACCGTTCGGTAACAAGACAGCCTGTTTACACGTGACTCCTACTTTTCAAAAGGTAAACTTGGCTAAAAAGCCACTTCTGGCTCTTTGTTGACAAAGAGACACTTTGCCTAATTCGTTCACGGGGCAGTTTATGGCACATGGGTAGTTTAACCCTTGCACACTCACCCCATGCACGGGGGCGCCCAGAACAGCCACTGTGAACCACGCAGGGAGGATACCTCCCCCTCGACACCCCACGACTGGCCGCCACGACCCCGGGACGCTCTGCCCACTACAGTCACCTCCACACCACACTCGCCACACCAGCGGTCAACACCTGCACCGCTCAGCCCTCGCAGAGCCGGCTCCCTGCCTGCCCCGTGAGACCCCATGCAGGGGCACCTCCCGCCCCCACCCCCTGGGCACAGGTCCCCAAGCACGGCCTCTGCCGTCGGGGCGGCGGCGGGACTCACGGCCGAGACGGGGTCTGAGTGGGCCGGCAAGGTCTTGAGGCACTTCCCTGTCTTCACGTCCCATATCCGCACGCTCTCGTCAAACTGAAGGCAAAGAGAGAGGTGACAGCGGTTCCGCGGGTGGAGCAGAGTGGGCAGCTGCCTGGCCCCGAGCCCCTCAGCGAGCAGCCCGGGAGCGCCCCCCGCCCCACCCAGGGCAGCCACACACTTACGGAGCCCGAGACGATGAGGTTGGACTGGGGGTTGAAGTTACAGCAAAAGACGTAATTGCTGTGTCCCTTCAGGGTTTTCAGACACTTTCCCTAAAATGACATCGTTCCTGGGGATTATGTCCCCAAATATCGGCGTCAGGGTGACCCTGCCCCACCCAACCCGCAACAGCAGAAAAGCGCCTGACGACACACAGCCGCTCACCAGCCGCACCGTGTCCGGAGCTTACCGAGCTCACGTCCCAGATCTTCAGGGTTTTGTCATCTGAGGCGGAAACAAGGAGGTTAGAATCTGACGACCAGGCGACGTCGGATATGCCCTGCGGGAGGAGACATACGGTCATCGCTTTGACAAAACGGGACTAGCCAGCCAAAGTCAGACCCCCAACGTTCAACTGAAGATAACCAGACGTCACGCCCTCAGCTCGGGAGGACTGCACAGATGGACGCACGAGCCTGGCCCAGAAGCCTGTTCCCTGAGGCTCTGCCAGGCCTGCAGTCGGGCACAAATGCACCCGAGGAGGTCAAAGCTGGGAGGCAAATCGCCACCTAAAACACTGGGAAGGAGGCCCGAGTGGGGGGCTCCGACCTTAACCCGGCAGGCCTGGGAGTTGGGGTCCCCACGCCCAGCAGCAGCTTCAGTCAGGGTGGGGCGGAGACCTACCAGCTTGTGACCAGAGATGGTTTTCTCAAATTTCCCATCGTACGCTCCCCAAATCTTAATGAGTTTATCTGCAGCTGGAAGAAAGCAACGGCAGGCAGTCAAGGCCTCCAGCCAACACCTGGGCTGCCCACAGCCGCACCCGAGAAGCCGCGGTCCCCAGCACCTGTCACCAGGCTCCCCCGCCTGGCCCGTCTCTGCAGAGTCTCGCCCAGCAGTCACAGGGCAGGGGCACCAGAGGCTCATCCCCAGCGCAGGGCAGGGGCACCTACACAAACTCGCCAGCCACTCCCCCCAGCAGGCCCCCCGACCGCTCGTCCCTGCAGAGTCTCAGCGCCAGGCACAGGGCAGAGTCTCGACCAGCAGCCACAGGCAGGGGCACCTACACGAGCTCGCCAGCCACTCCCCGTTGGGGCTGAACTTCACGGAGGACACAGCTTTCGTGTGGCCGGCCAGGGTGAACTTAAGAGCGTAGTTTGGCTTCACCGGCGTGGGCTGTTAAGGAGACAGTGCTGGTCAGCAAACAGTTACCCCACTGCCCACTGATCGCCAGTCTGGACGTGACGCCCAAGGTGTAAGGTCAAGCTCTGGACAGCGCCTCCGAGAGCCCTCATCCGCCTGAACACACGTGCCTGACCCTGAGCCTAGACTTCTGCACCAGCCCTGCTTCTCCCGTACTCTGCCATCCAGACTAGAAAACACGGGACCCCTCCCGGAAGCACCCGCCCCCCCACCGTGCAGCCGGGAGCCCCAGCAGCGCCAGCCCTGCTTCGGCAGTCCCCCACCCATGCCAAGGTCTGCCCCCCAAGCTCCCCTGAATCCTGCGCCCTTGGGCAGACCTGCCTGTTGCCTGCGGGCTACTCCACAGGGAAGGGTGGGACCAGAGTTGGAGAGCTTAACAAGAGACGTTGTCTGGGTCTCATAGAGACTCTTACAATCAAGACCAAGGGTTGACAAAGCCCCCTCCCTAGGTGACAGGTGGGGCATCCCCAACACGGCCCATAAAAGCACTGGCTGGGAATGCAGTTTGGAGTAAAAGCCGGCACTGTTTCAGTGGGAAGGGAGAACAGGCTTATGCACTTGAAATAACATTTCCAAGCGTCTCGCAGCCTCCGTGCCCTGGCCGTTCCCTGGGGCCCCCGGGGCCGCACCTTGCTCTGTGTGGCAGAGGATGACGGGGTGGGCTGTGCTCGGGCGGCCTCCGTCTCCGGCTTCTTCTCCTCGGTCGCCATGGCTCTGCAGCGCCCCGGGCGGAGAGGTCACAGCCCCGAGTGGAGGACGCGCCGTGGGCTGGCGTCTGCCGCTCCAAGCCTGCAGCGGGGGTCGGGCCGACATACATACCACGTTGCAAAGATGGGCGCCCTCCAGGGGCCCCCGGGTGGTGCCGTGGTTAAGAGTCTGCTTTTCCATGGCTGGGGCCGTGGGTTTAATCCCTGATCAGGGAACTAAGACCCCATATGCCGCATGGTCCAGCCAAAAATAAATAAACTTACAAATAAAATATATCAAAAAGTTAGCATCCAGGAAAGAGAACACACAGAGGACGGCCTTCCTGAGCCCTGCAGCGGGTGCTGGCCCAGGCTGGGGGCCGCTCCGCCCCCTCCTCCTAGTCCTTCACAGACGTTGCTGCTCTTGCCCCACCTTTCAGCGGCGATTCCTGCTTTGTTACCCACACGTCTGCAGAAACACAGCAAAGTCCAGGCAGACAGAAGGCAATTCTCTGAAAGATCCCCTGATGCACTCAAAGCAAATCAGGGCCTCCCTGGCGGCTCCGTGGTAAGGAACCCGTCTGCCAAAGCAGGAGTCACGGGTTCGATCCCTGGTCTGGGAAGATCCCACGTGCGTGGAACAACAAAGCCTGCGCACCACAACTGCTCAGCCTGCGCTCTCGAGCCGGGAACCGCAATGACGGAGCTCACGCGGGGCCGCTCCTGAAGCCAACTACTGAAGCGCCCCAGAGCCGTGCTCCGCAACAAGAGGGAGCTCATGCAGCAAGACTCGGCAGTGCCAAAAATTAAAAGATGTATTAATAAAAAAGTAAGCACGCATCCCTTGATCAGGAAACAAACATGCCAAGTGACAGGAGCTGAGCTGCAGGAATGCATCCAAGCCCCCAACAGCACTCCCAGCAATGCAACAGGGCCGAGAGCAGGAGCGCAGCCCCCGCGGCCCTCCTCCCGGGCTCAAGTCCGCCGAGAGCAGGCTGCAGACACATGGCCCCGTGAAGAATGCTAACAGCGAGAGGCTCACTGTCCCTGGTGAGGCGGCCACCAGGCAGCCGGAAAGCACAGCCCGGAGCCGGCCCTGCCGTGGAGTCCCTACCGCCCTTCCTAGAAGCCGGCGCCTGAAACACACCCAGACGCCTTGCCAGCCAGCTCGCTGCCGAAGATGGAGAGACTGTGGCGTACAAGCGGGAACCTGGGGAACACCCATGCCAAGAGCCTGGCTTCCCCTATCACAGGAGGACATGCCATTACTGGGATATGTGGCACAGAAGCCAGGTGACTCTGGAAACAAGGGAAGGCATTATTCCAGAGCAGAGCCACCGAGACATCCCCCAAGCATCGCGGACCATCCAAGTCCGGAAGCTGGCACCACTGTGGGCCAAGGCGTTTACACACTGAAGTTCTAGCTCAGCGCTGAAAACTGCAGTCACACCGAGGCGGAACGAGTGGAAGCCGTCCAAAAGCACGTGCCCGGTCTCTTCCTGGAGGAGAAACCATCAAGCAACGCAGCAGTGCAGAGCCGGCCGGCCACCTGCTGCGAGGACCACGGCCCAGGGATGGAGCGGGCTCGCCCAGAGCGGAGCGGGGGAGGCCAGGGGCTGGTCGGTAAACCTGCCCGGGGGTAAGGTGCGGGCACAAGGCTACTCGGTGAATACCGTTAGTGCAACCAGGCCCCGCCAATGGGCCCAAGTGCTGCCTTCCCCTGGGTGGGCGGCACACTGGGTGGGCAGAGGAGCCAGGGCTCAGAGCTGGAGGGTCTGTTTCACAGAAGCCGGCCCCTGAGGGAGCCAGACCACAGCTAGGGCTGA
The DNA here is from genome assembly GCF_016772045.2 of Ovis aries. NCBI lineage: Eukaryota > Metazoa > Chordata > Mammalia > Artiodactyla > Bovidae > Ovis > Ovis aries. The sequence goes on from NC_056056.1 coordinate 2,097,053, forward strand.
CAGAGGGGAAGCCCGAGGCGTGTCCACGCGGAAAGCAAGTGGGAACAGAAGAGGCTCCGTTAGGGATGGGACGGCAGCTCTGAGGCCTGAGTAGCTCCTGTCAGCATAAAAGCCGAGACCTCCAGATGAGGCGCGACTCCCGCAAACCTGCTGCCCTCAGCTGAGGAGCAGGGATACATAGGAGGTCTCACAGAGAAGGTGCCGGACTCCTCCCAGCTCAGCCCCTGCCCAACCCTTCCTTCAGCAAATCATTAACTGCACAAAACATCAGCCCAACTCTTGCAAATACAATACTCTCAACATGTGGAGCCAGCCTCCAGAGCAATTACCAACAGACCCCTCTTGGCACCCAGGTGAGCCCGGCCACCCAAGGCTGAGCCAACCGACTTGGGGGGTGGGGTGTGCTCTTGGTCAACCGGTAAAAGGCAAAACGCTCGGGGCTCCACCCCAGAGACTGGGCCCTCGCCCATGGGAAGAGAGAGGGGCCTCGAGCCGCCGCAGAGTCTGGGACCCCCGCTCTCGGCACTCCACCCGGGTTCTCAGACGCGCCAGCTTACCTCTCTGCCTCCTAAGGAGCCTCGCCAAGCTCGGAGGCAGTGTCTCGCTCAGGACCTGCCAGCGTCGACAGGGAACCTGGGCGAGAAGAAACGGGGTGAGAGGGCTCCGGGGGGCACCTTCCACACCCCCGGAACGGCTCTCGCAGGCCAGGCTGCAAGGGGTCTGAGGTTCCACTGCGGGAGCGCGGTGCGCTGTCCGTGGCCGCGCGCAGCCCCGCGACCCCGCAGCCCCGGGCCTTCCGGCGAGAAGGGGGCCCGGCTGCCTCGGGCAGGGGGCGGGAGGGCGGCGGGCTGCGGTGGGGGCGGCTCCGCAGCTGCGGGCACCCAGGCGCGGGTTGGCCCAGTGGGTCGGGGTCTCTCCCTCTCTCTGGAAGCAGAGGGGGCGCCGCGCACGGCTGCGCTGGGGGGCCGCAGTCCCGGGGCCGGGGGTCGTCACCTGACCGCCGGGGGCGGGGAGGCCCCCCAGGCTCGGCGGTCCGGCCGGGCCCGTGCGCGCCGGGCTCGCGTCAGGGCCGAGGGCCGCCGGGCGCCCGGCGTCGGGCAGGCAGGAGGCGCGCGGCGCGGGCGCCCAGAGGCGAGGCGGCCGGCGCGGGGCGTCCGCGCTGCGAGGCCCGGCGGGGCTGCACCCGGGCCGGGCCCGGGCCGCCGGAACACGTGCGGCGGCGGGGGCCGCGGGGGGCGCCGGCGTCCGCCCCGGCCCCGCGCCCCCCGGGGCGTGCCCGCCGGCCCGGCGGCCCCCGCTTACCTGCCCGGGGCGGCGAGCGGACTGAGGCGGGCGCTCCGGGCGTCGCGTCGGCCGCCGCCTGGGCGGGAGCCGGGCCGAGCTTGACTAGGCGGCCGGGCGGCAGCGCGCGTGCGCGGGCGCGGGGGGGGCGGGCGCGGAGGCGGACGGGGCGGGGCAAGCGCACAAAGCCGGCCTCTCGGAGCGGAGCTACGGGAGGCGACGAGGAACAGAACGCCTCGGCCCGGCTCACCGCCTTAAAGGGACAGTGCGCCGCGCGCGCCCTCTGCTTTAAGGCGTTAACCCTAGTAGTGGCTCGTTGGAAAAGACCGCGATGCTGGGAGAGATGGAAGGCGGGAGGAGAAGGGGACGACAGAGGATGAGATGGTGGGATGGCATCACCGACTCGATGGACATGAGCAAGCTCTGGGAGATGGTGAGGGACAGGGAGGCCTGGCGTGCTGCAGTCCATGGGGTCGCAAAGAGTCGGAGACGACTGAGCGACTGAACTGAACTGGTAGTGAGGAGTTCAGGACCTTCTGCACCTTCTAAACACTGAAGTATGGTGATGCCTACAGGAAGTACTTGCGCGCCCCTTGGGTGTTCACATCCTGAGCGCGCCCTGCAGCAGCGCCCCAGGGAGGAGCCGAGCTCCCCGTCCCCGGGATTAGCGGGGCGCTGGAGGTGTCGCGTCTCTCCGCAGCCGCGCAAGCCGGGGAGTGGCGGCGGCCGCGTCCACAGCCCCCGGCGCGCCTAGGCGGTTCTCCGCGTGGCATCTCCATTAGTATCGGGACACCCCTGTGAGGGGCCCTGGCCTTCCAACTTGGAAGAGAGGAACCTTGAGCTCCGAAAGGTTCGGAACCTGGACTCGGAGCTGCGCCCACCGGCTCCCCCGCAGGATCTGCGGCGGAGTCGGCGGGGCCTTCCCGCCCCTGGGTCAAGAGTTGTCTCCTGAGCCCCCAGCGCGGAGATGCGAACTGTCGCTGCGTGCGGGCTACTCTGGGGTCTGCGGGGTGATGGCCCAGACAGGTATTATTATCTCCTCGGGTTACAGACGGGGAAGGGGAGGCCCGGAGCGGAGGGATCAGCGGCCCAGGAGAAGCCGGAGCCGGTGTTCTGGCCCCCAATCCTGTGCATTCTCACCCCCGCTGCCCTGCTCCTGATACCCTCCAGGTCTTAGAATCGCGGTGGTCTCCGGAGGCCTATTAGAATTTCGTGCAGCCTCTTGTTTCCCAACTAAAAATGGGAACTCCGAATATGACACAGGAACCCGTGCAAACAAAAGGACAGAGCATTTGAAACGGAAATGCCCAGGGAATATGAGTTGTCATAGATACAGGAGCCCAAACTGGCAGCTGGCTGGAGTCAGCCCTTGCCAAGGAGGATGCCAGGGCTGGTGAAGTCCCCGTCTGACCCTGCCTGGCAAGGAGGCTGTGGCTACCAAAGGTAACAAAACCAGCTCTGGACGAAGAAGGGCATCTGCTTCCACCGGCTGCCTGGGCTCAAAACGGAGCCCATTAGGAATACCCCTCTGTTCCCGCTCAGACAGCTCTCCTAGCCATCCACTTCCCTGCCTTCCTACTCCGCTGCTGCCTCCCAGCTGGCTTTTTCCAAACCTCTCTGAAACACCGTCTGAACTAAACTCTTGGGTCCAAATCGGGTCCAAATCCAGTCTCTGCTGGCGGGGTGACCAGACTGGTCTCCATCCTGTAGCCTAGAGCCACCCCCAAGCTGAGCACCCAGATTCCAGCCCCAAGCCGAAAGTACTGCTAGCTCTAGAACTGAGACGCAGACCAGGTTCCCCGGTAAATGGGGCTTGCACTCCTCCTCTCCCCACTGGCCCCCTACTGCCCCACCCCACCTCCCAGATAAAGCCCTCCAGTGAAAATGAAAAAATTAATCTTCTAGATCTCTCGAGTGTTTTTGCAGTCCATCCTGTGGTCATAGCTAAAATCCTGAAGCCAAACAGTGTATTGATAGCAGGTAAAGCAAGTTAACGGAGAAGGCAATGGCAACCCACTCCAGTACTCTTGCCTGGGAAATTCCATGGGGTCGCTAAGAGTAGGACACGACTGAGTGACTTCACGTTCAGTTTTCACTTTCACGCATTGGAGAAGGAGATGGCAATCCACTCCAGTGTTCTTGCCTGGAGAATCCCAGGGACAGAGGAGCCTGGTGGGCAGCCATCTATGGGGTCGCACAGAGTCGGACACGACTGAAGCGACTTAGCAGCAGCAGTGAAGCAGTTTAAACAAGGCAGGCGATCTGTTTATTGTCTCAAGTTTTAAATCCCTTGCTGCTTCTGCTCAGTCACTTCAATCGTGTCCAACTCTGTGCGACCCTACGGACAGCAGCCACCAGGCTCCTGTGTCCCTGGGGTTTTCCAGGCAAGAATACTGGAGTGGGTTGCCATTTCCTTCTCCAAAATCCTTTTCTACCCCTCCCCAGATATGGTCAGACTTAGGAAAATCACAAGTGGAAATGGAAGAGAGGGATAAAAGAGGAGAAAACATTTTGGAGCTTTGTTTCTTTTTTAGAACATTAACTGTGCTTTGGCCAGCAGGAACTAACTGGCCAATGAACTTGTTTCCATAAACATTTTTTATAAATACAGCATATCTCCGGGCTGTCCCCTCAGCCTGAAAACACGAGCATGTCCGGGCACCCTCTCCGCTCACCTGGGTCCCCCCACCAGGCTCTCCGGCTCCCCAGGGCACCCTTACCTTCCCCCACAGCCAAAGCCAGTCCACTGGGGCTTCCTCTCCCGACCCTCAAACCTAGTGAGTCTTCCTGGCTGTGTTTTCAACGCTCCTAGCTCCTTCCCAGTGGAAACACTGATCTTTCCTTGTAATGCCTAGTTCAGTGTTTCCTGGCTGAGCTGAGTCGGGTTCCCTATCACAGCACTCTGAGGAGGTAGCTGGGATAAGAGGAGGGGAAGCACCGGCCACTTTAGTAAGTTTGTTACATATGTTGCCTCTCTGCACGTTCCCAGCAAGCCAGAAGCAAGTTGCTTTACAGCTTTTCACAATGCAGAAACTGAGGTTGAGAATAAGCGCGGCTGAGAAACCGCCCAAGGACATAGACATTCGGCACAACCACGGAAGCCAGGACTGGGAAGGCAGAGGCTGCACTCCCAACCACCAGACCACAAAATGCTCACTTAGTGCTGCTTATCAGAGGGATGGAAGGATGAGTAGAAGGCGGGTAGTTGGGTGGGTGTGGCTGGTAGGATGGGTGCGGGTGGCTGGATGGATGGTGGGTGGTTGGGGGGATGGTGGGTGGTTGGATGGATGCGGATGGTTGGATGGATGCAGGTGGCTGGATGGATGGTGGATAGTTGGATGGGTGTGGGTGGTTGGTTGGATGTGGGTGGTTGGTTGGATGTGGGTGGTTGCATGGATGGTGGGTGGTTGCATGGGTGTGGGTGGTTGGTTGGATGTTGGTGGTTGGATGGATGGTGGGTGGCTGAATGGATGGTGGGTGGCTGGATGGATGGTGGGTGATTGGATGGATCCGGGTGGTTGGATGGATGGTAGGTAGTTGCATGAATGTGGGTGGTTGGATGGATGGTGTGTGGTTCCATGAATGTGGGTGGTTGGGTGGATGTGGGTGGTTGCATGGATGTGGGTGGCTGGATGGATGGTGGGTGGTTGGATGGATGGTAGGTTGTTGCATGGATGCTGGGTGGTTGCGTGGATGTGGGTAGTTGGATGGATGGTAGGTTGTTGCATGGATGCTGGGTGGTTGCGTGGATGTGGGTAGTTGGATGGATCCAGGTGGTTGGTTGGATGTGGGTGGTGGATGGATGTGGGTGGTTGGATGGATGGTGGGTGGTTGGATGGATCCGGTTGGTTGCATGGATGGTGGATGGTTGGATGGATGGTGGGTGGCTGGATGGATGGTGGGTGGTTGGATGGATGTGGGTGGTTGGATGGATGGTGAGTGGTTGGATGGATCCGGTTGGTTGGATGGATGTGGGTGGCTGGATGGATGTGGGTGGTTGGATGGATGGTGAGTGGTTGGATGGATCCGGTTGTTTGCATGGATGGTGGATGGTTGGATGGATGGTGGGTGGCTGCATGGATGGTGGGTGGTTGCATGGATGGTGGTTGGCTGCATGGTTGGTGGATGGTTGGATGGATGTGGGTGGTTGGATGGATGCTGGGTGGTTGCATGGATCCGGTTGTTTGCATGGATGGTGGATGGTTGGATGGATGGTGGGTGGCTGGATGGATGGTGGGTGGTTGCATGGATGTGGGTGGCTGGATGGATGTGGGTGGTTGGGTGGATGTGGGTGGCTGGATGGATGGGTGGTTGCGTGGACGGTGGGTGGTTGCATGGATCCGGTTGGTTGGATGGATGGTGGTGGTTGCATGGATGGTGGGCGGTTGGATGGATGCGGGTGGGCGGATGGGTGGTGGCTCCATGGGTGGGCGGATGGGTGCATAGACGGGTGGAGGATGGATGGGAAGCAGGAAAGAGGCTTTGCCAGTGGGAGCAGTCAGCAAGGGTCTGTGGAAGTGGCAGAGGTGAAATTAAGAAATCACCTCCTTGGAGGACTTGAAGCTTCGGAAAACCCATGTTTTGTTCCCTAGTGACACATCTTTCATCAGGCACAGAACTGATAGGAGTTGCTGGGAGGCAACAGAGGAACTGGGCACGGCAGCCACAGCGGGAGTGCTGGGTGCCCCCCGCAGCAGGCAGCAGGCTGGGTGGGGAGCACCGGCTCTTCACCAGCCAGGCTCAGAACCTTGGATTACATGGCAGGTGACGAGGGAGGGTGGTGGAAGATGTCCAGGGCCCAGGGCCGCCACGCGCAGCTCACCAGATTTTCCAGCTGGAAGCCAGCCTCTGCTGAGCCACCATCCCAGGGAGCTGCCGACGCTGCCTGGAGACCCCCAAGGCCCCTGCCGCCAAGGTCGGGGGGCTTGTGTTAAACCTCCTTTTCCTCTAGTAACTATGCCCGGGCAGCCGGTTTGGGAGACTCTGCCCTCCTTTTCCCTCCCTGGCCTCTGCTCTCCCTTCCCCCGCACCTCCCCCACGGTCCATCAGGACAGGTGGTGACCCCACGACCCCTGCGGCCTGGGGGGCCTGCAGCTCTCAACGCTGGTCTCAGAAGCCATCCCTCGTGCTCACTGTGCCCCTACTGCTTCCTCCCTGGGAGTTCTTCCTCAGTTCCCCAGCGCAGAAAGAACAGGGAAGACGGGAAGCTGCCAGCTCTTGACCTGGACTGTGGGGTTCCTCCTGATGTCTAACGTCAAGTTCCCTCCTTCCAAAGGCCTTTGCCCAGCTTGGACCCCGACTCCACATCCCGTCCCCACCCCCACCCCCAGCTAGGAAGCATCCCTTCATCACCTCCCCTCCAGGCGCCATCCTCCCGAAGGTCAGCCTTATATCTTGTCCACTCTGAGGAGACTGGCTGTCCAGTCTGCCTGGCACTGCCTGTGTGAGAACTGAGAGCCTTCATCACCAGCACCCCCTCCCTCCCAGGGAGCTGGGACTGTCACTTGAACCCCACCTCTGTCCCTCCTGTGAGCTCATAGGTGCAGGGAAGCCCAGCTGGGCTGAGACGCCTCCTGGGAGGGGGTACACTATGTGCTAGACCCTTCTAACGAATGCTTTCGCTTTCACTTCCTGTCGGATTTAAACCCACCCTAACTAGTTTGGCTCAGCTGGTCGAGAATCTGCCTGCAATGCAGGAGACCTGGGTTCGATTCCTGGGTTGGGAAGATCCCCTGGAGAAGGGAAAGGCCACCCACCCCAGTATTCTGGCCTGGAGAACTCGCAGAGAGTCAGACACCACTGAGTGGAGTAGCTAGTCTCAAAGTCCCCAGTACAAAGCCCTGGGCCCTGGGCCTCCACCTGGCTCCAGGCCGCGCTGTCTCTGGGCGGGCCCTCTGCAGGTGGAGCGGGGCGCTGCTGGCATCTGTCTGGCCTGGAGCCGGGCTGGGCGGGTCGCCGGCAGGAATCCCAGGAACGCAGCGCCTGTTTCCACAACCGGGCCCCACCTGTTCCAGTCCGCAAATGGTCTGCACACCCGCTGCCCTCGCCTCTTGGCCCGGGGAGCTCCCCCTGCGGAGAGAGGTTCCCAGCCAGTGAGAAAGAAGCGGCTCCTGTGACAGGAGAGATGGCAATCAGAGACCTAAAGAGCCGGGGGAGTTTTTTCAGAGGCTTTAGAGTATTTTTCCGGGTTGGCGACGGGAGGGGGGTGGGGGGGGGGGGGGGGGGGGGGGGCGGGTGTGGATTGTGCAACAGCGGCATACGGGGCTGTTTTTAAGGAATAGAAATCTGGCTGCTGGTTTCTCACCTGTTTCCCTTGTCATGTCAAACTATTTCCACTTGTCCGTGTTATAAAACCCACTGCAGCTGCCCTTCCCGAGCGCCTACTGTATGCCTGTCTGAGTCCTGGCCTGAGGATCATAAGAACAGTCCTCTTAAACCCCGAACGTGGTGGTAAACTGTTCTGATTTTCACAGATGAGGAAGACGGAGGTTCAGAGAGTCCCAAGGCCAAAGTGGACGGCAGAGCTGGGACTTGACCTGCCCTCGGCCTGGAGTCCACGGCGTGTCCCTCTTCCCCGCGCAGATTCGATCTCCCCATAGCTGGACCCACAGTCACCCTGCGGCCAGCCCCACTGCGAGGCTCCTGTCTCAGGCTTCTCCCGCGTCCCCCTACAAGGCGCCAGCGATCCAGTTCCCACAGCCGCCGTGAGCCCTTGGCTGCAAGCTTGGGTCGCGGCCAAGGTTCCATGTCTGCAGATTGCTTCTGTGGGCTAAGATCCAGGAGCCCAGTTGGGTCGCAAGATGGGAACCTTCTCGGTGGGACATGTAACCCAGGAGAAGGGTGCCCTTCATGTGGGTGAGTGAGAGTGCCAACCCGAGGTGTCTCTACCCGGGGTCTCGCCCGGGGTCTCGCCCGGGGGCTGGAGGGGACCCAGGGCTGCAGCAGGGCACGCGGAAGCCAGGCAGACCCAGCACCCGCCTCGCTGGGTTTCCCACGGCTCGCTGAGAATTCCCTGACGAGGAGCAACCGGCCTAAAATAGAAAAGCTGACACTGGGGAAACGCCAGGGGCCAAAGTCTGTGCCCAGGCGGTCTTGCTGCAGCCGCTCTTCCAGGGAGCCTGTCCGCTTGCCTCCATCCCCAGGGTCTTTAAATCCCCCCGCAAACAGCTAAGGGCCTGGCATTTGCAGGGATCAGGGGCGTGGACCGGACCGGCCAGCCTCTGCGTTTCCTCACGCCTGTCTTCTTCTGTGAGCCTGGCCTCAGGGATGAAACCCGAGGCAGAGAGGGCTGCCTGGCCACGCCCAGACCCTTTGCAAGAGCTTCCAGCCCCCAGTGGACAGGACAGGCGTTCCCCAGCTGTGGGCTTGCTCTGGGAAGTTGGAGCGGGCTGGAAATTGGGGCCGTCTGGTTCTGTCTCGGGCAGAGGAAGTGGGGTGTGGATGTTCTGGCTAGTTCTAATCCCAGACGGTAACTTATGTAGAAGCTGTCTGGGGACCAAGCAGGAGGGACTGTGACGGTAGGGCTGCCGTTTAAATGAGAGAAGCAGCGATGCCGACAGCCCCAGTGAAGAATGGACCTCGGTGCCCTGTGAGTGCACAGACCCCTTCCGGGAATCATTCTCTCCGAAACAGCTGCAGGAGTCAGCTGCCAGAGGATGTTCAGGACAACATTTTTTTTTTTCTATTTTGGCTGTATGGCTTTCGAGGTCTTAGTTCTCTGACCAGGGATCCTGCCTGAGCCCCCGGAAGTAGAAGTGCAGAGTCCTTCCACTGGACCGCCAAGGAAGCCCCACAGCAATGCTATTTACAAAGATGAAATACTTGGAGACGACGTAAACACCCAGCTCTGAAGGAAGAGGCAAAGCAGTCACCTCATGGTTCACTTGCTAAACTGTGTCCGACTCTTTGTGACCCCATGGACTGCAGCACGCCAGGCCTCCCTGTCGTTCCCCATGCCCTGGAGTTTGCTCAAAGTCATGTCCATCGAGTCAGTGATACCATCCAACCATCTCATCCTCTGTCGTCCCCTTCTCCTCCTGCCCTCAATCTTTTCCAGCATCAGGGTCTTTTCCAATAAGTGGGCTCTTCGCATCAGGTGGCCAAAGTATTGGAGCTTCAGCTTCAGCATGAGTCCTTCCGATGAACATTCAGGGCTGATTTTCTTTTAGGATGGACTGGTTTGATCTCCCTGCTGTCCAAGGGACTCTCATGAGTCTTCTCCAGAGTACACTGCTTCCTGGAACATTCTGTAGACTCCAAAGGACTGAGGTAGCCGGGGCATCGTGCCTGGGGGACAGCCACGCACACGCAGAGAGACAACACAAAGCTGTGCGAGGAGAAACGGGGTGGGGGGGGGGGGCGGCCGGCTCCGCGGACTCTCGCCTGCGACAGGCACCCAGGCGAGGGGGCGAGGCAGCATCCTTCACTTTCCCTTTCATGCCCCTGAGATTCTCCCAGGTGATGTCCTTTGTGATTAAACAGAGGAATAATGGTTCTCATTCATTTCCACAGTAGGAGACTGACGCACAGTTCAGCTGCTGCTGCTGCTAAGTCGCTTCAGTCGTGCCCGACTCTGTGCGACCCCATAGACGGCAGCCCACCAGACTCCCCCGTCCCTGGGATTCTCCAGGCAAGAACACTGGAGTGGGCTGCCATTTCCTTCTCCAATGCATGAAAGTGAAAAGTGAAAGTGAAGTCGCTCAGTCATGTCCAACCCTCAGCGACCCCATGGACTGCAACCCACCAGGCTCCTCCTTCCATGGGATTTTCCAGGCAAGAGTACTGGAGTGGGGTGCCATCGCCTTCTCTGACAGTTCAGCTAGGCCACTGCGAACATCTCTCCCTCCATGCAGCCCATTCCCTGGCCCCCTCTCACCCACCAGCACCCCTGAAACGGACCCATGTATCCTGTGCTGCCAGGAGCCTTGGACGTGAAGCTGGCCCCATAGGGCCCCGGCTCTGAGGAGCTCTCCAGGCCAGACCCACAGGTCACTGGTCCCAGAACGTGGTTCCGGATTCTAGAATAGGCTTCTCGTGGGTTGGTGGAAAGTCAAGGAGGCCTTTCCAGATGGTGTAGGACCAGAGATACCCAAGGGCAGGGGCTGCCCTCCAACCAGGACGCAGGCTTGGGAGCCAGGGGGCAACGGGCAGGGTGTGGCGAACAGGCCACATAAACAAAGGCCGGTGTCGTGGAGGCGCAAATGGCCGACGCTGGAGCAGTGAGTAGGGCCCAGCCGCAAGCTCTGGAGAGCTGGGGCCTAGGAGGCAGAAGGGGACAAGCTCAGAGCCTCCTGCAGCTCAAGGCAGGGAGGCCAGCCTGCAGCCCTCACACCTGGGGTCACTCCAGGTCCGCAGAAGATCCAGAGGACAAAAGGATGACAGAAACCACGCCTCCGGGGGCAGCAGCGGGGATGGGGCTGAGAGCAGGGCTCCAGGCTCAGGCCGTGGCCCCAGAGGCTGGCTGGGTTGCCCAGAGTAGCCCGGACAACCACCCTGTGGGCTCTGCCTCCTCTCCTGAATATGGGGCTGGACTCACCTCGCAGGGCTGCCACGTGAACAGAGCCTCTATAAGCTTGAGGCGGCTGCCTGGCCCCCAGCGGGGCAGGGAGCAGCGTGGCAGGGAGAAGGAGGCGGGCCTGGGCCGCGCCTGCTAGTTCGGTGGTGCTGGACTCTCTTAGCTTTTGCTCACCTGGAAAGCTTGATTTCTCCATCAAATCTGAACGAGAGTATCGCTAGGCAGAGTGTTCTTGGTTCTTCCTTTATCGCTTTAAGTGCATTGCCCCATTCCTTCGTATGCTATTTGTCACTCTTCCCTTGCTGGGAATAAATACTTTATTTTTGCCTTTAGTTTCTGTCGGTTGGATTACTATGCATCTCGGCGTGTTCCTCCTTGGGTTTATCCTGCCTGGGACTCTCTGTGCTTCCTGGACTTGTTTGACTGTTTCCTTTCACATGTTAGGGAAGTCTTTAGCTATTAGCTCTTCAAATATTTTCTCGAATCCTTTCTCTCTCTCTTCTCCTCCTGGGACCCGTCTAATGCGAATGTTGGTGTGTTTAATGTTGTCCAGCTCAATGGACCTGAGTTTGAGCAAGCTCTGAGAGATGGTGAGGGGCCGGGAAGCGTAATGTCCTTCGCTCTGTGGGGTCGCAAAGAGTCAGACACACACAGCAACAGCGAGTCTGCATTTCTTTTCTTTTCTTTCTTTGCATGTGCTGTTTGTAACGTGATTTCGACTTTTCTGTACTCCGGGTCACTTATTCATATCCTGCTATTGATTCCGTCTACTGTATTGTTCTGGAGAAGAAAATGGCAACCCACGCCAGCGTTCTTGCCTTGAGACTCCCATGGACATTTTCACTTTATTTAGTTGCTTTTCTCAAATTTTATCTTGTCCCTTCATCTGTGACATAATCCTCTGCCTTTTCCTTTAGGTTAACTTTCTGCGATGTGGCTTTTGTGCCAGATCCTAGCTCTTCTTGCTGCTTCTGACTGTCCTCTGGTGGATGAGGCTAAGAGGCTTGTGGAAGCTTCCTGATGGGAGGGACTGGCAGTCGGGAAAACTGGGTCTTGCTCTGGTGGGCAGGGCGGCACTCAGTAAGAGTGGAATCCGATTGTCTGCCGCTGGGTGGGGCTCACTCCCTCCCTGTTAGTGGTCCAGCCTGAGGCGACCCAGCCCTGGAGTCTGCAGGCTGTATAGTAGGGTTCGTGACAACCTCCAAGAGGGTTTGTGCCAAGGAGAACCTCCCAGGACTGCTTCTGCCCGTGTCCCATCCCTGCAGTGAGCTCCTGCCTGCCCACACCTCCACAGGAGACTCTCCAGCCCCGGCAGGTGGAGCTGGTTCAGTCTCCCAGGGGCCGCTGCTCCTCCCCTCTGGGTCCTGGCGTATGCAAGGTTCTGTTTTTGACCTCTAAGAGTGGAGTCTGTTTCCCTCCGTCCTGTGGAAGCCCTGTAATCAAATCCCACTGGCCTTCAAAGTCAGATTTCCTGAGGATTCCTAGTCTCTTTGCCAGGTCCCCAGGCTGGAAAGCTCGATGTGGGGCTCAGAACCTTCACAACAGTGGGGGAACTTCTTTGGTATTATTGTTCTCCAGTTTGTGAGTCCCCTACTTGGTGGAAAGGGGCTTCCCTTGTGGCTCAGCTGGTAAAGAATCTGCCTGCGGTGCGGGAGACCTGAGTTTGATCCCTGGGGTGGGAAGATCCCCTGGAGAAGGGAACGGCTGCCCATTCCAGTATTCTGGCCTGGAGAATTCCCATGGACTGTACAGTCCATGGGGTCGCAAAGAGTCGGACATGACCGACGACTTTCACTTTCCCTGGTGGGTCAGGGATTTGATTTTATCATGATTGTGTCCCCCATACCGCCTTGTTGCAGCTTCTCTGCTTTGGGGTTTGGGGCATCTTTTTTAGCGGGTTCAGGCAATCTCTTGTCGATGGTTGTTCAACAGCTAGTTGTGATTTAGGCGCTCTCGCAGGAGGAGATGAGCCCATGTCCTTCCACTCTGCCTGGTTTTTGCCTCTTTCCATGCTTTTTTGAAAAGCATCTTAGGAGTTTTCAGTGTTCCATGTTAATTTATCACCTGGATTTTCTGCCTATGTGTTTTGTGTGTATAGGTTTTAGTGGATTCTCCAGTGGTTAAAGTAAGTGTATTTCTAAACTTATTCCGCAGTCTGCTTCTTATTACTACTGTGTCGTTTCCAGTAGAAGGTGGACGCCCTTCCGGCATGCTGGTCCCCACCCCCACTCGCCACTGCACGGCGGTCGCCACGTGTTAGACCCAAGCACCCTGGAAACGCCCATGAGGAGGTGTAATGGTTTCTCCTTCAATGATCGCCTCTGCTTCTTAAAACTTAAAAGAACAAAACCAGCCTATTTTCCTGGGCATTTGCAATTCCCAACTCGCACGCTCCATCCCTGGCATTTCAAGTTTCCCTCTTGCTTCAATTCCCTCCTTCTGAGACTGTTTCTTAAAAGCGTGTCTGCTGGTCATAAATTCTTTCAGTTATCCTTCGTATGTGAAGGTCTCTATCCTTGAAGGATCTTTTGTGCTGGAGTCTCTTCTTTCGAAAAGTGTTATCCCACTTCCTTCCGGCCTCCATACTTTTGAATGAGAAATCTGCTGTCATTCAATTTCGTTTCAATATTTTTTAATAAGCATTATCTCTATCCAACTACTCTGAAGAGTTTCTTTCTTTGTCTTCAATACTTGGCAGTTTGACTATGACATGTCCTGATGTGGGTTTATTTTTGTTTAATCTATTTTTGGTTCACTCAGCTTCTTGAACCTCCAGGTAGGCTTGTATCTTTTTCTGGATTTGGGGTTTATCCCCCATTTTTTTTTCTTTGAGCACTTTTTTTTACCTCACCCTCTCTCTACCCCTACACCAAGCCTCCAGTGTCATGAACGTTAGACCTTTTGTTAAAGTCTCATGGGTCCCTAAGGCACGCTCTCTCTTTCTTCTTTCCCCGCCTATTTTCTCTCTGCAGTTCAGCATGGACGATTCCTATTGTTCTCTTTTTCTTTTCTCCCCTCTCGCATCTTCTCTGATGTTGAGTCCATGCACTGAGCTTTAATTTTCAGCTATTTTGTTTTTCAATCCTGAAATTCCCATCTGGTTCTTCTTTACGTGTTCTCTTTCTTTTCTGAGACGTTTTCTTTGCTGTTTTAGGGCTGTTCACAATTATTCAATACAGCCTTTTTATGTTAGTGGATTTAAAATACTTTTCAAATAGCTTTAAGATCTCTGTCATTTCGACGTTGACATCTGTTGATTGTGTTTTTCATTTAGTTTTCGATCTCTCTGGCTCTAGATATGACCAGTGATTTTTTTAACTGAAGCTGGACATTTTAGGTATTATGCTGTGAAGTTTGGGATCTTTCTTGAGCCTATTTCCACTAGCTTCCTCTGACACTGGTCCAGCAAGGGAATGAGGTAAGGGGCACTGTCTCCTTGTGGCTGCCAAGTGGGGCTAGAAGTCCAGCCCTCACCTGAAGGCAGTGGTCTTTGTTAATGCCAGGGATGGCAGGGGTTGCAGCCCCCTGGTGGGCCTCAGCCGACCCCTCCCCAGATGGAAGGGGTAGGAATGCCTCATCACTGCCCCCAGTGTGGCCTCCAAGGACATCACGGCCACTGAATGTTCCCACCCAGCAGAGGTGAAGCTCCCAGCTCCTTAACTGTCCTTCTCTGACACCACACCAGCAGTGTACGTTGCTGGCTTCTCAGCTATAGGGGCGAAAAGGGAGCCCCAGGGAACTCACCCCGTGGCATTCCGTCTTCCCAGAAGCAAAAGCCGTCTAGATTCAGTGGGAACCAACAAGCAGGCCTCTCAAAGTGCGGCTCGCTCACCTCGGACTAGGAGACAGTTGCCCGAGTCTGCTTTAGAAGAGAAGCATAGAGATGGGCTCAGGACCTACCAGCAGCCCCGTGCCTGCCTGTTGCAGCCAATCAGTGTTGGATGGTGGATGAAGGGATGGATGAGTGAAAGTGAAAAGTCACTGAGTCGTGTCCCACTCTTTGCGACCCCATGGACTGTAGCCTGTCGGGCTCCTCTGTCCATGGACTTCTCCAGGCCACAGTGCTGGAGTGGGTAACCGTTCCCTTCTCCAGGGGATCTTCCCAACCCAGGGAGTGAACCCAGGTCTCCTGCATTGCGGGCGGACTCTTTACCAGCTGAGCCGCCAGGGAAGCCAAACGGACCTTCAGGCTGAGGACTTGGAACTGTGTGAGCCTCAGCTCTCATGTCCAGTCCGGGAAGCCAGCCCACTCTGGCCTCGCACACCACCAGCAGCGGTGATGATGCCGGTGCTGCTGAGAAGTGCTGAGAGATCCCAACGGAGACAGCAGTGAAAATAATTGAGAGAGTGGAGTGAGGGGTCGAGAAGAGGGGAGACGTCACCTGTGCTTAGAACACGGATCGTGCAACCACTGGCATGATTCTAAAGAGCAAGGGCCGGATCGTGGAGCGTACGAAGTCTGCTGTACTGATGACGTCGACAGCAGGACTGAAGAGGCGCGGAAAAGTGATGGAGGAGATGGAGAAAGTTCTCAGTGGGCGGAGGCCAGATTCGCATCAGCATCAAGCCCTGCTCAGCTTAATGCTGATTCAGGAGAAAGTGGAAAGCCTTCACGAAGAAGAGGCACGGTGAGGAACGAGGGGCTGGATCCAGCCGTGGCTGCTCAGGGCTAGAGCCAGCCTTCACGATGTAAACCCAAGTGAGTGCGTTTACAGTCGCTGCCTGGGAATTTCCTGGAATGCTTTGAGAAATTACTGGGAAAGCTCATATGGACTGGAGCAGCTTTTCACTGCGGATGGGCCAGGACTGCACAGAAGACCACGCCAGACCAAAGGCAAACCAGTGAGGAGGAAGTGCTGACGCCAGGCTCTAGGGGAGGAAGTCTAAGGACAGACTAACTCCGTTGTTTGGAGGCAATGCTTCCAGTGATACGAACCTGAAGCCTCTCTCCGTTTATCATTCAGAGAACCCAAGAGCCCTTAGAAACACAGCCAAGGGCTCTCCTCCTGCTGTGTAGAAGAGTAACCCCAAAGCCCGAGTTACACAGGCCATTTTCCAGGGCTGATTTTTCCACCACTTGGAGAAATATTGTTTGGAGAAGGACGGCCCTTTCAACATTCATTTGCTGCTTGACAATGCTCCAGGCCACATCCCACTCATGCACGCCTTTTATCTCAGCCTCAAAGTAGTGCCATCTGCCACCAAAGACTGCGTGGCTCATCCAAATAATGAACCAGGCAGTTACAGTGACACTCCAGCTATTCACATCGCACTTTTTGTCAGGCAGTAAAGTAAGTAAAGTCGCTCACTTGTGCCCGACTCTTTGTGACCCTGTGGACTGCAGCCCACCAGGCTCCTCAGTCCATGGGATTCTCCAGGCAAGAATACTGGAGTGGGTTGCCATTTCCTTCTCCAGGGGATCTTCCTGACCCAGGGATCGAACCTGGGTCTCCTGCGTTTGGAGGCAGACGCTTTAACCTCTGAGCCACCAGGGAGGCAGGTGGCTGATCAGGAAAGACTTGCGACAATTTTGGAAGGACTGTAACACCTGCCAGGCCTTCCCCGGTGGCTCGGTGGTAAGGACTCTGCCTGCCAATGCAGGAGACACGGGTCTGGTCCCTGGGTCGGCAAGATTCCCTGAAGAGGGAACCGGCAGCCCACTTCAGTATTCTTGCCTGGAAAATCCCACGGACAGAGGGCCTGCCGGGCCTATAGTCCAGAGCTGGAGCAACTTGAGCGAATCGATAAATAAGTGATATAGCATTGGACTGTGACGCAGAGTATAAGATAGACATGCATGAGTCCGTACTGATAGAAAGGACCGACTGGATGAACGGGGGAGGGGAGACAGCGACCCAAATTGTCTGTGCAGCTCCTACCCTTCCAGTGCGGACGTCTAGCCCTCTGCCCCTGGGGTGGAAAGTGCTTTGTGATGTACTTAGAAAAGACATGGCCTCAGGCCGCGATGGACAGCATGGAACAGGACGGATGGGAAGAGACGGCTCTCCACCCTGCAGGCTCTTTTCAAAACCCATAATCCCAGACTCGTCACGAGAAAACAGCAGCCCACCCCAGACTGTCTGCAAAACACCTTGCCAGCTGGAGCCTCTCCAAACTGCTGGTCACGAGAAACAGGTGGAGGCTGGAAACCGCCCCCCCGCCCCCGCCACAGGTGGGAGGAGGCTGACGGCCTCCAGGTGTTCTGAACGAGGATGAGGCCAGCCTATGCCAAGGGTGCCCCCCTGGCTTGTGTGTGTGGGGGGGGTACTTCAAGCTTTGTAAGGCAGGAGGAGGGGTATCTAGGAGAAGGGTCTACACTCTCTGCACCATCAGAACGTCTCTGTAAATCTGACACCATCCTGAAACGTAAGTAAGCTTATTTTTAAAGAGAACGGGAGTGTGACCTCTGTTTGGCCAGCGGAATCACCGCGGAGCGGAGGCGCTGGACACCACTGGCAGGCGGCAGCCCTGCTTCAGCTCTCAGTCTGTGCCCAGGTGGCATGGCCGTCCTGCCGCCCGGCGGGGCTGGGCTTCTCTCTGCCAGGCTCTGGGGTCACCGCAACCATTCACCGCCCACCCTCCCTGCCCCGCTCTCTGTCCCGCTTATTGACCTGGGGTCCCCACACCCTCACAGCCCCTGTGGACGCCTGGTGTTGCGTTCGGACCTTGGGCAGGGCTGCCAGCCTGGTTCTGACACCTGCCGATGCATGCGCAGCACTAGCCTCGGCAGCTCCTCTGTGCAGTGGGTCAGCAGCGGCACCGGGGCCAGGGCGGCCACGCAGGTTCCGGGGCTGGAGCCGGCAGGTGCTGTCCCGACCGGGCAGTCTGGCCCCGCGTGGAGTGCAGGTCAGAGGGAGCACCCCGGCTCCCGGAAGGAGAGGCAGGTGTGAGGGCCTCCCTTCATCTTCTGTCCCCCACACTCACTTTCCACTCTGTCCCGAAGCTTTTAGGAAGACGACACCACCCCTCCCGCTGTTTCAGAGAAGGTTCCACTGGGCAGCTGTGCCTGTGCCCCGCAAAGGCAGAGACGCGTGGCGCGGGAGGGGAGAGTGTAGAGAGACCAACAGCTGTTCATCGTGCTGCTCAAGAAAAAGCACGAGCAAGTGTCTTTCAAAGAGAAACCCGCACCCTGGAATTCACTGCAGCAGTGTGAGCAACAGCCGAGACACAGGAGCAAGCTCAACACTCGTCCACAGACGACGGACGAAGACGGGTAAGGAGTCCCCGAGCAGCCCAGTGTCCAGGGGTCCAGGGTTTCACGGCCACGGCCTGGGTTCAGTCCCTGGTTGGGGGCCTGAGATCCCACAAGCCACATGGCAGAGAGGAAGATAAAGAGATGTAGTACATATATATGACGGACTGTTACTCAGCCATAAAAACAGATGGAAATGACGCTGTTTGCAGCAACGTGGACGGACCTGGGGATCGTCAGACCAAGTGGAGGCAGTCAGACAGAGGCAGACGTTTCAATGTGATCTCACTGGTATGTGAAATCTAAAATACCACACAAATGAGCTCAATCGATGAGACAGAAAGAGACTCACGGACACCGCAAGCAGACTGGCTGCCAGGGGCAGGGGAGTGGGGAGGGTGGGCTGGGAACCCGGGGTCAGAGGGCGCAGACGACTCCTTATAGAGAGGGAAGCCCCCAGGTCCTGCTGCGCAGCACAGGGGATTGTATACAGCACCCTGTGCTGAACCACAGTGGAAAAGAGTGTGGAAAAAGGTGTGCACACACACACACGCACGCACACACGCACACACGTGGACACACATGCAAACACACACTCGCACACACACACACACACGCACACGCACACACACACATGCACGCACACACACGCACACACACGCAAACACACGGGCACACGCACACACACGCCGCTGAGTCAGTTTGTTGTAAATTGTTCAGCTCAGTTCAGTCGCTCAGTCAGGTCCGACTCTTTGCGACCCCATGAACCGCAGCACACCAGGCCTCCCTGTCCATCACCAACTCCCGGAGTTCACTCAGACTCATGTCTGTTGAGTTGGTGATGCCATCGAGCCATCTCACCCTCTGTCATCTCCTTCTCCTCCCACCGTTAATCTTTCCCAGCATCAGGGTCTTTTCAAATGAGTCAGCTCTTCGCATCAGGTGGCCAAAGTGTTGGAGTTTCAGCTTCAACATCAGTCCTTCCGATGAACACCCAGGACTGGTCTCCTTTAGGATGGACTGGTATAAATTGTTAACACAATGTAAACTGTTGTAACACAACATTGCAAATCAACTCTACCTCAATAAAATAAATTTGAAAAAAAAAGAAAAGGCCTGATTGGCTACTTGGGCCAGGCTTACAACATCAACTGGGAGAGTTTTAAGTCTCTTTCTACAATGAACAGCTTTTACAATTGAAGCAGCCACACATCGAGGGGCCACCTCAGTGATTTCATTTGCTTCTGGGGTCTCCCCATGGCTGTTTGGCAAGGGTTGTGCACCGAGCCCTGCCCGGCACCCACGCCCGGAGGCTGAGAACTCGCCCGCGCCAAGCCCTGGGGATGTGCAGGTGGACCGGAACAGCCTCGGTGCCACAGCCCTTGGGAGCAACCCAGGGCCCAGGAAAGGGCTGTGCCCCACAGTGGGGGCCGAGTCCTGCAGTGGGCGGGCACAGCTGTGTGCAAGAAACACCGGGAGTGAGGCAGGTCGGGCAGACTTCCTGAGGAGGGGCCCCTCCGAGCCTGGAGGTTGGCAGCAGGAGCCGGGGAAAGCGAGTCAGGGGAGAGGACGAGCGTTCCCAGCAGAGCGAACAGCTCGTGCAAAGGCCCTGCGGCGGGCTTGGCCCGCCCGAGGGGCTGGGAGGCAGCCAGTGTGCCCGGACGAGGTGGGCTGGAGCGAGGCACTGCAGGGCTTCGAGGAGCTGGCAGCGGCAGTGAGGTGGTCCTCCAGGGGCTCAGTGGAAGCCAGAGGCTGCTGCAATTACACCAGAAAAAGGAGGGACCAGACATCCTGGATAAGGGAATGGTGACCCACTCCAGTATCTCGCCTGGAAAATCCCATGGACAGAGGAGCCTGGTGGGCTACAGTCCATGGGGCCAAAAAGAGTTGGACATGACTGAGAGGCTACAGAACAAGACATCCCAGAGTGAAAGCTAGGAGGCAGACTCCACGGGACTCGGAGGCCGACCGATGTCGGGGGCAGGAATCGAGGGTGGCACCACTCCCTGTTGGGCTGTTTGGGGGAGAGTGGTGTCCCATGAGCCTGCCCTTCACCCGCCACCTCCCAGATCCCGCTGCTCAGTCCTAAGCTCGCCCCGCGGGGCCGGGGCCGGGGGCGCCCTGGCCAGGCCCTGCACCTCTATGCACAGGCACCTCTCTTTACCCTGGCCCCCCGTGATGTCAGCTCTACTCCCACCCCGGCCTCCCACACAAAGAAACCGCGACTCAGGGGGCAGCTGGGATTCAAACTCAGATCTGGGCGGCTCTAAAACTCATGCCTGCTCTCCAGGGTTGCACGTGATACTGATCGAGAGCCGATGTCCAGGGAACACCACTCCGAACCCCCTTCCCTGCCCCAACCTCCTGCCCAGGCAGTATGCGGGGTGTGCACGCACGCACTGGAGAATCACTTCTCTTCTTGTGTAAGGGGATGGTCTGCGAGCTACCCAACTTGTTGCTGTTATTTTGGTGGTTACATTTTGGCATTTTGAAGACCGACTTTCTTGAAGGTGAAAGTGGCTCTCTTCCATCCTCCCAAATGTGGAGAGAACTCAGAACGCTTTGGTCTCATCCCCTCACCGCCCCCAAACCCCTCTCCTTAGATGACTCAGGATCACATCAGCTTCCAGGGAGAGAGGCCCAAACACCACACCTTAGACAAAACTGGGCTTTCCTTCTCTGCTGTGGACACAGAGTCTGGGGAATGCGGTCAGGGCTGAGTGGATGGGGGCGCTCCTGCAGACGGCAGGATAAGGGCACTGTGTGCCCCTGCGCAGGGGGAGCACGGCACTCGAGGTCACCCGCCGTCCGCCCTGCGGGCAGTCCACGCTCAGCGGCGGTCACCCACGAGTTATCAGCTCCCTGGCTCACTGTCGCTCGAAGTGGCCTCCGGCCCTCAGTGTCCTCTCACTGGAGTGTACCCGCGTGGTCTGAGCGAGGCCTGTCATGCTGAGGGCTCTCGCGTCGGTCTGCACAAGCCTCTGCCCCATGAGTGGCAAGGCATTGCCCGCTGTGCCCTCTGTAGGCGGCTCTCCAGCATCTCCATCACCACTGCCAGCAGCCCTGCCCTGTTCCTCTGGAGATGAGCCTTCCTTCCCACCGGCTGCTGTCTTTTATCTGACTGCTCCCTGCACTGTGCCCTCCTCCTCCTCCTCCTCACCAAAGCCAGTCTCTCCAGGGCCCCCTGGCTTCCAAAGAGCCAGGCTCCAGACCAGAGGCATCTCCCGTGGGTCGAGTCATCCCTGTCCGTTTCTGCATCCGCCCCGTCAGCCAGCCATCCAAACAAGGGTCCCCAGTAGCTTTCAGATACTCTCACTGTTGAGGTGAGATTCACCATCTTAACCACTTTACAGTGAATGTGTGTGTGGGAGCGTGCTTGGTCGCTTCAGCCATGTCCAGCTCTTTGCGATCCTATGGATTGTAGCCCGGCAGGCTTCTGCGTCCCCAGGATTCTCCAGGCAAAGATACTGGAGTGGGTCGCCGTGCCCGCTTCCAGAGGATCGTCCCCACCCAGAGCTTGAACCTGGGTCTTCTGGGACTCCCGCACTGCAGGCTGGTTCTTTACCTCTGAGCCGCCGAGGAAGCCCTACAGTGAATGACCTGTGCCTAACCCAGGTGCCTGTTCGTCATCCCAAAGAACCCCCGACCCAGTATGCAGTCACTCCCCCGCCCCGTCCCTCCAGCCCATGCGACCCCTAACCTACCTTCTGTCTGTGGATTCACCTACTACGGATATTTCCTATCAATTAAATCCTACAGGAAGTGATCTTTTATCTCTGGCCTCCTTCACTTAGCACAACGGCTTCCAAGTTTATCTTTGTTGTAGCGTGTATCAGTACTTGCCTCATTTTCAGTGCTAAATAACACTCCGCTGCGTGGACAGACCCTGCTTCACTCGTCGCTCGTCACCTGGTGGACACTTGGGGCGCTTCCGCCTTGAGGCTGTTAGGAATAGTACCCGCGCTGTGCACCGTCTTCGCAAACAGTGACACTTTATTTTCTAAGTTGATTAATTACTTTGGCTGCAGTGGACCTTGGCTGCACCTCCATCTCCACCGTGCGCGTGGTCTTTAGTCGCGGCATGTGGGGTCTTAGTTCCCTGACCAGGGATCAAACCCACGCCTCCTGCAATGGGAGCTGGTTCGCAAGCGCTGAGCCCCTGGGGAAGGCCCTTTCTTCCTTCCTTCCCTTCTCCCCCCTCTTTTCTGAATTTATTTTTATTACTTTTGGGCACTCTGAGTCTTCACCGCTGCTCTGGGGGGCTTCCTCTGGCCGTGGGGAGCGGGGGCTCCTCTTGGTCGTGGTGCTCAGGCCGAGCATGGGCTCCAGAGCTCAGGTTCAGGAGCCACGGTGCTCAGGCCTAGTTGCCCTGGGCAGGCATGATCTTCCCAGAGCGGGGGTGGAACCCGTGTCCCCTGCCTTGGCAGGTGGACTCTTAACCACGGGGCCACTGGGGAAGTCCCTTTCTTCCCTACTGAAGCACATTTGACACAGTTCGCGTTCTTTCCCTGTGGGTAGGCCGTATTTCCTTGTCATTCCCTGGGCCTCATGATTCTTATTGACAACTGGACCTCTTGAATGTTACAGTGTGGAACTCTGGGAACCACACTCTCCCCGGTCCAGCGGCGTGCTGATGCTACACCTGTGCAAAGTTGCTGATGTTTGTCCAGTGACTTGTCTGAACCCTGTTGTAAAGCCAGCGTTCTCTGCTTCGTGGCCACTGCAGGGCGTGTTCGACTAGCTTGCTGGTCAGCTCGTGAGTCAACACAGGCTTCCTCAGTCGCTGAGATGAAGCCACCCTTCCGACTGCTTTCATGCTTGTTTCCAGAGTTCGGACGCAGTGAGTGCTGATGGTTTTGCCAGTGTCTGTGGAGTCCGGGGCCCTTGCAGCCCTCGCTTCTGCCATTCCTGCTGGCTTCGCCGCGGCCTGTTGCTTCTCAGCTCTCTTTGTCTCTGATGCACTTCCAGATTCTCAATGACACATTTAGGCGTGGACTCACGCGTGTTCATCCCAGCTGTGACTGGGGCTTCCTGAATCCCTGATTCATTTCTTCCATCTATTTTGTTGAAGTTTCATCTTTTTTTTAAAGTCTTTATCGATCTCGGTACAATATTGCTTCTTTTTTATGTTCTGGTTCTCGCTTCCTGACTGGGGACCTGCAACCCCCTGCGTTGGGAGGGGACGTCTTAACCGCTGTACTGCCCGGGCAGTCCCCAAGTTTCACCTCTTAGACGTTCAAATATCCCTTCACCCCCTTTCTTAACTCTCTCTGAAGCTCCTTTTGGATGGATGACTTAGTGCCTCCCCCCTCTTTCGTAACCGAGTTTTCCAGTTTCTATAATATTGTCTTTGCTCCCCTAAGCTTTGTTATGGTTGGGGAACTAATTCTCTCTTCAGCTTTGTCTAAGCTGTTATTTGTCCCTTCCTCCGAGTTTTAAATTTCCAAGTAGGCTACATTAAAAAAAAAAAAAAATTCTATCAGTTTTAGGATTTTTCCCCCCAAACTTCCAGATTTTTTTTGTTAGTCTTTTAAAAATTATCTTATGTCTTTAATCATTTCCGACACACTCATTTTATAGCCTTGAGGTTCCGTCTCAGAAGCAGAGGAAATAGAGAGGCGACACAGACAGGGCTGTGGAGTCTCAGGACATCAAAGCAGAAAGCTTTCCTTTGGGTGTAAATAAAGCCCGGAGGGGGGCTGGCTGCATCATCCTCTAAGCCATCAGAGCCCCAGGGATGCCTGGGCACCTAAACTCCCAGCGAGGATTCCAGAAGCCCCAGGGAGTTCTGGAATCCTGGGCAGAACTGCAGCACTGGGCAGGCCAAGCCTCTCTCCCTTGTACCACATAATTGCTTCTTCAAACAAAACTCAATTTTCATTGTGGTGTGCTAAGTCGCTTCAGTCATGTCCGACTCTTTGCGACCCCATTGACCCTAGCCCTCCAGGCTCCTCTGTCCATGGGATTCTCCAGGCAAGAATACTGGGGCGGGTTGTCATCTCCTCCTCCAGGGATCTTCCTGACCCAGGGACCGAACCCACGTCTCTTGCTTCCGTCTGCCGCGTTGGCAGGAAGGTTCCTTACCACTAGCCCCACCTGGGGAGCCCTAGCGACGACTGTTTGCCGTAGGGAAAACTGGTCAAGAGGGAAAATAAAATCACCCACAACTCTAGTTCCCACTAGAGCTGCCGCGAGCCCGCTAGCCCAGCTCCCTGGCTCCCTTGCTGGCTTGATTTGCCTTCGTAGCATCAAGCACCATTAGGCACTCCGCGTATACTTACGATACTCTGTGCATCCTTGGCAGCATGTCAGCCCTGAGACAGCCGGCGCTTTGTCTTGTCCCCTCCTGTGTGTGCGGAGCCAGGAATCGGGAGCGTGGGGCGTGGTTGCCTCACCAGCACCTCGGGGTTGGGGAGGAGGGCGGCGAATGACCAAATGCGCGTGCAGCGCCGACTCATGAATGAAAATACCCACTGCGTTTACCCTCACGACAGTCCTACGAGGCAGGTGTTTGCTGACCCATTTCATAGCCGGGCAGACCGAGACTCCTCGCCCTGACCGACTCTCTGCAGTCACCTTCACGCAGCCAGTGACCTCCCACTGGAGGGTTGGGGGGAAGCGGAAGTGAGAATGCTCACCCAGTGTCACCCCATCCCGGGGGGCTCTGCGTGCTTTTCTGGAGGACTAGCTGATGGACTTGGGGTGCTTGCCGCTCCCCCCCACACCTCATCCCCCCTACCACGATGCAGGCTCCTGGAACGTATTTTGAGGGTGGAATGTGAACCCCCACCCCGCTCCTCCTGAGTTCAAACCGTGCTCAGGCTGGTAATGTCACCTCACGGCGCCGCCATTGTGAGGGCTTCCCCACGTGGCTCAGACGGTAAAGAGTCTGTCTGCGATGCCGCAGACCTGGCTGGATCCCAGGAAGATCTGCATAATTGTCCCTACTCCTTAAAACCGCGAGTCAGTGAAGTGACGTATGCGAAGCTCTCGCCCCAGCACCTGGCTCACCCTAAAAGGTCAGCACGGGACTGCGTGAGCAGACACCCTTGCCCCTGTCCACCATGGCTCAGCCTCTGCTGGGGGAGACAGAGATTCCCTTTCTTTAGCTGTTCTGTGTCCTCCGCAGTCTCTGGGGAAGGACACACCATAACTAAACTTTTAAGAGACTTGTGTATTGACTCAACTATAAACCAACAGCGTCGCTGACTGGGGTCTCGACGGGTGTGGTGGGGGAGGACTGCGGCAGGGAGCCGCTGAGGCCCTGAGTCCTGGGCTGGCCTGAGCAAGGGCTTAGTTAAGGCCAAGTGCAAGCTTTAAGGCCGTGGTTTCAGGTCTGCAGGGCTCCTGTTGGGCTGACGGGGCAGCTGCCTTAGGTGCTGGGGGTCTGGCTGCCCTGAGTTTCGCAGATGGAGGCTGGAGAGGGGGTCAGAGACGCAGGAAAGGTTGTTCACGCAGCCACGAAGAGCTGGATCTCTTGCAGGGCGTGGGGGGCCTGGAGCCCTGCTCTCAGGGAGCTGCCACACGCCCTGAGGGTGCAGACGGTCCAGTATGCGGCCTAAGTGAGGGCCCAGGTCAGGGAGGGGAGCCACAACCGAGGGGACGGGGCCCGCTCGCCCCCCACGTGCTGTTCTCCTTCCGCAGCTGCAGGACCAGGTCCTATTTTTATCCTCCTTTGACAGACGAGGAAACCCCGGTTGGGGAGATTAAGTGACTGTGTCCCAGGCACACGGAGGCCCAGCTGCTCGTGTCAAAGCTACGAGAGCCTTGGGAGGGAGAGGACGGAGCCAGCGGAGGTGGGGGTGCTCAGGGCCAGCCTCCCCAAGAAGCCTTGGGGAGGGGACTCTTCACTAGGCCCGAGGGGTTGTTAGCCCAGGGGCTGAGTCCTCAAATGCGAACATCGGTCACGTGTCTCTTACTGGTTCTGCTTCCTAGAGACTTCTCCAGTCTCAGGGAAGGCCACTTGGCTGAGCTCAGTTTGCTGTGGGTGAGTGAGCGAGGAGGACCAGTGGACAGGGCAAGGCAGCGCCCATCAGACCCAGGTGCTCAGGGTGGCCAGGTTCCTACTAGACTCCTGGGAGGGACTCCTCCAGCCAGTGGGAGACCAGAGAATGACTAGGGTCCTGCAGCTTGCCAGCCTGGCTGGTCAGGGATGGCCTCTGTGTGTGCGCCATCCAAGTCCCTGCAACGTCTGGACGAGGTGGAGGGGCTCTTTGGCCTTAGGAGGAGTGGGGTGGGATCTTCTTCAGCAGAAACGTGGGCCAGGGGGCAGGAAGGCGATGACTAGAAAAGAAGCCTGTAAACTGGAGTGCCAAGGTGGGGCTGCAGAAAAGACGCGACAGGGATGGTAGTTCCAAAGGAGTTCATTGGCAGGTCCTCACCTCCCTTCTCCAACCTTCCCATGCTTTGTAAACCAAAGAGGCTGAGGTCTTCCCCAGCCAGAGCCTTGTCCCCGTGGGGGGTAAGAAGTCTGGATTTTCCCGGGAAAGGGATGGTTGGGAGGGTGGGGGAAGGTTTTGGCCTCCTCTACAAGCTGTATTTCCCTGGAGCCCAGGCGTTGGCGTCTCAGCTCTCTGTGCCCCGTGGCCACTTCAGCCCCCAGGGTTTCCTCACCTGTAAGCCGGGCACAGAAGGCCTGTGCTGGGTGGGTGTGGGGCTGCCCGCGCTCAGCGGAGCCAGGGTCCGCTCTAATGTTGACTTTATAAAGATGCCTGCAAACGCAGGCAGCAGCTCTCCTGTTCAACCTGGAACAAACCTAGTGACCCCAGGGGCCTGGGAAGGATCCAGTCCACACAAGGAAACTCCACCTTGAGACTGGCAGGATCAGCAGGCACCAAGGAAAACTTGTCATGCTTTTGACTTCCCATGGGGGTCTACCATATGGAAGGGCTTCCCTTGTGGTTCAGCTGGTAAAGAATTCGCCTGCAATGCAGGAGACCCAGGTTTGATCCCTGGGTTGGGAAGATCCCCCTGGAGAAGGGAATGGCTACCCACTCCAGTATTCTGGCCTGGAGAATCCCATATCCATGGGGTCACAAAGAGTTTGACACTACTGAGTGACTTTCACTAGTATAGGCAAAGTGTATCCACCGTTATGTTATGAAAGTGAAAGTGAAGTTGCTCAGTCCTAACCCACTCTTCAGGACACCATGGACTGCAGCCCACCAGGCTCCTCCGTCCATGGGATTTTCCAGGCAAGAATACCGGAGTGGGCTGCCATTTCCTTCTCCAGGGGATCTTCCCGACCCAGAGATCGAACCCGGGTCTCCTGCACTGCAGACAGGCGCTTTACCCTCTGAGCCACCAGGGATCCCTACTTTAGGTTAGAGCTAGATAAAAATCGACTTAATGTGTACCCAGAAGGAACTGCCACCCCCCAAAAAAGCTCTCAAACGTGTCCGGGAGCTGAGTCTTTCAAACTACAGAAAAGGGCCAGGGCCCACAGGTTTTACCTTTGGGGCCCACTGCTGGAATCCCAGCCTAGGGACCTTTGATCTCACTCCTGCCTCTCACAGGGAAAGAGGCTGGCGCGGGGGAAGGTCTCCGGGCAGAGCCGGGAATGTCCCCTGCTCCTCGCTAGCACGAGGGACTTGGCGCCCTCTCCCGCGACCAAGAACTCGAGCGCCCAGGCCCCAGCCTGACACCGGGACAGGAGGCGGGCGGGCGCGCAGGAGGTGGGCAGACGCGGGCGCCGCCGAGCGCGCCTCCTCCCCGGGCGGGGCCGCCCCTGCGCGCGCGCCCGCCAGGCTAATTAGGCGCGCGGTTTGTTTACAAACATGGGCGCCCGGCAGGTGCGCGCCGCCCAGACCGTGCGCGCCCGGGGTTCCAGGGCGGCCCCACCGACTCGGGGGTCCCCGGGCGAGGGTGGCAGAAACGGGCGGGCGCTGGCCGTCCTCCCGCCTTTTGCGCGCCTCCTCGGGCACCAGGAAATACGCCCGGAGGCGCGTGGCCCCGGCGCCGGGGCGGGCGCGGGGAGGGCGGCGCAGGGTCTCCGAGTCGCCGCCGGCGCCGCGCCGCGCCCCGCGCGCCCCTCGGGCCGGGCCCGCTCGCGGCCGGGTCGGCGGGGCGGGCGGCGGGCGGGGGCGCGCGGGGCGGGGCGCGGCGCCGGCGGGGCCGGGACATGTAGTCCGCGCGCCGCGGCCTCCCCTGGGCGGCCCCGGCGCGGGCCCGGCAGCGGACTACGACTCCCGCCAGGCGCCGCGGCGCAGCGCATGAGCCCTGCTCGGCTCCGGCGCGTCTATTATGCTGCCGGGGCCGGCGAGCCGAAGAGGAGCCGGCCGCGCGGGCCGGGAGGGGACGGCCGCCGGAGCCGCCGAGGCCAAGTACGCCTTTCCTTTGCTTCTTTGCGCGAGCGGGGCGGCGGGCGGCGCGGGCGGAGGCGGGCCGGGCGGGCCGGGGGGCGCGGCCCCGTGCGCCCCGCGCAGGCCGCCGGCGCGTCCGGGGAGCCTGGCACCCGGGCCGCCGTCTCCGCCGCCGCCTTTGTGCGCGGCCACGATGCAACAAAGCGCGGCGGCGGCCCGGGGTCGCGGCGGCGGCGCGGACCCCTCCCCTCGGCCCTCCGCCCGCGCCCTCCCGGCCGCCCGCGTCCCGGGCTCGGGGGCGTCGCCGCGGCCGGGGCGCGCAGCCTGGAGTTGGCACGGCCCGCGCGCCCTGCGCCAGCGACCTCCCGCGCTCCCTTCCTCACGGAAAGGGTTTTTTTCCCCCCCTTTCCTCCGCCCGCCATCTTTCGAAGGGGGGGATCGGGGCGGACGCGGAGGGGAAGGTAGCGCTTCGGCGCCACTTTGCCCGCGCGCGCCCGGCCCGCCTCGGTCCCTGGCCGCGGGGCTCGCGCGGGGGCTGTTGCCGCGGCTGGGGCGGGGGGCGAGGCCGGCGGCGCGGCGTGGAGGCCGCTCCCTTCAGAGTTAGCGGCCCGAGCTGACTCTGAACCCTTTGGAGTTGCTGGGTTGTTGCAGCCCGGAGGAGGAGACCCAGTTCCCGTTTTGAAAACAGCGTGAAAAGCGCTTACAGCGGGCGAGACCGAGTTGGAGCGGGAGGAGCTGGGCTGGGCCCTGGCCCGACAGCACGGCCCAAGCCCATCAGGGAGAAGCGCTCACCCCAGGCCTCACACGGCCCCCCGGCCCTCGTGGGCTCCCCGAGAATGAAGGTGGGGCTCGGGGAGTCCTCTCCGCCGGCTGCTCGTCGGGGTCAGGGCCGGGGGGTGGGGGCCTTGGGTCGCCTCCTTTTCCCTTGGGGCCAGGGGCGGCTTTGGAAAGATGGACGTGGGAGCACGGCACGGGTCCGCCAGCAGACCCCCCGGGGCGGTCCCGTGGCCCACCCTGCGGGTTCCCGCCATTGGGCCCAGTCCCTGACCGTCCTGCGATCCTTCATTTTGGCTGGAAGCTTTCTACCCAGAAGCGCGTAACGGGGGCTCCTCCCCGTGTGTTCCCTGGGTTGTGGCTGCGAAGTTAATGGTGCTGGGGGCGGGGGGTGCTGTTGAGTATCCTTGGGCAAACTACGGGCTGGGGGGAGCGGAAGGCGTGTAACTGAGGGATCGCTGCGCCCCCCCAAGTGAGGACGGAGGAAAAAGTTTGTTTTCTTTTTCCTTCTTCTTTTTTTAACCTTGTTTCGTAGGTTTTCTTCCTGACTCTCTTTTAAATGGGGGTTCTTTCCCTGAATCCCTGGATGGCATTTCTCCTGGGGGAGAGGTTGGCATTCAAGGGGGGTGAAGAAAAGGCCTGAATCTCTGCGAGGGTCGGGTCCGGCCTCAGGAGTTAGGGACCTCCCCGCTTCCCTCCCCCTCCACCATCCTCCCGCAGCCGGGAGTCCGGCCTCTTATTTGCAAATAAAGCTCTGTGTTTGCCCTTCTCTGTCGTGAGGCCTTGATGTGTGCTCGCGGTTACAGATCCAGAGAGATAGGGCGCACGGCGTCTGGGGCGGGAGGGGACGCGGGGCGGAGTGGGCTGTTTTGCCCTGACCTTTCTGGTAACCCGAGGGGGGTGGGCAGGCCTCTGGAATCTCGCCCCAGCAGCTCCTCGGAAGCTTAGATCCAGTCCCAGCCCCGCCGCGGGGACCTCCGGGGAAGGAGGGCCAGGCGGCGCTGGTCGATTTTTGTTTTGTTTTTATAAAGTGGAGTAATTGCTTTCCCTCCACAACAGCCCGCGCGCGCTTGGAAAGTGAGCTCGGAGGGCCGGAGGCGATGTGTTAAATAAGCTGCGCCGGCCGGACTCGCGGGCAGAAAGTGAAAGTGTGGGGGGGCGGGGGACGGCGGCGGGGTAGACAGCGCCCGCCGCGGCCAGCCGCGCCTCCTGCGCCCTCTTCCTCCAGCCTGGCGCATTGCCAGCCGCCCGAGCCCTGCGCCCCGCGCCCGGCGCTGTGCACGGCCATTTCCTGGGTCTGGGCGGCAGAGGCTCTCCGGGGAGCGCTGGACCCCCGCCACCGATCGCAGTGGAGTGGTTGGTGCAGGACGCCGCCCCGGTCAGCCTGGCCCTGCACCCACCGCTAGTGGGTCCTGTTCTCCTTGGAGAACAGCACTTATCCTGTGGGGCCAGGGGGAGCTGGCCCAGGTAGGGAGTGGGGGGCCCCCAGGGACTGTCTGCCCGGGTGCATGTGGGAAAGGGCTCCGCAGATCACCGCCCCGCCCCCCAGTCTCCAGGCGGTCTGTGGGTGGCTGCGTAGAACGGTCTTCCTTTCATGTCTCCCTGACTTGTAAAGGGACAGGGCACCCGTCAGGCCCCATAGACCCCGAACTAGCGGCCAGTGTCTAGTCAGCATTCCTTGCTTCCAAAGGGAACTTTAGGGACACGTGGTGGAAAGCCGGGTGCACACCTGTCTGCTGGGAGCTGGTCCCGGGAGAGCCCCTGCTTGGGAGCCCGCCCTGCGCCCCACCCCGGGCACTGCCCCCTGGTGTCCGTGGATGGGTCCCACAGGCATCATAACAGCGTCGGGTGGCCTGGGCACTTGGATCGAGGGTGCCGTTAGGTAGGTGTCGTTAGGTAGGTGTCCAGGGGGCGTGCGGCTTGTTGAACCCCCTCAGCTTCCCCTCAAGTCATGAACCCTTTTGGCACCTGCGCCTCCCCTCTGGGGGCCTATGGTCCTGCCTCTGACAAGCACTGGGCTTCTAAAGGCCAAGGGTGACATTTCTGGGTCTCCAAGTGGACATGATGGTTACCTGGGCCAAGGTTGGAGGGGAGTGTGTGTCCAGAGGCCCCGCTGTGTCAGCGCTGTGCGTCAGCGTCTGTTTCTGTGGCCAGCTTTTCACTCTTGCACGTGAGAAGCTGGTCTGAACCTAACCCCTTTACAGGGTCTTTGTGAGCTAGAGTCTCAGCTGGCAGATGCATGGGGGGACGCCCCCCTCCATCCTCGCCGCAGAACCTGCGGAGTTGCTCAGGAGGTCATGAGGTGCCTGGGAGAACACTCTCCCCGTGCTCAGGAGCTGCCATCTGGGGTGTTGGGTGCCGCAGGCGCCCAGTGGGGTTTCCCTGCAAGTGTTGGAATCTGGGTTCAAGAGGGTGATCAGGAGCCTGTTCGGGAGGGCTGGGGGCACCCGTCTCTCAGATGCCGCCCTGTCGTGAGGAGCTGGCACCCCGGGGTCCCCACTGAGGTCCCTGGTAGCTGGGGGCGGGAACGCGTGTTGAGCGGCTGTACCCGCGTGCCGTGTAATCAGGAAGAGCTGGCGGGCAGCGTGCTCTGATGGCGTCGCAGGGTGAAACTCGGGTGCATATGGGAGGAGAGGGCAGGAAGGGGTGCTGCCCAGCCCCCAGCCTGCTCGCCCTGTGGGGCAGAGCCCTGGCGATGCCAGCCGGGTGCCAGGGCTACTGGCCCAGAGCTGGGGCCCCGCTGCCTGTGCGCCCCAGATAGACCCCACCCGCCTGCGCTCTGCGGCCTCGGCTGCCAGCAGGCTCTCCCAGCCCAGCCGTCGGGGGTCTGGGTGGGGAAGACACCGATGGCCGCGTGACGGTCCCCTGAGATGTCGGAGCCTGCACCCCCACGCCCCGTAGGGACAGGCGGTGTTCGGTAAGCTAGTGAGCTCTGGGGCTGTGGGAAGGGTCGCGGGGGTGGTGGCTGGGACCCCCTGCCCTTGGGCGCCCCCTGCGCTCGGAGGGCTTCCAGGCTCCTGCCATCCCTCCGTGGGAGCCCATGCTGCCCTGGAAAGGTTTGTGTGGGGACCCTGGTTTCCCAAGGTGGGGCCGTGCGACGTGTTGCTCTGGGCTGTCGCCGGTGGGCTTCCTCGAGGGCTCGGGGTGGGGGGCCGGCTGCCCCTCGACCCCAGGATTGGGCGGTGGTCGTGGGGTCCCAGCCTGGTCTCCTGCCTCCCTGCTCAGGCTCCACGGCCTCCCAGCTCCTCTAGGCCTTGGGTCCTGTCTGTTCGGTGGGGTGAAGGGTCAGCGTCCTTGTGAGGGCCGCCGCATGGGGTGTGAGCTTGGGAGGGCCCTGCAGGCGGAGCTCCCTCCCGCTCAGGGTCCCGGTGTTGCCCACGTGGGTGTCGGTGTCCAGTGGAGGTTGGCTCTTGGGGACAGGCGATAGTGGCTGCAGTCGGGGCCAGGCCCCCCGCTGAGTGCAGCGACTGCCTGACCCCTCGCACCCTCTGTGGGGCCGACTGGCCCAGAGAGGCTGGTCCCCCCTCCCTCTCCAGGAGCGTGGGGGCTGGCCAGGCTGTCCTCTGTGTGTCCCCTGGCGCCATGCCGCCTTCCAAGTGGCCAGTCTCCGCCCCCCCAGAAGCCCCCTGGAGCTTCCCAGCCCCTGACACGCACCGCTGGTGCAGCACCTCTGTGGGGTTTTTGCAGTTTTTCTTAAAGGTGGGTTGTTTGAGAGGTGGGTGGGGACAGCCTTGCACAGGTTAGGGGGTGTGGCTGGCCTGACCCTCACTGTGAGCAGTGACCCCATAGCAGAGCTGGTCGGAGGCTGGCTTCTCCAGGTAGGCTGGCGGGCTGGGCAGAAATATGGGGTGTCAGGGGACACTGGATTGAGGAGGAGCCTTAGCTGTGCAGAGCTGAGGGGACGTGGGGCCGTCAGGAGGGGCCAGGGGCTCGGCAGGCCAGGCCAGCACCTCAGTTCAGTTCAGTCGCTCAGTCATGTCTGACTCTTTGCGACCCCATCAATCGCAGCACGCCAGGCCTCCCTGTCCATCCCCAACTCCCGGGGTTTACCCAAACTCGTGTCCATTGAGTCGGTGATGCCATCCAACCATCTCATCTTCTGTCGTCCCCTTCTCCTCCCGCCTTCGAACTTTCCCAGCATCAGGGTCTTTTCCAGTGAGTCTGCTCTTCGCATCAGGTGGGCAGAGTTTTGGAGTTTCAGCTTCAGCATCAGTCTTTCCAATGAATATTCAGGACTGATCTCCTTTAGGATGGACTGCTTGGCTCTCCTTGCAGTCCAAGGGACTCTCAAGAGTCTTCTCCAACACCACAGCTCAAAAGCATCCGTTCTTCTCTGTTCGGCCTGCTTTATGGTCTGATTCTCACATCTGTACACGACCGCTGGGAAAACCGTAGCTCTGACTACACGGACCTTAGGGTCCCCGCCGACCCGGGGGTGCTGTGGGCATGCCTGGAGGGGTGATGCTGTGGGCGATGGGGCTGGCCTGGAGGGGTCACACCCTGACCCCGGGTGGGCTTGGGGCCCTGGTCGGGGCTGAGCCACTCTGGGCAAAGGCCCTTCGGGTGGCAGCTGTGGTGGTATTCGTCCCTGCAAGGCTGGGGTGGTGGCCAGCAGGGCCCAGGGTGTGTGGGGCCACCGCCCGCCTGGCTGGCCTGTTCGGAGGCCCCTCGCCGGGCCCCTGGGTCCCCTCTCTGGAGGAGGCAGTTGGCTCTGTCCGTCACTGAAGCTACCCTGCCCACGCGGCTCCTGTTTCCTGGGGCCCGGCTGCCCCGGGCAGGGGCGCTGGGGCGGCGGGCCGGCCCCTCCCTGCGGGTCACAGCCCTGTCCCTGCGGGTGTGTCCCGGGCGTTCTGGGACGTGGTGCAGAGCCTCCAGGGCTGGGGCGATGGCCTCGCTTACAGCCTGGCTCTGCCCTGGGCCCTTTCTCTGAGCCTCCTACCTCACCTGGAACGTGGTGCCCCTGTGACCCCTGCTGATGCTGGGATGGGACCCGGGGAGACGGGGCACTGTCACAGTGGGGGCCCTCGCGGGCAGAAAGGGTGCCCACCCTCCCGAACTCCGGAGACGAGACTGCAGGGTCTGAGCTGGGCCAGAGGGGAGAGGGAAGTGGTGACGCCCGGGATGGGGCGCCCCCCCCACCCCAGGCTCTCTTCCAGCCTCTGGCCTCCGCCTTCAGCTCCCTCACGAGCCTCCCCCCAACCTGACCCTGGCTGGGGAGTCCCCCTCGGTCTGGCGCCCTCCAAGCTGACCCTGGCTGGGGAGTCCCCCTCGGCCCGGTGCCCTCCAAGCTAGGAGCTTCCCAGGACTCCTCACATGTCTGCCTCCTCCTCTGACTGTGCCCACCCCCCTGCTGCCCCCCCACATGGCTGAAGGCGTGTCCCTCAATGCTGGTGAGCGAGCAGCCCCTGGATTGGGCACCCCCGAGAGATGGACGAGGCCAGGCCGCCATGGAGTGCCCAACTCCGGCCGCTGGGTCCTGTCTGCAGTGGGAGGGTCAGAGCTGCCACCGCGGCTGTGTTTTCTGGGGGGTTTCTGTCGTGGCCTCTGGACAGAGGGGCCCCACACTCTCCCCTTGTTTGTCCAGGAGCCTGAAGGGCCCTGGTGTCCAGCCTCTCTTGATGCATCCCTCTGGGTTGAGCTAGCCTGTGGGGCCTGAGTTTCTGTGTTTTATTTCTGATTCCAGTTGACCAGGGAGGAAGGAGGTGGGTCCCAGAGCCTGGCGTCCGGGACCCTGGGAAGGGGTGGGGAGAGGGCCGTGACCTCTGAGGCCCGCCTGCCGCGGAGCTGGGGACACCCGTGCCCCACCCGTGGCCGGACGTATCCTGCACAGGGTCCCTCTCGACGGAGCAGTGGGTGTGTGGCTCCGGGGGTGGGGTGGGCCCTCGGTGACCCCCGGCCTCTGGCCCTCCGCTGAGCTGGGCCAGCCGCGTGGCTTTCTAAGCTGTCCTGCAGGATCCCGCCCGAACCCGTCTGGGTTTCCTCTCGCGTTCGAGGGCTTCTGCGGTTTGTCTGAGCATTTCCGCTCCGGGTGGTTTCAGATCCCCTCTCTTCGAGGGAAGGCTTCTCTCACTCTGACCTTCACCTGTTTGTGGTGCTGCCTTCGTGCCAGCGGCGGGTTCCCCGGGAGGTGTGTGTGTGTGTGTGTGGAGTGCTCCCTGGGAGGTGTGTGTGTGCTCCCCAGGAGGTGTGTGTTTTGAGAGGGGTGCTCCCGGGGAGGGGTGTGTGTGTGTGGGGGTGGGGGGTGCTCCCCAGGAGGTGTGTGTGTGGGGGGGTTGCTCCCTGGGAGGTGTGTGTTTTGAGAGGGGTGCTCCTGGGGAGGGAGGTGTGTGTGTGTGTGGGGTGCTCCCTGGGAGGTGTGTGTGGGGAGGTGCTCCTCGGGAGGTGTATGTGTGTGGAGTGCTCCCTGGGAGGTGTGTGTTTTGAGAGGAGTGCTCCTGGGGAGGGGTGTGTGTGGGGGGGGTGCTCCCGGGGAGGGGGGTGTTTTGAGAGGGGTGCTCCCCGGGAGGTGTGGGTATGTGGGGGGTGCTCCCCCCGACGTGTGTGTGTGTGTGTGTGTGTGTGTGTGTGTGTGTGTGTGTGTGTGTGTGTGTTGCTCCCAGCCTCGCTCTGCCCTCTGAGGGGCGGGGGCCTGGGGTCCCTGTGCAGGGCACGCGCGAGGCTCCTGACGATGGGCCGCGCACGCCTGCATCGCTGTGCCCGCGGCCCGCCTCCTGGAAGGCTGGTTTGCGGTGGGCCTGGCGGGCTCCAGTGGTGGGGGGTGGGCCGCATGTTTTGCTCCTGCCTGTTTACCCCAGGAGCTGAGGCCCGCCCCCCAGCCCTGCCCAGGACGGGGTGGGGGAAGGGGCGCCCCGGCGGCTTGCAGGTCCGCTCCGTCCGGTGTCTGCTCTTGGGTGCTGGGCTCTGCCAGCTGCACTTCCCCACCGCGTCCTGGGCCGTCCTGCCTGAGTCCATCCCCCCACCACACACACACCTGGGTTCGTCTCCTCTGTTGGGCCAGGGGCCCCAGGGAGCAGGGCTGTGCCCCCCAGATCTCACTGTTGCTGGGGGTGGCGGGGGTGCAGGGTCCTGAGTGCCCAAGGAAAGGGGGGTTCCTTCTTTTTGAAGTGAGGGCTTTCTAGTGTGGCCAGCAGAGGGGCCGTGGAGGCCCCCTGCGTGCCCCGTTTCTGCTCAGAGAACCCTGGTCGTTTCAGCCCTGCTCCCACCCCTGTGATCACAGAGCAGATATGTCTCCTTCCTAAGACTTGGTCCCCATCTCTGAGGTGTGAGAACTTCTAAAGAATCGGACCGCACACCCCCGTCACCCCCAAAGCACTACGTTGAGTCCAGGGTCATTGAGCGGTCCGTGTGGATGTAGATGCCTCTCGACTCACTGTCCAGCAGGTGTTTCCAGCGCGCTGGCCCAGGGCGGAGGTGCTGGGGCTGGGCACTGCCTCGCCCGCCCCGGCCTTCCCCCCCAGCCCTCGAGGGGCCCCGAGGCGTCCCAGGTTGGGTGGAGAAGCCGACCCCAGAGACGGGCAGCCTTCCTCTGCTGCAGCTATGGGCCCGGGAAGCTGCCCCAAGGAGCGAGCTTTCTCCCTTGTTCTGTTGCAGCGGCAGCTGGCCCTCTGCCGCTGAGGGATGGCCTTCTGCCGCTGAGGGATGGCCCTCTGTGTCCGTGTTTACCTCCCCGGGAGGTTGACGTGTCTCCTTGCCGCCTGTCACGTCTGACTTGGGACGTTGTCTCACACCCTGGGGGCTGTAGGAATGCAGGTGCGCTGGCTGGGTTCTGAGACCCCAGAGGCTCCATCGGGACACGCCTGGCACTGGGGAAGCGGGAGTCAGGCTCCGGCCGGGCCGTGGTTTGCTCCTGACCCGATCACGGCGGGCGTTGCCTGCTTGTGCCCCAAGTGGGCTGGAGTGGAGGCACTCATGTCCCGGGGGCTCACGGGCGTCTGTGGGGGCCCTGCTTCTGCTCCAGGAGGCCGCTCGTCCGTGTGGTGGGGGCCTGAGTGCCCCGGGCCTCAGGTTCCCCGTTTGCAGCCAGCCCCTGTGGTGCTGCCAGGGGCTGACCCGGGACCGCCGAGGAGAGCTCCCCGCCGGACGTTGTCTCTGCTCCTCCTGCGGCTCCTGCTGTCCCCGCCCAGCCACAGTGGCTTAGGCCACGGGAGTGGGCTGGACCCTTCTAGAATCCTCACTCTTGAGTTTGCGTTCTTTCTCTTGATTTAGGGGGCCTGTGGGCACCCCCCTGGGGCTCCCTTGAGGCAGAGGTTCTGGAGTCTTTGCCAGTGGACGCAGGCACCCACCGAGTTGGCCCCCTGCAGTTTTCCCATCCGGGTCCCTAGCCAGGGAGGCCAGGTGGGCTGGTGACCAGGCCTCCGTCCTGGGGGGGGCCTGGCAGGACTGAAGGGAGGGGCCAAGATGTCCTGCGTGCTCACGCAGAGCCCAGGCCTGCTGGACCGAGGAGACCCCCGAGGGGCTGGTGTCACCCAGCTCTTTATCCGCTGTCCAGGAGCCCCTGGCCCGCCATGTCCTCGAGGGTGGGCGCCATGCCTCCGTCCTTGGGGCTGGCTTGGAAACACTTGACCGCTGATGGCCGTGCCACTGGTCAGCCAGGAGGGCAGCTGGGACTTGAACGCTGGCGTGGCAGACCCTAGCAGGCACGCCCTGCTGCCCTTCTGCGGGGCCCCTGTGTCTGCGGCATCTTCGCATCCCCAGCTGAAGTTAGACCAGGAGCTCAGAGGGGCGCCGCTGCCTGGGACCGCCCCCCGGGGTCGCGGGGGCCCTGCTCGCAGCTGTGGTGGGGCCATGTGGTGTCTTAGGACTGCTGGGCGCCCTCTCTCACCCCGTGATGCCGGAAGCCAGGTTGGGAGGCAGGGGGGTCCTGGGCTCACATCCCCGAGGCTCTCTAGCTGGATTCAGGAAATAGCCCGAGGATGGAAGAGCCTCAGCTTTGTCATCCGTGCGGCGGGCCTGCCCACT
Source organism: Ovis aries (assembly GCF_016772045.2). NCBI lineage: Eukaryota > Metazoa > Chordata > Mammalia > Artiodactyla > Bovidae > Ovis > Ovis aries. Next base: position 2,135,073 of record NC_056056.1, read on the forward strand.
GGCCATGTGGGATCACGTGATGTCTCTCCTTCAGTAGGGGTGGAGGGCCTGCGGCCGCCACCCAGCACCCTTTGGGGCTTTTCCACCATCCGCCTGCGCGACCTCACCCAGGAGGGCAGCTGGTGAGGCCTGGCCAGGGCCCGCAGGGGGCGGGTGCGTGGTGCCCCTGGACGCGGCCGGATGGTGACTCTCCGGCCTATTCTGTCGTTTCACGTTGGCGTGCGGCTCCGGCCCTCTTCTCCAGGACCAGCGTCAGTTCAGGGCTGAGCCCTGGAGGGGCGGGTGTGGGGCAGCCCGTGGACTGTGAGGCTCCAGCTTCTTTCTGGAAGCCGCCTGTGCCTTCCGGTCTCGGGATGCGGCTCTGACCCTGCCCAGGCGAGGCAGCTGTGGCAGGCGCCCCTACTGGGCCTCCAGCCTCAGCCTCCTGCTGCCCGACAGGTGGGCGTCGGTGGGGTTTCTCGGCCGTCCGGGCGACATTGGCGGGGGGTTGAGGGGGAGGTGTGTGACGGGGCCGACGGCGCCTCTCACGGCTCTGCCGAGGGCGAGCCGAGACCTCGGGGTGGTCGTGGCACCAGGACTTGCCCCGGACGGAGCACACACGGCTGCCCGGCCCGGCCCCAGACCTTGGAGGAAGAGACGTGAGCTCCCAGACGCTTGGCCAAGCGTTTTTCCAAACTAGGTGTCTCTTTACACTTGCTTCTTTTTGTAAAAGTAATGTCTTCTTAAAAAAGTAAATCCTCCAGTTCAGAAATGCAAGCAGGAAGGGAGAAGGCACCTCGCGTGCTGTGGGCGTGGGGTCCTGGGCACCCAGGGGGCCTCTCCAGCGTCTTGCCGGCCCTCGAGGGGACGTCCTGGGCTACGCCAATGCCTGTCTCCTCAGAGTCGCTCTTGGGTCGGCAGGGCTGGCGGGGAGGCGAGGCCAGACTCTGACTGCGCTGCTCGCTCTGGACATGCGGCCTGACTTGGGCTCTGCTGCGTTCTGGGAGGGCTGGCTGCAACAGGGACTGGCGTGGCCCCTCGCCCCCCCAGAGGGACCATGCCGGGTGGCGTGTGTTACCGTGTGGCTCGCCTGGGAGGCTTCTGCCCAAGCCCCTGGCTGCGCAGCCCTGCGGGGAGAGCAGCCCTGCTGCCTGGGATGGGGGCTTGCCCAGCCGCTGAGGCTGCTAGTGCCCTCCCTCCCTCTCTGGTGAGCTGGTGCCCAGGCTGCCAGCGGCAGAGGATACGCCATGTGCTCGCCTCTGCCCTCGGGGGTGCTGTGTGCCACCGTCTGATGCTGGATGCCGCACCCCTGCGGGCATCCCACGCACCCGCAGGAGCCTGGGCACAGTGGCTGTGCTCGCCCCAGTGGAGGTGCCGAAGGCTGCGTTCACGTTCGCAGGGTGCCCCTGCCCCGTGCCAGCCCCAGGCTGCAGGGCGCACGGCACTGTCCACGTGTGTGTCCTTGCTGAGCCTCAGACACTCTCCAGGGTCCGCGTGGTCCTCGCCTCGGAACCCTCTGTGGCCTGTGGTCGGTGTTCAGTGAGCACGTGCCGGGCCCGCACTGGGCTCCGAGCTGAACCGCATCATCTGGGGTACCCGGCTGTGTTGAGCGGGCGCCCAGGCTGGGCGGGAGTGAGGCGGGACGCAGGAGGTGGCCCGTCCACCTGGCTTGCACTCTTGGCCCCTCCTGGGCGGAGCCAGCTGCCTTGTGGGCCCCGGGCGCTCAGCCACGGAAGGAGTGTGTGGTGTTTGCGGCAGGGGCTGCCTTCCTGCTGTGCTGCCGTGCGAAGTGGTCAGTCACTGGTCAGGAGAGGGGGCGGAGGTCAAAGGCCAGGCTGAGGGCCGCCTGTCCCTGCAGAGAGCTGTGCCCACCTGTCCTCGTGCGCGGAGGAGGCCGGTCTGCACCTTGGCAGCAGCCTGGGCCCTTCCTGGGGCCCCCGTGTCCCCTCAGGTGGTTTAAGGCCCTGGTGGTGTCCTGCCTGTTCCCCGAGGACTGTAGCGGCAGCACTGGGTACTGGGTGCCTGCCCACCCACCCCGCGTCTGGGGGCCCGCCTGGCCCACAGCTGGGGGCCCACACCTGGGGCCCCACCCGGCCCGCACCTGGGGGCCCATGCTGTGCTCATCCGTCGTCAGGCAGGAATGGGGTGTATCCTCAACAGACCTCGGGAACCCCCACGTCGGCAGCCACCGCAGCCTCCACAGCAGGACCATCGGGTGATTGGTGCGTATCCAGCACTGGCTTGAGTGCTCTGCGCTGGACTCCTTTAGGCTTGAGTCCCGTGGGGACCCAGGCAGACTGGATCCCGGGGTTGGCGAAGGGCATGGCTGGGATTGCGCCCAGGGGTCTGGCCCGGTGTCTGCTCTGCGCCTCTGAGCTGCCCGGGGTCTGAGAGGCCCAGCCGGTGATGGAGGTAGGGGGGACATGGGCCTGTGAGGCTGCTGCAGCCCGGACGGGGAAACAAGTCACTGGTCAGGCCGGGGCCTGCAGGCCAGAGTGGGACAGGCAGTGCTGGTTTGGATGGGAGCCCCATGTGGGGCAAGGCTGTTGAGGGGGGCAGGTTCGCAGGGACCCCAGCAGGAGGCGGTGGCACTAGGCCAGAAGTGGTCAGACCTGTGGGGTGGGGGGCAGCGGGGCGTCAAGGCCGAGACCTGCGGGGTGGGGGGCAGTGGGGCCTGGAGGCCGAGAATGCAGGCCGTCTCTGTGCGGTGTCTGCACCGTCAGCTGGGCGGTCGTGGCCCCTCCCCACGGAGGCCCTGGAGCCGGTGTGGAGGAGAGGCGTTCAGGCCCTTGCAGGGCGGGGCGCCTCGGGGTGTTCCAGAACGTTGCTCCGAGGAGGGGAGCGGGCGGGCAGGCCTGCTCCGTGCGTGGGGTGCGCCCGGTCTCTTTGCGGAGTCCTCTTTGCTCTGGCTTGGGGTCGGTGGGGGCCGAGGAGGCGCTGGCCTGGGGGAAGCCCCTGGTCGGTAGCTTTCCCTGATGACCGTGGTATAAGCGCCCACGTGCCAGACTGCTGGCTGCTGGCAGGGTGTCAACCAGCTAGAAGAACCCTGCAAGTCGGGGCGACCTGCTCTTGCAAATCATGGCGGGTGGACGTGGGCCCAGGGGCGGGCGGGTGCTGTTCTGTCCTCCCGGAGGGCCCTCCGGCCCCCACGCAGGCCCTGCCTCCCAGCCCGGGCCCGGCTGGGTCCCTGACAGGTGCCTCCTGGCCCAGGTCCAGCTCTTCTGTGCAGCCCCCCGGGCGCTCTGCAGACGCAAGTGACAGGCGGGCCATCGACTTCCTCCCAGGATGTGGCGGGGGAGCCACTGTGAGGAGGCCCGTCTGTCACCCGCTGCACGGCTGTCCGCGCGGTGCTGGGCAGCCTCCTGACACGTGTGGGGCCTCAGTGGGCACTTCCTTCCCGGCGCTGCGCATGGAGGAAGTTTGGCGAGCTGGGCTGTGGTCTGCCACCCCCCGCCACCCTCCCCGATTGGCTGAGGACCGGCCGTGTCACAGCCCGGCCGCCGTCACAAACCAGGGCCCGTTCTCGTGGTTACATTGGAACCCCCATCGCCCGTGCGCCGTGCGTGCTCCACACGCCTTTCTGCCGGCCTGGCTCGGCCGTCGGGTCCGCGTCGCCGCTGTCGACGTGCGAGTTGCTGCCTGGAAGGTTGCTGCTGTCCAGGACAGTGTCGAGGCAGTCCCCCGCACGCCGGCGGCTGGTGGGTGGTGAGCCGACAGCCTTGGCCTCCGCCTGGACGGCTGCCTCCACCTGGACGGCCGCCCCTGCTGCCCCCTGCCCCTCGCGTCTCCCCCACCCGCCCGGGCGGGGCACCTGCTGCCGTTCTGCCTCCCCTCCCGGGTCTCTCTCCCTGCCCCGGCCGAGGGCAGCGGCGTGACAGGTGAGGGGGGGACCTGACCAGGGCGGATGTGCCAAGGTTCCCTTGCCGTGACCGTGCAGCCTCATGTGCCCACGGAGCCGGCCGAGGCTGGGGTGACCGGCCATCCCTCCGCGGTCCCTTCCGCCCTGCAGGTGCTGCCTGGTTGGGCCCAGACATGGAATGTCGTGCCTCAGCGGGAAGCACAGAGGAAGCCAGGGCCTCCCTGAGCCGCTGCCGTGACTGCCAGTGAGCGAGCAGCTGGAGGATGTCCGCCGCGACGCCGGTCGCCCCCACGGGGATCCCGGCGGCCCCGGGCCCAGTGAACCCACCTCCGCCGGAGGTCTCCAACCCCGCCAAGCCCGGCCGCAAGACTAACCAGCTTCAGTACATGCAGAACGTGGTGGTGAAGACGCTCTGGAAACACCAGTTCGCCTGGCCCTTCTACCAGCCCGTGGACGCCATCAAGCTGAACCTGCCTGTGAGCGCCCCGCCCGCCGCCCCAGCCCCTCCGTGGCCCCGACTCCTGCCTGTGAGGGTCCTGCCCGCTGCCCCTCCAGAGCACCCTGTCCTGGGAGGACAGCCCCTCTGGCCTTGGCCCAGGTGGCGCAGGGAGGCTGCAACTGCTAGGAGGGCCAGGGAGGCAGCAGGTGGTAGGAGGGCGGGCCCAGCCCAGAATCTGCGATGATGGAAGGGCAGAGGGGACACGCAGGCCTGGGGCGGGGGAGGGCGGCTGCCCCGCGTGCAGGGAGCGGGAGGCTGTGGCCTCGTGGGTGGACGAGGCAGACCAGCCCGGGCGCAGAGGTGCACTGAGGCTCGCCCCGCACCAGCCCCGTCCCACTGAGTGGCGCGCCTGCACACGCAGCCTTGTGCTCATGGGGGGGTGGCCGGCCTTTCCGGGGATGGCGCCCAAGCTGCATGCCTGGGGCCCGCCTGGCCGCCTGGCGGCTTTCTCCTCTGGGCCCGAGTGGAGAACCCCAGAGTCCTGCAAGGGCAGCCCTGGGCCAGCACTTGGCAGCCTGGCTCCTGAGCCAGCTTGGCCCTTGGGCACCTGCAGGCCCTAGAGTGAAGTGTGGGACCCAGAGAGGGGGCCTAGCCCCTCGTCCTGCGCCTAGACCCGCTCTGCAGTCCCCTGCCCACACAGACTCCCGTCAGACCAGAGGGGCTTGGCAAGGTCCGTGCTGGCGCCGTCCCCGCCCCGGCCCCCCTCAGCTGGACAGAAACTTAGGTCCAGCCCCAGCGCTGAGCTGCCAGACAAGGCCGCCTCGCGCGCGATCTTGGTGCTTGGGAATCATGAAAACCATCTTATTGAATCCAACAGTAACACCCCGACTGTCTTTTTCCTAGGATTATCATAAGATAATAAAAAACCCCATGGACATGGGAACCATTAAGAAGAGGCTAGAAAATAATTATTACTGGAGCGCGAGTGAGTGTATGCAGGACTTCAACACTATGTTTACCAACTGCTACATTTACAACAAGGTGAGCAGGCGGCGTGGCGTGGGCCCCAGCCGCTGCCGTGAGCGACCTGGGGGGAGCGCCAGGATGGGGGTGGCCCGTGTCCACTGGGCCCGGTGCGTCGCAGCGGCTCTCAGACCCATTCGGGCCACCTCGGCCTCCCGCTCAGCCCTTGTCTGGCTGCGATCCCCGTGTGTGGGCCCCACAAGCCACGTGCCTGAGGGTTCGGCCTGTGCGTGGGCCCATGTGCCCTGCTGGCACGCTGAACGTTCGAACAGCCTTTCCAGGAGGAGTTGACACACCAGATGCTTTAGAACATCCCCGCGCTTGGGCCTTGTTTCCTGTCTGTGATGGGATAAAGAGTGGTTTTCTGTCTTTGTGTTTTCTGAGTTCTTGCTAGAGTTTCTGTGTTAAAATGTATTCCTGTTGCTTCCCTCCCGCCCCGCCAGATCCCTCAACAACTTTTTAAACACATATTTTTCTTGAGCAGCGGTTGCACGTTTGCTGTAAGCAACGCGGCTCCTTGCCAGCGCGTGACCCTGCTTCTCCCGTGTCTTCAGCCCACAGATGACATAGTGCTCATGGCCCAAGCCTTAGAGAAAATTTTTCTGCAAAAAGTGGCTCAGATGCCCCAGGAGGAAGTTGAGTTACTGCCCCCTGCTCCAAAGGGCAAAGGCCGGAAACCCTCTTCGGGAACGCAGAGCGCAGGTGAAGGGGGTGGGGGTGCCCGCCTCCCAGAGCCGACGAGAGCGGCCCCTCCCTACGCGTTCGATGGCGGTCGGGGCCGGGAGCTCTGCTGTGTGGCCTGCGGGCTGCCTGCCTTGGCGCCTGCCTTGCTGGGACCCCAGGCTCCTCCTCGCTGGCCCTGGCTCGGAGGCTGCCCCTTCTGGGGCCACTCTGCTCCTGTGTCCCCGCCAAGGACCTTGCCTCCCCAGCGCGCAGTGTGTTCTCTGTGAATGGTCCGGGAGTGGCGGGGGTTTAGGGTTGGCACTGGGAGCCCGGGGACAGCCTTCCCTGCCCTGGGAACCCAGAACCAAGGTGTGTCCCCATGGAGAGCTGCCCAGGAGGGGCCCATCCTCCGGAGAGGCGGGGCGGTGGCTGGTTACGCAGCCGGGGGGACCCGGGTTAAGCCCCGGGTTAAGCCCTCCCAGACTGTGACCTCCCGGACCACACGCTCCATCCTGGTTCACTCACCCCGGCCTCAGAGACGGCCACTGTGAGGGTGATGGCCAGGGTCTCGGGAGGAGGGGCCGGTCCGACAGCTCCACCTCCTGTCTTCTGCCCTCAAGGCTCGCAGCAAGTGGCAGCCGTGTCCTCCGTCTGCCCGGCGACCCCCTTCCAGAGTGTCCCCCCCACGGTCTCCCAGACGCCCGTCATCGCCGCCACCCCCGTGCCAACCATCACCGCTAACGCCACGTCGGTCCCTGTCCCCCCGGCTGCTGCCCCGCCTCCCCCCGCCACGCCCATCATCCCCGTGGTCCCTCCCACGCCGCCCGTCGTAAAGGTGAGCTTTCCCCGGTCCCGGGCGCGGGTGGCTGTGGGTGGGTTGGGGGTAGCGCTCTATCCCTTCCCCGGGCACAGGCTGCCCCTGGCGCACTGGGCACACGGGCCTCTGGACCGGTCCCGTCCGCCCACGCCTGCGGAGTGGGCCACGATTCCCGACACCGACGCTTGGAGCTGCAGGTCACACAGCTGGCGAGGGCGGCTGGGCTGGGCCCGCGGCGTCTCTGGCCTCTGTGGTACACATGGGTTCCCCGCAGGGCGTGCAGGGGGTGAGGGCGTGCTCGGATTTCCAGCGGTTGGTGTGGGGAGGGCGACGGCGGCCTCTGTGCACGCCCCTCCCTGGCTTTGCCGGGAGCCTCCCCCGCAGGGCCTGGGCTTGGAGTGCTTGCTTTCCACGAGGCCCGTGGCCAGCAGGGATGGCCGAGGGTCCCACACCCACTGACACACACCGTCTTCTCCAGTTTGACCCTCACAGCGACCCTCGGGGGCAGGCAGTATTTCCCCCATCTTTCAGATGAGGAGGCGGGCACTCAGAGGGGTTAAATGGCTCCCCCAAGGTAAAACGCCGCTCGCCCTGCCCCGCAGCCTCCACTGCCTGCCCTTGGGCGGTGCTGGCAGGCCGTCCTGCCCAGCGCCCTGCTGCCTTGGAGCATGTCCTGTCTGCCGCGGCCCCGTGAGCCCTGGGGCCCCCCGGTGCGTGCTTGGCCTGCCCTCGGCACTGTGATGTGTGTGTGTGTGTGTGTGTGGGTGGCTGGCTCGTGCCTGCCGGCCTGGGGGCAGGGGCTTGGCAGGGGTGGCGCCCTTGGTGGCTGGCCTTGGTGGCGTGCACGCTGTGGACCCCGGGGAGGCCACTGGCCGGGTGCTCCTGGCTCCCGGGGGCTGTCCCGCCTGCCTGACAGCGGGGAGGGAGGGGAACCCTGAGCTGGTCTCGGGGTGGCTCTGCACCCTGGCTGCCCAGGTGCTCGACACTCCCCATGGTGCCCACCCAGCAGGGGCGGGCGGATTGCCTCGGTGTTCCCCCCCGGGCGGGTAGCCCCTCCTAGGGTCAGCTCCGGACATGCACAGCGCTCTGCCCCGGGGTCCCAGCTCCCAGACCTTGGGCGCCTGCTGATGTCTCCAGCCCCCCACCCCGCCGCCCGCATGCTCCTCCCAGCCCCTCGTCCTGTGGCTGCCACTGTCCGCGGAGCACCCGCTGTGAGGCCCGTGTTGGGGCGCCCCTCCAGCCTCTGACGCGCAGGGGTCTCTCTGCTGTCCCCGAGCCCCACTGGATGCCCGTGTTGCTCGCAGCGGGCCCCTGGTGCTGCAGGCCCCTAAGCTGTGCTCTGGGCACAGGTGTGGCTGCAAGGGGGCAGCGTGATGTGTCTCAGGTTGACGAGCGCCCCTGTGGGCGTGGGGCCTAGGGGCCCCAGCAGCCTCAGCGTGCAGCCTCACCACCGCCAGCTGTGTGACCTCGGGCAGGCGCCGGGGCCCCTCTGAGCCTCAGTGTCCTGTGTGGCGCGGGGGCCCTGGGAGAGTGGCGGTGGCCGTGCATGCCCTCGCTTTGCTCCGCCTGGTGGGCGGTCCATGCTCCAGGAGCGCCCTCGGGCGGGGATGACGAGGACGGGCGCCGGTTCCCCAGCTCACAGCCGTCTCCGCTGTCGCAGAAGAAGGGCGTGAAGCGGAAAGCGGACACCACCACGCCCACCACGTCCGCCATCACAGCCAGCCGCAGCGAGTCGCCCCCGCCGCTCTCGGACCCCAAGCAGGCCAAGGTGGTGGCGCGGCGGGAGAGTGGGGGCCGCCCCATCAAGCCGCCCAAGAAGGACCTGGAGGACGGCGAGGTGCCGCAGCACGCGGGCAAGAAGGGCCGGCTGTCCGAGCACCTGCGCCACTGCGACAGCATCCTCAAGGAGATGCTCTCCAAGAAGCACGCGGCCTACGCCTGGCCCTTCTACAAGCCGGTGGACGCTGAGGCCCTGGAGCTTCACGACTATCACGACATCATCAAGCACCCGATGGACCTGAGCACCGTCAAGGTAGGGGCGGCTGGCCCCCCATCTGTGCGGCCCGCCGGGCCTGCCGAGGCCGAGGTGCTGTCCCGGGCGGCCCAGGGGCGGTTCCGCAGGCCCCAGGGCGTTGCCCGGCTCCCTCCACCCGCCCGCAGCAGCACGCAGGGCCTCAGGCCTGGCCCGGGCCCCCGGCAGGGGCTGGCAGGGCGCTGTCCTCTGCCTCGTCCTGCGGCTTCCCGTCACCTCTTTCTGTTGAGCTGCTTTGGTTCCCCCGTCTCCTCCTGTCCTGCTGCGTTTGAGGGTCTCTGTAACGCTAGGCGAGGAGGCCCTTTGCGCCCCAGCCCCTCCTAGGACAGATGCAGGTCTTGGAGGAGGCCGTGGCGGAGCTGACCCCAGGACCCCCACCCTTTCAGGCCCTGCACCAGGGTCTTCTTGCCCTGGGGGCTTCTCCCTTGGCGTTTGTGGGCATGGCAGTGGGTCAGGCCAGGTGTGGACAAGCAGAGAAGAGCAAGCTTGGGCCAGGCAGGCATGGAGGGGGCCTCCTGGCTGGTGGCAGCCCCGGGGGCAGGAGATCGGGGCTGTGAGGTCCTGAGGGGTTTTCCCTGCGTGGGCGAGGAGGCCCAGGCCCAACACCGCTCTGCTTCCTCAGCCGGCTGCAGTCTCTGAGGTCTGAGGGGTATCCCCAGCACATGGATGTGTGTGGGCCTGCGAAGCTGCCCCAACAGAGGGGAGAGGGGATTCTTTACCCCTGTGGGGTCGGGGCCCTGAGCTGCCGGTCTCAGCCATTCTGCCCCGGCTGGGCGAATGCTGCCCTGGGACAGACTCTCCTACTGGAAGTCTCGCTCCCCACTAGGGGCAGGGCAGGCCCAGCCATCCAGGGCAGGGGTTCCCGGGGAGCCTGCTGGGCTGGGTGGCCGAGCAACCTCCTCCCCTTCTCTGACCCTCTCCCTGGTCGCAAGGGCAGGCGCCGGCTTCCTCAGACACACGCAGTGTTCCGGGGGCCCTGCCTCTTTTGGGAGCCCCGCAGCACCAGCTGCTTTTCCTGGGCCGATGTTCGTCTGTACGACATGAACAGCGGGTCAGGACGCAAGCCGAGCAGCAGAGGGAAGCCCCCCTCTGGCTCCACCGCCCCCTTTCCCCAGGGGTGCCTGTTGCTGACAGTTCGGCTGCAGCTTTCCTGACCAGCTCCTGGCTCAGGCTGGCTCTTTGCCAGCAGGTTTTCTCAGTGGGGCAGTGGTTCCCAGGCTCTGAGGTGTACCAGGACGGTGGCCAGCAGTCAAGTTAGGGATGAAGTCCAAGACTGTCCAGGTGTTGAGAGAGTCTCGGGTGCCCATTTGCTGAGCTGCTCCAGAGTAAGGAGGTTGTGCAGAGGGCTGGAGCCCAGCAGCCCGTGTTGCTGGAAGCTCCTGAGAGGGCAGAGGAGGGTGATGTGTGCTAGGCTGGAGGGGCTGCAGGTCCTGGAGTCTGACCACCAGCTGCCCCTCCTCCGAGGCCAGGACTCTGTTGCTCTGGGTGCAGGCGGGGTGGGTGGCTGGGCTCTGGCCCCCAGGATAAATGGGCACCTCAGACCCCAGACACGAGGTCCCTGACACATGAGCTCCACGTGAACCCAGCCAGGCCCAGGCAGCGCACGCCTCGAGAGCCACTGCCCTGACCTTGCTGCCTCCATGCAGCTGCCCGTCTGGGCGCACCCCGTCCCCCACCGTGGTGCCCGTTGTCTGTATCCTGGCGGCAGCGGGACAGTTGGGTGCCACTGTGAGGCTGGCTGGCCAATAGCACCTGGATTCTCCAGGGAGAAAATTAAAGGTCTCGTTGCGAGAGCTGAGTCACCCCCTAAACGAGCGGAGGGTGACTTCCTGCCACAAGTTGCTCGTTCCCTGCCAGAGCCCCTGCCAACAGGGATACGGATGTGTGAAAAATCACACAGGACGTAGAGCTGGGGTTTGGGGTGAGGATGGGGTGGGTGGTGGCTGCGGGAGCTGACTCCTGTGAGCGCCCTTTTTTCCTCCCCGGGGATCTGCCTCGTACCCGGGCCCCTGGGCCCTCCCCTCCAAGCCTCCCTTCCCCTCTCTCCCGGGCTCCCAGGCACGGTCTCGGGCTGGCGCTGGCCCTGGGGCGGGCCCCGAGGCCTGGCGGCGCCTTACGCCCGTGGCGTGTGTCTTACAGAAGAAGATGGACAGCCGTGAGTACCCGGACGCGCAGGGCTTCGCGGCCGACATCCGGCTGATGTTCTCAAACTGCTACAAGTACAACCCCCCGGACCACGAGGTGGTGGCCATGGCCAGGAAGCTGCAGGTGAGCCCGGCGCTGGTGGGCGGTGCCGCTCGGGGAGGGCGTCGGGAGCATCCAGCCGGGGAAGGCGCAGGGTTGGGGGGTCCCGGGACTTCACCCACGAGCACGTTCTTGAGTGGTGGCTGAGTGGCCGCCAGGCCCTGGGCCTGCTCCGCAGGGATGAGGCGGCCCGCCAGCCAGTCCCCGCCTCCGGGAAGCGCAGGCTCCAGTGGGCAGCAGCGCAGAGGTGGGCCTGCAGGCGTTCTGGGGGGCTGGGGGCAGAGAGGAGGCTGCTCCTTGCGCGTCGCTGCGTGCCGGGGCCCGCGGCTGTCGCCAGGCAACGGCTTGTGGCTTTGCTGATGACGTGGGAGCGTGGGGCCTGCGGGGAAGCGCAGACTGGCCTTCAGTGGCGGGCCCTTGCATGTGTGCACAGCCCTCACACACGCCACGAGTGTGTGTGTGTGTGTGTGTGTGTACCCACGCACGTGCTCGTCTGTCAGTCTGCAGGCTGACCCGGGTTTCCGTGGGGGCCAGCACGCGGAGTCTGCTCTCTCTGTGACCACCTGGGCTGTTTGCGACCCCGTGGAATGCAGCCCGCCAGTCTTGTCTGTCCCTGGGATTCTTCAGACAAGAACGCTAGAGTGGGTTGCCATTCTCCAGGGGGTTTTTCCCCACCCAGAAATCGAACCCAGGTTCTCCCACAATGCAGGCAGATTCTTTACCTTTTGAGCAACCAGAGAATCCCTTTGTAAATAAGAGCACCTATATTTCACATGGGATAAAATCAGAAAGCTTTCTGTTTAGAAGAAAGAGACCCTGTGGATGTGTGTTCTGTTCCAGGAGCTCTCTCTTCACAGGACCTAGCATGGTGTTCTGTTAAGACGCCCCCATCTCTCGCTCAGAACCGTTTCGTAGACCTTGTACGGTCACTCGGACACGTCCTTGCTCACCCAGCCCCAGACGGGGGTGCAGGGCTCCTCCTTCTGGGCCTCTGGGTCCTGGTCCCCCCCCTTCCTCCTGCCTGGGGGCGCTGGCTGCTGCTGGCTCCCGCTGGGGTGGGCGCAGAGCCGTCCTGGGGTCCCAGGGCTCCCAGAGGGAGCCGCCCAGACCCACGGTTTCAGACCCCGGCCTGGACCCCAGAAGGCTCTGCCCAGCCCCGTGCGCTCACTGCTCTTTGACGCCCCGAACCTTGTAAGTTGCCCTATGAGGAAGCCAGGCGGCCCATGGGCCAAGGGCAGTGGCTGGTTCTGGTCCAACTGAAGGGGGTCTCCCCGGTATGGGACCCTTACCTGCTGATGACTGTGGTTCTGATCCCACGTAACGGGGTCTCCCCAGTGTGGGACCCTACCTGCTGATGACTGTCGTGACCCCGCAGTTGGGTTAGAGCCCGACTCTGCAGCAGTCTGAGGTCGACCAACCCCCACCCCCAACCAGGACAGAGCAGGCTGGACCGAGGTGGCCGCGTGCCTCCTGCATGTTGTTGCCTGGACTCCAGCAGGAGATTCTGGGGGACCAGGACCCGGAGCAGCTCTGGGAGGAGCTGTGTGGCTCCGCGTGTGAGCCAGGCGTGTGTGGCGTCAGGCACAGGAGCCAGGCGGGGAAGGCTCACTGCCTGCCGTTCAGCCTGTCTGAGATGAGCCTGGGCTGCCAGGGCAGGGGGTGTCTTCGCTGAGCATGCTCCCACCAGAGAGGGAGCCTTCGCTGAGCGTGCTCCCACCAGGGAGGGGGGCTTTTGCTGAGTGTGCTCCCACCAGGGAGGGGGGCTTTTGCTGAATGTGCTCCCAGGGCTGTGCAGGAGCTGCTGGCTGTTTTGACTGAACTGGACCCTTTGAGCCAGCTCTTGGACCCCGCCCCAAGAACGAGGTGGGATGCTCCAGCGATGCCACCAGGCAGAGATGGGAGAGCGTAAGTGGCTCTCAGACCCCGTGTCGGCGGCCCAGGAGAGGCCCGAGCTCCCGGGCAGGCCTCTCACTGTCTGGCAGTAGGTGGCAGCCTTGGAGCCGGAGCGGAAAGGACTTGCCTTTTACAGGAGGCAGGCACTTGGGTGCCCGCTCCTGCAGGGCTGTGTCCGCAGCTGCTGGCCCTGTGCCCCTAGTCCAGGGCCGCGCTCACTGCCTGGGAGGGAGGGACAGGGAGGGAGGCAGGGAGCAGGCGCCCTGGGCAGGCCTGGCCGTCTCCCTGCGCCCCAGGGCTGCCCACAGGTGCTGGGACCCAGGCTGCCCCTGCTCTCCCGCAGGACGTGTTTGAGATGCGCTTCGCCAAGATGCCGGACGAGCCAGCGGAGGCACCTGTCCTGCCTGCGCCTGCGGCCCCCGTGGTCAGCAAGGGCGTGGAGAGCAGCCGCAGCAGCGACGAGAGCTCGTCGGACTCGGGCAGCTCGGACTCGGAGGAGGAGCGCGCCACGCGGCTGGCGGAGCTGCAGGAGCAGGTAAGCGGCCGTGCGGGACGGGGGGCTTGGGCAGGACCGTGGCCCTTCCCCACCGGCCCCTGACCCGAGGTCTGCCCCAGCTGCCGCCCCGTCCCCAGCCACAGCCGTCCTTACCTGGTGTGGCTGGGAGGGGACCCGGGAAAGGCGTCAGCTCCAGGGCCCCCTTGCCAGTGCCCACAGGCCTGGGGCCCCGTGAGCCCGCCTGTGTTGGGATGTCCCTGGAGCCTCTTCTGCTCCAGAAAGGTCTGCAAGGGCTGCAGTTGCGCGGCCCCCAGAGCCTGCCTCTCGGAGGCGGAAGCTGGGCTGTCCTGCCTCCGCCTCTGACCCCTGAGGTTTGCTCCCACCCCCCTTCACGCTCCTTCTGTGCAAGATGGGAGCAAGAGGTGCTAGATTCCCGGGGGGCCCTCTGGCAAGGAGGAGACGGTGAGTAGCGGTGGTTCTGCCGCAGCCCGAGGGGCTGGGCGGCTGAGCTGAGCCCCATGGGGGCTCACGGGCTGGGGTCGGTGTGCGCAGCGTCCCCATCCTGCCCGTCCACCTGCTGAAGGCTGGGGTCACCGTTTCCTCACCCGTGGAGCGTGGCTCCCAGAGCTGCTGGGCGCCCTGAGGGGCTGCTGGGCTGAGGGACGTGCGGGGCGCGTGCACGCTGCCCGCCGCCTGCAGGCCTCGTTCGGTGCTGGCTGCCGGCCCTGGCAATATTCGCCCCGCAGTCCTGCCGTGTGGCGCCCCGGTGGCTTGCCCACGAGCTTGGCTGTGGGTGTTCTCCCCGGGGTGGGCGGTTTAAGCGCCTTCCTGGAGCATCTCCCTCCGCCCAGCCCGGAGTCCTCACCCGGCGGCCCGTGTCTTCCAGCTGAAGGCCGTGCACGAGCAGCTGGCCGCCCTGTCTCAGGCGCCAGTGAACAAGCCAAAGAGAAAGAAGGAGAAGAAGGAGAAAAAGAGGAAGGACAAGGACAAGGAGCGGCACAAGGTCAGGGCCGAGGACGAGAAGCGGGCCAAGGCCGCCCCGTCCGCCAAGCAGGCGCCGCAGAAGAAGGCGCCCGCCAAGAAGGCCAGCAGCACCGCCGCCGCCGGCAGGTGGGCCCCGCGCCGAGCGGGCTGGGCACCGGCTGGCGGGGGCCTGGGCACGGGGCTCTGGATGCCGGGCTGTCGGGAGAAAGGGCGGCGTGGGGGGCATTGGTAGGCCTCGTCTTGCCCCCCTGGTGGGGAGACCGTAGGGACCCAGCGAGGGCTCCGCCGGGCGTCAGGAAGGGTATGGGCTCTAGAGGGCAGAGCTCCACTCCCGGGGGGCTGGCCTCAAGACAGGTGTGGAGACCTCTAGAGTCGCGGTCTTGGGGACGTTTTCCTGATCTGGGCAGGGGTTTTCTTTGGGGGTGTGTTGGGCTCTGGGCACCCCGTTCCCAGGTCACCTGGTATGTGCAGGGTCAGGAGGGGGCGGTGCCCCTCAGTGAACAGCTCATTGGGCCCCACGGCTTTTCCTTGGTTCCCGCCGAGGCCCGGTGCCGCCCTGAGGATTGCTGGCAACAGACGGGCAGGGACGGCACGGGGAGGTGTGTGGGGCCTGGGGGCTCCTCCCAGGATGGGGGGCGAAGCCTCCCCAGGTGAGGAGACCTCCCTAGGCCGCCTCCATCCAGCTGCACAGATGGGCAGGATGGAGACCGAGGAGCCGGGAGGGGCAGCAGGCATAGAGCTGTGCCGGGGAGGAGGACGTGTCCCTCGTGGGGACTGGGACAAGCGGGGCGCCGCCCAGCAGGCCTGGGAGGAGGGCAGAGCTGAGGCTGCGGAGGCTGACGGCTTCGTTCAGGGGCTCGCGGCTTGTCCTCTGAGCAGATGAAGCTGGAGCGGAGGAGGGAGGCGCAGGGGGCAGAGTGGGCAGAAGGACACCCCTGGAGGCTGGCGCGGTCCTGTGGACGGGAGGGGCCGGCGTGCCCGTTGGCTGGGGTGGAGGCCTGTAGCTTCGAGAGCTGTTGGTGCGGCTGAGTGGACTGGCTTTGGTCCCTGGACAGAGGAGGGGCCGGTGGAGCGCGGGGCCTGGGCTCCAGCAGCGGGCGGGCAGTGAGCGCGGTCAGGGCTTGTCCGTGCCTCCCGCTTGTGGGGAGGCAGGAATCGGCGCCCTGTCCTGTCTCTGGTTTTGGCGTCAGTGGGCTGCCGGCCTCAGCGGTGACTGGGGAGGTGTTCTCCGCCGTCTCCTGGGGCGGGCTTGCAGAGCTGGCGTCCTGCCTCTTGTTTTGTCGTTGGCTGTCCTGGGTCCTCGTTGCTGGAGGGGGTCTGCTCGCGAGTTGCAGGGTCGGGCTTCTCCCTGCAGTGGCTGCCCTGCCGTGCGCTGCAGGGCTAGTGGCCCCCGGGCTCTGGAGCACGGGCCGGTAGTTGTGGCGCATGGGGTCTTCCCCGACCAGGGGTCGAACCCGTGTCTCCTGCCTCGGCACGTGGATTCTTTACCACGGAGCCATGGGGGAGGATTCTTAAGTGTGCGAGACGGTTCACCGTGAACCCATCTAGACCTGGGGTTTCACGTTGGGAAGGTCTTCAGCCGTGAGTTCGGCCCTTTCAGTAGGTACAGGGAGTCCGGTTACTGGCTTGGCCTGTGTTCTCTCATCGTGATGGGTTGGTTTGTAACGCCCCCTCTTCTGCAGGTCTGTACCAATGTGCCTTTTTTTTTCCCGTTCCTTGTGTCTGTAACTCGCGTCTGTTTCCTGGTGAATCTGGAGAATCTGGCCAGTTCTGTTCGCTGTGCGAAGCACCAGCGTTTGGCTTCTTCGCCGTTTCTATTTTCTTTTTCTTTCGTCTTGGTCTTACTGTTATTATTTCCCTTTGCTTGATATGGACTTAATTTGCTTTTCTTTTCCTAGCTTGAAAGTAGAAGCTTAGATGATTGATTTTTTCCCCCTCTTTCTTTGTTCTGTGTTTCGGCCCTGAGCCACGCGGGATCTTAATCCCCTGACCGGAGCTCAGACCTGCTCCCCTGCAGTGGAAGCCCGGTCCTAACCGCTGAAGCTCCAGACCTTCTTTTCCGTGCGAGCGGCCGATGCTGCGAGCCTGCGTCTAAACACGGCTTTGGCTGTGCGTTCCCCACAATGTGATTTGCTGTGATTTCACTTAAGTTCAAAACGTTTTTTAAGTCTCTTCAGGTTTCCTTCTTGACCACGGGTATTTAAAAGTATGTTTTACCTTACAGATATCTGGAGACTTTTCAAGATATTTTTCAGTTACTGATTTCCAGGGTCAGAGAACATACTTTGCATGTTTTCAGCATTTTGAAATTTTTGTTAAGATCTGTTTTACGGCCCAGAACATGGTCTGTCTTGGCCAACATTCCATGTATACTCGAAAAGAATGTGTCTTCTCCTGCTGTTGGGTGGAACACTGTATAACTGTCAGTCAGAAGATTTAAAAAATCTTTAAAAGAAGGGACACAAATGAACTTACTGGAAAACAGAAACAGGCTCACGAACTTGGAGAATGACTTTATGGTTGGCAGGGAGGGGACGGGTGGAGGAGAGGGCTAGCCTGGGAGTTTGGGATTGACGTGGGCACACCGCTTAGATAGCTGGGCTTCCCTGGTGGTTTAGTGGCAAAGAATTCGCCTGCCGGTGCAGGGTACACGGGTTCAAGCCCTGATCCGGGAACCTCCCACGTGCCGTGGAGCAGCTAAGCCCGTGTGCCGTGACCACCAAGGCCCACACACCCTCGAGCCCGCGCTCTACGACAGAGAGGCCGTCACAAAGGTCCACTCACAGCTAGAGAAAGCCCACACGCGGCGGCAAAGACCCAGCATAACCAAAAAGAAATGAATCACACGGAGGAAATGGGGGGGAAAGGAAATAGCTAACCAACTAGGGCCTGCAGTGTAACACAGGAGACTCTCCTCGCTATTCTGTGATGGCATAAGCGGGAGAAGAGTTTGAAGAGTATAGAGACGTGTGTATGTAAGAAAAAGAAAGTTAGTTTAGTTGATAGTGGGGCTGGGGTCGTCTGTATCCTTGCTGGTTGGTTCCGTTAATTATCGAGAGAAAATCATTGAATTCTCTACGTAGAATTGCGTGCTTTCCTATTTCCCTTGATTTCTGCCAGTGTTTGTCTATATGTTTTGAAGCTTGGTTTCAGGTGAGCAGGCATGTTGAACTGTGCTGCCTCCAGCTGACGTTTTATCGTTGCAACAGTGTTTCTCTTTTTCCTGATAATACTCCTTTTCTGAAGTCTACTTTGTCTGAAGTTGTTAGAGCTGCTGGAGTTTTGATCAGCTAACATATACATGGTATATTTTCCCCCTATCTTTTTACTTCTAACCTACCTCTTCTATTTTAAAGAGGGGTTTGTGTAGACAGCCTAGAAGTTGGGTCTTGGTTCTCACCCGGTCTGACCATCTCTTCCTTTTAGTTGGTATGTTCAGACCATTTGTCTTTGATGTAATTATTGATTCAGTTGGATTTTCATCTGCTGTTCACTGGCTCAGTTGTGTCTGACGCTTTCTGACCCCATGGACTGCAGCACGCCAGGCCTCCCTGTCCATCGCCAACTCCCAGAGCTTACTCAAATTCATGTCCATTGAATTGATGACGCCATCCAACCATCTCATCCTCTGTCGTCCCCTTCTCCTCCTGCCTTCAATCTCTCCCAGCATCAGGGTCTTTTCTCTTGAGTCAGCTCTTCCCATCAGGCGGCCAAAATATTGGAGCTTCAGCGTCAGTCCCTCCAATGAGTATTCAGGGTTGATTTCCTTTAGGACTGACTGGTTTTATCTCCTTGGAGTCCAGGGAACTCAAGAGTCTCTTCCAGCACCACAGCTTGAAAGCATCAATTCTTCAGCCCTCAGCCTTCTTTATGGTCCAGCTCTCACATCCATACACGACTCCTGGAAAAACCACAGCTTTGACTAGACGGGCCTTTGTCGGCGCAGCGACGTCTCTGCCTTTAAGTCGCCGCCCAGGGCTTCTGTCCACCATCACGCTGATTTCTGTGCATCCCTCAGCTGCCCCCCTGCCCCGTCTCTCGCCTTCTTTGTTTGAATACGGAGGTCTGGCCTGTTGCACTTGCTGCCTCTGTGGGGCGTCGAGGGGGGCTGCCCGCCGTGGCTGTCTCCTGGCCAAGGCCTCCCTGAGCTGGAGGGGCCTCTGAGCTCTGAAGCAGGGTCTCCGCGTCCCTGGAGATGCAGGTGCGTCCCGGGCAGTGGCCCGGTTCCTCTGCCTGGGTGCCACTGGGGCTGCTCCTTGGAAAGACAGCCTGGTCCTGGGGAAGACGAGGGCCAGTGGGCGAGGGCCGGTGTCTTGGGGGTGGAGCTCGGCGGAGGGTGGGGGCCGGGATGCCGCGCCGTGACGCCCCTTGCCTTCTGCCTCAGACAGCCGAAGAAGGGCGGCAAGCAGGCGCCAGCCTCCTACGACTCGGAGGAGGAGGAGGAGGGGCTGCCCATGAGCTACGACGAGAAGCGGCAGCTGAGCCTGGACATCAACCGGCTGCCCGGGGAGAAGCTGGGCCGCGTGGTGCACATCATCCAGTCGCGGGAGCCCTCGCTGCGGGACTCCAACCCCGACGAGATCGAGATCGACTTCGAGACGCTGAAGCCCACCACGCTGCGCGAGCTGGAGAGATACGTCAAGTCTTGCTTGCAGAAAAAGCAGAGGAAGCCGCTCTGTGAGTTGCCGGGGCCGAGCGTGTTTCTGCGGCCCACCTCTGTCTGTCTGCTGCCCACCCTCCACCCCCACCGTCCCTCCTTCCACCCCTGAGCAGAAAGACAGGCAGCCCCGAGAGGCGTGGGGGGCCGGGCAGTGGGTCGCGGCTCCGGGTTCCTCCCCCGTCTTCTGCCTCACGCCCGCAGGATGCAAGGGCACAGTGTCCGTCTGCTCACCTCGGGATGGGGGCTTAGCTGAGACTGGCTGCCAGCCGCTCCCCAGCCAGAGCCCTTCTTCCCCCTGCTCCTGGGCAGCTGAGCAGCGCTCGAATGCCCCGGCCTTCAGTAAAGCAGGCGAGACCCCCGAATTAGCCCCCAGCCCCTGGGCAGGTGGGCAGTGCTCGTATGCCCCGGCCTTTAGTAAAGCAGGCGAGACCCCCGAATTAGCTCCCAGCCCCTGGGCAGGTGGGCAGTGCTCGTATGCCCCGGCCTTCAGTAAAGCAGGCGAGACCCCCGAATTAGCTCCCAGCCCCTGGGCAGGTGGGCAGCGCTCGAATGCCCCGGCCTTCACTAAAGCAGGCGAGACCCCCGAATTAGCCCCCAGCCCCTGGGCAGGTGGGCAGCGCTTGTATGCCCGGCCTTCAGTAAAGCAGGCGAGACCCCCGAATTAGCCCCCAGCCCCTGGGCAGGTGGGCAGCGCTTGTATGCCCGGCCTTCAGTAAAGCAGGCGAGACCCCCGAATTAGCCCCCAGCCCCTGGGCAGGTGGGCAGCGCTTGTATGCCCGGCCTTCAGTAAAGCAGGCGAGACCCCCGAATTAGCCCCCAGCCCCTGGGCAGGTGGGCAGCGCTTGTATGCCCGGCCTTCAGTAAAGCAGGCGAGACCCCCGAATTAGCCCCCAGCCCCTGGGCAGGTGGGCAGTGCTTGTATGCCTGGCCTTCACTAAAGCAGGCAGGGCCCCGGGGGTCGGCTCCAGCCACGTTCACTCAGATGCTGGCTAAGGCCCTCCATTTAGGGCCTGACTGCAGGCCACCTGTGAGTGGTTCTCTGCCTGAGCAGACTGGGGTTGCGGGTCCAAAGGACTCCCAGGGCAGACGAGTGTGCTGGCTCAGGAGCCACTGGATGGGGGTGAGTTGCTGCCTGGGTCAGTGGGAGGGAGGGCAAGCCCCAGGCAGCCCTGAGGAACACTCAGGGTGCACTGCTCCTGCGTGTGGTCCCCTGGGCCACTTGCGCCTCACTCGCTCTGAGAGGGGCAGCCTTCTGGATGGGGCATCTTGTTGCCCTCTGCGGTCCTGGCACATTTGACCCTCCATAAGTGGCCTGTGGACTCAGTGGTGCTGGCGCAGGTGTGCCAGGCGGTGGACGGGGCTCCAGGGTGGAGCCTTGGGAGGGCCTCGGCCACAGTGAAGGAAAGCCAGGAGTTGGAGGAGGGGTGGGGTCAGGGCTTCAAGTCACTGCGACCTGCAGCAGGGGGCGGTCAGTCCCACCTCAGGAGTTCTGTGATAGTTCCGGAGCTTTGCCTGTGGCAGGGGCTCCATCCAGGTGGGCAGGGGCACCGCCTTGGGGGGCTGGGCGTCCGCCCTTGGGGGTTGTGCCGCCCGCCCACCCGCCCTGCCGCAGCCACAGTGCCTTGCTCTCCCACAGCCACGAGCGGGAAGAAGCAGGCGGCCAAGTCGAAGGAGGAGCTGGCTCAGGAGAAAAAGAAGGAGCTGGAGAGGCGGCTGCAAGACGTCAGTGGGCAGCTGGGCAACAGCAAGAAGCCAGCCAAGAGAGGTGGGCAGCCCCGCACCGCTGGGGGCGGGGGGGGGGGGGGGGCGCCGCGCTCGGGGCGGGGGGGGCGGCCGCGGGCTTGAAGCCAGCCAAGAGAGGTGGGCAGCCCCGCGCTGCTCGGGGCGGGGGGGTGCCGCGGGCTTGAGCTGTGGCTCCGCTGCATAGCACGCTGTGTGTCCCAGAGGAGGCTGTCGACCCCCCGAAACCCTGATCTCCTTACGTGCGGATGGGGCTCCGAGGCTGAGCAGGTGGCAGGCACGTGGGAAAGCGGCACTCTGCGGAGCTCCTGGGAACGGCCGTTTTGGAAGGGCCCAGCCGTGGTCTATGGGGGGGCCGGACTCCGTGACATGGGAGGGACTAGGGTCCCACCCTGCAGCTTCAGAGGGTCCTGGCCCCCAGCAGTGAGCTTCCTGGTTGCACCCAGAGAGGAATACTAGTGCCCAGCAAGTTAGCCAGCATGGTGGGCGGGGAGAGGGGCCGACTTAACCGCCCCAGACCACGCGCTTTGTGGACTCTGGGATCTCGGTTTTGGTGAGCAGGTGCTTCAACTCCTTGCCTCCTTTCTCTGGAGCCTGTAAGAAAAGGCACGTCCCTTTCTTCCTACCCGGGTGGTGGTCAGATTCGAGGCTCAGTCTTGGCCATGTAGCAGCCAGCTGCCACGGCCTTGCCTGGCCCTGCTTGCCCGGTGCCAGGGTGGCCCTTGGGGCCCGCCCCCTGCCACCGACGGCTGAGGGTTCCCTTGGATCAACCCCGGGGAGGGCGGGGCAGGTGGGCATGCGGTTACGGCTCAGAGCCACCCGCCCGGGGGGACGGCCCGCCCCCCTCGGCCCGTCAGTGCCTCTTGGTTGGCGGCACTCGCTTCTTCCCAGGCCCAGGTGCATTCAGCTTTGCTGCCTCTGAACTGGTTCTGCTCCCACTTCTGACACCAGCTGTGTGAGCTCCTCTCACACCAGTTCTCCAGGGTCCAGCACGAGCTGGGCGTCCAGCTGTTCAGTTCAGTACGCTGTGTCCTCGGGGATGGTGTAGAACCTGCAGGGTGAGGGCTCAGATGCCAGGTACAAGTCCCCAGCCTCTCCCGGCTGTGAATCGGGAACCCCCGGCACCCTCTGCTCAGGTGGGGACACTCGCTGGAGAGGCTCACGGAACTCGGGAGTCCTGAGTCTGAATTGCACAGTGGTCTGTCATAAAGGCTACAGCTCAGGAAAGCCAGGTGGGCGAGAGGCTGCGGCTGGGGCTCAGGTCAGGGGTCGGGTGCCTCTCCCAGCGCCTGGAAGCCCTTTGCGTCGGGGGGTTTCTCTGGAGCTCAGTCTCCTCCAGCTCCCTCCCTTTGGAGGGAATGGACGCCCAGCTCGTGTTGGAGCCTGGAGAACTGGGGTGAGAGGAACTCACGCATCTGGTGTCAGAAGTGAGAGCAGAACCAGCTCAGTTCAGTCGCTCAGTCGTGTCCGACTCTTTGCGACCCCATGAATCGCAGCACGCCAGGCCTCCCTGTCCATCACCACCTCCCGGAGTTCGCTCAGACTCACGTCCATCGAGTCCGTGATGCCATCCAGCCATCTCATCCTCTGTCATCCCCTTCTCCTGCCCCCAATCCCTCCCAGCATCAGAGTCTTTTCCAATGAGTCAGCTCTTCGCATGAGGTGGCCAAAGTACTGGAGTTTCAGCTTTAGAATCATTCCTTCCAAAGAAATCCCAGGGCTGATCTCCTTCAGAATGGACTGATTGGATCTCCTTGCAGTCCAAGGGACTCTCAAGAGTCTTCTCCAACACCACAGTTCAAAAGCATCAATTCTTCAGCCCTCAGCCGCCTTCACAGTCCAACTCTCACATCCATACATGACCGCAGGAAAAACCGTAGCCTAGACTAGATGGACCAGCTCAGAGGCCAGCAAAGCCGAATGCACTTCGGCCTGGGAAGAAGTGAATGGCAGTTCCCTCCCCTCAGAGATGGTGGCCACTGGGGGGGTTGGCAGGGTGGGGCGGCGGGGGTGGGGAGCTGGAAGTTCCCGCCCTCCAGTTACATGGTCTTTCTGGTGCCCAGCCAGTGCTGAGGCTCTCAGAGGGTCCCACCCCAGTCCCTCATTCGCATAAACTTGGGTGTGATCTAAAGGGCCCCAC
The DNA here is from genome assembly GCF_016772045.2 of Ovis aries. Lineage (NCBI taxonomy): Eukaryota > Metazoa > Chordata > Mammalia > Artiodactyla > Bovidae > Ovis > Ovis aries. Next base: position 2,158,042 of record NC_056056.1, read on the forward strand.
TCGGGAGGTCTTGGGGGATCTGGGAGCCCTGTGCCAGGGACAGGTACAGGCATCAGACAGACTCCCCGCAGCCTCACCAACGCGCTGACTCGCTTCAGTGGATCTGTTAGCACTTACCAGGTCCCCAGGTCTGGGTTTGGGGGGGATGTGGAGCCAGCGCAGGGGCTGCAGGAAAGGCGGCGGGGGTGGCGGGCCGGTGCGGGGGTGCGCGCCGCTCACCTGTGCGTCTCCCCCAGAGAAGGCGGGCTCCGCCGCGTCCGGGGGGCCCTCGCGGCTCAGCAGCAGCAGCTCCTCCGAGTCCGGCAGCAGCAGCACGAGCGGGTCCAGCTCCGACAGCAGCGACTCCGAGTGAGCCCTGGACGCGCGGCTCGGGCCGCCGCCGCCGCTGGGACGCCGCGGTGCTCCCCCCGGCGGTTAATATACTCCTTTCGTTCCATGGTGTGCAGGCTCTCTTTCACTTCAGTGTTATGGTATCTTCCAGTTCTGGCTTTAATAGGTCAATCGAGATCTCTCTGTGTGTGTCCATTAGACTTTGAGAAGCTGTGAATCGGCATCAGGTCTTTCCTCCGTAACTGAACTCAAGGCCCTTGGAGATGCCGGCTTCAGACGCTAACGTGATAACCGTAGGAAGCGTGTGAGGTGTGGTCTGAAGGTGCTTGCAGAACCCCTTTCCTTACGCCCGACCTGGTCTGTAGCCCCAGCGAGAATGTCTCCCGCGGAAATGTCTCGGACGTGGTGCCGCACGGGAAGGCTGTTGGCTTCGCCGACGGGGGTCTGTCTCCGTCTCCGAGCGCCCTGGGCCCTGACCCTCACGTCGAGGGCAGCTCTTTCTGCAGGGGCTGCGGACAGCCAGGCCCGCCCCTGCCATGAGTGAGGGCCAGGGCGGGGTCCCCGCGGCCCCCAGCCCGAGCTTCTGCGGGTGGGGAGCCGACGAGGGGGCGTGCAGAGGAGCCGTCTCTCTGATCTCCCGGGACGTTGGGAGCTCCTGGGAGGAACACGGTGGCTGCGTGGGCAGCGCAAGGGTTCCCAAACACTGAAACTTTTACCTCAACTTTGAAAAAAAATAGAGAAAAGATTAAAAAAAAAAAAAGGAGACTCTTTTTGTAAGGCTCAGCAATTTTGTACGAAAGGCCAGCCCCACGCGTGTCCCCAGCCCAACCGCTGCCACGCACTCCGGAACCATCGTCCCAGTCTCGTGTATATATGAATATTTTATTTATTAGCATCATTGGTCTTTTTTTTAAAAAAAAAAAAGAAAGAAAAACAAAACTGCAAAAGAAATGCATTTTAAAAACAAGAAACAGAGGTGCAGAGATGCAGGCCTTTTCCGTGGTGTGAGGGGAGCCCAGGCCCCGCGGGCCGCGGGCCGCCCGCCCAGGTGCTACCGCCTCCTGCCCCTGCGCGGTGCTGAACCTCATCTGCGTGCTCGTCTCGGGGCTGCGGGGTTTCTGTTCTCGTTCTTTCTCGTGTGTGTGCGTGCGTGTGTGTGTGTGTGTGTGAAATCTGGAGACTCACAGGTAATAGACGACTTCCGGCCGCAGCACATTCTCATTTTTTTTTTTTAATTTCGTTTAGTTCTTTTATATTCACTTCTGGTCTCTCTTAGGACTGTTTTAAAAAGGACTTCGATTTAGGGAACCCCAGTTATATAATATAAACTTTGTAATCTGCAAGAAAAAGAAATGTATAGTAAATCTAAGTCTTGATTTTTACCTTTCTATTGTAAAAAAAAAAAAAAAAAGTAATAATAATATACAGAGTTTAACAGAAGGTTATGTTTCGGTTTTGTTTTCTCCAGAGGCTGCCGTAGGGCCCTGAGCGCGGGGTACCCACCACACCACCTGCCTAGCTCGGAGCCACGTGGCTCTGGCCAAGGGTTCATGGCCCCCAGTGGGGCATCCCTCATCCCCACCTCCAGGGAGGGGGCGGCCCCTGCTGCCCCACCACATCTCCCAGCCACCAGCCGGCAACGGCCTGGCCCGGCTCTTGCTGGCCTGGTTTTTCTCCAGGCTGGAGGACCCTCTGGCCCCAGGAAGGCTCCCTCCCTCAAGACTGCATGGGGTCTCCCGGCTCATGAACTTCTCAGTTAGCACAGAAATGATGGGACCTCACCGAGGCAGATCTACCCTGGTGGCTCAGAGGTTAAAGCGTCTGCCTCCAATGCGGGAGACCAGGGTTCAATCCCTGGGTCGGGAAGATCCCCTGGAGAAGGAAATGGTAACCCACTCCAGTATTCTTGCCTGGAGAATCCCATGGATGGAGAAGCCTGGTAGGCTACAGTCCACAGGGTCGCAAAGAGTCGGACACGACTGAGCGGCTTCACTTACTCACCGAGGCAGGGGCTAGGGGTGGGGCTGGGGGCAGCCCAGCCGCTTGTCCGAGGTCGCGTTCTTCCCGACAGCCCTTCTGGATAGATCAGGGCACTAGCTGTTGGCGTCCTAACAGGTGGTGGTTCTAAAAATTCCTAATGTTCACTTGGATGCCACCAACCTTGATGGCCAAGGAGCCCTCGGATGGGGTAGGACTCTGACGAAACATAGATGGGGGCGTGCCATTTTTCTGACTGCCGCTGATTCTGACCTTCGGTGAGTGTGGAGCCAGTTCATTCAACTTTTCATTGTAATAAAAATATAAACGGATTTTAAACTTGCCATTTTTTAAAAAGCTGCCCTGTTTTTCAAAGGTGTTTTCTAAACAGATCTTTAATGGAATAAAAACTATTACTTTAAGGACTTGGTACACGCTGGAGGGTCTTGAAGCAGGATCTCATGGGCGACGGGCAGCAGGCACAGGTCTGCGTGACAAGCAGATCCAAGCCAAGGGGCCTGGAGGTGTTGGGAGTTGCCGGGGGTGCCCTCCAGCTGCCAGTGGGGAGGGTCGCCCTTGCCAGCCGCTCTGTAGGGGACAGGGGGCCCCAGTGCTGGGCGTGGTGGGAGCGGTTCCTGTCCACTGGTTTCCAGGTGCAAGAGGGGTTCTCAGCCACCTCCGCTCCTTTCCGCTGAAAGGTCCGCTGGCTCTGATGCTGCCGGAGAGCTGAGCGATGCAGGTCATTTTTTTTTTTTTTTTTTTTTCCTTAGGCTTTCTGTCCAGACTCAAAACTGATTTCAGAGTTTGAGGGGGACTCCCTCCACCCCCTGACATCAGCCTATGGGTGTTTGCTGTTTTCATTTCCCCTGTGTTGGGCAAGTGAAATTGTTCTAGTTTCCCTAGAACTAGAGGGCAGCCCGTCGAGGCTTAGGAACCGTGTTCACTGGGTCGCACCCGTGCAGGACTCGAGATCGCGGCTTTCAAACAGTCTCCCCGACCCCTGGGGGCCGAGGGGGTGGCTTTGGCCATGAACTGAACTCCAGAAACCCTTGCTCACTCATCTTGCTTACAGGCTGTTCAGATGCATTTTCCGTTTTGTTTGCTTTTTCTGTTCTTTTGCACCGTTCCCATCTTTTACAGGTGTGGTGGGGGTGGGGGGAGCCCCGCCCACATGAAGACCTTGTTACAGCCGTGTAGCGCTGCTCCCTGATGCCGGCGTAACACTTCCAGGAGGTTTTCCTTTTTTTATATTTAAAATGTTACTTTTCTGTATGATGTGCATGCAAGTAACTTTTCTTACACTTTTTAGTGCCGTTTCTAGTATATTCCTGTGAATGTCAGTTACTGAAAATGAGTCCGATGTAAGTAGCTTTAGCTTGTTTACTGCAGTTCTGGCCTCATCACGACAGAATAAAAGTGGTAGAAAGTACTGTTTCTGGTGATCATGGACCCTTCTCCAGGGGCATTTGTTTTGTTTTCATAATAAAAGAAAGAAGAAAAGAGAGGTCCCGTTTCTGCTTTCTGGGCTCCCAGCGTCCCCCTGGCTCGTGTGTGATGGGGGAGGGGTGCCCTCGTTTTAACATCACATAGCTCCTGGTGGGAATGCCCGGAGCGTCCCAAAGGGGTCTCAGCCGGCCCAGTGGCTCTGGTCCTCAGCCCAGGTTGGGGAGGCCCCAAGACCTCGGGAGCGCTGTGTGTTGCCTTCTCAGGCCAGTGGCTAACCTGCAGGCACCACCCCCTTCCCCCACCGCCCAGCCTGATCATGTCTGGCGCTCCCACTGGGCCTTCCGTCTACACTAAGGTGCTTCCTGAGACCACAGGCATCCAGTGCTCGTCCGGCTGGCCCGAGGATGTTTCCAAGAAACCACATGGGGCAGTGTACACGCTGAGCTTTCTTCCAGGCAGCCTGGAACCCGGCAGCAAGGGATCAAGGTGTCAAGACAAGTGCAGGTTCTGACACTGTTTTCAAAATGTGACTGTTGGAGCCAGGCCTTGCAGTGGGGTGCTGTCCAGGCCCGAGGCCACCCTCCCCTGTATTCCCTTGGCACATGTCACCCAGCCTGAGCTCCCCAAGGTCGGGGACTGAGCACACCTACCTCGGTGTTCTAGCCCCGGCGGGGAAGGCCAGGCGCCCAGGCTTCCCTGAGGCAAAGCGGCTCCTGCTCACCGAGCAGCTCAGTGCCTGCTCTCCTGTCCTAGCCACCGCCTCTGTGACTGCAGCTGACCAGCCATGGCCCACTCCTTGGCCAGTCTAGGGGGAGGCACAGGCATTCCAGCTAAGTCAGAACTTTGCTTCCTTCCCAAGCTGGACTTCAGTCAGAGGACTGCAGATGCCGGCAAGGCCCCTCTCCTAGGGGATTCCAGTGTCCCGGCGCCTGGACGGGCGAGCCTTTACTGCACAGGCCCGACTCTACATGAGACAGGCTTCCTCTTCATCTCCGGGAGCCACTTAAAGGAACTCGGTCTTCCAGCCTCCCGACCGGAGGCGGCAAGCAAGCCGAGGCTCTATCAGCGAGAACCAGGCTTCTGGCTGGACGTGTGGCCTGTGGGGAATGCAGTCTGACCCAGCCCTTCCCTTCTGGATGCTGTCTGCTGACTAGCTTGCACGCCTGCGTGAGCAACCACGCACACGGAAGCTCTGGATGCGCTGTGTGCACGTCCGGCGGGACGGTCTCTGCCCACCTGTGGGCTCCCCGGGGTGCTGCCTGCCCTGCGGTTCTTAGCAATTGTTACTGTTGTTAACAAAAACCCCAGAAGCCAAGGTAGGATATTATGGACAGATCGAAATTTGGAGTGAGGAAGGAAGGAGCCTCCTGAAGGAGATTTATTTAAAAAGAAAATTCCGCTTTGGCAAGACACCTCTGCATTTGCCTCGCCACACAGACTTTACAGCAAATCCCTTCAAACTGACTCATAAACCTGCCCACACGGAGGGGAGCCGACACGCATCACGCACTGCAGGTGGCCGGGGGCTGCGGCCCTGGAGCAGAGGCTGAGCTGCTGTCTGCTGAGAACCTGCCTATTTCAGCTCTGTGATCAAACCTGAGGTCACTGTTAGCAGCAGACGTGTAGCTTCATAATGCGGGGCTTCCCCTACCTAAGTTTTCGGATGCCTTTGCCCGCAGCCCCCAGCATCAGGAAGCTAGTGTCGAAACCATCACGGTGCATCGCGGGCAGTGATCGCTTTGGTAACTAGACTCAAACCCCAGTCAGTGCCACAGGGTTCCTGCCGAAATGCTGCTGCCAACGACCTGTAAAACCACTGTGGTCCTGCCGGTGGACTTCTGATCCTACATGACGCCAATTCACTGTTTCGTTTTTTTAGATTTGACCCATTCTTCACCAGGCAGAAGGGAATACTAGACACAACCTGTAAGAATGTAAAAAGGCTGTTTGTACCTGGGGTATCTCTCTTGCGTGACTTACTGGGAAGCGTGACCAGGACAGCATCTAGCTGGGCCCAGGCTGTGCCTGCAGGGTCAGGATGGGGTCCAGAAGTCCACCCATCACCCCGACTGTGAGTGGGCGGGGTGCCACCTCTGGGGTTTGGGGGTTCCCCTATCACAGCGCAGGCTTCACATTCCCTGTCAGAATCTCCCAGGGAGGGCTAGGGGTCAGCAAGGCGGCCTGGTGCCTGGGCTGATTTTCACCCCAGAATTACATTATAGAACAAAACTTGGACTGCCCCGTGTCCCGCGAGACGTCCAGCTTATTTCTGTCCCGGACAAGGATGGCCTCGTTCCCGTACTGTGAGTACCACATGCTTCGGCTCCTGCTCAGGTACGTCCCGGGCAGCGCGGATGCCAGCTTCTGCTGCTGCTGTTGCCAGATGAGCAGGGAGGTGTCCCGGTACCGGAGCCGGGCGTAGCTTTCAGACAGAGCTTTCTCTGCCAGCGGGACGCGGCCACTCATCACTGGCCAGAACCTCCCCGCGCCTGGGCTCCCGCACAGCTGCCGGCTGCTCTGCGCTAAACGCCACTAGTGAAGAAGGCTTGCAGCAGCTGGGCGCGAGGATTCCTTCTTCAACTTAATGGTCACGAGGAACTCAGGCCATTTGCAGGCAACACCCTATATGAGGGCTCTCTGCGAGGAAACTGGAGAGGAGTCTCCGAGCATTCTGAAGACAGCCAAGAGCCACGCGTGAGCCGGCAGGCAGGTCAGCGGAGCCCCAGCCGCAGCATGCCCCAGTGACGGTTCGTGCTCTGTGTCAGGTGTGCTGATGACGGGGACGAGGCCCTCACCTCGGGCGGGACTTGTCAGGTGTCCACTGCGAGTCTGACGCGACTCAGACCGCTGCATCTGAAGATACACATCCGCTGTCCTGCATGAAAAGACATTGTACACTAGGCAGAAACCGACAGCAGCTTCCGTAAGCGCTGCCCTCCTGCTCTGCGCCTGGGTGAGCCTTCAGCAGTGCAGAGGCGGCGGGACCCCTGCCAGGGGTGTGGAGCCCGCTTTCTGTGCAGAGCTTTCTCCTGGCTAGCCTTCGGCTCCTCCGCAACGTGATGCTACAAAGAAACGAGCCTGCTGTCAGGTGTCGGGAGAGGAAAGGACCCCGGCGGTCCTGGCAGGGCTTAAGGCACGGGATCCTTCGTAACTCTTGGGATCAGAGCCCTTAAACCAAGCCACCCAGCCCCATGCTCCCACTATCTCGGTTGCTTCGCGGTGACGCAATGAGCTTGGGTTTAAGAGGCAGAAGGATGCCTCATCCTAGTTCTGTGAACGATGGGGGTGGTACTGGGGAAACCCCTTGCTGGAGAGCTGAGAAATAAGTTCTAGGAATCCGTCGGGGCGCAGAAAGGACCTGCTCGCGCTGGTACCCACCCAGCGCCCCCTTTCTCCTCCGAGCAGCCGGGAGGGCCCTGAACCCGAAGGAAGAATGGCGTCGGGGAGAACCGCACAGGGCCACCCACAGCGGCCCCGGCCCCGGCCCCACGACTTCTCCGTCCGCGCGGCCCGCGCGCCCGCCGCCCAGCCGCGTCCTCGACACCCGCCGAGCCCCCGCGGCCCGCCCGCGGCGCGGCCCCGCCGCCTCCCCAGCATCCTGGGCGCCCACTCGCCCGGAGGCGCCCCGCAGCCGCCCGTGACCCGGCCCGCGCCCGCCCGCCGCCCGCCCGGTCACCTGGCCCGCGCCCCGGGCCGTCCTGCCCCGGACGCCCGCGCGGCGGGGCCTCGGGGACGCGCTGGGCGGGGCCGGCGGGCGGCGGGGCCGCGTCTCCATGGCAGCGCCGCAGGCATGCCGAGCCGAGCGCCGAGGCCGGGCAGGCGGGCGCGCCGAGCCGGAGCCATCGATGGCTCCGCGGGGCAGGGCCGGGGGCGGGGCTTCCTGCTCGGGCAGAGGCTGCGGCCGGAGCCTGGCCTCCCGGCGTTATTGTTGGTCTTTGCACCGTATTGGTTGTCTCTTTGTGTTGCTGCTTGCCTGCGCCTGGGGCTTCCCTGGTAGCTCAGCCGGTAAAGAATACGCCTGCGTGCAGGAATCCTGGGTTCAGTCCCTGCGTCGGGAAGATCCCTTGGAGAAGGAAATGGCAGCCCACTCCCACGGAGGAGCCTGGTGGGCTGCAGCCCATGGGGTCGCAAAGCGTCGGGCATGACTGGGCGACTAACACACACTCGTGTCCTTCTGCCTCTGCTGTCGCTGTTGCTGCTAGCGTTCTTGCTCCTGGGGACCGACGCAGTTATCTTGTAATATCACATGTTCCCAGTCCGCTCACCCCTCTCAACCAGCCGGGTCAGGTCCCCATTCTTGCGCACCCGGCCTCTAAATCGTATTCCAATAACACTCTCCTTTCGTATCTGCCCCTTTCCTTACTGAACTTTCAGTTTTACGGTTTCCCGCCACTCCAGTACTCTTGCCTGGAAAATCCCATGGACGGAGGAGCCTGGTAGGCTGCAGTCCATGGGGTCACTAAGAGTTGGACACGACTGAAGTGATTGGCGGTGGCAGCAGTGCTGGCAACGCTAATTAAGGAAGTGGACGCAAGGGACGTTCATCAACACCGAGCCCGCCATCATAGGATCCACGTTCTTGACATTCTTTGCAAGGACACATAACATACACAGAAGCTGATCACAGGCCAGACCGTAAATTAGTTTCAATAAGTCCTACCTGGAAAGGGTCACAGGAAAAACAGCAATAAAGATAACTAGAGGAAAATCCATATGTTTGATTATTTTGAAATAATATTCTCAAGCCCACTCAAGGATACCAAAAAGCAACCTCTGAATTTCTCATGGGTCAAAGAGAAACTCATACTACAAATTTTAAACTATTTTAACTGAATGGTGATAAAAATGCAATCTATCAAAAATTGTGGGATGCAGTTAAAATCACTCCTGGAGGGGAGTTTAGAGTCTAACATGCATATATAGGAGCATATGCATTTATGTGGTGTGTTTGTGGGGTATGTGGGAGCTCTGTATTGTCTGTGCAATTTTTCTGTAAATCTAAAACCATCCCAAATTAAAGTATAAAAGCTTATTTTTAAAATTAATGGAAAGGAAAGTCACAGAGATGAGAAAAAATTAATATATATCACTGATGAGGGACTTAGGGTCCTGCTGGAAGACAGAAGTCACACCAGTGATTTGACCAGAGAGAAATTAATCGAAGGGGTTGCACATTAGGTACAAAGGTGTTAACAAGGTCACTTGTTAACAAGGTTAACATAAAAACCTCTGAAGTATCTCAAGGTGGTAACTTCGGGAAGCAGAGGACCAGAGTGAAGACGGTGAAATTATGAACATTTGAAAAGTCAGAGGAGGGACGCCAAAGAGCTGCGACTCAGGCTTTTGAGGAGGGGCCGCTGGCAGTCGGAGCTGATGTCTGTGCACCGAGAGGGGGGTCCCAGCAGGGCGAGACGCAGACCCCGAGGATGCGGCGCCAGCCGGCCACTGGCCCCGAGCGGCAGCAACAGGATGAAGTGGACTTTGTGCTCACTGGAGAAACTGCAGACGATTCAGCTGCTGCTTCCCGAAAAGCATGAAGATTTGTGGCCCAGGGAGCTGCCAGCTGCCGGCAGGAAGCAGAGGCGAAGAAGCAGGTTCCTTCTCTCTCCTCCGCCTTTCTGTCTGCCTCCAGCACCCTCTCCTGACGGAGCCCACTGGTCCCTGCCGCACGGAGCAGGCTGTGAAGGCTGTTTAGATCTGTGGTTCAAGGCAAAGGTTTATGGGCACAGGCAAAGCCTTCCTCACTGCCATCTCTTTATTCAGCCTCCATCCACACGTTTCTGTGCACGTTTGAGCTTCCGTATAACAAAAGCAAGTCAGACAAAAACCCAACTCTCCACTTCTGCCTGATACGATGTGACCGTCTTTCACACGAGAGTGGAACTGTCTCCCTGTCAACAGACAGATGGATAAAGAAGATGAGGTGTATACATTCTCGGTGGAGTGCTGCTCAGCCACAGAAAAGGATGGGATCGTGCCGTTTGCAGCAGCGTGGATGGGCCTAGAGACTCTGACGCTAAGTGAGGTAAGCCCGAGAGAGAAGACAGATACCACATGATGCGGAAAGAGTGCTACAGATGAGTTCATTTGCATAACAGAAGTGGACTCGCGACACAGAAAGCGAATTCATAGTTACTGAAGTGGAAAGGTGGGGAGGGACACCTTAGGAATTTGGGATTAACAGATACACGCTGCTCTACGTAAAATAGACAACCAGGACCTGCCGTATGGCAGAGAGAGTGGTATTCAGTGTCCTGTAATAACCTGTAAAGGAAAAGAATCTGGAAAAGAATATAATATATATTGTATATTATGCTGAATCAGTTTTCTAATACGTGAAATACTGTAAATCAACTATACTTAAATTTTAAAAAATAAGAAAAAAAAAAGAGTGAGACTGTCTTCTCCCCGAAGAGAGGAAGTACAGAGTCCTACCAGTGCTGGCGTCTGTTTCTGGGCTGGTTAATTACTTTTCCTGTTCAATCTCCTTCTGTCTGAATATTCTTTCAGCTGAAACTAAATTGCGAAATTAACTTCCGACAAAACCGTATTGAAAGTCGTAAGGGAAGTGAGGAAATAGAAGAAGAGCTGGGTACAAACAGTACACGCTCAACAGGCAGGCCGAGATGTGAACTGTTACTGTCCTTGGAAAGGAGCAGTAGCTGCGCTTTGCTGGAGCAGCCATGAAGAGATACCCCACGCCCAAGGTAAGAAACCCAAGTAAGATGGTAGGTGTTGCAAGAGGGCCTCAGAGGGCAGACACACTGAAACCATACTCACAGAAAACTAGTCAATCCAATCACACTAGGACCACAGCCTTGTCTAACACAATGAAACTAAGCCATGCCTGCGGGGCCACCCAAGACAAACGGGTCATGGTGGAGAGGCCTGACAGAATATGGTCCACTAGAGAAGGGAATGGCAAGCCACTTCAGTGTTCTTGCCTTGAGAACCCCATGAACAGTATGAAAAGGCAAAATGATAGGATACTGAAAGAGGAACTCCCCAGGTCGGTAGGTGCCCAATATGCTACTGGAGATCAGTGGAGAAATAACTCCAGAAAGAATGAAGGGATGGAGCCAAAGCAAAAACAATACCCAGCTGTGGATGTGACTGGTGATAGAAGCAAGGTCCGATGCTGTAAGAGCAATATTGCATAGGAACCTGGAATGTCAGGTCCATGAATCAAGGCAAATTGGAAGTGGTCAAACAAGAGATGGCAAGGGTGAACATCGACATTCTAGGAATCAGCGAACTAAAATGGACTGGGATGGGTGAATTTAACTCAGATGACCATTTTATCTACTACAGCGGACAGGAATCCCTCAGAAGAAATGGAGTAGCCATCATGGTCAACAAAAGAGTCCGAAATGCAGTACTTGGATGCAATCTCAAAAATGACAGAATGATCTCTGTTCGTCTCCAAGGCAAACTATTCAATATCACAGTAATCCAAGTCTATGCCCCAACCAGTAATGCTGAAGAAGCTGAAGTTGAACAGTTCTATGAAGACCTACAAGACCTTTTAGAACTAACACCCAAAAAAGATGTCCTTTTCATGATAGGGGACTGGAATGCAAAAGTAGGAAGTCAAGAAACACCTGGAGTAACAGGCAAATTTGGCCTTGGAATGCAGAATGAAGCAGGGCAAAGGCTAATAGACTTTTGCCAAGAAAATGCACTGGTCATAGCAAACACCCTCTTCCAACAACACAAGAGAAGACTCTACACAGGGACATCACCAGATGGTCAACACCGAAATCAGACTGATTATATTCTTTGCATCCAAGATGGAGAAGCTCTATACAGTCAACAAAAACAAGACCAGGAGCTGACTGTGGCTCAGATCATGAACTCCTTATTGCCAAATTCAGACTGAAAGTGAAGAAAGTAGGGAAAACCGCTAGACCATTCAGGTATGACCTAAATCAAATCCCTTATGATTATACAGTGGAAGTGAGAAATAGATTTAAGGGTCTAGATCTGATAGATAGAGTGCCTGATGAACTATGGAATGAGATTCGTGACATTGTCCAGGAGACAGGGATCAAGACCATCCCCATGAAAAAAAAATGCAAAAAAGCAAAATGGCTGTCTGGGGAGGCCTTACAAATAGCTGTGAAAAGAAGAGAGGCGAAAAGCAAAGGAGAAAAGGAAAGATATAAGCATCTGAATGGAGAGTTCCAAAGAATAGCAAGAAGAGATAGGAAAGCCTTCCTCAGCAATCAGTGCAAAGAAATAGAGGAAAACAACAGAATGGGAAAGACTAGAGATCTCTTCAAGAAAATTAGAGATACCAAGGGAACATTTCATGCAAAGATGGGCTCGATAAAGGACAGAAATGGTATGGACCTAACAGAAGCAGAAGATATTAAGAAGAGGTGGCAAGAACACACGGAAGAACTGTACAAAAAAGATCTTCATGACCAAGATAATCATGATGGTGTGATCACTCACCTAGAGCCAGACATCCTGGAATGTGAAGTCAAGTGGGCCTTAGGAAGCATCGCTACAAACAAAGCTAGTGGAGGTGATGGAATTCCAGTTGAGCTGTTTCAAATCCTGAAAGATGATGCTGTGAAAGTGCTGCACTCAATATGCCAGCAAGTTTGGAAAACTCAGCAGTGGCCACAGGACTGGAAAAGGTCAGTTTTCATTCCAATCCCAGAGAAAGGCAATGCCAAAGAATGCTCAAACTACCGCACAATTGCACTCATCTCACATGCTAGTAAAGTAATGCTCAAAATTCTCCAAGCCAGGCTTCAGGAATACGTGAACCGTGAACTTCCTAATGTTCAAGCTGGTTTTAGAAAAGGCAGAGGAACCAGAGATCAGATTGCCAACATCTGCTGGATCATGGAAAAAGCAAGAGAGTTCCCGAAAAACATCTATTTCTGCTTTATTGACTATGCCAAAGCCTTTTACTGTGTGGATCACAATAAACTGTGGAAAATTCTGAAAGAGATGGGCATACCAGACCACCTGACCTGCCTCTTGAGAAATCTGTATGCAGGTCAGGAAGCAGCAGTTAGAACTGGACATGGAACAACAGACTGGTTCCAAATAGGAAAAAGAGTACGTCAAGGCTGTATACTGTCACCCTGCTTATTTAACTTATATGCAGAGTACGTCATGAGAAATGCTGGGCTGGAGGAAACAAGCTGGAATCAAGATTAATGGGAGAAATATCAATAACCTCAGATATGCAGATGACTCCGCCCTTATGGCAGAAAGTGAAGAGGAGCTAAAAAGCCTCTTGATGAAAGTGAAAGAGGAGAGTGAAAAAGTTGGCTTGAAGCTCAACATTCAGAAAATGAAGATCATGGCATCCGGTCCCATCACTTCATGGGAAATAGATGGGAAACAGTGGAAACAGTGTCAGACTTTATTTTTTTGGGCTCCAGAATCACTGCAGATGGTGACTGCAGCCATGAAATTAAAAGACGCTTACTCCTTGGAAGGAAACCTAGATAGCATATTCAAAAGCAGAGACATTACTTTGCCGACTAAGGTCCATCTAGTCAAGGCTATGGTTTTTCCAGTGGTCATGTATGGATGTGAGAGTTGGACTGTGAAGAAGGCTGAGCGCCGAAGAATTGATGCTTTTGAACTGTGGTGTTGGAGAAGACTCTTGAGAGTCCCTGGGACTGCAAGGAGATCCAACCAGTCCATTCTAAAGGAGATCAGTCCTGGGTGTTCTTTGGAAGGAATGATGCTAAAGCTGAAGCTACAGTACTTTGGACACCTCATGCGAAGAGTTGACTCATTGGAAAAGACTCTGATGCTGGGAGGGACTGGGGGCAGGAGGAGAAGGGGACGAGAGAGGATGAGATGGCTGGATGGCATCACAGACTTGATGGACGTGAGTCTGAGTGAACTCTGGGAGTTGGTGATGGACAGGGAGGCCTGGTGTGCTGCGATTCACGGGGTCGCAAAGAGTCAGACACGACTGAGCGACTGAACTGAACTGAGCTTGATTCTGTAACAGTCAGGAGGGGTTGCCTTTGCCTCCAGCAGCATCTCAGCTGGTTGAAGTTTGTTTAGTGGAGTGACTTATATCTGCATCCCTGAAGGGCACTAACTCTCAAGTGTCCTCCTGTCAATCTGTCTGTGTCTCTTATCTATCTGTCCATCTCACCTGTCTCTCTCTGCATCATCTACCCATCTATCTGTCTGTCTATATCTATCATCTGTCTGTCTGTCTGCCCGTTTGTCTGTCTGTCTTTGGTGACTACAACTTTCTGTGAACTTTGCTACTGCTAGTAGAAATCCTAACATGCTCACGTCCTGGGGAGAAGCCTCTGGGTTCTCAGCATAGTTCTTCCTGCCCTCAACCCCTTGTGAAGCAATGACTCACCTCCTCCTTGGTATTAGGGCTTCATCACCCCAGTTGTTCTGATTGGTTGGTATCAGGAGGCCCAGATTTAAGTGGCAGGCTCATCTTCCACATCAAAGAGCCACTGATGTTCTCCCTGGGGGGTCCATTCCTCTCCCCGCCCGCCACCCCACCCTGAGAACTCCCCTTCCAAGCGTCAGAGCTCAGAGATGTGGGCAGAGTTAGAACTGATGTGAGGCGTTGTTGGAGGGCCTCTCCCAGCTCCACCCTTTGGTTCCCAGCCACCTGTGGTCAGGCTTTGGGGGAGACACATTTGTCTCATCCTGTGTGCATCTGATATCGAGAGCCTCCTCTGCACTGGACGGGCCTCGGAGACATGTGTCCACCAGGAATACAGATATGATCTGTGTCCTTTCTGAGTCCATCCCAGGTCTCTTCTCCAGACCTCCTTGTCATCAAGCTCCCAATCCTTTTCTTCCCAAGCCCTTGACCATCTCTGGCCAAACCAGTAGCAACTGCTTGAGAATCAGTGTAGGTCTATGCAATGGAGGACTGTTCAGTCAATTTTTGAAAAATGAAACTGATACGTGCTTCAGTATGGATGAATCTTACCAACAGTATGCAGAGTGAGACAAGTCAGTTACCAGAGGCTGCTGTACGATTCCATTGATCTAAAATGTCCAGCACAGAGAACCAGGGAGACCGGAAGTAGATTCGTAGCTGCCTCGGGCTGGGGATGTGAGAGCTGGACCATAAAGAAGGCTGAGCCCCAAAGGGTTGATCCTTTCAAACTGTGATGCTGGAGAAGAGTCTTGAGAGTCCCCTGGACTACAAGGAGATCGAGCCAGTCAATCAGAAAGGAAGTCAAGCCTGAATATTCCTTGGAAGGGCTGATGCTGAAGCTGGAGCCTCAGTACTTTGGCCACCTGATGCGAAGAGCTGACTCACTGGAAAAGACCCTGATGCTGAGAAAGCTTGAAGGTAAAAGAAGAGGATGAGATGATTAGACAGCATCACCGATTCAATGGACATGAATCTGGCTGAACTCTGGGACATAGGAGAGGCCGGGGAAGCTGGGCGGGCTGCAGTCCACGGGGTCGCAGAGTCCGACACAACTTAACAACAACAACAAAGGCTGAGGCAGAGGCTGGGAGAGAATGGAGGGGCATAGCTTATAGGTCCAAGGTTGCGTTTTCTTTGTTCTGAGGTAGGGTTTCCTGGGTGTTTGTTGAGGTGTGCAGGCTTAATTGCCTGTGGAATCTTAGTTCTCTGACCAGGGATTGTACCTGCCTCCCTTGCATTGCCAAGTGGGTTCCTAACCACTGCAAAGAAAAGTAAAAGTCAAGCCGCTCACTCCTGTCCGACTCTTTGGGACCCCATGGACCGTAGCCCACAAGGCTCCTCCATCCGTGGAATTTTCCAGGCAAGGGTCCTGGAGTGAGTTGCCATTTCCTTCTCCAGAGGATCTTCCCCATCCAGGGATCAAACCCGGGTCTCCCACATTGCAAGCAGATGCTTCTACCATCTGAGCCGTGAGGGGAGCTCCTAACCCCTGGACCACCAGGGAAGTCCCTGGGGTTGTTTTTAAGGAGGCTGAAATGTTCTAAGGGGCTTCCCTGGTGGCTCAGATGGCAAAGAATCTGCTTGTAATGTAGGAGACCCATGTTCGATCCCTGGGTCGGGAAGATCCTCTGGAGAAGGAAATGGTGACCCACTCCAGTACTCTTGCCTGGGAAATCCCATGGACAGGGGAGCTTGCTGGGCTACGGTCCATGGAGTTGCAAAGAGTTGGACATGACTGAGCGACTAATAATTTCCTCTCACCCGACATGTATCGTCATCAGAATGGGGGGATGCACTGGGGCGTGTTCACACAGAGGACTACTCACCACAGTGAAGAGGAGTGAGCTTGGATACGTGCAGAAACGTGGCTGAGTCACAGAGACAGAGGGAGTGAACCACTTGTCAAGTTCTGACCCTTGACCTGGCCCTGGTTACGTAGGTCCTGACTCGACAGCTTCGCAGTAAGCTGCCCCTTCATGTTTGATGCATGGTCCTGTAGGTCAGATTTCACAAAAACAAGTCTTAATTTTTAAAAAGTGAATGACAGGTCATGAAAAAGTGATACCTACTAGTCCCAGGCCTCATGTTATCTCCCCATAAATATGCCCTTTATTATTATTATTATTATTATTCCGTAGCTGTGATGTGTGCCTTACAGGGGCCTAGATCTTTGACCAGGGATCAAACCTGTGCCCATAGCAATGAAAATGCCAAGTCCTAACCACTGGACCGTCGCCAGGGAGTTTCTTGTTGGTGTTTTCACACAGAATCAGGGTGACGGGGTCACATGTTGGCGTAACAGTTCTCCGCCAATATCTGACGTCTGGTCGGTGTTGATGTTTGCTGGCTGTCTGAGACACGTTGCCGTGTGTTTAGCTTGCAGGAGAGATGAGCCGAGCGTCGGTTCCACGGCTCTTGCACCTCTTTTTTTCCCCTTACGCCTCTTTTTTGTGCTGCGCCCCCTGCTTTCTCCCTAGCCACCTCGTTGTTGAGACACAGATCGTGTCTCTGCAGCCCGTCTGCATCCTGGATCTGGCTGAATTCCGACCCCCCGGCATCATCCACGCGTCCTGCTCTCCTCTGCGTGTTCTGAAAGCCGGGCAGGTAGCGCTCAGCCTTGGTCAGACGGAGGTCTGACTTGTCAGCAAGGCTGCTTCCCGAGTGGTGCTGCGGACGTCCCAGCGCATCGTGAGACCTGAAGGACCGCACTGGGTGCTTCTCTCTCGCTGCTCGCATTGACCGCTGACCTTGGCTGTGGGCAGCCTGACCTACTCATTATGAAAATCCCCCCGCTGCCTTTCACAGGATAACTTTACCTGCCCAGAAGGATCGTAACTGAGGTCATTAAGGATTGCAAGTTAGGGATGATCCAATTCTGATTCTCCTTCTGCGTCTGCCTTCTGGAACTCTCCTGAAGGAAGGACTTTCTTGGCCAACTCTTTGTCCGTTTACTTATGGCTGTGCTGGGTCTCCGCGGCTCTGCGGGCCTTCCTCCAGCTGCAGCGAGCAGGGGCCACTCTCTGCTGTGCTGCTCGAGCTTCTTGCGGCGGTGGCGCCTCTTGCTTGCGGAGCTCAGGCTCTGGGGCACACGGGCTTCGGTTTGGTTCCCGGGCTCTTGAGCACAGGCTCAAATAGCTGTGGGGTGAGGATTAGCTGTTCCGGGGCACGTGGGGGCTTCACAGACCAGGGCCCGAAACTGTCTCCTGCATTGGCAGGCAGATTCTTACCGCTGAGCCTCCAGGGGAGCCCCTTCCTCGACTCTCCGGTTACCCTGAAATGCAGTTCATGCAGGAGAGAGAGGCAGAACAAGGGCTGCACCCTTTCTCGTTATTTATCAGTTCAGTTCCGTCCCTCAGTCGCGTCCGACTCTTTGTGACACCATGAACTGCGGTGGAATAATGAGCTGGTACTCTGCCAACTTCCAAAGGGATTTTTTTTTAAAGTCAGGGATTTTAAAAAATATTATCAATAAGACCTCCTGAATTTGAATGTATTTAGATGTCTTTCAGTGAATGGCCTTCATTATGTATTTGATTCTCAAGATTTTCCACGCCTGGCCAGCAGGAACCCAAATTTCTGGCAGGGCCCCCGCCCCCGCCAACCCTGTCCAGAGGCTGTCGTCAGAGGCCTCTCTCTGAGCTTCCAATGACTGCCGCCAAGGCTTGGCCTCCCCTTGGCAGAGAGACCCCCGTCTCTGCCTCAGTCTTCCACGGCTGGAAGACCCTGGCCTCTGCACATCTCCCGGTGTCTCTCCTGCACGTCTCTAATAACGACACTTGTCACTGGATTTAGATAATCCGGGATGATCTCATCTCAAGATAGCTAATTACATCTGCAAAGACCCCCTTTTGCAAATAAGGTCACAGTTTGCAGACTTCGGAGTTTGACAGTGCTTTTGGGGCCACTGTTCAACCCGCTCTAAACCCTAACTTGGAAACTGGCTCAGGGAAGAGGGAGGGAAACTGGGACTGGCATTTGGCCAGGCTGCGGCTGAAAGCGATGAAAATCCAGCCTTCTTAGCAGATGGGACAAAAAGGGCCATGTGTGTGCTGTGCAAAGTCGCTTCAGTCGTGTCTGACTCTGCGAACCCGCCAGGCCTCTCTGTCCATGGGATTCTCCACGCAAGAATACTGCAGTGGGTTGCCATGCCCTCCTCCAGGGGATCTTCCTCACCCAGGGATTGAACCCAAGTATCTTACATCTCCTATATTGAAAGGTGGGTCCTCTACCACTAGCACCACTTGGGACGCCCAATAGGGGCCATCAGTTCAGTTCAGTCGCTCAGTCGTGTCTGACTCTTTGCGACCCCATGGACTGCAGCACACCAGGCCTCCCTGTCCATCACCAACTCCTGGAGTTCACTCAAACTCATGTCAATTGAGTCAGTGGTGCCATCCAACCATCTCATCCTCTGTCGTCCCCTTCTCCTCCTGCCTTCAATCTTTCCCAGCATCAGGGTCTTTTCAGATGAGTCAGTTCTTCACATCAGGTGGCCAAAGTACTGGAGTTTCAGCTTTAGCATCAGTCCTTCCAATGAACACTCAGGACTGATTTCCTTTAGGATGGACTGGTTGGATCTCCTTGCAGTCCGAGGGACTCTCAAGAGTCTTCTCCAACACCACAGTTCAAAAGCATCAGTTCTTCAGCGCTCAGCTTTCTTCACAGTCCAACTCTCACATCCATACATGACTACAGAAAAAACCATAGCCTTGAGTAGACAGACCTTTGTTGGTGAAGTAACATCTCTGCTTTTGAATATACTATTTAGGTTGTTCATAACTTTTCTTCCAAGGAGTAAGCATCTTTTAATTTCATGGGTGTGGTCACCATCTGCAGTGATTTTGGAGCCAAAAAAATAAAGTCTGACGCTGTTTCCACTGTTTCCCCATCTATTTCCCATGAAGTGATGGGACCGGATGCCATCATCTTCGTTTTCTGAATGTTGAGCTTTAAGCCAACTTTTTCACTCTCCACTTTCACTTTCATCAAGAGGCTTTTTAGTTCCTCTTCACTCTCTGCCATAAGGGTGGTGTCATCTGCATATCTGAGGTTATTGATATTTCTCCCGGCAATCTTGATTCCAGCCTGTGCTTCATCCAGCCCAGCGTTTCTCATGATGTACTCTGCATAGAAGTTAAATAAGCAGGGTGACAATATACAGCCTTGATGTACTCCTTTTTCCTATTTGGAACCAGTCTGTTGTTCCATGTCCAGTTCGAACTGTTGCTTCCTGACCTGCATACAGATTTCTCAAGAGGCAGGTCAGGTGGTCTGGTATTCCCATCTCTTTCAGAATTTTCCACAATTTGTTGCGATCCACACAGTCAAAGGCTTTGGCATAGTCAATAAGGCAGGAATAGATGTTTTTCTGGAACTCCCTTGCTTTTTTGATGATCCAGCGGATGTTGGCAATTTAATCTCTGGTTCCTCTGCCTTTTCTAAATCCAGCTTGAACAACATCTGGAAGTTCACAGTTCACGTACTGTTGAAACCTGGCTTGGGGAATTTTGAACCTCACTTTACTAGCATGTGAGATGAGTGCAATTATGTGGTAGTTTGAGAATTTTTTGTCATTGCCTTTCTTAGGGATTGGAATAGGGGCCATACAGCTCAGTAAACCGTCTCCTGCGCTTCCCTGAGTGAGAGGCCCGGGGCAGGCTCTGGCAGACAGTAGTAGTGCCCAAAAGGGAAGTATGTGGCTGCTGTGTGGGGTCCTTTTTAAATGGCTCTGCAAAAAAGAGAATGAAAAGCTAAGATTCCTGTTTTAGTCGCAGACACAGACTGATATTCAAAGACGCCATCAGCCAGAAGCAGAGGAGTGATGTCTCGGAAGGCGGAGGTCTCATGGTCTTCAGGCAGGGGAGGGCTAGCCCTTAAGGGGAGTATGGGCACTTCTGCTGGCCCGAGGCTCCAGCGGGAGCGTGGCGGGTGGGCTCCCGCACGCAGGCCTGGCTGTCCTTCAGCGCCCCCTGCTGTCTCCTGCAGCCCCCGGTTCTTGGGCAGGACCCTGGTCTTGAGGCAGGAAGCTGGCTGACTGCAGCCTCCCAGGGCCTTCGCCCCTCTTCCTGCCCTGCAGCTCCAGGGGACAAAGTCCGCTTATACCACGTCCCTTTCCAGCTGCTCCAGCCCTGCCTCAAGCGGCGATGAATCCCTCAGCCGTTCACAGACTTTCTCGGGTGCCTTCCCAGCTGCCCACGGCAGCTGAGGTTTCCGTGCTTCCCCTAATTGCTCTCCCCGCTGTGGCTCAGACAGTGAAGAATCCGCCTGCAATGCAGGAGATGGAGACCCCGGCTCGATTCCTGGGGCGGGAAGATCCCTGGCAGGAGGGCATGGTGACCCACTCCGGTATTCTTGCCTGGAGAATCCCATGGGCAGAGGAACCTGGCGGGCGACAGTCTATAGGGTCACAAAGAGTCGGACACGACCAAGCGACTCACACACACCATTCAAACGCTTGAGATACCGCCCCCGCCCCCGGCACCTTCCATTCTGTGGGCATCTGCCCTGGTGTACCACCCGGGAGAGTTCTGCAATCCTTGCCCCGTGCCGGGCACCCTTCTCATCCCACTTTCTGCCGGCCGTGCGGCTCTTGCTATCGGTGGGCGGGGGCCAGCCGGTCCGTCGTAGCTGCTTGTCCTGCTTCCTGGCCCCCAGTGGTGTTGGGAGTGGGGTTGGGGAAACAGCAGGATCGGTGTTGTCTGGAAGGAAAGGCGGGTGGGGCACCTGGGAAGCCATCAGGCTTTTCCTGACTCCGGCTTTGGCCCCTTGCCGGTCAGGCTAGCAAGAGGAGCAGGGCACACGGCCGAGCTGGGCGCCGGCACAGACCTGTCCTGACGGCAGCAACAGAAAAAATCCAGGCTGCGTCTGCCGGAAGCCCAGCTGCGCGGGGCCCCTGGTGTCACAGGCTGCCAAGGCGGGATGGCGCTTGAGAACTGTGACCCACCTCTGGACCCTGGGGGGCGGTGGAGAGGAGGCCCGGGGCCTAAGGCAGGGCAGACGGTGGGCGCCCAGAAGTGCCGTAAGTGGGCGCCTGACGAGGCTCAGGTTAAAGTGTGAGAGGAGGAGATGCCAGCACTCTGCCTGGGTGGACACACCGACGCCAAAGGACAGACCCTCGTGCAGTGGCCGTGGCCGAGGGCATGAGCAGGACCGCGCGGAGCGGTGGCCCTGGGAGGGCCAGGCCAGCTGGGTCGGGCTCTGCGACCAGGCCCGGGGGTGGAAGTGGCCCGTGGCCTGCAGGGCTGGCAGTGGGCAGGACAGCGGGCTCCCAGCAGCACAGCCCTCTCCCCAGGAGGCGCGGATGGGACAGCTCAGGAGAATGGAGGCCTGTCTCTAGAGGGCCTCGGCCACGAGCCGCATGTGGCCCCTGAAGTCTCTAATGCGGTTTGTCCCACAGGGGAGTCGAAGTTTGAATTGTGTTTAATTGTAAATAGGGCTGCCTTGTGGCTCAGATGTTAAAGACTCTGCCTGCAATTTGACAGACCTGGGTTCGATTCCTGGGTCAGGAAGATCCCCTGGAGGAAGGCATAGCAGCCCACTCTGATATTCTTGTCTGGGAAATCCCTGGACAGAGGAGCCTGGCGGGCTAGGGTCCATTGGGTCACACAGAGTCGGGCATGACTGACTAACACTTTCACTTTTCTCAATTGTAATTAACTTAAACTTGCATGCTCAATTCAGTTTGGGGCAAAAATTTTATGTATATTTGAAACAACGTAAGTACAGGAATCTATTGTTCAATGATACATTTTCTGAGCTTCAATAAATACAGAGCGAGCATTTCTGATGACAATTTAGTGTTCCTGCTGAAATGTGCTGGGAGTATAAGATACACACTAGATTCTGAAGACTTTAACATGAAAAGAAAAATGTAGAATATATCATTAATAAGTTTTGAGGTTGATTACATGTTGAAACGATAATGTTTCAGATGGATGAAAATAAAGTGAATTATTGAAATGGATTCCACCTACAAGGAGTTATCACTCAGCCATAAAAAATAACGCAGTAGTTACACGGGCTGCTTCCCAGGTGGCTCAGAGAGTAAAGAATCCGCCTGCAATGCAGGAGACGTGGGTTCGAGCCCTGGGTCGGGAAGATCCCCTGCAGGAGGGAATGGCGACCCACTCCGGTGTTCTTGTCTGGGAGATGCCATGGACAGAGGAGCCTGGCAGGCTACAGTTCAACTGGGTTGCAAAGAGTTGGACACGACTTAGCGACTAAACAACAAGTTTCATAGACACAACAATGAGAATGAGCGTTGGCATTATGCTGAGTGAAAGAAGGCGAGGTGTTACACGATTCCATCTGGATGAAATGTCCAGAAAGGGCAAATCCATGGAGGCAGAAAGTCGGTTACCAGTTGCGAGGTCTGGAGTGGGCAGGGTGCTGGAAGGGCAGCTGAGGGGCATGGTTGTCTCTGTGGGGCGATGGGCGCGTTCTAGGGTTTGGAGCCTTCCTGCTGGGCCCAGAAGCAGGGTCCAACAAGCACTTCCCTTGGCTGTGCCAGGGCCAAGGGCAGGACTGGACTCAGGCAGGGCAGGGGCAGACCTACCCTAACTGGCTCTCCCTGACTGTGTCCTGAACACCACGCCACAACCGGCCACCTGGGGCTTGGGGCTTCCCTCGGCAGGACTGGACTTCTGTCCTTCGTCGAGGTGGCCTGTTGGGGTCATGATGAAAAGGGTGCTGCAGAAATCCAGGATCTGCCCCAAGTCCCAACTTCTCAGCCTCACGTCTAAAATGAATTGAGTCCTGGAGACACACCGCCCCCCACCCCGCCTTAGAGCATTAAGCACCCTGCACCCGAGCCTGAGCCTGGCTCTAAGGAAGGGGTTCCCAGACAGGGAGTGTGACGTGCCCTGGAGATGAGATGTCAGAGGTCGCAGTTGGAGGCATGACCCATGGACCACAGCATCGTAAGTCAAAGCAGCAAGAGGTAAAATGCCTGTATTCTGCCTCTCCCAAAGCCCGCAGCCAATGGTTCCGTGGGTGCAGTCTGACTCCACGGCGGGCCAGATGGTCTTTTTCCACACCTATGGTTTCCCGGGAAATTGTGACAGCTGAACTTGCGTGATGTAGCTACAAATGGAATCTGCAAAATGTGTGTATTCATGTGGTTTGGACTAGAGAATCGTTCCTTCACCGAGTCATGTTGGGAAAAGTCAAAACATTCGCTTCCTCTCCCCTAAGAACAAGGCCAGGGCTCAGTAAATGCTTTCTGGGTGGAGGATGTGTGGGGGGTGGGGGGTCGAATGGGTGGAGTGGCGGAGGGGTGGGTGGACTCCAGCTTCGGAGAGGGGTGATTGCAGGAGAAGCTGGACCCTGGCTGGAGAATAAGGGCCCTGTTGGTAAGAAGCCCTGAGACCTTGCAGCAGCCCTGGGATTTTGGGGGAAACCTGGGCTGAGGAACCCCAAGGCTCTCAGAGGACGCGTGTGTGGCAAGGAAGGGTCTGGGTTTGCGTGGACAGTCCTTCCACTCAGCCTGCACCACAGCCAACATGTGGAGAGACCCCCCAGGCTCCTGTTTAGAGAAAAGTCCCGGTGCCGCCCTAGCGATGAGCTCTCCCACTGATCAGGGGGCTCCGCGGGAACTCAGGAGGCCTTGTGCAGCAGTTGTGGGCCCAGGTCACAACCCCCGGCACACACACACACACACACAGCGGGTGTTGCTGCCCTGGAGCCGTCATGCGATCAAGGGGAAGCAGAAGCCAAGGCCTGACCTTGGGCCCATCCTCGAGCTGCGGGCCGTCCCCTGACAGCGGATCAACAACAGCCTGAAGCTGGATGGTCATTCCACGCGAGGCGGAAATGGGGTGCCCTCTCTGGGGTCGCCTGGATCCCGCAGCCACCAGATTCCAGGAGCTCCAGGCTGGTGGCTCTTCCATACCCTGCCCTCCTTCAGTTCAGACACAGGCTGGGTCCACGGCAGCCACCCTCTGGCCAGCCCTGCTGCCCTGACCGTGCTTGCGCCCGTTTCTGCAGTGGCTATGTTTGTGCAAGTGTGTGCGAGCGTGTACGTGCAAGTGTGTGTCTGTGCGACCGTGTGCATGCATGTGTGCGAGCATGTGTGTGCAAGCATGTGTGAGCGTGTACGTGCATGTGTATGCTTGTGCGTGAGCGTGTGTGCGTGTGTATGTGCAAGAGTGGGTGCATGTGCGTGCAAGCATGTGCGCGCGTGCGTGTGCGTGTGTGCACGTGCGTGTGCGAGCATTGCGTGTGTACGTGCGTGTGTGTGCGGGCACGTGTGTGCAAATGTGTACGTGCATGTGCGAGCATGTATATGCGTGTGCCTGTGCAAGCGTGTGAGTGCGTGTGGGCTTGTACATGCGTGTGCGAGCGTGTGCGTGTGCGCGCAGGCATGTGCTAGTGTGCGTGTGCGAGTATGTGCGTGAGTGCGTGCGAGTGTATATGTGCATGTGTGTATGTGCGAGCGTGTACGTACGTGTGTGTGCGTCTGTGTGCACGCGTGTGCAAGCGTCTGTGTGTCCCGGCCTTTTGAGGTTGTTGCGTTCCATGCCGAGTCAGGATCTACGTGTTTTAGACACGTAGCGTTTTCCTGTCTCCCTGCTCTCTGATCCATCCCAGCCAACATGTCAACCACAGGCTTTCGGTTCCAGGCGTGGAGACCCTTTGCCACATCGGGGTGCAGGAGCAGGGGCCGGGGAGGCCTGGTGTGAGGGCCCGGCTTGCTGGCGCCTCGCCGGCTGACACTGTGCAGCTGCCAGCGTGCTGGGTTTCTGCATTTAATCACTCAGGACAATAATGACTACTCTCACTGTGAGGCTTAGCGGAGGCCAGGTGACCAGACAAAGCCCTCAGGCCAGCCATGTAGCGCTCAAGAAATGGGAGCGGCGATTCCAGTCACAAATAATTAGAATGAAATGCAAAGTCAGTGCTAATCTCCTGGAGTGTAATGTTTCAGATTCACATAAAGACAGTGAGATGCACTGTGGATCAATAGACTATACAGCCTAGTGTTTAAGCCTCTGAATCCATTTTACCCATTTATGACTTCTATGAAGGGAGATACCGGAGTTTAAAATTGTAGTGGCAGTGCTTTGCTGAGCTGTTGGTTTATTTATTTGGTGGTTTTCTTTTCTTTTTTTTTTTTTTCTTTTTTTTTTAAGCTGTACAGCTTGCAGGATCTTAGTTCCCTGACCAGGGAATGAACCCCTGCCCTCGGCAGTGAAAGCGCAGAGTCGTGACCCCTGGATTGCCGGGGAATTCCCTCTGTGGTTCCATCTAACAGCGTTTTTGACCACCTACCACGGGCTGAGCCCAGTTTGCAGGGCTGGGAGTGGACTGGGGACAGAGATGGCTCCTGTGACCACAGAGCTGACGATCTAAGGGGATGAGACGGAGCCACAGGAAAGTGCGGAGAAGGCCGAGTCACAGAGGGAGAGAGGGTGCGAGCCACGCAGCATCCGGGCCAGAGTCCCAGGCAGAGGCCGGCAGGTGCAAAGGCCCTGGGGTGAGGGCGCCGCTGGGTGAGGCTGTGGAGCTGCAGCAAGTGAGATCATCGGGAGAGTAGCCATGCCACGTGGGACCTGCCTGGGAAGACATCTGGTTTTCTCTCTGGTGAGGAGGAGCCACGGAGTGTCCCTGTCTGGGCAGGAGAGTGACAAGGCCTCACGAGGTTTGACTGGGTCTTTGCTGACTGCTGAGGACAGACCAGAGGGGCCCAGGGTGCTGCAGGTGAGGCCGAGGGGCCCAGAGAGTGGGGGCCTGTGACCCTCCGTCCCTACTTTGAAGTATGTGACTCCCTGCCCTGTGGGCTTCATCTATGCCACTGGGCTGGGACTCCCAGCTTCCTGCCTCTCCTGTGGACCATCCAGCGCTCAGCACAGGCCTGTCTTGCTAAGGAAATGTGCCATCACGGTGGGCCACGCATACCTAGTTGCTCAGTCATGCCCGACTCTGTGCGGCCCCATGGACTGCAGGCGCCAGGCTCCTCTCTCCATGGGGATCCTCCAGGTGAGTATGCTGGAGTGGGTTGCCACGCCCTCCTCCAGGGGAATCTTCCCAGCCCAGGGATCAAACCCAGGTCTCCTGCATCACAGGCGGATTCTTTACCACTTGAGCCGCCTGGGAGCCCCGCGTGCAACCTCCAGAGGACACTGCTCACTTGCAGGCCGTGGGCTCCTCCCCAGGGCGCTGTCTCCATGGAGCGTGATGGGAGCTGTGCCCCCTGGAGGTGTGCCAGGGGTCATCTTGGAAGCAGCTGAGTCTGAGAGGGGGTGGTTGCCGGCAGGACGTTTCGGAACGGTGTCCCCTCTCCCTGAGCCGTCCTCTGACCTGATACGGCCCAGCCGCGCTCATGACACCCACACCACGGGTTTGGAAGAGCTCCATCAGGCTCCCTTCATTCATGCGGTCCCACCCAGCCCCCGACTTCAGAGCCTCCTCCAAACCCTGTGAGGTCCACGGGGCGGGCCAGTCCTCCTTAGGGAGCGCCTTAGGTCTCTGGGAGTCAGGAAGGCGCGGGGATTGGCTCAGTAACACGCAGAGGTGAGGCCCAGGTCTCCTGCCTTGGTTCCCCTCCCGGCTAAACCTGATCCTGTGGGCGCTGGGCAGTGCCTGGCCAGGGGGCAGCCGGGCGGCCACAGTGCCCACCGCACCCACCAGGGGGCGGCAGACGATCGTCCGTGCAGTTGGCACCGGGCTGCCCGCGTCCCCAGCTGAGGCTTCTCCTAAGGGCTGGTTCCCTGTCCAGGCAGGAAGACGGGGAGCCGTGAGAACCCCAAGGAGCACCCCAATCCGCCCCCAGCACTGTGCAGAGCTCCCGGATAACTACTCCTGTCCCCTCCTCACCAGCGATTCCCACAGGGAGGGGGCTGTCCACTCTATGGTGTGTGTGTGGGGGGTCCTGCCAGGGGAAGGTGCCCTGCAGCATCTCAGAGGAGGAGCGGCGGGAGGTGCCGCGTCCTGGCCCTCTCCCCGCTTGGTGATTTCTCAGGGCGATGCTGGAGGAACCCGCCTGCTGCGAGGGGCGAGGCAGGCTGGATCCCGGCCTCTCAAGCTGGCTCTTTCCCATCCGTGTTCACGAAGATGCCACACCTGCCTCCTCCTGGAAGGAAGGACGCCCAGACAGCGACTTGGCCTGATGTCACTCCTGCCAGGGTCTGGGGTGGGGTCTGGGGTGTGCCCCGGGGAGGCTAGCCCCTCCCTCACTTCTCTCTATGGGCCAGAACCTGCCCGGGGTCCCCGTGCTTCCTCCTTGGTTTGGGAAGGGGCCAGCCTGACTCTCTGCAGAGACCAGTGCCCAGAATGGGGGGTGGGTGGCAGGGGGCCTCAGCGGACCCTCGCCCTGCCCTGGCTCCTGCCCTAGGAATGCCAAAAAAAAAGAGGCAATCTGGGTCAGGAAGGCAGCTGCCCGGTGCTGCCCCAGGGCTCAACCCAAGTGTGGGGGGCCCAAGGACTGGTCACCCCCACCCTCACCCCAAGAATGCACTGGTCTTGGCAAGGGGATCACACTTGTCCAGGGTCACCCAGCTGAGAACGGGTCTCCTGACAGCTGAGCCAGGATCCGCATCCTTTCACTGCCAGACTTTCTTCCTAGAAGTCCGCCCACCTTCGCAGGGGGCCAGCTGCTGGGAACACAGCCCACCCACTCCCCCCCCCCAGAGGGCGTGGCCCAGGAAGGAGTTCAAGGCAGGGTCAGGGGACCCCGCAGCCAGCGCGGAGGCGGCGCCAGCCAGGGCCGGGTCTGGCTGCGTCCCCTCTCCTCTCTCCCACCTACTATGTCGCGTATTCCATCTCCGACGCCAGGGTTTGCCCTCTGGGCAGCTGCCAGTGGCAGGCCTTTGGGTTACAGAACAGGGGAATCCCGGCCTTTGTGCGCGATCGGGGGCTTTCCTGCGGGTCCCTGCCCAGGGCACAGGACAGGAAGGGGCTCTGGGCGAGTCTCTGGCCCGTGTGCCTCCCGCCTCGAGTTCTCCTCCAGGGCCGCTTCGTGGACCGAGAGGGCGCCGGACGAGTCCGCCTAGCCTGTGCCCCCTCCAGGGTCTGTCCTGCGCGAAGGACCTCGCAGAGGCCCCCAGCGCGACAAGGGCCACCTCCCGAGCTCCTCCTGAAACGCAGGAGGGGCGCAGAGACCACGACCGGCCGTCGCTCCACAGGCGAGGTCGCGCGCCCGGGGCGCAGAGGTTCCCCAAAGTCCTGCTGCCTCTCGGAGAAAGTCCGCGGGCTTGGGGCCGCGGCCGCGCCGCTGCCCCCGCCCTGCGCAGCTTCGGAGCGCGGCCGCGGGGCAGGAAGTGGGCGGCGAGGGGGCGGGGGCGCGCCTGGCGCCGCCCACCCCCCCGGGCCGCGCCCCCGCCCCCCTGCACCCCGGAGCCGCCGAGCTGCAGAGTCGGGTAGCCGGGCACCGCGCGCTGAACTCGAAGGCGGGGCGAACAAAGCGGCGGCGGCGAGGGCGGCCCCGGCCCCGGACGCGCGGAGCGGGCGACCCTCCGGGCCTTTGTCTCGGGCGGGGCAGGAGCTGCGGCGGCCGCGGGGCGCCCCGAGCGCAGAATGAGGCGCCGGGCGGCGCGGATCGAGGGGCGCTGCGGCGGTGGGCTGCGCGGAGCCCGGCCCGGGGCCTGGAGGGACTTGCGCGTCTGAAGGGGGGACCCGGCCGGCTGCCCGGCGCCCGCGCCGCGACCGCACGTGGGCGAGGAGCCGAGGAGGCGGAGGCGGAGGGGACGCGCGGCGGCGCGGCGGGGGCCCCCGGGGCCGCCCGCGCGAAGCCCCGCCCCGGCCGCCGAGCCCCGCGCGGGCGGGCGGGATGCCCCGCGGCCGCCGCACTTTGGCCGGAGCGCGGCCCTGAGCTGGCCGGCCCGGCGGGCGCGGGCGCCATGGAGCAGTGGCGGCAGTGCGGCCGCTGGCTCATCGACTGCAGGGTCCTGCCGCCCAACCACCGCGTCGTCTGGCCCTCGGCCGTGGTCTTCGACCTGGCCCAGGCGCTGCGCGACGGCGTCCTGCTGTGCCAGCTGCTGCACAACCTCTGCCCCGGCTCCATCGACCTCAAGGACGTCAACTTCCGGCCGCAGATGTCCCAGGTGAGGGTCCGGGCGCGCCGGGAGGGGCCCCGGTGCGCGGCCGTTCGCGCCGCCGGGCGGCCCCGGGGGCCCGGATCGCAGCAGCAGCCTCGGGGACGTCGCCAGGCGGCTGGACGGGGAGCCGAGAGTGGACGCGCCCCGGGCCTTGGAGCCGGCTGCTCCGAGGGGCGATCCCCAGAGGCACGAAGTTAGCCAAAGTCCCCCAAGCCCGGGGCGCGCCCCTGCCGCCTCCGGGCACTGCCTGGGAGCGCCCGCGGCTGGGTCCGCGCCTCCCGGGAATGTGGGCACATCGAGCCCCGGCGGGGCGCTCACCACCGCCGCTCTCCCTCCTGGGCCTTGGCGGCGGGACCCAGCGAGTCCCGGCCCTTGCGGACCCCAGAGATCCGGCTGCGCCGGTGGCCTCCTCAGGCGTAGTGTCCCTTGGCTTTGCTCCTGGTGGCTGGACGCCCTGGAAGGCGAACCGACAGGCAGCGGGCCCCGGGGCGCGGCGGGAGGGGCCGGCGGAGCCGGGAGCCGTTGCCGGCCGGGAGAGCGGGTGGGCCGGGGGCGCCGCCCCCTCGCCGGCCTCAGCCTCCTCCTGACCCCCGTGGGAGGGAGCAGGCAGCGCCGCGACCCCGGATCCTGCAACTCAGTGGGAACCAGAGCCCCTCGTGGCTTCCCCAGGACCCTCAAGCGTGGCCTTTGTCGCGCGGAGGCGCATGTGGCTGCCCGGCAGGCAGGCAGGAAAATGTCTGCTTGGCCAGCAGGAGCTGCCTCTCTGGCTTCTAAGGAACTTGGTGGAGACTTAAGCAGAGGGCAGGCTGCTTCCTGCTCTCCTGACCCCTCAGCCCCCCCGCCCCAGCACCTCTGAGGGGGCCATCCCGCAGTGGGCCAGCAGCAGAGCCCCTCTTCTGTGACCCTCAGCAAGCCTGGATGGACAAGGGCCCTTCACAAGTGTGACATCCGAAGTGAGCTGGGGAGGAGGGATGGCATGAGTCACTGCTTTTCCAGGCTGGACTGTGTGCCCTCTGCCCTTTGGCTGTGATTGCGTTTCCAAGGAGATGGGGGCACTCCTCCTCCCCATCCCCCCAGGAGGATAGTGTGGCCTCTGACAAAGAGGAGTCCTGAGGGGGCAGGGGGCCACCCTCCTGCTCCACAGTGGCACATGGCCCAGGGAGGGCCCCAAGCTCCCTGAAGCCAGCGTCGACCCGGGCCCTGTCAGTGCTGAGCAGCCCCAGGTCCTGGGGCCGGGTGCCCTGATTGCGGGGTGCTCTTACAGATCCAGCCCTCTCCCTGGGGGGTTGGGAAGAACTGACCCGTTTTAGGGCTGGAGGAACTGAGGGGAGCAGGAACTGCTGGGGGCAGAGCTGGGCCCGGAGTATCTGCCTCTGGCTGTGAGCAGCAGGGCTGCCCACCCCCCCCCCCCAGCTGATTGGCAGAGGGGCACAGCCGGGGCTGGGTCTTGGAGCTGGCCCCCCCACCCCCGTCCCGCTGGGCACTGGTAGGTAGCTGGCTCAGCCCCAGTGCTGGAAATGCAGAGACTTCCTGGGGTCCCTGGAACCCCCCACCCCAGCCCGGGTGAAGGGGCACCAAGGGGAGCTGGGCTGGGGGGAGGCCCGACGGGCGAGTGCTCTTAGTGAGGTGGGCACCGTCACCTCCTGCCAGTGACTGCTTTAAGGGCCTCAGTTTCCCCATCTGTGTAGTGGGGACGGCAGTAGTGGCCGCCTTACAGCCGTGATGGAGGGCTCCACGAAGGAAGGTGGAGAACGTCCTTAGTGCTGTGCGCTGACTGAACGTTAGCAGTCTTCCCTGGACCTGGGCAGGCGTGGCCCCTTGTGGCTGACGGCTGGACCCCCCTGCCTGTCGTCTCATGGAGGGTGGAGCTGGCCGTACCGGTTTTTGTATGTCTGTGGCTGGCACGGGGTTGGTTGTGGGTGCTCCGTAAACCTGGGCTAGCTGGGGAGCCCTGTCTGTGTCTTCCCAGTTAAAGAACATTCTGCGGACCGCGTCTGGCTGTGCAGGGTTTGGGAGAGGAACGTGGGGTCTGTCTGTGTGGCTGCTCTTTGCTGTGTGGGGCTCTTTCGTGCCCGAGACGGAGGAGGGAAGAGGACGCGGTCCTCCTGGTCCGTGGTGATTGCATCCCAAGAAAACCGCAGCTGCCCCTTCTTGCCCGTCCTGGGAGGCACAGGCCGCCCTTGTTCCTGTCTTACAATGTTTTTGGGTGCGTCGGGTCTTTGCTGCTGCGCGTGGACTTTCTCCGGCTGCAGCAAGCAGCTGTTTGTTGAGATGCGCGCGTGTGTGTGCCCCTCTCCTCACTGCAGTGGGTTCTCTTGTTTCGGGGCGTGGGGTCTAGGTGCACGGGATTAGTTGCTCCGTGGCAAGTGGGGCCTTCCCCGACCAGGGATCGAACCCGTGTGCCCTGCATTGGCGGGCGAGTTCTTAACCAGCGAGCCGCTGGGGAAGTCCCCACCCCTGCTTCATAAATCAGACAGCTACATCTCAGAGAGGGCGAGGGACTTGCCCCAGGTCACACAGGTAACTGGTGGTGAAACGGAAGCATGAGGTTGGGCCTCCCTTTCAGGCCTGTTTAAGTGAATTCTGATTTCAGAAACCTTTTCTCTGGCCTCTTCCTGGCTTTCTGACGGGTGCTCCGGGCCTGCTTCTCAGCTTGTTCCTGGTGTGTGTCTGTTTCCATGGGTGGGGCGGGGCGTGCCTGCCTGTTTCCTGTGGGGTCTGGCTACTTTGCTGGCCAGTGGGCGGGGCCCTTTTCCATCTCCCTGTGGCCCCTGCGCGCCTCTCCATGGCCCCAGCCAGCCCAGAGGCCTGCCCGAAGTCCCCTCCTTCCAGAATGCTGCTCTGGCCTCTCCTGTGACAGGTGACATTCTATTCTCAGGGCATTAGAGTGGACCTCCGCTGGGTTGTTGGCCCTGAAGACGCATCATAGCCGTGTGCACTTACTGAGTGTCTCCCGTGTGCAGAGCCAGGAACGAGGAAGGCTTCTCAGGCAGCCCCAAGTTGCTCCTTTGTCCTGCCCTTCTGGAGCTGGCAGGGTGTGCTTTAATTTTTTTTTTTTTTTAATCCAAAATGCCTGGCAGCCACCTTGGGTTTAATTAAACTAATTAGGCATGGCCACAATCTGCTGATCCGAATACGAGATTGTGTGTCCCGAGCAGCTTGGGTTATGGCGTCCTGAGGTTGCTGATGCCAGCAGCCAGCCCTTGCGTTTAGTCCGCAGTCTCGACCTTTGGGGACCAGCCGCCCAGCCTCCTGCTCGGAGACACAGGCTGGGGAGGCAGCCCGCAGGGCCAGCAGAGAGGGCTTCCCCTGACCCACACCTCCAGCCTTCCTCGTGCCAACCCCTCTGCCTCCTCCGCCCCCAAGCCTGCGCTGGGCCCGTGCTGGGAGACCGCCCCTGCTTTCGGCCTGCGTCTTCCTGTGGGGGCTGAGTCTAGCAGCCACCTCCTCTAGGAAGCCGGCTCTGATTTCACTCCCCCCTGTCCTGTAGCGCTGCGAGCCTGGCCCTTGGCCTCTCGTGTCCCGGTGTGAACCTCTGACCCTGCGCTCCCCATGGTTTGCTTCAGTGACAAGCATCCCTCAGGACACGCTCGCTGCTCACCCTTCCAAACCCTGGAGTTGGTTAGATTGCCCTCCCTCCCCAGGGCCGTGTGATGTGAGCCCTCCCAAGGGGTCTCTGGGCCTCTGACAGCCGTACCCCCGTTTGCTCCTGGGTCATTCTGAGCCTTCCTTTGAGAAACAAGTGCAGCCCAGCAGGTGCCTGGTGCCCGCTCTGAGAGGCTTCCGGCGAGCCGGACGCGCAGCAGGCCGTTGAGGCGCCCGAGGATGGAGAAGTGCCCTTTGAGTGTCCGGAGAGTCCCTGAGCGCAGGCAGGGAGACCCGGTTCCCAAGGTTTCGGGGTGCGGCCCCCGGGCTGGCGGGGAGCAGGGAGACGAGGGCCCATTTGCGGGGAAGCAAGGAAGCCTTTTCTGCTAAGTCAGATTTTGCTTTGACTTTGAACTTGTCTTGACACCCGTGAGAGGTTGTTGGCGCCCTGCACCGCCTCAGGTCTCCTACAGACAAGGTCCCCTCCGCAGCCCCCCGGACCCAGAAGACAGTGGCGAGGCTGCCACCACCGAATCCACCCAAATCTGGACGCGAGTCTCCACAGACGCCCATTTCAGCCAAGGGTCCACCTGGGGGCCGGGCCGGCCGCTCCGCCTCACCTTGATTTTCCCGACCTTGCCGCTTTTGAAGCTTCCCTTTTGTCGCGGAATGTCCCTGCCTTTGGGTTCAGCTGCTGGTTCTTCGTGTCGGATTCAGGCTTTGGACCTGGAGCGGGTGGAGCGGCTACGCGGTGCCTCCTGGATCCTGTCTTGCAGGGGGTGCGGGGTTCCTCGCCGGGGGCATCAGCTTGAAGTCCTTCGACGCCACGGTGTCCATCTCCCCGTGTAGATCGCGAATGTTCTCCGGGAGGTGCATTGAGCAGGTCCTCGCTCCCCGTCTCTGCCCTTCCCGTTTCCTTTCCTCCCTCTCTTTCTGCCGCTCCGGGCTGTGGTCTCCCCTTCCCTTCCGCGGATTCCCGGCAGTCACCATCACTCTTCTTTCTGATGCTCAGATGGGCTCAGGCTGGACCAGGGGCCGGGGCTTCAAGCTGCTTCTGTGAGTCTTTTTGACACGTCCCCACCGTTTTTTGAGCCCTGTCGCCTTCCTAGCACAAGATACCTGAGGTCACCTTGTGTTTTATTTTGCCCCAGCTCAGGAGCCAGCCGTTGGTGTAAGGGCCCCCGGGTCTGCGGTGTGGAGGTAGGTGTGAAGCTGGGATCTGGCTGCAGACACACCTCTGCTGTGGTGTCCCTGCCTCCGCTTAGCGCTCAGACCTGGGCAGTG
The DNA here is from genome assembly GCF_016772045.2 of Ovis aries. NCBI lineage: Eukaryota > Metazoa > Chordata > Mammalia > Artiodactyla > Bovidae > Ovis > Ovis aries. The sequence goes on from NC_056056.1 coordinate 2,192,095, forward strand.
TGTGCGCGTGTGCTCCAAGTAAACACAGACGTGTGTGCGTGTCTTGTGCACACAGGGCTACACGCATTCACCTTTCCGTTTGTTTTCTGTCTGTAGCGGTGCCGCCAAGTAGAAAAATGTGAGCCACATCCATCTCTTAAAAAAATTCCTGGTGGTCGTATGAAAAAGTAAAGAGAACTGCGTCGCATTAATTCTGAGACTGCACTGTGCGTGACCCACGCCCAAGGGGCCAGAGATCAGATCTGTGGGGATGCGGAAGGCATATTCTTTTCCTGCATCAAGCGCAGATGGACCGAGAGAAAAGAGCAGATACCCAGTGCATCTGTGGTATTAAAATTTCATGCGAGGAGGGCGATTAGGACAAACGCCTGGGAAGGCTCCTGAGGGGGGTGATGCCAAAGGCTTCCTGAGCACTGGCATTTCCAGGTGGCGGGGTCCGTGGGCACCCAGTGGGTGCCCCCGGGCTGGTGTGGGGGAGGGGAGCGCAGAGGCGGGGGGCGGGGCGCCCCGGGCGCTGACGTGCTGGCTGGAGGGCCCTTGCAGCCTGGGTGTGTGTGTCGGAGGGGAGGCCAGGGGCTGAGGCTTGGGTCTGGAGTCGGCAGGGAAGGCTGGCGGGTGTCCCCTGCCCTGGTCGTGGGTGGGCACGGGCTGGCGGCGGGGGAACGTGGTTTGTTCATGCTGTGGGTGCAGATGACAGCCCCCGGCTTTGGGGTGACCGCTGGCGGGCGGGGAGAGCACTGCTGAGTCCCGGGCGGGAGGCTGTGCTGAGGGGTGACCCGTGGTGTCCGTGTGTGGCCTGGGGCCTGGAAGCGGGGCGTGTGGGTGCTGGAATGAGGACTCAGCTGTGCCTGGGCCCAGGGCCTGACCAGGGCAGGCAGCCACACGGTGACCCCACTCTGGGGCCTCGTTGGAGCCATTTCTGGCCCTGAGGTTCCACACGGCCGCGGCTGGCCCCTCGCGGGCAGCCAGGTGTCCTCCGGCCCCGCCATCTGTGCCTGTGTCCAGGCCGTGCCTGCGGCCGAGGTTTCCCAGGATGAGGGCAGGGCTGACTGCCCCTTGGGTCCTGCTCCTGCCCTGGCGCCCAGCCGGCCACCGCCGCCTGTCTTCCCAGATCAGGAGTTGGCAGATGCTGTCTGTCGAGGGCCAAGTAGTAAATATTCCGGACCCGGTGGGCCAGATGGTCCCCTTGCCAACACTGGACTCTGCCCTCATTTGGCGAAGGCGGTCTGGATGATTTGTGAAGGAGTGGGGGGTCTGTGCGTGGTAGAAAGAGATGTGAATTTCGGATACTTTTCACGTGTCAGGAATTAACTATTTTTTTTTCTAACCATTTAAAAACGTGAAAACCTTTCTTAGCCTGGAGGCTGGGGAGAGCCAGGCTGCGGTTCGCCTGCTCAGAGCTCTTCCCAGAGCCTGCCCGTGTCCTGGTCCCCGGGGATCCTCCCCTCCCCGTTCCCATCACAGTTTGCAATTATGTCTCCATTTGTATCCAGAGCCCTTGGCACGGGCTGCTCAGGCAGGAACTGCTCCAGGGAACAAAGCTTCCTCCGGGCTCACCTGGTGCCCGGAAACCGTGCTGAGCGCGGTGGCGATGACCTCACCGCGTCCCCGGAGCGAGTGTGGCCCAGGCTTCTGCACCCTCAGCCCGCTGAGCTGCCTGCAGCGGCCGTGGAGGGGGCCCCCGCTCGGCCGCTCGGCTGCGGCGAGAACCCTGTGATGACGTGCCACTGGCTGGCCAGGCCTCGGTCTCCCTGCTTGGACCGGGGCTGACTGTGGTCGCCTCTCAGGCCGTCGGGAGGATTTGGAGAGAAAATGTGGGCCTGCCTCTCGCCAGGCCTGGTAAGCCTCGGAACACCGTGCCTCCACCCCACGCCCAGGTGGCCAGCTTGTTCCCGCAGGCTGGTCACTGGCCCTGGCTCGCTGGCGGCCTCCCGGGGCAGGGCCTCCACCATCCACCTGGCCTCCCTTCGCCTCTAACGGCTGTAAGGCCTCTTGGTGGTATGGCCCCCTGTGGGATGCCAAGGCCCCGGGTTTTCCACCCCCCTCCTGCCCCAGGTGGTGTGTGTGGGGGGCATGGAGGACCCTGGGCCCAAGTGGAGGACCCAGGCCGGTGGGCCTAACGGAAAGGATCTTACCCGTTCTCTCTGCCGCTTCCTTCTGAGCGGCTCTTGGCTGGCTGGCGCAGTACTTGCTGTCCTGTCCTTTGCGGCTGTGCTGGTCCTCAGCCGATATGGATGTTCAGGTTCCTGGGGACAGGGAGGCCATGGAGGGCTTCATGGAGGAGGTGGCGCCTAAACTGCCCTGGGAAACCAGATGCCTTCAGGTAACTCAAGGTTGGTGGTTACTGTAGGGGTGGGGCTCAGTGGGGGCAGAGGCAGGGATAGAGGGTTCCCACTCCGCACCCCTCACTGCCCCCGGCAGATGGCTGCTGCCTGGCCATGCTCTGTCCTGAGAAACTTTGCTCCCTGGCAGGCCGGCCATGGCACTTCCCCTGGGCCTCAGGAGACCCTGTGAGGCGCAGGGCTGGGCGGCTGTGCCCCGTGAATGGAGGGGTGACAGGCGGCCCTGGGACACCCAGCTGCATGATGGCAGAGGCCTCGGGCCAAGCCGCCCAGGTCTTTTGGCCTCTAGAGTGCCCTTCACTTTGCTCCTCTGTCTCTGCCAGCTAAACAGCCTTGGCATGGTCCCAGTGGGTGAGGAGGCAGGGGACGCGCAATGCCTGAACCCAGAGCCGGCCGGCTGCCCAGCTCCACCTTGACGCTCAGTGGGTGGTGCCCCTGCCCTGCCGCTCCACACCCTCACGCTGGGCGGCTGGCCCTTTGTGGCCTGGGGCTCTGCTCCTCCCTGGTGAAGCCCCTGAGCTTGACTCAGGACAGTTGGGGCGGGGGCACGGACCTCATGCGTGCCGGGTTGGGAGCTGGCTCTTGGCCTGGGTGGGATGGACCCTCCCACCGCCCCCCCCCAGCCAGGGAAGCTTCCAGTTCAGCCTGGATGACCCCCCTCTCCCCGCTCTGTCCGTGTTCTCAGCCCTCTGAGGCGCCACACTTTCCGGGGACTCTCCGGAGGTCAGCATCCCGTGGCCGCCCAGGCCGTTTCAGTTTCTGAATCCCAGACATAAACAAGAATAATAACCACGCGGCCCCAGATGGAGGTGGGGCGGCGCTCGGGGTGCCCGCTGGCCGGGACAGGAGCCCGTGGGGCGGCCCCCACGTGAAGCTCCCCACCTTCGGAAGCTTGCGTGTTGCTGGGAGTGCACGCTCTGTTTTGTGGGACCTGTCATCACTGCGGAGTTTATATAAGGATTAAAATATTTATCTTTAACACACTTTCCTCGTCCCCATGAACCGGTTTAAACTTTAGGCTGTAAACGCTTGTGAATTGGTTTGTTTGGTTTTGTGCGTTTGGTGACAAAGGCAGCTTGCGGATGTGGTATCCGGTGAGAGCGGGTCCAGGCGGGTGGGAGCACGGCCACCAGCTGCCTGGCCTCCCATCCTGCCGTGGGCTCGGTGGCTTCCAGGCCTTTCCAGGGATGGGCCCCCACCCGACCTAACCCCCGAGGCCTTGTCATCTCTGCCGGGTCGGGCACTTGTCTGCTGTCGTCTGCTGTCAGAGAGCTTTTGAGATGTCTCCACACTGCCTTCAGACCAGTTCATCCGCTCTGCTGGGGCTTCGAGGCTGCAGCCAGAGGCATGTGTGCTGGAACGTAGGGGGCGGCAGGACAGCGTGCGAGAGGGCGCGTCGCCTGACTGCAGTCCCCTCGCAGGTGGGCGGGTTTTGATTCCAGGTGTTTCTCTGCTCCGTGCGCCTCCCCGTCCCTCCCAGCCCTGCCTTTGCCCGTCTCCCTCTGAAACACACTGTCCATACTTCTCCAGGCTTCATCCACATCTGCCTGATGGACGTATTTGTCTCACACGCGTAGGACGCCATCAGGGGTAGGGTGCAGGCACGGTGCGGAGCTCGTGGGTGACCCCCGACCCCCGGCCCCCGGGTGAGGGGCCAGTGCAGCCCTCTGGGCGGCTGTGGCTCCGAGTCGCCGAGTCGCCTGCCCGGCCACGCAGTCCTGGGCTGGGCTCACCCGGCTGGCCCTCCTCACGCAGGGGTTCCAAGGCCTGGGTTTTGGTCTCCTCCCCGTGGGGCCGGCTGTGGTTGGCAGTGTTCCTGCCGGGTTTGGCCCAGTGAAGGTGGAGGGTCGTGCGTGCAGCATGGACCTCCCCATCTTCCAGCCACACCGGGTGTCTGGTTCCCGGTGCCCGGCGCTCAGGGCAGCTGGAGAGGTTTAGTCTGTTCATGCCTCCAAGGCCCCCTGGGGAGGTGGAAGGTTCTAGACACCTTAAGGTCCTGAAGCCACATCCTGAGACGCTCCCTCCCTGGCCCTAAGCTCCGAGACCCTCCCTTCACCCTCCACGCCAGAGGCGGGGCATCTGAGCTCCCTTCCCCCGGCTTGTCTGGCTGCTGGGACTGGAGGCAAGCATCGAGGAGTCTTGGGCGCGAGGGGTGCCTCTCAGAGCCCAGCCGCTGCCGTCTCCGCCTGGCAGACCCCTCGCTCGGGTGGATTCTGCGCGCCCACCGGATGCGGGAGGCCTCTCTCTGCCAGAAGTGGTTCAATTCCTTTGTCACCACAGGGCTCAAAGGAAGCAGGTGGAGGCAGGGCCGCAGGGTGTGGCCCAGGCTGGGGATGGGGCGGGGCCCCCCTGGTTCCCATCCCATCTGCCGCGTGCCCTCCCCGCCCCTCTGGATTGCTCGCCGTAAAGGGACCAGACGCCCCTCTCTCGTGATGGCGGGGCACAGTCGGTGTGGCGAGGGCCTGGGGCTGGAGCCTGGGCTTTGCCACGGATCTCTGTGGGCCCTTGAGCTTGACCTTCATGGAGCCTCGGTTTCCTCCTCTGTAGGATGAGGACAAACAGCATCTTCCACGGCAGGCGATGGGTAAATAGCGTGTGGTCTAACCAGTCATTGGGGTGCCCTCAGCTATAGGGAACAAAGCCCGGAGACCCTCCGGCGTGGGTGGGCCTCAGAAACGTTACGCTGAGTGACAGGAGCCAGACACAGGAGGACAAGCGCCGCGTGATTCCGTTTCTGAGAAATGCCAGGACGTGCAAATCCGCGGACACAGAGGGCAGGTTGCTGGTCGCCGGGGAGGGGTGTGGGAGGGAAAGCGGGGGAGGGGGGTGACTGCCAATGGGTACGGCTCTGTTCGGGGTGACGGAAGGTTCTGGAATTAATTGCTGGAGTCGTTGCACAACATGGGAAAGTTCTAGATTTTGTTGTGTGTGTGTGTTTTTTTTTTTTTTTGGCTGGGCTGTGAGGCTTGTGGGGCTTTAGTTCCCCGGCCGGGGATTGAGCCGAGGCCCTTTCAGTGAAAGCAGTGAGTTCTCACCACGAGCCCACCAGGGAGTCCCCTCACATGCGTCACTGTTGCTTGGTCGCCAAGTCGTGGCTGACTCTCGCGGCCCCGTGGACTGTAGCCCTCCAGGCTCCTCTGTCCAGGGCTTTCTCCAGGCAAGAACGCTGGAATGAGTTGCCATTTCCTCTTCCCAGGGGATCCTCCGGCCCAGGGAGCAAAGCCCTGTCTCCTGCATTGGCAGGGGGGTTCTTTACCCCTGAGCCGCCAGGGAGGCCCGTGTTCTGTACACCTTACTGCAATGAACAGGAGCACCACCCTCGTGGGGCTGGGCGGAGGATTTCGAGAGGAGCTCAAGGAGGTGTGTGGCCTGGACACCTGTCCCCGAGCTGGTCCTTCCTCCGAAAGGAATGTTAAGTCACGTGCGTCAAGGCAAATGCACGGACAGCGTACACTCACTCACTTTGAAAGAGTCCCCTGACGTGCACCAGCTCTAAGGTCGTCACTGAATTTGGTCCAGTGCTGTTTCTGTTCCGTTTCTTTGGCCCCAAGGCACGTGGGGTCTTCGCTCCCTGACCGGGGACGGAGCCCACGCCCCTGCGTTAGAAGCTGAAGTCGTAACCACCGGACTGTCAGGGAGCGCCCCAAACAGTGTTTTTAGAGATCCGGAACACTTAAGTGTTGCCTCTGACCTAAGACTCCTCCGTGGGCCCTTAGCGGTGCCAGCCCACGGCGCCTGTGGGGTCAGCCAGGCCCACGGGGCCTGCCCCGGTCCACACAGGACAGGGAAGGGAGAGCCTGTGTCTGTCACTGGTCCGTCCTGTGATGTTGGGTAAATCACCTGCCTTGTCTGTAGCCTCGGGACGCGGATGCTGACCGCAGGGGTTCCGAAAGCTGGATGAGCTCCTCTGAGTGGCAAGATCTGCCCAACATCCAGCCTAAGCCCCACTCCACCCCCGTGTGGGGGGTCTCAGGCTGGGCCCGGGGAGCCGCCCTGAGATGAGACGGGAGGTGAGCCGGGGGGCCGGGAGGGGGCTGGGGGCCGTGGCCTGCCCCCTGCAGTAGCTTTCTGCCGTGGGCGCTGAGCACTCGGGGGACTGTCCTCGAGGGGCATGGCCCGGGGTAGGGGAACCCGGGCCCCTGTCACCACTCCTGGGTTCTGGGCAGACAGAAGTGGTGGGGTCACCACTGTGGGCCCCGGGGCGGTCAGCCCTGTGGATGTCGGGCCCCGGGGTGGACGTTGGGCCCCGGGGTGGACGTTGGGCCCTGGGGCGGTCAGCCCTGTGGATGTCAGGCCCCGGGGTGGACGTTGGGCCCTGGGGCGGTCAGCCCTGCGGATGTTGCCTGCCGCTGCTGAGGGAAGTGGCTGTCTGTGCGAGTTGGGTGGTGGTGACATGACGCCACCCCTCTCTCCGCCCCGGGAGCTTTCCCCGGAGTCCCTGTTGGCTGAGGATCTGGAGAAGGACCCGGCCCCTCTGTAGGCAGTAACAGGGCTGGCTTCGGAGGGTGGCCGTGAATGACCTGGGAGTCGGTGGAGGAGGAGACTGGGGAAGACCTGGGCTCCGTCACTGCTCGGGGCTCCGTGTCGGGTGGGTGGGGGAGCTGGGGCTGTGTGTGCCCCCCCAGTCTAGGTGGGGGCAGGGGTGTGGGGGCGTCCCCCAGTCTATGTGGGGGCAGGGAACTTTGCTAGAGGAAGTGCCTTTTAGCTGAGCCTCGCAGAATGCGTGTGAGTTGGCTCGGTGGGGGTGGGGTGGGGACTCCCCGGCCCCCACTTCTGGCTTGTCAGTCTCGGGCCGGGCCAAGCCTGGTCGGCCTCTGGCTCTGAGTCTGCCTCCTGCTTTCTCCCCTTCCTCCTCGGTTGCCTGTCCTCTCGGCCCGGGAGGCCGAGTGGGACCTGGGCGCTCACCTCACTGATGTCCGGCACCCTGCCTTCCTGCACTGGGAGCGCCCTAACGTGGGGGCTGATGGGACGGGTCGATCTGACCAGCCACCGTCCCTGGGGGCCCAGGTGGGGTCCCAGGCATGAGGGGTCTGCCCGATGGGCCGTCTGGGGATTGACGGCCGGACGGTTTCTTTGGCCACATCTTCCTGCCTGGGTGGGTCGAGGCTCCTTCTCTCCGTCTCCTGTTCCTGCCTGTGAGACGGCGCTTGGGGGGGTTTCTGCTGGTGGCCTCGGGGGACAGATGCTCCAGGAGGGGTGAGTCCTCGGATGACGCCCGGGGGCATGGGAGGGAGCCAGGCATTTGCAGGCACCTAAGCCTGTTATTACCTGGTGTCTGACTTGGTAAGTCTCCCGTTGTCTCCGAGTTTTGTGGGAGAACACTGCTTCCTCCTGCTCAGAAGGATCGTGAGGCTGAAGGGGAAGATGCTCGGGCCTGCTAGCTCAGGGCCAGGCTGGGCCTGGTGCCCGGCAGACGGAAGCCTCTGTGTGCAGAAGGGCCGTGTCCTGATGCCCTGTGCCCCACGTGCCTTCCTGGAGGTGATGAGAGAAGATGGGCCCTAGGGAGGCCTTGGGCCACTTGCTTTGTGCCTGGGTCTCAGTTAGTCCCCCTGTAAAATGGGCCATCCGTTCTTCCGCAGATGCCTCCAAGTGTGGAAGGGAGGGGGCTTCCCTGGTGGCTCAGCTGGTAAAGAATCCGCCTGCAATGTGGGAGACGTGGGTTCCATCCCTGGGTTGGGAAGATCCCCTGGAGAAGGGAAAGGCTACCCACTCCAGTGTTCTGGCCTGGAGAATTCCACGGACTGTGTAGTCCATGGGTCGCAAAGAGTCAGACATGACTGAGCGAAGTGACTGTGGAAGGGGGACGCTCTGGGGCTTCTGGGGTCTCCTCAGGGGAAGCCCAGGATCTCTGTGTGTGGACTCACTCTTGAGGCGAGCCGCCAAGCGCCTGACTCCGTGAGTCTCTGTGTCTGGGTGACAAGCCCCCTCTTCTGCCGCTCCTTAAGGAGGGCTGTCCCGGGAGCTGTGATCATCTCTGGGAACCAGCCTGCAGACGCGGCGTCTGCTTCCCCCAGCCACGTGGGTTATTGGCAGAGTCCCGGAGCATCTTGGCCACTCTGAGCTGGCTGATGACGTGAGATTCCCGGAGCCTCCCCGCCCCAGGGCTGCAGGGAGGCTGGAGCTGGGGGATGACCCGCTGGAGGGTCCTGTGCGGGCGGTGCACTTCCTGGTTGTTCCCGTGGCCGCTGCTGAGGGGTGGGCCGTGGAGGACACACGCCTTGTCTGGAGTGAATAACCGAGTCAGTGAACCCAGGCTGTAAACCACACCGTCCACAGCCCTCGTGTGTGTGTGTGTGTGTGCTCACGGTCTGGCTTCTCTCTGCGGTGGGCTGTGTGGCTCTGCTTCCCGGGAGCAGGGTGGCTCACTGGCTGGGCCCAGGCGCAGGCGTGGACGCCCGGAGTGGACTCTGGAGTCACGAGGCCCGCTCTGTCTGCGTTCCCCCGTGCCCTCTCTGGGCCTCTCTGCGTCCCAATACGTCTGGGTGATGACGCCCACCTCCTCTGGTTGTTGGGGGCCCCGAGTCCACTTTCTTTGAGGCCACCGAGGGCTCTGTCCACCCTAGCTGCTTGGTGGGAGCCCGGCCTGCCTCTTGACCGCGGACCAGGAAACAGGCAGTGTGGTGGCCACTGAACAGTGGGTTCTGCTGATGCTGTGGCCCTGTGGCCGTGGCCTGGCCGTGCCCTGGACCAGCTCTGGGGTCCCCTCCCTGCCCCCTCCCTCCCGCCTGGGCCTCCTGCTGGTGGTGGGAAGTGGTCGGCCCAGGCAGAAGGCCGTGTCTCACCCCGCCCCCGTGGAGTGGCTTTGGCCCCCAGCCTTTCTCTTGCTTTACCATTTGGTGGCTCCTGGAGGTGCAGGCTGGCGCCTCTGGGTAGCGGTGGGGGGTGGCCCCGGCCGGGACAGTGTCTCCAGCGGGAGTGTCCAGTCCCTCCAATGTCCCCTGGGTGAGACAGAGCCCCCTGTCTCGCCGTGCCTGCTCTGGGCTCCTCCTGGGCCTCCTGGCAATGCTGAAGGGGTGACGATTAGTCACAGGGTGGAGGCAAAGGGCAGCCCTGTGGCGTAGGCATCATCGGCACCCATTTGACAGGTTTGGAAACTGAGGCTCAGAAAGCACGGGGCTTTGTCTGCGTCGACCGGTTTGAGGTGGAGCTGCGCTGCTGTGGCCTCCGCACCCGCGGCCTCTGCAGCCATTCCCGCAGGATGCAGAGAGCTCCTGTGAGGTGGGAATTTATACCCGTCGGGACTCCCATCAGCAGTTCGTGGGCTGACACCCCTTCTCTTTTCTCAACTCATGTGTGTCTTAAAAAAAAAAAATGTTTTTTTTTCCCCGAAAAAAGTCTAGGTAGAATTTTCACACGCTACTCCGTCTTCATGCAAATAAGCCTTGGGAGAAATTGTACTTGTGGAGAAATTGGCCTGTCATCTCTTTGGGTGTGCTTGTGGTGATTTAGCCGCTTAAACGGAACATCTGTTAGCCAGGCAGGCTCAGGCCGAGCCGAGCTGTGGAGTCACACGAGAGTGCCGGGGAGGTAATTTATTGCAGGATCGGGGCTCGCTGGCCGAACCGCCCGCCTGCGGGCTCAGCTGGCACCTGAGGCCACTGTGACATGCGGGGTGGGGGTGGGGGGCTGGGGCCTTTGTGCCGGCCCCTGGGTCCCTGAGGACAGTCCTCGGATGGGGCCTGGCCAGGGGCTGGCGGTGGGCCTCGAAGACGGAGGGAGGTGCTGGGCCTCCTGGGGATGTGTGGGTTCGTCTGAGGCCAGGCCTGGGGGAGAGGCCTCCCGAAGCCTGCAGCCCGCGGGCACCCAGGGGGCTTGTGAGCCCAGCGGGTCCTAGCCGTGCCCCCTTCTTCAGGGTGGCCAGGAGCTGGGCCGGGCCTGCCCCACGGCGGACGTGGTCCCTGGACGAGCGCCTCCGTCGCCCTGCTCCCCGCAGTCTCACTTGGCTGCTCTGTGAAATGGGCTGCTACGTGGCTGTGTGAGATCCCGGGGTCTCTGGCCTCGGGTGGGCCTGCTCCCTGGCTCCTGGTGGGTGCTGGGTCACGAGCGGGTCCCACCCTCCACTTTGGAAGCTGCCCTCTCCAGGACGCGCCAGGCACTGGTTCCTGTCTGAGTCACTGCGTGGTGTGCGGGGACCGTGCTGGGCCACAGGTGGGCTCTCCCCGGAGGATGCCTGGCCCGGGGCCTTTCTGCACCCGTCAGTCGAATGGCAGTCACGTCGCTTGCAGTGGGATTCTCCTGGCATGACGGGGTGTGGGTGGGCTGCCTCTTTTCTCGAGGGCCTGCTTTCCCGAGCACTGTTGGAGCTCTCTGTTCCTTTAAAGTCTGCTGGAAGTCTCACCTCTTCCAGGAAGACCTCCTGGATTTGACCACCTCTTCCTGCAGTTGGCACCGGTGCTCTGGACTGTCTGGCTCTTAGGGAATGATTTATTAAGCCTGTGCGCAACTGGCCCTCAGGGTGAGGGAGCGATGGGTGAGACTGTGTTTCCTTTGAGGGGTCCAGAGTCTGGGAGGAGCGCGGCAGTGGGGAAGGCCCATGGGAGGCGGGGTCATCCCTCGGGGAGGTGACAGGGCCTCGAAGCCACTGCCTTGAAGGAGGCAGGGTGTGGTCGGTGGGTGGGTGGCCTCATCCTGGGGGCCAAGAAGTCCCAGAAGGGGTGGGAGAGAACTCCATGTGCCTGGGTTTGGCTCCAGAAAGTTCTGTGTCTGCACTGCTGGGAGGGGCTCGGAGGGCAGGCCCAGAGTCAGGGAGGCTGGGGTGGGGGCGGATGCAGCCACCCCCGCAGGAAAACTGACCGGGCCTGCACTGGCTGGGGAGGAGGGGCTCGGTGGGGTGCAGTGCTGGGGGAGGGAGGGACGGAGACGGCTTCAGGGCCCAGGAGGAGGGTGGGCTGGGCTGGCCGTCCCTCAGACGTGGGACGCCGCAGAGGGTGCTTGGCTGGCGGGGGGCGTAGGGTGGGGGCCCATCCAGATCCAGCCTTCGGGGCTCAGGGTGGCTTTGGCCGAGGGCCCAGGCAAGCCAGGCCCTCCCGGCCGCTGTCCCAGGTTGGCCCTGAGCCGAGCTGGGGGATGCTTCAGCCCCTCCCCCGCTGGGCTCTCTGTTTGGCTTTGAGCTTCCGGCTGCTTTTCCGGTTTCTGTGTGACGGACCACATCAGTGTCCAGGCTGGACCTGGGGTTGAGGGGGTGGTCATCCTGGTGTCCTGGCCTCCGCGTGCCAAACCCTGAATCCTCCCGCAGAGCCGGCTGTCGGGAGGAAGGCCTTTGGTTGGCGAGGGGCGTGACTCCAGACCACTCCTCCTGGCCACACCACCGTCATTCCACTACCAGCTTCGGAGTCCGCCCTCCATGCGAGAGGTTATAAGCAGGGGCTGACATTCTCACCCAGAAGCGTGGGGTGGGCGCGCCGGGTCCCACCTCTCTGGGGACGGACAGACCCCCAGCACCTGGTTCGCCTCCAGGTAACACCAGGAGGGCCTTTGCAGAGACCCAGCGAAACTGCCTTGACGCAGCCGTGTCATTTTCAGTGGCTTTTGCCTGTGGAGAGAGTGGTTTTTCTTAAAAAACGGCATTGCCTCAGATGGCTTTCTTTGGGACGGCTTTATTACTGTTGATCCAGTAAAGCTTTAATCAGGGAACAGCGGCGCAGTGGGCTCTGTGTAGGGTGGTCTGGCAGCCTGGCTGAGTTTCCATGGGGGTGAGTGAATGTTTGCTGCCTGTGAGCCAGCGGTCTGGCTCTCATCCTCAAGGCCCGAGCCTGGGTGGGGGCTGACCCAGGGGTGAGCCCGGGGTGTCAGGATGGGGCATCTCTGACTGGCTCTTCCTGGGCGTCAGAGAGCGAGGGGGATGTCCTCTCCCAGCCTCTGCTTCTGAGGGTACCAGGTTATCTGGCATCTGGACAGGTGCAGCTTTATCCAGCCCCCCACCCCCCACCCCCCAAGGAGGACCCCATGAGCAGGGACCCTGGAGCGTCTGCCCTCTGCAGACCTGGTGTGGGCCGTGCCAGAGATGCTTATACGCACGTGGGTTGAGGCTGACTGGTCTGGTACCCGAGGCGGTTGTTGTTCAGTCGCTCAGTCGTGTCTGGCTCTTTGTGACCCATGGACAGCAGCACGCCAGGCTTCCCTGTCCTTCACCATCTCCCAGAGCTGCTCACACTCGTGTCCAAGGAGTCGGGGATAACCACCCAGCCGTCTTGTCCTCTGTTGCCCCTTCCTCCTCCCGCCTTCAGCCTTTCCCAGCATCAGGATCCTTTCAGACCTTCCACCTGGTGTGAAGAGTTAGCTCAGAGTGGGTCAGAGTATCAGAGCTTCAGCTTTAGCACCAGTCTTTCCAATAAATATTCAGGGTTGATTTCCTTGAGGGTTGACTGGTTTGATCTCCTTGCAGTCCGAGTTGTGTATGGATGTGGAAGTTGATACCCAGAGAAGCTCCCCGTGTTAGTCACGGGACTAGGCTGGGCCTGCTGGCAGGAATCTGCTTGTCTCATCCCCACACCTGCTCCAGAGGTCTTTCCACGCACCTTCTTTCATCCGCTCCAAGGAAGGGATGTTCTCACTTTCTCACTTTCCTGACATCAGCGGGGTCTGGGAGCCGCGTATTCTTCGCGTGTCGGCGTTTCTCGGGCGCTGTTCCCAGCAAGACAGGGAATCTGCTGTGTTCACATGCGTTTCTCGGGCGCTGTTCCCAGCAAGACAGGGAATCTGCTGTGTTCACATCTGACGGAGCCTTCGTGGCGTTTCACACCGTTTTTCAGGGTTCCCTGGCGTGTGGAAGCTGCTGATGCCCCAGGCCCCAGGCCTGGACGCCCACCACCCTCCTTTTTAGAAAGCGTGCCCTGTTTGCCCTGCTGCGGGTCAGCCCTTCTGAGCTCCCTGTGCGAAGGCTCGGTCCGGCTGGCATTCTTGAGTCGGGTGCGTCTCTGAGGCCACGTCTGAGGCAAGGCCCCTCCTTTAAAGAGCCTGTCCTCACAAGGCAGGGGCTGTGTCCATCCAGGGTGCCCCGACCCTCCCCAAACACTGTCCTTGGCTCCAGGCAGTGGCGTCCTCTGGTCGTCCAGGTGTCTGATGAGCCCGAGCTGCCGATTCTTTTGTGGGTTCATGGTCTGTGGGTTTGGGGCTCTGGTTGATGATCAGTGATGAAGCCTCAGGGAGGAAAGGCTCTTTGCACCGAGCCTCCGGGTGCAGGCCCTGATGCTGCTTGTCTTGAGGGAAGGGGCGCCCACTTGCTTGTGTCCCTCAGGGGGTTGTGCAGAAGGCGTCTGTCACACGCTGTGGGAGGGGCCAGCCCTCTGGGTGCAGCCTGGCCATGCCCTCAAAGCTCTCGAAGGGTCGTTGCTCCAAGAAGTGGTAATTCACAGTGTATCTATGGGTGGGAATGATCAGTGGGCTTCCCGATACAGAATCGCCCGCAATGGGGAGACCTGGGCTCGATCCCTGGGTTGAGGAGAGCCCCTGGAGGAGGGCATTACCCCACTCCAGTATTCTTGCCTGGAGAATCCCATGGACAGAGGAGCCTGGCGGGCTGCAGTCCATGGGGTCACGAAGCATCGGACACCACTGCGCGACTAAGCCCAGCACCCACAGCGTGGTCAGGGCCCCCCATGCCCCCGAAAAGTAACCGTCGTTAAAACCGCACAGGGTAAACTTCGTTGTTCAGTAAAGCAGGTGGAACTGAGATCTGGAGAAAGAAAAGCTGAACCTCAGGAGAAAGGAAGGTGAGCCAAGAGCCGGGAAACCTGACCGGGGAGCCAGCCTCCAGGCTGACAGCGGGGAGCAGGGAGGACAGCGTGAGTGAAAGAAGCGTGGAAGCGGGAACAAGCAGCACCCGCGGTGCACGCGAGGATCTCTAGGAGCAGTTCCAGGAGCTAATGGAGGCGGCAGAGCTCATCCCAGACGGCTGTCCCCGTCCCGTCCCCTCCGCGGGGGTCTAGGCCCGGAGACGGGCTTTAGGTGCATGTGGGCGGGGCCTGTGGGCGCGGCTCCCGGCTGCGCTGGGCGACCCTGGGCTGGGACGGAGGGGCTGGGTGGGCGCCTCCGGGCGGCCTGACCTTCCTGCAAGGAGTCGCAGTGCCGGGTGGGGTGGGGTGGGGGTTTCCTCTTTCCTCAGCCCTCTCTCTCTGTGCACCGTTTCAGAGCCTCTGCTTGCAGATGCCCAGGAGGGCCAGAGACGGGGGTGGGTGGGCGCAGCTGGGTTGGGGCCCTGCTGTGGTCTGCTCCCCGCCCTCCCCCTGCCCTCGCCCTCTGGCGCTGGGCCGGCTCGTTCTGTGGCCTCTTTGCCCCGACTCTGGCTTCCCCAAGGCCTCCCCTGCCGCTCCAGGGCGCTGGTGACTGAAGGCCGTCAGGAGGGGCTGTCTCGGGACCGAGCCATGAGGAGGTGGGGTGCTGGGGCTCTGCACCAGCCAGGGTGGGGGCACCCTGGGGGTGCGCCTTGCCCCGTCCAGGCTCGGGTGGCTGCGGTGACAGGCACCTCCGGGGCCCGGTGGCCGCTCTTCCACGCTCGTTCACACCTGCTGGTGTGTGCTGTGCTCATTCGCCTGCCGTCTCTCCCTGGCCTGTCCCCGGCGGCTCAGGCGTGGTCTGACCTTGTTTCCTAAAGAGCGAGGGGCTGCTGGCCACGTGGTCCTCCACGCTGGCTGGGGCGGGGGCTGGACACGGGAGACGTGGCCGGCCGCAGCTGTGTGTCCACGGGAGCCCGCGGTCAGCCAGCCGGCCCCCTTGGTACCCTCCTGGCCAGTGTTCTCCCAGGCAGCCCGGCTCCAGGGCGGGAAGCAGGGTGTGGGTGGCTGGGGCAGTCCTCAAGCTGTGCCTGCCTGAGCGCGGGGCAGGGGTCTGGGGCACACCGCCGCTGAGCCCTGGCCAGGGCAGAGAGGGGAGTCTAGTCCTCTGTGGGGCCTGCACCTCCAGACACGGGCGTTTCCCGACCCTGGTTCTCTTCGGAGGAGCCTGGGCCGCCTCTGGACGCCGGCCCACTCGGTGGAGAGCCAGACTCCCCGTGAGAGGACTGCATTTTCCCTCCACTGCCCTTGGCTCCTTGTCACAGGCTCAGCCTCACTGGTGGGTTCCACTCTCCAGCCGTGGGCCCAGCGTGCCTGTGCTGAGAAGGATGGGGCCACTGAGGCGTGGCTGCTGGGGTAGCAGGTAGGTTAGGGACGTCTGCCAGGCCATGGGGCATGGAGGGGGACACGCTCTGCTTATCTGCCTTTCCTGGTGTCCTCATTCTGCGTTATCTCATATATCTGTCCTGCTTATCTGCCTTCCCTGGTGCAAGGGAAGGCACCCGGGGTACTTGGCCGTGTGACAGCCCCCTCCTGAGTGCCTGCCTCCTGCTTCTCCCTCTCTGGGTTCCTCCCAAGGCCAGCTGGACTCCGCCCTCAGACCGCCTCCCTCCTCCACCTGCCCGGCCCCCCACCCACCCTGTTAGTGCATCCCCTGGGATCACATGGGAGCCTGTGTTCCCAAGAGGGCCATCGCTACCCCGCGATATCCCAGGATGTGGGCCTCTCCTCTCTGAGTCTCTTCTCCCTGGGTCGGGCACCGCTTTGGTGAACAGAGGGTGTTGTGGAAGCCTCAGGGCCTGGATGTGCGGAACGTTCCACATGAGCATCTGCAGAGAGGAGAGAACCTCGCCCTCGTCTCAGGCACCTCCCTTTTCTGTGTGGCTGGCGTTAGCTGAGTCCCATTGAAGAGGAGACGTGATGGCCTCAGCTCACTGCCACCCCTCCCACCGGCAGATGGGTGCTGGGCTTCACCGCCGAGGGAGCCCTTGGCTGAGCTGCCCAGTGGAGGCTGGGTTGGGGCGAAGCCTCGTGGAGCGATTCTCTGGTTGGAGGTCCCTTGGGTTAGTGCTCAGGGCGAGCCTGTGGGTAAGCAGCCCCTGGGCCCTTGCCCAGACTGGAGGGCACTTCGAGGGCGGCAGGGGAGTAAGTCTCTCGTGGTTCCAAATATAAACTGTGAGATGCTGGAAGTTCCCGCGGATCCGCTCAGCTCTGGCCTGGGAGAGGCGGCTTTGACAGCACCTTAGCACCCCACCCTTGCCCCACGACGCAGGCGCTGTGGTCCTAGAGCCAGAGCCGCCACAAAGTGCTAGACGATGGCAGACCTCAGGAGGCGGGGCTCCCAGCCGGTTTAATCATCTGATTCTTCCCAGCGACGTGGAGCAGAGGGGGCAACAGCCCGGCGGCTGGACCAGGGCAAAGGAGGCGCCTCCTCTGAGGGCCTCGAGGTGGCTGCCCTGCCCTGGGCGCTCCCGGGCCTTCCTGTGCCCGGGCGCCCCTAACGGAGCCCCCCAGACTGGGAGCTCACACAACAGTTTTTTCTCTCTGGAAGTGAAGTGAAGTCGCTCAGTCGTGTCCGACCATTTGTGACCCCATGGACTGTAGGCTATCAGGCTCCTCCATCCGTGGGATTTTCCAGGCAAGAGTGCTGGAGTGGATTGCCATTTCCTTCTCCAGGGGACCCTCCCAACCCAGGAATCGAACCCGGGTCTCCCGCATAGCAGGCAGACGCTTTACCGTGGGAGCCATCCTAATCATATTTTCTCTCCCCGGAGGGAGGTCAGAAATCGAGGTGTGGGCAGGACAGGGCTCCCTCCGAGGCTCCAGGGGAGGGTCCCTCCCGCCTGTGGCTCGGCTCTGCCTCCGTCTGCACGTGGCTTCTCTCCGGCGTGTGTCTGCTTTGGCTTTGTTTTTTGGTCGCTTCTCCTGTCCGACTCTTGTGACCCCAGGGACGGTACCCCGCCAGGCTCCTCTGTCCGTGGGATCCTCCAGGCAGGAACACTGGGGTGGGGTGCCGTTCCCTCCTCCAGGGGACCTTCCTGATCCAGGGACCAGACCCACTTTCCTCTCTCTTAAGAAGACACTGCTCACTGGGTGAAGGGTCCCCCCTGAGCCAGGATGATTCCGTCTCGACATCTTTACCTGATTCCAAATAAGGTCACGTTCTAAAGGTCTAGGGTGAAGCCGTGGCCTCCTCTGCTGTTCCGGGGGAGGGAGCACACTTTGGCCCCTGCTTTGCACTCTGCTTCCTCTTTCTCCTGTCCAGGCGTTGGCTGGGTACCTGGGCTCCTGGTGGGATGGGGTGTAGGGTTTGGCCTTGCCGAACGGCTGGCTTGGGACTGTGGGCAAGGTGCATGTTGAGATGTAGGTGCCCCCAGGAGGGCAGGGGGCTGGCTGGCGGGGCCGGGTGCAGGTTGGCCAGGCGGAGATGGCTCGGCAGGAGGGCGAGGGGGTGGACGTGGGGCTCATGGGCTGGTGGGGCCCCTGTGGTCTGCAGCTGGTCGCTGTGCTCAATTCTCACCCCCTGAGCCGCTTGGCTGACCTCTCACTTCCCTAGGTTGCACCCGCCCCCTCCTCCCAGAAATAGCACCGGAGTGGGTGGGGGTGGGGCAGGTCGGCAGGTGGGCGGGCACCTCGCTGACCCGACCCAGGAGCTTTGGTTTCATGTCTAAGGGGCTCTCGTCCATGGTGAGTGGGGAAAGGCGTTCACTCCCCCGCTTGGGGCACCTGTGCCTGCACAGAGGTGGGCCTCACAGGCCTTTGAATGATGGACGAACGGGTGGATAGACAGACAGATGGATGGGTGGTTGGATGGACAGACGGATTGATGGATGGATGGACAGACAGACAGATGGATGAGTGGACGGATGCACAGACAGACGGTTGGGTGGCTGGACGGATGACTGAAGGTGGGTGACGGATGCCCGGGCTTTCTGAGGCCCTCCTTGGCGCCACCACTTCCGCTTGGTGGAGCCCGTCTGCACTGGGGCTGCGGGCTGTGACAGTCCCGCGTGGTGGCCCCCCTCCTCGGACCTCTACTGGAGGAAGAGCCTTTGGTCCCCAGAGAGAATCTCTTAGGAGGAACGGAGCCACTCACTGCCCTGCAGATATAATAGTGAAACTCTGGAAACGCCTGGACTGCCCCTGGGAGAGGGTGGACAGTCGTGGGACACGGAAGAGCAGCCGGCCTGGGGGAGACTGCGAGCCCCCAGCCCCTGAGCCGGACACGTGCTTCGAGTGAGCAGGCATCAGGACTCGGATTGCCAGTTATCCCCAGCAGGCTTTTTTTTTTTTAAAGCAGAAGTCAAGGAGCTGGGCAGAAAAAGGCCCTGAGTGGTTAGTGGTGCTTCAGGTTTGAGGGTTGGAGATCCTATAGGATTTTGCTTTATTTCAATCCCCAAATCGACCGGAATGGTGCCCCCAGACATCTGTTAAAACTGCCCAGGACCCGCTGGCAGCTGGTGAGGGGGCAGACCCCTCAGTACCAGTCTGGGCCTCAGTTTCCCCACCTGGCCGAGGCGGGTTGGTTATTCCCGCCCGGGAGCACCTCGAGTGGCGAAGGTTTCAGGAAAGGGAAAGGCCACGGGGACTGGCCGAGGTTTCAGGAAAGGGAAAGGCCACGGGGACTGGCTGCAGCTTGAGCCCAGTGGACTCCAGGCCCAGGGCACCTGGGTGGGGGAGCCGCATGTCCTCCCACGCATCCTGGGCAGGTGGCGCCCGGTGAGCCGTTAGCTTCTCTGCCTGCAAGCGACCGGGCCTCCCTGGACACCGGGCCTCCCTGGACACCGGGCCTCCCTGGACGGGCTGTGTCCTCAGGCCTGGGTGCCGCCTTCCTCCCCGCTTGGCTCCCACCCGGGAGGGGGCGGGGGTGAGTCTGCAGCTGTGAACATTCCTGACCCCAGTTCGGGGGAGAGAGCCCAGCTGCTCGCCTGGTAAACAATGCCCGCCCCCCCCCCCCCCCCGCCCCCGACTCCAGTGCCCTGGGCCTGGCGCTGGTGTGGCTGGAATTTCCAGAAAGTGCAGTCTCTGAGTTGGCATCCGGGTTCTCTGCCTGTCAGAAGGTGTCGTCCTAAGAAGCTTGCCGCGCTGGTTCCCGGGCTGTGTGTTCAATCTGTTCATGGGATCCACTGCTCCAGGCTTCATCCAAAGTGGAGGAATCTCCATAAGGAGTTGTGAAAGTAACGCCTACTGCTTGGAAAAATAGAAACACTTTAGAAAAACAAAGGTCCCTGGACCCCTGCCCCCCACAGGCCTGTGTCTCTTGCTTTGAGGCCCCCAGACCCTCTGTGTCCATCCATCTGGACGCTTAGACAGTCGTGTTTGACTGCGGGACTCCATGGACTGTAGCCCTCCAGGCCCCTCTGTCCGTGGGATTCTCCAGGCGAGATTACTGGAGTGGGTTGCCGTTGCCTTCTGCAGGGGTTCTTCCCGACCCAGGGATCAAACCCGGGTCTTCTCACTGCAGGCAGATTCCTTACCATCCGAGCCACCATCACTGCGGCTGTTTTTGCTTTTCCTCCTAGGAGAGCCAGAGTCCTTCCCATGAGGCCACGGCTTTGGGGTGGAGGGCATGGCGTGGTGGGTGGGTGGCCCAGGAGGAATCTCGTGGTCCTGGCGGGGGGGCTCCCACCAAGGGGGGGATCTTGGAAATCATCCGGGTTCTGAAGCTTTCAGAGCAGGTTTCTGTTGATCTAGCCGTGGTAAGATGCACACAGCCACATCTGCCGTCTTTGCCATCTGTTAGAGCACTCACACCGTCCACCCCGAAGCTCTCTTCGTCTTGTGAAACTGAAACTCGACCCCTTAATCAGCTTCCTGTTCCCTCCCCCACCTCCAGAACCGCAGCCGCCGCTGTGCCCTGTGACCTGGACGACTCTAGAGACCCCGTCCGTACAGGCGAGACGCTGTGGCGTTTGTCTTTGGTGACTGGCTTGCTTCCCTGGGCATGACATCCTCCAGGTTCAGCCTGTGTCGTCAGACACAACATCACGTTATAGGGATAGACCGCGTGTGGTTTATTGATTCATCTTTTTTTCTCTTTATATATATAGAGAGATGGGGACCATCTTTAAAGTCTTTGCTGAATTTGTTACAGTACTGCTTTTGGTTTGGTTTTTGGCTCTGAGGCATATGGGGTCTTACGTCCCTGACCAGGGATCGAACCCTTGGCTCCTGCTTTGGAAGCTGAAGTGTTAACCATGGGATCTCCAGGGGAGTCCCCATCCGTCTATCTGTCGACGGGTGGGTGGTCTCCACGCCTTCCCGGTGCTGTTGCGAACACCACAGCTGTGAGCGCGGGCATGCAGGTAGCTGTGAGGCCCTCCTTTCAGCTCGTCTGGG
Source organism: Ovis aries (assembly GCF_016772045.2). Lineage (NCBI taxonomy): Eukaryota > Metazoa > Chordata > Mammalia > Artiodactyla > Bovidae > Ovis > Ovis aries. The sequence goes on from NC_056056.1 coordinate 2,212,547, forward strand.
TGTGCGCCCAGAAGCAGAGTCCCTGGCTTGTGTGGTAACTACTTTCTCTAGTTTGCAGCCTGCTCTGATGTCCCAGTGCTGGGCGCCTTCCCACCAGCAGCGCCCAAGGTCTAGGTTATCCGAGTCCTCACCAACATGTCATTGGTTTTGCCCCTAAGGGGTGTGAGCTGGTACCTCGTTCAAACCAGTGCTGATGTACTGTTTGAAGGGTGTCCCTTGTGCTGGGGAGGCCTGAGGACTGGAGGGAAGTGGGCAGCTGGCCCAGGTGTGGGAGCTGGGGCCTTACCTGGGCTTCCCCGCGGAGGGCACGGCTCCCCGTCGGCCCCCAGCACCTGGGCTGTGTGTGACGCATGCCTCTTTGGGGGCATGAGGGGTGAGCTTTGGACCGAGTGAAGGGTTGTGTGGGGGCTCCCCACAGGTTGGAGACCCTGACACAGGTATTCGGAGAAGCAGGGCCTCGGCGTCTCTCCCCATGGGTCCCAGAGGCCGCCTCTTCCTTGCAGATGGAGCCTGGGAGGCGTCCAGCCTCTGCACTCTGGACCTGGCCGCTTCGCCTCCTGTGGGGTCTGCTGGGGCAGCTGGAGGGGGAGGTGCCTTCTTTCCCTGACGAGCGTTTATGGCTCGCAGCCGGCTGTGTGATGAACATAAAGTCCCATTCAAAACAGGAAAAATGTGTGTATGTCTTAGCCTCCACCTGCCTGGGCTTCAGACACAATTCTCTCAGTGCGTGACCACCTGCAGACGGTTATGTGCTTGGCTTCGTTAATTGCCACACAGATACATTGCCCACCGGCAGCCCCTCCCACATAAGCACCCGCCCCATGGGCCCAGGGCAGCGCCACCCGTGAGGCTGGTGTAGGGGGAGGAGAGCTGGGGGGCCGGGAAGCCCCCAGCTGGAGGGGGAACAGTCCCTGTCCCCTCGAAGCCTTCCTAGGGCCCGGGAAGCCCCCAGCTGGGTGGGGAACAGTCCCTATCCCCCTGAAGCCTTCCCAGGAGCCAGGAAGCCCCCAGCTGGGTGGGGAACAGTCCCTGTCCCCCCGAAGCCTTCCCAGGAATCGTGCGTGTATTGGCTCAGGTTTTGCTGAGCACCTACTACGTGCTGCTCCCGCCCTGGACATTTGGGGCGATTTCCAGCCTCTCAGGAGGAATGCCGCTGGGAACTTCCTGTAGCGTCTGTGGACAGCAGGGTGGCAGGAGGGCGGCGCCTGGACGCTGCTCCCCCGGGCCGTGCTGGCTGGCCTGCAGTGACCCTCCCACCCCCGCACGGCGGCAGAGCTGACCCAGCGGGCTTGCCCGTGTGGATGGGCACAGGCCCTCAGCAGGTGGCCCGTGAACAGATGGGCTGACACGCTGCTTCCCGGAGCCAGGGGACGATAGCTGGGCGTGACGTTTCTCTCCTCTTCTCAGCGTGCACTGACCGCGAGCGAGGACCCTGAGCTCGCGGGGTGCTGTCCCGAGGGACGGTCCCCGCAGCGTTTGTGGCCCTTCTGAGGAGGGCATGTGTCCCTGGTGCTCGTGGGGATGTCTTTGGAGCGCTGCACGTGATGTCCTGGTTTTCCGCACGTGAGGCCACTTACCCTGCAGGTAGGGGTGGGGTTTGAGGGGTCTCCGCTGTCTTTGCCTCTGGGTGCTGCCTCCAGCCCCTGGGTGAGCAGGCAGGTGGCTTTCACAGAGCGGGCTTCTTCCCTGGGCGTGGGGAACCGCAGACTGGTTTTGGGGTGCTTGAGCTGGCCACCTTCCCAAAGAGACTGGAGGCAGCCATTGGACAGTCATGTCTGGGGGCCTGAGACGTGATCAGCCTAGAGCTGGGGTCGCACGGGGTGGGGGGTTCCTATGAATGGTGTGGTGGGGGCGGGGTTAGAGGTGTGAACCCAGATCTCTCCGCCTGAAAGCGGGCTGGGCCTGCCAGGTCCAGGGTCCGGGACGCCCAGCTGGGTGGGGCCGTCCGCGAACCGGTGAGGAGCATGAAGGGTCACGACCTGGGAGGACAGATGGGAGAAAGCAGGGGTTTTGCCTCTGTTTCTCATCGCAGCCTGCTTCCCTCGCCCGCCCGTCCGTCTGTCCATCCCACCGAGCTCAGCTGAGGGCCTGCAGGAGCGGCATCACCCGTGGTGTTGAGGTCGCAGGGGCAGACGGTTCGGGGCGTGAGGGTGCCTGCCACCCCTGGAGCCTCGGGCTGCTCAGCATGGCCGCAGACTGGGGGCCTCAGCTGCAGCAGTCCCTTCTCTCCCGGTTCTGGGGGCCAGACGTCTAAAGTCAAGGAGTCGTGGGGGCTCGCTGCCACCCCCGCTCCCGGCAGACCCCTCGCTCCAGAGGCTCTTGAGCTCCCGGCGGCCCAGGCGTCACCGGCTGTGGCTGCCTCGCTCCTGACTCTGTTCCATCCTGCCTTGGTCTGTCTCCGCTCCCTGGATCGCTCCTCTCTCTGCCTCTTACAAGCACACGAGTCGTTGGACGTAGGGCCCACCCTGGTCCAGGATGGTCTCAAGAGCCTCACTCACAGCTATGAAGCCCCTTTTTCAAAGAAGGTCGCTTCTCAGGCTCTGGGGACCAGGGTGTGGGCGTGTTTTCTGGAGACCACCTTTCAAGTGCCTAGTAAGTAAGTGTCACTCGCTCAGTCATGCCCAACTTTTTGCAACCCCATGGACTGCAGCCCACCGGGCTCCCCTGTCCGTGGGATTTCAAGCACTGCACGTGGCAAACAGCTTCCTCAAGCTTCAGCCTCCTTCTCTGTAAGAAGGGGGTGGGGTCCAGACCACCACGTTAGTATCCGCAGAGCTGACCTGCCTCTGGAGTCCTGCTGGGGAAGAGGAGCTTGGAGGCGCGTCGGGAGGGGTGCTCTGATGCTGACCTCGAGGCCACTTTCAGGAAGAAAGACGAGACGGCGGAGGTGAAGTGGCAGAGACGAGGGGCGATTTCACAGAGCTGGTGGGCCAGCGCTGAGGGTCTGGCGTGGGGCTGCAGGAGGGAGAGGAGGGGCGTCGGGTGCTGGGCTGGGGGGCACCGCCTCAGACAGCCGTCCAGCTAATCTCTCTGAGCCGCACCCACCTGCAGGATTCAAGCAGTGGGAGGGTGGGGTTGAACCCTTGGGCGTACAGAAGCCGGCTCAGCGAAGAAGATTCGCGGAGAAACGCGAGAAAAGCAATTTCCTGCTGGCTTTGTAGAAAAACCTTTGGTTTGACCCTGACCATGAAGTCTTGATAAGGTGGACTAGTTTTTATCCCTCCGGCTCAAACAGGCCATTAGCTGGAGAGGCGGGTCTTTTGAGGACTGCTGGGAACAATTTACAGCCAGGTATCGGGCGGAAATCATAGACGGCTTCCTTGGGCAGCCGTGGGCTCAGAAGAGTTCCTATTGCTCTCTGGTCTGTGATCCCTGAGCTTGGGGCAGGGCGGGCGCGCAGTGGGTGTCTGTTAAGAGTCTGCGGACCGTGGGCAGAGTTAAGGACGAGCTCCCCTGCTTCCCCACTGCGCTCTGCTCAGCCTTCCGAACCAGCGCTTTCCCAGGGCTGTTTTTCTTGGTGAGTCGCCCCTCCTGTGTTGATAGGGAAGAACTCTGGGATCAAGAAGGGATCGGGGAGGCCATTCGCAGCCGCCACCAGCTTGGCACAGCCCCTCCGGCTGGAGCCTGACCTCCAGCCTTTCAGAACCTGCTTCCCATGGCTCAGCCGAGCACCTCTGCATTCTCACTGGGAAACCCCCTCCCCATTTCACGATGCTGACTGTCTAGGGTGTGGTGAGCGGGTGGCCCCATACCCCTGTGGCCCACGGTGGAAGGCTGACCATGTGGAGTGAGCAAGCGGCTGAGCACAGAAGGGCCCGGAGCCCCGGAGGGACCTGCGTGCCCAGCTCTGCCTTCTGGGCCAAGTGGGAGGCTGAGGCCCACACCCGGTGCTCCCGGAAATGGCCAGAGGGCCCTGGAAACCGGTCAGGGCATCCTTGTGGGACAAGGGGCTGGAGTCTGGGGTTCAGGAAGCTTGCTGAGGCCGGACTTGAGGACTGCCTTAGAGGGAACCCCTCTTTCAGCACCGAGGAGGCCAGGTGCGTTTGGAATCGCGTCTCCGTGGTCGTGGTGAGAAGATGGCGTCCCGGGGGGAGAGGAGGGGCGGCTGCACTGGGGAGCATCTTCCTCCCAGAGAGCAGGGATCAGGCAGAGAGGCACTGCCCACGGAGATCAGCGCAGCTCGGCCCCTGGAGGCTTGGGAAGCCGGGGCTGTGGGATTGGACAGACCGGTTCCAATCCCGGATCCTGACCTCCTGAGCCTGGTTCCCCATCTGTCAGACGGGTGACGTGGTCCCTGCCTGCTCGAGGTGTTGTTGGGCATAGCAAGCTATGGACTCGACTCAGCTGGAACCCAGAGCCCCGAGGACGGTACTAGAGGCTGCAGGGATCAGTGCTCACAGCCAGCCCCGCGTTCCACCTGCCTGTGTGTTTTGGGAGAGATGCTTCTGGAAGGCAGGGTTGCCACCCACGCAGCTGGAGCTATCTGCGGAGGCTCCGGGCTTCCCTGGTGGCTCAGACCATAAAGAATCCGCCTGCAGTGCCGGAGACCTGGGCTCAGTCCCTGGGTCGGGAAGATCCCTTGGAGGATGGCATGGCGACCCACTCCAGTATTCTTGCCTGGAGAATTCCATGGACAGAGGAGCCTCGAGGGCTACAGTCCCTGGGGTTGGAAAGAGCTGGACACAACTGAGTGACAAACACTTTCCCTGTTCGCTTCTTCAGACCCTCTGAAGCCATCGTGGAGCCTGCCCGGGGGAAAGCTGGGCCTCTTCCGAGCTGTCAGTCAATGCCCTGCAGACAACATCCATCCATCCATCCATCCATCCATCCACTAGATCTTGAACCCCAGCCTGGGGTCCTTGCCCAGGGTGTTTGGGACCGAGAGAGGGGAGGGTCTCAGCCCCTGCCCCCACAGAGCATCTGGCCGGCTTGTCACCTGCAGGCCCCCTGGTGATTTACCCCAAGGGCCCCAGATTTGAAAGAGTCATTCCAGCGAGCCACACCTATTAAATAGTAATGAAATAATTTAAAATGGTTTTTGGACTGAGCGTGGCATAAATAAAACAGGAAATCAACTCATTTTCCCGTATTTTATTGATCACAGACCTCGTCGTCAGCGGCCCGTCGGGGCGTCCGGGGGGGCAGGCCCAGCGGCCTGGCCCCGGGGGCAGCGAGGCTCTGGCGCCGAAAGCGACCGGTCGTCGTGAAGCGCGGCTCCAGAAGCACTTGTTGAGTAGGTCACGGGGCTCGCGGCCACGCGCGGGCGCTTTTTGGAGCCTGAGCTGCGGAGCGTGAGCTTCAGATGTGGAGGCCCCGCCGCGCAGAAAGGTGCGGCCCCGCGTAGGGCGCCTGTTCTCGTGAGGGCTGGGGAGCTGGCGCGCCGGGTCCGGCTCCGGCTCTGGCGTCCCGTGGGCAGCGAGGCGGGGTGGCCTCCACCTCCCCGGTGTCCTGGCGGTTTGGCCGTGAGCACGCAGCCTCAGCGGCATCGTCGCCCGGAGGCCTTGGCCGGCCTGCCGTTTGCCTCCCCCCGGGCGGGCGTCGGCTCGGAGGAGTGAGGCTGCTTACGAGCCTGCGGGGGTGCCGGTGAAGGCCAGGCCCGCCCGGGGTGCAGCCACTCGGCAGCTCTGTGTGGCTGACCGGGAGGGGCTTTTCCCTGTGTGCAGATCGCTGGCCTGGAGGGGCCGTGGGGGCCCGCCTCCCTCCTCGCAGGGCCTGGGGGCCCAGCGACGCTCCGGGCTCAGGGACTTCGGGGCCTCCTGAGGCAGGTGGCCCCAGGGTCAACTGTCCCCTCCCGAGTCACAGTTTCTGTGTGTGGATCCTGCTTGTCAAGCCCAAAGGCTGGGCTCCTACCCTCCGAGTCTCCCCATCACCCCGGCCAGACTTAATTTTCCTGGAGGTATTATTTTCAGGATCTGTGGCTGATGCATGTTGGTGTGTGGCAAACACCATCAGAATATTGTAATTATCTTCCAATTAAAAAAAAACAAAAACAAAAAACTTACGGTTTCCCTGCTCAGAAACCTATAAACGATGAAGGCTGCTTACAGGTCCAGCAGTCTGGCCTCGAGGTTAAAGTGACCCCGATCTGTTCCCAGCTCTGCCACATACTCACGGGTGACCTTGCGCAAACTGGGTAGCCTCTCGGGACCTCCGTCTCTTCATCGGTAAATTAGGACTCACTCTAATGACTGTGAGGCTGTGAGTAGCCTAGCCCTGAGCCCGGAGCTGGCACCATGGAAACCCTTGCTACATGGGAGCTTTGGAGATTCTCAGGAGCCAGTGTGAGGTGCCCGGGTCCCCCCGACCCTAGACTATAGCAGTCGATTTAACAAGCGCATGTAGTCGGGGGCAGGGAGTTGGAACCAGGAGCCAGGTCTGCTCGGAGCTGTGAGTCACATCCCAGCGCCTGGGGCCAGGTGCCTCCCTCACGGCCCAGCACGGCTCCCTAGGGGCCCCTGGGGGCAGGGCAGCCAGCCAGGCCGTGGACCTCGGCCCTGGGCTCGGCCTTGGGCAGGGCCTGCAGTCATCATGCCTCTTGCACCCTGTTGGGCAGGAGCTTGGAAGCCCACCCCTGGTCTGAGCCTCACTTTGTCCGTCTGGGCAACGAGGGCTTGCGTCGCGGGTGGTCACGGGCTTTGTCCTTGGAGTGGGGCCACAGTTGCCCACCTCCCGAGCCCTGTGGGTGGTTCCCGTGCCCCCTGCTGCCCCGCGCCTCGGTTCTCCTCTGCACTTGCCCCTCGGTGCTGAGGTGTGAGCGCCGTGCGTGTGTGAGTGTGCTGTGGGGTGGACGTGCGCTCTGGGGCTCCCGTCCCGGCCCTGCCTGGGGGAGAGCAAGCCCCCCGGGGGAGGGCTTGGGTGACCACAGGGGCTCCAGCGGCCTCCTCCGTGTCTCCCTCTTGGAGTGGGGCTGTCCCTGGTTGGTGTGTGGGCCCCAGTGGAGCCACTCGAGTCGGGCCAGGAAGCCTCCCGTTCCCCTCCCAGGGGTGCGCGGGGGCCTGCGGGCTCAGATGCGGCCCCTGGCCCTCTCGCCCGGCACCCCCGTGTTGGGGCCTCAGGACAGCTAAGTGACAGCTGACAGTGAGCAGCAGGCTTGGGCTGCCCCGGCCGGCTGCGCCTGGGGCGGGGCACGGCTGGCCGAGGAGCCAGTGAGCTCACGCTAATCTGATTTCAGCCCGATTAGCTCCGAGGAGGCCGACCAGGGCCCGGGATTAGAGGGCGAGGCGCCCAGGACACAGGCGGCCGGTCTCTCGACGGGGTGGTCCGGCTCAGTGAGGGGCAGCTAGGGGCCCTCCCTGGGGCTGGGGGCGCCTGCACCTCCTGGAGCTCCCCACACAGATAACAGCAGTGCCGCCTGCCTTCTGGGCCACTTGTCATGGGGCCAGTTTTCCGGGGACAGAGCCTTGTGTGGCCGCCCTTGGTCGATTCCCTGCAGGTGGAGGACAGAGAGTGCCGCTTGTCCCTGGAGCCCCAGGGGTCGGCCGGCCGGCTGTCAGGCCTCGGGCCACAGGACGAGGATGGGCAGCTCCTGGCTGCAGCCTGGCCCCTGGCCCCCAGCCCTCGCCCTCGGCTGTCTCTCTCCCAGAGCTGGAAGCCGTTCCTGCCAGGGGGACAGACCAGAGGCCCTGACTGGCCAGGCTCCGGCCACGTGCCCTCTGGGGACCCAGTGTGGCAGGGTAGGGGAGCCCCCGGGCCTTAGTTTCCCTGATTGTACAGTGAGGGAGACAGTGATCTTATCACTTATTCAAACCAGCCCCTTACAGGGGTGCAGGGGAGGCTGCTAGTGAACTCCTGGACAGACCTGGGACTCTGGGCGGCTGGCGGTCGCCCCCGTCTTCTCGAAGGGCCTTCACTGCTCTTGAAGTGGACGTGGGCTCAGATCTCGGCTCGGGTGCCTTCTGACCTGGAGCCGAAGTCCTCTGCCTTCTGGGCCTCAGTGTCCCTGCCTGCGCGGTGGGGCTGATTGCTGGAGGGATGGCGGAGGTGCAGTGTGCTGCCAGGCGCGGGGGCACCCCCAGGAGGATGCTGGCCTGGGTGCTTTCTCCGCACCCCTCTTTCCCTGATGGTCGAGTCCCAGGCCAGCCTGGGCTGGACCAGGAGCCACTGGGAGCGGTGCTGGAAGGCCAGGGGCCCGCGTGCCCACGGTGGAGGGCGGAGGGGGCAGGCCAGGCAGACACTGTGCCCACGACGCGCCTGCCCCCTTCCGAGCCCTGAAAGGAAGCCTGGCCTTGCCGGCTGCGATTGTGGTTGGGAGCTGTGTAATTAACTCTAAAAATGGGAGGCTGCGGAGGAATTAAAATAAGGGCTTAGTGGAAATTAGAGATGAGTGGTGCGCAGAAAAGCCTGGAGCCAGGCTGGAAGCTGCAGACGTCCTGCAGGGCAGGGGGGAGGATGGGGTCTGGTGCTGCAGGCCAGGGCGGCGGAGGAGGGGCGGGTAGGGGGTTTGGGGGGGCCCAGGGGTCGAGTGGCTCGGGCTCAGACGCGTCCCCGGGTCTGCAGGCTGCTCTCAGGGGTGGGATGGGGGTGAAGCAGCTGAAGGCAGGGTCCTGGGTGTCTGAGATCCGATGATGGGACGGGCTCTCTTGGGGTCAGGGTGTGAGACTCGGTCCCAGGCCCTCCCCCAGCTCCCGGTGGCTTCCTCAGCTCCTAGAATGCCTGCTTAATCTCTGTCTCTGCCATTACACAGCCTCCTCCCTGCGTGTCGGTTTCTCTGTGACTGTTTTGTGAATTACATTAAAAAAAAATCATGGTAAAATACACAAAGCTTGAAATTGCCATTTTAACCATTGTTGAGCATACAGCTCAGGGGCACCGAGTGCGGCGCCGTGTAATCGTCACCGCCAGTATTTCCGGGACTTGTTCTTCTTCCCAGACTGAAGCTCTGTCCCCACTGAACACGCAGTCTGCCTCCCCCAGCCCGGCCCCCAGCCGCCTCCTGTGTCTGTGGACTCACTGGTCCTGGGCCCCGCATGCGAGTGACATTCTGCAGTGCCTGACTTTCCTTGTCCGTGTTCTTCAGGGAGGTCAGGTGAGGGAAGAAAAGACGGGGCTGTTCCAGGGCCACATGTTCAAACCAGTAGCTGTGGCCACTTTTGCAAGTAAATTCAAATTCATTAGAATAAAGTGAAATTACAAGCGCGCTTGCTTGGTTGGACTGGCCACATCCCCAGAGCTCAGCAGGCGTGCGTGCCTGAGGCCGCTCCACTGCACGGGGCTCACAGGGCATTTCCATCCTTCCAGAAAGTTCTGTTGGAGAGTGCTCTTCCAGGTTCATGGAGACAAAAGGGACTTGACTGAAGTCACCTGTGATCCAGGCTTGAACTTTGGGCCAGGACTGCTTTCTATCAGGACGTCTTGGTTGCCCTTTATCTAGTAAAGAAGTGCTGAGTGCTGTCTAGAGGTGGGCGGTGTGGGACCTGTGTCACCTTCCTGATCTTGGCATTGGTGCTCTGGCTGTGGGTGGGGGGTCCTTGTTCTCAGGACCTAAACACTCAGGTGTTTGATGGGGGGCCGCGTCTGCAGTTTACTCTCATGCGCTCAGAAAAAGTGTACATGCACAGATCCATGCAGCTACACAGACACACAGATACACGCAGAGACACACAAATACACAGATACACAGATACACACACATAAATACACAGATACATAGATACACAGATACACACACAGATACACGCGGACACACAAACTCACAGATACACACACAGAAATACACAGATACACACACCCACAGATATACACTCATACAGATACACGCAGACACACAAACTCACAGATACACGCAGAGGCACACAAACACACAGATACACACACAAATACACAGATACACACACCCACAGATATACACTCATACAGATACACGCAGATACACAAACAGATACACACACAGAAATACACAGATACACGCAGAGACACACAAACACACAGATACACAGATACACACACCCACAGATAAACACTCACACAGATACACGCAGACACACAAATACACAGATACATGTAGAGACACACAAATACACAGATACACACACCCGCAGATACACACACACACAGATACACGCGGACACACAAACACACAGATACACACACAGAAATACACAGATTCACGCAGATACACAAACACACAGATACACACACAGAAATACACAGATACACGCAGAGACACACACCCACAGATATACACTCACACAGATACACGCAGACACACAAACACACAGATACACGCAGAGACACACAAACACACAGATACACAGATAGACACACCCACAGATATACACACACACAGATACACGCGGACACACAAACTCACAGATACACACACACAGATATACACGCTGAAATATACTGGTGCACACGGATGAACACACAGAGATACACACAGAAATACACAGAGACACGCAGAGACACTCAAACACACAGATACACACACCCACAGATATACACACAGACAGATACACACAGACACACAAACACACAGATACACAGAAATACACAGAGACACGCAGAGACACACAAACACAGATACATGCAGAGACACACAAATACACAGATACACACACACAAATACACAGATACACACACCCACAGATATACACACACACAGATACACGCGGACACACAAACACACAGATACACACACAGAAATACACAGATACACGCAGAGACACACAAACGCACAGATACACACACAGATATACACGCTGAAATACACTGGTGCACACGGATGAACACACAGAGATACACACAGAAATACACAGAGACACGCAGACACACTCACACACACAGATACACCCACAGATATACACACACACAGATACACGCAGACACACAAACACACAGATACACAGAAATACACAGATACACGCAGAGACACACAAACACACAGATACACACACACAGACATTGATACACACAGATAAGCACATAGATGCATGTACACACGCAGACCCACACACCTGGTTCCCCCCCACAGGTAGGGAGTAATTAACAGACGGGCACCAGCCCAGCGGGAGGGAGGAGGGGCCCCACGTGGAGGCTGCTCTGGGACCGGGGTGATGCCCGCTGGGGGCAGGTGGGCGGAAAGATCCATATCTGCTGGGCTCCACGTGTCCCCTGGGAGTTCTGCGTGCAGCTTGGTTGACGTTGTGCCTGCCGTAGCTTCTGATTCTGGCCTGGCCTTCACCTGTCCGTTTGTTCAAGTTTCCGGTGAACAGTCCCAGCATCTCTGCAGGTCTCTTGAAGTTGAGCTGTTGAGGCCTTGAAAGTGAAAGTCGCTCAGTCGTGTGTGACTGTTTGCGACCCCGTGGACTATACACAGTCCATGGAAGTCTCCAGGCCAGAACACTGGAGTGGGTGACCATTCCCTGCTTCAGGGGGTCTTCCCAACCCGGGGATTGAACCCAGGGCTCCCGCGTTGCAGGCAGATTCTTTACCAGCTGAGCTCTGTCCCTTATGATGGGTTGATGGGTCTGAAACCCTGGCTTGGTGTTCAGCTGTGTGCACCGTGGTTCTGACCTTGTGGGCACCACGCCGAGGTGGACTGGTGGGGGGCCGATGGCTCCCACATGCCTAATGGCTGCTCTGTGCCAGGCGCGTCCTGCTAGGGAATCGGGCCTCAGGAGCCCTGGTCCAGCTGTGGGCACTGGACAGGATCCGAACCCAGGGCCCTGTGACGCTGAGGTCTGCGTTCCAGGCCGCCTTGTCTGCTGCCCCCATCTTTCCTGGCTCCTTCTCCACGGGGACTGGAAGCCAGTGGCCGTGCTCAGCCGCCCACCCCCTGCCCCTGCCCTGGCTGTGTTGCCCATGGTGGGCTGGGTGGGCAGATGCCGGGCTCCTGGGTGCTGCTCTGGGGTTTGATGCCGGCCTCCGTGCTCCCCCATCTTCTGTGTGTGCCCTGTGCCGCTCCAGGGCTCTGCGTGGCTTCCGTGGGCCTTTGTCACGTGTAAAGCAACAGGGATGTGTCTGTGCCGGGGAAGGCTCCGTGCCTGCTGACTGAACAGCAGTCTGTTTTGTTCCAGTTGTGGTTGTCTTGAGTTGGGACGTGTGGCTCCCCAGACGGGTGCGGGACGCTTGGCGTCTGCCGAGCCGGGCGGCGCCGGGAGGCAGGGTTTGCTACTGCTGGTGTTACTGCCCTGCAGACCGTGCAGCTTGAATAACGCTCCCTTCTCTCCTCTAGTTCCTCTGTCTGAAGAACATTCGCACCTTCCTGAAAGTCTGCCATGACAAGTTCGGACTTAGGAACAGCGAGCTGTTTGACCCCTTCGACCTCTTCGATGTCCGGGACTTCGGGAAGGTGAGTGCCCTCTTTCTGAGGCGGCCCCAGCCCCCCTGGGCAGAGCCCCGTGGGCAGGGGCAGGCTGGGCTGTGTTACAACTAGAGGAGGCGCTTCGGGGGCTGGGGCTGCAGGATCTCCCCTCCCGCCTTCTCAAGCTGTTCAGAGTGAAGTCAGGGCGTCGTGACCCCAGGAGGATGGAGGGAAAGCTGGCCTGGATGAGTCCAGACCCAGGGGCCAGCCATGCCCTGGCTTTTCCAGCTGAGCGACCCTGGGCATTTTCTTCCTGCCCTGAATCTCCCACCCTTTCTGGGTGAGCAGGCACCAGCTCGCGGGGCGGGCCCGGATGGGCAGGTACTGTGCTTACTGCGGTGTGCTGAGAAGGGAGCTGTTGCGTTATGCCTGAGACAAGTGGGGCTGTCTGGCTCCGAGCAGCATCGGGTGGGGACAGGTGATTATGTGAACTCTTCGTCCCTGGAGCTGATGCCCTAGGTCCATGGCAGAGAACTCGGGCAGCCTCCCTGCTTTCTCAGCAAGTGTCCCTGGTGACTATCGTGCAGAGTCTTGGCAGGTGCCAAGGCCGGGCGGGGGTGCAGCGTGTGGTGAGCCTGGGTCCACAGTGTCCACGCAGGGTGTCATGGTCCATCTGGAAGCCAGCAGTTCCCAGGTCTCTCCTTTTAAAAGATAGAGTCAGGACGTGATACCTTGTTGATGGACCGGGGGCCGAGGCTTGAGTCAGACCTGGCTCCGTGCTGTGCTGAGGTGCAGCTGTCCCCGAGTCCCCGCCTACTCTTGGAGGGGCCCTTCCCTCCCTTCCCTCCGCCCGTCAGTGCTGGCTTTGTGAAACGGGCACTTCCCGGACTACCCAGGGACGAGTTTTCACCTGCTTACGGGAAGTTATCAGAGGATGTTTATTGCCTGCTTTATCCGAGGACCATTATCAGTGACCTGGTGTTTGAGGAAGTGTTCTGCGAACACATGATTTATGAAACGCAAGGGGAATTTTGTATTTGCAAATGCTGAGAAGTCAGTCCAAGAGGAGCCGTCATTCGAGGTGCTCTAAAGTGTCAAATTAGCATCGATAACTAGGACTTTCCCATAAGCCACCTGGGCCTGACGGCCCTCTTCCTTGGTTCTGAAAGTCCATAGACGTGAGACTCGGGGACCAGCTCTGTGTCCGCACCAGCGCTTAGAGGTCTCTCCTCCTCTCTTGAGTGGCTCTCCCACGTCCCTCTGGCTGCGAGGCATTAGCCTAGGCCTCTGAGGCTTCCAGGCCTCAGTCTGCCGGGGCGGGAGCCTATGCTGGCGTCCTTCCCATCAGTGAGCTTCTCCGTCTCCGCAGACTTGCTTTCAAGTGGATTAGAACCTCTTTCCCGTTTTTACTTCTTGTGACCAGCAGTGCCCTGGGCAGGGGAGAAACCAGTGGCTCTGGACTTTGGGGGAGGCGTTCAGAACACACACACATGCACGCGTGCACACACACACACTCACACTTTTTGTGAACACTCACACACACGACTGGTGTCTAAAGTAATCGCATAGAGAAACGGGAGACCTGGCCAAGCCCACTCCTCAGCCAGCAGTGCGTGCAGAGCCCGGCCCGTGTGACACGATGAAAAGGTGCACATGAACTTGGATTAAATTCTCGTCACGTGATCTGCCAGCCGCGGCCAAGCACTTGGAAAGGGGGTGCCCCTCGTGGTTGTCAGCGGTTCCCGCGGGCGGTTTGAGCCCTGAGGGGATGTGCTTGCTACCCACAAAGGGGGCCAGCCGCCCTGGGAAGCTGTGAGTGGGCCGTGGGTTTGGGCTCTGAGTCAGGGTGTGAAGCTGCGGGTAGCCTGGGGGCACCGAGGGGCCTTGGTTCAGCCTCGCCTCCTGCGGGGAGGCTCCGGGGAGAACAGAGCTGCCCCGAATCTGCCCTGCTTTTCACGTCGAGTCGGATGGATCTGCTTCAGAATCTGGTTCCACTTACTGGCGGCTGACCTTGGCAGATGACGCAGAGACGCTGACCTGCCTCGGCCGGCTGGGGACCCGGGGGTCAGGGAGCCTGCCCCGTGCTGCCCGGCCACAGCGGGTGCTCGTTACACGGCGATGCTGTCGCCTGGCCCTGCCTGCCCCCCAGGCTCAGTGGATGGGAGACCAGCACAGCGCGGGTGGGTGGCGGCCTCCTGTCTCAGGCCCCTTGCGTCGTTTTGCTCACATCGCCCTCCGGAGCCCAGCCCGGCCCTCTGCTGCCTCGTGTCCGTCCGGCTGCACCTGCCCACCTCCCTCCCTGCTTCATTTTCTGAGCGCATGAAGCTGTGGTCGGCACCCCGAGATGAGTGGGATGTGGGGCCAGCCAAGGCTGGGGCACCGAGACGCGCTTCTCTCCACGTAGGGGCCACTGGCCAGAGCCTGCTCTGCTGGGCTCGTCCCCGCTGATGTCTGGGGACGGGACCCCCTGGAAAGCACACACGAGCCAGGCCCTGGCTCTGCACCACTGCTTGCTCTGCTCCAGGTCACAGACATGGGGACTGAAGCCACCCTGGGTAGCTGGGCAGGGCAGCCGTGGACAGGCGGCAGAGCCGGGGCTCCAGCCCGCGGGATGAGGCACAGCCACACTGCTCACTCAGGTGTGACTTCCCGGGCCGGCCTGGGGGGACATCCGGTCCCGGGTAGGAGGTGGCTCTGCGCACAGGGATAGCGGCCGCTCAGCGAGGGCCCCACGGCCGATCCGCCTCTTGCCCTCCGGGAGCTCTGCCCCGTGGGGTCACCCGGGTCCAGGTGGGCCTGTGATGCTCGGGAGTGCCAGACCACTAAGGCATGACAGTGACTCTGCCCTCCCAGGCCCTCGCTGCTGCCCGGTCCCTGCCGGCCGGACCTGCCTGGAGCCCGTGTGGAGAGTGACGCTGAAGTTGATCCCCGGACAAGGGGACGGGGCTTGGGGTCAGTTGTGATCTCCCATAGTGGGCTGGCCAGAATTTGACGGCACTGTTCCTTTCTCAGTTTGCCTGGTCATCCTCTGCTTACGCCCTAGGATTCAGGAGTGGAAAGAATCCTTACGGTGTGGCTGTCTCAGGCTGGTTCAGAATTTTCCAGATTTTTTGTCCTTATTCAGGAGGTTTGTAGAGCGTTCAGGCCCTGTCCGGGTTCTGGGTACCGTTCTGTTTCTGAGCAGCTGCCTCTCAGCGTCCCGAGTCTCCTAGCATTGTTGGGAGTCATTCCCTGAGAAGGGAGTATGTGCGCCCAGCCGTGTCTGACTCTCTGCGACCCCCTGGACTGCAGCCCGCCAGGCGCCTCTGTCCATGGAGCTTTCCAGGCAGGAATACTGGAGTGGGCTGCATTTCCTCCTCAGGTTGGGAAGGGAAAAAGCATCCATTCCTTGGCTCCTCCACTCCTCGATTAAACATTCAATAAGCCCCCAAATTAATTAATTTTTAAATCGAAGGATAATTGCCTTACAGAATTTTGTTGTTTTCCTTCAAACCTCAACATGAATCGGCCATGGGTATACATATGTCCCCTCCCTCACCCCCAAGAATTTATTAAACGCTTACTAAGCTCAAGGTAAGAGGGAAAGACTTGCATGACCTTTGCCCTCTGAGGGTCCTCCACATCAGCTGCTGTGCAGTTCATGGGAGAAGGAAGAGTGGGAAGGTGAAGGCTCTAACCTCCCCCTGGAGCTGCCTGGTGCTGGCCCACCACGCAGCCGTGTCCACCCTGGGGCCCGTCTTCTGGATGTGAGTGTGGGGCGGGTCACCCAGGACTTGGCTGCGGCAGAAGTCCCGAGCCCTCCCCAGCAAACCGCCTTGCGGAGTCTGGCTGATTCGCGGGCATTCTTCCTGTTCCCAGAACCAGCGGGGCCCTGGGCTTCCCCTTCCCACCTTCCCTTTTGGGCAGGTGCGGAGAGGAGCTGATGATTTGGGGTGTATGACGTGCCAGAAAGTGTTTTCCCTGACCCCAGGTTGACGGAACCCACCCTGCTCCCCAGCCGGGAGAGACCCTTGGCAGATGCCTCAGCGGGACAGCAGGCAGGTGGGCCCCAGAGACCCTCGAGGCCTCCGGGAGCCCCGGGTGCAGCCAGCCGGTGCCCACCTGGAGCATAGCGATGGGGCGGGCGGGGGCGGGGGCGGTGCTTCCTGTGGGTTAGATCGGACTTCCTGCGGATCCTCCTGTGGATCGGATTCCACGTAACTTGGACTCTGAGGTTTCCCTTCTGCAGAGTAGAGCGGGGACAGGGCGCGGCCGTGTCGTGGAGTCAGCCCGGAAGCGAACGTCCAGGTCCCGCCGTTTTTAGTAGCAGTTTGGTCCTCTTCTTGCTCACTCACCCAGCAAGCTCAGAAGGAGCAGAGGGGTCCAGAAAGCTGGTTCTGAATCTTTCTCTTTTTTTGGCTCCATCCCTGGTATTTCCCCAGGGGTCGCACAGAGGTGTTAGGTTTCTGCTCATACCCGGCCTGTCGCGGGAGATTTGAGCTAAGAAGCGAGCTGAGGGCCTGAGATGGGAGCCAGCCTGCCGCCGAGCCCGGGCCCTGCTCCCGCCCCGATGGCGCGCGTGTCCTTCTCGCGCGTCCCCCCCCCCACCCCCGCCCCGCCCTGTGTCCTGTCCCCGGTGTCTGGCTGGTGCGCAGGGCCCGGGAAGGTAGGGCACGTGGGAAGGCCGCGTGGGTGGCCCGTGTGGGCTGCGTCTTCGCGAGACTCCTCGGTGTGGAAGCGGGCTGGCGGTTTGGATGGAGGGTCCTGGTGAGGTTGTAGGGTTTCTGTGGCTTTCCTCTGATGTTTTGCCCCCAGAGCCACAGATGGCTGTAGCTGCAGAATGCCCGCCTCGTCTCCTCGCTGTGAGCTGGGCTTCCATCACCTTCCCGCCCAGCCCCCCGATGCTGGCGCTCGGTGACCCCCTTTACAGACCAGGAGGCGGTGGCTCCGAGGGTCAGCAGACCCCTCCGGGCCGCATGGCCGACCGTGTCCCCGGCCTGGGAGTTTGTTGGTTCCGCAGCCTCTCTGCCCTCACTCCCCCGGCCGGCCTCCCAAGGGGGTGGTGACGTGGTGGCTTTGCCAACACAATGCCCGGTCCTGGCCTTGCTGCTGGGGTCCGTCCAGCCGCAGCCGGTTACCCAGCCTGGCGACTTTCCGGGACTTAATTTCCTCATCTGGAAAATGGGGACAATCTTGCCAGCTCTCCCTGTGATTGGATCCCCGTGGGCGCTGTTGCAGGCGGCGCTCCGTGTGGGCTGGAGCCCGGTGGTCCCTGAACAGACGGAGTTTGCATTTCACTTTCGTTATAGTCCTTTGCGGACAGCCACCGCCGGACACGTTCACTTGCGCTGTGAAGCCAGGGGTGGAAGTGAGAACGCCTTCCAGGAGGCGAGTCTGTCCTCTGGGTGGGCAGGAGCAGGGAGAGGGCGGGGGCTTCTCCTGAGTGGCCTGGGAGCCGGGGGTGGACCCCGGGCTCAGGGCGGGCCTGGTCGCCCTTCCTGCTCCCACCTTCCTGCCCAGCGCACTCACTCTCGTCGCTGGCTTTCCTGCAGTCTGACCCTCGGCCCGCGAGGCTCTCCCTTGCAGCCGCAGGGCCGCTGCCTTCACCTCCCTGGGGCCTGCGCTCAAATCGCTGCTATTTAAAATGGCAGGGGTGCCTCCTCCGCCCCGGGCTGCCCACCGTCCGGCAGTTTCCTTCCTTACTGGGGCTGTGGCCACAGTGATCCTCGTGATCCCCGGCTGCATCACGAGCTTCCTGGCTGTACGGACTTCTGTGCTTTGTTTACTGACGTCTCCGGGGGCTGAGAGCCCTGCCTGGCACGTGGGACACCGGTCCATTTTTGTGAGACTCGCTGGGTCTTATCAGAAGAGCCAGGGAGCTGTTGGTGGGGCCAGAGGGACGGTGGGACACCTCCGTAAAGGCCCGGGCACTGGGTCAGGGGACCCAGGCTGGCCCAAGTGGCCCCGCGGAGGTCTTCCCCGGGGTGCTGCCTGTCTCGGAGCCCCGATTCCAGCCTAGCCTGGCACAGCTTCCCCGCCTGCCCCCAGCCTGGGCTGCTGCAGCCTTGCCAGGTCAGCTCAGCTCACTTTAGCCGCCCCCTCGCCCCCCGTTTTGAGAGGAAGGTCTGTGAGGCTGTCTCTCGTTTGAGTTAAAGAGCAGAGCACACCCTCTAACAAACGGGTTTAATTCTCCTATTTATTATTCATTGAAGTATTTTGCGGCTCGGGACTGCCGATGCCGTTGAACCCGGCTGTCAGCAAGGCCGGGGGCGGACGTCGGGCCCCTCGTTGAATTAACGCGCGAGGTGGGGGGCCCAGCGGTCCCCCCAGGGGCTGGACTCGTGGGGAGCCCGCCCACCCCTCCTCCTGCCGGTGGGGTCACCCACATGCGTGGACCCCGCGTGGTGTGTGCCGGGATCTTTGCATCCAGGAGCTCCTGCCGACTTTAGGGGCCTCACGGGGTGAGGAAGGGAGCCGAGGCCTAGAGACTTTAGGGGCCTCACGGGGTGAGGAAGGGAGCCGAGGCCTAGAGGGAAGATGCGTCTGGTTGTGTGTGGTGGAGCTGGGGGGTCGTTCGGGGGGAGGCCAGGAAGGCAGCATGGAGGGGAGGCAGCGAGGAGGCTGGGAGGGTGGTGTGGAGGCCGGGGGTGCAGAGAGGATGCTGGGAAGGTGGTGTGGAGGGCTGGGGGGCAGAGAGGAGGCCAGGAGGGTGGTGTGGAGGCTGGGTGGGCAGAGAGGAGGCCAGGAGGGTGGTGTGGAGGGCTGGGGGGCAGACAGGAGGCCAGGAGGATGGTGTGGAGGCCGGGGGGCAGACAGGAGGCCGGGAGGGTGGTGTGGAGGCTGGGTGGGAAGAAAGGAGGCCGGGAGGGTGGTGTGGAGGGCTGGGGGGCAGACAGGAGGTCAGGAGGGTGGTGTGGAGGCCGGAGGGCAGAGAGGAGGCCGGGAGGGTGGTGTGGAGGCCGGGTGGGAAGAAAGGAGGCCGGGAGGGTGGTGTGGAGGGCTGGGGGGCAGAGAGGAGGTGGGAAAGCTATCTGGGTAGAGGCCACAAAGAGGCCTCAGTCAGGATGGGGGCGAAGGGGGGCTAACTCGCAGCTCTTTAAAGGACACAGGCAGTGAATTCCCTCACGCAGTGGATTTTAAGCCATCTTCCCCGGGGACCAGGAGGAGGCAGAAGGCAGGGTCCTGCTGAGTCGGAGCGAGTCCTCTTTCCCATTTTCTGCTTCCTTTTGCCTGACACTTCGCTTGTAGGCGGCGACCTGCAGAGATTAGGAGCGTGGTTTGAAAGCACCTGTCCGTGATAGCCGAGGAACCCACTTCCCTGGGATCGGGGTTTGGGGAGGGTGGCGGCTGGGTGGCCCTGTGGCCTCATGGGCTGCCTGCAGGGCCCAGAGGTGAGGCAGGCTGGTCGCCGTGTCCTGGACGTGGGAGGAACGGGCCCCTCCCCCAGCATTGCAGCCCCTCCGCCTGCCCGCTGGTCAGCGCCGCTGCTCCGGCTGGACCCAAGGTCATCCGCTGCCCCAGCCCGGCCGCCTTGGCTGCTGTCCGCGTGGCAGAGGTGCCCTGTCCCACCCTTCCTCTCTGCCTGGACCCTCTTTTGTCAGCAGCCTGCCCTCCCCCTCGTCTGTCCTCTGGGTGTGGCAGTGCCTGGAACATGCTGTTCCCCCCAGAGCCCGGGGCAGGCGTCACCTGTCCACCCCAGCGTCTTCCCCCGAGTCGGCCTGCATGGCACCTGAGCACCCACAGCCCACGGGGGCTGGCACGTGAGACGAACCAGTCTGCTTCGCCAGGTGCCCCCAGCTGTCACCGCCATGACCCCTTCTCTTGCCCTGGCCCCTCCTGCAAATACCCCCCCACACACTGCCCTCCAGACTTCTCGAGAGTGCAGATGCTTCTGGAAGCCAGGTGAGAGTGGGCCAGCTGCGTGGCTTCTGGGGCTTGGGACAGAGTGTGACACCCACAGGTCGCCTCGCCTCTGGGGGCCAGTGTTTGCAGCTGTAAGCTGGGTCTGCATTCGGGCTGGCCTCAGCTGCTGGAGGAGGATCTGGGGCGTATGGGGGCCGGTCTGTGTGTGTGCGTCCCCCGCACGGCTCCTGGGGGCGGGCCCACGTGGAGTGGGTACTGGGGGCCTTGGCAACGGGCAGGGGGACGTACATTCTGGCTGCCTGGAGCACCAGCCTCACCCCCTGCCGTGCCTTCGGGGTCGAGATGCTGATTTCTCGAGGATGAACGTAGGCCCCGGGCTCCACCCAGGGAAGGAGCAGGGGAGCCCTGGTGCGCCCACCTGACACCCGGTCTCCTTCCTCAGGGTGCCGAGCGCGGCTGCTCTGAGCTCACCCTGGGCCTGTCTGCTGCTTGGCGCCAGGCTGCACTGAGCTCATCTGCACCCCGTCCTGAAGTTGCCGGGGACGTTCTGGCCTCCTCAGCACGCCCTTGCTGCTAATTTCTTATTAACATGCAGTCGCCGTGGCGCGGGTGCAGCCTCCGGCTCCGCGGAGCCGGTGTGGGCTGGCTGGTCGAAGCTTCCTGAGCTTCTGCTCGAGACCATCTCCTCCTTTGACTGTGGGTTGTCATTTCGGGACGTTTTTAGCCCGTCCACTTTTGAAAGAGCTGACCAGTAGACACGCATGTGTATGCCTGTGTGCCCCGTCAGCTGTGTGGATGCCAACCCCACGTTTTCTGACCGGTGGTGGGAGCGGACCCCTGCTCCCAGCCTCCCTTTCTGGACGGGAGCCTCCGGCCGGGATCGCCTCCACGGTGGACGAGCGGGGAGCAAGTTTTGGTTTTGGGACCCGAGTCCCTGTGAGTCTGATGAGCCGTGGGCCATTTGGAGCCACCGCCCTGTGGGAGGTGGGCAGGTCTGGTGTGGGGCCAGGAGCCTCCCTCTGAGCCTTTGTTTTGGTCCCTCTGCTCCCGACCCTGGGCGGGTCCCAGGGAGGGGCTCATGGCCAGGGAGATAGCCCGTGATCCGCCGTCTCCTCTCTCACTTAGGATCGACCCTGGGGAGGGTGACGCAGGGGCCTGTGGGGGCCGTGGGCACTCGGCAGGGACGCGGGGTGGAGGGTCGGTGGCGTCTCGTCCAAGCCCTGCTCCGGCCACTGTGCCTCCTGCACGTGGGCAGGCCCCTGCCATCCTCTCTGGCCTCAGTTTCCCCATCCGTGAACAGAGGGTAGGACTTGCTGGCTGTCCCCTCGGTGGAGGTCGTTGAGGGGCCTTTCTTGTCCCCGTGGGCGTCAGGTAAGCCTTGCACATCTTCATCGTCATCCACACTCGGGACCTGTCCCTGTGGGAGCTCAGATTTTCTCAACTAGTCCTCGCTCCACTCATGTGTAACGTAGGTGCTGCGTGTAGTCGCTCAGGCGTGTCTGACTCTTTGTAGCCCTCATGGACTGTAGCCCGCCAGGCTCCTCTGTCCATGGGATTCTCCAGGCAAGAGTACTGGAGTGGGGTGCCCTACCCTCTTCCAGGGGATCTTCGCGACTCAGGGATCAAACCAGGGTCTTCTGTACTGTAGGCAGATTCTTTACTGTCTGAGCCACCAGGGAAGCCCAAGAATACTGGAGTGGGCAGCCTATTCCTTCTCCAGGGGATCTTCCCAACTGAAGCATCGAACTGGGGTCTCCACTGCAGATTCTTTACCCACTGAGCTATAAGGGAAGCGTTCCGCATACATGTATATTTATATGTATGCATATGTGTGTGTCCACAGTTAAATTTTAATTGGCTAATCGTCTCTCCCTAGTACCCCAAGACATTGTTTCTGTTGAAGCCTGACAACTTGATGTTTGCAACAAAAAGACCAAGAAGGAAAGAACCTCAAAATGTAAATAATTAATTGTAACAAAGTCTTCTTCCGTGGCGTCCTGGAAGGCCTTTCTCAGAGACTGCGGCTTCTTCCAGTGGCAGATGGCGGGGGTCTGCGGCCGGCCAGGCGCTCGGGATTCAGCGCAGCCCCTCTGAGTCCCGAGGTGTGTGGCTGTGGCCTTGCTGCGGGAGAGGCCCCCTGTGGCTCCGTCCCCCAGGTCCTCAGCAGCGCGAGGGCAGCTCAGCTCGTACACTCTTGTCCTGCCTCCTGACATGCCGGTCAGGGAACTCGGGCTGGAGCCCTGGGGTGTTTATCCCGAGTGGTCTTTTCTCAGTGTCATTCTTAAAAAAAATAAAAAAAGATTATGCTGATAAAATGGACCCACCATCAAATTGACCGTTTCAACCATTTTAAAGCCTGGATTTCAGCGGCGTTCCATGTGTTCAGCGTCATGCAGCATCACCAGTGTTTTGGTCCAGACGTTTTCATGACCCCAAAGGAAACCCCAGGTCCTGCTCCCCCTTCCCTGGCCCCTGAGATCTCTGTTCCGTCTGTGTGTGCACGCTCAGTCATGTCTGACTGTGACCCATGGACTGCAGCCCGCCGGACTCCTCTGTCCATAGGATTCTCCGGGCAAGGATCCTGGAATGGGTTGCCGTTTCCTCCTCCAGGGGATCTTCCTGGCCCAGGGATCGAACCCAGGTCTCCTGTGTCTCTCGCACTGGCAGGTGGGTTCTTTACCCACCAAGGCACCCGGGAATCCCATTCGAACTCTATGCTGTTCTGGACATTTCATAGAAGCAGAATCACACGAGATGTGGCCTTTAGAATCTGGCTTCTTTCAGTTAGGCTGACGTGTTCAGGGTTCAACACTGTAGCCTCTGTCAGAATTCCATTCCTTTTCAAGGCTGAATAATACTCCAGCCTATGCTTGACTCTATCTTGTTAATCCATCCTCCATCGAAGAGCATTTGGGCAGTTGCTACCTCTTAGCTGTTGTGAGTACTGCTGCTGGGGGACCATGCGTGTGCGAAGCTTTGTTCACTTGTATTCCTGAATTCCTAACCCTGCAGCCAGCTAAGCCTCCAAGGCTGTAAGCCCCGGAAAGTTGAGGACCCTCACTGTGAAGGGAAGCCCGTGCTCCATCCCAAGAGGAGATGCCGCCACCCCCTGCCTGATGGCTCTCGCTGTCGCAGAGAGGGCTGGTGGAAATCAGCCTCCAGACTCATCTGTCTGGACCCGGGCTCTCCGGCAGGCCTGAGAGAATGTGGGGTTTGTTTACAAATGAGATCTGTGGGCGGGTGGAGCCGAGGGCTGCTGTCAGTCCTGCCGCTGTGAGCACAGGTGTGCAAATATCTGAGTTCCTGCCTTCCTCTCACTTGATTCTGTGCCCAGAGGGGAGTCGCTGGGTCAGAGGGTAACTCAGTACGGTTTGAGGCACCGCCGTGATGGCGTCCCCAGCTTCTGCACGTCTTGCATCCCACCGACAGCGCACAAGGCTCCAATTTCCCCACACTCGCCAGCACTTGTTATCCTGTGTGTGTGTGTGTGATAATAGCCACCCTAATGGTGTGACGTGGCCTCTCTTTGTGGGTTTGAATCGCGTTCCCTGGTGATTAGTGATCTCGGGCATCTTTTCATGTGCTTATTGGCCATCTGTGTATCTCCTTTGGAGAGGTGTTCATTCAAGCCTTTTGCTCATCTTTTAATCATATATTTTTTTTCCCCCTCGTTTCATTTGACCATACGTTTGAAGGAGGACAGATGTTCAGCTTTTAGGACAGGGCCTCCGTGGGAGGGGCGGCCAGACACCACCTGCCGGCGGGCAGCTGGAGAAATGTCCTGGGGACGTCCAGGGTCTGCCCGGCCCAGTCCGCCTGCTCTGTGTGCTAAGTCACTTGAGTCGCCGTGTCCGACTCTCTGAGACCCCATGGACTGTAACCCGCCAGGCCCCTCTGTCCTTGGGATTCTCCAGGCAAGAATACTGCGTGGGTTGCCGTGCCCTCCTCCAGGGGATCTTCCCGATGCAGGGATGGAACCCGTGTCTCTTATGTCTCCTGTGTTGGCAGGTGGGTTCTTTACCACCAGCCGCACCTGGGCAGCCCCCAGTCTACCTGTCACCTCTCCCCAGTTCCCCAGTTTCCAAAGCCCCCCACTCCAGTGCTCTGCCTACCAGGCCACCAGGTCACGGCACGCCTGCATCCCATCACTGGCTATCAGCCTCCTTCCCTGGGTGGGGAGCCCAGACAGGTGGACCCTCCTGGGTCACGGCTGCGAGTGTTCCAGCGCCAAGGGTGGGTGTTCCTGTCTCCCAGCTAGCCAGGCCGGGCAGTGTGGGGCTGCCTCAGGCCTCCCGGAAGTGAGGTAGGGAAGCCTCCGGGGCTGCAAAGCCACCTGAAGCCGGACAGTGCCCGGGCGCCGGGCCAGCTCGCGGTGGGCCCATCCCGTCTCTGTGGGTGTCAGGAAGCATGCCAGCGTGCCGTTCCCTGGCCCACTACCCCTGCCAGCGCCGGGATGGCTCCAGCTGACTGCTGCCTGCAGCATCATTAGAACAACGCTCACGTCCACTGCTCGCGGCTTAATTTCCATGAAGAATGAACGTCCCGGCAGACGGGCTCCGCCGAGATCTGTATTAATCAGCGATTGATTTCTCGTACTTGCTCAGGCCCCAGGCTTCCTCGTGGGCCACGGAGCCAGGTGGGAACGTGCGGGGCCAGCTTTGAAGTCGGAGCCGCTCCCCGGGGCAGCCGCTGGGAGTGCCAGGGGCTGCTCTCAGATGAAGTCGGGGTTGCCAGGTGTTGAAAGTGAAGATGCCGCTTCAGGGAGGGCTGGCAATGGGTGACAGTAAGTCGGGCGTGAGGTTCACTGAGAACGTGAACGGGGCTGACCCTGGGCTGACTTTATAGATGAGAGGGCCTGGGGGGGCCGGGGTGGGGCGGGTGTTCTGGCCGCTCCCAGGCACACTGCTCCGGCGGGGGCTGGACAGCTCCTGGTCATCTGGGGAAGGCTGAGCCCGTGGCCTGGGCTGTGGCCGTGCCGGGCGTGATGCCGCGTGCCACCATGGTGGCCATCTTGGGGGTGGGGCGGCCGTGGCCTGGGCCCCGGGGATGCCACGTTGTGGGGATGCCCTGGCTTGGTCTGTGGGGCTGCGGAGATTGGGGTCAGGGAAGTGGATCCTGGTGTAACCCGGATTCCAGACTCAGAGGCCGGGTTCCTCAGAGCGAGACCCAGCTTTGCTTCTGGACACTGAGTGGGCGTTCATTCATGCAGCAAAGACTGCGGCATGCCCGCTGGCCAGGCGTGGGGTGCAGGGTGGGGGGCAGCCAGCCCCCTCTGTCTTCGATCCCCAGTTCGCAAGGCGAGGTGGAGGCGGGACCCCCCACTCCCGTGCCTGAGCCTGGAGCCCGAGGGCGAGGTCCTCAGGAGAAGCCGGCGTCTGCAGCCCCAGCTTCGGGCCTCCAAGGACCCTTGGAGTGTCCCCATCTTTCCTCTTAGGGCTTCGATTTTTTAAAGGCTCCACGTATGAAACCAACGGCAACCTAGTTTTCCCATTTGTAATGAATCAGAGCCCAGCTGAGAGCTAGGCAGCGGGGCCCCACATGGAGGGCACACCGGCTGGAAGTTCTGCATTCGGGGTGACTCAGGGAGCTGGGAGAGCCCAGGGCTGTGGCCTTCAGGGACCCGGCCGGGCACCTGTCGCTGTGGAGCACCCAGCGGGCCATTGGCCGGCAACCACGGTGGCCGGAGAGTGTCGCCCGCTGTGGGGAAGGCAGAGGGAGCTTGGAGGGGGACGGGCCGCACCGTGTCCCGGCCAGCCCGCGGCTCCCCTTTGCGGTCTGCTGGGACGGTGGAGGACGTGTATTTAGGAGGAATGGTCCCCCCGCTAGGCTCAGCTGGTCTCCGGGGGCTGTGGGCCCCGGGGCCCAGGCGGGTGGGCAGGCGGAGGGGCCACGGCGCCCCTCTCTGCCAACCACCCGGGCTGTCCTCTTAGACTGACCCCATGGTGTGGCTCCTGGTGCCCCTTCCTCTGTGAAGCCACCCTGGGTTGCTTCTGGAACGGCTGGCCTTGGCATCTTCCAGCCAGAACCCCTGTTGTGCCAGTGGGGACGCTGAGGCCCTCTTTGGGTCTGAGGAGAACCCGGGCTGACCCCTGGAGCCCAGGTCCCTGGAGATGGAGGGCTGGGCCCATCCTCTTCCGGCTGGGAGGGCGAGGTCTTGGCATCTAGAGCAGACCCCTTTCCCTGTCACTTTCCCAGCTGGGGTCCTGGCTCCTGGGCAGGAGGTGGGGTCTGGCCTGAGGGCGGGACCACGCTCAGGCCTCCAGGTACTCCCCACAGCACCTGGTGCAGAGAAGATAGGGCCGGGTGGAGCACACTCGCTCCAGGGCCCACGGGCACTGACTCTGGGCTCTGCTGAAGGCCCGCGGGGCGGGCAGCCCCAGGCTGCTGGGGGCCGCTGTTGGTTTTGCTCCTTGAAGCAGACCGCATCCTTCTGGCTCCAGCTTCCACGCTGTTTCCGGCTTGCATTCCTTTTTGATCTGAGACTGAAATATTTTAGCTGGTGGCAAAAATGGCTCGGTGCCTTCTCTTCCTCCTAAGACCAGAGGAATGTTCCAGAACATTCTGGGGTCCCCGCGCCTTCCCTGCCCAAGCAGGCAGCCCGTGACCCGTGGTTGAGAGAGGCGGGGAGACTGGCCAGCGTCCTGGCCGCCTGGGCCTGGCGAGGCCCTGGGCTGGGAGTCTGGGCGCCTGGGTTCCAGGACCTCCTCCGCCCGGTCTGCGCGGCTTTGGGTCGGGTCCCAGGAGGCAGTTCCGATACCCAGCAAAGGACGCCTGGAGCCGGGGGCTTTGGTCTCGGAGCCAGGGGCTCCGGTCGCAGAGCCGGGCCGGGCCCTCCACGGTGGTGAGGCTGGGGACACGGCCTCCATTTCCCGTTTGTAGCAGCTCTGCAGGTGGGCTGCGCGCCCCTGGGAGGGCTGGTGCTCGGGGCTTAGAAGGCTCTGGAGCAGCGCACAGTGGTGGTCTTACCCTTGCGTGGGCGCTGGGGGGTGTGTGGCAGCCGGGGGGCCCGAGCAGAGGGGTGGACAGGCTCTGACGGTTCTACGTCAGCCCTGTGGACTCGGGAGGGTTGCGGGGCTGGGGGGAGCGCCAGCCCGGGCCTGGCGTCATAGGGGCTCTCATCTCTGGTCTGCATCCCCTAGACGCTGCTGGTGATGTGGCTACGGGGTCAGCCACAGGGCACGGGTTAGAAGTGCCAGCCCTTCCAGAAGAGGAGTCTTAACACGGGCAGCTTCGTGCCCCGTCTGTCTTCCTGCCGCGGAGGAGACCTGGCTCCTCGCTGCATAAAACCAGTTTCTCACCGAGCTGGAGGCATCCGTTCCTCTTCAGCGTTTCTAACGGTTTCCCTGTTAATTTAACTGGAGAAAAGCACCCCGAGATGTCTTTCAAGTGGAGGAGAGACGTCCTGCGACTGTGGGCGCATCATTAGGAAAAGCAAATTGAATCATGTTTAATGGTGTTACAATCTCAATCACTTTGGAAAATGGGGTTGGTGAGGCGGGGAAATGAGAAACCGCTGGCGCCCTTCGGAGGAGGTCGGCTGAGGAGAGGGGGTCTCGGCTGAGGAGAGGGGGTCTCAGCTGGGTGAGGGCCGCGGGCAGGAGGACCTGGCGTCTCCACAGTGCGGTGCGAAGTCCCGCCTCTGGCCCCAGTCCCTGCACGCAGGGTGTACAGCCGCCACAGCCTGGACGCTGTGTGTCCCCCAAAGTCATGTGTTGAACCTTGTCCCCTGTGTGATGGTACGTTGAGGGGGTCCTTTGGAGGTGAATAGGTCGTGGGGGTGGAACCCTGTGGGATTCGTGATCTTATAAAATGGCCCCAGAGAGCTGGCTCATGCCTCCTGCCTGGTGAGGGCTCAGCAAGGAGATGCCCGTCTGTGAATCAGGAGCGGGGTCCTCACCAGACACCGAGTCTGCCCGCCCCCTGACCTTGGACGTCCAGCCTCCAGATTTGAGAAAGAGATGCTTGGGGTTCACGCCCATGGGCTTCTGTTACAGCCCAGCCGGATGGAGACCGGGTCCCCCCTGCCTTTCCTATCTCCGGGGTCCTCTCTCTGGGGTCTTCCAGGTGCTGTTCTGGGGGCGGGGAAACAGAACCCACTCAGCCCTGTAAGGGTACCTCACCTGGCTGACGGTTGCCATCCCCCACCCCCGAAAAGCTTCAGTTTCCTCACCCACGGAAGGGAGGGTGACACCCGCCTCCAGGGTGCTTAGGGAGTCTGACACCCACGGGACCAGCCCAGCAGTAGTCAGGTTGGGGCGGCGCGATGGGGATCCCTGTGGCTCCTCTGTGCAGCGCTCACACTTTCAGCCGACAGGTATTTTGTTTCTGAGCTGCTAATGGCACTTTGGGGATTGCATGTTTGCAACTCACTGAAAATGATAGCTCTATCTTTGGTGAACATTTTCTATGGCTTTCTGCCCTTCTTGCAAAAAAAACCCAAAAAACAAAAACTAAAATGAATTTCCTGTCTCTCTCGGTGGCTCCCAGATCTCTGATGAGTCATAAAGAACGTTCAACTTCTCAGCCCACCGTTAGAGAATCACTCCTTTGCGTGACGTGCCCGCTGATGTAGGTGACCTTTGTCTTTCACTGTTCCGTGCTGAGAAGTTTGCAGGTCCTTTCTCGAGAATGAGATCTGATCAGAAGCAGAGAGAGGACTTGGGCCCAGTGCAGGGGAGGATGGTGTGGTGGCCCCGAGGAAGGAGAGGAGCGCAGTCCGGGGTATCAAGTGAGCCCTCGGGCCGGCCTGGCCCAGCCATGGGCTGGAGCCCGCTGGGTCCGATGGAGAGAGACTTTGGCGGTAGGCAGGAGGGAGGCCCCAGACAGAGCTGCCCCCGGCCCAGGAGACCAGCAGGAGGGACTGGAAGGTCGGGACCTCCCCCAAGACCCGCCCACTTTCCTCCTGCCCCAGAATCCACAGTGGGCTCGCCCCCTTCCGCTCATCTCTCCACCCCTCCTTTCGCCTTCCCCACAGCCCCTGAGACCTCGACTCACCTCCCCTCCGTGTTCTTGAGCGCCAGACTCCCCACGACGAGTCACCCGGGTTCCCGTCGGGCCGGACGCCTGTCTGGAGCGGCAGGCGAATGCGCCCGCGTGCCTGGGCACCTACCGCCTTGTTGGCGCCCACTGCCTTGTTGGTGCCCATCCCCTCCCCCTACAAAGAGGGCTTTCTCCCGAGGGGGAGACCCTCCCCGTGAATCACTGTCAGCGCAGGTGAGGTGCTCGCCCGCAGTCTGTCCGTTCGTCCAGCTCCTTTATTCCGCCTTATCTGCACGAGACCAAGCCTCCTCCAAGGAGCAGGTGACACCTGTAGCCAGGGGAGCTGCATCGGCGAAGACCCTCCGGGCCCCCCCTGTGGCCTGGGCCATTTCCTGCCAGGCCTGGGGAAGGAAGCTGTGCGTGTGTGTTGTGGGCGTGTGTGTGGCGTGTGTCCGTGTGTGCACGTGTGATGTGTGTGTGGTATGCACGTGCCTGTACACGATGCGTGAGCCCTGTGTCCGTGTGCGTGTATATGATGCATGTGCTCTGTGTCCGTGTGCATGTGTGTATGTGCGCATGTGTGTGATGTGTGTCCATGTGCACACATGTGATCACATGCGGTTTGCATGTGCTCTGTGTCCATGTGCATGTGTGTGGCGTGTGTATGCATGCATGTGCATGATTACGTGTGGCATGTATGTGCCTGTATATGGTGTGTGTGCCCTGTGTCCGTGTGCATGTGTGTGATTACATGTGGTATGCGCGTGCACATGTGATGCATGTGTTCTGTGTCCATGTGCATGTGTGTCCATGTGCATGTGTGTGGCGTGTGTGGCGTGTGTCCTGTGCATGCGTGTGGCGTGTGTGTGCATGCATGTGATTACATGTGGTATGCATGTGCCTTGTATGATGCACGTGCTCTGTGTCCATGTCCATGTGTGTGATGTGTCCATGTGCACACATGTGATCACATGTGGTATGCATGTGCTCTGTGTCCGTGTGCATGTGTGTGGCGTGTGTCCTGTGCATGTGTGTGTGGCGTGTGTATGCATGCACGTGATTACATGCGGTATGCATGTGCCTTGTATGATGCACGTGCTCTGTGTCCATGTGCATGTGTGTGTGGTGTGTGTCCTGTGCATGCATGTGATTACGTGTGGTATGTACGTGCACACGGGTTCTGCACCCTCGGGGCTTCCGCCGAGCCCCTCCCTGGAGACAAGGGGCTCATCGAAGGCTTGTGTTCTCGGCTGCCTGGCAAAGCTGCCGGGGGCCCCTCACCTGGCATTTTTTCCAAAAGGAGTTTCCTTGTGGTAACAGCTCTGCTCCTGGGGAGCGATTCACTTGGACCCGCGGGGCCCCCCCGAGAATATCAGCTGGGGGTGTGTCCTCAGGGAAGGAGGTTCGGGATGGGGCACAGTGGCCAGGCAGCCAGGGGCCCTGTCCACCTCGGGAGAGTCTCCTGACGTCACCAGGGCCCGAAAGGATGAGAGCGGGCGCCTTGTCAGCACGTGAGCCCCGGGAGGGGAAGAGATGGACTGAGAGGACAGGGCGGGCCCCCGCGGGCCCTCTTCTCAAAACAAACGCCACTCAGGGGCCTCTGCTGCCTCCAGGCTCCTTCCCGTGTGCAGGCTGCCCTCGGCTTGGAGGACGTCGATGCCCGCTTGGCCCAGGGCAGACGAAGAGGCAGGAGGACCAGTGACCGGTGTTACGTTCTGCCATTCCAGAGCCCTGGACCGGGCTCCATGGGATGGTCTGTCGGGCTGTCTCTCTTTGGTGGTGGAATAGACATAGCACTTAACCACTTGAGAGTGTGCAACTCTGCGGTATTAAATAGATTCCCAGTGTAGAGCGACTGCCACCATGGTGTAGTTCCAGAACGTTCCATCCATCGCCCCGGAAGGAAACCCCACACCTGTTAGCAGCCACTCCCCTCGTCGCTCCCCAGCCCCTGCAGCCACCTCTGCTTCCAGGCTGGTGGACTTGCTGCTTCTGGGCCGCCCGCATAAGTGGACCCTTACTGCGCGTCGTTTCTGGGTCTGGCCTCCTGGGTTCATCCACGCTGTCCTCACCTGGACTTTATCCTTTCGTAGCTGAGGAATGTCGCGTTGTAGGATTTGGTGATGTCCGTGATGTCCAGGGCTTGCTGGTTGCCGGGAACAGAGCTGTAGTGTACACTCGTGGGCAGGCGTTTGTTTGAACGCCTGCTCTCGGTGCCTGGGAGCAGAATTGCCAGGCTGCCTGTAGTTCTGGGTTTGCCTTGCTGGGACTGTGACCTTTCTGACTCTAGGACAGCTCAGGGCACCTCCCAGGGTTTAGGGCCCGAGGGATTTAAGCTGAGTTGTCATTTCTGGGTGGTGTTCTGTGTCAGGGTTTATGTTGACCTGTAACTGGCCTGACATCCCTGCCTCTGGAGCCAGGACGTTTATGGTGCCATGCGGCTCTGGACAGACCCCTCCCGTGGGGCGGGCCTTCTTGAGGGGGACCGAGTGGGGAAGCCTGCGGGGTGGCGGTGTGCTCGTCTCTGCAGGGCCCCACCTCCTGCTCCCCCATAATCTCTCCACGTGCTGTGAGTAGTCGCTCAGTCGTGTCTGACCCTCACGACCCGGACTGTAGCCCACCAGGCTCCTCTGTGCGTGGCATTCTCCAGGCAAGAAGACTGGAGTGGGTAGCCATGCTTTCCTCCAGGGGATCTTCCTGACTCAGGGATCGAACCCAGGTCTCCTGCACTGCAGGCGGATTCTTTACCATCTGAGCCACCAGGGGAGCCCACATCCATCCCCAGATGGCAGTCTGCTGTGGCGTCTCTGTGACTGTCCAGCTGGCCCCGCCGTGGCTCCCCGACGTGGTGTCTGCATCCAAGGTCCAGAAACTGAGCCTGTCCTTGGGGTCGGGGTTGTCCAGCTTCTGCTCTGGCCCTGCTGGAGAGTTTGGGGACAGGAAGGGTGGGGTGGGTCCTGGGAGGGGGCATGTGTCTGGGTGGGGGAGGGGAGGCAGGAACTGATCAGGTTTCTTAGTAGCATCTTGCTAGCATTTCTTTCTAGCATTGGGTTCTAGCATCCTTGTTCACAGCCAGCGAGCAGGGTGGGAGGTGGAGGGCTTCTTGGGCTGTCTGAACCAGCTCAGGAGCTGGGGGACAAGCTGTCCTGAGTCCACCTGGAGCTGGGGCATCCAGACCAGAACTCCGCTGTTCCCCAGTGTCCTTCTCACACCCCCACACGGTCCATCAGCAAGCTCTGGGGGCTCCTCCTCCGTGATCTGACCTGTCCACTTTTAGCTGGCTGTTCTGCTCCCCCCACCCTCAGGAAACAGGGACTAATGTCTCCCTAGGGGCCGGGGGCTGCTGCTGGCATCTGGTGGGTAGAGGGGTACAGCCCGCAGCATAGAGCACCCAGCCCCGCGGGACCGTTTGCTGACGCCAGGCGCCCTGAACTCCCTGGGTGCCATGTGCCCTGCCGGAGGCCAAGTCCCGGCTTCTCTCTCCCGTCTGTTCTCTCTGCTGGCCCCTGCCCCCTCCCACCCCCTGCCCGTGCCTGCTCTTAATGCAGCGGCCAAAGCAGCTTTTCAGATGCAGGTCTGCTGTGCCCGTCCTCTGCTCACACCCTCTGTGGTGTCCACGCTCGCTTGGAGGAGTAGCCCAGCCAGGGCCCCAACGCGAGGCGGCCAGGGTCCCCACGCGGGGCGGCCAGGGCCCCCACGCGGGGCGGCCAGGCCCACGGCCCCTGCAGTGGCTCCCTCTGCCCAGGCTGCTGACCGCGGGGGCAGCTGCTCCAGCCAGCCAGCTGCCCCCCACCCAGGACCGGCGTGGACGGCCCGCCCCTCACCCCTCGCTGCCCTGCCCTGTTCTGACCACGCCCTCCCCGCTTGCCCCGCCCTTGCCCTGCCCTGTTTTCTCCGGAATGCTGATTATCAGCCTTTTATTTGGTCCCATGAGAACAGGGGCTGTCTCCCGCTCGTCTAGGAGTCTCAGAATCAGAGCGGTGCCTGGCACACTTTTGCAGATGGACCAAGTGATTCCGCCCTTGCCCAGCCGGGGTCTCTGCATGTGGCGTCAGAGCATCTTTTCCTCCCCACAGCCGTGCGGGCGTCTGTCTTGGGCCTGGGTCTTCCCGGACACAGCTGGGTGTTGCCGTCCATCCTCCGTGCTCGCCGGACAGACCCCTGGGTTCTGACAGCTGCAGGCAGAGTGGTTGTCCTGTGGCGATGCCTCCACCAAGGGAGGTGGGGCTGGGCCTCATGAGGGGAGCAGGGGCTGGCATCTGCTTCTCGCCCTGCAGCCACACTCTGGGGGATCGGCCAGCATTAATGCCGCGTTGAGCGCTGTGTGGACGCCCCACATGGGAGCTGTCTGGGACCTTCCAGAATCCCCCGGATGGCGCTCTGTTTGCTGGAGAGGGCAGGACGGGGTCAGGGTGCCCAGCGACCGTGGGGCGGAGTTCAGAGCCTGTGTTCCCAGAGGACCCCCGCCAGGGCTGTGCCAGTCCCCACCCGCCGCACGTCTTGGGTGGGGGGCTCTCCGAGCAGGCCTCCCCAGTGGACAGGGCTCTGTGCTCACACCTGAGCGCTTACCCAGCCCCGCTGGACGGTCGGGCCCCTTCACAGCATCTCTCCTTGAGGCCGCCGTGGACGTGCCGGCACTTGGAGGAGACGCTATCAGTGGACAAGTGCAAAGGGGCCATGACATCATCCAGGGGACAGCGTGCCCCGAGCGCGCACTGTTGTCCCTGCAGGTGTGTGTGTGCTAAGACGCTTCAGTCGCATCTGACTCTGTGCGAACCCGCGGACTGCAGCCCGCCAGGCTCCTCTGTCCGTGGGATTCTCCAGGCAAGAAGACTGGAGTGGGTTGCCATGCCCTCCTCCAGGGGATCTTCCTGACCCAGGGATTGAACCTTTGTCTCTTACAGGTCCTGCAGTGGCAGGCGGGCTCTTTACCGCTGGCGCCACCTGGGTGCAGAGGAGTGAAGGAGGGCCCAGAGAAAACCCTCTCTTACAGTATTCTCAGAACCTGTGTGACCGCAAGCGGGCGGGTTTTCTACACCGGGCGGTTCTGACGCTCCTTGCCGTGAGCACAGACCTTCTGGGGCACAGCCTCGTGGCTGCCCCCACTTCACACACCTGTCACAGGGCAGGTTGTCATCTGTGCTTCTGACCTACCGGTTATAAACTGGGGGCTTCCCACCAGCCCTCCTTGGGTTCAGGAATCTGCTGGAACAGCCCACAGCACTCAGGTGAGCGCTTTGCCATCACCTGTTTGTTATGAAAGATGCCGCTCGGAGCAGTCCGGTGAAGAGGTGAACAGGGGAGGGCTGGGGAGGGGCAGCTTTCCCCACTGGGAGCACCTCTCCCCTGATCCTCTGTGTGCTCACCAACCTGGAAGCCCTCCGAACCCCGCAGTGAAGGGATGTCTATGGAGGCTTCATCTCGCTGGCGAGATTGATGTTAACTCAACCTCCAGCCACCCTCCCTTCCCAGGAGGAGGGGATATGAGGCTGAAAGTTCTGAATTTTCTTTCTTCTTTCTTTTAATATTTTGTCCACGCCGCACAGCTTATGGGGTCTTAGTTCCTTGACCACGGATTGAACCCACGCTCCCTGCATCGGAAGTGTGGTGTCTTAACCACTGGACCTCCAGGGAAGTCCTGGAAGTTCCAAGTTTCAAACCTGGTTTGACCTTTCTTGGTGACCAGCCCCCATCCTGAACTACCCATGAGCCCACCCAGAGTCACCTCGTTAGAACAAAAGACGCTCCTACGATCCAGGAAATCCCAAGGGTCTTAGAAGCTCTTTTATCAGGAACCGGGAGCAGAGACCAAATATATACATTTCTTTCAAAGGCACAGGGACAGAAGGTCACGGGGGACCCGCAGGCCCTGCAGCGTACCGGTTGTTCTGTGGGTATGCACACTGTTCCCAGCTTTACTGCAGAGATCTATCAGGTGCAGTGTCTGCTGGGAAGAGACAGGTCCCTGCAAACTTGTCTGAGCCGCCTGAATGCATTTCCTCTGGGCAGCGATGCAGACCGTGGCTCATAAGCGTCAGTGGGCACTGGAGCGTTGAAGCAGAGGAGGTGTGTTTGCCAGCGCGGAGTCCCGTCCCGCCTGCCCGGGGCTGTGATTCAGCAGGTCCGTGGAGTCCCAGGTACCGCCTGGAATCCTGATCCCGCCTGCCAGGGGCTGTGATTCAGCAGGTCCGTGGAGTCCCAGGTACCGCCTGGAATCCTGATCCCGCCTGCCCGGGGCTGTGATTCAGCAGGTCCGTGGAGTCCCAGGTACCGCCTGGAATCCTGATCCCGCCTCCCCGGGGTTGTGATTCGGCAGGTCCTGATGGTGACCAGGGTTCTCAGCTTCCGCCAACGCCCAGGTAATGCCACAGCTCAGGCCTGAGAGTCACGCCCTGGGCAACCCAGATGTGAGGCCTGGGCTGCAGGTTTTTATCTCCCCCAGGGGGCTGGCTGGGAGCAAAGGGTCGGCTAAGTGCCGGCTGGCCCTGGGCTGGACATAGGGACCCTCAGGAACGATGCTGTCTGTATGGGGGGGCAGGGTCTCCAAGGAGGGCAGGAGGGGACATGCGTATTTCCTGGGTACATACAATTGTCACAACTGATCGGGTTACACACTAAATACCATCATTTTGCCAACAAAGGTCCATCTAGTCAAGGCTACGGTTCTTCCAGTGGTCATGTATGGATGTGAGAGCTGGACCATAAAGAAAGCTGAACACTGAAGAATTGATGCTTTTGAACTGTGGTGTTGGAGAAGACTCTTGAGAGTCCCTTGGACTGCAAGGAGATCCAGCCAGTCCATCCTAAAGGAGATCAGTCCTGGGTGTTCATTGGAAGGACTGATGCTGAGGCTGAAACTCCAGTACTTTGGCCACCTGATGTGAAGAGCTGACTCATTTGAAAAGACCCTGATGCTGGGAAAGATTGAGGGCAGGAGGAAAAGGGGACGACAGAGAATGAGATGGCTGGATGGCATCACCGACTCGATGGACATGAGTTTGGGTAAACTCCGGGAGTTGGTGATTGGACAGGGAGGCCTGGCGCGCTGCGGTTCATGGGGTCGCACAGAGTGGGACCCGACTGAGCGACTGAGCTGAACTGAGCTGTAAGTGGATCATACTGGGATAGAGCTGTCAGCAGTTAACCTGTGCTCTGTCCCTCCATTGTACCAGCCACGTTTCAAGTACTCAGTAGCCGCATGTTGGGGGACACAGAGCATTTCGGTCCCCGAGGGAAGTCGTGGGGGCAGCGCCGCTCTGGGATCTGCCCCGGAGTGAGGCATCCCCTCCGTTTTGTTTTTCTTTATGTAAAAACGTACTTCTAGGACATCCCCAGTGGTCCAGTGGTTGAGACTCCGCCTTCCAGGCCAGGGGGCATTTGGATCAAACCAGGGTTTGATCCCTGGTTGGGAAACTAGGGTTCCACATGCTGTGGGGTGCAGCCAAAAGTTCAAAAGAGTATCAACCGAAAACAAATTTCCAAGGGGACTTGCCTGGTGGTCCATCCGCCTTACAGTGCAGAGGATACAGGTCTGATCCCTGGTCAGGGACTAAGATCCCACGTGGTGTCGGCAGCTACTGAGACACCGCATCGCAGCAGGTGAAGCCTGCAACGACAGAGCATGGTCACCGCCCCTGGAGAAAGCCTGTGTCCTGCAGTTAAGACCCAGCACAGCCAATAAAAGAAAGACGCCTGTATTTGCTGGTACACTGTGAGCGTGTGAATGGATCCTGTTCTCCAAACGTCGAAATAGTGGAGATCAGACCTGTGCTCCTGTGCTGTGGCCATGCCCAGCCAGACAGCTCAGGGCCCGCTTGCCAGGGATTCTGACAGGAGACCGTGACCCGCCCCCGCCAGCTGCAGCTTTGTCTCTAACTCTGTCCCACGTGGAAGGAAGCACCCAGCTGCCTCAGGATGGCCCTGTCCTGCTCAGGCGTTTGTAGACTTTTCCACGTTGTCTCCCCCAAGCGTTCTCGGATGCTGCTGTCCACCGGCTCTGGGCTCCACCTCCTTCGCCCGTTTCTTCGCAGCTGTGGGCAAGCGGCTCACTGGCCCGTTGTTTGTGAAGTGGGGTCAGTTCTAGTTGCATCATGGAGCTCCCACCGTGACGCTCCTCCGATTCTGTCTTCACGCGGAAGACCCGAGCCTGCGCCAGAGTAGACTTTGCTGGTTGCAGCCAAAATCCCGACACAACTGTAGCCCAGAGTTACAAGGGTTTACTCTCTCGCAAAGGAAGCAGGCAGTTCAGGGCATGTGTGACCCTGACACGGATTCATCAGGGCCTCAGGCTCCTCACGTCTTTCTTTCTGAATCCTCATCACTGGCTTCCAGCCTCAACCTTGCAGCCTGGCCCAAAATGGCAGCAAGAGTTCCAGCCATTGCTTCTCTATTCCCGGCAGTAGAGAGGATGGTGGAGGGGGAGCAGACTTATATAAGCAGACTTCGTGGAAGCTCCACGCACCATTCTGATTCCTTGATACTGTCCAGAGTGTAGTCATGTGACCTTGTATAGTTACAGGAAAGCCTTGGAAATGTGGCCTTTGGTACTGGGCTGTCCCTGATAGAGAGGGAGAGCCCCTAGTGGGGCTGGAGGATGAGAGGCCGCCAGCTGGGCTGCAGCTGAGTTTAGAAGAGCGAGTTCGTAAGCTCGTCCCTGCTGGCGTACACAGGGAGTTTGAAGTCAGTGCTTGTTTGGGGATTTCAGGGGACGCCTTCACAAACAGAAACAGTCTTCAGCTGCAGTTTCAGATTTGAAGAGAGGAGGGTCTGGGCGTCTTCTCTGACCCTGTGTACCTGTGTCTTTCATCTTCTCTAAGGTTCTCCCTTCCTCTTGGCCCAGGCGGGGTGTCTGGTCTGCACAGCTCTGGCCAGACGTTGTCAGGGATGGAAGGCACTGTCCAGCCGCTCCTGTGTGTGTGGCTGCCACCCCTTGCTAATATTTCGTGAGTGTTGGTTCATGTTGCACACTGTTCTGAGCACTTCCTGTGTGTAGCCTGTTGCCTGGGCCCCCATAGAGAGCAGCTGAGCCACACTTTTTGCAGATGCGCGGGGCTGTAAACCCGCAGAAATGAACGTGCCGCCTTCAACCACATCAAGGCCGAGGGGGAAACTGGACTGTGTCCAGGCACCGAAGTCTCGGTGGCTGTGGAGGTTGGTCTCCCCTGACCCATTTTGCAGGTGGGGAAACTGAGGCTCAGAGAGGTTGCTGGTCGTACTTGATCCTGCAGCTCAGCAGTGGAGGCACTGGATTTGACCCCGCTGGTGGGCTCTGGGGCTGAAACTCTGCCCTGGGAGTGACTTTCGCCAAGGACTTAGAAGAGGTGGCACGTGTCCACCCTGTCCCTGGGAAGGCAGAGGAGACGAGAAAGCCCAGCTCGGCATCAAGCTCCCAGCTCATCTCTACTGGGAGAGTTTGTCGGAAGGATTTGGCGGCCATTTTTCGTAGCAAGCTTTCCCTCCAAGGATGCAGGAGGGGGCAGGGCAGGCTTGTGCTTCATCCCATCGTGCTCTAGGCTCCTGTTTGGGGCCAAACATTGTGTGTGTGTGTGTTTGTTTTAATATTTATTTATTTGGCTGCACCAGGTCAAGGCCTTGTCGTGGAATGTGGGATCTAGTTCCCTGACAGGGATCGAACCCAGGCCCCTGCTTTGAAAGCGCAGAGTCTTGGCCACTGGACCGTCAGGGAAGTCCCCGGTCGTACACTGCGGGTTTCGTGACTTGAAGTCCACACGAGTCTCCTTTACTCTTCTGGCACCCCCCTGACCCCCGTCAGATCTGGGGTCCCGGGAGCTGGACCCCTGGTGGGGTCTGCTGCAGCAGGGCGCCCTGGCCTCCATCATGTTACTGGTGACTGGGCCCCGCGTGGGGGTCTCGGGGCCACAGGGCCTGCAGAACGCCCCCGGGTGAGGGGTATGCTCCTGCCCCACGGTTTGTAGACATGTCTGCCCTGGAGACCCGGGACAGGAAGGCCTCCCCGGTCCCCTTCAGGGCTCTGGAATTGACTTGCGGCTGCTGTCCAGCCCCCGGCTCTTGCTGGGCCATTAGGCCCGGAGGTTCCAGACTGCTCCGCGGAGGCCTTGGTCTTGGTGCCAGTTCTCATGACCTTGAGGGCTTTGCTGCTTCTGCTGTGGTTTTCTGTGGGGGACAGAGCCAGGGGCTGGCCATCCCTCTGGGGAGGTGATGACTGCCCGTCTCTCGGGGGGCAGGGCCCGGTGTCTGGCTTTGGGACAGCGCCAGCAAACAGTTCTCTGTGGTGCCAAGTGAACGGTGCTCTCGCACCAGGTCGGACGAGGGAGGCTTCTGCAAGAGGGTGGGGCCCGGGCATTCCCTGACTGGCTCCCTCACTGCCCAGACGGCTTCCCAGGGGGCTCAGATGGTAGAGAGCCTGCCTGCCAAGCAGGAGACCGGGTTTGATCCCTGGGTCGGGAAGATCCCCTGGAGAAGGGAATGACAATCCACAGGGTTCTTGCCTGGAGAATCCCATGGACAGAGGAGCCTGGCGGGCTACAGTCCCCGGAGGGGGGGGGGGGTCACACAGAGTCGGACGTAACTGAGCGCGCAGCAGGTGCTCCACACAGGGGCAGGTGGCTGCCGTGTGTTATCAAATGAAACGCCTTTGGCCGGGACCGTGTAAACAGGGCGGGACAGTGACTGTCACACAGGATCGGATACCACGGCCTCACAGGCCCGCATGGGGACCCCGCACGTCCGCCCCTGGGTTCTGTGCCTCGGGAGGCTGGCGTGACAGCAGGGACGCGTCCTTGGTCCAGTTCTTCCAGGCCGGGGCTTTCCCACACCCGGGTCGCGCCCAGCGCCCTCCCGGCGTCTCCCCTGCCCTTGGGGCTCCTCCTCGCACGGTCTAGGGGATGCCCACTCCTCGAGGAGCCGTCCATCCCATGGCTCTGCCCTCCCATGACAGCTGGATGTCAGAGGGCGGCCACGGGCCACGGAGGCGAAGGGGGGATGCGCGTCCACATTCCTGCTCGCTGGCCTTGGTGGGGCTCACAGGGGCGGCGAGTCCCGCGTGGTTGTTGAAATGCATCCTGCCCTCGGGGAGCTCCCAGTTGGAGCATGCGCCGTGAGGGCCCGGACTGGCCAGGGTGGACCCCGGGGGTCCTCGTCTGCTGGGGGGCATCGGGGTGTGCGGGAGGGTCTGGGAGGTGCCAGGAGGGTGGGGGGTCAGAGCCTCCCAGAGGAGGAGGCATGTCCACCAGCCTTGCTCTGGGGGCTGGCGGTGAGGCTGCGGTGTCGAGGGGGAGACCCTCCTGTCTCGAGTGGCTCCTCCCTCCACCCGTTCACTCCAGGGGCCTGGCTCCCCGCCCTCCGCCTGGGGCTCTGGCCCTGAGCGACCGCTGGCGGCACCGGGAGGGTCCGTGCTCTCCCAGCGGGGGCGGTGGGCCCTGTCTGGCCTTGCCCTCTGCTCTCTGGGGTGGGCAGCCCGGGGGTGGGAGGTGGGGAGTGCGTCCCGCGCCCTCCCGCCTGCACCGTCTGAGCCCCTCTGATCATCCCAGGCGCGTGGGGACTGCCTGCCACTCTTCTTTGTGGCTTCAGCCCGGTCCTTTTGAAACTCATTAGGCTTGGCATTTATTTACAAAGGCTGGTGCGGCCGCGCCGAGAGTGCGGTTTGATTTACGAGGCTGGAGGCCGCATCCAGGAAATGTCAGCGTCTCCCTCCGGAGTCTGTGTATCCGTCGCGGTTCTGGCGAGGCTCTCCGTCCCGTGAACCTGCTCCCAGCTGCTCCGCACCTTCGTCCCGCTTGGAGTCGCTCACCTGGTAGGTCTCTCGCCCTGCGGGACCAGCTGGGGTCGAGAGTCTCCTCCAGGTCACCAGGGTCAGCTGGGTAAGGCTGGGGGCCCCTCGCCCTGGGTATGGGGGCCAGGTGAGTCCAGAGCAGTCACTGGGCATGGGTAACGAGCCCCGCACGGGGAGTCTTCAGCTGCCCTGGGGGAGGAGCAGGGCCCCTGGGCTGTGCCCACCGGCCGTAATGACCAGAGCGCCGTGAGGTTTGCGCTCCTGTAGCACTGAGGACTTGGGTGCAAGCCCGCGGTTCTGTGCCCGGCTGGGCGTGGGCCCTGGGCAGGTGTCCTCTCTTCCCCGTGTCCTTGCAGGCGCATTTGGTGCCCTGGTTGAAGGAGGCGTGGGGGACAGTATGGATACCTGAGATCCAAGCCCCGCCTTCCGGTGGACACTGAGCTGCCAGCCTGATCAGAGAGGGGTGGTCTTGGGCTTGCCCGATGCCCTGGGCTGGCCCACCTTGTGGGCAGGGAGGTCTTGGGCGCGATCCCCTGGGCTGGCCCGGGGCCCCGCTCCCGCAGGTCACCGTGTCTGTCCGTGGTGAGGGGATGAGGGTTGGTCCCTGGTGTGTCCCAGCCGCTGTGACCGGGTGGGTCCCAGGTGTGCTGTGGGCAGGCTGGGCCTCCACGTGTCGGGAGAGAGGAGGCTGGGGGGCTCGGGTCTGGGCTCAGCCCCCAGGCGCCAGCGGATCTGGGGTTGGTGGTTGCCTTCCGTGCTGTCCCAGGGCTCTGTGACATGAGTCGTTGGGGATTTGGGGGCGATCTGGGTTTGTGTGCGGAGCCCGGGGCTTGGGTCAGTGTCTCGGTCTGGGGAGGGCGCCTGGCGGCCCCCAGGCGTGGTGACCGCGGCATTTTCACGTGCCTGGTTGCCGGGGAGTAAGAAGAGCCGGCTGTTTGAGGGAGATGGTGTGAAGGAGAGCCAGGGGCTGGATGGGTGGCCAGGTTGGCCTGAAGGGTGCTGGTGGGGAGACAGGCCCAGGCAGCGGGGGACAGACTGGGGGCCGCCCCCTCCGCCGGCCCCAGAGCCGCCGTTGCTGTTGTTGCACGGAGCGCGAGCTGGGGGTCTGGGGGCTTGGGAGACTGAGCTTGGCAGCTGGCCCGGCCCCCCGCCAGGAGAAGCCTCTGGTCTGTGCTTCTGCCCACGTGCTCCCGCAACACTCTCTCTCCCGTTTCGTGGGCACCCGCTGGGTTCAGCCCCAGCTCCTGGCTGTTCAGCGCAGCGGCACTGACCTGTCGGCCCTGCGTGCGGGCCGAGGGCGCCTTCCTTGAGCCTGGGTGGAAATGTCGTTTCCTGTTAGTCCAGACAGTGTTTTCAGGCCCTTTGATGCTTAGATATTTAACACCCTGAGGCTCAGAGAAAGCCTCTTTCTACCCCCCGCCCCGTGCTGCGGGGGCTTCTCGGGGAGGTGGGCTTCACAAGTCTTTCCAAAGAGATGGCTCGGCACCTCGGGCGAAATCTGTGGCCCCAAGACTCAGGGACAGTAAGGGACATTCGTGGGGGGAAGGACCGGGGGTCCTGGCTGCAGACTTGGCCTGGCGGGGGTGGAGGGGGAGGGACCCACCAGGCCTTGAACTGCAGCTGCGAACCCTGCGGCGGGCAGGGGCTGCCCTCACCAGCGGTAGGACGACCGTGCCCTCCCTGGGGCACACCGAGAGCTTGGTGTCTGAGGCCGGGTGCCCGGAACACAGTCTGTGCCCACGGATGCCACAGCCACTTTCGGAAGTCGAGGGAGCCACGTGGTGATGGGCAGGAGAGACTGCGGGCCTCTCCGGGGAATTAAGATCCCGTGCGAGCGGGTTCCCAGCCGTGCCCGGTAACGAGTGCAGCGTGGCTGGGTGAGGCTGGGGTGGGTCAGTGCCCGGCACTCAGGGCATCACACCACCTGGTTCCTGCCCGTGTGTCTGCTGCCCTCGGTGCAGATAGGGGTGCAGCGCCAGGCTGGTTCCACATGGCACGTGGTCGGAGCAATTGGACGTAATTCCTGTTTGCATTTCACGGGACCCCGGAGGACAGGATCAGATAACGAGGCACCCATCCTTGCTTTTGTGGGTACATCAGATGGGTTGAGGTTTTGAAAGGGGGGGTTCGGGATTATATGGTCTGCCTCTCCAAGCTCTTAGAGCCTCTAGAAAAAGGACTGGGTATTCAGTTCTCTGGGGGGTTAGCCCAGAAGAGGGAACCCTGGGCACTTCCTGTGACTTGGGGTGCAGAATACGCCCTGCTAGGGAGAAGCCCCAGAGGCAGGTTGCTTCCACCCTTTTCTCAGTGAAAGGATTTCACATTTCTTGGTCACCAAGACTTTATAAGCATTCAGAAACAGATGAAACTGTCAACTGTTTACTTAAATATTTAATTTCTTGATTTACTTACATTTTAGAAAGCACATGATTAAAAGTAACGCTAGTATGAAATCGTACTTTTCTGCTCACAGTTCATGAAATAGGTTTCTCCAGGTTCATCTGGCTGTCTTCAGGCTCAGGATCTTTGCATCCTGCGCCCCCTGGGACCGCCCCCACCCCTGCCTTGGGTTTGGTGGTCTCATGGGTGACTCCAGACCACCCCCAGTACTGGCACCCGTCTCTCGCCCTGACAACTCAGTCCAAAACCTTCTCAAAGGCTGGTTTTCAGGGATGCCCACACCTTGAGGTTAGACTTGAGTGACTCTTGGCTACATTTCTTTGCCTTTCTTTCCAAAACCAAATCCATGGGGTGACCTCCGTGAGCCCCCAGATTTCACAAATACAGATCTGGAAGGAAGGAACAGCTTATGGGAGGTTTTGGAATAAAACCAAAATGGATTCAAAATGTTGAATGGAAACGGAATGTGGCCTAAACGATCCCAGTGGTGTGCAAACATGGGGAGATGACCGAGCAGCCTCTGAAGGCCGTGCTAGGAGCGAAGTTAGCGCAAACTCAGGGACGTGAGCAGCAGGGCGGTGTGCGAGGCGGTGGCCTGCGCGGGGGTAGCCAGGAGCCGTCTGCGCACCCGGCTCTCGCACTCCTACAGAGGCGCTCAGGAAGGAGGCGTGAACTCGGATGACAGTTCTGGCCTTTTCTAGGGACTTTATGCCAACTCGTAGGAGCCAATGCTCTCACTTAAAAAACAACAACCCAAACAAACAGCTTTATTGAGATAGAGCTCACACGCTGCGGAGCCCCTCCTTGTAAAGTGTACAGCTGAGTGATTTTTACTGCATATAATTCACAGAGCTGTACAGCCACCGCCGCTGTCTAATTCTGGGTCATTTTCGTCTCCCTAAAATACACCCTGTGCCCGTCAGCTGTCCCTCCCCATCCCCCCTCCAGGCCCCCGGCCATCACTGGGCTGCTCTCTGCCTCCGTGGACCACCCCGCCCCGCCCCCCGCTCTGGACGTTTTGTGTGAATGGAATCCTACAAAAGGTGGCCTCCTGGCCCTGGCTTCTCTTGCCGGGATGGTTGGGAGGTTTGTCCATCTCGGGTCAGAATGCGTTCCCCTGGGTGTG
The DNA here is from genome assembly GCF_016772045.2 of Ovis aries. NCBI lineage: Eukaryota > Metazoa > Chordata > Mammalia > Artiodactyla > Bovidae > Ovis > Ovis aries. Next base: position 2,256,890 of record NC_056056.1, read on the forward strand.
CCGCGTGTTGCTCATCCGTTTCTCTGCTGATGGACGTGTGGGCTGACCGTTCATTCTTGTTTGTTTCCGTCGCAGTGGTTAATTATACATGCATGCGTGTGTCCTCCGTCGCCCAGTTGTGTGCAACTCTTGAGATCCCATGGACTGCAGCCCGCCAGGCTCCGCTGTCCATGGGATTCTCCCGGCAAGAATACTGGAGCGGGTTGCCGTGCCCTCCTCCAGGGGACCTTCTGACTCGGGGATCGAGCCCGGGCCTTCTGCATTGGCAGATGGATTCTTTACCACCGAGCCACCAGGGACGCCCCCAGTTGTGTATGTACACACGGCCAACAAGCAGTCGAGCTCTGGGCTTGCGTGGAGACGGCAGGGCTGCACTGCTTAGCCGCGCCTTTACCTCCCCCTGGGCTCCTTCCAGGCTCTGCGTGGCGTGCCCCTCGCCCTGGCTCTGGAGTCACTAGCCTTAAACGTCTGCGTTCTTGCTGCAGGTCAGCCTCTGCCTCCCTCCCCGCCAGTCTTCCTTCCACACTTGCCCTTGTGATCTTCTCCCCGTGTCTCCCTCCCCTCGCTCGGTGTCTCCAGAACACTCCCTTCCTTCCTGCCTTCCCGTCCAGCTGCTCTAAGGCTGCTGGCAGCGCATTCGGCCCTGACCACTGCGCCCTCTGGCCTTCGCCCTGGGGGCCTTGGGTGTGGAGTGTGGAGCTGCGCTCAGCACTTGGACTGTGCCTGTGGTCGCCGCGGGCCCCGGAGGGCGGCAGGTGCCTTTTCTCCTCTGGGCCCCGCGTCACGAGCTCTTATTCTCCCTGGGCATCGTGGTCCAGGTGCCAGGGTCCACGGCCCCCTTGGTGGGCTGTGTTCTAGAGAGCGGCCCACGGCTTTGCTGAGATTCTCAGCGGGTTCCGAGGGCCCTGGGTGAATAATCCACCTGAGTAAGCTGGGGGGTGTCCCTCCTCCGGTCCTGGCCCGAGCCCCTCCTATGCCCCCTTCCTGCTGCGGACTCGGGCCCTGGCTGCCCAGCCTGTCTGCATCTGTGCTGGGGTCTGATGCAGGCCCATGGCCCGGACAGCATCCACTCCGGACGACCCCGTGGCTGCCCTTTGCTGGGCCCTGCCTCAGGTAGTGGAATCATCAGCAATCTTTGCAGGCTGGCTCTTGGGGACCCTGGAACCGACTGGCCAGGTGACCTTGGGCAAGGGACTTGGCTCTGTCCTCGCAGCGCGAGTGTGTGTACAGGGCTGAGCTTCCTCTGCAGGGCGTCCGCTTTCCCTGCCCCCTCGGCCTCCTACCCCTGTTTCCAAAGTAAACAGAGGCCTGTTTGTGTTCGGAGGACGCTCCCAGCTCACAGACTGCCCGCCTCGGCTTGAGCCGGGCTGGCCTTAGATCAGTGCACAGCCCCACACTCACCCTGGGGCTCGGCCGAGGGGCCCCACGGACCCTCACACGGGGTCTCACAGCTCCCCTCCAGCTCCCCCCCACACCCATCTCTTCGTCCCCTCCAGGCCTCCCCTCCCTCCTTCCCCTCCCCACCCAGGATGATGGGGCAGGGCTGAGTCACCAGCCTCCTCCTGCCTCTTTCTTTTGCTTCTCCTTCGTCTCCTGGTTCCGACCGCTCCTTGTGTGAGATGTCAGCCCCACGTCTGGAATGTTCTCTGGAACAAGCCTTCCTTCGGCCCCCCTGGGCCTGCTGGACCAAGCCCTAGGGCTCAGTGACCGCTGGGGAAGCCTGGGGAAGCAAGCCGAGCACGTGTTGCTGCAGACCCCAGGAGGGTGGCTGGTGGGCTCACGTGCCCCCTGGAAGGAATCGCCTCTGGTCCTTTCAGAGTCCTGCCTCTGGTCCAGCACCAGAGCCGCCCCGGGCCCGCAGCCTGACACGGGGGCCGGGCTGGAGTGGGCCGTGGGTCCTCCCTTCCTCTGTTGAGGGTCTGCAGGGCTGGCACGGGAGAGGCTGCTCAGAGTCCTGGGGGGTTCCCTCCATTCTCGGGGGTTGGGCAGGGAGCAGAGGCTGGGGGCAGGCGTGGCTTCATGTCCCAGCGCGGCTGGTGCTGCAGGCGGGCTTGGCCCGGGGTCAGACTTCTGCTCTCTATCCTTGCCCGACTCAGCCTCACCCCGTGTGGTGTGGTCACCGGGCCTGGGGGTCGGGCACTTGACTTAGGATCCAGTGCCTCAGGCTGGCCTGTGACTGACTTTGTCTTTTATCGTGTCCTTGTCCTCTGACCTTGATGCCGTGTCCGTGCTGCGCCCTGAGTCCCTGCCCTGCGTCCCACAGCCTGTGTCCCGGCCCAGCACGGTGAGCGGAGCCCGGCTGACCCCTGTCCTGGACAGTTGGGTCAGGAGCTGGTCAGGGGTGCTGGCTGGAGCCGGATACTGGGGGCAGAGGAGGCTGGCTTGTGGTCCTGGGAGGTGGTGGGTGGACAGGGAAAGCTGGTCAGGAGGAGAGGGCAGGAGAGAGCTGGAGTGAGGGGGCAGAGGGGACACTGCCTGGAGGAGCTGAGTTTGGAGACAGAGTCCCCCGAGGCGGCCCTGACTGTCTCCCTGGACCCAGGCTGCTCCTGCCTGTCTGATTCTCACCTGCAAGAGCCTAGCGAGAAGTTTCATTTCTTTTTTACTTTTCTTGTTTTTGCAAGTCTATCTTATTTCATTTGAACTTCCTCTCTTCAGACCAGAAAATGCCCAAAGGAATATTAGGAGATCTGAATATCTTGTACATCAATTATAGAAGGTGGCCAGTCCTCACTGGCTGCTAGTGAGATAGGTGTGGCTGCTGAAACAGGAGGTCTTTTAAAAGCAGCAGCAGAACAGTCCAGAGGCTTTCTCTCTTCAGGGCAGAAGTCCAGGCTGCACCACAGTCCCCACGGCTCAGGCCCCAGGATCCCTTGCTGTGCCAGTCCCGACCCTGGCACGTGACCTCCTCGTGGTGCATGACAGCTGCTTGGTTTCTGCCATCACACCAACGCTACATTCTGTGCATTAGGGAAGGAAAAGGAGAAAGCAGAACTTTTCTTTTAAGAGGGAGGGTCTTCCTCACACCTTTTTCTTTCTCCCTTGCTGTTTAGAACATGGTTACAAGGTCATGTCTGGCTGCAGGGGAGGATGGGAAGTGGGATCAGTTGCCCAGCAGCCCCGTGTTCATCTGGAACTCATCTCCCACCAAAGAGGGAGAGGGAGCTGGGGGTAGGGTGGCCAGGAGTCTGCACAGATGAGGACAGCTAAGCCCCGGTTCCTTCCCTCTCGTGGGTTTTTTTCCCTCGGCTTCTCTTGAGGCAGAGAAATCTGATCAGGAGCTGGAAATCACGGTATGTTTACACTGCTGGGCTCATTGAAAGTATTACCCCTTGAGTCCTGACAGCTGGTGTGAGGTGGCTTCCATCAGCCCTTTTTTACAGACGGGGAGACCGAGGCATAGACCACCCTGTGCACTCACGCAGGGCTGGGTTCATGGCCAGAGCCGCCAGACTCCACAGCAGGAGCCGCCCGCAGGCTCCATCTTTGACTCACACCCTGGTTTCACCCCCTAAAGCCTCGGCCCAGTACCTCTCTCATGGGCCCGAGCTTGCCACAGCCCCTGAGGGCCACCCTCATGCCCGTGTGCGCCCGGATGCTGCTAATTAGCCTGGCCTGGTCCCCCCGCCAGCTCTACTGCTCCTTCCACTGCAGAGATAATCGCTTGAGGGGTCATCTCAGGGCTGGTCCCTCTGGGTCATGTATTATTCACGAGAAACACTAATAATCCCAGTCTTCCTCCGCGGAGGCTGTGGGCTCCCCTGTCTTATATGCGTATTAGTATTCGGAGAGCTCGTCAAGCACCACCTACCACATTTGGAAGGCCCGATTTGGTTGAACAGGGGTACAGGGAAGAAACCAGAAGATGCATGCTTCTAAATGAAAGGCCTCGTGAGTGGATGTGTGTGTGTAAGTCACTCAGTCGTGTCCGAGTCTTTGTGACGCTGTGACCTGGAGCCCGCCAGGCTTCTCTGTCCATGGGATTCTCCAGGCAAGAAGACTGGAGTGGGTTCCCATTCCCTTCTCCAGGGAATCTTCCCGACCCAGGGATAAAACCTGGATCTCCCTCATTGCAGGCAGATTCTTTACCACTGAGCCACCAGGAAAATGGCCTCAGAGGTCCTTCTGGGTGTCGTGTCCCTGAGACCCTTTGGTCTGCGCTCTCCTGATAGGGTGGCGGCCTCGATTATTCTAATTTCCTGGACAAGGATCTCAGGGTCACACGGCACTTGTTCCCGCGTTTCTGGCCTCTAGTCCATGGTTTTGGAGAAGGAAATGGCACCCCACTCCAGCATACCTGCCTGGGAGATCCCATGGACAGAGGAGCCTGGCGGGCTGCAGTCCCTGGAGCCCCAGAGAGCCGGGCATGACCCAACAACTAAAGATCAGCAACTGCAGTTCCTTGGTTTTGACCTTGGGCACGACCTGAGCAAGACCTGGTCTCTCTGGGCCTCGAATTCCCAAGTTGAGGGCAGAAGAGAAGATGGTGACCCCTTCCAGCTCAGAGGCCCAGGCCCTTGTCCCCCTCCATCCCTCAGACCTCCCCATCTCTTCGTGGAGAAGGTCAGAGGGGAGACTTCTGGAGGTCGAGTCCCTGCACCCCACCCCCACCCCCACCCCGGGCGCTCAGGCCTGACCCCTGTGTGGCCCCAGGCAGGGAGGAGCGTGCCGACCACTCCGTTTAAATGGCAGTGATGCGTGTCTTCCTGAATGTCCAGCCGCGTCACCAGGCCCCAGCCCTTTAATCGGGAGAAGTGGCGCTTCTGTCTCTGCAGAGGGGAAGGAATTGAATTGTGTGTGCGTGCGATTAATCTCGCTAATGGCAGCCTCTCTGGATTTGGGGGTTAGATGTTGAGTATATTGAAGCCAGCTGCTGGGATGATGGCCTTTGGAACAAATCAATTAGCTCAGGCTTACGGTACTAATTGGGTAACATCCGGAATTGCTCTGCTGTGATGCTTTGGAGGACGTTGGTATCGCCTGGCCGCAGCGAGGCAGAGGGCGGATGCAGTGTTTCTACGGAAGGCACTCGGGGTGGCCTGGCCTGTTAGGAATTGGGAGGGCACATCGTGATCTTGTTCCCACGTGCCGAAGGGGCGGAGTGTACACTCACTCAGGGGCTGGGGGCGGAGTGTACACTCACTCAGGGGCTGAAGGGGCGGTGTGTACACTCACTCAGGGGCTGCGGGGGCGGTGTGTACACTCACTCAGGGGCTGGGGGCGGAGTGTACACTCACTCAGGGGCTGGGGGCGGAGTGTACACTCACTCAGGGGCTGAAGGGGCGGTGTGTACACTCACTCAGGGGCTGCGGGGGTGGTGTGTACACTCACTCAGGGGCTGCGGGGGTGGTGTGTACACTCACTCAGGGGCTCTGGGGTGGTGTGTGCCCTCACTCAGCAACTGCGGGGGCGGTGTGTATGCTCACTCGGGCTGCGGGCGGTGTGTACGCTCACTCAGTGACTGTGGGGGCAGTGTGTACACTCACTCAGGGGCTGGGGGCGGTGTGTACACTCACTCAGGGGCTGCAGGGGCGGAGTGTACACTCACTCAGTGACTGGGGGCGGTGTGTACACTCAGGCTGAAGCGGCGGTGTGTACACTCACTCAGGGGCTGCGGGGCAGTGTGTACACTCACTCTGTGACTGGGGGCGGTGTGTACACTCAGGGGCTGCAGGGGTGGTGTGTACACTGACTCAGAGGCTCAGGGGCGGTGTGTACACTCACTCAGGGGCTCTGGGGCGGAGTGTGCCCTCACTCAGCAACTGCGGGGGCGGTGTGTATGCTCACTCGGGCTGCGGGCGGTGTGTACGCTCACTCAGTGACTGTGTGGGCGGTGTGTACACTCACTCAGGGGCTCGGGGGCAGTGTGTGCCCTCACTCAGCGGCTGTGTGGGTGGTGTGTATGCTCACTCAGTGGCTGCAGGGGTGGTGTGTGCCCTCACTTGCTGGCTGAGGGGTGGTGTGTACACTCACTCAGGGGCTGCAGGGGCGGTGTGTACACTCACTCAGGGGCTGCGGGGGCGGTGTGTACGCTCACTCAGGGGCTGCGGGGGCGGTGTGTACGCTCAGTGGCTTAGCTGTGTAGACCACAGCCAGCGTGTACCTTGCAGCCTCGCTGAAGTGTGAGCTCCGTGCCCTTGAGTACATCTACCTTGTGCAGCCTCCCCGCCTCCCGCCGAGGCAGAGCAGGCCGGCGCAGTAGTTACGGCGCTCGACGCAGCCTGAGCTCTGGGCTGTTGCCCCAGGGGGCAGGGCCAGCTTCAGGGTGATGCGTGGTTCACAGCTTTTGCTGAGGAGGGCTGCCCGAGGGGACGGGGGCCAGACCGGCTCACCTGTGCCCGCAGAAGGCAGGCCAGGGGGCCCAGGCGTCTCTGGGGGCATGGGGACAGGGAGCCCCATCAGATGTCGAGGTGTCTCCCCGGGGACCCCGATGGGCTCATTTCATCCCAGATGATACGCAGAGCGTGGAGCAGCTGGGACCCGAGTCCAGGTCTGACCTCACTCCCTGCAGGCTGGGACTCCCAGTACCTTCCTGTCCAAGCTGGGCGGGGCTGGGGGTTGGGGCAGGGGGGAGCCCCCTTCAGCACCCCGTGCAGTGGAGGGGCTGCTTTCTTTCAAGGACATTGGTTGTTGTTTGCTCTGGAAGGTCTCTCTCTCTCCTCGGGGGCAGGTGGCAGGAAGCTGACCCAGCACCCTGGACTTCTGTCCCATCTGCTTCTGGGGTTGTCCTGGGTGGGGAACTGGGGGTCCCCGGGTGGTGGCAGGGATGCTCTGTGGCCCCCGCACCCAGCGTGACCTCGAGAAGTCACCTCCCCTCCGGGCCTCCATCTCTCATCTTGAAAGGGCTCGACGTCCTCCGGAAGTGGAGCTGGGCTGGTGGGCGGCCGCGGTGGGGACCCTCTAGTCACTGTGGCCGGTGCTCCAGGCCCCGTGTCCCCCTCCTGCCATCTGTGGGCGCTGGGGGCCAGGAGGGTGCTCATCAGGAAGGCCGAGCGGGCTCTCCTAGCCCCTCCTGGGATGAATGTGGGGCTTGGTGGGGGAGTCCTCAGGGGCGGGGGGCTGCTGTCTGGCAACTGTTGTTTTTAGAGAGGTGGGTTGATAGGACCCCGGGAGTTCCACGGGCCCAGCTGGCCACAGCTCTGAAAGCCTGGCTACTTCCCTCCCTGGGAACCGTGGGCGGGTGGGCGGGTGGGCTTGGAGCAGCTGGGGCTGGCTTTGTTCCCCATTCCAGGGGCCTGTGTGCCTCGCGGGCCCCGCCCCCGCCGCCTCCCTGGGTGGTGTTATTTATGCTTCCAGGCAATTAGCTTCTGCAGGGAATCCCCAAGGGCTCTGTGCAGGGGAAGGGGTCTCTTCCCCTGAATGGGCCCAGCAGATGGCCCCCGGCCCGCCCCCGCCCAGAGGAGGCTCGTGATGGGTCCTGCTGTCCCCCGGTCTTGCCAGGCGGCTGCCTTGCATGCTGGCTCCCTCCTCTGAGTGGGCCTGAGCCCTGGCACCCTTTCTGGGGTTGACACTCCCACCGGTAGGTTACCCGCTGTCATGGGGGAGAGGGACCAGCCTTTGGGTCCTCAGTCCTGTCTGGGTCCCGCCAAGAGTGCCCCTCTGTGTGACCTGGGAAGAAAGTCCTACACTCCGGGTGGGGGCGGGCCGAGAGGGTGCCTGCCGGGCAGCGTGCGTCCCGGAGCCCCCCTCCGCGGTTTGGAGAACTTGTGCTCATCTGACTTGACCCCCGGCCCGAGCCGGGTGGCTGGGGATCCTGGTAGATTTCCGGGGAGTGTGGGTGCGAGAGCAGCCTTCTGTGCTTGCTGAATGAGCACAAAAGGTGGAAGCGCCAGCTTGCGGAGACCTGTCCTGCCGCAGGGGATTAGCTCTTGAGGGGTGAGATCTGCGCCTGTGGGCCCCAGGGAGGAGCAGCTCTGCTTGCCCCACGGCCTGTCTTCCGTCCTTGTCTCCTGGAGGGGAAGCGGTGTGCCCCCCCGTGGCCCTCGCAGACCCCGACCCACAGGGAGGAGAGCTTGCTCCCGGTGCCTGGCGTCCGGGACCACCCCCTGTCTGCTCAGGCCGAGCGGGTGTGAGCCGCACTCACGCCTCTCTCTCCCTGGGCTGCCGCAGGCAGGTGACGCAGCCTCTCTGAATCTGCTGTAGGCACGTGGCGTGGGGTTACCGCCGCTCCCTCCTCGGGAGGCTGGGGCGTGAGCTGGGTGGCCTGACCTATGCTGGTCCCCAGATTCCTGTTTTTGGCCAAGCTGTGCTGGGACCTGGGGCTGCCCGTGCGGACCTCGGCCTGGGAGGCGTGGAGGCCGCCTGCTGGCTGTGGTTGAGGGGTATGATATGTGATTCTGGGCCCCTAGGGGCCTGTGCGGACGGTTCTCTGTCTGCTGGGGCTCAGAGCACAAGGCCTGCACCTCTGTGTGCCCGGCTGACCTGCCCTCATGTACTTGGCTGACCTGCCCCCGTGTGTGTGGCTGACCTGCCCCTGTGTGCCCAGCTGACCTGGCTCCTCAGCGTTGGCTGAGTGGGAGCTGGCGTGTGCACGTGTTGTGGGTCAGGGACGCTGTGCCTCCCGGGGTCTGAGGGCCTGGCTTGGGAAGGGCAGCCCTGTGCATAGGGGAGGGGGCAACCGTGGCGCGAGTCACAGGCGAGGCCGCTGCAGGCTGGGGTCCTGGGCCCGCCAGGGCTTTGTACAAAGTGCCCCGGGGCCCGAGCCTCCCTGGCCTGGTGTGCTCTCTGTCTCGGGGGTCATCACTGTGCCTGCTGAGGTGCTGGGCGGCCCCGAGGGTCAGCGAGTCCTCAAGGATGCCAGGGGCCCAGCCTGGTGAGTGGCGGCCCGCAGGCAGGTGGGCGGTGGGCCCCGCGCTGCAGTGGGCGGCAGGGTCAGCCCAGCGGCCCTCAGGGCGAGCCCTGAGCAGACGCAAGTTCTGCCAAGTCCTCCCTGAAGGGAGCTGGGGTGCTCTCTGCATCGTTCCTAAGGGCCTCATTGCCGCTCTCAGCCTCCTGGAAACCCGTGACAGTGACTGCTGACGATGACGAGCCCTTAGCGGCTCCTCCTGCGGGCCACGGGCCCTCCCTGTGCCTGGCACACACATCCCGTTTCCACGCTGACCCAGGGAGATGAGCACGAGTTATTCACACCCACGAGCCTTCAGTTACTGGCTGGGGAAGCCAAGGCAGGGTGGGGTGGTGGGGCCTGGACGGGCCGGCTCCAGGCCACCTTGGGGGCCCGCCTTGCCCCAGTGCCCGCTGCAGATCAGGCTGGAGCTTCCTGGGGCTTGCTAGGTGCCTGCAACGCTCAGGTTCCTTAGCCCGGCCTGGAGCCCCCAGACCCGCGGTGACCCTGCCCCTTGGTTCCAGGCCCTGGGGACGCCTCCTTCACCCCGTGATGGTGAGGGAGGTGACGCCACCCCAAGGGGCATGGGATGGGCAAACCCTGGTCGCAGCCCCAGGGCAGAAGGACCTTGAGGTGGACCCTGAAGGCTGATGGGGGGGGTTTTTTCCCATTTCAAGGTGGCCCCTGAGGGTCCCCGAGGCCCATCAAGCAGCGTCAGACTCCCCTCCCATGTGAGGTGCCGGGTCCAGGGACCCTCAGACTGGAAGGAGTGTCAGACTGAGGGGTGGGAAGCCCCTGGAGATGCTGCTGCCTGTGCTCAGGTCTCGGAGTGCACACAGCCCCTGGGGTGGGAGGGTGGGGGGCTGCTCCCTGCTCCTCCTGCTGCTGGGGCCCCCAGGCGCCACCTTGGGCCAGGCCCGCCCACCTGAGGCCTCGGGGAGACAAGGCCCTTGGCCTTGGGGTGCAGGGTCCTAGGGAGGTGTGCCTGGGGGAGTTCTCCCGTTGGAGAAAGTTCGTCGGTTTTTTCGCTGTAAGTTTGGGCTGGGTGTCCAAGAGGGAGCTGCAGAGCGCGATGCCCTCCATGCTGGGGCCCCTCCGGCCTCTGGACTCAGGCCTTGTATATGCAGTGAGCTCCAGGCCCGGCTGCTGCTGGCGTCGTGATGGTTCGTGACCCGTCGTAGGGATCCCCCGCGAGGCTGGACGCGGGGCTGAGACCCGTGTGCTCAGCAGGAGTCCCTCTGCTGGCGTCCAGGCCGAGAGCTCCTGGACACGCAGCGCTCGGCTGGAGCCTCGCTCGCTGCCTGAGCCCGGGCAGGGGTGTGGACGGGCACTGGTTCTAGCCTGAGCCTTGGGCCCCCGGCGCTGGCCCAAGCACGCCCCCAGGCCAGCGAGCCGCGCGTGTCCCTTCCTCCTCCCCTCGCTGTCAGGGAGGAGTGACTATTTGGTCACAAGTGGGGGCCTTGGGGTGAGCCCCCAGGCCGGTTCCCGCTGAGCTTGCCCAGTGGGCCGGGTTCTGGGCTGGGCTGTGGGCGGAGGAGTGTGCGGTGCCCACCTGTGGGTGTGGATCCCGGGCCTGTCTGAGGGAGCCGCTCCCGGGGGCTGTGTGTCTGGCTGGGAGCGCGGGGGTCCAGGTTAGGGAGACCAGGGTGGCTCTCGATGGGAATGTGACCTGGAGCCCTGGGGGTGGCTCCCTGGGTCTCAAGCTGGACTGTGAGGGTCCTGCCTGGGCTGTTGCTGGCTGTGCCCAGAGGCTGCCCCGCCACCCTGCGAGGCCTTTGCGGTGTCCCCCGGGATGGGGGAGACTCCTTGGTCCTGGGGGGCAGGCAGGCCCAGAAGCTAAACAGACACATTGGAGCCCAGGAGAGTCGCCCAGGGCAAAACAGAAAGCAGCCCGTGGGTTTGGCACAGTCACTGAGCTCCCCTCTGCTGGTTTTGTGTGTGTGGCGGCGGGGAGGTGTGCCCTCTGTCCCGGCCTCCCTGGGGCTTTTGCTGGCTCTTAAGTCCTCCTCAGGCAACTGGCTCTGCTCTGGGCCGCGTCAGGCCTCCCCGCCCCAGCCCCAGAGGGGAGCAGCCTCCGTGCGAGCTCGTCTGAGATTTGCTGCCCGAGGTTTCTCCTGTTGTCCAGTGTGGTCCTTGCAGCGGTGGGTCCCCAGGGCAGCAGGGGGCTGTGGTCTGGGCTTTGAGCACCTGAGCTGGGTGGTCACCGACTGGCGCCTTGGGGGGAACTGGATGAAGAGTCCTGGCTCCCTCCAGCCCGGAGAGAAGTGGGAACCGCTTGGGGGCAGCGCAGAGCGCGAGCTTGCCTCCTGGTGGACCACCTTGGGGTGGTGGGCTGGTGCAAGGCCTTTGTCTCAGAGCTGCCCACACAGGCCGGGCCGGGGGACATTGGCTATCACCTGTCACCTGGGGCTGCGCCTCGGGAGGAGGTCTGCCCTGGGCTCATGCACAGTCGGTGGGCAGACGGACGGGGGTTGTCCACCCCTTGTGCTGCCTGACCACGTAAGGGCCTCCTCCTGAGCGCACAGTGGGCTCGCAGAAGCTCAGGCGGCTGCTCTGCCGCCCGCGGGCGAGTTGGTGTTTTCAGATCTGCTCTTGTCTGGGGATTAAAGAGCTATGAACAGCCTGGAGCACTGGGCCACGGCCACTCATCCGTGTGACAGGGACGCCTGAACACACAGACCTTGAAGTCGCCTGAGAAGGCAGGGTGGGCAGCAGGGGCCGCCTCCAGGGTGACTGGATCAGGGCCAGGCAGGTGGCCTTCGGGCCGCATGTGTCCCCCTTGGCCCCTGCTCTGGGAGGAGGTTCACTCTGGGGCAGCTGGAGCCACTGCTTCGGAAAAGATTCACAGGTTTTGAGTATGTGGCTCCTGTCTTCCCAGTGTGCAGAGAGGCCTCTGCAGGGACCTGAGTCAGCCCTGCCCCCTGCCACCCCGCCTGTGCGGCCAGAGCTGCTGGACCCGCCGTGGCTGGAGTGAAGTCTCTGGGGTTACAGGGACAAGGATGAGCCAGGGGCAGCCCTGAACCTTCCCCTCCTATGTAGCCTCCTTCGTGCCCTGCCTGGCTGGGCTGCAGTGGGGGAAGCTGCGTGCAGACCTGGGGCCAGGTGGCAGCGTGCCTGGGCGACCCCTGCCTGTCTGCGGGCGTCTCCTTCCTGTACGTTTCGGCTTCTCACCCTGCATCCCATCAGAAGGCCTTGAGCTGCGTGTCTTCGAATGAATAGATCTGATTAAATGTCTTTGAACTCTCTAGATTTAAAGGTAGCGGTTTTCTGAAACATAACTTCTCAAGGTATCCTGCGCTTGCAACAAAAGGCATCTGTTATACAGGGACAGTTTGGTGAGTTCCCAGGTAACCAGGCAGCCAGGGTTAAGAGACAGGAACACCTGGGAGTTCCCGCCGCACCCCATGGGCGGGAGGGCCGCCCCATCGGCCCGAAGCGTATGGAGGGACTCGAGAGGGCAGTCGGCTGACTGCAGTGAGGCCTGAGGGACGGAAGAAAGTCATCTTGGATGAGTGACCTTCGAGGGGCGCCTGGAGGAGGCTGGGGTCAGGCAGGAGGGGCGGGTGCTCCCAGTGGAGGGGCAGCCGGGTGCGCTGGAGCGTGAGTCACGGCAGGAAGAGGTGGCACGCACGCTCACTGCCCTCGCTCACCGGGGCCTCCCCCGGGGCCTGGCAGGCGTGCGCAGGCCCGCGTGTCGCTGTTCGTTTTATTCTGCCTCAGTTCCAGTGTCCTGGTTGCTCGCCGTGCATTTTGGATGCCCTCTTCACAGCCGCAAGAGTTGCTGGGACCCGTGTAAGCCAAGCTACCAGTTGTCTGCGGGCCTCAGTTCAGTTCAGCTCAGTTGCATCCCACTCTGCGACCCCACGGACTGCAGCACGCCAGGCCTCTCTGTCCATCACCAACTCCCGAAGTTTACTCAAACTCATGTCCATTGAGTCAGTGATGCCATCCAGCCATCTCATCCTCTGGCGTCCCCTTCTCCTCCCACCTTCAACCTTTCCCAGCAACAGGGTCTTTTTCCAATGAGTCTGTTTTTTTGCATCAGGTGGCCAAAGTATTGGAGCTTCAGCTTCAGTATCAGCCCTTCCAATGAATATTCGGGACTGATTTCCTTTAGAATGGACTAGTTGGATCTCCTTGCAGTCCAAGGGACTCTCAAGAGTCTTCTCCAACACCACAGTTCAAAAGCCTCCATTCTTCGGCGCTCAGCCTTCTCTATGGTCCCGCTCTCGCCTGTGGGCCCCAGGTGGAGCTTTTGCGGTGCCCTTGACCTCCAGAGTGGCCCTGGATCCGGGAAGCCTACTGGTCTGATCGCCTGTGCTGTGGCAGCACCAGCTCCTTGCGTGCCTCCTGAGGTGGGCTCACTACCCTAGGTGGCAGCCCTGGTTTCTCCCTGGGGGCTGCTCCCACGGAGCCCAGGCCTGCCGTGGTGGGGCAGTGAGGGGTCAGCACAGTGGGTTTTTAAGCAGGTTCCTGGTAGTGTTCACGGACCCCAGCTGGCTCCGCTGCCTCCCCCAACTTCCTGCTGTGTGGCCCCTGCAGTCATCTCACCAGCCCCAGGCTGGACTTCATGCAGAGCCAGGACCCTCCACGAATCATTGTCCAGTTCAGTTCAGTTCAGTGGCTCAGTCGTGTCTGACTCTTTGCGATCCCATGAATCGCAGCACGCCAGGCCTCCCTGTTCATCACCATCTCCCAGAGTTCACTCAGACTCACGTCCATCGAGTCCGTGATGCCATCCAGCCATCTCATCCTCTCTCGTCCCCTTCTCCTCCTGCCCCCAATCCCTCCCAGCATCAGAGTCTTTTCCAATGAGTCAACTCTTTGCATGAGGTGGCCAAAGTACTGGAGTTTCAGCTTTAGCATCATTCCCTCCAAAGAACTCCCAGGGTTGATCTCCTTCAGAATGGACTGGTTGGATCTCCCTGCAGTCCAAGGGACTCTCAAGAGTCTTCTCCAACACCACAGTTCAAAAGCATCAATTCTTCGGCGCTCAGCCTTCTTCACAGTCCAACTCTCACATCCATACATGACCACAGGAAAAACCATAGCCTTGACTAGATGGATCTTAGTCGGCAAAGTGGTGTCTCTGCTTTTGAATATACTATCTAGGTTGGTCATAACTTTTCTTCCAAGGAGTAAGCATCTTTTAATCTCATGACTGCAGTCACCATCTGCAGTGATTTTGGAGCCCCCCAAAATAAAGTCTGACACTGTTTCCACTGTTTCCCCATCTATTTCCCATGAAGTGATGGGACCGGATGCCATGATGTTAGTTTTCTGAATGTTGAGCTTTAGGCCAACTTTTTCACTCTCCTCTTTTACTTTCATCAAGAGGCTTTTTAGCTCCTCTTCACTTTCTGCCATAAGGGTGGTGTCATCTGCATATCTGAGGTTATTGATATTTCTCCCGGCAATCTTGATTCCAGCTTGTGCTTCATTCAGCCCAGAGTTTCTCATGATGTACTCTGCATAGAAGTTAAATAAGCAGGGTGACAATATGCAGCCTCAACATAGGCTCCTTTTCCTATTTGGAACCAGTCTGTTGTTCCATGTCCAGTTCTAACTGTTGCTTCCTGACCTGCATACAGATTTCTCAAGAGGCAGGTCAGGTGGTCTGGTATTCCCATCTCTTTCAGAATTTTCCACAGTTTGATTGTGATCCACACAGTCAAAGGCTTTGGCATAGTCAATAAAGCAGAAATAGATGTTTTTCTGGAACTCTCTTGCTTTTTCCATGATCCAGTGGATGTTGGCAATTTGATCTCTGGTTCCTCTGCCTTTTCTAAAACCAGCTTGAACATCAGGGAGTTCATGGTTCACGTATTGCTGAAGCCTGGTTTGGAGAATTTTGAGCATGACTTTACTAGCATGTGAGATGAGTGCAATTGTGCGGTAGTTTGAGCATTCTTTGGCATTGCCTTTCTTTGGGATTGGAATGAAAACTGACCTTTTCCAGTCCTGTGGCCACTGCTGAGTTTTCCAAACTTGCTGGCATATTGAGTGCAGCACTTTCACAGCATCATCTTTTAGGATTTGAAACAGCTCATCTGGAATTCCATCACCTCCGCTAGCTTTGTTCGTAGTGATGCTTTCTAAGGCCCACTTGACTTCACTTTCCAAGATGTCTGGCTCTAGATTAGTGATGGGGGCAGCAATGCAGGGTCCATGTGCTTGAGGAGCGAGCGGGGCAGGAAGCCTCCTGCAGCCCCAGGGACGCCCCTCCCGGTGACTTAAGATGGAAGGATCGAGGGGTAGGGGCCCAGCGGTGGATCCGCGGGAGGTCGTTCTTGTGGAAGGAGGTCCCTGTGGGACCAGCCCCAACTTGGTGGATGCAGGGACTCTGGGACCCAGAGTGCCAGGCAGGGGCCTCCAGGAAAAGCTGAATCTGTGCTCTGGGTCTTTTTTGGTGTTAGTTCTAGAAGGTCTTATAGGTCTTCATAGAACTGTTCAACTTCAGCTTCTTCAGCATTACTGGTCGGGGCACGGACTTGGATTACTGTGTTATTGACGGGTTTGCCTTGAAAACAGACAGAGATCATTCTGTCGTTTTTGAGCTTGCCCCCAAGTACTGCATTTCAGACTCTTGTTGACTATGAGGGCTACTCCATTTCTTCTAAGGGATTCTTGCTCCAGTAGTAGATATAATGGTCATCTGAGTTAAATTCACCCATTCCAGTCCATTTTAGTTCACTGATTCCTAAAAGGTCGATGTTCATTCTTGCCATCTCCTGTTTGACCACATCTAATTTGCCTTGATTCATGGACCTAACATTCCAGGTTCCTATGCGATGTTGCTCTTTACAGCGTTGGACTTACTTTCACCACCAGTCACGTCCACAACTGAGCATCATTTCTGCCTTAGCCCAGCTGCTTCATTCTTTCGGGAGCTATTTCTCTGCTCTTTCCCCATAGCATACTGGACACCTACCGACCTGGGGTTGGGAGGCTCATCTTCCAGTGTCCTATCTTTCTGCCTTTTCATTGTGTTCATGGGGCTCTCAAGGCAAGAATACAGATGTGGTTTGCCGTTCCCTTCTCCAGCAGACCACGTTTGGTCAGGCCCTAACTGGCAGGGACACGCCCTTCAGCCGCTGCATGCAGCTGGACGACACGTGCTGGGTCACTAGGATGCACCAGCCCGTCTCCTCCCCAGGTGGAGCCGTGCTGTCCTCCTGGGCCGCTGGCTGCCTCTGCTGCAGGGGCCCCTGGAGCAGCTCGGGTGTGGCGCTCTAAGCCCCAAGCAGTCAGCACTCTCAGCCCTGGACCAGCGTTTGCAAATCTTCAGCTCTGTGCGGTGTCCTGTGGGTGCCGTGCCAAGGGCCATTCACCGGGTGCTCACAACTCCAGAAAGCTGTCTGTCCCAGTTCTGGATGCCAGAAGCAGGTGTTGGCGGGGTCAACTCCACCCTCAGGCTCCGGGGGCGGGGTCTCCCTCCGCAGGCGCTGGGGGAGGGTCCCTCGGGCTCCTGGCAATTCCAGGGGCTTCTGTCTTGTGGTTGCGTCCCTCCCGCCTGGGCCTCTGTCGTCCCCATGGAGACACCAGTCACTTCAAGTGAAGGGTCCACCCCGCCCCAGAATGACTGTTGTAACTAATTACACTGCAGCGGCCCCTTTTCCAGGCAAAGTCACGCTTCGAGGCCTCGGGAAGGACGTGGGTTCTGGAGGGACCCTCAGGCTTGGCTGTAACGGCCGCAGGTTCAGGTGGCACTGGCAAGGCCACCCTGCGGGCTGCGATGGCAGGGCTTTGTCTTTGCGACCTTCACCGTGTCCTGTGGCTGCCATGCCAGGGACCATTCTCCAGGCGCTCACAACTCCAGAGAGCTGTCTGTCCTGGTTCTGGATGCCAGAAGCCCGAGTCAAGGTGTGAGGGGCACGGATGGGTTGGGGAGGGTCTCCCCTTGGCAGGGGCCTGAGGCCTCCCTGCTCTGGGTCTTTCTTCTCTGCCCTGCCCTCCTTCTCCCTGGGGGCCTTGCGAGGACCTCTTAGGAAGTCCCAGCCCCTTAGCTGGCCCTGCGCAGTTGCCAGGCCCAGCCGCGTCTACTCCAGCCCCTTGCACCTGGAGGGGCGGTGTGAAGACACCCGGGAAGTGTGCGGGAGGGGTGGCCAGCCGGGAGCGGTAAGGACTCTGGCAAAGGCCAGGACTGGAGCTGGCTTGTGCCCAGGAGAGGGGAGGGCCCAGCTGATCCCCGGAGGAGAGGGCTGCGGGCTGTCGGCTGCAAGTAAAATCTGTGAGAGGCCTTACCCTCCATCTGCGCCAGCGGCCCCCACCTCCACCGGCTCCTCCTTGCTCCGTGTCTCTCACGATGCATCATCCCGGGAGGGAGCAGCTAAGGGGCTGGGATAGGTTGAAATCCTCATGTCCTTGCCTGGAACCCCCGATGCAATCTGGGCACCTGCTGGGCACCAGATGCCATGTGGTGACCCTGGCCCCGGCTCCACCCCAGGGAGCAGGGCCTGTCGGGCACATCACAGGTGTTCTTCGAGCGCCTGCTGGGGGCCTGACCTGCCTTCCCCGGCTCTGCTGGGATGCCAGCCAGGGCGGGGGAGGGGCTGCCACATCTGAATCAGTGCAGAAGATAGAATTGCTTTTGATAGGACGATAAATAATCAATTCCGGTCTGGGATGGAAACATCGAATGTTGAATTATACACTTAGGTGTTAGAGGCACTGTGGCGGGGGGTGGGGGGTGGCGGCTGGAAGTCCTGTGTGGCTTCCAGGCCGCCCTCACGGGCCACTGGGACCCCGGCGGGTTCTGCTGGGCTGCTGGTGGGCTCACCCGGCAGTGGGTCCTTCTCTGTCCCGCCCCTACCCCCAGACTGTCAGCGGTGCCCCCTAATGGGGGCTGGGTTCCCGGAGTTCTTGACCTGGGCAGCTCCTTTCCCTCCGTGCTGCTGGCAAGCATCCTCCTGGGGAGGAAGCTCGTGGACACGGAACAACCTAGGACAGGTGGAGACGGGCCTTGTCGCGGGTCATCCACTTGAAGACAAGGGTTCCCGCCTGCCGAGGGCTGTGCCCTTTGGTGTCTGGAGCCCGCTGTCCTGGAGGCGGTTTGATGGGCATGTAATTCTTCCAGCCACGCTGTTGGTGGAAAGAGCCCGCTGGTCTGGGTTCGGGGCCTGGCCTGGCCACCCCAGGCAGCTCGGCGATGTGCCTGAACCGCGGCCCCTCTGGGCGTGGGGCTGCGGCTTCTATCACAGGAGCATCTGGGGACCGACACCTGGGTGGAGGGACCCTCAGGGATCCAGGCCCTGAGTTCTCATCTGCCTCCCAACCCCATTTCCACAACCAGAGTCTTGGAGAGCCGCCAGGCAAGGGGGCCAAGTGGGCTGCCCGCTGCACCCCAGCCAAAGGGCAGCTCCCCTCAAACAGACCCTGCTGTCAGGACAGTTTTAGAGTCACAGAAAACTGAGAGGATGGACTTCCCATCCCCCGCAGCCAGTGGGTCCCCTTGGCGTCCTCCTCCTCCTCCAGCTCAGGACGTTGGCGGCCATTGATCAGCCAGCGGGGAGCGTTAGCGAAGCCGAGGGCCTGGCTCTGTTACGCTTCCTGGCACTCCCGAGTGCCCTTCTCTGTGCCAGGGCCCCATAGGGCCCCTCGTGGCATCTGGTTTTCACATGCCCGTGGACTCCCCCGGGGTGAGACAGGCATTTTAAAGACCGGATTCCTGCTGGGGCCAGCATCCCTCGCACGGCCCTCGTGAGGCCAGCTGTGGAGGCCGAGCTGGGGCACTGGGGCACCGGTGAGTCCTTGCTCACCTCCCCCCACCCAGGCAGCAGCTCTGTCTCCTCCACTCCAGGCCAGCTCCTCTCTTGTGGTCACAGAGAATCCATCCTGGGGAAAAAAAGCATCTTTGAAGCCTACTCGCAAGTATTAATGGGAAGAGAATCCGTGCATTGGCGGTGCCGGGAGGCCCCGATGGGCCAGGAGTAAGCAGGAGTCGAGAGGAGACCACGCTGGGGGGCGCAGTCTGGAGCTCGGCTCGTTTTCCAGCTGCTTCCTCCATCCGCACACGCAAGGGAGGGAGAGTCACCGTAGGCTTCTTCCCCTCCAAGGGTTTCCTTTGCACAGAGATGCCGGGCTGCACGGGTCTTGTGCTGACTCTGGTTCCTCGTGGTTGGGGTGAGCTGGCTGCACGCCGCAGTGTCAGGCACCAGGCTGTCCTGTGGGCAGGGCGCCCTCATTCACTGTGACACACGCTAGCCTGTCACCCCGCCACGTCCTGTTCGCCCCTCAGGTCTGAGGTTGAGTGGCACCTCCTCCAGGAAGCCTTCCCTGATGCCCCCCTGCCCCCTAGCTCGGTTAGTCTCCTGCTGGTGCGCCTGTCCTTGCAACACGGAGCCTGCGCTGGGTCCTGTGAGCTCCAGAAGCTCCCCGTGACCTCTCGTCCCTCCACAGGGCTTGGCATGTCCTGCCGCTCGCTGAGCCCTGTTGACCGTGTGGGTGAGGAGGGAGAACCCCTGCTGTTTCATCGTTGCCATGTTACAGACGAGGGCCTGGGACCCTCGAGAGCTGAGGGCGTCGCCGCGATTGCAGGGACTGTCTGCAGCTGGATATGAAGCCGGGTTTAGTGGCGCCAAGCCTAGCCCTCTGCCCTCGTGGGAGGCTTTGCCACAGGAACCCTGGGATGGGGGTGGGGTGTGCCTGGTCAGGGCAGCGGGGAGACCTTGGGCAGAGGCCCCGAGCCCAGCTCCCTCTTGTAGGATACATGAGCAAGGGAAGTGGGCACCCCACAGCCCATCAGTGGCTGCCCTCAGCTCCTCCCCACCCCTGCCTGCGGCTCTGTGGACCCGTTTGGAAAACCTCTTCCTACCCTCCTGGGGACAGGCTGGCTGTGGGCACAGTCCGCAGGACCGTCTCCTCGGGGTCGTCTCATCAGCTCGGGATGCTGTGAACACTGTCTCTGTGTCCCCAGGTGTTGGCGAGAAGCAGAGAACGTCTCTCTCCACTCTGTTTTTCTGAGGGCGCTAATCCCCTCCACGGGGCTCCACCCTCATGACCTAGTCACCTCCAGCAACAAATGCGTCGGGGAGGAGGGCTTCTAAGCATGAATTCTGGGGGGATGCAGAGATCCAGCTCATAGAGAAGGCTGACTGTTGTCCAGTGACGGACCGCCACAGTGGACTTGGGGGTGTGGAAGCGGGGGGCCACCCCCGGAGGGGCAGGAGTGATGGCTGTGGCTGTGGCAGTGTACCCGAAGCGCAGGGGGCCTCCTCAGCCATGAGGGTGTGTGTTGCCCCTGTTCCTCAGGTGAGGAGCTTGGGGCTCAGCTACACTCAGCATTCGCTTCTCCACTGGGAATGGACAGGGACTGTCATTTGTCAGCCTCAGCATGACCTTTCTGAATGCTCAGTGCTATCAGATCGTTCCAGAAACACCCACCTAGCCACGAACACATTTGGGCTTGCACTTTGTCCCCTAACTTGTGTAGCTGCTCAGGACCATCCTCACACAGCTCCACGGCTGCTGTGGTGCCAGCGGTCACCCCCGACATCCCTGCTTCCCCTCCTGCAGGATATCAGCAGAGCTGGGGGTGTGAACGCAGGGCAGGCAGAGCTCTGCCCTGCTCCAGGAGCTGGGGGCAGGGCCGCGCCCTCCTTTGCTGTCAGAAAGCCCAGGGAGAAAGTAGGGAAAACACTGCAGGGTGGCCAGAGCTCCCAAGGCTCTTCAGGCGCTGGTGTCAGAAGCAAGGAGCGGGCGAGGCTGGAGAGATCCACGCTGCTCGGGGCACTGGGGTTATGCTAGCAGTTAATAACGGAGTTACTAAGCCATCACTTCAGAGATAAGTGTGTATATTGAAAAATTATTGCCATGGTGTGAAAGATACAATTTTTGTTCCCCTTCCCATTAAAATGGCCATTAATCAGGGAGGGCAGTGAAGCAGCTCTGAAACGCACTGGCCCTCTCCAGGTAATGGCTGCTATCACCGCGTCCCCATTAGCAGCCGGGGGTTTGATGGATGGGGCCCAGAGCCCAGAGCCCGCGAGCCAGAAGTGCCGCGGCGGGGGCGGGGCACTCCTGGGTCAGGCCTAGACTGGGGGCTGGGGCTGTCACCAGGCAGGCTCACGGCTGTCTCTGTTAGCGTGAAGCTGACCGCCCTGACCCTCGGTCTCTCTATCGGACACGGGGCACAGTGTCACCTTCTCACGTGGCTGAGGATTCAGTGAGCCAGGCGGGTAACTGCAGCCCAGCACCATACTCATGGTGAGGGATCGGGCTGGGGCTCAGGGCTCGGGCCGGGGCTCAGGGCTCGGGCCTGGGGTCAGGGCTCAAGCTGGGGGTCAGGGCTCAGGCCCACTTCCATGCTGGCTTCTTCAGGGAGGCCCTGTGAGGCTGGTGTGACTCTGCGCGCTGCTCGTGGGCTGACCCTCAGCGGCAGGGCCAGGCTGCCCGGGGGCGTGGGTCCCCAGCCTCGGGGACTGCGGTCTGGCACCCGTGGGTCTGTGTGCTGGGGACAGCCTCCGCCCCAGCACCCGGTGCCCCCAGCTGCGGTTCTGGGAGGGGATGGAGGAACACAGGGTCCACTCCCTGTTTCTCAGCAACTCTCCCAAGTGTCAGGATGGAGGGCAGATGGGTGTAGGTTCCGCCTCTCAGAGGGGCCTGGGCGTAGCCAGCCTGGCCGCCTCTTCCAGGTGGTCCCCGGCAAGTAAGGGCGCCCGTCGGGGCTGCGGTTTCCTCATCTGGAAAGGCGGGGCGATGGTCCTGACCCCGTGGGATTGTGCCCAGGCAGGAATCC
This sequence comes from Ovis aries, assembly GCF_016772045.2. Lineage (NCBI taxonomy): Eukaryota > Metazoa > Chordata > Mammalia > Artiodactyla > Bovidae > Ovis > Ovis aries. Next base: position 2,278,447 of record NC_056056.1, read on the forward strand.
TTATAACTGCAGAGGCAGTCGCAGCTGGGCGGGGCCCCGGGGACCGCTCCCGCGCAGGCTGTGTAGACGCCTGCCGCTCGGTTCCCCAGGATGAGAGAAGGGAAAGTGCAGTGGGGGCCTTTGGGGAGGGGGAGGCCCTCGCCTGGGGCTGGGCGTCCTTCCTCCTCCCCGTGCTGTTCTGTAAAGCATGCGGCGTCCCAGGCCTGGGCGGGGCGTCTAGTCCTGCCCCTGGGATTCTGGTGCCTTCTGGGCAGTGACTCACGCCGCTGGGCGGCCTCGCCTCGGATCAGCGGGGAGCCGTGCTGCTGCCTGTCTGCGGCTGGGTCTGAGATGCCGCCCACGTTTTGACATGCCTTCGGCTCACCTCTTACCTGCCAGCTGGGGCAGGGCAGGCCCAGCCCGCTCCTCTTCCTGCCGCGCTCTCAGTCGTCGCAGCTGTGATAGCAGGGAGGGGTGTCGAGGGGGAGGGGGAAGCGCATTCACAGACGGTGAGTGGCCAGAGCGACCCACTCCTCCAACTCCCTAAGCCTCCTTGTGGTCTGTCGCGCTTCCTGGCCCCCAGGAACCTCAGTTCAGTTCAGTTGCTCAGTCACGTCCGACTCTTTGCGACCCGGTGGACTGCAGCACTCCAGGCCTCCCTGTCCATCACCACCTCCGGAGTTTACTCAGACTCTTATCCATCGCATCGGTGATGCCATCCAACCATCTCATCCTCTGTCGCCCCCTTCTCCTCCTGTCCTCAATCTTTCCCAGCATCAGGGTCTTTTTCAGTGAGTCAGTTTTCCGCATCAGGTGGCCAGAGGATTGGAGCTTCAGCTTCAGGAGCCTCAGGGCCTCACTTAGCAGCCCTGCTCTCATGCCTGGAGGCGAGGCTGCCATCTGTTGGCCTGTGATCAGGGCTGGATGAGCCCGGGTTTCGGGGCGGGGCCGGGCTGAAGATCTGGGGTCCTGCAGGCAGATGGATGAGCTGGGTCCACCTCTGCTCAGCCCCATTCAGCCGTGAATCCTGAGCCTCAATTGTTCCTCCGTGAAATGGGAAGATTGCAGAAATGTCTCCTGGTGGAAGTAGCGAGGAGGAGGAGCTGCTGCTGCTGCTAAGTCGCTTCAGTCGCGTCCGACCATAGACGGCAGCCCACCAGGCTCCCCTGTCCCCGGGATTCTCCAGGCAAGAACGCTGGAGTGGTTTGCCGTTTCCTTCTCCAGTGCATGAAAGTGGAGACGCTCAGTTGTGTCCGACTCTTAGCGACCCCACGAACTGCAGCCTGCCAGGCTCCCCTGTCCCGGGATTCTCCAGGCAAGAGTACTGGAGTGGGCTGCCATTGCCTTTGAGGAGGAGGAGGGGGAAGTTTGAATCGTCGAATAGGAATGAGCCTCATAAAGACTTGGCCGGGGCAGGGCTGGACACACGTCCACGGTGGCTGTCACGAGACCAATCAGAGCAGGGCCTTGCGCTCCGGACGGGATCCCTGCTTCCCGTGCTGTGTCTGCCTGGAGGTCCTGGGTGGCCTTTGCCAATTGCTTCTGTCTCCCAAGCCGGGGTTTAGGTTTCCTGTCTGCAGAGTGAAGACTTTGGACCAGATGGTTGCTGAGCTCCTTCTGTTACAGACTTGCGTTTTCCTGGCTGATTCCTGCAAACCTTCCTGGTCGGGAAGAGCTCTAGTTCGGGTTCCGCCGCGGTCCTCCCAGTCCTGTGTCCGGACTTTGCGGATCACAGACCACAGACGGCCAGTGCCCGGAGCCGTTGGACGTACACTGTCTGTGGCAGGGATCCCGCGATGGGGGCTCTGGGCGCTCCACCCTCTCCTTGCCCCTCACTATGCCCCCTGAGGACACCTGGATCCAGCTCCCTCCCAGCCTCTTCTCTCCTGGCTCCCAGGCGTATGGAGCGCTGCTCCTGGCCTCTCCTGCCTCGACTGGTCCTAGGACTGCTTCTCCTCGAGGTGCCGGGGCTGGGCTGGCACCCCTGCACACTGGCTAAGCCGGCACCTTAGCTGGTTGCAGCCAGGAGGGGGTGGCGCCAGGGAGCGGGGTCTGCTGCTCAGCCCTCCTCTTGCAGCTCTTCCTAGGGTGTCAGGACGGAGGGGATGGTAAACCTCAGCCCCCCACCCCGTGTGGCCTCAGAGACACAAAGAAGGTGTGGGTGCTGGGGGCTGAGGACACAGGGCGGAATGCCGTGGCCCCTGCCCCCTGCGCCTCGCCCTTCCTGGGCTCAGTGTGGCGGTCAGCTGGTCTCCAAGGCCCCGGGCCGTTCGCCTCTCCACACTCCTGGCCCAGGGCTGCTCACAGCTGTGGCGTCCCTGGGGGCTTCTGCTCGGCCCCTCCTTTGGCTTTGCCGAGGACTCGTAGACATGATCCGAGCCCTCAGGGTAACCAGGTTGCAGCCCCTCATTCCCAGCAGGAAGCTGGGGCCCAGGAGTGGGGCGGATGGTTGGGGGAGGGACGGAGCTGGCAGCGGAGCCAGCCTGTCCCCCGTGACCACCCGCCCAGGGTGAGCGGGGGTTCGGGCTTTCTCCTGGCCCGGGGGAGGCGGCGAGGACAGACGCTTGGTGTCCCTGCTTTTGCGGGGCCTCCTGTGTGTTTCACAGCCCGACTCCGGCGTGGTCCCTGACCCCAGCGGTGAGGACCCGGTCACGTCGCCGTACCCTCTGGGCTTCAGTTTTCTCACCTTGCAGAGACGAGCAGCCCCTCTGGCGGGTGGCTGTGGAGACAGCCGGGTCCATGCACAGAGAGACTGAGGCATGCAGACGCTGACTGCCCTGGAGGTGCGCCGCGGGCAGGGGCCTGCGAGGCCGCCGGCTCAGACCCCGCAGGGCGCCCGGCTCAGGGGTCCCGCACGTCGGCATTCAGCCCTCTGTCCCTGTTACAGACGTCAGCACCTGCAGAGCCCGAGGCGTAGAGACTCTTGCCGCTGGTCTCGAGGCTCAGGGTGGTGTCTTCTCCCTGCATTTGAGCGTCTTTTCTTGATCTGGACCCACCAAACGAGGAAGCTAGATGCGGGGAGTGGTTTCAAGTCTCGCTGGAAGCCCAGTTCAAGAGCAGGACAAAGCAGTGTCCAGTTCCGAGACGTTGATAGACTTTTTTTTCTTGTTAGCCTTTTTTGTTCCTCCTAAGTCACCCTGAAGCTCTGACCCCCTAAGGACGAGCAGACTGCCCTCCCTTGCCACCGGTCACCTGGCCCCACTAGTGGGCTTCATTTTGCTGTTCGCTGTCTTGGAGCCTGGAGTCCGGCCCCCTCCCATCTCCCAGCCTCCTTCTGGCTCCCTTGAAGGAAGACCGCATCTGTAGGGCCCCCGGGTGCTGATGTGCCGCAGGTGGTGGCTGAGATGACCGGGTCCCACCGGCTTTTGTTTCCCGGCCTGTTGGAGGCGGCGTTTGAACACGAGCATGGGTGCCCGCAGACCCTCCTCGTCGCCGCTCGTCATCTGAAGGCAGAGGCACCCATGTCTCTGACCTTGCTTTCAACGTGAAAAGAGAAAAAGCAGGTCGCCGCCGGCTGAGCTGGAGAACGCCGTTTATAATGATTTGCTTCTGAATATGCAGCCTCTCGTTGGCTGTAGATTTCCCCCACAGATATGGAGTTTCCGGGGCAACGTATTTAAATGAGCTTGATCATCTCACCCAGTTGGCTCCGAGCTGCTGCTGTGTTTGCGATGCCTGGTCCTGGCTGATAAGGGGGTCTTTCCTGGTCTGTGCCGTTCCCACTTAGTGATTCCTCAGAATGGGGGCACCCCCCTGACCATGCGGGGCTGACCTGCCCACTCGCCAGCTGACCAGAGACTGGGCAGCCGGCCCTTCTAAAGGCCGAGGTGTGTCCCTGGCCATCCTCTGGATCATCTCTGTGGGGTCCTCGGCTCAGGTCCTGAGTTGCAGGGCAGGGACTTGGTGGCCCAGTGCTTGAGAATCCACCTTGCAGTTCAGGGCTGTGGGCTCAGTCCCTGGTTGGGAACTGAGATCCCACAACTCGAGAGCCCGGCGCTGTGGAGCCCAGGGCAGAGTGGCGCGCGGCCTGGTGAGAGCAGTGTTGGGGCAGGCGGCACCTGGCCTGGGCTGGCTTCCCCTGGAGACGGCAGGACCGTTCAGGGAGGGCCCGGGGTGCAGTGCGTGAGCGCGTGTGTGCGTGCGTGGCCCCTTGTGCCGCGCAGACCTTCTGGGACCCAGTGTGACGGCGGCTTTGCCACCTCTAACCTGAGGCTTTCGAGATCGCCCCAGAAGCAGGGAAGCTTCATGCCGTGCCTGAGAGTAGCCCCTGGGAGGTCTGCTCCCATGGGGTGGACCTCAGTAACTGCGGGGGAGGCTGGGAGACGTGCAGGGGGCCTGGAAGAGGAGCTCGGGGTTTCGTTGCCCGCTGCTGGCTCCCGTGATGGGAGCACGGCAGCGGCCAGCACAGACCTGGGGCAGGGCCCTCGTTCCCTCGAGTCCCCAGTGTCTGCGTCTGATGCGTGGAGAGTGGGGAGAGAGACTACATGCGGGAACATGTCTGCGTCGTGTTCATCGGTGTATTGCTCGGCACTTAGTGAGGGCTTGATAAATGATAGTTCATGTTCCTAGAGTTAAGATGTAGGGTTGGGAGGCAGGTTCTCATCGGAACCTTTGCTGTGGATCCTGTCTGTCCATCTACCCATCTGTCCATCCATCCTTCCACCTATCTGTCCATCCGTCCTTCCCTCCGACCACACACCATCCACCCGCCCGCCCACCTCTCTGCTTATCCGCTCACCCATATCCCCACTCTCTGAGCATCCTTGCAGTCACTGTCCTTAGGCCGTCTCATGAACTCGGTGGGCGGCAGTCTTTCTCGTCTGTGAAGAGGCAGCTCGGAGCCTGTTTTGAAGGTCAGGTGTGGTAGCTGCTGCATTGTGACCTTGAGTGAGTTTGTGGGTCCCTGGGCCTCGATTCCTGTCTGTAAAATGGGGGCACAGTGTTGGCCCACTCCGTCTGCTGGGAGGGAGCCTCCTGGGGCTCTTGGAGCTCCGAAAACGTCCCTGAACCCGACCCATCCTCTGTTACGGCCTGGCCGGAAGGCCCGCGGCTGGCACTTCGCAGGGCATGTTGAATGTTTGATGAGTGAACAAGTCAGAGAAGCTAAGTCACTCGACTCCTCCAGACTGAAAATAGAGTCCCTGACTTCTCTTTTCCGATACTGTCTGTCTTGTCTTGTCTGTTCCTGTCTCATCCTACTTCAGTGAAAAAAGGCCCTTAGGACCTGAGTTTATGCCTCACCAGCAGGTCAGCGCCTGCATTTTGCAGACCCTGCCCTGGAGAGGTCAGAGGCGAGTCCTTCCCGGAGCTGGAGCCCTTGCCCCACCGGGAAGCTGACTGCTGCAGCCCAGGGACCCGAGCAGAGGAGGGCTGGCAAGCTGGGCAGCCTGCAGCTGACTCTGCCACTCAGGGCCCAGCTGCAAGGCTAGTCTCTGACTGCTTTTCCCCAGGTTTCAACAGAGGCTTTGGCAAGGGGCTGCGGAGTCCAGGCCTGCCTGGAGGCCTCTGGGTGTCCACCCCGTCTCCCCTGGAGGCCTCTGAGTGATGCTGCCTTTGAAAGGCAGAGTCCCCACCCCCTCTGTCTGTCTGTCCCTCCCTTGGCCTTTGGTCTCTGCCTTTTCAGCCCTCATCCTGAACTTCTCTTTTGAAGTCACAACAAAGTTGTAAGCCTCGAGCCTGGAACCAGACCTTTCCCCTCTTCCCGTGTTTTCGTCCGAGTGAGGGCAAGGTTTTTGTGTGGGTGCTAAGTCACTCAGTCACATCCGACTCTTTGCGACCCCATGGGCTGTAGCCCGCCAGGCTCCTCTGTCCATGGGATTCTCCAGACAAGAAACTGGAGAGGGGTGCCGTGCCCTCCTCCAGGGATCTTCCCCACCCAGGGATCGAACCTGGTCTCCTGCACTGCAGACTCGTTACTGCTGAGCCACCCGGGAAGCCCAAGTAGGAGGGGTGAGTCAACCCTAAACCAGCGCGTGGACCTCCTCAACCCCTGGTCGTGCAGACGCACTGCAGCAGGCCAGACGCCTGGCACACGTTCCAGCGAGACCACCAGTCTCACGGGAGGGGTGCGCCCGTTCCCATTTCACAGGCGGGCAGACTGAGGCTGGTGGCTGGATGTGAACCCAGGACGGTGCAGGCCATCTGCACCGGCCACCACTCCGGTCCCAGCCCCCACCTCGCCCCACGCCTGCTCCGTAGGGGGCACCTTCTGAGGAGCGACCACCCTCCGGGCAGAGCCTGGGAGCCTCCATTCTAAAGCTCCTCCCGTGAACGCGAGGAAGCCGACTGGCCAGTGTCTGGCAGTCTATTTGCCCGGATGCAGGCTGGTGGGGCGCCGCCTCGGGGTCTGAGCAGTCCACGCCCGGTGGGGCCCGGTGGGGCCCGGCGAGACTGCCGCCCAGGGTCCAGGCCTCGGGCCCCAGGCTCTGCACTGCCACCAGCATCCGTCTTCCTTCAAGTGAAGGGGCTGAAACCCTGCAGGTGACGGGCGAGCAGGAGGCAGACGCGAGAGGACGGCAGGCACCTGCGGCTTTGGGGAGCTGGCCTGCAGCCTCCGCTCCCGGCGCGACTGGTCCCCGTGGGCGCACAGCCTCCTCCCGCGGGTTCCCTGCCCGGCCTCTGCACACACGTTCTTCTGCTCGCCCGGGGCTGAGGCCCCGTGGGCCCCGCGGGAGCTGCTGCTGGCTCGCCGAGGCCAGGAGTCTGAGCCTTTTGTGTGGAGGGAGGGAGGGGGCAAGACGAGCAGCTGTGCGTCTTTTCGCTCGTTATCAGGGATGCAGACGAGAAGCGGGGATGGAAGTTGGGGAAATGTCATCCTTGACGTGTGTTTTCAGAGGAGCTGGCAGGGACTCTGAGGCGGGAAGTTTTTGATCATTATGGGAGAGGGATGCCTCTGGGGAAGCCCAGCTCTCACCCGAGGGTGGGGAAGGCACCGGCCAGAGGTGCCTCCGGGAGCCACTAGGGTGCTTCGTGACACCTGCTCCCTTAACTTTCATGGGGGCCCCTCCCCTCATCTGACCCCACAGTTCTCAGGGGTCTGCTCCCTGGAGCCCCTGCCCTGGGCCCTGGGTCACCGAGCCAGGTCCCCCCCAGGTGAGACCTGAGATTTCCCTTTCTGCACAGACGTGCAGGACAGACCAGCAAGGGACAGGGCGCCTTGGGCAGAGCTGGGACGGTTAACCTCGTTTAAGGAGCTGGCCCCGTCTGGCGATCGGAATCCAGAGCCCTTCACTAATCACTAGTGACAGGCTCCAGCCTGGAGGAGAGCGGCCGAGAGCTCAGGGCCGAGCCTTGCTGTGGTCACGGCAGCTGCAGAAGCCACTCTGTCCCCCGAGACTGAGGACCCGTGGGCACCCAGGCCCGTCTCCTGGCCTCGGCTCGCTCACCTGTGGCAGCTCCCCCTGTCCTGGGCTCTACCCACACGAGACGCGGCCCCGACCCCAGGTCAGCAGACAAGCTTCGTTTTCTGAGCCGATGCTGGCCTGTTGCTGGTGTCTTGTTCGGACTCGGCACGGAGGATCCTGAGTTGTGTCTGGCTCAGGGTGGAGGAGCGCGTCAGTTGACTGGTCATATCTGCCACGGTAGGCGTAGGAGGAGGGTGGCACGTGTGCCCTCCAGTTGCCAAACCCTTGGGCCCCGATACTTCCAGCACTCTGTCTAGTGACTGTAAGGACACCGAGCAATATTGCTTTAATTTTTGTTCGTCCTAAATATTTAGAGCCCTTAGAAGCCAAGAATAACAGCAGAAGCCAAGTCGCTCGTTATATGTGAAAGGCCTCCTGGCACACACAAGTGTGGGGGCTCCGGCTGGGCCAGATGCACAATCGGCCCATTGAGTCTTGTCTGAGAAGACGCAGAGGAGCCTGTCGCTCCTCGGATTCATGACTTCCATGCGAACCGGCCCCTGAAACAGAGGCCCTCCCGGAAGTCAGCGCACAGCGCGCGGCTTGTTGGCTGGATCCGCCGTCTCGCCAGCTGAGAAAGGGCCCTTGTGTACAGTGTGGGGTTCTCTCCCCACTTCTAGAAAATCGCCGCTGGACGGAGAGCCACCTCACACGAGGTCTGAGGCGTGTGTCCCGGGTGGGGGGCTTTGGGGAGGTGAGCTGGCCTTGGGCTTCCCGAGTCCCTCGTGTACACAGCCGGCCTCGTAGGGGTGTGAGGATTCGCCGGGATGACGCACATAGAAGGCTCACTGGGCTCAGTTTCTGAGGATGTCTGTGAGTGTGGCCAGTGGTCATCACAGGCCGCGATGCACGTGTGCACACGCAGGGGGCTCTTGGAGTTGTCCCTCTGCCTCCGCGTGCGTGGTCTCGCACAGCAGGTTCCCCGTGAGTCCCGCTGGGAACCGTGAGCAGCTTGTGTGACCCGCGGGTCACGCTCGAGCGTGTAACGCTCTGTGTTCAGGGTCAGCCGTGCTCTCGCCTGGCCCCTGTTCACCGTGACCGTCTGTGGAGCCTCGTCCTTGCTTGCCCCGGTCATCTGAAGGTCTGTGGACTGGCTGTGTTGGGGCCTCTGAGGCTGGGAGCCGGGTGGGTCTTGTGTGTCTGGAGGGGGCTGGTTACAGGGCAGGACCGGGCTGGGGCAGGGACCCCAGGACTTTGACACATCTGTTCATCCAGGGAGAGCCTCCTGGGGTCCCCTTGTGTGATCGGAACCTGGGGCTCTTTGTTTTCCCTCTGCACCCTGACCCCCTAGCTAGCTGGGCATCTGGTTAAATGGTCCATATGGAAAGATTGGAGGGGCTGGAAGGGAAGGGAGCTCTCTGCTGGGATGTGTGCTCCGGGCTGCTGTGTGACTTTGGGCAGTCACTTGGCATCTCTGGGTCTCCATCTCCCCACCTGTGAAATGGGTCAGCCCCCACCATGACAGGAGTTATTATTAAATCACACGATGCCTTCCAGAGCAGGAGCCGGGGTGGGGGGCCCTGTGTGGCCTCGACGGGGCAGACCCTCTCCTGGGAGAGGAGGGCGGGACTCAGTGAGTGGCCGATGGGCAGGAGATGGCAGAGGGGCTGTGAGCCCAGGCCTGGGCTCCGGGGCGCGCACCGGGCGCACGTGGCCCTCAGCAGACATCAGTGCCCCGAAACGACGCACCCTGCACAGCAAATGCGAAACAGGTGTCTTGTCTAAAAAGACCTTATGCTCTGCTTTTTGTTATTTTTTTCCTGAGATGAAAGTGCTTTAGTAACAGTTCTCGACATCCACAGAGCACTTCATTACTGTCTCGTGGTGACTCCCGGCTTTCTCATGAAATTCAGAAGCGTCTTTTCGTCTCCCCTCACAGGTCATCTCCGCCGTGTCAAGACTCTCCTTGCACAACTTGGCTCAGAACAAAGGGATCAGGTGAGCTTTGCGGAGCGCGCGGCAGGGTGCCCACCGCTTTGTCTTCGTTTGCCTCCCATGTGCCCTGTCGCAGATCCTGGAGTCTTGAACAGATACCCTCGGCCCGGGTCTTTCTCATGAATTTTCAGCGTGTTGGGTTGCCTGTTGGTGGCGGCTGGAAGGGGTGGGGAGGAGGGGCGAGGCTTTAGCTCACACCCGGGAAATCTTGCAAGCCTGTTACTGATGGCTGCAAAATCTCTTTCGATTTAGGTAATAAGATCAGCAAATTAATCCTTTCACAGATCATCGCCTACCTAAATGCCCTCTCCACATGTCAGACCTGGGTTTTGCCTCCAATGAAGTAGCGGTGTTTGTGGAGATGGGGCTGAGCCAGGGGCCCTGCCTGCCTGTGGCTGTGGCTGTGGCCGCCCCCCCCTCCCCGCCCCCGCCCCGGCAGGAATCTCCCCACTCTCAGCTTTAACTCTGCTTGGATTTGCAGAGAATCCTGTAGCGCTGGGGTCTGATTTCTGACACATGGATGTTGGGGAGTGGGGGACCCTGGCACTGAGGGGGCGGAGGCGTCTGGGGGGATGGGGGCATGCCGGCCACATGGGACAGGGGAGGGCAGCCCCTGGTGAGATCTGGTCGTTGCAGATTCCGACCCTCAGATTGGGGTCAGGGAGACCAGCTTCCGCACCCAATGGGGTGCAAGCCTAGGGCCTGCCTCCCCCGGGGTCCCTGGGTCATGGGCCAGCGGGGTGGGAGAGAGAGGTTTCGGGGGCAGAGGTGACTCCTCCTGAGGATGCAGGGACTGGGGGTCTCGCCTGGGTGGGTACCGGTGACCTTGTGAGAGTGGTTCAGCTCTGGAGGGGGCTCCCCCCTGGTGTTGTCATGGGGGTCCCTGCACGCTCGTGGGCTAAGGGTCCCAAAACCAGGATGCCCACTGCAACGGGCCCCTTGGTGCAGCTGTTCGCCCAGGTCCAGAGAGTCATGGGAACAGATGCAAATATCAGGGAACCCACCCAGACCTCTTTTCCTGTTGGGTTCTCCGAAGACTCAGAAGTTTCACTGAATTGAGGATTTTTAAAAAATGTCAGATGAAGGACAGGCTGTTTAAAAATGTCGTTGCACTGCTATTAAACACACATTCGAGAATATTGGTAGCACGTTTAGGGTGTAAAGCATGACGTTGGGGTGAAGTCCCTGCACCACCTCCTGGCCCATGTTCTAGAACGTCGCTCTGCCTGTGAGGCCCCCAGCTGCGCGGGCTGGTTTTCAGTGTAGCTTTTGTCTGTAACCGGGACTGTTTGAAAATGTGTAGTTTAAAAAAGTGAGTCATTGCTGGGTACACAGACTGTGTGTTTTCTCGTTTGTGTTTTTCCCAGAAACGGTCGTCTGTTCTTTGCCCCACTAGCCCGGATGACAGGCGCTCTGGGTGCTTCCTCCCTGTTCCAGCCCGTCCTCCACCTGCGTGCGTGCCTGCGCGTGCGTGTAGGCGGGAATGGCGTTCATGCCACGGAAGTCAGTCGTTCTGTTGACTTTGTCATGTAAAGCGAAAGTGCGATCTTTTCTTCCCATCTCATAACCATCTTCCTGGTCGGGGGCCTGGTGTCGGGGAGCGCAGGGGTGCTCCTGGGGCGCACGAGGCCCTTGGTGGGCTGAGCGCAGCGTCAGGCTCCCCATGCCCTGCCCTGGGGCAAGAGGCCCGTGGCCAAGGCCATGACTGCCCTCTCTGTTGGCTCCCGGAGCCTCGGTTTCCCCGGGGTGACAGCTGGCCAGGGAGTCTGCTGGTGGCTTAGAAAGTGGTGAGGGGCCAGAGAGCGACCAGGTGGCCTCTGATCAGTGTGGAGGTCCCTGAGGGGCCGGGCGGCGCCCTGGCCTTCTCACCTCCGTCTCCCCGTCTCCCCTGACCCCTCCGCCCCCGCAGTCCCAGGGCCCCTGCCCCACGGCGCAGGTGTCTCCCCGGCCGCTGCTGTGCTGGGTGGGCAGAGGCCGGCTCTCCAAGGCTGGCCCGTGGACTTGGAAACGCGCCTTCTTCCCTCTTTCTTCCGGGCAGCATGTGGGCACAGTGGCCCCCTGGATGGGGAATGAAGACCCCAGCCCCTAGGGCGACAGTGAGCAGAGAGCAGCGGTCTAGCCTGTGGAGCAGCTGAGAGCCGCTCCAGTCTGGTGGGCTACACGCCTCGTGTGGGCAGCTCCTCATGGAGCTGGTGGGAGTGGGGTAAACCCGGAGTGTGTCTCAGGGTTCATTGAGGTGAGGCTGAACCCCGAGGTCGGCGTTGGCTTGCCCCCGTGGGGGTGACCTTAGCTTCCAGCCCCTGGAGAGGTCTAGCTGATACTGTGGGCCTGAGGTCCCCCATAAACCCCATGATTTCACAGACCTCTGGCCTGGCCTGGGTGCTCCCCCCACCCCCACCCAGGTAGACAGAGATTCTTTAATCAGCAGGATGTCCCAAGGGCTCAGAGGTCCCTCTCGGGAGCCAGGCCAGAGCCTGACCTTCCCTGGACTCACAGGGTGTGGCATTAACCCTTACTGCACGTGGGGGAGGGAGGTGAGGGGGCCGGGAAGGTGTTCGTGGACCAAAGGCGGGGACGGGGCCTGCTGACCAGAACAGCACCTTCACAGGAAGAGCTCGCCTGTGTCTCCCCCTCGCTCTGATCACTGAACGTGCCCTGGGCCCTGTCTCACCCAGTGTTTCTCCCTCCCTGTCTGAGCCCCAGTCCAGAACTTTCCCGGGGTCCTTTCCCTTCGCAGCGCCCGGGGACAGGCCCTCGGCACGCCCCGCAGCTCCCCTGCCCTGGGCCTGGGAGGTGGGCTCTGGCCGCTCCCGAGCGGGACGCGTCTGAGCAGCTCCACGCAGGCCGAGGGTTTCACAGGCGATGTGACGGCTGGGAGCCACCAGCACTCACACAGGACCCTGACTGTGCTGTTGGCTTGAGAGCGTTTCCTGGTGTCGGTAATCAGCAAAAGGGCTTCCGCTGACTAGACTCTGCTGTTTTGAAAACCCGCAGATGGAGCCCACAGCCCTAACGAATCTCTCCCGCGCGTCTCTCGTGGCTGGAGAGGAGCCCGACGCGATCCTTTAAAAATGACCCTTTTCACCACCCTTGCTCCGTGTGCCGTGAGCTGGTCTTCCACAGAAGCCCTAGCTGTGCTTCTCAGGGGCCGATGAATAGGAAACTGAATCTAAGGGCGTCCCCCCGGTGCCGGCTGGGGGGCCGGCAGTGATGGTGGGCAAGTTCATGGGGCGTCATCCAGCCCTCGTCACAGCCGGAGCTGGCCCTCCACATTGCGGGATGTCCTGTTTGGGGATCATCACAGCTCTGAGTGCCTGGGAAGGAGGAGATGGCAAAGGGCGGACCCTCTCTGGGTCTGAAATTGAACGGTGAGACCAGGGCGCCCTCAGCCTTAGGAGGCCTCCTCTCTCAGCCGCCTGCTTGCTGAGGGTCTTGGGCAAGGATATTCATGGACCCTCTGTCTCTTCGTCTGTGGCTGGGAAGGGTCCCCCTGCCGCCCAAGGTTGCTGTGAGCCTGGCCCTGTGTAGCGCGCTTTTAGCCGCCCTGGACATCCTGTGAACACCCACGGGCTGCCGGCCTTGTGGCGGGCTGAAAGGTGGCCCCCAAAAGATACACCCTTCTCCTAGCCCCTAGACCCTGTGTCTAGACTGGGAAAAGCTTCTCTACAGGTCAGGTTTTATAGATGGAATTTTACCTGTAAACGTAAGGAGGAGGCAGGAGGGTCAGAGTCAGGGGAAGGAGGTTGGAGGGGTGTGGCCACAGGCCAGGGAATGCGGGTCATCTTAGAGGCTGTGAAAGGGCTAGGTTCTCCCCTCGCGCCCCCGGAAGGAGCCGGCCCTGCCACCCCCTTGATCTGCATCCGTGAGACCCGCTGTAGACTCCTGATGTCCGGATCCGCAGGGTAGTAAGCCCGAGCTGTTTGAGGCGCTTCTGTGAGAGCAGCGCTAGCGCTGGGCAGGCCGGTGGACGTGGGCCTGAGGATCCGGTTCGGGGCCGTCGTGGGGCCCCGGGCATGGGCCTCTGCACCCGCCCCGTGGGGCCTGCGTGGTGGGCTCGGCTCTGGGTCCTCAGGGGACCCGAGCGCTCCTGCGAGCCGGGACCAGCCTCCGTCTTTGGCTCCCTGGTCCTCAGCCGCCCGGCCTCCTGCTCTCTGGCTTCTTACTGGATTCCAGTGGCGTTCGCAGGACACGCGTCCCGTCCCTTTGGGGTGTGTCTCTGTGGCTTGGTGTTTGCAGTCACCCCGCTTCCCTCCCCACCGCCCCGAACCTCATTCCTGAGCATGTCACACCGGAATGTGGGATCCCCCCTCCCGGGGCAGTGGTGCCTGTAGGGTTCCCCACCGTTCCTGGGGGAGGAGATCCACAGAAGGTTCTAGAAGGGAGGAGTGGCAGGGAGGGTGCTCCTGTCTGGAAGGCCTTGGAGGAGGTGAGGTGAGGGCGGGGGAGGAGCCGCCGTCAGGCCTGGTCAGTTTTGTTTCAAGGCTCTCGGGGCTGAAGTAGCATCTGAGGCTGGTGACCGGCTGTCACCGGGTGGGTGGGGGGCGCCTTGTGCCTCAGAGGGGCTGCACGTTGTGAGGTTGCCCCCTGCCCCGCCCTGCCCCGCCCTTCGAGGGAGCAGGCGGGGGCAGGGCTCTGATTGGCCTGTCTCACCCCCTCAGGGGTCAGAGGACGTGGGGACCGGGTTGGGGGGCTGCGGGGATGGGGTGCGATGGGGGACAGGGGAGGGAGGGGGGACGGGGCAGGGACGGGGAGGTGAGGCAGAGACTAGCCTGATGCTGTGCAGCCCGGGGCTGCCTGGACCACCAGGAGCTGAGCGAGTCGGGGGCGCTCCTCCTCTAAGAGCTCGCTGGCCCTGCCTGCATCTTGATACAGGATTTCTGGCCTCCCACCCCAGGAGAATGAATGCCTGTTGTTTCAAGCCCAGGGTGTGGGTTTTGCCGAGGAGTGAGCTCTGAGATACGCGGGCCCCCTCTGTGTGGGGGCGCAAAGCTGCCCCTCCTAAAGGCGGGCCACACCCCACCCCACCCTGACCTGGTCCTCACACAGCCCCTGCGGGTCAAGGCCTGAAGGCCAAGGCAGAGGCCAGTGGCTGGCAGGGAGCTTGGGGTTCAGGGACCTGCCCCCCGGTTATCAGGGGTGGTAGGTGGACGGGCATCCTCACTGATGGGTTCCGTGTCCCCAACGGCGTTCAGTGGTGGGGCTGTAAAAATGTCCACGTGCCCTGGAGCCCCAGCTCCCCCCACCCTCAGGCCTGTCCTCCCCTCGAGGGAGGGAAGATCACTTCACTGTGTAACAAGGAAAACAATCAAAGGCTGCCTTCTCAGCAAGTGCCTCCATGAAACATTTATCGGGCAGCCGTGTAACGCTATCGGCTCGTTTTCAGAGACAGGGAAGGAGAGCATGTTATGTTTTGTACTGGGATTTATCCGTGTGCGGAAGACATGTGAGTGTATTGAAAAATGCCCTGGAACGGTCCCAGTGCGGCTGGTGGTGTGGGGGATGTGACACCCCCCCCCACCCCGCCCAGCTCTGGGGCCAGGCCAGTCCTGCTCTCTGCTCCCAGCTGTGGCCGTGGGAGGGAACAGCCCGAGTCTCCCCCGCCACAGCACGGGGGCTGCCCAGGCCAACCGATCAGAGACGCTGCCTTGAGATACAGCATCATCAGCAAAAGGTTTTCCGGGGCTTTGGGTACACCCAGTTACGGAGTGTGAAGGCGGCACCCGGACAAGTCTGAGGCCCGTTCATCTCATCGGAAGAGTGAAAGGGCAAGCTGCTCAGTCGGGTCCGACTCTGCGGCCCCGTGGACGGTCCATGGAGTTCTCCAGGCCAGAAGACTGGAGTGGGTGGCCTTTCCCTTCTCCAGGCGATCCTCCCAACCCAGGGATCGAACCCAGGTCTCCCACTTTGCAGGCAGATTCTTTGCCAGCTGAGCCACAAGGGGAGCCCAAGAATACTGGAGTGGGTAGCCTATCCCTTCTCCAGCGGCTCTTCCCGACCCAGGAATCGAACCAAGGTCTCCTGCACTGCAGGCGGATTCTTTGCCAGCTGAGCCCCCAGGGAAGCTACATCTGAAGAAGGGCTTTGGTAACACAGGGACAGCCCCCCTCGGGGCACTGGGCCGTCCTTCTCACCGTGGGGCTCTTCGTCGAGTCCCTCCGCTGCGCCAGCTGCTGCCCTGGTCAGCACGGGCCAGGAAGGTCAGTGCCAGCGAGCAGCCCCTGAGGCTCCCTGAGCTGCCGCAGGGAATGTGCGGGTGGGCGGTGCCCCCCTCCGTGCCACTTGCCCCAGAGCCAGGCTGACGGGTGGAGTCCGGCTGGAGCAGAGGGGCAGCTGTGGCCGGGGAAGGAGACCCAGCGGGTCACCCACGGGCTCCTGCAGCCTCTGCCCTGTCGGTGAAGCCAGGATGTCCGGCCGCCAGAGTTCACCCTGCCCCCCACTGTGACACTGCTGAGTGGGCGCTGCTGTGTCCCATTTTAGAGATGGGGAGACTGAGGCTGAGAGGCTGAAGGGCTGGCCTGAGGTCAGGTGCTGAGGGAGAGGCGGAGGGAACCGACATACTGCCCCGCCAGGCTGCCTCCGAGGGCCCGCCACCCTGTCCAGCCTTTGGCCTGTGAGCCTGTGCGGCCCAGGCCTGCCCGCCGCCTGCCTATCTCCCTCACCTCTGGCTCCATGCGTGGGTCCGGGGTGCCTACCACCCTTGCCGTGTGTTTTCAGGCAACTTGTAGCAGTATTTTGATGGGAGAGAGAGGACTCTTGAAATTAACCATCCGGCTTCTCTTATTCCTCATTTATGCCCTGTTGGTGATCAGTCTGCCTTCTTTTATTTTTATGGGTTCATTCATTTAGCTTTAAATTGTTTTTAATTCTCACAAGCTTGATATTTGGCGCCCAAGCTAGACCCTTCTAGCTCGTGGAGTGCAAGGAAGCCTGTGACCTCTCGCTGCTCTCCTCCATCCTGCCCCCGCGGTCCTGGCAGGAGGAAGCCACTGCCTCCACTTCCCATCTTCCTTCTCCTGGGTCTTGTGAACTTGTTGTTGTTCAATCGCTCAGTCACATCTGACTCTTTGTGACCCCGTGGACTGCAGCACCCCAGGCCTCCCTGTCCATCACCAACTCCCGGAGTTTGCACAAACTCATGTCCATTGAGTCAGTGATGCCATCCAACCATCTCATCCTCTGTCGTCCCCTTCTCCTCCTGCCTTCAATCTCTCCCAGCATCAGGGTCTTTTCAAATGAGTCAGCTCTTCACATCACATGGCCGAAGTATTGGAGCTTCAGCTTCAGCATCAGTCCTTCCAATGAATATTCAGGACTGATTTCCTTTAGGATGGACTGGTTGGATCTCCTTGCAGTCCAAGGCACTCTCAAGAGTCTTCTCCAACACCGCAGTTCAAAAGCATTCATTCTTTGGTGCTCAGCTTTCTCTATGGTCCAACTCTCACATCCATGCATGACCACTGGAAAAGCCATAGCTTGGACAGGACGGACCTTTATCGGTAAAGTGATGTCTCTGCTTTTTAATACGCTGTCTAGGTTTGTCATAGCTTTTCTTCCAAGGAGCAAGTGTTTTTTAATCCATGTCACCATCTGCAGTGATTTTGGAGCCCAAGAAAATGAAGTCTGCCACTGTTGCCCCATCTATCTGCCATGAAATGATGGGACTGGCTGCCATGATCTTCGTTTTCTGGATGTTGAGTTTTAAGCCAGCTTTTTCTCTCTCCTCTTTCACCTTCATCAGGAGGCTCTTGGTTTTACTGTCTTTCACGTGTACCTTCGTTCAGTCTCTGCAGTGGCAGACCCTGAAGGCAGAGTCGCCAGCTGTGGGCTGACTCCTGGGCGCCCCTGGCCTCACGGCCGTCGCGCAGTCAGCACGGCGTGCAGTTCCGTGCTGCACTCTGGCTTTTCTGGAGCTGCCCCTCTTCCTGCCCCGCCCCCGCCATCCTGGCAGCAGCGACACGCGTGGGGCCAAGCCCTCCCCAGGGCTCATCTCACTGAGTGCTCACCTGGACCCCGAGAATCGGGATTCAGCCCCACCCCCACGGGTCAGCCCACCTGGACCCCGGGAATAGGGATTCAGCCCCACTTTGAGAGGAGACTGAGGCCTCGAGAGGGCCTCTCTGGCCCAGGGTCTCTAGCTGTTGGGGTAAAACTGGTACCCCACCCTCCCTTCCTCCCGCAGGAGTCAGCTGGGGGTCAGGGTTCTGGGGCCTGGGCCCGGTGTGTCTCCAGGCCCTTCCGGCTTCAGTTCCCAGCAGAGCTGGCCTCTAGGGGCTGGGGACCAGCCTCAGGCCTCACTGCTGACCCTGGGGGCAGCTGGGGCTCCGTTTTCGCTGTGAGGTCACCGGCAGGGAGACTGAGGCCTGCCTGTCCCCGGCCTAGCCCTGGAGGTCTGGCCTCCACGCCATGATGCGGGCTGCTCGCGGCGCCGTCCTGCCGTCGGCCCTGCCCCGGGCGGGGTTGGTGGCCTCGGGAGGCTGGGGGCACTGCTGTTGAGCACTCACAGGCCCTGCCTGTCTCTCCAGCTCAGGATTCTGAGCAGCGGTCTGGGCGTGGCGTTTGCTTGGGGTGGTGTCCAGGAGCGCAGCCCTGAGGCCCCGGTGATTCCGATGAAAGCCGAGGGCTGGAGCCTGGCCCTGAGGCTTGGCCCGGCCCTCAGCCCTGCTGACTCCTAGGTGAGCAGCCAACTGCAGGGCTGGACGGCTGGCCCGAGCCCAGTCCTCCCAGCTCGGGGCCACCTCCAGACCCAGCGCTGGCGCCGTGCAGGAGGGCTACAGTCCAGCTCTGTGCTCCCAAGTGGCCAAGCTGGACCCCCAGGGCCCCTTGCCCAGGATGAGGTGGGCAGCGGTCCTGCTGTTGTTCCCACGGGAGCCCAGAGTGGCCTGGGCGTGCGCACCTACTGTGTGCCACCCTCTCGAGGCTGGGCTCCAGGGGACCAGTCGTGTGGGTGGGCGAACAGGGCAGGGATGGAGGCCCTCGCAGGCAGAGGCCTGCGCCCCTTCACAAGGAGGGGGCATTTGAAGCGGCTGACCGGGAAGAATGAGCAGAGCCAGGATGGACGGGTCTGGGTGGTGGAGGCCCAGGCAGATACTCTAGGGAGGCAGGGAGGGGGCTGGGTGTCCCTGTGCGCTCGAGAGGGGCGGGGTGGGGAGGAAGGTCCTGTGGGGAGCAGTGGGCAGGGTGGGGGGCTCAGGGGTCTTGGGTAGGACCACTGGCCCGGACTGCTTCCTCCTCGGAGCCGGGCCTGTTCATCCACCCCTGAGCCACAGCTCCTGTCTCTGAACTCCGCCACTTCTCCCTGCCCAGCGAGGCTGTGCCTGGGTGCGGTCCCCCAGCCGAGGGGGCTCCCCGAGTGACCAGTGTGAGAGCTTTCTGTGCAGATTCTGCTGGTGAGAACAGGGCTGCCAGAGGCCTTGGGCCGCAGGCTGTCTGGGGGCGGGCCATGCGGGATGTGGCTCTGGGAATGCTCCCCTGCTGGCTGTGTGGCCTCCCGTTCCCTGATGGGCGTTTCCAGGGCATTCCATCCAGGTAGGGCCCTGGCAGGTCGCCAGGATTTCCTGCCTAGGCCAAGCAGGTATCATCTTGGAAGAAGTCAAGAGGTTATGAAAGGAAAACAGCCAAGTGGACGCAGGGGCTGGGCTCAGCTTGCAGGGGGAGTCGGCCCTCGGACCCTCTGGCCTTTCTGCTGCCAAAGGCTGCCATTCTGAGAAGCGGGCCAGAAAGTCAGACCTCTGTTCAGCCTCGCGGCTGCTGAGAAACTGCGTCCTCCTTCTCAGCAGCAGCCCCAGGCCCCTCCCCACCCCTGGCCCCGGACAGTGGGCTATGGGCCACTGTGCCATCCTGCCGCGAGGTCAGCCTCCTCCTCTGCCTTGCTAGGGTTCTGGAAACAAGGGCCAGAACAGCCTGACCGGGCTCCGGAGGTGCCCTTGGGTCTCTGCTGGTCGCCTGGAGCCGGCTGCACTTCCTCCCCAACCCGCACCTCTGCTGGGCCTGCCTCCACTGAGGTCACTTTGGCTTAAGGTCCTGGTCGTGGCCCCTGGGCCGGCCTATCGGTCACTGTGTCCCCTTGCCCTGCTCTGGTCCTGCCCCATTGACCCTTCGGCTACTCCCAGCTCTGCCCAGCCACCCCGAGCCCCCGCCCCCGAGCTCTGCCCAGCCGCCCCGAGCCCCCGCCCCCGAGCTCTGCCCAGCCGCCCCGAGCCCCCGCCCCCGAGTATGCAGGGCATGAGTGGTCTGCCGCGCTGTGTGGGCTGCCTCCTCCGGCCCCTGAATCTTGACCACACGCACCGTCACCCCCGGTTCCTCTTCCTCGTGTGCCAGGCCCTGTGGGGGCACGTCCACACCGCGAGTCTCTGTGTGTGAGGCGGGCGGTGCACCCCCATTTTACAGGCACGTTCACTGAGGTCCCTGGGCAAACTCGGGCCTGGAAGCTTAAGGTGCAGCCGATTCTAGCCCCTGTCTGTCTGATGCGAGGCCGGACTCTGAACCCAGGGTAGGCTCCGCTCCCTGGGTCAGCTCCCCACCGGAAGCCTCCCCCGTCCCCCTTCCTCCTCCCGCTTCTGGGCCTTCATGGCCCCCAGCCTGGCAGCCCTGGGTGGCCTTGGCTGTGGGTGTGGGTGGGGAGGGCCTCATGCAGCCCCGGTGCCAGGGCCCATTGGTGTGGGTGCCTGGCTGGCCGGGGGGAGAAGCCGGATTTTGTGCTTGTTTAGCCGGAGAGCTGTTTTTTAATAAGAATCCTGGTGCTTCTAGGCCTCCCAGCCAATTAGCAGGCAGCACCCAGGTGACTCTGAATAATTAAACGGGCCTGTCGGGGCCTTCAGGCTGCAGTTTGATGTGCCTTTAAAGTCTGCCTGATGCCATTTCCCCGGCGAATGGCTGCCACGGGGGGTGTGGCCCAGTGCCCTGTGGCCGCGAGTTCCCTCCCCTAGCCCTCTGCTCCCCCGCCACCTGCCTGGGCCGTGGGGTGAGCTCCGAGGGCTCCGAGGTGATGCCAGCGCTGGAAACAGGCAGCGCTGTCCACACGGGCAGGAGCGGGCAGCTGGCTCGTTCCGGTTTTAGCCCTGGAATCCCCGCATCCTCAGAGACTCCCTCGTCCGGGGCAAGCTGTGCAACGGTCAGCCCTGCAGGACATCCGGGCACCCCCAGGCCTCAGGCCGTGTGCTGAGAAGCCGGGGCCCCAGCCCCTCTCTCGCACGCCCCCAGCCGGCCTGGGAGGACCAGGGGCGTCTGCGGACGGTGCCGTTCTGTGATGCTGCCAGTGAACACTCACCTTGGAGGTCACTTTGCAGGGAGCACTTTTCCGAGTCACGTCTCCACGTTCCTACCTGCACGTGCCAATCAAGGGACCGAGGGGGAAGAGCCGTCTTAGCCCGGATCACTTTCTCCTGAAAAGTGGAAACTAAGCCCCGTGTGCTAGGTCCTCCGAACGGCGCTGACGGTCGGAGCCCAGCGCCGCCCTGGAGCGTAGCCTCAGCTCCTGAATAGGGACGCTGGCCTGTCGAGGCGGCCGTCTTCCTCCAGAGCTCGGCAGGGGCAACGGAAGACCCCGTGATGGTGCTGACCCCGGGGACCTGGGACAGGGTTGGAGGCTCCCGGGCGAGGCGCGCTTTCCAGTTGTAACAGAAGCCTAGGTTGGGGGGGCGGTCTGCCTGAGTCTGGGGCCCTGGACTTTGACTGGGATGAGCCCCCAGAAGGGGAGGGAAGGTGACCCAGGCATTGTACTTGGGTCACTCACTGGGCACGAGGGCCGGGGCTGAGGGGCTGCTGTGTGTTGCCTCATTTAATCTTGACAGTGACAACCATCCCATTCTACAGCTGGGAAAACTGAGGCTCAGAGGGAGAGGGCCCTGCTCAGGGTCACACAGCAAGGAGGCCTCTGGGCTCGGAGGGCCTCTCGTTGGCTCCTGGGCCGTTTGTTGTCCTGTTACCCAGCCCTGCTGCCCGCTGCACAGGTCTTCCGGGTCCATACCCCGCGGGGCCCCAGGGTCCCAGCCACACAGGGTCTTCAGAGTCCACACCCCTTGGGGCCCCAGGGTCCCAGCCACGCAGGTCTTCTGCGTCCGCACCCCGCGGGGCCCTGGGGTCCCAGCTGGCGTGCGCCTGTGTTCACCGCCTTCAGGCCGGGACCCTGGAGCAGCAGGTCCGCCCCCACCCTGACCGCGCATCCCTCCCCGTGCAGCCGCGGACACGGCCGCACACGGGGGCACTTCCCAGAGGCCCCCGTTTTCCAGCAGATTCTCAGGGAAGTCCCACGGGCAAGGACCAGAGCCTGGTTTACTGGTCCTGGAGCCACAGTCATGCTGCGCCTTCTCCCTGAGGCAGGGACAGGGCAGCCCCCAAGCCGGGCTCAGAGCAGGTGCCCGGAAACGGCTCGACGGATGAAGGCTGGAGGGGGTGGTGCGCCCGGAGCGGGGACCCTGTGCCCCACCCTCCTGAGGATGCTATTTTGGGACCTTATCCCTCCAGTGGGTGATCTGGCAGTGTCCGGCAGTGGGGCTGCCCACCACGGCCAGGCTGGCGGCAGCCGAGGTTGTGAACCTTGGCCTCGGGTGGAGGCGTAATTTGGGGGACCTTGAAGCAGTGGCCTAGCCTCTTATTCCCCCGGGAGGGCGAGGTGCTGGGTGGACTCGACGCTGCCCGACTCGCGGGCCTGGAGGGGTTTTCTGGGCCCCTGGCAGCTTTCCTGCTTCCGGCTCAGCATCCCCTTAATCCCCTCGGGGGTGTGAGTGGAGACTCGGCTGCCCAGGAGCCGGGCACCAGGAAGCGCGTCCTTAGGAAGGTCTGGGGGCGTCTGAGGACCCAGCCCCCACCCCGCCGACCTGGACGGCCGCACGTGGGGCTGGTCATGCCTGTGTCCTGCTGCCGTCTCTGCTTCTCACCCCTCCTTTTCAAGAACCGATGAGCACGCCGTGAGCGTCTGGCTGTCTGGTCCAGAGGAGCGGGTCGGTCGGGGGCTCTGAGACAGAAGGATGGATCCGGGCCTTCTTGCAGGTGACCCCAGGGTCAGCCCTGCCCCAGCCCCTCGCAGGTTTGAAGTTCCGGCTGGAATGTGGCCCCAGAAACGCCGTCTGTGCAGATGTGGCCCCCGGTGTGGAGTTGGGGTCAGCGCTGAAAAGTCACAGCTCGGGGCTGACTGAGGCAGCTCTGCCCGGCTTCTCAGAAGCGCTTCTTGAAGATGCTCCCTTGCCTCTAGTTCCGGGCTGCCATTTGCTGTTTTCTGGGGGGAAGGGCAGCTTGAGAGTCAGTTCAGTTCAGTCGCTCAGTCGTGTCCGACTCTTTGCGATCCCATGAACCGAAGCACGCCAGGCCTCCCTGTCCATCACCAACTCCCAGAGCTTGCTCAAACTCATGTCCCTAGAGTCGGTGATGCCGTCCAGCCTTCTCATCCTCTGTCACCCCCTTCTCCTCCTGCCTTCAGTCTTTCCCAGCATCAGGCTGTTTTCCAGTGACTCAGCTCTTCGCATCAGGTGGCCAAAGTGTTGGAGTTTCAGCTTCAGCATCAGTCCTTCCAATGAATATTCAGGGCTGATCTCCTTTAGGATGGGCTGGTTGGATCTCCTTGCAGTCGAACGGACTTTCAGGAGTCTTCTCCAGCACCACAGTTCAAAAGCATCCATTCTTCAGCGCTCAGCTTTCTTTATGGTCCAACTCTCACATCCATACATGACCACCGGAAAACCGTAGCCCAGACTGGAGAACCCTGGCTTGACGATGTCTGACATCTGCCCCTCTGCCCACCCATCCATCCGTCCGCCCTTACCCCCCTGCTTTCTCACCTCATCCATCTATCCATCAACCGCTGCCATCCCCTCCCACCCACTTGCTCTAGACATCCACCCACACGTCCATCTGTCCATCCATCCATCCATCCATTTGTCTTTTCATTCGCCCATTTATCCATCTATCCATCCGTGTCACTATAGTGTCAGGCGCTGTGCTAGGCAGAAGTGGGCCCAGGCTGAGACAGCGGTCAAGTTTGCTCACCCGAGGTACACGCTACCAGGACCTGGGTGAATGGGGTAGTCGGGGCTGGCATCAGAGGCTGGAGGTAGTGAGCACACGGGGGCAGTGGGGAGGGTGGGGTTGAAGGCCAGAGGGTCAGCAAGGCGTCCCCTACCCCCTACCTTCCTGTCCCATCCCGGGGCTGGCCTCAGTGGCCAGGGTGCGTGGCCCCACGTCTTCCCCGGCGGGCTGCCCACCCCGTTCTCTCTGCCCCACCCCGGCTGCAGCCTTGCTTTGTTTGGCTGCGGCAGAAATTAATTGGATTTGCAGCCTCACTCTCAAGGGGGTTTGCGGCCCCCAACAGGGATGCTGGAACAGAAGCAGGAAGCATTTTGCAGACAGCAGGGTAGTTCGTCTGCCTTTAACGTTCTTGTTTCATCTCTGTTGTGTGGGGCAGACGAAGGAGATGAAAAGGAGTGTAAACCTGGACAGCGACAGAGGCATGCAGAAGAGAACTTACAAGAAAATCACACACTCACGATGGATTTTTTTTTTTGAGACTAAATGTTTTGAAATTACTCCTCTATCTTCTTTTAGTGAGCACTGACTTCCCGTTTGTCTGGAAGGAAACAAGATGCTTAAATATTCTGGGGCTCCTAAGCCTTAAGGAGGCGTCAGAAGTTACTTTTCTGGGGTGGCATTAACTGGCCTGGCTGAGAGGATGAGGGTGAGCAGAAATAAGGGATAGCAGCTACCAGTGTTGGGGCCCTACTAAGTGCAGAACAGGCCCCCATCTTACAGCCAGCCTTCAGGACAATGCAATAAGGGGTTATTTCTTTGAAAAACTTTTTATTTTGTACTGGAGTAGGTATAGTGGACTAGCAGTGTTATGACAGTCCCAGGTGAGCAGCTAAGGGACTCAGCCAGACATACGCATGTAACCATTCTCCCCCAAAACCCCCTCCCATCCAGGCTGCCGCATAACATTGAGCAGAGTTCCTGTGCTATAAAATAGGTCCTTGTTGGTCAACTGTTTTAAATACAGCAGTGTGTACAGGTCCGTAAAGGGGTTACTTCTGCCTCCATGTTCCAGGGGAAGAGAACTGAGACCCAGAGAGGGTAGGTAGCTGGTCCAAGGTAACACAGCAAGCCGGCGGTGGGCCTAGGGTTCCAGTCCCCTGGGTGTGCCTTACTCCAAAGCCTTTCCTGTCCAAGGGGATTCTGCGGCAATCCAGTGCTTAGCACTCGACACTTTGACCTCAGTGGCCTGAGCTAAGGTCCCACACTCCGTGGAGCATGGCCAAGAGCAATTTTTTTTTTTTTAGTGAAAAATGAAAAATAAAAAAAAATGCTTTTCCTCTCCTAACCTGCTTGTGTCTCAGCTCACCTGGCAGAGCAGGTGGGTTTCACCTGAACGTCTCATCTGCTTGAGAGTAGAGCCCTGTGTTAAGAGAGTATAGCATAGGAGTGTAGCGGTTGATTAGTGATGTCTGTCCGGGCACCCGCAGGGTGAGAGGTGACATGTGTGCCGTGGGTTTGCTGCCTCCCTGAGCTGGAAAGTGGAAAGCTTCATGGTACAGAGCACAGATGCGTCCTCACTGTCAGAAAATCCACGTGGAGCTCGTGGAGTAAAGTTACTTGGGTTGTGAGCACAGCCCCGGTGTAGTGAAAAGACACGGCCCTGCCCACTTTGCCTCATCCAGCTTGGGTCCCTGACCCTGACATTCCCCTGCTCCGGGAAGCGTCCTCGCCAGCCACCCCCGGGGTGAGCAGACGAGCTCTCCTGCCAGAGAGTGGAGTGCGCCCAGCTGACAGGGTCCGTGCAAGGCTGGTCATGGCGGCTGGGTGTCCTGCTGGTGGGGGTGGGCTGGAGCTCCATCTCTGGGTCCTGCAGCTACATCTCAGCCTGGCCCAGAGTTTTCTGTGATCAGCAGGGTGGGGGCTGGAACTGTCGGCCGTCGGGGGTCAGTTAGGAAACCAGAGCTGGGTTCTGGCACCCCGGGGGAGCTGGATCAGCTTCCAGTTCCGCTGTGTTGTGGAGGGATTTCCTGGCTGGAAACCTGGCTGGGTCAGTGAGGGTTCTGGTCCTGCTGGGGGCACAGGCGTCTGATGGCCTGCGCCTCTCCCCATGACCTGAAGACACACATCTGTCCTCCTTCCTTCTTGTCACGTGATGCCCGGTGGGGGGTGCTGTTGTCATGGTGATGGGAGGGAGGAGGGGAGCCCATGTACAGAGAGGGCGGGCTGGGCCCGTCACAGGCTGTTGCCAGGAGGCCGCAGGCGATGGGGACCCCTGGCCTGGCAGGTCTGCCTTGGGGCCTCAGACGCCGCGCCGTGCAGGTCTGTGGCGGAGCTGGGCGGAACCCAGGTCTCCAGCTGGCGGCTCAGCGGCTCCCTGTGCTGGGGGTGCGCGGGGGGCCGGGTGTGGATGTGGCCCCCACCTCCATCCGTTGGTTCTTCCCCCGGATCACGCTGTCCCGTTTGCGGACCTGTCTCGTTTCCTCCCCAGTTTGGGAGCTGGGGTCGCCTCCTATCAGTCTCTGGATGGCGGTAGGGGGGTGACAGAGCCGGGGTTCACCCAGCCTCCCCGAGAGGACGTCCTGCAGGTGGTGCGGCGCCTGTGTCCCTTCCCGTGAGCCCGGCCGGGCCCAGGGCTGCGCGTCACCCCCGTCTCAGGCCCTGGGCCGCGGGGCTGGCTCCGCCCCTTTCCTGGGAGTCAGGCCCAGGTTCATTCTGCGATGGTGACAGGTGTGCCTGAGCCCCCGCTTTCCCTGTGAACCCCCTTTCCCTCCCTGGGAGTTCTCCTCCCACAGATTCCAAATGGCCCAGGGGGCCCTCTCTCTGCTGATGAGGACCCTGGCCGCCCCGCCACGCTAGGAAGCTTTCTGATGCCCGGCCCCGTCTCCCAGTCCTCCCAGGTGCATTGTAGGGTCACAGAGTTTGCAAGGACGCTGGACATCCCCCAAATACAGAGCTGGGAGGTCTTCAGGGAAGAAATAAAGGGCCTCAAGTCCAGAAAAGTCTGGGTTTGCACCCTGACCCCCATCCCCTAAAGACAGGCTCTCACACTCCACCACGAGGCGTGAAGGGGGGCACCCTGACGTGTGAAGGCAGGACTGTGACTCGGATGGAAGCTTCCTGCGCCCCTGACCTGGTTCCCTCGTTCGCCAGCAGGCGCTCTGGGGCCTGGACGGAAGGACCGAGCTCCGCGGTGCCTGGGGCCGGGCTGGGCCTGGGGTCCTCCCGCTTGGCACCTCTGCTTGGGGGCCCCGTCTCACACACCGTGTCCCACACGCACCTGTTTCCTTCCATGACCCGCTGACCGCCCCCTGTCTGTCTCCGCAGGCCCTTCCCCTCGGAGGAGACCACGGAGAATGACGAGGACGTGTACCGCAGCCTGGAGGAGCTGGCAGAGTAAGGGGCCGGCGGGGGGACGGGAGGGGATGGGGGCCGGGGAGTCTCCCCGGGACGGGAGCCCGCCTCAGCCGTCTGCGCGGGGCTGGGGGGCGCGCGCTCCCCCCGCCAGAGGGTCAGCCGTGCTTCACCCGCGTTCCGTGGTGGCGCGCCTGCGGCTTCCTGCCCAAGGCTGGGTGCGAGGAGGGCTGGGCTTTCAGTGCTGCCGTCGGGGCGGGGCTGGGCCCGCGCCTCCCTGGGCTGGCGAGGCCACTTCGGGGAAGGAAGGCGCTTTTCCAGAAGGTGGGCCCCCAGGAGCACAGGCCGCGGGCAGGGGCGGCTGGTGATTCAGCGTTGTCTCCTGGCCTGACGCGGGCCGCGGCTGGACTGAGGCTCCAGGCCGGGGCCTCCTGGAGCCGCCGGGGTGTCCCCTACTTCCCGAAGCCTTGGTCTGGCCTGCCTCTGTCTCCGCCTTTCCCCCTCCGAGGTCTGCCTGGGCCGTCAGGTGCTGCCTGGCCCGGCCACCCCTGGCGGCTGTTTCACCTGAGGGGTCCGGAGCCCTCCCCAGGGGACTGGCGGGAATCCCTGGGTGGGGGCTCTTCCGGAAGAGAAGGTTGGCTCCTGCGACGTCGGCGGTGGCCTGGTGTGGGGCTGTGTGGCCTGCTCCACGCGGCTGGCGGGGGACTGAGGCGGAGAGATCACAGGTTTGGCTGGGCCGTAGTGGGGGGCCCACATGTCTCACGAGGTGGCGGGGCCCACGGCCCTCAGGCCAGGCGACGACCTGCCGAGGGGACTGGTCCCCGTTTGTCGGCAGACGCCCCTTTGTTCCCTGATAACTGGCCGCCGCTTCTGGGGAGCCTCACGGCCTCTCTCTCCTGCATCGTACGGCTCAGACTCAGTGAGAGTTGTGATCACAGCAAGAGCGGGACGCCCTGTGCTCTTGCTGTGTCGAGTCCCCAGTTTGATGCCCCTTGACTCCATCCGGGGCTAGCTCTGTGGATGTGGGGCCCGGGGACACCGGGGAGGAGGCCCCTGCCCAGCGCTGAGTGTCAGGCCATTTCTCCGGAGTCACCCTCAAGCCAAAGTTGGGGGCCTGTGTCCTCTGGAAACATGCCTCAGGGGTCAGCAGAGGCTGCGGGTCCTGGGACAGCGGGGCCCACCTTGTGCAGCCTCCTGAGTACCCGCCAGGCCCCCTGCTCCGCTGCCGCCCCCGGGGGTCCCTGCCTGGTCCCGGGGGCCTGCCCAGGCCTGAGGATTCCTGGGCGGTGTCCTGGGCGCACAGCCGTCTCCCCCTCCTCCCCCAGTTCCGCTGCTGCCTGACCCCTCAGACCGACACTCAGGATGGAACTCCCGCACGGAGAAGCCAGGCCGGGGGACGGGAGCCTTTGCGCGGTTCAATAATATTATTCCGTGACATTAAGAGTGAGCCTCCTTAATCCAATGAGTTCCGTATGGCGCCCGTTATTGCAAACGTAAATCATACGTTATAGGGAAGGGGGATGGATTTGAGTCTTTAACTTGTGGTTTGGTCCCAGAGGCTCCAGGTTAATAAATTTTTCATGCTTTCCCCGCCTCCCCTTCTCCTTTCACTGAAAATCAAGATTTCCTAGCGTCTTGTCTCTGCGGACTTGGGACTCATATTTATCCATTATGGCAATTTACATGACATAAACAGAAACGTCATTTCTTACCTGGCCTCTCCTGGGGGCGGGGGCCGGGCGTGGCCTGGATCTGATGCCCAGCGGTGACGGGGAGCGAGGGGGTGACGTTTCCAGCAGAACTGGCTCATTCTTTCCTCTGGGCTCTGACCAGGTGTCAGAAAGGATGGTTACCTTGTGTCTCTAAGGGCCCTGCTGCTCTGCCAGACCTCGGACGCTTCACAGCTGTTTGGAGAAAGTCCAGCTCTGGCTCCACGGGCGGCCGGAGCCCCATGAAAGGTCTGGGGCCCCAGGGAGGGACCGCCAGGTGTGCGTGGTCCCAAGAATGCTTCCGTCCTGTCAGTGAGTCGTGTGTGCGTTCAGCCACCAGCCGGTTACTGCGCACTTTCGGGAACTGTGGAGGGAAGGAGAGACACCACTGCGACGGCCGTAGCCGCACGGTCCAGGAGATCAAACAGAAGTTGCCTGGTAGTCGTTAAAATTTTCTAGTAGCTGCGTCAGAAAGAGGAAAAGAAACGGGTGGCTCCGTGGTAAAGAATCTGCCTGCCAGCGCAGGAGACGTGAGTTTGATCCCTGGGTCGGGAAGATCCCCTGGAGGAGGAAATGACAACCCATTCCAGTACTCTTGCCTGGGAAATCCCATGGACAGAGGAGCCTGGCGGGCCACAGTCCGCGAGGTCACAGAGTCAGCCACAACAGAGCAACTCAGCACACACAAATGCATTTTAAGAGTACTTTTACTGGGCCCAGTGTATCCGAAATATCCGCTCGTTGATGTAAGAGGTGGCTGATGTGATCCGGTCAGCCCGCTGGCCACATTTGTGAGCTCACAGCCACATGTGGCTCGGGGACCCCATGTGGGCAGCCCCAGTCTCGGGGCCACAACAGCGCTCAGTGAGTGGACGACACTGAGCGGAGATTATGTTCTCAAGCACTCAGAGCTCACTTCTGAGATCCTTGAAGAGCGTATCGTCAAATAATAGAGCAGCTGGCTGGAAAAATTAGCACACAATATTGCCACTTAAAGAACACTCTGTCAAGCAAACTGAGCCTCAGATGAGAGGCCTGCTTTTAAACTGCCCTGATGATCAGTTCCTTACATTTGCCTGATGGCTGGTCCCTCCCGCTGCCCCCTGCTTCTTTCCAGGCGCTCCCAGGGGCCTGGAGCTGCCTGCCACAGCTTCTCAGAGCTGCCCAGCTCCTGGGTGGGCTTGCAGTGAAGTATCTGCCCTGGAGGAGCCCCCTGCCCCTTGCAGGGCTGGGAGCCAAACTTGCATACAGGAAAAAAACACGTATGAGGTGGTTGACCACAGGAGCTCTGAGTAGGGCCGGGTGGATGCCAGCCTCGAAATCAGGGGAGGCTTCTGGGAGGAGGTGACACCTGAGTCTTACAGTCCAAGTGGGAAGTGGCCAAAGGCAGGGCTGGCGTCCCAGCGGAAGGAGCAGCCTTGCTAAGGCCTGGCAGGGCGGGTGGCCCCCAAGAGTGGGAGGTGGGGCGTGGTAAGGGAGAGCAAGACAGGATCCGCCTGCCCAGGACCCCGGGCTCCCATCTCAGAGGCGTGGCCTGGTATCGCCCGGTGGAGGCACGTCAGGTCTGAGACGCTGCAAGGTGTTAGCAAGAAATCAGAATTATAGAAGCCCCCTGGGGCTCACTGGGAGGACTACCCCTCACACCTGGGAAGGCACGGCCCACGTCGAAAGGCCTGTAGAGACCCCCAGCCAGGTGTGCTGCAGTGCTGGCGGTGCCCTGAGAGGAGAGGGGGCCCGGAGGTCCTCCTGGCGGGCTGGCGACGGAGCGCCGTGCGGCCCAAGTGTCCACCTTGGCTGTGCGCGGCTCTTGTGGCGGCCTCCTGTCTCTCCGGGCACGGTAGCTCCTTCTTGGGGCTCCCTTCCTCCCTCCCTGGGGTGAAAGAGTTGGCCCAGGTCATCCGTGGACCCTCGAGCTTGAAGGAGCCCGCTCCCGGCCGCCAGGCAGGTTCGCTTTCCTCGGGATTGCAGTGATTCTCAGGCTTGAACAAATGTGATCGGACGTGGCAGGGAACGTAATTTATCCTCAGGCGTAGAGCTGCACGTTTTACTGCATCATAAAATGACTTCACAGTTTAAATGTGCCGTGTTAGCCTCTTGGGGTGATTGTTTGAAGATGCATAAAAGGTGGGAGTTTCTGAGTCGAGGCACCTCGAGGGCTTTGGGCATGCTCTGGGCGCTGGTCTTCCTCGTCCCTGGGGAGCGAGGCGGGGGCCACCTGCTGGGAGGGCAGAGGCCACGCTCCTCTGGCCGGCCCGTCCCTGCAGGGGACAAGGACCTGTCGCTCTGCCCGACTGTGACCCTCACACGAGGGCAACCTGGCTGGCCCGCCCAGCTCTGCCAGCTGCCATGAGAATTCCCTCACGTTCAGGCCGCCTCGTATGAAAGGTCGGCGTCGAGCAGGGGACCTGCACATGTGGGGGACCCTCCAGGTGCGAGGCCTGGATGTGTCCCTGGGTTTGGGGGCACCTCATGTTTCTCTGAAAGAATTGCTTCTCCAAGGGGACAAATCTGACTTCGCAAAAACAGACCACTCCCTGCAGGATGCCGACCCCACCACGGCCCAAAGTGGGCTGACCGTGAAGCCCCCCAAAGTGGGGGTGTCCGCAGCTGCCCTCCTCCCGCAGGACGGGGACAGGCAGGGTCCCCCGAGCCCTGGATGCTGGGGAGGCCTCGCCCTGCCCTGCCGCCTGCCTCCTGGAGCCGGGGACACTGGCTCCAGGCTGCTCGGGGGGTGACGGCCGGGCATAGGAAGGCCTCGTCTCTCCCATGGTCCTTGCTGGGCGGGGCCACCCCGTCTGCTGGTCCAGCGGCCTGCAACTCTGGCTGTTCAGATTTTCCTCTGTACAGTAAGCACTTAGGGAGCCGACTGTATGCGGGGCAGGTGCGGTCCTGGGCTGGCATCTCCTCGGCAGCGTGTGGTCCCTGCAGCCCTGTCGGGGGACTCTGCACCCACTTGTAAATCTGGAAGCCCAGCCCGGGCTGTGGGGCTGCCAGGA
This sequence comes from Ovis aries, assembly GCF_016772045.2. Classification (NCBI taxonomy): domain Eukaryota; kingdom Metazoa; phylum Chordata; class Mammalia; order Artiodactyla; family Bovidae; genus Ovis; species Ovis aries. The sequence continues at coordinate 2,309,779 of NC_056056.1, forward strand.
TGGAGGAGCTGGTGCCAGTGTGCACAGGGCACGTGGGGGTCTGTCCCCATGCTGAGCCCAGCAGCTAAGGGGCAGAGTGGCTCTGAAGTGGGTCCCACTTAGAAGTCCTGGCCGTCCCCTAGGGCGGCTAGGTAGAGTCCCATGTGACCTGAGATGTGACTTAGGAAGCCTGCCCCACCCCCACCAGGCCGGCCGCTGCCTTATTTGGGGCTGGGGTCCTGGAGACGCTGGGGGTTGGCTATGTCTGTTACTCGGGACCTGAGGGCTGGCTGTCTGGGCCCCAAAGTCACCGTGTGTGGGTGCAGCCCAGCGGCCCTCCTGCCCCTGTGGTCTAGACAAGCTGCCCGACACTCCCTGCCCTCCCAGAACCGGCTGCTGGATGGCCGGGCAGGGGCAGCCCGTCCACAGCCTTCCCAGTGACCAGGGTCGTAGCTCCCCCACCTCCTGGCTACGGAGGTGGCCGGCGGACTGACAGCCCTGAGCTCTGCTCTGCGCGGCTTCCTGTCCTGCCCTCCAGGGATGTCTTGACCCCTTGGCACCTGGGCCCAGCTGTTTCACAGGCCCCTCATGCCCTGGGGGCCCAGGGCGTCAGTGACCTTGAAGCCCAGCACTCCAGGAAGGAAGCGTGTTCATTCTCTGTGCTAGAGTGAGTCTGAGGGGCCTCCCGAGTGCCCGCAGAGCGGATGCCCCGTGCCACTCCATCCTGGCTAGAGAGTCGAATCACACAGGCCAGCGGACACGAGACGAGACAGACCTGGATGGATTTTTGTTTTTAATACCTAGTTAAGCACGAGTCCTTTCAGGACCAAAGCTGTCACAGCGATTCTGTGGCCTGATTGAACAATCTCCGCAGGGTGGGGAGGCCGATGTGGAGGAGGCAGGCGCTCATTGTGCTGTTTTCTAGAAGAAAGCGGGGCCAGCTGGGCGGTGGCCAGGAGGAGATGTTTGCAGTCTGTCTAATGAAGGCCTCTGCAAATCGCTTTCCGGATGCTGACTTCCGGACCCCCTGAGGATAGAGACGAGGCCCTTGTACGTTAGTTACCTCCCCCGTGCGCAGCACTGACTCGACACACAGTGGCCCTTTAGTGCTCAAAATCGCAATAAGCCTAACATGTTGGACTTAACTCTAAAAAAAACCCTGTCGTGTAGACGGTATCTGCTGTATTGGTCACCAAACTCCAACTCATCCTATAAAACCCAGCCCAGAGGTCACCTCCTCCAAGAAGCCGTCCCCAGAAGACTGAAAGAGGCGCCCTCCCCAGAAGAGGAGAAGTCCCCCAGGGTCAGCTTTGTCACGGCGTTGTCATCATCTTATTGCACTTGGGGTCCCCCAGGCCCCCGAGGTGAGCACCTCATGAGGGCTACCCCGAAGGGAGCAGAGCAGAGCAAAGGCAGCTGCTTGAGCTGGGCCCTGCACACCGTGGCGCCGAGGACGCGCCCAGGGGCCGGGGCCCTGACATCTGCTACTGTTATGTTCAGGAGCCACGCAGCAGTTCCAGGCAGTTCAGAGGCCCCCCGAGTGCCCAGTCCCGAGCTCCACGCGCCATCTCAGCGCTCAGGGCACCGCAGGGCCACTGGCCTCCTCCCTGCTTTCTAGGCCAGCTCAGCTCAGTTCGGTCACTCGGTCCTGTCTGCTCTTTGCGACCCCGTGGACTGCAGCACGCTAGGCTTCCGTGTCCATCACCAGCTCCCCGAGCTTGCTCAGACTCACGTCCAATCGAGTCATTTTGTATTTGGGGAAGTTACGGCTCAGAGTGGGTAAGTGATTTGCCTGAGGTCACACAGCACCCTTTACCCAACCAAGGAGGGACTGCAACCCGGAGCCATCTGCTGCCTGGCCCGGTCAGGCGCCTGGGCTTCATCCTTGTGACCAAGTCTGAGTGGTGGGGAGAGTCTCCTGCTGCTTCGAAAGAATCCCTGAGAAAGAGGGGCTTCTGGCAGGAAGCACACAGCTGGGCGAGCCTGGCTCGCTCTGGGAATCTCGCGGCCACAGTGGTGACGCCCCCGAACGGCTTTGCAACCTCAGGGACCGTCTTGCCTTCTCTGGGCCCTGCTCTCTGCTCCTGTAGGGAACCTGGGTGTTAGGAAGAGGGTCAGCTGAGGGCAGGTGAGGCCTGCCTCCTAGTAAGCAGCGCCTTGTCTGTCTCTGTTCCGACGTGCAGCCCGTCCAGCGCACAGCCGGCTTCCCCAGGCCCTCCACAGCCCACTCTCCTTGCCACCCCGCCGCCCCCGACTGGGGTGGACGGAGGTCAGGAGATGCCGGCTTTGGTTTCCTAGTCACAGTTTAGTGGTGGTCAGGGATCTTGCTTCTCAGCGTGAGGCGGCCCAGGGCCCAAAGGCACATCGCGTCGTCAGTCATGACGGTTTATGTCCACCGTACACACAGGCTCGCAGGCGGCAGAAAGCAGAGAGTCTGTTCACTCTTCTGTGATTTTCCGCGCGTAGTGGGGGGCGTGGGGGAAGCTCTTCTAAGCAGCTGACTTTCTGTACCAAAATCGAGGTTGGCGGGCGAGGCTCCTGGGGCAGCGGGGCGTGGGCCCAGGGTCTCAGCGGGTGGGGAGGTTTCTGCTGTCTCAGGGAGGCAGCAGGCCAGGATCGGGGCCTCCCGGAGGGTATCGGGCCATTGTGAGGGCCAGAGTAATTGTCAGGATTTAGCATCTGCCAGTACAGCTGCTGCCAGTGTGAAGGGGGAGAGGGGAGGGGGCTGCCCTGGGACGTGGGCTGGGGGCTGCGGAGGCCTGGGCAGCCTCTCACGTGGCGTCCTGCTGAAGGGGGCTCTGGGGTCTCACGGTGGCCTGGGCACGATCCGGAGGGGTGGGGGCCCCCTTGGCCCCGCTGTGCCCCTGGCCTCCTCTGCTCACACTGTCCTCCGTGCTCTCCTGGACAGTTGGACAGAGAAGGGCGATTGCTGAAGCCTGCCGAGGACAGATCCGTGCTGACACTCGCCTCCCGACTGTCTGGTTGGATGTGTTTCAGGACATCCGATGTCTTTGACGCTGCCGGTGTCTGTTTATTGAGCGTGGACCACCATGCTAAGTACTGTCTGGTGGACCGTCTCCTCCCCCTCGTGGGGTGCTGGGCCATGGCCATTAGTGAGCACCTGCTGTATGCTGGGCCCATGCTCCTCAGCTCCTTTGAGGCCGATCCTTCCAGCGACGCTACCTCATCCCCAGTTAGGTTCTCTTCCCCAGAGCTGCAGAGCCCTGCCCAGGGCTGAGAGTCCATCTCAGACTCGACTGACTGCTTCCCCCTGAGGGGGCCGCTTTCAGGAGAGTCGGGATCCCACAACGAGAGCTTGAACTGAAGGAGAAGGGGAGGCACCAGCCCTGCGGCCCGGCGTTGCCCGAGCGTGGTCGTGTGCACAGACCGCTGTAGGGTGGTGGGGACGCGCAGTTTATCCGTGAAGCCCAGCCTCTGATAGCTAGGAGCTTCACGGCAAGGCTCTATGGGTCTGCGTGATGCTGAGAAAAGACTCAGGCTGGAACTGAGATGGCCTGGCGTGATAGAACTCGGCCTGGGTGGTTGAGAGTCCCTTTTGGGTTTTTTCCAGGGCCTTGAGTTCCTTTTCTAGGACCGTAGGAGGTGGGACTGGAGTTAGGTCCAGTGCACCGGGCTCTGATCCTGGCCTCTGCCCCATGGGATGGTTTGTAGGGGCCGTGGGGTCCCACTGAGCTCCGAGGGCCAGGGCACACTGGGTGGACCCAGCTCCTGTCGCAGGAGAAACAGAGGCCAGGGTTCGCGCCTCGTTGGATGAACCTCCAGGTCACAGGGATCCGCGCCTCGTTGGATACACCTCCAGGTCACAGCCCTGCACCCCAGGGCCCTTCAGACCTTCGGGGGCCTCGTGTTGCACCCTCCCCCCTGCTGACCCCACACCTGTCATTGCCTTTTTCTCCATGCGGCCCCCCTGGCCGTCAGATGCGCTGGGCCAGCCAGGCCCAGCAGTAACTCATCTGTGTTAGCAGATGCCCAAGGCTTGTAATGTATCTGCCCTCTGCCTGCTCAGGAGACTCACACTCGGAGGCGATGCCTCAGCTAAGAATCAGCGGGGCAGTGGTGGAATTGCCATGCTGTGTTGGCCAAAGGGACAGAGCTGTTGGAGACCAGAGCTTGTCACCCCACGCAAGTGACACTCCTCCAGGTCGGATGGGTCTGCATCTCAGACGTAACTGCCGCCCCGTCGGTCTCCCCACCTGGACTGTGAGGCCCATGGACAGACAGACAGTTAGTTGGTGCCTCTGTGTCCCTCGGATTCTGGGAGTCACCTACCAGTGCAGACTCGGTCTTAGGATAAGTGTAGATTAAAACAGTCAGATCTGATCATCTTTTCATCTTAATCACCAAGTCGAGCAAACATATGTAGTTTTACCTTTATGACTTTGCTTTCGCTTCTTAAAAAAACTCACTTCTTAAAAAAAAAATAACAACTCACTTCTTTGCCGTTTCTTGTATTTCCCCCTCTTCCTGGAACGTGGAACATGCGCGAAACGAAATTTCAGTGCTACTATTTTACAATTTCGTGTGATATGCACGAACCTGTATTTCTTAGTGCTCATCGACCTGAATTAAATAATGGCTGTGGAGAGTCTTCATAATTGAAAAGGCCTATAAATGTAGAGAGCAGGCTTATGAGTGTCCTCATGGCTAGATAATGAGGCCCTGTCAACGGGGGTAAAGCTGGGACATTAGAGGCGTGAAGCTGATCATTCACCACTCAAGCTTGCCTGTCTGTTTTTAACTGAAGTTGGGCTGACTTACAAAGTCGTGTTGTTTCAGGTCCAAAGCACTGTGCTCCCGTCATGCACATGTGCCTCTGTGTTTCCCAGGCTCTGCCCTTCCAGGGCACTGCAATACTGAGCATAGTTCCCTGCGCTGCACGGTGGGCCTTAGTCGTCCGCTTTATGTGTAGTGTGTGTATCTCTTAATCCCAAACGCCTGATATATCTGTCCCTCCCGCAAGTTTTCAACAGGTTCTGGATAACAGACATTTTGCAGAATGGAGAGAAGTGACTGTGTCTGCATTTTTGAGATTTTTCTGTCCCGAGTTCAGATGCCGGAACACAGCTCTCCGTCTGGTGTCTCTGGCAGCCTATTTTTAACCTCGCTGCCCTGAGTGAATTAGAAGAGATGAATGTGGGGCCTGAAAGTCGATCCTGCCTGAATGACTGCTCCTTGTCCGTGCTGATTCTGCGGAGGAGGAGCAGCTGAGCTCGTGATGGACGTGTGTTGGGGGAACCGCAGACGGTGTGTTCCAGCTGCCTCGACCTCGCGGTTCTGTTCCTTCCGTGAGTGCAGAGGAGGGGGCAAGGGACGGCATCATCTCACCCGTACCTGGAGGAGCCCGCTCTTTCTTCTGGAGCTGCTCACTGTGGTTGGGATCGAGAGCTTGTAGTCCTTTACCTGAGGGAACCCCCAGTCCACTGGCGTGAGGTGTCAGAGCAAGAAATTGAGGGTGGTAGGACAGTCAGAAAGTTCGGTGGGGAATGCTGGGAGGGAGGAGCCCACAGACGCAGATCTGCTGACAGAATCCACCTGAGTCCTTGGTTGACCATTAAACCTCTCAAACACAGGAGAGGCCCTAAGATTTCCAGCAAAAAATGCAACGGCTGGAAACTGAATTTAGCTGTCATTTCAGCTGCTGCCCACAGCAGGGAAGATAGAGTTTGAAGTTTGAGTCCAGCCAACCAAGTAAACTGTCAGAACAAATATTACTCTTTGAAAGAAATAGTGGATCCAGGATCTCCGTAATGAGTCATTTGTAGTGTCCAGTGTGCAATAAAAAATCGTCAAACCAAGAAAGAAACGGGTGTAAATGAGTCCTACTGAGGAGAAAACCAATGTCCAGGGGAATCACTGTTGAGATGACTTAGATGTCACAATTAGCAGCTTTTATTATCTCGATCAGGGCTTCGAGGGAAATGAGTGTCAGGTGAGTGAGCAGATGGGGAGCCTCGGTAGAGAAATAGAAATTATAAAAAAGGACCGAATGGAAGTTCTAGGACCGCAAAGCATGGCAGCTTAAATGAATAGTCACTGGATCAGTTTAGCAGAAGACTGCAGATGGCAGAGGAAAGAATCACTGGACTCGAAGATAGTTCAGTGGAAGGCATACACTCTTAAGTAGCAGAAAGAAAAGATTTAAAAATATGAGCAGAGTCTCAACATGTGGGACAATATCAAGTGTCTAATAGGCATAATTGGAATCCCAGAAGGAGAAGAAAAAACAAATAAGGCAGGAAAAAAAATGGAAAAAACAGTAGCCTCGAGCTTCCTAAATTCCAAATCTCTATGATAAACTACAAAACGTTGCTGAGAGACAATCAAAGACCTAAATACATGAAAGTATGCCCTCTGTGCATAGATTGGAAGATGATCTTGTTAAGATGTCAGTTTTTCCCAAGTTAGACTATAGATTTACCACAGTTCTTATTATAATTCCAGCAGATTCCTTTTTTTTTTTTTTAATTGACACAGTTATTGTAAAGTTGATACAGAAATTTAGAGGACTTCAGGACGGTCTAAGCAGTCCGATCAAAGAACAAAGCTAGGCCTTCCCTGGTGGCTCGGCGGTTAAGGAAGCCACCTGCCAACGCCGGGGACCTGGGTTTGACCCTGATCCAGGAAGATCCCACGTGCCGCAGAGAGACTCAGCCCGCGCGCCACCACTGCTGAGCCCACGTGCCGCCGCTCCTGAATCCTGCTGCCCCAAGGCCGGCGCCCTGCAACAGGAGAAGCCCCCCCCCCCCCAGTGAGAAGCCCACAGTCCACCACGAAGGGTGGCCCCTGCTCGCTGCACCCGGAAACAGCCCGTGCATCAGCAAAGACCCAGTGCAACCAAAACTAAGCAAACAAAATTATCTGCCACACGGTTAAGGAGAGAACTAAGCTAGAGAGTTTACACGACCTGATTTCAAGCCTTTCTACAAAGCTTACATTAAGGCAGAGTGGTACTGGTGTAATGATAGCTGAATATATTGATGGGCTAGAATAGAGCATTCTAGAACAGACCCGCACACATGTGGTCAACTGGTTTTTGTCAAAGGGATCCAAGCAATCCAGTGAGGAAAAGAAAGTTTTCAACAGATTGTTCTGAAGCATCTGGATGTCCACACAGGGATGGGAAAATGAACTTCAAGCCCTACCTCACACCGTACATAGATTTCCAGTTGAGGTGGACCAGAGGCCTAAACATAAACACTGTATAGATCTTAGGAGAAGATACAGGAGAAAACCCTTTGCAACCTGAAGGAAAGCAGAGATTCTTACATGAGGCACAAAGGTTTCTTAGATGTGATACAGGGTATAGTCAGGACACCATAGAAGAAAAACTCAATAAATTAAGTTTCATTAAAATGAAAAATGGATCCTTATCGAAAGACACCATGGAAAACTTCCCTGGTGGCTCAGAGGTTAAAGCATCTGCCTCCAATGCGGGAGACCCGGGTTCGATCCCTGGGTCAGGAAGATCCCCTGGAGAAGGAAATGGCAATCCACTCCAGTATTCTTGCCTGGAGAATCCCATGGACGGAGAAGCTTAGTAGGTTACAGTCCATGGGGTCGCAAAGAGTCGGACACGACTGAGCAACTTCACCTTCACCTTGCTGGAGACTGGGTTGGGGGGGGGAATTTTTTTTTAATATACCTGACCAAGGACTTGTATCCATCATATATAAAGAACTCCTAGAATTCAATAAGAAGATGGCAACTAACTTTTAGAAATGGACAGAAGTCTTGAGCAAGCCTTTTACATAGAAAGATACACAAATGTCCATAAGTACACGGAAAAGTTGTCAACATCATTAATCATTGCAGGAATGCAAAATAAAGCCACAATTCTATCTCACTACTTGCACACTCTAGTGGCTAAAATTAAAAAGACTGGAAGTTGCCAGAGCTGGAAAGAACGGGAGTAACTGTCACTCATGCACACTGCTGCTGGTGGCGTGACTGCTGCAGCTGCTCGCTTTGGGAAGATGCTTGGCAGCTACTGATCAAGTTAAATGTGCCCACCTCCCCTTTGGTCCAACAATTCCACGCCTTGTGGAATTTCATTTCCAAAGGAAATGAGAGCATATGTCCACCAAGAAAAAGGCAAATGCTCATAGCAGCTTTTATTTACGATAACCAGAACTTGGAAGCCACCCAAATGTTCATCAAAAGGAGAATGGATGTCAGATTGTGGCCCATTCATGCCGTGGATTGAGACTCAGCTATAAAAAAGGGATGAATTGCTGATGGGGGCAGCAGCCTGGATCTAGGGGCATGATGTTGAGGAAAGGAAGCCAGGCCCAGAAATGGGCATGGCACACACTGCTGTTGATGTGACATTTAGAACAGCCGAAGAGAAAGTCTACGGTGAAGAACAGTCAGAGGGGTGACTAGGGGAGGGGATAGTCAGGAAGGGGAGGAGCTCGTAGGGGAGACGAGAGTGTTCTTCAGGGTCACGGGGTGTGGGTGCCCTTGTCAAAATGGTGCAGCTCAGGTACGCCTCCGTCTACGTGCAGTCCTGCTCAGCTGCCCAGGCGTGTCTGACTCTGCGACCCCGTGGACTGCAGCCCGCCAGACTCCTCTGTCCATGGGATTCTCCAGGCAAGAACACCGGAGTGGATTGCCGCCTCCTTCTCCAGGGGACCTTCCCGACCCAGTGGTCGAACCTGCGTCTCCTGCAGTGGCAGGCAGATTCTTTGCCGCCGAGGCACCTGGGAAGCCCCATCTCAGTCTGCACAAACCCTGAAAATGGTGGAAAGCCTGCGTTGTGGCATTCCACCCTGCGCTCAGCATGCAGCGGTGCCCTGCGGAGACCGGCACATGCCTAGTTAGGCGGGTGGCGCCAGAGAAGAGGGTGGCAGAGGAGGGACTTGTCCCTCAACACCTTTTCTAGGACCCCACGGTCCACACGGGCGTCCTGGCGTCTTTCAAGTCCCGCCTGTCCTGGAAGCTTTGGAGCCTCCAGCCTTCGCTTTCCTCTCCCTCCGGATGATGCCGCAGCTCTGGCTGGGGATCCCAGCAGGGCAGGTGTCCGCCTCGCCCTAAGATGGAGAGACCTCCTGTCCCGTTTCTCTGAGTACCCTCTGCGCCACGTCATCAGGGCCTCCTCCAGCGAAAGCATGCCGACCAGCCCAGCTGACCGGGAGGCCACAGAACAGGAATACGGCTTTCGTACGACATACAGCCAGTTCCCTGCCCGTCCACCTGGCTTTCCCATCTGCCTGACGGACAGCTTTGGGCTCAGGTGCATCTTGAGCCCTGATTCAGGTTGACTGGTCAGGTGGGCGCTTCCCCGGGAGGGGTCTTTGCTGACAATGATTCTGAGCGAGTTGGGGTAGAGTCCTGGGGTCAATGAGAATGTTCCCCCAAATGTGGGATGATAAAGGGGCTGGCAGATTGCTGCCCCTGCACCTGATGACCCCACAGACCCTTTCAAGGCTGACGATTTTGATTCATTTCATCGGCTTTGGGAATATTTAACCATCACAATCCCCTCACCCACTTGACTGCCTTCCACCGGCCCGTCGGAGCAGAGCGGATGTCTGTCTGCAGATGGTGGGATTGAGAGCATGCCCGCCTCCCCTCTGTTCCACGCCGTCAGGATTCCAGACAGCGCCTTTGTCACCAGCCTCGCTCGGCTGACGACGGAAACCCCAGGATGTCTGGCACCCTTAGGGAAGAACCCATGCAGGTCCCTGCCTGAACCCAGGACCCGGGAGGCCGGGGCTGCAGGAGCCCCACTTCCTTTGGGGGCAACACCTAGAGGGGCAGGGGGTGATTCATGTGAATGCAAGTGACCGTTCCCAAGGCCCACCTCGGGGGACAGACACCCTCCTCTGCCTTCTCATAGGTTCTGACAGGAGCTGGGGGCTCTGTCACCGTCTGGGTGCTGATTTGCACCCCAGTTCTCGGGACTGCCGACGTCCAGACACGCAGCTTGCTGTGGAGGGTGGAGGGCGGGCGGGAGAGGGCAGGAAGGACGGGGCTGGCCGAGCTCACCCCCCCCGCCCCCCGTAGCCGCCGCGGAGCCTCAGTGTGTGACCCTAATCTGTGAAATGGTGCCAGCGCTCCCGCCTCCCAGGCGGCGTTGAGTTGAAAAGCACACGCGTGTTTTTTGAGGCCCCCATGTGCTCTGACATCCTGCCCGCCCCTCCATGGGTGGGTGGCTGCTCACGTAAGCATTGGAGGGGTCCGTTAGCTGGTGCAGCACCGTGCGATCCGGCTGTGTTCTCTGCCCATCCTCTTCTTCCCCACACCTGGAGAGGTTGTGAAACACCAGGGGAGGTCTCCCAGAGCAGCCGCATCCCGTCCCGCCCCCCGTCCATCAGCTGCGGGGGTCTCACCAGGATGGGCGCTGGCTGCCCCTGTCCCCGAAGAGGCACGTCCGATGCTTCCGCCCCATCGCAGTGAGCTGGGCTGGCGTCCAGGGCTCCAGGGAGACCAGGCCCCGCTGGCTGCCTAGGTCTTCCCTAGAATGGCATGGCCTCCTCTCTGGTGGGTTTGCAGAGAGCTCTCTCCCTGACCCCGGAGGTCCCTGCCTGCCCTCGTCTGTAGAACGGCAGCTAACATTCAAGAGCTCGGTTTGGGACGTGGCTAGAAACCCATGCATACGAGCGGCTGGGGTCATTTCTCCTCTCTCCTTGCCCCCTTCCGCTGACTCGGGCAGTGGTCCACCTCATCCTGATGCCTTTCAGAGGAGAACTTGGCTAGCCCACCTTCAGCCCGGCTGGGTGGGCTGTACCCCACAGAGAGGCGCACAGGGCCCTGGCGTGGGCCTCCGTGGTGAGCTGGCCTGCTGAGGCCCCCAAGGACAGACCCCACAGCGGGCTGAAGAGCTGGCCACCCTGGGCCCAGTGGCGCCCCAGGCCAGAGTGACCCCTGGGGTCAGGAGTGGGCTGTGTGCCAGGCTTGCAGGAGCTGTTGGACAGTCCCATCGGCTCATCTGCTGATTCAGTGAAAGTTTATTGAGCGCCTACCTTGTATCAGGTGTGGAGATCAGAAGGGATTACGAAGTTGGGTTTTGTCTGGAGGTGAGATAGGCTCACCCACAGGCATGTATGGAATAACTGGAGGTGCCGTGAGAGGAGAGCGCTGGGGAGAGTCTGGGATGGCAGACTGGGTGGAGGTCCCGGAAGGCCTCTTGGAGGAGGTGTCTCATGACTTGATTCTTGCAGGTCAGAGGAGATGACTTGTTGGTCGAGCTCATGAGCGGAAACAAATGCCTATTGAATTATGAATCGAGCAGTAACCACCTTGTGTGCGCAGTCAGGCAACTTTAGTCACCTCCAACTCTTTGCGACCCCATACACTGTAGCCCACTGGGCTCCTCTGTCCATGGGATTCTCCAGGCAAGAATTCTGGAGTGGGTTGCCGTGCCCTCCTCCAGGGGATCTTCCCAACCCTGGGATCAAACCTGGATTTCCTGCACTGCAGATGATTCTTTACCGCTGAGCCACTGGGGAAGGCTGATAACTTCCTTGCTTGTTTGGAAAGGCATGTTGCAAGCTTCGTGTCCCTCTCTGCTCGGTTCCCTGACCTCTTGGCAGGGAAGATGTCCATGTGTCTGCGACTTCTGCACTTTGACCTTCACACTTGGACTACAGGGGCTGGGGAGACTCTGGGCTGAGCCAAGAGCCTGCGGGGCTCCAGGTCCCAGGTGTGGGTGCGGGAAGGGCATTTTTGGTCCCCAGAGCTGGGCACCACCTGTTAAGGCAGCATCTTGCCCCCAGCCTCCCGCCGGGCATCCCCAGCATTTACTAAATGGCTGGGATGGGTGCGCTTTATCGTGGTGGGAGACCTTCCAGAAGGGCAGCAAGCAGAGCCCGAGGCTGCCTGAAATTGAGATCCCAGAAGCCTCGGAAGGCAGGTGCTACACCCTGTCGCTGGACTGGGAGACGGAGGCTGAGAGGGAGAGGCTCTCGGTGGCCCCGACGGCCTCTCCTCTCCAGGAGGCCCCCGCGGGCTGGCGCCCCCGGTGGCCGTGGCTTCAGCGTCCGCCTCTGACCCCCCTGCCTCCCCGCAGTGAGCACGGCGTGGGCGAGGACATCTACGACTGCGTCCCGTGCGAGGATGACGGGGACGACATCTATGAGGACATCATCAGGGTGGAGGTGCAGCAGCCCATGGTGAGCCCCGCCCGCCGCGCCGCGCAGCCTCTGCCCGACCCCACAGCTGAGCCCCCGAGAGGCGCCCCTTCTTTCCCGTGAAATGTTCCTGGGAGACTGGGAGGTGCCACCTCCGCTACCCCACCGTCCTGGGCACGTTGCTGTGGAATTCTCCCCCAGAAGGCGTGCAGGACCCCGAGTCCCTCCTGCCCGGGGAGCCTGGGGTGGAGACTCAGTGCTGACCTCAGGCCGCTGGACCCCTGCCCCGCTGTGCAGAGGCACGAGGCGCTGTGTGCTCAGTCAGCCAGCCAGGCACCTTCGCGCACAGGGGTGTTCATTTCCAGCCATCGGCAGTCACCCCTCGACGCCTGTGTGTGCAGCTGCTCAGCTGGAGAGGGGGTCCTGCCGGGCCAGGATGGGAGACGGGGACCCAGTGGGGTGGACTCCAGCCACCTTATACCCCCAGACTCCTGGGGGTGGGCGAGATGCCTCTTGACAACCCTAGAGGCTCTTGCTGCCATTTGCTTTCACCAAAGAAATGCAGGGAAGCAAGTTTTGGTGTTTTCCCTCAGTGTGGGGTTGAGCATTGGTGATGCAGAAACAGGACTTTCAGAGGCCTTGCCTCTGCCGGGAGGCGCCGAGACGCTGGCAGCCAGCTCACAGCCCCAACTCCAGGAGAGGTTTCTCGTTTTGCCCCTTGAGGGTCTGAAGGTGGATTTCCTTCTGCACGATCACCAGGAATCTCGCTGTAGAGAATCAGGGGTGTGTCTGTGACCCCAGGTCTGCCCCTCCGCCCAGGCAGTCCTGCTCCTGAACCTTCCAGGGAAGTGGGCTCGGGGGGCGGGAGGTCTCCCCTTCGCCTCCCTGGAGCTGGTCTGAAAGGCAGGGCCGCCTCCTGCATTTGGCAGCAAGCTGAGGTTGGGGCCCGCTCACTCCCCAGTCTTTGGAAGCCGGGTGTCCGTGGGTCAGGGAAGGGCATGTGGGTGCGGTGGCACCACCCCCCCCCCCAGCTGGCTCTTGAGAGACCGCATCCGCCCCTGGCCCACAGAAACCCCAGGACCCACTGCTGCCTCTGGTCCTGAAGGGACATACAGAACCCCGGGCATCTGTGGGGCTGGGGGGATGCCTGCCTGTGTCCTGGGGACAGGCTGGCATCCCACCTGCCCAGTGATGCTTAGCTTCCCCAGGCTTGGCACCGGGCTCACACTGGTCCACCAGGCAGGGTGGGCCTCCTGCCACATGGCAGGTCCCCAGAGACAAAAGCTGGCTTTATTTCCTTCCCCATCATGTCTGGAGCTATCTGAACAGTCTGAGTGGAAGGTACAGGGGGTAGTGATGTCTCTAAAGGAAGATAAAGCCAGGGCATGGCAGGTGCCACGCAGAGCCTGGCCCAGGATGGGGGAAGGTGTCACCCGCTCAGTCCCAGTCTGTCCCCGTCCCAGCCTGACCCCGTCCCAGTCTGTCCCCTCTCCTGTCTGTCCCCATCCCAGTTTGACCCCGTCCCAGTCTGACCCCGTCCCAGTCTCTCCCCGTCCCAGCCTGACCCCATCCCAGTCTGTCCCCTATCCTGTCTGTCCCCATCCCAGTCTGATCCCCGCCCCAGTCTGACCCTGTCCCAGTCTGTCCTCTCCCAGTCTGACCCCATCCCACTCTGTCCCCTATCCTGTCTGTCCCCATCCCAGTCCGACCCCGTCTCAGTCTCTCCCCATCCCGGTCTCTCCCCGTCCCGGTCTCTCCCCGCCCCAATGCCGTCCTCCCATCTCGCTGGGCTGGCGTTCGGCGGGTGGCGGGTGTGGCGTGATCCCTGGGCCCGGTGTCTGTCAGCGAGCTCCCTGGCCTCCCCAAGCTCGGCTTGAGTAAGAGCAAGCACTGCTAACTGTCTTTCCTGTTTCTTCCGCACGCTTCCAGATTAGATACATGCAGGTAAGTGGCCGGCAGAGGGGAGGCCCCGGCTCAGGTCTGCCAGCTCCGTCTTCCTGCACCTTCAGGAAGCCTCAATCCTCTTTGCAACAACCCGGGACCCCTCCCCGGGGAGACACTATCGGTCTCCACATTCTTAGATGCAGTTTTAGGGGGTCGTGGGCCCTGAACACCAAGTTCCCAGGCTGAGCAGGGCTTCGGGCTTTGGGAAGGAGCCTGGGTCATGTGCCCACTTGACAGGCTGCTTTGGAGCACTGTGGCCCCAGCCAGCCCACTCGAGGCCCTGGGGCGTTTCTTGGAAAAGAAGGATGACGTCCAGTCGGGTTTGAGTCCAAATGGCCGGTATGTCGCCCGTCCAGTATTCTCTCAGCCGAAAACCTAAGGAGAAGGCCTGGACCGTCCACAGTCACCCCTGACAGTCATCCCCCCGCGGCTCCTTCCCCGGCCCCTGTGGCCGCGTTATCTTGCTCAGTCTTGCCCTAGAGGGCCCCCATAGGGGCCTGTCCCAGGGACCCCTGCCAATGGGCTCTGAGCTCTGCAGAGTCGGAGACTGCTGGGTATTTGGGACGTCTGGCTCTGCCAGGGATTGGCCCCTTTCTCCAAGGCGCTGACAGTCTGGGATGGTGGGTCGGAGGACGTGAGTCCCCAGGGAGCCAGTCAGAGCCTCTCCCCGTGCGCACAGTGGGCGCTTTAAGCATGCGCCGCCTGCTGCGTGTGCTGGAGGGGGTGGCCAGCCTGGTGGGGACCTGCTGTCACCGTCCTCAGGGTCATGCCATGCCCCTTGCGCTGGCCTCAGGGTCCCCGTCCCCAGGAAGGAGGGGAGGGGCGTGCCGTCCCCCATCGCATCCGCTCCGCACTCGGCGACCCCCCAGCCGAGCGTGGAGCACAGCAGGGTCCTGGCTGACGTCCTGTGTCCTCCCCTAGAAAATGGGCATGACGGAGGACGACAAGAGGAACTGCTGCCTGCTGGAGATCCAGGAGACCGAGGCCAAGTACTACCGGACGCTGGAGGACATCGAGAAGGTGGGCGTGGCCGCTGGGGCCGCCCCGGGCCCCTGCCTCCCGGGGGCCTCTCCCCAGGCAGGGGCTCCGGGCAGTGGTGGCAGAGGGAGGGGGACACGGGGCCTCTCAGCTTTGTACCCCTGCCCCCGCCTATCCGGAGAGCACCCTCACCTGTCCTCTGGCCTCTGGCTCCACGCTGGCTGTGGCCCCACACAAGCTGTGGGCTTTGCCCAGGCCAGTTTCCTGGGAGTCCTGGGCCCCGCCTCCCACCCCTCGGCCTCAGCTCGGACCCGAGACCGTCCTGAGCTTGTTTCTGCCGCTCCTTCCAGCCTGACCCTGGGCATCGTTGCCGCTTCTGCTCCTGAAATGTGCTGAGCTCGGCTCTTTTTGGGTGCATCGTAGCCCAGAGCTAAACGCCTTCTGCATACGCCATCACCCAGGCCGGGCACTGAGTGAGCTTTGTGAGCACCGCCTCACTGAGCGCTGTCTGCACTCAGCCTGCCCTCTGTCAGCCGGGTGCGCAGCAGGGCCGGCCCGTAGGTGGCTGTGAGCGCCCCGTACCTGGGGCTCTGCTGGGCCTGATGCTGGCGGTCTCTGCAGCCCCGCTGGCAGATGGTGTGATCAGTGCTGTCTCCCCACCGGCCTACCCGGTTCCTGGAGGACACAGGTGGCTTTCTCCCCGCTTCCTGTGACCACTGGCTCCGAGCCGTTTCCCTGTCACTTGACACCCTCACAGCAGTGCTTAGAGGCATGAAAGTACCGACATTGCTTTCAGGAGAGACCATGCCCGCTTTCTTTGCAGAGTAGGGCCAAGTGTAGCCGTCCTGGGGATCCCTAGGTGGGTCCCCACTGTTCGGGGCACACAGGAGCCTCCAGCCAGGAGTCCTGAGATGCCCCCAGGGACGATGGTGTTTGTAACCCTTCCCAGCCCCCCAGCTGGGTCTCAGGGGAGGAAGCAGTCCCAGAGCGGGGCGCCGCCCAGAAGGGGAGAACTGTTCAGGTGCATCCCGCAACCACGAGCGCAGGGGGACAGGCTTCTGCTCACGCAGCGGCCGCGGAGAGGGCCAGGCGGCTGGGACCCTGCGGTGGGCAGGGAGGGTGGCCGGCCGTTCCCTGGGGGGCCTCCGGGGCCGGTTCCACATGTGGGCGCCTTGTCTAAAGGCTGCTCCTGTGGCGAGTGGGGCTGGAGTGCGCCTTTCTGACGACAGGCCTGGGGGGACACTCGGAGCAGAGGCCGAGGACCTGATGCCGGGAGAGACTCACGCAGTGTCTCTGTCCTCACGTGCGCCCTTGCGTGATGCCCTCACCTCCCAGGGGAGCCTCATTTCCCCCAAATGTCTCAGACAGTGACAGCAAAGCCCACCCTGGTTGCCTTGGGGTTGAAGTCCAGCCCCACATGCAGGGGGCCCCCCGTGGAGCTGTGCCCACCTTGGCAGGGTGGGGGTCCAGTGCTCACACTGATTCCCAGGCCGGACCCCGCCCGGCCCACTCTGGGCTTGCCCCGCAGAGTGGCTCTCGGGTCTCCCCAGAAAGCCCACGCTCTCCGGGAGGCATGGAGCCTGCTGTGTGCCGGGCTGAGTGGCCGCCCCGCGGAGAGCCCGTCTGTGGACACCTGACCCTGTGAGGCCGTTAGCACCCCCGCCTCCCTGCCAGCTCCAGGCCGGGGTGCAATGAAGGCTTCTCTCTTGCAGAACTACATGGCGCCCCTAAGGCTGGTGCTCAGCCCGACGGACATGGCAGCCATCTTCATCAACCTGGAGGTGAGGGTCCTGCCCGGGCTCCCTGTGTGGGGGCCACCTCCCTAACCCGCTGCGACGTCGGGCGGGCTCCAACTTGAGGGGTCTTGGAGGGCTGGACCCTAGAGGTCCTCGAGGGCCCACGAGGTTTTCTCAGCAGTGGAGGGGAGTGGTCCCCTCCCTCTCTCTGAGCACACTGAGCTGCTTCACTGCCCTGTGGGGTCTGAACACGGACATGGGGGTGGCGGCCGCCCCTCTGCCCTGGAGTGGGCACACTTCCCCGGGGCTGGGCCCCGCTTCCACGGAGGAGAGACTCGACCCTCAGAGCCCGTGAGCCCCTTTACTCGCTCACCCAGCGGGTGGATCACGAGCGTGCCGGTGGGGTCTGGCTCCAGGGCTTGCCTGGGGTTGGCCGCGGTGTGTCTGGACAGGCTGGTGCGGCTGTGGCCGGCTGCAGAGCCTCGCAGTGGACCGCACCTGGGGGGGCACCCAGCGCCCGGCCCGCGCGTGGACGTCCTTCCAGCAGCAGCCTCGAGAGGCTTGACCAGAGCCTCTGCACCCCCAGCCCCGCCCTCCGAGCCTGCTCACACGCAGTTGCTTTTCGTCCCAGGAGCTGATCAAGGTGCATCACAGCTTCCTGAGGGCCATCGACGTGTCCATGATGGCAGGCGGCGGCTCGCTGGCCAAGGTCTTCCTGGACTTCAAGGAGAGGTGAGCGGACAGGGCCTCGGGGCGCCTCCGGTTCCGCCCTGTCCTCACTTGTAAACTGAGGAAACTGCCCTCCCTGCCCTCCCAGCCTGGGCGGGAGGGGCCTCACGGGGGCCTTAGCAGCCCCTTCGCCTCTGTTCCTGGGGGTCCGGAGGGACAGGGACCCTCTTGCCGTCAGGTTCCCCGCTGTGCTGTGGGCCCTCGGGGATCCGGTGCCAGGGGATTCGGGCTCTGAGCCTGGTGGGCATGGCCTTGGAAGCTGCTGCTGTAGGAACCAGCCCCCCTGCAGGCCTGAGGGAGGGGCTTCAGGGGCTCCGGGTGCCCCGGGCGGAGGACACACGCCTGCTTCCTTGCCAGAACGCCATACCTGGACTTCTTTATCAGTTGCTCAGGGGCAAGGACGGCGCTTGTGCCCCTCGGTGCTGTGCGGGTGACCAGAGGCCGGGCCTGGTCCCCAGCCACTGAAGGCAGCGGCAGCCGGCTGTGTGGAGGGGCCGAGCCCGGGAGGCCGGGCGGGGTGCAGGCAGCAGCTGTGGGCGCGGATGCGTGGCCATCCTGGCGTAAACCAGCTTTGGCCCTGAACTTGGGGAGACCGTTGTTCTGGGTCCAAAAGCACGGAGCACTGGGCCTTCCAGTGGCGCCCGGCTCCCATCTGAGCGTCCGCAGCCTCGGGGCAAGTGTCCATGGGGCTGAGGGGGTGTAGATGCTCTCGTCAGGACACGAGGCGGCTTCTCTCCTCCGGGTCCCGCCCCAGGCGGTTGGACGGGGTTTGGATGCAGAGAGGGCCCCGGCCTCCAGCCCAGCAGCATCACCTGCAGTCCTGTGCCCCTTACGTGCCTGGCGTGACAGCCGTGGTCTGGGATCCAGGCTGTCGGGGGAGAGCGACAGCTTCAGGAGTCAGTGCAGCGCCTGGTCTTTACACTGCTATCGTGTGGCCTCTGAATCTGTTTCATTCTTGGCTTTAAGCCTCTGTTTTGTCACCCCAGCTGACGGAGGGGGTGCGGAGGTGGCCTGCTGGAGCCTGGCGGGGGGGCGGGGGAGCATGGAATCGGGATTCTGGAAGCTTCTAGCTGAGTGCGGAGGGCAGCTGTCAGGATGTTTCTGCCATCCCAGCAGAGATGTGGGCCTCTGCTTCCCTCCCTCACACCTCGGCTGCCGGCTCTCGAGGGCGAGATGCTGACGAGGACGAAGCCAGGTGATGTGGTGATGTGAAGGGGGCTCACGAGAGGCCAGCCCTACGGGGGCCCCGGGAGACAGCGGTTTTAGCCACTGAAACCCCAGGAGATCCACCAGGGGACGGGGCCTTGCTTTCTGTCCATCATGGAATCTTTGGAGGACGAGCCCACAGAGTTTTATCTTCATGGTGCTTAGACCTGGCTGCTCGTTGAAGCCATGGGAGCTCGTTAAAAATGCCGATTCCCGGGGTCTGAGGAGGGGTCCTGAGAGCTGTAGGAGGCCCCCCAGGGGCTGGTGGGAACCCTGGGTTCTTGTCACCCTCATCTACAGGAGGCTCCCCTGAGTCGTCCGCCAGGTGACTCTCAGCTCCCTCGTAACCCTCATGCCCAGATGGCCACCGCAGGGCGCCTTCACCTGGGGCCCCCTGAAGGTGCCTCCCCAGGCGCATCCAGCTCCGGGCAAGGTGCTGTGCCCCCCTGAGCAGGCAAGGGTCCTTGAACCTGCTCTCTCAGGGGCCAAGAGTTGGGGGCTCCCTGGAGCCGCGAGAGAGCCCCAGTGCCCGTGTAAACGTGCGTGCAAGGGGAGGGGAGCGGACAGGGTTCCTCCAGGGACCAGAGGGTGTGGGCCCGTTGGCTGGCCCAGGCGAGGATGCGCAGATGGAGGCCGGGGGTCGGGCCGGCTCTCTAGCCCACCCTCTGCCCCCAGCAAGGTTCTCCTCTCACCTGGATGCAACCCACTGTGCCAGATGAGCCCATGTCACGGTGCCCCACTGGCGCACTTGAGCTTCAGACCTGACCCTCGCCCAGATGGCGGGCGCAGTGCCTCATTTGCGCCGTGCCTCGGCTGAGCAGGGGCGGCTATGGATGAAGCGGGACTCTGGGCCCGTTAAGCCAGCTCAAGGGCAGGTGTGTGCCCTAGATGAATGGTGTGCCCTCCCGGAGACCCTTCTCATCCTCCGTGCCAGGCCGTGGCTGCCTGGCCCCCACGGTCCAGTTGGCCCATGAGCAAGACCCAGCACCCGCATCCACGCACGACCTCGGGCTGACCCGCTCCCAGGCCTCCTTTCTTCAGGACATGACGGATGTTTCCACCTTGGGGAAAGGCAGTGAGCCGAGCATATCCTGGTACTAAGATCTCTGCGGACCATCACCCCCTGCAAGGCCTCGGGGACCTGGGTCCTTTTGTTGGGGCCCCTTTGTGGGAGGAGCTGGCTGTGTGTCATCAGAGTGTATTGGCCAAATCGCTGCGCCCACCCAGCGTCCGCCTTTTCTGGCACTTCCCTTCAATTTCTGAGTCAGCGATGACCCTGATGTTCACTGATGTTTGCTGACTTATGGACTCCACAAACATTTTTGTGCAGCACCCGAGCATTTATGGAGTGCCTGCTATGTGCAGCCCCTGAGCATTTATGGAGTGTCTGCTGTGTGCAGCCCCTGAGCATTTATGGAGTGTCTGCTGTGTGCAGCCCCTGAGCATTTATGGAGTGTCTGCTGTGTGCAGCCCCTGAGCATTAATGGAGTGCCTAGTGTGTGCAGCACCTGAGCATTTATGGAGTGCCCGCTGTGTGTGGCATTCAGACTCTGGGCCGAGGACATCGTGGTGAACAGAGCTGGCTCAGCTCTCCCTGGGAATGAGTCCACAGACAAGACTTATTATGAGCTGCATGAGAGCAGGGGGAGGGGGACGTGGGGAAGGGACTTGGAGCCGACGGTGGGGGCCCCCGAGGACCTGGGTGAGAGAGGATCAACCCTGAGGCCGTGTGGGCAGCAGAAACTGAAGGGAAGGCCCTGGTGGGAGCCGGGAGCTCTGTTCTGGAAACTGGGAGAGGCCAGGGGAGCAGGAATGAAGGGGGTATAGAGGCAGCTTTCTCAGGAGAAATCTCAGGTTCTTGTAGGCTGAGAGAGGGATTCAGAATTTTTTAGCTGAGGGCAGGAAAAGCCACTGAGCAACTCAAGGGACAAGATCCTGGCAGCTCATCGCGGATGAAGAATGGGGTGGCCTCCGAGCGTGGTGTGCAGAGTGGCAGAGGACAATCGCCTCCCTCTTTCTGGAGGTTATACTCCCATTAATGTGGTGTTGCTCCTTAGACAAGGCAGATACTCCTGTTAACCACGTGGGCCTAAAGAGACCTGTCCCACCCAGAGGGACAGGCTCTCAGGAGAGGTTTACATTAAAGTCAGACTGTTTGTATTTATTGCTGGGGCTGACCGAGGTGGCCCAGAGCCCGACTTCTGAGCTGGTGGCCCAGTGGGAGGGCAGGAGTCCTGGCTTCTAGAAGGGACTCCCTGTGGGGCTTTGCACAAGTGCTGCTAGGAGGGTGTCATTCAGAAAGGCAGGCCCCCCCCACCCAGGACCCCAGGGGTTTCCGTGAGCGTCTGGAGAGGGGTCCTGGGCGGCTGAGGGCCTCCGTGCCCTGTGGCTTCTGCAGGCTCCAATGTCAGGTGGATGGTGCTGCGCCCTGACTGTGATCTCCATTCACGGGGGCAGGGTCTCTGGGGACCCCTTGTCTCAAAGCCCAAGGTTGGGTGGTCCTGCGTGGGGACAGCCCTCTCGACCCACCTAGAGCTCCCACAGGGTTCACGTGGCCGCCCTGTCTGGAGGGCTGCCCTGGACCCTCAGCTGGAAAGGCCAGACTTCTGAGACTCTCCGCATCTCCTTCCCAGATGGGGGAGCTGAGGGCGGGAGGGGGTGGGGCTTGGGCGTGCGGGGGTTCAGCGTGTCCTACACCCCCGGGCCTGGCCCCGGCGCCCTGAGCGTTTGGGGTCGTGTGTGCTGAGGCAGAAGTGACGCAGCAAGGAACTGGGCCATCAGTGCTTCTGGGAGACGCCCGCATGCTTCCCTTTACGGGGCTGCAACTGAACGTTCCGGGCTAGATAACACAGCCCTGGTGCAGAGCCACATGGAGCTGCTGACGGGGCCGGAAAGGTGACCGCGCTGGCTCAGAGGATGGCCTGGCGCTCCGGCCGCGGTCAGTGGGGACAGATGTTAGGGGGGAGGAGGCCACATTAGAGACAAACCAGTCCGTTTCCTCCCTGACAGGAGCGCCTAGTCCTCTGGGTCGCTTCTGCACTGTGACGGACGTCATGTCCTGAGCCATGTCCGGCGAGGGTGCGTCAGGCCGGGTCAGAGAAGGCCGCCTTCCCGGGGTGTCCCGGGCACTCCCGAGAGACCGTGAGCCGTGAAGCCCTCCCTGCCCGCGTCGCTCTGCTTTCAGGGACTCAGCTGGCCGGCCGAGATGCTCTGCTCCCCCGTTTCAGAGACTTTTACTCAACAGCAGTAGATTTTTATGGATTGAATGAAGGCCCATCAACTTCACTTCCTTCACCGACTTCCTCCAACAGACTCAGAACATCCTGTCAGTGTCTCTGGATTTTCAAGGAAGAGTCAAACCGCCCCCAGACTCCGCAGCCCAGGGAACCTGGCCTGGGGCTGGTGATCGGACGTCGTTGTGGTGTGGACAGAGGGCCAAGGGGTCAGCATGAGTGTCCCGGGGGCTGTTGCTACAAATTCCCGCAAACTCGGAGGCTTAACACATCAGAAATCTAATTCTCTCTCAGGCCTGGAGGCCAGTGTCCAAAACTGGTCTCGCTGGGCCCTGCCTCTCTGGAGGCTGCGGGGAGGGGCCTCCCTGCTGCTCCCAGCGCCCGGGGGCCCCAGATGTTGCTGGCTTACGGCCGCAGCCCCCAGTCTGTTCTCCATGCTCACTCGGCTTCTTTCTGTGTCTCCGGGTCCTTTTGTCTCTTATAAGGACCTTGTCCTCGGATGTGGGGCCCACTCTAGTTCAGTGTGATCTGACCACAACCCTGTGGGCTGTGATTACCTCTGCAAAGGCCCTGTTTCCAGGGTCGCATCCTGAGGCCCCTGGCAGACATGCCTTTGGGGACCGCTGTCCCACCCGGGACAGAGCATCTCGGCCGGCCAGCTGAGTCCCTGAGCAGAACCCTCCCGCCTCAGTGGGGCCAGCTGCGGTCGCAGGCGGGGTGTGTGTGCAGCCACAGCTCTGCTCTGCAGTTGGGGGGGGGGTGGTGGCCCTGGAGTGCTGGCTGTTGGACTCAGAAGAGGCCTCCCCACGGGCTGGGGAGACTGGGCTTAGGAGCCACGTGGGTTCTGGGTTTGCTGTGGGATCCGGCCCGGCCACTCCCTTGCTGGTGACCTTGGGAGTCTGATCACTTCCCAGGGCCTGAATGCGCGTGTAAGTGAACCTGAGAGCAGGCGTGGGTACGTCCCTTGGTCTTTGCTGTAAGTGGCCGTGCTCAGATTCCACTAGTCACCTGTTTACCGATGAACATGGCTACTCACAGCCGAGTGTGTAAGGGCCGTGCCAGCGGGGGCCCCAGGCTGCATGCTGGCACGCGGGGAGGAATGAGACCCGCCCCTGGAGCTCAGAGCTGGTGGCGGGCAGGGGGCCCAGTCGCCTTTGTGGACCCCACCAGGCTGGAGGACGGGGCTGGGGAGGGGCGGGGACACAGAGCAGGAAGCGGGGCAGGGTGTTGATGGACGAGTAGACGTTTTCTGGCCAGGAAGGCTGCAGCTGTACTGGCCGATGTGAGGGGCGTGTGGTGAGGAGGGCAGGGCTGGGACCTGCTGCCCACACACTTTGACCGCCAGAACCTTGGGCTGAGTGAGCCGGGGGAGGGCGGAAGGCAAGGGGGCGCCCCAAGGCTGGCCGCTCGGGGGCTCCGGGCTCCAGGTGCTCAGGAGCAGGTCTGCAGGGCCCGGGAGGGAGTCGGGGCTGCTGAGGAGCAGGGGGGCCTCTGTGCCCGGCAACGTGGGCAGTGCCTGCTGGCCTGTGGGCAGGGCGTTTGCTGCCCACGAAGCCTTCCCTCGATGTGGGGCGGCCCTGCCTTACGGACCAGTACAGCTTGCACGGAGATCTCTGGGTCTCCAGCCCCTGATTGCTTCTGGAGATGATGGGTCTTAATCAACTTTCAAGTGAAAACTCTCAGCTTAATAGCAAATCACTGGAGTAGAAAGGTTTGGGGAAGGCGGGTGCCTGTTTCCCCCATGGTTGGCAGCCCTTCTCCGGGGCAGGGAAGGGAGGGAACACAGCCTCACGGAGAGAACTCGCTAGGAGCTGTCGGGCGGAGAGACCTGTGGCTTGTCATGAAAGCAGAACGACTCACACCAAGTGTGTGTGTGTGTGTGTGTGTGTGTGTGTGTGTGTCTCTGTGTGTGTCTCTCCGTGTGTCTCTGTGCGTGTCTCTGTGTCTCTGTGTATGTGTCTCTTTGTGTCTCTCTGTGTGTGTCTGTGTGTGTGTCTCTCTGTCACTGTGTGTGTCTGTGTGTGTCTGTGTGTCTTTGTGTGTGTCTGTGTGTGTGTGTCTCTGTGTCTCTCTGTGTCTGTGTGTCTGTGACTCTCTGTGTCTGTGTGTGTGTGTCTCTGTGTGTCTCTGTGTGCCTGTGTGTGTGTGCCCACCGCCCAGGCTCCTGATCTACGGGGAGTACTGCAGTCACATGGAGCATGCCCAGAACACACTGAACCAGCTCCTGGCCAGCAAGGAGGACTTCAGACAGAAAGTCGAGGTACTGGGGGCTTCCCGCCCGGGCCCGCCCATCCCTGGCCTCTTGCCCATTTCCTGGAAAGGTGGGGACGGGGCAGTGATGTGGCATGTTTGTAGATGCTTTTGGCCAATGAGTGTCTTTCCTTTGCCTTTTGTTGGGGGTCGAGAGTGCACGGGGGAGGGCACTGACCCAGGCCCGGGCCAGCCTGGGTCCCCTGGGTGCAGCTGTGGCAGGGCCCCAGGACCAGATATGGCTTAGCGGGGGGCCACGACTGACCCCTGACCCTGGTCTGTTTGGACCCTGAGGGGCCCCCAGATGATGGACGTTTGCTGGGAGCCATGGAGTCTCCCAGCCCTGCGAGTCTCACCCCTCGAGCCCCCGACCTGAGCTCCTCTCCAGACTCCTGCCACCTTTGGGCAGCAGGCGGTTCACAGAGACGGGGCTTCCCGGGTTGTATCTGGCTGCTTGGATGGTTTCCAGGGTGAATCCTGGTGGCATGTCCCCTTTCTCCCGCAGTGTTGGGAGGTGACACGCCCCTTGGAGAGGCCGGCTGCCCCTGTGTATCCAGGCAGCCTCTGGGAGCCCTCATTCCTGAGGTGGTCCCCCTTAGTGTGAGCTGGCTCCCCTGAGCATCTCGGATAGACCCCAGGCCAGGGGTCGCTCAGAATCCACCTCCAGGTGGCCACTGCAGACCCCTGAGGCTGCGAGGCGCGGCAGGCCCCTTGCCTTCTGCACATACCGGGTGGGGAGGGTGTCTGAGAGCCTGACCAGAGACACACTGGACACCCGGGCTGTGGTTCAGGGCTCGGGTCTGCCCTCCTCCCCAAGCTGGGGGATGGGGGTGCTGGGGTCTGGCATCCCTGAGCAAGGATGCTCTAAACCCACTTGCTGCTCCCCCGATACCCAGGAATGCACCCTGAAGGTCCAGGATGGGAAGTTCAAGCTGCAGGACCTGCTGGTGGTCCCCATGCAGAGGGTACTCAAATACCACCTGCTCCTCAAGGTGAGATGGGCCGGGGCGGGTCAGGGACCACAGAGCCCAGGGTGTGCGGTGGGGCCCACAGACGGGCCAGGCTGACCGACGAACAAGCAGAGGAAACCGCCCACGCCTACTGTCTAGAAGCTGTACAACAGGGACTTCCCTGGTGGCCGGTGGTTAAGACTGTTCACTACCAGTGCAGGGGGCCTGGGGGTTTGATCCCTGATCGGGGAACTAAGAGCCCACATGCCGAGAGGAGCAAGCCAAAAAAAAACTGTAAAATAAGTATCAGGAGCTATGCAGTATTTTATATGTATTACGAGTATTTGTCAGTTAATACACCGGGAACATTACGATTCAGATTAGTACGAGAAAATAAAATGGGAGGCAGAAAAGCATCCTCAGGCCAGAAATAAGAGCTTCGGGGGCTGGACTCTTAACCCAGTCCATGACCTTCCTGGAGTCATGAGAACAGGAAGCCCTTCAGGACAGACAGGCTGCTGGGGGGACGGCAGTGTCCGCGAGGTGCGGGCGAGGCTCCTCAGTGAGTCTACAGGTCCCCCTTCTGCTCAGCTCCTGGCTGTGTGCTGTCTTAACGTCCCTGTCTTTATCCATGAGAGTTGGGGACAGCTCACCTCAAAACCATGTGTCCCCTGGGGGTGGCCTTGCCATCGGTCTGGAGTTGGGCAGTCAGACCAGAGCCTGCGCGGGGGCCTTGTCCGGGGGTGGGGGGCTGGCTCCCTGTGCACACCTGGCGCTGGGTGGGGGGCAGGCCCAGCCCTGGGCGTGACCGGTGCCCTCTGCCCCTCCAGGAACTTCTAAGCCATTCCACCGACCGGCCGGAGAGGCAGCAGCTCAAAGAAGCGCTGGAGGCCATGCAGGTGGGTCACCAAGGCAGGGGAGGGGCCGGGCAGACAGGGCTTTCCGGGCCGGGCTGCCGACTTGGACCGGACCTGGGCTAACAAACAACCTGCCCTCTGTGACCGGAGATGTAGATTTTCCTGGGGTGGCAGGAGACACAGGAGGGGGCAGGATGGTGGATGAGACCCAAGGGCAGAGGGGCCGTGTGTGTGTGTGTAGGGGGTTCTCTTCCCTAGCCTCCCCGCCGGCCCGCAGCGGCTTCCCCGGGGCTCCGCTCCTCCTCTCCTGCCTCTCCGACTGTCCACTGCTGCCGTCAGCAGAACCCAGGCAGCGGACTGGTTCTGGGCTGCCTGGCCCCATGGTTCCCTCTGTCCAGCCCCGTGGCAGCGGCTTCTGAAATTCGCCCCCACCCCCAGCCACGCTGCCCCTCCCCTGCCCGCTCCGTCCACGGAAGCTGCTGAGCAGCTCCGCCCTGAAAGGAGAGCCTGGCTCTGTCCCTCCCCACTCAGAGCCGGCCGTGGCTCCCGCCGCCCGTGGCTCCCGCCGCCCGTGGCTCCCGCTGCCCGCGGTGCCTGGCCCCTGATGCCCTTCTGGGCAGGCTCCCGCGGGGGCTCCGTCCTTTCTCACCTGTGCGTTGGCTTGGGCTGAACTTGGCCCCGGTCACCGGGCTGTGCCGTGTGCCTTCTCCGTCTTTACAAAGCCATGTTCCTGGGAGGCCCGGCCCTTCACTGGCTTCCGCGCCCCGCAGCTGGGTGGTCTTTGTCAAGAGGTCCTCTGAGCGGCCTGTCCTCCTGGAGAGCCTTGCTCCAGGCCGTGGGCCGCGGGGGCTGGACGGTTCACTGTCCTGCCTTCAGGTCTCGGAACCTGCCCTGCTGGTGGGCTTCCTCGTGAGGACGGGCAGGGGGCACTGGAGGCGAGCCCGAAGCCGACTCTTGCCCCTCACCCACCCACCGCCCGCCCCAGGCTCTAGGTGCCTGCCCCCTCGGCCTGCTGGAGCGCGGCAGGCAGTGTCCCCTGGGGACCGCTGGGAGGCTGCAGCGCGCGGACGGCCCGGCCCAGGGCTGCCCTTGCTCCACAGGGAGCGGGCCAGCCCAAGTCTCCTTGGCTGCTCTCTTCCTCTCGGACCGAGAAGAGGGCCGAGTGACGGTAGAAAGGAGCCACTCTGGTCTACGGGGGGTTTCCCGGCCCGCCGACGGGCTGCGCCTTTCCACGCTCACTTGTCAAGTGGGTGACGCTTCTCACGCCACCTCACTTCGAGGCCCAGTCTCCTCTGGAAACAGGATGGTGCTCCGCACGTCCGGCCCTGGGACGGCACCCGGCACAGGCCTGCTAACCCCCTCCCCACCTCTGTTGTGCCCCAGGACTTGGCCATGTACATAAACGAAGTTAAACGGGACAAAGAGACCCTGAAGAAGATCAGCGAATTTCAGAGCTCTATAGAAAACTTGGTGAGTGAGCTGACTGCCCAGAGCGTGGAGATAATTGCAGCCGTCTCTCTCTCTGTAGATGTCGATATAATTTCTAAACGTTCCTCTCACAATCTTGACATTGAATAAGTGCAAGGGTGACCGCACACTGCCCGTCGGGGTCGTGGAGGCAGGTGCAGCCCTGCCCTGTGCTGCCCACCGAGAGAGGGGAGCAGCTTCTGGAGCTGAGTCTGAACTTGAACTGCCGGGCTGTGCACCCTGGCTGGCCCAGGTGCCCTGTGGCGAAGGTGGCCGCTGGCTGAGGGGCGGGACCTGAGGGGAAGGATGCTCGTGACTGCCCCGCCCTCCCTGCCTGGCCTGGACCAAGACTCTCTTGGGTCCAAGAGGGGGATGCGGCTTCCGGGGTGCCGTGGCTCCTCTTGGTCCGGGCCCCCTGGCCACCCCCGTCTGCGGTCCCTGGGAGGGATGGTGGAGAGGGTTTAGTCACCCTGTCCGGGAGCTGCCCTGGATTCTCCTATCTTGGCCTCTAGCAGGGTGACGCCTCGCGGGACCTGATCCCCGGGTCCATCAGAGGCTCAGCTTCGGGCGCTGGGTGAAGCACGCTGTCCTGCAGGGAGGGGAGACAGGCCATCCCAGCAAGCAGGCCGGTGATCCCCCCACCCCCACTATGTCCGCAAGCGCCGGCCTCGTGCGGCCTGCAGGATGTTTAGCCAGGGTTCCTCCTCTCGGCACTGCTGACACCTAGAGCCGGCTGCTCATGGTAGGGGCGTCTGTCCTGTGTATCATGGGATGGTGGGCTGCACCCCTGGTCTCTGTCCACTTGATGCCGGTAGCACCCTGTGCTTTGGGGACCCAAGTGATGACCACCACACATACCTCCAGACGTCGCCAGATGCCCCTGGGTGCAGGATCACCCTGGCCACAAACCACTGGTTTGCACACATTTTTACCTCCTGGTCCCTGAACTTACAGGGTCTGGGGGAGTCACTGTCTAGGGCAGATCCCCGGGCTACCCCACCAGAGTCAGAAGAGCCCAGACGGGACTGCCCGTGCAGACACGGGGTGTGAAAACCACGATGTGTCATCCAGCAAAGAAAACAGAAGTTGCCAGACAGCGTTATGACTCGACCAATTTTTCTCTCCTGTCAGAGGGCAGAGCAGGTTAAGGGCGACCATGCCAGGCTGTTGGCCGTGGTGCCAGTGCCTGGTGGGGCCTGGCCTGTCCGTCATCCCCTCTGAGTGTCAGATGTTTTCGGTAGATGGATGGGCACTACTTTCGTCATGCAACGACTTTTAAGTTTTCACGTATGAGCAGTTCTTGCTCATTAAATAGCAAAAATTAAACAGCGGACGAGCAGGTGTGTGGTTTTCTTTGGACCTCGTCCGAGCAGGTAGAACTAGTTAGTGCCTGTCTTCCCGCACTTTGGAGATGAGACCTGAGGTCTCTGCGTCACTGATCAGGGTGTTGGTCCCACTCTGTGTGACTCCGATGCTGCACTTTTTTCTTCTTTTAAAACTGTATTTATGTTTTGTTTTTGGCTGTGCCGGCTCTTGGTTTGCTGCACAGGCTTTCTCTGGCTGTGGCGAGTGGGGGCTGCTCTCTAGCTCAGGCGCAGGGCTTTCTCTTTGGGGTGGCTTCTCTTGCTTTGGGGCGTGGGCCCTGGGGCCTGAGGACTGCAGCAGCTGCAATTCCTGGGCTCTGAGCACAGCCTCAGTAGTTGTGGAACACGGGCTTAGTGGCTCCGAAGCATGTGGGATCTTCCCGGACCAGGGATCGAACCCTTGTCTCCTGCATGAGCAGGTGGATTCTTTACCACTGAGCCACCAGGAAAGCCCCCACGATGCACGCTCAGTCGTGCTCTGGAAGCTTCTGGAAAACAGAAAACTCTGAAAGAAGATCCTGAAAGCCTCCATCATAACTGGGCGAGCTGGCCCCAGAGCACTTTGCAACATCTCTCCTTTATCTGTCGGCTGGACGGGCACAGGGCAACCTGTCCAGAGCAGTCTCTTGTGAATCAAAGCAGAGCCGGAGGGACAAACCAGGCGGAAAACGAAACTGAAATCCCTGCAAACCAGAGAGAGGGTTTTGACTCGGAGGCTCTTCCTGTGGCAAATGAGCCACAGCAGGACCCCCACGCCCCGCCCGCCCTCCTTCTGATAAGCGCTGTTTGTTCTCTTTTTGATCCGGTTTCTCCGGGTCGGGCGTCTGGCTTTCCCCATTAGGTTTCCACCTGGGCTCCACACAACAGTGGCCTGTTACCATGAGCCCCCCATCAATTGGCCTTTGTTGTGCAGAACTGGGGGGAGTCCAGAGTAGGGGCTTCAGGCCCGGTTCCTCCCCACCCTCCCCTCCCCGCTCCGTCCTCAGCAGCAGCCGGGAACCGCAGGGCTGGTCTCCCACGGCCCCTGCCTTCAGTTTCCGTGGGAAGCGGCCGCCCCGAGCACGTGCCCACCTGCGTTTCTCTCCACATAGGGAACGTGCTCTGGCTCCCGGGCTCATGGCCTTCTCCTTTCTTTCCCAGCAAGTGAAACTGGAGGAATTCGGGAGACCGAAGATCGATGGGGAGCTGAAGGTCCGGTCCATAGTCAACCACACCAAGCAAGACAGGTGAGCAGAGCGGGCCCCGGGTCAGCGCACCCCGAGTCAGATGCCCCGCCCCAGGGGCACCCCACACCCTCGCAGGTGGGGAAACAGCTTTTCCTGTGAATTCAGCTTCGGGTTGCTTCCTGCCTTCTCTGAGAGAGACAGCCAGTGGCTGCCCTGCCCGTGGCTGGCATTGCATGGGGCTGGGGGCCAGCCGGAGGCTCCTAGGGGGGGCTGTGTGAGTTCTCTGCCAAACGGACGGTCAGGAGTGCCAGGCGGGACACAGGAAAGCCCCCGGTGAGCTGGCACGGCCCTAGTGTGTTCAGCCTTCCGCTCACACCAGCCATGTCCCAGGCCTGGGACCGTGGCCGGGGTCACAGCAGATATGAGCCCTGCCCCCTCAGGGCTCCCAAGTCCAGTGGGCAATGCACATGTCAGTGGGAGTGACCGTCGGAGGCCAGTGCTGCGAGGAAGGCCAGCTCAAGGGGCAGAGGAGCCCATAAGCACCTCGGGCCTCCGGTCAGGAGCCTAGGTGGGCTTCCTGGAGGAGGTGTCTCTGGGCAGCTGCGGCCTGGCTGAGGGGTCAGAGTTAGCCAGGGTCGGGGAGGGAACAGCCCTCCCGCCGCCCACCCAGGCGCCCGTGGCTGTCACGTGACCCCAGAGCCCAGCTGGCTGAGCTGACGGGTCCCGGGCCGTGCTGCCGGACAGGTACTTGTTCCTGTTTGACAAGGTGGTCATTGTCTGCAAGAGGAGGGGCTACAGCTACGAGCTGAAGGAGATCATAGAGCTGCTCTTCCACAAGATGACCGACGACCCCATGAACAACAAGGACGTCAAGAAGGTGGGCCCCGCTGGGGCTGGGCCCGGGGCAGGCGCTGACCCCACTGAGGGAGGTGTCGCGGGGTGGCCAGACAAAGGGTGGTTGGTGGGCGGGCCGGCCTCTAGCCGCTCTGTCAGGCCCAGCACCTCCCCGGCCTCTCATCTGAGTCTTCTCCTGGGGTTGGGGCGGGGGCCCCAAATCCACATCCCAGCTCCCCAGTGAGGATGCTGAGTGGGGGCCCTGCCTGAGGCCTCTGGTAGAGTCCAGCCTTAAACATCGGCAGCCTGGCTCCAGCCCCTGTGCCCTTGCAGCAAGAGACACTGCTGCCCCTCCCCGTCCCTCCCACTTTGGACGAAAGCGCTGCCTGGGTCTTCCTGTGGCTTGTCAGACTCTGATGTCCAGACAGGGGGCTGTGGGCTAGTACGGGAAGGGCCATGACTGATGGAGGCGGGGCCATGACTGCTGGGGGAGGGGCCATGACTGATGGAGGCGGGGCCATGAGGGATGAAGGCGGGACCATGACGGGTGAAGGAGGGGCCATGACTGAAGAAGGGGGACTTGACTGATGAACAGAGACCATGACTGATGAAGGTGGGGCCATGACTGCTGGGGGAGGGGCCATAAGGGATGAAGGCGGGGCCATGACTGATGAGGGAGGAGCCATGACTGATGAGGGAGGGGCCACGACTGCTGGGGGAGGGGCCATGACTAATGGAGGCGGGGCCTTGACTGAAGAAGGGGGGCATGACTGATGAACACAGACCATGACTGATGAAGGCGGGGCCATGACCGCTGGGGGAGGGGCCATAAGGGATGAAGGCGGGGCCATGACCGCTGGGGGAGGGGCCATGACTGATGAAGGCGGGGCCATGACTGATGGGGGAGGGGCCATGACTGAGGGAGAGGGGCTGTGACTGCTGGGGATGGGGCCATGACTCCTGTCAGGGCTGCTCTGTCGAAGCTTCTGCTGAGCACCTAGCAGGTGCAGCCCTGGGCTGGGTTGGGGTGGGGGGGGGGGGCGTGCAGGGAACCAAAGTGCTGAAGAGCCTGGGCTATCGAGCTTACAGGTAGAAAGCAGTAGCTCCTCCCAGGCTCAGGGCTGAGGCTGCAGCCCACTACCCGCCCTGAGTGCAGCCCGTCACCTTCCCCTCTGGGAGGAGGACCTTGCCCTGGCTGCCCCGTCCCGGGGCACTTGGTGTGGGCTGTGTCCTGAGCTGTGGTCACCGATGCGGGGCTGGGCCAGGCTCCTCGATGACCTCATCTCCCCTTTTCCTTTCCTTTCCTCATGCTGTCTAGTCTCACGGGAAGATGGTAAGCCCCCGGCGCCCTGCTGCTCACCGCCTTCGTGCCTCTGGGCCTGGTGCTGACAGTTCTTCCCTGAGCCAGGAGTGGGACCTGGGGGCTCCAGGGGTGGGGTCTGAGGACTCCGGGTGGATCTGGGGGCTCCGGGTGGGCCTGAGCCGGGCAAGCTCATGGCATTCTCCTCGGCCTCGCCTCGGCCTCTGGCTTATGAGACGACGCGTGTTGGTGATCAGAGATCTATTTGCAGTTGAGGATGTGAACTGACCCCCCACCCCGGCCCCCGCAATCCGGTCCCTGGAGGTTGAGGGCAGGGTGCTTTCAGAGCTGGGGGGTTTTGTCTCTTCTCTGCCATCTTCTCTTCTTTCCGTCGTGCCCTCTTTTCATCTCCCCGTCTATCTTTTCTGACACAAACGGGCTCATATTTTCCAAACGCTTCTTCCTGGCTCCCTCCGGAGGCCCCGAGTGCTGGGCCGGCCCGGTGGTGGCCGCGGGCTGGGCGGGCTTTGCTCCCGTGGCGCATGGCCGCCTCTGCCATTTTTAGTTTGGTTTCTGTTGTTCTGCTTCAGACCAGTGAGCTTTTCTGGCATCACACTCAGGGAGTGAGGTGGGTGGGCCGCCATCCTGGAGGGGCCCCGGGCCGTCTCGCTAGAGGCCGTGTACACGTGAGCGTGCGCATGCAGCCGCGTGCGCATGCGCAGCCCGGCGCGAGCGTGCCCGCGTGCCCGCGCCTGTTTCGAGCGTGCTCCTGTCTCCTCGCAGTGGTCCTATGGCTTCTATCTCATTCACCTGCAAGGCAAGCAGGGCTTCCAGTTTTTCTGCAAGACAGAGGACATGAAGAGGAAGTGGATGGAGCAGTTTGAGATGGCCATGTGAGTGTGCCACGGCAGGGTGTGCGGGAGGCCGGCCCCGCGTGGGCTTCTCAGACGAGAGGTCCTTCAAGCGACCGGAGGCTCAGCCTGTCTCCGTCGCCCTGGGTGAAGCCAGTCCCCTCCCCCAGGTGGCATTCTTGATCCTTAATTCACCAGTAGCCAGAGAGCCTGTCCCCCGGAGCCAAGCCTCCCACACCTGTCTGGCT
Organism: Ovis aries; assembly: GCF_016772045.2. Taxonomy (NCBI): domain Eukaryota; kingdom Metazoa; phylum Chordata; class Mammalia; order Artiodactyla; family Bovidae; genus Ovis; species Ovis aries. The sequence continues at coordinate 2,342,963 of NC_056056.1, forward strand.
GGGCAGCGAGTGGCCAGGCACGGCCGTGATGCCGGAAGGGCTCATGGTGACCTGGGTCCCTGGGGCCTTCCAGGCTTCGGATGGCCACCTTTGAGGAAAGCCCCAGAACCGTCTGTCTGTGAAATCCAGGAGGAGCCCCAGTTGTCCCACAGAGAAAGCTGGTCACAGGGGTCCCCAGCCACATCAGACCTTGAGCCCTGGGGGGCCGGGCCTGGGGCCTCCGGGCAGGTACACTTGCCTCCCCTCCTGGTGGAAGGGCGATGCTGGTTCTGGGGTTATTGGGAGGCTCAAACAGGGTCCCACGTGGGGCATGTCAGAGGAGGTGGCAGCTGGGCAGTGAGCCCCACGGCTTCCAGGGGCTGTAATTTTCTACCCGTATTCTATTGTGAAAAACTTCAAGTATTTACCCAAAAACGTCGTGGTAAATGCCCTGGCTCCTGCGTTCGCACCTTGAGCTGCTCTCTGTCACATGCTGCCTCCCCTCCACCCTGTCCTGGAGTCGCTTCCCCCCTGCACACTGTCCTGGAGCCGCCTTCCTCCCTGCCCTGTCCTGGAGTTCCCTGCCCACCCCCCACCCTGTCCTGGAGCCCCCTGCCCCCCACCCCCACTGCCCTGTCCCGGAGCCCCATGCTCCCCCTCCCCCTCACTGCCCTGTCCTGGAGCCCCCTGCCCACCCTCCACCCTGTCCTGGAGCCCTCTGCCCCCACCCCCGCCCTGTCCTGGAGCCCCCTGCCCACCCTCCACCCTGTCCTTGAGCCCTCTGCCCCAACCCCTGCCCTGTCCTGGAGCCCCCTGCCCACCCCCGCCCTGTCCTGGAGCCCCCTGCCCACCCCCACCCTGTCCTGGAGCCCCTGCCCACCCTTCACCCTGTCCTGGAGCCTCTGCCCCACCCCTGCCCTGTCCTGGAGCCCCCTGCCCACCCTTCACCCTGTCCTGGAGCCCTCTGCCCCTACCCCTGCCCTGTCCTGGAGCCCTCTGCCCCCACCCCCGCCCTGTCCTGGAGCCCCCTGCCCACCCCCCACCCTGTCCTGGAGCCCCCTGCCCCACCCCCCCACCCTGTCCTGGAGCGTCTGCTGGTGGACTCGCTCTGGTGAATCGCAGACATGGGTGCAGCCCCCGCGACATTTGAGGGGACCCACTGTGAGCTCGCGATTCATTTATATTTTTCCATCTCGGGCTCGCACTCAGGGACATCCTTAGCGGGTTTGCTGAGTCGTGACGAGGGGTTGCCCTGGCCCACACCCAAGCCCTGTCCAGAGACAGCCCTTCGCTGTCACCCTCAGAAACTTCTCGAAAGCCTGCACTTGGACCCCCACTCTCCCCGGGGCGTCAGGGTCCCCGGGTTGGCCCGGGAGTTCTGGCAGCGCCGGCTCTGCATCCTGGCCCCCTGACCCCTGGCTGCGTCCTGAGCCCGGCCGATTCTGGGGCTCCCGCATCAGTGGGGCTCGATCTCCCTCCCGCCAGGTCAAACATCAAGCCTGACAAGGCCAACGCCAACCACCACAGCTTCCAGATGTACACGTTCGATAAGACCACCAACTGCAAAGCCTGCCGTATGTTCCTCAGGTGAGGGCCCTGCCCTGCCCACTCCCGGCCCCCGAGGGCGCCTGGGGCTGCCCCGTCCTGCATTCTCAGAGCCCAGCTCCCCTAGGCCAGCGCTACGCTGGGCCCCAAAGAGCCAGGGGGGAGCGGCCCGTCTATGTGGGCCCGGCCGGCCCTCGGTGCTTGGGATCCAGTGGGGAGGGGAGGCGGTTGTCCCAGGGGGCCCGTCACAGGAGCTGCAGAGCCAGGCCGATCGTCCAAGGGGAGGGCCGGCACCAGGCTGTGCGTTCAGGAGGGGGTCCTGGGGGCTCTGGGCTGGCTGCTCTCGAGGGGCAGAAGGCCAGGCGGGCGGGGGCTCACCTCGCCCCCCGCCCTCCCCTGCCACAGGGGTACTTTCTACCAGGGCTACCTCTGCACCAAGTGTGGCGTCGGGGCGCACAAGGAGTGTCTGGAAGTGACCCCTCCCTGCAAGATCAGTGAGTACCGACCCCGCCCCGCCTGTGGGGCGCGAGCCCCGGGGGCCGGCCCATCCCTCACAGCCGCCCCTCTTCTCCTTTCCTGCGGTGGCGGCCCCACAAGACAGGGACCGGATGAGCAAACCGAGGCTCAGGGTCGGGGCATCTGCCCCTGGGCACAGAGCCAGCCTGAGAGCGGGCGGGGGCGCCACAGCCAAGCCCTCCCCCTAACCGCCCTCTCGCTGGCTTTTCTCTGCCTCTTCGTTGCCTTCAGCGCCTTCTGCCTTTTCTCTGCCGCACAGCAGTTAAGACCCTAGACCCCTACCCGGCCCAAGGCACAGAACGTCCTTGGCAGTTCGTGGAGGTTTCCCTTCACAGAGGAACACCTCGGCCCCTGGGTCCCCTGCATGCCCAGCATTTATTACACAAGGCTCCCCTTGGCCCCGAGCCCATTTGTCAGATGGGAAGGCTGAGGCTCCTCTGAATCATCTTGGTTTGGGGGATGAGCTGGGGGAGTGCCCAGCCTAGAGCTGCTGGATGGCAGCCGGAAGCCTCAGACGGTTCCGAAAGATTGCAGCCGCCGCGGTCAGGGCTGGCTGCCTGTGGCACAGCACAGGCATGGGCCTGTGCTGAGTGTCAGCACCGCTCGCCATGCTTCACGTGGGCCCAGCTGACCCCGCGGCCCTGTGAGACGGGGCGGCTACGCTGCCATCCATGCCTGGGGGACTGTGCTCAGAGAGGCCTGACACGCTCCAGGTAGACGGGAGGACTTGCCAGGCCTGCTGATCACCCAGAACACCAGCACCCGGAGCTGGAGAGTGTCTGTCAGGTCTTCACTTCCTGCGGCTGCTGGCCCAGTGCCCTGACCCGGGAGGAGGGCCCGACAGGTCAGCCTGGGCCCCCTCATCCCAACTGAGCCCGCTGCCGCCCATTGTGGCCCAGCGGAGGTCCAGCAGCCCTGCTGCTCTGCTCCTAGCTGGAGGAAGCCGCCGGCCCCCCTGGCCCCAGAGGAGGCTTTTCAGTTTTGCCTGTGGATACCGCCCTCTGGTGGCTGCGTGTCCTTCACGTCAAGAGACCGGACGGTTCATTTCTTTTGACTTTGTTTTTTTTTTTCTGGTCTTGAAAGTAATGTATTTATTTGTCAGAAATAATAGAGGGGCAAAAAAAAAAAAAAAAAAAAGAAATGGAATAAAGAAGAAAATAATTATCTCTTATGAGCGTATTAAGAAATAATCAAAGGTGGTATTTGGCATATTCCCTGACTCATTTTCTAAGTTTTAAATAATCTTTCTGTTTCTCTTTGCCCTCTGATTGTCAAATACCCACTTTCCATACAAAATGAGGAGGAAAGTAAAGGGGATAAAAGCAACTCGTGATCACACCAGGCAAAACCAGCCGCTGTTGGCCGTCACACGCCTCTTCCTTTTTTTGCAGTCCCCCATTCCGATCCTTTTTAGGTTTGTGTGTTTTTCATATGTACAGCTGGGGACTTCCCGGGTGGCGCCAGTGTAAAGAATCTGCCTGCCAGTGCAGGAGACGTAAGAGACACGGGTTTGATCCCTGGGTTGAGAAGATCCCCTGGAGGAGGAGGACAAGGCAACCTACTCCAGTATTCTTGCCTGGAAAACCCCATGGACAGAGGAGCCTGGCGGGCTAGTCCACGGGGTTGCGCAGAGTCGGACATGACCGAAGTGACTTAGCACACACACATACAGCTGAGGCCTCACCGGAGAGGCCATGGTGTGTCTTTCGCAAGCTGACGTTGTCAGCATCCTCTCCGTGACTGAGAGCCCTGGTGGGCACCGGGCTTTGTTTTAAGAGGTCGTGGTCCCTCCAAGGGCAGGTGCATGACCCCCTCTCTTGTCTCTGCCCTGCCGCAGCCCCGCCTGGCTTTTTCTCCTCGGCACAGTCCAAGCTGCTTCCTTTCCTCCCACGTGCTTATCATTCCTCTCCGGGCCAGGCAGGTTTGCCTTCTGCTGCCCCCGGGGCCAGGAGTCCCAGGGAGATGCGGGCCCCTCCCAGGGCACCTCTCCCCAGGAAGCCTCCCCTGGGGGCACCAGCTGCCTGGCCGCCCGGTGCCTGACGCCCCTAACCTCTGCTCTTCAGGGTCGGATTCCTGCATCTGCCCAAGGCAGGCTGCGATCGTGAGTGTGAGGTGGTGTTGAAGGCCCTTCAGCCACACGTCAGCCGCTGTGGCGCTTGCTTTGTCCAGCGGTGGAGTTGGCCGCCTGGCTGGTCGGATGGCTGGGGCCCAGCCCAGTGCTGTGTCCTCCCCTAGGGTCACCCCAGGGCAGGCAGAAGGAATCTCTAGAATGTTCACCTTCCATCTGACAAGCTGGCGTGCCCCGTGTGCGAGGGCGGGTGGGCTGACAGGGTAGCTCGCCTCCTCCGCCTCCTGTCCCTGGCCCGTGGCAGGCATCACTGGTCAGCTGGGGCTCTCTCCCCTCTGGGCCGGGGTTCTGCCCAGTGGCTGGGGAGCTGCCACCTGGGAGCAGCCTTGGTTCGTGCAGGAAACCTGTTGGCATGGGGACTTCTCCCTTGGGCCCCCTGTAACCAGAGCTCAGGGTTTGTCGTTTGAAGTAACAGGGCTTTTCACGGTCACCAGCCGTGCGTGTCCATAATCCTTGTCTGAGCCCACGGGCCTTGATGTGCCCCTCCTGGCGCACTTGGGCGCCCCCAGCGGCTCTTGTCATGAGGCAACAGCCCCCGGTCCACAGTGCTGGCCCCTTGCCCTCTGACCCCCGTGTGCTTTCGTTTCAGGCTCTCCTGCAGACCCGGTGAGTCCGCCAAACCGTGCCCTTCCCGCCGCCCTGCACCACACGCCACGCTGTGCCCGGAGCCAGAAAGACCCAAGCATTCCAGCCCTCAGGCTCGTTGGGCCAGGCTGGCTCGCAGAGCCCCTGCTGCTCACGAGGGCCCTTTGTTTTCTGTTGTGGTCACCACACAGAAACAGGCCCCCGGGCGCGGCCTCCTGGCCGACAGCTTGTCCCCCAGCCCAGCTGCCGCCTGCCCGTGTCCTGCTGGTGGCTGTGGGTGCTCAGCTCCGCGACAGGGATCCACCCACCTCCCTCCCGTCCCGATTCGATGTAGTGCCCTGTCTTGAACTAATCAGAGATGAAGTCGCTGAGTTCACTTACGGGACGTGGACGTCACGTCTTTCCCCGGCCGTGCGGTCCAGCACTTAACAGGCTCTTACATGGGGTGCAGAGATGTGCCCCACATTTATTGTGTGCAGCAGGACCCGTCCCAGACAGAGAAGACAAGCCCCAGGCTCTGAGCAGGGTTGGCCCGGGCAGGGTGGTCAGGGCAGGCTTCCTGGAGGAGGTGGGAGTTAATGGTCAGGGATGGGAGGGGGAAGAGGACAGATGTCCCGGGGCTGCGGAGGGGCGCCGAGGTGGAGGGTGAAGGTCCCACGAGGGAGCTGTCACAAGTCCCTGCAGGTGTCCAGGACGTGTCCCCTCTGCTCCCTCCTCCCTGCCTTGACCTCTCTCGTTGGGTGTAGGGGGTGGGGGGTGTCTCGCTTAGGCAGCCTTCCGTCCTCACTGTTGTCTGTCCTTGCCCTCACAGGAAGCCTCTGGAGCGGGGCCAGGTGAGTCTGGGACGTGGGCCTTCTCTGCTGTCGTCCTTGGCGGCGGTCACCCTGGGAGCCTGGGCCTGGCCACGGCAGCTGCCGGCTTTGCCCCGAGTTCTCAGCTCCGGGCCCAGGGTCTGTGCGTCCTCCGGCCCCATCTCCCTCCTGCCTCCACGGCCAGCTCCCCTGGGAGCCGTCTTAGTTTCTGTCACAGCGCCAGGGTGGGGACAGGGCCCAGCCTGCCCAGGGTCCTTTCAGCCTAGGAGAGACTCTGAGCTGCGGCCTGGAGACCCCGAGCGGAGCAGATACCTGTGCTCCCAGTTTCTCCTGTCCCCCGTGTCCCGGTTGCTCTGAACTGGACAAAAGGAGAGCTGAAAGCATCAGGAGCGACGCAGCCCGAGCTGCAGGCAAAGTCCAAGCCAGTCATGAGAAGCCACGCTCCCGCCTCCGGGGCACCAGAGTCAGAACCAGACCTGGCAGACACGGCCCATGCAAGGCTGGGCCGGTCAGAGCAGGGCTCGAGAGACCCACAAGCTCTCGGGGGCGCAGCCGGGCCCCCGTGTCAGCCCAGAGCAGCCGGGTGGCTCGGTAGGCCGCTGACCCCGCCCCCTTCTCTAACGGGAGGAATGTGCCATCTCCCGCCGCCGATCCTAAGGTGTCTGCAGGAAGATGCATAAAGTGCTTTTTATAAACAGGTTACTGTTACGGAAATGACACCTTGCATCTGTTCATCACGTAAATAGTTCATTGATACTTACGATATTTAACGAAGAGAATGGGAGTCTTAGGGGAAGATTTCAAGGAGGGATGCCACAGGGCCTCGTCCACTTCCAAGAGCCCCAAGAGGTCTGAGAAAGCCGAGGAGGCCAAGGGCACCTTGGGACAAAGTCATCAAGCCAGGCCTCTCTGGCCCTGTCCTCCGCAGGTCCCAAGATGGTGGCCGTGCAGAATTACCTTGGCAACCCTGCTCCCCCTGGGAAGCCGGTGCTGACCTTCCAGACGGGCGATGTGATCGAGCTGCTGAGAGGCGACCCCGAGTCTCAGTGGTGGGAGGTGGGTCCTGGGAGGATCTCGCACCCATCTGCCCCCTCTTCACTCCCCAGGGCAGAAGTGGAGAGTGCTGCATTTCCAGGCAGGGGTGGGTTTGCGGTGCTAGACCATCAGAGAGAAGATGGCTGTTCGCAGGGCCTGGGTGCCAGGGTGTCTGCTTTGACTTGGCACGGGGAGCAGCGTCCCCTCGCCAGAGAGGCCGTCGTCCGAGCCCTCTCCCCGCGGCCTCCTGCCTGGGCTGTGTCCTGTACACCTCTCCCACCCTGCTTCCCAGCCCGCCCCAGTCCAGGCCAGCACCACGTGCCCAGCGCTGGGGGGACAGCATGTCCGAGGCCCTGCACAGCCGTCCCCCAGGAGACACAGGTCCCCGTGATGGCCTGTGGTTCTGGGCCGAGAATCCTGCTGTTCCGGTTAGGGGGCCTGAGAAGGGGGGTGGGGTGGCCAGCGCTGCCCCTCTCCTGAGCCCCGCCCCCGGGGTCCACATGGCGCCTCAGGAACCCGGGGCACTCACCCAGCCCGGGGACCACGGTGACCTGCTCAGAACTGACGCCAGTGCACGTGTCCGTCAGTGCCGAGTCCTGTCACTGGCAGCCTCGTCGCTGCGTGCGGTCCCCCTCACTGAGTCCTTGCTCACGGCTCACTGCGCTAGGCTGCGCCTCACGTAGCTGCAGATTCGTGGGCTGAGTCGGTGGCTGCAGTCCGGTCTCCCCCATGCTGACCCAGCCACCCGCTGCCCCTCCGTTCCCCAGTGTCCCCGGGGCCGTGAGGTCTGAGTGGTCCTGCAGAGACTCTTGGCTGATGGGAAGGTGGGGATTGCTGGGGGGACCTTGGGAGGGAGCGGGGAGAGTGAGCCCCCGACCCCAGGTCCATGTTCCCCTGACAGCTCGGGAAGGGCCAGTGTGGATAAGAGGAGATGGCTTCCAGGAGATGGGCTCTGGTCTCAGTGCCAAGCGAGTTTTATCCCTCCTCTGGGACCTCAGTGTCCTTGTCTGGGAAGCGGGGTGCTCCCCCTTCACCTTCCTGCCCAGAATGGCTCTGAGTTCAGCTGAGGTGACAACAGAGAGGTGATGCTGTAACAGGCTTCTCAGGGACTCCCCTCGTCCTCCTTGGGATAACCCCCTGCCTCCCCCCAAAACTAGCCAGGCCAGGCCCCGCACACCCTGACCCTCTGTCCACTCCCAGGGTCGGCTGGTGCAGACCAGGAAGTCAGGTTACTTCCCCAGCTCGTCCGTGAAGCCCTGTCCTGTGGATGGAAGGGTAAGTACTTTTCACGGAAGCTTCTGGATTGTGGGGCCAGGGTGCCATGGGTGCCGAAAACATCCTTCTCACTCAGACACCCTGGGCTTGTTCAGGCCATCGCGAGCTGGCCTCAGAGCTGGGACAGGGGTGCCCTCCTGGGGGAAGACATGGCTGGCTTTAAAAACACTAAAATGGGCATCTCTGTAGCAGGCATCACGGGCCAGAGACCAGCTGCCTGTCTTCAGCTTTTCGGGCCTTCATAGGTCTTCTCCCTCAAAGATAAAGCTGCAGAGCTAGGGACTGTGTTATTTAGAAAAGAGGCAATGTGGCATGTCTTTGATCTGAGTGCTGTGGAGCAGATCCTGCTGTGTTACAAAAGCCATCTCACTGTCAGCCTTGAATGAACGGCGTCACCCCCATGCCCCTGGGAAAAGAGCTAAAACTGAGAGAATGAGCCTTCTCTCAAAGCGGCAGGAGGCAGGTGCAAGACTCCTGGGACCCTGGTCCACCCATGGGGCCCTGCCCGGCCTCTGGCCCCACTGCCCAGCCTGCTGCTTCAGCTCAGGCCATTGCCCCGGTCAAGGAGAAAGCATTTTTGGACATGCCTTGCTGACAGGGCAAGGGGCCAGAGCGCAGAGGAAGAAGATGTCGCCGGCTCACTGAGCGGCCTGTGTGTGTTGCGGGAGGCACTTCCTGGCCCTGGGCCTCAGTTTCCCTACCTGCATGGTGACTGGGGTGGGGTGGGGACAGGTAGTCTGGCGTTTTTACCCGTCCTGTGGTCCGGTGAGGGCGCCCAGGGGAGGGCTCTGGCCAGCAAGGGCACAGCATGGGGTCTGCAGAGCGGCCCGGGTCACCTGCAGGTGCAGCCCCCTGCCTGCAGACACTGCTGCCGGCCCGTGCCCGCCCTCGGGGCCGCGGCTGTCTGCACCAGGGAGCGGGAGGGTAGGGGGTGCTCCTGTCCACCGCGGAGAAGCCCCGGCAGCCTTTGGGTTGCTCTCCTCCTGCCGACAGCACGCCAGTCGTTGAGCGCTACGTGTTCACTCAGTCAGTGAATCATTCATTCAGTCAAACCCGCCGAGCACCCGCCTAGAGACGGTGCGTCCCAGCACCTCCCAGGCCAGGGGCTCTGGGCGAGAGTCCACAGACGTGCTGGGAGCCAGGGCTGGGCCCCCCAGCTCGCCGATGATAGGAAACTGCTGGCCCCCACGCTGTGGACCGTCCCTGGGAAGACACTGACCCCAGCATTCTCTCCTGCCAGCCACCCATCAGCCGGCCGCTGTCCCGGGAGATGGACTACACTGCGTACCCCTGGTGAGTGGGTCAGCAGGGCCCCTTCGTGCTGGGGGCGTGGGGTCCCTGGCTGCCCCCAGTGTCTCCAGGGTGGCTGAGCCCAGTTGCACGCGGCCCCTTCTCCCCTTCTCAGCTGTGAGTCGCTGGGTAACAGGGAGAATATTCTCTACCCCAGGTAGCTGTTTCCCTGTCAACAAACAGATCATCAGGTTAGAACATTTAGGAGAATGAAATCTTTTTCAAACGGGATCTTACGTGAGTGTAAAATACAGACGAGGAGGTGTGAAAGTGTTAGTCGGGCAGTCGTGTCTGACTCTTAGTGACCTCATGAACTGTGGCCCGCCAGGGTCCTCTGTCCATGGACTCTCCAGGCAAGAAGACTGGAGTGGGTTGCCATTTCCCTCTCCAGGGGATCTTCCTGACCCAGGGATCAAACCCAGGTCTCCTGCATTGCAGGCAGATTCTTAACCATCTGAGGCATATATTTAAGGCCAAAAGTTATAACTGTATTTGCTCATACAGTGCTTGCTGAGAGAGGTGGGGCTGTTTGATAAATAAAATGTGAGCGTGGATGTGGGAGACGTGAGTCTCAAACGCAGGTCGACCTGGGGTCCAGCTTTTATCACTCCGCCTGCTGGCTCGCCGGTTGCCTGGGACGGGCTCAGCTGCCGCACCCGTGTCTCTGAGACCCCAGGGTCTGTTCCCTCTAGATCACTGTTCGCTGCATTTGAATACGGAGGGTGGAGGACTTGGCTTTGATTTTTCACTTGACGCACAAGAACTTCAGTTTTCTAATGAATCCATTTACAGAAGTCCCAACTCAGCCCTACAGGGAGGTGCGAATGGGGTCAGGCTTAACAAAGCCTGGAGAGAGACGGGCTGGGGGTGGGCTTCATTTTCATAGAGATAGAGAGGAAGGCTTCCAGACAAAAAGGTTTAGGACACAGAACAAGAGCCTACGTGAGCAGTTTGCGTTTTTTCCTTCTTCCTAAACAGTAAGAATTTGGAAAGGATATTTTGATCTAACGCCTTTTCCCTGAATGCCTCTTGCAGATCCTGGGTTCTGGAGGGTGAGACCCAGGTAGACTGGCTGGCCTCTGGGCCCTGCCCACCCTTCGCCCCGTCTCCCAGGGGCGTGGCCTCGCTTCCCAGTAGGCTCTTAAGCAGGTTAGAGCCCCGCTGGTTGTCCTTCAGGCCGTGTGAACACGGGGTTCCGTCTCCTCCTCTGCTCCAGGTTTGCCGGAAATATGGAGAGGCAGCAGACTGACAACCTGCTCAAATCCCACCCCAGCGGGACCTACCTAATCAGGGAGCGGCCAGCGGAGGCCGAGCGCTTTGCCATAAGTATCAAGTACGTGGAAGCTGGGGGTCAGGGAGACCCCTGCCCCGGTGCCGTTCTGCATCAGGGCGTCCACATCCCCTCCAGATCCTGGGCTTGCTGGCTGTGGCCTTGGGACGTGCCGCCGACACTGGGCACTTTAGGCATAAAAGGCTTCAGCCCAAGGCCTTGGCGCTGGGCTCCTCCTGCCCCGAAGCTGCCCCCTCCTGGGTCTTCTGTCTCCTCCTCAAAGGATGGGATCTGACTGGTGGCTGGTCGCCCCTGGCACAGGACACACCCTGGACCCGCGTCTCGGGCCAGTGAATAGAGGGCTCCGGTTTGCTGTGACCTCAGCGGGGTCAGGAGCCCTGAGCAGGGTGGTCTGTGTTCAGGGAAGCCCTCCTCGGGTCTGCTGGGTGGGTGCTGGGGGTGGGGGGAGGTCCATGGCAGGGCCCCTGGGTGCTTCGAGTGAGTAACGGAAGTCTGGTATCAAGTGAGTAACAGACGTCGACATGAGGGAGCAGGGAGGCCCTTTCTGTAGGAGGCAGGAGTGCCCCTGGCTGTTAGGGGCAGACGAGAGCTGAGCTCAGTGGGGCCACACCCAGGTCCTGAACACACAGCCCGTCCTTCCGTTTCAGCCTTTTCTCTCCCCTCTCTCTACACCAGCCTCCTCTACATCTGGGGGCCCAGTGGGGTGCCCCAGCAGTGGGGGCCAGTGCTGACCTGAGCACTTGCCACTGGCCAGCACGCATGTGCACACGTGTGTGAGTGTGTGTGCATGTGTGTGTACACGTGTGTGTCATGTGAGACCCTGTGTGTACACGTGTGTGTGCACACGTGTGAGTGTGTGTATGTGTGTGTGCACGTGTGTGTCGTGTGAGACCGTGTGCGCACACGTGTACACGTGTGGGTGTGGGTGTGCACGTGTGTGCGCACGTGTGTGTGTGTGCACGTGTGTGTCGTGTGAGACCGTGTGCGCACACATGTACATGTGTGGGTGTGGGTGCACGTGTGTGCGCACACGTGTGAGTGTGTGTGCATGTGTGTGTGCACGTGTGTGTCGTGTGAGACCGTGTGCGCACACGTGTACACGTGTGGGTGTGTGCACGTGTGTGCACGCACGTGTGAGTGTGTGTGTACACGTGTGTGTCGTGTGAGACCGTGTGCGCACACGTGTACGTGTGTGTGTGTGTGTGTGAATGTGTGCAGGTGTGTGTGTGGACGTGTGTGTGTGGACGTGTGTGGACCTCCCCCTTCCCCCACCCCACGTTACTGAGGGGTCTGCAGGCGGTCGTTCCCTGGCCATCCAGGGCAGGGTCCCACTGTACAGAATGGCTGCCGGGGGACCTAGGTGGGAGTGCCGCAGGGGAGGATCTGGGGAACCAGGAGGAGTTGAGACTGAAGATGAGACCCCTCACCCAAGTGGACAGCCTGCCTCGGTCCCCACGGCCTTTCTAAGAGGCCCCACAAATGTTTGGGCCTGAAAACAACGCACTGGTTTTTGTAAAATGCAAAAACCAGAGGACGCCTGAAAGTGTTCACTGAAAGCAACAGCTGTCCAGTGACCACCAGCTGGACATGGCCTGGGCCACCTGGCACACAGGACTGCTCTCGAGCAGAGGTCAGCTGTACCTGCTATGGGTGATGGGGCTTCGTGAGGTGTGTGGCCCAGTGTGGGTGGGGCCTCCCACAGCAGCAGTCTTGGCAGGGCCCCAGGGAGCAGAGGAGCATGAGGCGTGGTGGCAGGTCCGCGGCAGAGGCGCCCCTCACCTGGTGGGAATTCAAGGAGCACCTTCTGGGTGCCGGGCCCGCAGTGCTCTGGAGTGGGGCTCAGAGGGCCTTGTCCAGGGAGCTTGGCAGGGGAGAGGCGAGCACGCTCACTCACTCTGAATCCAGGAGAAGCAGGATGGTGGCTGCACCACAAGGCCTCGCTGGCGAGGAGGCTGGCCAGCTGGGCGTATGCGTGCTTAACAGCTCTTTATTCCGTTCACTGGTTTCCCGATGGTAAACCAACCTTGCCTTCCTGGAATGTTCCATTTAACCGTGGTGTAAAGTCCCTCTTACGTGCTGGCGTGTACAGGTGTGCGTGTGGAGAGAGAGTCACTGTAATGATGGTCTGTTGAGGATTTGTGCCTCTGTCATCCTAGGGGATGTGGTGTATGGTTTTCTGTACTCGTGATGTCTTTGGCTTTGGAGTCAGCTGGTAAGGGGCGGGGTGGTGTTTGGAAGGGAAGGGGTATGAGCTCTCCTTTGAGGCCACATTTGAGTTGAGATCTGGGACACAGGCAGGGTCCTGAGGTGGGCAGGAGGTTGAGCATTCTGGGCTGAGGGCACAGCTGGAGCTGGGGCCTGGAGGGCCTGTGCTCGGCGTGGCTGAGGAAGAGCCCCTCCTGGCGCGAGGGTGTGGAGGAGGAGAGTCTTAGGAGGCAGTTGCATAGCTGGGGTGAGGCTGCGCCCCTCGGGCCTCTGACTTGCAGACGGTGCTGCTGAAGCCTCAGGGTGGGGGCGGGGGGAGGCAGGGAGGGGGACGTCCCCAGTGCAGACAGCAAGCAGCATCCTGGATGGATGTCTCCATGGGGCTGCGGGGAGCCCGGGTGTGGGGCTCTGGGGCCCGAGGCCTTGGCTGACCAGGGAGTTTGGGCTTCAGACAGACCAGGTGGCCTGGTGGATGGATAGACAGACAGTCGGAGGCAGGCCCAGGCTGGGGCGGGGGGAGAGGGCCGAGAGGGAGCAGCGAAGAGCAGGAGTGTGGACCGAGGGCCCGGGTCTTTGCTCCAGCACGCATGCAGTAAGCCCGGAGCCCTGCGGGGCGGGGCCGCACAGCCTGCACGGTGCCCACTGCGCCCGTGTGCTTGGCCTAGGTTCAACGACGAGGTGAAGCACATTAAGGTGGTGGAGAAAGACAGCTGGGTCCACATCACAGAAGCCAAGAAATTCGAGAGCCTCTTGGTACGTGGTCCTGGGGGGCTCCCACCGGCCCAGCCCCGAAGGCTGGGGGAGGGCCCAGGTCTCCCACTGAGGCCACTCTGGGGAGGAGCGGCCCCCTGCAGTCCCTCCTGCAGGCCAGGCTCCCGGTGGAGAGGGCCCAGCAAGCGTCCCCCACTGCTGGGCTAGGGGCCGCTCTTCTGCGATGGGGTGGGGGGTGCTCCCACTGAGAAAGATCCAGGAAAGCCGGTCTGTAAGGCACCTTGGGACAGGTAAGGCAGCTCCCAGGTCAGGACCTCTGTCCCCCAAACCCTGAGGTGGACAGCAGGGTCACCGGCCTCCCACAGCCCATTCACGCCGAGCCTCTGCGGGAGCCAGAGACCGAGGCCCAGGGAGGCTGCATCCAGGTCTGGCTGCCGGCTGGACTCACGCACATGGGGCTTCCGGTGCCTGCTCCTGCCTCGCTCAGAACTGTCCCGGCCCAGCCAGAAAGCCATGAGTACATGAACGGTCCTCCTTAAGATGATTTAAAGTTAGACCCAGTGTTTCTTTGCTCAGTCACACGTGTTGTGTGTGTGGAGACCGTCTAACCGGAGCTCGTGGGCTCTCAGACGTCCCACTGTGGCCGCAGAAAAGCACACGGTAAAAGGCAAAGTGCCCGCAACGTGCCCCCAACCCTGACGTTCTTGTTTCAGGGTGAGTCCCCCCTGAAGCCCAGGCGTGCTTTATGGGTTCCTCTTTCAGACGATGCCACTGTTCACATGGGACCCAACCTTAGTTCACCTCTGGGCACGGTGAACACTCACCAGGGGGACGGCCCTCTCTCTTCCAACCCCGCTGTAGCCGCGTGGCATTCAGTCACATGGATACGCTGTGGGTTCCAGAAGCACTTGCCTGCTGCTGGGTGGGTGGAGGTCTCTGATTTTTCCCTGTTGAGAAGTGTTGCAGGCGTGTCTGTGGCCCTCAGTCCTGGCCTGCTTCCCTTGGCTCTTCCTTTAGAAATGTTTGGGAGAGAAATTGCAGGATCAAAAGCTTTTGCCATACTGACTGTGCCCGACCCCTGTCTGGGAGCTGGGGTGGGGGGCAGCTAGGAGGAGGGGCAGTTCCCGAGTCGAGGAGACGAGTCCTCTGTGAGAACCTGAGGCCGGGGCGGAGGCGGGGCAGGGTGCCCAGGAGGACTGCCTGGAGGCGGAGGCAGCAGTGCCCGTGTACATCCCGCAGGAGCTGGTGGAGTACTACCAGTGCCACTCGCTCAAGGAGAGCTTCAAGCAGCTGGACACCACACTCAAGTACCCGTACAAGGCCCGGGAACGCACAGCCTCCAGGGCCTCCAGCCGCTCCCCAGGTAACGCCCCTTCCAGGAAGGCTTCCAGCGGACCTCACCTAGGCCTGAGCCCTTTCCCGATTCCCGCCCCTAGGAGTGGTGGCTCAGGTCCCCCAGCTCTTCGCCAGTACCGTGCCTAGCCAGGGTGCCCGGGCAGCCCCATGTGACCAGTCGGGGGTGCCAGCTCTGAATTGGAGGCCAGCGTGGGGAGGGAGCCGGGCAGGTCCCTTCTGTCCCCAGATCCATCCCTGTGCCCCAGCCGCCTCCCCCGCCCCATCCCAGGGACCCTGGCTGCCAGGGAGCCAGAGCTGGGACCTTAACTTGGGGACAGGGCTGCCTGGCACAGACGGGGCCCAGCTGGAGAGACGGGCAAGGTGGGGCTGGGGCCAGGTCTTGGAGCCACCCTGCTTCGTCCCACTGCAGGGGCCCGTAGAACCACAGGCCCGCCATCCCGGGCAGAGCAGGCCAGAGAGGAAGCCAGGCCTTTAGTGAGCGCCTTCTGAGTGCAGGCATGGGGCCGGGCCCTAGAGTGAGTGCCTCCTGAGTGCAGGTGCAGGGCCGGGCCCTTCAGTGAGCGCCTCCTGAGCGCAGGCGTGAGGCTGGGCTCTGCACGTGTCCTTTCCTGCGTCCCTGCTCCAGCCCACCCGCTGGGAGGAGCTGGTCCAGGACGCAGGTGCCGGGGGTGGGGCCGAGGGCAGCTGTGTCCATGCCCAGGTGGGCCTCAGGGCTCCGGCGCCTCCTGCCCTCCTGCCCTCCTGGCGCACTGGGCAGCGCCCCCATCCCTGCTGCCTGTGTCTGCTGCCTGTGTCTTCGTGCGGATGCCCCCAGCCCCGCCTTTCACCTTCTCTCTCGCCTCTTTGCAGCTTCCTGCGCTTCCTACAACTTTTCTTTTCTCAGTCCTCAGGGCCTCGGCCTTGCTTCTCAGGGCTCCTCCACGCCCTTCTGGTCAGGTACCGCTGCTGCTCGGGGGCGTGGGGGGCCCGGGCTGCCACCAGCCAACCCACAGCCCCAGCCTGACCGTGTCCACCGCCACTGCAGCGGGGGTGGGGCGGGGAAGCTGGACGCTGGCGGGGGTGGGCGGGGGCCGCTGCAGCTCCTGTGGACACCGTCGGGCTCAGCCCTGCCCTCGCCTTTGAATCGCTCACCCCCGTGACCCCTCCCCAGCTCATTGGCTATGCCCCCTACTGCTTCCTGGGGGCTTGGCCTCTGGTAGCAGCAAACGGCCCGGCGGCCCCCTTGAGGGAGGTGGGCCCCGCTCAGCAACTGTAAGGAGGACTTGTGGGACTGGGTGCAGGGGGACAGTCTCAACCAGCCCTGACTGCCCGGCCAGCTGCTGCCAGAGTCAGAGCCCACCCAGCTGCTGTTTATGCAAACCCCCCCCCCACCATCGTGTCCATCAGGACTCCTGGGTCCCAGGCCACGCTGGTCCAGCCCGCTTTACAGTTTGGTTTGGAACCAGGGACACGAGGGAGGTCGGACACTAGTGCCCTGGGGTCCGCTTCCAGGCCCTTGTCAGGGTGACGGCTGGGGGCTGGGCAGCAGTCACCCTGCAGTCCACTCGTGAGTTGCCCAGATGCTGGGCACGTGGGAAGGCCCTCAGGGAGCTGCGATGGCCCCCAGTGCGGGTGGTGAAGCTCTGGCTGCAGCCTGGTGGAACTCACGTGGCCCACATGCCTGCAGCCTGGGGCACCCACAGAGGATGAAAGGGCCCTGGGGTTGGAGCCTGGTCTGTCCCTCTGGAATCTTTGTGCTTGACAGCCTCCTCTGTGGGCACAAGGCCAGGCCCCGGGGGAGAGACCCAGCTCAGTCTGAGGACCCCCACCCTGGAGGCCCCGACGTCACCGTGTGACGCCACCCATCTCCCCCAGCAGTGTTTACACCCCGTGTCATCGGCACGGCCGTGGCCAGGTACAACTTCGCCGCCCGTGACCTGCGGGAGCTCTCGCTGCGGGAAGGTGACGTGGTGAAGATATACAGCCGCATCGGTGGGGACCAGGGCTGGTGGAAGGGCGAGACCAACGGCCGGGTGAGTGGGTCGGCCTGGCCCCTGGCCCCAGTCGGAGACCCCAGCTCACCCTGGGGCTTGGGGAGGCAGGGCTCCGGCCGACACCAAGCACCACCGTGCCCCAACCCTGTACTCTCTGACCTCGACCGGAAGACTTAGTGTCCACAGGCTCCGCGAGCTGGGGTCACGTTGTGAGGAAGCGACTTCCTGGCTTGGATCTGGGCCCCTGGCCGGTCTGACCCTGTGTCTGTTCTGAGTCCTATTCTGGGGTCCATTGTGGCGAAGGCAGAGACAGATGTTGAGTGCGGTCTTCAGGTCACTTGCTTGTGCCCGACCCTCTTTGCAGGCAGGTTGCCTCGGGACTGAGAGCAGAGCCTGGGTGCCCTTGATGGGGTCCCGCCCTTCCTTAAGACCCCATTTACACCTTGATTTGGGAAGGGATGCATAGTATCCCCACCCAGCCTGCAACTCTAAGACCCATGGCTCCTTATCCCGGTACCATGTCTGGCCTCCCTGGCTTTGACCAGTTCCATTGGCATTCACCCAACAGGGTACCTGAGCTCCACAAACCACTGATTAGGGAACATCCAACTTTCAGGGGGCTGCAGCTGTCCATGGACATGGCCAGACTTGGCTCCCGTCACTCACCGTACCATTGCCAGGTGGCGGAAACTGGCCTGCCTTCACGTGGCATGTTGTCTGCCCTTGGAGATCCCTGGGTCTGACCTTGTTTCCATCTGACAACCCTTCAGAAGTATGAGGACACTGAGTCCTAGGCAGTTGACCTAGAGGGCTGGGACCACTAGCTCGCAAAGTGTTGAGAGGCGCCTGGAGCTTCGTAAGCACACACCTGGGCCTTCACTTGAGTACTTGGTCCAGGTGATATCTGCCGAGTTTCTGCACTCTAAATGCGCTGTAATTAATAAAAGTAATGTGCAGCGTAATACTTTGAAATCGGATAAATAGCTTGTCCTCATCGAGCTTTCCCCTACTAGTTTTATCATTCATCGATTAATTTTGCCTATTCAGTTATTTCTATCATGGTAGAAAATAGTGATTTTTCTATCTTTTATACTTCTTGGTGGGCATTGTACTGAAAGAAAAGGCTTTCACTTGTCTACGTGGTCATCCCTGCCCCACGAATCAGTCATCTGTCCACCAAGACCTGCTTCCTTTCTGTGAGCCATTGTATTGAGTTCATTTTTGCAGAGTATTTTTACTGGAACTAGAATTCTAGGCTGGCAGCTCTTTTATTTCCGCACTTTGAGGATGTCTTTCCATCGTCCCCAGTCTGCCATCATTTCTGTATAAAAGTCTGTCAACATTCTTACAGTGGTTCCTTTGCAAGAAACGGGGGCTCCATGTGAAAAAAAAAAAAATCTGTTTTTCATCAGTTTTACCAGAATGTGCCTATGGATGTGTTTTTCCCTGTATTTACTCTGTTTGAGATTTGTGACGATTTCTGAATGTGTGGCTTTACGGTCTTCATCTGTTCTGGAAATCTCTTCAGATATTGGGTCTGCTCCGTCTTCTCTCTTCTCTCTCTCTGGGGCCCTGTTGTTCGGTCACTGAGCCGCGTCTGACTCTGCGACCCCGTGGCCTGCAGCACGCCAGCCCCCGGGGCCCGTGTGTTCCTCGCGCAGTCCCGTGTGGTTTTCATCTATTTTCCCTGGTTTTCCGTCTCGTTGCTTTCTGTTGACTGATCTTCCGGCGTCTTCTGTTTTTTTCTTTTCTGCTCTTAATTTCCATCCTTAGGTTTTTCAGTTCTAGGATTTCTATTTGATTTCTGGTTTCAGTTCTCTGGGCAGATTTTCTGCTTTCCGTCAGGTTTCTGAAGCAGACGAGTGGGGGTTGCTTGCACGTCCTGGCGGATGGCCCCAGTGTCTGGATCCCCTGTAGATCTGCTTTTCCTGTCTGCGTTTTCTCGTAGTTTCTGTCACTTGGGCCTGATTAAATGCCAGGCTCGTGCATAAAACACTGCAGAGGCTCTGGATGGATGCTGTTTTTCTCTGGAGAGGGTTTAATTTTTTGTTGTTGCTGGCAATTGGCTGGTGGGCAGGTTGTCTGGAGCTGCTTGGGGCTGGTGCAGTCCAGGGTCATCCCTACCCCTGGGCCTTGGCTCCGCTAGGTTTTTGCCTGTTCTCCAGGGCCTGTTTCAGGACAGGCCTGCCTCAGAACAACAGCCTTTTAAAGAATCCCCCAACTCCACGAGCCTCCACTCACCCTCATCCTTCACACACACTTCCCGATAGCTTCTCTGATTGCTCAGTTGATAAAGAATCCACCTGCGGTTCAGGAGACCCCGGTTCAGTTCCTGGGTCAGGAAGATCTGCTGGAGAAGGGATAGGAAACCCACTTCAGTACTCTTGGGCTTCCCTTGTGGCTCAGCTGGTAAAGAATCCGCCTGCAATGCAGGACACCTGGGTTCGATCCCTGGGTTGGGAAGATCCCCTGGAGAAGGGAACAGGCCACCCACTCCAGCATTCTGACCTGGAGAATTCCGTGAACTGTATAGTCCATGGGGTCGCAAGGAGTTGGACGTGGCTGAGAGACTTTCGCTTTTTTCACACAAACACTTACGTGAGTCTGGTACTGTCTCCAGGTGGGCTGGTTTCCTTCGACGTATGTAGAAGAGGAGGGCGTCCAGTGACTGCAAGATCACCAACAGGACTTGCGGATTTTCTTGGATGAGTTGCTCCAGCGATGAAGTCTGTCTCCAGCTCTGCAACTCAGAGGGGAAATGCCCGCCAGCCTTCCAGTCTTCAGCAGCCCGTGGGGGTGGGGAGGGGGTTCAGAGTCCTACATGTGATCTGTGCTGCCATCAGCCTGCCCTTGGTGGCCTGTCCTGGGTACGCTGCTTGTACATAGAGGAAATCTGGGCCAGCCCTGGGTGCCAAGGAGAGGGAGTGCCCATGAGGGTGGCATCCTGAGCCAGGCTCTGGGTAACAGCTGAGGCCAGAGCTCACCTTGCCCCTGTCCTGTCAAGATGGCCTTCAGGAGCCTGGGTTTGAAAAGCAGGTGCTGTCCAGGGAGGGCTGGGCTCCGCGGAGGGGACCCTCCGCTGGCCCCTTCCGTTCGGCCTCAGCCCTCCTGCATCCCGCTGCTCCCAGGGGGAGGCTTCAGGCCTTGAGAGGTAGAAGGGGCCAGAGCAGGCCACTGTGCCTGGGGACAGAAGAGGGCATCTCCAGGGCCTGTGCAGCCCCTTGGGCTGCCCTGTCCCTCTGCACTGGGGGCGTGCAGAGACCCCCAGGGAGGCCCCCCGTCTCAGGCGGAAGCCGTAGGAACGATGGAGCTGCCAGCCCTGCTCCCCAGTCCCAGGTACTGTCTGCCCAGAGCCCTTGCTGTGTGTCTGTCCTGTCCTGCTGCCCGGTGGGTACATGGTTTATAAACGCTGACGAGGGCGGCAAGCAAACGGGCTTTGCCGCTCGCTCGGTCTCTGCTGCTCACACTCCTCTCCAGAAGGATGCCCCCACCCTGCCCCCCACTGCTCCCGAGCGGGTGGGGGCTCGCTGCGTCTCCCACATCCTGCCAGGTGGCCACTGAGAGTCTGCCCAGCCTTTGCACAGATGTTGGTTCTAGCCCTTGGCAAGTCTTCCAAGACTCCTGCAGCCTGTGAAACGGGGCCTGTGGCCAGCCCTGAATAAGTGCTCTTGGGGGTGACTCCACCCTCTGGACTTTCCCCTCCTCACTCCTCCTGGCCCTTGACCTCTGGCTGACTTGGCCAGTCCCCATTCTCTCAACCTGGATATTGCATGAGTCCCAGCAACACTGTCTCCTCCCAGCTCTGTGCCAAAGTTGCTGCTGTAACCTGGGCTTTGTGGGTCTCCCTTTCCCAGGGCTCAGCTGCACAAGGTCGGCTGTTGCCGAGGCTGGGCCCTGCTGGGGTGGGTGCTGCTGGTCACGCTGCACCCTGGGGTTCCTCAGAGGTCAGCCTCGTAATCTCCAGGCTCGGCTAGCATAGCAGCAGCCTTCTGGCTTGGGGAGGAGGTGGGGAGGGGTCTCAGAGGGCGTGTAGCAAGCAGGAGGCAGAAGGCAGCCAGCAGAGGCTTGGGGACTGAGGGTGACAGGATTGTGTTTGGGGCGGTGGGCAAGGGAGGGGTGGGGAGGAAGAATTTTCCACGGAGAAAGCAGGCCACCCTTGTCACCAGGGCGCACCCAGCAGTTTGCCTGTGGCCTCTGCTCAGCTGGCCTGGCCGCCAGCCGCGACGGGAGGGGAGGAGACCAGCTGCCCTTGTCGTGTTTACAGTTGTCAGGAAGGTTTTGGTTTTCGTTGTTGTTGTTGTTGGGGTTTTGTTTTGTTTCGTTTTGTTTTTTTTTCCTTTTTTGGTTTGGCTTGTTTGCTTTTAAAGAGGGCAAAAAAAAAAAAAGTTTGTAATTATTTCCTCCAAAGCTCCCATTATATATCTGTGAATAATAAGGAAGAGATTTTATAATAGCAGAAAATAATGTATATTTGGAGGTCATCGTGAAACAAGGCGTGGTGGTAACGAAGGACACTGAGAAAACCCGTGTGGAGCCTGGTTCTTGTGACTGTCCTGCTTTGCTTTTGTCTGTCTGGAGACTCGTCGCAGTTGGGTTAGTTTTCGCACTGCTGGCAGCAGGAAGGGAGAGGACTGGCTGCAGGCTGGGATGCAGGCGGTTTCGGCACGACACGGACAGCCCCGGGGGGCTCCGGAGCTGGGGCCTGAGATTAGCTGTGGACCCTTAGGCGCTCGATGCATGCAGGTCAGGGGTCTGAGGGCCCTGCAGCTGGCGGTGACCCCAAACAGAACACAGATTGTGCATTTGCCAACAGGATTTTTCAGACCACGGTTTCTACTGCAAATAAACCTGAGCTCCTTTCTGCAGGAGTGGTTGGCCTTTTGTGCTGGGGAGGAGGGCGTGGCTGGATTCCTCTGTCTGTGTCCAGAAGGTTCTACCCGTCTGGATACTGTCAGCCCAGGGGTGCTGGCCTGCGTCAGATGCAGGCCTTGGGGTGACGGCCTCCGGCACAGGCTGGGGGTCTGGAGGGATAATGATGCCGGGCCACCAACCAGCTGTCTCCATGCTGGCCCAGGTCCCAGGTTTCCTGTGCAGCGTCCTGTGACCCCTCCAGCAGCTCTCAGAGGCGGCTGTCTCTTCCTCTGGATGGGATTCAAACCCCGGCCCTGCAACTTGGGCGTGTCCTTCACCTCCTGAGCCTGTTTCTTTGTATATACATGTTGGAGATAAAAGACAGTTACTCCGGAGAGTAACTGTGGCCTGTGACCAGAGAAAGTCAGAATAGTGCAGCCTAGACTTACTCTTCCCTCCTGGGGGTGGGGGCTCGAGGCAGTGATGCAGGTGGCTTGGTGCCCCCCCGCCAGCCCCCCCGCCCCCCAGCCCCTCTCACCTTCAGCAGGTGCTTCACTCTCATAGCTGCCTCATGGTCCAAGGCGGCTGCTAGAGCTCCTGCCATCAAGGCCTTGAGCCGACACGGAAGATCGCCTAGCACTTCCCCTTATCCTGCTCACATGCCTGGGCATGTGGCCACCCCTGGCTGCACTGGAGGCTGCTGATGCAGGTCCTGGGCTGGGTGCACAGCCTGGACAATGTTGGGCTCTGCTGCTGCAGAGATGTGACTAGTCAGCCCCGCCTCGGGGTGGTAAGGGTCACGCGGAGTCCAGAGCACGTCGGGTGCTCAGCAGGTGTCACGTGTTGTTATAAACCGAGGAGGCCAGTGCAGGTGTATGAGGTGGCACAGCTGGAGAGGACGGGAGGTGGCCCCTGTCTCTGGTCTCCAGGGCCTGGCTCAGGCTGGTACCCTGACAGTCTGACTGGGGGCCAGCCCCTCTCTGAGAATCTCTCAGGTCTTGAGAGTCCTTGGACTGCAAGGAGATCCAAGCAGTTCATCCTAAAGGAGATCAGTCCTGGGTGTTCATTGGAAGGACTGATGTTGCAGCTGAAACTCCGATACTTTGGCCACCTGCTGCAAAGAGCTGACTCCTTTGGAAAGACCCTGATGCTGGGAGGGATTGGGGGCAGGAGGAGACGGGGACGGCAGAGGATGAGATGGCTGGATGGCGTCACCGACTCGATGGACGTGAGTCTGAGTGAACTCTGGGAGATGGTGATGGACAGGGAGGCCTGGCGCGCTGTAGTTTGTGGGGTCACAAAGAGTCGGATGTGACTCAGCGACTGAACTGAACTGAACTGAGTCCAAGAGACCCAGTGGTTCCCGCACTGCCTCCCGACTGCAGCCTCTAGTTCTGAGTTCTCATGTCCACACATGGTAAAGGAGCGGCCTGGACCCTCACTGACCAGCCCCTGGGCCAGCACTCAGTGGTCCCGAGCAGGGGCCAAGCAAGCTTGGAGAGCCCTGGGGAAAGCTGCTGGCCGCCCGAGGGCAGCTGTGGGTGAACCTGGGCACCGGGGCTGAGGGGCCTTGGGGAGGGCACCAG
Source organism: Ovis aries (assembly GCF_016772045.2). Lineage (NCBI taxonomy): Eukaryota > Metazoa > Chordata > Mammalia > Artiodactyla > Bovidae > Ovis > Ovis aries. The sequence goes on from NC_056056.1 coordinate 2,366,101, forward strand.
CAGCATCTGCCAAGGGGTCCTGGCCGGAAAAGGGTGGGAAGCCCCCACCCTGCTGGAGGGGCTGTGTGTGGACAGGGTGGAGGCCAGCAAGGAGCAGGGCCTGCCTGCCCGAGGCCACCCTAGAAGCAGCCAGGAGCAGTGTGCTCCCAGTCGTCGAGGGCCGGCCGCCCGTGGTTATCCTGACAACCGCGGACTCCCCTCGGGCAGGGCTGCTGTGGAGCCCACTGTGTCCACAGTTGGAGAAACACCTGCTGAGCGAAAGATGGAAACAGCCCATTTCTGAGGTGAGGCGGACACCCGCCACCCCTGTTCCGCCATCCCCAGCACAGGAGCCCACAGAAGACAGCGGGAGGCTGAGCTTAAAAGAAGGGGCCCGTCCCGGAAAGGAGCCCGGAGCAGAGCGGCCGCTGGGAGCCAGCGCTGGGGCAGTCTCTCGGCTCTCCGGCCGTCTGGGGTTGGGACCTCGTGACATCAGCCGCAGGTCCTACAGGCCAGGAGCCGGAGGTGGACCCCGGCATAAAGCCGAGATCTCAGATAAGTCCCCCGTCATGAAAAGGAAACTAATGTGCGTGGATAGAAACAAGATCGCAGACGAGGACGAATATTTTCATGTGCTTTTTAAACTTTCCGGAAGCAAAAGGATGCATGAACCCAGAATGGTTAACCCTGGGCTTCAAAGATAAAAACCCCCTGGGTAGCAAGCAGAAAGTGAAGTGCCTGACGGGGAGAACAGCTTGGGTTTGCCCTAGACTTCCGCTGGTCACCGTGCCCAGGGCTTTGTGTTTGCCAAGTCTTCCAGGCATAAGGCAGCAAGCAGACTGTTTCCAACCCTCCACTCACCTCGGGGACTGTCCTGTGTGGGGCCACTGCCTGGACCAGTGTCCAGGGGCCAACCGGTGCCCAATGAGTGGGAAAGTTCACCCCAGGAGTAGGGGTGGGGAGGATGTTGAACCTCTATCTGCAGGAACACATCAGACAAAGGGAAGATTTGGTTAATAAACCTAATCCAGTGAGTCTCAACCCCGTCACCAGAAATAATGCATGTCGAAACGATTTCAGCAAAGAGAGCTGGGGGGAGACTAAGGCAGGCGGTGGGAGGCAGCAGAGGTGCTCTCTCTTTTCCGGGTAAAGTCAAGACCCAGTGTGGAAACCTGGAAGGGAAGAGAGGCGTAAGCACGTTTAATAGCACGAGGATGAGCTCTACGAGAGAAGGATGATGGGCGGACACTGGACGGGGGTGAGAGAGGAAGGCTGGGAAAGGGACAGTGGCAGTCGCGGCCCGTAGGAGAGAGACGATGGGCCCTGCCTGAGAACAGGCTCGGTGTCCTTTCCAGAGGTGTGTGTGTGGGTGGCTTTCTGTTGCTGCCACAAGTTACCATAAACACGGGGACTTGGGACACACGTGCCATCGTCTTCCAGTTCTGTGGGCTGTGGAAGCCGGCATGGATCTCCCTGGGCTGACAGCAAGGTGCTGCCGGGAGTGTTCTTGTCCGGAGGTTCTAGGGGAGAGTCCATCTCCTTGCCTTTCCGGCTTCTAGACGCCGTCTGCATCCCCGGTGCCATAGCCCCCTCCCCCTCCATCTTCAAAACCAGCCCAGTTTCCTCTCCGACCCTTCCGTAGTCACATCTCTCTGTCCCCCTCTGACACAGCTGGGGAGGATTCTCCACTTTAAAGGACACGTGATCACATGGTCCCACCCGCATAATCCAGGAAAACCTCCCCCTCTCAGGGTCCGCCTTTATCCCACCGGCAAAGTCTCGTTTGCCATGAGAGGTCACACAGTCACAGGTGTCAGAGGTTAGGGCGTGGACATCGCTGGGCCACTGTTCTGCCTGCAGCAGTAGGCTGGATGCTCTGACCAGTCTTGCTGGTAAATAGAACAGAAACGGTGGGAAAATATTTCTAATTTTCACCAATGAGCTGGTCATGAAGAAGGAATACACAGATGCCGAAAGGTAAGTGAGGGCAGCAGTCCAGAAGGAGGCCAGCTGGCTCTCTCCCCTAAGTACCGGTCCACAGAGCCAGGCTGGGGATGGGGAGGGGGACAAAACCCAGCCCCACCGCAGCACCGATCTGCCAGGTCAGCTCTCTGCTCATGCTGGGACCCCACTGGGCCTGACCTTAAATGTCAGGATGGAAAGAAACACTCGCACCTCCCCAAACCGCAACCACCGTGAGGTGGCACAGAAAATTCTTTTTCCTGGATCTTGATGATGGCTAGAGGAAAAAACCAAAACTTCCTCGCGAACACGGGTTATGGATTGAACTGTATCCCTCCGAAAAGGGCGGATTGAAGTCCCAGTACCTGTGAATGCGACCTGACTTGAAAACAAGGTCATTGCAGCTCCCACTGAGAGCCCAAATAAACTATTCAGATGGAAAGTAAGTGGCCTCCGTTTGTTTAAAAAAAAAAAAGAACGTAATTTTTCCAAGTAGGAAATTACAAATGTATTAAATGCGCATAAATTACAGGGTTTTGAAATTACAGCTCTGGTTTGGATGGCTGTCTTAGGGGTGGCTGGTTCCCACGGCTGGTGGAGGAGGGGGTGGCAGTGGAGAGGCTTCCTGATAGGATCTTACGAGGTTTGTGGGTTAACTCAGACTCCTGTTCCTTCATCAGAAGCTGATGCATTTACTTTCCTTAACAATTTAGTCCGACCCTTCGCTCTCCCTAGGAAAGGAAACCCCATGCGTGCACGTGAGATCTCCGTGGGTGCTTTGGGACGGGCTGGCGCCGGCTCACAGGAAGTGAGGGTGCAGCCTCCTCCCAAGCCCATATTCTGTGGCGTCCTTCTCGTCTGTGGCTTGAAACAGGCCCTCGTGGGAGCGTTTTCAGCAGAATCGGCCAGTGCCACCCACCTGGAGAGCCAGATGTGGAAACATTTAGCAGCACCCACTGCAAGAGGCAGCTCGCTGGCGATAAGCTGAAAGTCCTGGAGGTTAATACGCTTCGCAGTGTAGCCTCGAAATCCATAGAATAAAAACAGAATCAAGTGCCTGGGTCCCAGCCACAGAGGGGCACTCACACAGCGCTCAGAGACGGCCGACTGCTGTCAGGAGACTGCCAGGGCGTGTCCATGGCAGGGGACAGTACTGTCAGGAGACTCTGCCAGAGGCGTGTCTGTGTGGAGGACAGCAGGAGAACCAGGCAGAGCCGGGCTGTCGGTCCCCGTGGGCGTCCGCCTCCCTGCCCGGATGCGGGTCCCTGCCCTGGAGCTCTACGTTCGCAGCCTCTGGGTCCCGCTGTCCCGGGGTGTCATACTCACATGTGGCCACCAGGGGCGACATTCCCCGTGGAGGCTGGGCCTCCGACTGCCTGGATCTGGGTGCTGGCCTGCCTGCGGGTGCTCAGTGGCCCAGGGCCCAGGTACGTGTGTGGCAGGGCTCTGGCCCGCAGCTGCCCACACCCACTGTGTGTGCCGTGGTGGAGCCCGGCTGGCCGCAGACCCCAGCCCTCCTCTGCCCCTGGGTTCGGTGGGTACGTGCTGGGGGAGGGGCACCCACCTGTCTCCCTGGAAGGCCGGCTTGCTCCCGGATGATAAAGCTTTGTCTTCGTGAAGTCATGGGCAGGGTGTTGATTCATTATTATTGTTTTAAGGTTCTTATTGGAAAAGCAAAATCTTGGCAGTGCAAAGGCAGCCCTTAAAAGTTGCTCTGGAAACCCCTGATCTGGGTCACGCCCTCCCGCTGGCTGCGTTCTGCCTTGGTTTGCTCATCTTTGTAACGAGCAGCAGTGTTCTGCCTCCTCTGAGAGGACACACACGAAGCCCTCTGCAAGTGGATGCCCTGCCCACCCCCATGGGTGCCCGAGGCTGGTAGGGCACTGGGTCCGGGGGCCAGGGGTGGCTGGGCCACGTGGTGCCAGGTATCGTCAGATTGCTTAGTGCCCCTCTCTTGCCCAGTGCCAAGCAGAGCTCCACGGAGGAGCTTCCCCTCCCCCCGCCCACACCCCCGCTCTCCCCTGGACATCTGCCCAGTCAAAGGGTGGCCTGCAGGCTCTTCCCTCTTCCCCGGGAGCCTGGCCAGCAGGTGGGGGTGGAGGCCTGGCTGGCCATGTGGAAAGGGCCAGCCCGGGCCAGAAGGAGGCATCTCAGGGCTGGTAATAATCTGCAGAGAAACTTGCAAAATTCCCTGGACTCGACAGGGCAGGGGTTATAGTCCTTAGTTTCCAACTGGGGAGACCGAGGCTCGAGAGACCAGCACAGATGGTGCAGCAAGCTGGCAGCAGTTCCCTGAGTCATGTCCCTGGCTGGAGCCCGGCTGCCTCCTGGGCTGCGCCCCACGCCGCCCGGCACCCGCCTCTCCCAGACCCGGGCAGAGCCTGATGGATGACAAATTCTACAACTCTGGCCCACACGCAGGCCCAGCCCTTCAGCCACCACCCCTTGTCCAAAGTCCCCTGGGACTGTGCCGCCTGCTTGCTTGGGACGATTTTGCAACAGCTGCTTATCTTTCAGCACGGAGCCAAGAGAAGTCTGGGCTGCCCAGCCCGTGTCCTGGGGCTGCAGTGACCACTGCGTGTGCGCCCCGTGTCCTCTGAGGACCTCATCACACTACTCTCTGGCCCTCTCTGACCCCTCCACCCCGCCATGCGTGGAGTACAGCCCTGCCTCCGGTGGCAGGGCCAAGCCTGCTGTCCACTGAGTGTCTGGATTGGTGTCCTCCGTGCCCTGGACCCTGGGGAGCCTCTCGCTGGTGGAGCCGGCCTTCCTCCAGAGGGACCGAGGGACTGGGTGGCAGTCTCTGTCCCCATGACGGGCACTGACAGTGGCGGCAGCGCCCAGGAGGCCGGAGCCCTCTGAGGCCACCACCTCTGAGATGCCCTCCTGGGTTTCTGCTGAAAAGGACAGCTTGCTCAGGATCACTGTCATCACAGCCAGCCTCGTGGCTGCCTCGCCCCTTTCTGCCTCTGTCTTCTTCCTGGTCCTTGAGCCCCCAAGGGCAGGGACTGGGTCCTGGTGGACGCTGGGTCTCCCAGCAGTGCTTTGCATACAGTAGGTGCTCATTGATGGTTGGATGGCATCACCGACTCCATGGATGTGGGTTTGGTGAAGGACAGGGAAGCCTGGCGTGCTGCAGCCCATGGGGTCTCAGAGTCGGGCACGACTGAGCGGCTGAACAACAAGAATGCTCAGTAAGTGAGAGGAAAAACTGGCAGCAAGACGCTGGACACTGCACGGGAACAAAAGCACAGATGCTTGTGATAATCACAGCAGTGTCTCTCCTACGTCACTCACTGTATTAGCAGCCAACATTGCTACATTTTTCATTGACCAAATCTCAGTACTGCTTTTTTGATCCAGTGGAAGGAAGAAGTCCTGTTTTATCTCAGCACCTCAGGTGGACGTCCTTATTTGTTCCAGATTTCCTCTGGGCATCTTCCGCCTGAGCACAAACCAGACGCCCTAGACCCAGGGGTAGACTGCAGGCTCTGGTCTGGCTCCCCACTAGCTTGCTGTGTGACCCTAGGCAAGCTGACTCCTCTCTCTGGGCCCTGGTGCCCCCGACGGCCAAATGGAGGCAGGCATCCCTGCCTTGGGAAGCTGATCGCTGTGCAGTGGGAAAGCAGAGGCTCGGGTGGCTCGCCCAGCAGCAGAGGCATCTGGGAACTCCGAAGGGCAGAATGCAGATGGGCACTGTCGAGTGGCCAGGAGTGGGGTGGGGGGCAACCCAGACTTCCTGCCTCCGAGGGCAGCGAGCACCCCTCCCCTGGGGGTGAGCAGCTGAGGCTGGACAGGCAGGTCCGTGCTAAGGCCCTGACTCTCCCGCCCAAGGAGCGCCGGCCGGCCCAAGGCTGCGGTGGACCCAGTGCCTCCCGCCCTTTCTGGTGCGGGAAGCATGGTGGCGGGTGTGGGCAGACGGGGGTGCACGGGCTCACCTGCAGAACCCCGTGACCTCTGTTTTAGGGATGAGGAGCTGAGGTCACCTGCCCCACGCGCAGGCTTAGCAGGGTCTCAGGGTTCGCAGCTCTGCTCTGCTGCGCTCGGCACGGCCTGCTCCGCAGCTGCCCAGCCAGCTGGCCTCCAGGACGGCAGGCGGTAGGCGGTGCGTCCTGCCCCCGCGGTGGGCGGGCCGGGGGGCTGGCAGAGGGCCTCTGGGGCCAGGGTAGGAGCAGGGGCAGGGGCTGCCCCGGTTCCTGTTTGGCTGCTGCTGGGAAGGAAGGAGGTGACGGCACCACTGGAGCCGCTGAGCCGGGCGCTGGCAGGCCCCGAGGGGCCTTGGAGCTCTGCGGCCGACCGGAGGTACACCCCTTGGGCAGGCAGGCCCCGGTCCCTCCCGCCGCCAGCGGGGTGGGCCAGGCCTAGAGCTGGCCGGGACTCCTCTTCCTCTGGCTGCAGGGACCCTCGGGCTGGGCGGGCACAACCACGGGACTCTGTGGGAGGCAGGGGCCTCGGCACCCTCACAGCCCACCTTCTCCTGGCAGAAGCTGGTTCTGGTGCCTCCCTCACCACCCCTCCTCTGACTGCCTTCGAGGAGGGTGTCCCTGGGGCTCCACCCCCTCTGTCTGACCCCCAGCCCTGGCAATGATGGCCAGGCTCAGCTGGGAGAGAGCTGGAGAGGGCAGGAGAGCGGGTCAATGGTGAAGCGGCTGCCCTGGCCGGAGGGCACGGGGCCATCCCTGGGGGCGGGGGCCGGGCCTGCCCGGGTGGAGAGCGGGGCTGGCTGCGGGCGGGGAAGGGGCACTTGGCAGCTTCCTGGGCCAAAAGCCTTGGCCATGGTGCAGCAGGAAGGAGGGAGGAGGCCAGGCCGGGGGCCGGGCAGGTGTGTGCTGGGCAGTGCCACGTGGCCTGGGTTGGTGGGAGGGGGATGGTGGGTGCCCGGCCTTGGGAAGGTGTCCTGGACACCCACATGATGCCGAGTTTCCACCAGCAGGAACCACTGCTGGAGACTCCTGGCAGAGTAAGGTAGTCCCAAGGCCACAGGGAAGTGCAGACACGTGCCAGGAGTCCCTGTCTGTGCCTGGGAGCAGGTAGGCGGAGCTGGCAGAGGGACTGGGGTGCCCTGCCCTGCCCTCCAACCCCTCCAAACCCCGGAGCCTCTGCCATCACCCCTCCCTGCTCTTCCTGCTGCTCACAGCCCCCAGAAGGGCGGGAGTCACTGTGGCGGGGGTGGGACAGCCCTGACCCCCTGGAGCCCCGGTGCCTGCAGGGGTGGAGGGGGAGGGAGGGAAAGGAGGCAGCAGTGGGCACCCCCAGCCTCTGCCCCCCTCACACCAGCCCCGAGAGCTCCGGAGGGGGCAGGACAGCCAGCAGGTGCAGTCACACGGTGGCCCTGCGACCTTGGCCAGCTTCCTTGGGCCTCAGTCCCCCCACCCAGTGAAACGGGGACAACGGTCGTCTTGACTTTAGAGCAGAGAGAACATGTATTCCCAGCTTGCCGTGTAGTGCACGCTCGAAAATGCAAGTGGACTTTGTTAACTGATCGGCTGATTGACACCATCACGGTTGTTAATGCAGGTGTAGGACCCCCCCCCCCCAGGACCGCAGTCTCAGCCACATCCCTCTTACCTCTCCTGCTGACCCACAAGTGGGCCCGGGGCCCCTTGGAGCTGTCCTGTCGCCCCCGGGACCCTCCCCCAGAGAGACCTCGCCTGCACCTCCTCTCCTTAGAAGGTGGGCTCCCAGTCACTGTCTTCTTATAACTGTGAGAGTCTTCTGGCTGAGGAGGGCTGGGAGGGCTTCCTGAAGGAGGAGGGAGGCAAGGTGAGCCCTGCAGGCTACTGCGAGGTTACAGAAGAGCTACCCACCCTCCAGATTCAAGACGGCCCAAGGGAGCCAGAGGCCGGACCCCACTGCCTTCCTCACCTTCTGCCATGGGTCCCGAAAGGGCTGTGGGGGCCAACCTGGCAGAAATAACTTCTGTGTGGGGTTGAGACGGGACTTCCCCTGGAGGGCATGTTGAATGTAGGCTGGAGGGTTGGGGTCCCGGCCTTGTGACCCCTGCCACCCCACTGTGGTCCTGTCTCAGCATCAATACCGCCCCCTTCTCCCCCACCGTGGTCTTCCCTGGGCCCAGCCGGAGCCTGAAGCATACAGACCCCTGTACCCTTGGGCCGGACAGATGCAGGGTGCGCGTATGCCGTGGGTGGGCGGCAGGAGGGAAGCTGGAGGATCGCAGCGTGGGGGGCCCAGGGCCCACTGCTCCCCTCCGCATCCAGGCAGCCCTGGCTCTCTCCCCAGCTCCCTGCGCTGCTGAAGCTGACTACCCATGGCCTCGTTGAGACGCGCCCTGTGTGGCATGGCGGCCACCTGTCCTCGCCGGAGCCCTGCCCTGGGCCGGGGGCTGAGACCCCTGGTGAGCGGGGCTGGCCCCACCTCTGAGAAGAGCGTGCCATACCAGCGGACCCTGAAAGAGGCGCAGGACGCCTCGGCGGCGGCCCAGGGCCCAAGCCAGCCCCTGCCTGGCACAGCCAGCGTGGTGGTCATTGGCGGGGGCAGCCTGGGCTGCCAGACCCTCTACCACCTGGCCAAGCTGGGCGTGAGCGGGGCCGTGCTGCTGGAGCGGGAGCGGCTGACCTCCGGGACCACCTGGCACACGGCGGGTAGGGGTTGGGGTGCAAGCGGGGGCGGGAGGGACTGGACCCACTGAGGGACCAGCCCTGGGCTGACCAGTAGGAGGCCGCTGAGCTGGAGGGAAGGCCGTGGAGGACAGAAGCGGGCTCGGTCCAAAGGTGGCCCTGCCTGTCCCCGAGTCTCGGCAGAGCTGTGGTGGGAAGGAGGGAGCGCATGCTGACCGTGGGCCCTGCACGGGGTTGGGGGGCAGAGCTGAGGCCGGAACTGGAGGCCCAGGCAGCTGTCTGCTCAGAGTGCAAGCCCTTTCTCCGGATGGAGCCCCCAGGATGAGGGGCATCCACGGGGTGCAGAGGATGGATGGGGGAGGGAGATGAGGCAGAGAGGCGTCCTAGCGGGCACCGCGATCCTCAGCGCCTGACTGGTGTGCAGGTCCCCAGGGCAGCCAACCTTCTGCCTCAGCGCTGCGTTAAGATTGGCAGCGTCTGTGGGGCAGTCACTCCCGCTTTGGCCGATACAAGCATGATGGCGCCGAACGGGGAGCTGGGGAGAGGTTCAGAGGGCACTGTCTCCCCACCGTCACTTCTCCCTGGGCCGGCCGCTCCCCAGGCCCCGGTCAGAAGGGGTCCACTCTGTGGGGGAACTTCAGTCGGTCCCGGGACCCCCTCACCACCTGCCCTGAGATCCTGGGCACAGAGCTGTTTGATGCTCCTTAATTTCACCGTGCAACAGTCCCACCTGCCTCCCCGGGCCGCCGTTGCTCCGTGCCCGGCTCTGCCCACAGCAGGTGCCCGATAAAGGAGGCCTTTGGTGTTGTCTTTGAGCTGCCCAAGAGCTGTGTCCTGGGACTCAGCGTTGCCCCTGTCGTTTCCTGCTCATCGGCCTCTCGAGGCCGTCTCCATGGCCTGCAGGGATGCTTCAGGCCCGCAGCCTGATATTTGGGAGCTCTGGCCTGCTTGGGGAAGGGGGTGCAGCCCCTCAGGGGCTGATGGCGCACCCACCCACCCGCTCCCGCCAGGCCTGCTGTGGCAGCTGCGGCCCAGTGACGTGGAGGTGGAGCTCCTGGCGCACACGAGGCAAGTGGTGAGCCGCGAGCTGGAGGAGGAGACAGGGCTGCACACGGGCTGGATCCAGAACGGTGGCCTGTTCATCGCGTCCAGCCGGCAGCGTCTGGATGAGTACAAGAGGCTCATGTCGGTGGGTGCACCCCCGCGGGCGGGGGTGGGCAGCGTAGTGCAAGGGAGGAGCCCCGGTGGATGCGGCTGGAGCCTCGCCCTGCCTCAGCTGGGCTGGGCCCCCTGCGACAGGCGCCTTTGCCTCCGAGCCTCGGCATTCTCACCTTTGAAATGGGATCCTGTCGAGGAGCATGGTTCTGCTGAGCCTCAGAGGCAGAAGAGGCCCAGTGGATGGGGGTTGCCACCACGCGCGGTGCTCCTGGGGGTCAGGCTGAAGGATGAACCCGCACAACCCGGGAGGCAGGGACCGCTCTTCCCCCAGCTCTGCCGGAGATGCTTAGGGAACATCGTTGTCAGGGAGATGGCAGAGGAAGCCTTACACCGTGGAAGGCCCGCTGTTGGGGTGGAGTGTTGGTCCTTCACCCAGAGCAGCCAGGGCTGGCCCCCACATTCCAGGGCATGGAAGGGACGAGTTTCTCCAGCGATGCATCGGTTACCGAGCACCAACTGTATACTGGCAAGCAGAACCGGCGGCGTGGGAAGCGGAGGCGCACTGTTGAGGGGACGCTGTGTTCCCCTGAGTGCCCCAGCGGAAGCAGCGGCAGCTGGCTTCGTCACAGCAGGGCGGGGGATCTCTGGGGTCAGGAGGCGGTCTCGTTCTGCCTCCTCCCACCACCTCTTCCCCAGCTACTCACTCATCAGCTGGGACGGGTCACCTTGGGGGGTTTCAGCTCAAGTTCGGAGCGAGGTCTCTGCCACCTCTCAGTCAGGATGCGCCGAGAGGGAATCTGATTGGCTCAGCTCATCTCTAGTGGGGCTGGAGAAGGAAATGGCCACCCACTCCAGCATTCCTGCCTAGGAAATCCCATGGACAAAGTCTGAGTCTGGCGGGCAACAGTCCCTGGAGTTGGACACGACTTAGCCACTGAGCACATCTCTGGTTGGGCAGGTCCTGATGGGCGGATGCCTGCGGACACTTGATTGGCTGCCCGTTGACCAATGAAATGCGTCAGGGGTGTGGTCTGTCACGCAGTTGGCTCCTGGGACAGAGGACCTGCTGGTCTCTGGGGAGTCAGTCTGACCAACACACCTGGTTCAAGCTCCAGATATCAGACCTGTGGGGATTATTTTATTTATTTTACATAGCAAGTCCTTATGTGCCCGGGCCCCAGAGACTGCTTCTGAGCACTGCACAGGTTCCTCACTCTTCCTCGGAGCTGGCCCAGGGGACAGGAGCTTCCCCAGGCATGGCTCACAGTTCCTGGGGGTGCCAGGGTCAAAACTGACCCTTGGAGGCCCAGACAGGGAGGCGAGTGGCTGGAAGGATCTGCCCCATCCCCAGGCTCACTTTCCTCTGCGTTCCCCTAGTTGGGCAAGGTCTACGGCATCGAGTCCCACGTGCTGAGCCCCGGGGAAACCAAGGCTTTGTATCCGCTGATGAACGTGGAGGACCTCTACGGGACCCTGTACGTGCCCCACGACGGTACCATGGACCCCGCCGGCACCTGCACCAGCCTCGCCCGGGCCGCCACCGCGCGGGGGGCGCAGGTACGACCGTCTCCCGGCCCTGGGCCCCCCGCTCTGAGCCTGGCCCTCCTGCCCAGGAACATGAGCTCCCTCTGCGCTGAGACCACGGGCCAGCGGGGACCCGAGCCCCTGACCCGCTCCTGCCCAGGCTAGCCAGCCGCTTCGGTCTGTCCATGATGTCCACTCTCCCCAGAGGCCCCACCCTGCTGGGATAGCAAACCTGCCACAAATCTCTTCTCCTTTTGACTTGAGTCCACATGTAGTTGTAGGAAAAATTAGAAAAGACAAATAATCAAGGAAGAAGACATGGAGAAAGCTGAAGAAAGAAAAGAGTCACCCAGAGGCCCCCAGTGTTGACACTTTAGTGTTACCGCGAGTATATTTCTCTGGAGAAGTGAACCAAGCTGCACTGACCTTCACGCGACCTTTGAACTGCAGCATCTGCCAGTCCCTTGAGCCCTCCTTTTTCTCTTTAAAGTCTCTGTTTAGGGGGACAGGTTCTCCACATCAAGGAGCACGGAGCCGGTTCCCGCCCTGTGGTCAGCCCCATGTCCCCGATGGGGCTGCATGAAGCCTGCCCGAGCAGAAGCAGGGGTCCCGGGTCCCGACCGGGCTGGGTGGGCGGCCAGCCCTCCGAGAGCTGGCGTGGCTTGGAAAGCAGCTCCTCTCACTCCCAGGTCATCGAGAACTGCCCAGTGACCGGGATCCGTGTGCGGACGGACGATTTTGGGGTGCGGCGGGTCGCAGCCGTGGAGACAGAACACGGTTCCATCCAGACTCCGTGTGTGGTCAATTGTGCAGGTGGGAAGGCGTTTCTCCTGCCTCCCGAGTGGCCACCCTGACTGTTCCCAAAGCTGGCCTTGCTTAGGGGTGGGGGCGCCCAGTGCCCCCCTGGCTGGCGGCCCCTGCCAGATGCCGGCAGGGCTCAGCCGCCTGTGCTCTGCCCGCAGGGGTGTGGGCGCACGCTGTGGGCCGGATGGCTGGCGTCAAGGTCCCGCTGGTGGCCATGCGCCACGCTTACGTCGTCACCGAGCGCATTGAGGGGATCCAGGTGAGTAGCTGGCCCCCGGGCCCGCATCAGGCTGCAGGAGACTGGCTCGTGGTGGCCCACGGGCCTGGCTCTGACCCCACACACGCAGGTCGCCACGCTGAGTGTCAGTGGCCCTATCTGTAAAATGGGCCTTCTCGTGACTGGACGCCCTGGGTGGCATGAGGATGAGGAAGTGGCGCAGCTGTAAGCTGAGGGCCCCACCCCCTCCTTTGCCTTCGTGGCACGGCTCCTCACTGATGCCAAGCCTATCACACTTGGTGCGGCCAGCCTGACGTTGGCTGTGTCCCATCCCCCTGGTGTTCCTGGGAACCCCTGAATGTTCGCAGGTCCCCAAATATGCTGTGGGTGCCAGTCTCAGAGGACAGTGGCCCACAGCCCTGGGACCCTCCCGGGCAGCCCTGGAGACCCCCCTGCCAGGGGGGCGGGCAGGGGCCGGGGAGAGCTGTGGGCCCTCTCCCATCCTGGGAGCTTCCTGTCGCCCTGTCGTCACCCACGCCTCTTTCCCTCCACGCACCTCTCCCGTCCCCTCACACCTCCATCCCTTTGCTCGCGTGTCCCTCTGCGCCCGCGCCCGTCTCTCCCTCCGCCCACCCGTCTTTCCTGCACTCACTTCCTCTCTGTCCATCTTGCCTCCCTGCATCTGCTCATCCCTCCTTCCATCCCTCCCTCCCTCTAGCCCGCCATCCACCTGTCCTGTCCGTCCGTCCCCCCGTTCGCTGATGGACCTGCTCATCCACCCATTCACCTGCCCACCCTTCCTCCCCCGTACCCACCCGTCTGCCACTCCCCGACCCCTTCCTCCATCATCTGTCCATTTATTCACACGTATAACCAACCCACCCTCCCCGCCCTCTCCGTCAAACATTGACTGGGTAAGCTCTGTGCTCCAGGCCCTGTTCTAGAAGCTGGGGCTGTGACAGAGATAAGAACCTAGTTCTTGCCCAGGTGAGCTGGCAATGGGAGGTTACGAACAAGTAAATAGACATTTATTTTAAAACGGGCTGGCAAGCACTGGGGCTCCAGGGACCCACAGCCTGTGGACCAGGGCAGTGCCCTGGCAGAGACCACGTCCGAAGGGTCTCCTGAGACATCTAAGGGAAGGCAGAGGGGAGATAAGGGAAGAGGGGAGGGCGCAGGGCACGGCAGCTGGGGAGGAGCAGGCGGTTCCGAGGCGGGCCTTGGCACGCGGGTGTGGGTAAGAGACGGGGCTGACCTTGATTGGGGCCAGGCCCCAGCAGGGAGGGTCCCGGGAGGCTCGCCCCTGCCCTGGAACTAGCCTGGCTTCCGTCGGCTCACCAGGCTGGCCGCTGGGTGGGCCCCGTGGTGAAGGGGGCGGGCAGCTGGGGCGGGACTGAAGCCTCTACCCTCTCCCACCCCCTTCTCCCGACACCAAGTTCCCGTACTCAGGGATGGGCTTGATGTGATCCAGCACATTCCTCCTGAGGGCTGCGGTGTGCCACGCACGGTGAGGCGTTGGGGAAAGAGGCAGTGTCAATGGGACGAGCCCCGGGCCCTGGTTCCGAGGGAAATATCTCCGGTGGCCGCCAGGGGTCACCTTCTGACCGCTCTGGACTGTAGAAGGGACAGTAAAGCGAAAGTCGCTCAGCCTCGTCTGACTTGCAGCGACCCAGGCCAGGATCCTGGAGTGGGTACCCTTTCCCTTCTCCAGCAGACCTTCCTGACCTGGGAACTGAACCAGGGTCTCCTGCATTGCAGGCGGATTCTTTACTAACTGAACCAACAGGGAATCTGTGGATGGGGGCTGGGCTAGAGCTGGGGACGGGTCTGGGCAGAGGAGGGCCGTATCCTGGTGGGGAGGAGGAGGGTCACAGGGCATCCACGGAGCCCGGGACGGAGCCTCAGCCTCTCCGCACATGATGTCTGGCTTTGAGGCAGCTTCAGGGAGAAGCAGGGCAGTGTGGACCCTCCCTGAAATTTTAAGATCAGCACCACACTGGGTTTATTCATGTTACTTGCAAACACTACCATCTCCCAGAGACTTGTGTGCCTCTGGGAACCCCACGCTCCACCCCAGGGAAGGGCCACCAGCCCCAGAAACTCTTAGACTCTTTGTAGGAGAAAAGAGGAGATTCGGGGCTAGGGGCCAACTTCCCCATGCTTCCCTCCACGTGGGGAGTCTGGGAGGCCAGGCTCTCCTGAGGTCACACCTGGGCAGCCTGAATCTGGAGGAATGGGCCCCTGACCCTGACCTCCCACATGGTCTGACCCCTTGGTGAGTCAGAGAACAAGCTCGCTTAGGCCAAGGCAGCTCCTGTAATCAGGCTCTGGGGCTCATGCTGGGAGGTCCCTGACACCTGGACTTGTTTATGGATGGTCAGGAGACTCCCTGACAGTGGACAGTCTTGTATTGTGAGGGGCCAATTGCCCAAGTCTGGGCTTCACAGTGTTGGGGGCCTGGACACCCCAGGCTTCTGGTGAGGGCTCAGGGTTCAGCCCCCTGGACCACATGCCCTTCTCCTTTCTTCCTGGGGGACCAGGGAGCTGGGCTGCCCCAGGGACCCCAATTCTAAGAAGCTGTGCCATTCTGGGTCCTAGCCGAATGCTGTCCTCAGCTCCTCTGTGACCTCATCCAGGGACCTCTCTGGATCTGGTCTCTGCGTCCATCAAACACGGTGGCCCAGATGCCATGTGATGGTCTGGCGTCCCCACTGCCTTCCACCTACTGCTCTGCTGCGGTGGAGCCGTGGGAAAAGGCCCAAGCTCGGGGTCTGCATCCCGACCCCCTCCATTAGCCAGCCAGGTGAGCCGAGGTGCCGCCAGAGCCTCAGTTTCCTCTTCTGCAAAATGGGTTTAAAACTGTTTAGGGCTGTGCTGAGAGAGGAACCAAGTGGTGGGCTAGGGCTGAGCGCAGTGCCTGGCACATCGCGGTGAGGACTGCCGTGACTGACAGAGGACATCGGACGGTCCAGGCAGCAAGTGCCTCAGAGAACTGGGAAGCCTGGAGCCATCCGATGGGCTCCCTGGAGGAAGCAGCTGGTGGGATCTGAATGAGGGTGAGGCCAGGAGCAGCGGATGGAAGAGGGCGGGCTGGGATCAGGAGTGTGACCCCAGGGGCACTGGGGTCGCACCTATAGGGTGGGCTTCCGGATGGAGGGGGCAGCGAGGGTACCCCGTGGACGCCTTGGGCTGAGCTGAGCCCGTGCTGGGCTCTCTGTGGCAGCTGGGGCCTTGCAAGGCCGGGAGGGAGGGACACTGATCCTGCTGGACAGATGCAGGGGCTGTCCTGACCACCAGGTGTCCCCACTGTCCTGCTCTGTGGAGCCCCAGCATTTCGTGTGTTTTGTTTTTTGGGTAGTAGGGACAACAGAGGTAATGAGATCACCGGTTCTGAAGAGCTCCCCCTGCAGCCCCTGACGGCAGCTCCTCAGCGCAGACGTCCTTGTCGCCGTGCTCAGAGGAGCCAGGCGGCCCGCAGACAGGAGGAGGAGGCAGGGCCCCTGCCGGGTGGTCCCTTTTGGTCGCTGCGTGTCCTCAAAGATGGGGTGGAGGGCTCACACCTGAGGAGTCCATCTCCAGGGTCGGGGGTGCTGAGAGCCAGCTCAGTGCCTGGGGCCTGCAGGGGAAGTGAGCCTCTCCTCACTCCCGTCCTCACTCCCGCTCGCTTTCGGAGATGGTCTTAATTTTTGGTCATTCACTTGTTGGTTAAATCAGTACTCAGTATTTGCAGTCTGATGGCAGTGAAAACATCGTGAACTCCTGAGCAAGCAGAGTCCAGCTTCTTGTGTTTCCTGGAGTTGCTATTAATAAGTGTGTGTTTCCAGCGGTTCAGTTTCCCATGTAGCTGTCACCAATTCTCCCTATCTACGTGGCTCAAGGGTAAAGAATCTGCCTGCCAATGCAGGAGACGCAGGGGATGCAGGTTCGATCCCTGGGTTGGGAAGATCCCCTGGAGCAGGAAATGGCACCCCGCTCCAGTATTCTTGCCTGGGAAATCCCAAGGGCAGAGAAGCCTGGCGGGCTACAGTCCATGGGGTCGCAAAGAGTCGGACGCGACTGAGTGACTGAACTGAACTGAACTGAACCCATCTATCATATGTCTGTCACCCACCCATCCATCTATTATTGATCATCTGTACCTATCATCTAGCTGCCATCCATATCTGTCTAACATTATCTTTGTCCCTACAGCCCCGTTCACATGATCAGCCCCCACGTCCCATGCCACCCTTAGCTTAGGTAGTCACTAATCTGATTTCTCTCTCTATGGGCTTTCCTGTTTTGGACGTTGAATGAAATGGAATCACGTGATTCGCGGCCTTTACGTCTGGCTTCTTTCACTCTGCTTGACGTTGTCAAGGTTCGTGTATCAGAATTTCGTTTCTTTCTGGGGCTGAATCGTACGCTCTTGTAACCGCGATGTAGTTCTGTTTTCATCTGCTGATGGCCGTTTGGGGTGTTTTCACTTTTCGGCCACTATGGATTATGCGCCTGTGAACACTCATGTACAAGATTTGTGTGGACATGTGTCCCCCTCTCCTTTGGTGGACACCTTGAAGTGGAATTGCTGGGTTCCAGGGGAGCGTTGCTGACTCTGTGTTCAGCTTTTCGACTCTCAGGCTATTTTCCAAGGAAGCTGCGCCGTTTTGCGTTCTCAGCCTCAGTGTGTGCGGGTTCTGACTTCTCCACCTTGTCAGCGATCTTTGCTGCTGTCCATCTTACTCTTTCTAGCCATCGTTGTGGGTGTAAAGTGGTATCTTGTAGTTTTGAGTTGTGTTTCCCTAATGACTAATGATACTGAGCATCTTTTCATGATTATTGGCATAATGTTTGTTTTGGGGGGAAAAACCACTATTAACACACTTTGCTCGTTGTTCACTGGATTGTCTTTTTTAATTAAAAAATTTAAACTTTTTCGGCTGCATGGAAAGTGGGATCAGTCCTGTTCCCCCTGCATCGGAGGAATGGAGGCGTAACCGCTGGGCCCCCAGGGAAGCCCCTGGATTGTCTTTTTATTAAATTGTTTCTAATTTTTACAGCACAGTTTCACACTTCTTTCTTAAATTCATTTTTTAATTAAATTTTTTGGAGTATAGTTGCTTTGCGCTTCCCTGGTGGCTCAAATAGTAGAGAATCTGCCTGCAATGCAGGAGACCCAGGTTCTATCCCTGGGTTGGGAAGATCCCCTGGAGAAGGGAATGGCAGCCGTCTCCAGTGTTCTCACCAGGCGATTTCCATGGACAGAGGAGCCTGGGGGGCTGCAGTCCAGGGTTTTCACAGAGTCAGACTTGACTGAGTGACTGACACACAGCTGCTTTACAGCATAGTGAGTCTCTGCTGTACAGCAAAGCAAATCAGCTACGTTGCTGTTCAGTCGCTAAGTCGTGTCCGACTCTTTGCGATCCCATGAACTGCAGCACACCAGGCTCCTCTGTCCTCCACTATCTTCCAGAGTTTGCTCAAATTCGTGTTTACTGAGTCGGTGATGCCATCTAACTGTCTCATCTTCTGCGGTCCTCTTTGCCTGCCCTCTATCTTTCCCAGCATCAGAGTCTTTTCCGATGAGTTGACTCTTCCCATCAGGTGGCCAAAGTATTGGAGTTTCGGCTTCAGCATCAGTCCTTCCAATGAACAGCCAGGACTGATCTTTAGGATGGACTGGTTGGATTTCCCTGCAGTCCAAGGGACTCTCAAGAGTCTTCTCCAACACCACAGCTCAAAACCATCAATTCTTTGGTGCTCAGCCTTCTTTATAGTCCAGCTCTCACATGCATACATGACCACTGGAAAAACCATAGCCTTGACTAGACAGACCTTTGTTGGCAAAGTAATGTCTCTGCTTTTTAATATGCTATCTAGGTTGGTCATATCTTTTCTTCCAAGGAGCAAGCATTTTTTAATTTCATGGCTGCAGTCACCATCTGCAGTGATTTTGGAGACCAAATAAATAAATAAAGTCTCTCACTGTTTTCAATGTTTCCCCTTCTATTTGCCGTGAAGTGATGGGACCAGATGCCATGATCTTCGTTTTCTGAATGTTGAGCTTTAAGCCAACTCTTTCACTCTCCTCTTTCACTTCATCAAGAGGCTCTTTAGTTCCTCTTCATTTTCTGCCATAAGGGTGGTGTCATCTGCATATCTGAGCTTATTGATATTTCTCCCAGCAATCTTAATTCTAGCTTGTGCTTCATCTAGTCCAGCATTTCTCATGATGTACTCTGCATAGAAGTTAAATAAGCAGGGTGACAATATACAGCCTTGACGTACTCCTTTCCCAATTTGGAACCAGTCTGTTGTTCCATGTCCGGTTCTAACTGTTGCTTCTTGACCTGTATAGAGATTTCTCAGGAGGTAGGTCAGGTGGTCTGGTATTCCCATCTCTTTCAGAATTTTCCACAGTTTGCTGTGATCCACACAGTCAAAGGCTTTGGCATAGTCAATAAAACAGAAATAGATGTTTTCTGGAACTCGCTTGCTTTTTCAATGATCTAGTAGATGTTAGCAATTAGATCTCTGGTTCCTCTGCCTTTTCTAAATCCAGCTTGAACATCTGGAAGTTCACAGTTCACGTACTGTTGAAGCCTGGTTTGGAGAATTTTGAGCATGACTTTGCTAGCGTGTGAGATGAGTGCAATTGTGCGGTAGTTTGAGCATTCTTTGGCATTGCCTTTCTTTGGGATTGGAATGAAAACTGACCTTTTCCAGTCCTGTGGCCACCGCTGAGTTTTCCAAATTTGCTGGCATATTGAGTGCAGCACTTTCACAGCATCATCTTTCAGGATTTGAAATAGCTCAACTAGAATTCCATCACCTCCACTAGCTTTGTTCATAGTGATGCTTCCTAAGGCCCACTGACTTCACATTCCAGGATGTCTGGCTCTAGTTGAGTGATCACGCCATCGTGATTACCTGGGTCATGACGATCTTTTTGTACAGTTCTGTGTATTCTTGCCACCTCTTCTTAATATCTTCTGCTTCTGTTAGGTCCATACCATTTCTGTCCTTTATCAAGCCCATCTTTGCATGAAATGTTCCCTTGGTATCTCTAATTTTCTTGAAGAGATCTCTAGTCTTTCCCATTCTGTTCTTTTCCTCTATTTCTTTGCATTGATTGCTGAAGAAGGCTTTCTTATCTCTCCTTGCTATTCTGTTTCTTTGATATCCTTTATCAGGAAGTTCTCTTTGTTCCTAAATATTAACTTTTTATGATGAAAGTGTTTTTATCTGTCAAATACTTTTTCTGCATCTATTGAAATAAATTAGTGTTTTTCATCCTTTATTGATAATGGTATATTACCTAGATTGATTGTCAGATGTTAAACCGACTTTGCATCCCTGAAATAAATCCCATTTGGCCATGGTATATAGTCTTTTCTATATGTTGCTGGATTCAGGTTCCTAGTATTTTGTGAAGGCTTGTTGTTGTTTAGTTGCTGAATCCTGTCTGACTCTCTGCGACCCCAGGGACTGCAGCAAACCAGGCTTCCCTGTCCTCCACTGTCTCCCAGAGTTTGCTCAGACTCATGTCCATTGAATCAGTGATGCCACCCAACCATCTCATCCATATAGATGGATATTTTCATCTATATTCATAACTGTTGCAGTCCTCCCCCCGCCCCCCGCGCAGATGTCTCAGGAGATCTGTCAAACAGTCATATTTTCTGCATATTCATATAGGGCAGAGAGATCATGGAAAGTCTCCAACAGCACTCCCCTCCCTGAAGGGCTCTTCGTTCTGATCTTCTCCATCAGCGTCTGCTCCGTGGTCACCCTGGTACCCTCCTCACCCATCTTCTGTTCGTATCTGCTGTTCTGGGTCCACGGCACGCTCTCTGGCCACTTACTGAGAAGGGTACTTGGGGATATAAATGTTTCTGTGTACATGAACGGTAAAAAAAAATCTTTATTCTTTCTTACAGTCAATTGATGAGGAAGTCTGCCTTTAAAGTCGACTTCAGAATTTGCTGGACTTTGCCCCGGGTCTTCCAGCCTCCAGGGCTCTGCTGTTTCTTTATTGAGGACCCACCTGTTCACTTATGTCCGGATGGTCTATTCCAGCACGGCCTCTGTGCAGGCCTGGTCCAGTCACAGGGCTTGGTGGGCACTCGCGGGCCCTTCAGGACTGAGATTCACAATTTTCAATCTGAGAAGCCATCTTGGCTTTTTGTTTTGACTTTCTTTTTTTTTGTTTGTTTTGACTTTCCCATGACTCCAGTCTCTATGTTTTCTCTTCCTGGAGCCCCTGTAAGGTGGATGTCAGACCTTCAGGACTGACTTTCTAATTTTCTTACTTTTTCCCCATTCCTGATTCCCGCGCCTTCGTGTGTTTTAGCCTAAGACCTGGAAGATGTTCTTGGCCTTATCCAGCCCTTCCGTCAAACGCTCTTCTCTTTGATGACGGACTTGGTGTCAGTGTCTCCAAAAGAATCTCCAGTCTGTTGTCGAGGGGGGACGGCAGCCCACTCCTCACCTCCCTGGAGCCTGGGGTCTCTGGGACCCTTTTCACCGGAGACACGTCCGGGCACCTGTGGGGTGGGGCTCAGGTCTGGAGGGCATGGCATCTGAACAGAGGAGACCCTAGTCCAACCTTCTGTTCACACACATACACACTCTCTCTCACACTCACTCACGTGCATGTTCACACACACACGCATGCACACACGTGCACATGCCCACATGCACACACGTGCACACATGTACACACTTACACACACGTGCTTGGCCACCACCTACAGGCTGGGCCTCTGCAGACTGGAGGGAGTAGGCAGGCTGGGAAGCTCTTTCCCCGCCCCCAGCCCCAGCTGAGGCACGCCCCCTGCCCACTCGGCCCCCCGCCCACTCGGCCCCCCTGGGCTGGTGGAGCTCTCCTGCCTGTGCTCTCTGTGGTTTTACCTTTGAGCTCCCCGCTCCTCCCCACATCTCTGCTGCCATCTTACGGGGTGTGAGCGGGGGGCTCTGTCCACTGTGTAACCGAGGCCCCAGGTCCACCGTGTCCTCAGGGTCCTACAATGAGGAGGGAACACCGTGGGCCCCGCAGGGTCTGTGACCCCTGGTGGAGGTGCTGGCCCACCGCTCTGCCCCGCTGACCCCGAGGCCTCTGTGCTCTGCCCTCTAGAACATGCCCAACGTTCGCGACCACGATGCCTCCGTCTACCTCCGCCTGCAGGGGGACGCCTTGTCTGTGGGCGGCTATGAGACCAACCCCATCTTCTGGGAGGAGGTGAGACACCAAGGCTCGAGGCGGGGCGTGGGGCTGCGTTTCAGAGCTGAGACGCCCTTTTCCAGAGACCCCTGTCCTGGAGCTCTCCCCCAACCTGGGAAGTGGCAGGTCCCTGATCCTATGGGGTCGAACCCATATTTCTCCAGCCCTTAAGAACCTGGCACGCAGGCAGATACAGACCCGGGGCCGGCGGAGGGCTGGCCTCAGAGCAGCAGTAGTCAGAGGCTGAAAACTCCACAGTGGGGACTCTAGCAGATGATGAAGGCAAGTAAGCCCCCCGCCTGTCAGCAAACGGCCCCTGGCCCTCCCCTCCCACCGGGGCTCTAGCTGTGCCTCCCTCCGGCCTGGCTGCTCTCCCGGCAGCCTCTGGGGTTCATGCGGGCCCAGCGCCCCCCTCAGCACCCTCAGCCACTTCAACCACATATGGGCCACCCCAGCTCCCGTATTCACATGCTTAGCCTTCAAACTGAACACTAAAATGACTCCTTTCAGCCAGATACTGTTTTACTTTGGGGAGAAAGAGGAAGACCAAGATAAAAGTCTCTGTGCCCAGAGGCCTGTATTCTGGTGGGGAGACCCACAATAAATAAACAAAGAAGTCACATAATTTGGGATGGTGATCTGAACCCTGAGTGAAGTTAACAGGCTGAGGGTAAGCCTAGTGAGACTGGCGTGGAAGAATACCCTTCAGACCGCGGTCAGGCAGGGCTGGATGGGGGGCTGACATCTGAGTGGACCCTGCAGAGGGGGGGTGGGCAGCAGCCCGCCCGTGGAGGTGAGGGCCCTGCGGTCAGACTGAGCTTGCTTTCCTCGAAGAACCGAAGGAAGGTCAGCTTGGCTGTGGGTCCATGGTGGACATGGGCAGGGCCTGCTTGTGTAGGGTTTTATGAGACACAGAGTTACAGGGAGTCTTGGGGGGCTCGAGAGCAAGAAAGGGCCTGATCTGACTTGGGCAAATGGGTTGAAGGGGGGCAACGAGCAGGAGGCCATTCCAGGGCAGAGCAGGGGGGCCTGGGTCCAGGCAGGAGGGGAGCAGACAGGGCCTCTAGGGGGTGGAGGGGTGGAGGGAGACAAACGGGACCGTCTAGACCGTCGCCACCTGATGGGGCCGGGCTCCAGGCGGCGGCCGGCACAGGGCAGCTTCCCCCCATGTCCCCAGGTGTCAGACGACTTTGCCTTCGGCCTCTTCGACCTGGACTGGGATGTGTTCACCCAGCACATTGAAGGTGCCATCAACCGGGTCCCTGTGCTGGAGAAAACCGGGATTAAGTCCACGGTCTGCGGCCCCGGTGAGTGGGGAGGCCCGGAGCTGACGGTGGGGTGGGAGCTGGCCGCCCCCAGAGCATGGCCGGCCGGCCCTCCGTCCTGGGCGGGCAGCGCTGTGCGGCCTCCTCCCTGCAGGTAGCAGATGTAAGCCTGCCCCCGGGGCCCAGCCAGGCCTCTGCCCGCCCACCCTCGCGTGAGCCCTCCGGGGGCCCCGCCTGGGCTCAGTCCCTGCTGGAACCCGGT
Organism: Ovis aries; assembly: GCF_016772045.2. Classification (NCBI taxonomy): domain Eukaryota; kingdom Metazoa; phylum Chordata; class Mammalia; order Artiodactyla; family Bovidae; genus Ovis; species Ovis aries. The sequence goes on from NC_056056.1 coordinate 2,389,052, forward strand.
GCTCTCAGCGGTGAGGTGGGGTGAGCCCCTCCCAGCACCCAGTGAGGCTGAGTCAGGGGAGCAAGGGCCAAGCTCACTCCCGATGCTGTTCACTCAGGGCTGCGGGCCCCCTGGGTCAGCCTCGCCCCTCTGCCCCCTGGCCACACTCCCTCCCAGCGTGGAAAGGCCCCACCTGGGGCCTCCCCTCCGGTCCCCAGGAGAGCTGGACCGCAGGAGGCTGGAGCAAAACGGCGTGAACCAAGCGGCTCAGCTTCTGAGTGCCCGTCTCGGGTGTGCAGGGTGCAGGCCCCGACCCTGCCCGCTGGGCGGCCGGGTCAGACCCCAGGCCAGGGCAGACTGGGGCCAAGACCACTCACTTGCTGTGGGAGGGCCAGCCAGCCAGGCTACACCGCAGACGTTCAAAGTGTTGTGACGAGGGTCACTCAGAATGCAGCGGGGAGAGGGGACCGCTCCGTGACTGGGCCTGGGGCAGGGTCATCCGAGGGTGGCCCAGGGAGTTCAGGGACCCCAGGGTGGGGGGAGACCCACGCACGCCAAGCGAGCCATCTGAGCTGAGTCTCAAAGGCTGTGTGCAAACGGAGAAGATTCCAGAGTAAGATCCGAGCCCAGGGCCCCAGAGGCGGGCCTTGGTGTGAAGCGGCTCCACGGTGTCCACTCAGCTCCTTCTGAGACCTGAGTGCCTGGAGCCCAGCAGGCTGGTAGGGAGCTCCTGTGTTGGAGGCTAGATGGAGCCTCTGTGGTGGGAACCCAAGGCGGTGGGCTCTGTGCAGGGGAGAAGGTGTGTTCCAGGGTGAGGGCGTGGAGGCAGGGGTGGGGGATGAGGTGGCCGGCCTGTGGTCCTGGCAGAGAGAGGGTGGCCTCTGGACAGAAGAGGGGCCCAAGCCAGCCCTGAGGCCCAGACCTCTCAGGCCAGGGCTCGCAATGGCCTCTGAGATATCACTGGCGCCTTGTCTGGGCCAGAGGCAGGCTCTCAAAGCTGGTGGGTACAGGATGGGCCATCCAGAGGGTGCCATGTGAGGCTTTGGGGCCAGGGTTCTGGGTGGGGGAGCGGGCCTGCAGGCACAGACATGCCGCCCCATCCTGGCTCCAGCAGAATCACGGCGGTGTGCCCTTCCTTCCCGCACGGAGGGGCCCCTTAATCCTCAGCAAAGGCAAGAAGCGGGGAGCATGTGCCCACCTAGCAGTGGAGAGAGGGCCAGAAAGACAGTTGCCCAGAGAGGAAACTCTGGGTCTGAAGCTCTGCGTTCCTTGAGCCTTGGTGTCCTCGTCTGTGAAATGGGTGGCAGGCCGAGTGAGGAGGGGAGGCCACATGTGAGCTGCAGGCCTGCGGGCAAAGTCATCCCTGCGGGCTGAGCAAGGAGGGAGGGGCAGGCCAGGCCAGGGGAGGGAGGGGAGGGGTCCCGACACCCAGCCTGCGGCCTGCCAGGGTGCCCGGCCCTCCCGGGCTCCGAGCACACGGGGTCCAGACAGCCGCCAGCCGTGGCTGCTTCAATTTGTTCGGCTCATGAAGGAGCAAAGGTGAGTGGGCAGCTTTCCCAGAAGAGGTAGCTGGGGTCCCCCTGGCCAACCCAGGGGGTTCGGGGCACAGGATGTGGGGCTCAGGCAGAGGACTCACAGCCCCAGGGCTTCCCGGGCCTGGTGGGGCTGGCAGGGAGAAAGCCAAGGCGAAAGCGAAGTTGCTCAGTCGTGTCCGACTCTTTGTGACCCCGTGGACTGTAGCCCATGAGGTTCCTCCATCCATGGAATTTTCCAGGCAAGAATATTGCCAGGCCCGAGACAATCCCAGGGAGCATCCTGGCTCTAACGGGACTGCGGGTCATCGACCTGAGAAGCCACACTGGGAGAATGTGCCTGTCAGGACCCCTGGAGGCTGGTTTCCCAGCGTGAGGAAGGTTCTCTGGGGACACAGGCCTTTCTGCTGGCCGGTCAACGGCCCTTGGCCTCTGGGACAGAAGAGGGAAGTCCCAGGACCCTTGACTTCAGGAAGCGGGAGGCCCGCAGGCCTCTCGTTCTAAGGTTGGGAGATCAGAGGCAAGTTTTGGGGCCCCTGTCCCAGGCATCCGGCATCCTCTTGAGTCATTTGTTAAACATCCAGGTGACCCTTGACCCCCAAACTTCCCTCCTGCTAGCTTTCTGTGAAGACTGTTCAGAACATTCTGGAAACATTTCCAGCACTCCCGGAATGCTCATCAGGTCATCCCCAAACACAACCATCTCGGGAGCCGCCCCGGCCTCACCAGACACCCTCCTGCCCTCCTCCACTTGCCTCTTGCAGCCTGACCTGCACACAGGCCCCCGGATAGGACCCAGGGCCCCCCTGACGCCCCCACTGGAGGCCTGCCAGGCTCACTGTGGCCTCCAAGGCCCTCACCGGGGGCCCTGCCCTTCGCTCCGCCCTGCCTCTTCCACCCTGCCCTGCGGCTGTTTGGAAGCATTCCCAGGTTCCCTGGGGCTGGCGGCCTCCTCCAGCTCAGATGCTGAGGGTCAGAGACCAGGCCCGGCTGGTCACCGGCAGGGAGGAGGACAGCGCTTGTGACCAGCGCACACAGAGCTTAGGACCCCGCGGGGAGCCCGGGGCCCTGACCGGCCGGGCGGCATCCTCCTCTGTGACCCGGGCTCTGATGGCGCCGGCACGGCGGTCAGGAGCGGCCCGCCCTCCAGTCACTCCAGACCCCTTATCAATAGCGCTTTTTCCCCTCAGACACCCTCTTTTTTGCTTCCTCACGCTTTGGCTCTCTGTCCCTCTCATTCTCCTGGCAGCTCCCCGAGGGTTGGGGCTTGTTCAGTCGCCTGCCACGGCCGAGTTCTGGGCACAGGCGGGTGGGCTGCAAATATTAGTGATCGAGTAACTCACAGCCCTGTGAAGTCCGCGGTCATCGGGACCGTGATCCCTGTCACAGATGAGGGTCCAAGGCTCTCAGAGCCAAGGTCACACAGCCGGGAACCAGTAAAGCAGGGTACGAACCCAGGACTGTGGCTGCCAAGTGCAGCTCTTTATCACCATACCAGAGTGGGCAGCAGCAAGAATACTGCAGTGGGTCGTCACTCCCTTCTCCAGGAGATCTTCCCAGCCCAAGGACTGAACCTGGGCCTCCCGTGTTGCAGGTGGATTCTTTACCGTCTCAGCCGCCAGGGAAGCCCCTTTTAATCATGCTCGAGCGTTCCTCTCCACCCGTCCTAGCCTCTGTCCCCAGCACGCTGGCGGCAGACAGAGCCAGAGGCTTGGTCCCCTCTCCTGAAGAGCTTACAACCCTTCATTCACTGAATGAGCATGTATCAAGCCCCGACTGTTTGCTGGACCCTGTGCCTTGAGATACGGCAGTGAGCAAACCTGCCCTTGAGCTGCCCGTGGTCCAACGGGCAGGAACGCCCGGCAGTGACACAGCGGGAAGGTGGCACGGTGATGGGAAGCCACGTGCTGTGCCGGGGACTCAGGGAGAAGCCCCCCACCAGCAGAAAGTCACGAGACACACCAGGGCCCCACGAGGCAGAGCCCAGTTCAGGTCATCAGTGCTGAGGACCTCAGCGGAACGTAGCGGGAGCGATCAGGGAGGAAGCGGCCTTGAGCTGCCCACCCCTGCCTCAGTTATTGCCCTCTTGGGAGACCCCACCCAGGAGCCTGTGGCCGGGAGGGACCCTCAGGCTCCCGCCTCCCTTTCAGAGTCATTCACCCCGGACCACAAGCCCCTGATGGGGGAGGCGCCCGAGCTCCGCGGGTTCTTCCTGGGCTGCGGCTTCAACAGCGCAGGTGAGTGCGGGCAGTGGGGCCTCCCTGACTCCTGCCATCCTGGGAGTGAGGGGCCCCGCTGGGCTCTCCTCCAGTTCTCAGAGCTGCCCCTTCCTGGGGTGGGGGTGGGCCTAGGAGGGCTGTGGCGGGGACAGGGGTGGAGACGGGACAGGCCTGCCAGGAGGAGGCACGTGGCACCCCAGGGGTGAGCTCCGGGGCGTAGGGGCTGATGCTGCCCACAGAGGTGGGAGGGGCACGGAGGTGGGGTGCAGGGCCCTGGGGGCGGATTGCAGACCCGCGGCCCTCTGCTTCTGCCAGGAATGATGCTGGGCGGTGGCTGCGGGCAGCAGCTGGCTTACTGGATCGTCCACGGGCGCCCAGAGAAGGACATGCATGGCTACGACATCAGGCAGGCGCCCCCGGGGCCCGTGGGCGGGCGGTGGCTGCCCTGGAGTGGGGCAGCGGTGGCGATGGTTTACTCACTAAGCTGTGGCGGGCGGTGGCTGCCCTAGAATGGGACAGCGGTGGTGATGGTTTACTCACTAAGCTGTGGCGGGCGGTGGCTGCCCTAGAGTGGGGCAGCGGTGGCGATGGTTTACTCACTAAGCTGTGTCCAACTCTTGTGACCCCGTGGACTGTAGCCCTCCAGGCTCCTCTGTCCATGGGATTCTCCAGGCAGGAATACTGGAGCGGGTGGCCATTTCCTTCTCCAGGGGATCTTCCCGACCCAGGGATCGAACCTGGGTCTCCTGCATTGCAGGCAGATTCTTTACTGATTAAGCTACAAGGGAAGCTGCTAGGATGGGGTGAGGTGGGGTAAATATCCCGGGCTCTTTAGAAAGGAGCCTTCCCTGAAATCCAGAGGGCTTCTTGGAAGAGGTGGCAGTAAGCAAAGAAGGAAGAAGCCAGCTGGGGGTGGGGGCGCTGCTGCAGGGTGCCTGGGTTTGGCAAATCCACCGCCCTCTACAGTTTCCAGGGATGGGCTGAGCCCGGGGGTGGGGCTGAGCCAGGGTGGTCACTGCTGGGATGCGGGCACGTCTGGGAGGCAGGCAGCCCTGAGTGAGACGCTGGCCGCACGCTTCACTCACAGGGCAACTGGAATAAAGCGGACCCCGTGCAAGCCCGTCCCTCTGTAACCGGGGGTGTGAGGTGCTTGCTGCAGATGTCGCTGGGAGCAGGGAGCGGGTCTGAGTAGGCGGAATGCTCAGCATCAGGTCTGTGCATGAAACACTGCTCAAAGCTGAGTGGAGGCCAGTGCCGGTGTGGGGGCTGCTGTCGGAGCTGCCCACCGCCCTCTGTGAGCTGGAGCAGTGACGCCCCCAGGCAGGGTCGGTGGGGCCGGGCTTCTGGTCCCCAGGTGGCAGTTCCGCAGGCCGAGCACTGCGGGTGGCAGAGGAGACAGCGGCTTGGAGAGGCTTCTGTGGGGGTCCAGCCCATGGCGCTGTGACGGCTCTGGGCAGACGGGCTCCCTGGAGAGACCCCAACTGGCAGGGCTGGAGGTGGGGGTGCTGGAGATCACGCTGGTTCAGCTCTGCATGCCCCGGTTCCTCTGCTTACCTCGCCCTGTCCTGGCCTGATGGGGACTTTGTGTCCGCGGGGATGTGTCTGCCCCACACACAGACAGGCAGGCATACTCTGAGATCCCCTCCCTGCGACCACCCCTCCCGTGGTGCCTGGCACAGCACGGTCTGCTGCCTCGGAGACAGTCTGGGGCTGTGCCCACGTGCTCTCCCAAGAGAGGAATATTCCAGAGATGATAAAGCTGCCCAGAGCCTCAGGGATGGGCCAGTCCCAGCCCCCCCTGCTATAGACAGCAGGGCAGAGGAGCCCTCACGGGAAGTGACTTGCCTGAAGTCACTCAATGCTGGAGCCACAGCCGCCCAGCTCCAGGCCTGCAGGCTGTCTGCCGTCTCCCCTCCCTCAGGGGTGAGGCCTCCGCCCTGGGATCTGATGGACCAGGGTGCAGCCTGGGCCTCACAAACAGCCCCCTGCCTCCCGGGCTGGCAGACGTGCCCTCCCCACGCAGGGGCTCTGGGCCTCCCTCCCTCCCTGCCTTCTCTCACAAGCAAGGCATCAGTGGGAGCATCTTGGGGGCCCCTTCGTGGGTATGCACAGAGCCGCCGCCTCTGCCCTGGCCAGCTGGGGCCTTGGGTCACAGGTCGGTCGGAGTGCAATCTCGGGGGTTGGGGGCTGGAGTCTGGTCCGCCCACTATCCTGGCCCAGGCAGTGTGCCCCAGGAGAGGACCAGCTGAGGATGTCCGACCCGAGCGGTCCCTGACGTGGGACTTGGTGCCCACCCAGCACCATGGCCTGTCCCCACGCACACACTGGCCGGCCACCACCCCCAGGCCAGCTGCCGGCATGGCGCCTGGGGCCTCTCGGCACTAATGAGTGGCTCTGCCTCCCCGGCCCAGCGGGGGTGGAGACAGGCCGCAAGGGCAGCGGGACAGGGAAAGAGGGCGCTGTGCGGGGAGCTGGGGGCTGCGCTGGTCCCTGTCCTCAGACACGCGGGGGGTCGGAGCCAAGCCCCGGCCTGTGTCACCTCCTCCTGTTACACATGGAGGGCAGGCTCAGGCATGGAGGTGACTGGGGGTCACCTGTGGGGGAGGCTCCCAGGGCGGACACCCACCTGGTGGCCTCACGGGGGGCGGTGACAGCCCCGCTGGAAACCCAGGCAGGTTCTCAGCCACCCCAGCCCCACCTCGTTAGCTGTGCGGCCCTCGGCCAGTTCCCCTCTCTGACCTGGGTCTCCCCATCCGTGAAATGGGGACGAGGGTCCCCTCTCCCAGCGGAGGCGTTTGAGGTTCCCGGTAGGGATGTGTCCGCCCCCCGCCCCCTCCCACGTCCCCGCCCTGGGGCCGGGGCCTGGCCTAGGCGGGAACGTCGCTGGGGTCCTGGCAGCCAGGAAGGGAGGGGTTGCTCCTTTTATGTCGGGAGGGCAGCTGGAGCTGGCGCCCGGCTGCAGGCCCCTCTGCCCGCCTGTATGCAGGTGGGAAACGGCAGCCTGGTCTATGCGGGCCCCGGGGAGGGGCCCTTGTCCTGCTGACCCCTGCTGGTGCTCTGGCTCAGCAGAGTGCCCGCTCCTGACACCCACTGGCGTGCACAGGTGTGGGCAGAAGGCCGGCGGGGCTGGTTCAGATGGGCAGGATCCGGCCGTTCTGGGACCACCCAGCCCATCCCCACCTGGGTCCCGGCCACGCCTGGGCCCCCCCACAGACCCCCATCCATGAGCCGCCTTCATGCTGACCATGCTCAATGCAGGTGGGTCTCCTGTCCCGTGCAAGGAGCCAAACCAGCAGCCACACGTGTAAGGCCGCTCTGAGGACCAGCCCCGGGGTTCTCGCAGCTGGCACCCAGCCCCGCCCTGGGAGGGAGCCCCTTACGCGGTAGCAGCCACTGTGAATGGAACTGGCATCAGAACCCTCACGAGTGTGGTCCCGCTGCCCCGCCCAGATTGGGGCACCACGCAGAGCAGAACCGCGTGCGAACCGAGAGCCAGGCAGGTGCAACGAGGCCCGGGCGGGGTCCCTGAGGACAGCAGTGTGGTGGGGACGCAGCCGGGGGGGGGGGCGGTGGTCCTGGAGGGCAAGCGAGATGCCCGCAGGTGGGGGGGAAGCTGGGGGCTGGGGGGGTGTTGAGTTGGGCGGCTAAGGGGTGGGCTGTGCCCGGAGAGGGCAGCAGGGCAGGCAGCCCAGCGGGGCCCAGTGAGGCAGGCAGCCCAGCGGCTGTGCCCAGTCTGGCTCGGGTGGCCCTGCGGTCCGAGGAGGCCAGGCAGAAGGCCCGTCGGGTGGCCCAGCCATCGTGCCCATGAGCAGGCTGGGGAGGCGCCTGAGCCCTGGGGGAGGCACCTCTGAGCTCGGTGGGAAATGGCAAAGGGCCCGTAGGTGGAGCTGGACACCCCTGGGGGTGACATGGCTGTACCTGTTGCCCCCCCCGCAGCCAGGGACAAGCCTGCGGGGATCCTGGTCACAGCGTCCCTAGGTGCGGGGTCCTCAGACACAGCTAGGGTCCCCGGACAAGCCTCCGTGCCTCTTGGGGGGGGGGTCTCATCTTCACCCTTGTTTCCGCCAAGGGGGCCCCATGGAGAAAGGGGCGCTCTGTCACACCTGTTGACCAGACTCTGAAGACCCCAATGTAAGCTTCCACCAGAAGGTCCGAGCTTCTGGGCGGCTCCCCAGTAGGATGAGGGGCACGGCTCACCCCCAGCATGACCCCAGCCTGAGGCCCTGCGCCCGTGGTCCCTGTGCCTGACGGCTGTGGAGGCTGCAGGCAAGGAGGCTGAGCTCCCCAAGGCTTGGGGGTGCCCGAGGACCGGGGGGAGGACTCTTGGAGAGGACGAGGGTCCCCGGGCGGTGACACGCCTCTCTGCGTCCACCACAGGCGCTTCCACCGCTCGCTCACAGACCACAGCCGCTGGATCCGGGAGCGCAGCCACGAGGCCTACGCCAAGAACTACTCCGTCGTCTTCCCCCACGACGAGCCACTGGCCGGACGCAACATGCGGACAGGCCCCCTGCACGAGGTACCCCAGCCCCATGGTGCCTGCTCTGCGCTGGCTGCAGTGCTCTCGGGGAGTCCAGGGTGTGGGGTGACAGTGTGCACACGGCCCCCTGCTGCAGGGCACGTGAGGTGACGCGCTTGGAGCAGGCAGAGGAGCCGTGGGGGGCAGATGTGTGCAGTCACAGGTCAGGAGGCCGAGCCAGGCAGCAGCCTGCTTGGGCCATCGTTCCTTCTGGAAAACTACTTATACGATGAAACCCATCGTCCGGTGCCCTTTCCTGGGACCTGCCCCTCGGCACTCTGCCAGGTCCCCAGCAACCCAGGCTCCGTCTCCCTGCTCCTATCGCTCCCGTCCCATCTCCATTCCCCGCTTCCTTGCCCCCGTCTGGGGCTGCACGCTTTGCTAACCACCCTGCGAGGACCCAGCCAGCGGGGCTTGGGCCTGTCTCTGGGTACAGAGCCTGACTCTGGATAGATGCTCAGGGAATGCCCATCCCCTGGATGGGTGGAGCGGGAGGCAGGTGGCAGGCTCAGTGAGCAGGTCACGTTTATAGAAGATAGAGCCTCCTTCCTCTGAGACCAGTCCCTGGACCCCGGAGGCAGCTGGCATCCACGCACGCTCCCCGCTACCCCACCAGGACAGAGTCAGCAGAGGTTCCTGGGCTGTCCCGCTCTCCGGCCTGGCCTGGAGGGCCCAGGGGGAGTCTTGGGACCCCCGTGGGTTCAGGTTCCCCCTGCCTGACCCCGGGCTTTCATGACCCGCACTGTCTACATAGCTCAGCTGCTTCCCAAAGACACAGGGCTGCTCCATGAGCCTGGTATGGAAGGAGCCGGGCACAGACAAGTTGCCCAGGCGTGTACCGTTGTGCCGGAGGGGACTTGGTGGGCGCACAGTCGTGTCCCCGGGGAGGCATCTGCACTCACGCAGGCCTCGGCTTCCTCCTCAGCAGCCCCCTCGTGCCGCCTCCCAGCCGCTGACGGCTGACGTGTGTGTTGGGGAGGCGACTTGTCTCAGGCGGAAGCACCCCCATTCTTACTAGAGGGGAGCAGGTTTTGTGTCCTCGGTTCCCAGCCCCTCGGACACCCAGGGAGACATATCCGGGTGTCACCAGCTGGCATGTGGCCACGTGCATTCTCCCCCTTGAGGCTGGTGGCCCACAGGGAGGGGGAGACACAGGCCGTCTGGGCCTCGGGTGCCCATTGGTTCTGGCTGGCACTTGTAAGTCCTGCCGGACTCAGCTTCTGAGGTCCACCCCTCCTGGGCTCCGGACATGGCTGGGCCCCGGCCTCAGGACCTTCCAAACCCAAGAGTGGAGATTCTTTTCTTCCCCCCCAACCGCATTTATTTCAAAGAGATCTGCCGCTGTAATAACTGATGGCATCTGCTGTAATTTTTTATTGTGGCAAAGTGCGTGTAACATACAACTTGCCATTTGGACCCAAAGTGCTCAGTTCAGGAGGCTTCAGGGCCTCCACGCTGCTGTGCGACCATCACCTCCAGCTACTTCCAGAATGTTCTCGTCACCGCAAGAGGAAACCTTGTCCCCATTAAGCAATAACTGCCCGTCCCCCCGCCTTCCCGCCTCGCAGAAGTGGAAGGGAGCGAAAGTGTCAGTCACTGTGTCCTGCCTGACTCTCTGCGACCCCGTGGGCTGCAGCCCGCCAGGCTCCTCCGTCCATGGGATTCTCCAGGCAAGAATCCTGGAGTGGGCTGCCATGCCCTCCTTCTGGGGATCTTCCCCACCCAGGGATCGAAGCCGGGTCTCCTGCGTTGCAGGCGGATTCTTTACATCTGAGCACCGGTTCTTTCCTGTCTGTCTCTGGGGACTGGCCCCTTCTAGTCATTTCATGTAAATGGAATCATACACCGTGTGGCGTTCGGTGACTGGCTCCTTCTCCTTAGCTTGCTCCTGGGCTTCATCTGTGATGTAACAGGTGTCAGAATGTCCTGCCTTTCGGAGGCTGGCACCCCGTCGTGCGGGCGGGCCACGCTTGCCACCCCGTGTTCGTCAGAGCTAGTGTGCACAGCTTGTCTGTTGCCCGGTTTCAATCTCCAGGGTGGGCACCAGCTGTGGCATCATGGGGTCCCCGGCTGTCCCGTAGCAGACGCCACCAGCTGGGGGGCTCGGGCACACTTCTCACCGTTATGGGGGCTGGATGGTCAGGGGTAAAGGTGCCCACCGCCAGGTGTCTGGTGAGGGCCCTCTTCCTGGCTTCGGGACGGCCGTCTCCCGGCTGTGTCGGCTCCCCATTTCCTGATAAGGATCCGGAATCCGCCCTTGGGCCGTCATTTCCCCTAATTCCCTCCTCACCAGCTCTGTCCCCAGTACAGTCACTCTGGGGATAAGGCTTCAACACAGGAGTTTGGGGTGCAGTTCAGTCCACGAGAGAAGCTCGCTCTACAGGTCGGGGACTCTTAGGGTGGGCAGCCGGGCGCTGAGGGAGCCCCAGGGTTGGACTCAGCCTGGGCTCGGGTCCCGGGTCTGAACGCCAGCATCTCTTTGTCGTCCACACCCTGAGGTGTCGGGTGGCGGGTCCCAGCCCCCCTGCCCTGCTCTGGGGGTCCACCGGGCCTGAGTCTGCTCACTGTCCCCACCACCAGGAGCTCCTTGCACGAGGCTGCGTGTTCCAGGAGCGGCATGGCTGGGAGCGGCCGGGATGGTTCAGTGCCCAGGGCCCAGCTCCGGTGAGTAGGCCCCCAGCACACACCCAGCCCTGCCCTCCCCCACCCCCCGCCGCCCACTGCCCACCCCCGCGTCCACCCCACCGGAAGTGGCTGCACCGCTCACTGTCACTGGCGCTCGGGAGCATGGTGAGCCGTGGGGTGGGAGGCTCATCTGGCCTTTGGAGAAGTCGAGCCCCTGTCGGTCTTCCCGGTCCGCCTGTGACCTCGGGCCCCTGCCACGGACGTCACTCATTGCCCACAGTGCCCGGCCTCCCACCGCCCAGATGGGCTAGGGGCCCGGGAAAGCTGGTGCTCCCCAGCGAGGAGGCCACACACGAGACTCCCCCGTTGACGGGAGAAATTAGAGCATCTTCTCATAATTTTGCTCATATATTTTTGGCGGCTGCAACTGTTAATGTGAGTAGGAGGATTTAGCACTAAATTATGCATTCCGTGTGCTAGTTTATAAGTTGGGGTTTCCGCAGTGTTCTGGCCTCTGGGTGCCCTCTTGGGGGCTCCCGCCTCCCACCCAGTTCCTTCCAGGGAACTGGGTTCACAGAGGAAAGAATAGAAACCATCCTGCCTGTGAGGCCCTGGGTCTCTGGGGCAGGCGGTGTGATGCTCTAATACACCCGGGGGGATAGGAGTAGGCACCGGTTTGTACAAATGAAAAGCCCCTTCTGTTGCTATACTTCAGCAGCCACCTTCCAAGTGTGACCTATCTCCCATCTCCATAGCAACCATGTCCCAAGGCAAGTTCCTGATGGCCTCTGGGGTCAGCAGAGAGGAGGGGCCTGCACAAACCCCTCCCTGCCTCCAGCCTGGTGCCTGGAAGCCCCTCTTTCCCAGAACCTGTGGGCAAGGGGAGACCAGAGCCAGAATCAGGAACACACCCTTGGTTCTGAGATGGGTGGGCTTTGCAGCCCCCTCCCACCCGGGAGCCACCCGGGAGCCCAGGGCATTGGGCCACCGGACCCCCCCCCCCCCGCCGCTCCCTGCTCCCTGGCCAGGCTGCAGCGGGCTGGGCTGTTCCTGCAGGGGCCTCAGGGGCCAGTGGGAGCCACCTGGCAGGCCAGGGAGATGAATTCCTACAGAGACTCCTATAAAGGCCTTCCCTGGACCAGGGCTAGGCCGGGAGCTGGGGGTGGGGAGTGAGGGGGTACTTGGAGGGACAGAGAGGCCCAGTTCAGTCAGGACCTCATCCTCAGCTCTTACTGGTGAGAAGAGACGGGGCCGGGCTGGCCCTGTGCGGGGTGAGAGGTGCCGGGCTTGCTCACACTTTTCCAGGAGTGGCCGAAGAGTTGGGAAGGAGGGGCTCCATCAGCAGGAACAGGACTAGGAGTGGGGTGTGAGGTTCTGGGCCTCCCTGAGAGTGGCTGGCCAAGCACAGGAGAGGCCAAGGCAAGAGGCGCTGAGGACCGGCCTCCAGGGCCCACCGCCCCGCCTCAGGCCAGGCAGTCAGGGCTCTGCGGGGACTGGAGGCAGGCGGCAGCCTCTCTGCACCTTGGTTCCCCGACCTGTCCAGAGACTCTCCCTTCCTGAACGTGCAAGGCCCTTTGAGCAGGGCCAGGCCAGAGCAGGACCGCGTCCTGGATCGCCGTGGCGACAGCATCGGGGAATCCTTGCAGCAGCCACCCCACCCCTGACGCTGTCTCTCTCTTCTTCAGCACGCTGACCCCTGGGCCTCATCCCAGCCCCTCGGCCCTGAGACGGAAGCCCTGGGCTGGCCCCTGGGGTCCCAGTCAACCCGCCCTGTGTGCTGTTCAGCCCCCTGTCTCCCCCTCTCTGCCTGCCCGCACTCCATTTCTCCTCCGTCTCGGGGCCCAGCCCTCCCACTGCCACGGTGACCAGGGTGCGCCTGTGCCGTGCTGCTGGCATGCCTGAGCCGTGCCTGCAGCCAGCCCCGTCCGCAATGCACTGCCCCGTGATGGGGGTGGGGCCTGGCGAGGGCAGGGCCAAGGTCAGTCTGTCCTGTGGGCCTCAGTCTCCGCAGGGCCGGCTCCGGGCCAGGCGGCGTGTGCGGGGAGGAGGGCGGGGCTGTGACACCCCCTCGCCTGCCGCAGGTGCTCCCCTACGACTTCTGCGGGGCGTACGGGCATCGGGCGCACGAGGACCACGCCTACGGCCGGCTGCTGGGCCAGGAGTACAGCTTCAGCTTCCCTCCGCACCATGATGTGGTAGGCCCCCAACCCCGAAGGGGCAGAAAGCTGGGCAGCACTTAGGGCCAGTCAGGGCAGGCGCCCGGGGAGCTCTCTCCCAGCCGGCTCCCTGTACCCTCACCCCGTTGTGGGCTGACTCAGGTTTGAGGCGGAATTGGTGATGCTTCCCTCGGCCCTCTGGCTTGCGGTGGCGCGGCCTGCTGGGGGCGTCAGGGCCGGAGGAGGCGGCCCGGCCCGGCTCAGGCTGTGTGGTCTTGGGCCGGGGATTCATCTCTTGGAGCCCCTCGGAGCCGCCCCCAAGCGTGACTGTGGGTGGCGAGCCCCCTGCCGGGTCTGGGGCCGTGGTTCCTGTCTGCCGTTCTGACCGAGCAGACGCAGGACAAGGAGGTCCGAGACGGGGCCCCGAGGGGACAAGCAGAGGAGGCCGCAGCTGGGGCCCGCTCGCCGCCCCGCTTTCTCCGGAAAGCGCCCCGCTTTCTCCTGGGCCCTTCCGAGCCCGGCTCCCTGGTACAGCGGGAGAGGAGGTGACGGGGTCCTAGGGGCCAGGCCTCCCCCAGGTCCGCATCACGCTGGGGGTTCTCACAGCGTCTACAGAGAAGACAACTCCAGTGTCCCCGCTGAGATACCCAGCTGTTCTGTTACAAAGGAGAACGTGCTCTCTGTGTCCATGAGCACGTGGCCAACCACACGAGGGGGTGAAGGCCCGCTCAGTGTCTACACTGGGCTGGGGCCACGGTCTCAGCCTGGGGGGTGGATCCCCAGAGAGGGGCGGCCTGGGATGCCTCCTGGACGTGGGACCCCCGGCAGTCGTGTGAGGCCCTTCACTCAGAAGCACCCTGGGCTGGGTTTCATGCTCTGCTATTGCTGCCTGCAAATTCTGGATATATTTAGAATGTGGCCCAGGTGTGACTTTGCACCTGGTCCTGTAGGGAAGGAACCTTGCATCCCCCCCACAAGCTTGCTCTAGTGAAGGCGTTGGGGAAGAGGCTTCTGAAACAGGAGGGGAGGCACGTGCCTCTGGAAGTTCAGGAGGCCCTGGGGGCCGCCTCTCCCGGGAGTGAATGGGACTCTGTCTGGCACCTCCGCAGGGCGGCTTCCAAGGCCCACGGGGTGTTCAGGTCCTTGAGGATGTGGGCGCCAGGCGGGGCGCCAGCTCCACTTCCTGCTGCATCCCAGCAGAGGCGCCTTGACATCCCGGAGCAGGAGACGCACGCGCGCTCTCAGCCTTGGCAGCTTCCCCAGCCCGGGCAGACCAGAGTCAGCCTGCAAGTTGTCTGGGGGTTGGATCTGCAGCCCAGCAGCCTAAGCGAAGGCACCCCGACGCTGACAGTGGAGGGGGAGCCGTAAAGGGTGGTGGGGTCTGGACAGTGGTGCACAGCGCCTTTGGGGCTCAGGAGATGAGTCAGTGGGGTGCTGTGTGGCGGCCAGCTGCCCTGGGGCGGAGGGCAGGGAGCTGGCCCCACGCTGGCCAGTTTCCCTGGTATAGAGACTCGCCGTCCACGCCCTCTCCTGTCCAGGTGGAATCACTGAAGACATGGTAGGGAGGATGCACTTGGGGGCTTCTTGGGTTCGGGGCACTGCTGGACAGACCCAGGCTCGGCCATTTCCTCCTGTGTAACCCTGAGCAGACCCCGCCCCGCGCCTGGGCCTCAGGGGGCAGCTGGCTGTAAGGCCCATTGTAGACCGCTGGGCAGTGGCGTCTGAACCGTGGGATGGGGGAGAAGGCGCGGGCTCCTGGCCCTCTCGCGGCCTCTGCCCGTCTCTCACCCCAAACTCACCTCCCAGAAGCCTCTAATCTACGTCCTGTCTCTGTAGATGTATCACACCTGGATGTTTCCCATCAGGCACTCACACAGTGGCGGTCTTCTGTGACTGGCCTGTCACCGAGCTTGTTTTCAGCATTGCCTCCACGTTTGAGGACATATCAGTGTTTCGTTACTTCTTTTTCGGAACAGTATTCCATCACAGGGGTACACTCCTTTTTATTTTTCCATTCATCTGTGGCTGGACACGAGCTGGACTTTGGGGCCATCATGAATATTGCTGCTCTGCAAATATGTGTACAGGTTTTTGGACAAATGTTTTCAGTTTTCGTATCTAGGAAGCGGGACTGCTGGGACATGCGGTGACTCCATGCTCAACATTTTTGGGGACCTGCCAAGGGTTTTCCAAAGTGGCTGCACCATTTTAGGTCCCCAGCCTCGGTGGACAAGGTTCTAATTTCTCCATCCTCATCGGCGCTCACAGTTCTGATCTAGCCACCACAGTGGGTGTGAAGTGGTATCTCAATGATCGGAGTTGCGTTTCCCTAACGACCCACGATGCTGAACATCTTTTTTATGTGCTTATTTAGCCATTTCTCTATCTTTTTTGGATAAATTTATATTTTGATATTTTGCTCACTTTAAAATCGAGTTGTTTGTCTTCTTATTGGGTTATAAGAATTCTTTATACATTCTGGGTACAAGTTCCTTATCCGATTTATGATTTATAATTATTTTTTCCCTTCTATGAGTTGTCTTTTCACTTCTTTAATGATATCATTGGTAGCAGAAAAATTCTACCAATACGATGTTGAGTGGAAGTGGCAGAGAGGACAGCCGTCTCTTGTTCCCGATCTTAGCAGCGGACATCCAGTCTCTCCTCATTAAGTGGGATTTTGCTGATGCCTTTTATCAGGTCAAGGAATTTCCCTTTTAGTTGTAGTTTATATGGAGTTTTTATCAAGAACAAGTGTTGTATTTTGTCAAATACTTTTTCTGCATCTGTTGAGATGATCATTTGGTTTTTGTCCTTTGTTCCAGTAATATGGTACGTTATATTGATTTGGGAATGGTGAGCCAGCCTCCCATTTCTGGGATAATCCCACTTGATCACGTAATCCTTTTTATGTGGTTGAATCTAGTGTGCTAGTGTTTCACGGAGGTTTTTTGTGTCTGTAGTCATGACGGATGTTGGTCTCCGATTTTCTTATGAGGACTTTGGTTTTGGCTTTGGGGTAATGTTGGCCCCATGGGAAGAGTTTGTGAAGAACTGGTGTTAATTCTTCTTTGAGTGTTTGGTAAAATCCACCAGTGAAGCCATGCGGGCCTGGGCTTCTCCGTGTGGAGAGTTTAAATGACTAAAGAAGGCTCTTTTCGTTGTAGACCTGTTCAGACTGTTTCCCCTTCAGCCAACTTCAGTGATTTGTGTCTTTCTGGGAGTTTCCATTTCATGTCTAATTTATTGGTGGACAGTTGCTCACAATAGTCCTTACAGTTCTTTCCTATGAATTGGATAGTGATACCCTTCTTTCTTTCCTGATTTTTGCATTTGGAGTCTGTTCTGATTCTTGGTAATTTCATTTAACGATTTGCTAATTTCACTGAACTTTAAAAAAACACACAATTTTCCATGTTGCTGATTTTCTCTGCCTATTGAGATTTTTGTTTATTTCCTTTCCAGTCTTTGTCATCTCCTTCCTTCTGCCTGCGTTGGGTTTAACTTGCTTTCCCTTTTCTGGTTTCTCCAAGGGGAGTGTGAGGCGACTTGAGAGCCTTTGCAGGTGTGACGCCCGATGGGCGTGACGTTGTTTTCTCGTGTTCTTTCCTCTCCAACGGCTTCTAATCCTCCTGGTGACCTTTTCACCTGAGCCACTGGTTATTAAGAAGTGTGTTTTCTAGTTTCACGTGTTTGTGAACTTCCGCATTTCCTTTCTGCTGCGGATTCTAACTTGACTCCATGTGGTCAGAGAACACGCTCTGCGTGGCCTTCACCGTTTGGAGCGTGTCCTCTCGCGGCCCCGCTGCCCCGGGCCTCCTGAACCGCAGGGCATCCCTGAGCCTGAGGAGAGGGTGCCCGTGGGTTTCTGGCTGGAGGGGAGGAGAGGGTCTTGGAGCCCAGGGCTGCGGGGTCTTTGTTGGGGAGGTGGGTCCCGGAGCCCCCACAGCACCCCAACTCTGGAACTTTTCAGATCAAGAAGGAGTGTCTGGCCTGCAGAGGGGCCGCGGCTGTGTTCGACATGTCCTACTTCGGGAAGTTCTTCCTGGTGGGCCCGGACGCCGGGAAGGCTGCCGACTGGCTCTTCTCTGCTGACGTCAGCCGGCCCCCAGGTACGGACCAGGAGGGCCACCCGCCTCTGCCGCCTCAGTGCGGCCCCAGGCACAGGCTGACCCTGTCCGCTCTGGGCTTGCGTAGCTCATGGCTCTGTCCCCAGCCTGGCCCTGGGCCCCGCCTCCAGACTCCTCTGCCCTGCTCGCCAAGCCCCAAGGCCCAGCCCCCTCCACCTTCCTCTGCGTCCTCCACTACCCTCCTCTGACGTTGCTCCAGATGGGATTCGAGGCAGCAGGCCCTCAGAACAGTCTCCTGGGGCTGAGGAGCCTGTCCACTCCCCCGCCAGGAATGCTGTCCCCATAGGGTTTCTAGAATTATGAAAACACAGGATGCTCACTTTCATTTGAAATCGAAATGAAGGATGAATAATCCCCTCGGGTAAGTGTGTCCCAGGCAGTGTTTGGGGTCCTTACTTCCCCGTTTCTTATCAACCGTGCCCTCAGCATCTTCCCCGCCCATCTGCCCGCCCCAAACTCTCCCGGCCCCACTGCCTTACGTCCTAGCCCTACTGCACCGAAATACCGCTCCGAATGGCTTTAAACAACCCTCCTGTGTTGCCTTGAGTCTGGGGCTAGTTCAAAGTCAGGGCCAGAGACCGCGGGATCTCCTGGCTTCCGGCTGTGGCCACTGCTTTCAGCTACATCACTGCAGCCTCTGCCTCCGAGGTCACAGGGCCGTCACCCTGCGTTTGCTTCTTCTAAGGACACGAGTTGTGTGAGATCAGGTCAACCCTCCTGAGCTCTGATCTTCTTAACATGATCCCATCTGCACAGACCCTATTTCCAGATAAGGTCCATTTTTCAGAGGGACTGGGAGTTAGGACCTCATCACACCATTTGGGGAGACACAGCTCAACTGTTACACCACGCATCCGGCCGAACCACCCACGCACCTCATCCCATGCCCCTGCTGCCCACCTGCCCTGGTGCCCCTCCCCCCATTCACCCTGCCAGCACCTTTCTACCCACCCACCCCTCCCCCCATCCATCCCTGCCCCACCCGCTCCCCGCTCCCCATTCACCCCCATCCACCCAAGCACCCATCTTCCATCCACAGATTCTTGTATTCAGCACTCATGGAGCTTCTGCCGTGCCAGGCTTGGCCCCCGAGCACCAAAGTGAATGAGCTGTGAACCCTGCCCCGAAAGTGCCCCAGCGTGAGGCGGGGGGGGAGGAGTCACATTTCAAGATGAATAAGTCTTCTTGCTCCTTCCTCCTCCGAGGACAGCGGTGCTCGGTGGCCTGCCTGTCCCTCTCCGGGTCATCGAGTCACGCTGCCATCACCAAGCTGAGGGGCCTGTCAAGGTCCCCCCGGGCATCTGGCCAAGGTTACCCAGCCCCGAGGGACCGCCCGCCCTGCTGAGTGGCTCCCCCTCTCTGGGCTCTTTCTCCTGCTCGCAGGCTCCACGGTGTACACGTGCATGCTGAACCATCGCGGGGGCACAGAGAGCGACCTGACCGTGAGCCGCCTGGCCCCCGGCCCCGAGGCCTCCCCGCTGGCCCCGGCCTTTGAAGGTGAGAGGTGCCCCGAGGCCCAGCAGCGAGGCAGCGGCCAGTGCAGGACGGGCGGGAAGGGCTTCCGAGGCTGCTCTGCAATCCCGCGTGTGCCCGCTGCGGTCAGGGCCTGGGAGATCAGAGGTCTTGCTTCAGGCTGAATGCAGCCTTTGTTCGGGCAGCGATGCTGAGCTCTGAGTGCTTGGTGGTTATGCCTTTGAACCTGCCTGTCCTGCGGGGTTTCAGGGCGGCCGCAGCGTGGGTGTACTCAGCTCGCCTGCCCAGAACAAAGTGAGCCAAGGATACGGCCATGCCTCCCACGTGGAGGGAGAAGTTACCTCCTTCCTGACTCCGGCATCTATGCTGAATCAGCTGTCTTGGTTCCCACGTAACTCCCAGTCTGGGGGTGGGGGGGCAGGTCCTTGGAAGATCTCCAGCTCTGGGCCCAAGCTGATGCCTGGACGGCCCTGTGCAGGGCCCCGCTTTTGCTCGCATGCCTCCGGTGACGGGGAGCTCAGTGCCCGCGCCCCTTGTCTGCACGGCTCTGATTCCCTGAGCGGGGTCTGCTGCCCATAACGTCACCCCTCAGTGGGCGTGGGAGCCGTCTGGTCTCTTGTGCGGCAGCCCCTCCCATCCAGGAGGGAGAGCGGTGGCCGAGATCCACAGACAGTGGGCAGCGACAGGGACCCAGGGCCGCACGGCCGTCTGGGGTCACCCGCCCGGGGCAGTGGCTCTCAGGACACCGGGCGGAGCTGGGCTGCCCTCCGCTCAGCAGTTCCCGGGGGCGGTTTGGCTCAGTGGCTGCTCCCCAGGCCGTGGACTCGGAGCTAGCTGCAGGCGGTCTTCTCGTGCGTGGGGCCTCTCTGAGCCTCGTCTCCGTTTCAGAAACCTCAGGGTGTGACGCGTGCCAGCCTCTGGGGGAGGGTCAGCGGTGTGGTGGCTGTGAAATTCCAGCCTCTGAAAGGCCACCGCAGGGAACCCCAGGAATGGGGTGGGGACATGGGAACGTGGAGAGAGATGGGAACTGGTGAGGGTGCGGCCTCAGAGAGGGACAGAGGCTTGTCCGCGGTCACCCAGCACTGGTGGCTGAGGTGGGACTCAGAATCTCCTGAGGGGTGACAGCGCTGGGGGCCCTTACACTTCCCTGGATCACAGACTCTTTGAGAATTGGGAGAAAGCCTCGGACGCTCCCAGAAAATGCTCCCTTGGCATTTTGTCCTGCAGGCGATGAGAACCCAGAGCCCTTTCGGGAGGGTCCCCCGATTTGGGCCTGGGCGGCTCACGTTCAAGGGAGGAGGGCTTGTTTCCTCCACAGAGGCCTTGGGCTGCCCCTCCCGGTCCCGCCTCCTCCCGCCTCCCCGCAGCCCTGCTCTGAGTCCCCGCGCTTCTCCTGCAGGTGACGGCTACTACCTGGCCGTGAGCGGGGCCGCGGCCCAGCACAACTGGTCCCACATCAGGACTGTGCTGCAGGACCGGAAGTTCCGGTGCCAGCTCATCGACAGCTCCGAGGACCTGGGCCTGGTCAGCGTCCAGGGCCCGGCCAGGTGAGGAGAGGGTGGGGACTCAAGGGCCAGGGTACCCCTCGTCCCTCTGTCTGGACCCGAGGCAGAACCATTTACTGGTCTAGAATGGGACGTGGTGGCCAGTGAGCTGAACGTGCCCGCGACCCCCAAGAGGCCAACCAGGAACGTGCTTTTCAAAGCACTGAGATACGGAAAAGCTCTTAATATATGACTCATACTCAGCATCTGAGGGCTCAGGGGTCGTGGAAGGGCCGGCAGGGGTGTCTCGGGATGGTTGATGCGGCCTGAGCACTGTGTGTGCCGTCTCCAAGTGGGCGGAGCCAGACTGGGGCTCCCTGTGCTACCCGGGCTGAGGGTGGTGCTCCGCAGCAGGAGGACACCGGCTCCTCCCTAAGCACCTCCAAGCGACTAGGTCCACGGACGATCATCCGCTCCTTGATTCATCCTGTGAGCGTTTACGGAGCTGTGTTCCCACCCACGAGGAACTGGCTCCCGGAAGGGCCTTGAATGCTGGCTTCTGCCTGGACAGTCTGAGGCAACGGATCACCTGGGCACGTGTGCACTTTGGAAAGATCCTCTGGCTGGGCGTCAGAGAAGGGGCGGGTGGGGAGGGGTGGAGGGCCAGGGGCAAGCACCGCGTGTTAGCACCGACCAGCGGGGTGCCTGGGGTGCTCCGGCGTCTGCTCCAGTCCTGACCCTAGCCCTTTAGGCGGTGAGAACTGTTTTCTTTTCTTAGTGGTGAGGAGAGGACAGTGTGTCTCCAGCCAGGTTATCCCCCAGCCGCGCACTGAGATGACACACGGCTGTGTCCACAGGCATCCCTGTCAGCCTGGGGTCACACCAGGATCCCCGGTCGCTGCCCCCAGACCCCGCCACAGCGTCCATTTTCCCTGG
The DNA here is from genome assembly GCF_016772045.2 of Ovis aries. Lineage (NCBI taxonomy): Eukaryota > Metazoa > Chordata > Mammalia > Artiodactyla > Bovidae > Ovis > Ovis aries. The sequence goes on from NC_056056.1 coordinate 2,410,105, forward strand.
TGCCTTGGAGCCGGCCAAGCCAGCAGCTCCCGGGCTGGGTCCTGGGCGGGTGGACCTCCCCTCCCGGGCAGAGCTGCAGCTGGCTCTGCGTGTGCCCCACCTTGCCCAGAGGCACATGGCAGACAGGCAGGCAGTCCGTGCTGGCGGAGTCAGGGTTGGTCGTGTACCTTAGCCATCAAATGCTGGGCTTCGGGCTGCCCGTGAAAGCCAGTATCTGTTAAGGGGACCTTGGAGGAGACGCTGGAAGAAATGGGGGCTCAAGCCGTGGGTGCTCTCTGAAGGGACAGTGTTCCAGACAGAGGGAGCGGCAGGTGCAGAGGCCCTGCGGCGGGAGGAAACACAGCGAGGGAAGGGCTGTGGGAGAGGACGAGCTCAGAGGGCTGCAGAGGCCAGCGCTGGCGAGGGGACAGGCTGCTCCTCCAGGAGAGGGGGCTGCGCGGAGGAGGGGCGCGGTTGGACGTGGGCTTTAACGGGGTCTCTGATGCTGGGCCAGAGTGTGGGAGGCGGGCAGGAGCCTCAAGGGCCAGGGGAAGGAGGGACTCCAGGGAGGGAGTGACGACCTGTGTCCGAGTGGTCAGTGGGTCAATTAGGACAAAGACCGCGCATTGACAGGTGGGTCTGGAGGCCCGGTGGTTCCTGCGGACTTGACGAGGTCATCTCTAGTGGCTGGGTGGGGGCCTGCTGAGACAGGAGGGGAGGACAGGAACGGGGTGTGTGGAGGGAGGCCGAGCTTGCTGGCCGCAGCAGGAGAACCAGGATGCTGGGGTTCTGCAGAAAGACGCGTGGACCACGCTTGCCCTGGCTCGGCTCGGGGACTTGCCCTGTTCTGCAGGCGGGGGTCTGCATCTCTCCCCTGGGTGAGCTGACGTCTGCATCTCTGGGCTGAATGGGGATGTGGGGTGGTCCTGGACTCCTGAGCGCTAGGCGGTCCTCAGAAGCTTCATTGCCATGGCGACCTTGGAGAGGGACTGGGTTATTTCTGGTGTGGTGGGGGGTGAGTGGGCAGGAGAGGGAGGGGGCGCCAGACAGACTGATCAAGGCGCGGCCTGCGGGGACAGGCCAGCTCTCCCAGCCTCATTATAAGCTGCTCCAGGAGGGCGCCGAGTGACGGTTGCCAGGGCAGGGAGACGAGCTCCCCTCCTCCTGGCAATTTCTTGACTTTCTCCTCCAAATTGTCCTCGCTCCTTCAAAAATAGCCCGAAGTTTCTGGTATGAATAATAATGTCACCAGTGCCGCCGATAAGGGCTGGACTTTCTGAGCTGTTTCGTGGGAAGCATTTCGTGGCACCTGGACCAGGGGAGATGCTGGATGACTTGCCAACCAGTGGAACTTTCGGGAGACAGTTCAGAATTGATGGCCCAGAACGGTAGCCTCTAAGCCATATGTGTCCAGCAAGGCCTTGAAACGTGGCCGGCGAGACAGAACTTTTTTGTTTTAATTAACCGAAGCTCAGGAGACCCCTCGTGGCTGGTGGAGACAGCCTGGGGGGCGGTGGTCGCTGTTGCGTGGTTAATGCCCAGGTGCCTGCCTCACTGCCCTCACGGGGCAACAAGGGGGCCCAACACCAGGTGGGGGGGCCAGTGATCTGAACCTGGTCTCCGCCCAGAGCCAGTGCCCTCTGGCGCCACCTGCTGCCCACTGTGGGAAGGACAGCCTCCCGCACCCTGGCCCGTGCCCTGCAGACCTGCGTGTCCAGGTTGTGCCCGACTGGGGACCCCCGGCCCTGCTGAGCCCCAGCTCCAGCTCCTCCCTCCTTCCCCGTGGGGCAGACCCTGCCGCCCAGGGCTGCAGTGTAGACAGGCTTCTTGAGGACCGGGTGTGCATTCTCCAGGGGCAGGCACGCGTGGGTGCTGGGGTGTTACATAAGGATCCTGACACGCTGCAGTGGGCTGGGCATCTCGGGCCGGTGTGGGCGGGCAGCTGCTGGCACCGTGGGGGGCAGGGATCATCAGGGTCGGAAGTGTCTCTGGGCACTGGCTGGGACCCTGTGAGGCAGAAATGGGGGTGGGTGGGAGCTGTTTCCTGCCGATGGGGAGCTGGCCCAGAGGTGCAAAGCCAGCCCACCTTCAATCAGTCCCATTTACCAAGTGCCCTCTCTGTGCCAGGCACGTCTGCAGAGGGGGCCCCATTGGCACGGAGCTCCCGGTTCAGTGGGGCAGGTTTGCAACCCTGAGAGGTGCCCTGGCGGGAGACGTATCAGGGCCACAGGCTCAGGCCGGGGGCGTTGAAGGGGGACTGGACCCAGACTCGGAACCAGGGAGGGCTTCTTGTAGGAGGTGACAGACGAGCCAAGACCTGAAGGATGACCGAAGATTCGACAGGGACGCCTGGAGGGAATGTGCGTGGTGGGAGAGTGAGCTCAGGCCGGCAGGGAGGGAGGCGAGAAGCCAGGCGCCCCGGAAGGGAGGGTTTCCATGAACACCGGAAGGTCTCAGGAGGACTATCAAGCGTGAGGGTCAGACTCTTCCGGGCACAGCTGGGCAGAGGGGCGAGGAGAGGGGCCCCTGCCCTTGGGCAGCTTTGGCAGGCGGGGCATTAACTGGTTAGACTGTTGCCCCAGGCCTGGGTTCCCCATCTGAGAAAGGAGAGCCAGGGCTTGGCTATTTCTGCCACTGTTTCTGATGAAGGTGCCTTTTTTTCCTTTAACTTGATACATTTTTTTTGGCCATGGTGCCTGGTATTTGAGATCTTAGCTCCCCCACTGGGGATCAAACTCACGCCCCCTGCAGCGGAAATACAGAGTCTTAGTCGCTGGACGGCCAGGGAAGTCCTGAAGGTGCCCTTCTCGTATGACTGGATCTTTGCACGTCTCCATCTTGGTGTGTTTCATTAAGAGCACCTTTGTTCTCGGTCTGCCCTGTGAGGACAGGGCCTCAGCCTGCCCACCGTGGTGCCCTCAGAGCCCTCCCAGCCCAGGGTGCGCACCCAGGAGGGCTTGGCAGGTGTTTGCTGACCAGCCTTGTCCTTGCTCACAGCCGGGCCATTCTCCAAGAGGTGCTGGAGGCCGACCTGAGCGATGACGCCTTCCCCTTCTCCACCCACAAGCTGGTGAGAGCCGCCGGGCACCTGGTAGGTAGCAGCGGCTCACGGGCCCCGGGCTGGGGGCGGGGAGCAGCCACGACGTGCTCTGGGGACAGACCAGGGCGGGAGTCTTGTGCCCTTGGGCGGGGCTCTGGAGCTCCTGGGCCCGGCTTCCCTGCAGTAAAGTGGGGGTCCAGACAGCCATGCCCACCGGCTTTTAGGGCCTCAGAGGAGGAGCGGGGTCCAAGTCAATGCTTGGCACACACTTGGGGGCCGGTCCCAAGCTTCTGTCTTGGCCTTGCTGCCTGTGCGGCTGCCCCTCATGTCCACTTCTCAGGTGTGGGGCACACCCTCCAGGGTCAGCGTGTTTCCTGTGCCTCCTTGCGTGGCTCGGGGCTAGGGACAGCGGTCAGTTCTGCTGCTCCGGAGGCCTGCGTGTCCTGAGCCTGTCCAGGTCTTCCTGGACTGTCCCCCCTCCCCTGGCACTGTGGGAGGGGGCAGGGACTGCTTGGGGTGCCCTGCCAGGCCCCTGGGCAGCACCTTTGCCTGTCTCCCAGCCCAGAAAGTCGGGTCCCAGGGCCGGAAGCTTTTGAGACTGTGGGCGGCTCCAGCAGACCCGCCGTCCTCCGGGACCCTGGGCCAGGTCCTGGGTCCAGCTCTGGTCAGCCCGTCCTACTCCTGGGCTTCGGTTTCCTCTTTGGAAAATAAGTGTCACGATTTCCACTCTGACTTCTTGGGGCCGAGGTGAGGAACAGGCGGTCAAAGTAACATCAGCCACTGTCGGCCAAGGGCTCGCACGGCTCCGGCTTCATCCTCCCGGCAGCGTGGAAGGTTCTGTCAAGGCTTCTGAGCTCTGAGCGATCCACGATGTCGTGGAGCAGATATTCGGGGCGGGGGGCTTAGCAGCGTATGGAGCAGCAGGCCTGGCCTGCAGCCCCTGGACTCCAGGAGCACCCCAGACGTGACAACACGAAGCGTGTCCAGGCGTGACGACACGTCCCCAGGGCAGGAGCCCCGTGGGGACCTCACTGCTCTGAGGCTGCCCTGTTAGCAGGCGCGCGGTCACCCTGGATGTGGTTGCGGCCACGTGTGTTGAACAAGGGCTCCCAGCAGTCCCTGATGTAGGAAGTGTTACCGCCAGGACAGGTGCTTCCCCAGCCTGAGCTCAGAGAAGTCGGATGGACTGCCCAGGGCCCCCCCAGCTAACGGGACATAAAAAACCTCATGACTATGTGTCAATAACACAGACAAGGCTATAAAGGTGGGGGGGGGGCCTGGACAAACAGCCGGATTTGAGGGCACCCCTGCTTTTACTCTCGTCGTGTTCATCTGGGGAGGCGCCGAGGAAGGTCCCAGATCCTGGCCTGCAGAGGGGCGGGAGGTCACGCAGTCTGGGTCCTGTTAGCAAGTAAACAGTGTCTCGCTGACGTCAGCAAGGAGGCTGCCAGGAGGAGGCAGATAAAGGCAGCTCTGCTCTGCCTGCGCTTTCGGAGGCCACGCTGGGGCAGGAAGCGGGGCTGTCTCTGTCTCGCTCGCTTCCTGCCTCCTTGATGCAGCGCTGCCTGCCGGGACCAGAGAGGGTGTGCGTCTTGAGAGCACAGCACAGCTCCACCCAGGCCGCTGTGGCCGCTGGCCTGCCCTCTCGGTCCCCCCGGGGTGGTGGTCTGTGCAGTGCCCCCCAGTCAGGAGTAGGGGTTCTGACTTGTGATGTGGCGCGGGGGGCAGCTGGCGTGGCTCGGCCTGTGTGTGGTTCGGGGATTTATGTGGAAGAGGAGCAGGTGGGAAGGCCGCCCCTCCAGCTGAGGGCCACTCCAGGGAGGCGCCGGGGACTTGGGCTGGGACGATGGGCTCCAGCTGCCTCCCCACACCCACCCCGGGGGGCGGGGGCGGCCCTCCCTGGCCCTGGCTGCCTCCCCAGGCCTGGCCCATGGCTGTCTGGCTGCACCTTGGCCTCTGGGGCCTGGGAGCTGGGCTGGGCCAGGGCGCGGGCCAGGAGAAGCAGAGGCCAGACTGCAGGGTGAAGCCTGGCCTGGGACGACAGGCACAAGTGGGGGCCACGGGGTGCTCGGGGCAGAAGTGGGGCGCAGGAAGGCCGCAGGCTGCTTCTCTCCGCTGCACCGTCCCCCCGCCCCACAGCTGGCTCAGCGGTTCTGTGGCAACCACTGCGTGGCTTGCCCCTGTTTCCAGCTGCTGTGCAGGGCCTGGGTGCAGAGCTCATCCTGGCATGACCCCTTTGGGTGCCCCCTTTGACCCCGCTGAGCCGGCCCTTTCTCGCCGGCCACAGAGTCTGGCTGAAGAGTTGATGGGCCTCAGTGTTTCACTGTAAATACTGGGAACATTCTTAAGACAAGAGCAAGTTAACAAAAACTCCTCCGGTCGCACTGGAGAGAAAGCCCGAGGTGAACAGAGTTTCCTTCCGCCTTCTGTTGCTTCTCTACCTGTAAATCCTAAACCAGAAGCAGGATCATCCCAAACTGTGGACAGTTCGTGCGCTCGGCTTCTCTCGGGACGTTGTTGGGATGGTTTTCTTGTTCCTTGAAATACCGCCTGAGTTTGAAATACTGCTTTACCCACTCCAACACCGTACGCGGGACACTTGGTTGGGCCACTTCTTTGCCTTGGAATTGCTCTGTGACGGGCTTCCCATGATGGCGGGCCCGTTATGACTTTGATTATTGACCCTGGACATGTAGCTCAGAACCAGGACCGAGAAGCAGAGGTGTCCCAGGGTCACGGCCCCAGCCTTCCGGGCCGTGCAGCAGCCCTGCAGTATTTTCTGCCTCCCCTTTGGGGGAGGACAGGAGAGACACTGTCCAAGTGCGGCCCAGGCTACCAGCTCACACTCGGCTGGCATGGATGCCCAGCTGAGTTCTGGCATTCCCTTCTAAACCTCAGGGTCTGTCCCAGTGCTGAGCCGCAGCTGCCCCTGGAGTTAGTTCCAGGCATGTTGGCTGGAAGCCTACCACATCGGGGGCTGGTGGGGCTCACAGCCTGGCTGGGCTTGGGGGCGGGAAGGACGCTGCAGCCCCAGCCCAGCCTGCACGGGCCCCGAGGCCTGGGAGGAGAGAGGCCACAGCCCCGACCGCGAGCCGACATGGAGTGAGGGGGTCCCGGGAACACGTGTATGGGAGGATTCCAGTCTTGCCTTAGCAACCGCACCTCCCCCTGAGGCCCCGCTGGTGTGGCTCTGGCTCCACAGTGTCGGTGTTATGACCTCGCAGTGGCCGGGGCCACAAGCTCCCAGACGGTCCCAGTGGGCGGCATGGAGGCCTCCCCGTCCACCGCCTGCACGAGGGCACCCAGCAGGACACAGGCTGGGGGAGCTGGGCTGGCGGCTGCCCCGGCCCCGCCGAGGTGGCCTCACAGGCAGATGGGGAGCTGGGAGCCGGGTCGGCCCGGGATCTGGGGGTCCAGGGCACAGTCCCATCAGGGCCCAGCAGAGCTGGGGGCCAGCAGGCCTGGCCTCTGGTCCTACCCCGGGACCCCCTTTCTGGGGTCAGTTTCCCCATCTGTCACACAGCGTCTAGACAATGGCTGTCAGCATTTTTGAGCCATCCTGGAAGTCTGTCCAGACGTCCTGAGCACTCTGGAACCAGGGGGAATTTCATGTTCTCCTAAATAATATCAACATGTGTTGACACCAGTTCCATCAATGTTGAGATGCTGGGCCTGGAGTTCAGGGCCAAGTCTTTATGGGAGATAATTGGTCACCAGCCAACCAGCTGCGGGAGAGGAATGTGTGTGTCTGAGTCATTGGCCAGACCTCCGGGTCACAAGGGACGCGCGGGACGATGAGGGTCAGAGCCCAGAACCACAGATCCCGCCCAAGGGTGGGTGAGCGGGACCCTGCTGCTGCCCGTGAAGACCCACCGTCACGGCAGGCGCGTGGTGGGCGACCGTGGCTGAGCAGTCCCGCCAGTCGCGCCCTGTCCTGAGCAGAGCAGCGCCGCTGTTTTGCAGCAATTCTGAGATGCTTGGCCGGGCCCCAGGCTTCCAAGATCCTCGCATTCCTGTTGGAAGAACGGGGCGGGAGCTGTCCCCTCGGCTGCCAGCTGACCAGACGTCCTCAAGGCCAGTGAGGTTTCCAGTGTAGGTCTGCTCCCAGCCTGGTTCTCAGGGAAGACACTGTGTCCCCGAGCCTCAGCCGAGGACGGGGGCCCCCCTGGAAAGCAGCAGGTGCTGGGCTAGAAGCTCATCGTGAGGCCACGTGATAAAGCAATTTTCTTCTGAAAATTAATTTCGGGTCAAAAGGAAATTGCATTTCTTTTCCTGACTGTGTGCGTCTCACTGTTCAGATTCCATTAGTCCAGGGTGGACCGTTCATCCCCCCTGCACGCCTCGTACAGAGGCAGGAGGCCCGCACCTTCATGAAGCCTGGGTTTGCCAACTGGGTTTTGCCCGAAAAGTTGCTTTGCACTAGTCGTGCAAATTCACCACCGCCCTGGAGAGATGGGAGTGTGTAGTCGAGAAAGACGTGGTAGCCAAGGCCACTCACTACGCAGGGTTCTCTCGTGGGGACGGTGAAAGCTTCTTGCCGTCAAACTGTAAGGACAGGGTGTGGCTGGAACGAGCGTGCTTCAGAGATTCGAGGTTCCTCCAGGGCAGAACCTTTTTCTGCAGGGATATCTGACCCTCGGTCCCTGCCCGTCTGTAGGCGCAGGTGGGGTCTTTCTGGGGGTGCCCCATATTGTTTACCTGCTGATCCTCAGAGATGGCCACGTTTGTAGAGTGTGGTTTGAGCATCACACCTTTTTTTCGAAAGATGTATCTACTGAGTTATTGTCTGTGCTGGGTCTTCGTTGCTGTGTGCAGGCTTTCTCTAGCTGCGATGAGCGGGGGCGCCTCTCCAGTTGCGGGACGCCGTCCCTGCAGCGGCTGCTCGCGCTGGAGCACAGGCTCCAAGGCGCACAGGCTCTGTTGCTCTGCGGCACGTGGACTCCTCCTGGACAGGGGATGAACCCGTGTCCCCTGGATTGGCAAGCAGATCTTTAACCTCTGGACCACCAGGGAAGTCCCCCCCCCCACTTTTACTTATTATTATTCTTGGGAAATTGGTTTCCAGTCACTGTGCCCTACCACCTTTACCACCTTCAGGAACATCACCACCACCACCATTATCCTCACTATCCACCACCATCACCACCAGCACTGCCATCACCTCCACCATCACCAGAACCGCCTTCACCGGAACCACCAGCATGCCTGCACGCTAGCCCTCTGGATCAGACTGCAGGGAGAAGACACACGCTGACACAGAAGGACGTCTTTGGAGTCAAGGGTGTCTTGGGTTGTTTAGAGGATTTGAAAAATGAAGCTCTGTTAAGCCGGACCGCCAGCTGAATTCCCCACTCTTCTGTGGGTCCCGGGCTGCACGTGCTCAGACCCCTGTCTACCCCTTGCCTGGGGGGCCCGAGGATCCTCATTTATTTAAAGGGATGACTAAGTTTGGATGACGTGCCTGGTGAGTCAGGGGTGCTGTTACACAACCCAGCTCCCCGGAAGCATGTGAGACATCCGTGAGCTGCTGTGATGTGAGGCGGTTGGGCACACTGGCTTGTGCATGGTGTCTGTGGACACATCTGCTCAAGCCCTCTGTGGTGTCTGCCCAGAGGGGCGGCCCCAGGCTGGTTCTGATGTCACCCGTGGCCAGAGCACCCATCCCACGGGAGCCACGTGGGCTGTCCTCCCCGGGGCGCCCACGTGGCCTGTGATCCAAGCCAGGATGGGGACCCAGCACCACCCCCCCATATCACCCCCTCTGTTCCCGTGCCCCCCATGGAGAGCTGGCAGGAATTTCAGGAGGCCCCCAAATCCGTCTTGCTGAAACCTGAGTGTATTCACTGCCCCCAGAATAATCCAGTGACTCAGTCGAGGGTAGGGCGGGAGTGGGGAACGCTGACGGTGTGGATCGCCTGCTCTGACTCACTGGCTGTGAGTCCTCTGAGTGTGCTGGGAAGTGCTCCCTCCAGCTTGTGAGAGCTGATGGCTAAAGCTAGACGAAAATTAGCAGGTGGTGGTTAAACCACTGGTAGCTTGAAATCAACCGTGGTAGGACTGTTCACCCCATAGAAAGGGGTAAAGGCTGCGAAACAACCCCTGCCTCCCGACAGCTGGTTGTCAAGCATCTTCCAGGACATCACGGGGCTTTGGGCAGGTGGCCTGACCTCCCTGAGCTCCAGCTTCCTCATCTGTAAAATGCGCGTGCCAGCGGCACCCACCTCGCCAGGCAGCCAGGGGCCCTAGGCTGACAGTTTTGTTGACTGCGCCCAAGGCTCTGTGAACCCTATTCCCACCCAGGACTCGCAGAAGCAGACTCAGAGGGATGTCAGTCAACGGGGATGCAACATCTGTGACTCAGGTTTAAACCTTGTGGGTATGTGGCACCCCAGCCCACACTCTCAGCCACCAGGGCGCCTGCTCTGGGGGGCGGCTGGCCCTTACTGCCCCGTGACAGGTGTGAATGCCAGGACGGCCGGGCAGCGCCCTGAGGAGGACTGAGGAGGGTCCAGATCCTGGGGTGATGTGGGGGCACCCGGGGATGCTGGAACACAGGCGTTTGTGGAAAGCGTGGCTAGAAGCTTCGTCTTGCTGGGTTTGCCACCTTTGTCTGGGGCAGGTGACTGCGTGTGGAATGACAGACTTTACTGACCACCCACTGTATGCAGAGCCCGGGGGCTGGAGGTGCTCAGAGGCATCTGATTCTCGTGTTCCGGATTCCAACCGTGTCCTTACAAGGCAGATAAGCTTTAAGCCTGCTGCAGCTGAGGCCGATGCGGACACAGCTCTGTCCGTGTGGGGAGAGCTCTCCCTCACCGCGCCTTGCTGACCATCTCAGGTGCCACCTGAAATGAAATAGGTGACGGGCAGAGGGGGA